>NC_079301.1:7500000-10000000 GCF_023638135.1 Falco biarmicus | reverse complement strand
CTGTGAAACAAACTCATAATGCTTTTTTGATGCTTAGAAGGCTTTGTCTGATTCTCTGAAGCATCTCGTGAGATAAATCATGCTATTGTTAGCGTGGTTTCTAACAATGCATTGACAATCCCTTGGGAGATACTGGTCCTGTCAGCCCTCAGAATACAAAAAAACCCAAACACCAAAACACAAAAATATCTTGATTCTGGGAAACTTACTGAACACCAGCAGAGAGATCAGCAAGGGGCTTGTGTTCACACCCATTATGGATAGATCTAACTGAAAAGAAAAAATCAATAATCCCCTTTACTCACATAAAAATGACTGCTATCAGCACATGAGCTAGGAGAGCTGCGTGGAGCAATTAGAAGTGAGAAAAAACCCCGAGAAATAACTTCTCCCTTTGTTACTTTTCCTATAAATAACAGAGACACGTGCCAAAAATGAACACCATCTTTTTAAATTTTTTTCACGAAAATAAACTTACAGATCACAGGGCTGCGCAGAAAACGCTGGAGAGACGAACACATCCCCGCAGCCCAGAGCCACTGCTCTGCCATTGTCAGACAGAAAACGTCAGGTTTTGCTGTCACAACCATGTTCTGGGGCCAGCAGCCCTTGGAGGGGTCTGCTCTGAGCACCCACCCATAGCGGTGGGCTGAGCCCTGTGCCTGCAGCCTCCAGACACGTGCAGGTTTTTTCATGCCTTGCAAGCCCTTCCTCACCTGTAGCAACATTAAAGCTGTCTCCTAATGACAAGCTCAGAGCCAGATTTTTTCCTTGCCTGTGCCAATTCCACCCACCAAAAGTATTGACAACCACTGGGATGCGGTCACACCTGGGGCAGTGAGACAACAGAGAACTGCAAATTGTAAGAGGCAAATTAAGTCTCCATTGACAGTTCTGAGCACTAGCACAAAGAAAGCTTTTCCTTGCAGCATAAGGCATTGTAAGAGTTTGCTAGATTTTGAGAAGAAAACCAACACATGGCAACAACCACCTTTGGGCAAAGGAAGAGCCAAGGAAGAAGCTGTTGCATCCGTAACGGCCAGAGGAGGTGCAGGATGATGCTGTGGGAACACCACTGGTGCAGAGAGCTGTGCAGCCACCTCTCACTTCTGCAGCACAAATGACAGAGATCAGCTCAATTTTTTGGCTGTAACTGAGCTGACATCAGCCTCAGCCCCCTAAGTTAGAGACCCAGGGCCACTGCGAACACTAAAGCATCTGCCAGCTGGAAACCATAAATTCTCGGAAACACCCTGTTAAAGCACTCTCTTTCCAACACAGCCTACATTTATTTTGCCTTTATACCTCACCTTGTATTTAGCTGTAATAAAATCAGCTTATTCTACCACCAGTCCAGTGTTGACTATAAATTATGCTGCTGCTGATTATAAATTCTTCATGTTATTTTCAAAGCAGGAAAGATTCGCAAGGTGGGAGAGTCTCTCCTATAATCCTTTTACCTTAATCAACCAAGCTTGTAAACTCATTATAAAGAAAACAATCAGAAAACCAGTATCAAATTTGTCTGACAAGGTTATTTTACCCTCCTTTAATATTTTACTGGTTATGAAGTAGGATTTAAAGTAAAGATGCCTTCAAAGTACCTTCACCTCTAGCAGATGGCAGAAGTCACAAGGCAAGAGCTATAATTGAAAAACCAATAGCAGTCTCATCATTTACTGCCTCCTACACCAGTGCTGAGAAGAAAGAGAGGAGTACCTGTTTACTGATGTTGAGGGTACTCATTTTCCAGTTTGATGCTCCTTGCCTATGACCTCCACGGAGGACGGCCAACATCCCACGAGTTATTTTGGAAATCTCCAAACTGCTCAGTTGTTCCCAGGACCGAAGCCAGGGAAAGATATGTCACTTTGCCTGCTAATAAGTCCCCAGTCACTATTTCTTAATGCCTTTGGAGCTGATTCATGAGGATCAGCAGGGGAAGGGCACTTAGGCTGGGACTGTGCCTTTTGCATCTCCCTGACAAGTGACCAGGCTCAGCCCAGAATTTCCCTAACGTTAAAGTGAGTGTATGCAGAAAACCTGCATTCTGAGAAATACTTCATATGCATACAGGTTAGACCAATTTCAGTTACATGCTTTCACACTATTTATCCTCCCGCAGATTCCCAGGCTCATGCAGGACATACTGCAGGGCTGGGTCACAATCCACACATTTAGAAAGAGCTGTATTCGTAAACCGTAAGGTCAGACCTGCAACCTCCAGGACTGCTTCCTAAAGTAACAAATCCTTAGCAGCAACATGCAAAGCTAAGGAATGAGTAGCATCTTGCCACACATTTCAGCAAGGGCTGAGAACAGCTGGTCTGGCTCAAAAAAGATGCAGAAGTACTCAAAGCCCTGGCTGTGCTTTAGCTGCAGCGCTTCCCCCGGCCACAGGCTCCTGCATCGTTGCTTTTTGCAACCAAGTCCTACCCCCTTGCAGGCCTCCAGTGCTTTGCACAGCAGGCTGGAGGGGTGGGAAACCAGCCCCCAAAAACCAGTACTGGCAAGCAAAGAGAGTATCATGTAGAAGGGAATAGGGGAAAGGCTGCAGGGGTACAGGCAGCATTCACTCAGAAGCAATTTTGGAAACATCCCACAGAACAGATAAATGCCATGGAAGAATATTTTCTTTTAACAGCCCCTTCATTTCTCTTTTATTGCATGTGAAGTATGCAATAAAAGGAAAAACATTTGAAGCCATAAACAGCCACAAAGGAACAGCCTGGCATCTCCTGAAATACTGTGCAGGGCTGGATCCATGCAATTTCAGGAGAGAGCAGGGTGTTGGTACAAAGGAATAATATCAATGAGCCCATGCTGGGGGGGAACCTCATCCTCCCCCAAGATGTCCACCAGAATGAAAAACCCAAGCTGTCTCCTCATCATCACTTGTTGTGCTCCAGCACACTTGCCTGCAGGCTTAACGCTCATCACTGGGCACCACGATGCTACCTGGGGAAGTGGCGCTGGTGGGTAGATGTGGGGGTGCCGGCAGCGGGCCAGCCCTGCAGCAGCACCACATGTTGCAGGTCCCAGAGGTGTGCCAAGAAAAGATGGTCAAGGACAAGGTGTGTGCCACCACGCCACAGCATAAGGAATCAAAACAGCAGAATTCCACCTCCAGGAAGAGTAATAATGCAATATCAGAGCATCCCTAAGTGAACTGCACCTCACTAGCAAAATTTTGGCCCTATATCTGACAATACCAAGAAGAAACGTTTGAGATTTTTTTAGAAACTAAGGTGGCACCAAAAACCTGCACTGTGCGGGATGCTACAGAGCCCACCTGGGGGGTTAGGATACCTGCTCCAAGCAGTACCTGGAGCAGAGCTGCAGGATGGGAGCATGCTGCACTGCAGACACCGCAGAACACCACCACTAGGGCTCACTGGGGACAGAAATTTCCCAAACCAAACGGTTTCAGATGAGGCTTTCAGTTTCAGGAGTCCATGCTGAGCTCCCTAGCTACTTGCAAGAACCTCATTTACAGGAAAGACATGATAAGCAATTTCTCTGGGTATACATGTGGGACAGCGCTGCGTGTAAGGCATACCTGTTCTCTGTAGCTCAAGCAGACACATCTTCTGGAAAGATCATACTCACTGCAGAGCTGTAAAAGGCTTTTGATTTAGGGAAATGAAAGCCTGGCTCAGCTGTGCTAATGAGCAGTTATTACCTGAAGATGCTGGCATCAAAGGAGAGAGATCCTGGAGCAGCGTGAGAACACAAAGGGGTGTCAGGGAGAAGCACAACTGCCTCCCCTTCTGAAGGAGGGTGCTCTCACCCGAAGGCTGCCACAGTATATCCTGAAAAGCAGGTAAAATCAGAGAAGTTACCAGAGAAGGTAATGAGAAAGTGGCTGAGCTGGAGATGGAGCAGCTACAGCTCAGCACTTCCAGTTCCCTGGCTCAGCCCTGCCTCCAGCTCGGAAGATGCTCACCGGCTGCAGGACGGGGGGTAGCTGGCTTGGTGGCACGCAAGGATTTGATCGGGGTGGCCCTGGTGCTGTGAAGTTTGAACTCCCTCCTTAGCTAGTAGTCTGTGTAGGCTCTCGCTGCCACATTTTCCCCTTCCAGCAGCTCTTTCACCAACAGGTAATTTATCTGTTACCCAAAACTCCTTCTCCCTCCTACCCTTTAAGCCAGGGGCTGGGGAAATCACAAGCAAAACCGACCTGCCACAAGCTAAGATGGAGCTGAGATACCTGGTGAGAGGCAGAGGCGTTGTGCCAGGCGCTCAAGCAGAGCAGGCAGGGAAGGGAAGGGAGGAGCGGGAGAGCCCTGCCTGGGGGGCACGGAGGCAGCGGGAACAGTGGGAGAGCCCGGAGTGGGCTGAAGAGATGGACACCTACCCCAGGGATGGCCGTGGAGAGGGCAGGCAACTCACTGGGGCTTTCTGGGAGAGCCCACGCACCCGGCTTATTCAGTCCTACTGATTTTTGCTGCTAAAAGAGCTTCATAAATCCAAGACGGGAGCAAACATAATTAGCAAGCAAATTACACATCACAACATGATGAAGACTGAATAGGGGAGAGGTAACTCATTGAGATCTCACTCTGCAAATAAGTCTCCTGTTGGAGCAGGCTACATAAACAATTTCTCAGAAACTTATTACATCTGCATGAGTCAGAATTGGCTTGGAAGCAGGAAAAAAAGGTAAAAGTTCACTGAATCCTAATTGGCAACAAACATTTGATCAGCCTCAGAACTAGTATCATAACTACAGTAATATAAACGACGCTGGCTTTCCTATAAAGTATGTAACGAGATATTAAATAACTTCTACTGCTGTTTTTAATTTAGCTGGATGCTGTAAAATGATGCCAAAGTAAGGAAAAAAAAACCACAACCAAAAACCAAAACAACCCAGAAGACCAGTTTCCAGCAGTGTCAGTAACCAAGGACATGAAAGAGTTTAATAATTATACTTAGTCCAGACATACATTATGCTGTTAGTTGTCCAACCAGCAACACCTAATTGAACTAAAATTATTCGTTCTGCATACCTAATTAGAAGGCACAATCTCAAGGCTGTGATATAATCAGTCACTCAACGTCAGGCTTTCATATGAGACACAGCGGATGACAGCCACTTGTGCACGGCACGGAGGAAATGCCAGCGCTAGAATTGCAGCTTTCGTTTCCAGCAGACACTACTGTTTATGATAACCTTGATCTTTTTGCCATGAATTTACAGATCCCACTACTGTGCACAGACATCACACACGAGATCTATCAGAAAACATTACCCAGTATAGCTCTTGGCAACACCAACTCTGCTATGTCGACCAGCCAAAACAGGGCTCTAAACCAGAACAATTTGGATCATATGTTTGGCTAATTATGCACAAGAAGATGATGTAAACAACCTCCATTAAGATTATTATGCATGAGTTCATGTTTTTGCACAATTCACAAATTACCTATAACCGGTCTTTTCAGACAAATAGTGCTGGAACAATAAAGCTGACATTTTGTGCCGAAGACTATGACTTCATTGTGGTTTTCAGATAAATTACCCTTAGATTCATGGTCTTATTAACCCATGACCCTGAAAAATGTCTGATGAAACTTGTTTGTCATCCTACTCTGGTCGCTGAAAACAGTCATTTTCTTGATCCAGATGAGTCAGTGTGGAAACGACATGGCTCTGAACTGAATCCCTAACAAGGTGGTCTGAACAAAAATCCAGCCTCAACTGTTTACAGGCATGGATGTCCCTGTTTTGCCTAGGAGAAAACCTGTCTCAGGAGGATGAGCATGTGGGATATCTTTCCTTTACCGATTAAAAATGAATCATACACAAAACGGGAACGTTAAAAATGACAAGACTTCTAGAATGCATTTGCTCAGCAGTATCCTCGATCCCCTCAAGCTCATGATGCTCCTGCAGAGCAATGCATGGAGAGTCTGCAGGGCCAGGATGGACACACAGGGCTCCTCTGCAAGCAGCATCTCCATACCCTGGACAAACACAGTGCCAAAGGCACAAAGCTGTGGCCTGGCCCTGGGGCTTAGATCACAATAAGCATGTTGCTTTGTGATACCATTCCCTTTTTAAACTGTTCAATCCCCAGCGTTTCTGGCTTCACTCCTAACCATATGCTTGTTTGGGGTTTTCTGTTGAAAAAAGGAAGCGACTGCACTCAATTTCTCAGTACCTTTGGGGTTTTTTAACAGTGCATAATCAGATCAGGGCAGACCCGTGATTTTTCAAATTAACCGTATTATTATTTTGATACTATTTTCTTCTGGATTTTTAGGTAACAGGAAAGCATTTCTAACTCCATGTTACTCTGCAAATTGCTTTACTTTGTACCTGCTAAGCACTGGCCCACTGTTCGACACTAGAAAGAATAAATCTGATATTAAGAGATTGCCTGTTTTTCTACAGTATCTCCTGCAGAGCTAGAAGAAGTGCCTCCCTGGGATGAGAGCAGCACAGGCTAAGTATGTAGTTTCAGCCAGCACCACAGACATCTTTGTTGGAGGAGAGCATCAGTCAGCTGGCTTCTTCCATTGACTGGGCTCGTACACATGCAGAAAGCCTTGACTAACATGTTAGATGTGTAAACCCCTAAATGACCTTCGTGTGTCTCTTCAAAATAGTTTTGAAGGACTGCCAGGTTCACCAGCCTTGCATCATTTCCAAAATGGTATTCAGAGCCTTTGCTTAAATTGGTAGTGGAGTAAGAGCACCTTGTTCCAGCTGCTCTCTTCACATCTAAATGGCTTTAAAAAGATAATTTGAGGATTTCTGCAGAAATCTCACCCATCTTCCAAAAGTGGCCATCAAGAGGGACACAGCTGCTGTAGTACTGAGTGCCCAGTGGACTAGAGGGTAGAGCAAAAGTCCAGATGGACCCAACAAAACCTTGGTGTTAACCCAAAACTAACCCACACCTCCACGAGCTGCTGCTACCATCGAGTCAGAACAAGCGTGTGTTTTCCTGCGAATGTGTTCAGGCATTTGACTTTCAAATCCAGCTTGCTCAGGGGATCCTGCTCTATGTAAAACTGCACCTAGACCCTGAACATAATGTTTGCTAGTGGCATCCGTGTTCTCCTTGACTATGACATTCATAGCCTTTAACTACAGGTATTTTAGAATTATATTAATGTCTCCTATATTATGTAAGGCAGATTAGAGTTCTGTTCCATTTAATCTTGCTCATCCATCATTTATTTAACTTTGCACATTGTCATTCAAAGCAAGTGTTTTAAAATCAAGGTTCCATTAAACCTATTCAATTATCTGTTGTTCTGGGTAACTGTTATCACCAGGTGCAATAGCTTTTAATAAGTGAAACAGAACACTATGAAAATAAAAATACTATTGTTAACCTTGGAGCATCCCCAGGCCCTCGTTTTAAAGCAGCTCAGGCGTTAATCCTACAACTTATAAATAAATGATTATTTAAAAAAAGACTAGGAAAAGTTGTAGAAACAGACAACTAAGCAATGTCTTCCATCATTGATTTTGCTTTTTTAAGCAGGTAGGTCTTTTTTCCATGCAGCACACAGAATGGCTTTGATGTTTTATGTAATGCTGTCGCTCACTGAAAGGTAACTTGGAGTTCAGCATGAAATGCAGACTGCACGGAGGGTCTAACCTCACAGCCCCTGCACTTCTATTTATGAAATACTTTGTATTTAAGAGTATTAATACTGCTTGAAAACTATGTTCAGAAGACACACAATTGTGGTGACTCAGACTTAATCACTTTGTAATTAGATGTGGGTTTAGTAACTTCAAAGTAAGGGGAAATATTGGTCTATTTCCGTACTATTCTTACTCTACGTCGTGCTTGTAAAAACTTCAAAGTGATTAAAAAAACAGTCTGATTTCATACATAATTAGTTATGGAACTGATACTTCCAAACAGAAGCCTAAGACAATAGCAACCCACTTTCTAGCATTTGGCAAGGAACAAAACAAGGCAGAGAGAACAGCAGGAATTAACTGATGGCGTAAATCGCCCCCCTGCTTTCCAGAGGGGGAAAGCTTGGGATCAGGCAAACCATGTGGGCTGCACATCTTTAGACTTCTCGTTTGTGCCAGGAAGTTAGCAAGGAGCTCTTGTGGACTGAAACATATGAAATGGTCAGAGGTAGGTGGCTAGATCCAGAAACATGTTTGAAACGTGGACGTGCAGGAAAGTAACACACTTCGAGGGAAGATGCTCTCAGCTCAACTCTCCAGAGGCCAAGGGTACCTGGTACAGCATCACACAAAACAGCTAATAACGTGGAAAAATTGCAAGACTGCCTTGTGAAATTTCAGGATGCTTACAGTCATTAATTTTGTCCCTGCAGATGCATTAACCCAGACTTCCTTGTTACCCTCTTTTTCCCTAACACTGTCCAATACCACATCACCCAAGTAGCCCAAACTGCTCTTCCATGGACAGCAGTGCTTGCCATCATCTCAGCAGTTCTCTGGTGCAAGAACCAATGCAAACTGCTATTAAGGTATATTTTTTTCTGTTGTTCTGCATCGTAGTGCAGAGAACCAAAAAATGCTTTTGAAAAGATGTAAATATAAGATTAGATGAATTACTGGCAATATGAACAAGAAACGTATGCAGGTATTGACTAACCTTATTGCTCAAAGTAATTATTGAAGGCTACAGTGAGGAAACTGCAGTCTCCCAGATACCTTCAATCATATCTCATTTGGCCTACAGCCAGATCAGCCTGCAAGAATCTTTTGAGTCATACAATCTTATAAAAAACAATTTTGTTTCATGATGATGATGAATCTGTTCTCTGACCTACCTCATTATTTGCTTGCTTTGAGAAGACCCAGATCAGACAGCTTCAGATTTATCCATACATTTTCAGCATTTTGTTAATCATTTTATTGCTTTATCAACATTCCCATATTGGACAATTACCTCTGTCTGAAGAACACTTGCCAATTGTCAATACTTGGGAGGCCGGGCATTGCGATACATCTAATTAGGGGAACAGCACTTCTGCTGTTCTATCAGAATGTAATAATCAGCTGTAAGACAGCAGGAAAAAAACAAGTGGAAAACAGAATGAAACGCCTTGTGTTCTCACCCCTGGGAAATCATGCCAGACCAATAGCACATCATTCCTTGTTGGAGCAGGGAAACACACTTGTCCTCACCTACCCAGCATGCGGCAGTCAGTGAAATGTCCCTGCACAAGTTACTGCTCAGAGGTGGAGCGGCTGAGGATTAACAACAGGAACCAGCTCCGTGGGGATCACTAGCAGGCTGTGCTGAAACGAGACTTCTCAGAGCAAGGACATTATCAGTGATGACAATCCTGTTCATGGTGGCCATTAAGGACCCTGGTCCACGAAGCAGCTGGGATGGTCAAGGAACATGGCAGGCTCCCGCTGAAGGCAATAGCTGTCTTACAGAGGAAGGCATAATACCAAATTATGTAAAACTGCAAAGTACTACTTGTTTTAAAACCTTGAAATGCTCAGCCTGAGAGTCAGAGAGCAGGTGGTGGTATCAGAAGGACTAACACAGCTGAAGAGCAAGAGTGCATCGCACAGAGACACGGCTCGCCACTGCTCTGCACCGGGCTCTAGTCGCTGCCCCAGCGCCCTGGGAAGGGAAGCACTAAGAAACGTGTTTCATCTCCTGAAGAATCAAGATTTGAAAAAAAAAAAAATAAATAAAAAGTGTAATCAATGGTGCAATTTGCTTCTAATTCAGAAACTTTTGAGGTCTCCTGCTGTGAAATAGTTTATAATGAAGCAATTTCTCCCACCATGCTGAAGAGGACAGACGTATGAGCCAGGAACAAATCGAAAGCCACTCCACCAGAATTATCCCTCTTGAAGAGCCATCAGTATTGCTGCTGAAGTGCCTTCAGTGCATGTGACTTAGCATTTATTACCCATGTTGATGCTGAGCTAAGGAGCCCTGCACAGGTCGGTGCAACGCCGGCTCATCTCTGCTGCCCGTGCCGAGCCTGGGGGCCCAGGTGGCATCTGAGCTCCTCTGTGCAAGCAGATGTGCAGGACATGGAGTACGAGATGCTCCCATTTGCCTCCCAGAAAAACTTCACATCTAAATAATCAAGCACTAAAGGAAAAAAGGGGGTTTGGAACACCAGCTGCTGAAGCCCATGTCTGCAAGGCCTCTGCCCCACAGGGAGCACCAGCAAAGGCTCAGCTGGTGCAAAGGGCTTAGTCCGCATGGGGTGACAGCAATTCCTGCACCAAGCCGGGAGGCCTTGCAGTGACCTGCCTCTGGTCACCAAACACCAAGCCAGGATTCCCTCGGCTCAGCAGGGACCACTGGAGCACGGGGGTGAGCAGGAGCAGTGGCACAGCCAGCTGCCAGGACAGGCACGCAGGGACGGGGCTGCCAGCCCTGCCCAGTGCTGGCAAGGATCAGCCGGGGCAGCTTCTGGACCACAGCATCGTGACGAGGCAAGCTGAGCACTCACCCTAATGAGCTACCAATTACATGAACAAACCGCATTAATTTTAATACTCTCCCATTTGTGCCAGAGCCATTATGCTTTCGCACTCCGTTTACCTTACGGTGTCCACTGAGACTAACAGCAGCTTATTCCTAAAGCAGTAGCATCTCCATACCCCCATGAGCTGGAGGACCAAAGCTCAGGCAGGAGCTTGCTGAGACCCAGACGCAACACAGGGGATGCACGAGAGGGTGGACAGGCACCCTGCTCACTGCCACCGCCGGATTTCCCCAGGGCAGGAGCAGTGTTTGGCAGACGGGAGGCAATATTTTTGCATCCAAAACCATCCCAATGCCTTCGTAACTGGAGGGTGGCTGATGGACCTGAGCAGGATCCCCAGTGGCAGCACGCTGGGCTGGGCAGAGCCAGCCCTGGGCCCCTCCATGCAGGGCCACCCAGCCCTTGTGGAAGCACACGTCTGGTAGAGAAGGTCTGCTCATCAGAAACTGGGGGTTTCACGAGGGAAAAAAACCAAAACACCACCACCACCACCCACCCCCCGAAAAAAACCCCACAAAAAACCCACCCAAAATACCCCACCCAGGTGTCATTTTTTACTCTTTCCCATTGAATTTTTCAACTGAAAGTACCACAATTTTCGAAGAAGGCTAAAAAGAAAAAAAAAAAGCATAGTACATAAACAGAAATTAATAGAAATACATCCACAGAGTTTAAGCATAAAAAAGATTTTATAAATATCTATGGAAAAATTACTGCTATTTCGGATCAGCTGTGGAGTCAGCAGTGAGCAACGGATTCGGATTTTGTTGAGCATCCACTCCTCTAGAAATGCTTCCCAGGATAGAAAGCAAAGCTCCCAGACTTCTGAGCACATTCAATTTGTTAATTTTGCCCGTGGAAATCTACCCACTAAACCGATCTCTTCTTCTTTCAGACAGAGCAGTCCCAAGAAAAAACAACAGCACTGCAGACACTTCAGAAAAGTGTCAGAAAATAAAAAGAAAACAAAAAATAATTAAAAATAAAGTTAGCAGGTCTTTAATACTACATGCTAAATATAGCAGCTAAATATAGCATCATTAGACCAGTATTTTAGTCTTCAGCAAGCTTGTTTCAACAATTTGTTTTCTATTTAGCATCCACCTGAAATTACTCGGTATCTTGATTTTTTGAAACAAAAACAAATAGTGAATTTTTATCTGTTTGAAGAAGCCTAAATCATGGTGGGCTGAATGCAGAAAAGGAGAGTGATACCAGAGAATGATGTAAAACCTAATTAAAGATCTTTGGCTGCCTCAGAATTCAAAACCAATTAAAAACCTCTTTTTGCCTAGAAAAGCCCCAGAAGAAATTCCTAAATCTTAATTTGCTTCTGTCCTTATCTCCATTGTGACAGGTCTCTGAAGCCTCTTCTGCCAAGCCAGGACTACAAAAGAGAAGCGAGCAGCGGCACGGAGGGTCTGCCTCCCGCTCCCCGGGCAGAGCTGGCTGGACCATGATCTTTAATTATGGAGCACGATCGGATGCTCTATCCGAGAAAGGGCTTCTAAAACTCTATTTAAAATTTGATACGCGAGCCTCAGTACCTTGCTGCTAGAGTACAGCTCTCAGGAAGGATGGAGGATGATGCTCAGCCCCAGACACACCTTGAACCCACCTACTCCTGCCAGCAGCTCCAGCTGCTCCCAGATCAAGCTTCAGAGGGTCTCGATGGCCTGAGACCTCTGATCCACGTGCTACATGCTCGGGAGGCCAGCTGCTGGGCTGGGGGGGCACGCAGCGGGCAGGTCGTGTCTCCCCAGTGGTAGAACGGGGAGCAGAGCTGAGCCCACCGGTTACCTCTGGGCTCTGCAGCTGCCGTGGCTGTGAATCTCAAACCCCAGGTCGTAATGAGACTGTCATACACAACAAAAAGTGGTATTAAAGGAAATTAATAAATGTCAAAATCTGTGTAAAAAACCCTATAGTTCTCATTACTCGCATGCAGCATGACACCCCCAGAATTCTAATTTCCAATTTCATCTTTGGCTGACCACAGATAGGAATTCATTCAAATAGCAAGGAAGGAATTAAGCATTAATTTAACAAAAAGGAAAGGCTACTGAAGGATTAGATTAGATTCTTAAATTAAATATAAACCTGTAAAAAGGCTTTCTTAGTGCTCCCAGCCTGTCTGCCTGGTAATTCTCTGCAGTAATAAAACAAAATGGTATCAAGTCTCTGGCAAAGTGCTGAAGCACTACCCCGAAGCAGCAGGACCGAAGTGTGCTGATCTTTATAATGACTTTTTGGTGTTTTTTGTAGTGTTTTTTTTTTTTTATTTTATTTTCTCCTGCACATCTTCCCCTTTTTCTGAATGCTCCCTTACTCCTGTTACTGCTCTCCTTTTTCCTTCACCTCTCCTTCATGTCTCCTTTAGACCTCTAACACGCTCTGTATTTTCCTTCCCACCAAGCCAGCCTCTGTGTTCCCTGCCTCCGCTGAGCCCCACGGCCAGCTCTCCCCACTGCAGGCAGCTGGTGACCCTGCTCACACCGTCCCTCTCACAAGCTCTTGTCTTCTCAGCTGGAGCAGGGGAATACACATTTTCCTAGCAAAACCCTACGAGATGACGGATGACTGACCACTACACTTTTCCCCCTGGAGATCCCACAGGCGATGCTTGAGCTGGCAGCTTGCTGGATTTTCTTGTTTTAGTGTATACCCATGAGTTTCCCAAAGAGCAGCTTGGGCAGTGCAGGTCCTTCCATCATTTTTCCTGCTCAAGCCCCAGGCTCCATCCAAGTCACCAGCTGCAGGGAAGCAGCCTGAGCCTGTTCTGACACAGGGAAGCACCGTAGCGCTGGTATTTACCAGCAATTAACATAGAGCAAACTTTCACCTTGAGAAAATACTGACATTGTTTAAAACTTGTGCTCCGGGTGACTTTGCTCCATTTGCCTGTGCAGACCAGGACGGCAGCCGTGATGGCTGCTGTGAGCATGGCACCCAGCGGGGCTCCGCTTTCTTCTCACTCCAGCCCCAGGGCTCTTGTTCCCCACAGGCAGGGCTGTGCACTCTCCCCTCCACCCTTCAGGTCTGCAGCTCCTAAAATTACTTATGCGTTTGGTCACGCAGCTCAAAACCCTCAAAAAAAGCTGCTTTCTCCCGCTGGAAATGCCCGCGTTTGCTCAAGTACCTTCCCCTCATCCTGGTTTTGCAGCATGGGAAGGGGCTGTCGGGGACTGCCTTGCCAGTGCCCACCAAAGCAATGCCTGCACGGCCTCAGCACAGGGTGGTGACCCCCAGATTCCCTGCAAGCTGCTGCTCAAAGGAGGGAGGATGGCAGGAGGGGGCGGCAGCTGTAGCACAGGGGGACACAGGGGAACACGAGCACCAGGGCCCAGAGATCCCAGCCCTGTAACCCATCTTGAGCAGCTAAAAATCTCTGCAAAGAACCAGATAGCAACCTGGGCTCTTCCCCTACACACAAGGAAGAGGGTTTTCTCCTCCTGCAGAGGTCCACAGCCCCTGCCATTGTCAGGAACACGCACATGGGGCTCACCATGCGTGGGACCTCGGTGCACGTGTGAGCTCAGCATGGCACGGAGACACAGCACGCCAGCGGGTGCGGGCTGGGGCCCCTCCACATAGAGCCCGTGCAGCTGCAGAAATTTGCTGGGCAGGTGCTGCTGTCTCAGGTCCCAGTCACTGAGCCAGAGGCAGTGACGTGTTGGCCATCAGCAACTGTTTTGCTCACACATAGGTGTCATGCACAGAGATGAGCGATGAAAGCTGGAAAACCTACCTGCCCTGGGAACCAGCTTTAATTGCAGCATCTTCGCCCCAGGACGTGGGCCTTGGAGGGCAAAGCTTCTCCTCCTTGGAGATCAGCTGTGGCCCTGAGCTCTCACCCTCCGGCATGCTGGGCAATGTGCTCCAGGGCTCCGGTGGTCCTTTTGCATCAGGTGGGCGCACTTGTCATCATTTCACATTTGCAAGCAGCCCTCAAGGATCATTTCTACAAACAAGGGCGATGAGTCATCTGATCAGTTTTGCTTACCATGTCGGTGAGCTTTGCTGCTGCACTCCTTCCGTTTAGAAGCCAGCTTTAATTTGGGGAAAGCAGCTTTAATCCTGCTGGAGGAGAAAAGCTATCAGGAGTTCATTTAGTGCAGTTCGGCGGGAGCGCTGCATGTCAGTTCTCACGCCATCAGATGCTTAGTAAAAGGCAACTTCAATTGGGAATTAACCCATTTTGCAGTTACTGCTAAACCTCTGGGTTTAATTATTTTAGAGAAAGTATTTTAATCCCTATTCCTGGTCTTTCCCAGGCTGAGAGATCTCGCAGCCTCAAACCAGGTTCCTTTCTACTATGGCAACTTAAGGACCTTCTCAAAGGTACATGGGATCCAGAGCTCAAGGGACCCTAGACCATGACACGCACCCAGGCATCCCAAGATCATCACCCTCAAGGGCTCTTCTACACATAGAAATAGGCTCTTCTTTTCCCACCCACCCTTCTCTCCATTGGTACAGCTAAACTTTATTTTCCTTCATACCAAGCCATTATTCCAGAACAACAAGCTGCCCTGAGAGAAGCATGGAGAGGAACTGTCTAGAGGCTTGTGTATTGTAAGGTCACAGCAGGCTTTCCCTGACGTAAGTCACTAATAGCATGGCTAGACACAGTAAATGACATAAAAGTCTAGAGTGGACAATTAAATATAATTTCAAAGTGATACTTATCCTACTTGGAAAAAGCATTGGATTTACAATGTCTAATCCTTTGCAAAATGTCTGTATATTAAACAGCAATATTTAATGCGACCACATATCCTCTTGGTGATCTCATTAGTCTATCCCCTTGCTAAAAATACTCTTGGTTTGTCTCTGGGAATACAGTAATTCTCATTAGCAAATCATGGTTAGTCTTATCTAATACAACAGCACAGACTAATATACATGGAAAATACATCAAAGAAGCTAAACGATGGCTCGACGTCTTTAAGGGGTAAAAATAGTCAAAGCAATCAGTTATTTTCTTGTGAGAATATAGCAGAAAAAACCCCTCCCAACCACTACATGCAAAAGCTTGCAATAATCTTGTGCATTTATCAATTAGACCATACACCTCACCGTGCCCAGACCATGCATATACCCACAGCTACACCCTTTCATTCCCTTTATGGCACCTCTTGGAGGTCCTTGATACAAGCCATGCCAACCCGGCAGGGCTGTGTGCCAGCTGGAAACACCACCTCACTGAAGCGCTCTACATCTATGCCAGGCTCATTTTGGTTTCTCATGTCGCAGCTTTCCAACATCTCTTCATCACAGGAACTTGGCCCCCTGTAATTTTACAGGCAGTTCCTTGCTGAATTTCTCCAAATGGGGTGTTGCTTTCATGTCAGCCCTGCAGAAGTACTCCAGCCTGCAGGATGCAGCCCCAGCCCTGTGTTGTCCTTTCACACAAAGGCCAAATTTGCCAAAAAAAAAAATAATATTAAAAATTTAAAAAAAAAAATTTTGTTTTACAGAAGTGTTAAAGCAAGCAACTGGGAATTCTTAAAGAGTATTCAAAGTGCCTCCCATGGATGTGCTGATCGTGGGACTGCTTTGGCCAGTTTGGGCTCAGCCACTGCCCAAGTCAGGATCTTCTCCCTCCCTGCTCCTCAAGGTCAGTTCCCTCATTTACCAGCAATTAGGCTGTTCATTTAGAGGACTTGCAGGCAAGAGAAAGCATCTGGTTAGCTTATGAAACAGCATCAGGAAGACAAACGCACAACCACACCCACACGTTTATTTTTATTGTCATAACAAAGATCACCCATCAGGGAGGAAAGGCAATGACACTTTATGAAATACAGGACAACTCTTTGGAGGTAAAAAAAAAAAAAAATATGTAAAAATAAATCCCCAAAACCATGATGTATAGATTTTGCCTGGCAGTAGGACCCTCTTGGGATCTGGTTAGCCAGCAAATACCACTTTGTATGCAAGAACTCGTTTGCCTTCTCTGTTTCATTTAGCTTCTATATTGAGAAAATGAAGTGACCAAAGTAATTCTCATATTCTCCAGAAAGCATCCAATTTGGAGATCACCCACACAAATAGCACGGCTGAGCGAGGAGCCGCCAGCAACAAGAGGCAGCCCGAAACTGCTGGGCAGGTGAGTGCTGGCTCCTGCCCCTCTCACGGATGGAAACAGAGGCTGCCAGGCAGGAGGCTGAGCACGCCTGCAGGAGAGACGCTCCCTGCCTGGAGGAAAGCTGTGCCCCAGGAGGGTGTTGAAGCTCTCAGGTACCCGGCAGCCTTGCAAAAAGGCACGCACAAGGTCTGGATGCTTCCCTGGCCTCCGCCACCCTTAGGCAGCAAAACCCTAAGGACCTATCAAACAGGCTGAAGGGTAAACAGTATTTTAAAAATCACTGCAGCTTTCATCAAACTTTCATTTTACCAGTAATGTTATCATTTTGTTTTGGTAAAAAAAGCTCCCTCGCTGCTTGGTGACAGGCACGAACAGAACTCACCCCACCCTGTGCCTGTAGCAATGCCGGGAATACACTCCAGATTTTCTTCCTGAGCCTAAAATTACTTGCAACAGCTTTTCATCAAGACATGTAAATCTGATCTGTGACTGAAACACCAACAGCTCAGCTTGTTCCACATTCACTGGAGCTGGAAGGAAACTGGACCTTAAATGACATCGCATCTTTTTCAACTGAGGGAAACCAGTTCCCCTGTTACATCCTTCTTGTTTTTCACTTTATTCAGCAGCAAACACGCAAGAACTGGTGATGGCTATCCTAAGAAGCCACTAGAAAGTTACTTTTAATTGGTAACCAAAGTTATTTTTACTAAGTAAAGCTTTCTTGTGTGCCTACAGAACATATTTTCTCTCATGTTGTCCGCATTCATACTCCCAGAGTCGTCCCACTAAGCAAAACTAGTAAATGAAGCACAAAAGTATCAGGCAATTTGCAAGATCTGAGTAGGACAAACGCTGCTGGCAAAATCGCTGCTGGGGCTATACAGTTTTGAAGAACAAGTTGTCACCAAACTACTGCACTGCTTCTCAGCGTCTTCACGATGGAAAGCAAAGGTGGGAGCCTGTTGGGAGGGGGTAAAGCACTTCCTACAGGCAAGGAGGGGAAGAGAAGGGCTGAAACCGCCATGTATTTGCCACTGGAGTGCACATTTTTGCAACCAAATGTTGATGGATAAACCATTACCTATGACGGAACAAGAACTAAAAATGGAAGAAAGAATATTTAGCTATTGTTCAGGCACTCAAATTTTTTATTCAGCCATTCAAGGTGGTTTGATTTTTTTTTGCCTTTTTTTATGAAATAATTCATCCCACTCCACCTTGACAGCTTGTTTACAATATATCTCTAGCCACAGACAGCTGACAGATGTGATGTGATGCTAGCAAGACGAAACAGCCTAAATACAGAGCAGACAGCACAGCAGAAGACAGCAACGGAACTGCAAGCTACTTCACAGGCTTTGACGTACCTACCATTCCTGAAGCTTTCATCTGACAGTAGCGATGGGCACCAACCCCTGCAATTCCAGGCAAGGGAAGGTTCCAAAACCGACTACATTTAGGAGCTGCCCCTGTTTCTGTTGAACAATACAGGAAAAAGTAGGTGGCTTTCAGTGGCTCAACTTCCAGACAGGAACATTTTCAGCCCAGTTCCACTATTGTTAGCAGAGTTACTACAATAATTATTGCAGTTCAGCTCGTGCACTGGTGACCTTCTCCTTGATGCCACCTCTGCAGCACTATGGTAACGTCAGCGCACGTGGCAGGTACTGCAGAGTGCCACCCTGATCTGCAGGAGCAGAGGTGCCTGTGAGGAAACGCTCTCCTCCAATATTCAGAGCAGTCAGACACAAAGTCATCCATGTATTTTCCAAGCAAAGGAGTAGGGACCAGGAGGAAGAGGAAAAAAGAAATTGCCAAGTGAGTATCTCTAATATTAGTAAATTCCGATACCTGGGGTTCTCCCTTGCCAGGGGTCCTGACATTGTATACTTTGCCTTCTGGATAAAAAACCAAACAAACAAACAAAAAAAACCCCTACAAAAACCAGTCAACAAGTAACACATTCAGATAAAAAGCCACTTTGCCGGTTTTTGACTGGGCCCTTACATATTATTACTGTCCAGTTCTGAAGGGCACACGAGGGTACCCGATATTCATACCTCAGCGTAACGCATCTGAGAACGTGCTGTCCAGGATCCACAGACAGTGAGGTCACATGCCTGGTCAGAGCGCTTTACTTACTAGTCTGAGTACTGTTACTGAAGGCTGTCAGATCACATGGATAAAGTCCACAGTTAGCAAGTAGACACCAACAACGAAGCACGGGGCGTACCACCTCCTGCAAGAGCAGCACGGGTAGGTTCAGGGGCTGACGGTTCACATCACACAGCAGCGATGCGCAGCACTTGGCAGAGGCATTAACCAAAAAGGACAAGCATCTCTTGGCTCAGAATACAGCTGGCTGAGATGCCACCGCACTTTTTGAGCGGTTACCCATCTGGAAGATGGGGAAGTCCCCTCACCCTGCCTGCGGCCGTGGGATACCCAGCCAGGCTGCAGCCACCTCCCACACTTGAGCAGGGATGGTTCAGAGCCAGGAAGGGGCAGCCTGGTACCACGTTGAGACATTTAATCCATACCACACCAGACTTTTAATCACTCCTGCAATGAGCCCAATTGCTTGCAGCAATTCAACAGCTGTTTTCATAAAACCACCCATGCTTCCTCATGAGGTTCTCCTATGCCTTCCGTGTGTGGTCAATACAGTCACTTGACAGCATAGTCTTTGCTGTTGACATCAAAAAGGTCTGAACCTGACCCACCATGTACCTTCAGGCAGGTCAAAAGATGTTAGAGCTTTAGAGAAAAAAAAAAAAAATAGTATCAATAAACAGAAAGAGAAAACAAGTACTTCAAACCTTACATGATAACCAGCATCAAAAGTACGTCATGAATTATTTGCTCCCATTTCACTCATAAGGGAAGACAGACTTCCCAGGTGGCTTTGAAAACAGGAAAAAGAAAGGTCTTCCTTTTGCAAACAGGAGAATTAGGAAAATAAAGAGGTATTGCACCTTCCTACCAAGACCCAGTCCCTGAACGCAGCTCGTGAACAGCCAGGGCCAAGGGTGCCCCTCCAAGACTCTGGCCCTGCCCTCCCCAGGTCTCCATGCGGAACCTGCTTGCGGGGCTCGGACAAACAGCAGTGCCAGTCGCTGTGAAGCTGAAGAGCCACACGGCTGGGAGGTCACATACTGCCGCAAGCTCGTGATGCTCCCGCTTCCAGGGCACTGGTTTTGCCCACTGGTTGCAACATTCAGGGCTTCTTCCAGCAGGTCCCTCCCTCCACTCCCCGTGAACGCTGTGCCAGTAAGATTTAGTAACACAGAGGTTTCCCTTGGCTGTTAGCTTTCATATTTGCATCTTACATGTTGAGCATTCCTCTGCTTAATTCTAACCCATTCCCAATGGCCTAGTAGTAAGACGAACACAGTTTAATGACTTGATACCACAAACTCAGCTCCGTGTGGGGCACAGGGAGGAGGAGAAGGCTCAGACTATTTCTGTATTCTGTAATTCAGATTCTGTAAAAAGAAAGTCCTGTAATTTTTAATTTGTTGCCAATTGATAGGCTGATTTTATACTGCTCAAAATAGTAACTGCTATTTCCCTTCAGCCAGTGGACTGTTAAGCTGGAATTTGTCCCAGCGACCATATGGCACGTCATCTCTATCAAGTTATCTAAATTCCAGAAAGTCCACGTTTATAAGTGTATAAATATGGAAGAGGAAAATGAAATGCAATTCTTTAAGTGCATTTTTGGAGTAACCCTAAACTGCAAGATACAGCTGCTTATTGAATGGCGTGGTTTCTCCTGCCACATGGTGTTAACGGAAGAAGAAATTCATCCTAATTTGGAATAGACAGTAACAATGAGGAATGACATGGAGAACATAAAACATCTTAAAACTCTCGGACCTGATGCCTGGCTTAATGAAAATGTATGTTTACAAATAGGATGGGTTTTCTTTGAGGAGGAAGTCGGGAGACAGCAATCAGGGCTGCAGCTTTTATCTCATCAGCATCCCTAAGTACAAGATGCACTTGGTGATGCGAGGTCTCAGCCACATTCCTGACTACTTAGCCTCTGTGTGCCCCAACATGTCTGGAATCAGACACACAAAACGTGTGAGAAATACTTCAAGCAGAAAATGGAGGGGGAACAACCCTGACCCTCTTCAAAAATCAGTGGCTGCTGAGTATTAAATCCGAGTGATCCCATCAAGACACCCTCTTAGAGTGGCCACTACACACAAGGGCTGCAGCTCAGGCTCGCCCTGCGCTTTGGAGAGCCCAGATCCACATTCCTCCCACGAACACCCAAGGATAACCAAAATACCCTGCTTCCACGCAGTGGGATGAAGTTGTTTTCAGGGCTCCGCTGCCTGCACAAGCCACGCTGTGAGCCTTCCTGGCCCCTGCTCAGACAGGCACCAACACCAGCCCCCCGGCACGCACAGCCCCTCACTGCCCCCGCAGCCCCCCGGTGCCACCGGCTGTCCCCAGGCTGGTGGCACAGGCACGGCACCTCAGCCTTGGCATAGACAAGCGTGCGTTGTTATTCCACAGCACGGGACAAAAGTCACAGCTCGGGGAATAACGCAGAGATTTTTGATTTTTTCTTTTCCCAGCACTGTGTCACTGCAGGCCAAATGGAAACCTCCTGGGTTATTAAACAAGATAAATTTGACAGGATCATAAATCATAAAATTGTCCCAAATTGCAGAGCTGCTGACAGCATACGCTATAATCCAGTTGGCATCTGACGCTTCCCTTTTCCTCGTTTCTTCTTGCCACAGGAAGAAACATTCCCTCCTTCAAACTCTGCAGCGAAAAGCAGCAGCAGCAATTCCAAAAAACCTCAACGATTAAAACAAAGCCTCACATTTCATGTTTGCTGCATTCAACTAAATGCAACAGAGCTGTAACAGCTAGATACAGAAACTGGCTTTAAAAAAAAACAATTAACACACCCACACCCCAAGCATATCCTCTAATATTCTCTATAATTTTAAAACATTATTCAGAATCGACTAAAGAAAAAGTGACTCAAGGGAACCAGGGCATCGTTCGTGTGATTACAGCAGAAAAGTGAGGCGTTTGTCATATATGAGCACTTAAGACATCCCATACATAGACACAGCCAAATGTTAATAGTTAATTGGATATCAACGGGCACAACCTGTCTCTGTTTTGGGGACAGACTCAGCAATTCACTTAATTGTTTTTCTTTACAGCAACAATCCTGTCATTGCCAATACCCTGAACTCCCAACAAAACATGCCTAAAGTACAGCAGCTTTCCTCCCCTTTCTAGAAACATGGACATTGATTTTTTTTTTTTTTCTTTAACTGCAATTAAGAAGCTGCTTTGATTTTCCATCCAAGTCCAGTTCTCCTGTCGCTGGTGCAGGTTCTTCAGTTACACAGGGCTGTTCCTCTGAAGCGGGGAGCACATGCACTCTCTGGGCAGACAGGGAGCCTTGCAAGCAGAGGCTGAGTAAATCTCACCAGCCAGTGCTCTACCCATCCATTAGCAAGGAATACACTTGCTATTCTATATATCTATAAATCTATACAATCTATAAAAATCTAAAAATTATTTTAAAAAAAAATATAAAAATACCTACACAGGCATTATTTGCAAAAACATATCTGAAAGGGTAAAATATTCAAAACTAAACAAGCACACGCCCAAATAATTTGCATTTAAATGTCTGATCCAGGGCACGCTTGTTCCCCAAAGTAAGTTTTTTTTTTCCCCCCAGCAGTATTTACGCAAAGGGATGAGCCCTCTTTACCGTACGTAACGCAGCACAGGAGCCTGCACCCATTACCAGGCGTTCTGTGACTCTGTAATGATATTTATTGACAGCTGTTAAAGGTTTGGGTAAGACTATGGAAAGACACACTGGCAGGCACTGCGTAAGAAACATGGGGAGGGGACTCAGGTGATCAGTGGTGTGTTTATTTCAGTGCATAAAACATGCAAGGAAAATTATTTCCACAAAGAAACCAAGCAATTTTTTTACAGTGATGTTGAACAACGGAGGTAAAGGCAAAGTTGTTAATTCAACAGAGGCCAAGTACTTTGGAACAATTCTGGATGAGGAACGCACATTAAAATGGACCCGCTTAGATATTTTTTCCTTCATTAACTGATACTGTTCCATGAGTCAATGTTTAAAACCTGAAGTGTTCCTACAGTTCTTTTTTTCCCCACACTGTTGTGCAGACAGATGAGAGTCAACAAGCTTGCTCTCTGCTGAGACCTGGAAAACATGCCCAGCCCCTGACCCTCCCTCCTGCAATTTCCGTACAGGCACAGAAGGAAGGAGGGGCAGAATCCAAGGAAGAAGCGCTGCACACCCGAGAGTCACTGTGCTTACCCGCTTCGAGAGGGCTCAGCACCTCTGGGGCACAGCCCTCCTTGAAAAGTAGACCAGGAGATTCTGGTGGTCCGTAGATGCCAGGGTAACTAAAATTTTAGGTCAGCCTTAGAGATTTGCTTCCATACACAGATCTCAGCTGGGTTTGGAAACACCGTGCGGGGCGGATGGGTGATTAGGTGTCAAGAGCACGGTCCTCATTCCACAGCTCCACAGGATCTTTAGCATGCCAGAACCATAATGTACTTTAGATGTAAAAAAAAACCCAAACACCTCAAAGCTCAGATTTATTTTGGAACTCAGTCAACAGGCAGCATGGAAGACAGCAGGGGTGCTTTTATGCTTGCCCAGAGAAAACAAGACACCAGTCAGGGCAGAATGCTGTGGTCTAAGGCAAAACACAGCAGCAGGCCAGCCCAGAGTGCAAGCAGGTAGGAACGACTGAGCTCTGGTTCACCTAAGCCAACCATACATTATTAAAAAAAAAAAAAAAAAAAAAAAAAAAAAAAAAAAAAGCTGTGGGAGCTCAACGTCCAAAGGAGCCTCTGAACCATGCCAACAAACCCTTAAAAAATGCTTTCCTGCTTAGAATTGTAATTTTATTCCTCAAGTTTAATTGCTTTATGTATGTTTCCAATACCAAACACATTTTCGTCTAAGATGTTTTCACATTGCAAACTGAATTCTTCTAAATGCTTAGGAAACAGAGCCCTGGACAGAAAACATTTTAATGAATACATGGATAGCCTGACAGCACGTAGCTCAAAAGAACCAACGGAACCTTTCACTCCCACTACAGATTCAGGGAAGCATTCCTCATTTCATGAATAACAAGTGAGAAACCCAAACAGCAGCAGCAAACACTCCCAAGGATGAGGGGGAAAAAAAACAGCATTCAAGAGCCAAAATAATACACGGAGGAGGAGACAATCCCCATTCCAAATCATCCCTTCTGGAATGTCAACCATGCATGGCTCCTGCTGTAGCACCGCTCCCAGATTACTGGGCTGCATTTTCTACAAATCACCTAGTCATTAAATAATTCTGGAGGATTCCCGCGCATCACTGATGCTGGAATCCCTGAAAAAACTAGACACATCTTACTGAGTAGCATACATTGTGGAACAAATCCCATCTAGGGGATCAGCAGGTCCAACAGAGCCGGCCATCAAAAGATAAAGCCTATGGACTGAAAAAAGAAGTTCACTTAATGATGTGTAAAAGACTGGCAACAGAAACATGGGAAGTAGTGTCAAGTCAGTCAAGTCACCCTAGTTCCCTACCTTGTTCTCAACACCGCAATCACCTTTTCACAGCTGAATGGGTCCTGCAACACCCACGGGACCAAAAAATTTATCATTAAGCAAAGCACACATAACTTGGCATTTTAAGACTTTTTTTTTTTCCTGACCACATCTGTACACAAAGAACTATCATCTCCAGTTTAACTAAAATACGAAAGAGAAAAAATAGCTTGTAAGCTACGTATGTTGTGCAAGTAAAGAACACTTCCACAGAGCATGGAAAGCATGAAGTGCTACATAAAAGAGCTTGACTCACCCTCCAGATCTCTGGGTAACCTATACGCACAACCTAAAACACCATGTAAGGTGCAAGCCAGGAGGAAATGGGACACGCGTTACTCCAACACACAGGCACCGCTTACTAGGTTAAAACTGCTTATCTATTTCCAGGTATGCACAAGCTGAATGATGATTACATTTATCAAAAGCAGGTTACATACCAGCAGCGGGCTATTTTCTCCCTTGACATGAGGAGCATGCCACTAGGAAAGCTTCAGCTTTATCGATTCCAATTAGGAACAGAGGAAGTGACAAAGACGTCAGCTACAAAAGGGAAGAATTAAAAAACTAGCAACCAGCAGTGTCAGACACCAACACAAAGATGACGTAATTACCAGCTGGAGGATAAATTAAGAAGGAACAATTCTAGTAGGTAGAATGACATTTGCAAAAAAAAATTAAAAAATATCCTTTGATCTTTCCAGATCAGATAATCCCCAAATCTTCAGCTACAAACTTCTCCAGACATTTGTACTGCACTCACTGCTGTGGCATCAAATTATTTTTTGATGTCCAACCAGTCAGCAGATTAAGACTGTAAGCTTTTGGGGAGAAATTTATTTATCTGTATGCAAACTGCCCTAAGCCAAGATTTCCATTATTCCACTAAAGAATCAGACTATTGGTTTGAGCTTGACTGTTACTAAAAAGCTACTCCTTGAAGAAACAGAATGGGCAGTTTGAAAAGAGCGCTGAGGTATGAGAAAACAACTCTTTTTTTTTTTTTTGTCCTGGGAATAGGTTAAGACTCACAGTGATTCTTCAGCACACGGCAACTCTAGAGCCACAGGTCAGGCCACCAGCTGCCTTCTGCTGCTGTTCCAGTTCTCACCCCTTCATGCCAACTCCATTATCCGAAGAACACAAAGACTGCAAATGCCCCAAGGTAGGTTGGATTCTACCATGAACTACCTTCCCTGGGCCAGACTCTTACACTTTATACAACTTTCTAGGGGAAGGGGAACCACGGAAAGCCGGGCATTTGCAGATCACCGGCTCATCGATGTGAACAGGGCAAAAAACTTCAAATAACCTGAGTTTTCCCAGGTTTTCTTCCCCATCATACTTGTCCTATTTCAAAACACAGCACAAGGGAAGTGTCATCCCAAATGTCTCATCTTTCAGTTTCTCTGTAGGGATATCAGCCGGGCCTTGTGATGAGTTAAATACAGAAGTGAGCATTTTTGACATTTGTTGCTAATTGGGCACCAAAAAAAAGCAACGTCCAAATGAATTCTGAGACTGGAGCGTGGGTCTGCGGTCACTGGGAGAGGGCAGGCAGCTCCAGCAGCAATCCCAGCTAGCACACTAATGTAGTCTTATTTGCTCTCATGACAAATATAGACTAATTGCTTTTTATCCAGGTGCTTTTCTCATTTAGCTACCATAACTGCAAAATGAAAGAATTCAAGATGTATGAAAAAACCAGGGCTGCTTATCATCAGGACAGATCATAAAGGCAGCCCACTGAAAACAGGGATTGAATATCTGCTGTATCTACACGTACACCTACAGTGGTGGATTCAGAGATGGAAAGAGTTTCTTATGCTATGGTTAAGAAAGATGTAATAAGCATCAAGTCATTTTACACTGCATTAACAGAAGAATTTTGCAGGTTTTGGCAAATCCTTGAGGTTTGCTTTTCAATCCTGGTAAGCAGGTGTTAACTAATGTCATTATGAACACCTTAATCTGGAGAGAGATAGAAGAAAAAAAAACCTCAAAGATTAATTTGATTGATGCACTACATTTAATCCACTATGCTGTGTCCAACACTGATAACAAAATTACGTTCAAAAATAATTCTTCCATTTCAAGTACAATAGATAATGATACACTAAAAAAAAAAAATAAAAATCTCTCTACATCGTGGCCATATACCAGCTCCTGGGCTACTCTCAAGGCCCGTCAGACACGGAACTTTGACATCTTGACTTCCAACCATCTCATAATGGTTAGAACCCACCCTAAGCTTCTTCTGAATTGAGAATATCAGCAGGATACCTGCTTTTAAACAGGGTGCCTCCTCAACTCCAGCACACAAACAGCAGGATATATTTACATTATCCAAAAGGTGTTACAACTACTTCAACTACTTTTCCGTTTAATTAATAAATATGGATTTCAAGGGACTTAAATTTAAGCAGGCTCTAAAATCTGGTCTCTGAGCTGGAAAAAAAAAATATTAGTAGCATGTGACGCTTAAATGACTGGCACATACTTTAACGACAGAGCAACCTTTTCCTATGTGGTGCTTTGCACAGCATTAGAAGAGTATTCTTAAGGTGATGAGTCAGTTCATCTTCACTGGCTACTTTCCAAGAGTATCCACTGGTGCCACTATTCCACCTATAACAACCTTGCACAGCTACATGGAATTCAGGTATTTTTTTAAAGAGGAAGAATTGCTTTTGGTTTTAACCAAAACAGTTATGTAGCCTAAAGCTTACACATACATCTTGGTAGTGATCATTACTAGTAAATGCAATAAATTACCAGTATATGCAATAAATTACTAGTAAACTGCATAAAGAATAAATATCAGTACTTCCAAAAGTGACACCATAGTAATGTGCTGCTTGATGCATCAATCAGGGACAAAATACAAACAGCACACTCCCAGCAAAAGTCTGTTCGGCTTTACATGGTTATTGCTAACAGGTAGCGCAACCAAATAAGCTAACTGGTTTAAAGACTTCCCCAGACAATGCCCCTCTGACTGTGTTCATTAGCAAAACCACTGGTAACATGCGACGGGAAGTTCAGAACAAGCACGATGGTATTAGACTCCTACAAGCACTCGGAGCTGCAATGTGCCAGCAGCGCACTGTATTTTGGAGCAGATAAAGATTTCTGTAAATTTGCACGGCTGCACACATAAGCAGTAGTTCTCCAAGAAAAAAATTAAGACAGTTGGTTCTTTTATCAGTCCTTAACAATAAAATGAACACATCAGGCCAAAATAGTTTCTTAAAAGTAGGTCAAAATACCCATTCATGATCATTCTGCATTGGTTTCCTAGCAAGTTAATCTACCCACACAGATATACATAATGTGTATCCTGGAGACAGTGAGGAAGAAAACCAAATACATTAATGAGGTAGCTTAGACTGAATAACTGCAGTTAAAAGTTTTATTGAACAAAAGAAGGTAAAATGTGGTAGTCCAAGTTCACTGAGCAAAAGCAGCTCTCTCGCTGAAGCTGCACTTTGTGCTAAATAACCTTATTAACTGAGACTATACAGAGGACACATTATGCAAGTTATCTCAACAGCAAAGGAGAAAAGGTAGATTAAATTTGTTTCGATGGAATGACTTGGTCAAATTCAGTGGCTTAAGTTAATGTTTCTAGCCCTTCTCTACCTATATTCAGTACAGGCATACAAGAGAATATACAACTGCACTGAATTCCCGTTTGTTAATAGTGTGTGCTCCCATGCAAGTGGAAGCCAATTCCTCAAAAAAACCAAATTAAAAAACCCAAACATTTTAAATCTTTTGTTTGAAGCATCACTCAACCGACTCAGGAAAAACACTCGATAACATGTTATAAAAAAACTCCCGGCCTCTACAAGGTCCGCTTCCTGTATAGTGTTAATTTTTTAAAATTTTATTTCTCCCCTCTGCCTAAGAAACTTCATATGCTCTGAAAGCACCCACAAAATCAGGTGGGTAAACAGATATGTCAAAAATACTCTGTGAAAAGAGGGAGGTAGCTCAGGCCCCTTGGCAACCTTCTGACATAGTTCACATTGATGTGGTCTACCTCCCCTTGTTATCTGCAGTCAAAAATGAAAGGAAAAAGGATTTCAACTACGAAATTTAGTGAAAGAACATGTTCAATACAAAGTCTTCAAATCTGACTCATTTGGCTTCCAAATGTAACCTATAAGATACCTCACACCCAATACACAACATTAATAACGTACCTAGTTCATACATTTTATAGACAATATCTTCTCATTTGTTAAACATTTGGCTCGGGTGAGTACATCTTTTTTTGTTAACCACTTGACAAACATTCTAGGCCAAACAAACAGCACAAATAATGTCAAAGTCTTTTTTTTTTTCCCCCAGTAACTGTATGAAATGCTGTAGGCTAAGCCTAACAGAAACTATTGAAGAAAAATAATAGACTCCATGATGCAGTGCAAAGGTGTTACTACAACATCATAAGTCAAGGGATGTTTTTTAAGGTGCTGAAAGAGGAGATTCTCTAGACGGTGACCCTGTATTGTCCTCCGGTGGGAAAACAGTAAGAGTGCAGGCTCGAATGCCGCCAAGTGATTCTGGAAGGTCAAATACTTTATGCCACTCATCTTTTTCTGGATCATATTTCTGAACTATTTCCACCATACACCGATTATTCCAAGAATATCCTCCAACAACATAGATTTTATTTTCAAAGACAGCAACCCCAACATCACTTTGCCCACGTAACATGGCAGCAATTGGAGTCCACTGGTCTAGAGTTGGTGAGTAATATTCACAGCTTAGAACATCATCGTAATCACTTGTTCCTCTGAAGTGATTTCCACCAATAACATATAGCTTGTCTCCTACAGTACACATGCAATGCAGACCTCTGACTGTCGTCATTGGAGCTTTCTGAGTCCATTTGTCTGTGTCAGGGTCAAAACACATAAGTTCCTTTTGGAAAGTATCATGGGTAATTCCCCCTAAAGAAATAAAACAGATATTAGAGTAGCGTTCACCCTAATAAGCACTCAATAGCAAAAAATACATTAAAGTGAATTAATTACATCCTCCTTAAAACTTCTGCACTTCAGCTTAGATTACTACCACGTATGTACTCCATTTCAAATGATATTTTTAACGTACCTTGTTCCTCTAAATCCAAATATGAAAAGAAGCCATGGCTCATACAGTACTTACCAAAGATGACACTGGCAGAATAAAAGAACAAAAAAACCTGTTACCTACGCTTCATTTCAGCAAAATTATTTCTTTGCTTACATTTGGTTCGGTTTGATAGTTTTGTTTCTCACCACGAAGAAAACCAAAATCCTTTCAAGTTTTGATACTATGCTGTTGTGTTTCAAGTGGTCCTATCACTTAGCAGATTTTTCTTCAGAAAACTCAACTTGAGCTAAAGAGAGAACACAGCTTTCAAATATTCTTCTGTTAATAAATACCTATGGTTCTCTCTGTATTTACCTTCCCCATGGCTCCTTGCAAAAGCAGTTAAGAGAGGCTTCAGGGGAAATCACAGGGCTACTTCCCATCAGGAGGTGAAATAGTCCCACATTTCCGCAAGGTCACCAGGCAAGGTCAGAAAGCAGTCACGCCAGTTTCAGACACCATAGGCTTATTAGCTATGGTTTAAGACCATAACACAGCCATATTTGAGGTGCTAAAAATTATGCAGAGAACACACTGCTACTGAACAACCTCCTGCAGGGCTAAGCGTTCAACACTGAATTACCACGCTTGGATTATTAGCAGACAGAGATGGCGTGGTGTCTATAGGAGTGATGCAAGAAAGTGCCCAGTTCTTCAGCTAGACAGTAAAAATTAAATACAGAAAAAACACCCAAACACAGGGGGACTGTCCAGCCCTGATACTTAATGTCAGCCGTAGTAGGGTGGCAGTGCTTGGAAGCCTGTCAGAGAGAAAAGGTTTTAGTGACAAAAGGAACTAATCTTCACATTTTCAACCACAAAAGTGTCTGGACATGGGGATATCATCTGAGAGGACAGGAGGTAAAGAAAAATTGCTGGGAAATACAGAGCATCTACATGAAAAAAATACAGCAGGGAGCATAAGTACGTGCTGCCTGCAGTATAACAAGCAAAATGGGCAAAAAAGTACAAATAGCAGCACAATGATTAGAAGCTAGCTTAATGGACTTGCTCATAGATGAGTAAGAAGCTGTACCTTATGGCATTCTGGTAAATTTTAAAACAAACCCCTCCTAGCCTACTGGCACAAGGGCCCCTGATTCAAAACACCTGCTCCAGTGCATCTCCCCACCAGGTCTTTACAGCTATGCAACCTCACCCCACCTCTCACCCTGAATTTCAGCTCAGTTCTTAAAGAGCATCCCTTAAAATTGCAGTAGGAGAACATACACAGAGGTCTGTGATCTCTGTGGAGATCACCGACAGATTGAATCTTCTTTAAAAACTGACCGGATACCAGATCTGCAGAAAACCTACCGCCCCCAGTTTGGAAAAAAATGGAATGAAACTATAACCTTGACACCATGGGACTGAGCATATTATAAATGAAACATCAGTGAAAGTACAGACATCATTCATATATAGTGATTAACATCAAAACTTATCCTTTTCCATCAGCTCAATGAAGGCTGATGCTCTTTAAAGTACTAAAATTTCTAATGCTTTCCAAAATGTATCAAAAAGGATGTGTTTAATGTTTATTGCTATATAAAGGTATGTATGTAGTGCTGCCATAGAAAAATGTATTCTGACAAAGTGAATAACTCCTTTGGAATTCAAAGTTGTCATTTACTGTGTAAATGCATAATATTATCTAAAATAATCTTCTCAGACTCTGCAATATATACCCTATTTGATTGGCTTCAAATGAAATTGCATCACTGCTTATACCGTGGCAAACCTACTGCAACTAGAAACTGATTTTTATTGTTTCCCGCTGAAACAGGAAAAGTTAGGTAGGTAATTGTTCCACAGAGATGATATGATCATAGGAGTTGTTTACCTGAAATATACATTAATCCCCCATACACGGTTCCAGCATGACCATAGTGGGGTTCGTTCATTTTCGCGACATAGCTCCATTCATTCATTCTGGGATTGTAACATTCCACAGTAGCTGTTTAAAACAAATGAGAACATAAAAATGTTGAAGCTAGCATGGCAGTTTGGTTTTGAGTGCAGTCCTAGTGGCAGTAATATATTCATAAACAGAGCAAGTATCAATGAAAAACATTGTTCGACTGAGAAAGTGTCAAGGGAATTATTGAGCATTATGTCCACAGACAATACAGAAAAACCTCAAGCTTTGTCCCGGAGGAACAAAACGGAAGAAAAAAACCATCTTGCATTCTTGTCTCCCACTTGTCTCATCCCCATTCCTGCTTGACACAACCTGCCCCAACTCACAAACCCTGCCAGAGGTACAAGCTGTGGGACATCAGAGAAAATGGCAACAAAGCTGGGTGAATTCAGCTTTTCTGCCCTTTCCTCTCGTACAACTCCCTCCATTGTCTGCTGTAGAGAGAGGGGGAATAAACTTCAAATTATCTCAAAGAGGATCTACACATCTGGCAACCAGAAAAGACCCAACTCTTCAGCAATGTCCCATCCATGCAGAAAATCAGGCTGGATCTTCTTCTTGATATTTCACATTGAAATGGTCCTATGCCCTCAAAATGGAGCAGCAACTGTTGACTAATTTTCTATTGTCTTGCAATGTGTTATTAAGCAACTGCACAGCATATACAAGTCACCAATTCAAACAGTTTACAAAAGCCAAGCTTTAAAAAATTCAAGGTGAAACACCACTGAACCTTGGATAGAGAGCAACAGTGCTTGTGTCAATACACAGATCCATTTGTGCAGTTTTTGTGCACTGGAATGTTAAAATGATCAAAGGATTTATCAAATTGGAAATTGTAGAGGCTAGTAGTAAGTTAAAAAGAAACCCCGAGACCAGGTGTCCTTGCAGAAAGCATTTCTGAGGACTCCTCTCTTCAAAGCATGATGGAAGAGATGAGGGGTTGCAGGAAAAGGGCTATTCAAAAAGCACACAGAGTAGAAACAGAAAACAGATTTAATAATGGCCCTGAGCAAGCTTGATCAGTACAACATGACCAAGGGGCTAGAGATCGTGAAAAATCCTGTAGAGTGACCTTACGATGCCCAAAGCAGTTAATAATTGTGTTAAAGACAAATTAAAGCTCATCTTAAATACTTAAAATTAAGAATCAGACTCTTATGCTTGTTATACAATGCTTGATCTCTGAAGAGAGATGTTTACAAACTGTGTGTACAAAATTGAATCTGTCTCTCAAAGTGGCCTTTTACTTGCTCTAGAACAAGCTTTTTATTCAATCAAGGGTAGAAAATCTGAGTCAGCTCTATGGAATCTGTGATGGTGACTTACAGTCCAGGATTACATATCAAATAAAAGAGACAAAAATACTTAGAAGCTGAGAAACTTGCCATTTTAAAGGCAGAAACTACTTAGTATAAGCCTCCAGCATTCACAGTACTGGCCAGGCCAGTAAAGTATACCAATCAGTAACACTCAAAACAGTGACTGTCGGGTACCTCACCCTAACTCCAAATCTGTCTTTTAAAAATATCCTTTGGAACATTTTGGAAGAGTAAGGTATATCTATGGTGTCAGACTACCACAAAAAGAATCCCCTAGTCACAGAAAAATTTAGCGAAGACCACATTACAGCGACCTTCTGAATTATCTTTCAGCTGCTGTAAAATGCACAGCCTCCTGACAGTTGCAAAAGAGGACGATATTTTCTAATTCCATGCAATTAGTATCTGAAGTAAACACACTCAAAAGATTCCAGTTCCAGGAGTACTGTTTGACAACCAGTTCAGCAGCATCCAAGATTAAAAATTAGGAAAAAAAACCCCAAACCCCAAACTATATCGCTCATAAGAATTGCTAAATTGTTATAGCACCCTGGATTTTCTTCAGCTTTTACCCAACCAGGAGCTGAAATTTAAACTTAAGAAATACAGAAAAGTGTTGGTCTAGAACATTATGTTCATGATATAAGGCAAAACACACTAAATTCCTGTTTCAAAAGACATTATATTCGTTTATTCACAGGTATGAAATGACTAATTTCATATTCTTGAAACGGTTTAAAAATAGTAATGAAAGCCTGAAATGCTTCTGGTTTTGTAAAAGTGCCTTGCATATGGACTCCCAGTTATGCCAGCCATCTCAGGGCTTTATAAGATGGACAGAAAATAAAAAATCTGATGCAAAGTAACTGAAGTCAAGTGTGTCTTAAAAACTCCTGTTGACATGCCACATTTGTGATTTAAACCTGCTCAATACGGGCAAGCTCCCAAGTTCACTCTAGGAGATCAGTCCTTCACTGAAGACTTCTCCTACGGTCCAACCTTGTTACTTCATTTCCTACCTCGGCCATTTGAAAGGAGCCCCGAGCCACCTTTCACATTACACACATGTACAGGTAGAAAAAAGTCTGCATAAGAAAAGGTATGAAAAGGCATTCAAGCATACATCTGCAATAGCAATTTTTAAAGTCAGGCTTGAGTTCCTTTAATAAAGTAAAAGACTCTTTAAAAAATGTTGGTGTTTTTCCTGTTTGATATCCTGCAACCTTTGTACATCCATGAAGGACTTACATACCATAAAGGCAGTGAAAGCTGGAGACAGCCTCTTCCCCACATAAAGGTACAGGCACAAAGAATTCATTCCAGAAGTTACACCTATAACTAAATCTGCATCATGTTTCTATGCATTGCCATGTTGACACCACATGCAGCATCTGCCCAATCCCCAAATAAATCCACGCTCTTTTTTGTATAAAATTTATTCTTTCATTTCAATATTCTTTTCTAAAAAAGAAAGCTCCTTCCTACTCTGATCTATTTAGCAATCAGAACAAAGATGCGCAGAAATTTCAAGAACAGGGAAAAAACAAATTTGACATGCAAGTAATTATAGCTGTCCCAGTTCTACCCTGACAGCAGACCCTTCTGACCTGCTGTTCACTGCTATGCTGCAACGAAATCATCATTCTACTTGCTTTCACAAAAACAAAGGCATCCTCCTTCCCACGGTGCTTCCAATCCATGCTGAGGTGAGGATCTTACCTTACCAGTACACTGTGAGGACAGGAAGAGCTGAGTGTGTGCAAAGCAATCACAAAGCCAGCAGCGAACACATTAACATGACATTCAATGCTGGACAACTGTTTATCTCGCTCAGCAGTTCAGATTGCATTTAAGAGAGAAATCCTTGCCAAAAAATCAATTTAGCAAGAGAAGATAAAACATGCAGAAACTGGTATACATTGCCGCCATCACTATCATCGCATTGTAAAGACATTAGTTATCTGAGAAAACATGGAGTCTAAGATCACTTTCTGATGTGGCTTCAAAATTCTCTCAAACATTACCAGTACAGCTAAATACCACCTGACAGTATTTCAGACAAACCATCTCAACTCAAATCTCAAATCTCCTGTGCTCTGAAACAAAGCTAATCACTTCCCAGATGAAAAAAATCCTACTGTTCTGTTTGGTTGTTCACACATAGCTGTCTCTCCATTGCCTTGCAAGGTCATTCCATTTCTCTTTTTTAACAAGGTCTCCCTCTGTGCTGAAGGAAAAAAAATATTCAAAATTCCAGCTATTAAAGGTGCCCATCAATTTAAGAGAGGAGTCAGGATGTTCTAGATATCATCTGCAGACAGAGCACAGTTCACAAACACTCAAAAGAACTGCTACTTCACTGAACCTAAGCATATATCCTATATAATATAGCATGAGACTGATGGATTCATTCTCCAACAGCATGAATGACTCAAATCAGGCTTTATTTATGTCTAACTGTGGAGCTTCTGACCCGTTCATTACCATAATCCAGGGAAGACAGGCCTCGTTTTAATAGAATTAAGCAATCTCAAAACGACACGGAGCTTTGGCAGTCCCAGGGGACGATCAGCCTGCACTCATTTTATAGTGCCATCTGTGATGCTATTTGAGGAGTATACAGATATTTAGCACTTCTCTGTCAGTAGCTTCTAATGTGTCTTGAGGTTTATTACAGCAGCACTTAGCAAGTGTGTGTGACGTCCCAAAACCCAGGATCTTCATTTTGTAATATTATGTCTATAATACAGCTTGCTTCTGTGGAACTCAAAGCTGACTTGGTTAAATTACGCAGTCCTGAGTAATTCTGTCCCTAGGACAGCAAAGAGCCACTCCAAAATAATCTCCTATGCAAGAGGTCCTCCAGTTCACACTTTGGTTCGATGTTCACAGTACTACACAGACAGCAAGCAGCCCAACTGGGTAATGATGCATATTCTTTTCCTTAACCAACAATATTTAAAATATATATATTATATAAACTCACAAAAGAAGTTTTTTACATAAACAAGAGGTTGTTTGAAATGAGGTTTAAGCATCATAGAAGGCACTGGGAAAATAAATGCCTTCCCACTTGCTGGGCAGGGGCTCTGAAGAACACGTAACTGTCCTGGCCCTGGACTACAAGGCATCTCTTTCTGTCTTTATTGCAGCATGATGATGGTGTCAATGAATCTGTGGTTGAGTCACAACCCAACATCCCTCAAAGTGCTTAGGAAAAGCTCATATACAAAAACGTCAAACTGCACTCAAGCCATCAGCAGCAGAGCCTGAAGTATCTGCAAGGTACCTAACTGCACAAGCTTTCAAATACTTTCAAATGCACAGCTTCTACCATTAGCAAAAGCACCACAACTGAAGTCTTTCAAAAAGAGCTACAAAAATCGACTTGTCTGAGAAAACAGTATCCAGTGCCCTGCACAACAGCACAGCTGGAAATTGCCAGTGAGCTCCGCTCCATGAGTATCTGAGAGCCACACCTGGTTGTCCCTTTGTCTCCTCTTCCAAAAAGCCTCACCTTTTGCACACCTGCCTTCTCCAGGCTGGTCTCCTCCTCACGCCAGAATGCTGTTCTCCCTGCCTACTGGGAACACTGTGGCAGGTGCCTGCCTTGACAGTGAAGAAGAGCCAACCACAGTTACTTACAATACTTTTGGGAGTGGTGCATGCTTCTGCACAGCCCTCCATCGTCATGGGGTAGAAAAATCTGAATTATAATCTCATCATTCAGACTGTTTCAAAGACATTTACCACATTGACGCATGTACCATATATATATGCAAATTCACCCATCCTTAGCAACGAACTAAACTTTTCTCAGCAGCAGGCACTGTTAAAACAGCAGCTATTTGTTACTGCTAAGCCACGTACTACTGAGGTAGAGCATGGTATTCACAAAGTTCTCAGAAGATTAAAAATTTGAAAACTGTTTTGGTAAGGCTTGATAGAAAGTCTCAAAAAATATGATTTTTATTCCACTGACTGTCAGAGGAGAAAAAAACCCCAACCAAACAAAAAATAAAGAAATTCATTTTACTAACTTTAATCCTTTGGCCCTTTTCCATAAGAGCTGATCTTCCGGAAAGCTGAACGCAGGTTTTGGGAATTCTTCCTTTCTAACAACAGACTGAAATTAGTTTGAACCCAAGGGCAACTTCTTTAATACCTGTCCAACACATATTTGACCTTCTCTTCTACGAAAAGCTTGAGAGTTTTTCTCATCTGAAGAGAATGGGAAGTTTAAGGTGGATTTCATCTCTCGGCTGTCAAGGTTTATGAAAGAAACATGAAAATGGAAAGTGACTTGCCTCACAATTAACAAGAAAAGAAACTGAAGCCCCAAATCAAAGCACTGGACAGCTACAATATTTGGTATTTATAGAGTGCTCTCCCCACAGAACGAGCCAATGACAATTTTCAGGTCTGTGCGGAAATTGCTGCAGCATTTTAATGATATCTTCACAGAAGAATTTTAGACAGGTGATAAGATTCTGTATTTTAATTAAAGCTGCAGAAGAGCTGAGGTCAGCAGAACGATACTGCTTGATCTAATTTGAGAAAAACACTCTGCTTACAGCCTGCTCTACAGACAGGTGGCACTGGCTTAGGGACAGTTATTTCATATTTATTTTGTTAGACTTGCAACTTTTTCACTGATATTCTTATAACCCTACTCTGTTTAGGTGGTACAATACACAAGGACAGCAATCTGATTATCTGCTATTAATTCATACCATTAAAAAATAGCTCAATGAGAAAGTCAGGTTTTCTGATAGGCTAAAGAGCAATAAATATTAGTTTGTACATTTGGTATTTTACAGGGTATTAAGCTTGGTTTAGAATGTATTTTCAGGTAGGCGAAATGACTTTAAAATAACTCAGAAAACCTTGGGATCTGCATCAGAAAATGGCTGTCTAGGGAAAACAAGTTATTGCAAAACAGTTTCCCAAATTTTTTGGAAAGAGAAGGCATTTTTAAATGTCTTTTTTCACCAAACATTAGAATGTATTTTAAACTTCTATCAAACCCAGCCCAGTCGTGTGTAGTGGAAATAACGTACTATATGCTTCCTAGGAAAGTGTGAAATATAATCATGAAACAAACTACATGTGAATGACTGAGATGCATTGATTAAATAAGGTTACAGATGCCACAGCGTACGTCAAGGTTTGCATTGTTTCAATTAAACACGTTTCTCAGCACTTAAAGACATTTGTGCATTTCTAAAAAGCAAAACCTTAGCAGCAAGAGATACTGCCACAAAAACTTACAGGACACTGTTAAGTATTGGGCTGAAAGCAAACAAAATTATGTAATGTTACACCTGGTTTAGATGTAATACTATGCTAAAATGCCAAGCATAATCACTGTAACATTTCGATTTTAAATCGAGTGTACACTCTCTGACCTGACTGCAAATGCTAGCCACTATGGCTTTGGAAAATGCAGTGCATTAATATGGACTTCTGTTAAATTAAAAGTTACATGTATTTATTCTTTTTTTCCAACCATCTTATTTCCCTGAAATTGATATTTTTTTAGGGGGTTGGGGGTTTTTTGGTCAAGCAAAATGAATCATCATTTATAAAGGGGAGAAAAAAAAGGAGACAGCAGGACAGAGTCATTCATATAAATAAGTTAACTACATAGTCACAAGACCACAAGCAAAATATAACGTTTTTAGTAATTAAAACATCCAGACTGTCAGGAGATCTGAATCTCACTGATCTGTGAGTGAAATAGATCACTCAGTCATTAGCCCACTAAGAAAAAAAAAAAAAACCAAACGAAAAACCCCACCAAACAAACAAAAAAAATTCTAGCATTTCAAAATTACTATTCCAGAAAATTTGCATCTTTTACAACGGTGAGTTTCAGTTAGACAGTCGTGTATCCCTTAAGAGTGAAAAGAGCTGGTTTGGTTGCTCAGCTTCAGTAATGATATTTTATATATACATAGAGAGAGCTGTGTTTATATGCATATACACACTTATATAAGTAGACACACACAGATTTAAAGGTGAAATCATTTGGTATTATGCATCAATACACTAGATACACGTATTTGGAAATTTTTTTGTGGAAGCCCTTCTAAAAGCAACTCCTAACAGTATCCAGACAAATTTCTCTAGGCGTTTACAATATTTCCAGAATGAAGCTGCACGCCCACAACTTCAGCTCGATTCTTCTCCACCCGTTCACAGGGCAGCACGGTATTTCAAGGCCTAAAAAGCAAGGCAAGAAGCTATGCTGCAGGAGAAGCACTCACCTAGCTCACCCGCTGCATTTCGACCACCGACTGCATACAAATGTCCTTTGAGGGCACTTAGGTGGAAGAAGGTGCGCTTCTCATTTAAAGATGCAACTTGCATCCACTTGTTGTAGCGAGGATCAAACCTAAAGACCGTGTCAACCGCCGTCTTTCCTTTCGTGTCGTAATTGCTCTGGCCCCCGACTACATACAGAAAGTTCCCGATGACGGCGATGCCATGCTGGTACCTTGGTGCATCCATGGGAGCCAAGGATTTCCATTCGTGGGCCTTCTCGTCGTACATCCGTAACTCCTTGCTGACAACCAGCTGCTGCCTCAGCACTCCCCCCAACGTCACCAAGTGAGTGCTGTCCGACCGAATGGCAGTTCTCTCCGACTGCATCACTGGCTGCATGTACGGCATCATTTGGTAATTGCTGGCTTCCAAAAGCAAGTTTACGCAGGTATTGTCCGTTCTCATGAAGTCCACTGTTTGAACGTAATTAATAAGATCCTGGGGTGTCATCAGTGGAAACCTGATGTTCTTCATCAGCTTTGCAGCATACTCCATCCGAGGCTCCTCATACCGCAGCCAGCGACAAGCCGCCTTGAAAAGTTCAAGTTCAGTGCAGTGCTTAAGGCTATTACTTGAAAGCACAAAGGCAAGACGTTCAAAGGGGAGTTTCACAAATTCACCAGTACTTAATAATGCAGGGAAGTTCTTCAGGATGAAATTATTAACATATTTATCCACTTCCGTGAGATTGTATGTGTTGGCAATTCGCCCAACCTCAACACAGTTTTCCAACGAAACCTATTAAGGAAACAGAAAGAGGAATCAAAACACTGTCTTAATTTGGTATCTAAATGATAATGTAGAATTTAATGAATACTATAGACTCAGCAATATTTCATCCTTTTGCAGTGCTCAAGGTGATTTACACATGAGCAAATAAATGTTTGACGTGATGTATATATTCATGACTGCAAGGGGAGACCCAATGTATTCCTTATTTTGAAGAAAGAAATGAGACAAGTAACAAGCAGATGGCATATATTAATTATGTCAGATACATTATACAATGATGATACACAGCAATTATACAGCAATTCATCTTTGAAAAGCTCTGCAAACATCTTTGTAAGGAAGACGTGGAAAATACAGTTAAGAGAGAGGTGATCAGCCCAAGGTGACAGAGAACAACCCAGAAACAAGTCTCACCATTAGACATTCTCTAACACCGTTAAAAACATATTGTAATAATGCAGCCAAAGAGAATGGCACGGCTACCTCTCCAACGCTGCGTATCTCAGACAATTTATTTAGTGTTCAATCCCATGAATGCATGCCATAGAAATGAACAAAATTGGATCTTTAGTAAATCAAGGTGGTGCTCTTGCAGAACATGCACAAAATTAAATACACTTCAAAAAAAGAATGTAGTGGGTTTATATAAATATATATATACACACATACACTTTGTGAATCTCATTATATTTATAATGCCAAAAGAATTTAAGATTCCAAATCTCATGGGTATTTTAAGAAAGATTACAAAGATTGAGGACTACAACCTAACTGCAGCCTAAGAATTCAAAAACCTTCAAATGACCTTCTGGTCATGACAGAGATTACAAGCTTTTAATACCGTATAACTCAATCTGATCACTGCCCTTTAATACTAGACAATTCAAAAGTTTAATGAGTATGGGAATAGGAGACATTTTTAATTCACTAGAACTGATCTAACTTGCCCTAGAGTTAAGATCTGCAGTCATTCCAAGTCTTCATTCACACACCCTCAAATGCCTTCATATGGGCAAAGGTTCCGAATCTATTTCTCCATCTCCAGGAACACTAATCCTGTAATCAGATCCTATCTATAAGGAATGCCTGGCACACTCTCAGGAGTTCTATTATAAAAATATCCACACAATATACACATGGAAATTATGTTTGTATTACAAGACAGTCCACATTGCTTATATCAAAATATAATCACATCAGCTAGCAGTGACCTATAAAACATGCTCTGATGATGTTAAGAAACATCTTTTTTCTTCTTTAGACCGTTTTTGAGAATCAGCATCAAAATAATTTCGATAAATTTCCTTCTAGGATTTTTATTTTGCAGAAATTAATTGCATAATGGAAGTAACAGCATACCTTAAATTAAGTAAATTAAATAAAACATTCTGACTTGTAAAATTTCTTTCAAGTTGTATAATAAAAATAAAGCCATGGAAAAAAACCACTCTAATAAACAGCTGACTTGCAGTATAACACAAATCTTAATTCTTGCTCTACAGTCATTGTATTTAAAAATTACTTTGGAATACATTTACTGGCATCAAACTGCAGAGATGCGGAACTTTCTCCACATCAAGGTAAGCAGACGGAAAGATACTGAATACAAAGAAGGCATGCTTGAAGTAAAAGATCAAAGCAAAAAAGGTACAGATCATGTATAGCTGGTACATGGTGTTCAGGTTGCAATGAAGTATTTAGACCTACTGCAGAATACATGCCAGTTATCAAGTGCCCACCACACACGCATCTAGCTGATGTATTACCAGAATCACGTTACACTGTCAATCTATGCAGTTGAATGCATTCTTGGAACGCTTACATTTGAGAAATTTATAGACACATCACACACTGTTCATGACTGATGAACCAGACACTGGCAGTTTTCAGTCACCCCCTAATTCTCAGAAAATTTACCTTATACTGCCTTAATTAATCCACTCGGATTGTACTGCACTCGGGGTTGGCTGGTTGCTGGGTTTTTTCATGCTACGATTGCAAGTACTCCCCAATATGCTTATGAAATTGTGCACTTTGGCTCACTAAAAAAAATTCCACTCACTTCAAATCAGGGTACCATATCAAACATTTCCTTAAAGTTTACTTTCCTTGGCAAAAGTACTATTACCTGTTGTACTCTGCGCTAAAGATAACAATCAATGTATGAGGCTAAATTTCTTTGCAAAGATTTCAGTCATAAAAATATGTACTCTAGAGATTCTTAAGTCCTGAGCCAAAAAGCAACCCTTCAGAATGAAGTGATAGTTACTCCTACTGAAATATTCAAAATTGGGTAGCATTGAAGTACAATAACTCTATTTAAACACTTAAATACGTAAGTTACTCAACTGATTTCCAAAAAAACCAGCTAGTTTGACTTATGCTATGGTACTTATGAGAGGCTCAGAAATGGTTTTCAATGGAAGTCAACCAGGAGCTCGTCAACAAACAGAAGGAACTGCTACTTCTGGAAATCCCACTGAAGTGAACAGAAGGAATGGATATATGAAACAAAAATGTAAGACTGGCCGTACAGTGAATCCAGTAACTAGTAAAGATACTCACACAGAAAGAGCTAGAAAGAGCTAAAAGCTGTAATGGGTCAAAGAGCTAAGCAACTTCTTACAAAGTCAGGAATTCTAAATAAACCCCATTTTACCTGGGCTTTGACTATTGAGCAGAGCTGCTTATTCACACTATTTATTGTAATTGCTCATTACAAAGCAGAAGTAAAAGTTCCAGAAAATACTAAAAAGCTTTTCAAAAAAAGGGCAAATCAAGCACAGCCTGAAAAACCAAACGCAAAAACCAAAGCACTTTCTTGAGAAAGCAGCTGACAATTCTTTGAAACTTTGAAGCAATCTCTTCCCAAGTTCTGGTAAAAACTTAACTGACTATAAAGTAATATAAAACTGGACACAAAGCAAAATGACTGCAAGTGTGAGAACCCTGGAGAACAACTCGGGAGAAATAACATGCACAGAAAAATCAGGTCCTCAAGCCCAGTACCACAAAACATTTAGGCGTCTGACCTTCTTTTGTTTCAATGAGTGTTAGACATTGAAGCACTTAACATGGTGTTTCAAAGGGTCTGAGTTTAAAAGAGCTTGCATTAAATCCTCAGTTTTTCTGTGGGCTCCCGTATACAGAAGTCTAGAAATAGCAGCACGGAAATTTGACCAGCTCAGAAAACAGAATCAATCGTACACCCACATTAGAACAGGTGAGATTCTGGGGGCTGGCAGAGCTGGCCCCGGCTTTAGATCCCACGCTCCCGCAGAACTGACACCATCTTGCTCCATCCCCAGTTAACCAAGTTCTTGTGACAAGACAGGACCTTCCAAATATTGAGACCTTAACATCTGACAACTTGGTAGTTGTTACAAAAGTGTAAAGCACTGTATTATAGAAGGAATACAATTTTCTTAAGCAGCTATATGACAGGTACAGCCAAGACGTTAGTTTTCAGTGTTTTGGAATGCTGTCTTTAATGACACTATAACATCCCCTTCCCCATTACCCTGTGATTTTCCCCCGAGTGCTGTCATTTACTTGACTAGGTTTCCCACCCTTCTCCATTTTGTACACTGCTGATACTTTTGCAAAAACATTATTGTGCGTTCTCTAGCACTCGCTACTTGAAAACATTGCCACGGCATTTTTATTCATTTTAATTACATTATGGCTCATTTAGATGTGAACCTGGGAGTAGTCCTAGTCTATTGTATAGCTATAAATATTTAAAAGTAAGACTGAAAACATCTTACATTCCAGTATTTGCAGGGAATCTGGCTGTAGAGCAAACGTTATGAGAGCAATGGGCTATTTGACAGGAGTAAATACAGAACAAATAGAACGCTTAGAAGTCAGCTCCAACATATAACCATTCTATGAAGGTCTCACTTTTTTTCCAGAAATTAAGCTGTTTCCTTAAACTTACGCTTTCCTTTGTAAGTATTTCCAATATCCTCTTATGAAGTAACACAGTTGCATTATGCTTTACATAAACTGACTTCTATAATCTCTTTAATAATGGACTCCCTAGACAATTCAAATACAATTAAGTATTTGACTGGGAATGGTTACATCAGCTCTCAGATGCTGCTCTCAGCTAATTTCAGTAGAAATAAGCACAAGACTTCCTCAGAAAATTCATTTAAATTACAGAAATGCTCCTTCAAAAATGGAGCAAAGCTAGTATAATGGGGAATAATCTTTGTAAAACTAAGACACGGTAATTAAAAAAGCAAAAAAACCCCATTCGCTCACCACCTCTGGTACTTGTTCCAACAAATTCAAGTCAGTTCAAAGTAAGTGCACTCAAAAGTTCATTCATATTTATACAAGGATGCTGAGAACGTAACTAGACTGACAGCACAAACTTAGTTTTGTACTTCCTCTACAGTTATATGATGATCATCTAAGGGGACAACATCATCGGTATGAATGAAGTATTTCAGAGAAGAAATTCAATTAAAAAAATGAATGAAGTCTTCTGGATTCTTTCAAAATGTAGTATCAAACAAGACATTTCTCACTTGAATAAAAACAATGACTGAGTCACTGTAAGTGAAGGAATCTTCAGAAAACAAGCACTTTAAACAATGAAAAAAATTCTTTGAAATAACAAGATTTAAGATGAAAGAAGCTCTTTCCCCAAGAAAGAAAAATAAACAAGCAGCTGCCCTGCCCTGCCCTACCCAGAAAGGGAAAAGGGCAAGAGAGCATCCCTGGGGCTCACCACCCATCAAAGGGAGGCCACTCCATACCCCTGATTCAAAAGAACACTGAGACCTTTTTCCAAGTTGGCATTTATAGCAACGTCAACCCCGGAGAGAGGCAGACTGCATCGTTTTGGAAGGTAAAAAAAAAAAACACCACCACCAACCCTGAGCAACATAAAACAGGCAGTGTGGGATTTAATGTTTCATTTAATCTTAATACTCTTATCACAACATTCTCAGAGAACTGGTCAATTATATGCCAAAATTGAAAGCAAAACAGTAGCGTTATAGAGCTTCTAACACTTTGCTTATGAAACAGATTGCTGTTATTAGCAGCTTGGAGTCCTCTTGCTTACATAAATCCCAGTTCCCGTCTTCATTTGTGAGGTCACATCTCTGAGCTCGTACTATGAGGAGCAATAGGAATTCCTGCTTCTTTACTTCTCATTACAGACTATCAAAAAGCCAAATCCCAAATAATATTATAATTCATGTAAAACACATCAATTTCCTTGTTACAGGTAAAGTAAGATTTCTAGTCAAGTATATAAGCAATTAACATCAGAAAACCGCCACGCAACATCAGAAATAATGCCCAAGTATCTCTCTAGGCAGAACTGCTTTGATAGGACAGCTCATAACAGCACTCATTCTGCCACCCCACCAAGCACGTGCTCCTTATTGCTGGCGGGACAAAGAGTTATATAAATACAAGACAAGGCAAGGACTAGGGAAAGTATGGAAGCATCATATACTGGCATTGCTTATACACTGTGTTTAAGTTAGATAACTGCACCCATATTCTGAGATTGCACTGTTTTTACTATAGAAATAACTATGAAACAAAATGTTTGCAGTAAGTTAACAGTAAAATGAGTGCAGTCATGCAGTGTGACGCTGAAACCTCTGATACCTAAGATTTAAGAAGGAAAGGATGTTCAACAAATAAAACCTCTGAATAATAACCCAAGCTGACTGAACGTGTAGCCAAGCTATCCTTAATAAACAAGATCAAACAGAGGAATATAAATTCAATGCTTTTAACGAGAGGTTGGAGCCAGAAGAAGTGTTTTCATGTCACATCTCACATTAGTTTTCCCACCCAGGAAAAGCCTTACACAAGAAGCCAGTTACCACTTCACAAGCTGAATCTGTAACAGCTCTCTTGTTTTTGCAAAAAAACAGAAATGTGTTTTTAATACAGAGAAAACTGCAAAACTATTTGACATTCAACTGGAAGGGAGCATGGCATTCTCCAAAGCACAGCCTCAAAACAAAACCGGATACCAAGTCTGAAAAACAGAAGGGAAAGAAAGGAGGAGCAAAAAAGGTTGTTATCAAAGCAGACCCCCTGCCAAGAGCGGGTTCAAGATGTGAGAATTTAATCTCTATAATAAATAAAAATCAGCAGGGCAACTCTAAACCATAAATAGACTGTACTACGTTGGAACTACAGTGTACTGCTTTGCAGGGCAAACTTTTTATTTGTTCCAATTACACAAAAGCAACCATGCTACATAAGTATTCCTCTCTTGACCAACCACTACTGGTAGGAGAGGCTGTCCCCTCCTTACAAAAGCACTTATTTTTGAGATTGTGAAAAAATGTTTCCCAGTAGGCATTCAAAGCTATTTTTAGTTCTAGCAAAATATGGCAATCGACACAAAATCCTTGTAGCTCTTCTCTCACATAACCAACATTTCTCTAACGTCCCTTTTAGTAATCCTTTTAGAGGATACCTTATTCTAAAGGACTGTGACCAAGTTCACTGGTTTACAAAGAGGATGTAATGGTCTCTGTGACAATCACTACAATTGTGGGCTTCATTCCTCTAAACAAAAAGTTTTCGAGAAAGTGTATTAACAGACAGCAACAGCAGCTTGCTCTTTATTATTTGTTTTCAGTTTAACTCGCCAAGTAGCTTTCTTATGGAAAGATACAGAGTGCGAGGGCATGAACTAAAAAAATCCAGTAATGAATGTGGGAACTATGATTATCATTGCTGCTATCATCACTGCAATACACTTAGGAATTAGAAGAATTTTAACATGGTATAACATTTATATCAAACTCACACTGTACATAATAGGGAAAAAAAGATTTTCAAGATAACTACAAAGCAAACTTTTTCTCTGTGAATCCAAATTATGAATAATGGCAAGTTTTAGACTTAACGTTGACTATTACATAGTCATTGTTGTTATAAAAGGAAAAACAACACACAGAAGCCTTAATCGTTGTAAGCATGAAACAAGTCGTAAGTCTTACCCCAGAGATAAGAAACACTTTACAGAAATCCAAAACAGGTAAAATCTGCAAAAAACTGGCAGCTTCCAGAGTGTCCTGAAGGTTGTCCATGTTAAGGGAAAGTTTCGCAGTATAAATGAAATCAATGATCTTCTTTAGGCCTATTTTGTTCACACCATGAAGCTTAATGCACATTAAATCCTGTTCCTTCATTCCTCCTGAAAGAGACAGGTAGGTAAGTTTGTATGATCATTTTGATTGGGTTGAAATAATTTCATAAACTTATATAAAATTAAAATAGAGCTTTAAAATTTAACTTGAAAAAACAGATGCAAAAGCAGAGAGAGCACAACAACACGGAGTTGTTTGTAGTCCTGGGCCGATTCAAACTGTGAATCAAGTGTTTTACTGGACATGTGTCTGAGTGACCAAACTATGACAATTTGGAGATAGCAGTATGCATGACTAACAGAAACACCACCTGTGAACATGGCCTTGAAGTAATCACTTGCAGAAGCCATCATCGCTCTGTGCACAGGAAACACTTCGTCACCATCTCCTGGAACAAGCGTCACATCACAAAGCAAACCTTCCACTCGCAGCTGGTCAAAACCCTGCAAGAAAAAAGCACAATGCGAAGCATCCATTTGATTTTGGAATAGGAAATTATTTCTTTTCCCTTATTTACATAAGTATTTACTTTCATGTACATATGTACTGTAGTTCCAAAAAGTCACTAAGAAATAATTTGTCATCTTACAACCATTATCTCTAGCATATTCAATGACAATTATCCATTGAAAAACAAGCAGCATAATTATTACTTTCCAGTAATGGCTTAAGAACTCGAAGTACAGTGGGCCTTAGAAAGTAGCTTTCTTCCACTAATGAAGTTATTTTAAGGAAGGAGTTTGTTTTGTAAGCTTGAGCTCCAGCAAATGCTTCAGGTAGGTCAGACTGGTAACTTTTTTGGACCTACCCTTTTCAGACAAATGTAGATTCTAGATATAATTCTGTTCCACACCAGTTTAAGTGCTAAGAAGCTGCAAAATACTGCAGCCTGAAAGGAAAGCTGTCACCTGGTTCACAATTATCAAATTTATTACCGAAGTTTACACAGCAAGAACTCCAAAATAAGCTAACATTCTATATCTGACCTTCTCTGACTTACTTACAATGGCTAACTGTAACAAAAAAGTCATCCACAACAGCATCCTAGAGAAAGATTTTCCTCTAAACATATGCCCAGCTGAGGATACTGGAGGATGGGTGAAATACTCACCTCCTTCATGCACTGCGGAACAGAAGCTCAAATATAAACCAATTCCCTTCAACCAGGCATGTCTGATGTTTTTCTAATACTAACAGGGATGTAAATATTGTCTTTATACATTTAACACTTACAGAAATCTTGGCATCAGCCCGCATGGTTTAAAACTTAAGGTACCTTAAAAGCAAGGCTGTATTTTTAAAACTGCAAATGTAAGTAGAAATGAACATTCAAATTTGTTGCACAGAAAAGAACAGAGTGCAAATGAAAAAAATGAGTATGAGCTCTAATAAATCAGAAGCCAAACACAGGATTATATAAAACTAATGTATTTCAACGATCCAAACAACTTATCTGTAGTTCATACAAATAAGGCTTTACAACCTACCAGTTCTCCATTCTACCAAATTTTCAATCTACCAAACCTGGCAGGGCTTTGCCATCTTAGGGCACTGAAGAAGGAACATGAAGCTCTCCTCATCACATCCCTAAGGCAGCTTTCACGCAGGCACGGGTACAAGTGTTCGCCTAACATAATTACATGATTATATTCAAGTGCACTTCTTTTATACAGCTGTCACTTCACAGTTTAAATGATACTACCTTTTAGAAATTGAGAGTGGACAAGAATACAACCCAAGGAAAAGGCCAGAGGTTTTTTTCCAAGTTGTTGCTAAAAGTTGAACTGTTAACTGGCAGAAAAAGTTAGAAGCCATGCATGCTTGTGGGCATTGTCAGCACAGCACACTAACGTGCATTTTTTGAGGCTTTTTAGGAATTACTAGCTTGATAAGGTCTGTTGAGCAGAGGCATTATTTAGAGCAGCCAGAATTCTCAATACAGATCAATGACGACACAAGAATATTTAGTTACCTGTAATACCACAGAACTGTGAGTATTGCTGGTGAAAAATCTTGTGGTCCCTGTCTTCGAAGACTGTAGATGGGCAGAGACGCCCATATCGCTGCTACCAAGAGACACTTTCATATGAGGATCCTCCTCCTCCACCAGAGATCTAAGAAGATTAGAACAAAGAAACCTTAAGACCAAACTAATTTTCATTCAGTGCTCTTGTGTACTAAAACCAGTCTCCTGGGATGAAATGTAACAGCATAGAGGCTACAGGTTAAAAATCAGCAGCTGACAGAATCAGTCCTTAGTCATCCCCTTCAGCTAATCTAAAGAAAACAAAGCATTAACAGTCTCTAAAATAGCGTAACTTCAAAAACTTCATTTTCAGCAAATATTTTTTTTTCCTTCCACCCCTAGCTCCCCGATTAAGACACTGTGCTTCCAGTATCATAGGATACTTGCGGGAGTTTCATCCAGTTTTCAAAATCAAGTATCTTACCAGATTGCCACGGAAAGCTAAAAGACTGAAACTCTTCAGTGTAATATTAAAATTCAGTAATCTCATTCTTACGGCTTGCATTATCTTGGCTCAAGTATGAATATAATAGAAAATATACATAATGGAGAGTCAAGCTGTAACTTCAAGCTACCTTTAGAAACACACAACTAGAAGGACACGATACCCAATATTTTGCTATTGCAGGTGACCAATTAATAATTGTAATTTAATATTTGGTAGTATGAAGTCAATACTTATGGTTTTGATTCCAAGCAATTAGTGTCCAAATCTAGATAGGAAGAGCTAATTTCAGGTAGAACTGTTAAAGAATTACTGCATTATTATTAGCTTTCCATTTTAATCCTGAAATGTAAATTAAGTTTACATAAAAAGATATGCATATGAGATTCTAACTACCCTAACCTGTAATTAATACAAAATGTAAATAAATTTCATCTCCAGAAATATTAACAATAACTAGTTCCTGTAATTTCTGTGCTCTAATGTACTACCTATTAGCATGCATAGGGGTATAATGCATATATACACAATATTAATTAGCAAACAAGCTGTTAACCCTCAGATGAAGGCATCTTCATTATTAATAAAGAATCCATGTTTGAAACAAGATTCATAGCAGTTTGACATAATTGCTGCAAATCTCAGACACAAGAAGTTTTCCAAATTTTAAATGTGCAGTTTAAAACATTGGCCTCCAAGCCAGTTTCAGAAATTACTTTAAATAAGTGACAACAATGTGCTTAAATTCCTCCCCCTCCCCTCCAATTTTAATTGCAATCACTATGCATAAACAAATTGGGAATCTGCAGATGAAAAATATATTTTTTCCCCCAAAAAAAGTTTTGTTCATTTTTAAAAACTAATTTACCACCACCTTCTTTGGGTACATGGACTATGTAGAACAGTTTCTGAAACTCACGTGTTACCCTGATAGTGCCGATATGCCTTGTTCAAACCCATGAGTACATAAGGTCAGCTACAAAAACATATTCAAAACAAATTCACCATTCAACAGCGTACATGGGTTTGAAACAGTGAGGTTTTATGCACACAGACATGATGACAGATTGTAGGAACAAGGGTACATCAAAATAGCTTTGACTTCTAACGCAGCAACCCAATACTCAAGACATTTGAAAGAATTAATAAATGTGGATGTACTGCAGCATGCAAGAATTGTGTCATTTTTGAAACAATTATCTCTATTTTATAGAGCAAATCCGGAGTGCAATTTAAATAAAGTTTGACAGGGTATACCTTCAAAAAGTGCTCTCCAAAACTTATCTTTGGCATTCAACAACTGCATATAACGATGTAAGACAGCAGCAAAGCAGCTGCTAGCTCATGACCCAAAATTATGTTGTTCACTTTGTTCTAGGGTGTTCTGGGTTTGTTTTCATTTTGTGCACACATGCGCACACGTGTGGGTTTTTGTTTGTTGGTTTAGTTTTAATACAATCATATCAAGGGAAAAGGCTAGCATAATTTCAAAAGACACTCAGCCTCTAAATTTGTACATGTCTTTCTAAGAAGAAATATAAAATAATGTGGGGAGACTTGCAAGCGTGGGTGGGAAAGAACCACAGAGACAACTAGCATAAATCTGACTATTTGCTCTTGAAAGATCTTACTGAAATGTCAGATCAGATAGCCATTATATGAAGGGGTTTAAAATACTTTTCCTAAACTCGGAGGAAAACAGAAGATGTTCGCATCAGTCAAAACCCTTAGGAAAAGAAACGTACAAGTAAACCAGCCTTCTTGGTTGTTTGGAGTGGGCTATTTACCATGTTTGCCACCTACAAGATGCTACTTTGTTTCTTAACAGCCAGCATAATTCATAAGTTTTACAAATGAAGGCAAAGACCTTGACCACGATTCATTTGTTCCAAGAATGGCAGTGATAACAGAAGCGTTTTTCTGAACGGGACGTTACATACACCTTCCCAAGCTTTGTCCAAAGAGGTCCTCTCCAGCACGAGGCGCCTTGTTCTAATTACACAGCCAACAGAGAGGATATGATGTATTTCAAAATAATTTGCAATACTTAAAAGTAGGCATTAGACATGCCAAGTGTGGCTATAAACAGTTACTTGCCCTGCCTGATTTTCAATACATAATGGGGAGTCGTCCAATACCTGTATCACACATACAAGCTCAGCCGCTCACAACCTGACACTCTTCTGCAGAAGATTTTCACTCTCTTGCAAATTTGCTGTTATATATGTACAGAAACTTGCATATGCAAATTAGACATTAAAAATTGCAACCTTACATATTATAAAAATACACCAGAATATAAATGCTACAGTTCTAGTCTCAAACCTTAACGTGGCAGCATATGACTCTATGAGAATACATGTATTTAAAGATAAGAAGATTATGTTATTCCTGTTCTGGGTTTTGCTTTATATCTAAACAACGATTAAAAAAAAAGGTTTTGTTTTGGTTTTTTTTGTTTGGGTTCCTTTTGTTTGTTTGGCAGGTTTTTGGTTTTTTGTGGGGGTACATTTTCTTGTTTCGGTTTAACTTTCTTTTTCACTACACCACCTTTTTTACCTGCAGCTTCACAGTTTCGGAAGGCCAAGCACCCTCTCCCATTATGCAGAAAGTGACCTTCAGGAGCTGGTTTTGGCAGAAGTTACAATGACAGTCAGCATTAAGACTGGGCAACAGCACACTGATCCCCCGAATCCCAGTCTTGTGACATTCATCGAGAAGGAAAGAGCACTCCCGGAGAGACCAGAAATTATGAATTTGGCATTGGCTTTGTACCAGTTTCAGGATTTATCTTCGCACAACAAGAGAAACCTGACTTTGTAAGACAATGCGAAAACGCAAGAGCTCTTATGGGTTGCACTGATACCAACGGACAAAGAACCAGCAAAACCCAAGCACTGTATCATATACAATGAGAGTAATTAAAAAGTACTCTGCAAAGAAATTTTAAACTAATCAGTTTAAGTAACTTAAATATAGTTCTATTTAAACTTCTGTTTGGAGATCTGTAAAGCGAATATTCAGAAATAACTCTGCCATTCACAGCCAGAACAGACGGGTAACACGCTTTGTATCCAACCAAATTCCCAACAAAAACATAGTAAGTACATCTGTCTTGTTTGGACACTTACCAAAAGCATTATTTACATTCATTAACATAGGTCTGCTAAGCACTATAATTAGGTAATAATGAATGTAAACATATTGATATTTTTTTACTGTATTGTAAATACAGCATACCACAATTAAACACACTACCAAAGAAGAAAGCTATTTCATTTTCTAATTAATTTCATTGTTCTGATCATAGAAATCACTAAGCAAGAAGTGCAGCAGCAGCATTTTTAACCAGGGTTAAAAGAAGTTGGAGGAGACTGCTAAAACTACAATAACATGTAGCGATGATAATTCACAAGTTGCTTTAGATGTGGGTGCTGACACCGCTTTCAACGTATACACCTGGACTGGAGGGGGTTGAGCATTACAGTGTCAGGAGCAACGGAACGTCAGAGTGTAGCATGAAATGAGTATTAACACCACAACAGCAAGGCGGAGGAGCTGCTGGACTCTCAACCTCTGGGAAGCAGCGACTCGCCGTTCAGGGGACAGAGGTTAATTAGTTGCTATCACAGAATAAGCTGTCAGTCAGAATCTTCCTCCCAACCTTATGTTGATTCTTTCATGCACAGCACAGGTTTTTTCCTAGCTACTGGAACCAAATGTGCTTCTCGCATTACTCCGAGTTAAACCTCCAAGTACTTCCAAGTGTTAATTCAGTAGCGATGAAATACGGAGTATGCATTATATAGATATTACTTATATATCCATTTTCTGCATTCCTGTCAGTGCTGAAGGAAGATAGCTTTGCTTTTTACAGAGATGTTAAGTTTTCTGTCTTTAGGTGACTGCCCACTAGAACCATTTTCTCTCTGGAGATATTTTTAATCTTGTTCATCTACTAAAAGGTACCTGAACACACTCTTTGACAATCTATGCAATTAGCAGTTACTTTAGAACTAGAAAGAAGACTCTAAGCCAAATGTTGAGCTATGACAAAAAATATGACAATAGTTCCAGAGTCCTGCCAAGCTAATGTGAAGCTACACTGACTTTCTGGGGTTTGAATGTTCTGAGGCTTTTTTGTTTGGGTGGGTTTTTTTTTTTCCATCGCACAGGCAGAGGAAAACCATAGCTATGCACCACCCCAGCAGAGGAAACAGAGTTCGAATTGGAATGGTTCAGTAACATTATTTAATATTTAATTAACTGGAAAGATACAAGTTCAACAGATTTTAAATATTATCAGGTATATAATTCCCTAAATCTTGTTGCAAAGCAGGACAAAATATGGTGGGATAACAAGAGCAGCTGACTTCTGTTAATGAAAAGAAGGTTGGAAATCATCTCAATGGATCTTCATGAGTTTCTAGGTTTAATTGCTGGCCCCTGCACACAGAGAAATGGCACAACTGGGGATCTAGACTGACACAAACATTAAGGAGCTTAGTATTCCAGGAGAACACTAAATAAGCAATTTGAAAACACACAGAGTGATCAAAGTATTTACAAGACTTCTGTCCGTTAGTGCTCCCAATTCTGTATGCAATCTCTATAGATTACTTACAGGGAATTATGGAAACCGTGAACCGACTTTAAAGGAGAAACTGAAATACGGATATAGGGGAAGAGCCACTAACTCTGTGACCAGGACAGGACACAAGACCCTGTAAGCCTGAACCAGAACCTGAAATTTACTCAATCCTTAGCTGAAGGCTTGCTGGCAAACATAGCTGCCCACATCTCTAGCATAATTGCTATTTGTACCTTCCTTCAAAATAGGCTTTACAAGTACTGGAACTTTCCAGCACATACTGACAAATACTTTTTAAGTGGCTGGAGTTACAACAGGACTCAGAGAGGCAAACTGCTTCCCAAAGCACTTAGCAAATACTAACCTGTTAAAACAGTTCGGAGGCACCCAGGTGACCCGTGATAAGCAGGGGTCTGTGGAAACTGTGACAAGTTTTACTCTCAGCTAGAATATTCAAATTATGGAGTTGCCATTTTGTATAGAGCTCAGTGGCATGAATGAAATATAACAATACGCTGTTACTGTGTTTTCTTCAGAAGTAGCTGAACTCAGTCTGGTGCAACAGAAACACAGCAACTACACGCGTTATTGGGGATTTGTTCATTTACATCAGTAAACCATTGATCTGTTTGTCAGAGCATAGTGCAGAGTCTTTGGAAACAAAGTAAGGAGATCAGCCTACAGCTACAGATATTTTAGAGTGCATGTTCTCCGATTTATTTAAAACCCACAGTCTTTACATAACTCAGTTTAAGCTTGCCAAAGCCATGTTGGCCAGATAGTGAATTCTTAATTTGGTGAAGCTCAATAGCTTGTTTTTGAAAGGATTATAACCTTATTTTCTCTGTCAAATTACTGTTCAATGAACCATGACTGCAAGTGTTCTGGTCACTGGTAAATGGCATCTTCAGCAATCACTCCTGGCATGTGCCAGTACTCTGGTATTTATCAGCAGACAAAGAACCAGGTTTCAATTTCATACAAAGATATTCTTATTACAAGACAAGTCTTTGCTATTTTATGATCTATCAAAATAATCTGGTATATTACAGGGCTATCCCTATACATCCAGCTATGCATGTGATTTGCTAATGAACCTATTAATGAAAAGGCCACTGAAATACAATGAAAAACTTTCATTTGCTATTAGATAGAGTAATTCTTTACTTTGTATGCATAATCTGCCAAATAGTATTTTAGTATGCTTAGTCTGCCAAAAAATAATTTAAGTATTGACTGCCTTACTGTCTTCCCATTATGAACAGATGTTCCAGCTTCGTGAGTAATGAATTTAGGAATTCCCCAACAAATTACATGGCCACCTAGAAGCTCAATAAGCATAACTGATATGGCAGCATTGTATAAAAGAAAATCTCATAATGCTTCTATTAAGAAATTCAAATATTAATATAATTTAGATTAAAAAATTACACAATCATGGTATTTCATATTTCTTCCATTCTTTATCTTCCACCCACGCAATTTCAGGAAATCCTTTATTCTGGCAAAGAAGTTACTTTTACACTTGTCTTCCCCTAAAATAACATCTCATCTTTTTATTACCATTTTTTAACAGGAGTTTCTAACTTCATTCCTCTGTAGTATATATTAGTAGCCCAATAAAACTAGATAGTTTTATAATTTTTAATGGTTCCTTATTATAATAATACAGCAAAAGTTTCTATAGAAAATGCAATTTTACATTTTAAAATAGATACGTGACTCCAGCTAGAACACAAAAGACAAAATATTTTTGTTCCAACAGGTTGACAGAGCAAGTTAACTCCCCCCTTAACCAACATGTTCAGCAAACTTCAGTTCTGGCTTTGGCAGCACACAGGTACTGACACAGGCTGCTGTTACAGATCTCAAAGCAGGATGAATGCAACAGCAGCCCTGGGAAGGCAGGACCTAAATCGCTTTGTGTGTATGTCTTTGTGATGCAAAGCATCAGCAGCAGCAACCATGCCTTTTTTTCCTTTCTTGTTCTAACCACTAGTCCCATGCTATCAGCTTCAGATCTCACCGTTTTTACAGAACAATTTAAAGGCTGCATTTCTAAAAATGAACTAGCTGCCGATAACATAACTATAAACACTTTGCATTTATCAGGTTACTGCATTTCTTCAAAACACCATTTTAATACTGTTCACTTGAAAGGGGCCACCACAAGTTTGCAAACCTTTACCCCAAGTGAATTAACATTGCATTTTAACTACGGTGGGTGTGATTTTCAAAAGTAGCTACAGCAGCTACTGCAGAACACTGCTCACCTGGGGCAATGCTCTGATCTTCATATTTTAATATCTCACTTTTTATACCTGACCTTGTTTATAGATTAAGGACAGCAGTAACAGCAGAATATTTACACATTTGTTTAGTAACTTGATACCGAGCTCTTCTGTATCTCCACTCCAGGAGAAAGGCATTCCCATATCCATTTTCCACCTGTCCTCTAAGGGCGTTCTGTGAAAACCAGGCTCTATACAGCAGAGCAAATCAGTGTGAAGTGGCATATTACTTCCACAAGTCTCTGGCCAAGGACAGCAGGAGAGGAGGATATAGGCCTTCCAAACCCCCCAAATCAGCAGGGAACATCAAAGATTGTTTCTGGACACGTGCTGATGGGCAGCAAGCAGAGGCAGGTATTTTGCCAACTTTAAATGCTGTGTGGACACAGCGACAGCATGAGATGCTCACTGCAATGATCAGCTTAACAAGGTGTCTAAAGGGGAAATCAAGGGGAAATCAAGTTCCGAAGCTGTATAGCCCTGAGCAGCTCTGCAGGCACAACCACCAAAAGTAGTAAAGCCACAAGAGAAACAACATATACAAACCGACCTGATGGACAGGGACACCGAACCTTGTTCGGCCAGAGCTAGGTTGTAACTAAGCTACTTAAGCTACTCTAGAAGCAAAGTTCTGGAGACTAGTGTGTAAGTGTCAAGCCTTTGACTGTACCTAAAAAAAAAAAAAAAGTCTCTTTGAACTTCAACACAATCCCCATCTTGACAAAAAGGTTCTGCCAAGCAGAATGTCAGCAGAAATGATGACAGCTACTAGAAACACTCGGATGATTGAAGACACGACCACTGTTCCAAGCGCCAATGGATCCAGGTGGAAAGGAGAACACCACAGAAATTAGGATATTCCCACCATCACTTGAACCTTTTTATTTCACTTCCCAGTAAGGCCACACCATGACCAAAGCCAGTACAAAATTAGATCCCACAAAGCCATCACAAGCAGACCGAGCATCAGCAACCATTTCAGGATGATTTCCTAAGGATACACACACAGAAAATACTCTCCTCAAAATTCCTTCTTAAACAACTAAACTATCAGAGGTCTCAAGCTGTTTGTGGCATAATTACAGCCTGCTGGTTAATTCAAATTTGTTTTCCACAGAAACAAAGCAGTATTTGGCTCAGTCGCTGCTATATAGCTTTTGTTCCTAACAGTATTTAGTCTCTCTGGGAGCCTTAGTGTCACATCCACATTTATCTATTTGACAAAGGGTTTACATTCATTGAGCCATTTGTAGCTTAAATTTGCAGACTCAGATTGTTTAATGATGTTAAATTAGAAACTGTTCTCTAATGACTTTTTGCCAAAGTCAGTGTTAGTCTATTGATTCCGACTATTAAAAACAGAAAAAGCAAAGCAAATACACACGCTTTGTAGCTTTTCTACAGAATTAGAACTACTTTATTTCCTTGAAGTCCAAAAGGGTAAAATGCAAGTCACTCAGGGGTTTCACAGCTTAGGTTGGACTGACACTGCACATCCTACTCCCTGCCCTTCCTATTTGGTCTTAAGTGTTCAAAAGTCAAGTCACAATTTAGCTAGGCAGCTGAATACTTCCTATGCATTATGAAATACTTAAAACACTTTGCATGCATTAGCGGATTACAGCTCTACCTGATGTGTCTTTAAAGTTAGTTTCCATACACTTACCAACTGTTAAATGTGCAGAATGATTCCTTAGATGAAAACATCTATGTGTCTAAGGTGGCACCTGCACATTCAAGATTTGGTCATAGGACACATGCCACTGTACTCCTTTAACAGATTTAGGTACAACTCCTTTCCAGAGTATTGGCTTTTTTCTTCCCCCTCTATATACTGCACAGAATAATTCCGATAGCTTAAAAGCCAGCAAACAAGCAAACAGGATTCTGACATTAGATTTTGGTAATTAACCCCTGCTCTTTCTGCTGCCTAGGTCTGCTCGACTGTTCTTCTTGCTTTGTCACTTCTCACAGTTGCTTTGGCATTCCTTTATTACAATCTCCTGGGGAAAATGTAGGGGGACATTAATTACTTTCAATTGTAAAATATTTTTTCCCTATATGACAGTTTAAATCTAAGCATGCCAGATAACAGGTGTGGGTGACCTGTTCATCCCATAAAAAAAATATTTTTGCAACTTTGATACTGCAACAATCTCAGTCACTGCTCGACAAAATATTAAAGCAATAATATAGGTGTGCACTTCCACTTTAGTGTTATAGCTATGCTTGATTACACTACAATTCCCACTATAACCATTTAGAACAAGTGACTTAGTATTTTGAAAACCCAATATTCACCAAGCACTTTATGAAAATCTGTAGGTATCTCCATCCAAACGTCACCAAAAAACACTGCAAAACACTAGAAATCCCACTGAGTAGAGACTGGGCAACAAGATTTTTCCACAGTAACAAGGAAATTATGGCAAAGATGACAAACCGGCAGAACTGACACTCTGGCAGAACAGGCTGAGTAACATAATCAAGACAATTCAATAAAGATTCTTCAGCATGTCACAACATGTCAATATTGCAGCATCATGCTACATAAGGAGGAGAAGGTAATTATGGGGACCTGTAAGCCACAGCATCACCTGTAAAGGTCTGCCCAGAAAAACCATGAGCACTGGGAAACTTCAAGACAACCAGGTTTGGTTTTTTTCTGTTGTTTTTGCCAGTTTATTACTGCAATGAAATTTCACATTTCAAGAACTTAGAATAATCTATCAAAATACTTATTTAAAAAGCAAAATTAAGATCTACAGGCACTGTAGATAACTCTATGTACCAAACTGCTGGGATAAAAAGCAATCTTCTATTCATAAGCCATAAACCCCTTCTATTCCACACCCACCCAATTAATCTGTTTGCATGCATTGCCAGATTAGTTTAAGAAAAATATATATTTGGGATGACCTGCACACTTTCAACATGTTGAAATGTGAAATATCTAGGAGGTAATCGCTTAACATGGAAACGTTGCCAAAGGCAGGCGAGCATTCCAGTGTGAATACCATGTAGTCTGTTAATGCTCAAGAGCCCAAAAGTGTTTATTTACTAAAAATGACCAATGAAGACAGAAACACATAGGGCGGTCTCACAAAAGAAAACTAATACAGATAGTCAGATGAATTATGCATAAACACCTTTTCCCATTTAAGTATATAAGATTGTATAGCATAAATTCAAAGAGCTCATTGTAGAGCAAATCGGAGATTTGAAAGAAGACACAAAAGCATTAACCTATATAAGCAGCTAAAACTAATGCCGATTACTCCAGAGTATTAAGAATTTATTCTGCTTTTCTGCACACTAACTGATTTCCATTACTGCAAAGCATTTCCTATCGGACAAATTTCATAACCACATGACTCAGGATAGATATGCTGCATTGCAAATCCTTTGATAGCAATAGATTTGGAATGTCACGTTTGTTTATTTCTCTTAACATTAGTCCATTATTTATGAAAACACATGTGAAGGATAATTTCCATTTAAAATATCAACACACCATTCCACGTAAAAGGATAGAAGGCAGTAAGTTTACAACCAAATTATTCTGCATTAATATTTTTTTTTAATTTTTCTGATTTTTAAACATGGCATGTTTAAACATATAAATACTTAACTGAATATTTAACTTTTCAGAAAATATAGATAGGCTTATTATATAAGCATTTTATATATTTATAGGCTATATATATAAGAATAGCATTTCTGAAAATAGTTTATTTGCATTACTGGATTCTTTGTAGATGTCCATCATAGTACTTCAATCTCCAGAGTTTCCACAAACATTTCCATTCGTGTTAATGGAAGATGTGCACAACTTTGAAAAACAATATAAATGGCATTGCTAGTGCGAATAAGAAAGAATTCTCTTCTTCGTTCTTAACGTATGAGATGATGTAACCCGTAAATAATAATCGGGATGCATATTCCTTTATACCTCAAAGCTGAGGTGTAAAATTCTGAACCATTCCTCACCCTCTCTGAAGTAGTGCTTCTATTCTTAACCTCTGCTTATGTCAGTCACTGGGGTTGGGGTGGGGTGGGATTTTTGTTTGTTTTTAACAGGGCTGTTAATACACAGCTATGATGCCAAGGAATACCACTTCTCCAACTCCATATTATTCACTCAGTCATTTCCTCTAATTCACTTGCTGAAAGTGCTCACCTGCCCACATAATACGTTACGTCACCTAGGTCTGTCCCGACATAGTCAACACAACCACAAATATAAACATGATTTCACTAGCGGTGCATAAACTTGCTGTAACAGCTTTCACAGTTAATTTGACAAAAGGAATCTATATTCCAAACCCCAACACATCGTCATGAAAGAAAATGTAAAGCAGCTTGACAAAGGCACGTGCATGCACACGTATCTTGCACATTCCCAACTCATGCAGTAAGCCAGGCTGCATTACACCTACATATATTGGTCACACGCCAGTGCTCCGATTCTAATACTACCTAATTTTCCCTATGCAATGTCACCGGATCTCTCCACCAACCTGGAGGAAAGCTCAAGCTACTCTGGACCAGTTCCACCAGAAGCCAGGGGATATCTGCATTTCCCTTCAGAGGAACCCTTCACCCTGTGTATAACACGAAGCGTTACTTCTTGCAGTCAGAATATTCTGAAAATATCCCTAATAAATAACTGGTGGTAAACAAAACCACCAGCCAAGAGGCAGCATCTCACTGCTGCTCCTTCCCATTGCCAGGAAAGCACTACCAAAGCCAGCAAAACCAGCAGACTTCCCAGTAAACAGAACCCTGTCCTTGCCTACCAAGTCATCAGCTCAACTTCAGCAGGTCCTTTATTTCATGTACTACCCAGTCACAAGTTTCCCGCAGCAGAGAACTCTCTGGGACAAGCTCTCTGTACTCATTCCCCACCTCAGGAGCTACCACAAACTTTTCCAGCAGAGACTGCAGCTAAACCGCCCCAGCTGCACGGCTCGCAGGGCAGTTACCCGTTTTACAGCGGCACTTTGTACGCCGATCCTGGCTTCATCCAAACCAAACATGCTCATGACCACCAGTCCTGGCATTGCGATGCAGGGAAACAAAGGCAGAATTCAGGTATCGGGTACACAGACCAAATAAAACACTAATAAAATCTGCCTCCTGACCATCAGTTTAATCTCTAGGCAAGTTACTTCTAAGTCATAAGCAGGATGAAGCTTTTAACGTTAAGGTCAACTTTAGTAGAAAAACCTGAAAATTTGGAATTTCATTTTAAGTACAAAAAACCCCACACCATTAAGAGCTCCCTACTTCACATTCCAAATTATGCTACAAACCTATAAGATTAAGATCTCAAGTATTAAAAGGATTAAAAGCTTAATTATACCTTTGTATACTCCAGATGCAAAATACCAAGTACAAAAGTGTTCGTCTGTGAATTCAAGAGTTTTATGGTCATTTATTTTACATCAGTACATGTTCCATCTCACATGCCACTTATTCCTGAATCTTTTACTCAAAACAAACCTTTCGCCAGTGTGCAGAGTAATACTTAAGACAGAAAACTTACACGTATCAACATGAAAAATATCGGATCACATAAAACAGAAGCAAATTTACTGTAATCTCTGCAATGAAGATAATTCATTCCACCACCTATTTTACTGTTCAACCTAAATTACAAGGGGGTTTTTTATCAGTTGATATATACTGCCTAATCAAATAGGTGCCATTTCATAATATTTCTCATTCTTTATAAAGTACACGAATAATTGCAACATTAGATTTAAGAGTCCTGCTAATGTCAGGACTGTGTGCCAGTGAAGAAATGTCTCTATGAGCAGTGGGATACATTGACTCATTATAAAAAGGTGATTAAGGCTGCTGATCACATATTTCTCATGCTCCAAATAAGCTCGGCATCATATAGTTAAGCATGATCACTAAACCTGTTCACATACTTTCAACACACACTGAGATAATCAGCTACATGATCCCCATCATAAAAGCCAGAGCATACAGAGAGCTAGATTAGCAATTTAAAGGTGACACACAAAAGAAGTGCTCGGTTCCAGCAGCAGATAGATCAAACCAGGCTATTTCTGATCTTTCTTGCATTTAATAAGTACTAGAGTTTAAAAAGAAAAGCACAGCATACAACACTAAAGACACTATTCCTCTGAAATAGGTTCAAAAACCTCACAATTCTTATCATGACACTTCCTTTGTATTAGTTGTACTTTTTTAAAAACTCAGAGTAAGTGGCAATTTATTGGAAGCAGTTTATCTTCTGGTAGCCTTAAGCATATTTGATGCATCTAGTGAGTGAAAATGCTGAAGCACTTCCATGAAAATTAATCTTAAATTGGAGCGTGCACAGCATAGGTTCTATACAGCCAGGTTAGCTCCTTAAACCCCAGCCTTCTTCTTAAACAAAGAACACTAGTGACCACACATACGACGTTGTATTGTCTCAGCTCCACTGTTTAGCAATGCAATCCTCAGCAACAACTATAAAAAGACGACATTTAGAGGACCTGTAAATACCTATTTCTTACAGCATGTCCCTACAGTAGCTGAAGCAAAAGACTATCTGTAAGACAACAATACAAGCGTAAAAAGCACTAATATTGAAGGTATTTGGCTGGAATGCTATTGGAAAGGAATAGTATTTATAGTAATTTCCAGATAGGCAAGTCATCTATACTGCTACTTGTGCATTTTAAAGCAACTGTTCCTCATTTTGAAAAAGCTGCTTCTTTAAATAAAGGCAGAAGCAATTCAGTACCCTACGCTTAGTTTAATTTCTCTGAAGGAAAAAAGCCACCTGTATATGCTAACAGAGAACTCAGAGCAACAAAAGGTGAACAAAAGCTCCATCAAGATTTGGCAAGACAAAGGCATATTGTTTCCATGTGTATTAAAATACTGTTTCATGTGAAGCTACTTTACATGGACAAAGTGCGTAACTACATAAGTACTCAGATATGAATGATTTCTATTTGTTTTAAGCTTTTACTGTAACTTTGTAAAAAGACATTCAATCTGTATTCAGGCTAAGACTTTCAAGAATAAAACAAGACCAAATCAGGATGATTTCTTTTATATGAGAACTTACATGAACAAAAAGTGCAGTACAATACAGCAGGTGATTTCATGTTTAATTTCAAAGTGTAATAGTCAGGAGGACAAATTGTTAGCATATACACTACAAAGGAAAGCCTGCCTCAAAGCTTAACTTGTCAATTCAAGATCAGCTCTACAAATTAACAGCAACATGAACTTTTTAAATGAGCACATAAGATATTATTATGAATACGGCTTAATCTGCACAGTTTCTCTACGTTTCAACAAAGAGGGAAAGACTCAACACAACATCCATCATGAAACATCCAGGATAAAATCTGGGGGGGGGTCTACATAGAAAACAAGGTAAAATTCTGAGTGCCAATGTCATTCAATATATAACAGGGTATTTTGCCACAGGGTAGTCTCACGAAAGCAATCCCACCTTATTATCCTCATTTCTCTCACTTACATGTATGCTGGAGAAAGTGGCGATGACCTGGATGTTTTAAGCACAGGAACTGGGAATTTCCAGATAGCAGGAGAGCTCGTTTTCCATTTCAATGGCATGTTGTCACCACGGTACTACAATAACAGTAAACAGCGTTTCCATAACAGACTACCAACTAGGACTTCCATTCCACACACTACTGACACAGCAGTGGCTGCTGCTAAGAACAAGGAAATGATTCTGCCAATGCCCTTAAACCGATGCTTCCAATCTGTAAAACAGGGCTGCAAGGCATCTCCTTTTAAATCCTGCTGTCCCCTAAAGCAATATGATGATTCTATCCTTCTAACTCAACAATAGTGCCACCTCGTTAGGGAAGCGCTGACTGCAGTATATGTTTAAAAAAAAAAAAAAAGAAAGACTGCACTGTGCACACCAGCACAATGCAGCTTTATTTAATAAAAGCAGCTAATTTTTAAAGAACTGTTCCTGATGCTATTGTTCTACCTTAACAGGGACACTGCAGCACTGTACTATAGTCTCTTCCTATTATAACCTCATTTCTGACCAATTGAAGCAGAAAAAAAAAAATGGGTTTCATATGAAAATGAAACAACATACCTACTCAGAATACACTTGTCATCCTCTGAACATTCTTCTTTTGAGCTGCAACAATACAAATGGGATATAAATCTCAGCATAGCCTTAGGCCACGGCTAATAGAGATCAGTGACTAAATTCAGCAGCCTGTTTTCCTCCTGTGCAAGCTCTGACCAAACAATACAAGAATGCCATTATGGAAAAAGCCCATTGCAAAAATCACAGTCCTTCTAATCCATAGCTAGGAAGACAAAATAAAACACAAATCGCTGCAGGTTTCTGCATGCTCTTCTACTAGCTTCTGGTTCAGGATGCTCTCATTTTCCTATTCTCATTTCCAAGGAGGATGAGCAAAATCTCATGCATTTTGCAACATGCTATGGGAACGCAAATATCACTCTGTCTTCTGCAGTAGAGAAGCAGAGAGTAGCACGCTGTTAATAGCAGTCTTTGTAGGGAGGCTATCAAGAATCTAATTCTCAACGCCCCCCCCAGCAGCTCACAAATTGCCTGAAGTACTGACGAAGCAGATGGTCACGCAGGTGTCCATCAGGGACCACTCTGCAACTCTGTGCTCTGCTTGGTGACCTCCTGGGGCTGACAACAGTGGGGAGCATAGAAGGCAACCTATTAAAAAGGGAACAGAGAATTTAATAGCATATCGTGCATAAGCAGAGCACGTTTCTAGGGAATAGAAGGTAGACCTTCAACTATACTGACTCCCTTACAGGGGAAAAAAAAATATAAAATTACTTCTAATGTATTGCCACAGCAGACCAAATCAACACAAAGATGTGTAATCTACATATTTCAGAATAGTCTTTGTACAGAACGACAATTTTTCTGTTCATCAGGACAGCTTAATCCTATAAAAAAAAAGCCAACACCCTGTCACACTACTCAGCAACAAAGAACAGAACCAGGAGCAGGATTCCTGTAAATTTATACACTTTAGTAACATTTAATAACACCGATAGGTTTTCCATAATAGTGAAACATACACTGTTCAGTTTATTTTTGAGATGAAATCACTAGGGAATAATTTCTGCTTCTGGTCATTATTATTGAAAATGTTTGCCCAAAATAGTTTTGGGCATTTGAAGCTGTTACCATAACCACAGGCAAGGAACTAAAATAACCCAGGACGATCAGAGGTGAGGACTAATTCAAATGTCACCTATCTGACAAACAATTGAGGCGCTCTCTCCCATTTCTTTGAAGTTCTAAATTACACATGAGCAGAGCAGCATTAACACAGGCAACAAATTTCACAGAAATTGCTACCCGATTGCTGAACAGACATTTGCTGTGTAAGACAACAGTGTTTATACGTTATAAATATTAAGAAACACTAGCCCTGCAGAGAGCAAGTATGCAGTTTTAACATAAAGAAGTCTTACTTTTAGGAAAAGAATTCATGCATTTACACGCCAACAGCCATGCTCGCCTGCTCACACTGTAAATACCGCGTACAGTCTCACACACACACATAACCTCAGACTACTAGATCATGCCTTCTCCGCACTGAAGGCCTAAAAGTTGAGAGATGTTAGATAGCAGCTATTATAACCACAAAGAAAAACAGCACAATTTTGGATTCATAACACTCAATTTTGCTTTTGCATTTGTCAACCTGCAGAAACTGTCTCAAAATACAATAAGCAAACACTGTTACTCCCTTCCTCATCCCAAGTGCACAGCCAGTGCAACCAACTGGTAACTCATTTTAAATGTGTATCTCTGCTCTGCCAGCCCCAAGGAGCTGATTACACTTTTTTTTTTTTATTAACAGTAGCATTACTAATACAAAAGAATGAGGCTAAGGACAATCAATGGGCCACTTTTTCAGAAGTAACTCTTGAAATACCCTTTTGACCAGTAAAAGAAAAGCCAGCTCCAGCCACACAGTCATTGCCAAGCACTGACTGGTGTTTTAAGTCAAGTCAATCACACCCAGAAACTGGAGTTGCTTCTCACTTCTGACCCCAACAACATCACTCACCATACAAAGCAACATTAGTTCTCAAACATTCATTCTCCTTTAGGTGCTTCTGTTCCCATTTATTTTTCCATTTAATTTACAAGTAACCTAATTAAAAACTTCACAGAAGAAACTGTAACTAAATATTTTTTAAAGTATATGAACCCCAAGCACTGCCCAACTTCACCTCCTCCTAATGTCCAGCACACGCTGCTTGATCAAACACCCAATGTACAAAATGGGGAATTGAATAATTAGTGCCAGGTACTCTAAAAGTAGGCAAATGCTTTTCATTTGCAAAAGGAAAACCACGTGAGAAATGAATCGCCTATCTGCACATGAGAAAAAAATAAATCAAATACTGTTTTCTTCCTGACAGTCAGTTGTGTCTTCCCAGAGAAAATACTACCCAAATGTATTCTATGCTTTACATAAACTATTCCTAAGACAACAGAAAAGTCACAGTATGTTATTCTGCTATTTTAATTAAGATGCCACAATAATAGTTTAGTTACACATTTAAAAATATGGGGGAAATAACCTGACCTCCTGGAGTGTATTGTACCCACTGAATATACATTTTCTGTTCTCGGAATACATCGCTTTGCCATTCAACCCCAAATTAACTCGTTTGGAGGGACAAAAGCAGCATTACAGCTCTGTGCAGAAACCTACTTGCCGAGAAAACAGTTATTGCTAGGACAAGTGTTAGGAAAACACACCAAACTGGAGCTTTGCTTTTCAGTTTAAAACCCTTAAATGCTGAAGTCCCACAATAACAATAGACATTAAACAGCTTCTTGGGACCATTTAAGGTCTTGCTTTCTGGTTTTTTTTCTCACAAGCAAGTTCATGTTCAAGATTAAAAGGATCTAGCACTTAGGACTTGCTTAAAGTTACATTCTACTTACTATCAGTCTCCTACATATCTTCTATTCTATACACAGAAGATGAGAAAGAAGTCGTCCTTTGTTTTTAAAGTAATCATTTCCACGCCAGTATTTCCAAAGCTGCACTGAGCACGTGGACAGTAAGGTAACTGACACAGTAACAAGCACTTCTGCAGAAAACTCCTCCAGAAAGTAACTGAACAGGTGGCATAAGAAGAAAAAAGAGACAATAAAAAGACCAAAGGCAAGATCCCACATTGCCGTTTTACAGACGTGAGCTGTTAGCATGGCCAACGGCTGACTGAGGCTGTACAGCAGTGCAGATCTGATCCCAGAAGAGGAGGTACATTGAGTGCATAACCGAGCAAGGCATTTCTTACTCCTCTTCCTCCATCCCTCACACCAAACCCTGCTTCGCTACAGGCCAACACGCAGGATTCGGCCCCAGGCGAGAGGAGCAGGCACGCAGCACCATACTGCACAAGCACATGAACAAATAACACACAGGACCTCCCCTTCAAGTGTGCTGATCACTGCCATCTTTTCTTCTGCCAGCCCTCCCTAATCTTCCGTGTAGGAATGCAGATAAAACCACTTCCCTTGCGACTGTCTTAATTTTTCTTGTGATACCCTCTTCCCTCCTTTGTGCAACTTCAACGCTAAGCTGCTACCACATTGTTTCGTACATACCAACTGTCAAGATATATGCCTTTGCTGCCTTTCACCTGGTATATATAAAATATATGCCATTATAAAATACAAGCTCGTCTGTTACAACCCAGTATGCTTCCACGTCTGGCACATGTGTACTTCCAACAAAACTTTTAAGCCATCTTTGCATGCCCCGTAAGACTTCCCTTCATCGTTGTTCAAAGAAAAAGTCACAAGCAGGGAGATATATCACAGCCCAGTGACAATGTCAAACTGTACTAGTCTACAAATATTTATTCTCAGCCTTGGAATGCCACATTATTTTTTTCTGTAGGAAAACTAAGCAGAGTAAAAGTTCAGTTCTAGACATGCCGCTGGATTTTTTATCAGTTTACACTCAATCTGTGCAACTTCTTTTTTCTGTCCTTACACTGTAAAAAACAAAGCTGAAAAATATTTGCTCAGCCAAGTGATTTGCTGTGGCTGTTCCACTCCAACAAGCTGCTTACCTCTCTCCTTTCATTCTACTAAGTACCAGAGGAACTGAGAGCACTAGGTGGGAACAGGGTTAAGCCATATGGAAACTTCCTCAAGCCTTGCAAACCCCTTCCAGCATGACCTGAAAAGTCTTCTGCACTTCCAAAGCCCCAGGCTTCTTTAAGCTTTACAGAAAAAAAAAACATTCAGTTACAGTGACAGCATGATTTACATCTCCCATTTTCATCTAGAAACGTAGACAACAGAAAGGCCTACATATTTGTGTTGCAAATTTTATATTTTATAACATTAGACTATTTCCTGCTGATAGTGTTCATATACGAAAAGATGCCACATTCAACACCACAGAAAAACATGTAACAATGGTGGTGGTAAGACTAGTAAACATCTTCAGACTTTTGAGATTCTTTTCCCCCCAACACCTGTGTTCTAAAAATTCATTGATACAAAGCCATGTTTCCATGTTTAAATGGATATATACTGTACTTCTGTAATAGCTGTTTTGTGATATCAGCACTAGCAAAACTCACTCCAAATTGAAGGCAGAAACTCAGTTTCGCATTGGAAGGAAACGTTCAGATCTTTCGTGTTATCTTACAACTACCGACCTGCTGAGCTGATGCACACCGCCACTGAAGACCATTTTGACACAAAGAAAATAAAAAAGAACGCCCCAAATCCCATAAAATAGTCACAAAGCCATGGAGCTCAAAAGCAATTATCATTTCGACATCAAATAATTTCAGAATTTTAAATAAGGCTGTAAAGGCAGAAGTCTAGAAACTGAGTAGGGCAAATAAGGATGTGTAACATTTCTCTTCAGGATCCCTAAAAAAAATTCAGTGGGATAGTTTAGTTTGCTTCCCCTTATTCAGCTCTTTCCCTTTCACATGGATGCTTCTCATGCCTCTACCTTTGGCTTTTCAATCTATTAAACTGCATATGTTCCGATTACTGGAAGAGAATTAAAAGATGGTGTTGACAGTACTGCCCTACATATGAGTCTGGTACCACAATTTGACTATATATCGTGAAAATATTCATATCAAAATTCATATGAAGGGAAAGCAAATATCTTCCTGAAGAGGAAAGCAATGGAAACTAGTGCAGTTATGTTTGCAGTTCCTTCACAGCAACACTGTAACATTCCCCAGATATTGAAGTATAGAAAAAAAATGGCAATATGCACCTGACAGTATTTTTATTGAAACTACAACTTTTCTAGAATCCTCAAAGATCCATCTTACAAAGAAACACCTTTCATTCACATTTTTTTTAATTAAGTTAAGAAATAAGCTTTAAAATAACTGAAGACAGTTCCAAAAATTACACATGTACTTTGACATACTATCTGCTGTGTTGTTTCAAATATTTTTTTATTTCTTTTATAACCGGGGGGGGGGAAGGGGAAGCCCTCAGACAGTAGCTATGCTTTGGGAAACAATTGCACTGTAGACATTAAGATGCACGCTGCTTCATAAATGGAACAGAGATGCTCACAAAATAGTTACTATTAAATATATTTAACTCTTAAATTGGGCTGACCGCTCAAGGAATAATCATAAATTGTAAAGCATAAAGAAGTGAGATAAATTAGGTTTGTAGCCATCCCCTCCTGCTGTCAAAATGCTGTAAGCAACACAGGTTACTGTCTTTATAGCAATGTGTTTGTCCATTTCTAAAACGGGGAAATATTTAAAGATGGGGGGATTATTATTTTGTATTTTTTTTTAGGTTAAGCAGACGGCATATACCACACGTTTAACAAAAAGTACTGCAGTTTGCCATCCACCCACTCAGCATTTTTTCCTGTGTGAGAAAATTGCTGCAGCAACATTTTAGGATGCGTCATTTCAGTAAACATTATTTTTATACAAAAATATACATATGCACACTATATATATGTATGTCTTCATCTATATACACACAAACTATATATATATGTACTATATATACACATTTTTATATATGTATGACCAATACATATTGCCCTATATCTGACACAGCCACTTCCCCTTCCCTCCCAGACGCTCAGTTCGGAAACATTTGAGTTCTCACATGATTCTGAGACTACCCAAATTTATGTTCTTCAAAAAACCAAAGAGGCAGCAGCTGGCTGACTGAGAAGTAATTGTGTTGAGTAATGAGTTTCTCTATTTCATACATTCTTCCAAACCCCACAACCCTGGTCCTTGCAAGTATCATTCATTAGCAAGAAAAATATCTTGATGGTCCAAGCATGAAATTTCCAAAATTATTCAGCAACAGCAAACAGTTAAAAACTCACACCATTTTCCATCAGATCACAATCAGATATTTTAAAAACTCTTTTAAAAACACAACTTAAGTCTTCAGTCAGCTTCCCAGAAACTCACAGGAAAAGGGGACACACACACCAAATCTAATCCTTGTAGTAAATGCACTTTTAGTATTTAGAAGGGTTAATTTATTACAATAATAAATTCAGTTTCAGATACATTTTGTAATTACACAGTCTCATAAATCTCTCAAATCTATTCCTAAGTGTGTGGGTTTGGCCATGGAAGTATTTTTTTATTTGATGCCACTTATGGATGCTCTGCATTTTCTTCTGTTTATTCCTGAAGAGGGCTTTGCTTTAAAATTGAGGTAAGATTCCTACCAAGAAATGAATTCCAAGAGTCAAGATGCACTGTTAACTTAATGACAAGCTACAGGTTACAGTATGCAAAAAAAAAATATTCAGCTTTGTTTAGGCAAACTACTCATACACAGAAAGCATTAGGTAAAATAAGGTCTTAAAACATTTATTAGGAGGTAAAACCAAAGTGACTTAATGAAGGTTTCCAGCTTCTGATCTAAGCCTGTGTACTCTGCTGACAACATACCACTCAGAAGAAATGTTTCTGAATTAACACCAACTTATTCAGAGAACTGTGCTCATCTTTCCCAGGTGATTATATTTATTAAATCACTACAGAAATCTGAATGCACAGTCACAGCAGCCAGATTGACCCTGCTGAAAATAACCGTCTGAAGCAACAGTTATTTTTATTAGGTCAAACTGTGAACTACAAAGAATTTCTTTCTGGACAACTTCTCTACAGCTGTTATGGTCTGTTGGCTGCACAATTTATTTTAGTGAAGTATGCCTAAATACATTTACACATCTGACTCATATGATGCAAATATATTAAACAATTTAGTAATTGAAGGGAGGTTAGGATTGAGCACCAGCCACCAACAACTTCAGTATTTCCTGCACCACAGACAGCAAACTGCAGATTGTGTAAAGTCACGTGTTGATTAAAGCTTTTTGAAAATATCCTTAAAGTAAAAGTTTGTAGGCTGCTTCTTTCATTCTTCCATTATTTATATGCAATCTGTTAGTGATTTTGCATTCCCTAAACCTCACTGTCTTTATCCACTGAAGTGAGTTTTTGTGGTCCTGCACAACTAGGCAAAGCAGTCCCCACAGAAGGGCAGGCCTGGGGAAGCAAGCGTGAAGCACATGGATCACCACTTACTGTTTTGTCTCTAAAGATAAACTTTCTCTGAGCACAGGAATTCCGATGGATCTGATCTGCTAACCCACAAAGTTTCCAGTGGGGGCAGTCCGACATCTTTAGCTGAAGGTCAGAATCCCTCGGGGAAGAAGGAGATTAAAAAGGTTTCTAAAAAGATGCTGATTGCTTCACAACCAGGTTCTCAGAAATTGTGGCGTGCAACCGGGGAGCTGAGAAACAGCAGGAATGAGTCTTCTGGAAAACGACAAAGCTGCTGTACCATGCTGCCCACGGCCACTGCACTGCTGCTGGCTGGATCCCTTTGAGGGGTCACAAAAAAAGCGACACTTCATAGAGTCAATCAATTAGCCATCAGCTAGTCCTAAGCACACAGATACAATTTTTTTTTATGGAATAGCAACTTGCAGTTAAAGTTCAGCTTGCCTTCACACATAATGGTATGTGAAAGGCTTACATACCAACAAGTTCCGTTTACAATTTATCACTAACATTAGTATTTCCCCCATTCAGCATGAAAATAGGTACAGTTGCTCTACACTAGAAAAAGTTTCAAGTCTGCAGATCATTCCAACTAAATGTTATGAGAACAGGTGGAATTCGTACTGAAGCTGGAACAGCTTTACGAGTCATGTGGGACAAAGGGTGTCTTGTACTAATCCCCCAGACTTTAATTTTTTTTTTGTTTTGTTTTTTTTGGCCTGTAAGCCAAAGGTAACCAGGAATCAGCTCCTCCCACTTGACAAAGGTAGGTGTAGTCCAAAGACTCCTTCCAAAAGACAATGTGGGGGACCTCCCTGGTTTGTTTGCTCAGGATCCTCCCTCCCTCAGCAAATTAAGCCAGTGATAACCTCCACGCTACTTGTTCCCAAAAGGAAAGCAAAATCAAGTAACTGGGTCTCTCATTTTGATGCTCTTCCATTCCCAACAGCAGCAGTGAAAATTGACAAAAAATATACACTTTTCACAGGTTCTTGCACTTGGGAGGAGGCCAGGAGCAAAGACACTGAAGATGTGTGTTTGCATCTCAAGAAGATTTACACCTCAATGGTATCTCTAACCATCCTTGCAATCTTAAGTGCATGGAGCAGCTTTAATTGCAAGATTTCTGCAGAGTTCAATACTACCTCTTCAGAAGGTATCTAGTCATCTTCTACCATAAAAAGGTTTTCTGTAAATTCCCCCTGTTGAGCTTTGTTACACAAAGGACCCAAAAGGCACAGCCTTTAACATTCAGCTGAATGGGGTGTAGGGAGGGTGTAAAAATCAGTATGTTCACGTGACAGACTTAGCACAATCTTAGTGGTTATTAACATTTACAAAAAATACATGACTTTCAAAATTTATACCTTGCTTACATTTTGATTTTTCTAGAAGATAAAAAATTATCGCAGAAATGACACTTCATCTTATACAGTTCCATTTCTCTGAAATACACCATTATACTCTACTTCTAATTCAGCAAATGTCAAAATTCCTGTGTAATAATGAAATTATAGAAAGAAAATTACAAAGTGCTTTCTTCTTTAGCATCTATGTGAATATAACTTTAGAGAAAACTGTACATTTCCTAGGCAAAGTTTCAAAAGATGCAAGTTATTTTATTCAAGTTTGTTATGGTGGGCAAACTATGAACTCATTTCCAAAAGCAGATTTGAAATGACAGTTTTAACTTACTTAGTAGACAGGAACAAGTTTGCAGGTACAACATCCCTAATTAGTGACAACACAACCACCCAGATAATTTAGGGTCAAATCAGGACATACTGCTTGGCATAAAATAATTGTACGTAGCGAGAAAAGACTAAGCGAGCTGATTTTAGAAAGGCCCACAGAAGAATGGTAATCTTATTTGAATTTTTAAAAACTATGAAATATTTAAATCAAATAGTTTAGTCTCCTGAATACAAACCTTTATTTATATAAAACTTCTGACTCCTAATGAAAACTGAAGTTCAATGTTTTCAGAAACGTTCATGTAGCAGCTTCTACAGGTCCCACCGCTGAGCCATTCTACCAGCACTACCACACACCCATGGCAGTTTTTGAGATCTTTATAGTGTTGTAGATGTGACCACACCACCTCATCCTAGCAAAGTGCCCTTCAGAAACACAGAGCTGGGGAGGGGGAATAAATAAATTTTTAAAAATCAGTGGAAGACTGCACCAGAGGTGGTCGAAGGGTCAGCCCGGGTGACAGCTACCAACAGCTGAGCCGCACCACTTCCCCACCACCCACCCTCAAGCCAGCAAAAAAAATGTGTCTCAGTTCTGCAAACACCACTAGACTTGTATGCAAAACAGTCACATCACTCATCTGTGCTGCTCCAGTGAATCACAGCTGGCTCAGGAAAGGCCACATTACAGAAAAAAAAAGATCAATAGATGAGCATGGTATAGAGGTCCTTGGGATGAAATGGCATTGCACAGCTGTGACGTGTCAAAAGACTGCACGAAAGTCAGCTAAAATAAGAAATATTTTTATTTTAGAGCCTTCTACAGTCATCTACTTTTCTGCACTTGAAAAATCTTTCCGATTCATACATACACAACACCAAACAACTGTGATAACTTTGAATTGGGACAAGCCTTTCTCTGGAACAGTTCAAAACAAGGCAGTGGTAGTTCAGGTGTTTGCCTGCCAGAGGGAGCTGAAGGAAAGAAAAAAAAAAAATCCCATGTATCCCATTATTTCCAAAGTTTTGGTTTTGTCCCACACCAATCAATTTAACTATTCAAACCAAAAAAGTTTTAATGCAAAATCAACATTTAATGCATGGCAACACTGCACAGAGACTAAGTTTCCAGTTTGCCAGAATGAAATACATATGATGTTGAAAACAAATTCTCATTTAAATGCTTATTGGTCTTTTTTTGCATACCCTTTCCACTTACTACTTAAAACACTTAACATGGGTACACCTATGAATCTGCACGTGTTTATAGAGTTGCTACAGCATAAAACTACAACTTGTTAAGTTACTATATCAATAATTTATTCTTGCATAGCACCAGCTAACCTGAAGAGCTTAACACAGACAGAAGTAAGTCTCATTTTGCAAACTGGTAAAGCAAATTATCTAAACAATGTGTTCATGGAAAACCAGGATTCTGTAGAACAGTTCAGGAAAAAATTCCACTGCACACATGATAGAAGACCCTTTCTTTCCATCCTGCACTTCAGTTAACTACTTTCAAATCCAAAAACCAGATCTAAAAGCCAGCATGAATCCCATCAGATTTTTCACATTTTGAAAAAGAGCAGAGTGAGTACATCTTTGAATAGCTCCCTTAATATTTAAAGGCTAAACTGTTCCAACTTTCCTTTGATCAAAATTTCACCGCAGCTTTCAAATAAGCTTAGTAGAATCCCGTGTATTACTTCCAATCAAAACACTTTTAGGAAAATCAGTTATGCCACCTTCTGGTATTCATAAGAACTGCTCTACAAGACAAAGACTAATTTTCATAAATACCCATTTTAAATGGAAAAAACCCAGCACAAACAGAAAACTCAATTCATGCAGAAGACTGATGCAAAATACGACTGTCTTAAGTGTCAGTTGATTTGTGCAACATCCCTAGCTTGGACTAGCTTGTGCCCAGCCGTACAAGTTCCTAAGCCTGTAGTACCTGCTGGCAAACACAGCATCATTCCCTCAAGTTACCTGGTTTGCGACGGGAGCTGTTCTGCACTTTGCCCCATCTCACCAGCTATAGCAAAGGAACTGGAAAAAGCAGAGTGTGAAAAGGATGAGCAAGCCTGTGAAATGGCTTCTGTAAGAGGAACAACTTGTAGATTGGACTTAACAGCACAGAAGGCAGACGGACAACAAGGAATACATTAGGAGTGCACAGCGTCACAAAAAGAATGGTAAAGGTATACAGGGAGTCATTACTCATCAGCTCGCCGACACAATAAAAAGAAAGCTTCAAATGAAACTAGCAGATATCTGGAGAAAAAAAATATAAGAAACTTCTTCACGTAACGTGCTTCAGCTATCACTATCAGCTTTCCAGTTACCATTTCTCCTTACAACACAGATTCACAGAAGTAACTGTGAAAAGTAATTAAAAAAAAATAAATGGTTTGTACTGAAAGGCACAGCAGGTGACCCAAAGCAGAGTCACATACAAAGCCAGTAACCAAATTTCTCCAGCTTTACCTCCCACTTCCAAAGTGTCATTAACACTGTCCCAGGACAGTGTTATACAAGTGTATATAAGAACTATAAACACCCTTCTTTCTGTATCATACCTGGATCTATGCAATATAATCTGTACTGCTAAGCACACAAGGAAAGAAGAATTTAAGATGTAACTTCATTTCAGTAATTTTAACATTTCCAACCCAAGCCTTCAATATAACACCATTTCAAGATGTCAAATTTCCACCGACAGTTTCCCAAGCAGGAAAAGGAAGAAAGGTGGCATAGAATTAGGTATAAAATAACATTAATCAATTATGTGGATAAATGACTCCAAGTGCGTCAACTCTGATGCTCCACTGTTCCTCACATGACAAACCTTAACAATTCTCCAACTTTAGACAATCTTTGACCCACAAATTAGAATTTCTGGCTATAATTTTCCACTAACCTTGGACTACTAAAGTTTAATTACATGAATTTAAAATGTGATTAGGAAGTTTGGTGTAGGTATCACAGAAACCCACGACCATGCTCAGGTACTTACGTACAAGTAGCAGAACCAACATAAGACACAGCTGAAATACAAGGACATCTATAAGCATCCCCACTTACTTATCACACCTTCCCACAAGCCTTTGCATATTCTTTCAGCTATATACATATTCAGCTCTTTGCAGTATGTGTCCCATTTTATAATCATTTTCTGGATTCTAAACAAAGCAAAACTTATGCGTTAAGCAAAGATTTGCTCTAACGTGTTCTTACAATTAATGCTTTTACTCATTCTTAAGTTCAGCAGTTTGGTTTCTGGAAATGCTGTAATTATCATTTTGCCCACACCAGGCAGAATGATGATATGCAGAAAGGTATACACATACCACGAGAAGTACAAAACATTATTTTCATCACAAACACCACCACAAGTCATGCTGTAACACCACTTTATTTGCCTGAAAGATTTTCCAACAACCTCAAAAGTCACCAATAACACCAAAGTTGCACAGTAATATTTGAGAAGAATCACGATAGTAACTCAGACCAGGCATAATGAGACTGTGGCCACCTGAACAAAGTCTTGCTGCGTATTGCACAAAGTGTTGCCTGGAAAATGCAATGCTACAATCCCACATAATGAAGTGTTAAAATAATCAAATTAAAAAATAAAGTCAAGCACTGCTGTCAGTCATGCCTGGACTGCTCCTGTCTACCCATGTGTTTACAGTCATTTAACTGCCACCGAAGAAATGCTTTGCTAAACTGCAAACATCTAGTCACTCATTTGGAACAGCAATTCTAAATTTCAAACCTTAAACTGAAATCATTTCTGGTGTCTAGCAAGTCAAAGGTAATCTCAGATGAACTCAATACTTTCATGATACTACGACCCTTGAGAGCTGAAGATTTTACAGCCTTCAAATAGCATATAATGGAAATATGAAAAAGCGGCAAGATTAAATCTGGGGGCACCTGGGAAATCTCTAATGAGCCAGCCATACACTACTCCAAATCCAAAAAGCACAGGGTACAGCAGTCAGACAGATTAGGAAGCGACGAAGGCAGGGCAATATGCCAGGTATTTATTCAATAGGGTCAGCACGGAACTTGAAGCAAAACGCAGTTGGTAGCTCAAGATAAGATGAACGTTTGCCACAAGAGTCTCTGTAAACACTGAAATAAAAACTTTCCAGTGAATAATAAACCTATGCAGAAACCAACAGTTACAGTAACTATTAGACCACAGGAGTTTTACATAAACACTGCTACAGAAGAGTGTTCTTTCTTTAGTACTTCTCATCAGGTTTCTGCAAACTTCTGTTCTGGCTCACATCCTGAATCAAGCAACAACACGCACAAACATACCTTTTTCTTTGGTTCTTTCACTTAAGTGGAAACATAAGCAAAATAGGAACATCTTGCTGTGCAAAAAGCAGCTGCTGGGGAATTTTTTTTTTTGTTGTTGTTGTTATATGACAAAATTGTGCTGGTTCCTGAAATGTGCTTTCAGGGATTTTGAGGGAGAACAATGGCAATACTCAATTTAAACACACAATCCTGATTTATTAAAAAGAAAAGACCTCTTTGAAGACTACCAGGGTTGTTAAATAATTACATTCAATAAACAGTTAAGAAGTTGTCCAGGATTCTCAGCCCTCACATCAAACACCTCAGTGCAGAGTAACTAAATCTAGCATTTTCAGATAAGGAGACTATTTACGATTACCTTTTATCAACACTCTAGAAGAATGCACAAGGCGCAGCGTGACTAAATTTTTACCTCATTGCTGTAATCCAATGAAAGCATACAGAATCTAAAGGGCAAAAGTAAAACTAAGTAAAATTATTGAGCCTTAGCTTTCCATTGTTGCATGCACATAATAAATTCTTTTTAATAGCAAATTCCAGTAATGTGATTCAGTTCATTTACCCCCCTTCTCTCTCCCTTTGCTCCCAAGTTCTGCATTGTAAATGGTTTTCTAACCCAGCACGATAACTGTCCAGAGAACAAGGCCATTCTGTTCTTAAACAACACTCCTCATTACTCCTAAACCACGCATAGCAGAGAGATGGCTAGTCTAAATTCAGATCGAGCCAGCATGCATCACATAATTACTGCTCATCAGCTGACGTCTTTGTCACACCCCACGAAACAGAAAAGGATTTCCGGCTGACAATGACAGACCAGTGATGTCCTGGCAAAGCCCCAAGCAAAGCCCCAGACAGACTCCTATGTATTTAACTATATGGGCCCAGCTCTAATTATCCAGAAACAGAACTGAACAGTCACATTGGTGCTCTAATTACTCGGGAGACAGAACAAGAGAGGAGAAAAGCGCACTGTGGGAGAAAAGAGGAACCCAGACAACAGCCAAAGATGCTGCTCTAGCCAGGAGAGAACAGCTTTACAAAGACTGCAAACTCCTCTGCTTCAGTTCTCATGTTCTGCTGCACTCCCACATTGCTCTGACTCACTCAGGTCACATCGACCCACATTTAAGCAACTGCGAAAACAGATTTGAGATCCTTGTCCAGCTGGGGTACTGAGGAACTTGCTGACTTGTTGATACATGACCTCTGTGCTCCTTAGGACAACAGAAGCACATTGACAGCATCTGAAGATTTAACACATTCACTTCAAATTATATTTCATTCCAGGTCCTTGGCTGATAGTCCTCCACCTACCTGGCTGTCAGCTTTGACTCAACTAGCCTTTAAGAGGTGAGCTGGAGCAGAAGAATGAAACCAGAAGTCTGGAATTTGGAACAGGGCAGTTGCATGCTGAAAATGTTTGGAATCCAACACGATGGAGCTGGATGTGATAACATAGCTTGGGAAGATGGAAGGAGATTAACAAAACGCTCAGGTTTCAGAAATGTCTTAGGAAGGTCAGGCATAAATATATGCACAACGTTGTAACAAGGCAGAGTAGTGGTAATAGTTGTAGATAAGGATTTTCCGTGATGGAAATACTTGTACATTTTAACAGTGCACTATTATCTTCAGTTGTTAAATTTACTGTTACCTGCAGGAATCATACCAATATCTGGATCTCAAATTTCAGTGTCCATCTGTTTATGGGATTGGTAGTCACCAGGCTGTAGAAGAACACGCTGTCTGAAAAAACAAATTGTTTTCCTCAGCAGCCTTCACTGGTCCTGCAGAATACTTATGATACCTCTGAAGACCATGTCAAAACTTAATAGTTGCTTCAAATGTCACTGTGCAGGGCAGGACACTAATGCAAATATAACCTAACACTTCTCATTTTCACAAGTTATCCTTAACAACATTAGCTAGCTTGAAGAGCAGCTCATTTAAAATGAAAAAAAAAAAACAAACAACAAAACAAAACAAAACACCAGTTTCAGATGCAAATCCTACAGATCTCCCCATACGGTGAACACCCAAGCAAGACTGGGTATCCTGTTTTTCCAGCATAGTTTCCACCACTGTGCAATTATTTTTTAAGATATGCCTCATTTTACATCCACATGAACTAAAACCTGAATCACAGACATCCCAGCTGTCCAAAGACAATGGAATCGTCAGAAACGTATTATCGTGCTGCACACATGAACATATACATGCAGAACACCTCGAACACCTCTAGCATTAAAAAAATGGAATATACAAGTGGGGTTTGTTGGGTTTTTTTGACTGGTTGGGGTTTATAATGCAAGTTTTTCTGCGGTTCAGGTGTGAGGGTTGTTTTCCCTTCAAGTAAGGCACAAATATACACATCCTTCAGTTAGTTACTCTGGGGTGGGGTGCTGTTTGGTCATTTGTTTTTACATGTAGGAAGTACCAAACTATTTAGCACCCACAAAGAAATGTCTACTTCTCTTTTCAAAATTAGGTGCCTTCTTGTCAGCAGAATGACACAAAAACTGATCAGATGCAACCACAGAGAAGTTTTTTCTTCCCCCTCCCTTTATTAATGAAGAATAATTTAATTCTTCCATATTTGACTATATGGGAGGACACCGATTATAGCAGAATGTTAGCACCGAAAGTATTTTCTGGGACTAAGTAAATTAAAGATAGCATTGTTGCTTTAAAAGATGACAACTTTTATTTCTGAAGTTGTTTAGATGATCAACTGCTGGCTAAGGCAGATTAAACAGCATATTAAAATGATTCAATTTTGCAACAACAGGAGTTATTTTAGTTTTTGAATGTTTTGTGCATTATCAATTTAAGAACTGTGCCAGTCTGGACCGAGAACTAATAGACCCAATTTAAATATAGGGTCGCAATGGATAAATTATGTGCAGAAAAATCACATAACCTCTCTAAGGGATAATGCTATACACGCTATTTGAGAAGATTATTTTAGTTTTAGGACTCTAAAGCACCTTACCATAAGCATAAAGTGGCTTTAACTTGACACATTAAATAAACACCAAACTGAGCAGGGAAACAATTAATTATAACACTACACCCACCACTCGCCATCAAGAAAACCGTTCCAACCAATGCATATCCACCCAAGTGACAGAAGACAGGTATGGATTTGAAAGGGCAAGTGACAATCAGCATGAGATTACATTACACTGCTAACAACACGTCACCAGTTGGAGAACTTTCCAGACTTGGAACTTCTCGGCAAACACCGCTTACCCAGTCATGAACACAGTACAAACCAGCCAGATTTTCCAAGCAGCTCGCCTACTCTGCAAGCCTTCCTTTCCCATTAAAAGCAGTAGGCTCACTTTCTTCATGTGTAATACAAAGCGTTCTAGATCCACACCTATTTGCTTCCCACATCAAGATCAAGTTGCAAACATTTCACGTGTCAAAGGCACCAGTTTTCAAATCATATACTAAAATTGTATTTGGGCAGATGTTAAGATCCAGAAACCACGTACAGAGGGAGTTTAACTGCAGTTAACCCACAAATGTACCTGAACCAAAACCAAAAACCAGCTTTTAAATATACGAGAATGTTTCTACGTTGAACCACCTATCCTTTCTTCATGGAAAAAAAAATAATTAACAGTACACCCAATGCTACCTTTCCAATATATGCAAAACTGCATATAAATTTCTAGTCACACAAGAGCAACTTCTGTTTCATCAAATATTCCATCACAAAGAACACATTACTCTTCCCTAGTCAATCTTGAAAAAAATTAGAGATTTTATTTAAATGCAAGTCAACACTAAAGCTGTGAGGTTTTACTTTATTATTCTTTAAATCATGTTGGTTAAAAAAAATAAAAAAGTAATTTGGAAAGCTAAAAGCATTTATTGGAGGAAACACTTTTTACTGAAGAGATTATTCCTTCCACTGATGTTATGAAAACATTTCCTCCTAAACAAGCACAAACACTGTCATACACACCATACTGAGACCAGATGTGACCAATACAAGTACTCAAGAAATAAGAAACTTGTCATCTCCTCAAAAAAAAGAAAAATCCACTAGATTTTTTCCAGTTCTTTCTTTTCTAACTTTAACTCTTACATGAATGTATTCACAAGGCTTCATATGAAAATGCCACCATTCAAATCTCAAATGAAAACATACTTATAAAATATAAATAAAAAAGTGCACTTGCCTAAGAACAACAGACAAATTCATAAACCTAATGAGAAGAAGAGAAAATGCTTGTAATGTCACTGGTATAGACGGAGAGAGGCATGTCTGCTAAATAAAATCAAGTACAACAGAGTAACTAGAGGGAAATAGGATGGAGTAAAGAGGTACTCTGGGATTACTAGAGACTGGAAGTTGAAGATAAAGAGAACACATCATAACTCTGCTTTAAGGAAAGCTTTTACAATTTTTTTTTCTTCAAGTTTCATCAAGCATCATTCATTAAACAGCTGTTTTTCATGCTAAGCAGAAATGTGACTGACCAACACTGCTAAATGGCCATATGCATTCCTATGTATACTGAGTGCCAGCAGTATATAAGAATCACTCATACACAAGAGTAAAAAGTGAAACAGACTGGATATGCTTAAGTCACCATAAATGCACCCAGCAGAAAACGGGCACTTGTGTGCCTGTTTTGGAAAAAAAAAAAAAAAAAAAAAAAAAAAAGAAGCAGAAAATCTGTAACTTCTAATCCAAGATCAAACGTACAGTGAAAAATTGCCTCAGAAGCAGAAAGCAGCACGCTGCTCAGTTTGATCATCCTACAAGAATGATTTAACTGCTGCCAACATAACTTCAACTGTTGTCATACTCATACAAACATTCAGATTTCTTCAGTCTAAACTTGCTAAAAAAAACAAGGTTGCTAAATGTCAATACAACCTTTGGAACAGAAATAATTGAGCATTTATGCTTCAGAAGAATGCTTAAAACAGTTGTTTAAATATATTAATCTAGTTAAATGAAAGGTTTAAATGATTAAATGCCATTAACAATCAATCAACATGAAGAATGTATAAGTCTTAAATGGCATTAATAGAAAATTGCTAGTCATGAATGATGCCATTTGATGCAGTAATATTTTCAACCACCTACAAAGGAAAACAAATTGAAACACTCGTATTCATGCTGCTATGTTTCATACAGCGGTATAGAAAAGTACCCTGTCAGTTCCTCAGAAACAAAAAACATCAAATCAAAACTAACATTCTTGGCATGATGAAGCTCCTATACAAAGGAGTGCCAGAAACTTTTGTGCCAGCAGCTACTTCATTATAAACTTAAGACATCTAATCTTATGTTTTCTTTTCCATTTAAGCATGACATTCTTATTCAACTACAAAAAATGTGAAAACTAATCAAGATATAGCATGCACCTCAAAGATTTTCTACAGAAAGATACTACACTACAAAAATACTATTTTTTTCTTGTTTCTTTGAAAGAATGAAACCAGTCATTCCAACATAAATTAATCAGATGAACCAAACCACCATTGCAGGCGTACAAAGTACAGCACAAGATAATATAAACAATTTTATAGCTTTCAGGTTGACTTAATAAAGGAACTATTATGTTTTAAGTAAGAACTTTATTTCAAGAAAGGAAGACACTGAAATAAGGTTGCTGGAATTTCTTCCAGGATAAGGTTATCATCTCAACTCTTGCTTTAAATCATAAAGCACAAAAAGATTAAATAGCAGGTAAAGTGTAACCAAGACAGACAGAATCGCTGATTTCAATATATTGTAAGACAGAAATTCATTTCCAGTCATATGAGGAATGTTTTCAGCATACGCTGAAAGACTGGATAGCAACTGTTATTGCCTCCTTGTACTAAAATTGGCCTTTGGATACCTAAAAGCAGATGCAATGGCAACTGGATCAACTAAATCAAAAAAATCCACAGAAATCTTGAACTGTTAAGACTAAGGCTGGGGGGCAGGGGGAAGTGAAGGTGGAGGTCCTCTTGCTTTGAAAATCACGTAGTCCATCTCTGAGGAACAAATTAGCTTACAAATCACTAACCACATCCTTTCATTTCTTAAGTCACTTGTTAATTAGCTCTTCCAGAATTCCTCAGTTTTCCAGATGGGGAAGGAAAAAAAAAAAAAAAGAAAAACAAAAACCACACACACGACCTTCCAGGCTGTCATTCTGAAGAAAACTCATGTCTCTGCAGGAATTCAGACACTTCCAACATACCTGTCATGAAGCACTGCTGACACCTCCCCTCTGAGCACAGAATGATCCATGCCTCCCAGGTTAGTAACTCCCCTGTTGACCAAAGGAGATAAAATGTAATATGTAATTTTAGATGAGACCAGACACACTGAAGAGTGTTTAACATGGCAGAACAAATGAAGCTGCAGCAAGTGACACCTGAAGACCTGTGGAGTCCATCTTTTGGTTTTGGTAACAAGTCTTGTTTGAAGAAAAAACTAAATCACAGAGAGCCACAAAGGAGATGGGACATTCTAAAATTTATTCAGGCATAACAGTATCTGTGTGCTATCCATCTCTGTACTACCTTTTGAGATTTTTACAGAAATATGTCCAGACTATCAACAGCAGGAGAAAAAAAAAAAAAAAAAATCAAGAATAAACCCCATCAACTGAAAAGTCTGAAGTTAAAAAAGGACACAGGCAAAAAAAAACCAACAAACAAACCACAACATAGATCTTGAGTTGGAAAGGACCCATAAGGGTCATCATGTCCAACTCCCTGCTCCTTGCAGGGCTATAATACTAAACCAAACATCAGCACACTCCCTGCCATCCTCAAGCTTTAGGTGCTTTGAGCTACAGCTACCAGTGTGTACAGCTATGGGGCCAGGGCTTGCAGTTTGTACTGGGATGGGGCCCAGTCTGTACTGGGAAGAGGCCAGGAGATCCAGTTTGTACTGGCACATGGCTAAACAACCCAGTTTGTATGCAGACAATATTAAAAATGCCCATCTCTATGAAAAGCCTTTATCACAATCTTCCACAAAGCTAGTGCACACGCACTCTTCTCTGCATGAATTCACTCCCTACTGCTCAGCTGCGTTGCCTGTATTTCTGCGACTACCTTGACTACCATAATCTTCAATGAGTCATCTTCTGGCCCACAAAGGCAGGATCTAATCTAGGATGATAATTTCTAATTAATTTGTTGTATTGGGTTTGCATGGCAAGGTTTTGGTAGCAGAGGGGCTACAGAGGCAGTTTCTGTGAGAAGGAAATAAAATCACAGTGCTCTATTTCAATGCAAGGACCAACTTTGCTGTTCCTCAACTGCTGAAAGTCTGAATAGGAAAGGTAGCAGATTTGGGCCTAACTTGAAGCACAAACAGTAAATGAAGTAAGAAAATTCCTTTGTTCTCTTATTTACTCATCTCTGTTCAGCTTATAGAAGAAAAGGTTCAGAAGGATCTAATCACAATTTTCCAATACCTAAAATGCCATTGTAGAGAAGATAAGAGGGACTCCCTTCACAAGGACGCACTTATATTTTTCCTTTTTTCTTCATTAAAGGTATTTCTTAAGAAGGTGCTAAGAACTGAATTGCTTCCCAATTAAAATCACCCTTAAGTCACTTCTGTCACCACAAAGCATTCCAGACAATGAAAAATTCTGTATAAAAAAACCACCACCGAACTTTCCTAGTCATTCTCTTTGCCAACAAAGCATTAAGAATGAAAATGAAATTCTCAAGTTGAACTAAGTCTTCAGACATTTTAATATTATAAAGCCTTGGGTGAACATGACAATATTTACATCAAAACAATCTTTTCATTTCTTCTTTTCTACCCACATACTACTTCGAGTCTTTGGACAGTTCTACATTTATACTTTTCATCTTGCCTGCAGTACTTACATCATTAAGGATGGGGAATTCTGCCTGACTGGCAACTCATTTGCCAGGGGGCAGTAAAGAAATTGCAGGATCATTTCCCTTGGCAAAAGAGTGAAGACATAGGAAACATGAAGGTGCTGTTCCTCTAAATGGACTTACAATTTCAGACCAGCAAAAGCCTTTAACAAATGCAGCTGCATTGATAAATGACATTTATCAATATATGTCATCTATTAGGATAAACTGGGAAAAAGCCACACTTCACAGGCATATGCTGCCTGTATAAAGAGTTACCGTCGAATACACTTTTTTGAAAGGTATTTCTACAACATCCTCAAGATGCAACCTTTTCTCCCTTGTTATCTACTCAGGTAAAATCTACCTTTCACAAAATTAAATTTTTCTGGTTTCAAACAAGCTCCACATTTCTTAAACCCTTGAAACTTCTGAAATGTCTTCCTACATTGTCCCTTCAGCCACATTAATTTACCACAGTGCATCCATCCAATAGTCCTGCTTCCCTTCACATAAAGCATAAAAAGCTGTTTTCTAATGCCCTTCAGGGCTCAGCTTTGCCGTATTTGCAACATTTGTTCCCCGTAATTAGATCAACCTTTGGCAAACTGTCCAACAAGCACCTCTGTTTACTTTCATGTGACCCCTTACACAAAGGAGCCTTAAAACACGAGCAGTGAGGATTTCTCCTTCAAAACCACCACCAAGTCAGCAACGACACATGGCACTTGACAGCCAGAGTGCTGATACACCATAACTATTACTTCTTAGTAACTCTGATTTTCCGTAGATTCTCATCTGCACCTTCTCCTTCATTCTGCACTCCAAGTTACAAGCACTTTGGATGAAAGACATTTAGTTTTACCTTTGTATACCAGCACTGCTTGTCAGGTGAGTATTCACACAACATTACTGAAGAAGAGTTTCTGCAAACTAGATATTGAGCTGTACTTTTCACTTACACAAAAAAAATTAAGTAAAAGTATACCATCTTCAAATTCAAAAGAATGAAAGATATATATTTATCAGTCAGTTGTGCATGTGGATAAAGTAAAAAAAAAAAACTGCTGCATAATGAAGTTCATAAATTCCTTGAATTTTTGTTTTTATTTATAATTATAACACAAGACTGCCTCCAGTAAAATAGACTATCACTGAGCCTTTGCAGCAAGAACCAGGAGTTCAAGGCTGACACAGCACAGGTAAGCATTACAAGTGCAAGTAAGCAATTGGTAAGGTAACACTTTGCCTCTTGCAAACCCAGTACAAAAAGTTGATTACCTCTGATCAAAACGAAACACGGTAACAGCTGCAAGCCAATTGCCAAGCACTCTGCTAGCACAGTAACAGCAGAGACTCAGCCCTTTCCACCAGCAGCTATTCTGATCCAGCTGCAAACACCCAGATGCTGCTTAGAAACAATCATTAAAGAGGGCATCAGATCAACATTTAAAAAAGATATTCCCCATGGACTTTTCAATTTAATTGAAAAGACTACAAGAGTGTTCCTTACTACATTTTTTTTAAAAAAAAAAGTAATACTGTTTTCAAAGATATTCAGTTTTGGCTTCTTGAAGCAAAAGCAAGAGATCATCACTAAAAACAAAAGTTACATGAAACTGTCCAAAGCCTAAAATTTAAGGAAGCTTTGTTACTCAAAAAGACAACCCACTTCATATTGCACACAGGAGTTCATTAAAATTCAGCAGGAGGCACATGCTGGATCAGTTCACACTTCCTGAAATGCCATTTACAAGCAGTGCAATTTCAGGTAAGCTGCATACACCAAAAAGGAAGTGAGACTGTTTAACAGAACAGGATCCACTACACTGAACTCCATAATACAAAACCATATTTAAAATCAGTGCAAGTAATTCTTGTTCTATGTAAACCATTCTACTATAAAACTAGCCTGTACAGCAGACAGAGCACGATTAAGTCAATGTAAACACCCGGCTTGTGAAAAATACACTCTAACACACAGGATGCAAGCCGGCAATGGAAACTTTACCAATGTGCACAGCGTAAAGCTCCGCAAGATCTACTGCCTTACCCTGATCATCCTAAAACATGTCACAAAACAGTCCAGAAAGATGCCTGCACCAAATCAGAATACAGTTTCACTGCATAGCTACAGCAATCTTTTATAAAACATACAGACAGCAAAATTTAAATAAACACAGGGCAAGAAAAACCTTCACACAGCCTTAATGCAATCAAACCTATAATCTCAAAACCATTCAGCAATTTCAACCTCTGCACAACATCTGCAGGAACACAATCTTGCTACTGTGCTCCCATGCTAAAACAGGATTATTTCATTGCCTAAGTACCAGCATCTGTGCCCTAACAGATCATGGCTCTGAAGTCAATCTATGTTTTGGCAGTTAAGAGCTTCCTAACCTGGACTTTAAGAGCGACAAATCAGACAATAACAGAGTCATTGTTAAATTCCAAAGCAAACACAGAATAGCATTTTATATAAAATTTATGTAACTAAAGTTTAAAAGCAGACCTCTCTGCTAATATACTCATTAAGCGACATGTAGGACAATACGCAGCTGGAGCACACGCTTTTACTGAAACTCTAATGCACTAGTTTGAGTCTGCCACGAGTCAAAGATCCCTCCTCTCTTTGTAGATTATTTCTAAAGTTCGTCTGTTTCAAACGAGCTTCTTTCCACACCAATGACCTTGAAGACGACACTGCCTTGTGTCTAAACTAACACAGCAGCCTGCCTGCTACAGCTTTGCAGCCAACAGCCTCTGCAAGAGCGGAGACGAACAGCTCTTGCCCACCAGTACTTCACCATCCAGTAGACCCCCCAGACACATCCCTCCAGGCTGTAGTGGAAGGGACACCTCTTGCCACATCAACCATTTCAGGCAGTATTTCTGGCGCTGGATATCAAACTGTGAAGAATCAGGCTGGTGAGTCCCATGCACCTGACATGCATTACAGGTGGCAGTAGGGTTCTCCCTTGCCCCCCTCCCTTTCCATTCTTCAAATGTCCTTATTTTACTGCCAGCAAAGGTAGCTTTTACCTGAGGATTTCCAAGGACAAAAAAACTACCTTGTTACACAGCATCACACCTTTCCCACAAACAGGGCAAGGACCTGAAAACTCACCCATTTCCACAAGCAGCAGCATGTGACACTAGGTCAGAGTACAGTGCAAGGACAGTCCCAACCCCCTGCACTGAGAGTAAAGTAGCAGAACGCAAAATTTTTACAATGCTGAGGTGTGTGTACCAAAACATTGTTTTAAATGAAATATTATTTTAAATACAAGCCCACTCATCAACTGGTTCATGCTTGGATTTGCACAATGAACCAAATGCAAACTCTCACAGATTTATGGCAAGATGAATAAAAATATTACGAAGCTTATTAATTGACCCAAAAATATCTAAGCAGTTTGATGTAGACATGTTCTTAAAATGTTTGAGTCCTCACAGATTTACCTTCAGTGTAATGTAAAGGACTTGCATTTCACCTGCATCTTCCATCGCTCATAAAGCCTTTCACCTACAGCTACAACTTCAGCATAGTTCATTGATCACCACCTATACTTAATAAATGCACACTGCTGAATCCACTGACAAGTTTGATTAGATAAGCATGGCACGTAAAAAAAAACACACAGAAGCAATCCCACAAATAGAAGTAAAAGAAAAACCTGTATTGTCTCCAAGTAGACAACAGGACTCATGACATTTGGATCCCACTTTCTCCTCACTAGCAGTGAAAAAAATCCTGGTAAAAAAACCACCTGCTGACTGCCAGTTACTCTAAGAGCATAAAGCTTTACGTGGTTACTAAGATCAGAGAAGGCCAATGGAACATATTAGTCCATTCACGAGGAAACCAAATAGCTTAGACACATCATGTCCCTTCCGTGTCCAACTTGTCACATACACCCCTAATCTACTTTACTGAGGGCACAGCTCAAGTACCTTTTACTATTGTACAAATTAGACTCACTCAGACATGGGCAGATGTCAAGTACAAGAAGGCACCCTCGTTCAGCCTGTCAGGAAAAAAAGAATCAGCATAGGGAATGGGTGCCTATCTCCGTTTTGGCTGAAGTACTTTATTTCTACAATTTTAAGTTAAATATTATCCAGTATACTTAGGAATTAATGTTGTTGAAGTTTATGAATGTAGGAGTCAATGCTACTACATGAAAAAGCTTTTATTACACATTCTTAATAGCAAAGACACTTTTTTATGTAATGGACTAAGTTGCAGTCCATATTTCAAGTCCTTTAAACTTGCTGCTTGAGCATTCAAAAGGCAAAACATTTTTCCACTTTTAACCAGAAATAATGCATGTTCTAACTGCACAGTAACAACCACGATAAAAACAGCAGTAACAGGTAAATAGCAATTTCCATTATACAACCCACAAACTTTATATGACCACATAAATACCACTCTACAGAAAGTAGTATTACAGCGCAGAGATAAGCCAAGTTTATGATCATGTAGAACTGGGAAAAGAAACCCGTTCCTGCGCCTCCAACCTGCAACAAGGACTGACTCTATTCAATTCACAAGCTATCCCACTGTATCTCACCCGTATCTACCCTTTCAATAACCCCCTAAGAACTAAAGGAACTAGCCAGATAGATACTACCTGTTATTGCAGCTACTAACGCTGACAGAGAGGAGTCTTAACGCAGGCAAATCCAGAAACACTGCTCACAGTGGGTGTCACTGGCTATAAGCCTTATCCACTCTCTTAAGTATCAGAGCACAACCTGACCCAGCCATATGCTCGAGACCATGAAAAGCTGTCTGCAACGCAACTAAAAGGTCCTTAACAGCAACCATCTGTACGAATTAAATGCTAGCCCCACAAAATAACTGTTGTCTATTTTTCACAGAGCCTTTTCTGAAAATTACTACGCTAAAAATAGTCAACATCTGTAAATACACTCAAAGAAAAACATATGTATTATCAGTAACTCTGGCATCACTATGGAAATATTTTAAGCTATGTAGACTGATACTCAGAACATTTATATCTAAACTGTATCTCTTGTAAAAAAAAATATCGCTCTAGTTCCAATTGTATTAAGCTGTTAACGACGAAGATATCTTATTAGTGAAAATAATGAAGTTATTATTCAACTGCAATTTTTTCCAAGTTCTGTAGCGATACCCAGCTGGCAAGTAAATAAAACTGCACTTTTCTAAAACACTGTACCTGTCTAAAACACAAACTTATGCAATCATGTAGATTAGATGGCCACACAACTACTACTTCCCTCATTCACCCTTATACCTTCTAGAAAGCTACAGCAAGAGTTTAAAGAACATTTTCTTTTTTAAAGGATGAATATTTTTGGTTATGAAAAAGCTCATTTGTCCTAAGCAAGCAGCCTAGAAAGCTGAAGCAAAAGAATCTGAACCAAACCAAGTCTATAGTCATACCCCCTCACTTCATTCCTAACAGCAGGAATCTCTGTTGTTGAGTTTGGAGAATTTAAACAGGGACACTTTTAAGCACAGTGCCATCCATGAATGAAGCAGCCCAAGTAGGAGACCCCTGAGCAACTCCTACCTGACTACCTGGGTCAGAGGTGGGACTGCCAAGAGATGATGGTCTCGGGGGCAGGCTGGAACAGCTCAAGGAGCTGCAAAAAGCAGCTCTGCCCACAAGATCTAATCTAGGGACTCTGCCTGAGCCCTGACAAGAATCTGAAAACAAGAACAACGTGTGCCATGACCAGTAAATCAAATAATCCACTACTATGGTTATTCATAAAAGGTACCACAGAATATAATCTTATTATTAAAAACATTCATTATTATTCTTAAGAGTTATTAAAGAATGTTCCATATTATCACTGCTACTCAGCCAACTGTAGCAAAATCTCCATGGACTCTGGCCACAAGAGTGTGATCTCAAGGTCAAAGAGTACATCAAATTAACACTATCTCCTGGGTAAGTCAGCTGGATCAGCACAAGGATTTCCCCTGCTGCTTCATAAAGAATCCACCACCCTGCCAGGACGCTGTTATAAAGAAATTCTCCTGGAGCCCTCCTGAACTGAGAGCCAAAGCCTGGAAGAAGTCAAGGGAAAAAGGTGACTACATGACAGTATTAGCTTGAAGAGGATTTTCTCTTGACTGAAAGCAAGACAGACTACCAGACACTATTTGCAGATACCAAACCTCACTCTAGAATGAGGAAATTAATGCTTAAGCATTAATGACAATTTTTTAAGTAGTTACACTAAACTACAAATCACGAAATCATATCTATGAAAGTATGCAAAGGGCTCCAGGAAAAGGAAAGCCTAAGAAACATTAAAAAAACCTTTTCCTTAGATCTAGGTAACAAAAAAGGCAAATCCCATGTAAGAAACCAAATTGGTTCCTAACTAGGAGTTAAAAACAAAAAAAATTTCATTATATAGCATAAATACTATAAATGCAAAAGAATTTAGAAATTGAGGTGCCTGAGGTAACAGCAGTTCTCCTCTCTTGAGCCCTTCAGTGCCAAGAAAAGCACTGAAGTTGTCCACAAAGGTACCATTCTCCCAGATAATTATCATTAGAACAAAGCAGTAGCTCCAGAGTATCAAAGCTTATGGTTTAAAAGGCGGCACTCAAGACCACATTACTCATATTATATTTAAAACAAACAAAAAAACTAAGCACAAAGACTATAATGGAAAATCCTATAATTACTGGAATTTTGGCCAAAAAAAAAAAAGGAAACATTGGGACTAACTGCAGGAAAGGAAAGAGCTGGCCAATGCATCTATACCACTAGAAACATAGCATATTTATGGAGTCCATCTGACAAGCAGGACATTTCATCACCTAATTGTAACCATTTAAAAAGTGGCCTTGTTTCCACAAAAGTAAATCCTTTAAATACTTATTTAGGTATAGTTATATTATGTCACAGAAGTTCATTCTTTCCTGTAATATTTTGGAAGCGCAGTTTAACTGCATGATCCCAGAACACTGTTGTGTTCCAGTAGATGGGAAGTGAAAACTTTCAGGAAAGCTTCTATTGACTGCTACTACTCCTATTTTCTTTATGGCAAATATATCAGACTTCCAATCAAAATCAGACAAGGACAATAAAGCATTCATAACCTGTCACAGAATAGGTAGCACCTGTAAGCTTGACAGAAGAGCTTAAGTACCAAGTTAACCCTACTGAGGTTAACCCATTTACCCAAAGTCATTGGGTTTTACCGATGCCTAGCACACATGCTGCAGCCAACAGTAAAAGCCTTCGGTAGACTGATCAGTATAAAGAAGTTAGGCATCATGGTTAATCATTTATGAAACCATACATATTCTATTGCTTTTTCCAGTTCTACTTCAACTATCAGCTTTGTCTGTGGTTTCCATGAAGGGCTCTATATCCACAGCTTTCCAGAACCAAATGAAGCTGTCAGGCAAATGGCACAGCTATTCTAAATTAGTGGGAACAAAAACATAAATTAATTCCCACATTAGCATTTTGGGCTTTGCAGAAAACACACATCGGTTACTCACAAAGTGTCTCTCCACATCATCTCTGATAAGCGGAAATATCTCCTCTGTTCTTCATGCACCTGTAGTCAAACAGAAAAGAATTGAAGCAGAGTCACAGGCAGACATCCCAAAATAGCATCTGCTTCTCAGATCTCACAGATTTTCACAAAACCAACCAAGACTCATTCTAAACATTCACACACAATATGACTTTTCCCCCATTTCACTGACTTTTTCGCGTAAAATCACAGAGATAAAGGAGCACAAAAGGAAGAAAACTGCTTCTTGTTTGCACGTATTACACTGCTCTGTGCTGTGGAAACAAGGATGAATTATGAAAACTAATCAAGTGAACAGAGAGAGCACATGCCCTAGATTTTTCAAATAATCTCTTGGTTTAACCCAGTTGTTCCTGAGCCTGCCTATCCCGTGAACAATTTACTGAAATGGAAGCTGTGACTCATTAAAGCCACCTTTTATTTTAAGAGGGAGAAAAACAGTTCAAATTATTTATGTGCAAGACGTAATCACATTAATTTGTACAGAAGAGGCCAAAATTTTAAGGAGTTCCATGTTTAAGATCTAATATAATTGATAAATATTCCGTGTTCAATTTTTTTTTTTTTTTTGTCTCAAGAATATCTTACAGCCATTAACTGAAATGAGAGACTACAGACTACTCAAATTTGTGAACTCGTACTTCCACTTGAAGGGACAGTGGAAAAGGTGTAATGTTTCAATTTGCTGACATCATTTAGCAGCAAGCATTACAGAAATAAACTATGCAACACTCCTGAAAAAATACCACACTTCTGACTTTTGGTCTTTTGTATATTTTCCATTGATAAACCTAAGTGAATGATAAAAAGGTAGTAGCTGTATGAATTAGATATTTCTTTACTATTTACTATTAACTCACAGCCCAAAGGAGCAATTCCTACCCCTTAATTAATACTTTCAACATGCACAAGTAAAACAGTATTTTTAGATATGGTCACGAAACATTAAATATATGTAACAGATTTGAAATAACAGGTCTGTTTATACAAAAGAAAAAACAAACTTCTGCAAATCATCCTCTCCCCTCCAATTCCTCTCTATCATTACACATAAAATTCTGACTTCAGAGTAGCTCACAAGCAATGGTAACTTAGGAGCCTCTCTAAAATTTTACTTTGGTAAAGCAGATTTAGACATTTAGGGGAAAGAAACAGTAGACAATATTTGTAAACATGAATTATAAATTTAGTCTGTGCTTTGCAGTACTTTAAACATGCCATAACAGAGGCGGCATCAAACAGAATTGCTTAACAGCACCTAACTTGCCCACTCCCTTGCACTGACGCTAAAGCAGCAGGTAGAATAAGATGGTTCTTAACTCCTGGCGTTGCTGCTTCTTAGGACATCCCCTTGTTCCAAATAAACTTCAAAACTTTCCTCTATTAAGTAAGTCTGATGAATAAATAGAACATGTTTTATCTATCCTCTATCATAGAACTAACACGTTCAAAGAGTACCATGTACTTCTGAACCACTCTCCTACCATCATACTCAGAAATAAGTTATTTGCAAAGTTCTACATGATACACAGTGTGGTTAATGTAATTAGGATGGACACTGTAGTCTCACTCCTTTTACCATCCTGTGGGCACTGCACAGGCTTCTCTGATGAGGCAAATACACTACACAACAGCAGGAAGGGATCAAAAGACAGTTGCCCCTCAACTTCACAGAACTCTAAGGCTGGGATTAAATTAATTCTAAGAAATAGATGAAGCTGGCCTCCTCTTGAGCAAGCATATACTACAGATGAGTTTGTGTATATAGTTAAGCATCTTCGCATACACCTGCTCGGTGAGGTCAAAACCATGTTCCTTTGATGTGGTCTTTAACAGGATTGCTTATCTGTACAGATCAACTATACTGCTCACTCCAGCTTGCTTAAAGATCAGGAAGAAAAGCTGGCCTTTCGATTATTAAACTATAAATAAAAGGGGGGGGGGGGGGGAGATAATCCTTCCACTTTACATTAATTTCCCTAAACAGGTCACTCCAAGTCAACTTAGCTGCAAGTTTTTTAAAGTTTTTCAAGAAATAAGGGTTAGCAGCACACAATAAATTTGTGCTGTGCCCAACAAAACCAGACCTGAACTCCTGAAAACATCACTTTCACCTTCCTGCAGAGACTGTTTAACACATTAAACTGGCAAACGTATTTACACACAGTCAGTACTACTTCTAATAACTTCACCCCTGTTGCCTAGTTTCCAGTACAAAGCTATTAGATTGACTTCAAAAATTAAATCCCTTCTATCTGTATATTTCCTGCTCTCACCTGAAGGTATCTCTGGGATGAGGTTTTAGCAGAACAGCTTGTTTTCTGCTCACATTACTCTGCTTGTGAAAGAAAGCTGAGCCAATTATACTACAAGGTGAAAGCTGAATTTTATTTTATTTTTTTAAAGTTAGGGGCTTTTTTTAAAACCACTGCTGACAGGACAAAAACTACCTCTGCAGCCACGTGGGGCTGACTTGCAGTAGAAAATGAGAAATGTTTTTTTTTCCCCCTGTACACAGGAGGAAACTAAAGATTATAAAAATAAATAGTGCAGGCAAGCTGATGCACACAAGTTCTACAACTGTCAACTGATGGATTTTCTTCCAATAAAGCACAAAATTCATCAAGTGCATGAGGAACATACACCAAGTCTCACTACCACAGAAATTCAGATAGTTCAAATTCCACGTTAAAAATAAAATTTTTCACAGTCAGAAAAGTTTTAGCTAACCTTCAACTTCAACAACAGCACCGCTATCAACTTTTCCATCCTCACCATTGATTCTACATGCCCAACGCACAAATATGAGAAATTCACACCTCTGCTTACAATTTTACAGCTACTCACTGTGTCCACAGAACGGACAAATCTGATCACCAGCACTAACTTGCCTCCCTGGGCCAGGAGCTGGGGGCTAAATTTCTCACTGCTGTGCAAGTTCCTCAGGTCCCTTTGGTTTGTGGTGTATGCTCGTGTTGCTGCTGTTATATTTTGTCATCATTCTTTCCGATATACAAAAGCAAGTACATATATTTATGAATAATGATTCATTTCCTATATAACAGATTATATTTGTTTTAATGACCCTCAGCATGAATTTGGGAAGACAGAATAAAAGAGGTGTGGTCAAGACCCATGTATAAATTGACTAGCATTTCTCAGAGAAGTTACACTACTTCTAATTCCAATTCCATAAAGTCAATAAAAACACTACCTGTGTTGGTCATATGCCAGTGCACACAACACACATAGCAGACACCCTGTGAAACTACTTTATGCCTATATTTCATCTGCTATCAGAATGCTCTATATGTTTCAGAGCTGATAGACAATGCACACGGTTTATGTAGGTTACTCGTATCAGTTACAGTCAGCTCTTCAAAAACAACAGAAAATTAGTGACACGTGTCAAGAGCGTACAATGAAGTGTGTGGGGCAATCTAGGAAGCCATTAAATGAACAAACCCATGCATCCTCAGGGGTAAACAAAAGAGCGCACAGTGAACATGAAGAATATGCTCAGCAGGTCAGAGGACAGACCTCAGCAAACACGTCATTTCCACAGAAGGGAAGCTGTTTTCAAAAAGATGCTCAGAAGTCACAAAGCCAGAAGATGCTGTGATTTAGCCTGACCTACAACATGAACGCAGTCCTTTCTCTAGCACATGAAAACTAACAGTAGCCAATGAAAATTAAAACCATAAAACAGAACTGCTGGAAAACAGACTGTTGACTAGATCTACAGGGAGCACGACACTAAATTCTAGCCTGAGAACATTAACGAAGGACACAGTTCCACATTACGCTTAGTTGGACCTAACTACCACTTGCTTACTTTCTGCTGAACCTAACAAACCAACCAGCTGCAGAATTCAAGAGAAAACAGCCGGCAGCACCCAGCACAGCTAACACACTGCCTCCCATCAGCCCAGCAAGGTGTTTCCACTCACCTGGTAGCACCCACACATCCCCGGCACCCAATGACCAACTGTGCAAAAAGCAGAAGACAGCACTGGCACCTTCAGCAGCAGCCGACTAAATCTGACACCAAACTGTACTCTTGAAAGAGCTGCTTTAATCTCTAAATAAAAGTAAAAATAAGAAAAATCTCTCCATAAATACAGAGAATTATATGCCTAAAACAGCATTTTTATCTTAAAAGCAGGATAGCCTGACGTATGAAATTTTCATCGTGAACTTTGTACGTGTTTCTGGACATGAGCACAGCCTCCCAGCTTTTATAACAGGCATCAGAGTTGAATTACCCAAGAGCAGCACTAACATATATCAAATATCACCCAATAATCAATAATTAACAAGCAGAATCATTACTATTTTCCACCTATAAACTAGAAGTATGCAAGTACTTAAACATTTTCAATAAAAATCAAGTCCACACACAAAAGAACCCCCTTACCTTAAGACTACAGAAGATGCAACTGAAGGTACCAGTTCGCTTCAGTTAACCAAGGTACTGCATTTTGAAAAACTCAGTGTCGTAAAGGAAGCCAACTATCTGTTGAAATACAACTCCAGGTAGCAGAACAGATCTTATCCTAACAGAAGTTTAATAATTGTGTTAAGCGAAGGCGTTTTACCCACCGAAAGCAATGCAACCATGCTTGTTAACTGCAATTACATAATGCCCTTTGTTAATGTGCTTTAAAAATATGTTCAATGAAAATTCTATTCAACCTATTTTAGGAACACAAACCAAGCTTCAATATGTTCACACAAGCTTAGAAGTCTTCAGTAATATTTTATGTACAACAAACAAGCTTCTCGGTATCGTATTCCACTCATATAGCAAGAAAAAACAGTTCTCCGAAGATCGAACCATTAATACGCTGCCTACAAAGCACACCCAAGTAAAACACCTGCAGTTTTAAATGACACCACAGGCAGCAGGGAAATGCCATATTGGATGCCCCTATATTATGATCTCAAAACAAGGAGCTTCAGCAATTACAGCATAGCTTAATCCAACCCCAGAGAATGAATGGACGTTTTTCCCATTAGGTTGAGCCCTAACAAGACCAGCTCTACACAAAATGATCCCAGCCTGGGAACAAAGGGGCACAGGAGGAGGCTGCGGATGACACACCACAGTGGCAGCGAGTTTTAAGGTACCAGCACAGGGAGGAAACCAGGAGGCAGCAGGGACCAGTGTCCAAAAACACAGGAAAGCACATGTGAGACAAACCAGCTCCTTGCCAGAGCCATGCAGACCTGACAGGTTAGTAACTCTCCTGGGTTCACACTGGCTTTGTTGCTTGGACAGCAGCACTGCTCTGTCTCACCTGCCCTTGGCTCAGACACCTGCACCACCTCTTCACCCACAGCTGCAGCTCCAAGCATCACTCAGAGCTATGCACAGCACCCACAGGGTCTGGCAGTAGCAGCTGCCTAAAATGCTGATGCCCCGCTGATGCTATCCCTACACCCAGTCCTGAGCAGGTCCCTACCGATGACGATGCCCATACTCGTTTGTCTGTGTCCAGACCATAAAGCAAGCATTTTCCACGCCACTCCTCTATTAAAAGCAATGTGGTCTTCTGCCTCCATGGTTAGGATGGGAGGAAGGCTTTTAATAGTTATCTCTCAAAAGCCCTGAATGTACAGAGTTAAGACCCTTCCATTTGTAAGGAGCTCCATTCTGGGGAGTGTATGCCACAGATTTAGAGGCATCAACTAAATGCTGCTCTGGAAGGGTTAATGAAAAGGCCAGTTCACACCAGACTGAAAATGAGTGATAACAACAGGAGGTGAAATCCTGTGAAGCTTCCTAATTTTAATGTATGCTCCAGTAGACTGAAATCTTCCCGTCTTCAGAAGTGACTTTTGATAGCCAGCATATATTACCTGCCCCAAAAAAAGCAAAAAAGCTCAGATCATTAAAGTCCACTTTCCCAACTTCTGCTGTAAAAACTTCTGCTACACCTCTCCTGTATCACACACCAGAGTATCAGAGACACCTACTTCACTGAGAAATTCAATCCATGTTATTTCCTTAAGCTACCATTCAAGTAGCCATGTGACAAGCCACCTTGGAATCACTTTGCACTAAACTCTGAGCCTTCCCACCTGCTGTTACTTTTGTCAGCCATGTCCTTCACCCACAGGCTTCATCTAAACCACATCCTTTGAAAAAAAAAAAAATATATATACATATGCAAATAAAGTCCTGGGAAAAATGCTTCTGCATCAAGTTAGTCAGCATGATTTCAAACACCAATCACCATCAGCAAGCTTACTAATTTAGGAGTGCTGTTAACAGGTGAAGGCGGAAACTAAGGGAACACCAGGCTGTAGATCCACTTAAAAGCATTAGTTTTCTTTTGTTTTTTTAACAGCTATTTCAAGCATACCTTAAAAAAAGACACAATCACTGAAGTGGTAATTCAGGAAACACTAGGTCAATAAGGCTATCCAGAGCACAACATAGCACACACAACTCACTGGCTTATCATAAGCCAAACAACATGAGTTGAATAAGATGCACTTCACATGTTAGTAATTTAGCTTATTACTTAGTATCAGGAGGACATGTTCTAACACTAGAGGATTGATAACCAAGGTGAGATTTAGATTTCTAATGCCACTTGTCCTAGAAATGGACATTAAAAACCTCCCAAACACGAGAACTTAAGCACCAGTACAACAGTACAACTCATTTGGCTCCCAATAGCCACCTCAAAAAAAGAGCCGGAAGAGAAACCGCAGAATTTTTAGGTAATTGATTGGCCGGGAACAAAAAACCCAAGATCATTCTAGATGTCCTAACTTGTACCAAGAATCACTTCCTCCTTAAAATTCCTCTTAACTACACTGTACATGTGCGATTACACTCTGACATTACATACATTTGTTCTCAACTCCACAAGAAATCACAAGGTTTTGTCACAGCAAACAGCTGAACAAAGCTTCCTGCCTTACCTTTCAAACAGTGAAGCTTGCTAAATAGGACAGTTGAAAATGAATGTTTTACTTCTGAGCAGCACAGCTTAAATTGTTAGCTCAGTCTATCCATGATCAGAAAAAGTAAACTGAAGCTTTAGCTGCATTATCATAAGATTTCAAAGCTACTTAATAATCTACAAATACATACATTTATCTTTTCCAGCTAAGCTGAACAAACTTCTCAAAAAGCTGAAAGCAGTCTTAACAGTATCTCCTTGTTAAACCATTTTGTACAAAGAACTAAACAGCTTCCTCTGTCTTTATCAATTGTTCTAATAAATGACCTAAGGCTACGTAATTTGATCCACAACAATTTAACAATTACAGTATTTTCATCAAAAGAGAGTTCTGAGGTTTTCAAGATTCTAACAGTGCCTAACATTTCAAGTATATCAATGAGCTTTTGAAAGTCCTGGGTAAAACACTGCTCCCACAGAATTAAACATGACATGATCAGGGAGTTCTACAAAAGAAAACGAATTTTTTTTTTTTTTTTTTTCATTTGAACACTTGCATGTTAAGCATTTAAACTGCTGTGAGGAGTTTAGATACAAGAGTTTCCAAGAGCTGTTCATTTCCCATTGACTATATCCAAATCATCATCTCCAACAATACACAAGCCTTCTAATTTCTGTCCCAGTAAAGGCTGACAAATAGCATCAACAGCAGCTGCTGAAAATTTACACTTTACAAGCATGCTACTCACCCACACAGTCTCTCTTTAAGTTATCTATTTTGTACTGGGAAAATTCATCAGAATAATTTTCAATGCATCAATTTAAGGATGCCTACAACACCACCTGGAAAAAACTATATGAATAATACAGAGCATGTACATACCTAAATATTTATTTAGGTATGCAAACTAGAACATTTCAGGCTACCAACAACACAAAAGTATCTGAATATTTTGATTGACACTCAAGGATATCTGTAAAGGTGCCTGCCTCCTTGGATGCATGAACCACTTAACCAACATCTATTAAACAGTAAGTTTAATATAAGGAAATCACCACACGGAAGTCAGATATGAAAGGTCAGACCAAAGACCCGTTTAGCCAAGCTACCTGTCTAACAGCAGTTGATTGAGGAGCAGTGACAACAGCTTCCCTCAGCCACATTTTTAGGGCCTTCCTCCCACAAACTGCATCCAGAATGCCATCTTCACCACTCCACAACTCACTTTTTTCTTCCACTAATTTGTCTAATCACATTTCAAACTAATTTGCATTCAAGATATCCCATGACAATGGAGTCTCGATATAATTATACACTAGATAACAACGGAGTCTCACAATATAATTACACATTACAGGAAAGCATCCTTCAGCTACCACCTCAATTTCATAACGCACCACCCATAATAGCCTTCCCACCTCCAGTGTCATACTGGTTGCAGAGACTTCCCCGGTATTGTTTCCCAAAGAGTGCTCCCCTACTGAGCCACCCCTCTGACTTACTGTACTGCCTTTTTACTGCATGAAAAGCTGGGAGCACATCCACATTGAACTACACAATGTGTTGCCTAGTTAATGTTAATTGAACAGGAACAGTTTCACTGGGGTTTAGCCATTTAAAAAAAATAAATAATGATTCCCATACACAAAGCATCTCAACTTTCTTACTGTTCATGGCAGGATCCCAGGGCTATGTTTCGCCATTCCCAAGTAGTCCAGGTTAATTTTGACATCTAGAACAAGGTTCAGGAAAAGAAAAAAAAATTGTCACATACGTCTGCACACTATTATTCACTGTAGATGTTATTTTAAAGAACTGCAGGGTATAGCATCTCCAACAGAGTTAACTATTGGCTTCTGCAGCTCTTTGAGCTCTGTCTCCACTGTGAGTGGAAAATTGGATAGCCCCACTTCTTGCCTGGAGGGAAAGTTCACATAACTCACAACAAATATGTGGCATCTTGCTCTTTTCCATGTATACAGAGTATTTCATACACAATTCTGGAAGGCTACAGCTTCAAATAAAAATCAATTCTAACAACAGCGCAGAAGAAAAAAAAGTTTGAGCTAATTTTTGCTTTTAAGCTAGTCAGACAGTCTCTATGTGTATCTCCAAAGCAGACCCTGCATTTTATGTAAATCACTAAGCACACACAAGTCACAGGAGGTATAGAAGTCCTAACAGAAGTAATACCCTGCATCATGATATTAAGCCAAGCATGCTTTTCATAAATTCACCCCACAGTTGCTACCACAGCAGGAAGCTATCTGGCTGGGCTTGCAAAAAGAACACCAGTCACAATGGAGTTGAAATAGCACAAAGTTACAGTGAAAGGTTTCACCGCCATTTGGAAGTCATCTTACCGGCCAGAACGAACAACTGGAGAGCAGGATTTGGGAGAAGACACTGCTTTTGTTTCCTAATGCTGAAAAGATAGCATGTCCATGGAAAAAAGCAGCCAGTTACCCCAAAAGGCAAAGAGCAATTAGCAGTATTGTAATTTGCAATGGCAGTCCTTTTTTTATTCATTCTAATGTAAAGCAAAGCGAGGAAACGCTGGTAAACGTGCTGCCAGCTTTCACTTCCTCTGCATTTCCCCTCAGAAAAGAAAAAAACTGAAACATTACACTTGGCAACTCGTATTCTCACACTCAGTTAACACCAGTGAGGGTCAATTCTATAATTCAACAAATTAATAATAATTTTTCTATTACAAGCCCTTGCCAACCTGAAGCTATTCATCCAGTTAAAACAATAAAACAATACTAACAACAAAAATCACATAGGAAACTGACAAGAAGCACTACAGGACATTCAATCTTCTTAACCAAAAGAAAGGAGTTACCTGAAGAGAACAGAACCTATTGTATCTTATTCCATGAAGCTTTATTCCTTTTGATATTCCTCCTTGAAACGTGTCAAATTATTTTGCTTTTTACACACGCCCATCTATGCATGGCAGCCATCAGAAAGACCCGTGTTCCACAATTAAAATATTAACATGTCAGGAATGGCACACACAATCCACCAGGAACCCTCTTACACAGGTCGTTTCAGTGAAGAAAGCCAGAAAGACAAGAAGTTAGAAAACAGTTTCTGGTGGCAAGAAGCCCTCTGAAACCAGGAGGAAGATCCAGGCTTCCCACCATCCCCTAGCAGAGCATTTTGCATGACCTGCGTCTCTGCAAAGCCGTGTCAGGCTACGCCAGCGACACACACAAGCGTTACAGTGGAGGGCCTTATGAAAGGCTCTCAGTGATGAAAATCTCGAACAATGCCAGACTTGTTAGACACATCTGGGATGGCACTGAAACAATAAAGTCAATACAAAGATAGCGGTTTTTCCTCCAACTCACTCATTTTTTCCTCCTCCCATTTCTTTTTCCACCATTATTTATTCTTGATTCCATGTTCAGGACTATAAAGTGTTGCCATGCAACCTCTCCTCTTGCACATTCGCATTTTCCGGCCCACCCCCCCCTCCTACCATTGATTTTATTCATGAATAAACAATCTGAACTAGTAATGGGAGCTGGTTACAACCATGTGACTTTTCCATACACACATGGGGAAGACAGGACACTGCTGCACATCAACCCCACACCTCATCCCACAGCACCTGCCAGCCTGGCGGCACCATCAGCAGAGCGCTAGCACTACTGCCCTCCCCTGCATCCCCATCAGCAATGCTTAAATTGAACCACTTCTTCTTTCACTCCACACCAGCAGATCAATACAGCCTAACCAGAAAACACACTCGCTGCCTGTGAGGACGATGAACTGGGATTCTCTTACTTCACCTGCAATCACAGGGTTATCTGCAGGGGAGAAGCCACATTTCTACCTCTTGAGCAGCCTTTTAGCTTGCGAACCTCTGCCCTGGGTTTGGATCTCCTCCTCTCAATACAGCTGTGCCACAGGAGAGCTCAGCACCCTCAGCTGCTTGTCCCTGCTCTCTGCCAGAAGGCTACCAGCTGAGCTGCTTTAAGTATTTTTTAACCTGTTTACTCAGGATCAACCAATACAAAGCGTGATTATTTAGGCCGTTTAAACTACTCCAGCTTATTTTGGTTGGCATTCTGCAGAAGAGCTCACATAATTGTCTAAGCTGCCAGAAGGAAGGTTTACAGCCCCCCTACTGAAATATTTTCTCCTTCTACAAGCCGGGAATGATGGCCAACAGCAAAACCACACAAGAAACCCCTGCCAGAGTCCCAAAAGAAACTAGGCCTGTTGGCACATTTGTCATGACTCAAGGAATGAATTTTAAGAGGAGGGCAATTCTTGCTTACATTTGCTCAGCCCTTTCTAGGGAAGTAATTTCACCTAGCTCTTAGAAAAGACGTAACTTAGAACTCCACAAGCCAGGACAGCCACATGAGCACCTATGGTCACACTGCATGCAAGCCTCTGCCCTTGAAAGAAGGCAAAAGATGCTGGTAAAAATCCATTAAGTTGCCTTAAGGCTACAAGTTTTGAAAGAGAAAAATGCTACCACCACAGGCTAAAGTTAGACTACATGCTTACTAAGATGTTGCCAACAATGTTAACTATTTTTTATTCTGTTGTAGCCACCCCACCCACCACCAAACACAAACCCCAGCAAAATAACAAGTAGAAGACTACAGTAGCATAAGATTTGGGAACAGAAACTGCCTTCTTATTCTGCACATGTGAAGCACTATCACACCAAGGTCTTGGTCCATCACTATGGCTCTCAAATGCCATCAGGTATACAGATCAGCAAGAGCATTAAGAAAAAAACCTGAAATTAAGGAATTGTGGTAAGAAAACAAAACCCCAGGGTATCCATCTTCTTGCTAAAAGGAGACGCTAGGGGAGTTGTACCATGATCCATTTAGAGCATCACAGCAAACTCCTCCACATATCCAACTTTACATTAAGGTAAGCTCCTAAACAATTCCTGAAAAAATTAGCCTACTTGCAAAGATACAGCCCAGGCTCTCTCATAGCTAACGATACCACCATCGCTAAGATAACTGGTGGAGTTATCGTCCACCAACTCCAAGATAGCTGATAATATAATCACCTCATTACTACTCTCCTTCAAATAACAAAACTCCCTACTTGGACATTAAGGACAAAATTTTCAGACTCAGAGAAAACATGGTACCAAGTCTCACCAAGATTATGAAACTCCTGACACTAGCCCTTCTGCCATTAAAGATACCAGTATTTTATAACACCCAAGTCAAATGAAGAACAGAGACTGTGAATGCTTATGCATTTACCGTTACTCTTCCGTGACAAATGTGAGCAGCCACAAAAGACTGGTCTGATTTGCATAGCCATTGGGGAAGCAATGTAAGGCAACTTAAGCAATCTAGTAAATTCAGATTCAATATTGCTGAATTATCTAGATTTACAATTTGATTCTTTTGTAGCTCACTTGTTTCATTCATAATTTCCAGTTTGACTGTGTAAGCTTGCAAGGTCTCTAGTTTATATATCTCATAGGGCGTATACCCTGAAGGAAATACTTTAATTCCACTGTATAAAAACAAGCTTAGAACAGCAAACACAAGAGCCCAGCTTAGATTTCTAGATATACCATCACTGATAAGTTACAAATTCAATATTAAACAGAACTGGTTACATTCTGTCCCCGTTAAAAGCTTCCAACATAAACAGGCAATAAAATATAGTTGTTAATAAGTGACAGCAATACAACCACATGTATTTTGTAACTTCTAGCTGCTACTACTTAAAAAGTTCCTCACTAGCAGTGAGCAGAAAGATGATCAGGGAGAGGAGGCTGGCGGGCGGGGGCGGGGGCGTGTGTGTAAACTATTAATACAAGCCTTCTACAACTCTGGCACCGTGGTGGGTAACCAGCTTCTAAAAAAAAAAAAAAATACATGTACAGAATACATGCCAACGTCTGTAGGATTCTAGTGCCACTCACAGCTTTCTTTAAATAACGGATGTGCTACTCACTTCCTCTGTTCTATTCAAAATCCGTGGGCAGCCATAACCTTGCCCAGAACCATGCCTGTTGCATAACAGCGAAGCCAAAAGTTGACAAGGCAGAAGGGCAAACCATTTCTCCCTCTCTGCTTCCTTCAAGAGCCACATAACATCTGTGAGCAGGATGCAGGCCAGTGTTTTGATTCCTCCAGAGCTCAGGAAAAAAAGCCTTTCCTCTACCTCACTGTAGTGCAGAACTGATGCTTTCATGTAAAGATTTTACGGAAAGCATGAAATGATGTGGATCATTCAGCTCCTACACAGGCAGAAAGCTAGCTGGAGAACAGCAGTCCCAGGAACATCTCTTTAAAGGCATCTGGAAACATGACTAGTTTCAAGTGGGAGCACTGTCCCCATCCTGCTGTGTTCAATGTGATGCTCCATCCCCAGCATTTGCTGGGAACAGCAGTCTTGCTTTCCCTCCACTCACCTCCAGCCACGTCACTCCTGTTTCTACCTGTGAGAGCAACAGTAAGGTGTAGCCACAGGGTGAGTTAGCGAACTGATAAAAACATTACTGAGTGGGTTAGTTTCCCATGAGATAAGCAGCATGAAAGGAATCACCCTGCAATCACATAAGCATTACCTCTGCCAAGGGAGCTGCAGCGGGGATTGGGGCACAAGGTAGGACCACCCGAGACGTATCAGATGAGGTACCTGCAGCACCAAACTGCCTCCAAAGCTTCTAGCATCAGGTTTTGCTCTCCAAGTGTGAATCTTCTGCTTAATTTTCAATCCGTAACAGGTTTATGAAGGAGTTTAAAATTTAAAAGAAATGTTTCGTATTTATTTCTTACAGGATTATTTAAATAAGTAGAAAACATACTACATCAATGTGTAACAGCTTCAACTTTAGAGAGCTGGGTTTTGTGCCAGTACAATAAAAATCTGCTGGATATTTCAGATCACCATCTTAACATACTGCTGGATATTCCACATTAGCATTATCAGATAAGGTCAGTTACTCAAAAGAATCAAAGTTCCCACGATGCTAAATGGAATGCACGTGGAACACATTCAACTTGATATAAGAACAGACCACTCGCATGGAGATCATAAAAAACAATCAAAAGGAACTGGGTTTAAATTTACACGTTTATCCTTGCTTTCTTCAACATACAGGATTCTAATATTTAATCATTATTATACACCTCAAGAATTCAGCTTTATTTTATTCACAACATGGAACTTCACCTTCCTCCTAAAGTTTGCGCTTGACCAGATGGAGGTATAATCAAGCTTATTTACAATGTATCACTGTCTTCATTTGCCCTGGTCTGCAATTTCTGAACGCTAGACTGATAAAATTGTCCCTCTATTTATTTTTCTCATAAAGAATAAAAGAACAAAGTTCTTCCCTCACTTCCTTACAAAGATGGAAATTTGCATTCATAATGGGACTAACGTATTGACATACTGAGTACTACAATATCTGTTAAAACATTTACTTTTAAGTCCTCAGAGCTAGCACAGGCAGTCAAATCATCCCATCCCTGGTTGGAACCATGAGACCTGTGCAATACATTCCCACATGCTTTGTGCTGGCTGTTTTTCTTCTGCCAAGGTGGAACAGCTTAGACAGGACCTCTGTCCTAAAGCAGCTTATACCTCCCACCTTCAGGCAAATAAAGCGACTTCCGAGAGACAGGACAAACAAGTACATATGCCAGTACGCTGCGGGAGCCAAAGGAAAGTGTCCGACAATGTGGGTAAAGTCCTGCTGCTTTGACTACTGACAACCAGTTCTGCTTCTGGTCCCATCCACACCTGCACGAAAAGACACCAGCAGTTTGGCCCTGTCAATAGCCTTCCACGTGCATCACCATCTGGGCACCCCTCCGGAGCAGGGTCCTGTGGAAAGGAACAGCAGGACACATAACCTGACCGTTCAAGTGGGCACAGGGCACCTGCCAGGATTAATGCTCTTTAACATGGCAACGGAAAAGGTTTTAAGTTTCCCTCAAAATTTAAGCAACTACAAGTCAAGGCAAAAGCTCTGAGAACTTCTTTGAAAGCAAAATTTCTGTTCCCAACCTATTTTCATTTCTGCTTTCACCTGTACATAAGTCTTCTCATATTTAAAATATTTCATATTAGAGAAACCAAGCAGAATAGCTTTAAAAAAAAGAACATGTTGGCATTGCCAAACAAATCTCACATTTCACAACCATAGAACACACCACCAAGCAGCTGCATCAATCACAAAGAAGTTAAAACAAAAGCCCCAAGAAATCATATGACCAGTGTCGTTCGTATTGACAACAAAGCACTTTTTCCACATAAGGAAAGAAAATTACATACTGCCCACAGCAAGTTCAAAGCAAAAACATTGACAACGCAAGTCAGAAGCTGGTGCATTCTTCAAAAATTTAACATACCTGATTCACGTAAAAATGTCTTCTCAAAATACATATTGGAAGACATCAAATTCATTATAGGACATTGAACATGGGAAATCTTTTGAATTTTCTTACTGTTAGTCTTCTCAAACATACAAGCCAATTAAAGGAGTCAGACTTAAAATTTTGTCCCAGCCTGCAAGCTCCTCTTGGGTTCAAACAGATCATATCCTAATCCAAAAGATACCTTCAAGAAATCCACTTCTGAAACTCTCCTGTCACCAATACCAAGTCACACATTGCAATTCAATGCACTTGGAGCTTAGTTCCCTTGTCAGATCCTTCTGACACGGGACAGAGGCTATCCACACTATACAGCATAGGTGCGCTTTCACCTGAAACACTTACCACTGTGTAAAACCCTTAGAGACAAAGTTTTATGAAAATAATTCAGATGAAACCAGCAAATTTATCAATTACCCTGCATGCCCACTGAAAGCATGCCTTTTCTTCCAGAGACCACTGACATTGCTTAACTACTTCCTAGTTTTTCAAAGACACTTGGCTTAGGGACAGCAAATGAACTAAGAAAAGTTTCCTCCACGCTAGAGTTTTTAATTTATCCATAAAGCTCTAATCTCCCAATTTTAGGAAGCTTGTTGCATCACAAATAGTTAAAAAGAAAACCATAAAAATGTTTCCATTCAGTATTCTGACAATGCAATACAGCTGTGAGAATTAAAAAAAGCTGAAAGTAGAGAACCTTGAAAAGAAAGCAGAACATCTGTTGCCCCATCTATTTAAGCTTTTACCTCCCACTCACGCTGACACCATATACACTATGCCAGATCTGTGATAAAGGCATCTGTCCCTGTGAACCTAGCCCTAGGCCATCAAAGTCAACTCTCATAAGCTATTGAGAGTCATTAGAAAAGTTTTGTACTACTGATATAGTGAAACAGCCAAACACCAAATAAACTCTCTGAGGCTGCTAGCTCTTAAAACAAATGCTTCATGACTGTTCAATTTTTGCATAGTGCAGTGTCTCAGACAGTTTTGCCAGCACAGATATATCAACTAAAAGAATAAAGTAAAAAAGCCATGTACTAAACATCACTGCTACTTCAGCAACGTAACAACCATGAAAAAGCAGAGCATTTTTGATAGCTTTGCTTGTGGTATTTGTGGAGATGATATAGTACTGCTAGCAGAAACACTCGCAGCAGAATACACTGCAAATTCATTTGGAGTCTCTACCAACATGTTTCTTTGTAGTGTGGACTAATTGCCCCTTTCTAACAGCTGGACCATACTAAGAACATACAGCCCTTGAAGTAACATCACTGAAACTTTTAAATCAAACAGCAAAGGTTATGCTTTTAGAACCAGACATCCTGGGCTTGATCACCACTGTCAATGAAACGCATACAAGTATAATATGATACTGAGGTACACTCAACATGAGACAGTTTATTGATTCCCCCACCCACCCACCACCCAGAAACTCCCAACACTTCCGTCAGCCTGTTGCAAAACGACAGAAACAAACCAACATGCTTAAGGTTACTAGAATTCAGAGGAAAAAGCAAGGCTTTACTTTGCATGCTCAACCCCACTGTGCTTCTCGCCAGTTCATGTGCCAGCAGCACAAGAGCCCTTTCTGCAGCAGCTACATTTCACTTCCCCTCTGAGCCCCCTTATAGCCTCATAAAGGATTCACCATCCATCTCACACACACTGCCTCTGTAGCGCTATCAGCTGAACATGCTCCCTTTCTCTGTCTCACCCCACTCAGCCCTGCTTTGAGCAAGCCAAATCCTCACAAGCTGTTTGAGATGATCCCAGCGCTCATCATCTCCCCACAGACACGCTCTGCTACCATTTGTGGGACCGCGCTGCAAACTAGATCAGGCAGTCTGTGCATGACCCTTTTTTTCTGGCTGGGTAAGTTTGCTGTTCTGCTTCATGCCTGGCACCACCAGAAGTTGTGCCAGTGACACCACAAATCGCCAAGTCCCCAAGCCACTATTATTGCTACGGTTTATGTACAGTTGAACTATAGCCTCAGCTAACTTTCAGTTTAGTAAATCTTTTACAGAAGAGCAGAAGAAACTCTTTAAAATAATAATAAAAAGCTGGCTGGGGTGAAGTCGCTTTAATTCATTTTTGACACCTGGTGTCAACCCAAGGCTCACGAGAAACAGTCTTGCTTCTTTGAAGCAGAACAGCATGCTAATTTGTGCTGGCAGCTCACTACAATTTTTTGAACTTCAGAAGTGAAGGAAAAATGTTTAGAAGCACAATTTTGATAATCACAGAATCAAAGAGATCACAAGAAGTGCATTCAGGATAGTATTTAATCCCAGTTACTACCCAAACTTCTTTTACTATCAACACTCTGCAGTGTATGCTAGTATTAAACAGGATTGAAGAACAGGCTTTACCATGAAATCAGAGAAGTGGGGAGAGTGCCCTGAAGGTTATTCATTAGCATTATCTCTATGTGTAGCTCACTGGGGAAAGAATAAGGAAGAGTCCTCTGTGGCATTCTATTCAAATGCATGAGCCATATTTAAACGGGGAAGGGAGATATTTCTGATGCAGACTTCACAGCAGGTCCATGACAGCATCAGTTTCACTAACACTCTGAAGATCTAGGCTAAAGAGGCCTTTGCCATACAGAACTGAGATGTGCACCTTGCATCTCCTGAACTATACGAAGACCTGAGCCAAAACTCCAAGGGCTCTCAAGTTAGCATCATGTTTTTCATAGCAAGGCAAAAAGTCCTGAACAGTACCTAGTAAAAACAGAGCATGGCCTAAATTTTATGTGAGAAGAAACCGATAAGTTAATTAAAACCTACAGTTGCATCCCCATTTCTAAGGGCCGCATCTCAGAAGTAATCCCCCAACCTCCTTCCTGCACCCAGACCTCAACCAGCCTATTTAAAGGCCGGGGAACAATAAACACTGATGAGCAGAAAGGGTCGGGGGAAGGAAGAAGACCATTACACTGACTGCGGAACGACTCCTGGGCAAGGAGAGTTGAAGACACTTTTTCGGAGGAGCAGAAAGCACAGCAGCCCACTCCCCAAGCCAGCTGGGACCCCCAGCCCGGCCAGTTCCCCTCGTTCCCCGCCGCCTCCTGCCAGGACCCCCGCCCGCCGCGACCCCTGCGCCTGCCCCCGCTAACCCCCGTCCCCCAGCCGCCTACACCCCGCGGGGCACGGCACAGCCCGCTGCCCCCTGCACACCCCTTCTCTCCCCTCGCACGGTGCTCCCGGCTGCAGCGAGGGCAGCCCCTCTTTTTCCCCCCCTCACAAGCCGGGTCTCCCCCCGCTGCAACACGCTGTCCGCCCCCCCCACCCCGTGCAAGCAGGGCACCCCGAGGCCCCCCCCGCTGCGAACAGCAGCGCTCCCTCCTCCCCGCCCTCAGGTCAGCTCCCCCGGCAGAGGGGAGCCCCTTCCCTGCCGCCCGGCCCCGCGCCGCTCTCACAGGGCGGCCCCGCTCCCCGCCCGCCGGCCCGCGACCCCCGGCCGCACAGGCCCCGCAGGACACTGGGGGCCCCCGGCCCCACCGGAACCCCGAGCGGGGCAGAACCGGTGAGCGTTCCCGCGCACCCTTCTCACCTGCGGGCCGCGGCTGCCCGCCCGGCGCCGGCCGCGGGCCCCGCTCCGGAGCGTTCCCAAAGTCCCGAGCGCGGCCCCGCTCCCCGCGCCCGCCCGCCCGCCCGCCGCCGCCTGGCCCCGCCTCCGCCTGGCCCCGCCTCCCGGTACCGCACGTCACCGCCCGCGCCAACATGGCGGGCGCCGGGCCTGTGCGCATGCGCCTAGGGGGCAGGGGACCAAGGCGAGGCGGGGGGGCTGGCGAGGGGGCGTGCCTGGGGGCGGGGCGTGGTAGGGGCGGGGCTATGTAAAAGGGGCGTGGTATGTGCCCGCGGGCCGGGGAGGGGCAGGAGGGAGGAAAGGGGGGATGGATGGATGGATGGATGGATGGATGGATGGATGGATGGATGGATGGATGGATGGATGGATGGATGGATGGATGGATGGATGGATGGACGGATGGATGGACGGATGGACGGACGGACGGATGGATAGATGGACGGATGGATAGATGGACGGATGGATGGATGGGTGGATGGATGGATGGGTGGATGGATGGATGGATGGATGGAGGAAGGGAGGGAGGGAGGGATGGGTGGGTAGGTGGGTGGGTGGGAGGGAGGGATGGATAGATGGAAGGAAGGAGGTAGGGAGGGATGGATGGGGTGATTCAGGGGGCAGGCTGCAGTGCACAGGGGCAGGAGCACTGCCTGTGGGGGCTGTCCCCAGGAGCACGGTGCATCAAGAAGAGCTGCTGGAAGAGCAGGGAGGACAGCAAGAGGCAGCAACAGCCCTTGGTGACTTAGCGAATGCAAGTGATAGATGTACAAAAACATCTCCTTGTGTTCTCCAGGGGATTAATTTGGGACCAGCGTTATTACCAAGTGAAAGGCCAGCCCCAAGTTGCTTTTCTGACCAAAGCTCAGAATTGCTTCACCTGCTCCTGTAACACTGCAGGATGGTAACCCCAAGGTTTCTTCACAGTCCTGTCCTCTCTTTCATGTGGCTGAAGCTTCGATTTGGGAACTGTTTTTCTTCTGCCATTCTGCCTGTATTGTTTCCTGTAAACACACCTTTAATTACTGAACCTCCAACATTCAACAAATTTTTGCCTGTAGGTAATCTTAGGGCAAATAACGCCTTAGTTAAGACCAGTCAGCCCTGATGAAGTTATAGGAATTTCAGCAATGCAATTCAGGGCAGAACTGGATGCAAAACTAATTATGAAGCCATAGGTAGCCTTCCAGCCAAGACTGCAATAAACTCCTCGTAGCAGCTCTGTAACTTCAGCTTGGTAAACGTCCTTGGCTTGAAAGATGCCAGCTTTAGCCCTAAAGGAAAGGTTAAACAACCTCTGAGATCATACCACACCATTTGAGAGTTGCCTATCTCCAGCACTGCTTGCTTTTAAAGCCGTCTTATCTGGAAATTTTTGAAATTGGCTTATCAAAGCCAGCATATCATCTATCTCAGAGTGAAAGAGATTCTGGTTATGTAACTCTCTAACAGATTTTGCTATGGGCAGTTTCAGGTTCACTTCTGTTCTCTTCACATCTTTAACACCAACGGAAGCAAATTCAAGCACAGAGAACCAATCGTCGCTAGACTCAAGCTGTTAAGAAATTCAGTATCTCATCTGTAGAAGAAAGCATTTTGTGTGTATACTTTTCCTACTTCTGTCCTTGAAAATGGCCTCGTGCATGAGCCAGCGCCAATCTCAACTTATCTTTACAAAACTTTGGGAGGAACGCATCTCCACTGAGAAGAGACACGGACATAGCGACACGCTGGTTATTTCACAAATGTTCCCAGAGTAACTCCAGTCTTGGAATGTGCTCGCTCACAGTGTTTTACAAAAGGCAGGTTGTTACAGTGAGCTCTTCACCTTTATACTTACTTCTTTCCATTAGAAAGTGAAATTTGCCATTAAAAAAGACCGTAGCTATAAAACACGGGTCCCTCCAGATACAATGCTCTTGCAGCTCTTTTTATTCCCAAGGCAAGGTAACGTCTACAATGCACATTTAACATGGGCTCTTGTCCAGGTTTCAAACCCACACTTCTAACCACAGAGAAACTTTCTGATCATTTTTGCTTACTTACATAGCAGAAGGTGGGATTTTTACAGCCCATGTTCCATCTCACTTCACAATTGAATATACCCATATTTTTTGCTAATGACTTGACAAATGAATCTAACAGTGCTCCGGTGTTCTTCTAAATGTTCCACCTTGAAAACCAGGCAAGTTTTCCCAGGCTTTACTTGGGATCTCTCAGCACCAAAACCCACAGATGTGCCTCTGGAAGCCCCTAGATGACAGCCCAGCTGCACAGGCGAAGGTCTGGAAAGCCCTGTTCAGCAGACCTAGGCTCTGTCACTAAGGATTTCATATGGAAAATCTGTGTACTAGCGTCGCTCAAATGTTATATTGCCATTAACAAAATTGTTCCAAGCATACTTTTCTATGAAGCTTTGATGTCTCTGTTATCTATTTATCTGCAAGAAATCCACCTTAAATTTGCTGTAGTCCCTCTGTCAGGCATCTCAGAGTATAAACACAACACAAGAAAAATATACAAAATTACTAATATAAAGCAATCTACAAGGCAAGTTTGTATACATAACTTTCACACAAGACTGTAATCACAAACATTTCCTATTAAAGTCTACTTCCAGCATAGTACCTTTCAAAACATCATTCTAAGTATTTATGTCACACATCTGACATTTGATAACTATAATGAACACAATTTGCCGAGGCAATATATGTTTCCAGCATCTAACAGCAGTATAAAGAATGAATAAAATTACCAGTTCAGACAGACCATGTTTATATTCACCCCGCAATCATTTTGCATTGATATTACAGATTACAGTGAGAGAACAATATCCATTCAGCAACAGTATTTCCTGTTCAGAAATTTTACAACTTGATTTTATCTAAAAAGAAAATATAACGCATACCCAGCCCCACCTGAGCTCAAAACAATTCACTCTGAACATTTGTCATAAATTATAACAGAATCTATTAGGAAGCCAAATGCAGAACTTGGAACTAAGGAACTAAGAGGAACCAAGCTCTATTAAGCTTCAATTGCTTGTGACGGGGTAGATTCACTATTTGCAGTTCTGCAGATAGTCACTGGTGAACTTAATTTGAGCGTGTGAGGAGCTGCAGGGGGAGTACACATACATGTGTATTTAAGGCAGCGTTTCTCCAGCTGTTTTGGCTAGCATCGCCTGCCAAAGCGAACTGCACCATCCACGACCCCTTCTCCAAGTGCGATGCTGTAGAGTAAAATGCATCTACTTCCAGCTCTTGAAGCGAGCTTGTCCATTGCACAAGCACTTTTTATTTCCTTGCACCTTTTGCATTTTGCTGTTCAGAAAAGTTGCTTTCAGTATTTACGCTTTTTCTATACTGAAAACGTTCTGTGTTAGATAGATCTGCATATTCATGCCACGATAACAGCCTCACAGAATTAAAATAATTCTAAAATGACATGCGAGGTGCATATCTGTCAGGCAGTAAACACTGAAAATATTTTCTGATAAAAATAATTAATTTTAAGAATATTTAAAGCCCTCAACTTTCCCCGTCACCCCCAGTGACAGACAGCTTGATTCCAGCCATACACACTCATTTCCAAAGTTCACTGACTACTCTTGTCCCCACTAATGCGTAACAAATCCTACAGAGCTGGGTTTTCCAAGTCAGTTTTATTAACCTGGACTAAAAAGTAACATCTTGTAGTTATTTTTTAGTAACTAAAGCTGTCTGGAGCAGCTCCATCAGTATTACTCCAACCTCCAAGAGGGAGATAGGGATTTGAGCAGCAATAAATCATGTTTGCTGAGGCTGGTGAAGCCTTATAAAAAAATCTTTCCAGAGCAGAGCGTACCTACATCCTATTTGTGCTGTTTTCCCATGGTGTGAATTGGAAATTTCCCCAAGGAGGTTACCAAATTCAAAATCCTCAGTGGGAGGCTCACTGTCCCAGCAGTGCTCTACCACGCTGCCCTACTCCACCTCCACTTCCAGCAGCTCCCAGGAAGCACCAGCCACTTTCCAGGAACACCAGAAAGGAAGGAAAGCCTCTCCCATTTCCCAGGAAGGGGGGATGTTCAGACCGATGGCATTTGTCTTCCCAAGTTAACTGTTAATGCATGATGGAGCCCTGCTCTCCTGGGGATGGCTGAACTCCCGCCTGCCCATGGGAAGCGGTGAATGAATCCCTTGTTCTGCTTTGCTTGCCTGCGCAGCTTTTGCTTTACCTATTAAACTGCCTTTACCTCAGCCCCTGAGTTTTCTCACTTTTACTCTTCTGATTCACACCCCCATTCCCCCGGGGAGGGGGAGCAAGCGAGCGGCTGCATGGGGTTTAGTTGCACGCCGGGGTTAAAACACAACAGCACAGGGGAAGTTTCTGGCATCTTCTCACAGAAGCCACCCCTGTAGCCCCCCGCCCTGCTACCAAAACCTTGCCATGCAAACCCACCAAAGCTTGGAAGAGAAAATAACTGCCTGGTATGTGCTGGCACACATTAGCATTTTAGATTACAGTTGTAATACAGATAGACCCTGCGTGTGCAAGCCTTGATTTTCAGCCTTTTTTCACCATCCATAGTCATTCCCACAAACACAAAAAGGAGTGTAAAAAACTAACCTAAAACCTAATTTTTGCTGATACCACTTTTAATGTCTCATCTCTCTTTGCCCTGTTAATGTCTGGTCTCTCTATGCCCTCCATACAGTTTCCCACTGTGGAAATGATGGTTACTGGGGACAGCAGAGCAAACCGGCTGTTTGGACAGCCTGCCCTTCTCTACCAGGCAAAACCGCAGCAGAACAAGGAAGAAATCAGCATAAACATCATTGCTATTCTCAAAGAAACATTTCCAATGTAAATGGAGCATGTCACCAGAGAGACACAGTCAAAATACTAAAATGTGTAGGAAGGGGGAATTACTTTGGCCACTGAGCATTAAAATTCATCATGTGTAGGGAAAAAAAGACAGTAAACATTCAGGGTACGATTGATCCAAACCTTAAGAGTTCAGGAAGATAAATGAAATGTGAAAGGAGTGGAAGGAAAGATGGGGAAATCAGAGAAGAGTACTGCAAGGAGTACAGTCCATAACTAACATTCAGGCAGAAAGGAAGCCATCCCAGTGCAAGAGGAGGGTTAAGCGCCTCAGGAATTTGGAGTGGTTGCAAAATTTAACATAGCAACTACAAAGACAGTATCTGACCTAAATATGCCACTTACATCCTTACATTGTCTTGTGCTACAATAACCTCTATAGCTTGATAACATGAAGGCCTAAAAAAAAAAGTAACACTGACATTTTAATCCTATTTTTTTAAACTCATATGTGGTAAGACTGCTGTTTGAGTTATTCTTTTTAAACAAAATAGCAGTAGATCTTTCCTGCTGTATCATGCCAGCTCTGTATAAACAGGTGAAGTGGGGATCAGACCGTCCATCACTCCCTTTCAGCATCAGAGGTCCATTGCCCAGGGTACAAGTTATCATGATGGCCACACAAAATATTTTACCCACTTTGTCTTGCAAATTCTTGTATGATTGCAACATTTACATTTGTAACAAGGACTTCCTCATCTTCGGTTGAATAAATTGTTTTGGAAGCCTTCCTTGGGAACATAAGCAAGGACAAGTAACAAGCCTTTACCAACTGCAGTCTGCCAGTCTCAGCATCGAGTCTTCCCTTACCTCAGATGATTTCATTCAAAGAAAATAAATAGCAGTGGAACTTGCAATTTTCTCCAAAGTCATTTTGGAGTTTATCATGTTTTTCCTCCAGCTAATCTCAGTGAAGCAGAATTTTAGATTTGGAGGAATAGCTATTTTTAAAATTGAGTCCTTTATGTTATAACATATTACAATTTAAAAATCACTGGTTTTTACTGGCCAGCGAGTGGTTTTCCTTAGCTGCGGTAAAGAACTATCTGGGGAGCAGGAGAAGGCTGCAGGTTGTGCCCAAGAACTCAGTGCAGGACTCTGTCAAGACATTTCCTTGGAAATCCAGGCGCTCTTCCACAGCAGCCTTCATTTGTAAGTCCTACAGGAATTTTTTTGTAAAGTCTTCCCTTGCTTGCTCTCTTTGAGATACATATTCCTAAAGAGGGTTGGGGCAACCTAATATTTTAGTGGTACTATTACTCTGGATTGCTCTTTTTCTTAATTTCTTACACACGTTTTGAGACAGTCCAGGAAGAGTGGGAATCCGACATTTGAGTCATAGATTTTCAGAAAGTTCTAAGTCCCAGTTATCTGGGGTTTTGTAAGCCAGTTTTGTATCTTCACTGTCTCGTTTCCAAGGTTTGGGGTTTGATCTAGCTTTTACTATCTCAAGGAAAAAAATAGCCAGATGTAATCCCTTTTTTGCTGTCAGGCAATAAGTGAAGTAGTGCAAGTAAGGAAATGCTTCCAACAAATGTCAGAGGAGAAACACAAAATACAATACTCAGCTTGAACTCTACACATTTCCAAAATGTGCTACAAAAGGGCTTTTAATATCATTCCCATCAATCTCTCTTTTATTTTTAAATGTCTGTACAGCTAGAATGTCCCAACATTGAGCTTTGATGTGCCAGCATGGGAATGCTTTATGATTCATGAAATAATTACGTTCTCATTTACCATATACAAGTTTCAACAGCCAGCAGAAATGCTGGGTTAATCAATGTCTTCTGCAAGTCCTCACTGTTCTTCTAGTTTGGGCAATTAACTGCAGCACTTTTTGCACAGGATTACTAGTCACCACAGATAACTACTTTCCCCTCTGTAGACTGTATATTCTCCAGGCTAAACAATCTATCATTGCATGCTTATATGCTTTTGTTCCCTGCTGGCAAATGGTACTGACTTCTCCCATATGACCACAGGTCAGCTTTAAGAATATGACAGGAATTTAAAATAATAATAATAATAAAATCGCAAACTTCAGTAAAATCACCTTGCTTTTGACTCCTAAAACTGGTGATACAGGTCTTTCTTATCACAAAGAGGAAACAGGGAGCTCAACACTTATCTTGCCAGGAATGTGGCAGGATAAAGAAGATCACTTTCATCTTCCTTCCCGTTCCCACAGGTGGGGATGGACAAGGAACAAATGCCAGTGGAGGAAACTGCTCCAGCCAACAAAGTTCAGCCAGGATGCAGGAAAAGTGGCCTGTGCCAGATGGAGGGTTTATGTATGTAATTCCCCCTGGAGCAATAGGGAGAGCAGTGCCTTTTGATGAGGCAATAGAGCAGTGCACTACAGCACTGCACTGCTTTTTTGCTCAAGGTACATGGCACACTCCATAAGCTAGCTTGGTACCTGGGAATTTCTTTCCACATAGAAGAAAGCAATGCACCTTTGTTTCCTTACAATTAACATTAAGGTTAGAAAGTTTGGAACTCTAACAACGCCTGCATGTCGTAATAAATCATCCTTTATCACTACCATATCAAAGAAAAATATGGATCTCTGTCATATTATTTTCACTATAATGAGAAAAGTATTAAAAGCCAGATTTTCTTGCTTTTTGCAAACACTCATGCTGATCTTTGGAGCACTGCTCATGTGAAAGTTGTAAAATCTGACAGAATTTGGTTATGACACAACCTAACTATGTCCTGGCAGAAGAACTACCTCTTACCTGCCCTGGCATCACAGAAGTGGTGCAAGCAGCTGCATACTCTTGTTCTGCAGAATGTAAGCTGCTAAGTGGGCTTTCTGCAGTGATCGATAGTTCCTATATCCAAGCAATCTGTCTTTAAGTTCACTCCCAATTAAAGATCACAATGAATGTAAAATAAATTATTGTTTGCTGTCAGGAAATACATTAACAAAACTGTCTCCAAGCAAGAACAGCTCAATGGTTCCAAGAGCAGCAAATTTAGTTAATGTCAGTGATGTGGAAGTACTCCATGCATCAACTGAGCTCACCCAGTAGTAAAGCATCTCAGTACTCTATGAGCTACCCCTAAACCTGGTCAGGGGGACAACACAGGACTATGCAGCTGACATTTCCAAAAGCAACACTTCAAAAAGAAGTTTCAAGTTGCCACAGGATAAAATGTAGTGCCTCATCACGATGGTCCCCGAGAGCAAGGAGGCACATGTCAAACTCATGTGCTCTCCTGCCCTGAGGCAGATTTGGGTACATCTACTGAGGCTAAACAGCACTGCGGGAGCAGCAGTGAAGGGTTTATTTGCTATGTTATTTCTTCAGAGATAAACAAATTTTCATGAAATATGCTTGTACCACTGAGATACTGCAGTGTGCACAGTATCTGCAGAATCTAATGAAAGCAGCTACCTCATTACAGGGTATTTTACTGCAGAAGTTGTGTGGGTATAAATCCTCAGTTTTGAGTTGTGACTGCACTAAAAGCCCATGCCTTTATCTTTCTGTCCAGAACAAGGATATTGACTGTGGAGGGAAAACAAAGAAGCCCTTCAGTCCAATACTTTAGCAACAGGGGAACGTTTCAGCTACTCGCATACTGATTTGGTAAGATCAAGATCTGTGAGACCAGAGAGGGCAGAGGTGAATTTTAGAGACCCCCACTGAGCCTGCGTAAATGGCAAAAGGAAGGTGAAATTCACAAACAAAAATACAACACAACACATCAAAAGAAACAACCTAAGCTCCTTGCAAGGTTCACAGCCTAGTTCCTGAAGAGACTGATTGCTGCGCGAGGTCTGCCCGGGGATATCTGTTCTGACCACAGAGATTTACCCTTTTCACAAGCTTTCTAACATGGGCTTCATTTAAGGAGGTGCATTTGGCTGTAAACAACAGCAATCGGGCCACAGGATCATCGTTTCACTAGTTCTAGTCGATCTCCCAGACAGTGTATTGCCATGTAGAGGCTGCATGAGCAAAAGCTCCTGTGTATATGAGCTCTGTGTCTGCTATGGGTCACCCTGAATTTTGTGTATGAGAAAGAGGGGGCACAGGAAAGAAGGCCACTGCTGACGGAAATCTTGATCACCACCGGCCCTCATCGCTGTGCCCAGAACCTGTAAAACCCTGCTTGTTTTGTTGCCAGGGGTGGGGTAAGATATTATTTTAATTTTAAAATTTGATTCTCTGTGTTTTGGCCAAAGTTCTCAGCAGCGTGCAATCCTCCCTTCAATGAGACATAATGAATTAGCATAAAGTGTGGGTTGTAAATTACAGGTCATCAGTATTGGCAGGGAAATTATAGGTGCTCGACAGCATGATAAATACTGGAGGTGAACCCGGCCAATTGCTTTCGAAACTCCTTATTTACTGCTGGTCCCAGCTGCAGGGTTCTGATGGCTCTAAACATCACTTTTGAATAACAGGACAGGGATCACATAGAATGCCTGTCCATAGGGTATAGAGGCAAACCCAGACACAATCCAGTGAAATGCAGTATCAAAAGTAATACAAATATATAGGGTGTCTGTATCAGTGAAGCTGCACTTCATTTGGTTCAATGCATCATTGAAAATAATTTCCATTAAACTCTACAGCAAGCATTTTCAAAATATCCTTGAAAGGCTCCTGGAAATAGCTGCGAGTGCCTGATGAGCGAGCGCAGCTAGTGCTCCTCTTTGTGCCATTAAAACCAGAGGCGCAGAAGCAAGCCCTGATTGTCTTTTCTCCAGTGTTTTGTTGTCTGGGCTCTGTGACAGTATTTTTTATGTGATGATTGGAGCCTCCACAGCTGGGAATTCAGGGGGCTTTACAAGGCAGAGATTGCATTTTCCTTCAGATACCTTGGATATCTGCTCTATAGCAATCCCTTCAGTGCCAGGGAGGGATCCTTAGGGATGTTCTAATCCAGGTGTTCAGGCAAAGAGGGAAAAAGAAAACTGGTTCTGCATTTCCCTTCAGGAGCAGAGGTTGCAACATGCACAGTCCACAGGCTGTGCCTTGCAGGCAGCCCTGTCTATTCAGTGCTTAAGGATGCAGCTAATAGTTCTTTGCCATCTCACAGACAAGCAGAATCCTTGATGTCACGGGTGCCTTCCCGAGGACGCTGACCACCACATCATGCTGGGGTGTATGGTATCACATCCATTTAACACTAAACCTCTGCCTCTCCTCCCTGCCTTGGCACACTTGCCGCTATCCAGCAGAGGGGCTCTTGTTCCTTTCCACCCGCACACCCCGGGCATGCCAATGGCAATCGATTTTCCTTGCATGGGCAGATGTGCACTCAGTGGAGAATCAGCCACCACTGTGCGTGGTTTCCATCCTGCTGGGCTGCTTCATAGCCACACTGGGCCATGCAGGGCTGCCTGAAAATATCGGTGACTTTATTCCTTTTCTTATTCAGGGAGGAATTTAGACCATCTTTGTTTAATGTTTTAAATATACACTTTAAATTTTTTATATCCAACTCCATTTCCTGGCCAGCCCTTGTGTACCGGTGGTGTGATGTGCCTCCTTTGTGACTCCTCCTGGAAGAGAATCAGTTTATTAAAAAATGAAATGAGGATTCTCATTAAATGAGAAAAATCATGTCCATTCTCAGACCTGCTCTGTCTCAAGGCATCATAGCTGAGCTGCTTAACCCTCTTTTCAGTCTCCTTGCATGAACCCTTTGTATGCAAGACCCCAGAGGCAGCTTCCAAAGTCCCTGAGCTTTTCAGGAGAAAAAAATAAAAATTGAGGTACTTGCACTGATTATACTTTTTTTTCATCAACAGATTTGGCATTAAAAATACACATTTCTGACAGCAGAAACTTTCATTGGTCCCACCAAATTATTGCCAAGGAAGCCTTTAAAAAGAGATTACTGCTCCTGCCTCACTGCATCCTTCCTGCTTGCCCATGGTGCTGCTGATGCTCAGAAATGCAGCAGGTATCCTGGATGCTGCCTGCATTTTATTGTGCAGCTCCTGAGGGGTGGTGAGGAATCACAGTTTAATACAGTGCATCCGAATTGTAACTGAATTGCAGCCTGCAGCTAAGTGGAAAGACATTAAAATCCAATGTCAGTGTTTCACTGTGTATTTGATGTTCCACCATACCTCTGAAATAATTGATCATGTCTCTCTATATATATTGTCTCATTTTTCACCCACGGCTCTGCAAGCCCCTGCAAACAGCCTAGTACAATTTCCCAGGCAGGTCACAGAGATGTGGACAAGTCCCAGTGACACCTGCTCAAACCACTGCCTGATGCTGGCAGTGCTGGACCACACGATTTTTCTGTGTAAACTCTATTTTAATGAGGAATGCTGTAAGAACAAGGTTTTACAGATAAACCCTGAGTATAAAGAGAGATCGTGACAATGTACCCTGAATCTAAAAGAAAGTCATCTCTCTAAGGAGGTTGTCTAAATGAACATCGACCTCTAGGCGGGAGGTTGTGTGCACTTCAGCTCACTGCTTTTGTTTCAGAAGTGAAGGGCCAAAAAAGCGCATTTTTCTTTTCTAGCTAAAGAAGTCTAAGAAATCACCTCTATCCCATTACTTCCCAGCTAAAAGCCTTCAGTGGTGTGGAGTCTCCGCTTAGCCAAAGCAGGACAGAAATCAGCATCACTCCAGGAGAAGAGATCTGGCCAGCAACACAGGACATGTGTAATCAGTCCCACTGCGAATTGTTGGCAGAAAAGCTTTTCCAAGGAGCCGCAGCCCTCCACTCCCTTCTCAGCACTGTAGATGGGAGGCAGCCTCCGGGCTGGCACCTCCAAGTAGCTGGGGAGCATGGACCACAGCCAGACACATATCCACCCTGCTGCTGCGAAAGTTCCTGCAGAAACCAACCAAAAAAAAAAATATTATATATGCTAAAAAGCATAATAAATAAACAGCATAGACCACTTAAAAAAATATATGAGTCACTGTGCACTTCGTAGCTCCCCAAATCAGTTCTTCTTTGAATATGATCCAGTGGCAGCTGCAAATTTATTTGATTTGAATGTATGTCGGCCCACTTAATTCATCCTGCCTGGGTTTTGCAGCGTGACTCCATCCTGGTGCTGCAAAATACAAAGTAGGTGTCAGAAACAAAAAGGTATTAGATACATCCACCCTTGCGCCTGGGCTTTTTGGGCACGCAGCACCCCAGAGATAAGAGCAGCCAGGATGCCTGGTTCCTGGAGCATTCCTGACAGCTTGCTGATGCCTGAGAGGCACGGGCAGTGGTGATCGTGGTGGTCAGTGGAGGCTTTGGCCCCTACAGAGGCCAAAAGACCCTACAGGTTAATATAACTTCCTTTGGCTACAGCAACTGCATTCACTGTACCTCTTTCCCAGGCATGATTTAGTTTTCACCGTGGGTGCTATTGTTCCCAGTTGCTCTATGTGTAACATGAACGTAGAAAATATGCAGAGGAGGGTTGTAAACATTGCTGTTTTAGCTGGGACTCAACAAAAGAATGAGAAAAACCATAATCAGGAACACCGAGCAGCTATAAATGAATAGACACACCCTTGCAAGAGTGGAGATCCAATAAATATTTGAATATACTGACCTCTGAAATCAAAATGCTAAAAATAGTCTCTACCTTTTGTGTTTCAAAAGGAGAGTATCCTGTTGCCAGTAGAGATTTCTATAGTATTGGAGAGAGCAGGTTAACATCACGCTTCCCTTGTCCCACTTCCATCCTCAAACCACCATAGCTCCAGGAGTGCCACTGCTAAGCATTTTCTAGCCATTTCTCTGTTTCCCCTGTTTTTTTGCAGGGGGGTTCTTGTTTTAAAGAAAGTCATAACAATATAAGAAGCAACTTTACATTAAAGAGCAAAACTTCCTTAGTATGTCTCACTGCATCGTTGGAAAAGGAACCGTTTTCCCAGCTCACCTTCAGGTACCCTATCCAACAACCTTCACAAAGGTATTTTGTAATTCATTTTGTATATTTTACATGTAACATTTAACATATATGGGAGAGATGAACAAACAAGGATCCACACACAAATTCCTTGAAATTTCTGTGATGTAGAATATAAACGTGATTTGTGTAAAAGGAAAAAATATTAATCCTAAGATATGAAAGGCCACCAAGCAGCCCTGCACCACAGCAGTGTCAGCTGGCTCATGGCTGGCTCTGCTCCTTGAGGTGGTTAGGGGGGATTTATACCTTTCTGTCACTTCCAGCCAGTGGCACTGGGGTAGAAATCGCTCACCCTCCTGGGGCAGCAGTTGGAAGCTGGCCTGAGCTTGCTCCACCACCTCTCAGGTGCTGTGAGCAGCAGTGGCAGGAGAAGGCTCAGACATAGTCCTGGCTCACTCCAGCATGGACTCCAGCAACAGAGCATCTCCAAGATCAGGGTGGGAACACCGTGAAGGGAAGTCCCAGCTCCTCCCTGGAAGCCCTGAGATAAAACAGGCAGAATTTTACAAAACTTTAATAAACAGTAAAGCAGTGTTTAATTGCAGCAATTAATATTGAATGTAACAAATGCACAAAGCAAAAATGCAAAGGCAGCACTAACTGTAGGGCAAACTGGGGCATTTGTGTTAATCATCCTGAAGGGCTCCCAGTACCTGCCCTGTTCAATCGGAGCAGAGGATAAGTGACAACCCAGGCTCCCCCTACCCCCAGGAGCCATTTCAGACCTTGGGGGACTCCAGAAGACTGGGCTCTGCTGTCCTGGGGACACACGCTAGTGTCCTGCACATTGCCTTTGGCCCTTGTGAGCATTTGCAAGCCACAGGGATAGCAGCTAACACTCAAATTCAGCCAAGAAAAGCATCCCCACAGGAAAGGCGTTACTACCTGCACTTGCGTGCTGGAGAACCGCAGAAAGGTGCTCACTGCAATAGTGTATGTTACTGGAAAAGTCATAAAGTAAGAAATTAAAAGAGTCTGGGTATCATGACAGAGGAGAAAACATGACCGGCTGGGGAAAGGAAATATCTAGGAAAAGATACACAGAATGCTGCTGATAGAGGACAACTGCTGTCCTGTGACAGCTTCTGGAGGGTCTATAACCAAAAGCACTGAAGGTCAGAAAAGAAGTGTTGAAGTGCCAGGCAAGGAAATATGCAGAGACCAAGTGCAGGTTGAATATGTGCACACAGAGGTGATGCCCAGCGAAGCTCAGACGCCTGCCTCTACCAGTGAACTCCTTCAAAAGGAGATGTGAATCTGAGATGATCATGTGAGATGATTTCCACTGAGATCTGGATACCTGCCACTGCTGGCTGATCTTTGAGAAACTTTACAGATTATGCTGAGACCTCTACCAGGCATCATTCTTGCTGCTGTTACTTCTGTAGTAGCCTTGACATGTAAAAGGACGCTCAGAAATTACTTCTGCAAAAGATTTTGACTTTCAGTGCCACAGCTTCAGCTTCTGGGGAAATGCTCTCAAACAGGAATTCCTTGCATTGTTTTGAAGAAAATGGAGGAAAAGTGCATAGGCCAACAAACAGGATGGACGGGGCCAACAGAAGCAGGGAGAAGGCTATATGGAGGTAAATGCAGGCAGAAATATGGGTTCAGTGTGTCAGCCTTGACTTTCTACTCTGAAATAGGTCTTGGCCCCACTGAAACATGCTGCCGCTACCTCTGTCCCACTCATCTCAGGCATGGTTATGCCAATGGCCATGAGCGTTAACATGCTCCCTCACTGCAGCCATTCAGCAGCACTAAGCTGCATCCATTTTTTGCATTAATTTGAAGTGCTTTGTCTGACTCTCATGTCCTCACAGCTCTCTCTTCAAAGCATTTGCACCACTTCAAGGAGGATGGGGCATCACTGGGGCTGGGCTCTGCCTGCTTTGGGCATCTGCCTGGGGCTCACGGGAACCACAGGGAAGAGTGATCCCTTTTCACCCACCCATCAGCCTTGGTCTGAGATTCATTTGAATGCACATGTACCATCACAGAATGTAATTGCGTTTACAAGCATGAATGAATCTCATCAGTTTTGCTTATTATTTCAAGGGGGAGGGTTGCTTGCTTAATGCTCCGTAGTTAATGTCTCTGCTGTAGAAGAGACAAAGCTATTGCTCTGTTCTCAGTCACAGCTATTTATATCTTGTAATAACACTCCTCAGGATACAAGGAAAGGTATGAAACCAATAGTGTAAAATTAGGACAAAGGCACAACCTCCAGGGCTTTTCTGCTAAAAACCTCTCTCTAACATTACCACCTTGCTTTTGTTTTCTCTGCTGGATTGCTCCCCTGCAGTCTCTCAGGTAGACGTTCTTTAATTCTGCTTATTTAAGTGTAATTCAAAGCAAAAGGAGTCCGTGTCTTTGGGGAGATCAGTCCCACATTCAGCACTAGACATGCTGACACCTCCGAGAGGCCAGTGACAAAAAAATCTTTTAAGACCCTCTAAATGCTGAGGAAATCAGAGGTAGCTATTGCCAGCACTGGTCAGATAACACCCCAGCTCTGCCTTTGGTTGCGGTTCTTGCTGTGTGCAGCGGATCAGGGCTGGATGTGTCCAAGCCTCCTGGTCAGTGTGAAGCCACTTGCTGGGGAGAGATTGCCAAGGAAGCAAAGGGAAAAAAGACCCGCAGAAATCCAGCCACATCTGAGCCACTTGGCAGGTACTTATTGTGCCTTCTTAAATGCTTCCTCTAACTTTAAAATCACAGCTTGTCTTTTAGGAGTTTGTTTGAGATGCTGCTTTGCTGCCCCTGAGATGTTTTTCCCTTAACAATTCCCTAAGGAGAAACTGCCTGACAAAAATAAGTACTTAGTAATTCTTCAGAAATCAGATGTGGATGCTATTGCCTTAAATCTCCACTGCCAAAATACATATATTTGTAGCATATATACCGTTCCTTGTGGCAACTTGTACTCAGATGATTTTCTAGTTGTTTCCCCTGCTATTAAGCCTGTCTCCTGAAGTTTCACAAACATCAGAGGTTCTACTCCTTCAAAAAAACTTCTGTGCTTAAAAGTGACTCACGTAGCCAGATGTGCCACAGTGTTACATGCATTCAGCGCTATTTTTATGCCTCTCTGTTTTGTTCAATGATTAAAGGTTTTATTACGTAGCCCAGCACTTTGAAATGGAAGTTCAGCACCGCAGTTCAGTGCTCCATCCCACATTAATCTCTCCCTGATTGCAGGGAGATGCTGCCCTAAACACTCTGGGCAGATGGGGCCATGCTTTGAGCGCATCCACAGCGACGCCTTCTCTGGGTTTTGTTTTGAGAGGTGTCTCCTCTGGATAGGGATGAGCTGTCTGGGGTGTCCTTCCAGGTCTCCTTGGGCCTGATGGAAGCCAGTTCAGGCAAGGAGAGCTATGGGGATGTTCCCAGCCTGCCCTTGCTTCTTGCCTGCCTGCCAGCTGTGGCCCCAGCATCATTCACTGGCCAAACAACTCTGCAGCTGCTGGCGGGAAAGTGAACCTCAACTCGTTCCCTTACTCCTTTTCCTACAATTTTTTTCTTTCAGAACATATGCAGATTGAGATTGTACACGGTTTCCAAAAGCTTTCAATTACCTGGCAAGGTCATCAGAAAAATGCCAATAGAAAAACCCCACCTACTGTGTAAAGTTTGTAGAAAAACACATTAAAAAAAAAAGAAAACAAAACAAAAACTGTCAGTATTTCAAACCCTAATGCTTGTGATCAAGAAGGAAGGAGCAGAGCTGTGCCTGTGTTTGTCTCTGTGCATTGCCTCGTGTCCACAAGGATCATGCCTGGGGCTGTCCTGCTGCTCCTGAACCCACCTGCACCTACATGGTTTCTTCCATCGGCTCAGAGCTGCTGCCTCAGCACCCGGCTGCGGGAGGGGGGAGCACTGGATCTAGATAAAGAATACACCTTGTTCAACAAACACTTGACTAGAAATGCAGACAGCATAATCATACCCATCTGCTTCAGAAAAGGCTTCTGAGGAGTTAAGCTACACCCTTGCTACGTCATCTATCCAATTATAATTTGGCTACCTCCCCCTGGGAATTAGCATAGAAGCTAATCACTATGTAAACTGCAGAACGTGTGGGAAATTGTCTTTTATCAGCACCAGTGTCACCCTGGGAACGGCAGGGTTCAGGCACCAGTATGCTAGGTCCTCCCTGCAGCAATGCCACCAGCTGCTCTTGGCTGCTGAGTGTTTTGAGGCTTGGGGAAAGGAGCTTGGCCCAGGATTTTTCCTGCCCCAAGCCCCGTGGGGTGGACACCACAGATCCCTGATATGGCTGTGGTCTAAGGCACGGTCTGCTCCTCACTAGGGGTGGGAAAAAAAGGTGTAAGGGCTAGTGGTGGTGCCCAAGAGCTTCTCTGGAGCCTTGCAGCCAGTGGCACCAGGATGTACATGAAGGCCAAACTGGGAGGAAGGCTCCAGCTCCCAGGGCTGACCCACTCCTGGCACAAACTGACTCCCCCCGCAAAGGGCAGGTTAATTCACCCTGAGCATCACCGGAGCATCTGTACTCCCCACAGCGAGGGCTAGAGCAAGCTGTTGCTCTATAGGTAAGGATGAGTCACTTCCCTCCAGAGCAGCGGCTCCCAAACTACCAGCAGGCAGGATTTTTTTTTTTTTTTTTTTGCAACAATGCTAATTTTTTTGCTTGATCTTAAAGGGTGCACTCAAGAGAGCACAAAACAAATCTACGTACATGTGGGAAGATGGTGAAACTTTGCTCTGAGCAAGCTCTGGGAAGACACTGCGTCTGCGCATTGCCAGCAGGACTCAGGTCAGGATTTTCTAGCTAACTAACTACTAACCAGTGTTTTCCACTGGAATACTCTAGTGCTGAAGTACTTCTTTCCCACCGAGAAATTAAATAATTCATTTTGAGCCAGCTCTTTGAGGTCTCTCGCCTGCCATTCTGCAGTACCAAATCAAAACCTTTTTCATCCTCTCTCCAGCTGAGCCACCATCGTGTCAAGAGAAGGGTGGTCCTAACCCCAGCCAGGGGCTGTCTCCCAGGCAGAAGGTGCAAGCAGGAGGCCCTGAACTTCTTCTCCACGAGCGTAAGCAGGTATGCAACACACTGAGAAAACACCCAGACATATGTGTGGAGCAAGGATATACTTTCAGAGTGGCCGATGGCTGAGGGGGTGCCTGCCATCCTGGGAGAGGCTGAGAGTTGAGTCCTTACCTGATGCTTCCCTGGGCATGGTGGCAGGGCAGGCAGCCCCAGCGCGGTGCTGAAATGTTTTGGCATTTCCCAATTTACTCTTTTTTTTTTTTTTCTTTAATTTCCCATTTAACAAAGGCATGATACGTGCACAGTGATCTGATCCGGGCCACAATAATATGTCAAGCTGCTGGCTTCTCCCCAGGCCTCTCCCCATCACTGCTGACCTTTGCAGAACAAAAAGCTGCCTGAGCATCGTGTTCTGAGACAGCTATCGGCTCACACGAGGCTGCTCAGGCTAAAGGTACAAACTGGGGCTTGAGGTTTGCCGATGGACCGTGCAGCCCAGAGTACAGCAGCAGCGGGGACAGACTGCTGTCAGCTCTCCAGGACATTTAGAAGAACATGTGGAAGATGGTATATTTATATGCTGTTACGTTACAGAAACTCTGTGGGTCATGTTCCTTGATTTCTGAAGTCACTCTGCAGAGTCGCCTTTGTCTTTACAGCCAGGTATAATTTGTGGTTTCTTATTGCTAGTGTTGGCCTACAGTAAATAAACGGCAAAAGTCACATTAGCATTTTCCCACAATAGTCTCCTTGCAAGCCAGGGCTGTGGTGTTATCTGCATCGGAGCAGCGAGTCCCTGAGCCAGAGCCCTGATGTTCCCTTTGATTAGGACCATGGTGCTGTAACAGGAGTGCCTGCAGCTGGCACAGCGCAGCGTGGCACTTCTGCACCGGAGAGCCCTGCGGTGGGCATCCAGGCACGACTCGGTCCCACAGCGCTTCACATGAGGAAGCTCAAAGCAAATATTGCCAGTTTCACATTCCTGACCGGTTTTGTGTCAGTGTACATCAGCATAAGAAATGGGATGAGTCCTCAGGCTGAAGCAATATGATTATTCTTTAGATCTAATGAACCATAATAGGTAGAAATAGAGGAATACATTCTGGGCTGAGGAGCAAATCAAATGCGAGTGGGATGACACTGGTGTCTAAACTCCGATATGCTGAGGGCCAAATGCATCCAACAAGAGTACGAACATTGTGATTCCTAACAAGTTGCTCTTCCCAGCACCCACCTGACTTAAACGTGTCAAAACACAGACTGAGCCATGCTTTCTGCTGCATCCCTGAGACCACAGCTCTGCAACAGTCACCCCCTGTGAAAGTCCTTACTTTACTATGCAAAGGTGAACAAGTCATTTCTGCATGTGAGTGTGCCCAGTTCAGTGTGCTGTGCAGGGGTTTTGCATGGGCTTTAAGCCTCGCTGATCTTGTTTTATTCCGTCCTTGACTAATGGGAAATAATTTGAGCATTGGTGTTAGCTCCAGGCTCAGCAGAACTACCGCCACAGACAGCGCTGGATCTGGCCCGGCCCTCATTAGCAGGAATAAGGACAGACGGTCACAGTTGCCATCAGAAGTCCCTGCCTGGCCCTGCTGCTGCACCGCAAAGGATTCCATCCTGTATAAATAATAAATGCAATAAGCCAGGCTTGATTTCTCCCCATGAAGACTAGACAAAGCTCTCTTCAGAACAAATGAAATCTGCTTGCTCTCTTTTGGTGATGAACTTGAGGTTGACGAAAGTGAACTATTTATAGCACTAGCTAGAGGCACAAGTGAACGGTTGGCAAAGCACTGAGCGCGATCCCCTGCCCTGCCAGCACATCCAGCCAGGACCTGCACTGCCCAGGCACGAAGGGTGCCACAAACCTCCATGCTGTTACATAGCCGTGCTCAGCCTTGGCCCTTTCCACTCAAAAGTATGCTCTGCACTGCCTGTTTCACAAAGAGAAGCTCCTTCCACCTCAGACCTGCCTTGGGTCTTGCTTTGCCAGTGCCAGGGATTAACATCACTGTGTTTAGCACTGGGGTGCTGGCATGTGAGCCCTATAGCTTTGCCCCTGGAGAAACACTGCTTTTCTGCCTTGGAACAGCTCAATGAAAAAAGACCCTGGTGCAGCTTGTCTATGCTGTGAAGTAGCACATCTCAGGCATCACCATGCACTAGAGAAGGATGAGGAATCATCGCCTTTGGTTCAGGGTCATCCTCAGTAGCACGAGCTGGAAATTGGTTTCTGCTGCACACAGTGCACCGTGCATGGTGACGGGTGGGATGCTGGTACCAGAGCTCTGCAGAAGCAACTTTTGCTTCCTCCAAGTGCTCTGAGGGCTGCTGACGATTTCAGCTTTATTTATTGTTGTGTCCTTTACTGTGGTCATTTGTCTTGTTCTTTAAAGGCTACGGTCTGACATTTGGTCTTTGCTGGATTTCACATTGCTTGTGAGTGTAAAGGTTCTGTCTGCTTAAATAAAGTTTTATCCGAGATGCTATTTACAAGTTTCTCTTCCTTCCTCACCAAAATGTCAATATTTGCTTTTACTGCAAGCTGGCAGGGTACCTCCTGCTTATTGCTGAATAGCACTGCGAGTAGCATGTGCTCAGCTGCCAGCCAGTGTTTCTGAGGGTCCAGCAGAAGCCTTCCAAGGCCTGGTGCCCTGGGGACCTGCCCGCCCTGCACATCCAGCTGTGGCTCCTCCAGGAAGGGTCTGGCTCCTTTATTTCAAAGTTCATACTAGTAGTTACTCATTGGGCTTTTTTATACACGGGTATTATCTCTTGAAGTGTTTTCTTCTGTTCCTTGACATATTTCTTTGTGCTGCATGCACAGAGTTTGCCTGCTTGGGGACGTATACTGGGTCCCAGAAAGGGCAAGTCTTTCCTTATGGGCTTGGTAGAATTAGCTGCTCATTTTTCTGTTGTAAAAACAAAAGAAGGGTTAAAATCTGCAAGACAGGGCGATGCTGTCTTGTGTTTCCAAACACCTTGTGGCACAGCCTGCACTGAAGGAGCAGGAGGTGTTAGCCCCCATGGCCAGAGGAAGTAGTGAGGGTGAAGCAGGGTGCCTGCCTGCAGCAGCTGCCAAATCCAGGCCAGCATGGGCAGAGATGTGTGCCTGCCAAATGACGCTGATATCAAATGATTACCAGAATAAGTAATAAAATCTTTTTTTTTTTTGCTAGAAGTTTAATTGCTAGAGGTTTAATTTTAAGACAATTGAAACAAAGGAGTTCTTAATGGTTAATTCAAGTGATAAGTAATTCTGTATATCATGCTAAGCACTTCATTGAGTATCAGTAAATCCTTTGTCCAAAAGAGTAACTTCAGAAGGAAGCACCCCCACAGAGAGATGAGCTGGCTGGGAGTTCATCACGAGGAATGAGCTCAGCAAAAACTAGGGGAAAGATAATTCCATAAGGGGTAGCTCATGACCACGACCCATTGACCACTGACTCAAGAAATCCCCCAGACCCAAAAAGAAGTTAAGACTGAGCATGTGAACTAATTAAAATGAGAAGAGGAAGAATTATTTGGCAAATAGGAAACTGAATACTAAGAAATGAAGGAATTAGGTAACTTGTAACCAGTGAAGGCTGATGTCTTCGTAAGCTAAACTGTATAAATAGTGTAAAGTTTTGACAGTCGCAGAGCTAGGCGTTTGTGGTGACCACCTAGCTCTCTGCTTTGTGCAAACTAGAATAAAGGAGTAGAAATACCTCGCAGTGAACTGGCACTGTGCACCAAGTAACGAGCCCACCTACGGGACAAAAGCACAGTTGGAGCATCGGTCCATGAGCTTCCATCCATCCCACTTATGCTGCAAGGTTTAAATCTAAAGGTAGTGATGGCTGTGCCACCTGAGAAACAACAGGAAAACAATGTTTTACAGAGAAACATTTGAAGAGATAGATACAAAATATAATGAATGTGATTTTCCATGACACAGGTTATCTGGTCTCTTTGCGCACACCAGCCTCAATTACAACAATGTACATAGGTCCTTCAGTTACAGGGAATTGCCTTGAAGTTGCAGGAGTTAATCCATTTACGTGACTCTGTCCTGATGTAGGACACCAGACGGATGCTGGACATCAGTGCTAAGGCCTTCTCTCACATATCCTGTGCTGAGGGCAGACAGTGGATTTACCACTGACAGTCACCTGCAAGCATACCACAGATATGCATCCGTTAAGAGCTGCAACATTATTGGGGAGATCTAGAGACTGGGATGGCTGCAAGAGTGTTTGCCAGGATTTTAACTATGCATTTGCAGTATTTTCCTGACATTAATAACAGCAGTTGATAAAAATGTGACTATGAACATTCAGGCATCAGAAAGACCTCACAGCGTTCCCGTGGTGTAGCCCTTAGCCCTGGCAATCCTTGCAGGATTTACTGCACTGCAGCAGTGCCCATTCTCCCGATGCCAGCATCACCCTGCGAGCACTGTGCCAGGGAGCAGCAGCCCTCCACGGGTTTGCAAACTGCTTTCCAAATCAGGTCTTCAGACAAAAAACTCCAGCAGCCTGTATGCTAAATGCTTGGGGGCCTGAAGCTGCTTTGGCTCTAGAGGCAGAGTGACTCTGCAGGGGATCTGGCAGCAGATATCCCCCCTGCCTGCAGTGTGACTCTTGCATTCATGCATACACAGTCCCCCGCAGCGGTGCCATCTGCACGTGGGAGTGCCATGGCACTGTGGAATCACCCAAACCCAGGTGGCAGAAGGGGGAGAGGAGCCTAAGGATGCCACCCTCAGCATGGCACCCAGTGCCAGACCCCCTCTTGCCCCTGCTTCCCAATGCCTGCCCCAGTGCCAGGGAAGGGGGAGCTCCATTTCCACCGCATTTCTTCCCCCACGGCAATATGTTTTTCCAAGTCATTATGGCAGAAGCAGTGGTGCTTTTCGGTTGTACCAGAATTACCTTTCACTCCTGCCCGAGGAAGAGCATAGCAAAATGTTGTTTGCTCTAAGACATGTGAAGGAAGATAAGCACCAAGCAGCAACCTGAGCAACAGAGCAAGCTCCTTCCCAACAGACACTGGCCTGCGCCGAGACCCGTGCTTTGTGCAATGAATCCGTGTCCTTCCCAGAGATCTTACAAAACAAGATTCCCTTAATTCCATGGTATTCAGGATACAGAGCTATACTCATAGGAGTTAATCTATTTAAATTACCCTGTGATATATACTCAGGAAAACAGAGGTACACCCATAAGAGCTAATCCATTTAAAATTGATTTTGCCTTCCAGCCTTTCTGAAATATCCATGCAGAAGAGTCTGCGAGCCTCCTGCATTTCTCAGCAAAGAGAGCAGCCAAGTCAATCTGTGCATGGGGCAGACCTCAGCTTGCTTTACTGCAGACACGCTGCAACCAGTATTTCAACTGGTACACAATAACCAAACTGCTGGAAATGAGCTGAGAAAAGCCACCAGGGTCTTGTCGCTTGCAGAGAGGGTCAAAATAACCCGAGACCTGCTGCAAGGAGGAGCAAGTGGAAAGGTCCAAGGGACTCAGCATGCTCAAGCTCAGCCTTTATGTGGAAGAGAAATAGCTCCGAGTTAGTTTGCTTTACCATCCCCGGGAGGGAGGCATAATCCATTTTTCCTTAAGGATGGCTTTAGCTGTTGGATAGCAGTGCTGGGATGTGCTTGCTTTCCCCTCAGAGTATCGAGCCCACGCTGTCCCGGGGGAACCAGTGGTCCCAAAGCCTCCAGTGGGGTTTGAAACCAGGGCTCTGCGGCACAGCCAGGCTGAGGGGGGCCCAGCCGGGCTCGATGAGGATGAGCGCTGGTGTGGGGGCTTCGTGCTGCGGCCCCCTGCCCAGGTGCTGGGGCATCGCTGTGCCCAGGGCCAGGGCTGTGCCCTCGGCGGGGCACCTCGCTGGGGGCTGCCTCTGCACCCCGCCGCAGCCCACCGCAGCCCGCACCTTGGGTGCAGCGCGCTGCTTTGAAGCAAAAGCAAGCGGACTGCAGCCAGGCAAACCACTTCTCCCCGATTTTTACACCTGTAGCCGTGACCCTCCGCTTTCTTCGCTACAACCCGGTTAATTTCTTGCCCCCCCGATATGCCCTTGCTCTGGGGGATCCCCCGCAGACCGCTGCGCATCCCGACGGGCTGGGGATGCAGCCCCCGGGCCGCCCGGTGCCGGGAGCCCGGGTGGCGACCGGCAGCGCACGGCGGGGGCCCCAGCGCCACCGTCTGGGGACGCGCCCGGGGCCGCCCGGCCTCCCGCCGCCCCACCGCCGGGGGTCTGCGCTCCGCTCCCCGGCGCCCCTCCCCGGGGCCTCCGGGCGGTTGGCCGGGGTGGCACACGGCTGGCGGCTGCGGCGAGCTGCGGAGGGGGGCCGGGGCCGGCGCCCAGCCCGCTCCTCCGTCCTGCGGAAAACGGCCGGGATTGCGGCCGGCTTGCTCAGGAGCTGTGCCCGCTGCAGCCCCTCGCCCGGCCCTGTGCCCACCGTCATTTCAGCACATCGTGCATCTAACGATGGCCGTGCTGCCCCCGGGATGCTGCTGCCAGGTCAGGCTGGCCACTGGCCATCGCTCTTGGCGGTTGTTTCCACTGCTGATGCTGTCGGGCAGAGCAGCAGCCTGCCCTGACGTGCGCCCCAGCCCCACCAGCACACCGTCAACCACTAGGTAGCACTTCATATGAGATGTCTTTACTGACTGCTATGCAGCCCTGCATGGGCAGCAAAATACTGTAGGCACAGGTTATGTTCTTTCTATGGAGTGAGTCTGTGCCCACAAACAAGCGCAAAGTTGATTTTCCAGCATGCCTTCTGCCCCAGGATCTGCACCAGCAGTACAGGACTTTGCCTTGCGCCCTGGTTTCCCAGTCTGGCTAAGCAGGGCTCCGTGAGAGTGGGATGCAGGCACTTTTCCAGGAAAGGGCATTGCAAGCAGCTTGGCGTAAGCTGCTCCGGCACAGCTCCGAGTAGCCCTGCGATACACATCCAGGCTCTGCACTGCAGGTTGCAGCGCTGGAGCTACTACACACAGGCAGGGACTGTAAGGTTGAGCTGACTCTCCCGCATCATCTGCTCATCCTGCTCCCCACAGCGGGGGCATTGAGCCTCTGTGCTGCCTTTTCAGCCGTGGAAAGGAGAGCCGAAAGGAGAGCCAGTTGCACTATGCTGCTGTGATACCTCAGGAACGCCCAAGAGAAGCAGTATCTACAACCACTACACACCTGCAATCATCCCCCGTATCCCAGCACCTTTGCCCATACTGCCTGCCTGGGGACCTGCTGACTCTGGTCCCTACTCCTCTCACTCTTTGCTGGGACCAGCCCTTGCTCAGACCCCTCCAGCCTTGGTCCCTCACTGACCCCTTCTCCCACATCTTCTGGCCCAAGACTAAGACCCCCACCCCACTCTGCCAGGAGATCACTAATGCTCAGCATTGGATTTTTTTCCTGCAGCACTTTCATCTGCATCCCTGAGTTCTGCTCTGTCCTCAGGGACACCCTAGATGCCAGCAGTGCCGGTGCCAGCCGCTGCCAGGGCCAGGGGCTCTGCATGCAGTGGTCCTTTGCTCTCACTGCCGAAAACGCAGCAAGCGCAAAGCACACAGGGGCCAGCAGGGATTTAGATCATGCCAAATAGTTGCCATTTATTTGTTACAAAGCAGATGTTCAAAAAAGGTGTGTTTGCAAAGACTCTTAAGTCTCCTGTTCTTGTAGGTAAAGAATCAATTTTTTAAAGGCTTTTTCCAAAAAGAACTGTAATTTTATTTGGCTTGATCTCTTTTAACATAAAATGGGGTTTTGTTTCTTTGTTTCCTGATCAGCTCCAGCCCAAGGAAATCACATCCAGGAGGAAGGATGCTGCTGCAAAGGAAACCTTGAAGGAGAAGCAAGACATTCCGTAGCACACCTCTCCAAATGCTGCTCATACCAATGGATATTCTGAGAACAAATTACCATATAACTTTAGTAACATGCCACGGATGTGAGTACTTTATATCTGCTTATAAAAGACTCCTCTTGTTATTTATTGTCCCTTTCAGGATGAGCTGAGGAAGGAAATGGGAAATTGTACTCTCTGGCATGTCACGAAGGTGGCTGAGATGTTGAGGAGGAAATGAACCAGAGGCCAGCAGAGAACAGCACCTTCCAGCCGAACCCCGCAGGGTGGGTTTGGCCTGTGTGAGGAGCGAGGCAGCTGTGGAAAGACTCAGCATTCCTCAGATGAAAGTTTAAAACCAAATCAGTGCAGCAGGGAGCATTTCTTCTGCTTCCTTTCATAACGACAAACTCCTGCTAAGCCACAAGCTCAGACAGAGGATCCTACTGTGGAGCTGGAGATGGTGACAGGCTCCCAGTTGCCTCACACTGATGGTGGCAAATGCTCCATGTTGTCCCCAAAAGCCAGCAGTGATGTGTCCCTCACTTCTCCAGTGAAAGCCACTGCTGTCCTGCACTCTGGGATGCTCAGAAAGGAGGGCCAAGCAAGCTGCCTTCCTGCTGGAGTGGGCAATTCCCTCCCCTGCTAAATAGGGGAGCAGACATAAGTAACCCTCTTGTTCTTCCCAGGGTTGGCTGGAGCACAAGTCTGGAGGAGGTTTTTCGTTAGCTTCCACTCCCAGCTGCTTCCCTCCCACTGCCAGCACAGCCAGAGCTGGCACGATGGGGAAAGCTGGCCTTTAACACCCCACTGCGACCTCCAAACACCTACCTGAGAACGCGCCTTGCCTCTGGGCTGGCTCTGTGCAGAGGACATAGCGTCCAGTCACAGCCAGATATTTATGTGGGATTTCTTTCCCCATAACCAATGAACGTTTGCTGGAACTCTGACCCAGCGACGCATTATAACCATTAGCAGGGCAGTGATTGCTATGGGTGCGTAGAGCTCCTAAATCGCAGCAAGAAATAGGTGATGGCGCAGCTTCAGTGCCTTTGCTGCGAGCAATAGCAATGCCAGTCCCACCAAATCAAGCACCACAGGATGTCTGGGATGAACACACCACACCCACACAGGGTCCAGGCAATCTCTCCAGGGTGAACCCCCAGCTCCAAGCCACCAGGGCCCAGGGCCATAGCAGGAGCTGCTTCCTTTCGGCAGAAAGCAGAATCTAAAGTAAGTTACATCTTCTTCACTGTTTCTTGGCTCCAGACTCTAAAAGTTCAAACTGGTTTTGTTTTTCCTGGTGTTAGTCATGCACACAGATTGGGAGCCTAACCTGTAATTCTGGCTTTGCTGCTGCTATAAAACATTCACACTGTGCTTTTCTAAACCAAGAGCAGAAATCTTTAATTTAATTCCACTAGAGGAGTTTTATCTAGGACTATGACATTTCAATTACTTAGTAATGCATATTTAACATTTAGCTGTACACATCCAAAATTAAACCAAGAGAAGGAAAAATGTTGTATATAAGCAACTACAAGGATTTTATTTAAAGCCAGTGAAAGCTGTAAATTTAGAACAAAGATCTAAACAAAGACTCTGCGGTAACCCCTTTTTGCCTGTTAGGCTGTATGATTTACGAAGCTCTGTTCCAAATGAAATGCTTGAGATTTCCATTTCTCCCTAGTTTTGAATTTTGGGCTGATGAGGGACAGAAAAGTCTCAAATATTGAAAATTTCCTCAAGATGGGAAAAACATTTCTGCGGGACACTGGTTCTAGTCTGGAGCATGCAGATGTTCCTCATCCCCAGGGATTCAGCGCGGCCATACAGGAAACCACTTGGGTTTGTTCCCATCCCTGCTGAGGGCCAGGTGTGCTGGTTTTCAGCCTAGCAGTCCATAAAATAATGGGATAAACAATGTGCTGGTAGTTTTGCCTCTCACACAAAGAACATAGGCTCATTGTTGCCTGCTTTGGCTGGATATCCCTGTATCTACAGGTCCCCTCCTGGTCTTCAGTGGGGCCAGCAGTTCCCTAGGGCAGGGTGCTTCTCCTCCCGTGCTAGTGCGGATGCTGGTCCAGCGAGGTTGCTCATCTAGAGCTTGGCATTGCCATGCTGCAGTTTGTGAAGTGCTTGATGTCTTGGCTTTCCTGAATAACTGTGTCATTAAGAAATATCTTCAATTTTATATTCTTTAACATTGCTGCTCTCTGAATCGCCATAGATGGTTGTTTATTGCCCACTGCCAGAGAGGTTTTTGCTCCTCTATAAAGTAAGCACAATAAATCAGGCTCTTTTTAGCACAGCCTCAAGAATTCCCAGAGCAGTTTCAGCTCCCCCAGACCCACAGCATGACTCACAGTTGCAAACAGACAACCAGAGCTCCCCAGTAAACCCCTGCTTCTACACTGAAGTTATTGCTGGATACGGTTTGTTTTCATGTCGTGGTCAGCACTGGGGATCTCTAGCCTCTGGCTTAGCCCCTCCGAGCAGGGTGTCGCAGGGGACACAGGGGGGCTGACATGGGGCCCCGGAGAGCCCACGGAGTGGGTGCCAGGTGGGATGGAGCAGTGGGTGAGCAGGGGAGAGCTGGTGAACAGCAAAGGGGTAAAGGAAGAAATCCTGCCAGGCTGCAGGGATTTGGAAGCAGCTCTGCGGAGGCAGCTGTTCACGGGGGAGAGGAGCTTCCTGGCTTGGGCTTGCGCATGCACACTGGCCCAGCACGTGCAGGACACAGCTGGGTTTCTGCACTTCCTAAATATTTCTGGGATTATTAATATTACTTTGTTTAATTACTGCAGGGAATTAAGGGAGGCGAGAATGAAAATGCAGGTGTCAGCAAAGGAGCTGCTTTGTTTTTTCTCACCCAAAGCACAGCAGGGAACCGGAGCTGCTGGATAAGCCACAACAATATCAAGATTAGAGTCTCGGGGCTGCTTTTACAAATGACTATTGATGTCTCTATTAGCTTCCACAGCAGATATCAACACCTGTAGAAGGAAAGAGATTTACCCCCACTAATAATACTTTCTCTGCTAGTGATGGAGACCAAGCCAAACGCTGTTAGCTTTGTCTAGGAATGAAACATCCAGGACACATAGTGCCCTTTTAAAGCTCAGGTGTGAAGGTTGTGCTAAACTCCCCACCAGTGAGATAGGCAGGCTGCTTCCCTGGCTGCCAGAACATAGAATGGCGTTAGTGTGGTCCCCAGCAGTCTTTAGAGGAAGAGTAAATACTGAATTTCATAAATACAATAACACGTAATAACATGATAATCATTTCCTTAATGCTTGTGCTATTAATAGTAGATATTGACCCAAATGTGGGAATAGCCTTATCCAGTGTTCTATCATCTAACATTAATCCTTATCAGCTTTGTGGTTGTGTACAGGGATCTCCCTCGGGAACGTTTCCTGTACACTATTAAACAAACAAATTGCTTCTGCTGGCTATAATTAAAGACATATATTTGGTAGCAAAGGGGCACAAATGGAAGTGTACGTCAGGAAATTGCTGCACCCTGTGTTACCCTTCAAATAGAGCACAATGGCAGAATAAGGCACACTCCCTGCTGGCAAGGAAAAAGCAGAAAAGAAAATAAGGCTAAACGCAGATGGCTGCACTGCAGTCTCTAGGGTGCTCTGGAGTTACCACAGCAGATACTTTGCTGATCTGGGGGGGCTCCAGCTCGTTTGACCCCAGCACCTCTGCTTCCCACTGCTGTTACCGCAGCTTTTACTGCCACCCTGCATCGACACCTCTCCGTCACCACCTGGTTTTCTCTGCCTGTCTCTGCCCTCTGCCAGCATCACTTCTTGCGCCAAAGAGGACAGCTCATCTCCAGGAAGAGGGCAGGTGATTCAATGAGTGTTAGGGGTTTTTTTGTCAATTCTTTCCATAAAAGCTCAGAAGGCCCATTTCAGACTGCTCTCCCACATCTGGCCAGCCAGGTTCATGAATATTCACCACGTGGTGTTTCTGGGCACTGGGAAGAGCAGCAACGGACTGTTTAATTTCCTTTGGGATACAGAGTCCATCAGGAGAAAAAGCAGCAGAAGAAGGTAAAGTTACGAGCAAATAGTAATTATCATCAAAAGCACAGATATAAACTGGGGTTAAGCTGATACTAAGGTTGAGGCAGAAACCATGAAAGCAGGAGAAACCAAAGCCGGGGCTGCCATAGCAACCCCGCCTCAGGCCAGGCGGTTGGGCATGACAGCATTTCCCTGGGACCTCCCAGTAAAGGCCGACGTTTGATTGGCATTTTAGGGACAGGTAACGGAGCTGATGAAGAAAGCGGCTGGTGCATTTGTTCAAGAGGATGCAAGCTTTGAGGGAAGAACTGGAAACCCAGTCCTGGAAGGTGCTAATACACACCCCAATAAATCTGGGCTCACAAGTGAGGTCACACATGAAGTCCTGAGCCCACAGCCCCAGCAAGCCATGGGACCACTAGAAGCTGGTCAGGATAGCAAGAGTTTCCGTAGTGAAACTTGGAATACTGAAATCCCAGCTGCAAGCCCTAAACCAGAGCCAGCTCCAGCACAGGTCCTGCCCCCAGAGCTACTAACTTCCAGCTCCCACTCTGCCCAGTAGATACCTCTCTGCAAAAAAACAGCTTTATTTTTCTCCGAGTAAAATTCTTTGCAGTCATTCTTCTCTAGATGTGGCTGAGTCCTGCTTGCAATTGTTCTGTAAAGGAATGGAGTCTAAACCAAAGACTGATAGCTGATAAAATCTCAGTTAAAAACAATTTGACTTGCTTGTTGTAGCCCAAGAGAGTCTGGGTTCTCCCTGAGCCACATCCGAGGGGCAGCATCCTGGCAAGCAGCTATGGGTTATTAATCACAGGTGTGATAACCAGAAGCCAGAGAAGTTTTCTCGGTACTGAATGGCTTTGTGTTAATGGCATGTATAGAATTATAACTTCTAGACACCATGGTACTTTGTGGTGGTATTCTATCTTTAGAACTCTAGCTGATTTTTGTGAGCATTTTTAGAATGCAGCTATTTTGGTGTGAATTTGGGTCCAATAGAAAATGCATGCAATGTAATTCCTTCACTGTAATGTCAGTGTCTTTTCTACTTTCCTTTCAAATATAAGTGTTCTGTAGAACCACGTTAGCAAAAGCTATGTATTTCTTTCTCATACAACACTTAGATTAATTTTGGAGGTTTTTTAATCTTTGCAAGTAGCAAATTACCTTTTCAAACCTGACAAAATTCACTTCAAAGCAAGCTGCTCACAATTCTTCCTTACAAGAACAAATACAAAACCAGCAACTTAGTGCGCATTGCTTTGATCATGACTTTTGGTGAGCTGCACTGAAGAACAAAAGTAGATCTCCAGAGGAAAGCATAACGCATAGCTCCGCTACACAGTGATACACCAACTCTGATTCATAAACTAGCAGCACGCTTTTAGGCATTTAGAGATGGAGCATAGAGAAAACAAAAATGTAACAGTCGTATATGAAAGCATATGCATCCACTGAGCATCTTCAGACAAAAATAAAACATGGAAATCTGGAGAACAGAGCATTTGCGTTGGCAAATGCTGCCACACAACTCATCTGCACATGGAGAAACTGTCAGCATGCCAGGAAGAATGATTAAAGAGTATGTCTATGTAATTAAATTGGTTTATTTGTGAGAGCAGCTGATGTAGTGCAAGTCAGAGCAGCAGGAAAAATCTTTGAATACAAATCCATGCGCAGTCCGAGTTTTGGGAGGGCGCCTTCGAGAGGCAGGCGGGACTTTCTCAGCTGTTTCTTACTGCATTCAGCAGGCACAGTCTGCACCTCACCTTCGATTTAGCAGCTGCACTCCATCCTGTTTCATACTTTGGGTAGCTCCCCATAAAGATAACAAGGCTATTTCACTTCCAACAAACCAGTTTGATGCTCCAGTTCTGGAAGAAGGGAAAAACCCCAGACATTGCCAGTTTTGCTCAGCCCATCCTGGTTCCTCCTTGCGAGGGACCAGCCATCGCTCCTCAGCTCCAGGCAGGGTTTCCTGTGCCTGTGGGATGGAGGCAGGGATGGAGGCAGGGTCCAGTCTGGCCTCAGCCTGTGCTGGGAGCAAAAGGACCAATCTCCCAGTGGACATTAACTCCTCTCCCTCCCACCTCTTCAGCCACAGGAAGGAGCCTTCATGCTGCATTTTCCCAGGGTGGGACTGGCCTTTGCAGAGAAAAATCCAGCCAACAATTTCAGCTACCCAGTCCATTCAGGGAAAATATTTCCCACATCTGCATTTCACAGCTATGTGGGATTTCTTTCCTGCAGCGTGCCTGGTGCTGAGCACTTCCCATGCTCCAGGAAAGGAAAGACACATGTTACAGCACCGCGTGCTCTCCGCCAGCCTCATAACCTGCCGGAATACAAACCTGTTTCATTGGCGCTGGTGTATACAGCCCAGGCACAGGTCTTGCAGTGTGACTTCATGATCAGCAGCTGGTGAACACCAAGTCTCAGTTGCCATACCTGCCACACGCAGTAGCAGCCACAGCCAGCGCTGCTGTGTCTCTCTCCCCTGCCACACCTTCTTCAGAAAACATTTTGCTGGGTGTATTTTTGACAGTGTGTTTGCAGTGATCTGGTTTGGTATTTATGGGGCTTTTGTCGCTGCCCTTACCTGAATACCCAGGGAGGGCTGTGTGGGAGCCTTCAGCTGGGTAAGAAGCATTTCCCAGCACAGGTCTTCCACTCCTCTGTGCCTGGAGGCAGGTGTTGAACCACGTTCCACCAGTCATTCCTGTGTTTGCATTTTTCAGCACGTTTCTTCACCCCCTTGCAGGATGAGTTGAGCTCCCCCATAGTGTTTGGCTGCAAGCTTACAGGGATTCTCACTCCCTCCTCCAGTTTCCCCTGGATCCTCTCATTGCTGATACTTCCCTGAAGCTGCTTGCCCCTCCTCATCCTCTTGAGACCCTCCTGGTGCTCCTGCACCGTTTTGGGTGGTGGCAATTTCTGGTGGCTCTGTAACAGCCTGTGGCAATGGGATGTATCAGCGTGCTGGGATAACAGCAGGGAGCAGTGTTATCTGCTGGGCCTCTACCTGGGACCGAAGCAAGGGAGAAAGCAAGGGAAAGCAAAAGGAGACTTAAGTGGTGGAAATCCAGGACAAAATACACAAGCATCTCTGAACATAAGCTCTGTCTGACTGCCTGAGCTGTGTACAAGCAGCGGTCGGGTTCAATGGTCATAGCTGGATCACAGCTCCTCATGGTCTGCTCAGCCTTTGCTGCATCCTGCATCATGCTGCCTTCCTCCCTGGCATGCGTTCCTGGCATGTCAGCTACAACAGCATGCTGTGCATGTGTGTCTGCGTACCTACACACGTGTATGTTTGTGTGTGCCCCTATGCATGTGCAGGCACACACAGGTCCAGGATGCTACTTGCTGCAGCAGAAGCCACAGGAAACGTCTAAGGACACGGCCAGGGTGTTGTACGCTGCCCAGTGCACAGTTAAAACTTTATCTTATGTGACCACCATTTGCACAAAGCTGCCTGTGCAAGACAGTTATGACCCCACCAAACCTCCCAGCAACGTCTCTCCAGTACAGCACAGGGGCCCGGGTGCCACCATGTGATGGCTGCGGTGGCGTGTGCCGGGGAACCTGCCCAAGTGGCAGTGGTGAGTCAGCAATGGTTTGCATCACTGGGAAGGAGCAGTTTTTGCAAAGAGAACCAGAAATCATTATTTACATCAATGGGCTGTCAGACGAGTTGGCAAATACAGATGCTTCTGTGTGGTGCTCAAGGTATGCAGCTTTTCCTGTTTTCCTGCCCCTCTTAGACCGGCATGGGCTTGGTGCTCAGGACTTTAAATTGGAGGGAATCGCCCTCTTATATCAGATCATCGATGCCATTCCCAAGCCACATCACAGCTCCACGTAGTTGTCACCTCTGGTCATCTTTGTCTCTCCTACTCTCACCAAATTCTGTATCCCAGGGGGCAAGGTCACACAGATAAGCATCTCCAAGCCCTGGGATGCAATGCAGGAGACTTCAGTGCGATTCGTGGTTCAGCCACACATTTTGGGCTTGGCTTTGATCCTCCTCTCCTCATGGGAGACCTGGGACCAGCAGTCCTTCCAGCGCATCTATCCTTTGCCTCTCCCTGCCCCAGAGGGCAAACACAGATCACCCACTGGCTATGCTGCAGGAGGGAACCAGCTCAAAGTTCTCTCCACGTATACTTCTTGCCCTTACTTTTTGAATGCAATGATAAAAAATAATTTTACTTTAAAAGCTTATGTCCCTAGGTGACCAGATGAATCAGGAGACTGGTAATACTTCACAGAGACTGCAAATCTATCCTATATCTGTCTGCAGTGAGTGTATTAAGATTTAGTGGGAGTAAGACCTATCTGTCAGCATCAGCAGCGTTAGCAAACATGCTAGGAAAGAATAGCGAGGGACCACGGTGCTTTCTGGGCCTCTGAACTAGAAAAGCAGCGGCACACTCACTTAAGCAGACACAACTGTTTATGCTAGAAGTCAGCCTGGCAGTGGCAAAAGACCAGGAAACTTCCACATGTGGATAACTGGCTAGCTGAAAAGGGTCACATAGACATAGTCCAGCTGGCTGAACAAAAATGCACATCGCTCTCAGCTTATCTGAAGTAAAGCAAAATACACTGTCTTTGGCTGTCCTTGTTACACAATAACAGGAAGATTTTGGTGGGAAAAGAATGTTGCAGGTGGGAACAGAAAACTACAGAAGAGAAACTAGGGGTGGGCTTGGTATTTAGGCAACTAACCAATAATGAGCTTAACTTTTGTAATATGTATGAGCTAATTATAAGAAGGCATAAAAGGTGACTGTAAGAGACAATAAACGAAGTCTGCTGATCACTCATATTGAGCGACTGTGTCTTCCCTCCGTCGCAACATCCACACATCACTGGTGATTTTGGTTGGATGGTCCTGCTGACACCACAGCATGCTCGGAACAAGCTAACATGTGAGCTCTGATTCACGGGAGTCCTTGGGGGAAGTTTGCATCTAAGCCAAAGATAAAAACTATCATCACCTAGTCATGAGCAGAGCAGGCATGTAGGACCTTCAGTGACCGGGCACAGGGCTCAGCCATGGGGTACTGGGGAAGCGCTGGGACCAGTCTGTGCTCACTCAGGTATGAAATGCATAGACTACCTGTTGAGCAGTACATGGAAGCCAGAAAGTAATTCAAGTCAACTGTGTATGATTTTATGTTAGAAAATCTTAGCAAATGTACTATCCACTATGCCAAAGAGTCTGCCATCCATAAGATTTTTACCTATGACCTCCTTTTCTTCCTCAGATGGGTTTGGCTATTGGGACAGCTGGCCCAGGGGACAATGTTGGGTCTAAGTCTGAGGATTTAACAGCCCAGTCCTTACAGAGCTGGCCACTGCGGTCCCTCCAAGCCAAAGCAGACCACTTCCACGGCAAGGCGAGATGAGCCCTTGCTAGGGCTCACTGCCACTCCAGTGCTCATCCCTGCCTGCAGCCTGGGAGAGGGCTGGGCAGCCCCTGGGGAGAAAACATCGGGTATTTGTAAACACTAATTATAACCTTTCCCTTCTACCTCTGGAAACTTTGTCCCTGTCACACCCAATCATCCTCTTGGTGATCTCTACAAGCGGCACAGATAACAGCAGTCAGTGCTGGCAATGCTCTGCAAAGCCCCAGCAACACCCTGCAGAATCTGGAGCCAGCGTAACCCCTCTGGCACCTGCCAGCCAGCAACAACACCCTCTGTCTTGGTCAGTGGGTTTCCCGATGCTTAGATGAGAGCTTCATAGCCAGTATTGTATTTGCCTCCATGGACAAAGGCAGGCTGGGCTGTGTCACAGTGGAGCTGTGGTTAAAATCTTCCTGGTAGACTAGGAGGACACTCTGAGAAGCCACTCCAATGCAAAAGGCAAATGGGTTTGGAGTGGGAAGCTCAAGATGACTGCGGTTAAGCTGAATTTTAATCATCATGTAGACCTGACCAAACACCAGAATTGGGCTTTTACTTTAATATTCCTCAATTCTGCAACTATATAATTTCCTCTGCCTAATAAAACATGAAGTGGTGCAGCTGCCATCAGTTACCGGCAAACTGATAAACAATTCAAGATGCTTTTCACTAGCATTTTTTCCCCAGTTTCTAGAGCCATCTGCCTTCCCAGTTAAGGTTACATCATTGTTGTCTTTAATAATTTAGAGGCCATCCTACTTACTTTAACGCAATCATCATGTTTGGCTGTCAGTTAGAGCTGGAGCAATGAGCAATCAATCACAAGTCAGTGATTTTCCATACTACTGATCTGCCAAATTCTTCAACGTTAAGGCTTTAAGGTGTGTGCCAGACTCGTGCTTCTTTATTTTGAAGAGGAATCAGAGTAAATGCTCATGTGTTTCCAATTCATCTCCCTCCTGTCATCCCAGCCCTTCTCCTGGTTTGGCTGAGAATATTCATGACTTTGGGGGGGATTTGGCCCACCACGAGCACGTGCAAGGGCAGGTGCGTGTGTGTATGCTGCTTGTGCACAAGCACCTTTACGGCGACCCATTTGACAATGGTGGCTGTCTCAAATATATTAAGCCTTTATCCATTTTACAAAAAAAAGCGCAAAGATAGAGAGCCCTAGTTTGTGCCTCAGCTTTGGCAAAGCCTGTGCTTGTTGGAAGACTCAGGAAAAGGAAAGTTGCCGGAGAGCGAGAGGGACAGGTCAACACAGAGAATGTCGAAGGAAGCCTGAAATTATAATCAAGTTGTCATTCACACAACATCGGTGAAGGAATACCGCCGTGGCTCAGTGGCAGTGCTTAGTGCTGTGCAGGTATTATATTGAAAGGAAAAGTGTCCCAGGTTTCCAAGGGAAGCTCTTTCCTCCAGGAGTTATTGCTGTCTGCTCACTCACTATTTGGTAGGAGAAGAAAGCGGAGCGGCAGAGCAGATGAAAAATTATTGGCAGGAAAATACAAGGGAAACCAAATAAGGTGCGCTATAATTTAATTCCTGCTACCAGTTTCAAACATTTGTTACAGGGGTTAATGAGAGCAAAACCCTTCTAAGGTTTCTGAGCAGCTCTTCTAATAGAGCTTATTAATTCTCTGTCACCTGCCTCTCGCTGTTACCTTCATTCTGGTCTCCCACCATGGGAGGGAACGATGCCTCCCGCCTCCCGCCTCCCTCCTCCCGCCCCGGGCGGCTGCGGCCCCTCAGGGGCCAACCTTCGGGCAGAGTTTCACTGCAGGGACACTCGCACCGGCTGTACCGGCCGCACCGGCTGCACCGGGCACCCGCACAGCGCCCGCGGGGCCACCCACGGCCGCACCGACCCGGCGGGCCAGCCCCCCGGCAGGGCAGGCGACAAAGCCGCAAAGCCGGGCTGCGGGGGGAGCGGCTCCGCGCTGCGGGCCGGGGCGGGCGGAGTCACACGCGGCCCCGCCGGGGCTGCACCGAGGCCCCGCCGGCTCCGCAAGATGGCGCCGCAGCGGACACATGCGCCGGGGCCGCCCCGCGCCCTGACGTCCCCTCATGCGTCATGGCCGCGCCCCTCCCTCCCCTCTCCGCCCGCACTTCCGCCCGGCAGGGGGCGGGGCCGGCGCCGGTCTCGCGAGAGCCGCGCGGCCCCCGCCTCAGCCGCCCGCCCGCCCGTCCTGCCCGGAGGTGGCGGCGGCCGCCCCGCGCTGCGCTGCCGGCGGCTGGGCCCGGCGCCGCCATGGCCTCCGACAGCGACACCGAGGAGTTCTACGATGCGCCCGAGGACGTGCACCTGGCCGGCGCCTCCCCCGCGCCGTGAGTCCCTCGCGGCCGCCGCCCTGCCCTCCCCTCCCTCAGCGCGGCCCTGAGGGGAGGCGGCCGCCCCCGGCCGTTACAGCCGTTGGGGAGCTCCGGGGGGCGGGAGGCGAGTCCGCCCCGAGCCCGGCGTCCCCCCGCCGCAAGGCACGGGGCTCCGCGCCCCGGGAGCGGGGTGCTCGGCCGCGGGCAGGCGGGGCTGCGCTCGGCGGCGGGGCGGCGGGCGAGCCCCGCGGGCAGGGGGATGCGAGGAAACGGAGCAGGTCTGGACGTATTTTCCCAGGCTTGTGGGGCTGGTAGTGGCCATTACCGTGATGAGATCACATCTGCCTGCCTTGGGCGGGCAGCACGGAGGTTTTGGAAAAGAGGTGCAGAGGCGAAATCGGGACCGACAGATTTACTCCCTGAAATACGATAAAAGTAACAGATTTTCTGAGGGGGGGGAAAAAAAGAGCAAGTTTCTTCAGCAACAGGCTAACTGTCGCTGCGTGTAAAAACTTCTGGTGTGCTCGGTCATTTGGTTTTAATGGTGTTGCTTTGATGCATCTTGTATTTAGCTAGCGTGTGGTTCTGTGCAGCGAAGTTGTAACAATTTTATCGTGTAGATTCCTAGTGCTGTTACCTCAACGCTAACTCTGTCACCATATTGTTGATGCTAGCCAAATACGCTGCTGCTTTTAAAATTGTAAATATAACTTTCTGGTTGCGTGCTAAGCGGGTTATGGCTTGCATCAGTTCTGTTCCTCATGTAGCCTGGACTAAACCTCTCCGTTGTTTGACCTTGTAGGATGAGGTTTCATGTAGCTTGTTCAAAGAGCAATAAGATATGGATTGTGGGATCCATTCATTTGAAGCTTTAATAATTGAGTAAGGGCTTGGTTTAATCTGTGTGTCAGTGGTCATTGGATGCCTAGAACAAAGGAAAGACTAGATCTTTTCTCCTCATGCACATATCCTGTATCAGAGCTTTTATGAACTTAGCCTTTTACATAGCCTGGTGAAAAGCATATCTTGGCATATGCTTCCACAAGATGTGGTAAGGCAAATTAACAGCACTTGTGCTGAAATGAGGTTTTCCTCCAGCTGTTTACCTTGCCCAGGCACTAGTGATCATCAAACTGTTCTACCAGTTCCCATAACCCAGAGTAATTGACAACAGCTGAAAACTAGAAACAGCAAATACTATTAAAAAAACCACAACCTGGAACCTGGCAGAGTTGGGACAAGAGAGGGTGATGGTGTGGAATTTGTGTAGTGAGAAGCCACAGGCAGGAAGGGGGGACCAGGCCTTTTGGTAGAAATGAGCCATTAAATCTGGCCCAGCTGCACATCCTACCTTTTATTCGATACAGATAATGCCATATGTCCTGACCTTGAAGATTTCCACCACCTGTATCTATGTAGAACTTGATAATATGAAGTCACTCACTAGAAATTAAAGTGGAAGATGCTTTTGATTTTTCTGTTGCTTTTCCATAACTCATAAAGATGCATCATTGACTCAAGTCAATAGAATTCTGTCAGCTTGAGTCAAGTAAGGAGGTGATCTCGGAGGGATTAGTTTGCAATACAGAGCCTGAATCTGTAATTCAGTCTGCCATCAATTCTGCACTAACAACATGGAGAGTGTTTTCTTTAAATAAGCTTTGAGATTTCTTAAGAGCTAATTTCACATTTACATTGGACACTTCTTGGAAGCAAGCTTGTAGATTGTAGTTTTGAGACCCATGCATGTGTAGTGATGTTGAGTTGGGACCTATGGGAAAAAAAAATCAAAACCTTCTTATGGGAGGAAGGGCAATTGAAAACAAATGCATGTTGCCCTCTGCAGTTTGAAGTGTTTCCCCATGCGTTCAGTGTTGTGATGATCAGCAAAAACACTTGGGAATCTTTTTTGGCAGCATATGCTATAGCCAGTTTTTAGCATGGCAGTTTAGATGTGTTTGCTCTCATTAAAAATGTGGGTTTTGTAGCTTCCTCCCGCCTGCCCTGGCTGGGGAAGTTTAATAATTGCTGATATAGAAATTCCGAAAGTGGTGACAACCGTGTACATAAACATGCTGACTTCTTTGCTAGGCTTGTTTTATTGTCTCATGATGTGCAAGAATGGAATTTTTAAGTTCAATGTAAGCTCCCGCTTCCCACTGTAAGTCACTAAGTACTGATGCTTAAGCCCCTCTCAAGGAAACCACTATATCTGCATCCTCATGTACATATATAACTGGTGCACTTTAGGAATTAATTAGCAAAAATTGCAGAACTTGTTACAAAATGTTTCCTTCAGATGATAGTGCACAGAGATAGCTCTCCTGGGTTGATGGCTTCCCTAAGGTGAAGTGTGTTTAAACCAGATGTTTGGAGACTACTGTATCCCCTGTGTCCAGGCCTATATGCTTCACTTCTGTAGAACTTGCCTTTTATGTGCAATTCTACATTTGACAGCATGTGTGGAGAGTGTCGATCGGTTAGATAACTAGGGCCCAAACAACGTCTGTTTCTATGTGCTTTTCTAGTCCCTAGAAAAATGCTGTAGCTGCTGATGTGGACTGATCAGTGAAGGCATCTATCTGTTGTGTAGTCAGAGGAGTGGAGAGGGAGAAGTAGTGTGACAGAAGATGCCCTTATTTAACCTCTGTCAGTCTGCTTTCAAAAGACTATAGGCATGGAAGAGATTTGGAAAAAGACTCTGAAATTGAGGCATGAACTGCCCCATGAAGGAGGATGTCAGTTTTGAGGGAAGGAAAATACGAAGTGAAGCACACTTGTTAGGATGCAGGCAGGTGACAGACCCCCTTATATTTTATTTATAAGAAAAGTCATCTACTCACTCCTGAAATTAAGAACTGTCAAACCTAATAGTTTGAACATCATATGCCTACAGTAAGGGGCAAGTTTGTTCCTAGTGTACTCGTACCCTAAAAATTGTTATGAGAAACCAAACAAAGGGCACTGGGTTCAAGAGATGATGTAGATAATGAGACATATCCTCTGGTACTTTGATTTAAATTCTTGAATTCTAACTTCAGTAGTCCTGTCTTTTTTTTTTTTTTTTTTTTTTTGAAGTTGCTTTAATGCTTTTCCTGAGGAATCTGGTTTTCCTCTATGTAGGAAGCTAGATAATGTTAAATTGTGTCCTCTTGACATGTGGGACATGCTTACTACAACTTTTTTGTTCACGTGTATTTTAGCCAACATGCAGACCTGATCTTGGCAGCAAACAGATGGAGTGAAGTGTTAGTTACATTGCTGTAGTGACTTGCAGCACTGCAGACAAGTTTCTGCGTTCTGAGTTAGCCCAAGTTCCCACACGCTTTTCAAGGGCAGCCCAAACAGTGCATTGCAGTAATGAATGTTTGTGGTTTTGAAGGTGAGAGCTGCAGGGAGAGTAATTGTAGCTTCCAGGCCAGCTGTAGTTTAGAGGGAAGAAAACATTGTGTGCCTCTGCAGGCTGAAGGACAGCAGTAAATACAGTTACCGGGCTCGTTGTTGAACCTGTATGTTCTGTACAGTGTACTGCTGCCCTGCATACAAGTTAAACCTCTTTCCATCTGCCTGTTAGCACACCTGCTTCGCAACAATGTACATCCTCCCAGGAAGCAGGCAGTGTGCTTCTGGGATTTGGCCAAGGCCAGGCATTCATATCAGGGTTTTTTGTTTGGGGTGGTTTTTTTTTGAAGGTCTAAAAGGTTTTGCGTTTTTTTCTGTCACAAGACTTAACGTGTTGAAAATGTGAAGCTTAGTTCAAATAGGTGCCAGGCTGGAGTTACCTGATAATGGGAATGGCAGCTTCCTATAGTCTGGTCAGTATGAGGATGCATTTGACAGCTGAATAAATAAAACCAAAAAGTTCTTAATGACTTTATTTGACTTTCAGATTTATCAGGCATCTTTTTATATTTATGCAGGTGAAATTGGGTTTTTCTTTGAATTTTGTTTAATCTTTGTAGATAACCTTGAACCTCTCCTTTGTTAAACTGGTGTTACAGTGGTTTCACTTAAGAAAACTTAGGTTAGAAATACTTTTTCTGAAATGCAATCTACAAGATATATATATTTGCATCAATTTTTAAATCCCACTGTTGACTAAAAAAATTGTACTAGACAATAATTTTTTTGCCTTATGTTTTCTGTGGAATATGCCAGTCTTTGTGTTCTGCCTGATAACCCTGTAAAGCTACAGACCTTTCAAAGCAAAAATCAGTATTTGATCATTGGATTGATCTTTACACAAATCTTTTCAGGCACTTTTTCCACTATATATACTACTTAAAAAATGCAAGCATTTCAGATACTGCATCTGTAAAACTAGTGGCCTTAAAGTAAAAGTGGGGAATTGAGAAAGCTGGTAACTTCAGGTGGTTGGAAGGGCAAGACCATTCCAGAGTAATGCTGAGCTACAAGAGATTTCAATTATCATACTCGCTCTGTGGCTGACTTTGTCTTTATAAATGTAATAGCACATAAGCAGCAACTCATCACAACTAAGGGAGCAGTGGTGCTTACAAACACATAGCTCAAACAATCTCAGGCAAACTACTAAACTCATTTGGCTATAGTATAAACTGACCTGAAAGTGATGTTAAGGCCAAATAGTTGTGGAAGCTTTGCAGTGTTTTAAAAGCATGTAATTTCAATGATAAAGCTTCACCTTAATGTTTAAGATAGCTCAATATAGCTCACATAGATATCAGCTCTGTTTTATTCTGTACCTGCTAGCTCTGTAACCTTTATCGCTTCCGCAGCTTTTCCCCAAGGTGAGTAAAGCAGGACAGTGGGAAATAACACCTGTTTTAGTCTGAGTGCAGATTTTTCTCAAAACTAATTAGCTAAAGAAGTCTTGAAAAGGGTAGCAATGTCTTTTGAACCTCATATTTTGTGTTACCAGTGGAGGAATGATTTGCCTGTACCAGAAGTGACATGCTAGTTGGTGGGAAGTGTCACAATAGAAACCCAAAGTATCTATTTGCAGTTAAGGGATCTGCATTTTATTGAGGTTGTAAAGTCTAAGCAGTGCCTTGTACAATAGGACCCTGTGCTGAAGTCTAAGCATTAATGTTGTAATTATAAATATATTTTATTGTTAAAGTAATCTTGTGGATTTAATGATCGGACATGTGTTTCTGCCACTCTTTCTAAGGAATTCCAGGAGTTGATAGTGGAACTGAAAATGTTTCAGTAACCGGAAATTCAACACAGGCAGTGGCCTTTCCTGGCAGTATGTTTTGGGAGACAAAAGATGTGTTTGTTTTTTAGGTCAAAACACTGATTTTGCTTTTTTTTTTTTTTTTTTTTCCCATTGGAGTTATTGCCTTCTAGGAGGATTATGCCTCAAAACAGTGTTACAGATATTGCGTATCTTAAATGTCAATATCTGACAGAAGTATCTAGGTTTAAGTTGTTAAATTAGTTAGAAATTACATAGTCTTTATATACCAATCCACTGTAGTTTCTTGTTTACTTAACCCTGCTGTATAAATGTGACCTTTTCTTTTTGTGATTAAATGCTTTCAGACAGTAAAGAGAAAAACTGCAGTTCTTAAAAATTAATTATAAAGAGTTCTCTTTTTCAGAGGGTATTGTCTCTTGAAACCATCACTTTGGAGGCAGGAGGGGCAAATTAGACAAGAGATCTCTGTATCTGTCTGTATTGCTTGATACAAGATGATACTCAAACCTGTCAAGTGTCACTGACCTTGGTGGCCAGCTCGGATGCTTGTACAATCCAGGTTGCAGATCATTTGATAGTAAGCTTTCAAGGAAGTCATCTGTAACTTGGTCTCTACTTGTGACTGACAAACTAGTAGAATCGTGGAACAGCCCAGTTCAGAAGGAACTTAAAAACGTCATCTGGCCCAACCTTTCAACTTATTATTAAGAACTTACTTAATGAGTAAGATCTTGTAATCAGAGTAGACAGTGCAATTAACTATTTAAATATATTGTGGAGTTCGGAAAGTCTTGTGGAAAGTGTAAGTTCCGGATATATTAAGATTTGACTGTTCACTGATTGAGTGGTGACCTGAGGAGAAGTAATTATTTGATACCATTCCCCTAAGATACCTTGTTCTTTCATGTAATTAGTGAAATGAGAGGTTGTGTGTGAGTGAATGCTAATGCAAGTTCACTGTTTCAGAGTATCTATTTTGGAAAATAGTGCAGAAGTAGTTCCATCCTGTTGTAATGTAAATACTTACACTGAGCATGATGATTAGGAACAAGACCTTACATCTGCTAGAGAGTCTGAAGGGCAGAGTGGCTATGGTAGTGTTGTCTCTTCGGGCATTTGATTTGCAGGCTACTAGAGCATTTGTACTTCTGCTTTCTGAGAGTTTTGCTTTCTTTGATGTCCACTCTATGCTCCCTGTACATGCTAATTTTAAATTCTCTGTAATGCACAATGCTGTCAAATGTGTACTTGGAATGGTATCAGTTTATTAGAAACCAGGACAGCGTGATAGAAATACGATTTTGAGAAGATTCTGCTGAGAAATTTTTCAGGGATTGTAGAAGCTGCGGGTCTCTGCATTGTAGACAGTTGGGCACTTAAGTCTATTTGAAGCCTTTTATGTAAAAGAGTGGTATGAGAAACATTCACTTTGTTGCTTGTCTAAAGTATCAAGTATACATTCACTGTAAAGGAAAACAGTGTTATGGACTGTTTAATATGAAGCTTACTGTCAAAAGAGATGGTATTTTTTTCTTTGAGCTCTAAGTCTGTCTTCTCTTTCTAACAGATCACCAACGAGAGTTGGATCCCACGTATTAAAGGTGAGTTTCTTCTTAAAATGAATCAAATGCTTGTTGATGAACACAGAGTTGAGCATTTCTACCTAAAGTAGGTGTGCTACAGTAGCCCTAACGTTTACACAGACAGGAAATTACAGGCTTTCCCTTGTTGTAGGTAGCAATTGTGCTTAAGTCTCTTGAAGTTTCAACTTTACTTTTATTTAGGGTATGTTAACATATCTTGAAGCTAATTTTATTCTGAAATGTGTATGTGTGGTTTAATTGAGCTGTACTTAATTACTGGACGACCCTCTTTCAAGTGATCTGTGAGTAATAAGCAAGTCTCTGCAGCACTTGTTTTTTCGTCTTGATTTATACAAAATAGTTGACTTTGCTCTCTTCTGTCTTCAAAATAAGAAAAATTTCAGTGTTTGTACTTCAAAAGCCTCCCCTCTAGGCTGTGTGAAGATAAAACACTATATTTAGCTTAATGAGACAGCGTTGCCGCTTCCCACGCAGGTAATTGGTATGCTGCATCTGTGCATAGTGACAGTGGGGCTGAATCTGGCACACGTTAAATAGGTGAGGAGTTGGAACCTTGCACAAATAACACTCTTTTCCTGCTCTCAGAAGGGCCAAAGGTGATGCTATGCAACACTTTTACGTAGAGGAAAGAAGGCTTGACGTTTTGTCTGCAGAGTGTTGGGAAGTTGTAGTGAAAATAGTGTTTCTGATTTGTCAGCAGTACTCTGCTCTGAATCAGTCATCTTTTTGCTATGATACCATATCTTAAGGCACCTCTTACGGAACAGAGCCTTATCCCCTATTTTGTGTTCTGTTTAATGTCCTTTTAACGATTAAGTATTACATGTGTAAGTCTTTCAAGAAATATAGGGGGTTTTTATCTTTTTAAGTATCTTTCTAACTCCCTTGTTCAAGGTCTTCCTAAGTCACTTGTTCAAAGCTAAGTTTCTGAGTGTGGAAAAAAGTTGTTTCTCTGCTTGGTACCATATCATTTCAGTGAATGTGTGACTAATGGTATAGTTTGTCTTGGAACAGGTAAGAAATATTTCCCAAGTCCAAAGTTTAACAGGTGTGTGAGTTTAATGTCAACAAAATTATAAATTAATATAATGAGCTTCTGTAGACACTGATTACACTGAAGTATTTAAGTCGTCATGCCTTTGAAGATAGATTTTAGTGATAAAGCAAAGTAGAACTTGCATTAGCTTAGAAACACTTTGTGGAAGGAGGGTGAGGGAGTGGAGAGGGCGGAAGAATTTTTCTGTAATTGTAGCTGTCTCTGCATGATATGCCATTTCTTGGGGTCAGAACTCTCAAAGATGGATGTCTACAAGAGTTGTGTGGTTTTTTCACACATAATATATTAGTATGCTATGAAGATTCTGTTTGACTAGCTGTCTAAGGAAAAGTCCAAGGAGAAATGCCTTAGATAATCTGTACCAGACTGTCGGTCTAAATCTTGTCAAGGTCCAAAAAATATGGGGAGGTCTTTTAAAATACCTGTTTAATAGGTATCTTGTGCATATCCAAAGCTGTATAAGTGGAATTAAATTAATAGCCTAACAAAAAGAGTTTATAATGGTAACAGCCTTTGGGGGATTTAATGTTGTGGGGAGGCACTTGAGCCCTGCTGACTTCAACGGAATAGAGTTGCATATCTGTAGACAGAAAGGAGGAGTAGAACAGCAGTTCTGTATCTCAACTCAGGGAATCAGTTGATAAATGTGGGGGTTTTTTTCCTTCATGTTTTAAGCCAGGCAACTAAATTCTTCAAGTCATTTGTGAGAAGTTTTTCCTCTTTTGTGAGACAAATACAGGCTTTTATCTGCAGCTTAGGTTACCAAGTAGACTGTGCCAGGAAGGTCGGAGTGGAATAAGTTGCATGGAGATGATGTGCAGTCTCCATCCTTGGATATAGTCAGAACCTGACTGGACACATCTCTGAACAACCTGCTGTAGTTTGCTCTGCTTTGAGAACTACGGAATCTTCAAAGGTCCCTTCCAATGTCAAGGTTTTTATCAAATTCCCCCTCAGATATTCCTGACGTATATGCTTACAGGCAATGCGATCTTGTGCCCTTTCAGTACTTAAAGGGGGCTTGTAAGAAAGATGGGGACAAACTCTTTAGTAAGGCCTGCTGCGATAGGACCAAAGGGTAATGGTTTTAAACTAAAAGAGAGTAGATTTAGACGAGAGATAAAGAAGAAATTTTTTATGATGAGTTTGCCCAGAGAGGTGGTAGATGCCACATCCCTGGGAACATTTGAGGTCGGGCTGGATGGGGCTCTGAGCAACTTGATCTTTTTGAAGATGTCCCTGCTTATTGTGGGGGGACGGACTAGATGATCTTTAAAGGTCTCCTCCAACCCAAACCATTCTACATTTCTAATGATTCATGTACAATGGAAGATGCATGAAGAAGTTCCCGCTAGACCACGTTAGCTGAGGTTAAAACAAGTTTCTGGTTAAAGCAATATCCTTCTATGGTATAAACTACTTGCTTTTCTGAACCTAAGTTTTTCCAGGAATTGATGGATGCGTTCACTCACAAATAGAATATTTTCAATTCTGTTTTAAGAGTTTCTATAGAATAGCCATACTTAACGTGCCCAAAGTGTGATCTAATTCTACTATTCCTAAGGCTGCCTATCTTAAGTAGGATTTATTTAATTATTTTTTTTAAAAAAAAAAGTAAATACAACTGAAAACTATTACGAAGAATTACTATGTTATTTTGGTGCATGAGGCCACCTTTAGTGAATTGCTTTTATTCAGTCTTTGGTAGGATATGTCAAAGTGATGCTGTTTGCACATCTCAACTATACTTCAAGCTGACTTTGCATCGGTAGTATGATATCCTGGTATTTGATTATAAATATATAAAGAATAAATTGTATACCCAGCTTTGAATATTCATGCAGCCTTTCATCCAAATGTTCTGAAAATGTTTTTGGTTTTTGCTTAAGTCCAGTCATTTCATTGTTCTGCTGCAGTTTATTTAGGTTTTGGAAGGATCTGCATGAAGATAGCAAAAATAGACAATGTGCACTAGGAGTAATTGTAGAATGGAATAATCGGTGTCAGATCCTCAAAAGCATATTTGTGGCCTCTTGATAGAACTGTCTGATTCAACCCGGAAATTTCTAAGGAAGCTTCTATTATGTGGTGATAATATGATTCTTGCACCCTTTCCCACAGCCTGATAAAGAAAAAAATACAGATTTTCTTTGCTGCAGGTTATTAAACATGTATGCTTCTCTAAACTTCATGCTACCTTCAATTTTATTTTAGTTGAGGTTGAAACCACTTAAAAATAACTGCCTTTTTTGCTTATTGGTATACAGGCTTTCTGTGTATGGTGGGTGGTGTGAAATGCTTGTTTGTACTGTGAATTGGTGTTTAAACATCTGTCTGGCAGCAATAACATCTGAAAATGTAGCGGAATGCTTGTTCTTTATGCTATTTAATTTGTTGTAGCTATATTTTTGTTAGATCATCTTACTGAAGAACTTACTACCATCATACCTTTTTTTCCCATAGGATATGGATAGCAAATTACACAAAGCTGGAAATGAAACCTTTGTACAAGAAATGAAACAAGATGATTCAAAAGAGGTTAGTTAAATACGGCTTTGTGCTTCCAGCATCACACTGGAAATATTAAATAATTTAATGATCAGCCTTTATCCTGAAACTAAATAGATTAGAAATTGTCATTGATCTTAGTAAGAACGTTCATCTAAAGGGTAAAAATCAAACCAAGCGTTCTAAAAACACATGTAGAATTCACCAGTGTTTAATTATTTGTGTAACTTACAGGATCATATTTAGCAGTGCATGAGGCGTCTGAAGAGAAGACAGCTTTTGTTTGCTAACTTTCTCTTAAAGTATATTAAAGAGGAATGGGAATTAGTCACTTTGTTATCTCTTTAGTTTTCATCTTCAGGAAATAGCTGTTTCTGCATGTAGGTTCTGGTCTTCAGGATTTTTTAAAAGAACATATTTTGTATTTAAAACAACTCTTCAATGGAAGAGTTCTTGTAGACGTTGTACGGACTGACTGGTAAATGTACCCTTGAAATGCCTGCTATTTTTGACAATAGAATGGTTTGGTTTTGTTTCTTAAGATTATTGACAGTATTATAGAAGAAAGCCAGAAGGCCCAACAACTAGATGATGATTCTTTAGCTTCTAGAGGAGAAGAACTGACTGTTCCAACTTCAGATGCAAATGTTTGGATTTCTGGAGCGGGTATTGTTAGTAGTATTCCAGAAGTATTAGCTGCTAAAATATCATTACAAGAAGATGCTAGAGAACCGGTATATCAGAGTGTGTGTAAGGACACTGAATTGGAGTCTGGGAAGCTTTTGTTTACTCCTAAGCAACAGGAAACTCATAAACTAACAAAAGAAACAAATGCAACTGACCATAAAATGGGTGAAACTGAAGCCCAAGAAGAAACATCAAAAACTGAGGACATAACAGACAAGAAAGAGGCAAATACTTTAGAACAGGTGGCTTCAGATTTATCTACCAAAGACCTTTCTACAACAGAAGAAATGCCTCCAGCAAAACCGCCAAGGCAGCTTACTGTGGAACCTGATATAGTTGCTAGCACAAAGAAGCCTGTCCCAGCACGGCCACCACCTCCAACAAATGTTCCTCCTCCAAGACCACCACCACCTGCAAGGCCAGCTCCACCACCCCGGAAGAAGAAGAGCGAACTGGATTTTGAAGTGCAAAAACCTGGTTTAGAAGGCAAGTATGCTATTTTAGATAGGCTTATTTATCTACATGGTTACTATTTTTGTGGTTTGAGTGAAGAGTCATTCGGTCCTGTGATTTTAGTTCATCTGTAAACGAGCAAAAACATTTTTCCACAATCTTAACTTCTTACAGTGGAGAAATACCCTTTTGCATTACAAGTGTTCCTAATTCATAGACTTTGTTGTAAACTAACACTTCCTACCAAAATAGCTACTTCTGTAGCAAGAAGTTGCCTTATCAATGCAGAAACTAAAAAAGTTACACGCTTTAAATAAAATGTGTGCAATCTGTATTTGCATAGAAATAAAAGTCAAGATGTAGACTGAGATCTCATGAAAATGAGTAGTCTTGGGTTACTAGGGAAATGACTAAAAAAACCCCAAACTGTTAATAAAACTTAAGAGGACTAGGGGTGAAATCATGCCTGTGCCTCCAACTATATATTAAATACATAATTGATAAGGCAGATTGGTGACAGTTGATGTTTAAAAAAAATCAAACTTGTCAGAAAGGATGTTCAGGACTGGCACTGTGATGTTAGGATTCTTAACAATCTGTAGCCTATCTATGGCAAGTGTGACGTTCTTTCTAATATGAGTCTCTCTTCAGTTTCTCGAGAGAACTTCTCAGCTGGTGGTCTTTTAACTCCAAGTACAGTGACAGAAGGTGTGCCCAAAGATTCTCAGCCTTCTTTGGATTTGGCAAGCGCAACTAGTGGAGATAAAATAGTCACTGCACAGGTATTGGGAAACTGTTCAATTACTAGGTTCAAAAGTTCAATAACCTTAACATTTTCTGTTACTTTAATGTCACAGTGGAGATAATGTATTCTATACCTGCAAAATTTCAGGAAAATGGGAAAGCAGCTGATGGCCAAACAACAAATGAAGTACTTGGACCACAAAGACCCAGGTCTAACTCTGGAAGAGAACTCACAGATGAGGTATTAATGAATGTGATCTGTACATAGCACCTTCTTCTGGTTGCTTTTCCAGTCTGTTGAATGAATTAGAGTAGTCACATGTCACTCCTTGTACTCTAAACCACTACCTGCTGCGACCAGGGATGCAAATAGCAGTGATGGTGTGGTGGCTTTCTCCACCTGAGCACTTTGTGGTCCCCGAGTCATATGTGGTATTAGCATTTGAAAGTGTGAGCTGTAAGCGATCTAGAATGCTATGAGTTTGTGTTTGTAGCTATGCAGACACATTACAAGATTTCATGTGAGGAAACACCAGCAAACTTGGCGTTTTGTCATGCATCTAAAGGGGGAAGGAGTCAGCAACAGGAGAATGATTTTTCCTCATATTAAATATTTTCTTCAGTTAGTAACTTTGCTTAATCCTGATAATGTTACTGGACTGCTGCCCATTTTCATTTGTCTTTATCTTTTTTAACTATTGCTGAACAGATGTATGTGTTCATGAGATGCTCCAAAAAAAAGCCCTTTTCCTTTGTGTAGTACTAGTTAGGTGTAAATGCTTTTTCTCTGTAAGTAAAGGTTGTCTTTGACTAAACCTGAAGAACAGCTGTTAGAATATCTCAAAGGGGAAGACTTTGATGTCTTAATTACATAATATGTTTGATGTTAGCATAGACGGTGTCAGGCAGTGGCTGATGTCTGTATAGCTGCCTTTCTGATTTATGAAATTGAAGCTTGTGATGATGCGTAATTGTTCATTTATGTATAGTGGTTGATAATGTTTGCACTAACACACTAAAGGCAATTTTAACATAAACTTAGTCTTTGTAAAATAAATATATAGGGAGCTACAGAATTTCCCATTAAGATAAATAATCTGTAAGATCAGATGATTTCTGTTTTGCTTTAGGTTTTGGAGTCTAATCAAGTCATCTTGATTTCACATCTTACTTTTTCCATAGGAAATTCTAGCAAGTGTAATGATAAAAAACCTTGATACAGGTGAAGAAATACCCCTGAGTTTGGCAGAAGAAAAGTTGCCAACAGGCATTAATCCCCTGACTTTGCATATCATGAGGAGAACTAAAGAATATGTCAGGTATGAATGATGATAGCTTTCAGCCTTTTATCACACTGTTGCTCTTGTAGTTTTGCATATGTGGAGGCTGCTCTTATGCAAGTAAAGAGAGTCCCGGTCCATCTGTCTCTGACTAATTTGAGTGGTAATTCCCAGTTGTCTATGAACAAGACTGTTTATTTAATTCTTTTAAGTTGACTAAAAGTTGATGGTATTGCTGGAAATTTACAGGCAATTATGTCTGAAAATCCAGCTGAACTGCAGTTAGCGCTTGAGGCACTAAGTGTCATTTCTATACTGAATTAAACACAGTTTATGTGCAAGCACTGTATGGTGTTCATGCTGCCACCTCCTGTAGCTTTTTCAGGGTTTGATTTAGTAGGCTTTGGTCCTTTGAAGATTTGTCATCATCAGTATAGCTGACTACTTTGAGGTTTTCCTCTTCTCAACAGAGCTTTAGGTCCTTCTAACATGTAAAACTGAGTATGTAAACTTTGATAGAAAAATACAGTATCTTAGTGATCAGGAAATTGTGTCAGTCTAGGTTTTTTTTTTAAAGGCCTAGGTTTATATGAATTTATACATCAAACAATTTTTAGGTTTTTTGCATTGCTATATTAGCACTGAGAAGCTCACTTCTGTAGAACTATACTCTTCTGCGTGCAAACTTCTGTTTCAAAATTAACTACTACTAATTTGATCTATGGAAAGCAAAGTATGAGAACAAGGTGGCATGTTACCAGTTCTAGTAATGTAATATATTTTGTCTGGTCTTAGCTTTCACAGTGTCACAGTAAACTTAGGTTTGAAATTTGTGGAAGGGAGTAATGTATCTTTGGCATTTGGACAGTGTATACAGTTTTAGTATCCAAGGTGCCTAAGAATTGAAAGATCTGTTCTGTTACCTGATTAACATCACATCCATGGTTTTCCACTGTGTTGCATGAAGGAATAAAGAGGGATCCTAAAGTGCAGATCCTACTTTAATGATTTTACAGTCAATTTAGATTCATTATGGTTTCATATTAAACAATCACTTCTCTATTTCCTAGTAATGATGCAGCACAGTCTGACGATGAAGACAAAATGCAGACACAGCAAACAGATTCTGATGGAGGGAGGTTAAAACAAAAAACGTAAGATACTGTTTCACGTCCCTACAAAGAAAAGACAGATTTTGGTTTTCTAAGCTGAAGCTCCCCTTCTGACTTCTGAACAAGTATCTTTTAAGTACAAGCGACACCTGAATTTGGATAAGCCCATTGCTCTGCAGTTGAACTGAAGATTACACAACTGCTGGCAAATTAAATGCTTATTTTAAGAAGCTGTAATGGAAAGAGATAATAGTGTATTTCAAATCAAAACTTTTGATTCATAATAGTGAAAAATGAGACTTTGCCAGTGTTGTGTGTTGAAAAACTGCCCTTGCTTTTTAAGGACCCAGCTGAAAAAGTTCCTTGGCAAATCTGTAAAGCGAGCAAAGCACCTTGCTGAAGAATATGGTGAACGTGCTGTAAATAAAGTTAAGAGTGTTCGGGATGAAGGTAGGTGACACTTTTTTCATTTTATACATACATATATAGTTTTAATAGGATAGTCTGTTTATCCTCGGGCTTCTAGGAATCAAAGCTGGCTGAGGGACATATACTGCTGTATTCTGCCACTGTACAGGTGATGATGTGGCTTTTTAGAGTTAAAGCTTGAAGTTTGGTAGGCATTTTAAGACTAGCAGTTACAAGGATGAATTCTTGTAAAATAGTAGTTGAGAGACTTTTTCAGCTAAACCAGTTGAATACTATAGGTTTTGTTGTGCTGTTAGAAAGCTGTCTGGATATCAAAATGTAAACTTATTTGGGAATTTATTCCAGAAAAGGTAGAAATTTAATAAAATCAGATTGTTTTCTGACAACCAGTGCCTCTAGCAGAATTCTCATATAGCTTGATCTCCTGTTAGAAGATTTCCCGACTGCAACTAAATTCTCCCCTTCCTGTTTCATCAGTGTTTCCTTCAGACAGACTTCTACTACTGCAGTAAGCCAGTCTATCCACAGCCTGAGATAAGCACCATAGAACTGCTGCACTTTACTAGAACAGCTGCAGTTTAGCATCTTACGTTGCCACTGGCCGTTTGCCCCAGCTCTTTTGCAATTCTGAGGCTTTGTGGACAAATCACTGGACCATTTCAGTGTATTCAGTCTGAGGAAACCAATACAACAATTTTCAGTACACATTAAACTGACGTAAGTCATTAGTGCAGGATCTGCTAAAGACCCAATAGAAAGAAAGGGACAGAACAAAAATGGATAGCAGTTCTTATTCTGAGTGTACAGTGTTTGGATTCACTGCAACCTAAAATTAGCATAGATGTGTTTTTAGAACTTAATGCAACAGTTCTCTTCTTTTGCTTTAAGATCTTAAAATTGCCTATAAAAACTTGCTAATTCAAGACTAGTCTGCTACCAAAAAGTACTGGCAAATGCTTACTAATAAATAAAATGTGTGCTGCTATATGTACAGCTGAATTTGTGTTCCTCTTAGTTTTCCATACAGATCAAGATGATCCGTCTTCCAGTGATGATGAAGGGATGCCATATACAAGACCAGTTAAGTTCAAAGCAGCACATGGCTTCAAGGGACCTTACGATTTTGAGCAAATTAAAGTTGTTCAGGATCTCAGTGGAGAGCATATGGTAGGTCTCAAATTTAATCTGTGGTTTTGCTGAACCTGTTTAGCCTGCAATCCAACTTTTTGTTTTCATCTACTTGGTGATATTCAAAAATGACTGTCAGGTTTATTCTTTTTAAAGAGCAGTTTCATTCTGAAAATAATATTCTGGCAAGAAATTAAAATTTAACAGTTCTTCAGGGGTAAAAAAGTCTGTAGGTACTCAAGCTTCAGGGATTATCCAGAGCTTTTCCTTGAAGAGTTTTGGTATCGAGTGGTACTTGGTTTCTTGGTTCCTGCAGTTACAAATTTATACTGAAATAGGCTATGTTTCACTACGAGAACTGAACACAGAGTAGCAAGCAAATAAACTAGTCTGCCTATTAGAGGCATGAACACAAGTATTGAACAGAAATGCTAGATAGGTTTTGGAGGCAAAAATGGGGAGAGATTAATAAGGTATATGAATCAGAATGATAAGGAGGGGAGAGACTGGAATTACGGTATTTGCAGAGGTGCCTGTGGAGAGTGAGGCAGAAAAACTACCTATTCATCACTGTTGGAAGTGTGCATGCTGCCCTTCAGAGTCTGAAATACGTTCTAGTATTCCTGTCTTTCCAGTTTCTACTGCAGACAGCAACTGTCTGACAATTGAAATGGGGTACCCCATCTTCAAGTGTTAGGCTAAGGATAATGACCTACAGCAATCAGTTTGGTGACTGGAGATTGCTAGCTTGTCATCCACAACTAAAGTTTCCAGTCCTACTGGTAATCTATCTGTGGTAGTTTCCATCATGCCGGTATTTGACTTCTTTAAACCTAGAAAATCCCCAAAGGCATCCTAAAAGGTTGGTGGATTCAAATGCCTAATGGCTGTTTGTTAAATAACAGGAAGAAGTGGAATATTGCTAGTGTGGTACTGTTGTTTTTTATTGACTGCTGACTCTTCAGACTTTGCAGTGGAGAAAACTGTTGTCTCCACAGACTTTGTAAAATCCCCATGCCAAATCTGGATTTTAACAAATCTTTGTAGTACTCATTTTGGTTGCTGGAATTGATGTTACCAACCAGAATTTTTACTTAAAAAGAAAGAAAATAAAGATGTTAGCACAGCTTGCGCGAACTTCAAGTGCAGCTACAAATACTTGCCAGATGTACAAATCAAATAGCAGGTTCTAAGTCCCACGGAACGCTGGCTGGCTGACTGTTACTAACTGTGCCAGTTTCACGTAGGATGCTGTGGTAGTGCTGAGCTCCCTTAACTCCTCTAGTCCTACAGTAATGTGCCCTGTGGGCTGTTTCTTTCAAACGTTTTTGCAAGAATGTTCCACAATCCACCAGTCTCGACAATTACTTTTCACTGTTTGATCTACACTTTATTGTACTTGTGGTATCTTGTGTATGTACTAAATCTTGTCAGTTGACATTATAGAAAGGCTTTTTGGTATTGAAAAAAGCACTTTATGTAACTTCAACAATGATGTTTTTGTTTTGACAGGGTGCAGTTTGGACAATGAAATTTTCACACTGTGGTCGTTTACTTGCATCTGCAGGACAGGACAATGTAGTAAGGATATGGGTTTTAAAGAATGCTTTTGACTATTTCAATAACATGCGAATGAAGTACAACACGGAAGGTATCTTTCTATGCGTTGCTTGAGCTCTAAAACACTAGAAATTCTAGTTATTTGGGAGCTTAAAGTTGACCATGGTGCTTCTGCCTGTTTTCTAGGCCGTGTTTCTCCCTCCCCATCTCAAGAGAGTCTGAATTCTTCAAAGTCTGATACCGACGCAGGGGTACGTACACTAGATACTGGGGGGGAAGAGGTGGGGGGCTTACATTGTTCTGTAATGCCATATCTTCGTTGTTGCTTTATCCAGGCACACATTAAAGAGTTCTTGGCTTGTGTCTTTGAGGCATAGACAAACTGTCTTATCAATAGACATCTTCAGTCAAATACTGATATCCCATGCCTACAGGGTACAAGCAGGAAAGTACATCACTAAACTTAATGTATTACAAAATATGCATAGCTTTGCTGGGGCCTTCTGCCAGAGTAAATTTCTGAGTGAAATGCTAAAGGGGAACAAAAAATCTACATTGTTGAATTTCCTGTCTTAGAGGTTTTGCCTCAGAGCATTACTTATGGTCAACATCTGACTTGATGCCGTTTCTGAGGAAGGCCAAACTGAACAGTGATTAGTCAGACGCATAATAAAACCTGACATATTTAAATTTTTCACATCTGTGTAGAATAAAATGGAACATGACTGACGAGAAGTATTAAGACACTCTTACTTGTAGAGTGTTCAGATACTTTAGTAAACTTGCCATTAAAGTTAATGTAGTTAAGGTTAGGGTTTTTTCTGGGTTTGGTTTCCAGTAGTGTAAGAAACAGATGACAAAAATCGGGGTTTAAGCAAAGATTTTGGCAGTAGCGTTATTTAATGTGCACTGTTTTGGGAGGGGGGAGATGAGGGGAGGGCAAGAATCTTTTTTTTTTTAACCATAGTTAAGTGAATAAACTTGCTTAGTCACACATACTAGGAATGTTGTTTTGACTGTATTTTTGCTGAAGAGGTTTTGTATAGGTACTTCTAGAGTGGTGGTTTTATTATTATTGTTACTTTGTACCTGTTTATTCTGAAAGAGTCTCTTATTAGGAAGTTGTTATTCTTGATGCAGGCTAGAAACATGGAAACTAACTCACAGTTTATGTTCTAAATTGGAATACAGTTTTCAAGGTTGATATACTTTGTTCCAAAAACTTATCTTTAGACATTTGCTTAAATTGCTGTCAAGTTTATCCCATTGAATAAAAGCTATGTGGATGGAAAATGTAGAGCTTTGCAATTTTAGAATTTCAAGATGATGTTTTGTAGCCCATTGTACTTTAAATTTACTTTGGTGGTTTATTGTAGAGTCATAAGAGTTACTCTTCAAATTGTTATTGGCCCTGTACTTTTTCTAAGCAGTAATTGCTTGATTATTCATTTTTCCAGCTAACATTTTGTGATGTTTCTATACATTTCTCTGATAGATTTGCAGTGGAGTTGATGAAGACCCAGATGATAAAAACGCCCCATTTCGTCAACGACCATTTTGCAAATACAAAGGACATACAGCAGATCTTCTTGATCTTTCCTGGTCTAAAGTAAGCACCTTAATACAGACAGTTCTCTTGTTTTCATTGTTTTCTTTTGTCAATTGCCATTGGAACCATACAACTAAACAATATGAAACAATCACTGAAGTTAAGAGAAAATATTTGTAGAGAGCTTACTCCAGCTGAGATAGTTGGGATAAAATGAACAAATCTCTTGGGCTTGTATCGTTCAAACTTGTCTTAAAAAAATTAAGCTAGTAACAATTACAATTGTGTATTCAGTAGTGAAGTTAAATTGTTTAGAGTTGGAGGAATTTCCTTTGAGCTGTGTGATTTCTGATTTATGGTGTTACCGCTCCTGTCTTTAGTATGCTTCACTGGTGTGTTTTTTGGGGTTTTTGGCAAAGTGCATAGATTCTAAAGTTGCTGAATATATACCTGTATCTTAATATAAGAGAATTACCTGACAATTACCTTATGCTTAACTTTGAAAATTTTTCACATAAAGCTTATTCAGTTAATTCTCCTCATTGGAATACAGTTATAGTTTTAAGAACACAGTCTGGCTGAAGGATCTTAGGCAGGAGAGACTGTCACTCCTTCTCTGAAGCCTGTTGTGCTGTGTCTTCTCTGAATGCTTTAACTACTTTCCAAGTATTCATTTCCATTGACATTCTTCCAGAAAATTTTCTCTGTCTGAACATCAGTGTACTGGTCTTAAGGAAAGCACCGATCAGTAATGATAATTTGGATAAAACATTTTATCTGAAAGGATAAAATTAGGAATTTCATGTCAACAAAGAAATTGGTAAGGCTTTACCAATCAGATTGCTTTTGTATTTTCTGTTACTTTTCTGTCTGTTAATAACCATGGAACTCTCTTGTTTCACAGAATTACTTCCTGCTTTCTTCTTCTATGGACAAAACTGTCAGATTATGGCACATATCAAGAAGAGAATGTCTTTGCTGTTTCCAGCATATAGATTTTGTCACTGCTATAGCATTCCATCCAAGGGTAAGTGTAATCGCCTTCTTTCTTCTAGAGAGGCAGAACTTGATATTACAAGAGTTCTTTCCCCTTTATTTTCAAGTAAATAATAATTGTTGAATAATAGAGCGTGTGCGCTTTAAAGATACGGCTACTGGATAATATTCTGGAACTTAAAAGTGTTCGTCTTCACTAAACTTTACTTGCAGTGTCCATTTGGTTTAACTGTTTGTAGGCATGATGTGGAAAGTGAGTTGTCTATTGGCTATAACATCATAGCTGGTATAGTTTTGAGTAACTTTGGAAATTCTGACTTTTCACAATGAGGGATATTGTAGTTAAATAGCGGGGGGGGAAGCAATAATGGAGTTAATCAGATTGTCCAGAGACCACGGAATCCTTGAGGATGTTTAAAGCTTAACAGGATATAACCCTTTACAGTCTGATCAAACTGTTGAGGCTGTCTTTGCTATGAGCAAGGGAGGTGGACCAAAAACCTCCAAAGATCCTTTCCCAACCTATCTTATTTTATGATTTAAAAAAAACCCCACACAGTCCTGTAATGAAGCTTCCTAATATAAAATTCAAGTAGAGGAAAAGCATTTTTCAGTGTTCTGTGAACATACACAACTGGTAGGTGTATGAGGAACTCTGAAAGGAGCTTTCAACTGCTGACAAGGTTAATGTTTTTCTAACTTGAGAGAGTAAAAAGTAAGTGTGGTAAGTGAACAATTTTCTCACTTGAGATATACACACTACAAGTGTGTTATCTTGTCAAAAATCTGTAAGAAATTGAACTCTTATTTACCAGTAATTTTAACATTGTCTTTTCAGCTGCTTTAAAGGTTATAATCAACTCACCTGAGAGTTCTTACTTGGAAGATTCTGGAGAGATGCTGTTTGGAAGTCGGGCGGGAAGGTTTTAAGGAAATTAGGGCATACTCATAGCACAAGTGGAGATTAATGTAGTGTGTCCTCTCAGGATGACAGGTACTTCTTAAGTGGTTCATTGGATGGGAAACTCCGACTCTGGAACATTCCTGACAAAAAAGTGGCATTATGGAATGAAGTAGATGGGCAGACAAAATTGATTACAGCTGCCAACTTCTGTCAGAATGGCAAATACGCAGTCATAGGTACATACGATGGAAGGTGCATCTTCTATGACACAGAGGTAAAAACTTCTTAAGACTGGGTATTTTTTCATGTTAAATAACAGATTTAAGAGTCATGCTTATTTAAATATCAAGAAACGAACCTATTTGAACTTGAAGCAAATTAAAGTTTCTGCGCAATTATTTCAAATCAGGATGTGTTTTAATATCTTCTCAGCACTTGAAGTACCATACACAAATACACGTGCGTTCTACCAGAGGCCGAAATAGAGTTGGAAGAAAAATCACTGGCATTGAACCCTTGCCTGGAGAAAATAAGGTACTGTCTGTCAGTGCAACTTTGGCCCAGTAGTGGAGTCTGATATTCATATCTAACGCTTATTAAATTTGTGCTGTCTTGTTTGTAGTCACTGACTTTAAATCACAAGTCTTTTAACACTACTAAAATGGACACTAGTCTTTGCTGATTTAGTCTAATACAATACTAAATAGTAGTGAACCAGAAATATTTTTCTAAATGGCATTACGCTCTGATTAATGTAAAGGTGAGAAAATGCTTACAGATGGCTTTTGGCGAAAAATTCTTCGGCATAACTAACCCTTCTCAAATTTAATGTTTGTGTGGAAATGTATTTCGTACAGAAGCTGTTACCCAAACCAGTGTACTCCATTCTTCAGAATCAGTCCTTTTATTTAGCTTCAGTCTTCAACAGCTGTTATCACCTATATTGTACTTTTATCAATGACACAGAAATTACTTAATTCCAAAGATGTGCAGAAGATTCAGAAATCAATAGTGCCTTTGGGTTTGCATCCAACGTAGTGCCTTCGCGTGTTAGATGATGTAATAAAACACAGCTCAGCATGAACTCTTTTGAAAACAAATCAGAAGTTCTGTAATCTGATGGTGATGGTGTTCCAAGAGTTGTCACAACTTTGTTGCATAAATTACTTGACTGCTATTCTGCTATACGCTTTTCTTAGTGTCATCTTGAGACTTACTGCTAACCTACAGTGCTCTCCACTTCTAAGATACCGTAAAAGGTCTAATCAGCTGAATGCCCCTTTGCGTTTTGACAACCCTTTCATAGACTTCTCTGTTCCTTTTAAGTACATTTAAGCTTCTCGTCTGGAAAACATGAAAAGGAAGCAAACTCATATCAACCAAGAAAAGCCCAGTTTGTTTATATAGCAGATAGTAACCTCTGATCTGTGCTTCATGATGGATAGGTCATGACTGCAGAAATTTACTTAACTCGAAAGTTCTGCTATATTATTGTGGAATGTGTTCCAGAATAGCCTTTGCAAATTGATGACTGTTCTCGGGGCCCACATTTTACTTCAGTAAAGAGCAGTTGTTCTGGTTCAGATCAGCTGGGATGATCCTGACAGTGAAGTTGTGATCTGTCCGTTGACAGAAGAGAGAAAAATGTTATTGTCCTGAATCCTGTTCTGCTGCTTTGGGCCTATTCTTTGTCTCGGTCACTTTTATTATTTTTTTTTTAATCAAAAGAACTGGAATTCTGGCTGTTTGAATGAATTCTGTTGCTCCTTCTCGGGCATGCAAATGGTTTCCACTCCTAAATTTTATTTATTTCTTTTCTAGATACTAGTGACATCAAATGATTCCAGAATCAGGTTGTATGACCTAAGAGATCTGTCTTTATCTATGAAATACAAAGGTTATGTCAACAGCAGCAGCCAAATCAAAGCCAGCTTTAGGTAAGACAGTATTACAACAATAGAGTTGTTGGATTTGGGAAATGCTGTGGCTGAAGGATGTGAAGTTTTAAGTAACGTTTACTTTGATATGAAACTGATCCTCTGAAATGTCACTTGGCTCAGAACACAGAGGTAACAAAAGGCTCTGATCAAGAATGACAGCTGCCTATGAGCAGGGAGCTTCTGTGAATGAGTGAATCCTTCAACAGTCCATTACTGTTGCTGTAAACAGAGGAACTGTGCTAGAACTGTTGGGGCTGGGACACTGCATCTTTTCTATCCTCCATGATAAATAGGTTTTATTTCCTTAATTTTGTCAGGTTTTGTTGCAGGTGGGTTGGTCACCCAACTGTTACACAGGCAGTGACCGACAGGCTTGGGCATCATCACTGTCAGGAAACAGCCTGCAAATCTGAGTTGGGATTCTCTTTTTCTCTGTGCTGGCCTAAGATGCTTTTCTGAGTTTGAGTGTATTATTGTGACTATCATGGCAATACTGGGTTTTAAGGTAGTAAAAGAGAGGGGGTAAAAGGGGGAACAGAACAAAAACTCCTCTCCCTTCAGTCTTGCAGGAGCTCAAGGGGAAAAACACTTGGGTATCTGTTTAACCTGGATGTTTGAGCAGGGGAGGATGGCAGTGCTTAAAGAATAATGCTAAGTTTAAACTCGACTGTCAGCTGTTGACCTTTGAAAGCATCTTTAAGGCTGACCCAGTATTTCACAGAATGACTGAGGTGAGAAGGGACCTCTGGAGGTCATCTTGTCCAACCCCCCTGCTGAAGATTAATTTCCCAAGTTAAGTCATCCCTACTTACAGGGCTGGAGCATAGTTAGTGATAGAGTTTAGGTATGTGGTATGCTCATGCAGTAGGTAAATTAATAGTAAATACTTGAGATGGATTTGCAGGTACTGTTTTTCTCTGTCAGTGTGCATTATACAGTCATCTGGTTGCAATCTTGTTGAATGCCTTTCATCTTCTACCTGTGTAGATTATTTTTTTTTGCCCATGACTGTATTGTAAATAATTCCTGTTACACAGTCTCAGATGTTTACACAAGTTTCATTTTCTTGTTGCTGAGTATAGATGTTAGACTAACTCTCTTCTGTGTCGGAAGCTGCAGGAGAACAGCTGCTGTGTGCTATTAGTGAGAACTATTTCTTTTGTCCCGAGGGAGAGCATCGAGAAACCTGCACGCACATTCATTTGAGGCCTAATTGTATTTTTGAGCTGCAGCCACTAAAGGATTAGTGTGAATTGTGAATTTGGCCTGATTGCGGTTGTAAAGCTGCAGGTCGTCTGGAGAGCTACTGTAATGGTTGCTTCAACAGCTAAGAAAAGTAATGTTTTTCTTTTTTAACTTTTTAGCCATGACTTTACCTACATTGTAAGTGGTTCAGAAGATAAATATGTTTATATTTGGAGTACATACCATGACTTGAGTAAGTTTACATCTGTAAGAAGAGACCGTAATGACTTCTGGGAAGGCATTAAAGGTAAAAATCAGCTTTTGATCTTTGTTTTATCAAAGTGTATGTGATTTAAAATATTAAATACTTTTATCTTTTAGTTTTTATTTGCTCAGCAGTGCTATTAATCTATTTGAACAAATTCTTAACATAGCAAGATGCCCTGTAACTGGTGCGTTTTCAGTAAGTGGACTGTCAGAAACCTTGTCCAGAGGAAACTCTACAGATGCGTGATTGGGATGGGAAGAGACAGTAGCTAAAAAGCTTGTCCAGAGATTCTGTATGAGATTCTGAATGAATGTAAGGTTTTGCTGGCAGAACTTGATTGTATAAGTGTAGAAATTAAAATAATTGTAATCCTTAGATCCCTTACAGATAAATGACTTTGAAAATAAGTGCAAGCTCTTTTTTTTTTCTTTATGGCAGTATTTCAGAAAAAAACCCAAACCCAACTCTCTTATCTCCTACACACACACAGAGCTTTTGGGAAGTGTGGGGCCGTGTTTATATCAAACATGTTTTGGAGCTCCTGCCAGTTAGTTTTAGGCACTTACAGGAACTTCTGAGATCCATGAGTTTATAAAACAATGACAGTTGCTCCTTGAATGATGAGCTTACCTGGTGCCAGCAGCACTAAGATTCTTGGGTATTTACTAAAATTTATGCCTGCTATTCTTGTAAAATTAACAATTCCTTGAAATAAGGTAATCAAAATTGGATTGTCTTTCTGAAGCGCACAATGCAGTGGTTACATCTGCGATTTTTGCTCCCAATCCTGGTTTGATGGTGTCACTGGAAACTTCTGAAAAGCAAGAAACTGAAAGTAAGGGAGAAGATTCTGAAACATCAGATACCATACCCTCTGGTAGGTGTTTGAGATGAGCTCCACTTGATACCATGGTATGAAGAGAAAAAGATTATTAAGAATTGCAGTGTAGAATGGGGGGTTCTTGAGAAAAAAAGCCCTTGCAGTGGCATTGACATGTATTCCTACCTTATCAGTTGAACATTTTGGCAGCTGTTGCATTTTTAAAATCTGAGAATGTGAAGTGAGGGGCATAGCTGTTGTCCTGTGTACTTTAGAATTAGTCTTTTTACACCTGACATGTAAAAAGGTAGAGCTGTACCAACATATAATGAAGAAAACTCCCTTTCCTAGAAATGCAGATGTTTCCTGTTCTCTAACCAATACATCAAGAAAGTGATAGAGGAAGAAGGGTGTCACAGTGATAGCTTGTCTTTTAATGAGAGCTTGATTTTTATATTTTCTTTAATGAACTAACAGTTTATTCTCTTTCCTTATTAAGGAGCTTTGAAGACAGATCACACAGAAGTGCTTTTATCAGCTGACTTTACTGGAGCAATCAAAGTCTTCATTAACAAAAAGAAATATGTATCTTAGTTGGTTTGCAACTGACAGCATAAAGCTATGGTACTGTGGGATTAAAATTCTATAAATAATGTGGGCAAAAGCAAAGTATCTAATATAATAATGTTACAGGCTGATTTATTTTTAAATCTTTATTTTAAGGCTACTTAAATATTGGATCTTTGGAAAGCAGTGTCTGCCTATTAACACCTGGGCTTGTAGAATAGAAAGGAATGTGTAAGAGTAATCCTGCCAAACATTAGACTCTAAACTTTCTATGAACAGTTGTTTAGCAACGTAATTGTGAACCTGCACAGGTTTCTGCACGAAAACGTATTCACACATGTGTGTGCCTTGTGGTTACATGCACTAATTTGAACATGTATCAAAAGGATTTTAGTGCTGCATGTGGCCACTAGATGTCAGGAATGGGGATGGGAAGGGAAGGTTGGAGATACGGCTGAAAAAATACTGAATGATCGTCTGATCTTTGCACAAAATTCCATTTGAGAAAGGTCTTGAATTTGTAGTAGCTATTGTTCAGAATTTTAAGTTATGCAAGTTTTTGATGGGTCAGCAACCATGTGTAAATGTTTTTATAAATTTCTCAACTTCAGGACGTGAAAATTTTTGTTGTCTTTTAATTGTTGTGGACTTTAGATTCCTTTCATATATATAATTTTTTGCACACTGGAGCACAATACTTGTGTAAAGAAGTCTCTCATTCCTTGTTCACGGGCACCAGGATATATTCACCTTCCAGACAAAATTAAGCTGCATTAGAAAGTTCTTATATTTTACAACTATGTAAAATAAACTGTTTACATTTTTTAAGCATTGTAGCTTAAAGTTTTAAGTTCTTCTCGTTTGTTTAGTGCCACTGAATTTTGAAAGTCTTTGTAAATATTCATATAAAACACCTATGAAGTAACATTCTGGGTATCATAACCCATGAAATGTTATTGATGGTAAAGTGTTTCAGAGAACAGATGTATCATTAAACTTGGTCACACACCTGGAAATTGTTGCTTCTTTTCCATTTTGATTCATAAATTTGCCTTTTGACTAAGTAGTTTTGCTCTGTTTCTCAGATGATCTTGCATGTACTTGTTAGCTTTTGAATTCTACTTTTCCTGATCTTGTCACTTCTTTGTTGACAGCTTTCTTTCTGAAGTAGTGGGAAATAGAGTACTACCACAGATATTAAGTGGAATTAGGAGTAGTTATGTGATAGCTTAGTGTGAGGAGGAGTCTTAGAAAGTGTGTAAAGAAGCCTCTCCTTCCTGTTAATGAAAGAATGAAGGCATGGAAACGCAGGAAATCAGTCTCTGCTTAATTCTTTTCTACTCAGGTGAATTTGACCACGACTTTGTGTGAAATAGTCTTGAACAAGAAAGGCAGTTGCAAGGGGGTATATCATCAGACAAAATAAGCTAAAAAAAGGTACATGCGTATAAAATTATTTTCAGTTGACACACTTGGAGTAAGTTTGACTCTGATTTGAAAATATCTGTATAAATGAGACAAGCCAAACTCAAGATTTTTTTGTTACTTTGGGCTCCACTGAATTCACAGAAGTGAGGAGATGGCACAAGAAGACATTTGGGTTGTGACTCCAAAACTGAGTTTCTATGGTAGGTTATATATGTAAAAGATTGTAGTTGACTGTTATTGCTGTGAGCTGATCCCAGACACTTCTGGAGTTTGCTATAGATATTCTACGTGTTTAGTGACGTGCAAACTAAGAAGCTGCTTTGTGCGGTGCGAACACCATCCTTTGCTTACAGGTACCTTCTCTCTAGTGTCCGCATATGGCCTTCCCATCTCTGGAACTAGAAGCGCAGACTGGAGGAAAAGGGATGTGGTCTTCGCATTGTTTCTTTTGGGGTACGCTAATTTTTTTAGGTATGCTGTTGTCCCGTTCCTGCTTTCCCTATGTTATAGTTAAAATGGTAACTGCAAAAATTAGTAATGAATAACAGGAGGAAGGCACACTTACAATCTGATAAGAAGTACAGATAAGAGGATGGGTCCAAGCCCAGCTTTTCAGAGCGACTGAAGACCTGGCAGCTGTCAACATGCAGTGTTTCATGTATATTTGGGACTAAGTGGGCTTCAGGAGGGATCCTGCAACAGTAATGGCATGCATCTTGGCAGGTTGTTTTAAATGTTCTATGCAAACAGTCTCTCTGTAACTTCTTAAAAAAAACCCCAAACATTCAGATTATTAAGATTTAAACGACTGCTTTGGAGATCAGAGTTGAACTGTAGTTTTGCCTTGTAGCTGCCAGAAAGTCTATTAAGGTGTTGTGTTGGACCTGTTAAGTATTCGGGTGATCATAAAAAAAGGTTATTGTTGTTTGTTATCCAGGATCTTGTGCAGGTAGTAAACAAAGTTGATCTTGAGGAAGATGTTTGACTTCCATTTATCTTGATATTTATGTTCTAGCACTCGCAGGTCCGGTGTTCCTCTGCAGTGACCTAGTATTCTTTATGCTTTTTCCCCAGCTGAATTGTGTTGCGTGTTTCTAACGGTTCAGAAGTCATTGTCTCTTTCCCTCTCCTTCCAAAAGTTACATCAGTTCAGTGGTGTTTGAGTCTCAGTGGTGCTGTGTCCTGTCTCATCTGCTACTGAGTCTTAAGGCTTGTCTGGTACCTTTCATAGCTGGGTTCTGCTTCTGTGTGGAGCCTCCAAGTTCTCCTTGCAGGTGAATGTCAAGTTGCAGGTAAACGTCAGTTACTCTGCTGAGCCTGTTCCGTTCAGTCAAGTGCCTTCACTGTTTGTACATCAGGTATTGCCCTTGCACTGCAAAGTGATGTTCCCTCAAGCAAAACATGGGTGGAGGTATGTTAAAATAAAACACTTCCTCTTGTGCTGGAGGGTTTGTTTCTCTCTGGACTGCTTATTCCAAGGGCCTACGTAACATTTTGTTCTTTAACAGACATCGTTGACATCCATGTAATCCAAATTCTGCTTACAGAATATGACTGAGAATTGCTAGGAAGCAGAAATGAAGAATTGCCATTGTACAGGACCTTGGTGCAGGAGATGTCTGAATTAACACAGTTGCTTCCCAAGAATCAATAAAATAAGCTGATTGAAGTGTCATAGATCACTTGAACTCTTCCCTTTAACACTGAATTTCTACAGTAACTGGCTCCTCCCAGCTAGTTCTGGCAGCAAGCAGCTATGAATGGAAACAAAGCTGTTTCTCTGCTACCTTTGTCTCTTTCAGTGCTGGGCACCCAGCCCAGTGCATGTGTAGAGGACAAAAACAACAGTTCAAGTAGATTAATAATGCTAAAATTTGATCTTTAAATGCTGCACAAGTCACATTTTCTCAAGTTAAAAAGGGCGGGGGTATTTGGGTTTTTTGATTGGTGAGATTTTTTTGTTTTTTCACTGAAAGCTATGCTGAACGCAGCCACTGACGTGATGCTAACACTGTTACATATAAGAGCAGTAGCCAGAGACCTGGCAGAATTGATTTATCAGGCACAGGGAAAGTTGCTGTATGCTTTTTTGCCTGCCGTTAGCAATTTATTGCACGCATGTTCAGGAAAATGTTGGAAACTGGCCACTCTTCAAATTTGATTCCAAGTGAACTTGCAAGTATGAATGAATGCTAAGCTGCTGTCTTCTGAAGCAAACTTGCATGCTGTCTTTTTCTGGAATATCAAGCAAGGCAAATTTATTTGTATTTTGTCAATGTCTGTTTTCTGTGCATTATCAATCATGTATATGTAACTGGAGAGAAATCTTGAGAACTGCATGTAAGCGCATTGCTTAATTTTGTGAACGTGGGAACAGGCTTGGAAGGCTGTAGGGAACTGTTGACTAGTTCTGAGGATGTGGTACTGGAGTAGTGATTCTAGGTTCTTTATGCTAGTGGCTATAGCTGTTACTTCTGCTTTCCTATTATTTTGCTAATAGTATTGGCCTGCTGCTGAGATGCTACAGAGGCTTTTCAGTTCATGCGATCAGAAACTGGTCTTTTTTTCCTGTATGTGCTTTAGCGACAGTGCTTCAGGCTTCTGTGTGGAAATCTGATCAGAACATAATGCTAAGTAAATGGAGCATGAAAAATAAGTGAAGCCAAGTGCCACAAACAAAAGAACATACAAAAAACCATTCAGAAAAAGACTTTGAGTACTTGTTTAAGGCTGTGGGTATATTTTGCATAACTGCAGTAAGCAATAAGCATATGCTTAGAGCTGTGCAAATAAGTTTGTGCTTCCAATAACTGAAACTGCTTTGACGACTTTAGGATTCATACAGAAATGTAAGCATGTTCTTAACTACCCTCCTGAATAAAGGTTAGCATTATATTACGGTGGTTATCAGAACAGCTTGTTACAGAATCGCACAATACTGAAGGTTCAGGGAGACCTCTGGAGCTCTAGGCTGAGCTCAACCGGGGTCAGAGCAGGTTGCACAGGACTACGTCCAAGCTGGGCTTTTAATATCTCCAGGGATGGACACTCCACAATTTCCCTGGGTTACCTGTCCTGGTCAGGCTCCCACTAAGTGTTTTCTAGATGTCTGTCTGTTTTTCTACTTAGTCCCTCTGATTGTGTACTTAGATAAGTGTACTAATGCCATTTTTGTCGTTTTAGTCCTGCTAGGCTTTGCTTGGGTGAATTTGTGACTTAAGTTGTTCGGTTCTTCAGCAGGCTGTTTTTATGGAGGTAACTGCTAAATGGTCTGACACAAGGCTGAGGTCAGTTTTGATCAGTGTCTTTAACAGCCGCTTTTCAGTGGTTTTAGGCTCAAGACTTAAATTTGTGGAAATCTCTGAAAGACCTTGCACAGTATATTCTCAAACTCGGCACTGCTGGAGCTTCCTCTAAACTGTTGCCAGTTAAAAGGTTCTGCAGCTGGAGCCCTTGTTAACTATTACAGTATGCACATGCTCAGGAAGAAAACTCTTCTAAAACTTACTGCAAAGTCAGTAAGCTCTTTCTGAGGACATGCTTCTTGTAAGATGTTACAGACATTCTGGGCTGCATTATCCACAGTGCTACTCAGATTGTACTTGGATTTGCTTGGGGGAGATTTGTGAAAGGTGGGGTTTGAGACTGCAGTAGTGGAGTTTTTCCCTAAACTACCTGGTGAGCTGGTAGCTTTTATGCTTGTACCATGATGATGATGATTTTTCTAGTACTGGAGGCGAACACGGTGTCAAATGTGTTCTGTATTTCCCCAGTGTGTGTCCTATAGCTGCCAGGGTTGTCTGACTTCTCCAAAAACACATAATAATTCTTTGGTTCTGTCATCTGTCACCTGTTGCAGGTGTAGGTAAGATTCTTCTTACTTGCCCCAAACCATGTCAGTGTATTCCCAGTTATTATTTGACTCTACTTTTAATTTCTTCTGCAACAGAAACAAGTAATAATTGATGAACATGTTCATTTACTTAAGTAGCAGTATGTTACTTTGAGTTAGCCCAGCATTCTGCTACTTAAAGCACTGAACGGTTTTTAAGTCAAGTACAGATACAGACAACAGGTTGACACTTCTATTCCATCATTCTGTCTTGAACCCAGATATTTTTTTTTTTTTTTTACGGTAAAAGTCTACTAACCTTTGGCTTCAGTGGCAACTCAGGAAATTCTTACAAGGCTTTCAGAAACCAGGTAGTATTTGACAAGCCCTCTGTAATGTGAATTTAATGTCAGGCTGCAGCATGCTCTCTCTAAGCTATCCTTTGATTTCCTTGATTAACAATCTAATCCATGAATCTGTGTTTTCAAAAGTGTGAAAATCCTGCAGTTAGATTATCAATTAAGTGGGGCTTGTGCTTCTAGACACTTGGGTGCCTTGAGAGTAACATCTGCCTACCAGATCCTGAAGAACTGAAGTAAGCATGTTGTCATCTGTGAAGCATGAAAAGTCATAGGCAAAAAAGAAAACCACATCAGTAGGTAGAACTTAACCTCATCGGGCTTCCTCAGGTGAGAACAGCCGTCTCGTGAGACATGGGTGGGAGCCGCTGTCATACCTGCAAAACTGCTCTGCTTTGCTTTAGGACAGTGTCAGTTCTGCTGATGTCACTGAAGCTGGGAAGTTTTTCTCTCTGGAAGGGAGAGATGGCTGCCTACAAGAATTCACTTCTGCCTTCAGTAGGAAAACCCCAACCAGCCATCGCTGTTCTACCTCTGAAGAAAGCTGTGGAAAGCCTGGGAGGGTAGTGGGGCTGCTGGCCAAGACTTTGTTCCTCCATGTGGAAAAGCGGCTCAGGAGTGCCATGGAGTTCTGGAATAAATATCAGAGCTGCTTTCAGACCAGACCACATGCAACCTGTTCTGCCTACAGTTCCCTTGTCTGAGATCAGTGCCCTTCTGCATGCTGTGATAGAGCCAGGTCCTAAACCAACCAGTTCTTCATACCTACTTGACCTGTCTTGCTTCTGGGCTTGGTCAGACGTTCTCCTATGGAAGCATCCCCTTCAGAACTGGGCTTCAGCCATCGTCCTGCTTTCTTGTCTTCAGGGTGAAGACAAAGCATTGTTCTGCAGGAAAGAGCTCTGTAATGGATGGAGTGTCACACACCCCCTGGAGGGTCACATTTACACAAGACATTCAGAAAACAGACTTGGAAAGTTCCAGACCATTCCCTAGTGTTCCATGGGCAACACAACCTCAACTTCTGATGTATGTGTTTCTGCACAAGGAGCAGGAGATCCACATAGCTGCCCTTATAGCTCCTTGCTTTTGGTGTCTGGAAACAGATATTAAAGAGTAGTAACACAGTTCAGAAATTTTGAAAAGGTGAAAAATTCTTAAATTGGCCTGATTCAAGTGCAGTACTTCACACTGTAGAGCATACTGTGAAATAGATTTTTTTTTGAACTATGTTGACCCCTTCATACAGTTTTCCAGTTGGCCTAGCATTTCTGTACAAGGAGATAAACATCATCAAGGATATTTTTACTACTTTCTTTTGCTTTTTCACACAGACTTGACCTGTAAAATACTTGGCTGAGATGAGGCAGCAATGTTATTTTGACCTCAAGTGGGATGTCCAGCAGCTGTGCATACCCTCCTCTTAACTGCTGTTGTCTTTGTCCGAGCTAGAGAGATGCTCATGGGAGTTGTGTGAGATGTTAATAATCCTCTTGTGTGGCAGTTACTGTAAACGATCTTTAAAGACTTCAAGCACAGGAAGATAAATAGGGGAGCTGGATTCTGCTTCGTTACCGTATCGCTCTTTCTTAAACCAAAGCCTGGGCTTTCATACCGAACACATCTGTTCAGGTTTGATCCAGGATGCAGGAAAGCGGGCCAGCATGAAAAGGAGCATTGCCAGCAGTGCAAGGGAAGTATCTTTTGCCTCTCCTCAGCGCTGATGAGGCCACTGCTTAGTGGCCTCATCAGAGTGCAGTGCTGGGTTTCCCAGTACAAGAGACATGGACGTACTGGCGAGAGTCCAGCAAAGGGCTACTTGGATAACGAAGAGCTTGGAGCATCTGACACATGGGAAGAGCCCTGGAGAGTTGGGGCTCTAAAGCCCGGAGAAAGGGCAGCTCGGGGGCATCTTACCCATATTTATAAATTCCTGATGGGTTAAAGACAACTCATGCAGACTCTTCGCAATGGTATCCGGTGAAAGAGTAAGAGGCAGTGGGCACAAATTAAATAGGGTAAATTCCACTTAAACATGAGTGGGTTGTATGTGGGTTTTGGTTTTTTCCCCAAGTCAGGGTGGTCAAACACTAGAACAGACCAAACCTGTGCCCCTTGAAGTGTTCTCTCATGGGCTCGATTTACCAGAGTTGTTCTTGCACCAGGGAAATGGTGTCTTTGCAGTGTTCTGCTCACTAGGGATGTAGATTGCCCAGCCGGCGAGACAGCCAGGGCAGCGCTGTTCCTGCGTGTGCGACCACGTTCGTGACGTGCAGGCAGCAGCTCCACAGCAGCTGTCGGTGCTCTCCGCTTGCACGGCGAGCCCGGTGGGTTCTGGCTGGCCCTCACCAACACCCATGTCTTGACCCCTCTCCCACGGTCTGGGTGTACAGAATACCTGAAGTGTTTGGGGGGGTTCTATCTCTATCCAGTTTACTGTAGCAGAAGGGGGGAAAAAAAAAAAGTCTTTTAAGAGAAATTAAAAAGGGAAGATTTAGAGATATGCTGGAGTAGCTGTCCATCTAATTTGTAGTTCTGTATCTGAAAATAGTTAACACCATATGTTTCAGAAGCAGCATGTCTCTCTGTTTCATTTTCTTAAATCAGATTTTATTATAAAGTATTTTATTTTCCAGGAACTAAACCTTGGGAGAGCTTCTATTTATTGTACTTCAACAAAATATAAAAGTCTGGTGGCCAATATTGTCTCTTCAAGGCTTATAGCTATACTAAGGACAGTGTGGTACGTTAAAGGGATTCACCATTATTGGTGGTTCCTCTTCGTGCTACTTCGGTGACCCTTAGTGCAAGGAGGAGTTCACCCGTAGTCTCTGCAGACCCTTGTGTGTTCTTCCATGAAGGTGGACGCTGTTGGGAGCTTACGGGATGCACCAGCAGCCATGGAAGCAGTGCAGCTGCCATGACTGGCATCCCCAGAAGCTGAGGAAGGAGAACACAAGGAGCACGGCAGCCCTGGCATGCAGCGCAGCAGTGTCTGATCCTGCTGAGCTGGGTACTCACCCGGAGGGTGCCCTTCTGGGGAAGGCAGCGCCTGGACTGGCATTCCTCCCATCTTCCAGGAGCTGTGCCCGAGCAATCCTGGGTAAGTCAGCGGAGGGCAGCCCTTTAACAGCAAGGGCTTCGTGGCCGTGGATTAAGCACCAGTTTACTGCTGCACAGCACCAGTTTACTGCTGCACAGCTGGAGCACGCTGCTTTCACAGGCACAGGGAAGCCAACAGTAAGTAGCTGCTTACTGACAGTCCCAGTGCCACCTGCAGTGGTAAGGGACAGGATCAGTAGGCAGGACAGATGGCACGCAGGCACTGACGGCAGGAGCTGTGGAGTCCAGCTGGCAGCTCTTGCCATATCCAGCTTTGCACGGTGTTTATAGCTGTCCTGGTGCCGTAGCTGGGCTTCCGAGCACACCAGAAGTGCTGGCTGGCTGCGTGTGTACCTAAGGAGCGATACCTGATCAGATTACCCAAATACATAGTTTTTCCCTTGCTTTGTCAGGAGGCACGAGCTACGCAAAAGCCATTGCTCAAGGAGTTCTTCGCTTGCGGACCCGTCGGCAGTCTGTGTCTTGGCTTTGGTATCGAGAGAGGTAAGTGTGCAGATGTGATTATAAAGCTACTTTTTTTCTTTCTCTTTTAAATCTCAAATACTTGAACTACAGTAAAACGTTACGGCTGTATCTCACTGGAACTTCCAAGCTGGGAAGCTGAAGATGTAATGGCATTTATAATCCTCTCCCTCCCCAGCAAAAAAGCATGTCTGAATCGGGGTTACAGAGTCCTGCAGGTTTGCTGCCAGCATGCAGGCCCCTGTCCAACGGATTAATCACCTGCTTAAGGTTAATCACATAGTTAAGTGTTTTTTCTAGGATAGTCCCATTTGCAGGTGACAAAAAGGCCCACAGGTAACTGGTGAAGGCAGTGCGAAACAGGATGATTGCCTCATGTTATGCAGTGCCTTTTATCTTGGATGACTTGTGAGAAATAAAATTCTAAACCTGCCACTAACCCTTCAACTTTGGGAGGTTTTCGTAGCTGGTCCAGGAATCCCCTATATATGGTTCCAGACCTTATATTGGCATCAGCTGCAAACTGATGTTAGCCAAAAAAACAGATTCTTCCTTAAGGCATCCTTGGTGGTATAATGCTACTGGTAAGTGGGAAAGTTTCTACTATCAGTCTAATATGTCCTCTGCAAATTTGGTTTTCTTGTACTCTGTGCTGTCCACTGGATCTGGGGAGGAGGTGGCAGGAGAGCTGTTTCACCCACGTTGGCTATACCTCCCAGCGTGTTCCCTCACTGGTCTCTGCAAGCTGGTGCTGCTGCTCAGCCTCTGATCAGCCAGGCAGGTGTGGCTGCCCCGATGGCTTGGAAGCAAACCCCAGGGGGTCTGAAGGCTGGAATAGATGTAAAGATGCATGTCTCTTTGCAGTTAGCTTGGGTTGCCCGACTATGCTGTATTCTCTGGGAACATTGATTTCCAGGGTGGAAAGAAAGATTGTCTGTAGAGTGGCATCACCCCTCCCGTCCTTTCTCATCTCCTCCTTGGCTGCTGGTTGAAGCAACCTGGACAGCTCTTAGCCCGCACCCAATATCATGGGTTTTCACTATCAATACACATAATGCAAAACACTGACGTTTCCGCTGGTTTTATACCATCATGTCATTAATCTGAGCTTGCTGTAAGGTTGGTTCAGGTCTTTGAAAGTTGATAGTAAAAAGCTGGGAGTTTTGGATCAGCCAAGAGTTCCTTTTTGCCTGTGAACTCCACGTTGTCTCAGCAGACCCACTTTTCCTTTCTTTTTATTTTTCTTCCCTTGCATTGATATTTATGTATTATTGAAGTTTCCTTTTGGGTTGGGTGGGTCATAAAGCCTGTCTGGTAGCAGAGCACGTTCCTGTTGAATTTGATTCTTTCCTCAGAAGAGGAATTCCCTGCCTGAACTTTGTGAGTAGAGGGTGACAAAGAAGCAGGGAAGTGCTGCCTGCCCTAAGGACAGTCTCAGCCTGCAGCAAAGACTGTCTTCAGAGAATCTGGTGTTCATTGCTGTTCCTGGGCTTCCAATACATGCGTGTGCTTGGGAAAAGGGCAGTCAATCCATCAGCCTGTCAGCTGGAGAGCGTGATGCTCAGAGCTCTTGATTGAATCGGCTAAAGGCAAAAGAGAAGCTGCAGTTGTGTGCATGGGAAGAAAGTAGAAGTGATTTCACTGATGCTTCTGTTTTGGAAAGGCCTGGATCAAAATGACAAGAGAGGCTTCAAGGCTCTAGTCTCAGTGAAGAGGTGAAAATGTTAGCACAGTTGAGTTTGTGCGTTCCGCGGCAGGCTGAGTTCAAGAATGTTTGGTTGTCTGAAGCAGTACAATTCCTCAGCACCTCAGAATGCCCCTGCATGCTCTTGGGCACCTTTCTTATGCTGATAAACCATTACTGGCCTTTCTTCCCTGTGAAAAAGGAGGTGAAAACCACAATCCTTGCAACTTTGGGCTTGTCTTGTCACAGCAGTTCCACAGCTGCTGTTGTCTTGCCTCTCTTTGTGCTTGAGACTCTTATTCTGATGTTTGGCCTTCCTGAGAGGGAGTCACAGCTTTCTGCATGTTGTTTTCATGTGATGTGTCCTTTCCATTGCTTCTATTTTCCTTTTGTTTTCATGCTTAGCTCCAAAAAACAGCCTCACTGTTCACTGCTCTTCCATGGCTGTTTGGCTTAGTTGAGTGGGATGCTGATGGGCAGCTGATCAGATGCAGCCCCCCCCCCCCGGCACCAAACCAAGCTCCTAACCTTAGTACGAACTTTTTCCTTCTGGCTGGATAAACAAGGGGTGAGTGCACTGGGAATGATTTTATTTCTTGTCAAGTGACCCGTCACAGCACACTTCTCCACCCCTTGGCAAACACACCAGTTCCTGGGGCCGTTCCTAATGGAGCAAACCGAAGGCAGAACTGGCGTTGCCCATTAAGTATTGACCTCTGGTAGCTGGTGGTGTTCTGGTTTGTGCCCTCCTGCAGTGCCCAGCCTGCTCGGAGGCACCACAGGGCCAGGGGCTGTCCCCCGTAGGCAGGGCTACCCCGTTGTGCTATGAGCGGCATTGTGCTACCTCTCCCTTCACGGCCAGGTGATTGAGACCTCATGATTTTACTTACCGGTGTAGCTACAGCCCAGTTCATCACAGTGCAGTCACTGGGGCTGTATGGTATGATAATTTGAAGCGGTTGGTAAAATGTCTGCAAGAATGCGTATGGGTGTGGGGATAAGGAAGTGAACCTCAGCGTGCTGCAGCTGAAATTGCGTGTCATAATGGTTTTTTTGCTTCTTAACACAGATTTGGAAAAGCTTTGTTTACGACAGTGCTAATTCTCCAGCTCAAACTTTTTTTTCTGTCCTTCATCTAACAGATACTTGATAATTAACAATAAACTTGTAAATTTGTTTTGCCTCTGGTGTAAAAGAATCAGAGCAATGTTTAATACGAAGCGGTATCTGCTGCCCCTTCAGTGAACTGCTAAAAAGCAGAACAATAACTGGCTTGCGTGCTTTGGAAGTCACAAATAACATTTGGAATGGTTTGGATCATAATAGCTGTATTCATTACCCCCTACAGATTGGCTCTCTTAATCGAAACAATTTCTCTATATGCTGTGTGACTTACGGCATGCCTGTAATTCCAGCAAGGTCCTTGTAGATAGTATTGAGCAGCTGTATGGCAGAGTATGACTAAACGGCAACTCTATCTAATGCAGCATCTTGCTGTAAAGACACAGCACAAAGTAAAAGAAATTTAAGAAGTAAGGCTTTCATGTACGGAATGTAAGGATCTATTATAATTTCCCAATCACCGTCCTTAAAAACAGTGCACAATGACAAAGTAACAAGGGCTTGGAATTAACTTCAGGCCTAAGGAACCTTCCTTCCACATCCTTAACTTCTTGCTTTTGCAGCCGGGCAGGCACATGGGGCCGTGGCCTCTATAAGCGAAGCGCTTTCCTGTAGCAAGTCCTATAGGTTGGAGACGCTCGGGGGTAAGAGCTTGTCCCGGATCCGGTTTAGCCGTGCAGGAACCGGGCGAGTGCAGCAGGGACACACCTCGGGCAGCGCTGAGCCGAGCCCACCGGGCCAGAGCGGCAGGTCCCCGCCGGGGCAGCGACCCCTCCCCGGGGGCAGCGACCCCTCCCCGGCGGCAGCGCGGCACCGGCGCGCCGTAGCTGCGGCTGGAGGCCGGTGCCTGGGGACACACACGGAGACCGCCCCCCCAGCCGCACGGTGCCCCTCGGGGCACGCTGGGGCCGCGTCCCTGCAGCTCCGTCCGGGGAGCGTCCCCCCCCACGCCCGGCTGCGGCACCGCACCAGCCCGGCCGCCCCCCGCCGGGCCCGGGGCTTTGTGCGGAGGCGGGGGGCGCGGCACCTGCGGCGGGGACAAAGCGGGGCCGGCAGCCGGAGCGGGGCGGGCCGAGCCGGGGACCCTCCCCGGGCCCGCCCGGCGCTGGGCGGCTCCGCCCGCCCGGCCCCGCCGCGCCCGCCGGCAGGGAGGCAGCGGCTCGGCTCGGCGCGGCCCCGCGGCGCTCGGCGCGGACCATGTCGCCATGTCGGAAGTGAGGAAGTTCACGAAGCGGCTCAGCAAGCCGGGCACGGCGGCCGAGCTGCGGCAGAGCGTCTCGGAGGCGGTGCGGGGCTCCCTGGTGCTGGTGAGCGGCGGGCCCGCGGGGGGCACCCCGGCGGTACCTTGGGCAGCTCCCGGGCGGCGGCGGGCAGGGGACGCGCCGAGCCGGGGGAGAGGGGAAGGGGAGGGGGCAGAGTTCGGGGGGGCTGCGCAGGGTGTGGGGAAAGGGCAGAGCTCGGGGGGGCTGCGTAGGGCAGGGGGTGGAGAGCGGGCAGAGCTCGGGGGGGCTGCGCAGGGCGGGGGATGCGCCGGGCAGAGGATGGGGAAGGGGCAGAACTCGGTAGGGAAGGACCGGGAAGGGGCTGGGGAGGAGGGAGAGCTCGGAGGGGATGCGCAGGGCAGGGGATGGGGAAGGGGCAGAGTTCGGAGGGGGCTGCGCAGGGCGGGGGATGGGGAAGGGGCAGAGCTCGGTGGGGAAGGACCGGGCAGGGGCAGCATTCCCCCTTTGTGTTCCGCTCCCTGTGCCGTGCCATCCCACCTGCCGGCACCGTGCCCCTCCGGGCGCAGCTCAGCGCCGTGAGGATCACGGGGAAGCGGCGCTTTGGCCGCTTTTGGGGGTTCATTGGTGCCTGTGCGGGGCGCCGAGCAGGCGGGTAACGGGGCGCACCCGGCACAGGGCGCAGGCAGCGTCACACCGCGAAATAAACAGGGCGGGACGGAAGGGCACGGCCTGGCAAGGTGAGACGTGGGCACTGGCGCAGGCCGGGAGTGCGATGTATCCCGGGAATCACGCTCGGATGTCTGGGGCGAAAGCCACGTGCTTCCTCAGATGCTCCATCCCCGCGTGTGGGATGCTGCAGCAGGTTGTCTTTGTTGTGCACACAGCTGTGCGGTCCTGGGCGCTCTGCCCTGGCTGGGTGTTGCTGGCGGTTCAGAGCTTCCCTGGGCTTTGTTGGATGTGTTTCACTTTGCTCATTGAATTACTTTAGCGTGTTATCAACTTTGACCTTGATTTTGATGGAAGGTTAGTCAATGGGATGTGCAGAAAGTGCAGCACAAGTTGGGCAAATAATTCCTGCAAGTTCTCTACCGTCAGATTAAACGGTACGTGCTGTTAAACAAAAGGGGGTGTTTAAACGATTCTTTTAAAAAGAGAGTTTTCTTGTAAACTTACTGATTTCTAAAGCTGAAAAAAAGCTATGATGATAATCCGGTCTGATTTCCTAGCACCGTGGCTATTGCTTCCTATGTGCAGTTGTTCAGGGATCCTTACGGGCTTTCCCTCTTTCATAAACAGTACATAGGGACAAATGCTTTGCGCAAGCTGATGGAGCCTCTCATTAAAAATGAAATTGTTTGTATAGGACATGAAGAGCTTTGGTATCCTACAAGGCATATGGTTACTCGGTGCTTGTGCCAGATGCCTTATGTTGAAAAGGTAAGGGATGGGTGGGACTGCAGATGAAAATAAATAAAACCTTGCCAAAAACCCACTGGAGCTGGCAGAGTCCATCAGCATCCATCAGCAGCCTCTCTCTTTCTGATCTTCTCTAAGGTTTCATTGCCCACACCGTCCCTGCCAACTTCTCTGACAGGCAACCCACCCCCCCCCGAGCTGCTGTGCTGTTTAGCATGTTTGTGGCCAAGCACCGGAGGAGGGTGAGGGCAGGTGTCTCTGATTCCTGAGTCTTGGCGCAGTTTCCTGCTTTTGATAGTCCAGCAGCAAAGGATAAATCCCAGCACTTCTGCACCACTAGGAAGAGCCATAAGACACTGCAGTGTTCGGGGAGTGGGGAAGGAGGTGGCATAAGCTTATAGGACTGTCTCAGCACTTTGGCCACCCTCAGTGATTAAGGATGAGGCTCATGCTTCCTAGATTGCTCCAAGAAAAGGGTGGTTCCTCTCCATCTACCAGGTCATTGTCCTTGCAAGGAAAGGATATCTGAGCACTGGTGTGCTGGCTCTTGGGAGAGTGAAGGTGTCCTGGGAAACCATGGTGGGGAGTGGTGGAGAGAGGGGGAGGCTGAAAAGCCACCGTTTCTGATCCTGCTCCCAAAGTGAGGCTCAGCCTTGGCACTGATGAGCTGGGGAGCTGCAGAGCATGGTGTGAGCGCATCGCATGGTGTGAGTGCATCCCCTGCCCCTCTGCCCCCCCTCACCATGGGCAGAGCGGGGGAGATTGAGGGCCCCAGCATCAGGTGTGTGCCAGCGGGCTGCAGTCCCGGCTGTGCCTCGCCCTGGGACAGCGCTGAGCTCACTGGTGGCCCTGGGAGGCAGGGGGTGGTCGGTGGGTACGTGGGGAGCAGGGGCCGCTGCTTGGTAAGTGGATGGAGCAGGCTGGCAGCATGCGGTGCTGTGCGTCCCAGCGTTTCGGGACCCAGGGTTTCTGTCAGTCTGAAGCAGACTGGAGTCACAGTAGGGACCTTTCTTGGCAGGATCCCATCCCTTTCCTACAGCCTGGTCACAGCAGGTGATGATAAGTCAATGAAAGCATGTGAATAGTTTTAATACTCCCAAAGACCCTGATGACACCCTGTCCCTCGGTGATCCCATCAGGTGCCTTGGCTGTCTGCTTGTCTTGGGGCAATCACGGCTGAAACCACAGGTGCCGGTGGTAGTGAGCATGCATGAGGTGAAGGGGTGGGGAGCAGAGGTCATGCTGCAGGTCCCAGAGGATGCGACTTCAGTGCCAAGAGGAGTGGGCATTTAGGGCTCCTTTAATGGCAAGAGGAGTAGGCACTTAGGGCTCCTTCGGCGTGTAAGTTGATCTCAGCTTTTTGGGCATTCAAGGCACAACCTCGACACAAGGAACTGTCTGGAGTAAGAAGCCATTTGTAGTCACTGAATGAAATACTAGTAAATGAAAACGTCTCAACGAGGGAAGCTTTTAAGGTCATGGAAACAGCTTGTATGGAGCCATAATTTGTGCATTAAAGGAGATGCATCTCAAGCCAGGAGCACTGTGCTCCTGCATGGCCAGCCTGAGCAAGTGTGATGTATGATGCAGCTCTGAAACTGCTGTCTCGCAGGTGAGCGAAGCTCATGTCATCCTATTTCTGTTCCTGGTTTTCCATTTATGCTTGTCTAGCACCAAGAGAATATTTATGGTTCTCTTTGGTTGGCAAAGCTGGAGTAAAGTTGGTGGGAGTTTGGCAGGGCTTTGCTCCTTTGTGCTTGTGAAGGGGAAGCATTGGATATGGTGGTGGTCAGATATCGGTAGCAAAGGGAGGTTGTCCCTTTCTGAGGTGTCCTGGGGTACTCATGTCCCACTCATTGCCCCTTGGACCAGCTTCTAGGATGCAGTCAGTGCTCTTCCGCTCACCGTATCAGCAGAGCTCTAATCCAGAACTGTAGCAGTGAAAGTAAGCATAGGCTGTGGTGGGGAGCTCAGGGGCACTTTGGGCCCTGTGGATGGGGAAGGATGAAGTGCAGCTTTCACTCAGGGCTCTTTTCTTTCCACTTACTGTGGTGGTGTTCCCAGCGATCCTGGCTGTCATTCTGGCCTTACACAGCCCCTCTGTGAACGTGATGCAAGGGAGGTCTTGCTGAGAAAAAAGGCTTCAGCGGGAATCCCTTGAAAGTGCTCACAGCCCCGCAGAGCCGAGTCAGGAGTGCCAGGGGTGCCGGTGGCAGTCAGGGTGCGTGGGAACCCTGCTCCTCTCGGTGCACTTTCCTTTGCAAAGCTGTAGGGCAGATCGTGTCAATTCCAGCTTTTGAATGGTCCTTGATGTGTGCTACTGATTATAACTCACGGATGGAGTCTTGGCAGAACAACTGACTAACAAGGTCACTGTTTAAATAAACAGACGAGTCTAGCAAAAACGTTAAGTTGGCAGGTGGGATAAACAGCATGCTAAAAGATGAAGGAAAATTTTGAGATTAAGTTAAAGAGAGAAACAGTCAAAGCTGAAGCGTGATAACCAAGAGACCACCTGCAGCTTGAACCTTGGGGCACCAACAGTAAAATACTGTGCTAGAAGTGCGACTTCAGAGCCAGAGTGCTGACGATACCTGGGAAGGACAAGCAGGCTAGACCTCGGGGAGAGCAGCCAGGGACCATCGGCAGTGGATAGACATGGGTGATTTTGGCTCAGACCTTCAGTGCGATCTCCCGCCTCCCATCCTCCCCATGCTCAAGATGTTGCTGAGTGTTCACGGGAAAGTCGTGCAGCAAGGCAGGGGAAACCTGCACCGAGGCGCTGGCCGACACGGGACCTGGGCAGCCCCCGGAGCGTTGCAAGGAGGAGCTCAGCCCTTGCCAGCAGGATGCACACGCATGCTCTGATGTGCTGGCCCCTGGTCCGATGGAAGTGCTTCTGCACCCCGGTGCTTTCCTGCTGGACAACGTGGTGTGGGGCGTTGTAGAGCTGAGCAGTTTAGGAGCACACGTGCATGTGAATAAGATCTGTAATCCCGGGCCTGGTGGCACTGCCAGGAAAATAGCAAAGGCTCAACCTTCTGCCTCAGGACCTGAAATCAGCTGCACAGGGTCACTTGTTTTCCTGTGTGGATGTCAGGCCACGGCTGAGCCAGAGCCTCCCCTCTCTCTGGCAGTGATGTGCTCGGCGGTGGTTGGGGCCGCGCAAGGAGGTGGCTGTCTCTCGAGCCAGCTGCAAGTTTTCCAAAGGTGTCATTCTCCGTGTCGCGACAGGGAAATAAAATGTGTGGGAGGCATGAGATCAGAGGAGCAAGCGCTTGACAAAACCCAGACAATTCATTTTCCCACAGTGCTGCCAAAAGGAGTCATCTGGTGGCAATTTTAAGTCTCCCACAATTTCTCTGATTTTCTTTAGATCATTTCTATACAGATTAAATGAAGATACATTTACTGCTTTGCCATGGAGATGTACAAAGGATGTGGACCCGGAGTCTCTTATCTGAGAAGGAGCAGCTGCAAAAAATTTGGCCACACTGAGCATCAGCCAGGCCAGTGGGTGCACCCCCAGGCGCCCCAAGGCGCAGCTCGGTGGCACCCAGGCCACACCTCTGCCAGCACACGAGCTCCCAGCCACTGCAGTGTGGGAGAACCGTCGCTTGCAAACAACTGCATCGATCCTTGCCGTGCGGAGGTATTCAAACCGAGCGTCTGCTCGCCTGTGTTACACGGTGCTGTGGGATGTGTTCCCTGAAACCTCACCGTGAGATGGCGGGCGGCGTGCCAGGAGAAGATGGGTTTTGTTTGATCCTGGCTTGGCTGGGCTTATATGGGTGGCTCAGTTTCAGGCAGACACAAAAAGGAGATAAAAGCTCCTTAACAGCGATACTAAGAAGGTTTTGACTGGAGGCAAAAAGGCATTTTGTTCTTTCTGTGGAGTTTTTTTCAGCTTAAACTATATTATTAGTGTCTGAATTTATACTCATGCAGAGGAAGTCAGCTTTCTGCATAAAATCTTCTTTTAATAAGCTAAATTCACTTTGATCAACGTGAAGACTGTTTATATGCAGTGTTTGTAGTCATCTTGGTGCTCAAGAGAGACAGAATATATGCATGTTCCCCCTTGGGTGTAGTCAATGTGCTGTGTTTGCATAATTTACATAGAAAAAAGAGACGTATATGAGACATAGGAGGAAATTCTGCCCCTGCGTAAGTGGGTGGGCGTTTTGCTGTCGGTTCAGCAAGGGCAGGTCCTGCCTCCGGAGCCAGCCACCACAGCTCGCTCGGGTGACTTCTGTGGAAGTGCTTACGGAGAGATTAATGCTCATAGGGGCTTATTCAAGAAAACACTTAAACGCATTCTTAAAATTAATCACATGCTTTGCTGAACTGGGGCTCGTGTGCTGTAAGGGGCTGAATTTAGCTCAGCGCTGGCAAAGTGCTGTGGCAGGGCTCTGGGCGGCACATGCGGTGGAGGTGGCCTGGTTTGCTCCTGCCTGAGCAGGCTCAGTGTGGGTGAGGGGCACTGTTTTATGGAGAGGAGTGAGGCCCCAGGTACGCCGTTGCAGCTATTTCGGGCCACTTAACAGATCCCCAGCATGTCTCCTACCAATACCCAGTTCAGAAGAGGTGAAGCATTACCTTGCATGCCTGTGTGCTGAGGAACGGATGCTATAGGATGAGCTGTCGTCAGTGTGTCCGTTTCTTGAGGTTTTCGGAGGCTATGACAAGCTTTTGATGGGCTCTAAATCTTGGCCTTCCCAAGGCATCATTTAAATATGTGTGTCCCTCTCCCCATTATAGGAAAGCCCTAGGAAGAGAGCAAAGCATCCAGCCTTTACACGCATGTGCAGATACCACTTACCACATTTTGCTAGCCTTGTGACCGGGGTTTTAGCACTTGCTGGGCAAGACTGAGGGTGGTTTGTTCTGTGCCAGGGACGATGTCATGAAAATGCAGGTGTCTCTGCATTGACAGCATCTGCCCCGACTTGCCACCGTCAATGCAGTGAAACGCCTGGAACAGATGGTTGGTGGTGGTGCCTGCAGCTAATGCCAGCAATGCGGTTAGGGATGTGGTGCACTCAAAATCCAGAGAGGGGATGGCTGGCAGGCTTTGTGTCAGCCTCTCCTGGTATCTGGAGATATTTTCAGAGACCCCCCACCCCCAGGACCAGGAGCGTTTGAACCTGGGCTACCTGCTGTAGTGCATGTTGTAGCATCCTCTTATATATGCAGCTTGGTGGCTCTTTCAGCATTTCATTTAGCCCTTTGCACGCTGATTTATTATCTCTAATGATGCAAAATTACACAAAGCTTTTGACATTTCTGTGGCCTGAGAATGCAAGTCATGGTCACACACAGCAGCTGAACAGCAGCCAGGCGTGGGGCACACGTCTGCTTTAGCTTCCCTGGTTAATTGGCCTCCTCGCTCCTGCTCTGTCCAAGGAAGAAAAGAGTAGTTTTTATATGCCTTTGTGGCTACTGCTGTCATCTTAGAAATGCTGGAGTATGTTTCCCTGCCACCAGCTCCCTCCATCTCTTTAATTCCCTTAAAAAGTACAAATCAAAGCTTTCCCTTGCTGGCTCCTCTTTCCTTCAGCACAGTCCTGACTTATCTTTGCAGCTTTCCCTGCCTCCCGCTGCTTCTCTGATGGCGTCAGGTCTGCTCATTCCTGAACCCTTTCTCACCCCTCTCCTTTCTTGCTGAAATGCAATTTCTGCTCTCCCCTATTAATATCTGCTGCCACAGAGCTGTCACTGGGGAGTAGTTGTGGCTGGAAGGAGACCCTGCCTGTTTCAGCCCAGAGCGCTCCCCATTACCTCGTCCTGCTCTGGGCTCCATGCTGGGTGATGTCCTCATGGCCTGGCCCCTCTGTCCCCAAGAGGGGACAACAGAAAGCCACCTCCAGTAGCAGTTTGGGGCTCCAGGGAAGTTGCACTGGACTCAGGTTTCCTTTGCAGTTCTGCCTTTCCCCCTGTGCTCGGGGAGCCCTAATCACTCCCTTGGCCCCTTGCATGATGCTGGGGCTTGTATGGGTGTCTTCATCTGGGGGGAACTTGGAGCTGCTTCTGTCAACAATGGCATTTTGACTGCGGGCGGGTTGAAGTGTTGCAGAGCCTGTCCCCAGGTCCTCCTGTGTTTGCTGGAGAGAAAAGAATTTAACTTTGCAGCCGCTGCAGCCACCTGCATCTGCATCCGATGCCTGCAGCCCAAAGGCAGAGCGTAGACGGGTGCAGAGACAAACAGCTTCCTGAGCTGTTAAGCCACTGCTGGGGTGTTTATGGTATTGCTAAGGCAACACAAACTGTCTTGTGACTTCGTGTGCTCCTTTTTCCCCTGGCATTGCTGTTATGGGCTTGGGCAAGGTGCTTCGCCGTTGCCTGCCTGGGTTGGTGCCCTAGCGAAGCCGAGGAGCGGTTTGCCCGCTCGATTTTGGGGAGTGGCTGCACACTTGGCTTGGCCCCACATGCGAGTGGTTTCTTGAGTGAAAAACAAGAGTTTTTAAGAGCAGGCAGGAAGGGGTGGGGTTCTGCTTGTGCGCAATTAATTGCTTTAAGATGTTCTGAAGCTGGCTATTCTGGAACTGGATGCTAAATATAAAATTGATACTACATAAATAAATGATGAAATGCCAGTGACATCTGAAAAGCACTTTGGGATGCTCCAGTTAAGAACTTACATAAATAACATGTAGTATTGTCATTGTAATTACTGTTTTCTTTTTTTAGCATGCCTGTGCTTACAGAATGTTTTGAGAAGTCCTATCTGGCAGAAATTCAGCTGTCCCATAGAAACCAGTACCCTTTTGCCAATTTCTACTATTATTTTCAGAGGAGAAATTCAAAGCTGTGCCGTGTTTTCATTGCTCTCATGCTCTGCGGCAGCTGCTCAGCTGGATGCAGGTGCAGCTCTGCTGATGTAGAGCTACGCTGATCCCTCCCTCTGCTCCTCGTGCAGAAGGGCTGGATTTGAGCCAGGATGTACCTGTGCAGCTAGGGACACGCAGGACTTTAGGTGTTGTGTCTGGGGCCCGGAGATGCCGTGGCAGTCTGTACTGAGCTGTCACTGGTGTCTCTCACACAGAAGCACTCGGTGATTCTGAGGAAGGTCAGGGTGCAGGAACAAGGGTATGAAAGCAATCGCAGATGCTTGCCCTAATTCCCTGCCCTGTGCAGGAGCAGTGCTGGGTCACCGCAAGTGTGTGTTTATGCCAGAGACGGGCCGTGCCCCCAGCTGCCACTTACCTCCACTGGTGCTTTTGCTATTGATTTGGCACTTGTTCAGGGCATGATTTTCAGAGGTGATGTGCGAAGGTGAAGCGCGCGTGGGCTGGAGCGGCAGCACTGCCTGGCAGCCTGGGCCGCTCACGGGGTGGCTGTGAGCTCTGGCTGCTTCGTGGCAGCGCAGCTTCTTTCTGACAGCTGTTTCCTTTGCCCAAGCGATTATGCAAGGATCTCAAGCTTTAAGGAAAAAACAGCGCTGTGGCTGCAGAGCTAAGTTTCAAAGGCTGCTAAGGGCTGCAAGTGTAGAGTACACTTCTGCTTAAGTGTAAGGGAAATAAAGAGCCATACGCTGATTATCCTGACTTCGTGTAATTTCTAAGCCAGTTTGAAAACATTTCAAGGCCTGAATTAGTTTTGTTTTCCAGGCCTAATAATGACAGGTAAATATTTGTATGTCTACACGGACATCAGCTTTTGACTGTTTCTCCTTTCTACAAGCTGGCGTCCTGCACTGATGCTACGCCACTCTCGGAGGCAGTGCTGATAACTGCACACTCTTGCTTTGTCACTAGGGAATTGGGCATTACATTGAAAAAGGAGACATACAAGTTGCAAAACAGCCAGAACACAGTTTGCCCTTCGTTTAGGGCTCAGATGAGATTTCGCTGCCAGCTGGGCCTATCGATGCAGGAGGAGAGAAGAGAGTTGTGGCTCGGTGAGATCCTTTTGCACAGGACTTGGACAGGGTGGAGGGAAGCTCGAGAGAGGGGACAGGCTTTTGCTCTTTACTTTTGGAGGGAAAGCGTGAGTCATTTCCACTGAAAGTGTTTTCTCGCAGGGTGCCAGGACTATGCACCCATTTTCCCCTTTCCCACCGCGTGGCTTTTTATTTGTCTGAAAGCTCCTGTGGGATGCAGCCATCTGCGCTGAACACAGAGCAGGGGGAGAAAGGGGTGCAGCAGCCTTGTGCTGCCTACACTGTTTCAGAGCTGGAGTGTGGCGCAGAATGGCACGTAACTCCTGTATGGAGATGGGAGCGTGGGGACTGTCACGCAGACCCTGGACTAGTGAGACCCCTGGAGATGATGTACTTGCAGCTGTACCTCCTGCTGTCCAGCTGCTGGGCTCTCTTTGCCCTGTGTGCCCATTTCTGGGTGAAAAAGAGACAAAGTGAGTCTTGTAGCTTGCTGTGGGGGTGCCGGGTAGTGGGGAAGGGAGAGTCTGCTTGCCTGGACTGCAGCTGGGGAAACAACTCCTCGGGGAGCCCACGCTGCCCAAGGAAGGATGTTTGCTGCTGGTGGCAGAGAAGAGCCCTTGGAGGGCTGGCGTGCCACAGATCTGCTCCCGTGTGTTGATCTGTCCCGTGCAAGCCTGTGTCCTGCTTTCCTCTTTCTGCTGTGGGCCACAGAGCATCCACATGCATCCGTGTGCTGTGTGCATCCATGCAAGGTAGTGCTGCCAGCTTCGCCCTGGATTTGGGTGAGCAGGGAGTGGGGTGCAGGCCAGGCCACCCTGCAGCAGGCAGTGCCCGCCGGGCAGGCTCGGGCCCTGGGAGCATCACGCTGGAGCTGTCAGGAGGGGTCCTGTTCTGGAGGTTGCTCATTCACTGCCCGTGGGAGGGTGCAGTTGGCACCTGATCTCTCCCTGCCAGGCCCCTTCTCCTCATCTCATCCTTCTTCCCTTCCCCGTTGCCCATCGGGGCTCCCTCCTGTCTGCAGCACACACCCTCTCCGCCATCCCCTCTTGGGCTCCCTGTTCCCATTTCTTTCCCCCTCCTGCAGCTACGCAGCCCCAGCCTTCACGCAGGACCTGTTTCCCATGGCATCTCCTCTGTACTCACCTGCCTCCACCACAGCCCGTCCCCAGGTGAGCAAACCCTGCATCCCCCATCCCACCTGCCTCTGCACCACCTGGGACTGGTTCCTGACACCCTTTCCCTCCCCTTGCTTCCTCTGCTCCTTCTCCTCAGGAGGTTTTCCTTCCTTGGCATCGCACAAAACGCTCAGTGTTTCTATGTCCATCTTACAGCCCATGTTTCTCCCCTGTCCCAGGTGCAGACATTTCTCCTGTGGTCTCAAGCTCAGTGTTTCTGTGCCTTCAGCATTGCCAGGATTCCTGTCTGGGCATTCCTCTTGTGTTTTTAAACTTCATTCTCTTTGGCCGGTGTAAAAATAGTTTTGGCCTGCTCATACCCAGCTTTATTGACTATTTTTCATCCTTGTGGTTTTACCGTAGCCCACCTCTGCGCATCTTGCCCTGGGCCCTGCTGTTACCTCCAGCTGAGTGCTGGGTTCGCAGCACGCTCGTAGGCACGAGCTTCCCATCGCCTGGGGAGAGCTGCTTCGTTGCCTGCCTTCGGGTTTCCTCCCAAAATGTGGCTTTGCTGAGAAGCCCACAAACCTCTTGGCAGCAGCAAGGCTGCATCGTGTTGTGACTGCTGCCATGTGTGCTGACTCACAGTGCCTCCCGGTTTGCCCTTCCTCCCCTCTTTTCTCTTTCCACCTCTTCCCTCTCCCGTGCTTCTGAATGCGGAGTTTTTTAGGGTGCAGAGTTTATTCTGGCTTTGCACAGGGCTATGGTGGTTCCAGGTGCTGGATAGCCAAGCTCAGGGTTTCCCGCTTTTCATTGTTCTTGCTTATTCCCGAGTTCCTGGAATGATGAATTATGTGTGAATCTCAGCTTTTTTAAATGAAACTCTGTAGCCTTCCTGCAAGCTTGCGTTAGCGCCTGTAAACGGGACCAGGCGGCAGTGCAGGAACTGGGGGCAGAAAAAAGAGTCATAAATGTACTATTAAGAAATTTTTTTTTTAAAAAAAAGAGCTATTGAAGACCACATCATTTGAGAGAGCCTTGACCTGAGATCTTTGAATCCCTGGCTTTGAAAAAGCTTTTCTACGGATAGAAATTCCGTAGTTCCATGTGCCCATACAGTTTGCCAAGTGAGTTTTCTCAGTTCCCAGGCACTGTGTAAATTCTCCCATGTACCGTCATGTACTCCCATGTACTGTCAGGTTTCATGAGCAAAATAAAAACCAGGGAGTTCTCTTCTCTGTCTGAGAGGTATCCTCGTGTTTCCTGATGGCACACTGCGGTGGGAAGTGGTCTCTCTCTGCCCCGGGCTGTTGCCAGCCTTGGAAGTGATGTGACCGTGACTAGTATGTCCAAAGGGTAGTTGTACGCTTCAGGTTTTTTCCCCTCCTTTAGCTTTTAATCAGTTCCCCAGATTGACTTTGCCTCCTGTTTTCTGTGTATTTCATCTACTTGGCCCTTTGCGATTTGTTTTAAAATCTGGGCTTTGCCAGGCTTTCCGTGTAAGCGTGTTACAGAGCTGCAGCTGATGAGGCAGCAAATAGGTTGTAAAATGCTTGCTAAATTTTGGGGAACAGTTATACAGTCTGACACAATGCAGTTATATGTACATGTGGTGCATGCTATTTCCTGTTGTCTCTTTAGCTACTTTAAAGAACTGTCGTGGTTTAACCCCGGCCGGCAACCCAGCCCCACACAGCCGCTTCCTCACTCCCCCCTCACCCAGAGGGATGGGGAGGAGAATCGGAAAGGAATGTAAAACTCAGGGGTTGAGACAAGAACGATTTAATAGGTAAAGCAAAAGCTGCGCAGGCAAGCAAAGCAAGGAATCCATTCACCGCTTCCCACGGGCAGGCGGGAGTTCAGCCATCCCCAGGAGAGCAGGGCTCCATCACACCCAACGGTTACTCGGGAAGACAAATGCCATAATGCCAAGTGTCCCCACCTTCCTCCTTCTTCCTCCAGTTTATATAGTCAGCATGCCGTCGTATGGTATAGAACACCTTTTTGGCCAGTTCAGGTCAGCTGTCCTGGCTGTGTCCCCTCCCAGTTTCCCGTGCCCCTCCAGCCCTCTCGCTGGTAGGACCCAAGAAACCAAAAAGTCCTTGACTTCGTATAAGCATTACCCAGCAACAACCAAACCCACCAGTGTGCTATCAACATTGTTCTCACACCAAATCCAAAACACGGCACTGCAGCAGCTACCGAGAAGAAAAATAACTCCATCCCAGCTGAAACCAGGGCGAGAACCATCACTTGTGTGTCTCCAGCTGCTTTGTGAGTGTAGGTGCATGCACTGGGTAGAGCTTCGTTTCTGAGGAAGTGAGAAAACCCCACGTCCCGAGTGCTGTCGAACCCGCAAGTTTTTCAGTGGAAAGCACGGAGGAAGCGCTGCAGGGCCGGCTGCACCGGGCAGAGATGGAGGAGCATGTGTGTGTGTGTGCTGGCCGTCAGTGCCATGAGAGGCGAAGGCTGAGCACGGTGCTGGGGGTTGCTCTGGGCTTGGCTCCCACCGTGCAACGGGAAGCGTGTGCTGGCAGCCGCTGCAGGGCTCGTGTCAACACAAAGGGACGAGCAAATTGGTGAAAGTGGAGCCAAACCAGCTGGGTTTGCCATTTTCTTCTCTGGAGATTATTTTAAATGAGAGCCAGCCTGAAAGGACTGAAAATACAAAAGCTTTCTGATAGTTTAAATCCTTAAATAAAACATTTTTCATTCACTTTTTGTACATTCACATCACTTGGATTATACCTGTTGTAATTCTGGGAGCAAAGGATCTCAGGAAAACATTAATTATGTAATAAAAACGTCGACATGTTTGTATGGCATACAAAAGCAGAATGCTAGAAGACAGGTGGCTACTGTTTTTCACGCAATTAAACTTTAAAATAGAAATGTCCTTTCCTATACTCCCACACATGGATACCTCCAGCTGTCATTGTGAACCTTTGTTTATAAAGCAAATATAAGGAATTGTGTAGTTTTGCAAATGGATAGAGGAAGGTGACAATGTGATCTGACTTCTTAAGATTCCCCCATCTTAATTAATGGGTAATTCTTTTGCTAAACCTTTCCTTCAAGCTCTGGTGGGTTCTGTCCAGTGGGGGTTTGTGCTGGGGCTGGCAGCGGGTGCAGGACAGGCAGGGCACTGAGGATGGGGACCTTGACTTGGGGTTTTTCCTTGCGCGGGGCTCTTTGTGCTTGTGCTTGGCCAAAGGCAGAGCCTTGCGTTGGTGTTCGTGGGCATGTTTCTGTTGAAGTAATTTCATTGAATTTCCTGTTAAAATGCCAGCCAAGTCGCTTGTTGGTGCAAAGCGAATACTGTAATAGATAGGCTGTTGTTTCGCCTGTGCTGTCGTCCACGCGGAACCTCCTGACCCAGCCTGGATGGGGGTTCGAGCGTGGCAGATGACCCCCCCTGTGCAGGGGAGCAGGTCTTGGGGCAGCAGCAAGACCCAGAGCACAGCGTGTGGGTTTGGGAACAGCCTGGCATGGGGGGCTTCACCCAGTGGCTTTTTAAAGAGAGGTGGGTGGGCTTGTCTGGGAGGGTACGCTGCTCTCCTGTTAGCTTCGTGTAAAATCATGCTTATGTTTTTCCCCTATGAGGTGTTTCACACAGGTCTTGATTTTTATCCTGATGCAGTGGGTTTGGGCTGGGAGCTGCTGCTGGCTGTGCTTGGGGTGCTGCAACAGCGGCGTGGGCAGGTTGGGGTGAGCTGCCCTCTCCTGCAGCCCCCGAGGTCAGAGGAACCCGAGGAGCATCTCTGTGCACCCGCCTGCCTGCCCTGGGTAAATAGCTGCTCCACGTATGCCAAAGAGCGGGGTGGCTTTGACAGCAGCGCATGTTTTTTCCTGCAGAAACGGGTCGATTTTGTTGCTGGACTGGCAGCATTTCTTCGTACTTCAATATTGGCTTTCCCTGTGGAGGAATTTGTGGTTTCTAAGACTCTAATTACTTTAGCGTAATAGTTTTTCCTCTGCTTTCATAATGACTTTGGTGGGTGCCATCTGCTGTTGTGATAGCACTGGGCAGCGTGAGGCCGAGCCCCGGGTGTGAGGAGGTGTGTGCTTTTAGCAAGCTCTTCAGGAAAACTAAGACTTTGAAATCTGATTTTCAGGGCTTAAAGCTTTATGTCTCACCCTTTGGGATACTGGGCACCAGAGTGAAAAATATTTGTGCTGGATTCTTCCTTACCCTGCAGGTCTGTTTGCAGGGGCATGAGCGTGCCTGGCCCCGCTAGGCAGCCAGCACCGTTTGGGATGGATGGAGGAGCCTGTGTTTCCTCAGTGGTGGGCAGGAGACAGGTCACATCCTTTTGTGAGCCGCTGTTTTGCTTGCAAACAGCTTAACCTGCATCTTCTGGCTTCGCTTTAGAGACGTTGCTGTGGTTCCTGTCATTGCCTGTGACTGGCTGCATTGTGCTGGGTGCCAGCATGGCCAGCGTATGCCATGCTGCAGGTGACGCAGGGCAGCTGTGTGCTGAGGCAGGGAAATCACAGAGCTTGGGTGAGGAGAGCTCTAGGGACTGCATTTCAACAGCCCCAGAGGAGAAGTGCCCGTCTGTGGGTGCTGCAAAGGCCACCGGGGTGACAGCTCTCGGCAGCCTTGCAGGTGTACATCCCTCACCTCCTGGAGCTCCCCGGGCCATCAGCTGCGTGTCTCAGGGCTCGGCATGGCTTGTGGAATTACAGATCCCAGCACCAGCCTGCACAACACGGTCCGTTCAGTATCGCTAACTCCACAAGAGTGGAAGGGCTGTAGTGAGTTATTTTCAGGAGCTTTTTCACAGCTGTAGTGGGCAGTGCTGTATGGGTTTTGAAACCTCTCACGTGAGGGTGTGGGGTCCTTTTCAGTCCTTACCCTTTAATTGTCACCGGATCCCATGGGGGTGACTGCCAGGACTTTTATCTTGCTGGTCATTGGAGGTGTCAAAGCTGGAAAAGAAATGTTATCGAAACCCCAACTTTTGAAAAGAACAACTTTAGAAACACAGAGTTCCAGGACAATGTTGCAAAATAAAAAAAGGACTAAAACCACTGCGTAATTGGAAGGCCTGAGTTCTGTGTACCCAAAGCTAGTATTTAATGCTATAGCAATATAAAAAGTTTTTAGAGGGAGTTTAATTTACTGTTACAGCTGCTGGTAGGGTGAGGTGAGACAGGGAGCTGGTGTAAGCAGCACTCAGGCTCATGGCGCTGCTTTAACCAGCTTACACTGCTGAGTTTTGCTGGGATTGCTGCAGTGATTACAGCGAGAAGTGTCAATCGGGTAGATCGGCGGTGAGCCGTGCGCCTGGTCTGTAGGGTCCTGCCCGGTCTGCTGGGGCGGACGAATTTTGGGGATGTGTGGCCCCAGACCTGCAAATAGGAGAGCAGCTCATGAATATCCTGTTAATTCACGTTAATTTGCAAAGCCTAGCAAATTTTCAGAAGCACGTAGTGTTATCTTGAAATAAGACCGCTGTTTCAGACGATTAATGAAATTCAATTAAGCATTTAAAGAGCGTGAGACTAACTGAGGGAAAATTACGTTCTTTTTCTCTGTCTACCTGCTGGGTTTTCGGGACTTCTGTTTTTCAGATGGGCTCTTTCTTTTTTGATGGGATTCCCGTGTAGCTTAGGTCCTGGGTGCAGGAGCAAGAGGCGCTGTGCGTGCAGCGGGGCTGGCAGCGTTCACCACACCGTGCCCCGGATCCCCACGGCCGGGGGAGCGGGCAGAGCCCCTGTACGCTCTGGCACCCGGGGGGGCTCTCTGCCCAGTCACCTTGGCTTTCCCACCGGTGGGCTTGGTAGGCTTCTCCCATGACGGCTGCAGCGCTTCTGCTGGTGCTGAGGCTTGCGAGGTTCCTTTCAGGACTGTGCAAACAGTGAAGCAAAGTTTCCAGAGAGCCATTAAGAGGGGAACTGTTTCAGATAGCTGAGCTAATCCATGCTGGATTCCTGCAGCATGGAAAAGAGACGTTATGAATGCAAAACTGTCTGGGGCAAGAGGTATATTTTCTGAAGCCAAGAGTTAGAGCTTCTCTGTGGATAGCCAGAAGCGCGGCACAAGTGGGTGCTCAGCAAAAGGCTGTGCAGAAATAGCTCTGCCTGGAGGCTTGCACAGGACCCAGGTGTTGCTTACATGAGTAAAACAGGCTGTAACTGCACACGGGTCAGAGATGCTGGAATGTCGTTCTGCTGCTGGGAAGCAGTTCTGGGAAATCCAGCGTGAAAGGTAGCCGCCTTGCATTTCCGAAGTGCTGTGGGGAAAAGCTTTCATCTCAGTTTTGCTTTCTGAACGTATTAAAAGCTCACCAGTCGTGCACCTGGGACCGAGGAATGGCCTCTGCTTGGTGGGGCTGGTCCTCTGAGAGAAGCCAAAGGCAGCCTGGGCGAGACAGCTGCCTTCACTGCTCCAGCCCAACAGACCGCCCAGGTTTGCTACGGAGTATGGCAAAAAAGGAGAAAAACCTTTTTCTACAATTCTTTGACTGTTTTTCGCAGATGCTAGTGTATGAGAAGATACCACCATACAAAGATTTTCTGCAACGTTTCAGAAAAAGATGAAAACAAGATTAAAGCGTGACCACCCCCAAACAGCTCCTGCCTGCGGGTGTTACCCCCTTACGTGACAACTGCCTCCCCAAAGTCCCAGCGTCAGCTCCACTTCGATGCAGGAGATGCTCCATTGTCATTAAAGCAAGACCCTGGCTCACATTTGCTGCAAAGGGCTTGAAGACGTTAATTAATGCATCCCAGAGGCTCAGGAGCCAAAGGCATAGGACAAACCCTTGGGCTCTGGCTGGTTTTGAAGGAGCAGTCTTGATTTCTTGGCTTATCTCCCGTGTCACAGGCAGTAGTGAGCTGTTTGGGCACTTGGTGATGCAGCTGTTTACCCAGAGGTCCTGAGCTTTTGGTCCTTGTTTTGGACTCATTTTCTTGGGCTGCAGGTTTTGCTGTCTACAGCAAGAGACCTTGTACGGGTCTCATCTTTAACTCAGGGCTATGTGAACAGTTCACCGCCGCAAAACCATTCAGCAGGGAGGAAGAGTGTGCTGCTGGTGGGGAAGCATCCGACATTCCTGTTTTGAGAGTGGAGAGCCCAAACACACCGTCCTGCAAGGGTGTGTGCTCCAGGGGCACGTACCATCCTGGCATCACACGGCTGCTGGAGGGTGTCCCTGGACGTCCATGGCATGGCCAGGCATCAAGGTTTTGGGTCAAGATTCAAAACAAGCCAAAGCTGATGTATCAGAATTTGCTTCTCATTTTATTGTGACCATTCATATACAGAATTATGTGTTTGCTTTTAGTGTGAAGGTTAATTTTCACAGTTGCAGTGCTAACTCTTTTCTGGGCTTGTAACACAGACAAAAGTAGTGCAATAACAAATGTAATGACGTTCTCCTAACAGTTTTAACTTGTGACTCCAGGGATTTTGGATAAGTTCCTCTTGCTTCCCAGAAACGGAGCTGAGAGCAAAGCTAGTCCCCAGATTTTTCCAGCCTTCAGCTGTGGCTGAGGTGTGATTTATGGAGAGGGCTTTCCTGCCTTTCCAGAGGGATGCTGCTCTTCCTTCCACAGGGCGAGAGCCTTGCTCTGGAAGCTGTAGCGGCTGGCCTGCTCTCCTCTCGCCAGGGGCAAGTTTCCAGAGAGAGAGCTTCTCTCATCAGCTCCTCGAGCAAAACCGACTTCGAGCTGAGCAGCGCCAGCGTAGGAGACCGTATTTCTTCTGAGCTGCACGGATGAGCTGCTCAAACATAAATACGCTAAAGCTTGCAGCTGTTAAAGCTGTGGCCTGTCCAGGAAGATTTCTTGCTCCATTAAGAAATCAGAGACTCTGCTCAGATGGGAGCAGCTCGGTGCTTTGTTTCTTCCCCTAGCTTATTACCAGGCACAAATAACTTAACCCTTTTGTTACCTCTCTCTGTGAAACATGCACACTGGTGGCTACCTGCATCACATGAGAATCAGATTGCTGAATTAATGAGTAGTCCATTGGTAATGCAGTTTGAAGTTGTCAGGCTACATTAAGCACAAGGTGGTAGTTAATTGTTAGTTTATATATTATATATATGTAAATTCTTCATCTTCTATTTTTCCTGCAGGAAAAAACAAAAGTGGTTGAACCCTTGGACTATGAGAACGTGATCCTTCAACGCAGAGTTCAGATCTACAGTGATCCCCTCCGGGACCTGCTGATATTTCCGATCGAAGATGTATCTGTGAGTTTGCACTGGCTGGTTCTCATGTTTGAGGCTCATTCTTCTCCGGTCCTGCTTACCTTGGAAAACTTCCACCGTTAACCTCATGTTCATTTTGGCTGCATTACTGACACGCGAAACCAAAAGGACCCACTGGCGATTTGAGCCCACCACGTTTAAAGCAAGTATCAAGCCCTGAAGACCCAGTTTGCACTGAAAACATGTTCTCCTCTTTCCTGCAGATCTCAGTCATTGGTCGACAGAGAAGGACTGTCCAGTCAACAGTGCCAGAAGATGCTCTAAAGAAAGCTCAGAGTCTCTTTGTCAAAGAGGTAGGGGCAAAAGTCTGCGCAACGCCTGCCCTTAGCACTTTGTCCCTTAAGCAGGACGCTCTGCCGTAGCTCCCAGTCTGTGAGGTGGCCGATCACTTAGCTTTTCCTGCTGGGAAGCACCGGTCACAGGCAGGCTGGCTGCAAGAGATCATTCTCGCTTGTGTCTCTTGCTCAGTGCTGCTTGCCAGCGGGTTTTGTGCGCAGATAAAGCGTGTGGCTTTGCACCACCTGCCTGAGCTGCAGTGTGTACATCAGGGTCCTGAGTGCCACGAGTTTGTTAGGACCATTCCCTCCAGGTGCAGTGGAACTATATGCCAAGCGGTGGTCAATGTCAAGTTAGAGGCATTACATTTCTGAGGGCAGAAAATTGGCGCTTTCTGGAAAACAGTCCCCTCCCAAATTGCTACTCCTTTTTTCAAAGCCCTGGGTTGATGTAAATACAAAATCAGTAGCCGTGTGGCAGGCCAGATGCTGTGTGATTTTGTTTCTGTGCTGAAAAGATTCCGTATGAAATTCGGTACTGCAGCATAAAACAAGTGCAGCAGCCTTGTTCAGACCCTTTCCACTTGTGCTTGCCTCACCCAGCAGTCTGTATAACCTTTCAGAGCTGTGCAGGGTTTTGTTTTGCTTGGTGTAGCTTTCAAAGAGCTGTATTGTTTTCCTTTCAGTGCATTAAAACCTACAGCTCTGACTGGCACGTGGTAAACTACAAGTATGAGGAATACTCAGGAGACTTTCGGATGTTGCCATGGTAAGTGTCATGCTCCCTTGGAATACTAATGCATGGTCACAGGGCTGGGGTTTGGTCAGGCTTAGCAGAAATCGTCTGCCTTTCGTCCTGATGCCTGTCCCACAAGCAGCCTCCCCTCCACAGGCATGGCGCTCTGAAGGTTGGAGAGCCAGAGGTTCGTGGTATCACACCGTTGTTACTCAGCTCTGTCTCGGAGCTGCTGGCAGCACTGTCAGCGTGAGTCATTGCTCCACATGCTATCCACCAGCGTGCAAACAGCCCCCTCCACCTGGGATGAGGACGGACTACAGTCTGGACTCGTGGCAGGATAAATAATGCTGGCCGTGTCTGCTCATCCTGAATTGGGAGGCTCGTTGTCCCACTGGGCTGATGCTCTCTGGGTGCTAGGCATGGTGTTCCCATGCTGAGCAGATCCTCTTTGTGCCCCCTGTCACTGAGAAATTGTTTGACAACTTCAGTCTGGTGGTGTAGTATCACTGGTCATGCTGGCAGTGCTGGGGCGTGATGTACTTTGAAATGCTGGGCTTTGCCAGTGATTCCAGCCCCAAAGCTAACTGGGTTTTTCAGACAGGCGTATACATCTCGGATTTCTGGTGGATTGTTATTTTCTCAGTGATGGCGCCGGCTCTGCTCTTGCATGCCTGGACCGCTGTTCAGGCTGCTCGTGTGCTGGCAGCTTGTTAAATGCTTTTTCTTGTTAATTGGCTGAAATGGGTCTGTTCTGAGGATCTCGCAGGGATGTAAAGCAGCAATGGGGCAACACTGTTGATCAAATCATATTAAAATCTGTGAACAACCTTGCAGTCTGATCTGGCTTCTTTTTTAGCAAGATGGAATATGAGCTGACCTGCTGCATCTGTGTTGCATAGGTGCAAGTCAGCAAAATCACAGAATGACAGAGTGGTCGGGGTGGGAAGGGACCCCTGGAGACCATCTAGTCCAACCCCTGGCCAAAGCAGGGTCACCTGGGGCAGGCTGCACAGAGTCACGTCCAGGCGGGTGTGAATGTCCCCAGAGAAGGAGCCTGCACAGCCTCTCTGGACAGCCTGTCCCAGGGATCTGCCACCCTCGTGGTAAAGAAGTTCTTCCTCATCTTCAGAAGGAACTTCTTGTGCTGCAGTTTGTGCCTGTTGCCCCTTGTCCTGTCGCTGGGCACCACTGACAAGAGCCTGGCCCCATCCTCCTGGCACTGGCCCTTAAGATACTTGCAGACACGATAAGGTCCCCTCTCAGCCGCCTCCTCTCCAGGCTGGACAGGCCCAGCTCTCCCAGCCCTCCCTCATCAGGGAGATGCTCCAGTCCCCCCATCATCTTTGTAGCCCTGTGCTGGCCCCTCCCCAGCAGCTCCCTGTCTCTCCTGAACTGGGGAGCCCAGCACTGGACCCAGCACCCCAGATGTGCCTCACCAGGGCAGAGCAGAGGGCAGGGTCACCTCCCTCGACCTGCTGGCCACACTCCTCCCAATGCCCCCCAGGGTCCCGCTGGCCTTCTTGGCCACCCGGGCACGCTGCTGGCCCACGGGCAACTTGCTGCCCACCAGAGCTCCCAGCTCCACAGAGCTGCCTCCCAGCAGGTCAACCCCAGCCTGTACTGGTGCGTGGGGCTGTCCCCCCCCAGGGGCAGGACCCTGCACTGGCCTTTGTGGAACTTCAGGAGGTTCCTCCCTGCCCAACCCTCCAGCCTGCCCAGGTCTCGCTGAATGGCAGCGCAGCCTCTGGGGCATCAGCCGCTCCTCCCAGCTCCGTACCGCCAGCAAACCTGCCCAGGGCACACTGCAGAATCAGACAGCTAATAAGAAGAAAGCTAATTACATACTGCTTGTGCTTAATTTCCATGAGATGCATTCAGAAGTTAGCTTTCTCTGGCAGTAAGGGGCTGTAGGTCTCTTGAAATCTGTCTTCTGCAGGAGGACAGTTTTGCTGTGCTCTGTAGTCCACAGTTTGGCTATTGCTTCTGGATCCAGCTGCTGGCTCGGACAACCCTCATGTCCCAGTCATTAAAAATGAAAATGTGTTGTGATTTCAGCAAATCCTTTAGGCCAGACAAGATTCCAAGCCATGTGTTTGAAATTGATGAAGACTTTGAAAAGGATGAGGTAAGGAGTTTATTTCTTTTTACATATTTCACGCTAAGATCTGTTAAAAAGCAAATTTCACAAAGCACAGTCAGAATTCGGTTCCCAGGAATGGTTTTCTGGCTTCGTACTGTGAAGATGGGACTACAACTGAGACAGTGATTTATTTCCAAGCATGACAAGATAATCACTTGGAGCCAAGGGTCTCCTAAATTATCTGGAATATTAGCCAGAATATTTCTCATGGCTTTTTCCCTTGAAAAGTGAAAGGGGGGGGGGGGGGAAGGGAAGCCAAACGTTTACTAAATAAAATTCTTCATGTCCAGAATTAAAAGTGAGCAATTTGGTTTTCAACTACACTGCAGTATTGGGGTCCTTCTCTTAAGTTTTGTGCTCCACCACATAACCTGCAATTCCTCATCAGCTGCTTGACCCGCTGTGTTCCCGGCATGTCGGACCTGTTCTGTATATAGTCTGCAAATGTTCAGAGGCGTTTGCTCGCTCTGGAAGTTGGCGTGTTTGTGCTCAGCTGGTTGCAAGGAAGATGTGCAGCCCTGGAGCTCTTCCATGGGGGTGTGTTGGGGGCTCTAGCAGTTGGGACATCTCAGACCGGGTGGTCGTTTTGGATGGTGCAGGTGCCATGTTCCCCTCTGCGCATCATGGTTGCTACAAAAGGGAGGGGTAGCGTTTTTCTGTCTCAAGTACCGCATGAAGCTTAATTCATGCCCATGACATTAAGAAATTTTAGATCACATCTGGAAGAGTTTAGCCCAGCTGTTCAGAACCCGCATGGCACCGAGGTGCTGCTGCTGGGGAGCTTACAGAGGAGAAGGGGAGTTTCTTGCAGAGCTGAAAATTTGAAGGGGCTGTTTCATGCACGTTTCTCACAGTTACTGTGTGTGTCCCAGCGCGTCTCAGGTCTGGACTGGGATGGCCTCTTTGTAAGTGGAAATGTATTGTCAAGTTTGGCCTTAATTTGTTTTGGCTACGTTGTTGGTTTGCATTACATCGTTGACTTGAGGTGTTACCTCTTTAATAATATCTAATTTGGGCTGGAGACAGAGCTGCGCAGTATGTTATCAACATGCTTCTGAAAAAGCAAAAGGACAAAAATATGCTACACCAAAATTTGGTGGAGAACTTTTTTCTTCTGGTCAGTGTCCCAGATACTCAAACAATTGACGTTACTGAGGTTGGTTGTGGAAGAGTATTCCATGTGCTTTGGCAGACATTTTGGCATTTGTATCTTTTGGTGTGGCCCTATCTAAAGGATTCTGTTACAGTTTCCTGACAGAGCATTTGCATTAGAATTAAGTAATGGAAATTCAAGTAAAAGAAATCTCTTGATGAAAAAAAGGAGAAATCATGGGTTGTTTTACCCAGGGAAATAAAGCATCAGAAAATCTACTTTGTCATTGTGAGTTTGACAAGAAAGGGGTGAAAACCTGCTATTTGGGATGCAGGAGACGATATAAAACAGTCCCTTCATAGCTCATCAGCAGACAGTCCAGGTCCACCTCTGCTGCTGAGTCACTGGAAGTCCCAGGGTGAATTTTTTTCATCAGTCTGGGATCTCATTTCCCTCCTTCCCCAGCGGAGGTCACAGTGGGTATGGGTGGAGAGCCGTTCCCCCTTTCTGGCAGCCTGGGCCAGGAGCAGAGGTGGAAGTCCCAGCTGGTATGCCAAGAACAGCCTGGTTGGGTCACTTGAAACTGTTTGTTTTGATAGATGTGAAACCAGTTACATTTCAGCTCTTGGGCTTTGGTGGGTTTTGCCTAAATTTAAAATGGAGAGTTGATTTATCAAAAGGAAATGACAGAATAAGTCTGGAGTTCTGCATTTTGCAACTTCCTAAACAGACCGTTTTGAAACTTTCCTTCTTCACCAGGTTTTTGAAATACTGCAGAAGAACCAGTATGTATTTCCTCATTGCAAAATTGCTGCACAGCTCTATCAGTGCAGATGTAAGCTTTCTTTTTTAAAAGTGACCCAAACTAGCCTGTTTTGCCTCTTTTTTAGAAAGAGACAACCCTCAACATTTTTGTGATGACGCTGAATGTGTAGCTGTACATGTTACACGTGCATTCCACATGTTGCTCTATTGCTGTAGTCGAACCAGTATTGCTTTCCAGAGTGGACATATTCTTTGTGTCCAAGGGGAATTTTTTGTAGGAGGCCGTTCACCTGACCTCCTCTTTTTCTGATCTTTTGCTCTTTCAGGATTCCTCGTCCCTGTGCTCCCAGAAAGGCGGTGTGATAAAGCAAGGCTGGCTGCACAAAGCCAATGTAAATAGCACAATCACTGTCACCATGAAGGTGAGTTGGGTCCAGCGTTACGTTAGTCGTGAGCGAGGCACGAGGTGGAGCTCAGACCACGTCTGCAAAGCCAGCAGGAGTGCGACGGGTGGGGCTGGGGTTGGATGGGTGTCTGTCCTGCTTGTAGAGCATCCCAAAGTGGACTGGAAAACCCAGTCTGGCAACAACCTCTGGCCCTTCCTTCCCCAGAATATAAGACCAGTGCACCTCAAATCTGAAAGCTGAACAAAAAGGCGAAGCGTGTTCAAGTGAGTCAAGGCTGTTTTCTGAGTGAGCAGCTGAGGCCTGGGAGGGGAAGGGAATTTAAATCACTGAAACAGCTGCCCTGCAAAGAAAACTTACTGAATTGATAGTTTCCTTGCTGGTAGGAAATAATATACGGGGACCAGCTTTAAATTGAAATGGCCAGTTTTTGCTTTAAAAGCAGGGGTGATACCGCTGAGAAGATGGAGCATTACTGACCTCGAAGCAACAGCTGCACTGTCCTCTGTTCTCCACTCTGTGTAATCCAGTGTGACATTGCTTGGATTTTGCAGTGGAGGTTTTTAATAGTTCGACCACAGGTTTTTTTGTGTGGCAATGAGCCTGTCTGTTGTTCCGCCGTGCAGCTGCCTTGTTACAGCATAGAGAGAATATCAGGGTGTTATGTTCAGCTGTGCAGCTGGAGGATGGCTGCAGTGGGGCTGCTTCATAAGGGTATTGGTAGATCTCAAAAAGTTCCGTTGTTCTAAAGCTCGATTCAAGGATTTACACTTTCATGAGAAGTGGACCAGGACCGCTTATAGGGCTGATTTTAATGTGAGTTTTAAAATGAGCTTGAAGGCAACAGAACAGGATTTTCTGATCCTCTGCTTTTCCGAGCAGCAAGGTTGAAGCCATTTCTGCTCCTGGAACTTCTGGAGGAGGTGTCGTACATACTCAAAGCAATCGGGTCCCTTCTTGAATGCGCCTCCTGTGGTATTGGTGGCCTCAGTGCCCAGCACCACAGACCCACCTTTCAGAGATGATAACCCAAAATACACTGGCTTCAGTTCAACGGATAGGATCCACAGAGTCTCTTGTGAAACTTGGACATGGAAGTACCGAAAATCAGTAGCCATTTTCTGAGCTGGTCCCGGTCACTTCTGTGTCTTACAAGACGCCTCCTAAAGCATATGTGAGAAATCTGAGGACTTTTGAACTTCTTCAGCATTATCACCACTTTGGGAGGCTGCTGTGCTATCACAGAAGCAGAAACATTCATCTTTTGAGTGCTGGTTCTTCCACTGCTGTGACGTGCTGCAGTGTTGGTACCATGGTGTTGCTAAGCATGTGCAGTGTGTATTTTGTGGAGAGCTAGCCCACGAGCAAACTGTAATTAAGCTACAGCTGCCAATTTTAAAGTAGCCTTTCCTTTGCAGAGAACTCCCCTGGTCTGGCCCAGCCCTCCAGCTGGCTGGTTTGCAGCATGCTGCATTACAAGCATGGCATCAAGATTTTCTCTCTTTCTTTCTTTCTTTCTTTCTTTCTTTCATCTCTGCCCAAATGGACTTCCCCAGTTCCTGACCGTCCCTCTGCAATTGCGATGTTCACCAACAGCATCTGTAGCCTGATCAGAGGGGACCATTCCCTCTGCTTCTAGGTTTATAGTATTCATTTCAAATGAGCGTGGTCTTCTGACAATTATTTCTGACAGCAGTGCTTACAAGAGGGGGAAGATCATAGGAATAGTGTTTACTGCTTGCTTCTGCATTTCCTTTTGAACAGAATTCAGAAGATGCAAATGGATTAGCATGAAATCCAATACCCATGAGGGATATCAACCCTGTAATATCTAGAGAGAGATCTATCATGGGTTTCTGTAACATCCGCTGCCAAAAGTTTCTGAGATTGATTCAGTGAAGTGCTAAATCAGTGTTTAAGCTGGCTAACGCTTAGCATACATAGCTTTCCATGTATTTTTATGCTTTATTGAACTAAAGGTTTAGTTAAATCTTGTAAAATTTAAAGGTGAAAAACATTGGAGCATCTCCACAGCTATCTAGTCATCTAAATGATGCCAGAGGTTACTTTTCAGAGGGCTTAGGTTACCGTTCAGAGTGCAATGCTCCCTTCCAGTTCTTTGCAAGCGAGTGGTTTTATTAAACATGTGCTGGTGTCAGTAATGATGCGAGCAGGAAATTACTAGTAGTCTCCCATCTGGGATGAAAAATTATGTGTTTATTCATAGATCTTCCAGTTATGCAGAACAGTGGAAATACTCACAGTGCAGCTTGCCCTGGCTTCCTTCGTGGTTCTGCTAACACAGATACCCAGCAACTGTGACATGCACCCTGCTCCTTACAGACCTGACAGCATATGCTGCTACCGTAATTGCTACCAGAATGTTCTCCTGAATTACAGTCCACTGCCTTTTGGCTGACAAACGTCAAGGAAGATGTTCTGAGATACTGGAGAGTTGGGGGTTTTGTTGTTGGTGTTTTTTTGTTTGTTTTTTTTTCTTCATAAAAATCAATAGCTCAAACATAGGAACACTTCTCTCAAACTTGCTGCTTTCAGAGGTGAGAACTGAACACTAAGCCCAAACCAGTTAATTAAAATAATTTTCTATTAAAAAAATACAAAACCAAGCAGTTGAATGGATTACTGTGTCTGTTGGCTTGCATTTGAGCGCTAGGAATTTCCACATGTCTGTTCCAAAGTCTTCAGGGGAGTTGCTTTGTAATTCTAACTGAGGTCTTTATCAAAAAGGCTCTGGAAATACTGCTCTAGGATGGGACGAATCTTCAAGCAACGTGCTGATCTGAGTTTACCACGCAGAATTACTTTGTAAAGATGAGTTAAGCTGGAGCCAGCTGAGAGACGAGCTGGAAGCCCTGGGGCTTTGCTTTAGATAGGCAAACTTATAACAACAACAAGGAAATTAAAATTAAAGACGAAATCTCTATAAAAACAAATCATACTCAAAGGGGTGAATCTGCAGCACTCTGGGGTCATCAGTGTTTCTTGTTACGGTATTTTCTCAATAGCAGGAAGGCCGATACCAAAACGGTGGCTGTGGTTTGTGATTGTGTACAACAGAGTGAATACTTGCATGAGCAAGGCTTTGTACTTTTGCAGGTATTCAAGAGGAGGTATTTTTACTTGTCACAACTCACGGACGGCTCCTATATTCTGAATTCCTACAAAGATGAGAAAATTTCGAAAGAATCCAAAGGCTGTATTTTCTTGGATGCTTGCAACGATGTTGTTCAGGTAGGTGTGCTTTCCGCCTGGCTGTACATGGGCATTGCTAGCTCCGAGACAGACGTGCTCTCCGGCTCTGTGTCAGCAAGGGGTGAAGGCGTGGATATACAAACTAACCCAGAGCTGGTTTGCTCTGTCAGCTAATCTGATTAAAAGGCACTCAAGGCATTTCATAAGGGTGCCATATGTTTGGCCAGGAAGACAGCAAGTGGAAGAACTGCTGTCAGATGAAAACGGAAGCATTTCATCGTTACCTCATCTGCTGTCACCCTGCTCTGTCCATCGTCACCTGGTTATCACAGGTCAGGTGCCTTACTGAGGGCTGAAGCCAGTAAGTAGTTGGTGTGATTCAGTCTTGGGCAGCTTCACCCTCTATTTGCTGCTCGCACCAGCTTCTTGTTTATGAAGTTACATCCCAGTAAGGCTGTGCAAGCATGCAGCCCTTTGGGACTTATGAACTGCAGAGGGCTTGTAGGGTTTCAGGAGCCAGTATTTGTACAGGGCTTAAAACCTGGGCTTGCTTTGTAATGCTGAGAGTGAAATGCAGCAGTGGATTGCTGCTGTGCCTTCTGCCATTGCTATTTCTGCAGAAGCTTCAAGCACCGAGTGTGGTGGAGCAGCTGAAATTACTCTGGTGGTTTGCTTCAGCACGGATGAGTCAGAGCTGTGCGTTTCCGTTTATCTTTCTGAACACAGTAAGAGCAGTAGCGCACACGCCTCAGTGATGTACAGAATGCACTTCCCGAGCTGCATCAGATTTGCCTCGGCTTCTGGTTGGAAAATGCTGTTTAAAGGCCAGTGTATCTCAGAAAAGTTGTGTTGAACCTCTTGCTTTTAAGATAGATGCCTCTAAGCGTCCTGGAGTGCAACGTTACTTACTGTGTCAGACAAACCCAGTTCCTGGCTTCTCTGGGTAAATGTTAAAAAGGTCTGACAACATAAGAAGGAGCTTGCTTCTGCTCCTCAGTGCGCTGTCTGTCATCCAGTCTGGCTTTCTGCCACTTTGAGAGTTGCTGGCAGCCATGGATCTGCGTACTGCTTGATCGCTGCCTTGAAGCCCTTCATGATTACTTCAGGAAGGGTGCTGTGTAAAGGGGGGGTTCTTTGCACCGTAGTTCACAATATTTCAGTTCAGGATGCTTTCACAGAGAGGAGCCTTACAGCAGATACTGTGCTGAGTCATTGAGGAAAACGTAATACAAATATTTCTCTTTCTTGTTCGTTTAGTGTCCTAAGATGCGCCGTTACGCGTTTGAACTGAAGACCATAGACAAGTACAGCCACTATCTTGCAGCTGAAACTGAGCAGGAGATGGAAGAATGGCTGGTAACTCTAAGAAAGATCATTCAGAGCAATGCTGAGAGTTTGGTGCAAGAGAAGAAAGATACCGTGGAATCTGTGCAAGGTCAGTTTATACATACCTGCCTTCACCCTTCTCCAGCATGATGCAAGCAGCGTGCCTGGAGAAGTGTATATTTTTCTTCCTGTATTAATAGCGAAAATTGTGGCTGACACATGGTATCATGCAAAAGGGCTTAGTATAATGTGGATGATAGCCCGAGGAATAGAAGGGGAGGGAAACATGACCCTTCCCCTGGATGGGAAATCCATGGCGAAGTTTCAAGACTCCTGGAAAACTGGCTCTGTGCTGAAGTTCTGTTTTGGAAAGACCTGGCAGGCTGTAATAGTATACTCTGCTACTAGTAATGTATGGAAAAATCTTACTCCTGAGGAATGGAAAAGTCTCCATAAACTGTTTCTGTGCTATTGTAAGCAAATATTGCAGGATGCTTTCTGGCAGAGAGGTGCTCCTGCAGTTGGTTTGAACATCTGTTTTTTGTGTCCTTGCAGATGATGAGTCAAGCACGCAGGGGAAATCAGAGAACATCCTGGAGAGCCTGGAGAGAAGCATGCATCCAGAGCTGATGAAGGTATCCTGTTTGCAGAGGTTGCCCTCCTAGCCCATAGCTAGTTCTCTCCACCATGTCTATAAAAGGGATTTTCCATTTTCTGTGTCTGCAGCTCTGGGGGAGCTGGGCAGGCGCCAGTGCTGATGGGGTCTCTGTCATCTCACCTGCCTGTCCCATGGATGCGGTTTGGGGCTGCACGCTCCTCACCTGCCTGTGCGGGGCCCTTAAGGAAGAGCCAGACTTGGAGTGAATGAAGGGTTGTTGTGGTCAGCACTACTCATCCCTGCTCAGCAGGGGTCCCATCCTGGCCGTGAGGGCAGGGGGGCAGTTAGGTGGCAGCCACCTTCTATTTATGATCCAGAGCGTGGCTGCCTGCTGCTGCCTGCTACTGTCTGCTCTCCCATTCGGCAGAGCCACGTGGCTTTACTGTCATTGCACCGTGTTGGGGGCTACAGCTGAGAAGCCGTGCATCGTCTCGCATATCACAAAGGGAACCTGAAAAACACGTGTTTTGTTTTGCTTACATTCTTTCCAAATAACAAGTGTTTGCCTCTGTGTGGCCAGACGGTAATATCAATGCCTTCCTTTCTTCTAGTATGGAAGAGAAACAGATCAGCTGAACAAACTGAGCAGAAATGATGGAAGACAAAACCTCTTTTCTTTCGACCCAGAAGTCCAGGTAAACATCACCCATGTTTGCAAATGTGAGGTTTTGTTCTCTGTGCCGTGTCTCCCCCATTCCCTTGCATGGCCACGCTGTTCGCCTACAGAGGCAGCGCGGTTTGCAGGACAGAAGTGCAGCCCACATCCCTGCCAGCGAGAGCTGGACAGGACGCCAATACTCTGGTGATCGCTCAAACAGAAGGAAAGACTCGCAGCAGTCCCACACACCGCCTCCCTCCAGCTTTGCTGGCTTCTGTGATGCATCTTGATGTGGCTGGATTATCACCTGGGCCTCTGGGAGCTTCCTAGGGTTGCAGAAGTGGAGAAGTGGTATTGCAAGGGCACCAGCATCACTGCATGGGCTCAGCACGTGTGTTGAACCACTTGCTTTTAAGATAGATGCCTCTAAGCATCCTGGAGTGCAACGTTACTTACTGTGCCAGACAAAACCCAGTTCCTGGCTTCTCTGGGTAAATGTTAAAAGGTCTGACAACATAAGAAGGAGCTTGCTTCTGCTCCTCGGTGCGCTGTCTGTCATCCAGTCTGGCTTTCTGCCGCTTTGAGAGTGGGATAGGGAGCAGTGATGTCAAAGACCATGATAGGGCTTTACAGGGAGAGCCACAGTCTTCAGGGAATTTTCAGATGTAGGGGACATACAAGCAGAAAAAACACCCCATGCCGTTCTCATGTGCCGGAGTAGGGGTTCACTGACTAGTGGCTTGTTTTCTTTTCAGCTTTGATGCCTTTGTTGAGCTCTCTGCCAAGGTCCAGGTGTGGGATTTCAGTGGAATGAGCTGCAATTGTTAACACAGTTTTAGAGAATTGTTCCAAGTTATTTCATAGTTGCTGGTTCTCCTTCTGGAGTGCTTTGGCTTGTTCGCACCTGTGAAAAAGAACATTCTGGTTTAACAAGGAAATGTAATTACTCTTTAAAAGGCTTAGTTGTACAAAATGAGAGGTTTTGTCTTGGCACTTCTTTAAGGTCTTTAACAGGAAGAAGATAAGCATCCAGGAGATCCAGGAGGCTTTTTCTTTTTAAGAGAAGCTTTGAGAAGTTTCCTATATTCTAGTCAGATAATAAAAATGGAAATATTATTCAGTGTGGAGTGCCTAAGATATCTTTTTCCCCCCCCTAACCAAACGACTAGGCTGAATTCACTGCCCTCCCCATCTACCCAGAGATTTTCACTCTGATGTGGATCAGTCGGATCTGCTATAATACTGGGCATTCAAAATCAGTGCCCTAGTTGAAGCTGGTGTGCATGTGCACAGTTGTGTGCCTGGTGCTAAGGAAACTGGGGGCAGGAACATATACCTGCAACATGCTTTCATAATTGAAAGGAAATAGGAGAAACAATGGGAAAAGTTTCCCAGAACCGGATTAACAATGGCAGCATACTTTGCTGAAATTACTCCATTGTGAGGTATCGGCGCCCAGCGATTGGCGTGCAGGTTTCTGCAGGATTTGAGGGGGGAAAACCAAACAGAACTATGCCAGATGGTCACTGAGGCATGTACTGGTTTTTAGGGGTGTTTGGTAGCTCTGTGTCCCTGGTACGATGGCAATGGTGAAGCCTGAGGGTCTTTATCTGGCTGATGGTATTGTGGTCATGTACGTGTCCGCTCCCCGGGAAGGGCGGATGGCGAGGCACAGACCAGGCATGGATGTTCTGGGTTAGGAAGGAGGTGATTATAATCCAGCCTGTTTGGATTGCCCAGCTGGCTCTGCAGGCAGTCTTTGTTGTTTGTAACCACACCGGTTGTTGCTGTGCATCTAGAAATGCCTTCCACTTTCAGATGTTGTTCATGATCTCCACGGCGTGTGCCTGCTCTCTATTTCAAGCACAGGGTCTATCTCTTAAACTAGCCAAATCTTCAAAGTGGAAGGTACTTTTCTGAGTGTAACAACCACCTACGTTCCGCATTCTTCCCCAAGCTCTAAGTGGTGTTTGGGAAGATCCCCAGGGTTACAGCAAAGCAGAAAGGAACTGAAATCATACTGAGGTTTAGTTTCCTGTGCTCCACAAACCAGATTGCTAAAAACTGTTACATCCCCGTGAATTCATGTCTTGAATACATTTGTGTAACATCACCAAATGGCACTCCATTGTGAATGTCTTGTAACTTTGGTACCACTAGAAAAAAATGGATCAAGGTACTATTGGCCATGATGTGATCCCTCAACATTATTCAGGCGTTTATTTTCTTTTTTAATGAGACCAGATTTGTTTGTTTGCTGTCTAGAGGCTAGACTTCTCGGGGATCGAGCCAGACGTGAAGCCATTTGAGGAAAAGTGCAGCAGGCGCTTCATGGTGTGCTGCCAGGACTTCTCCCTCAACCTCCTCGCCCAGCTCAGCGACAGGTCGGAAGGAGGACCCACCAATGTAAGGGGAGCTCTGGCATGTCCCGCTTTGTCTTCTTTCTCCTCACGGGCAACAAAACCACTCAGCAGATTAATCTAGGTGGATAAAAAGGTCCCATTTTGCCATGAGCTCAAATGGGACCTGGGCAGGTGGTGACTGCTGGCCCAGTGTCATTGCAGGATTTGTCTGCCTTGGTATTGTGATGTTCCAAAAATGTGTTTGGGGACAGGGTCTGTCCTGATGCGCCTCAGCCCGCCAGGAACTGGGAAATCTGGGAAATGAGTGGTTTGGGGGCATAGGGAGTGGGGAGCGTGTCTGCCACGTCCTGGGTCCCTGTGGAAAGTTCTGCTGGTAAATGACTAACGTCCCATCTCCAAACAACTCACTGCCGTGTTGTATTTCATTTCCCCTAATGGCAAGGGATTTCCCTGTTCTGAAACCTTCTTCTGACTCCCAGCCTAACTGTGTTCACAGCCACTATGTTATATGTGTTTGTTATTGTGCCAAAGTTGTGCCTTAGCCTAAAAAGCTCTTCCTTGTGTTTTCTGAGCTTCTGATGTCAGTAGACAGCTGTTACCTCTCTCCACAGCCTTTGTTCTGCCGGGCTGAACAGACCAGGCTCCTCCAGTCTTTCCTCCCAAAATGTAATCCCTGTTATCATGTCCAGCATTTGCTTTGGCTGGAGTCAGCCTTTCGAGCAAGGGTGCCAGAGCAGCAGATAGCACGGCGGGGGGGCAGCGGCACTGGCACTGATCTTTGCCGATGGTACCTTGCCTGATGCCAGTTAGGACTGCAGAGGCTTTTTTGTGATGGTTTCGTACTGGCAGCTCACAGCTAGCACACCAGGCTCATTCTCCTCAGTAACTCCCAGTGGATGAATGCATTGCTGATAACAGAGATTCTTCTTAATCGTCTTTAATCAGGCCCAGAGTCAGACTTCATCAGCACATTTTTACTATTGTTATAATGCCTTCAAGTTATGCTGTAATGTCTTGGACAAACTACAGTCTTATCTTCAGGCCTTCATTTTTATTTTTTTTTTTCTTACGCGGACGCACGCCTGCTAGGATTTTTGAATTAAACATACATGAAATTATTGCCACTTGCCTTGTGCTCTCAAGGTCAATAGCTACAAATGACTTGGCAGATTTCGCACATGCAGTTCCTCAGCAGTGTTAGCCTTGTATTTGAGCTTTCCTGGTTGGGAGAGCTAACCTTGCTCCTGTGCCATCCGGCACAGAGCAGCTGAGGAACATTTTGAGTGTCTTGAGTTGGGTCATCCAGAGCTGATTGACTTTGGACAACAAGTGAAGTGGTCCTTGGCGTGTGAACGTAAACACTCTTAAGTTGTTTCCTTTCTCAATGCAAAGGATAAACAGCTCTGATTGGGTCATTTTCCTAACTTCATAGTTTATCACTTATATAAAAACCCCTATGGATTTCATTCTTTACATTTCATTGATGGTTTTAAAGTAGCTTTGTTCAAATTGACGGGATCAAAATGCAAGAAGGTGCGGGTAAAATACGAGTTTATGTATTTATAAAGCAAATAAACATGGATCGTCTGTAAGAATTATCTAAAATGCTGGCGTGCAAAACTAAAGGAACAAACAGGTGCTGAAGGCAAATCTAGCAGGGAAGGCAATGTATGTCGGTACTCTTGAGCCTGTAGCATGCGTTTTTTTTTTGACACATATATTCAATCAAATTTCCAGGTGGAGCCCTTTTTCCTAAGTTTGGCATTATTTGACCTGAAAAATAATTGCAAGATTTCAGCTGACTTTCATGTGGACTTGAACCCTCCGTCTGTCCGTGACATGCTTCTGGATAGCTCTGCGTCTGGAGCGGAGGGAACCAAGGGACGTTCGCCAGGCGAGAGCTTTGTGCACGGCATCCCCGAGTCATGCCTGCGCTACATAAAACGGGTGAAGAACTGATTTTTCTCCTCGTTCTGTGTCTCTGTTGAGCTGTGCCTGTTCGGTAGAGTTGCACTGTGTTGCTGTGCACTGTGGAGAGGCAGCAGTCAGCTTTTCTCTTGAGCGGTGGGGTTTCGGTCGGTGTCTCAAGCAGATTACCACTTCAGGCTCACTGGCGGCAATGGGCAAAGCACCAAGTAGAGTTTTCCAGGACTTGACCATGTTCAAGCCTTGTGAGCCCCCATGGCCCATCCATAGCAGTGACCTGAGCAGGGTCTGTTTGGGCTGTGGGAAGGGACAGCGAGATGACTGGGGCCAAACGCCGCGGTGCAAGTAAGGGTTTCCTGCTCTCTGACAGCCTACTCTGTATCTGTTGCAGGGCGTTTTCTCTGTGACTGACCCACACGTGGAGATCTTCCTGGTGGCCCGTGTGGAGAAGGTGCTGCAGGGCAGCATTACACACTGTGCAGAGCCGTACATGAAAAACTCGGACCCAGGGAAGGTATTGGATGGGGCCGTGGGGGTATGTACTTAGTGATGCTGCCTGCTGCTGCAGGGAGCAGTGTGGTCTGAAACTTGGGCTGTTTCTGCTGCTCTTCAGCTTCTTTCTGGCCCGTATTGGTCTTCATCCATTCTGCCACTTGCTGTGTTCCCAGGCTGGCTTCAGCTGGGCTGTCCTGGGGGATTTGGTTCCTTCCCTCGGAAAGAGGCGGAGGATTTTGAGCCGAGCAGCTGGGGCAGGGTGACCACGAAGCAAAGTCTGGGCTGGCAGCAAAAAACTAGGACACTCCATCCCCAGAGAAACAGGCTGCACTGCTAAAAGGTGCTACATGCAGTGTCTTGGACTGGTCCCAGCTCACTCCCACTGGGAACAGTGATGTTTTAGTAGCAGCAAAACGTGGGCTTTGCACTTGATTCTGCTCACCCTGCCTCCGTCTTGCTCTGCGCATAGTGCCATGATCATATGGGGAAACTTATGCAAAGGGTGGTCAGGGAGGGGACCTGGTGATGCCGGTGGCACCAGTCGCTGCATACCGGGTGGAGCTGATGCTGCCATGCTGCAGCCAGTCAAAATTAGTCCCTGATAGGAAGATCAATGTATGGAACGCCTGGTATGTGATGGCATTCCCTCAGCACGCTTTGCAAGTCTGTATAGGATGAGCTAATTACGGTCAGTTTTGGAAAATAAACTAATACCCATTGGAAAAAAAAAATACTAGTAATACATAAATAATAAATAAAATATCCTGACAGTTTAATGCAGAATCAAGAGGAGTTTTAATTTGACTGTGCCCACAACATGTTTGCTATTGCTTTGCAAAAGTAATAATTGGGGGGGTGTGGGGGTGTGTGTGTGTGTGTGTGTGTGTGAAGTGATGGACAGGGATGCCTGTTGGCTGCTTGAGTGACTGTTGTGCGGTGTGCCTGGGGAGCTGTGCGGTGTGCAGTACAGAGAGTTTCTCCTCCCTGGAGAGTGCAGCACTCTTTATTCCTTTTCCAGGGCAGCGTGGAAGCCAGGGCACACACTGACCTCTCTTGTGTTTTGCAGACTGCCCAGAAGGTCCATAAGGTGGCCAAGCAGGTGTGCAGCCGTCTGGGGCAGTACAGGATGCCGTTCGGCTGGGCTGCCAGGTTGGTCACGGTGGGCTGCGCTTTGGCCGTGGTGGGAGCTGCTGCTGCCAGTTATCCGGGACACGATCCGGCCGAGTGGGCAACGGGCCAAGTGACTGGAGTCAGTGGAGTTGCAGCCAAGGGCAGAATCTGGCTTCAATTCCCAAGGCAGAATGGGGATCGGCCTGAAATGTTCCATCTAGAATTAGAAACAAAATATTAAAAAGTAAACAGTGCTGGGAAGACAGTAACCTTCCTGCTGACCTGTAGCTACTGCTATCAGGACAGAACATTCCTGAAGATGAATTACACTGTCCCGTGCTACTGCGGGAATCGGTGTGGGAATTGGCACAGCAGTTCCCTCCTGGCATCAGCCATTGCCAGGGACAGGGTGAGAGCGGAGGGTGTCCTGGCCTGGCGGTGGCAGTAAGCTGGGGTTTGTCTCCCATCTTAGACTCTGCTTTAATTAATGTTCTTCAGAATGACTGGAGATAGTGATCCCAGTCCCTCTCTGTTCTTTTACTGGGACCGATAAACTACATCAGTGCTAATCCCTTAAATCTTAAGTCAGAGGAAGGCCTGAAGGCGAGTTCATCCCTCTGCCACTGCCTCCTGTTGCTAAATTCTTCTTTGGTACTAACAAAAGGGATGGTAATGACATGGGAACACCGGATGACCTTCGCAGTGGGCTGAGATTCAGTGGTATGCAGCTTGCAATGTGTATTCTTGAGCTAGATTTTCCTGTGACACTGGCTGCTTAGCTTTGGGATGGTGTTTTGGGGATGTAGGTTGCTGCTGGGAGCCAGCACACAGCCTGTGCAGCGCCTCAGCCCTCGTTCAAGTGATGCCTCAGCCTAGTGGTGGGCTCTGTGTGGGCATGGGCTTTGGTGGGCTCTTCAAATTTGTTCCTGCTGGGTAAAGAGCTGCATTTGGAGAACAAGAAGTTGAGTGCCCAGCTGCGGGGAGCTGTATTGTTTTGCATCCCTGGAACAGTTTCCCTCTGGGTTTCAAAGGGAGGTGTTTTCTCGGAGAGGGAGTACAGATGCTTTAATGTTCTTATTCTACAGATACCCGCAGCCTTTATATTCAAGGGTAAAGATGCTGGTATTCATCCAGGGCAGAGTCCAGTCTCCTGCTCTGGGTTTTCAGGAGGAAGCTGATGTATCTCCTGAGACTGGTCTTCATTGCACACTCCTTTCTTAGGAGGGTTTCCATGCTCTGACCCCATGTGCAGTTAGGAAGATACTTTACCACTTGGTGTTAGTGGGAAGGGGTTAGAAGGATGTTTGTGCCTGGGGACCAGGCTTGGAACTGGGCTGTGTATGTCCTTCTCACCTGGCTGGGGAGAAGGGAAATGGGTGATGTCCCACACAATGTAGTGTGACACGATGGATTGCAGTCTGTGTGAGGTCTAAGCACCACATGAGGATGGGAGAGTGATCGGGAAGTCTAGCGGTGTTCAGAGCAGTCACAGGCCAGTGAACCTCTTGCCTGATAAACTGCCCTTCAGCCTGATCTGTCAATGACCTCAGTGTCTGCATATCTGCCAACATTTAATAAATGTGTCTCTTCTTTTCTGCAGACCAGTTTTCAAAGACTCCCAAGGCACTCTTGATGCTGAAGGAAAATTCTCACCTCTGTACAAGCAAGACAGCGGCAAACTCTCTAATGAAGATATGCTGAAGCTTTTAGCAGAGTATAAGAAGTAAGTGTAACAGACCGGTGCAGAGACTAAGCAGGCATTTTAATATAATTTTTAAACAGTTAAGCATAAGCATGAGATGATCTAAAATACAACGAAAAGCACTGCTGATGTGCTCAGCACCTGAGCTTTCAAGGTTCACACTCTTGTTCCTTTCTCCCTAACACAGACCAGAGAAGACAAAACTACAGGTCATTCCAGCCCAGCTAAATATCGTCATCAAAGACATCCCGCTGGACTTCACAAGTAAGGATCTTGCATCTTAAAATAAATGCTGATGGCTCTAGCCTCAGGAGTTAATGCTTCTATGGGGAGTTTTGCTGTTTCATTAACAGGAGTATCTCGGGGCTGCAATGAGAAATGAGTAATACAGCACAACCACGGACTTGTAAGTCTTTCCAATGGATTCTGTGGAGGGATGTGGTCCAAGTGCAGAGGTTTACCTGAGAGGTGCATCTGCTTTGCAGTTTGACCATCACATCCTAAATCTAAAGGAAGCTACCTGCCTGCTTTTGCTGGTTTTATTTATTATTATTATTATTATTATTATTATACTAATCTTATATAACATTTTTGATCCCTAACGCCAGAGGGCTTCACAAACATATGGTCAGTGTCATTTTTTACTTCGCATTTTAAGAAACCGAGGCAAAGAAAAGACTCGTTATATGTTCAGTGTCACTCCATGGGCCTTTGGCAGCTCCTGTCACAGGTTCTGTCGTCTGCTTCCCTGTCCAAAAGGCTTTTCTGGTGACTTAATTTTTCTGTTCTTTGAAAGGCCATTACTTGAGATGAACTCTCCCTCACGGTGGATGTGAGTCCCAGTGAATTAGGCAGGGCTTGTGCACTGGTGTTCGGAAACAAACACCTTTCTGAAGCAGAGAGTGGAAAAGGCCTGATGCAGTGGGACTGACACACTTTGAGACACCAGTATCAAGGCATCATCTCAGCAGCCTGTCTGCTTGAGTCAGGTGATGTCTGCATGATAAAACAGGAACTTGATGGGTCACATTCCTGGAAGACTCAAGGTGCAGGTCCTGGGCAGAGCAGCTGTCCCTACCCAGACGTGGGTTATTCACAAGACCCTTTGACTTTGCCCAGAGCTGCAGGAAAGTGCCACTTCTGCAGTCCCCACTGGCAAGGAGAGCAGAGCCCTGTGGTGCCCATCCACCCCTCTTTTCTCAATATTGCTAATGCAGTTGGGGACTACAGGTGTTGCACGATCAAGGGGAGAATTTTCCCTTCATCATTTCAATGGGAGTGGTCCAAGTCCTGCTGCCTCGTCTGGTGTGAAGAGGACTGCGTGCTTGAAGAGTTTCAGACCCACAAATTTCCTTTCACATGGGCTGTACTTCCCATGTTTGCGGGGTGCGCACTTACCCAAGCTTTCCTTCTCTTCCAGATTGTGTCACGGCTTCTTATATTCCTATAAAGCCTTTTGAGAAGAACTGCGAGGACATTGCAGTTGAAGTGGAGGAGCTTGTCCCAGAAGTTGCAAAATACTGTTATCCCTTCACTGTCTACAAAAACCACCTCTATGTCTACCCCTTGCACTTGAAGTATGAGAACCAGAAGGTGTTTGCAAAGGTGAGTGACCCGCGGAGCAGGCTGCAGCCAGGCTCAGCGGCCTCTGGGCTGATGCTGCTGACCTGTAGCGATGGCTCATCCTCCTGTTCTCCCTCATTCCAGGCAAGGAATATTGCTGTCTGTGTCGAGTTCAGGGATTCAGATGAAGCTGATGCCAGGCCGTTAAAGGTAGGTGCCGGCTAACGGGGCTGCCATTTGCTCGCTGTGTGCCAGCCGGGCTGAGCAGGACGGTAGGAAAGCACTGAGTTTCCATGCTCGCTGTTCTAATTTGGCCAGCTAATTTAGGGTAGCAGCAACCCTGAACGCAGCTTTTCATTTGTGTTTCTAGTGTATATATGGCAAACCTGGAGGCCCTCTCCTGACCACAAATGCATATGCTGCCGTGCTGCATCACAACCAGAGTCCAGAGTTCTACGACGAGGTAAAACAAAATAGTGGGAAATAACAGTTTTTCCTGGATGCTACAAAGCCAAGGGGCCTTTCAGGATACCTCTTTTTCCAGGGCTGGGTGAAATACGGGTAAAAATAATCGCCAGCCCTTTGCCTCAGTAGAAGGGCTCAGCAGAGCCAGAGACTTTGTCAATTTTTAATGCCAGTTTGTTTTCTGCTGTCTTTACTGTCATGCTTTGTGCACTCCAATCACACACCCCCATTAATAAGTAATGTGTAAATGTGATGAACACATTAGGCAGGAGTTGTTTAAGATGGGTAGGAATGTGTCTTGTGTAACTGCATGCAACATAGCATTTCTGAAATAAAATAGAACTTAAAATATTACTCCACAACTAAAAATACAGTCTTATCTATCATGGTATCATTTTAGATTAAAATTGAGCTTCCAATTCACCTCCATCAAAAGCATCATTTGCTTTTCACCTTCTATCATGTCAGCTGTGAAATTAATACAAAGGCAACATCGAAAAAACAGGACACCGTTGAAACTCAAGGTATGTTCAATGCTTATATTACTTCTGTTGGAATGTAGAAGTCCAAGATAAAATGGATGTAGGGACATGAAGAAATATTTGATTAAAATACTAGCCTATCTGAATTTTCTTTTTTGAAAGCAACCTAGTACAATTCACACGTCTACACTGGAATAAAACACATCGCTTTTATTGCATACTAAAGTTCATTTTTGCTGCAATCTGACAGCTATTTCTGCGTGTTCTTGACTTGGCTTGCATGAATGAGCTATTGTCACTCAGGTCACCAACAAAAACTTGATGCTAGATCAGGGCCTCAGGGGCTGATCCTACCAAAACCAGGGATGTGTAAGGGACTGAGTGCACCCAGGTCCCACGGGTTGGGCTGCCTCTCCGTGCAGCCTGTCCTCAGGCGACTGAAGGATGCTCGTCATGATGCCCAGCCGTGGCTCACGCACTGTTATCTACCCCTCAAACCCACTCCTGATCTTGGTTGTGCTGTGTCTTGAGTATCGTTCACCAAGTCACCAGCTAAAATGTGCTTTAACAAGGCTGACCCAGCCGATCCCAGCCTCGCTGAGGCCGCGGCACAGCTGCGAGTTTGATTTTCTCAGGGTGAGACACAGCTCTTTTTGGAGCTTGAGCTAAACAGGTATAGCTGTGTCTCTGCTAACTCTGGTCCACTCCGCAGTGGGATACGCTTGGGTCCCGTTGCTGAAGGATGGGCGGATTGTCACCCTGGAGCGGCATTTGCCGGTTTCATCCAACCTTCCACCTGGCTACCTGGGTCTTGGGGACACGGAGTCACGAAAGGTAAGAAGCCATTTAAAATGGACTTAAATGTAAAAGGAAGAGGAAAGCTGAGCTTTTGTTACCGCTGGAAGTTCTGGGCGGTCTGTTGGTTCTCTGCTCAGCTGAAGAGAGCCCTACTGCAGGGCAGCCCCCAAAACTTAAGGTTCTTAGGGACGGGAGACAGGGCACTTTTAATTCCACTTTCTGTGGTTATGTAGATTGCATAGAATATTTTTGTGCCAGGCTGAACTGGGCTGGGGCAGTGGCACAGAGCAGGAGCGTGGGGATGTGCTCTGCGTGCATGTCCTCGCAGGGACGCCTCTGCCCTGCTGCAGTCAGGTCGCTGGTGTTTGTGCTTGGGGGGAACCCCTTCTCCCACCGCAGCCTGTACCTTCTGACCAGGCATCTGTCTGCACAGAGCCACCTTCTCACTGCAGTCTGAAATCAAGTATTTGAATGTTGTCTGTTCACAGCAGCCCAGCGTGGATGCGAAGTGGGTGGATGGAGCAAAGCCACTCTTTAAAATCAGAATCCATTTGGACTCAACCATTTACACCCAGGTAAGTTGAGCACCTCACTCTTAAAAGATTTTCAACACAAATGCAGAGGAAGCAATTGCTGTATCTCTACTACTGCTGTGCTGTAGGTGCTATGGGAAAGAGGTACCTGGTGTTTGCAGAGCAGCACTGAGATACTTCTGTAGGAGCTGGTCTGGGATTACTTGCAGGGATCTGCTCCTCTGGATGTGAGAGACAGCTGGGAGTGGATGAGCCTGGGGAGAGGCTGATGTTTTCTTGGCCAGCTGCACTGTAACTAGGCAGGACCAAGGAGACATTTGAGCAAATGAGCTACTTCAATGATGCAAAAGAGAGAAGCGGTGCAAATGAGAGATTTTTGCCAAATATCAGATTGCTTATTGAATTTTTTTTTAAAGTTTCCTGACAACAGCAGACACAAGGAAACAAAAGTCCTGATTTCCCTTTGAAACCAGTTCAGGCTGTTTTACCATGTCCTTGTGTGTTCTGCTGTTTTAGGGTAGTGACAGACTTCCCCAAGCTTCATGTGATGTGCAGCAAGGATCCCTATCACATGTCCTGGGGCACCTCCTGTCAGCACTGCTCCGGGAAATGCCCTTGGCAGGGCTTGTTGCCCTGTGCTGGGTGTAGTCAGCTGCACTCACATCACAGCAACTCGCTTTCAGCATCATCTGTAATCTGGGTTAGGGTTTTACTAATCCCGTGCAGCACTGAGAGCAGCACAGTCGTTTCACTCCCAACCAAACTGCATTTACAGATACTTTTCAGGGTTAAATACTCCAGTAATTAAATTGAAGGAGGAGGGAGAGGAGTCGGAAGGAGAGTCAGCCTCAGGTGGACAGTAGGAGGTCAGTATGGCAATGTCAGTCACAGCCGGGAGAGGAGGGCTCCCGGTGCTCCAGGCCAGCGTTGGATGGCGGTTGGGACTCAGGGCAGTGCAACCACAGGAGAATTTTAACTGTTTGGTTAAAATTCTGGCAGTTTGGTGCTTAATCTCAGTGTTAGCTGGGAGTCAGGGGATGGGCAGTGACTGGGTACATTGGAAAAGGCAGGGAGCAGTACTGAAGTCCTGGGGGATGGCAGCCAGGGACCAAGAGTGCCTCTGGTAGTGACATGGAGCTTGCTAGGGACATGGCCTGCTGCTGCAGGCAAGTCAACAGATTTTCAAGTGTAAGCTGCGTAGTAGGGGTTGACAGATATTAAGGTTGCTGCATTGAACTTGTTTGTCTCTTCCAGGACATGCACTTGCACAAATTCTTCCAGTACTGCCAGCTGGTTCAGGCGGGAGCTAAGGAAGTCCCAGGAGAGCTTGTTAAATACCTAAAGGTGAACAGTGCCTGCCGGTGGGCTTCCCTCGTGTTTTTACAGACCATCCGTAAACACCCAGACCCTGCCCTGTAGGAACGCGCACTGGCTGCACCACTGGTACCAGCACATTGTGCAATACCTTACCTTTGCTTACTGACACGACTGTCTGCTGCCTGTGAGCTGCTTCCCACTGCTTTTCACAGCAGATAGAACGAGTAGCCAGCATCGCTCTGCCATGCTCATGGCAAACCCTCCTCCTGGTGTGCTCGCACACTCCTCCCCTGCCGCCCTAGATCTGGTTCAAACCTTTGAACTGTAGCACAATTCCTTGTTTTTAGGATTATCCGTTCAAAACAGGATATTTTTTTTTTTCAGGCTGGAAAAGATTGGTGAGATTATCAGTCAGTTAAATCTGACCACAGATGATCTGTGACCCAGACCCAGCTTTTCGGCAATCACTGCGGCATGAGTAAGGGCCCTGGAGCAGGTCCAGCAGCAGCTTCTGCAGAGAATAGACTTGCTGGCTGCTTACTGTCCTTGTTTACTTCCATAGAATCATAGAATGGTGTAGGTTGGAAAAGACCTTTAAGAGTCAAACCATTAACCTGGCACTGCCAAGGCCACTACTAAACCATGTCCCTAAGTGCCACATCTACCTGTCGTTTAAACACCTCCAGGGACAGTGACTCAACCATCTCCCTGGGCAGCCTGTTCCAGTGCCAGAGCGCCCTTTCAGTGATGAAATTTTTCCCAATATCCAATCTAAACCTTCCCTGGCACAGCTTGAGGCCGTTTCTTTTTGTCCTATCGCTCGTTGCTTGGGAGAAGAGACGACCCCCACCTCAACAACTGCCTGTTTTTGAGAGTGGTGCTGTAGCAACAGCTCAGCTCCCAGCGGTGGGGATTTATCCTCACAAAGTTACTAGGTGTGTTTCAGATAACGTAAAAATATTTTAAGAAGTAGAAATAATGGCAGGTTTTGAAGCCAGGCACTAAAGGAACAGTTGCTTTGTTGTGAGCATTTCCTCAAGGAGCTCAGCAGGTCCCAGCCCTGCCCGGCCACAGTGACCTCGAAGCACCCTGCAGCCAGGGGATCATTTACATGCTAACCACGAATGAGGACTTCGTACCTACCGATACCTCAATCATTTCAGTAATTTAAATAACTGATGCAGATTTTAAACCCTTTCATTAGGCTTGAAAACTGAAAATGAAACACACTCTTTCCTAGATTTGTATCGTGAGAAGTCTGTGAGGTGGGTGGAGAGCATATGAACCGGATGATCTTGACCTTCACCAGGTCACTTAAATCCCATTTCCAACAGCAAGCTATGCTCTTCAGGGAAGAGCCTCACTGCAAGTCATTTGGCATCAGGTTTCCCTGTTCCAAAGACATTTGTGAAAATGGGAGTCACTTCAACAAAACGTCAGAAGTGATGAGAAGAATTGGGAGCAAAACTTCAGCCTTAAATTTTGGGTTATTGGGGTCAAATCGTAGCATGTGACCTTCAGCTAAGTCATAGCTGCCTGGGCACATCTGACAGGAAGATTAATGCGTGCCATGAGTGGATTCATGTTGCTCCCCGAAGGCATGCAGCTGGGATCCGTCAGCTGGAAGGCAGGCAGCGAGTGCTGCCATGGGTCCAAATCTGCCTGTCCTCTGGCAGGCTGCAGCCCCCACCCTGAAGCGTTTGCTAATGCCTATCCTATTGCCACAGAAATGTCTGTGGACTATAAATATTTAACATCTGCGAAATGTTGAACTAAAAGTGTCTGTGTTTTGAACATTTGTTTTAGTGTTTGCACGCCATGGAGATCCAAGTAATGATTCAGTTTCTACCTGTAATTCTTATGCAACTATTTAGAGTCCTTACAAATGTGACCCAGGAGGATGAAGTAGCTGTCAACTGCACCATGTGAGTGTTGGGTAAACCATCCGGTTTTCTTCAGTTGCAAACGCAAAGCCGCAAACTACAGTGCAAAGCAGGGTGTGGTTTCCCAGTACAAGGTGCTGAGTGGCAGCATCGCCTGCCTGGCTGCTTGCTGTCCTGAGCCTGCTGTGACACACCAGCTGCTCCCTTCCCTGGCACATCTGGGTGGCATGGGGGACGTCGTGGGGCCCTTCTCCTGGGAGCTGCATGGGGAAAAATGCAGTGTTTTAAAGATACTCCCGGTTTGTTTTTCAAAAGAAAAAGGGTTGGCTGGTGGGGATGGCTGTGTCAGCCAAGGTATTGGGGCAGCAAAAGGCTCCAGAGCACCCGAGCGTGTCCCAGCTGCAGGCAGCAGATGTGGTTTCCCTGCGGGAGCGATGCCCCAGCCTCGCTAGTCCCTTGTGTCAGGAGTGTTGCTAAAAATCCCCTGGAGCTGCAGAATCGCCGCCTCTGTGCTGGCTCAGAATACGGGGCGGCGGCTTGCGGAGCGATGCTCGGCCGTGCCGGCAGCCCCAAGAGGGCAGCACCGGCCGGGGCCCGGTCCCCGCGGAAAGCTGCTGCTGTCCCCAGGCGTCTGCAGGGCCCACAGGGAGCAAAAGGTGCAAAACCATCTTCCCCGCCTAGCTCTGGCCACGACACCCCGAAACTGATGGATGCATTAAAACATCCGTCTTCCTTCTGTGATTCTTCCTCTGTGGAGTGCTGCAGTGCAAAGCGGGATGCTGGGTGCCACCCCGTGGGGATCTTCCTCCGACTCCAGGAGGTGTACTGTGCATCCACGTACCAAAAACGTCTTGCTCCCGTGAAATCAGAGGTCAGAGGCTGAACCCTGGCCCCCCAGGGATGCAGGTCCTGAGCCCTGGTCCTCCAGGGATGTAGAGCCTGTTGCACACACAGTCCTGCACCATGTGGTCCAAGACGCGGGGACTTCTGTAAATTCAGTAAAAAAGAGCCTTGCAGAATTAATAAATTCAGGAGATGCAGGAAGGTATCAGAGTATAACAACGATGGAGAATTTTTCCTCTGCTTCTCAGCAGAGATCCTGTGGGGTTTCTGTGTTCGTTTTGCAGACTTGATGTAGTAGTATAGTTGTTCATTGTCACTTGTATTATCATTAGGAAAGGGCTCCAGTGAGGGCAGACTCCACACATGACAAGCTGTACAGCGTGCAGGAGCCTGTGGTGTGTGCAGGAGCGGCAAGGAACTTGCTCTCCGTGTATCAGGTCCATGGATACAGCCACAGAGAACTGGGTGCAGAGATAATTAAATTCATATTTTTGTCTTTGACTCGTCTGACACCTGAGCATTGTTCAGGTGCCTAATGCTCGTTGCAACATAAATTTAAGTAGCGGCAAGCTTTAACCCTGGAGTACACGGAGGCCAAAGATTAGGATATGTCCCCTGCAGACAAATGTTTCGCCTTGCCTCCTCAGGCACTGAAGGCAGCCGGTCTGGGTGATACCTGGTCGAGCACCGAAGTGGAGAAGAGGCTTTGGCCACCTCAGCTCCGAGTGCTCTGTCAAAGGGCTGTGCTGTGGCAAGGATGGTGCAGCTACAGGAGCTCTGAGGGGTGCTAGCCTGCAAGTACGGGCTCTGCAAATCAGGCTATGCCAGCAGTGAGGCTTTTAGGGTTGAGCCGGACAGGACACACATGGTGTCTGCTTTTGTGAGCTGGAGGAACTTGCCCTTGCATTGCATGCTGAACACAAACCGCATTTCTCCCCAGGGTTCTTCTGCACATCGTGTCCAAGTGCCATGAAGAAGGTTTAGACCACTACTTGCGCTCCTTCATAAAGGTCAGTCACGACACACCACTCTGCAAAACTCCCTGCTGGGAGCAGGCACGCTGCTGACACTGTTCCTCTTGCCTCAGTATGTCTTTCGAGCTGAGAAACCCAGTGTCACACAGGCGAAGATGACCCATGAAATCTTGGTCCTTTCCATGGCCACGATCTTGAAGCAGTCAGCAGATTTTCTAGCCATCAATAAGCTACTCAAGGTAAAGTACTGACAGTACTTGGCTGCCAAGGGTGGAGGGGAGGAAAAGGGGGTCTGGCATAAAGCCCAACACTTTCACCCATCTAAACCCACCACAGGAGCAAAGCTACCACTGCAACTCCTTGCATACGCGTCCTTGAAGTTCTCCCCTTACAACGGAGAGGAATTCTTGCAGGGAACCTGGCTGTGTTAAAGCCATGGCAGGACGCAGCAAAGGGCTTTTCATTTTGCCAGTTTTACCCATTTTCTTCAAACCACACATGAGGGGTGACTCACGGGTGGCAGACTGAGTTTCTGCCTCTCTTCTGGGCCTTTGCAGGGCTTGCACCCCAAACTCTGCCGGCTCCTTGCAGGGTGCATCGGGGTGCAGAGGGGGTGGGGCTGTTCCCACCCCAAGACTGGCAGGACTCCTCCAGGTAGCAAAGGCACCCATGCCAAGCCAGCTGTGCAAGCCCAGCCATGCTTTCAAAATGCTGTTTGAACATGAGCCCTCCCTCCCACACTGCTGTTTCCTCACATAACAACTGCCGATGCTGTCAAACATGTTCAGTCCTGCTGAGAAAAATAATAGTATTCTTTGTTCATTCTAGTACTCGTGGTTTTTCTTTGAAGCACTGGCAAAGTCAATGGCAATGTACTTACTGGAAGAAAACAAAATCAAGGTAAAAATAAATTAGTTCGATGCTGCATTATAAAGCCATCACAAACAAACTCTCCTCCAAAAGTTTTTCTGAAAAAAAACTATGTAACTCTTTATTTAAAAAAAAAAAAAAAAAACTGACAAGTGAACAGCTACCCAGATCTTTCCTTTTATTCGACTTTAGTTTTTCCCTTCTTCCCCTTTTCATTCTCAGTTTTAGTTTAAAATTTCCAGATCTCCTTACGGCTTGTGCAGCCTCCTTTTCTGTTATTAACTACTGTAGTTTCAGCCAGTGCTTGCTTTGTGCCAATGTTTTATTGGGATACAACATAATCACATGCTAAAGGGAACTTGTGCCTGCACTGGATTCTCCCCAGCTTGTAGCACTGAGCGTAGGATGCGCTTTTGGTTTCAGCTGCCCAGAGGCCAGCGGTTCCCCGAGTCCTACCAGCATGCCCTCCACTCCTTGCTGCTCGCCATCATTCCTCACGTGACCATTCGCTATAACGAAATCCCCGAAGAGTCCAGGAATGTCAACTTTAGCTTGGCTAACTTCCTAAAGGTCAGCAGTTTCTTTCCTTCTCCCAGGCTTTTATCAGAAAAGGAAAGCAGAAAGAAGCAACAAGCAAACAAACGTGTTTGTACTTTAATCCTCTCTTTGGTTTCTTCAATTACAAAAACTCTGGAGGGGATAACTTTTTTTAGGAAAGAAACTTCGTCTTTCCAAGAGGGAGACTGTGATACTCTGTATGTTGTCTAGTGTCTTCAGCTGTGCCTAGCAACAGTTCAAACCCTGAGAGGAAATGTGTGCGCTCTTATTTTAAATATTTCTGTTGTCCACTGGGGTCTTAAATGAAATCATCCAAACAATTTCAGAGAAACAGGGTCAAGTGTGTTCTGGAAAGTCAGCAGCAGCCCAGAGGATCAAATCTGACTGCTGGCAGGACAGTAGTATGGAGACGATTTAGGATGATGGCTTTTATTTTTAATGATTGGTCACATGTTGCTATTTTTTTTTCTCCAGCGTTGTTTGACCTTTATGGACAGAGGATTTGTTTTTAACTTGATAAATGATTACATTTCTGGATTCAGCCCAAAAGACCCTAAGGTAAGCAGCATGTTTCTTGAAAGGTGGTTTGCACTTTTACATATCCATGTCAGGCAAGGTCTATTGTGATTATTTTATGTGACTCTTGGAGGCCCTTTTAGACACTGTTCCTGCGGAGTCTCCTGGAGGCAGAGACCTCTTTCTCTGGGCCAAGAGCCTCTATGCAGCTAAGCTTTAAAATGGTGTAGAGTCAGAACTAAAGGAGAGATTGGTTAATAGTCTGGATGAAAAAGGTAAAGAAGACCCAAGTGACAGCCACATGCGCCGACACTTAGGAGGAACAACACAAAAATTTGCCAGTTATCGCAGAGTTTCATCAAATGCTATTTAGATTCCCCAGTCCTTGTGCAGCACATTGACCTGGAAGCAAATGGGTCAAACTGAAAACAATTTATGTTTGTCTTTTTCTTCAGCTGCTGGTTGAATACAAATTTGAATTTCTTCAAACCATTTGCAATCACGAGCACTATATTCCTCTGAACTTACCAATGACCTTTTCCAAACCCAAGCTGCAAAGAGTTCAAGGTACGTTCTTTCTCAAGAGACTGGCTAGAGAGCTATAATTTATTAGTCTTGATGGCTTCTGACCAGATAGAATTTGGTTTGATGTCAAGGAAATTCATGTTCTAGTTAGCCTGATTTACATTAACCTCGGCAAAAGATGCTGTTCTGTCGGGTTTACATCATTTTGTTCCAGAATGACATGCAATCAGTCCTTTCAGTATTTCCTATATTTAAGTTTGCACGGGACTAACAATATCTGAAAGAAACTTCCCCTATGTCAGCGCACACACAAGTTGCGCAAGTGTAATCCTCTGTTCCCACAAGTGCCAGCATCCCCTGAGAAGCAGGGCGTCTCATCCGTCAGCGCTGTGGAGAATGGAGATACAGGAGAACAGATTGAATTCACTGCTCCACTGCCAGCTCTCTGTGGCCACAAGAAGGTGATTTACGTTACCTTCTGCTTTCATTTTGAGCAAGAGTAGAGCAGTGCACGGTGCGTTCAAGCTTGTACTCAAGCCTGGGCTGAAGGCAGCCAGCGGAGAAGTTGAGCCCATGCCCAATCCTTAGCGCGTACCAAGGGCGTAGGTACTGTGGCACCCCTGTGTATCCAAGCTGCTCTCACTGTCACACGGTGTCCCCTTTGGTCCTGCTGCTGCTCACCACAGGGCAAACAGGGTTGGCAAGGGGCTGAGCTGAAGCACTATGCAAGCGTGGGTGGCTGCAGCTCTGCTCCCGGTGATGAGCGGGCTGCAGTGCTGAGCCCAGCAGCGAGCCTGACCGGCCTGCTAGGGTTGCTATAGGCATAACCTCATTCCCTCTGGGTCCCAGCTTCTCATCTGTGCTGGATAAATACAGAAAGATTGCCAGGTTTGGGTGCTAACAGCCTGGCCAGGTTAAGTACCGGAGAGGAGGGTAAGGTTTGGGATTCCCCCACGTGAAAGCCCAGTGGATTTACGATTCTATGATTTATTCTGATGGAGGCAAGGGGATGTTTGGTCGTGCCTCAGGGTGCAGCCATACAAGTCCCAAAGTGGTTCCACACACATCCAAGTGGCAGAAGCAGCAGTAACTGTGAAGTATCCCTTATTTTGGTATATTTCTGACTGCTTAGGGCTTTCACGACCAGCTGTTAATCTCTTACATTTACATCAGTTTGGCTACTTGCCTGGCATAGTTTAACAAAGTGTACTGCTAGAAACGACTGAGAGAAAAGCAGCCACACTGCTTCCCTGTTGCTTATTAGTGGCATGATAACATAAGGATGCTCTTCCTTGGTTAACATTCACCTTTGCATCTGTCTCACTGTGACTGGGACCTACCAGCTGAGGTTCACGCACATCTCTTGACAGCAGAGCAGCCTGTCCTCGGGTAGCAGAAGTGCCTTTGCAGTGGTGCCTGTGCTCTGCCTGCCCTGGTAGGGACATGTTGTGATGCATCTCCATTGCAAACGTGTCTGGTTTTATGGACAGACCTGTGACTACAGGGGACAGCGGGCTCAGAGGTGGGGAGGTAGGATGTGCACATCACCGAGGAGGTATCCTGCTGGTGTGCCTCACCTCTTTATCAGCTTATTTGGATGAGCAGAGGGGACATGCCCAGCTCCCTAGTACTCTGTTTCTGGGAAAAGAAGGAATAGCGCTGAGAAGGTGGCTGAGGGGTGCTCCTGCAGCAGAAGCTGGTGCAGCCAGGCCTGCAGGCAGAGCACATCCCTGTGGCCACATCCTGTTGCATCTTGGAGCAGTTTCTCTGGAACATCGCGGCTAATAAGGGCCTGGTTGCTGGTCTGTGTCCCTGCTGCAGGGGACATGTGTGTTTCATCAGCCAGAGCAAACCCCTGAGCCTGTCCTCACAGCCAGCAACAAATTGTTATTGCAATCTTGTGATAGCAAAGAACCGAAGAGACTGGCAGAAGCTGGGAGTTAAGCAATAGCCTTATGAATAATACTAAGACATGATGTACTGTCCTGTTTCTCCAAAATTTACATTACTTATTCCTGGTTGTTTTTTTTTCCCCCCTGTCTTTTCATTTGTCACTTTTCTTTTTACACGTGTATTAGATTTTTTTTCATTTGCTGTGGAACGGTTCACTTCAGTAGGTAGGTCCAGCTGGGATCACTGAATCCTCTAGTGTCAAATTAAATATGCTGCTTCCAATCAGTTAGCTTGCATCCAACTAATGAAATAACCATGATGTGTGACACTTAGGCATTTGCTAACATGACTAACAGTGAAAGCCAGATAATGCTCCAGATTGCTTTCTCTTTCCTCTGAATCAGACTTTCACAAACCAGTAAATGCTACTTATGAATCAACAAACTTAAAAATATCTTTTGCAGCCACAGAGCTGTTGGAACCCTTTGGCTGGGATTTTCAAAGCTGTGTGTATGCACCCTGCCTTACCACAGAAAAAAATTCACACCTGTGGGGTTTTCAAAAAAAAAAAAGTCTGAGCTGAGCACACAGCATTTGTACCCTTTGGGGAAGAATGCACAGCTTTGGGGTTATTCCTTTGGGAGGCTCAAAGCAACAGTCAAGTGGTGCCTGTTGTGGCTCTGATTACGTCTATGGGTTGCCTGACAGAGCTAACGGTGTCAGAGCAAGGTCATTCATAACAACCAGAGTGCACACACACCCTGCACTGAAATCTGTGTCTCTGTCCCTTCTCTGCTGCATTATCCAGGCACCTCAGCAGAAATGATGCCTTACCCTTGTAGCAGCCGCTCCTTCAATCACAGTATATAGCCTGAATCTACATGAGACACAGGGTACAAGTTCAGTTAACCAAGGTGATTAGGTACTGAGCTGCCTTTCTCCTGGCAGTCAGTGCAGTTTTTAAGGGGTGTGTTTGATATCTGCTGGTGGGAAGGTTAAGGAGTCTCGCAGTTTCTGGTAAGCAGCTGCCTGGAACCCTGCCCTGGCTCCCCAGACCTTGAAGTGGGGCTGGAAAGCCTGGCTGGAGGATGCAGTAGTGGTTGCTTGGCACCATGTCCTTGTTTGCGTCCCCCATCCCAGCAGGAGTATTTGCCTTTTCTCTGCTCTCTGACCTAGTGAGAAGGAATGCGGTTTTCAGAGGATGTGGAACAAGCTGCAGAGAAGGCACTGCTAGGGCTGGGCAACTGCGATAAATGCCCCATCTCCACTGCCCGTTACCACCCTCCCAGCTGCCTGGTGGAGGCTGGCACCTCCGCTGCCTGGCTAGTTTGGGGATTTGCAGGATAACCCCTAGTCAGGAGCAAAACAGGCCCCAGGCAGTAAGTCGTGCTGTCTTTTCCCATTGCATCCATCTCTGACTTTACTAATTACTCTGTGGAGCGGTAAGCTTTGTAAAGCATTGCACTGCAGAAATACTTCTTTTAGCTGCTGCTGTACAGTGAGGGCTGAAATTAATGATTAGCCTGAACTGGAAGATGCCAAGTGCTTTGATATGACTTAACTCAGCGTTGCACAAAACTGTGGTCAGTTCAGGCCTTATTGAAAGATCATTGCACTGTAGGACAGAGAGCGATGAACCGTACTTGCGTGCTGTTGTGGCTTACATGACCGTTGTCTTGCTCTGAACAGATCCTTGGAACAGTTCCCTTAACTATTGCCTTGCTATTTCTTTCAGATGTAAATCTTGAATACAGTTTAACTGACGAGTATTGCAGGCATCATTTCCTGGTGGGGATGCTTCTCAGAGAAGCCTCTGTTGCCTTGCAGGACAACTACGATATCAGATACACAGCCATCTCAGTCTTAAAAAATCTGTTGATAAAGCATGCCTTCGACAACAGATACCAGCACAAGGTCAGGCATATTTTGTTGGCTTTTAAATATAATGCTCTTGAATTTTGTGAAAAAACTCATGTTAGAATTTTAAATTTTGGATGGTACACCAAGTGTATTCTCATTGCTATTTAGGGAGCTGTTGTAAGTAACCAATAGTTCTGGCATAATAGTAATAGCTCTGAGAAATGATCTAGGAACACAAACAGTGCAGTCAGATAACTGCAGTGCTCTTATTCATGCTATTTTAGATAAAAAAGCCCTCAGCCATTAAGGAACTTGAGAGTGTCATTAGCCAAGAGGCAGTTCAACAAAATCAAGCAACACCAATGTTCTTCTGGTCTTGGGCTTAAATTAATATCCTGCATTAACATACTGTAATTAGGAAGCCTGACTGATCTCTGTTGCAAGTCAGCTGCATGTTTTAATAATTGGTGAATCAGAGGAGAGGATGTGTGGATTCTCATGAGATGCTGGAATTCCGCTGGGTGGTAGCTTTCAGTTTTCTCTGGTCACACTGGGAGATGGCCTTGTTTTCTTTCTTGATGCTGCTCCCTGCTGACCCATATGTCCTTGAAAGTGCCCAGCTACCTCTGCAGACACTACCTGTCCTTGCTCTAGGCTGAAAACATGCCTCTGTTTACAGTTTAGCTCCTCAAATTGCTCCTAGCGTGCTGCATTGCTAAGTTTTATCTGAGAATGTGGGCAGCCTCCTGGAAGTAACTCAAATGTGCCCGGGGCTGCTGCACCGTGCACGGACCCAGAGCCAGCTCCTCTCCCTTCTCGCCTGTTTGGAAGGGCTGAGCGGGAGGTGGGCTTGCTTTTCTCTGCAGTGAGGATCTGTGGTGACTTGCACAGCCTGGAAACAAAACCGTGGCCCCTGGTAGTTGGCAAGGCTTGATATTTCAGGAGAGGTTTGTGAGCTCCCTGCCAAGACTGGGTCAGAGGCAGCCTGTTTCTGCTCTTCCGGGTGTCTGAAAACCCTCACACTAATTCAGGAGCCGTTTGCCCCCTTGGCAGGCAGCGCTTTCCCTGCCTCCTCAAAAAACACCACCTGTCTTAAAATTGTCCCACTGGATTTTTGTGCACATGCTGTGCTCCAGGCTGCAGTGACCAGGAGACTGCCTGGAGCCGGGGCAGGATGCTCAGCTGGTGTGCTGAGACACCAAAGCAAAAAATCATGCCACAGGCAGGACAGGCTGAGCATGCTGTTGCAGTCAAAAACCCCAGCTCCATCAGTGGCTGAGAGAGGGTCATCTCAACCCATTTATCTTTTGTCCTACTGAATTAGAAGAAAAAAATGGATTCTTATATTGGTCAATATGTGCCATTCAGTTTGCAAGCCTGAAATTTCTTTTTTTTAACCTTTTCTGCAAAGTCCAAGACAATCCATTTTTAACAATTACAAATAACATTTTTAACAAATGCATTTTAACAATTTAACAATTTTTAGCAAAAAAAAAAATTGATGTAACAGAGCCTTGCATTTAGAGAACGTTGACCAGATCGTTTTTTATCTGTATCACTTAATCCAAATTAATCTGTTCCTACAAACTGTTTTAACTAGAAGCATTTTCTATGGAGAGTATCTGAGTGGAAGCAATAGCTAGTACTAGATGAGGAGCAAATGTTTTTGTTTCATTACTCCTGGGTGTTGCACTCAAAAATCGAGCTATGCAAGTGAATTGCCAGTTAAAGAGTTTGGAAATCCGGGATTTAGTTTGTCACACATCCTGTATGGTGGGGAATATTATTCAGCCCCCAAAATCCCTATGTGCCCCAAGCTTGCTGCTAGAAGGGTAATACATACCTGGCGGTTCTGGAAGAGGAGGTGAGAAGACAAACCAACCCATATCCTCAGACACCATCTACAGTGTGTAAATATATATATATATAGAGAGAGAGAGAGAGAGAGACAGATGTGTATGTGTTTTGGCTCTTGTTGGAAGCCTGGGCTCTTACCTACATTTTTTTCCCTGTCTTTTTTCAGAACCAGCAAGCAAAAATAGCCCAGCTCTACCTGCCGCTGTTTGGGCTGCTCCTGGAGAACCTCCAGCGAGTAGCCAGCCGTGAGGCGCTCTACTCCTGTGCAGCTGCCTCCAGCCCTGTGAGTAAAGCCCAGCAATGCTTCTTTGCCCTCCTCCTCAGTCCTGCTGTTCCCTCAGACCCCCTGTGTGACTGCCATGCTAAAGTATGTGTAGTGCCCTGAGGTGAGGGGAGTCCCTCCAAGTGCAATGAGTTGCAGCAGGACTCAGCCTCGGACTCCAGCAGCTGTTGTGGGGAGTTGCCCATCAGCCTGAGGGTTGTGTGTGGTTCCCAGATGGGTTTAGCCTTGCAGACTAGACTTTCCTCCTTGTTCGGGGCAAAACAACAACAACAAAAAAGACTTTTGAGAAAAACAATTAAAATTTGTAACTCACATGGGTGAAAAACAAAAGGGAAAAAACCTGCTGTGACTGACTTCAATATGTTCTGCTATTCTTTGTACTCCTCCCCAAGTCATTTGTGTCCTTGTTATAGAAGTAAGGAAATAGATTGCGGGTGTTTCTTTTAATCTAAGTTTTAAAAGCTGATCTAATTTGCCTTTTTTATTTCACGATTCTCTTCTGCAAGAGATTAGGTGTTAACTTCTATTGGTCACAAGAACCTTATAATGCTTTACAGGCATCCAGGGATGAATTCATGTACAGTTTTGCATCCCCCTCAAACAGATCCAGCCTGATTGCAGACAAAGATCCAGGTAAATCAATTTTTCTAAACTTTAACTTTCCCATTTATTTTGAATGTAACTATTACCAACCCCAAAACCTGAAATATAGCCATCTGACAATAGACCTCTTAGAGTCTCTGTGATTTTCCCTGAATGTGTTGTCACGCCAACTGGCCTTTCTAGATTAATCAGCTTTCAACAGCAAGCCCCGTCTGTGCTGTCCAAATCACATCCTCCAGTCACTGTTTGATGCTCTGAGTGCGGGTGCAAAGGGGTTGATTGTGGGGTTTGGGTTTTTTTCAGCCTGCGGAGCAGCACTTCCAAATGGCCATGCAATGAAGCGAGAGGACTCAAAGGGATCCCTGAACTCGGAGGGAGCAACCAGTTCCCCAGATCAGAGTGCACATGTAACGTATCTGGGGTTGGAAAGAACGGTGCTCGCTGTACCAGTCTGCGGGCTGTGTTAAATAAGGGGGAGGGAAAAGGTATTCTCCATGGTAACACTCTCAAAAGCCAGCTTATAAATGTCTCTGTTTGGAAACAGTTTCGTGTTTAACAGAGGAGGTCAGACTCATTGGTCTGGTATGTTTTCCCTCCTCAAACATCTCTGAGCCAAAAATATTACTGTTGGCAAATTACTTCTCAAAGATGAAAGTCAAAATCCATGGGGAAAATCTCTGCTCCCATGGATGGGGCATTTACTCATACTCAGATATGCTTCCACTGTGGGGATGGGTCTGGGTCTGGCCGGTGCCCGGTGCATGGTGCTGGGAACTCTTGTCCGCACACAGCTAGGAGGCAAAGCACCCCAAGATAGGAGATTGCCAGTGACCAGAGAAGATGAGGTGTTTGTAGGAAAATCAGCATAGCCCCAAACTTGCACAAGTGACCGTGGTCACACGACAAAGAGCTCTGGCCACACTATTCAGACAGGGTGTACTCTCCTTGTTGGCAGATTGCACACATGGAAATCAGATATTTGTGCAAACCAGCTCCTGGTTTTCCTCAAGGCACTTTCCAGATGTCTTGGGTTGCTGTGAACGTTGATGCATCTTTAAAAAGTTTGGCCCTTATCACAAGCAAGGCAAAGATTATCTGGGCTCCTGCTGGCTGTGTCCTGACATGCTTAGGAGAGGTGGGGCCTTTCAAGCTCTCCCACATGAATCATGAAGCTACAAGACCAAGTATAGCCAAACACTTGACTATCAAATTGTTCATATTCAGTGAAGCTCCGAGTATATGCTTCAGCCCTTCTGGTGGGGTTTGCAGAAAGTATTATTGCTTGCAGCTCAGCATTTCCCCACAGCTAGATGTCCTCTTCTGTGTCCTCAAACATGCTTTTCAGAGTTGCTGGGAACAGCTTTTCCGTTAGGGAGTGCAATGTCCACAAAACCATGTAAAAGCAATGCCACGTGGAGGAGCACAGCTTTAATGCTGCTCTACAGAGGTGGACCTGTTCCCCGAGTTGTGTGCCGACTCGAAGAGTTTGGTGTGGTCAGCAGCAAAGTTCTGGCTATAGCACTGTATCTCCAACTCCAAACTGAATGTTTAATTCTGTTTTATTATGACTCACATCCACAGCCTGTCCCCGAATAAACAACAAATAAAATCTGAGGATCGCTATCCAAACATGTGAGGCACAGCTTTAGGAGAAGTGTCCTGCTTAGAGTTTAATTGCATCCGTTTTTTGGAGGGTATGGCGAGGGTGAGCACAGAGAATGCAAAAAAGAAAGCTTTAGAAGTTGTTCCCGCCACAGAATGCCCAAACCTTTCCCGCACAGATTGACTCACCAGCAGGATTTCACTCATCTTTGCCTAAATCACTAAGCAGGAGGAAAAAAAAGGAGGCACCTCCAAAAATCGGGGAGGGGGAGGGGGGAGTTTCTTGAGCTGAAATTTCCTGGTTTATCAAGTAACTGACATGATGTCTTGAAGTGTATGTGTGTCTTTAACGAAAAGTTGAATTCTCGCCTTAAACTGTGGCAGCGAATGAACTACTTTGTTTGACAAGAACTGACATTAAAAATGTCCAGGAGCTTAGATGCTGCAGGGAGCAGGGGAAGTGAAAGCAGGGCTGCCGTGTGTTTTGCTGAATAAGTCATCGTTCTCTGCGCAGACATTTTTTTTCTGGGCAGAGGCATGTCCAGCCATGTGTCCAGGATTCCCAGACCACTCATCACTGCTTGGGCAGTAACCCAAAAAGGATGAAATGACTCACAGGACGGTGCTGGGGAGGTGCACATGGTGGGGGACAGGAGGAATGCTGGCACGGCTGGTGTGTGCCGGGGTTGATGTGCCCATGCTGCTGCACGGCACTTCGCTGGGCACAGCCCAGGCACCTGGGCCACTGGCCTCCACGTCACCTCCGTGTCCCGTTAGATCCGCAGAAGCTCCACGAGGAGCAGCGTGTCACACTGCAGTCGGCTGGACCAGTTTGAGATCCGGACGCTCCTGATGTGCTACCTCTACATTGTGAAGATGATCTCTGAAGGTTGGTGGCTTTTGCTCCCTGGGGGACAGCCAGAAAGACAAGAGGCCATCACTGGCAGTTTTTGTCTGTAAGGTCCTCCTTCCACTTTTTAAAAATCTCAGTGCACTGTTGTGTTTTTCTTTCAGATACTCTTTTAGCTTACTGGAACAAATTCTCCCCCCAAGAGCTGATCAACGTCCTTGTGCTTCTGGAGTGAGTATCATGAGGCTGCGATTCAAGCACTGCACCTTTGGGTGGGCAACACTGGCCAAGACGAAGACATGAATGTGGCTTGGTGTGCCTCGCCGGGTGCACGCAGTCCTCTGCAGCACTAGAGCTGCCCGGCCAGGTTGTAATGAGATGCTTTTCCTTCCTCTTGAGGAGAAAGAGGTGTATATCGAGGGAGCAGGTGAAGTGAAGGAGCACTGCCCTGTGCTCAGTCCATAGGCTAGCAGGGCTCACAGCACAGCCTCCTGCCGTAACCGCCACAACCTCCGCTTTGCAGCAGGTTTGGTGGAACGGATGGGTTAGGAGACAGGGATATTCTTTAGGGTTTGGAAGCAGGAGGTGTGAGGTCAAGTGACTTGCAAACACAGACCCAAACCTTCATGCACAGCAGAGTGTGTCTGCAGACAAGGGCAGAATAGATGTGAAATGTTCTGGATTCACCCCTGGTCTGCAGATTCTGTAACAGATACATATTTTCTTTCTAGGGTGTGTTTATTTCACTTCAGATACGTGGGGAAGAGAAATATTGCCAGGTACTGTATTCTTCTGTCCGGGGCCTTGGTGGGGGGGCCATCCCCGTGGTCCCTGCCGTGGCTGAGGCAGGAGGGGAGCGTGCACACCCATGCTGGGCAAACCCAAGCAGACAGGCAGCCTGTGGAGATGGGGCGCTGCTCAGCAGCATGCCACAAACAGGGTTCCCTCACCTTTGCACCCTGCCCCTTCCCTTCCCCCCAGCTCCTGCGTGAGACCCCCAGGCCCAAGTGCTCCTGGCTGTGTCGCAGGTTGGCTTTGTCCCCTGCAGTCAGCTGGAGGTGAAGCACAAGTCACAGTTGCATCTCTGCTCCCTGCGCAGCAGCGCTGCTGTTTCATTAGCTGTAGGGCCATCCAGTGCAGGCAAGGCCAGGGCAGCCCCACTGGGATTTCCCAAGATAAACCGGGTTAGTGCATTGGAGGGAGGCCAGGTCTCCATCCAGATGCCTCATGTAATCCTGCAGTGGTGTGGCCACTGCTGCTTGTCCAAACCTGCGGTCTTTGCTTCCCCTTGCAGGGTGCACGACGCCTGGTTATCCAAGCACACAGGAGCCGATAGGAAATCCCAGACGATGCCAGCGCTCCGCAGCAGAGTTGGGGGGATGCAGGTGCGACTCCAGCATCTGGGCAGCTTGGAGACCTCCTTCACACTCAACCACAGTATGTACAGCAGACCAAGACGAGACCATGGAGTATTAGCCTGCTGAAAACTGCATGTAGCCATTTTCCGCTCGCTGCTTGTTGCTTCAGGATATTCAAACTCTGCAGAATTACATGCAACACTCCTAGACTGGTGGGGGTGACATTTAAGCCAGCCCCTTAAGAGTCACCCCTGGGATCTAGGACTTACATGGCTTTTTCCTCTCACCCATCTCGGCTCAGTTCCTTGGCTGAGTGTGTGCACAGGCGACACCTTGGTTTGGGTAGTGAGCTGGGCAGGCAGGAGAGCTGCCCTGCACAGAGACCTGGGCTGGGATCTGCTCTAAGTCTCTCCACATGGATGAGTTTTGCTCCATTGAAGCACCTTGCAGTTTCCCTTCAGCAGATACAACTTGGACACCTCATTCTCTGTCTGGCTTTAAAGACAGTGAGATTAAGGGGAAATACTGACATGGGTTTTCTCAGTTGGCATCAGGCTGAGGCAGCTTCGCTGAACGGAGCTGGCAAATCCAGCATCTTGCTATTCTTACCTCATCTCCCAAATGCAGTGATGTGCAAGGGGAGAACCTTATCTGTACAGCATTTAGATTGTGTGGGAGCTGGAGTGTTGAACAGTTTCCTCCTGATTTGCTTTCTGTCCACAGATGCAGGAACCTCCGAAGCAGATATTGTGCACCAAGCATTACTGGAGGGCAATATTGCCACCGAAGTGTGCTTGACAGTCCTGGACACCATCTCTTTTTTCACTCAGAGTTTCAAGGTCAGCATTGAAATCAAAAGTGTTGTAGAAAAGCGTGCTGCATTTCTGTATGCATGTTGATTTGGGTGATCCATTCTCCTAGAGTGGCAGATTGTGGAAGACTTTGCAAAAGCAAATCTTTTGCAGCTTGTTTGTTTTCTGAAATGCTGAGCGTTTCACAGGGTCTCAGAGCAATTATGCGCTCAAGCAATCTTGCAATTTCTTCAAAACTGCAAGACCAGAGAAAATTATGTGGATGTTATACTATGAGTGTAGGCATTGCAAAAACAGAGTAAGAGGAAATGTACATCACAGAGAAAGGAGGGACTAAAGGAAAGGGAAATGAAGATCTAGCATTCTTAGAACAGTCACTGTTTTCTACCATCAATTGCCCAGAAGTGTGGCCCAGTTTTCTTGGAATTGCTATACATTAATGTTTCTGGGGCTGAGCCATTCCAGCTGTGGTTACCAGTTCAGATAGGACCAGTACCACTGGTCGAAGTCTCCTCCTGCGTATAGTGTTTCACACTCCTGACAGCCATTGGAGCCTACAAGAACAAAGCCTCTGTGGTGAATAGAACCCCAGGCTGGCAGCAAAATACTGAAATACTGTTCCAGGAAAGGTCTTCCTCAAAATGTGGTTGGAGGAATCCTGCGAATAGCAACATGTATTGCATAATGTCACAAGAACAACTTCAGATTTCAGAGTAAACATAATGAAGGTTTCCTTTTTAGATGGCTTGAACAAGAAGAAGGTCATCATATCCTCTACTTCTGTTCCAGAGCGAAAAAGCCATCCTTGTGCATACGTTAAATTTCTCTTTACAAGTCTGGCAACAGCAGAAGGATGTAGATGCAAGAGTTAAAACTTGCTTTACTTTCTCAGTTGCCTCTTCTTGAATATGGCTGAACCACAAAACAATGTGCTTTTCAAACCACAGGATAGACTGGATTCCCTTCCGCTTTAATGGGCTTCTGCTTTGCTTTTATGGTCATATGGTGTTACCGCACAGAAGCGTGCTTTGTACTGCAGTGAAAGTACTGATGCTGTTCTTATTGCCAGAGTGAAAGAGTTAAAAAGTATGGATCCTAAACCTACCCTGCTACAAGATGTGTGTAGGATGTCAAAAGAGAAATCTGAGCCAGCCCAAGAACTGCTTGGACTGGCAATGAGATAGGGACTAGTGGTCTCCTACCAGTATGGGGCATCCACATCCTTGCTGGGTGGCCCCGATGCAGCAGCTTCAGGGGGAACAGCAGGCACAGGCAAGATGACTCTGACACTAAACTGTATTAACCCTCTCCAGGTAATTCCATGTTACCATATCTCCAAGAAGGTGCAAACTGTCCAAACTTTGTGGGAGACAAGGGAGACGTACTGGACTTACCACAGCTATGAAGCATCCAGTGAAAAGATGTTGTAGTCTTTTTTTTTTTTTTTTTTTCTTCTTCCTTCTCTCTTCCTCTTTTGGGCTGCAAATGAAACACTTATCAGGACAAATAAAAAGAAATTGAAAAAACAGTGTGATAGTTATGCTAGTAACACTCTGTTTTATTTAAAATAACTCTAGGCAACCGGTGACAGTTGTACAGATTATTGAGTTAGGTTCTGGAATTAGTAATGCGAAAGTGATCAAATATTTTTGGTTTATTCTCTGCTATAAAAATAACCTCTGACCAACTAGTGTAAGTTTGTACTTGTCACATCTATTGGTTATATTTTTATGGAAGGCCCTGTTCCTTATCTGGCTTAAGAATTGATGTGATTTATTATGCAAAATTAGCTCTGTCATTTCCAGCTTCAGGCACAGCATTTCTGCAAAACAAATTCTCTCGTTGCTTTCCAGACCCAGCTTTTAAGCAATGACGGCCACAATCCACTCATGAAGAAGGTTTTTGATATTCACCTGGCTTTTCTCAAAAACGGGCAGTCAGAAGCAGCTCTTAAGCATGTGTTCGCCTCTCTGAGAGCTTTCATTAGCAAGGTATGTACATGACTCCAAAGGTGCAGAAGAATTTATGTAGTATGGTGGAAGAGACCAGTATGCTTATAAAATCCTGTTAAATTGCTATTTTGTGCTGTTTGGAGATGTGTTTTAGAAAACAACTTCTTCACTGGTTTAGAAACCAGGCCAGGTTAATCTGTTTCAGCAATTATTTATTATTTGTTGGATATCAGGAAACAAAAGGAGAAATCATGAGGCATTCCCTCACTTGCCTTGGTCGCAAAACTGCTGTTAAAGACTAGTATCTGTTTGACAAAAAGCTGGTACTTCTTGAGTCTTTGCTCCAAACTGTCGATATTGCTGACGTGCTGTTGCTTGAATAATACTTGTTCTGACAAGCTGCTCCTCTCCCACTGCATTTGAAAGAGGGTACTTGCTGAACCTCTTTCTACACTTTTCTGAGCCCTGGTACCCAGTGAGGCTGTTTAATCTCCTGAGCTCAAACAGCATCAAAGCTGCAGCTAACCATTCAGAGCGGTGACTGATGCTGTTGCTGACATTGCCCTTCATGTTTGCCAAAACCTGCCATTTCTCATAAGTACATTTTCGAGACCAGGCGTACAGGCAAACTCCGTTCCTTCCAAGCTACGCGGTTATCATAAATTCAAAATTAATTCAAACCTCTCGAATCACTTGAATGCAACACTTCATTAATGAGGTAAATGCATGTGGTGTGAGATTGCAGCCAGGCAGAGCACAGTATGTGAATGTTATGCAGCAAAGTGTTATTTCCAAAGGAGATCTTGCACTAATTGTTGAGCAAAGTTTGATTAAAGAAAGAGACTGCTGAACTGTTTTTCAAAGGTGGAAAGGATCCGTACTGTGTACATTTTACTATAAACTCACAGCAAAGCTATGAGCTATTATGACTGTGCCTAGGGCTGAGGTTTGGGTTGTTCTAAGCAAATGCGTGAGAAGCAGAAAACGCAGAAGTCTTGCTGGCTGCCTGGCTGGCTCCAGAGAGCAAGGTCTCCTACAAAATGTTTTTTCCATGGGGCTTCTTAAAGCCTGCTAGACTGGCAGCTGGCACTGGCAGGAATCATCCCATTTTTCTACAAGGTCCAATACATGTTTATGGCTCAACTTTTCTTTTGAGTTTTCTGCTTGCCTGTGATCTGCTTAGCCTTGAGATCCACCCTGCCACAGATCTGCACGCACCCCACTCGGTCTCTCTGCGCTTCTCTTCCCCTTATTCATTGAAAGTTTGTTTAGGCAGAAATAGTTGTTTTGTGCCTATAGAAAATAAGAGACCTTCCTTGCCTCCCTGGCACATTTTCTGTGGCTGTGGAAACATGAAGCCGAACCCACACACCTGCTCGATTTGATCTCACCATCAGCCTTCAAACCCTGGGGACCTTTGAGGGTCCCGCGCTCGCTTTCCAAAGCGCCGATTGCAGCAACACAGGCTGCGCTCTTGGCTGCTGCACCAACTTGATTTTCTTGGATAGATGTCAGCCTGGATCCACGCGGAATTTGGCATTGTGGGCCTTCAAAGATACAAAGAATTGATTTCAGTTAATTTCTCACATTTCCCTTACGACCGGACACAGTGTTGCTTCTGTAAAAGCAAGATATGAGCCCAGCAGATGGTATCTATAAGGAAGTGTTTTCTTTGCCAGCTCCATAACCGCGAGTCCCAAACTTCCTTTTACGTCCTCTGAAGGGCTTGTCAAAGGCCTGAAGTGACAATGAAATAGCAGGGGGGTGTCACTGCATTTCATGACAAGTGCAAGGATGCGTGTCTTCCTGCAAGTTTGCTTTGAAGTGTGAAAGCTGCACTGCTTTGCTTTGGGTTGCGTATCACTGTTAGCTGTAAATTAGTGTCAACTTCCAGAAAACGGAAAGTGAGTTATACCTTTGATGCAGCTAGAATGGATAATTTGTGATTTTTATGGCTTTTCATAGTTAGTGACAAGGTAACCTGCCTAGTGGATGAGGGAAAGGCTGTGGATGTTGTCTGCCAGGACCTTAGTGAAGCCTTTGGCACCATCTCCCACAGCATCTCCTGGAGAAACTGCAGGGTGTGCTCTGTGCTGGGCTAAGAGCTGGCTGGGCAGCCCAGAGCGTGGTGGGGGATGGGGTGACATCCCGCTGGCGCATGGGGTGTCCCCAGGGTTCCGTGCTGGGACCAGTCGTTTAGTTCTTTACATGATCTGGATGGGGGGATGGAGCGCACCCCCAGTCAGTCTGCAGAGGACACCAGGCTGGGGGGCAGGAGGCCCTGCAGGGGGGTCTGGGCAGGCCGGGCCGAGGGGCTCACGCCAGTACACGATAAACAACGACAGGACAGGAGGAAATAGCCTCAAGTTGCTCCAGGGGAGGTTTAGATGGGGTGTGAGGAAAAATTTCTTCATCGAAAGGGTGATGAAGCACTGGAACAGGCTGCCCAGGAAGGTGGCTGAGTCACTGTCCCCGAAGGTGTTTAAAAGATGTGAAGATGTGGCACTTAGGGGCATGGTTTAATGGTGGCCTTGGCAGTCCTGGGTTAATGGTTGGACTTCATAATCTCAAAAGTCTTTTTCAACCTAAACAATTCTACCGTGCTGTAATAATTACAGTGAGAAGAATCCCCCCCCCTTATTTAGGGTCACAGCAAATGGTTGCTGGAGCGCAAAAACTTCCTGACATTTATTTTGCATCCTAAAATCTGTCCTAAAAATAGCTTGCTTTCTGCATTAAATCTGGTTACTTGATAGGCAAAAGACTTTAAAAAAAAATGTGGCAGGAAAGCAAAGAACAAAACAAGTTCTGTAATTGTTTGCACGTTTGCTTTTGGAGGACCGTTGGGTCTTGAATGAGCAGAGCACATCTTTCCTCTGAACCGATAAAAAACATGATTGTCTCTGTTGCCTCTTTGTGCCAGGCAATTCTCTGGGGCTGGTCCCCAGCTGCCGCAGGGAAGCAGAGTGCCGCTGTGCAATGCCGCGACAGCCCCCGCTCCCTCTGGGAGGTGTTGGTGTCACCCCTCCGCAGCCAGGTCCCTGCGGTGGCTGTGGAGGTGGCTGCGTGCCAGCACAAAACCTTTCCTTGTTCTGCTTCCCTGTCCCCAGCCCGCTGCGGCCGCAGTGGAAGGAAGCCAAGTGAGGTGCCACCTCCCTGCCAGCCACCGCTGGTGACCGCCGCCAGACAGGCATGTGTTGCTGGTCCCCAGCCCCAGCCAGCCCTGCAAGGGGGGCTGCTGCCCACCGGGGCAGGGCTCTGCTGCAACCGCCTGCTTTTCAGGCACCGCAGAGCTTGTCCCTGCAGACATGCTCGAGTGGGTGTTCGGCAAGGTGATAGACGTGCTACAGCTGCGTGCGGTGCTGGTCTTCCCCTTCTGCTTTTCTTCACCCCCGAGCCCCACTGCTAACCGAGGGCGCTCACGCTCAGTCCTGCTGATTCCTGGGACCAGCTCCATCTGGGGAGCTGCGGCAGGTCACTAGGTCCCAGGCTCTCTGGGACAAGCAGATCTCTTGTTTGCATTCCTGAGAGCGCGCTGGCATGATTCTAGGCTTTTCTGAGGGGACGTGTAGAATTAGCTGTGCGAGCATCACAGGTCATGTTTCCCAGTGAGGTCTGATTTCTGGGTGGGCTCCGGCAGATTTTCTGATGTCCCAGATGACATTCCCAGGTGGGAATGTCCATGGGACCTCTCCTCTCTGCCCTGCTGCCGGTTTTTATGGCTTTTGTAAGAGCATGAAAGTGCTGTCTTTCCATTTTGGTGAGAGTTTGCCGATGAACCCAAATGTTGATAGAGGAGGGGATAGGCAGATATACACAAGCACATCCCCAAACAGTGCGACAGCAAAGTTCACATTGCTCTAGGAAATATGGTTCAAAATAGACCCTGAATTCATTCCCACAAATACTTTCAGGCTTAGAACTCTGGCAGAAGTTTCATTGAGGCTGTCCAGCCTGCAGCCCAGTGTGTTGCCCCCTGCCCCTCTGAGCCCTGTGGGTATAATTTAGTGGTGTATTTTCTAATACTAATAATGCATGCCTCTTTGTGAAGTTTCCCTCAGCATTTTTCAAGGGAAGGGTGAACATGTGTGCTGCCCTCTGCTACGAGATCCTGAAGTGTTGCACTTCCAAGGTTTCCTCCACGAGGAATGAAGCTTCTGCTCTTCTGTACCTCCTGATGAGAAATAATTTTGAGTTCACCAAAAGGAGAACATTTCTGAGAACGCATCTTCAGGTCAGTAACCGGGGAAAAGCTAGAGAGCAGGACACCTCAGGTTTAATGAACGGATATATCAGTATAACTATGTCACCTCATATCTTCAGAGGATCTTGCGGTTGTTATATGGAGAAAAAGCCTTTTGATTTCCAGGCTTTGCCTAATTCCTGCTTCCAATGAGTGGCCCAGGGCCCTTTGAATAAAATACACTGCCATCAAGTATTCCAAGCTGTTGAGTTTTTGGAATCACAGACACAAGGCACACCTCTGCCCTTGAGGCTGGCTGGGATGGGGTGGGAAGGACAGCAAGAAGAGCTGCCTTTGAGGCAGGAGAAGAGGTTTTCCTGGAGCTACTTTTGCAGCATTGTGTTTTTTGAAGAAAATTTAGATACCTAGTGGGGTAGATGAATAGTATCCGGGTTGTAATGAATCACAGAAGGTGGTAACTAATGTACAAACAGGATTTGTATTACAATTGTTATATTGTTAATTTTGTGAACTCGCTGTTCAGCAAAGCAGTTTGGTCCTCTGGGGAGTACTTGTCCTTGGGAGATGTGACAGGAAAACCACAACAACAACCATTGCTTGCATTGTGAGAAAGACATGATGTTTTCCCATGAACTGTGACAACAGAACTCCTCTACTAGGGCTTGCTTAAATAAAGGCCCTACCCTGTCCCAACAGATAATTATTGCAGTGAGCCAATTAATAGCAGATGTGGCACTCAGCGGTGGGACAAGATTTCAAGACTCCCTGCTCATCATTAACAACTTTGCAAACAGTGACAGGCCTATGAAGGTAAGTTGGAGATGCTATATCACATGTACTATCAGCCATTAATGCAAGACTGGTGACGCACTTCAGGAAATCATGTTTTAAGGGTAAGGCTAAGAATTTGAACTATGACCTATAAGCTCGTAGCGGGCTGTATTTGCTCAGTAAACAAGTATTAATGCCAACAGCAATAGGGTCAGCTGCACAGGCAGGTCATGCTCCATCCGTGAGGCCTCATGCCAAGAGGAGGGAGCTCTGCAATTCAGGTTATGCTTTGTAACGTGTGCTGCTTGCAAGGTTGTCCAAAGAGCCTTCCAAGAACTTCCAGCTTTGAGAGTAATGACAAGGAGGATCTGGTACTTACGTTGCCTGAAGATACTAATTCACAGGAATTCATTTTAATTAATTGTCAGTAATATTAAGAAAGCACTCTTCAGTAGAAATTAATGGTTGTGTTTGAGAAATAATTGTGCATCTTTGCACTAGAGTCAACAGCTTCTACCCAACACATTGAACAATACATTGTCACTGCAGCTTGCTCCATTGCACACAGCATAGATGCCAGGGTAGGACAGACAAAAAGGAAGCATTTTTACAGTTCTTAGATTATCCTAGGACCTAACGGTAGAATGGGAAACTCAGTTAGGTATTGAATTTTAACAAATTTATAGTTAGGATATACCTGGAAAAAACATCAGTTCTCTCTGTACACAGGTGCTTATAAGGGTTTCACTGCGCCATACTTTGCTGCTCATATTTTACATCACGAGACTATCATTCATTATATGCAGTTTATGTATTTTTGTAAGTGAAACAGTACAAGAGGAGAGATTTCTATACACTGGAGAGGATGCTGTGTAAGCCACAGAGATAGCTCTGGGGCAGGAACCCAAGGAGAGGGAACGTGAGCCAGGCTTATGATGGAACAGAGGAAGCTGAGGGGGAACCTAACTGCTGCTTTCCACTATGGAAAGGGAGGTTACGGAGACAAGGAGGTCAGGCTCTTCACAGAGCTGCAAAGTGGCAGGCAAGAGGCAGTCGGCACAAGTCGCTGCAAGGGAAACTCTTTTAACAACTTTTACTTAAAATTATTTCCCAAGGACATGGTGCAGCCATGGGGTAGGGCCCAGAAAGGACGTAGGACTTCTGTCATTGGAGATTACAGAACTTTATTTATTACATTCCTGTGGTGGGAAGCTCAACAAATGCCTATGGTCCTTTAGGAATTGAAGAGTGACCACATCAGAGACTAAACAAGCTGGATGTTGAATGACATAAAAAATACTCTAGGCATGGTTTACAGTCCCGTCCCAGAACATTTGCATGCATGTAGCACTTCTGTCTCGCTCTCACACCAGCTCCTCAGGATGCCAGAGTACCTGCCTCACTAACACAGGAACTGCCAACTTGGCATCCTGGCATGAACAGGAGAGATTAGCCCTGTGCACACCCAGGCTGAAATGCCTCTAATTGCATACGAAATACTGCACACTGTGTGCAGTGTGGGTTCAGTAAGTAAAAGCTAATTAGTCTTATCTCTGTGTTCTCGGTGTTTTCAGATGGGCAACAAGTGGAATGTTGGCTGGAAGGCTAGCGGCAGCCTTTCTTTAGCAAAGCCTGGAACACCTGTTTTTTTCTGTATTTGCTTCTAATCAGATTTTTTTTGTGTCAGGCAACTGCTTTTCCTTCTGAAGTCAAAGATTTGACAAAGAGAATCCGTACGGTGCTTATGGCTACGGCTCAAATGAAGGAACATGAAAAGGATCCAGAAATGTTGATAGATCTACAGTACAGTTTAGCCAAATCTTATGCAAGTACCCCAGAGCTCCGGAAAACTTGGCTGGACAGTATGGCAAAAATACATGTAAAAAATGGAGACTTTTCAGAGGTAATTCATGTAATTAAAAACATGGTGCACAACAAGACAGATGTACAGATGACATTTTAATTTCCCCTTTGTACTTTGCAGGCAGCCATGTGTTATGTTCATGTAGCAGCTCTCGTTGCAGAGTTTCTCCACCGGAAAAGTAAGTGTGTGCTGTTTGGGAGGCGCAGGGAAGACTATGCAGTGATGGGTTTGGGAGGGATCAAAGTCTTTTTAAAGACTAGTTTCTCTCAATGTGGTAATTTATTATTATTTTTTTTTACCAAAAAAACTTTACATTTTAGAAACAAGCTAAAAAGGAAAAAAAAAAAAAAGTACAGTAGATAAAGCTAGAAGAAGATGAGCACTTTTTAAGAAAGGAATCCAATTGTTCATACACAGGCATTTACTAGGCTGGCCAGGTCTGCTCACACAGTCGTGTTGGCATGTTGCTGAGTGAAATAAGAACTGACACATCATGTCTTGGTTTAAATGCTCAGTTGTATTTTACGTTAGGAAATGTGCTCACAGGGGAAGCCCATGTTAAAACCTGGCTGTCAATATGTTCATCAGAAGTATCACTGTAGACAGTACAGAAAACTATAGAATAAAGCAGTCAAAATTCAGTCAAAAAATGAGGCTATAGCCTAACTATACAAATATGTAAAGAACAATCAGAAAAAAAGTGTATTGTGGTTTGATGCAAAACAGAAAGGAAGGACAGACTTGTGTGTTTTCAAGTAACACCACTTCGCAGGTTTTATTTTAAATATCTGTTCCACAGTTGATATATTGACCCCATTTCTCGTTTCCGTGTAAGGGAGTAATTGTTGAAATGGACACCTAACATTTCAGAAGGTTAAGGCTACATATGAGCTGATCACATGCACTGCCTTGGCTGGAAAGGTCTTAAGTGCCTTGCTCAGGGGGCTTGGAGTCCCCACAAATTCTCTACTTCATGTTGGCTAAGTGGGAAAAATCAGGACTTGTTTTTCTGATATGTATACACCTTTCACATGGCTGCAGAGGGGAGAGCATTAAAAGTTAGCAATTCTTTATTTGTACCCTGGAGGCTGCTTACCACAACCGGGTGGTAAAGGAGAAGAAACAAAAGAGGAACAAATCTAAAGGAATATCAAGTGAATACATTGAGTTATCTCTCTCACTGGTGCTCTTTACATATACATAGGCTGGAAAGGGTTCAGTACAGGCTGAACTACCCAAAGCTTTGGGGTACATAGCTCTGCTTTCTGCTAGGAGTGTACAGTCCTGTTCACTTACCACCCAGCTCTCCAGCATCCAGCAGCAGCTTGCTTCTTGTATCTTCTGTGTAAAGAGATACCCTTGTCCTTCTCTCCTGACTTTCGGTTGGTTGCAGCTGGTTAGGTCGGTTAAAGATGACTTCCAGATAGCACACTGGGAAATGTGTTGTGCTTGGTGTTAGTTCCATACTAGGAATGACTCCCACGGCAAATGGCTGGGGAGGTTCTGATGTGTTCAGTCTCGTGCAGGTAATCAGTAGCAAAAATGGGGCTCAGGTCCCCTGTTAGCTGTCAGGCTCAGTGCTATCAGCTAGACTGCTTCCCTGGCCATTAAAGCATGACACATTTGAGATATGTTATTTGACTAATCCATTTGCTTTTGTCTGCTACAGAACTTTTCCCCAGTGGATGCACTGCCTTCAGGAAAATTACTCCCAACATTGATGAAGAAGGTGCAATGAAAGAAGATGGTGGGATGATGGATGTACATTACAGTGAGGTGAGGTCCTGTAGTATAGACTACAGGATATCTGATAGCTGATTAGGATTTAAGTTTTAGAATTTGTTCGTGTGAGCTCTAACAAATTAGACTTGTGTGCCGGCATCTGTAAGGAAGACTGTTCCACGGTAATTTCCTGAGAGAAATCTGCATTGAAGGGTTTTCTGTATGCAATTCAGATAAGTAAAACTGGTGTAAGTTCTTGGTTCTTTTGAAAGGCTTTTCTAGCACTGAGAGTGAAAAAGCTGCACCGCAATCTTTGCCCGCCGTGTTATGCAAATGCTAATGCTGCCAGCACAGGGCAGCACAGCGTGGTATTTCCAAGGAGGGACAGAATGCAAGTCAACCCTGCCAAGTGAGAGGTCAGCTCAGGTTCCCCTTGAGTTAGAGCTGTGCTGCAGGACACTTAGTTAGCAGAACAATCCAGAAACCATAGCAGGGCACTGGGGAAGCGGGTAGATCCTCCCATGAGTCATGAAGTCTCACAATTCTGCCCCATCCCTGTACAACTGCATCGGGTGGCCCACGTGGCTGGGCAAGGTGGCCCTGCAGCCCAGCTGCCCGATTGCCCATTCATCAGGACTAGGCTTGAGGATCCTTAGCATCACATCCTGCTGCTGTTGCACACGTGTTCCTTGGACATGTTTCTCAGGCATGCACTTCTGACTTGCAGTGCTGTCATCTCCATTCCCTCCCAGAGTTTTGGCATTGTCCTGAGGATGTGGCTAAATAACCAAGGCATACTTGCTGGCTATTTTGCTAATGATTTATTAAGAATGAATGAACTTTTGAAAAATAACTTGTCCTTTTTCCTTTGTTCTGCGACCCTCCCCAATTTAGAATGCCCTTGAAAAGGCTGGGAACACACAGGGTTTAAACTTATTTAACTGTGACTGCTTATACTGGGACCTATTAAAGTATCTGAAGTTAAAATGATTTTCTCTTCTAACTTTGAGTGTTATTAACAACACCCGTTTGGTCGCTGTGATAGGAGGTCCTGGTGGAGCTCCTGGAGCAATGTGTAGATGGCCTGTGGAAAGCAGAGCGTTATGAAACAATTTCTGAAGTTTCCAAACTGATAATTCCTATTTATGAGAAGCGGCGTGAATTTGAGGTAGGTGTTTTGAACTGGTTTGCATGTATCAGGCGATTTTCTAGATCACTAAGAAAAAAACAGGAACTTTATTTTTGAAGTTACAAATTAATAAACTGGTGTTGGTGAAGCACAAACTGTGCTTCATTGCTGGTCATTAAACAAATTGGTGAAAGCAGTGGTCTGGAGGGTAATTATTAAAACTAAAGACACGGAAGACTCATATTTAGTGAATAATTCCCACTTTCCTTCTGCTAAAATAAAGCTGTCATCATCCCATATACGCATCAAAGCCAGATTCTTTTTTGAGACGTGAGGGTTTGAAGGGTTAAAAACAGAGGGAGAAGTGTTCAGAGGAAGGACTAGACCTGCAGGCATTTCAGTGGCCAGTGGAGAGGAGGGAAGGAGGCTGTTACCAGCCCTCCACCATGCTCCTTCCCAGCACCTGCTGTGACCCCTGCTTTGGTGAGGCTCTTGCTCGACTGCTGAACAGTTGATCCCCTCCACACCAGGGCAGCATCCAACTACAGAATTGAAGCTAAGACAAGCCTTGATTTATTTTTTCATCTTAAAACTGTGTTTAATCAAAATAGAATTTCTGGGTAAAATACTGCAAGCTGCTTTACCCTTAAAGGCTCCGTCAGGGAACAGGCTGAGACAGCAGGCTCAGCCTTCTCTCTAAGGATAGTGGTGTTACTGCAGCCTGTGGTACCTTTCAGACCTGAAGCTAAGCACGTGCTTAAGACTGAGACTCCTTTTTCAAAGAAAATGGCATGGGTTCAACCTCTCCAGAAATTCAAGTTTGAATTCTCCAAAGGATTGTGTTCAGATACCTTTCAGTGTTAGCTAGAATTTCCTGCTTGCAAAATTCTGCTTTAATGATGTCAAGACTTGATTTCCAGAAACTTACTCAGCTGTACAGGACACTTCATGGAGCATATGCTAAGATATTGGAAGTAATGCACACAAGGAAGAGGCTTCTTGGAACCTTTTTCAGAGTGGCATTTTATGGACAAGTAAGTATATACCCTGGCTCACCAGCTACCCGTCACCAGGCATCCTGGCCCCTAAAGCTGCCGCAGTGTCAGACCTGAAGCTGAGAAGCCTGCTGGCTCCTCTGGTGCAGCCACTGGCACGTCTGCGTGAGCGTTGCAGCATTGCACCCTTGAGATGAGGGTCTGTGTCCCTCTCCAGGAGCACTTGATTTATTATGAAGTTTGTTTCTGCTCACAGGCTTTTCATCAAACAACGCAGCAGTTAGGAAATGGCTTAATGGGTTCAGAAAACGTGGGGGGTGGGGAGGGTAGGAGTGTAATTATAGTTATCAGAAGTTACACAAACACAATTTAGCGTGTATGGTGTATAAACAGTAATAGTATATAACCATGGTATGTAAACAGCAGCAGTAACAGCCATTTTTGTCTGCAGACAATTGCTCTTCTCCCCCGGGAGAAGCTGGAGGCAAAATACGTATCAGTGTTGGTTACATACTTGTAGAGACAGGTAGGGGGTTTTGTTAGCTGAGGTAGCTGGAAAAATGGACAAGATCTGGGGCTCAGTCTCAAGAAGGAGCATGATCTTACCGTATCCGATGCAGCCTTCTGAGCCTGAAAGCAGCTGTGTGTGGGGTTTTTTTCTCCAGCTATAGCAGTTAATCTAATAAAGTGTGTTACCCCTCATCTCCCTTGTGTCTCTGAACTATCAGCTTCTGCTTGTGGACCCATAACCAAGGGGGAGATGCAGGATCCCTCTTTAGAAAATGCTATGTAAATTATATTAGCCCTGCCTTTCCTTGTTCCTTCCTTTAGAGGAGACAATGAATACCCCTGAAAACATCTTGAGTTTGTGCCTCTGAACACCATTGTCATTACATGCACAACATATGGGAGCATTGACTTTTGTTGCAGCAAACATAGGTTTTATTTTTGTCCTCATCTTCAACTTTGGATATGTAAAAAGTAAATAAGATTAGCGATAGATAAAAGGAAACAACTGCTAGCTTAGTTTTCTAGAAGCTGTAGAAATTACTGGATCAGCCCCTAAAATTAAGCTATGTAAAACTTCATCCTGACAACCAATACTTGATCCAGTTTTGCACTTTAAAGCTTAGCCGGCTTTATACGCCAGCTACACAGAGATATTTTTGACACTTTATCACAACTTCTGACTGGAACAGCTCACCAAAGCATGAAGCTTTCATGCTGTTTCCATTACAGGGAGGACTGGTGATGCAGGCACGACCTTTAATGCAATTTTGTCTCCTTGCAGCAAATACACCAAATCCCACTTCCCAGAAAACGAGAGGAATCAAAACACAGGAAACCCATTTCTTTATTTACTGCTTGAAGTCCCTTGCAGCCTACACAAAATCCTTCTTTTCAGACTGTTCATGTGGCTCTGCTATCAGGGCTTCCTCGACTTATCTTTCTGCTCCTCCTCTATGCCTTATGTTTTTTGTGAATTTTCTCCACTTGCCTCTTTCCAGCCTTCCAAAAAGCCAGCTTCTGGCCAAACCCATCTTCCATATTGTTTAGATTTCTCCCTGTCATGTGCAAGCCTCTGTGTTCAGCAATGACACGTTTGTGTTGGTTGAGGAATTTTACGATTTTTTTTCACATGTTTTTTAAAGAAACCCATTAAAACAGGCCACGTTCAGTGAGCCATAACTGTCTAAACCTTCTTGACTTTCTGAAATGTTAGTAGATGCTTGCTTTCAAAGTGGAAAATCAAAAATCAAGTTTTCCAAGCAAAGAAACCCAGCCATTCCTCGATACTCATTTGTGATTAATTTTAGACGTTCTTTGAAGAAGAAGATGGGAAGGAATACATCTATAAGGAACCCAAGCTGACAGGCCTCTCGGAGATTTCCTTCAGACTTCTGAAACTTTATGGAGAAAAATTTGGGTCAGAGACTGTAAAGATTATCCAGGATTCTAACAAGGTAAACTGCACGAACAAGCTAACAAAGTGCTATTGGCAGTGAACATCAAGGCCACATACTCGAGGTGCACTGATGAGCGTGACATAAATGCCGCTTGTATCCTAACACTGGTCAGGGACTGGGGCTGCGCTGCTCTAAGCACTGTGCAAATGGAGCACAGAAGGATGAGCGTTGCTCTGTGGAGCTGGAGATGGGAGACCACAGAGCATCCCTTACTTCTGCCAGTAGGAAGGGAGGAGCGAGCCTTCTCTCCCACCCTCTTCCACAAAGTACCTTGCTCCCAACTGTGCCTCGCAGCCTCATGCTCCTGTGGGGATGTGTTGCACAGCTTGACCAGTTTTGGTGCTGATCTGGCTCCAGGTGGAAATGAATAAATTGGGAACTATGAGTGGAAAATTGCAATCCACATCCCACTGAGCCCTCTTGTTGGGAGGCGTTTAAGAGCCAGCACAGAGGAGCAGGTGATGGGAAGCAGAGTTACTGTTGCTTTGACACTGCCAGTCTAAATCTTGTGGGGCCCTGTAGCTGTAGCTCCTTCCTTTTCCTATGGAATAACCGTTGTTTCTCCCTGCAAGGGCTGTTCACACCCTGAAGTTGCAACCATGGGTATGTCTGGGTTACCAAAGATAGTGCTGGTGATCCCAAAGCTTGCTTTGTGCAAGCCTGCAGGTTTGTACGCTGCAGCACAGCACTGTGTGAGCTCATGGCCTGGGAGCAATACAGGCATATTAGAAGGACTGAGTGGCTAAGGTGTGTGCTGCGTGACGGGTAAGGCAGTATGGCTCCCTGTTCCAGATGCAGCTTGTTTGGCATCTGATGAGTTCTTTCTTGTGCCACACCTCCTTGTCTTGTGTATCTGCTAGCGATGGTCTAGACATCAAGGTGAGGCCAAAGGGAGTGTTTGGTGTGTCATTCCCCTGTTTGCAATGGCGCTGGGGCAGCAGGGAATCCATTTAAATCGGATCTGTGTGGGTAAACTAACCAATTCTAAGTTAAGTTATTAACCTTTGTTCTTCTAGTGAGTAACCACCTTATTTCACAGGTCAACATTAAAGACCTTGATCCTAAGTATGCTCATATTCAAGTGACTTACGTGAAGCCCTATTTTGAAGACAAAGAAATCTCCGAAAGAAAGACTGAATTTGAAAGAAATCATAATATCAATAGATTTGTATTTGAAACTCCTTATACTTTATCTGGAAAAAAGCATGGAAGCGTGGAAGAACAATGTAAAAAAAGGACCATTCTAACTAGTAAGTACAAGCATATGGACATGACAGTGTGTATCAGCAACTATCTTTAGACTATTTTTGCTCATGAGAATATCCCAAGTCAGAGTCAGAAATTCTCTCAGCCACATAAACAGAATGACGATACAATATTCTGGTTGGGAGGGGGAATTTACCTTGTATTTCTGTTTGCAGGTTTTTACAAATTAATAAATTGTGCTGGTAAATTACAGCCTTGTCCAGGTTTTCACACACACTGAGTAAAACCCTGAGGGCAAGGATCTGCTGGTATATGTTCTATGAAGAGTACTTCTATTTGTTGCATGACTTTTCAAGCTATAAAATCCCTTTGCTGTTTCTGCTAGCTTTGAACTCCTTTCCGTACGTAAAGAAGAGAATTCCAGTCAATTATGAACATCAGGTTAATTTAAAACCAATTGACGTTGCTACCGATGAAATAAAAGACAAGACAGCAGAGCTGCAGAAACTCTGCTCTGCTGGTGATGTTGACATGATCCAGCTGCAGCTCAAATTGCAAGGCTGTGTTTCCGTGCAGGTAAGGCTGGATGTCTGTTCAGAATTATGTTTATATACCCATCTCAGAGTGAGTCATCTTTTTGCAACGCAACACATTTGCTTTCCAGAAATCATTAACTACCTCATTTGCAGCGCTGCAACCATCAACCTGCCAGCGCAGCTTTCCCTGCCGCATATAGCGGGACATTAGCAGATGGGTCGTGGTAGTAAGCAATTTGTCCAGCGGTGTTTACAGTGTCAAGTCCAAGGGTAATTGCACATTAGCTGGCCACGGGTGAATGCTGAAATAATCTGCAAGAGTTAAGTATGTACTGCAAATATCAGGCCCAAATAGCCTTTCTGTAACCCTGACTTTTCAAGCTGGATAAATGACCTTAAGACTCAGACCGCACTGCTTTTCCAAATGCAAATAAGAGAAAGGTATGAGGAAACAGATTGCATCTCTCTTTTTGTCTCCATTTATCTTTTAATCTTATAAAACCTAGATAGAAAAACTGATAACTTTTGAAACTTCAGGTGCCTCCGGTGATGTTAGTAATGCAGAGTTGGTGGCATTCAAATGATATGCTAATGCTGGTTCTGTTTTGTTGGGGTTTTTTTTTTTAATTTTTACTCCCTTCACAACTGCCCTTAGCCACGCAACAAAAGTTCTAGCATAATTTCTTATTTCTTTGGTTCCAGGTTAATGCTGGTCCCTTGGCCTATGCCAGAGCTTTCCTAAGTGACAGCCAGTCCAGCAAATATCCTACTAAGAAGGTGAATGAGTTAAAAGAAATGTTCAGGTAGGATTTCTAATATAATAAAAACTAGTCAGCCAGCTGGAACATAGTACCTGCTTTACTTATATTTTTGTCTGTCTCCAAAATCAGCAAATGCTGAATGCTTAGACGTGCCTTATGAAGATCCAGGTCTCACAGCGTTGTGGGTGCTCAGACATATGAAAAAAAGTAATGTAACTATATACGTCAAGAGTTCCCAAGCTCAGGGCTGTGATCTCCATGGGGAGATTTTCTAATTCCGGTCCCTTAAGGGTATGTTTTAGCTCCCACTTGAAAGTGTCCCCCCAAGATATAATCAGGTAGCTCCTGCTTCACCTCAGGATGATGAGCCTTCGGCACACTATTTTCTGAACTTCCCCGTGACTCCCGTTTTGCTCATTGGTCACTGTATGGAGAAAGCAGCATTTGGGCCAATCCTATTTTCCTTCACTGTACTGAGTAACCTAGCAAACCATGGAACAAAGACAGGAAGAAGCCCTGCAAACATGCCACATGTGGATGCAGAGCAGAGGGAAGGCGGTTTTACTTTCCAGCCTTGCAGTGCAGCCAGAAGGGCAAGCACTATCTCTATGTATGGAAAAAATCCCAGAAAATCCCAGTCATGCTTGTATTTTCATTGGAATCTATTAAAAAAAAAAAAAAAAGTTCCAGTAACCAAGAAAAGAATATTACAGCCCCCATGACCTAAATTTCTTTCTGGAGGATTTATCTGCTGTTAGCAACTTAACCTCTCAAGCACACATGGTACAACACATACATCCAAGTCTGTCAAGCCCTGTACAATTCATTTCCCCTCTGTGCCTGACCACGGCATCCCTTGGGCTTGTGACCCGATGTGCAGCTGGTTGGGCTTACCTGGGACCGGCAAACTGTGTGTGGTCCTACAGGCAGGGGTGAAGCTGTGAGACCATGGTGTTGCACCGCGGGTGCATGTGTCCCATCTGCTGAGGATCCAGGCTGGAAAAAGCTCCAGCAGAAAGCCCAATACCTGTGCTGGAATCCCTTCCCATTCCCTGATCCGCTGTGCCAGGGATGCTCCTAGAATGTGACTTGTCCCAAATGTTGGAGAAAAGGGGGGAGGGGGGAAATAAGATTTGCCTGTCTGGTTGGTTGCTTGCTTCAGTGGAAAACTGGGCTATTGTGATGCCCAAAGTTCATTCCTTTCCTCCCCAGGAAGTTCATACAAGCCTGTGGAATTGCTCTGGAGCTCAACGAGCGACTCATTAAGGAGGATCAAGTGGAGTACCATGAGGGGCTAAAATCAAACTTTCGGGATATGGTGAAAGAGCTTTCTGACATCATCCACGAACAGGCACGTACTGCATGTCAGGAGCCCGCAGAGGTGGTTCTCTGCTTGAAAACTAGCTAATGCTGAAAACTGACTGAAATCTAACTGAAAACTCGATCGCTCTTCATGTTGTTTAGCTAAATATAAAAAGGGCGAGTAACGGGATGTGGAAAGTAAATGATACACTTGGTGGATTCCTAAAACCAGTTTCTGTTGACTGAAAGCCTCAGCCTGGTGTTGGTATACAGTGTACATCAGGGTGGAGTCTTCACTGACACATACTGTTAGTCTCCTCACTGCTGTGGTCATCGGAGATCCTTTGCTGGGTTTTACCTCATGTTTTCTACATTGTAATAATCTGTGAAAAGTCACAAGTCAAGATTCTCTGGCAAAATTTCCATTTCCTCAATTATATCCAACTTAAGTTCCTTTTATTATTTTTTTCTCCCATTAGAGGATGTTTTCTTTTAATTTTGGCCAAATGCCAACATGCTATTTATGCGCACTGTTAAAATATTCGTGCTAATTTATCTGACCTATGTTTTAATGTTTTCTTGGATCATTTTAGGACAATGTATTTAAATAGTAGCATCAGAGAGGTGAGAGAATCAAAGAACAGTTGCACTTCTACCTCGTGTCATGCTGTGAAATTAGATGAAAACTGGCTTACTGAAGTAATCTCCATACCTGTGCTCTTTAATTTTGCCTTCATAATGACAAAAGAAAGCTCGTTGTAAATCTGTAGTATCAAGCACATAAAATGAACGGTACAGGCTGCATTGTGATTCATAGTACTTGAAGTTTAGAAGAATGGTTTTGGAATCTCCCAGTTACTCAACACATAGTCCATGTGTGACTGTTAGCTAAAAATGCAGCATTTTAAGTCTCTAAAAAATATATAGGCGAATTCCACAGTAAGTTGAACAGTTGTTCAAAATAATGCAAAAACATGCAAGTGGCAAAGCACTACCACTGCACCAGGCTGCTGTTTGTAAGTTAGGTTTATTTTCAATAAAATAATGCTTACGGCAATCAGTCTTGTTATGGAAGAGTGCAATATCATTTCAGGTGAACAGTCTCATGAAGGGGCTGAATTTTGTTGTAGGAGTGTAAGGGAGGATCCATTTGAGAATAAGTGACTGCTGCATCCCCTTGCTTTTGTTAGATTTCCCTGCTCTTCTGCTCATGACCACCATTTTCTTAGTGTGTAAACTACTAATTTTGCACATTTGGCTCACTCATTTTTTCACGTACATTACCTACCATGGATACTCACTGCTGAACTTTGCTCAGAGATACTCGTTCATAGGACTTGCCACCTGCTTACTCTAAGCTGTTTGCAAGTAAACCTTTCCAAGACATTTAATTTGCATGCAGGTGCTGGAACTTCTGTGGTTTCTGAATTCTGCAATAGTCAAATCAAAAGCAAATCACTCTGTTCTGCACTGTCGCAGTACAATAGTTAAGATTATCTTAGAACATCTAAGTATTGTTAAAGCACGCTCCCTATTATCTTGATAGATTTACAAACCCAATGTCATATTGATTTCGGTTAACGGGCAAAATATTACAGCAACTGGAATGTCAAAGTGGAGGGCTCACTGTGAAGGACATACTTTTCACTTTCTTCTTCTATTAGACCAAAAGGCAGCTTAAAAGATGATGTTTACAAGCACTGTTCTTTATGGCTGTGCAACATCATGTAGAAAACCACTGACTTGAACTTTACATTGCTATCAAGTGACCTAAGTATCTAACAAATTAGACTTAATAGAACATGTTTTCCTCTTCTGCAAAATTACTCGATTAAACATTAAAAGTATATTACGTTAATTTAGGGCTCTTGTTGCAAACAAAATATGCTTTTCTAAATATTGTCAGCTCCCCAGAACAGCACAGGCAGTGCACTTGGTTTGAGATGGCAGGGCAGACGGGTCACTCACTGGGTCAGCCTGTGACCTATCTACACATCTTTCAAGTTAGGGAAATGTAAACACAAAAAATTGATAAACTGCAGCTGAACAAGTACAGGAAGCCTCCGAGAGTGGCAGAAAGCTGGATGTCCAGAAACTGTTTATGGTGGCCACTGATCTCAGTTTCACTAACGTAAATTCAGGCTAACTAACTTGTTGACTGGTGAACCTCAGGGTGAAGAACAAATAACGGTCAGCTCTAGAGGAGCTCTACCAGTCTAGTTAGATCCTGTGCTGTAAGACTGTCCTTCAGGCCAAAAAATACACAGTCTTGTCACGTGGCACGGATGTAGTGAGCGTTTACTCTATTTAACTGCATGTTTTCCCCCTGTTTACCGAAAAAAAAAAAAAAAAAAAAGAAAAAAAAAACATTAGAATTTTGTTCTGCTAAGATCGAATAAAAAATTACTGCACAGAGAATTGTTTCTTTCCTATACTGGATAGCTGTAACTAAAAATGATCCGGTAATACACAGAACAGTGCCTATATGAATGCTAAGAAATTGCTAAATTACTCTTCTTTCTCATTTCTTTGTTATGCTGCCTTTGCGAAACAGCTTTGAAGACAAGGTTGGATATCTTTTTTGCGTACCTTTTTAAACCGCATGATTATAATAATGAACTGAAACTTTTACTGAATTTGTGATTATTTTTTGTCTAGATCTACCACGAAGATACAATGCACTCACCATGGATGCATGACTCCCTACACGTCTTCTGTGCGATCAGCGGAACATCTGGTGATGAAAGTTACTGTTCACTCAGACCCACTGCTGAAATATAAACATATCAGTCGTATTTTACAGACCTTTCTCAGGAATACTTGGAACTGTACAAAGGATGTTTTAAAAAATCCATTATGAGCAAAGATTCAATTTTTTTTTCCCCCCAAAAAAAGTTGCCATGCTTTCAAACAGGGTGCTTGCTTATTTTGCAGAGCAACATTGAAAGTGCCTGGACGTTGCACCACTGTGCTTGTTTTCTACAATTTTTTTTAAGCTAAATGTATAACAGGACGTGGGGAGGCAGTTATCTAAATATGTATTGAATTGCTGAACTATGAATTGAAAGGATAACAGTACTATGTAAAGTTGTACAATGCAATATAATAAAATGTAAAACTACTTTGTAAATAGAAGGAGCATAGAGTATATAGAAGTTAGCATTATGTCGTATTTGCTGCTAAAAGCTTTGTTGGAGAGGGAACATGAAAGAGAGATTTCAGTCATTAGTAAGAGACCTTCCTCTTCTAAAAAGTGACTTGGGATGCAGATGCCCCTGTTGCTCTCAGACCATGGAAGTAAGCTTGCCCTAGTCTGGAATAACTACAGCCGAAGTCAGAAATGGGGATTTTCATACATCCTCTGAGCAGATGATTCTCAAGTAACCTCCTTGAGAGCTGAGCCAACTGAGGCTGATCTCAGTTTTTGCTAACCTTTCACAGCTGCGGGAGGATAAATTGTACCCACTGAGGACCACCGGACAGATTTGTTATTCGATGTGAGTTTTTCCATTTACCGCTCCTGGTCTCACACAAATGCAGACTCTGAGGACATCTTAAATTGAGCTGGCAATTACAAAGTGCTTTAACACCTTTCAGAAAAATTTTGATGATCTGTGAGATGGGCTTTAAAAAAAACAATGCAGCACATCAAAATAACTCATACAAAATTGAGGGGAGGGTTTAACATCGTATGACATGCACGTTCCCTCCAGTTAAACAGATCTGTTTTCTGAAAGCCCGTCATTTTTGTTTGACAAGGGGTTGGAGAAAATGTCTTTTCCAGAATTCTTTTACTCCTTCTTCCCCTCCCCAAAGCTTTAGTACATTGCTTCTTATTCATACAACACTTTTAGATGCAGGAAGAAGAAAACAGATCAGTAATTCTTTTGTCCAGCAACATTTTTAACATCCATGTTTTTCAGAATCCCATCAATTGTAAATACGGTTCCAGTAGTTCATATGGGAAGGGTGGGGGTTTTTAAGGCTATGTAGCAAAATGCCATAATAAGCGGACTCCAGCTGAGTATTTAGCTTGGCTGTAGTGTCTATAAAATGTTGAGCTTCTTATTTCTGTAACAAAAATTATCTTCAAAGAGTAACTGGACCACATTTCAAAATGTTTATTATGCATGATTCTAAAAATACCTAAAATTAATTGTCTCCTGAGAAAATACTTTTGTGATCCATAAAGTCACCCGTTAGCTGCTGCAGGCAAAATACAGATGTGCCTATGTTACAAACAGACCACATTTCTGCTTGTATGTGCTTTTATGCCAGGCAGGCTCTAAATTTAGCTTAACAGAAAGAGGAAGAGAGACTGGTATATTTAAATATGGTTACTACCTTATCGATTTTTCATCTTTCAACGAATAGTATTTAAAGGCAGATAGTGAGAGTTTTCCAAATTACTTTGTTAAAAGGTGATGAAGCTGTTGAATAGTGGATACATTACAAGATTTTTTTAGAGCTAGTTGAACTCTAAACATCAATACTAAAGGCATATATTGAATACCGGCAGCAATGATGAGATGTGGGCATCGAAAAGCTCTTGCACTATAGCTGTTTTAAATCCTGCAGCTAACCTAATAGTTTTCCTTGAATTGCAGTGAAATTCTTATTCGTGTTTTTTGATGTCTTTAATGTTCTGAAATAATGTTGTTAGTTGAATTTTCAGTTCCTGTTCCTTTTTTTTTACTGGAATTCCAGTGCAATTCTTACATCTTCAGATTACTTTAATGGTCCAAGATGAATTTTTGTCTGAACTTTTCAGTTTATTGGTGGTATTGGAGTTGTCCTGTCTTTTTACTTCAATATACTGGAAAGCCATCTCGGTAATTAAGCCAAAAAATATTTAATGTAAGTCCCATTAGAATATATACAGTCAGTACAGTTCAGAATACATGCTTATATGCAGTTTTGATGAACAGCAAAAATGATCATGCCCTAAGTATTTTCCTTCTGTCCTGCAGGTAAATAATTTGACTGGATGGAAAATTTTTCCTTTTTAGGTGGGTTATAAAATGACTGGTAACAAATCAGGTTAGTTTTTCTTTACATTTTCACCAATCTAGAAATGATAGGGAGCAGTCATTAGATATTTCGCAGCTGAATCTGGATGACGATGCCAAGAAGGTGTACACGTTTTCTCTACCTATCCTTTTCCTATGTAATTTTAAACATAATTTTCCTACATAAGTTTAAAGAAATTCTCCAGATTTTTTCTCATGTCTGACTGAAATAGCTTAATTCACAGATATATCTGGGGATTATACTATATACGTGCCTCTTTTATGTAGCCGGTACTCACATTGGGTACTTCCTATTTGCTGCCTTTTTTTGAAGAATATAAACGTTTATTGTTCGTTACACTTTGGGTTTTCTTATACTGCCTAAGGAATGGCAGGAGGTTTTGGTCTATAAAAATCAATAACATATTTCAAATTGCAGCATGGCATGCACCCTTTTATATATCAACATAGCTACACATACATATTTTCTATGTACACCTCTAGTTACTTTTGCTGCAAAACTGCTGTATAACAAATCAAGTCTTCAGAAGGGATGCACTGGTGATTTTGCATTAAAGGATTAAAAATAGGATAAAGTATCTGTCCATGAGGATTAAAAGCACTTGGCTACTTAACAGAGGACTGTTTTGGATAATGGTATGTGTTGGAGCCAGTTTGTTCGCAAATAGGACATATAAAGCAACACAGGGTCTGCCAGCACTTTATGTACAAGAACATGCTTCTAGTGACTTATACACTTAGATGGAGTAAGCAAAGTATAAACATTGACTCTGTTTGACTCACTGCTTTTCTCTCTGCAGAGGGATTAGAAAGTAGTATTTTAAGACCAGTAACTTCAGCAGTACATTTCTTTCCCCCAAAAAATCTGGAATACAGAATTTAGTGCAGCCAAGGACATATTTCTACATGCTTCTCAATGTCCTAAATTTTTTCTGGTAACAGAAATTTTTGTGAGATAAGCCAACAAATGGAAGATCATGGATGTGAGAATACCTGTAATGTGTTTATTTTGTTCCAGAAACCTTTTGAACATATGCCGTATGGTATTTTGATATAGAATAAGAGTTTATGTAAACATAACACCTTTTGTGTCAAAATAGATAAAGTATGTTTGTTTCCCCTTCCCCTGTTTCCCTTGTATCTATACAAGATAGAGTCCCGTGGACTTCACAGCAGGCTTCAGAATAACCCTACAATTTGACGTAACACAGCCCGAAAGAACTGGAGGAACATCTAAGTGGAAGTCACGGGCTCAAAAGTCTCATACAAGTTAAACCACATCTTACTGAATTTACCTATTTGAGGAGAGCAGCATGTGTTCATTCCATGTTCACTGAGCTAATTAGTTCTTCTAATTAAACGAGTTCTTACTGGATCGAGGAATATTCTGTACAGCTAACTATTACGCAACCACCAACTGTAGTACTTTAAGTAATATGCTTGTGTCAAGCAATGGTGAACCAGTTATGATATACACATAATATTTCAGCTGTTCTGGATGTAATTGACTCTCTTTTCATGTAAATTTAACACCTGCTACTATGTGTTCATAACAGAAGTGCTTTTATCATGCATGTTGTATATATGTGTGTTGTACAAGCCCTGTTTAACCTAAGTGTGACAACAGAACGGTACATCGTGTTCGTCTCAGTTGTGAATTGATGTACCGGTGACACCAATATGCAACACTGGTCCAGAGCTTTCTGAGACCATCAATCCTCTATTGCTCTTTTTTTTCTGGTTCTCTTTTTTTTTTTTTGAAGACTCAATAGTTCTGACAAAGGCCAGGGCAACATCACATTTCAGTCAATCCAGATAAAACAGAGTTTATTCCAGGTCAAAATAAATGAGTACAAACCCAGGAAAAATAAGTGTTGCAATAAACATGTTTTGCTCAGGGGTTTTCTTCCCTTTACAGAACAGGATGAGTGATCTGAAGCTAATACCGGTGTAAGATACATGGGACTGAAACGTAGTCAAATGAGCTATCGCATATGCTGCCTCTAAAGAAGGTTGCTGTAATAAATCTTCAGATACACCAAATGAAACTGTTAACACTAAATTATTCAGCGGCAAATAGCTGTTGATTCAGAAATCCTGAAGGGGCACAAATAAATACCACGCATCCAGCTCGGAGGATCCCAAAACCACAATTCACCGGGAAGCCTGAGATGGACGTAGAAATGCATACAAAATTATGTATAGAAATAAGGTGTGAGTCACTAGTAAGGAAATGTCCCAGCATATCACCCTGCTTTCCTAAAGAACATTCAGTAAGTTTGTGATCAGGTTTTTTGCTCTGTTTTGTAGTTCCAATTTTAAAACCCAGACTTTTGCTCTTGGGGAATGTATTTGTTATCGCTCATGTCCAACTAACTAAAGGGCTAGTACACGAATATGTGCCGAGCCTAGGCAGTTGTACCGGCTATTACACTGTGTAATGGAAGTCAGGTGTAACTACGGTTATCTACCTCACGTTATCTACCTCACCAACGGGTAAAAGAACAAACTGCTTTTGCTACCACTGTCTTCTGCTGCCAAGGCTTCCTGGACAGGACTCCTGCAAGTCTTGGCCAAACAGCTGTAGAACCAGGTTCATGCCCTGCCTCTCTCGATGAGTGGAGGAGTCACTCCTTGCCAAGTAAATAGATGAATTAAACAGACCTCGGTATTCAGGGAACTGTGAGCAGAGAAGTTGATGCATGGACTTGCAATAGCAATTGATCAGAGAGGGATGCACGTTTTGCACAAGGAAAAATGGATTCCACATCTACCCAAAAGTGCTTTTTCAAAGGACACAGGTTGTATTCCGCGTAATTTCTGGTTTCCGGTGGTGCCTGGGCAGTGGCTCAGAGAGCACTGGCAGGGTTCATGGCCGTTTTGAACACACATATCACAAAACTCGAGACGTTCCCCAAAGGACACTGAGGTTGAAAAGGGAGAGGCCCCGTGAGTCAGACCGGGGTTTTTCAGCTCACAATTTCGGATTTTTGTGTCTCAGATCCAGCTGTATTCTAATTGAGCCCTTTTTTTTTTTTAACTGACCCCAGCTGTCTTCTGAAGAGCCTATAATTATGTCTGTTGGGACTTAAAGTATTGACAGAAGCTGCTGCAAATTCAGACATTAAAAAGGAGGAATCTCACCGCTGGTGTGGAGCAATGGATGACTCTTCTGCTCCCAGAAGGGACTATTCCCCACAGCTCCGTGCTGCTAATTACCGCTGCTTCTTGTTGGACCTAGTAATCATGCAGCCACCCCATGCATCAGCATCATTTGTCAATCTGTGTCAGGGAACATGTACAGAAAATAATTGTTGGTTGGTTGGTTGGGTTTTTTTAATGCATCAGCAAAGTTGCTGCACAGCCCCACCATCGCTAGCTTTGGTTGCATGGGTGGAAACAGCAGGACCACATGGCTGAGGGCAGATCACCAGTGTGATCGTAAATCAGTTTATATCAAGCATGAAGCCATAGCCCAAATGCTTTTTAAAGATACCTCAGGGGTGTCTGTATGAGTTGCAGTCACCGCAGCACAGGCATGTTGTCTAACAAGAACATGGGATTTGCAAAAGAAAGATGCAGGATGACTCCATGAAATTAAAAAATGGGAAGTCTCAGGTAGGTGGCATGGATCAAAAGCTTTGGCAGGAGTTCTGTTTGCCACGCACTGGGATGGGAATGTGACAAGCCGAGCACCCAAGGAGGAGGGAGAGAGCCAGGGAAAAACATTACAGCTGTCTCTGACAATGGGCGGGCAGCCAAAAGTGTGTGAACTATTGGATGTGTGCTTGGCAGCGGCTCTCCCAGGAAAAGGAGTGGACGAAGCAGAAAGAAGGAAGGAAGGAAAGAAAACGTTAAGCAAGGAAACCACGAGCAAGAGGGAGATCGCTGTCCCTTGGATCAGCTCTACTCTGCAAACGTCATCACTAGCAGGCATAGCCCGTGTTGCCTGTAGGTAGTCGCGCAGCCTGATCAGTCACACAGCTTGAATGATCCATGTCCTGGAACTTTAAGCCACAATTTTTATTTGAATATGATTGCAGGCCTTTGGGCACTTTCTAACGGCAACTAAGGAATTCGCTAAATCCTCTTCTTTTCCCAGAAATATAGAACCAAACAGGCAGAAAAGCAAAGAAAAAAGCAAACAACAACAACAAAAAAAAACCACCCAAAAAAAAATCATTAACACAGGATATTCCCCGCCTTATCATAAAAAAATCCACTTCCCTTTTTCTAAAATGAGTGTCTAAAAAGCAGATGAACTCTTGCAAAACTCCTTGAAGAGCTGAGTAAATGCTGAAACATTGTCTTGGCTTAGGAATAAATAATTTTCACTAATGTGTTTTGATTTGCCTTGAAGCTTAGCCAAAGTTTCCTCTCTGTTAGATCTGTACCCTATTTATAACAACTGTATTCGGGTGGCAACTAGCAGCAAGCTTGCTAGCTCCCACGAAAATCTAGTTTAGAAGGAAAAAACCTTATCCCAAATGTTTTCTTATCCTGAAACGTATCAAAATATCACTTGCTTGGTATTCCAGCTTCTGTGAAAATGTGGGAAAACTGCTTGCCACATCACACCCGTAGAAATGACAGCAAGTGGCCAAATCACGTTTGGAAGGCGCCCAAGCAGAGGGCGTTTGGGGAAGTTTGTAGAAAGAACAATCTGTAGTAGAGGCTCAGAAAATGAACAGTGCGCATTTTTTTGTACAGATGAGAACTGCAGAAATGACCTGAACTTGCAGGAGGGATTTTACAAACAGGGGTCCTGCCAGGGGCGGGGGTCGGACAACCAGCTTCAGCATCAGGGGAACTGGTCGGGGCTGTGCCACCATCGCTGCTGTCCCACTGGGAGTGCAGGGATGTCATGGGCACGTCCCGATGACCACAGAGGCTGCGTGTAGATCAGGCTGTAAAAGGAAAATGTTGACCCCCAAGACAAGACCTTGGGGTCTTGCCGGGGTTACGGTCAGGGTGCAGCGGGAGGGGAGGCGGCCGGGCGCTGCGGGGGCGCACCCCGGGCCCTTGGGCAACACTGCGGTCACAGAGGGTGACACGGGGTGGCACAGGGGGCAAGGAAAGCGCCTGTGGGGCGTGCGTGTGCGGCAGCGATGGCCATCGGAAGGAAGGGAGGGGGCGACGCAGGGGGTGACACAGAGGGTGACAGCAGCGGGAGGGGCGCGGGGCCGGGGGGGCCGTGGGAAGCGGCCCTGGCCGCCGGGGAGCACCGGGCGCCGGTGGCCGGGAGGCGGGGCGGGGGCGGGCGGTGCTGCCCAGGTAGCGGGGCGGGCCGGCGGGCTCCCCGCGCCGCTCGGGTTAACCTGGGCGGGCCGCGCCGCCGCTCTTCCCGTCTGGCTCGGCCCCCGCCGCGGGAAGTGGGAGCCGGGGCCGCGCCGCCGGAGCCATGGACGGTCCCGCGGCCCCGCTGCGCTGCCGGCTGCTCCTCGCCGTCTGCTGGGCGGCCGCCGCGGGGACGGCGGCAGGTAGGGGCGGCGGGGGAGGGGACGGCGGGACCACCGGGCTCGCCCCGCCGCGGGGCCGCTCGCTGCCGGCCTGCCCGGGGCCGGGACACGCGTGGGGAGGCGGCGGCGGGGGACTCGGGCGGCCGCGGCGGAGGCTCGGGGCACGTCGCTCCGCGCGTTTCGGTGAAATACGTTCTTTTTGTAGTAGAAACGGCCCCGCAGCGCGTCAGCGGAGCCGGCGGTGCGCCCTGCCTCTCGCCGGGCAGAGGGGCGGCGGTGCCGGGGAATCTGCCCCTCCGTAGGCAGCCCGTGAGAGGTGGGCAGAAGGCGCGTGAGCGCTTCTCTGGGGCTCCCGGGGCTGCCTCGGCCGCCGAAGCCCACGCCGAAGCCCACCGCCCTTCTGCCCCGCGGGGCAGCGGTTTGCGGGGGGCGCCGGCCGGGAGCGGTTCCCCCCCAGGGGGCTTCGGCCGTGCCGTTGCCTGCCCTTGCAGCTCCCACGCTTTTGGCAGCGCGGACCTTCAGTCGCGGGAAAGATGCGGTTGTGCCGGGAAGGGTTGGGCAAGAACCGGGGCTCGAAGCTTTGTTAGTTCTGTCTTTGCTGGTGTGCAAAAATACACTTGCGGCCATCAGAGGATCGCTGTTTTCCAGCTGGCTGCAATTCGTTTGATAACGATGAAATCACCCTCCAGAAAATAAAGGAGGGCAAAATACAGATAAAAGTTTTACAACACTTCTATGATACGTGATGTTGATGATTTCCTCATCACGGCTTTTCGAAATGAAATGTTGTCTGGGCAGGATTGCCCCAGTTAATCCCTGGTGGTTGCTGCTGCGCTTTATTTTCTTAGAAGCTTCACCGTGGCTTTGCTTTTTAAAAATGAAATAGTGTCTTGCCTATGTTTTGTAGTTGCTCTTTGAGTTGTTCTGCTAAATTGCTGTAGCAATGAGATTTTAGTAACGAAAGTATTAGCCTCTATGTGTATTTTATACAACAAAAGTACAAGACTGGCCAAGCCTATGAGTGAAAGCAAATCTTCAGCTGAATGTAATGTTAAAGCCGTGGGCTTTAGAGCTTCAGGATTGTATAGATTAATCTAAAACGTACTAGATTTGAACTTCTGTGCTAATACAGTTCATTAATTTATTTATAAACCTTGAATATTCCTACTTCTTTGTGTGGTTAGAAATCTGCAAGCTTAAATGCAATTAATCCTAATCAGACCTATTAAAAGGAAACGTGTAGAACTTCAGAATGGCAATCAGGGATGGCAATGTAAATTTTTGAAATGGTTTGTGACTCCTGTAGGTAATAAAAAGTTTGATCACGAAAAGACAGAATGCTTGGAGCTGTGCCGTCTTGTTGAATAAATATTATTTTTTGTTGGGTTTACATGATCTAAAGGACATGTCATTTGCAAACTTAAGGCCCCGGTGCTGCTCCTGAAACAACTCATAAGTTTTTTGTTAGTGGAACAGGTGATAGGCAGAGAAGATCTGGCTAGGTTCAATTTTCTTGGGGGAGACTGTATTTTTGTAAGAACAAAGTTTTCTTCTCTGCTCCTGAGGTCAGCTATAAAACTGAATAAACAAACAAAAACTTCCCAAAAGTTCTAATTACTCAAAAAAGCTAAGCATGTTTAGGCTAAAACAGTAAATCCTAGTAATTTTCTGTGCAAGCATGCATGATCGACACATACATGTGGGCACGCAGCTGGTGATGGTGGCCATTCTCTGCTACTGCCTGGCCTTGAACTACGCAAAGGTCTGAGAAAGCTCCAGGAGTTTGATGAACTTTCTTCAAGCTTTGGCAGCTCTGTCTCTTGGGAAATGTAAGATAATAGTGACGTGGATGCTTCGAGCAGATTTCTTGCTGAAATAAGCTGTTTTGCCTTTCCATCTGCACTCTTCCTTGTGCTAGCAGAAGGAAACGGTGCTGCACCGTGACTCAGATGGGAAAACTGATCTTGGTGGAATTATTCTGCTCTTTCCCAAATGCTGGAGCAGGTTGAGCCTGGCTGTTGGGATGAGCAAGACCTGCAGTGCTAGTTGATATCAGTTTGAGGTTTGTGAAACTACTGCGTAACAAGGGTACTTTCCACAGACTAATAGGTGGTGGTGCCTCGGTGATGTTACCTGTAGATACTTTTGAGAAGCAGTCTCGTTTGGCCTCTTATTTAACATCTAATAGTACACATTAGAATAGCCCTTTAGAAAAACAAAATTCACTGACTTTCATTTTCTTAGGGAATTACCAACTGGGTTTTTGGTTTTTTTTTCTAGAATTGGAGTCTGACACATACTTTAAGTTTTCCAGGCAGTTTTCTAATTTTTTGTTTTCTAATGCAACCTTTAAGCTGTGTGACTGGGTATTGAGTAGGCTGTGACTCAGTGCACAAGAGTAAGGAAGGGTCAACGCACAAATGGATTTATCCCAGCAACTATCTCTGAGTCATGGCTCTTCCTTTGCTTCTACGTGGCTTCTGGAGCGGTGAAACAAAGTACTGCTGAAGTGTGCCAGCAGTAAATTGCCACTTGTCCCACACTGGTTTTGCTCACTGTGCTAGGGCATAGCATTAAAAGTTTAATAGGTGAGTAATTGAAAAAGCATTGTGGTTTCTTTGTTTTTTTAACATTCTCGGTTTTGCTTGGTTTGGGCTAAATTGTGGTTCTGACTGTTGCTTGCAAGATGCAATCACTTGTCTTTTTAAAGTTTTCTCTCTAAAACTGCATTGATGGGTTATTGTCGGGTAGAATAAAGTATTAATTGCTCCACAAAATATGTGTGCTACTTTTCCTAAAGTTTCAGCATGTGTGATGCAAATTCACAGTGGAAAAGACATGAAAAATGAGACTCATCTTCCCTCCACAAGCATAAGTTTCATTACCACAGCCACTATATTGTTGTATGCTGCGATTTCTTAAAAATTACTTTTCAGTGATTTTTTTGAGTGTGTGTGCATTTCTTATAATTATTTAAATAATTGATGGACTGAGCAAGAATAGTAGAAATAATTTAGTGGGCAGTAGCTTAATCTGATAGCAAATATGAGCTGAGAAAGAGTTGAGTCGTTTGTGTTCTTTTCTGTTGGAGCGTTAAAAATCTGTCAGTAGTACAAAAGGTAAAATGTGGACCAACAGGATTGTGACACTGATAACTTCTTTCTTTTAGGAGCAAAAGTTCTTCCACCTCCATCCAACCTGGACTACTCATTTATCCAAATCTGCACCCTGAACTGGACATGGAACCCCCCAGAGAACGTCAGCAGTAGCTGTGACCTAGAGTATTCCAGTGACATTGTGATTGATGAGGTCCTTCAGCACAAAAGAGTGAGTGCATCACCTCTTTAAACTTTGCTATGCTCCGGTAAATGTCTCGTTGTGATAAAACTCTGTGTGTAAGCATATGAATATGTATCTATATATAACAATACAGTTTTAATATAGCCTGTAATTCTTGTCATGGGATCAAAACCTCAAAAATGAGTCATACCAGTATGTGGGATCTTCAGGTCAGAAAAATCTGCCTGTTGCTCTCTGATAATTGAGCTGCTACCGATAACACAGAACTACCATAATAATAATGTGAAAACTCTTGTTTCAGTCTTTGCTTATGCAGCTTTCTAGGAAAAATAAAACATATGCAGGGCAGTCTGCATCCTTAAGACTTGAAAGGGAATTTGCAAAGGCTATTCTCCTCTGCTTTGAACTCAGTTTAAGAAAGAGGTGTGCACCGTAGCCTTGGTGTAGCTGTGATCTGACAGCTTTTGTCTTCTGGAGGTAATGCCAAGCATGGTGCTCCAATGTTTGCCCTGGCCCTGCGCTTACGGTTAGTCATGGGGGTTGTGTTGCAAAGGCAACGTGGAACACATTTGTGTCCTGGAACAGAAATTGTAGAACTTGTTTGGTTTGGGCATTTGTTTTCCATCTGTGTCAGATGGTTTGCAAGCCCAGATGTGATCCCTGGTGTGGATTAGCAAGTGTTTGGTCAGGACCAAGAGCAGCATTGCCATGGTACCGAAGGAGCTGTAGGACAGACATTTTTACCATTTATTGCTGGTGAGATGATACGCTGTCAGCCTCTAATTCTAACCCATGAGAATCTGAAGCCTTGAATAAACAAGTGTGGGGTCAGCAGCACCGCTATTTCAGATACAGTTAAAATGGATACAGAGCCTCTTGGAACAGCCCGTTGTTGAGCCCTGTTACGGGTTTATGGCCTGAAGGTTGCCGTGGCCTCGGTGCGGTGACTGCCGTAGTCTTTCTGACAGCTCCAGGATATCCTGAGCTTGAAGTAACACTGTGATCCTTCAAACACCTGAACTTATTTAATGGCTTAACACTGCCAAAAGGGTGGTATTTCATTTTTGACACCCCCTTCTCTAATGATCTTAGCTGGACCTTTAGATGAGCCAGTTGAACTTGTGAACCCAACAGAAACCTATTTACCTTTTTGTTAACCAATGAGCAAGTTGAAAGTCTGCTTGGTTAACGAGCTGAATGAGTTTGTGGAAGGGTCTAATGGACGTTAAGGTCAGCAGCAGTGAAAGAGCTGTGGGACAGCAGTTTCACATGACAGGATGGAACAGACTGTGTATCATCTGGGTGCATCTTTTTTGCATGACAGCTGGTAGAACCTAGTTTGTCCATTGCTATTTAATTTCCTTGCCCTCTTGTTAGTGCCAATATTTATTTATTTTTTTTTTTTAATACACAAGTGGTTACACCATTTCTTGGTCGTAACAAAGATTTTTTTTTTAATTTTTTTAATCCTGTTTCCAGTTAAATAAAAGGCATCCCCCTAGCCCAACAAAAGATGCTCAAGAAACTGTATGGTAAAAGGGTAAGCCTTTTTCTCATACAAAGACAAACTGTCTTCTGAAAATGGAAGGTCATGGACTACCTGGGCCTGATGTGGTATCACTGTATTTAATTGCTGTTTGTGGATTTGCTTTCATTTTCTTTTTCTTTTGCTCCTTAAATCCGTGTTGACTCTTCTTATTGCTTTTGCTTGTGTCTTCAAATGTTCCTTCTTATGTTTGTCATGCGCTTATGTGCGCGCACACAGAGGAAGGTGCCAGGTTAGATCTGTAAGCTCTGTTTGTATAGCTGTAGTATAAACACGCTCATTTTGCGTTACCCATGAAGACTTACTCTAGGATCATTTTCCCCCACGTTATACTTGTTCTTTGATCTCTGTGTGGCCTTTGCTCGTGTCTACAGCTTGCTGAAGTAGAAGTAGTTTTCCTTCGAGTTCTGAGTCTGCCTGATAAGGAAAAAGAAAAGCCAGGTGATGCTGAGGCTTTCCACGTTGTCAGACACTTGTTTCATTTGGCTTTGAGCTCAGACTTTGAGGGGCTGTAACACATTCTTACATTCGTAGTAATTCCCGTGGGTCTGATGTGGTACACCAAATGTTCTGGTTTTCTTCCCCCTTTGAAACCCAGGAATGGAGTAAGAGTCGCTTCCGTGTGACAGATACGTCCTTGAATGAGGAAATGCGTTTCAAAGTGAGAAGTGAGTGCAAGTACGGTAATGTCAGCGAGCCCAGCCGGTGGGTGGAGACCTCCCTTCTGCCCAAAGGTAACACATGCAGCAGCCAGACCTTGGGACAGACCTGGCTTGGCCTTGTTTTCTCTGCTATTATAGCAAAATATTGCAGAAATACGTCATGGGGAGATACCAGACACAAGGGTTAGCTCAACTGACGGAGCTTCAACAGAGCGATTCAATTATCCTACATTTAAACATAAACAGAGTCTTCTGATGCTTAAAAAAATTATGGGGAAGCTTGTAAAATGTAAATGCTCTTCCAAGACATTTAAATGATTTTTGTGGTTCCTGTCATTCTTGTCCCTGCTGTGCTGTGGTTATGGGACAAAAGATAACTTCGGTTGTATTAAGCCTCCTGACTTTGTAACTTAACACCTAAGTTGGTTTATTTTGTATGATTTTCTGTACAAGCAGAAGTCCCTAAAGTAACGTTACCGTTGTAAATGAGAGAGGGATGAATCTAGCAAATTTAGCAACCTGTCGAGTAAATAAATGACCTGAATGGTTATAGTAGGGTTTGCTCTTTTTCAAAGGAGGTGACTAGGGTCTACAAAACTGTGCATAGCAAAATGAATAGAGGAAAAACATTTTTTTGTTTCTAGACACCCAGAAGCAAGGGATCCATAGCAAAATTGTTAGGAAGCAGACTGTAAGGGATAATATATTCTTCTGGATGCTGGAAGCGAGGAGGTACAGCAAAGAGGTAGAGCCTCTTGCCTTGAGTAGTAAAAGTCTGTCTGACCCAAGAGTGTGACTTGATGTGGATGAAAACCATGTGTGGACAGGAGAATCTGAGATCTTACCAGGCTTGTCTGTCGGTCTGTCAAAGGGGTATTCTGGGAAATCTGGGAAGTGGATCATTAGGACAGCATGTACTTAACAGGCCGGGGCTTTTAAAAGTCTGCTTGCAGTTAAAATATTTTTAAATGCCCCTTCTGATAGGAAGACTGCTTCATTTTCCTATACTATTAGACAGTTGCTGCTTCAGGGAGAATGCAGGCTGGGAAGTAGATGGTAGTTGGGCGTTTGCTATCAATAAAAGTCTGGACTGTTGGTAAAATTAGCATGCCTTTTACTTTCAGTTCATGGAGATGTTGTTACTTTTTACAAGGAAAAAGTATCTAATATGCTGTAATGTGATAATAAAGAATTTGTACAAAAATGCAAGATTGAATATGAAAGACTTGTTCCGTAATTGCTCTGCCTGGGAGATACATTGACATCTCTATTCACAATTGCTATGTACTCCTTTGTACTTACATTCTGTAACTTGGGTTTTCAGGGTATGTTAAAAGAGGTTCAATGTCTAGAGGTATATGGGTGTCAACTAAATATTCAACTTACCCGGTGTTGCTTTTGTCCATGTTTAAGTTCTACAGGTATTTCCATATTCAGAATACTCAGAAACCTAATACTGTATCTGGAGTAGATAACTGTAATTAAATGCTGACTGGTTTTCATGTTGATGGCTGTAATAACTATAACAAAGCTAAGTGCTATCCCTATAACTGCCAGTGACTTTAACTCCTTTCTAAAGTAGCTGTAGTTTAAGAGAACAAAATATTTTCCTGGCACAACACCTTGTCCTTAGCATCAGGTAACTCAGACATGGTGGAAACTGGGATTTGCTGTTATGATTAGCTTGCATTCAAAAGTTCCTCTGCTAAGATTTCAGTTGTTGCAAGCAATAAACAACTGGAATTCATCATTTGCTGTGCTGAGATAGGCAGTGCAGCCTGAGAGGTAACCCACCTTTGCCTTCCAGACAGTTTCAGTTCTGTAAAATGGGATGTTTTACTTATGGAAATAGGGGAGAAGACTGTCCTAGCAAAATAAGAGACCTTTCCAATTTGCCTTGCAGGTATTCCAGGCACTGCTGCTGTTGACTTGAGCTGCATTTGGCACAATTTGGAGTACATGGTTTGTACATGGCGCCCTGGGGAGAACACAAGCAGTGATACCAATTATACATTGTTCTACTGGTATGATGTTTTTATTCTCGGCTCTGAAGTGCTTTAGTGCTGATCTTTAGTTTCAGGTTACACATTTTACTTGTCTGCTTCCTGTTGCTTTGCAAGGTCCCAGGGCATTGTGTACAAATCAGTGTTGTGTCCTGTCCAACAGAAAAATTCACGGGGCCTAAGGGTGGCCGTTGCTGAGTCTCTTTGGGAAGTTGATATAACTATTATATGAAGCACTGGCAGCTTCTGTAGCTCACTGTAAAAACAGCTATTGCTTTCTAATTTTTTTCTAATTGTGGATTCAAAGAGGGAAGAATTAAGAACTGAGCTAGACCCATGTATTAATTGCTTTCTTTGCAGCCCAACAAACATGTGCTGTTTAAGTCAGAATCACTCACTAATGTATGTGTTAGCTCTTGAGTCATTGGAAAATGGTATGAAAGCACTAATAACACTTAGCAGTACTTTTGTTTGTGTCTTCAACGTCATAAATAACCGATTCACCTTGAAAATTATGGAGAATATCTTTTTATCATCATCCCTGCTTGCCAGCTGACTGCTATAAATAGACTTGTTCCAAAGAAACAGAGTTGTGGTGTGAACAAAACCTTGGCATCAAGATCTGTGCATGCTAATCTATGCATACTTCTGCATGCCGATGGGGCTTGTGAAATGCCAGGCTGCATTAGCTTCTATAGAAATATCAGAGTTTTTTTTCTGAAAGCCTCTTGTAGTTTTAAATTGGCTTTCTGTTATCTGAACTAACTTTTTCCTCTTCCTCTCCAGTGGCAGTCTCACAGGCTAGCTCTTTGATTTAATGCATTTGGACAGCAGACAGCAGAAACCTGCTGCTTCTGTTAAATGTGGAGAGGACTGTTCTCTCTCTAAGCTGCTACTCAAAGAAATCTTTTCTTTGTTATAAGAACAGTACCAATGAGGTGTTGAAGATATGAATTTCTGGGTATATGGATACTTACTGGAGTAATGCTTTAGATTAGAGCTATATATTTTCAACTTACCCCTGAATTTTAATGGAAGATGTAGCTGTAGTGACAGTAAAGTGTTTTAATTCATGCTGCTTAGAAAGATAAATGCTCATTTTCAAGGCTGAAAACTAAGGAAACCCTTGATTTTTTTTTTTTTTTTTTTTTTTTTTTTGACTGGAAGATACATTTTCCATAATGCAGGTGAGGTGGTTTTTTTGGTTTCGGTTTCGTTTTTCAGAAACGAATGAACAATTACCTGAAAAGTTATTGCTTGCTTCCATTTTATATTCTTCTTGATACTTTCCTCTTAAACGCTGTCTTTTCATGCAGCATGAATGTGAATATAACATTAGCTTAGAACAAACAAATCCAGCCAGTGCACAGTGATACTTGCTGAAGTGGAGGCTTAGGAAAGCAGGTTGATGGATCTGCACGTTGCTCACTGTTCTGAGTGCCTCCCATCTTCATCAGCCCCAGGGTCGGGAGGTGAGAAGGGGGGATAAAAAAGGGGTCTGTCCTGACTGTTTTGGCTTCCCCAGCCCATGTGTGTTGAGATGTGAGGTAGGAAAACGTCACTCCTATTGTGCTCCTAAATGAAGCTCTAACTGAATCTATATCACTGTTAAATAAATTTAAAAAAAATAATCTGTTTTCTCAGGAGGAAAAGCTACTGGCATGTTTTCACTGGGACTTGGGGAACAGAGAGAAGCAAGGAAGAAGTTTGTCGTAGCTTCTCTGTTATTAGAAGGGAATACTGACATTTTGAAAAGCAAATGCAGGCAGTAGGTGAATCTCAACTGTCTCAAGCAAGAGCTGCAATACGTGGGCATAGCTGAAGGAGATGGATTAGCTTGTTCTAGCACAGAAGTGAAATTCTGTTGATGGGAGGTGATCCAAATTAGTTTGCTTTCTGAACATTTTTTTCCTCAGAATTGTTTTCCAATTTGGAAAATGTGAACCAAAGCTGAAAGCAGCTGTTATTTTTGATGCTGTGACATAAAGCAAACCTGCCTCTCTTTCTGCTACTTGACACTTTTAAAAAATAATGTTCTTTCTAAAGCTTGAGATAAATCAGAAGCTTCTGACTTTGCCTAGCTTTACTTTTATAGTACAGCTCTAATGCAAGATTAATCTGTAGAATTTGTAACACAGGTTTGAAAACAAGCTTGCCCCTTGCTGTCCTATTCTTTTGACATTTAAAAAAAATATTTTTATTCCCATAGGTTTGATGGTTTGAAAAACCACAAGAAGTGCAGTAACTATTCTATGCATCAAGGAATCTCTGGATGCACTTTCAATCTTAGCTTCCCAAAAGTCACCAGCACTTATCCAGCTATAAGTATTTTGATTAGAGATGATTCTGAAGAAATTAGGCCTGTGTGTGCAAGTAAAAATCCTACCACCCTTGGTAAGTTTAACACCACATTATAAAAAATAATAAAACCCCCAAATTTACTAGTATATTGTTGTGTTTGGAAAGCTTGCACCTCCTAAGCTGTGGATGAGACAATATGTTTGCATGTTAGATGCTCCCATCTTCTACTGATCTTTGATTTGGGAATTATATAGACAGGGTTTGCTTTTCAGGAGTGGAGGGATATTTGGGGAGTTCGGGGGTCATTTCTCATTCATTTTTACTCTTATTCTTTACTGGTTTTTATTTTTTCTTGACTTTTTGGTGGTGAGTTTTTCCTTTCTGTTCCTAAACTTGTATTAAATGTAGTAATATGCAATGCAGGACTTGAACAATTTTTGTAAACAGTGTGATACACTTTTTAACTAATTCTTCCTTTTTGCATTTCAGTAAAACCTGCTACACCGAGACAAGTTATGCTGTCAAAGATTAATGATGAAATATATCTAGAATGGAGTGAATCAGACACCTTCCCAGAAAATTGTTTATTTTATGAAGTTGAATATCACAATGGAGATTTGGACACGGCTCAGATAATTAAAGTAATTTTTCATTACTTACAGTTAACTGTGATTTCTTTCCTAGGTATCTCTTCTAATTTGTGTTGCTATTCACAGTAATTCAGAATTTGCTGTTTAAAAATGAAAAATTGTGTATGCTGCATGTGAATGAGTCTGATGCACTAGGTGGAAGTGTTGCGTGGACCTAAGATTTTTCTCCCATACAGAAGGTTTCTGGCAGTGATATCTATACACCACAGTTCACACGAGTCTTCTGAATCCTTGCCATCGTTTGTTAGGGCAAAGCCGTAATGTGTAAGAACAGTCCGATACAGAAGTATGTACTAAAGTAAACAACGCTTATCAGGAAAGACGCGATGGTGCATGTACTTGTTTGCTGCTCGGTGATACAGGACTCTGGTCTGTTGGTGTTGGGTTTTCCGATTGTTGGTCTGCGCTTGGTCATATGACTGCCTTGTTCTTGAATGACGTGACTTGATTACCAGAAAGCAAAATTATTTTCTGGTGCACATAAGAGCACAGAATGTTATACAGAAAAGCAAGGGGATGAAAACACTGAGAATGGGGGCAGGGGGTGGAAAAAAGGAAAAAGCAAACAGGGGGAGAAAAAGTGCACTCTGAGATATGCTGATTTTAATGTACATATAAAAAGCATTGAGTTCAGTGTCTGGATATACTCATGCCTGTATCTGCATAGCAAAAGTGACTGTACTGTTTGATCAGAATGGTTAATAGCGTGATAAATTTCAAAGTAAGGTGGTAGTCTTTTCCTATGGCATATATTTAGTTGTTTGCCCTACCTTAAATTTACCAGACTCGAATAATACCAACTTGTCTCATGAATCTGGCATTTTGGATCAAAAGTACGTGAAGTTCTATCCCATCTAGGGTATGTGTCTCTGTAGAGGCATCACAGAAGACTTCAGTGTGGTTGAAGTTAGATCAACATCGCTGCCCTGACAGAGAGGGAATGGCAGCATATATCTAAGATGTTTCTCAAAAAAAAAAAGGCACTATTCCAGATGCTGAGTCTTAGTTTAATCATTGATGCCAAATGCTGCATGATAGAAGTAGCAGTGAATAAGAATAAATCTTAGGTTTGGAATCTGTTTAGGCAGTCTGTGCTGGTTAAATGCCACTATGTCCTTTTTTGTGGAGTACAGTATTCACAAAAAGATCTTCCATCAAAACATTCAGGGTACGTTAACTGCACAATGGAAACAGGCTTGTAAATGACTGAGAATGTTAGTAATTTCACAAAGCAAATTAATTACCATTTCTTTTTACCTTAGGTTGAAAATAATTATATGTCAATGCCTAGCGTTGATCATAGCAGCAAGTACATCTTCAAAGTGAGAGCAAAACCAAAGCCTGAGTGTTACAGCAGCAAGCTCTACAGTGACTGGAGTGAAGAAAAGAGTGTTGGTGAGAGCAATCGTTCCTGCAATCTGCTGCACCTTATTCTTCATCTGTAAAGCATCAAATACCTTTTGTCTGCTAAATAAACGGGAGTCAAAGATCACCTCCCTATATCTATTTAATTTTACTTACAAAGAGGGCAGGAGAGTTCTAGCCCTTCAGCAGTGTCATCAGTTACTACCTGTACTGCTATATACATTGATGGGGTTGCCATCTATATAGTTGTGCAATCACCCCTTTCCAGTGCTGTCAGTTTTTAAGCCTTGAGTCTTGCTGGTTATGCATTTTCCTGCCAAATGTATCTACATCATAATATCATGCTTTGAAAAATGAGTCGTTGCCTACAAAAGTGCTAGTGTATTTGAAAAACATTCAGTCTGTGAACAAATTAGAGAATTACTTAATTTGCTGTCATAAAAAGCCTCTCAAAATATCCCTAAGTTTCTCAAATTTTTGTTTTCCTTTTCCAGGTGAGAAGGTGGACTCTACATTCCATTTTGTTTTAATAGTCACCATTCCATTAATAGTAGCAGTATCTATGATAATTCTGCTTGTTTATCTAAAAAGGTAAATAACAGTCTCTCTTTATTTGCAATCCACTAATTCTGATCGGTCTTTGACTAGTGTTACCTGCAAGAGAGAAGGATTGTAACTGTCCATGATGTGGCATGTTTCAGTAGCATCTCTTTTAGCCGGAACAGTATTGCATAGCAAAAATGGCAGCACCATTGTGCCTTAGTCATTAGAATTAGCTTTACAGACTATACAGATGCTGTGATTGCACTTGGGTAATGTTGCTTATATCTGCTTACAGTTAGATTCTTGTTGCACAGCTATTGCATCCCGTCTCTTTCAGCAATGAAGTCTAAATTAAAAATTAGGCTTATATGTAAAGTATATTTTACCAGATTTTTGTAAAAAAGTCTACATTTGCTGCTCTCTTTGTCAAGAGTGAAAGTTATCTAGCATCTGTTTGTGTGAATATTCCCATTTCCTTTTGGTTTGGGGAGTAAAAATAAGAATTGGATACAGTTACACAGAAGTGAAGGCTAGCCAGTGATGCCAAAGCTGACTCCACAAATCTTCTTGACTGTACCCATGTATGACTCTGAAATGGTGATTTTTAAATTAATATATCTTTTATCGAAATCTTCTGGTTTTAATTTTCTGAAGGCTGAAGATATTAATTCTCCCACCAATTCCGGACCCTAGAGAAATTCTTAAGCGCATGTTTGGAGAGCAGAACGAGGATTCCCAGGTCAGTAAGAAGCTGTTGGGCCAACTAATCTATTGAACTGGAATCTGTAAGCTTCCAATTTCCTTCTTCCTAATACTTTTGTCTAAAACCAAACTGTATGGAAGTAAGCACGTTGTATGAAGATTAAGTATTTACAATAGTAAGAGTTGTTCAGAAACAATTATCCAAAGCTGAGGGGATTTTTTTTTCCCCCCTCAAATTGCATATACCTTTATAAATACATTGGTAGAATTGCATTATTCTGTTAGTTCACAGACTGCTAGTCTCTTGAATGTGTTTTGGGTTGGTTTGGGGGTCGGATTTTTTGGGTGAGGGTTTTCTGGTTGTTGTTTCTGGGGTTGTTTGAGGGGGGATTAGTGGTTTTGTTTTGGGGTGGTTTATTTTTTTTGTGTGGTGTGGGCTTTGGTTGGTTGGGGTTTTTTATTGCAACTCTGTTAAACTACTTCTCCTGAACATTCAATTCTTTCTCTGCTAGTTGCTGATATTTATGATGCTGAATAAAGCTATTCGTATCTGACTTCCATCAACTTGTATTTTTGGCACTTTCACATTTATCAGTTAGCTATAAAGTAAATCAGGACATTTAGCTTGTCATTGGCGAAAGAGCAAAACTAACTATAGTTGCTTCAGGGTTTGGTTGATGAAAGACTGACTATGGGCAATTATTTCAGCAAAAATAAACATAATGCTGATTATGGAAAGTCTTATTTCTGAACAAATTTTAACTCAGCAGCTCTTTATAAAATTCTCGAGGGAAGTACACTGACAAGCCCTAATTCAAACCCGGACATGAGGCAACATTTGTTGTTCCCTGTGGTCCTGTTCATATGCGGCCCTCATATGGAAGGGACCTTCTGACTCACTGTGGCATCTCAAAACTTGTGCCACCTGTGAAACATTTGCAGAGGATAATGACTGTCTGGGTATCTGGTGCTGCATGTGCATTGCATGTTCTCAGTTGAATAGGAGTTGCAGGAATTGCTTGCTTCCTGAAAGTAAGTCTCCTTTTCAGGCCTAGGCTTCCCAATTGCAAATGGAGTCCAAAATCCAGAAAAATTCCCTTTTTCTACGGGGGCATTCCAAGTTCACCTAATAATAAACTAGAACTATGTGGAAAGCATAGAATCATTTAATTTGGATTGTTTACCCAGCACTGCCATGGCCACCACTAAACCATGCCCCTAAGTGCCACATCTTCACATATTTTAAACACCTCCAGGGATGGTGACACCACCACCTCCCTGGGCAGCCTGTTCCAGTGCCAGAGCGCCCTTTCAGTGAAGACATTTTTCCTCCTACCCAATCTAACCCCCCCCCCGGTGCAACTCGAGGTCGTTTCCTCTTGTCCTGTCGCTCGTTACCTGGGGGAACAGACCGACCCCCCTGCCTACAGCCCCTGCCAGGGAGCTGCAGAGAGCGGTCAGGGCCCCCCTGAGCCGCCTCCTCTCCAGACCAGCCCCCCCAGTCCCCTCAGCCGCCCCCCATCAGCCTCGTGCCCCAGCCCCTGCCCCAGCCCCTGCCCGGCTCTGGACACGCTCCAGCCCCTCCACGTCCCCCTGGCAGTGAGGGGCCCAAAGCTGAACACAGGATTCGAGGGGCGGCCTCACCAGTACCACGGATAGGGGCCTCCTAGTTTAATATATATATAATAATACATATTTCAGCATGTATTGGGCTTTATGGGACTAAGACGGGACTCTCAGCCATGGGGATCATAAGTATGGTAGCTGTTACGCTTTGTCATGCCTTGACAAGTGCTTTGTGACTGCCCAAGTAATGCTATGTTCTTGCCTCAGTATTATCTTGATCTTCTCTGTGTGCTTAGTGTCTCAGTGAAAAATTTACTAAGCACGTACATCCTCACTTGTACATCCTCCTGCCCGAGCTTTGCCCCTAAGCTGTAGTAGGAAGCACTGTTGAGGTGGGGACCAACCTTCAGTCTTCCTCATCTCCAGAGAGGACAACTCTTCCATCAACCAGGCCTAAGCCATGCCCCTAGGAAGCACAGTTTGTTGTCCAGCTACCGTGGCTTTTTCACCATAATAAAGGCTACGCCTTGTGGAACGGGTCTGTCGTCTTGGGCTGAAAAAACAACGCTCATCATGAGGAAGTGGTGTTAAAAATGTTGTTGTTCTCTTTCAGAGATGTGCAAAGGATGATCAGGTGCATGCTTACAACAGGTTAATCAAGGAAGAAGAAATTCATTCTTTAATCTTAACAGAAACTCCAGTGTGTGCTAATTCTGAAAACGAAAACTGATAAGCTCTGCTTTATCAGTGAAAGATGAGGAAACTTTCATTCTTGCTCCCATACCTCGGGTGACAATGTACGTGTGAAGGGACCTGCAAGACATTGACCAGCTTTCAGCTTACCAGGTTCCCTCTGAGCCTTACTTCTCTGACGTTCAGAAGACACATTGCGAACAGTGCCCATTCCTCCGTCTCTGCTAGAATACTTGTCTTGGATCATTCAAGATGAGCATGTACATAAATTTCATGTGACTGCATTGCAGCATCTCACATTTTGGCTCCAGCCAGCTCTGCCTTATTACTTGTCATTTGCACTCGTGTTTGTGCCTCATGTTAGACTGTAAATGAGTTTTTTGGAGCAAGCACTGTGACTTCTCTGAAGTATTTGGTTCTGTTTTGCAGCCGGTGGGATGAGGCTCGTTTACAGTAGGTGGCTCATTAGTGCTACTGTGCTGAGCTGCTGCTGGTAGGATGCCAGCACACGGACCGTGTGTGGATAGCCTGTTTCATGTGATCAAGGGCAAGGCGCTTTCCAGAGGGCATTTATGGACTGACCTTCTTACACTTCTGGTTGATGTGTGCCACTGTGGCCTGGTCAAACCCCATAGAAGAGAGCTGTTTTTTCTTTTAAAATGTGTATGGAAAGCCACTCCAGGTTCCTGTTAGCATTCAGACTATTCATAGAAAAGACCTGGTTTTTTAACCTTCCAAGTGCCTGTCCTCGGATGCCTTGCCTTTATGGACTTCTTGAGTTAATTATACTTTGTTTAAGATGATAAATAGAATTTTTTACTTGTGTTACGTAGTGGCAAGTAACTGTATTGAGTCTTACCACACTGATTCTGCTTTGGCCATATTGGCCTGACAACACCCAGTTTTTGGAAGTTAAGTCATCTTGAGTCTGTCCGGCAAAATTACCAGGTTGGATGTGTGACTCTGAGGAGCTGTGGTCAAATTGATTAGCAGGTGCTAAACCACTGAAACCAAGTTAATTCAAAGGCTTCAAGACCCATCCTTACTGCTAAGCTGATGGATTTGAAGGAAGAAGGGGTGACAACCTTGACCTTCTTCCAAAGGGATAAGCCTTATTCTTTCTGTGGTGATGAGGTTGTGATTTGAGCTTCCCCTCTAGGAGCTTAGCAATTTAAAACAAGGTACTGATTTGACTTCTGTATGTTAACTTGATGACTTTTTTTTTATTGTTGTAAATCGTGATTTGATTTGTTAATTTGATGGTTTTGTTTTGAGGTTGCTTTACCCAGCAAAGCTCAACAGATGTTTTCTGGCACAGCTGTGAGATTTCTCTGCTCAGAATTCTGAGCATTAGTTTCTACCCTGTGCTACAAGAGTGTTAACAGCAGTTCCTTAATTGTGCTGGAGGCAGAAAGTAATGCAATGGGGAGAAAGGGATTGGTGCAAGCTGTTTACAGTTAGTGTTCAGGAATTTCTTGCTTCTCCCATTAAGTGCAGACACGTCTGTCAGTGATGTAGTCAATCTTAGCAGACTGGGAAGAGATGTCCTCAGAAGTTTGCTAGGAACAAACTCTGTAGCCACTAAGCTTTTTAAAGTTTAGCCCTGTCCTCAAACTCCATTCAATCGAAAATCTGAAATTAAATCCTATAGGTTTAGAACATACTGTTCAGCAAAAAGTAGAAATAAAAGCCCTTGGGTTTTAGCTACAAATTTACATCCTTTATACTCTTATATATTCCCTCCCTCTCAATAAATCCAATTCTTCCCTCAGTCCCTACTGAGCCTCAGATAAACAGTTTCTTCCACATCTCTTGGTACCAGAGGTCAAAAGGAGAGAAGACATGTAGCAGAACTAGCAGACCCCGTATTAGCTTAAATCTTTTACTTACAATCAGGCTAAAAAAATAAAAAGACGATATAAAAATTGGTTAATGAAACAAAAGAAGAATAAAACCTCAGGGATTTCAGTGAAATAAAACAAAACTCAGGTTATACAAAGTCAGCTAGCAGCGCTATCTGGTATTCCAGAGGTAAAGGAATAGCGTGGGGAGAAAGGGTAATTAAATTCCTCTGCCAAGTTCATTCCCGCTCCCCCACAACATGTTTATCGTTATAGTGATATAAATACTTCTCAAATCTACCTCATCTAGAATGTAGCTCATCATAGACCGTTAGACAAACAGAAATGTATGATTTCAAGGTAAGTAAGCATAATGGTGTAATATAAAGTTTTGTGGCTTTCAGTATGGTGATCTAGGAAGATGATCCTTGGTGTTTGACCCTAAATTCTCGTGAGTTTTGTTTTGGTGTTTATGTTTAAAAAAAATAATTCATAAAGCCAAAGGAGGGGGGGAACACCAGATGGAAGGTGTTAGACCAAAGGGAAGACACAGATGCAGAGGATGGTTTAGATCACTGTACAGAAATGTTTTGGGTAATTCTTTGTTTCCTGAATAATATTAATTGACACACTTCCTAATGGATGGATTTCCTGACCGTGTGTTTTGGCATGTAAAGTAAGTGTCTGAGTATATTTTCATCTTAGTGTCCTGTTTATAGCTAGGGTATTTTTAGCTTGACGGTTTCCAAGTTTTGCTATAATTTTTTTGTTCTTCATTGCAGTTACTTGATCTGTAAGTCTGCTTGTTTATATGAATAAATGTTTGTTCATTTATATAAACAGTATTTGAATGTCTTTCAATATAATTGCATTTCGTTCTTGGGTTGAGAAGGTAAACAGAGACAGAAGTGGTGTAATGAGAAGCCATGTTTGAGGCATGCAAAGTGCAGAGTAGAAAATCTTGAGTGTTGCTTTGCCTTCTTCCCTTTCAGAAGTGAACTCGGCCCATGCAATCAGTGGGGAATGCTACAGCTGCTGGTTTTGTGGCTGGGGTAATGAAATGGAGATGGAGCTGTGCACAAGACTTCTGCTGTCACCCTCTGCGTACTCAGTGCCACGCTACTTTCTGGCGTTGGCTTGTTTTTTCGTAGTGCTGTAGAAAAATAAATTCTCAAACTAGAATTTGACTGAGGTTGCTGCAGCCCTACCAAACATAGCTCCAGTATTTTATGTCTTTGTTAGCTGCTGAAGTCGTTGCAAATGCCAGGTTGCTAAACTGATGAAAGCCATTGCCTAGTTGCTTAGACCCAAACGTGTTCAAGTGCCAAATAAACACGTTGGCAATGGCTTCTTTGAAAGATTCAGAGAAAGCATACATTGTTCCCTTCAGTTCAGTGAGCAGATCATTCAAAATTAAGGCATAAATTGTGACATTAAAAAGCAAGATTGTTTGGATTTTTTTCCCCAGTTCTACAGTTTTGCTGGCAATAACAGCCAAAGATGGTTTTAATCACTCCTTATAAGTGATCTTTTCCTATTTTAATACATTATGTTAAATAACTTAAGTTTTGGCCATCCTAGAAAAACTAAACACTTCATTTCTTTTTTGTGAATTTTAATTCAGTTAAAGAATGCCATGAGATAGTTAAAGGAGTCGATAGGTGAACACCGAATTGTAAGCCGTGGTGATTCAATGCTTACTAGGCTGAGCTATTCACAGATTGGGTATTTCCATTCACTGGAAAGTATTCAATAAACTTAGTTCTGAGTTGGAACTTCAAATATTCAAAATTTCCCCTGAAAGGGAAATGCTGATTTATTTTTTCATTAAAAAAGAAAAAGAAACTCTTTTGTTTGGAGGTTTGGAGGGTTTTCCCCTCACCCATGCAAGAGCAGGAGGTAGGTGAGTGGAAGCCCAGGTGTGGTGGGGACACTGCAGAAACCCCCCTCCCTTCTCACCCCAGCACCATGGCCAGGCAGCAGCTGAGACCTTCAGGTCCAGGAATGGACGTGGTGGGGCTGGAAGGAGCAGATCTGCCAGGGTTATTGAAGGTTCATCAAGATCATTCGCAGATGCTTCAGCTTTACTCAATATTTGCAAAACAATGTTTTATGGGCGCAAGCCCCATGGGTTGCATTGGCAGCTGTGGAAATGTGGCTGCTAGGTAACACTGCAAATCCAAATGCAAAACCAGATTAAAATCTCTATCTTTGGATGAGCTTCCTGCTAGCTCTGTTGAATCGTGGTGAAAGTAGGAGACTTGAGATCACTTTGATGAAACTAAATCTACACTATTACCACAGCAAAGCAATCTGGGTTTGGGTGGGAGGCACAGAAAGGAGACAGACTTTCAGGTCCGGAAATTCTGCCTCAGGTCTGTAGCACGTAGGAGCCTGAAAACTTGTTGATGATTTTGGGGCTTTTTTTTCTTTCTTTCTTTCTTTTCTCCAACTGTGTTGGTTAGGTTAATGAAATCCTTTCTTTTTGCTTGCAAACCTTGTGTTGTTTATCATGACAGTATCCCTTCTACAGCTGTACTCTGATTATTGCCGAGTGGTCTTCTGAAGGTAATAACTCCGTGGAGAACTACAATGGCTGCTGTCACTGCAGAGCTGTAGAACAGCCAGTGTATTCTAGTAATACTCACTGCTCCTTGTTTTGCTTTTGCCAGAGTCCTGCAATTATTTTGATGACTCATGCACAAAGCGTCTACAAAGAGATGTTTTCTGGTTAAGCAGTACTTCCAGTAATCATACTCTTAGCTTATTACATTAAAGTTCTCCTCTGTTTAATTTGGCTCAAACTGCTAAAATGGACTTGGCTAAGAGCATGATGAGATTGAAAGCTTAGGGAGAAAGAGGTTTTGTTAAGCTCAGGCACAGTCACTCTTTGGAACCCGGACAAAATTTACTAAGCTAGATCAAAGGTTAGGAGCAGCTTGAACCAGGAGTTAAACTAATGTCTTGCTTTGGACATAGAGCTGGCCCTGCATCTTCTGTGCTAAAAACAAAACAAAACAAACAACAAAACCATACACAAAACCCCCTAGAAGAACAACTGAATGTGTTTCATGCGAGGAACAAATTGGTGTGTGCGATAGGCATCCTTTCCTATTGATGTAATGAAAGATTGATTAGATCCCGTGCTATCAGCAATTGCTGTCTCAGAACTCTGCACATGTACAGTGTAATTCTGTAAAGTTTGAAATACGAGAAATGAGGCATTTTTAAGGCACTTAGCTATACATTTGCCTCTTCTTAACCTGTTTTAATGTAGCAAGTTGAGACAAAGTCCACGGATTTTTGGGTTTTTTGACAATGACAGTGAGAGCACCAAAATTAGCTCATGTCTGTCTCTTTCCCCTGCTGGGGCCTTTCTCCCTCCTGCACTTCAAAGCCTCTTAGACTCACTAGTTTCCTTCCTTTGCACAAAATGTCAGTGTAGAAACTTCAGAAATGCCAGCTGCATACTTGTAAAAGGTGTGAAATTGCTCAGACCTTCAAATGTCAGAGTTGGCTACAGGGAAAGTTTTTCAGGGTATGCCTAGTTAGTTTTAACTTCACATCCTATCATGTTCTGGGGGAGTATTCACCTGTAGACAGCCTCGACTAGATCAGCAGAGCCATTAGTTGATGTTTTTCCACAGGTGATTTTCATAGGGCTTTTACTGCATACAAAACTTTGTGGCTGGTTTTCCTAGGAGGAATAAAAGGTAGGAAAACTGCTAACATAGCAGTCAGAGAAGGGCATCTGCCTCCCTGTGTGCAGGACTCAGAGGTCTGTGTTTGAGCTTGACTTGCAACAAAAACCCTGCAGCCTTGGAAACGCTGGGCTGTTTTTATTAGATGTTTAACGTTATTTTGAGATATGTGTGAAATGGTATCGATCATCCATACATATACATATTTATATTTACATATATATATAAAGCACCTATCACCATATTGATGAACATTCTTTGGAACCACTCCTGACAGCAGAGGTAAGAACAGGAGTCAGACTGTTAGTACCTCAGTGCTTCTGTTTCCAAACAATTTTTAAAAAATACTAAAAAAAAAAAAAAGACACAAGACTTTGCTGCCAGCCTGCCTGGCTGGTGTTTAATACTGCGTAGGTATTAAAGCTTAGGTAGAGCTGGGAGAGAATTGTCAGGCACCACCTCCCTGTGCTTTTCTGCTGAGCAGTGCCAGGACTGCACTCTTGGTGCAGGTTTGTCCAATGTGTAAAAAAATCTCTAGTGGAAGATTCTCCCAAATGTTCTCACTGTTGTATTCTCCTTAATTAGAAAACTCCCCCAGCAACTGACCTAAATTGATTTTGCTGCAAATTAAGTTGCCTTCTCCTCTGTCCGCCCCTCGCCAGGGGCCATGGTTCTTTAGCATCTGGTTATCTGGTTTGCACTCTGCTCATGCTGCCTCGAGTTCTGTCTCTGCTCTTCTCTGCTTTAAAAAAAAAAAAAAAAAAGCCTGCATCTTTCAACCTTATCTCCTAAGTTATGCTGTCTAAATCATTCATCATTCTTGTTGGCCTTCTCTAGAGCTGAGTGTGTTGCTATCTAAGCCAGACTGTCAGCCTCAAGCCAGCAGAACAATTACCTTATTTATGTCTTGGTCCTCTTCCCCCAAGTTCATCCAGAACGAGCAGCTTCTCCTTCTTTCTGTGGCAATGGATTGTTCTATAGCTGCTCCTCAGTTTGTGGCTTTCTGCAATGTCAGAGCTTTTTAGCAATGCAGCTGCCCTGTCAGTCTCCTTACTACAAAATTGATTTCTCTGGCCTAAGCAGAAAGCTTTTAACAATTTTATTGGATTGCACTTTTGTCGCTTGTGTTGCTGTGCCATTTGGAAAACTACTGCAATTTTTTTACAGTCCAATTATGTCCCTGAACGTCTTTCTGGCCATTCCTTCTTTGACAGAACCCATGGGATGCCTTCTTTCACACCATCAAATTGTTTAAAATGCTGAATGAAGCTGCTAACCTGACAGATTCCTGCAAAATAGCAGCATTCACTGTCCTGCTGGGTGGTCAAGTGCTCTTGAAGAGGCTTTTTTTTCAGCTGCATATCCTTCTCAATGATTAACTGTTGTATTTCCTCAAGCTGGTTTGAAGGATGTTGCCTCAGATGCTGCTCCTGTCAAAAAGGGGAAATGCTTTGGTGTGACACAGACTGTTCTTGATGGCTGGTAAACAATGCAAAGAAGGGATAAAAAACCCCTGTTTACTCTGTTCCAGAATTACTCTAGGGATGAAAGTTGTACGAATGGACCGATAATTTCTTGGATGCTTCCTTTCTGAAGACAAACATAATGTTTGTCCTTCACTTTCCAAAGACTTCTGTTTTCTGCAGACCTCAAAGAAAACTGCCTGTATTTCAGGTTGCATCAGTGTTTAGATCATGATGTGCTGCAGGATTAATAAGGCCCTGCCCACCTGCAGACATCCGCTTTATCTGAACGTTCTCCAGCCTGTTCATCTGGATGTGTGTTTATTTGCTTGTTAATTTGCTCTGCTTATGGATGATCCTTTTTGTAAAGTTTAAAACAAAAGAAAAATTGACTGCACCAAGCTGCACTGCAGCTCGTTCTGATCTTTCCCATCTGGTCATGAGCCTGCTCATCATCTTCCTTTAGCTTGTAAGGTATCCAGAGGCTCTTTTCTTGCCTGTTTTGTCCCCTGTTAATCAGGACTCCTTTTTGCCTGTTGCTCTCATGCCCCCAGTTGTGCTGGAAGCCGTGGTTCAGAGCCTGTTCCCGGCTGGGGTGAGGGCTGGAGGGCAGAGGAAGCGCATGCTCAGGGCAAATGAAAAGCATCACCACTTACCAAGACAGTGACCACAAATTACAGTGTATACAAAACAGGCTTTATTGCCAACTGCCTGCCAAGCCAGGTTTTTCCTTCTGGTCTTCCGTCCTCATTACTCTACCAAATATGGTCCAAGTGCCTGGTGGGAATGTGGGGAGGCAGAACCCTGCCGGTGTGCACGTCAGCCGGTTCCAACATTCAGCGTTCCCCTGCTCAGCGTGCTCTCAAAAGTGGTTTGATGTTGCTCCTAGGTAGTTCACTGGCCTGTTTTCTTTACACGCTGTGGTTTTTTGCACTCATCAATGGTAATTTTGAAAATGTTAAGAAATTTTTTTGAAAGTGCATGTGATGCAGATTTTTTGTTCTGTTGCTGTGCTCTTGAAGTAGAACAAAAATGGGAAGTGTACACTAAAAAGCAGCAGCCAGAGGGTTCAGGGCTCTGTTTGTGCGTATGTAGGATGCACTGTAAGTGTAAGAGATTTTCAGCTTGCTAGGGCACAGCTTCATGATACTGGTCCTGAAATGGTCTTACTTACACCTACAACCTTTTATTTTACCTGTAAGTGGGGAAGCTGTATAGCAACTTCTTAATGCACATGGGTTTTCTGATGCTCAGTTTATGCAAGACTTCCAGAGCTGCAGATTGACCGTAACAACGGGGTGGTCCATGCGGATTTGTGGATGTTAGTAACACTGGGATTAGAGTGGATGTCTCTCCCTGGGTGATGGAGGTGTAGTTTACACAACCCAAAGCTGATTCAGCTGTTTGATACTGTGTTGCTTCCTCTGGAGGAAATGTAACACCCTGCCTGGGACTGGGAAATGTCATTTTTTACTTTTTTTTTTCCCTAAGCAGCTAGGAAGAGGAAGCAGCCAAGAGCTTTGTCGCTATTGCAGAGCAGACCTTTGCTGAGCTACTTTCCCTCCCACGGGTACAGGTAGGCAGCCCAGAAAGGCTGGGAATAGAGTTCCCAGTCCCTCCAGCTGGGAAGGGGCTGAGGGGCTGGTGCTCAGCCTGGCCAGCCAGGGCAGGGAGCTGGGGGCAGCTGGGCTCTGCTTGCTGCAGCCAGTTCCTCCCTGGGCATCTCCCGGGTGCTCTCCCTGGGCACCAGCCTTGCAGCTCTTCCTCCATCTGTACTGACCCAGCTCCTGAACACCAGCATGCTTGGGAGAAACTTTCCTCCTGTAATGGGCATAAAGTGTCTTTCTGGATGATCTGGAATGCAACCCTGATTCTTCATATTTAAATAACAGACATGACAAAGCAGAGACATTTTCTGAATTATTTTATAAACATGCTTCTGCTTTTATTGTCCTTCTATTAAATTTACCTCCGGACCTGTCAATTGTGTTTCCACTTTTATTCCCTGCTAGGTCAGATAAGTGAAATATGCTTGCAAAAGAAACATTTTCTGTGGCATGCATAGCTTGTGATACAAGGAGAGGCTTGTTAGCAGATCTTCCTAGCCAGGCCCCTGCCACTATTATAAATGAGTTTTGTGCGGCCTCTACAGGGACTGGTGCACAATTAATGCTTTTATTGCACTGCTTAACTGTTATGAGATGCCTCTGAATGAGTGATAGAGAAACAATTAAGGAAACTTGCTGTTGTCCGTAAGCTAAAACAATACATTTTATTTTGTAGTCCTGCTTTGAATCCTGAGTAGCAGGAGTAAATCCTTCCACTTGGGCGGGGGGTGGGGGGGGGGGGTGGGGGGGGGGGGCACGGGGAGAAAAAACGAAACTCAAACTCTATTTTTCGAGCTAGATCCAGATAAAATTGAAAGCTTTATAGCATGTTGTATCTCCAGAAGCACAGAATCCAAACTGTCTGGTCAGGACTGATGCAACACAGATACAGATGGGACTCATTATACTGATTCCTCGTGCCCCCCCCCCCCCCCCCCCCCCAGCTTCTTTGCCTTTTTGGTGCAATCAGGTCGGTTCCTGGCTCTCGCTTTGTAATAAGGAAGATAAAAGCTTTGCTTTCTAGGGGAAGCTATAGCCATTTGTCTTCAGGATGTGGAGCTCTGGGAAAATGTCAAACACTGTGAGATTCATGGCAGGCCATGGTGTTACTTGCACCTCTTTTACAGATACTCTGCGGCAATGCTATTGCCAGCTGCAAATGGGGCATGTCTGTCTGTAGTTATTAATGCTGGAGGCTAACTAGCTCCTGGGGAGAGCTTGGGCTCCTGTTGCATTTTATTTTTGTAGCTCAGAGGGTGGACAGGGGGAAAAGCATCATACTTTGCCTGCCAAAGAAAAAGGCTGTGAGCACTGAAGTGACTGAAGCCTCGATTCCCCGGGGCTCGTGCTGCATGCTCCCTGCCAGCCCCTTGGCAGGTGGATGCGCTGCCAGCCCTTGCCTGGGATGTGTTCACGGGGCTCATCCCTCTCCATCTTCACAAGCTGGTAGCAGCAGAGCGATGGCAAAGCCCTTTCAGCCCTTTAACAAAGTCAGCTGAAAGTGGCCTGAAGGTCCAAAAGTTACTGCGGAGAGGAGACGGTGTGCTCAGCCCCGCCGCTGCAGCTCCGAAAAGTCACGGTAACACAAGAAATGGAAATGTAAAATCTGAGTGCCAAGGTGACTAATGACCAGAGAGGGGGTGACACTGTCACCAGCCGTGAGACCAGCAGGCAGGGCCAGCATGGGGGGGGGACAGAGCTAGTGTCATCCACGGGGAGATTGTCCCTGTCATGCATGCGTTCGGGATTCTTCTGTGGCTGCGGGTTTGTTGATTGTGTTTTATTGGGACGGGGGGGTCTTGGGGGTAAGTTTGTTGTTTTGAGGCGAGGAGGGGTGTTGGGTTCGGACTTTGTTTTGTTAAACCGATGGTTTAGAAAGGTGATTGGTGGGAAGGCAGCGCCAGCCAGCCCCGCGGGCGCGGCGGGGCAGCAGCGCGGAGCCGACGCTGGGGGGCAGGAGCCGCCCGCCGAGCTGCCCCGGCCCCGCCGGCACCGGCTGCGCTGCGCGCCCCCACGCGTGTCCGGGACCCCTCCCCTGCACGCCCGGCCATCCCTGCACGTGCCCTGGCACCCTCTGCGCGCACGCAGCCCACCAGTGCCCTGGCACCCCCTGCATGCACCCAGTCCCCCAGCCCACGCGTGCCCTGGCACCCCCTGCGCGCACCCAGCCCACCAGTGCCCTGGCACCCCCTGTGCACACCCAGCCCACACGTGCCCTGGCACCTCCTGCGCCCACCCAGCCCCCCATCCCACGCGTTCCCTGGCACCCCCGGCGCACACCCAGTCCCCCAGTGCCCTGGCATCCCCTGCACACACCCAGCCCCCCAGCCCACGCGTGCCCTGGCATCCCCTGCACACACCCAGCCCCCCAGCCCACGCATGCCCTGGCACCCAGCAGCCTCACGGCCAGTGCACAAGGGCTGGGCGTGCAGGAGTTCTCCGGGGGGTGTGTGTGCAGGAGTGCTCGGGGGGATGCAGGTGTGCTCGAGGTGTACGTGCGCATTGCAGGGCACAGCCAGCGCCAGGGCTGATGCTGGGTACCCAGCGTGGCGGGTGAGCAGAGGGAGCGCATCCCTGCAGCTGTTTGAGTAAACTGGGGGATGCCTGTCTGGGGGGGCGTTAACGGCTCCAAAAACTTCTCAGAGCACAGGGACCTTTCCTCTGGGCATGTCCATGGTCTACAGCCTCCCACCAACCTCCTGCCCTTCTGTGAGAGTCCTCTGGCTCTTCCTGCTTCTCCACTTGTCCACAGCCCTCATCCCAGGTACTGAACAGCACCAGGAGAGACCAGAAGGGGCTTTGGTCAAGGTGCAAAATGCAGCCCAAGGGTGAGAGGGGAGCAGACAGATGGATCGGACCCTCATCATTCACCTACAGATCCATCTCCTGAAATTTATTATTATTTTTTTTTTAAGAAAGTGCAGTGGGTGAGAGCTACCCATGGTTGCATTACACAAGAGTTACCCAGTGCCAGCAACAGGTCTCACATTCCCTTTTACAGGGAGGGCTCTTGCAGCCACCTTCAACCCTTACTCCCTGGCAATAGCCAGTCCCTGATACTTCGACACAATCTGTTTGTTTTGCTTTAAACTGAATCTGTGTTTCTAACAGGCAAGACTGAGCAGCCTGTGACCAGCCACTCCTGGATGTTTGACAACGTGCTACACCCACCCTGCTTTAGGGTTCCCAGTAGCAGAACATGGGCGCTGTGGTCGAGCAGCATGTGGCACTGATGAAGCCACCTCTGCCACTGCACATCTCCCCGCAGTCGCAGGTTACATCTGCACCATCACGGGCATCCCATGGGATTGTGGACATCCAGCGCTGGCACCTGGAGGAACATCTGTCAGCACAATACAAACATGGTTTCTGCTTCTGCCAGATCAAGAGAAATTAGTGCGATGAGACAAAGAAATAGGAAAGGACCTGGAGCTGCTCTGCCGGGAGAGCCGGAGGCAGCAAAGGTAAAGCACCCTTCGGAAGTCCCTGAGGGGCAGAGGGCAGAGTGGGGTGCCCAGGCCCTGTTCAAAAGCCTGAGATGACAGGGAAGGGTGACATTCTATTAAGAAGCCACTAATGACCATCTCTTTGGCATTTCCTGAAAACTTCGTACGTTGGCTTTGCCTCGCCATCAGCCTTGCCTTGCCGTCTGCCCGGGAGCGCTCTGATGTCAGCAGCCAGCAATCCTGCTCAACCGGCCCAGCCTACAATTGCCTGAGACCCAGCTAATCTGCCGTCTTATCTCTCCTCCGCCCCCGAATCGCCATCCACTTCAGGCATCAGGGGGAAGCTAATAGACTATTGAGCTTCCTTTTCGTGCTCAGACACCTCGTGTGACTTGGCTATTTTCTCTCATTTCTGTTTCCTAAACAACTCGGCTTCAAAGACGGTGCTGGTGCAGGTGTCAGTGCTGTGATAAATATCTGGCAAATAACAGGGGGAGAGGCCGTGCTTCACCAGGTGCTCGCTGCCTCTCCGAGAGACCTGGTTGCCGTTTTGCAGCCTCTCCCAGCTAACCAGAGTGAGAGGGAGTACAGGCGCAGGACATCATGGGTTGCTGCTTGCCTTCCCTCTTCGCCCTTGTCCCCAAACCAAAGGGAAGTGGGGACTTTTGGGTGGAAAGGGCCAGTGTGGAGTGGGTTTCCAGGGAATGGGATCTTTGCACCGTTTCTCAGAATGGCTTTTGTAAATGAGAAGGGCAGATGTCTGTGGAAATGGTCCCCTGGTTTGAGGTCTGGTCCAGAGGGGAGGCTCCCACCTCCACCTTCCCTCACCCACTAAGGGCTGACTCTCACCCTTTTCCTTCTCCACCCTGCAGAGCGCTGGACCACGCATGCTGCCAGCCTGGGTTTTCCTTTCCCAGGCTGGAAACACAGTGGAAACTTGGAGGGAGGCAGGAGATGTTGAGCTCTTACCCTGGCACCAAGTGGAGCAAACTAATCCCTCCACCCGTGCCATCTTGCTGGAGTGAGAAAACAGGAGCAGGCTGGAGAGAGCTTGTCACAAAGGCCCCCGTCCCTTTAATGCCCAGAGAATTTCAGGGAGCCCTGCAGGAAAGAAGCCATAGCCCTGCCCATCAGCATGTGCCAGGGGCACGCACTGAGCCAAGGGCCAGCTGGGCATCACCCTTGTCCCTGGCAGGGAGACACGCAGCCAGGTCTGCACCAGCCACCGGTAGAGGCAAGTCTCAAAAACCAGCCCTGGGCAGAGAGTCCCCTACGCTGGGCCCCAGTGAACCACACTGGGTCTTTCTGTACCATGACCTGCTCTTCAGGTCCCTCCTTAGGAAAAAAGCCCGGGCTGGGGGAATAACTGGGGCAAAACTGAAAGGCTGAAGAAGCTGTGCTGTAGGATGCATCAGGGTGTTCACTGAGGTGATTGAAAGCAGGGGCTGCAGGCCATGCATGCAAATGTCCACACGGGTGTGTGTGAACTTTGGCGTTTCTTTTTGATAGAGTACCAGCAGTTACATCCATCTGGCACGAATTACTCCAAAATTCAGGCACTTGCATGCCACAGGAGTACCAGCTTGGGCACACTGCAGACAGAGGGAGGCAAGGTGCTAGAGCTGGTAGCAGAAGCATGTTAATCCAAGTGGGTTAAACGGGATCCACCTATACAGGCACCTCTGGAGCACAGCAAAGCACCTACAGAAACCACCCTGCAGAGCACTGGGGAAATCCAGGGGAAGCGCTGCAACTGCAGGTGAGGTTCAGTGTGGTCACTGCTGCAGCGTGGCGGGGCTGGATGGCCAGGGCTGTGCAGAGCCATGGCGGGGACAGGGAGGTGGGTGGGAAGCAGGATATGCTGCCAGGCCCTTACCTGCCCAACGAAAAGTGCCACTTCAGGTGGGAAGCACCAGGAGAAGCTTCAATCTATTTCAGCTATAATTAGCTGGGAGATGAATGCAAGTGTGCAGGCAAAGCTGCAGGAGTGCCCATGTCTGTCTAGCCTGGACGTGATGAGTTCCTGGGGACGTTGCCTGTGCTGGGAGCAGGAGGGGTGGGAGTGATACAGGCGCAGGGGCCACCGGGATTTGGCGTGAGGAATCCCAGCATTCTGGTGAGCGCAGAGCCACAGGTCCTGCAGTACTGTGTCATGGTATGTGTCTCTGCCAGGGGCGATCCACCGCTGCTGGCCATGTCGCTGCTCCCTCTACAGCCCTACACCAGGGAAAAAGAGGTTTCCACCCCCTTTGCCCACCACTTCAGGGAGAAGTGAAAGAAAAGCACTACAGATCAAAGCATAGCCACAGTGGTTGTCCATCCCTGTGGTAGCATGACCTTGCCAACAGCAGGCAGTTCAAAATCTACTTGTTAGGCTGGGACAAGCCAGTCAGCAGCCAGAAATGCATCGATCAGAGCAGCCATAAACCACCAGACCGCAGCATGGGAAGACATGTCAGAGAAGACATTTAGGATGACAAACTGGCCAGGTGGGAACTACCTAATCCATGGGGGCATCAGACCAAATATCTGATGGCTGGGCCTGTTTCTCAGGGCTAGGTGCTGCCTCTGAGCAGCTCACGGGCTGCAGAAGAGCTGTGGGAAGCAGCTGAAGTACACACCTCCATGGACTGGAACCATGTTGGGCCAGTCTGGGTATGCTGCTTGTCCTTTCTGACCTCACACTTGTAGACTGGTGACCCATCTTTCCCCAGGAGCTGGTAGGGGAGGGAGAGCACTTTGCAGGGTTTCCCCTTGGCAGGGGGATGTGGAGCAGGGAGGACATTCAAGGGCATCTGCTCACCCTGCCCAGCAGCAGCCACACCATTCCCTCATCCCCATGTCAGTGGCACAGGCGTAGGCAGCGTGGGCAGATACCAGTGACAGAGCTGAGATGCCATATGCACCTTGTTCTGCTCACTGGGCTGTATGGCCCAGGCTAGTACCTCCTGCCACTGCAACATTTTTCCTGTTACTTAGCCTGCCTCTGAAAAATTCACTTCATTTGTTTGCTGGCTTGTTTTTGTTACACGTGCCTATATGGCCCAGGCCAAACAGTTCATCCTTTTGGCTTGTGCAAACCCTTTCAGGAGGCTGGCTTGTTCCTCTTATCTCTGAGTTGACGTTGTACCGAGTCAAGCATTATTTTGTCACAATCTTTCTGCTTGGCACTGTTGCCCTTGAGCCTTCCCTCTTCTCCTCCTCTGACCTTTTCAGTCTGTCAGCATCTTTCCTGACTTGCCCTGCCACGAGCACAGGCTTTTTGAGGTGACACTGTGCTTCATCCTGCTTGGCTTGCACAAACTCCCAGATCATCTAGTCTTCTGTACCCATCGTGGTATGGGCAGAAAGTGGAAAGTTCTGCCTCTAGCAGTCCTATACATTTTCCTGTGTGATCCATAAATTGCCATTGAAACTGTAGAACAGTATAGTCTTGCTTTCCTTTGAGTGCAAAGAGAGGACAGGTGCAGGAGAGGGGGAATGGAAAGAGAAGAGATTCCCTGTTGTGCTGCATGGGAGCAGTCAGACCAGCACAGCGCAAAACTGCAGCACATCAAAGTTTCTTTCTTTAAATGGCAAAAAAACCCCAGTTATTTTTGCAAGAATGCACAGCTCTGCTGGGTTTGTTTCCTCCTTGGGGTTACAAAATCTGCTCCTGGGCCCCCATGCAACAGTCTCAGCTGTGAAGTCAAAGCCTTGCTCTGGTGGGATGCTCTTATAGTAGGGAAGCTTTCAGGGAGTTTGCTTTAACCTTACAAAGGAAGGGTGAGCCCACCTTTTCACAGCTTTGTTGTACATTTTGTCCTACATGCCGTAAATACAGTTTTCGTCCATAAAATCGGTGTGTGAAATAAGGTTAGTCACAGGACTTCCTGGCAAAGCAGCTCACAAACAAGCTTTCCTCACTTCCCTCTTGTGAAAGTTCAGCTCTCCTCTGCTGCGCTGACTTCTTTGTTTCCCTCTTCTCCCACTTATCCCCTGACTCCCATTAGTATCTGAGTCAGTCTAGTAAACATTTCGCCCCGTGGCAGCCTCTCCAAACACAGCAGGAAGATCAGGCTCTGGAGTGCACTCTTGACACATCTCTTGGGGAATCCTTTTGCACTCACCGGTGGGTTATTTCGCTGTTGTTCCTCATTCACACATCAAGAAAGGGGGAACCAATAGCCCATGTATTCAGCAGCTCATTAGCAGTCAATGGCAATAGGGTCTGCAATGCTTCCTCTTCCCTTCTTTCCTTTCTCACTCATCTCCTCCCCATACTTTGACCTTCGTAGTGGCAGTTTCCTGGACTGGGTGTGCTGTTCAACATCTGCTGGTAGAAGGTGGTACTTAACTAGGTCTCACCATTTTTTACGCTTCACTGAAAAATACGCCCACTTTCCTGGATGCAAAGGTGGTCAAGCACTAGCACACACGAAGGATGCACCAACTGTTGTGCATTTTATAGATGCAGCCTTCCAGCACAAAGGTCATACTGTCACCATCATGGCATTTACAGTCTCACCAGTAGCCTTGCTGGCCTTGACCCACGTGTTTATGTCTGACTTCCTCGTCAGCACAAGGGATAAGTGTATGTAGCAGTTGGACCAGATAGAGGAGAGCTCCCAAAGCAGCCAGGAGAGATGTGTACTTATGAGTCATCTGCTCTTTGGTTGCTCCTACTTGGCAGAAAAATGACTCCGTACACACAGGGTTGTAGTGGAAATTTCCCTTCCTTGCTGCAGCCTCTGTCATTGAACCCACTTAGATCCACACAGCACACCACACTGGTGCCTTGGCTTTACCCATTCCCCCAGGGAGACCCTGGTGCTCGCATGGAGTTATGTTTTACCTGCCAGGCTCTGCCTGTACCAGTCTGATTGCGGAACTGGGACTGAGAATTGTCAGCCCTGTCGTCACCCCATTTGCCCCCCGGCTAGTCACAGCTGTGCTGGCAGCTGGGTTGGTTTGCAGCATTGCTTGAGGGTTCATTTCCTGGAAACACGAATTGTGAAGACAGGAAATTTTCCAGATCGCCCTACTTACATATTCAAATGGAGATGAAAACCCAGCAGGATTTTCTGGTAGCCCTGTTTCTTGTTTTCATTTCTGTTATCCTTTTACCCTGTCTTAATGGAACACTAGCAAAACTCTAAACTGTCCTTACCTCAGCTTCAGATTGCCCCCCCTTTCCCTCTTACTGTCCTTGCTGAAGCCTTAAGCATCTCCTGGTTTTCTCTACACAGCAGCCACCATCTGTGGTGTCTAGCAGCACATCCAAAGCCGGGCGCTTGCTGTTCTTGTCGAGTGACAGCCCAACTGGGACACAGATGTTGAGCCTCATTTCCCACAATCCAGTTGCTTTTGGACATTTTTCCAAGAGATTTGTTCCATTGTCTCCTCTTGCTCAAGTTCCCTTTTAACAACCAGCTCAACTCAGTATGTCTTTTATGCAAACAGCAATTTCCTTTTGAAGCTCTCAGTGAAGGCCATGTTTGTCACTTAGTGCTCCGGAGGAATTAGGGTAAATTGGACCGGAGACAAGAATCTCTCTGTTCCCTCTCCCAGAAAGGTATCGGATTCCTGCATTTCATGTGCATTTCTGCTCTGAAAAGGAGCTCAGTAACAGTGGTATTATCACACTGTCTCTTCACCTTGATTCCTGGCTCAGCCACATCAAACTCACTCATTAAAAAGACATGTTTCCAGTGTTACTAAGTTGCTGTTGGAGGCTCAGGTGGGTCTCCATGAGCCAAGCTGTGGTCTTCCCCCTGCTAAGGCATCATCATTAATATTAAAAAAAAAAAAAAAGAAAAAAAAAAGAAATACAGCACTGTGGTCCACCGGCTGTAACAGCCATACCATCCTGATGGTTAGAGTTCACTGCTCCATTTGGACTCAGCTGGACATTGTGTCACAGCACTGCCTTCTGCAGGGATACAGGAATGCAACGCTAGAAACAGGGAGCAGAGAGGTTTGCATTTAGTGTCCCAGTTTGGCCTTGCAGAAGCTGTAGGCAGAGGAAAAGGCAACGGGTCTCTGCCTACCCTGACCGCTCCTCAGGGAATTGCATGTGAAGTGAAAGCCACCAAATGCACATCCGTCCTTGCATGGGTTCCAGGGAGAAGTGCTTTTCCACAGCTGCATCCCGCTGCTTTCTTCCACTGCCTGCACTGGGGCAACTGGGAAGAAACTGTCCATGGGCTGGGGTGATGAGCACATGCCCCAGCCACATGGAAGGAGCTACGGTGCCGCCATCTCTTCCTATCTGCCAGCATCACTGCAGGGGTGGTGGATTTCTAAGCTGTATGCCTCCAAGGGAACTGTGAAGTTATTTCTAGCTTTGACCAAAGTTTTGTCTTCCGAGCGTCCCTGTCTCTGCTCCCCACGGCGCTGTGGCCACTCCGCCAGCCTGTTTTCAGCAGGTACCGATAGCTGTGATGTGCCAGGAGCCCTTGGAGGGCTGCCTGTGCATTTTGTGAGCCCTGTTGCCACGATACTGAACGCAGAGCAGATGTTTATTTCAACAGAGATGGCTTTGATTCCTTTTCAACTTTTCTCTCAAGCTGCCATCGTGTGTGAATACTTCTTCCTGGGAGCCAAGCGCTGTCAGAGCCCAACGGGCAGGCGCTGTCGCTGCAGCCAGTGTGGAGGGGAACAGGGTTGGGAGGCGTGTGGCAGAGTGGCACGAAGCGAGCTGGTGGCCCTGGCCTCTCAGGAGGGGTGGCTGAGGCTAGGGGAGACAGGCTGGAAATGTTTCTGTGCACACGCATGTGTGTGTGCAGGTACACGTGTTTGCGCGGCTCCGATTTGGAAAGCCTGAAAGCCTGGCAGGGCTGTGGAAAAGCAGTCTTCCCACAGCTAGTGCTCCCAGCAATTCATTTTTCTCTTTTTCTTTTCCCTCCCAGTCGCCTTCATCAGATCATTGCTGCCTTGCTGCAGACCAGTGTGACTGGGGGCCAAGCTGGTGAGACCATCCTCTTCTTGAGAGCAAGAGAAGCCAGGCACCAAAAAATACTGAGGATGTGATGGAAGAAGTAAGGACATCTCTTTCTTTAGGACAGTAATTCCAGGTAAGAAGTACTGAGAAGAGATACCACTTCTTCTCCAATTTATTTTTTCCCTTTTCCCTTCCCCTTTCCTTTCCTTTCCTCCCTAGTTTTCCTGTGGAATCTTGTCAAAATTATCCCTTTATTTTGTCTCATTCCTTTAACCCATTTTGTGCCTCTTTCTCCCCACCCTTTTCTTGGGGCTGGTGGAAGCGGGTTCTAGGAGCAGCCTGCCCCCACAAGGACCCTGCCAGGAGCCCTGCCCAGGGCTATCGGCCTCATGCCCCTTTGGAGCGGGTGCTTTGTTAGTATAGGAATTCCACCAGAACCAGCTTCTTGTTGCTGTTCCCTTATATAGAAATGGTTTTAATTCTATAAATACTGTATGTATTTTACTTAAAAAAAAAAAAAAGGAAAAAAAAAAAGTCAGACCAGCTATTCAAAGGCACTGTGCTGATGGGGCTGGCGTTTTGTTTGCCCACTGGCAGGGCCTCTCACTCACTTCCTTCACCCCTTCCACTGTTGTGGCCAAACTATTTTTGGTATTCCAAGAGCGCAAGCTTTGCTGAAATTTTGGTTTCCTGCTAAGGGAGAAATTAGAGCAGGGAAGGACTCTTATTTAAAAGAATAAAATAGATTTGCAAGCAGGGAGAATACATGAGAACACCAATCTGCAAAGAACCATGTTCTGTGATGTTAAACTACTGAATTGGATATAACAGCCTATAAATACATATATGTGTGTGCGTTTGTGTATGGTTTATTTTACAGGTGGAAGTGTAAGCAAAGTATATTCGTGCTAAAGAGGTCAGAGACATAACACTCACCCCATCTTAACTTACGTTGCAATCTTGGAAGCACAGGACTATCCTACAGAAGACTGGCTTCTTTAAGCCAAATACTGTATTGAAATAGGAAATTCACCAGTACAAGGATCTTTTTGTGAGGAAGGTGGAAAGTTTGCCCTTGAACTTGTGAACATTCAATTTATCATAATCTTTACTCACATAATGACTCACCATTCACTGCACTAGTACGATACACATTCACTATTAGCTTAGTACCTGTGTAAAGACAACTTACTGATTTATTTTTTTTTCCTGTTAAGGAAGACTAAAGATGATGTCAGCGAAGAACTCCCAGGAAAGAAATTAAACTGTGCTACAGACTCATGTAGTACCATGGGCACCATGTCTGCTTGCCCTGTTAGCAGGTAGCCCTGCCTACCATTGCAGGACAGTTCCTCCCATCTCAGCTGGATACTCTTTGGCCAAACGTTAACCCCCCAGGTTGAAACTTCAGCATGGGAACAGGTTGCTCACAGGAGAACAAAGCTTGTCTGCCACAACAGCTCATCCCTGGCTGGAGCCCGTGGCAGGGGCTTAGGGAAGTGCATGAGGACAGTGAGAAGGGGCGATGCTTGCACCTGCCTGCAGGGATTTGTAGCTCACGTACTTCCTCAACCAGAGGTGCTAGTTTTATAAATAGTATTTCCCAATGTTGGGTTTTTTTTTCTATTAAATTGTCCAGTCACTTTTGGCCTGTAGCAAGGACTTCACCAGCTTAACTATACCCTGTGTGAAGAAGTGCCTACTTCTATTTGTTTTGAACTTGGCACCTGCTTGTTTGATTTAATGATCCTTAGTCCTTGCATTGAAGGAGATGGTGAACCAGCATCCCTCACCCACCTTTTCCATCCTAGGCATTTACCTCAGCCTGGTATTTTCCTTAAAAGTACAGGAAGTGTCAATTAAAAAAATAGTTCAGCCATTTCTAAGAAGATTGCAGGAAGATGTATCATGTTGCCCTGCTAAGAAATATCATTTTGCACCCTTGCTTTTAAGGGAGGACGTGGAATGTGGTAAAACCATCATCCTTGTGTCAAGGATGTGCCATTGTGGTCTCCTGGAGGAAATGCACAAGTTGGCCATATTATGTGAAAAATCTCCATTTATGAGCAACTAGTTCACACTGGCAGATTTTGGCAGCTGAATTCTTTAAATAATCCAGTTGTGCTGAAGGAGGTCCTTGCAGCTGCTGTCCCACAGAAGGACTGAGCTGGCTCCTCTGTGGGAACTCAGAGATGTAGAAGGCTTTTGCCAGCCAATTCTCCTGGCGGCATGGGGCTGCTGTCACTGTGCTGGGAACAAGAAGAACTCTGCTTTATGTCCTGGCACTCACCTGCGAGCACCCAGGCTGCAGGAGGCTGGAAACAGTCATGCCGGAGCGCAGAGGCAACAGGAAAGGTCGAATGCAGCAGGAGCCGGAGAATGAGGGGAGGAAAAGAGGGTGGACACAGGGTGTGGGAGGGAAAGTGGTGGGCAGAAGTGGATGTACTGTGGTACTGTTTCTAGTCCAGCTGCAAGGCTTTATAATTTAAATTATTAACTGGATACAGAAATATTGAAGTTGTAATATGGGATTGATGAGAGCTACATCTATCTCCTATGTTAGTGAGTATCAGCGGTTTCCAGCAGTGGTGCTGGAAATTCTGCAGCTGCTGAATAAGTTGCTTCTAAGACTAAGTGATTTCCCTAATGCCTGTGGATTAGAGACTGATTTATGTCAAAGAATGAGGGTATCATACCCTTGCAAAACATTTTCATTCTTCCTTTTATGTCTCTGATGTTCTTGTTACTAAAATAAATACGCAGCCCTTTTTACCTGATCCCAGTCAACTTTTAACCTCCACAACATCTTTGGCAACACGTTTCAAAAGTAAAAACATGAAAGGCCTTGAATTTTACCAGTTTGGGATGCTGTACTCCGGTTTTATGTGATGACCCATTAGCTGTACTGCTTGCATTGAAAGAAAGGCGCAAGGAGAACTGTGGAGTTACCTCTAAGCACATCACTTGGGGTTGTCACCATGAGCCTGGGTCAGCACTGCATCCATCAGCTGCACTTTGTGAAAGCACTAAAGGGTTCAAAATACCCCAATTCACCCTGATAAGCAGAAACTGGGCATCACATTTCCTAGGCAGATGTGTGGGTCTGATGGGGTCTTTGCTAAAGATGAGTTTGCATCAGCTCTGCTGGAACCAGATCAGCCACCCACTGCCTCCCCCACCCCAGCAAATCACTGCAAGGAGCCCCTGGAGTCTGCAGCTACGTGATGAAGTCTTGTCCTGTTTAGCAGTGTAAGACATTTCATTTTATTCATTCATGTTTGGAAGGCTGAGGTGAATTTCTACCATTTTTTGTGGTAGGTCTAAACCAGCTAACATGGTGCGGGCACTCTCAAAGAGCCCAGTGTTTTTACTAGCTCCCTGCAGTCTTCTGATGTAGAGATAATTATATTTTCACACCAGCAACACAGAAATAGTAGTTAAATGCACAAAGTAGTAGAAGGTCTGACTTGGGTCACATTACTACTATGAGGCCCTGACAGCTGCCCTACGTGAATTATAGACACATTTTAAGTCTTGGAAAACAGCAGCAACAGGTATTTATGGAGCAGGCTGGGAGGGGGCAGGGAAGGTCTTTCATACAGCAGTATCAGCAACTGACCATCTGACGTTCTTAACGCACAAATTAGAACTCGCTAATGACAGAGTGGCATACAATAATGCAACCCTTTTCTTAGATGTTATGGTGCCAGCTTACCTCACTTCACAGCCTGGCTCAATGATTCAGTCATTACGTGACCGGCTGCTTACTTAAGATTCCCTGACAGATATTCCTGCCTAGCTTTGCTCACAAATATCATGCTGGGGCTTTCTGAGCGAGTGTGGCATGAGCAGGCATTGCCTTTTTGCAGAACATTTTGCTTTGGTGTTCTGTCGCTGCAGTTCTCTCAGCCAATCTGCCACCGGTGGGAGATAACTACAGGTATAATTACTGGGGAGGATGCCTTATCACATGCACAGCAATTGTCCTGCTCTTACTTAATTAAATACATTTGTCACCATCTCTTTCATGTTGTATTAAGCTGCATGCAAGTCAGAAATGCATAAAGGGCCAAAAGTCTCTATATATGGCCCCAAAACATAAAGAGTGGATTGGCGATTAGTGCTCTTTCTGATACAAAGTAAAAAGGTGCCTCCAAGAGGAAATGCGTGAGGGAGAGTATAAAATCCAGACGAGGCTGGGATAACCAGTTAGCTGTGTTCTGGGAAGAAAACCTTAGGTAACGAATGGATGGAAAAAGAAAAGCAGAGCCTCCGAGCCAGCAGAGGAACAGAGAGACAGTAATGCATTAGCAGCATGAAGCAAAACCCTTCATCTTCCATTTGTCAGGGTTTTTTCAGGGATCATGTTCTAAAGATCATTAAAAGGTAAAAGGAGAGGTGATTTAAGTATGTTTGAGCAGAATGAACCAGGCAGGATTCAGAAGTTCCACGAAGTGGATGTTCATTCATTTGTTTACTGAACTGCTGCGTGTAAGTAAGGAAGCTTTTTGTCAGTAGAAATCCTCCTTTGTTCCCAAAGGTTTCTTAATAAAAAACATTTTTTTAAATTTAAGTATATGATAAAAACTTTCAGGAAATACTTGCCTTAAATATTCCACCCATTAAAATGAACTCCTTATAGGCTCCTAGGTAACTTAGATGTATAACTATCACGTAGAAGCCTTTTAAAGTCATGTTGTTTTTAAAAGGTGCAGAAAAAAGTAAATATTTTAGTAACGGTAAAGGCTTAACAAACTGGCAAATTGGGTGTGGGGGGGAAAATGTTCCAGCATGAGCCACGAGCCTGTCCTTGACTAACAACACTGTGAGTTTCAAACCAGAGTGAGCTGAGGATGGAAAGACTGCCTAACTTTGGAATTCTTGGCTTCAGCCTATTTTAACACGTTACCTTCAACAGAGGTGTTTTGTGTTCCCTGCCACAGTGCGGTATTTCTCCGAGCTGTAAGGGCGGGAGACCACCTGCCGTCACATCCTTTCCAACGGGACGCACCCCCGGGTATGGCCAGTGATCCAGCACCTCCAGCGTCCCTCGCATCTTCTAGACTATAAACCTGTGAATTTGGGGGAAGCCCTCACATACCCACGAGGGTGTTTGTGACGGGCCTGTGTGATTTCTACATTCTTGCTCAGGGGGGTGAGGGGAAGAGCAATGCCATAGAAGACGTCAGTTTAAGCTTTGCTTGAGTAACTGGCAAAACTTTTGCATATAGGAATGTGAATCACGCACACGAATAGGTGACTCATGTACGAATGGGAAAAATGTCACCCAAAAAACACTTGTTATTTTCTCCTCCCCAGGCAGAAAGCAGTGGGCAGCCCACCCCACTGGGGGGGGGACAACAGACCCCTGCGCTGGGGGGGTCCTGCCGCAGCTGGGGCTGGCCTGGGGGGGACAGTTCTCCTCGGGGGGCAGGCAACCAGCCACCCCAACCCGGGGAGCTGAACCTCTGCAGCCGTTACCAGGCTCACACTACCCTGCCACGGCAGGCAGCCAGCAGCACCCCTGGGCCGAGAGGACACCCCGCTCTGTGTCACAAAAGCAAATAAACCCCATGGAACAGCCACTCAGTTATTAGCACCTGTGATTTTTCGGGGTGCAGGGGTACAGGTGTGGTGGTGACAGGGTGTTCAAGGGTACAAGGGCTGTGACAATGTGCCCCGGGGGGTACGGGGGCTGTGACACTGTGCTTGGGGTACAGGGGCTCTGACAGTTTGCTTGGGGTACAGGGGCTGTGACCGTGTGCCCGGGGCTACGGAGGCCGTGACCGTGTGTCCGGGGAGCTGTGACAATGTGCCCGGGGGTATGGGGGTCTGTGACCGTATGCCCGGGGGTGCGGGGGCTGTGGCCGTGTGCCCGGGAGAGCAGGACCCCGTGACAGCGGCGGAGGGGCGCAGCCCGCCAGGCCCAGGGCGCCGCGCAACGCCGCGGGCGGCCCCGTCCCGCAGCCCCGGCCGGCGCGGAGGGTCCCGGCGCCGAGGGGGCCGCCCCCGCCCCTCCCTCCGTGCGCCGGTCCCAGAGGCGGCCGGGGAGGCGGGGGCAGTGACGCCGGGGCCCGTGCGGCGGCGGTGGCGGCGGCTCCGCCCCGCGAGGCCGGAGCTGAGACGGAAGAAGCCGCCGCCGCCGCACAGCAGCCGCCGCCTGCCGCCGGAGCCCGACATGGCGCTCTGAGCCCAGCCCCGACCGCGCCGAGAGCCGCCACCCCGCGCCTCTCCGGGGGGCCCCGAGCAGCCGCCCCCGCGCCGGGACCGGGGAGGGGGGCATGGGCAGGGCGAGCGGCGCCAGCCGGCAGGGCCGCTGCTAGGAGCCCGGCGGGCATGGGAGCGCGGCGCTAGGGTCCCCCTTCCCGCCCGCGTCGCGCAGCTCGGCCCCAGCCCCGCGGCCGTGAGGTGAGCCGGCGGCGGGCGGGGGCTGCCGGGCAGGGCGGGCCGCGGGGAGGGAAGGAGGGAGCGCGGCCCGCGCTAAAGCCGCCTCCCCGCCGCTTTGTCCTTCCAGGCCCCGCCGCCGCCGCCCAGGAGCAGGGAGGCCGAGAGAGGGGAGCAGCGGGCGGCGCCCGGCCGCCGCAGCCCGCCATGGCCCACTCGCCCGTGGCGGTGCAAGTGCCCGGCATGCAGGTGAGCTCCGCGCCGCGCCGGCCCCAAAATGGAGGCGACGGGCCCGGGCTCGGCCCCGGAAGCGGCTGTTGAGGCCCCGCCGGGCGGAGGCCGCTGCTGGGGCGCAGGGTCCGGGGGAGCGCGGGTGGGCGAAGCGGGGCGGGCGGCGCGGCCTGGCCGCCGAGGGGCCGCGGGGAGGCCTCGCTCGGCCTAGGGTGGAGAGCCGGCCGGGGCCCTGGCCGGGCGCGGGAGGGGGGTGCTCCGAGGTAACGGGAGGCCCCGGCGGGGCCCCGCTCCCTCGGCGTGCCCCGGGGGGGCCGCGTACCTGCAGCCCGCCCCCGGGGGGCGAAGGGTTTCCTCTCCCGCCCATCCCCCTTTGTTCGGGGTTGGCCGCGCTGCACCCAGGAGCACGGAAGAGCTTCTAAAACTGATTAAAGGCGAAATGAAGTTAATCGCAGGGTGTGTGGGTGTGCTGTAGATGACATATCGGGCCCGCTGGCAGGCGTACCTCCTGCAGGACTTCCCCACCAACATGCGCTTGGCGCGGGGCCTGCAGCGCAGCTTCGCCCAGGGCCTGGCGGTTAATGGCAAGGTGCTGAGCGCCAGGTCTGGTGCTGCTGCGGGAGCCGGCCTCCGTCAGAAACTTACATCTCTCTCGGGCTGGGAGTGAGACCCGGCGTCATCTCTGTATGTTTGTGGTCTCAGCTTGGGAAACGGGAGAAGCTCATCTGTTACTGATTTTCATAGGAAAGGTGGAATGCCTCCGACTCATCGTTCTTACTCCGCTGGCTGATCTAGTATAAGTTTGGTCAGAGATCTTTATCAAACGTAAAGGAGCTGAGGACCAAACTTGTTTCAGTGTTGATTTTTTTGCTTGTCTGACGCTGGCAGCCGAGTCAGTGTTTTGAGCCATCTCCTAACTTCTGGGGTAGCCGTGCCTGTGTAATGCTGGACCATGCCTGTGTAACATTGGAGGGTTTTTTTTCAGTTGAAATAACATAGAAGCCTTTATGATACATCCCTATGTATGCGAGACATGTACAGTAAAGAGTTCAGGGGGGTTTGGAACATAAAGTTAAAATTTCGCTTGGTCAGGTACCTTCATGACGCTTAGAAAGTGTAGCATTTATGTATGAACGGTATTTATGTATTGATTTAGGCCAGTTACAATACCAAGGTTTGATTTCCCGGCTTCATTTCTAATAATTTGCAGGCTCTCTGAAATCAGTTAAATTTTCATCATCCACTGACCTTGTGGTGGTGGTAAGAGGATACAAACCATGTTTTCTCAGCCTTTTTTTTTTTTTTTTTTTTTTTTTTTTCCCATTAACATGTCAGCGTTACTGTTGTATTGGTACATCCTAAAGAAATTTTGTGATAGAAGATGTAGAGGCTTTAGTCACAGCTTCTTTATTTATAACCTCTTGACTTTTTTTTTTTTAGTGTGTTTGTATTTGGATTTTGAAAGAGAAGTCTCCCAAGTTTGTCAGTATCTTATTTCTATATCTGCTTAATGTATTGCTGTCCTGACTTCCTTAGCTGCCCTATCATCGCAAAAGGACCTTGAACTTATTTAAGATTCTGTTTTCCATTGTTATACAAATAAACTTTATGTAATAGCATATTTAGTTCCACTAGTTTTGTTGTTAGTTTAACCCAGACTCCTTAACATGTATCTGTATGTTCAAAACATTTTTGTTCAGTGTTAGATATGTACAGCTGCATAGAATTTAGATACATTCTTCCCTTGGTGACTTTTTTAACTAAGACTACTACACAAGTCCTGGAAGTCCTAGTATACAAAGTAATAGAATTTGGTGTAAATATTATTCTGCTCGTTCCTCTTTTAGAAGAGTCGTAATGCATTTTTTTAAATTAAAAAACCCCACCACCACCAAAACACGTTCTAGAGGAGTGTGGTAGTCTTGAGGTTAAAAAAAACCAAAACCTTAAGAAGCAGCCCTTATACTTATCTAAACTCTGCAGTCAGGATCATCCAAGTGATGATGAAAGTGTCCCTGCTTCCGCTCAGCATTAAAGTAAATGCATGGTGATCGATTGATGAAGGAGTAAACAGGTCATTCTGTGATGGAACAATATCTAATAGTTATGTTAAAACTATCACTCTGGGAAAGTGCCTGTAATATCAAACCCCTTGTTTTGTAGTCTGTGTTGAGGGGAGCATTTTATTGAATATGACAGTTAGAAACTGAATTTGCTGGAGAATGTGTTACAAGTTTGAAGTTTTCAGTTTTATTGTGATCTTACACTTTCCCTCCCATTTTATTATGAAGAAAAAAAAAAAACCAACCAAAAAATGCAGAAATAATATGTAATTCCCACACTCCAAAAAGAAGACTCTGACAGTTTATCACCGAAGTATAACAGAAGCTTTTTTGGCTTTTTTTAAGATAGTTTTTTAAGAACAAAGATGGTTAGGTTACCTTGAAAAAAAAAATTGAATGGAAAATTGCAGAAAGTCACATAGAGCTATTTTGGTGAACTGGGAGTCTGACTTTCAGTACCCTGGCAACGATGGAAGACCCAGAGGTAGTATTATCTGTTGCCCTTATGAGTAGTTACAGAACCATTTGTTTGTGTAGTGGTTGCATTCTGTTTAACCTGCCTTGTGTCCCTAACAAAAACAGATTTTATACCTAACAATTCTTGCCTGTGCAAACAACTTCCTAAACACATTCGTTTTCCTCACTCCTTTGGAAAGGCTCCACTTGATCCAACTGTATGATGTTAACTTACTCAGCTGCCAAACTTCTAAGCCCATTCAATAAAATTAAAGTACTTGGTGAATGCATAAAATGGGTGCTCTGAAGCTGAGCATGGCGCTCCAAATTACTGCATTTTACACAGAATCCAAGACAAGAGGGAAAGAATGAAAGGTTGATGGAGCTATGTGAGCACAATTAAGGTGTCCTGGTTACATGAAGCACAATTTGCAATGGGTTTGAATGTGAGGTTGGAGTTTCTATTCAGTAATGTCATTGTAACTTTGTTCCTTGGGATAAGAATGTTCAAACTAGTTCTTAGTCTGGAATGCTTTGAGGTCTCACAGTGAGAAGCTTGTCCACTGGCACTGCACTGTCTTCCAGGAATCCAGTGAGCTCGTACAGAGCATTCTTGGGAGCCATATCCAAAAGAGGTGGTGTAGGAGCCTACCGATGTCTTTTACCAACCCAGGGCCTGTATTGAAAACAGAGCTGGAGTGAAGGTGTTGGACCCCTTAGTAATGGTTGTACGCTACTGCTTTTCTCTTGCTTGGCAGGCAGGATGCATAGTTCAGAGGGTTATGTTTGTTTCAAGTGATCAGAAAGTTTAAAGTATTTCAGTCATTTCAGATTGATGTGTTTCTGATGAACTTACATTATTGGCAGCATCTCATACAGTACTCCAAAACCTCTTCATAGATACAAGAGGCTGGAAACTGTTTAACTTATAAGTGAATAACAATTAACCTTTCTAAGATGGACAGTGACAAAATTTTCCTGTTTGTCAGCATCCTGAATTTCCAAACCTAGTCTGTAAACTTCAGTGATAGAGCACTGCTCAAGTAGTAAGTGCCTTTTTTGGCTGGTAGAGTTTTTTTGTATAAACTTTCCCTTTTCCTGTTCTAATCTGTTGTGAAAAAAAAAGTCTGTGAAATATTCATTAACTGATGGAAACGTTGATTCTTCTTAGTTGTGTTTCTTTTGGTCAGTGTATGTGTCTTTGGAACCTGTTATGGGGCTTTATTTCTTTTTGTCTCTGCTATCCTACTCATCTGAACACTTTTTGTTTCCTTTCTCATGTCTTTGTTGATATCTCCTGATCCTGTATGACAGTAGTCTTGAGTGCAGCCAGAAAGGTTGTTTAAACATGATGTCCATCTGTTTTTATTGGCATTCAGACTATCTTGCAATAAAGAGACTAATTTCCTCTGAAAGCAGAGCAGCTAGAAGCATGTGACCTGTCAGCCGGCGTACTCTGATTCACAATTGAAGGATTGCTTGATTAAATACAAATTTGGATGTAAAGGTGAGCTTTGCTCGCTGTGCTGAACAACCTGAGCCTGCCAGCTGGAGAGTTTCTCCCTGTAGGATGCTCAGAGGCAGATCAGTTAACGTCTAGTTATTGGATGGGTATAGAAAGATTAAAGGAGAGGTAGCATTTAATTCTGGAAGCGGTCTTTGTCACAAACCTCAAAAAAACCTCCCCACATTTTCTTTTAAGTTAGTGCACTTGTGGAAATGGGCTCTTTGTGTGTGGTGCCTAAAGCTAGTCTGGAAGTGTGTCAGATTTCTAGTAAACCTTACGCATTGTAGTTACAAGAATATGACTTCTGTTAAGAACAAGCAGTCTATTACTATCAAATACTTAAAATGTTTATAGAGGGTGGTCATTAGCGAAGCTTAAACCTTTGAAGAAAGGTCCGTTCAAGGAGCTGTTAATTTATTCCGCTCCTAGGAGCTGAGCTGTATCCAGATGCTTCTACAGTGAGTCTGAAAAGGGTTTAAACTTTTATTATTTAGACATGACTTAAAGGAAACTGGAAAGTCTAGCACTTGCAGGGCACCAGGAGACTTCCACAGTGCCTAGATAGTGGATTTCTTATGATTAAGCTAGGGTGGACTCCAGTGTTTTGGTGATGAATACCTTGTCCATTTTCAGTTCCTTGATTTGTACTTTGAGCCACAGTGCAGGCAAGACTGCAGGAAGATAGTATTTTTAAGACCTGTGAAGAACATGCCTGTTTGCTACTTGAAGCAGATATGCATTAAAATATTTGTGGAATCAAGCACTGCGGTCGTTCCTTTGCTGGTCATGCTTGATGTACAAGATGTATCATACCCAGCAGTAGTCTGCTAACTGAGCTCAGGCTTTATTAGGTGAATTTGGTTCTTCCATCTTGTGCGTTCTGATGTTACTCTGATGACTAAGAAAAGTAGGGCTCAGTCATACTTGTACTGTCTTACTGTTAATCAAAGGAGGACAGAGAGCTCTGGAAAGTGTTTGATACATGGGAGCTGTATAGGTATAATCACCTGGAATTCAGCAGACACTTTTATTAGGCTTAGAAGAAAAAAAATGGACAGCAGTCTTTTTATTAGTATTTTTTTACAGTTTTATACACACATTAAGTGCACTGACCTGGAATTCAGAGGCAAATCTGCTGAAGCTGGCAGAGAGCACATAAACTCGTCTTCTCACCTTAATCTCTCTGTTGTTCTGTACCATCATATTGTCAGTTTTGGGCAGAGGGTAATTTCCCCCAAAAGATACAAACATTACATCTGAAACCAGACTGAAACTAAAAATACGTAATTGTTGCTTTATCCTGTTGTGGTTTTTTTCTGTTGAATTTAACATTGAAAAGAGTCACTTTGGCTGTTTTTGAACTCCAGTATCTCAGCTTTACAAGTCCTGGTGAAAGTTTTATTTTTCTGTTGTCCTTTTCCTTAAAAAAAGGAGAATATATAGCAAGACATAGCTCAGTAATACATTGCAATTTGTTGTTAAAAAATGAAACACAGTTTTTATTCAGATGCTTATTTTGAGGGGATGATTGTTTCTTTATACATAGTAACTTTGTGGCACACCATGAATAATATGTATGACTAAATGTGCCTCTGCAGCAGTATTTGTCCTGCGAGACCTATGAAACATCCTAAGTAAAGTAGGCAACTGTATTAGCCTCTGTTTTAATTGTTTCCGTGTCCCGAAAATATGGTTTTAAGTCATCTCTAAAAGTGAAAGGAAGAATTTCAAGCCTGTTTTAATAAAAGTACCACTTGTTTGCTCTTTGGTGATTACCTTCGGATGTAAGAAAGAGTTGCAAACTCTGAAAAGTAATGAGACTATTATTTTGTGTTTTGTTTATTCTTAGGGGCTGAATGTAATAATTGACAGACAGAGGAGTTCAGGGATGGGGTTGAAGATGAACTATACAAAGTTGTATTTGAAATTCTTCTGTAACAAATAATTTTCTGGCATGCTGTAATTAGTGGCTACATGTATGTTATCTTTGAAGAAATGAAGACTTGGTGAGGTATCTGTTGTATCAGGAGTTACTGTTCCAAATCCTGCTATTTCCTTCTAACTTCAAATGATTGAATATCACATTCTTTCTTGTTTCTGCCTCACCAGTTTTTACTCTATTTAAAGACTGTCATTTGTTCTTTAAATTTAAACTTCTAGGAGTTCTTCTGGAACAAGTCTGTTCTGCTGATTACACGGGGATCACAGGGCACACTCCTTAGCTCTGAAGGAGAGACTTAAATCTCATGGGAAGGGTGCCCATATTCACTAAAATCCATTCTGCCAGAGGGATTGCTAGCTGAATAAATCTGGCAAAAAGAACTCAGCAAAACTATTAATAAAGGGACTGACAAGGTAACAGGAGCTTGCCAGTCTCATTCTTCCTCTTATCTTGTGCATGTGGTTTAGCAGAAACAGGCTGTATTGGTTAGGTCCATAGCTTGGGAAAGAGCATGCCTTCAGCTTACATCTTTCTTCATGAAGAAAGCTTTGAAGAACTGCATAGTTGACTCTTAGAAGTGTGAAGCCAAGCTTGTCTTGCCAAAATCTGGATTCGAATGGTCTTGATTGAGGCAGTGTATCTGGAATAGCTTTGTGGCATGATCTGTCTTGATTCCACATGAATTCTGTATGCATCGATGAAGGAGAACAAGGAGTGAGAAATGTTAGTTATCTGCAGGTTTCACACTTGAGCTGTGAAAGGGGGAGTCTGAGAGCCCAGGGTGGCTTCACTGTTTTCAAGAACCAGAAGTCAAGCACCATGTGTTGAGTCTTGAAGAATGTGGTTTGTTTGCGTTTTTTTCTTCCCGTTTCCCTCCTGTTCCCTGGTCTTTGGCAGGCCTTTCTTTCAACTGGATACTGTTATATGTTCTGAATATTTGAATAATGTTGGCTGGGGGGGCTGGATCAGAGGGTGTCCATGCTTTGCTAGATGTCAAGTTGTATTTCAGTGCAGGCTTCTGTGTTGGGAGCTGAATGCAGAATAATAAAAACACTGTACAGCTTGAAACGACCATGAGTGTTGTGCCTAAATGTAAAACACTGAACAAGAAAGATTTAATTTCTACTGATGTAAATCAATACAGAGAAATATGAGGGGAGCAAGATGATCTTGCTGTTGATCTCGCGTAAGAAGGTGTCATCTGGCAGCCGGTCATAGCAAGAACATTTTTACATTCCTGCACAGCTTTATTCTAGCCTAGTTGGCAAGAAGAATCTGAATTTTTTTTTCAGGGTGTTTCTCTTCCTCCCCTCCCCCTTCCCCATGCCTTTTATGTAATGAGATGCTTTGCCATGCTATGAATGAGCTGCAAAGTAATTGAAAAAGGAGTTTCCTGAAACGGGCAGGTTGGTTCTGGCAGGGTAGGTTTCTTGTGTCCTTTGTAGCTCATTTTGGAGTTGTATTTCTGGTTTTTCGTTGTGCGCTTCTTGTAGCTTCAGGTCCAGTATGATTGATATGATCAAGGGCCAGTATTCAAGAGGAGAGTACAGTTTGCAAGCATGTGGTTGTCTAGCCTTGGGGAGAGTACAGAAATCTGGGATTTTTACAGACGGGTGTGTTTGCCTTTCTTTCTCAAAATGGTCCCTACCAAAGCTAGAGGAATGGTGTGACATCCTCTAACCCTGGGTTCCCACTTGGGGTTCATTGCAGGCAGTGGTTATGCCTGGAGATTTATTTGTGGTAAATAAACTTGTGGCCTGCTCTTTAACCCACATTGTGTTTTGAAGCCATCCTTTTTCAACTGGTGTTTTTCTGCCTCGCTTTAATTTTGTTTAGCCTGAAAAGAAGTAATAACTACTTCAGTAGAGAGATTTAGCAAAGATACTTAATGTGTGTTAAGCTTGAGGTCTTGTTGCTGCTTTCTAGTTTATGGGCTGGCAAATTGAAAAGCTGGATGTTATTTTTTGTTTTAGCTGGATTATAGTATGAGTTTAATCTTATTTGAAGGAGGAGAACTGTGTATCTAGTTCTAACTTGCACAGAAGAAAATGCTAACATGGCTTCAAAGATAGAGCAGCGAGGAGGCCTGTAAAATTTATGTAGCAGTTGCCATTTAACTGTAGATACTGAACTTCTAAATATTAGGAAAATGGTAAAAATGCTGCAGTGATGTAGTTTATTGCTGGCAGAGTTCTGACGTAGTTGTTCCTTTAAATGGGTGTGGCAAAAAAATTGTTTGTGTACTGATAAGCAGGCTGCTTGCTGAAAGGAAAGGCCTACTGCTAAAAGTAGGCTATAGCCCATAAATAGTTATTTTTCCATATTCCTATTAGATGTGGCTTTTGTAATCTCTGTGCAGATTAGGTTTCTCAAAACAGTTCATGACATGGACAGGTTCCAAAGCTTCTTCAGCAATGAGAAATTGCTGTAGTCCTCTGTCTTCTGACTTCTAATTCAGGTGTGAAGGCAGTTAGTTCATTGAGGTGGATTAATTACCCATTCAACAAAGGAGACTAAATTTGTTTTGAAAGATCAGCTTGTTGAACTCTATTAAAATACAGAACAGAATTTGAACACTTTGGGATACCAGACCCTGTTGATTTCTTGAACTGCCTTTTTTTTCTCCATTTAAGCACTTGGCGGCTTAAGTCTTTTTCAAATCATAGTAAAGACCTAGCCACATAATTTGTGCCCCCCTCCCTCTTTAATTCCTCTGACTCTCTTGGTGGGCCATGCTCGTCAGACGTGCGAGCAGACTGATGGATATGCAGCTGTGTGCAGTGGTTTTAAGATTTTTTTTTTTTTTTTTAAGGATACTAGGTGGTTAAAAGGTATTGATACATAGAATGGAAGCTAAGTGGGACTCCGTTTGAAATTTAAGGTTATTCAGCTACAGAGAAGCTCACTGGCATGAGAAATTTTTCTTTGTTTCCTCAATGCAGAATACTCTTCATAAATAATTGGTGTAAATTTTTTTAATTGCCTGTGTCAAAGAGCTAATCTTTAGGAGATGTGTTGTTATTCTTTCTTTTTGCTTATTTATGCTGTTTCTGAAGTTGCTTCATGTTATGTTACCGAAGTGAAAGAATGGCTAAGAATAGAGGAAGTGAGTTCAGTGGTTTCCATTTTCAGCACAGCATACAATTGACAGCTTGCATCTGCCACAGGTCAGAGATTGCTTGAAGGTGAAAGTAATTCTTTCCTTAAAAATCTGAGAAGGGGTGGGTTTGAATGCTGATTTTTAAAGTTTTGATAGTCACATGAATTTCCAGGCAGCTTGCCTTATGGCTGACTTGATGAAAACAAAGCTTGCTTATTTTTACTTTTGTTGTATTGAAGTTCCACAGGTTCTCACTAAAAATGGCAGTGAGTCTTCGCCTTGTCAGATAAGGGAGATGTTTCATAAAGGGTTATAACAGAGGTCGGGTCTCGAGGACAGCAAAATTCATATCTAGTTTTTGCTACCTATTGTGGAGAAAAGCTTGATAATGTAAAGGTTTGATACTTTATAAAATCAGAGTGTGGTGTTGTGAAAATTTCTTCTCGAGTATGTATCGTACAGTTCCAGTAAATATAATGAAGTATCTACTATCCTGGTATTTGAGTCTTGAACAGGACTGCAGGGTAGCATCAGAGTTTAGTTACATGCAAAAGTCACTGAGAAGCGTGAGCATGTGTGCAAGATGGAGTAAAAGATGTTTACAGGTTACACCCCTGTTTTGAATGTCTGCAGGTTCATTTTTTTTCTTATTATTTATAATTAATAATGGATCTACAACTGTACCTTCAGTAACTTCAAACTATTTAAATTTTTATGTATGCACACATGTACCCCTGTGGCACTGTTTGTGTGAGTAACTTTAATTGTAATAGGATTTTTAAATAAGATTAGCAAGGAGAAGTGAGGAGGAGTTCCAGGAATTAAAATCTATCACCGTCTGTGGTGCCTTTCTTGTAAAGAAGCAAAATGTGGAAATATGTATAATATATGAGAATGTATGTTGCTGTAATAGAATATGCATGGTGTATAATGTGTGTTTATATATATGTAAAATATCTGAAACTGCATGCAGGTAGTGTATGGAAAGATATTCAACTAAGAAGAATGCATCTGTTGATTTAGACATTGCTCTAAGTCCCATAGCCTCTCAGGTTTACCAAGCTTACTCCCTTTTAATGTCATGGGTTTTCTTGGGTCTGGACAGAAGAAAAACTTAGAGGTACTTTTATTATCTGAGAATAGATAAATGTCTGTGAATGGACAGATTATCTAGGATTTCCATGTGTTCAACCCAGATGCAGTATTTTGTAAGTCAGATAAATACTGAGAATAGATTAAATGTCTTGACTTTTAATCTGCTTTTCTTTGTTGACTTCCAAGTGTCTTTTTTACTCATTGTATTTCAGGTATTCATTCTTAAGACAATAAAAGATGTCTCGGAGATTTCACAAATAATAAAATAGGCCTCATAATTGCTATTTAATTTTATTGTTAGCCATAATTCACACAGTGCAGTCAGTGGGATTTAAGAGAAATGGTACAGTGCATGCTGGCTTCAGCAACCAAGTTGGCATACATTTCTCATCTGGCATTTTAATGCTAGCGTAACTGAAACTGCACAACAAATTAATTACTGGCATGTTTTTTTGGTGGTGGGTTGTGTTTGGTTTGGTTCTAAATATTTTGCCATAACATAACTTTCTTCTTTTCCTCAAACTTTCTGCGAGATAGCTCTTTTCATTACAGTTTACCTTTGACTTCTCCCGGGCTATGAAGATCAGGTTTTTATTTTCGTGTGCAGTGCTTGAAATGATGGTCTTTTAAACACACAGGTAATTCTGATGGCTTCCAAAGATACCAGCATGTATTAGGGTGCCATAGTAGTGGATACTTATAAAACATAGGAGTAGACACTCTGGTCTTCTTTTGCCAACCTTTTATAAAATCTTTTGAGCGAATTTTTCCACCTTTATCTGATGCATATTTGAGTAGCATCTCCCAATGTAAGTGAGCTCTTCTATAGTACTGCTACAATTTTAGGGGAACTTCTGTTCTAAAAAAAAGCCTGGGAGATGCTTGAAAATCCAGATAGTATAACAGCATTTCTGGGGCAGGTTTTAGACATACTGTTAAGACAACAGGATATGTTTTCTCACATTGACAGACTGCGTAGCAGAAATTGCACAAGGCTATGTTAAATGTATTTGCTTTGGGGGGACCTAGAGGATCCAGGTTTTGATTTTGTTACAGACAAGGCATTATTAGTTCAGTCTCTGTCCAAGATTCTTTGAAGCTTTGTTTTTTCATCCAGTTGTACTCGGTACCTTTTAATGAAATTCATTAATGAACCTTCTTAGAAGACCTGTTTCTGTAAAAGACCTGTCCTGCACTGACAGATCCTGAAGCAGTCTAACATACTGTTTCTTCTAATCTGGTGTGTGTCATTAGATATCTGTATAATCTTGGAAGGTAGATATTCAGTGTGCTTTCACTTTGTTTCATAGGAAGAAGGCAGAATTTGGAGAACAGGTATGTTAAAAGGGTCGGAGGTGGGAAGGCGAGTCAGACAGTCAGTCTTGTAGCAGAATGCATCCAGGGCATCACTGCATAGCTGTGTTTATTTGAATCAAAAGAAAACGCTTATATAAGCTGTATTGGTGGAATAATTGATGTAATTACTGCAGATATGCTGGCAAAAATTATGCTGTAATGTTTTTTATTTGGGACTTCTGAGCAGGCAGTTGGACTAGATGACCTCCTGAGGTCCTTTCCAAACCGAATTATGCTATGATCCTGTGACTCTATATGTGTATGTAAACACATACAGCAATAGCATATGGTTGGATAAGAGAGGAGGAGAGATTTTACTGAACACTAGTGCAGGCTGTATAGTTGTGCTGGACTGGTGAAATGGTGGACTTCCAAAGCTATGCAGAGGGCTTGTGATGTCGTCACACTTGGGCTGGTACTGTTGTTCATGCAGGAGAGACTGAAGTTGGCATGCGAATGTGCCTGTGCTTGTCATACTTGTTGCAGCTTTTGTCTGTCGAAATGGGCTTGCAGGGGAAGAGCAATAGATTCTTTTCCTGATTTGTCTGCTTATAGATGTTATCTTTGGAGAGGTGATGATGGAGTCCATATACTGCCTACTGTATTGTTACCATCTGCTGCCCGACAGCCATGACTCCCAGTAGAAACCAGCATTTATTAAAAAAAAAAACCAACTAACAAACCAATTATTGATGCAGGCAACTTTCAAAGCTTCTAAACCTTTTCCTGTTCAAGGAAAGATCTGTGAAAGAACAGGGAATAACGATTGTTTTGCTCAGGAGTGTTAATAGTGTTAGAAATATTCATTTCTACCATATTAGAAGTTTAGCTGGAAACTGCTGCAAAAATTTATTGGTATGTATTTCAGGTGTGTGTACACACATGCACACTTCTATTTATGTAAAATACATCTCCATCCTTTTCTATACCAGGAGAAAGACCATAGGCATTACTGCATTATATAAAATTTACCTTTGTTTAAAAAGTAGTCTTTTAAAGTTGTTGGCGTTTTTTTAATTAGTTGTAGAAAAACATTTCTGTAGAACAATAGTCTGATAGACAGAAAATTGACAAAGATAAAAGCAAATGTGTTTCAAAATGCACAGTCTTTGTTCTATGGCCATGTTTTAAGTTCTGCAGTGTTCTAAGTTTGAAGCTTTTGCAGAGGACATTATCTCAATATTAGCCATAGTTGGTCAGAAATATTTGCCCTTATCCTGGAGTGTCCTACAGTCCCTTGTCAGCCTTGGTGAATAACAGAAGGTGTAAAGCTGACTTTGCTGTGAGAGGATTTTCTTAGAACAGAAAGATGTGACTCTTTTCCTCTAGTCCCACACAGTTTGTTCTCCTCTGATGCCCCTCTGTTCCACCTTCCCAGGGATGTACGGGGAGTTCTGCCCTCTCCAAGTCCAGCCGTGCTCGATACCTCCCTATACTCCAGCACTCCCGTGTAATGGCATTAGGAGTTGTTGGCAGTTAAAATAGCCTTTAAAGCTCTGATTCACCTGAAGTAGCTTGGGGGAGAGAGTTTGGAGGCCTGGCTTGTTTTCTTGATCACCGTTAAGTGGGTGCATAGGATCGAGTGATGTGCATTTCCACTGAGAAGCCCAGAGGAATTTTCTGCTTAAGGTTTCTCCTGAAGCAAAACCCAAGTGTTGCTCTTTGATTGTGAAGGGCTGGATTAAACTGCTTTTCCTTTATCTGTCTGGAAGTGTTTAACGGTTTCATCTCAAATCAACAATAGCTATTAGCGTGAATGCTTCTGAGGAATCCCAGACTCCAGGTGCGTCTCAAAATGAAGTTCGTTTCTGTGAAGATGAGTATTTTAGGCTTAATGAAAAGTTTTGCCAGTCCTCTCCTAAACTCTTTTGGTTTTTGGGGATATGTGTCTGTATTTATTGTAAATGGAGAACTAACCCTTAACTGTTATTTTTTGGAACTAAGGTAGTTCAGGAACACATTAGCTAACTAGCTAAATAACAATTCAGCAGCTTAACTAGTGGCAGGAAAAGTCTGGGTGGCAGATGCTGCTGCTTTTGCCACACCTGTCCCTACAATAATTTTTTGAAACGCATCTGAAAATAGATTTTTAATTCAGGTTTTTTTTAAATTACTTTTTTATTTTTTTGTCTTAACAATGAAAAGGTGGCAGGAGCTGATGCAGTAGTATATGGCAATATGGCTATCTTTGGGAAGTTTGAAGATTTACTGGTGGTTATTTTTTGGTCTAACTAAAGGCTTTATGAGTACCTGAAGCCTTCAGTCATTTTCTTTCCCAGATTATATATATGTATGTAACAATAATAATTGTCCCAGATTTCAGACCAAGTAGTACTCACCCTCTTTTTTTCATTTGCTGTGATTATGCATTTGTTCATCTTTTAAGTCTTTCACTGGATCTATCAACAGAAGAAAATGCAACATTTTTTCCCTAATTATTTCTCTTGAAGGCAGGGGGTTTTGCTTTTTTTTATTTGTTTGTTTTTTTTAAAGGAGTAGATAGCAATGAGCTCATCATAGGCAAAGGGGAAATTCCTCGTTCTTCTTGCTTTAATGTACTGCTCAAGAACACATGTGTGTTTTATATACTTGCAAAATCTAAAAATTTTAACTCCACAGATCAGTATGAAACTGCCATACTACTTCGTGTTCCCTCCTCTTGTGATAGCACAAATGGCAGCTTGGTATATATGAACAGTGAACTGATTCAGCTGAAAATAAACCTGACAAATCATACAGTTAATTCTTAGCTAAATCTGCTTCTTGATTTGTCTCACCGTATTGTGGAATAAATTCTGGTTCTGGTAGAAGGAAAGAAGTGACAATAAGAGCCCAGTAGGGAAATGAGACTCCATTTTGGACTAGGTTAAAGTAATTTTTAATTTTTCCCCAGAAAAGATTTTTGCATCCATTTGCAAGAACGCCAGCATAAAGATGATTTCTGGAGTTTCATGTTGATACTTGAGTGTTTTGTTAAGTAGGGTAATCTGTGCCTTGGGTTGAATGCCTGCTTTTGCCAAAACTGTCACTGCTTTTGCTGGTTCTGAGTTTTGGAGTGCAAGAAAGTTCCAAAGCAAAGCATATCTTTCATATTTTCAAGTGTTGCTGTTGAATCAGAGGGTTTTTTTGGGCAGATGTTGGCTGAGCAAGGATTGATTTGTGCACTGAGTTGCCCAGTTCTGACAGCAGCAATGTGTTTACTTCTGTTGCTCTGCAAAGCATGGGCTGTTCACTTAGCACATCTGTCTTACCTCTTAAAAAAAACACTCTCCTTTAAATTTTCTTAGTATGGTCTGAAGTTTGTGTTCTTAAGCCGTGGAGCAAGTCATCAGTTTCCTTCAGTAGTCACTGCTGTGGTTTTTGGATGCACAAGTTTCTCTAAGTGGCCACATTGTATGCTTTATCTTGAAGGGAAAATGAGAATTTGCTTCCTTTTTGTTTCCTTTGTGACTACTTGAAGGAGTTGAGAAATTTAAAATATTTCTATAATAATCAGTCTGCCGATCTTAAGAGTAGTTAATCAACAGAGATTCCAAGCCAGGTATCCTCAAGCAGTGCTATGCTGCCTGGTGCTCTGTGCTGCCTTTTTGAAGGCATGCTGGGGTGATACCAGCCAGTTCTGACCAGAACCCCACTTTCAGTACTCTGCTCCAGCCTGCTGTTTCCTTCTTTGAACATCTCTCAGCCCCTTCTGCTCTGCTTCTGTACAGCACTTTTAGCTGCCCTGAAGATGACTGATCTTACCAGTTCTCAGAATCTGCCAGTGAATACCAGGTAGTGGAGTCCTCTTGCAGCTAGCTCCGTACTGTTTGATGCTCTGCACTGCTTGATAGGATGCTTTGTCTGCCTAAGGCTCTTGGCCAGGTAGAAAGCCCAGCCTTTTCTGCCTGGGTGATGCTGTTAGTGCTTCTGTGCCGTAACTGCATTCCTCAGTCTTCTGAATTACTGCACAGATAGGATTAATATTAAGAACAGCTCTTTTCTTTCGTTTTAAAGAGTTGTTATGTGAGGAACTGAAATGAGGTTTGTACCCGACTCCCTCCCTGGTGAGTCTCATTTACCTTTGACATAATTGCATAATGTACATTCGGTAACTAATAGCTGAATTAGATTTATTTCCTGCACACTGACTTCTATCTGATGCGAGCCTTCCAGTGACAATAAATCTGGATGATGTGCTTCTTGGGAAGTAATGAGGGCCAATAACTTGGAAGTAAATTAAGTAACTCATGTATCTCCCCCCTCTCCTCCTTCTTTTTTTTCTTTTCTAGAACCATAGAGCAGACCCAGAAGAACTATTCACAAAACTGGAACGTATTGGGAAAGGCTCCTTTGGTGAGGTGTTTAAAGGAATTGATAATCGGACACAGCAAGTGGTTGCTATAAAAATCATAGACCTTGAGGAAGCAGAAGATGAAATAGAAGATATACAGCAAGAGATAACTGTTTTAAGTCAGTGTGATAGTCCTTATGTAACGAAATACTATGGATCATATTTAAAGGTAATGTATAATATTGCACAAATATTTGCTAGCACCCAGTTGTTTTGAATGCCGCTAGGAAAAAATTCCAAAATTGAGGAAGAGTTATCATGCCGACTTGACCATTTATTAGTAGGTTTTTGTTTTTCTTTGAACAGAGCTTTTCACTTTGTTTTGCTCCTTTTGCTGCTGCTTTTTGATGCTGGAATTTGCATGAAATGGCTAGGGAATGAACAGAATTGATAGAGGATTCTTCTTGCCTTGCTGTTGCTTTTGGACAATGGTTTTCTCTTCTCGCTCCACAATCCCTAGCACAATTTTGTGGCCTTTCTGGGGAAGAAAAAAAAAACCTTCATACCTGTAGAAACAAACCCCTTTCTCTGATATGGAAAGGAACCCTGCACTGTGTAGAGATGTGCTGGTAATTATGCAGAATCGTAGGCCTGAGACAAAGTAAAACTGACATAAGCAGAGTTATGTAACCACTGTGTGAAATGTTATCTAAGGTATAATTTAAAAACAAACAAACATGAAAACCTGCAAAAATCAAAAAGTGTTGAGTAAGTCTTTTCAACTTGCAAAACTGTCCAGATATAATCACCTTAAGTATGGCTTAAACGATCTGTGGTGCATACGTGTTTTAGATGTTTTTAAAAAAACCTAAAGCCATGTAATAAAAGCTAAAGTATTAACTGTAGTTACAGCTATCTTAGAAGTCGGGGGGGGGGGGTGTTTGCTTGTGTTTGGGTTTTTTTTTTTGTTGGTTTTTTTTTGGCTTGTGTTTTTTCTTGGTGGGTTTTTGTTTGCTTGTGTTTGGTTGTTTTATTGTGGGTTTTTGTTTGCTTGGGTTTGTTTTTTGTTGGTTTTGGGGGGGTTTGGTTTTTTTGGGTTTTTTTTTGTTTGTGAATAGGGAAAGAAAACAGTCTTTTCATTATTTACAGCATTATAAGTATTGGAAGCAAAAATGGCGTTGCAAATCTGCCTAAGTACCTGTGCATCACAGTAGTTTTGTCTTTGGCCTTACCATGCAAGTCTTTCACTTTTTACCCTTTTTCTTTGATATCTAAGTATAGTTATTCTGTCAGTGCTATAAGACTATCAACTTGTTAGGGATTTTTATTTTTTAAAAAATGTACTTTCTTTACCGCTGTGTGAGTTCTTTACATTTCGATTCTAAATGGATGAATTCTGAAAGATTAGTGCTGACCTCTTTGCTTTTCACACTTCCAATGTTTTTGGGGAAGGAAAACTTCTGTGTGTGGAGCTTGGGGAGGTGTTTGTGGAATTTTGGTTACTTTCCCATTCATATAAGAAATTCCTATTTTTTTTAAAAAAAACCTAAACCCCAAAAAACTGAAAAATGGTTCACAGGAATGTTTTTCATCCCAAACTAGCACAATGGGAATTCTACTGCTTACTGTTCCCCAACTAAATGAATAAAAATGTCCACAAATGAGTACTTTTAGTTCTGTAATTAAAAATAAATAAAAGTACTGTTTGAGCAGTATCTTGGCTCTACATTTTTCTTGGGCTAGACTTATCCTTGGTTACTAATACTAGATCTTTCAGCTTAAGATTCCTCAGGGGAGAGTGTATTAGCTTTGTTAAATGTGCAAAGACTCTTCTATGCTGCCTTTTCATTTTAGTAATAACAGGTATTTTGAGAGTTATCTCAGTCTATTATTTTTTATTTTTTTTTACTTAATCACTATAGCTTTTAAGTTTTTATTAGCTATTATTCTAAGAATGGGTGTCAGCCAAAGCATTTAGCTGTGTAGTACTTTGCTGATGATTTAATTTCTCTATATATTGTAGACATCTCTTGGAAGCAGTGGAATAGGCACAGTTGTCTACCAAATGACTGTATAATTAAAGGTTAAAGCACGCTAAAGTAAAATTCTGAAAATTAAGACATCTTACTTCTTGCAAAACAAAGTCCTAGGCTGCAGAGATTAATAGCAGTTTCCTATGGATATGACTAGTGTGAAGGTCGCGTTCAAAGTGGTCCCATAGGTTTGCTGGTGAATACTTGGCTTTATATATAAAGATCACTGAAAATATTCCTAGAAATAGTTTAAGATAGTGGCTAAAAAAGCATAAGCATACAGTGAGTAGAAGGTATTTAAAAAATATAGAGAATTTTTTTTTCCTTTGCATCTTTCTTTATAGGAAAACAAAACAGTTGAGCCAGTCTGCCATCTCTAAGATCATGTTTATGGAATATAAATAATTTACTAAAATATATTAATCCTACATGTAAGTTTCTCTGAAGCTCTAGGGAGTGCCATTAGAAATGTTTTTTTTTTAATTATTTTTGCAGTGCTTAAATCAAAGAGAATTCATATTTTCCTGATTATACCGAAGCAAACCCTCAGTGCAAAGGCATTCAGGGTGCCTACAACACCTGTTGGTATTCCTTAGTTGAGTAATCTAGATCTTGTTTAAATCTTACAATCTGATAGGTTTTATTTTGAAGAAATTGCAGCTGAGACCATGTGCTAGCTTCAGGTTTTTCATATGTGCCTGAGTTCATCCACTTGAACTGTAACAGAATATCTTCTGTTGTAACTTATTCTTGTTTTTAAACCGATTTTAAGTAAGCTTTGAATAAGCAGATGGCTCTTGTCATCAATTTGTAGTCACTTTCACTTTTATCTCCGGTGAGATAGCATATTTGATACTTAAAAGTTGTTTATGACTAAAACACAAAAGAAGAGATGTTAACTGTGAGGGTTTTCTGATTGCAAGCATTTCAGATGAGAGATTTTATTTTTGTACAGCCTCTTCTACACATTCTTCAGCTTTACAGTTTCCTTGCACTTTAGGATGCAAAGCTAGGCTTGTGGCTGAACCGGATGGAGTCGCTCAGTCTCAGGGAGCCCAGGGCTTACCAGCTACATGCAGGCTCTTCCAGATGCTCCTGCTGCTGAAAGGGGGAAGGGAAGAGTGTCTTTATTTCATTACTTGACTTACTAATTTGTAACTTAGTCAGCTCAGCTGATGCCATGTGAGATACTCTTATGTTTGCAGCCTAGCTGCTCATTAGCTACAGCTTGTACATCTGACTTGTACATGTGATTTTAAAAATATGGACAGTCCCTTAATATTTTTACCTAGCAGTGCAATGTTATTTGTCTGTTACCGGATATTTTACTCTTGAAAAACCTTATTGTTAGTACAGAGTGGCAAGGTCTACTTACTTGAGGTTCTTGGAATAAAGCTGATGGCAGTTTTCAGTTAGTGATACAAAAAGGTGCAAAACCCCAACATCTTTGTAATTTGGGTTACCTGTATGTCTTGAATTTTGGAGTTTGAATGGGAGTTTCCCATTGAATTAATCTTGGAGCTTAGGTATTAGTAATTTTCTTCTCGAATTTTCATTGGGTATCTGGCAAGAGCAGAACTGTTTTCTAAACATACTGGTAGGTGATGTACAAATATATCGTCAAAGAATGCACCATAATAAACACATTTGTGTACGGTGGTAAAATGTTCCAACTTCATATCGTGTGTTTCACAAATGCCTGTAGAAATGTACAAGCTTACAGCTGTATTAATGCAACTTTTGTAGCTATAAGATAACTTTAAATCCTGACGTAGATGTCTGTAGATGTTCTCATTTGTGGAAGGTCAGGATCTTGCCTCCTCATCCCATATTGCACTTTGATTGCAGTTAACATCACATCTCAATAAATAAAACATTCGTTGCGGAGAGTACCCTTGAAAGTGATAGTGCATAGCAATGCAGCAGTGTGAGTTAGGTTAGACAGCTAAAATGAGTGTTCTCCTCAAGCGTAATGGCTTGTCGAAATGTATTACTACCTTATCAGTTCAGGATTGATAAAGATTAAAGGTATTAAAAGTTACCTTAGTTCTGGCATGTTTTGGTTACACCAGTTTGTGAAGCTTGATAAAATACTTGAGCTGTACTTTACATGTGAATCCCATAGAGATAGATCTTCTCATGACTGAAATTTTATGCTTGTTTTCCCTATTTGTGCCATTTAGCCGAGGAGTTTAAATATCTATCCTTGTAAATATTACAGCCACCTGGGCTTGCTCTTTTCTTTTGCACTTAAAACAAGCCTGAAGTTATTAGTTTTTCAGATTTGATATCGAGAACTCTTGTAGTAGTGTCCGGAGACTTCCATCAGAATTATACAGCACTTTGTGCAGCAAAGCTCTGAGACAATCTAAAGATACTGTTTATTCTACATTGTCTATTTATACTTGATGGACCAAAAATAGCTAGGAAAAAGGTTGTTCATGCCTGTCTAGAAAATATCCACACCCGGTTACAGTGGATAGTAGCAGTTTCTTTGAGACATTATTTCAGAAACAGGGTACTTACTCATTTTCACCCTATACTGTTTTTAAATAATAGTCAAATCCTCCAAACATGTCCGGTAACCACAATGTTTGCCTTAAACTGGAGTTCCTTGCAGGTCTCCTCAGCTGACAAAGTTGGGCTTTGTAAAAACTGCTAAAATTAGCCAGCCCTTCCCTGCTGATCTCATAATATTGGAATAGACTCTCATAAATGGTGTGTTTTTTAAATTTGGTATAAATCTAATAGAGCCGACTTTGTTAAGATAATTGGATGTGGCGCTTTCAGAAACTGCACCTTTATTTGCATGTTGAGTTTTCTTTAAATTTCTGTCACTAGTCAGGCAATAGGGTGGGAAACCATGCAATGTAGAATGTAGGAGGCTTTAAAAAATACTTCTGTCGATAAGCTTGTGCTCTGTTACAAGGAACTAGCACTAGTAAATATCTGTTGGAAATTTAAACAGCATGTGTGGTACTTCAACAGGTCTGGTTCAGTTGAGTATTTTTAGTAATGGTTTTTATTTGAAATCAAGAAATGTTTTTATTTGCAGAATTACTTAGAATAGTAGCCCATAGATTAATATTTTGGTTTCTTCTGAAATGTGAGGGGACTCTGGCGAGCAAATAGCAGAAGATCCCAGTTTTGAAACATACACTCTGTAGATCTGATACCAAATCTTTCGAGTTTTGTGTGTGAACCAGCTACATACCAAGGGCAAAGTCAGCATCTAAAAACCAGTGTTAGAAGTATTTGTCAGTTCTAGTATTCTAGTAGAGACATCTCCACAAAGAAAACAGAAACTCACATATAGCCCATAGTGAAAGTGTACATGAACTTTGCAATATTACTAGAAATAATTTTAAAAAATATAATCCTAAGATAGGTGCCTTAAGTCATACTTTTTATTGAACTACGTTGCTCTTATCTTCGACCTTTTAATGGCTGATTTCAAATCTCTGATTGGAAAACTTCAGAAACCTGAGCACTTTTGTAGGGTTCCAGGCCTGGCAGTGCAGTTTCTCCTGGCTGGTGGTTGCGCAGCTTTGTACCTGAAAATTGGAGCTGCCCCTAGGGTAGCAAGCATGTTTTGTGGTAGGCTGTAAGTCCTTAGGTACAAGCATATTCAAGGGCTATCAGTTCTCACTTTTTGATGGATCTGACAACTTCAAGTTGACACTTGCAGGCATGTTAGATACACACTTGCCCAGTTACCGTGTAGCTGAAGAGGCACTTAGCAGCTGCCTCCATTAGGCTTTACATTTCTGTTGTCTTTGAAGCGTGTTCATACTCCCTCACTTGCTCAAAATTAAAGTAAGTTCTAAGTACTTTCCTGAGATGAGAGGTATGGTGATGTTACAAGAACGTTTCCTATTGTAATGCTTCTGTATCACAAAAGGCTGGAATAAATAGTTGTAATGCAAAGACAGTCTTTCGTAAGAACTACAGCCTTACATTTAAACACTTAGTTTAAACTTAAGCCACCACCAAATCACTTTCTTCTCGAAGTTCTGTTGCTTTGGGTGAACTTTTTTAGGTGTCAGTGGAAAATGATTGGCGGGAGGAGTGGTGGTGGTGTTTGTTGCTTTTTTAAATACAGAAGTTAAAATTTAATTGATATTTAGACAACTTGCACAGGAGCTGTGTGATACAAGAAGTAATTACCTGTAACTTGGTGATTAATGGGACTCTGCATTTGTGTTCTCCTAATAGTATGCAGGTAGTCTATTCAGATACATGGGGGTTTTTTTCTGTGGCAGCCTTGGACTTCTAACACCTCATGCCTTCCTTTACAGGGCACAAAACTATGGATAATAATGGAATATTTGGGTGGAGGGTCAGCTTTGGATCTTGTAAGTATATGATTTTTTTGCATTATAAGTACTAGTGAACCTTGTTTCATTGTGCTTTCATATCTGTTTATATATAATCTAGTCCCTGGAGGCAACTGCTAATCACATCACTGCTACATTGTAATGCTCCAAAAAGTGTGAATTTGAATGATAATTCTGTTATATTGAATTGATGCTGATTTTTTTGTTTTTACTGTTTGTCCCTAAGCATTAGGAAGCATCCATTTGTTCTCAGTCAAATGTAAGGCAATTTTTTTTTCTTAGTATGAGGAGAAGTACTGTTCTTGCCATATGTGGTGGGTTTTGGGTTTTATGTTGGCAGCCCCTCCCATATCTCCGCCCCCTGGTAGAATTCATTACACTCGAATAAAAAAATGTTTCCTTTGGGATTGGGTCTCAGGAATGAATGAAGTGTGTGCCCACAGAGTACGGTTAGTTTTAACTGGTTAAAAGGTGTTGGATTTTCCATTTTCGGGTATTTTCAGTTAAGCATGAAAGTGCCTTTTACTTAAGATAGTGCAGCATTCATGAGGGATGTAGCTTAGAGAGTACAAGAGCACAGTTCACTGTATGGATGTGGTTTCCCCATACTTTCAGTACAGCTCTGCCTCAGCTGTAAAGCGTAGAGGCCCACCCTTTCCTGTAAGATAATACAACTCAGTCTTTGTTTGTGTGATTGTGAAGGAAACATGTCATGTCTTCAGTATTACAGAATGGTGTGTTAATTACATATTTGCTAACAGTGGTCCTGTCTGCAAGAGCTGAAGTATGTGCTTCGCTTCACAAATTGAGTTAAACTTCTTAATGAAATTACATCGCATCAACTCAGCTACAGGAATGTAAAAGCATAGTAATTACGTGTAGCATGTAGTACTTTGTAGCTCTGGAACTTGGTCTTTTTGAGAAATGAGCTGTGACATATGTACTCTTAACACTTGAATAATTGTGGAGTTGTCAGAAATTGTGAAATAGCCTTTACTAGTGACATTGAAACCACTGAAGAATAAAACTTTAAGTTTTGCCACATTTACCTCACTTTGCCATACCATAATTTCATGGTGTTCTCTGTTTCAGTGCTGTGTTGATATTTTTTTATAGCAGAATCACCCACCTTAATTGCTTCTGTTTTATTTACATAGCTTTCTAATGTGCAAAGCTTACCCTTATTCCATACTAGCAACTTTATAGTAGCACATTATGTTCTTGATGCAAAAGCAAGCATGGTATCAAAAATGCTGGAACAAGAAAAAAGAATGCATCATAAATTTTAAACCCCACAGTCAATAGACTAATTTATTTTGAAATAAACTGAATTTCTTCATTTGCTTAATCTAAAGTGCAAAATTCAGTCTGCAGTGTTTGCTGTCTGTAAGAAACTATAACTTTATGTTAAGCTTTTCACGTGCGTTGCGTGCTGAGGGGAGTGCATACTGTATGCAGTAGAAAAGTACCAGCATTTTCAATGTATTATCAATAGAGGACATGTAAAGATGATCATTCCATTGGCACCTGTTTCTGATAGAATGTTGACATACTTTATTAAATATTCCATTAATTCTGTTAGTTCTTTAAAAAAATCTTTCAAGTTTAAGATTTAATTAAATCAATAACAAGGCAAAAATTAGATACAAGACTAAAATTATTTTAATGTGTCTTTTTTCTAAAGCTGCGTGCTGGCCCGTTTGACGAGTTCCAGATTGCTACCATGCTAAAGGAAATCTTGAAAGGTCTTGACTACCTACACTCAGAGAAGAAAATTCACAGGGATATAAAAGGTGCATAACATTTTAAATGTTACTTTGTTAAAGCCTTTAAAAATCATAAGAGCAGTATTCTAATTGAGATACTATGTTTTTCCCTTGTGGCAGCTGCCAATGTCTTGTTATCAGAGCAAGGTGATGTTAAGCTTGCTGATTTTGGAGTTGCTGGGCAGCTGACAGACACGCAAATTAAGAGGAATACCTTTGTTGGAACTCCATTTTGGATGGCACCTGAAGTTATTCAGCAGTCAGCGTATGATTCAAAAGTAAGTATGAAAGTAGAATACCTTTTCTGTGTATCTGCAGATCCAACAGAAATGCCTTTGATTTTTGTGGTTTTAGCTCTATTAGTATGGAGAAAAAAAAGTGGATTTCAAATAATAAAATTAAAGGTACAATTGAATTGTTCTTACACAGTAGTTATATGTCACTGTACTCGCATGCAAGTAAAATGATACTTTCTAGTCAAGATTCTTTCAGAGAAACTCCCTGGATGCTTTCAGTGTTGTGGGTTAGTTGGTTGGTTTGTTTTTAATTTCAATTCAATGTTTTGCATTTAATTCAAACAGTGGTAAAGTTTTCACAAATTAGAATGCCATCAAAACTTATCAGCTTATTTAAAGCCAAGATGGTGGCTGAAATGTTACTCTTTCCTCAGATTTTTAGAAACAGCTCTGGATATAATTTCTTCAGTGGTATTTCTGAGGACCTGTGTAATGCTGAAGGTTTTAGCACAGGTGACTGATCCTGAGGAGCAAAAAAATTTACTTGATGGGTAGCTGTGGTAGCATTACAGTACCTTGTACATTTCTTTGTCATGGGAGCTGTTGATGGATGACCGATTGCAAAGGAGAGCTTCCTTATGTGAACTAACAGTAGAAAAGCAGACCTCTGCCATGTTGTTCTGATGGTTGGGAACTGCTGCTAGAAGTGACAATAAGAGGGAACAGTCCCCTCTTCTCCCGTGTGTATACCTACAAGATGACCTATGTATGGCTAGTGAAATGGCAGTGTATTTTGCTGGCATTGGGTTTTCTACACCCTGTGGATGCAACTTTAGATAGCAAGAAATCTAAAAATCTTGGTATACGCAAAGTAATACTTTCATACAATTTTTTTCTCAACTGTAACTGTTCTTGTGATGTGCACATAAAGAAAAGACTGTTGAATATCTGAGATGTCTTGAAGATATTCACACTTCAGGAGACTTTCCCAAGATCCTTCAGACTTGATGGCATTTTTGTACATGTCACAAGGGTTCTTGCTGATAAGAAAGACGTATGTTGTAGTTCTCATGTTTAGGGTTTCAGTGGTGCAACTGTAACGTGCTCCCCAGGGCATTTTGGAAAAGGGCTCTACCCTGCTTTGAAAATGCGTGTAGTCCGGTTGAATTGAGAATAATTTGTCTCTGCTTGCCCTGTGTATAAATCAGCTGTATCACCCCTCATTTATGTTCTCCCAGCAACCTAATCTTCTGCCTTCCATATCGCCTCAATATGTTGTGAGAGCAGTGCCCTCTCCCTTTTCTTTCTATGCCAAAAGGCTGGTGGGAAAGCACAGAAGATGCAAGCCTTTGATAGGACAGAAGAAGGGTTTTGGACAGGATACACGTCAATTTCTAGACTAATACTGACGCGTATTTTGGCACCTGGACTGAATTCTAACCTTTCTCCTTCTGTCCCTACTTCAAAATGACAGAAAATAAAAAATAAATTCATACATCTTCGCAGTGGTAGAGATTTACAAGCCCTATCTCTTCTTTCAAGACATTTTGCTCCAACATGTAGTTGTTGGTTATGATATTTCAGTAATAAACAGTGAACTAGTTTAATTCTTCAATATTAAGTGCAGGTATTTTAGTTCTTGTGAATAGGAAAGGAATATTGGAGAGTTGCAAACTGTAACTCTTGTTTACTCTATGGGCAACTTCAATTTGTGACTTCTGTGCCAAGCGTAGTCAACCATTGCCAGCCACTTTTTAATGTGAAGCATCTTTAGTGACCTTAATAGCTATTGTAGCTCATCTAAGAAGATGCAAGTAGTGTATATTTCACTTGGGAAAAATCTCTAAATTGGGAAATAATTTTATAGTTCATAAGGTATTTTGGTAGAAAGACAGAATTTTTTATAATGCTTACCTTTAGCTAAAATAAATACCACTTCATTATTCTTCAAAAACTTACACTGTGAACTTGGTATTTCAGGTCTAACTAGTTGATCATCTTCTAGCTAAATTCATCAAGCAGGCTGTTAGGAAAGAAATGATCACCTGCTGGATTTCATTCAGCTTTCTGCTTTGTTCCTTTAGAGTGAGGTTTCTAAAAAGGTTGGATACCTCAGTGCATCTACAGTTTTAAAAAGTACCGTCGGCATGCAGTTTTTCTACCCAGACAAAAATCTGAATTGGGCATAGGAAATTAGTGGCAATGTGTAATTCATTATGTAGAAAAAAATCAGAGGGAGATTAACGTTTCTGAAGGTTTTTCCAAAAGCATGTGCATTTAGGTGCGTTTGCTGACAGTGTTGCAACAGCAAGTGTGCAATAAAAGTGATGTTGTAGATGTTTGTCTTTAAAGACTAAGTCAGCCAGGCCTTTGGGAATTATAGCCTTCAAGTATTAGAAAGGAATCTTTGTGCATTGTCTACTTAGAGCAAAAATAATTTTATAGATAGATGAAGTATATGTGAAGATTTCAGTTATTAAATGCTTAGTCACAATATTTTGAACTAAATTTTGAACTAAAAGTAACTTTTCCCTTCTCAGGCTGACATCTGGTCATTGGGAATCACTGCTATTGAACTAGCCAAAGGGGAGCCTCCCAACTCTGATATGCATCCGATGAGAGTTCTATTTCTCATACCGAAAAACAATCCTCCGACGTTATTAGGAGAATTCAGTAAACCTTTTAAAGAATTCATTGATGCGTGTCTGAATAAGGACCCAACATTTGTGAGTAGAGAGATATATGTATGTGTGTGTGTGTATATATAGACGTTTTGGTTTTGTTTTCTACTCTCTCATGCTTGTGAAGTATTTTGCTGGTGTAGCATGTCATAGTTGAAATAATTTTAGAGAGTGTACTTTCCACTGTAAACGGTAGTGGTGCTTTTTAATAGCTGTGTCTCCATCCTGGTGTCTTTTGTTTAAAATACTGAAGGGAGGAGGGAGAATGCTGAAAGAAATTATGGTGGCAGGGACAGCTTCCTAAAATGCACTCAAACCTAGGATAATGTCAGAAGAGAAACTTTAACAGAGGAGAGAATCTTTTTTTTTTTTTTTTTTCTTTCTTTTTTTTTTTCCCCCCTCCGGCAGAACTTTTTCTGCCTGTCTGAATTCTGCTTACAAGGAAACGTTGCATTGGACAATTTTGATTAGTCATTTTCCTGGGTGTGTACCTTCTAGCATAGAAGGATAAGGAGTATAGTCTGTGTGTGACTTGATCATATTTTTAGAGTGCTTGTAAATGTGGATTACTGGTTTTCTTGACTTCCTGTTTCAGTAATTTCCTGATACTTTATGAGTTAGCTTTAGGAGTCAGTTGTCTTACTAAATCTCCCTTATTAACATTTAAAATCATGAAATGTTAGCATAACTTTAAATATTTAAAGTGTTTCTTTCAGCGTCCCACTGCAAAAGAACTTCTGAAGCACAAATTCATTATGAAAAATGCCAAGAAGACTTCATATCTGACAGAACTGATTGATAGGTTTAAGAGATGGAAAGCAGAGGGACATAGTAGTGATGAAAGTGATTCCGATGGTTCAGATTCGTAAGTTTCTTTTCAGTTTAGTCTCCTTTTGGCTTTTCTTTTTTCTTTTTTAAATAATGTTACTGAAGTAGGTTTGTTGCAGTTTCTCTTTGTAATTAACACCTCTTCTGTACATCTGTCTCTGTTCCGTATGTTTTTCATTGGCTTCTTTCAAGAAAACCCCTTTATGACCCTAAAGTCTAATACATAAGTTGTGCGCTCATTATCTCTTTAAGCTTTCTCTCTCTGAACTCAATTTCAGTTCTGTTTAAGTTCTGTGTATTGCCTAGTCTGAGGCTAGTGGTTGTACCAAAACCAATGAATCACAATTAGAAACATTGCAGAGCAAGGGTGAGGTGTGTGAAGAAGTTTGTACAATGCCTGTGGAACATACATTCTGTAAGTCTCTTGCGTTTCTGGCTATCCGGTAACTTTAAATGGGATGCCATGGGAGAAGGTAGGCTTTATGTGTAGATAACATCTTCTCTTTGCTTTGATGGTATTTCAGTTTATTCAGCCTTTCAAGTTGTTTTTCTTTAAAGTTCAGTTAATGCTTCGATACCCAGTTTCCTTATTTTAAGGAATGTGGAACTAATCCATAGAGATTTATAATGTATTTGGGTTACCTATGCTTGCCGAGTGTTATGTTGTGGCTAGTATTATGTACATCGTATCCCTTTCCTTCAGGGAGTCCAGTAACAAAGAAAATAACTCTCATCCTGAGTGGAGCTTTACAACAGTTCGAAAGAAGCCAGATGCAAAGAAGCTACAGAATGGGACGGTATGTGCAGTCTGAAGAGTTCTTTCTAAGTGCTGGTTTTGAAGCCAGTTTAAGGAAGATAGTGGTAAACTTAGCAATTACTCACTTTTCATAAGAAGTAACTATATTTTTGTAGTTCAAGAGATGATGCTTGTTAGTGATACTTCCTATGCCCATGTCAGCCTTCAGTGCGAAATACACCGCATACTAATAGATCAGTATCTGTTCATAGAGATGTGAATTTTCAAGACGTGTGTAATGTTAGAGAGGAAAAACTGAACTGTTTTTCTGATGATATATGATATTGTTTCAGATATGTCATCAGGCATCTGTTTCCATATCACATAGTGTTTGATATATTGGGCCTTGATTGGTTTTGTAACATATTTCAAGTGCTTTGTTGAATTTAACTGAACTTCCAAAATCACGTGCTGTGTTAAATTCACTGTATATGTTGTATAGGAATATGCTAATGTAATCCTTATTTGTTAACTTTCAGGATCAGGATCTTGTTAAAACCCTGAGTTGTTTAACTATGATAATCACGCCTGTGTTTGCTGAGGTAAGCCTTTTGACTTAAAAAACTTCTTGGAAAATATTACCCAATGCCTGATAACTTTTATAAGTTTTATCTGTTTTGGTTTGCTACCCAGCTCAAACAGCAGGACACAAATAATGCTAGCAGAAAGAAAGCAATTGAAGAACTTGAGAAAAGCATCAATGTGGCAGAAGCAACGTGTCCAGGGATCACAGATAAAATGGTGAAGAAACTTATGGAGAAATTTCAGAAGTAAGTTCAGGAATTTTTTTGTATTCATTGTTTTAAAAAAAAAATAAATTAAAAGAAAAATTTTATAGTAAGAACTTATGCACAGGCAAGGCTAGCTGACACTGAACAGCCTATGTTGGGTAAATCTGAGTGCTTTAGCACTAAGTGAAATATCTTCTGTGCCCCGTGCTTTTAAACTTTGAGCTTTGGTAGTTAGAAGTAACACTTCTGTTTGAGACTAAAACTAATGGTAACAATTACTGTATCTGTTTGGTCTAGTGCTGCAATTTTACTGTAGTTGTTATACCTTGCTTCCTTTAATTTAGCCTGCTGTTTTGTTGTAAGCATATTTGTAGCCAGTAAGGGAGCAGGACGATCGTTTAACTTCTCTTTGTAGCAATTTTTTTATTTTTTTTTTTTAGAATGTCACTTCTGATGGGGTTTTATTCCTATAAACTGTTGAGATGAAGGCATATATGAGTTTAATGATGCAAACAGTTATGTGCTGTTAGCCAAGCTGAAACAATATAATTAACAAAATTCTTACTTGCATTTTTTTATCCATAGATTTTCTGTTAATGACTCATCCTAAGAAACTTCACATAATTGACTGCTGTTTCGTATGGACCCAGTGAAACCCACCAAAACTACTTCAAGCTTGGCAGTGCTTAGCTCATGAGCTCCTTGTGCCTTTTGGATCTTTGCAACATATTGATGGTGATTGAGGATTTGAAAGAACCTACTCAACTATTTTGTGGCAGTGCACATGGTTTTATATTTTCAGGAAATTATTTTGTAAAGAACAACTTTTAATATTGTAGTTTCACCTGTTTAATCTGATAAATGTTGAGGTGCAGTTTTGCTTTTAGAAATAACCATTACTTTAGTTAATAGAAAGTGCAAGTACAGTATGTTTTGATGCTATTTTGTTCCTGTACATGGGGATGTACAGGTCTTTTGTATTCATGAGTTAAACTTTTGTAAATCACTAACAAGCTTCAGAGAAAATAGCTTTCTCACAAGCGTATTCAAAACATGTAATGTAGTGGCAAGGGTATTGCTGTAGCACCTGCTTCAACCAGCATATAGTTATCGTGCCCTGAAAAACCTGCAACAGTATCTATTATAATTCTAAATTGGTACAGTATTTTAGGCAGCTCTATGATTAAATATATTTGAGAGCAATATGTCAATAGTTTGCAGGTGATATGTAGCAACAGGTGTATCCTGATGTACAGTATATGTATTACCTTTTAGAACAGGTTTTGAAGTAGTAATTCAATCTTATATCATCATGGTAGGAAAATTTAGAGCAATACAGTTGAGGGGGTGGGGCTTTTGGCAATAATGGACAAAACCTGAAGTCCAGTTTAACTTAATTTAATTTTTTTCCTCTGAGTATACATGCCTGGGTGGAAGGGAGCCAGAGAAGCCGAGCGTCACATGATACATACCTCACAAGCAGGTATAAGTGTAACACCAGCGTTCTGTGTGGTGGTGTTGTTTCTCCTGTAAGATATTTATACACATTTTTGTTCTTAAGTACGTTAAATACAGTACATCAGCATAATTTGTTTATAATTTTCTGAAAGTGTATTTTAAATATGTATTTACCAGTTAATATGCAAATAACGGAGTTATAGATATTCTTTCACAAAAAGGTAGTACTGTGCAGTACGGAGTGATTTTTTTTTTTTTTTTTTTTCATAAGAAGTAGGTAAGACTATAAAGTTGCTTTCAGTTATATATTTATGGTACTGCTAGTTGGGTAATATCTTCTCTTTTGGGGTTTTTTTTTCCCTTTTTCAACCCAGTATGTATATTATGCTGAAGTTTTGAACTGGGATTGTTTTTCAATACTTAGTTGTGGAACTGTTGGTGTAAATTTATTTTTGATAAAAGCTGGGTGTGTTTATTTTATGGTTCAGACCTGCACATTTTGTTTTTGCACAAAAGTCATTTTAAAGAATCTGAAATATATCTGCCAAATATTGAAAAAGTAATGGTGTGCAAGTAAATACTGCATTTTTAGTCAAATGTTGCCATTACATCGTTTTTATATAAAGGACACTTGTGAGAGATGGTGGTTAGATATGCCAAGGACAATTATTTTCAATGGTGCCTACACTGTAAAAAAATTACTTTTAACTCCTTGTTTTAATTTTAAAAAAATGTTTCTGTTTAAAACTTTCATCTGCTATATAACTGAAATTCAATTAGAATTTATATCTGAGAAAAAAAGTCTGGAAATAGTTTTTGAAAACAATGTTATGGATTAAATAAATATTTTTATAAATGTAAAAGCAGCAAAAGTTGTAAATACAGTTGATCTGAAGCTTTACAAAATAACTGCATCACAGAAACAAATTGTAGTGTTCCTCTAGCTTCTGTAGTTGTTAGTCTTGTAAATCTGTTTATAGATGAAGCTTATTTCAGTGTTTTGGGGGGGTTAAATGGTTTAAAAATAAATATTTAAGTTCTGTAAACTTTCATGAGCTTGTTCTGTTGTTCTGTTTTGGATTTTAGTAGCTGTGCAGAGGTGTGGATATGCCTCTTACAAACTTGTGTTCTACTTCAAGAAAGGTGTTCCTGGCACAGAGTCGCATGGTTGCTTTGAAAAAGTTTGGGCCCCCACCCCATGCTGTTCTTGTCTGGAGGACACCTACTAGTTGCTACGCCACAGGGAATGGATGGAGCAACCCCAGGGGTCAGTTTGATTCCATTCCTAAAGAGGAGCCTTCAGGATCTGTGTGCTCAGATGAACAGGCGTGGCTAGTGACAACATGGTAGAGGTGTCGGAACACTCTGATGTCATTGTGAACTTGTCATTGTGGAGGGGAGGTAGAAAGATGCCTGTGCCACAGTTACCTCGGCTTTCCCTTCAGCAGTCTCAGCCCAGATCTCATTTTAAAGAACTCCATCCAGATTTCTCAGAATTAAAAATGTTTTTACTTACATGTCGCTTCCCTTAAGGCATTCATTTTATGTGGGAGACCGAGGGGAGAGGTGATGGGAATTCCTCCCAATTTTGTAACTGGTGGCTCTATCCTGTTGACACAGGGTCTTTAATCTATGCAACTCTGTAAATGATTCTGGGTAGGTAGGGTTAGTGAATTAATTGGGAAATTGGAACTTGTCCTGTTTGTGATATGACTTCAACAAGTTGCTGAACCTATGGTGCCTCTTCTTTTCCGGTGAAATGGGTGGGATGTATACCTACCTCGTAGGACAGCGTGGGGAAAAACTCATCCGTGTGTGTATAATACAGCCTTTTTCTCTTGCAGCACAGTCCATTCAGGAAGTTTTTTTTATTGTACTGCATATGGTATTTCCGCACCTAAAATCTCTGTGCGTCATAACTATATATGACTATAACTCCTAAGAATGGCTATCTGTATTACTGGTTTCCAGAGAACAGTTGTCTTTTTTCCCCACCGTGTGTTAGTTATTGATGAACTGTGTAACTTAATCAGCAGTATTCTGTTGCTGGCAGATAGCTAACGGAAAGATATATCGAAATATTCATGCAGGCACCATCTTCTCGCTTGTTTGGTTCGCTAGGCTTCCCACTGTAGATTGAGAAGAATTGATACTGAAGTAGTCTTGTCAAAGTAGTCTGAATCGCAGAATAGAGAAATGTATTTGTTCTTGGGTAGGTGAGTCCTTTAGCAGTGTAACCATTCTTAAAACCCGTGGTCTCTGACTCCTGTAGTATGACTCCGTACAGTAAGCATGTAGTAACGTAACCACCTGTTCTTGCATTCAGTTGAATGTCTGTAGCTGAATAGGAGAGTACCTAGGTTCTTAATGTGTTCGCACAAAGTTTAGCAATTGTTAAAGGTCTGATTTTTATCACGCTGTTTTATGACTTAACACTGGAATAAAATTATTTTCTTTGCAAAGTTTTAGTGGTATGTATGTTGGCTTGTCTTATTTCACATTTTGCCAATAAATGTAGTAACACTTAATACAGAGATGAGGTGAATACACTGAAACCTGTCTTAGTGCTTCTCCAAACTGAAGTTCTTTGTATACTGTGTACATTTTGCTTCTTTTTGTATCCTAACGCGCGCACTTCTACCGAAACAGGTGCTGAACATCGTGCGTCTGAATTTTAAGATAAGATACATCACTTTCAGATAAAGCTAATGTGAACCTGTTACTTCAGTCTAAATGCACTGAGTAGCTTCGTGTTTTGACACTGTAATGCTGCTGTGCCCCCTTTCATAATCCTTGCTTGTGTAAGGGCCATGAAAGTTTACAGTTTCTGGGTACCTGTCTTTCACCCTCAGCAGACCAGGTCATTCCATGTCCTTTCTTCATCCTCGTTTTCTTCCCTAGTGAAACACAATAGATGTTCTTGCCTCTCCTGGGTGATTAAGACTGAGTGGGAACCATGGGGAAAAGGACTCACTCAAGGGTGCTTTCAGTTGTTCCTTGACATGTAAACCACTGCTTACTGCGATTGTTCCTCTATTTCAGCCGGTCCCAAGAAAGCCGGTTCATGCAGTGAATGAATCTAGCTTGGTGACATTAATTTCTGTCACTTACAAGCTGCTTTGTTCCTCTGCTGTTGTTGACCATCGTGTAGGATGTGCTAAGGCACAGTGCACACGCTGTGCTCTCTAGTCAATGGAAAAAACCCCAAAATAGTTCCTAAGTTCTTGTTTCTCCTTTTCAATATTGTTTTCCCAGTGTAGTCCTGAATGCCGGAGGTGGCAGCTCCTGGAGATCGGGTGGTGTGGCTGTATGCTGATCCCTGTTGGTGTGGGACTGTGTGCCTGTTCTGGGATATGCTCAAGGTAAAGCTGACCTGGGCCAGGCTTTGCCTGTGTCTCCACATGCTTTCAGGAGCTAACAGTGATTGCAAGTTTGCCTGTGTGCTGTAGGCGTGACCCGTAAGGGGCATTTCTCCGAGGGCTGTGTGCGCAGTCTGTATTTGATGCTGCTGGGTTTTTTAACCCTCTTACCAAATCATGCATGTAGACTGCCATGCTTAAATGCTGTAGTGAGTGGTGGTTCTTGCTCTTCCCAAGGTGCAGAGCTTTGGGAAGGGAAAGAAAGAATTCTTTATAACCAGAAAGGTTATCCCTTTTTTTAATGGAACGTGCCAGAGCAGCATGTGGGCTCCCTGTAGCTGACAGCTTCCTCAGCACAGGGTAACCAGGAGCAAAAGCAAACCTTACAGTGTGCTCTCTTGTTGATCTAATGCGTTTCTTTGGGCAGCTAACCAAGAATGTGGTTGTTTTCAGCAGCATTCAGGGATCTTGGTGAGTCTTTCCAGTTGCTGAGACAGTGAGGGCACAGAGGGAGCTGGCAAGCAGCTGTGTGAGAGGGAAGCCAGCCCAGCAGCTCCATGGAGCAGTGAGAGCTGCCGGGGAGCTGGGGGTGCAGGGAAAGGTGGGCTGGGGGGTCCAGGCTGCACAGGGCAGAAGGAGCAACCCAAAACTCTGGTGGGAGCAACTGATTTTTATTGCCCAGCTTCTAAAACAAAGGACAGCGATGCGCAGGGTGAGCAGTACCCGTAAGCCAAGTTCTTTTTACATTTTAACCTATTTTCTGTCTCTGTCCCAGCTTCCTTGTTTCTGAAATCCATTCTAGCAGGCCGCGGTTGTTTCTCAACTGTAGATTTAATGGGCTGTCCCACGCCTTACAGTCATGTCCTACAGATGCGTACAGGGTTGTTCTTAAAGAAAGGTAATAAGATCCTCCCCTAAAATCTTACAGAGGTGTCATCATTCTCCATTTTTCTGAGTAGGTTTAGGGTAATAATAAGTTCTTGTTATAAAAACAACTGCCAGGAAGTGTCTTTATACCTTTTCCCTTCTAGGGAGCAATAGATAAACCATCCACACCGTGGATGATGAGCAGTCCCGTCTCCTGCTCCTTCTTTATAGCTAGAAACAGCCCTGGTAAAAACAAGGGTGCACACCTGTAGCAAACAGGGAAGCTGCGAAGCACCATGGTTCCAGCAGACTTCCTAATGCCAAGGGTGAGCACCAGCTGCCTGTTTCTTTCCTGCCCCTTCCTTGAGAACTTCTTCCCCATGCTGCTTAACTGAGGCCTGATCTGGGGGACCAAGATTTAAGCAGGGCACTGAGGTAGCAGGGCTGTGGAGGCCAGAAAATAAAGCTAACGGGCCTGAGAAAAGCAGAGCTACACAGTATCATTTATTAACCTATTTGCCAGAGCTTGCTGTGGGATGCTGCTAAATGATTTACAAGCACGGCTGAGATGTTTCTTAGGGACAGGTAATGCGCTAAACTGGCCAGCAAGAAAGCAGAGCAGTTTGCTTGCTCCGTGGCTTAAAGCATCACAAGCAGCACCCCACACATATGACCTTGTCCTCAAGGGGCAGGTGCTGGAGGGAGGAGAGGCAGGATGGAGGAGGGGGGCTCCATGCTGGGGCACTGGCCGTGTCCACAGCGTTCAGCTCCCAGAGCAGCCTCTCCTGAAAATCCTGCTCCTCTCCAAACAGACCTCAAAAACCTTTCCCACCACTGTGCTTCCCTGCAGCTGTGAAAAAACAGATGTTTAAACCCTTCCATGAGATACCTCTTTTTCTTTTTTCTCCCTCCTTTGCTTGATGAAGATTCCAATGGTTGAACTCCAAGCATGGCCAGCAGCCACCAGCTTGGGCAGGACATGAGGTCCTTGCAGGGCTCTAGGAGAACCCTGGCCCCTTGTGTGTGGTGGCGGAGATGCACCGGCTTCCAAGCATGGTGCAGGAGTCGAGTACGACTTCTGAATGCTCCCTTGTTGTCCATTAGCACATCCTCTGTAGCTAAGAGCCCTGGCACTAAAAAACCCATCCATGTTTTCCAAGCGGTAAGCGGCCCTGCAAGCAAGGTTGTCACCCTGGCCACCTCTGCTCCCTCCGGCTGGTGTCAGGCACCTAGGTGAAATACCTGGAGGCCCCTCTGCAAGTCCTCTCTTCAGCAGCACTGGTGGCGAAGGACGCCTCCTCGTCCTCTTCATCCAGCTGGAGGCTGCCAGAGGACAGCCGCACCCGGGCCATGGGTGACCGCAGCACCCGGCCGTAGAGGGAGCAGTAGTCAGCGGCCAGGAGGTCGGAGTCGGAGTCGCTGGACTCGGTGCTGCTGCCCAGGTAGCGCTCGGTGGAACGCCGCAGCCCCGGCACCAGCCCTTGCTGGGCCGGCACGTGCCAAAACACGCCTGCTTTCCGGCTGCTCAGGGCAGGGCACGGCCCCAGGGGCCGGAACTCGGAGCCGTAGGGGAAGCGGATGGTTTTCATGTCCGACTGGCTCCAAGACCGCTTGGGAGGCTGCTCCTGAAGGCCGTAATCAAAGGAGCGAGCCAGCGACCTGCTCTCCTGCACTGGGGCCATGCTCGTGCCTGCTGCCGTGCACGCAGCCGCGCGATGGAACTCCCCGGTCCAGGTGCCGCTCGGGCTCTGCCTGGGGGGCTTTGCTGCCACAGGGCCACATCCACCCACTGGTCCTGCCGCGTCTTCGCCGGGTGCCAGTGCATGGCACGGGGGCTGTGGGGGCCTGTCCAGGTAGAAGAGGACCTGTGGGGGCAGGGCAGCCGCGGGCGGGGGACACGGCACGTCTGTGTACACCAGCGGCCGGGCAGTCACCTCCTGCATGTTGCCCACCGAGGTGCTTTTACTGTTCCCGGCAAACTGGTGGTGGGGCCGAAAGGATGTCAAAGGGTTTCTGGCGCCGAAGTGGTCGGTGGGCTCCCACGCCCGCTCCAGCTCCAGCTCGGCGTAGAGCAGGGGGAAGGCGGACGAGCTTTTGGAGTGGGGCAGGAAGGCGGGCGATGCTTCGGGCTTGGAGCGCTCCAGCTCGGTGGCAAACGTCACTTCCACGGTGGAGCTCCGGCGCCGGCTGTCCAGCGTGGGCTCGGAGGCGTGCACCCCGTTGGCGTGGTAGGACCCCCGGCCGCCGTAGGCCAGGCGCAGCTCCTCCACCTGAGCAGGGGCAGAGGGTGGGCACCCAGACCCCCAGCTGGGCGGGGGGACAGAGTGGGGCTGGCAACGAGCCCCCAGAGCTGAGGGTCTGGCTTGGGCTGCAATGCCAAGACACCCCCCGGGCACGGCCCTGCCTATCGCGGACCCCACGGGGACATACCTGCTTCGAGACGTCCGTCAGAAGGTCTGGGGAGGAGCGGCACTGCCTCTCGTCGTAGCGGGATGTGTAGTGCTTCCTGCAAGACCAAGAGGGTGGGTGGGTGGGTGCGTGGCCAGGAGGGTCCTGTGCCCTGCCCCCACCTGGGCACTGCCCCTCTCCGTGCCCCCCGGTACCTCTCGAAGGGCAGGCTCTTCATCTTTGCCTTCCTCCCATGCTCCAGCAGCTGCCGCTGCGTCCTCCCGCTGCAGCACAGAGGGAGAGTGTGAGCAACACCCCCAGCCCCAGCCCTGGGGGGACCCCCGTGCCCCGGGTGAGGGGAGGGGGCATAGCAGGACCGAAGCAATGGTCTCTCCAGGAAAAGCAGCTGGTGGGCATCACCCCCACCCCCCACCCCCATCCAGCCGGGGCCAACACCAAGGGGAAGCTCAGGGCTGTCCCCACGCCCTTCCCGGCCCCAGCAGCTGGGTTTTCCCCCGGGACTTTACCTGTAGCGGAAACTGGAGCCCTTGCTGCACAGAAGGGCTTTGGGCTTTGACTTGGGCTCTTCAGACAGCCTGAAGAAGGCATGGTACTCCACGCATGTCTTCCAGAAAGCCTTGCAGGTGTCCCGGCTCACCATGGTGAACTCCAGCGTGTCCTTGCACAGCTCCTGCACGGCCAGAGACAAGCCAGCCGGTCTCAGGGTGCGGAGCCAGGCTCTGCTGTTTGCCCTCCTGACCCCCCAAAATCTCACACCGGGCTGCTGGTGGCTCCAGGCAGTGCAGCGGCACCATGGTGGGGACACAGGAGTGGCACGTGCCACGTTCGAGGGGGAAGGAGCATCAGCCATGAGCAGCAGGAATGGATTTCATTCAAAATCAGAGAGACTGTGCGTGGCCGACCTTCGATCCGCAGCTGCCCGCTCCTGAGCCTGGCAGCTGCCTGCAGCATGGTACTTACAGAGACGTTGGCGTGGAGCTTGATGAGAAAATGCTTCCTCTTGAAACTCAGTTTGCGAATTTTGGACCAGTTGAACGTGTTGATCTTTGTATTGCCCTGCAAGAAGGGACACAGAGGTTATGGCAGGACAGGGCATGCCAGGAATTCAGAAATGCCATGGGCCAGGACCTGAGCTCGCAGGACACCGCGTGATTCTCTGCTGCAGCTCTCAGTGCTGCTGGGGTCTGGGGAAGGGGTGCTGGGCTTTGCTGTTTGGCTCTCTTCTCCATTAGCTGGTCCTAAAAGCAGAGATGGAGGTTCAGGGCTTAACTCTGCCTACTGACGCTATTTGTAAAACTGCAGGATCCCAAGACAAATCTCACAGAAGTCAAGGCAGGGTCCTGTCTGTCCCAGCTCGAAGGTCACATGAGTTAATGCAGAATTGACTCCCCCAGAAGAAATAAAACCCCTCCTCTCCTTTGCTGGGAAGCACGGCAGCTCACTCCCATACCTCTAAACTCAGCTTAAGCAGGCTGCAGGCATACCTTACCCCTCATTATCATTACCTATCAATTGATACGTATTACAGTAGCAATTTAGATGCGGTCCCACAACACTGGTGTGGCAGCAGGACCAGGTAAAATTGTGTCACTCCATGCTGTGGCACTGAGACCCTCTGAGCTTTCTGGGAGAGCCCAGGTTTTAATGGGCTCACAGATGCCTTAATCACACGTGAGGGGTGTTTATGGCTCTGAATAAATAACTGGGTCTGGCAGCACTAATTATGAACAGCAGACCCACAGCTAGGACATTTTTTTTTTTCCCTGCTCTGGCAAGATGTTCCCAGGTTGGAATTAGCCAGTGTGGGAGGCAAGCACTGCTTCACGCCGGCTGCGAGGAAGTTTGTATTTATTCTGCAGCTACACCGTGATTACAGCATTATGTAATTGCACAGACGTGAGGTGGCTATTTTTGCTGGAAGATTATACGGTGAACACATGTGATGCAGCCGTGTAACCTGCGGTGCTTACACCGCCGCACTCATGGCAACAAGGGCCAACAGAGCGGGGGTGGGCACGGCGGCACACAGTGGGTACTGGTGGGGGTGGTGGGCTGAGCCCTGCAGCCACATCCCGGAGCATCACCTGCACATCTCCTGGGGCACACTCCTCGTAGGATTTGGGAGGGTTTGTAGCACACAGAGGGGACAAAGGTCCCCCCGCAACTGGAGGGGATGCCCGTGGGGAGAGGGCACCCTGCCCAGGTGCTGTCCGCCCACCCTGAGCCCCGGGCTCACCCGCAGGACCAGCACGCCCATGTGTGTCACAGCCAGGTTGATCTGTGTCCCCTCGCCATCGCTGGCGGGGTGCGGGCGAATCCCGTACATCTCCAGCTTCCTGGCCACGTCCAGCAGCTGAATGTCTGACTCGGCCGGTGTCTTCCCTCTGGAGCCACAAGTGCAGCAGGAGGCAACAAGAGTGAGAAGGCAAGTGCTGAAATGGGCTGAAAAAATGCCATTTCAGCCATGCGCCTGCTGGCATCACACCCGCCCCATCGCCGGCCGTGCCTGCTAATGGGACCAGTCCCACTGGCAGGTGTCCGGCCGGTGCTTTGGGTGGGTGGTCTCGGCACAGCCCAGCCCTTACCTGTGTCTCCGGTGGTAGTGCATGATCTTGTTGTCCAGGTACTCTTGGTTGGGCAGGTACCTGTGGGTTGCCAGGTGCTGCTGGTCTGTCTCCTCATGGAAGTCCCCCAGCTCGGCTGCAGGGCATACGGGGGAGCGTGGGTTAGGATGGAGAGGGGACCGCAGGGGGAACCCCGGCTACAGAGCCAAAGCCCCAGGGAGCGCGGGGTCCCTGGGGAAGGGGCACAGTCCCTGCAGGCACTCGCCTGCCCTTACACTGCAGCAGGTGGGAGACAAGCAGCGCCGCGCTCTTGTCGCTGCAAGGCAGCCGCCCCAGCGCCAGGTCCTTCTTGATCTGGAGGGTGAAGAGGTACCTGTGGAGGGGGACAGGAGCATGTCCTGGCAGGGAGCCGGCCTCAGCAGACTGCCGGGCGCCGGGCTGAGCCGCGAGGGCTCTGCTGCAAGGGGAGCAGGCTGTCCCTGCACCTCTCCCTGCGCTTGCCCGTGTCTCAGCCCAAGGGATGCTGGCCCATGGGGTCACAGGAGGAGCACGCAGCCCCTGCAGAAGGCTGTAGCTGGGCACCACTATGAACAGTACGCCCCTGCCATTGAGATGCCCGTTAGTAGGTTTCAGAGTTAACATTCCTATATGCTTTGGAGGGCATTTGCATCTCTCAGGGCTAACATTCTACAGAAGCACTGTCTTATTTTTCTTCCTAGTTCCTGTTCGCAGTGCTTTCTCTAAAACATAAGGGCTAACAATGTCATTTTTAAAAATAAAATTTAGTTCTTTCAGAACACAGCTTGAGGCAGGAGCTAGACTGAGCGGTCAGACTCCATGCCCAACTGCTAAAGCGTTTGGCAGTAAAATTGCAGCCTCTTAAGACGGCTGATCCTTCAAGTGGATTTTGTTTAAAAACAGAGGATCAAGAAAAGACATTCTCTTGGGTTTTGTTTTACAAAGTACAGAGCTCTTTCAATACTTAGAATAACCACTGCTCACAGACATGTTCGGGTGGATGAAGATAAGGAATTAAATACATGCTTAACAACTGCAAAAATACAGGACTGCATGGTAAAAAAGTAACAGAACAAGTACTGTACCTGGTCAGCTCTTCTCTCAGATGGCCGGGGTCCACTGGGAAAAATTTCACCATAAATTTGAAAAGAACCTCCTTAGGATCTTAAAACACAACATCTTCATAAGTTTTCTTTTACGTGTCTATTGGGAACATTTACAACTCTCTTCACACATGCTGTCTCCTTACAAAGTAAACTACCCTGGACCCTTACAAAGCAGGGATGGAAACCCTGAACATCATGGACTGCAGCCTGCTCCCAAAAACCAGCCTGCCCAGACCCCCAGTGTTACCACTGGAAGCAAACAGGGGGTTGGACACTTAAATAATACTAAAGAGAACATGCCCCAGCAATCCTTTAAGTCACAAAGACCTCTGCTAGGAGGGGAGTTCCGTGGAGCAGTGCCGGGGGTACGTGTCTGGAGTGTGGCCAGAGCCCCGGTGTAATTGCCACCAGCGGGGCTGTGCATTAAACTCAGCCATCCAAGCACTTGGGATGCAACAGCTCCGTGGGAGGCTGTTTGGGCAAAGAATTTTTGTGGGATGAGTGAGAGCAAGCGGCCAAGCCCAAGGCAAAGAACATGGAGGGAGGGAAGCAATTTTGTAGGCACTGACTGTCCCAGGACACCATGGGACGGCTCAGGAGCTCCTGGAGGGACAGGCCAGAAGGGACATGGAAAAAGAAATTGGTGCCTGAAACAACCCCATTTCTGGTGCACCTAGGAAGGGGAGGCTCTTCACACGTTCTCCCCCCCTTACGGGGAAATTTGTGCAAACACTGTACTGCAGCCTGCCCACTGCAAATACTGGGGGCACGGCCTCGTGCTCTCAGCTACCTCTTAGTCGCCGTGTCTTCGGGGAAAATATCATTTGGTTCATCGTGGGGGTGGAAACGGGCATAGGCTGAAAGGGGCACTGTGTTAACATCGGTCACGACAGGGGATGCTGAGCCTGAATTCAGGTCAGGCTCCGCAGCATCTCCGTGCAGTGGCGGGGGGGCTGGGGGGCTGGCGAGGAGCAGCCGAGCCTGCGAGGCACAGGGCTACCCCTGCTTCACGCAGGCGCTTGGGCTGCTGAGAGCTGCCAAGGGGGAGGGAGGGCATGCAGGGAGGGATGCCCACCGCCCTGCCAGCGCAGCGACGCACGCGCACGCACGCAGCCGCCCCTGCGCCTCGGCCAAGCTGTCAGGCTATTAACGGCTCAAGCCTAAAATGGTGCAGGTAGCAGATTGCAAAGGCAGGGGTGTTCCTACAGGGTTTTATACAGGCTGCGGGGTCTTTGCAAACAATCCGGCCTCACACTAGAAAATGAGCTCAGGTAAAAAACCAGAGCCCCCATCCCCAAGCAAGAACACTGCACAAACGTGTCTGCGCTAGTCTGTCACTGGTAGCGATTCAGAATTTTATTCTTGAAATACTTACTTTTAACTTGCTTTGTTATGGGTTTTAGCGGTTCCAACCAGACCTGAAAGAGAAAGCAAAGAACCGGGTGAGTAAACGGCACAAGACGGAATAAAAGCAGCAGCGTTATGCTGGAACGCAGCACAAAAACGCCGGCCAGCTCGGCTGCAGCAAGCTGTCCCGCTGGGCACCCTGCACAAACGGCCATGGAGAAACCCCACGTGGCTGCAAACGGGCTTTGCCAACCAGCTGGTGACCCCCCCCCTCGTAGCATCCATGTTTGAGGCGTTTTTGGCACCACGGCAAAACTTGCCATTGACATTTCCCATGTGTCATTTTCAGGGAGGTGCTGGCGTGCCCCCACCCGTGCAGACGGCTGCTGCGAGGACATGGCACGGTGCAGTGTGGGGGCCCCACGCCACGAGCCCCACACCACGAGCCCCACTCACGTGGTTCCCAGCCTGGCTGCGGAACTCCAGCCCAAAATACTCCTTCTCCACAAGGTTGAGGTGGCTGCAGGTGAGGTTGAACAGCCCTTTTCCGCAGGATTTTTGCTAGCAAACAAACACACCGCAGAAGCAAAGGGTTAGGCAGTGCTGACAGCAGTGGCGATGGGATTTCAGTGGGATAGGGGAGAAGGCTGAGCTCCCTGCCTTCATCCCAAGGGGAGCTGTGGGATATTTCCTGATCATGCTGCAGCAGCATCTTAATAAATGTTGTTGGCTTCAGCATGTGGGACAGGACGACTACATGCTGTGCTCCCCTTACCTCGGCTCTTGGAAATCATATTTTAAATAAAGCATAAATTATGCTTGGAAAGCATAATTTAAGTAAATACCTACAGGAGCAAAACACAATCTAATTTTGAAACTTTTGAAATGGCGAATGCCTTCTCATCGCTTCTGTATTAAGGAATGTAAACCAGAAAAATAAAGAAGAGGAAAGAAATCTTGCTTTTGGCCCACCTTCTGCAACCATCACTGTCTGGGCAGCCCTATGCCTGGCAAGCCAGTGAACGATCCCCAGGACGAGCATCATCTGAATGAGGGACGGCCATGGCAAATTACGAGCAAACGGGAGCACGCCTCAAACCTGTGCAGCAAGCCTGTGTGCCCCGACAGCCGGCGACCGGATTGCTGGGGACAAGCTGCTATTATGGGCAATGGTAATGAACAGCAACAGGACCCTGCGGAGATCCTGGGCCCTGGGTCATCCGTGTGCTTTAGTAATATTAATTAAGTGGCTCTACATGCTGATAAGGGAGGCCAAGCTGTATTTATTCCCAGTAAACAGAAACACTCGGAGAGTGTTTTGCTTGACTTGTTGCTGTGCTGCGTAACACGGCTGGGGAGCTATCCAGGAGGCTCCTACTTTGGAAAATGCTCCAGAAAGCACCAGAAACGAACCTGGCAGTCACCCACCCCAACAAAACCCCTGCTACTCCTTTATCAGCTCGTGAAGAGCAGACCAAAACTGAGCGTGGGTTAGTGCTAAAGCAAGGCAGAGCAGAGGCGCTGGGTTAGACAGCTGCTAAACTATGGCGTTTCGGGTGACAGGGGTGAGGGCAGGCTGCGGCTGCCTGTGCCAGCAGCTGCTCCTGGCAGGGATGGGAGGGACCCGGCTGCTGGTGGTGATGCACACTAATAACCACCTTGCACGGCTTCTCCTGGGATGAAATTGCTGGCTCTGAGGTGAAGGACTGCTGAAAAGTGATAGCGTAATAACAGCATTCGCTCTGCAGCACTCCCGGTTCTCCTCAAAATTACTAGATCACAAGGGTAATTAAAACAATTATAAATGTTTATTTCCAAGCTAGAATTTTCTAGCATGAAAGGCCTTGGCCTTTGTCAGGCAGCCAGGAAAGACAAGCATTTCTTACTGGGTTATTACCCACCGCATGTCTGCTGGGAGCAACCCGCTTTCCTCCAACCCAGCACTGCCCGCGGCAGGCACCGCCGGAGCCGGGTGGCCCCATCCCCAGGAAAACCTGCTCGCTGGGCAGACACGGCCCTGCTGATGCAGGGGCTGGTTTAAACGCGGGGCCTTTCCCCTCGCAGAGCGCTGCTTGTGGGTCCCATCCTGCGTTTGTGGTACCCAGGGCCCGGCCCGCGCTGCCTTCAGTCGCGCTTGGGCAGCAGGAGCCCTGCACGGTGAGAGCAGCGGGCGCTGTGTTGGAACAGTGCGGTGCAAGGCAGGAGCATGAGGTGTGGGGCTGGCTGCCCCACGTCTGATGCAAAATGTGCCTTCGATGATGTCGCAGGGCCAGGTTCACACCCACAGGCAGAAACCCCTGTGTAGAAGAGGGTGGCAAGGAGAGGCTGCGCTTGCCCCTCCTCTCCTCGGTGGAAGTGCTGGGACTTTAAGCAGTGTAAGAAAGCAAGAGGCACATCCAGCGGCAGACAGCAGCCTACAGGACACACGGGGACGCGCACACCCCTCCGCAAAGGACACCCTGGCAGCACTTGCGCTCCAACAGCAAAGCCATGCTTCTGCAGCATTCCCTGCAGCACAGGCTGCTGCACCCAGGTCTGAGGTTTAGCGGGGAGCGACAGCCTGTGGGATTTGGTGTGATCTTTCTCCAGCACCTTGGGAGATGCCTCCCATGCCAGGCATGCTGGTGTCTTCTGCGTGGTTGCAGCTGGCACGCAATGCCATGCACCAAAAGCCACCAGCTGGTGTGCAGCCAGCTCTGCGTACCTCCTGTCAATGAATCCCCACCTTAACTCGTCCTAAGGGAGATGAGACCATGGGAGACTTTGTCCTTCATTCAGCTCCAGCAATTAGATTTTCTGTACTTGCTTGGCTTGTCTTTTTCTTCTATTTTTTTTTCCTTCCCGCTGAATCTTGCCCTGTAGCAAATTCCAGGAGCAGAGATGCCCTGGCTTTGTCTGCGCAGGCTGCAAAGTGCTTTGTCCTTTCGGTGCTGCTCTGGGAGGCTCTGGAGCTGCCCAGGCTCAGGCTGCTTTGCTTAAACCCTTTCCAGAGAGGAGAGCGACTCTGTTGGTGACAGCACATGCCAGGTCACAGCTCTAGGTATTCAGGGAAGGAAGAAGGGAGGCAGCTTTGCAATATCTCCTCTCAGCGCAAGAAACCCATTAGAGAGTGACCTGTGACTGTCCCTGTACCCAGGCACCCGGGCAAGGGACCCCGGTGCCCTCCCAGTGCAAGGCACAGGGCTCACTGCCAGGGTGGGCAGCATCCCGGCAAGATCCCGTCTGTGCCATGGCTCAGCCCTGGGGTGTTCAGCAGGGAGGGCACAACAGGGGACATTCAGAGATGTGCCAGGCCCCCACCACCCCCTGAGCTGGGAGCTCAGACCTGGCTTGCCGGCTGCCATCCTGGGAACCGCCTCCAGCACCCAGATGGAGGAAATCCCGGGAGCTCAGCAGCCACAGAGAGGGTGCCGGGTCCCGGCTGTCGGCGAGGATGCAGATGAAGGCAAAAGGCTTTCCAGGCCAGCACCCTGCACTGGGAGAGGAGCTCATTCCTGGGCAAAGCCGGACTGGCAATGAGACCTCATGGCACGTGCCGGCGGCTGCGATACACACATGAGGCAGGTACAGACGCATACGCCAAGCGTGAGGCGGAGGGAGAGCCAGGCCTGCTGTGTTCTCTCTTTTGTCATTTTCCCTCCCATTATACTCAAGTACGACACATTCAAAAGAGCTTTCCAAAGTCAGGAGGGGTTTAGGGAGAGTGGCTTGAAATATCTGCTCAAAACTTAGCCCAAAGCGGTCCTTTTATAATGGAGAAGTCACTAATTCAACTATTCATTTAGCATACCCATACAGCATCAAATGCATCAAATGCCTAAAAGGGCTTTCCAATACCATTCCATGCGAAAAAAGGAAATGACCAGGAGTTCCCCTAATGGAAGCTATTTGCTGCAACGTGTCGTGCAGAGCTATAGCGCCCTAAGTGTTTTGGGCAAATGAGAAAGCAGAGATGGAAAAAACCGCAGCAACATTGTACCAGCAGCAGCTTTGAAATCGTCTCTCATTACGCCCTGATCTAATCAATATGAAATAAATAAAAAAAGGCACTTTAAAACAACTAGTCTCATTTTTAAGTGGATACCAGCTCTAGGATACGTTAATTAAACTAAACTAAAAAACTTTCATACTGTGCCAAGGGATGGCATTGCTTTACAATCCTCTTTTGTGCAAAATGCTATTGCAAAGAATAGGAGCCATGCATCAAGACTGAGCAATTCTCAGGCTGTGCTATAAAACCAGGAGTCTAGGAAATGTAATAGAACTGGAAAAAAAGCTCTTTCATATTAAACACAAAACGCAGGTAAGTGCTAGAACTGATCTACTTGAATTAGCTAATTCAATTAGCTACTGTGATTACCAAATGCTAACCAACAGTAAATGTTCAATCACACTTGTAAAAAGATGTTTTTAACACATAGTCAAGATAAATCTAGTTTCAGTTATCTATATACATATATAAAGCTAACACCATAGATATTAATACTTAACATCTAAAACTTATTTCAGAGCTAACATTTATTAAATGTGAATTATTAATGACAGCATGTTGTGGGACACTGTCATGCAGAAAATAAGATACCGTGAGCTTTTTCCCCTCACTATTCTTAAACCCACAGAGTTTTCTTTTTCAGCTGAATGCCCAGGAAGAGACACATGCAGATGTTTCTCACCTGGAGTAATTTGGTTAAATATGCTATTTTTATTCTGTTCCCAGATTTTTCTTCCTTGTTGAACACTTATACTGGCACACAGACAAATGAGAGAAGAACTCGACACTTGTCAAGAACATCACTTCATATTAGCTGACTTCCAAAAGGCAATACCAGATAAGTAAAAGCCATTCCTCCTTCGTTATAAACAATGCCAATAACAAGGAAGAGTGGGAGTGTGTTGGTGCTGAAAGACACTTAGCAATCAGCACTATAACCTCTTGGTTTGGATTTCAGGCTCATTTTCCTTTTTTTGTTGTTTGTTGTTGTTTGTTTGTTTTTTTTTTAAAAAAAGCTAAAACGCAGAAGCTATCAGAGCCCATACAATCCTTCAGAGTAGCATTGACTTCAATAATTAGCACAAAAAATCCCCCAATAAGAATATGATACCCACTTACATCAACTACAAAGATCTTCTGGGAGTCATCCAGAAACTGGACTTTCAGGTGCAGCATCCTCGAGCATGTGGCTGAGCGTGCGGCAGGCGCGGCAGACCTAGCGATGTGAGCGGTGCGCCGGGAAGGGAGCCCTGACTCCTCTTGCACACATAATTTCCCTCTCAGCTGGATGGAGAAGGCTGCAGTCACAGATGTGGAGCGGAGGCTGGAGTGAGGGAACTGAACGCCTAAAACCAAGTTAAAACCCACTGAATTGATACCTCCCCTGGTTTAAATACCACCACTGAGTTAAGGGATGTTTTCCCCCGGTGAATGATGAGTGTATTAATAGGCGAAAGGCTGTGCAGCAGCTCTGCAAGGGTGGCACTAATGGGGCTGGGATAAACGCTGAGCTTTTACAGCGGGTGATGAGCAATGTGAGGAGCAAAGGGAGCCCACGCTTTGCACCGCAGGGTCAGGGAAGAAGGGCTGGGTGGTGTTCCTGCCCGAGTCACCGACAGCGAGCATCGCCTTTTCTCTGGTCTGGTTAAGGTGCAGGGAGACCAGCTGTGCTCGCTCCCCGAGGAGGGCAGATAAGGTCCTGTCCACTAGGCAGCTGTGTGCGGGATGGACAGATGCACCGATGTACTCCACCAGAGACTGGGAAATGTTCCCACCTGAACCTGAGGCCAGGTGGAACTTCTTCCTGGGGAGGCAGGGGAGGACCTGCTGCTAATTCCCAGCTCACACCCTGGTCTGGCAACTTGGTGAAGTCTCACAAGCCTTTCGGACAACCTCATTCTGATTCCACACCCGAAAACCCCACGTCCCCACACACTAGCTCAGGGCTGTTTGCTCAGCCAGCTGAGCCCTTAATTTTAAATACCCTGGACCCTGCTACCAGCATCCTGCATCCCGCCAGCTCTCCCTGGAAGGACTTCAGTCCACCGAGTGCATCCAACCCCACATTAGGCTGGATGGTATTGCACTGATTCAGAGTCTTCTTCAGCCTCTCAAATACTCCGGTGGTTGCCAGGATGGACTGAGTAGAGCAAGAAACAAGAAGCCTCCTTCCTCCCAGACCCCATCCCCTCTTTTTTCCAAGGTGAACTTCCACACTGGTCCTTAGGGTTTGCTCCTTTGCTCCCCTGTTGGCCCGGGAAGCAGGGGCACCTGCAGGGCCGATGCTGAGCCACCACGGCTGCATTCTGCAGAGCCTCCCGAAAAGCTGAGCCGCCAGCACTGGGCAGCAAGTTCAGCCACCATCCTCCAAAAAGGCTCACTCTGGGCCCTGGGGATAGGGGACGAAATGCCCCAACCCCCCTCAGTCCCTCCTGAAGTCACTCCTGAGAGAGGAGCAGGCTCTGGGAGAGCAAATTCTGGCAGAGACGAGATGCGATGTGCTGCCTTGCACCACTGTTGCTGCAGCTCTGCGTGCTTATCTTCAGATTCAGTTTAGAGTAAAGGAAAATAAGATAGATAAAGTTACGGAATAGAGATCTGCCAGGGGTTATTAAACACCATAGACCAAAAGGCAAGAACCGGCACCTGGCTCATTGCTGAGAAGGAGAAGCACTCACCTTGTTTTCCACACTCAAAACATTTGTTACTGGCAGCTGCTGGAGACTGGGACTCACCTCGGTGGCCTTTGGTCTGTGGTGGCCTTTCATACATGCAGCTTAGACCTCCTCTTCCTCAGCCGGGGCTGCCAGGGGAACATCCACGTTCACTCCTCACCCAGCCATAACCCTCCCGACTGCAGGGCCAGCAAACACCACGGCTGCTCGCCTGCCGGCGCCGGGAGCAGGATCAGGGCAGAGCCAAAGCCCTTCTGAACACGCTAGGCAGACAACAGGAGCATCGTCCGCTGGGTACTACATCTAAGGCACGGCATGAATACTGCAAAACAGGGAAAATTCTTTCCAGAATAGGGTACTTACAACATTCCTGCTGCCACACCAGAAGGAACTGTTTCACTCTCAGCTACAGCCCTGGCTTACATTCTAGTTGCTTTAAGTTTTTATAAAATATGACACATAAGAAGTATTTTCAAAAAAAAAAAAAAAAAAAAAAAAAAAAGAGCCTGAAAGTACTGAGTTTGGCTTAAAAAGAGAAGAAGGAGGGAACGACAATAGTCTCCTGATCCATGCAGGGCTATTCCAGGAGGACGGATCAGCAGTTCCCAAGCTATGGGGAAAACAAAGAAATTGCTAGAAATTGCAGGGAAGATCTGAGTTAGGTCCTAGGAAAGACCCTTAAGCTGTGAGGCAGGAGAAATACTGGAACAGGCTGTAAATCCAGGGGTGACTCAGACACACGTCTGTCAGGGACAGCCCAGGCACACTTGGACCTGCCTTTAAACCTTTAACAATGACTATCATTTTTCACTGACTTCACGAGACACATTATATCTCGAGCATATCTCAACAGTTATAGCTGACTCACCACATCCTGCTCTTCTAAAAACTTCTGCCTCAGAACCATTCTATTTATTGAATATAATAAGCAACGATACATCTGCATTTGCATCAAGTTTTGCCTGCCGAACATCAGCAAAAGTCTGACATCGCTCTGCTGAAACTACTTACTTGTAATTGCTGGGAAAATGAAAATTAATGCATTTTTTATTTCTGTTTAGGTGGGTTTTGCCCATTAGCATCCAACTGCGGGGTAAGAGCTCTCTGACCAGCATTTTGTTTTGATACCAAAAGGTAACATGAAGCAGCAGCATTTTTCCTCTCCAGTTTGCCCCAGTCCTACCCATAAACATCCTGCAGTGGTGCTTCTCCTCCTCGCTCACATTCCCACCGAGAGCCGTACTTACAGCAACACAACATCACAAATACTATTCCCCGAGAGCAGCTCCACAGACACCCTGGCGTTCATCAGCATTAATAACTCTGCAAAATGATGAGACCGACAGGAGGGGCGAGCTTCTGCGCGTGAACGCTGGCAGGAGCGAAGGTGAACATCCCCAGCGTTAGACTGGGGATTAAGACAAGTTTAAAGATGAGTTGCGTTGTCTGACAGTCTCACACCGGGTGGGTCCAGGACAGGCGATGACACGATTACATGCTAGCTATACAAATTATTTGCATTGCTGCTCAGCCGGTGAGGATTACCAGATCGACAGCGATGGGGGTTTTGGGAGCAGCTCGGTTGCTGCGTGGGCAGCTCTCCCGCCCGCAGGCATCCCAGCAAAACCAACAGACCCCAGTCCAGCACAACTTGCAGGCACATGTGTGGGAGCAGAGCGTGGCCGTGGCATAGTGGGAAGCACGGGGACCCAATTGCACTAATAATAAAAGAAATAGGTTTAGCTGAGTTTAAGCAGTAAGCCAAATTAAAAGTCAATCACCTGACTCACCCTGCATTAGTATTATTATTTTTTTGTTTAGTAACACTTTCCAGTGGTCAAGGAAGCAGTCATATCAAATCTTGCTCTTGTGATTATAGTTTTACCTCAGCTTCAGCAGCTGAGGTAAATGGTTCTTTTTACCTACCTGTAATAACCGAGTAGGAAATCGCAAATAACCTCGATTACGCATGAAAGACTCCAAACGCGATTGCAATTCCAGACACTGACAGACAAATTAAACAGAAGTGCCAATTTTTCTTTGAAGTCCTATTAAGATATACTCACACCACACTACCGAAATACTGAAATCTGATTCCCGCCCCCCCATTTCTCTCCTGTTTTCAACCTGTGCAGCACCGTGTTTGATCTGCAGGGATGGAGCAGAGCCCCGCGGCTGAGGGATGGAGCAGAGCCCCGCGGCTGAGGGATGCTGCGGCCACGCGAGCCCGATCCTTGCTTCCACGCTCCCTCTCCTGGAGGTTGTGCCCAACGACACACACCGGAGACCAGTTCGCAGGGAGGAGAGGTTCAGGAACAGCAGCAACACAACCTGGCGTGCTTCGGTGTATATGGTTGACTTTTCTTCCTTTTTCATATTTTATATGCTATGTAAGAACTAATACCTGGCACTGAAGAAGGCAGTTTGCTGTAAGCAAATGCAAATGCCAGAACAAGCTACACAAGAAACTAAATAATAGTCTGATATCATCCAGAACACATTATCTCATTTTTAATACGCCCGTTGCACTCTGGTGTTGGCACAGCTATATAAAAAGCACTCTGTGATGCTTAATTCCAACAGATCGCTTCAAAGACACGAGAAAGCAATTTATACAGAAAAAGAAAGCCTTGTGAACACACCAAGTCAAAGGAGCGCTGGTGCCTCCAAAGACGCAGGCACCTCTTGGCATTCGGTCATTTCTAGCTAGGAAGACGCACCTCACTGCATCTACGTGGAAGTGCAAAGCACAGGACTTGTCTATGCTGTCCTTAAGTTGTTTCAAGCATGAACTGTCCCAGGTTCACTTGCACACCCCCACACTAACAAGCTAAAAGGATTGCCAGCTTACCAGTAATCCAGCAGTCCTGTGACGAGGTCTCCAGATGCCCAGGCTCTCTGTCCTCGCAAGCGCTGTCCGGGAGTCAGACCGATCAACCCCCCTCGCTACAGCTCTCCGTGAGTCACGGGCAGGTCTTCCCTAGGTCGTGCCCCAAGCGAAATCACCACGGACCCCACATACCACACCGCAGAAATATGAACGACTGGTGGGCAGTGCCTGCTCCTCTGCTCACACAGCTCTGGCAACAGAGGGTTACGAGACTAGAAGCAGCAGCACCTCTTCAGAAGGGAATTAAAGGCCAGGATGGTGAAAACCTTTGCTGAGCATCATCAGGAAGGATCCCACAGCCAAAGGCTTCGTCTGAGGAATCTGCCAAATTGAGTCTGCAAAGCTGGGTGAAGAGACTGAATCCTAGTGGAAAGGATGGAGTTCTAAGGAACTATACTGCTTATTTTCATGGCAGATGTGGTTTCCCTCTTGGCTCAAGACAACTAGCTCTGGTTGAGTAAGCCCTTCATTACATCTAGGCACAGAAAGGCACGTGTTATCCAGGTACCTCCAGGCCGATGGATCAGACCTGTCTCACCACATGGATCTTCATCCCAAGTTTTGTTAACATGTTTCCCACCCAGGTAGCCTCTCTTCTCCCACTCCCTTCTTTACCTTTCATTCTTCCTTAAAAGACCCTTACCGCACTTCAGTCCTACCAAAGCCCGCCAAATACCAAGTATATAGCTCAAAGCAGAGCTAAAATTGTGTCAAAGCCATTCTTCATAGCAGGCAGTGGAGGGCAACAGAGTAGCATCCACCTGAAGCTGGGACCTTGGTACTTCCGTAGTGATCCAAGGTAATCCCCGTCTCATGGTTCCTCTCCCAGGGTCTTCTGGCAGATGGTAGTGGCTACGAGGCAGATGTGTTTCAAAGAACAGGAAACATTCCCACATCATGACTGTCCCAAAGTTTCAGAGGTACATTCATAAAACCTTCCTAAGTTAGTGATTTGGACCCCAAGATGAAAAAAATCAGATGGCCTGAGATACCGTGCTGACAACTAACAGAGAAACAGCTTAGATAGCTAAAAGGAAAAGAACAGCTGGATTCCAAGTACTTCTGACCATAGGCCCTGAAGCTAAGAATCTTTCTTCTAACCCATAAAAAAATACACCTGCATTACTGAAATTAGATGTAGGGCATTTGGCAGGTCCATGCTAACTCCCGGAACAACAAATGGAAATCAATGCCAGGATCAGTAACGTGACAGCGGTCGCAGAGACACGGGGCTGCAACGGACTTCAGGGGGTCACACACGACCACCCCATGTACGGAGGCAGGAACTACAGACACCACACGTGCTCCTTCCTCAGCAGCAGTTACCTGATGTCATCTCTGAAAATTTTCCGCCACCTCCACATATCTGCAGCTTGCTCCAGCACTTCAGCTGTGCTCTGCGAGCAGCTTTCTCTTTTTTACAACATAAATCAGCTTTGCTGAAAATTCAGTTTATTTCTTATTTTCCCATAGCAGCCATGCTGTTGCTGATTACACGACCATAATTAATTTGCTTTTAAGAACAAAAGTCTAAGGTCTATTACAGCACTAGGGTGAATCCCAAGCTGATGATTAATCATCCTATCTGCCAGTTCCCAAAAAGACAAGTAGCCCTTAAGGAATGGCACAAACAGCAAACATATTTTCTCTTTTCTGGGCTGACCAGATAATTTAAATCTAACGTCAAAGCAGATTTTCTAAGGACATAAAACTGGATGAACTAGTCAGCCTAGAGGCAGGAAAAAAGAAAAAAAATTAACTTGAAGAGCCAGAAATTTCCCAGAAAGCTGATGGTCTGTTTGGTTTACTGAGCTGCAGTCATTTATCAATTACACCTTTTAGCAGAAGCATAAGAAATCTAAGTCTGAACCACTTACATTATAGCATCACAAATGTATGAAATTTACTAACGCTCTTCATAAATCTGAAAACATAACTTTGTTCTTTAGGTTTTAGCCTACTTATTTATTTACATGCAAGAAGGCCAATTTCAAAATTATGCTACAATGCTGGTGCATCTCATTCCAGGGAAGTCCCTCCTCATCTTTAACACAGCTTTCCACATTATGCCCCAGGAGGGAAGTGCTACAAGTACCACTTTTATTCCGAGGCAAGAACAATTGAGGTCACCCAGTAACGAGCAGCAACTCGGAGCCTTAAATTCCGTGTGAGCCTAATCACGGGAAATATGATTTGGAGGAAGTCAGTCACTGTTAGAAAGCTGTCATAGCACACTCAGAACCAGCAGAACACCGAGGAGCATGGACACACCGCAAACCAAACAGCAAAGCCTGCCTGGGAGCGAGTATTTTGTAGGTTCCTGCAAAATGAGAGACTCTTTCCCATCAATCACTGCAGTTAATGAAACTATTGCTCCAGACTTTTTGGAGGGACTTGAAGAGAACCTTTGAAAGAGAGCACCAGAGGCAAGCAACTTGATCCCGTACTAAATAGTTTTCATGGAGAACAACGAATCTTATCCCCTACGATCTTGTAATGGAATTGTATCATCGCTAGTAGCGGGGATAGCTAACAGCCAAGCCATCGCAAGCTCAATGCTGCCCTCAGCAGAACCAACAAACTACTACAGGTAGGATGTGACCTTTGAATTGAACACCGTGGCTGACTTACAGCTGGAAGTCCATCTTCTCGGCTCCTTGCAGCTGTATTGACCAGGCAGAGATAGATGTCCCTACTTAAAAAAAACCAAACCCTAAAAGGCACATTATTTCACTTTCACAGAGCAGAGGGCCACCTCACCTCTTGACAGAGCTCGCCTGCAGCTACAGTAGCTCTACACGCACTTCCTCCAGCTGCAAGCTCCAGAGTGAGCAAGCAGTGACTCACCAAACCGAAGTGCCTACCAGCAACCCAAGCTAGCAGGACTGCTGACTTTTCAGCAGAGATAACTCAAACAGGTCAACACATCTTGTTTCAGAACCCGTATCTCATTTTAATTAAGACTAGACACTTCCACTTAGTTTCAAACTGTAATTACCGCCAAGCCTATTAGGGCAGAGAACAGCATCCTGCTTCACGTGAGGTGTGGCCGGCAGCTCACCCACCACCCACGCAGGGCATCTCGTGTCCTTCCTCCCAGGGCTGTCCCCACCAGGCTCTGCGTCTGCGCGGTCGGTGGTTCACACCCCGCACAGCCAGCCCCAGCTCTGCCTCCTCCACAATCCAGTTACGTGCCACCCGTGCTGGGTGGGGGAGCGGGGTAGGGAGGAGCCCTCTGCTCTGTGCTGCAGCTCGCTCCTGAGCTCCAGACACACTGGGGACACACCTGTCCTCTGACTGCGCTGGGTGGTGGGACACTGGGGAGCTTTCTGCAGGGCCCGTGCACTTTAACAGCAGGCTGAACTCCTGCCTGCTGATGGGAAGCAGTGAATGAACTCCTCGTTTTGTTTTGCTTGCACATACAGCTTTTGCTTTACCTATTAAACTGTCTTCATCTCAACCCATGAGTTTTCTCACATTTACTCTTCCAGTTCTCAACCCCATCCCCCTGTGGGGGGAGCGAACAAGCAGCCGCTTGGGGCTTAGTTGCTGGCCAGGGTTAAACCACGACAAACTTAAATCCAGGCTAGCTCTTTTCTGTGGGTTTACAGACAGGGTTTCATTGATTTAAAGCACCTCGACATTGTCACACCTATTTTACCAAGGACACTACTCAACTATTTGTACAGCAGCAGCAGAGCTCGCTCAGCACCAAGACTTTTGAAAGGTAACGGCCTTAAACATAAATCTTACATGCTTCCTTAAAACTCCCAACCCAGACAACACTGTACTGGCACTTTGAAACAAACCAGCCGTGTAAAGTCAAAGGGACTTACTAGCTGTACCATTCACTTCCCAGCCTCCAAGTGGGAGCAGGAAGCAGCTTGCGTAGCGACACCGAGTCCCATAAAGGAACCAGGAATGTTATTGCTCCATTATGACTTCTTTTAAATAGCACGAGAAATCAAGACTCAGACCAGTCCTAACGTGTCAGCTACCACACTCACTGACACCAGTCAGAACAGGGCATGCTTCACCCCCAGCCTCTCAGTGAGGTTAAGGGAAGCACACATTTTGTCCAAGATCACTTACAAGGGCAGTCTGTCCTTCTGTGTCATTTTCCCCTCAAGACGAAAGCTAGCCCTCCGTCTCAGTAAAGGAAGCGTGAGCTCAAAGAAGGAACAGCATAGAAACCTGCCTACAAGATAAGGCTAACGCTGCTTTAGCTGAAGGAGGGGCAGTAAGCACGCCAGGTGGTTTTGCCTGTTGAGACATCACTGAGGACTGAAGGTACTAAGGTAGCAAGATTTTCTAAACTTGAAATCACATTTTGCATTAATACACGGCTTTAGTTGCAAATGCTGTATTAAAGGTCAGTACCAAGACTAAGTTCTGAGGAAGATGCACTTTTTGTTACAGAGCCCAGATGACAATTACCGACTTTGCAAACTCAAGGCTTTTACTGAGCATTTAAGATAATTATTATCAAATAGCTTTGGGCAGTTTGGTTAGCTGGAAGGTTTTTTAGAAAAATCTTCTGTCTCTCCTGCAGCAGAGCTCCAAGAACAGAACACTTACTCTGCTAGTGCGGTGGAGAGATGCCAGTCCCGGATTACTACGGTGGAGAGCAGCTACAGACACGCTGCAAGATGTCAGGACTCAAAGCCATCTTCAAACACACAAAAGCCTACATGAAAAAATAAGAACATTAAAGACTTTGAGAAGACAAACAGAGGTACTTCTTTTGAACAAAGCTTCATCGTACCATCCGAGTAGAGGTACCATTGCTGCTTTGATCAGGCTCCCCAGCTCAGAGGACTCCCTGCCTTGCACAGGAAGATAATGCATGGTCCTTGCTCCCCTTACTTCCAGAGTACCTGAGACTGCAAGCTTTACACCCAGTCTGGGCACAGTTTTACACCCTGTTTCCCCAAGCCAGAAGTCGTCACTCACGACAACTCAGATGTGGTAACTAGGTTTAGAATAAACAGTATCTCAAAACAACAACAACAAAAAAAGCAGCTTGTTAGTTCACTTTAGAAGATGAAATTGAACACAGACTAGTCACCCCAGTTTGGTAATACAGGTATCTATTTTATTAAAAAAGTTACAAACAGGTGGACTGTAGGGTTGTCTTACAAAATGACAAGAATGAATTCTACTGGAAAAAATTTTTACAAAGCATTATAGGTAATTGTTCCATTTTTGCACTTGTTATTCCAGATTTCACCTATCACTGATAAAGATACAGTACATTAGATACATGATGTTAGGTTACATTTTTATTTGTAGAGCCCTACTGCAGTGATTTGAACAACTCCTAAACAGATGCCATAGTAAAGACAATACATATTGCATTTATTATTAGCCTCTTACTCTAATAAGCAACTTCACATGCAATCTATTGAGGAAGCCTAAAATAACTTTTGGTCCCTTTTTCCCCCCAAAGTGTGCTGAAGAAACCATCTCTCGTTTTCCCAGTCCTGTCACTCTAAGCTAGTTCAAGTTTAAGGGTTTTTTTTTTTTTTCTCTTTTTTTTTTTTTTTTTGCGCTGAGGTCAATGACAATGAACACTGGTTTGATAACTACCCATAGGAATGAACCACTGATTAATATTAACCAACTTTTTCCCCCTTAGACAAAGGAAAACTAAGATCTTTATGAATTACTTTTATTTCCTATTACTTCCTTACAACCTACAAAAAAGATCAACAACCATCACAAAAAAAATTATCTACTTTGAATACAAGGTTTGGTTTAATTCTGATATTAAAGTGCAAACCTAAGTATTAGCCTCAGCCTGTTTATAAAGTTTGTACAAACAGGGGGGGAAAAAAAATTCAAGTAACCCCACAGGAAAATAAATCAGGTGTTTCAATACCCAAGCAGAAAACCTGGTGTCCTCTTCTTCTCAGGATTCAAATTCAACACTGAATGTAGACTCAGAACCTTTATTTCCACTAACACTGTAAAGCCAGCCTGCATCATTACCAATAAAACACATTAATGTTGAGATACTGTACCGGTGATCTTTTATTGTTTTAAATGCCATCATCCACAATACAATTCGTGAGTTTTCAACTGCTTAACCTCATATATCCATCACTGCTTTTACTGGAGCTTTTCTCAAAGTTATTTAGCTATTACAGGGAAAGAATGTACATTTCTAGAAGCATGTTCAAATGACTAAAGCTGGGCTCCTAAAAACCTAGAACTTTGGTGCAGTAGGTGAGCTGCAGTTATTAAGTTTCTGCAAAAAAAATGACACATTTTAAACCACTGCTAGAAAAAGCTCTCATGTATGCAACATGTTAATAAAACTGAACAAAAAGATTTCATCTGTTCTTTGTACATTTTCATTCTGCTCTTTATACCTGCGTTATTGTTAAAATTTTCAAGTATTCACAGAAAATGTTGATCAGGTAAACAATAAGGAAGGCAATGGCTGTTTAAAGCACGCTTGCAGTTAGTATCACTGAAACCTGGTGCTTTTCCCCTTGTTACACCAACTTGTCTCTAATATTAAACTTGTTTATTAGGGAAAAAAACAAACTAAAAAGCAATTTGTGACAGTGCAAGAAAAACTTTAACAAATATTGCTTTAAAATATTATTCAGAAAGACAAATATTAGGAACTATAAAATGTAAAGTGATCTTATTTGCATTAGATTTACATGTGCAGAAGTCTACTAGATGTCTCTTAATGTGCCAGGCAAAGCTGAGCTGATGGACTAGACATACAGCCCATTTTGAAGGATACATTATCCCTTTTCAAAGGTGTAAAGAAGCTATTTGTAAACAAGCAAGTTTAGAAACTCAGTAGAAGGAAAAGCATGCCGCCATTTTTCAATGCTACAATTGTCATTTTTGACTGAATGAGTTTAAGAAACCCACGATTGCAAGAAAAGAAGTATCAGCTGAGGACTTCACATCCCGTTCCAAGTAATCCCTACAGTCAGATCAGACCAGTTACAAAAACACAATGTCACAGCTGCATTTGCCAAGAAAAGGGATACTACATCCATACAACAGAGGTGCCTTCAGTATCTTTTCATGACACTGTCACACGTAAACAAAAAGTCTCAAAGAATGACCAACTACATTGGAGGAGAAAACTTTGCAAACAGAAATAAGCACTGATGCGAGGTAATATACAGAAGTAACCATTTGTTTAAGGCTCAATTTATTCTCCATTAAAACTCTCTTCTTTTAAAAGGCATTGAGTAGGTAATACTGAGTTTAAGTATTTAATAAATACAAGTTCAGAAATTGATTAAAGAAATCAATTAAAATATTAAAAATGAACTCTTGCATATTAGCCATTATATGAACTTAGAAAGCTATAAAAGGACTGATAGATAAAGAACAGATTTTTAAACTTATGGTAAACATGCTAAGCATTCTGATTAAGGTGTGTGGATCCTGGAGGCCACCAACCTTATGCACTTAGATGTATGGCAATGTGCTGTAATAGAGACAGGTTTACCAAGGCTCAGCTCTGCAACCTGGGCTGAAAGTTCTCCAAAGCAGCATCTGTGCAAGTTTCCTCTGAGTTTTATCTGCAATTTAAACAAAATAACTAATGAAAGCCATATTCAATACACATTCCAAGTGAACTCTGCTTCTCCCACAGCGTGGAACACCTGGTTTTCCATACTGAGCTCCAAAGCACTGCTCTACACAGCAGCATTTTTAAGTTCCCCTCCTCTGATTCTGGTAATACAAGAGACAAGCAGGCAAACAACTTACTGCTATGAACTTTGTAACAGTTGCCCCTGTGGGATACTAAATTGCTTCTAAAGATCCGAAACAGCTAGGAAATTCAAGTTTTCCTGTACAGACAGACATACACTAGGCTTTGCACTGGTGGTGAGGAGGCACCATATCAGCCCGTAACGTGAAGCAGTGGCATTCCGCACAAGTTCTAATAACAGGTAAATGACCCAACTAATTCAGTTTTGACATCTGGGCTCTCAGCATTCAGATCCTCTAAATTACTACCAAGAAAACCCCTTAGCACTCAGACAGCATCAGTAGGGAGAACCGTACGCCACTGTTCTCAATCAAAACACAGAAATGTAACCAAAGGGACCAACACACCTTCTTATTTCTGATAACTTCCTTGCCCTTCACAAGATTCATCTGCAGAGACATCCTAAAAGCCTCAGTCGAAGCTCAGTGTCTGTACAAACCTATCCTTCACATGCACATGTATGCACTTCACTGAAGCTTAATCCTTGGCTTTTCCGGGATTTTGGTGAGTTTTCTCTATTCTTAAAGTCATTTCTTCAGAGAAGTCAGGACCTTACACTTCCCACTGTACCACTTCTTTTTAGCTGTTGGCATGTGCTCAATGAACAGTTTGGCACAACAGAATGCTCTGACATAGGGTTCCCCTTCTTGCCTGAGAACTGGCCACCCCCAACATTCAGGAGCAGTACTCCTCCACTGACAAGAGCCAACAGCCAGGTTTTGCTTGCTTGTTTGTATGTTTTCCAACCAACAGCAATTCTCCCCCAGTCGGGTGAGCATGTGCCATGTCACCTTGTCATTCGTTCCGCCCCCATCCCCCCAACCCCATTGCCAGTCCACAAATTTTAGATGGGGAGAGTCCCTGTATTGTCAAAACAGCAAACAAACATCTAGCTTTTAATGGGGATGGATTAGACCTGCTTAATACGTGTTTTATCTTTGCTTAGAGCACAGGAGAGGCAAACCATTTACAGTGCAGGCCCCTCATCCTACCAGTCACATTCATCCCAAAACTCCACCTAAATATAGTATCCAGTGCTGTGGCTGGGGATAGTATGAACAGAGAAAGCAAGTAATAGTATTTTCCTCCACATGCTCTTCTAGCATCCTTATATTTCCAGGTTAGGGACCTCCCAATTCCAATTTGTCATCTTTCCATTTAATCTGTGCTTAGTTACTACAATTAGCACCATATATACCTTATCCGCTTCACCTGCCTATGAAATTTCTATAGCTGTCTAGTCTCTTCTTTGAACAGGCAGGAGAGAAGGGGATGTTAGACAACTTAGTAAAGCAAATTTGTCTGTGTTACATAGCCACACAGACCAGAAGACGGTACACTTTCAGGTTTTATCTCCAGAGAAGAGTACTCTTCCTTCAGCACTTGCTAATATCAGTTACTCATAAAGGGGACAGAAATCACTAGTCAGCGTCAGTCTTTCACCCCAATATTAAGATTTTCCCAATCCCATTAGTACCTCTACAGAAAACCTTTAACGCAGCAACACTGTAACAGGTGCCATACTTTAAAGAAGATTTAAAATACGAAATATTGTGATATTGAAATATCAAGAGAAACACTAGAGCAAGGAACAGAGAGCAGCTACTGGAAATCTCACATCTCTGAGTGTAATAATGAAATGACAGAAACCACTGCAGAAGCAGGGAAGGTGGGCGAGGGGACAGGATGCAAGAACAACACACATTTTTAAAAGGAACCATGGGTTATCTCAATTATGTAGTTATGTTCTATCCTTCATTTCACCCACAGCAACTGACTGGAACAGTAAATTTAAGCAACTGCTACTCAAAAGTGTTGTGAAAGAACCTACACAACATCATACTTGACAGATAAGCTGAGGTATCAGTACCAAAAAAGTAAGTGGTACTTGCTAGTTAAAACTGACCTGGAAACAGCCCTAAATGCTTCAGATGCCTTAGAACCAGGTCCAGCATATAATCCATCCCCCATCCCTCTCATTGGTTTCTCCATCAGAACTTGACACAAACTGTTTCGTGTACTTCATTCTGAACTAATTGATCTGGACCTAAAACTCCTCCTGGATGCAGACAGGTCACAGAACTCAGAGGTGACAACAGTTATGCTAGGACAGAGTTACAGTTCAGGCCCATTTCCTACACACAGGTTTTCAGACAGCTGGTTCCACTTCCTCAGTTTCACTTTACCTAGGATGGGGTCACTGCTAAAGCGATGTCTGAGAAGCAGCAATTGTTCCCTGGATCACAGATAAGCAGAAGAATACAAAGCTGATTACAGCTATCACAAGACACCGTCAGCTCTCCTACACTAGAGCACATCAGACAGAAATTATCAGGCAGCAAAAGCTTATCATAAAGTTAATGAGACCCTACACCTACTCAGTCAAAGAACAAGTACAGAGTGGGAGCCAGGAAGAAGAAAATATCCCAACCGTGTGAGGCTGAAGTGAAAAATACGGAGCATGAAGCCTGGAAAGAGCCAGGACAAGTAATAGAAGCTCCAGACATGGTGAGACCCGGACTGAATAGAAAGCTGCTCAGGCAGGAAAGACTGACTTGTTTGGCACAGGTGTCAAGACTACACTGGGCAGAAGCAACATCTCCTAGAAGCAAGGAAGTATTTTGCTGCTGGAGGCTTGATGTGACACTATGAGCTAGGCAGAATGAAAGGCAATCTGTATTACAAAAGCTTAGGATCCTCTATCTCAAGAGGTCACAAAGGCATAAGAATACAGATGTTTCTCCTGAAGAAAGAGCATGCTTAGGAAACTCATCAAATCTAGATGCAAGTTATGATTCAAAGGAATAATACGTATATAGCCCTGCCTCCTGCCCCAGTGTCACTTTTTAAGATTAAACTTGAAATTTAATGCTAAATTCATAATAGGACAGGCTACAAAGAACCCTCCCTTATAAGTAACCAATTCTGGAAGTGTGAGTTTCATGGATAAAAGGCCTGATTTTGTCGGAGCTGGAGACAGCCACCTGCACAAGTTGAACCACTAGTAACCCAGGGGTTACTGCCATCTCTGATATGACACTTCAAGTCCACAAACTCTTATTTGTGCAATGCCTCAGAAATAGCTGAAACACTGCATTACTATATATAATTTAAGATATTAACCCTGCAGCACTCTGTTAAAAAAGCAATAACTGCTTTGATTTACTCCTTCCTATAATCCTAAAAGGCTCTGCAGGTGTTAGTGTACAAGGAAAGACTTCATTTGTATTTCTCTCTGCTCCAATACAAGTAGTTGGCTTGCCTTTCAGCGAGCAAATCTTGAACTTAGACGTACCCCTTAGGTGACAGCAGCCTTTCCTAATTTCACAGAACTGGAGATAAAACCATCATGTATTATCTTTAGTATGACAGTGCTAGGGTCATGAGTACCGAAAACTTTACATCCACAAAGCACTTGATAACAATCTCAAAGCCAAGCTTTGAAACTTCACTCTCTGACCTTGCACTCAAGATTAAAGAGGATACATGGTCCAAAGCTTCCAGTAATAACCTATTTTCCCTCTTGTCACTCAGACACAAAAAGCTCCTTTGACTCAAGCAAGAGTTACTAGCATGGCAGTCAGAGCCTAAGCCTCAATCAGTGTAGCTGTCAAGAAGAAGAGTTCTTTCCCGTGAATTTTCATGTCCTCCCTCATCTCTGCACTTGCCCTCGAAGATCACATCGAGTTATTTGTCAAGGCAAGTCCAAAAGACAACTGAAGGTCTGATGGACCAGCTAGCTGCACACAGAGCGTGCCAATGATGTAGAAGAGCACTTCTCAGTAAGATGGATTCAAGCCGATTTTGTAACCAGACCTGCAATGGCTAGAAATTCAAACGGGGGGGGGGGGGGGGGGGGGATGTCTAGAACCACCTTGCACAGGAATGACAGCGCTGCAGTGTGCAGGGGAGGAACAGAACCATTTATAAAATCAGGTGAAAAAGGTACCAAAAAAGACCGCCATGTGTGTGAAGGGCCAAGAGCAGCTAGCCTTGAGGAAAAAAAAATAAAAATCAAAGCAATACCCGAGACAGGGGGAGCTTTACAGGGGCCCCTCTGAACACTGCGCTCTTGCCACACCTCTTATGAGTCACCAGGAAAGGAAAGAGTTGTGCATTGGGAAGCCATTTTACAGCGTGTTCTCTGCTCTGGTGATTTCAGATGAAGAGCACTTTGTACACATCCTTGACTAGTACATGAGGACTTCAAGCCACTCCTCACAACTCAGGGTGGTTCTCTTTCAAACTTATTTCACTGATAAGGCAGAAACGTACTCTTAAGTACATTCAGTTTCTGTACCATAGAACTGATCTATTTATTTTTTAAACAAGCTCAAAGTCTTCCCTGCAAAACTACTGAGAAACTTGGTCACAATAATCCCATCAAACTCCAAGGTAATTCCCGCTACTCAAAAATAATTCAGGTACTAACTACAACCAATGAAGAAACCCACTGCATCACAAAACATTATTAATGATAACGTAATGTCAAATACAGCACTGACAGTGAAAAGAAAGTGCAGATGAGATCACACGCTTTGTCTCACTGCAAAATTGCTGCAAGTAAATGCAATGTTCCCCAAGTAACCCTACTGAAGTAACACAAGTCCATTTGAGTCGAGTAATCATGTGAAACCAAACACACAAGCTTCCATCTCTTTCAGAGGAAGGCTACCTCCACATTAGACTACTTTATTTCAGACTCCCTGTCACGCTTTATCTGCTTGCTTAAACAACATGTTTATGCACCTCGGTTAGTTATGACTGTTCCACCAACCTGCTCTGTATGGCCATGATTGAGGTTTTTCTTAATTTCTCTCACTGGACGATGCAAGTTGTACAACACTGATCTTGTTTTTCAGGCAGGGAGGCATAGTTCATTTGCCTGACGATCTCAGCAAACAGTTCATCCACCATTGTTTTGCTCTTGGCTGATGTCTCCATGAAGGGACAGCCCCACTCCTGAGCCAGGGCTCTGCCTTCTGCAGATAAGACCTCCCTCTCCGACTCCAGATCCACTTTATTCCCCACTAGGATCAGAGGAACTTTCTCGTATCTCTTCACCCGGACAATCTGGTCCCTCATCGGCTTGATGTCCTGATCAAACAATCCCACTGGTTAGTACATGTAAGTAATCACAAGAAATTGCTATACAATCACTACAGAAGAACATTTTAATAACACTCACATGCAACTGAACATTCAAAATACATCAGAAGACTTCTTAAATTCATATTCATGCAGATTCAGAACTCAGAGAAAGTTTACTACCAATTTTTAATACAAGTTATTTTTTATTTTAGTATATATGCATACATTTTATAAATGTGTATGCATTTATAAAACAGAAAATTACTACTGTACTCTAAGACATACTTTCAGTTCAGCTAGAGGAAGATACAGTATAGCTGCTTTGAAAGTTGATTTCAGTTTTCTGAAAAAAATTGTCTAGCGACCTGGAACATTAGTAGTAGCATCCATTACACAATCATTTAGGAAGCTTGTGTTTAGTTTACAGCTTGAGAAAGCCAGTCATTTAAATAGTCTTCTCACTTCTGGAATGCTTAGAATAATTCATTGTGAGCACATTTAATCACATGTAAGTAACCAAATTAGATGCTGTAAAGAGATTTTATTACCTAGAGATTCATTTATTCAAGTCTGAGCTAACATTGGGAGTTTACACTTGAAAGGCTGAGTCAGCCTCCTCTGCCCCCTGAGTGTTTTAAGTTACTATCAGTACTACTAAGTTCTACAAATTCTTGCATAGCTCTGGGACAAAGCAATTTAAGCATTTGAAGTTACCACTGTGTAAAAGAACTGCAGAACGGCTTACACCTACAGGCCTCAAAGTAAACATGCTATAGACAGACAAGAAAAATTAAATATTAACAGGATAGATTACTAACTGTATGTCCATCCCTCAAATAATGGGGACTCACTGGTCCCCAAGATAAATGAAAATGAGGGGAGAAGCATCCCAATGTCATTGCTGTTGTTTTCCAAAGAAAGTATGTCTTCAGCTTGTGCTTGTGCTATTCTGAGGCCTCTGCTAAGATAAAGTTTAGCCTTCAGCAGAAGCAAACATACTGATTCAGTGGGGGTGTGCAAGGCTTTGCCAAGCAGCTGGAATACACCCAACTCAGCAACTGAAGCCAATGCAGTAGTTGCAAATCCCTGTGCTGCATGCAGTGCTGCTAAATCTACTTATTCTCACAAATAAAGCCTCACTTCTACAGGCAGCTTTGACCAATTACTGAGAGAGATACTTCTATTTCTTTTGAGAGTTTTAATAGTAGAAATGAAATCCAGACCCACAAATTATCGCATATGGCCTGCTTCTCCTCTCCAGTACACCACCTACGCTGTGAAAGCATCGAGTTTATGCTGGACAGGAACAAATTTTGGGGGAAGGGGGCAAAAAACAGCTTACTTAGCAAGTCACAACTGCAGAACAATAAGACTCTCTTCAAGACTAAATAAAGAAATATGCCTTTTAAGAAGGCGGGTGGGGTGGGGGTGGGGTTAGGAATAAAGAAAAAAGGGAAGTCTCGATTTTAATATCCACCGACTTCTTCGTGAAAGGGGATTGCCAAAAGATTTCTGTCGGGCAACTGGGACCGGGTCTTTGTTAAATCCCAGGCAGTGTTGGAGAACAATGGTGGCAACCTGATAAGTACCTGCAAAGCAAGCAGTTTTCCAACAGGAAGCAGGGCTGGTAGACGCACTTTCGAGGGGGCATTCTCACTTTTGCCCCTTCAGAGATCAAGGGCTTACACGTGGATAAGCCTAAAACTTTCTCCTCGGCCCAGCGCCTTCCCCAGGGCTGGATCGGCTGCGGCCAGAGAGGGACCGCCGGGGCCGCCGCCTCCCCGCCCGCCCGAGCTGCCGCCCCCGCCCCGGGCCCGGGCGAGGTTACCTGGAAGGACTGCTGGTTGACCAGGCTGTAGACGAGGATGAAGCCCTGCCCGTTTTTGATGTAGAGATCGCGCATGGAGGCGAACTGCTCGGTACCCGCCGTGTCGAGGATCTCCAGCACCGAGGGGGACGAGTCCACCTCAATCTCCTTGCGGTAGAAGTCCTCGATGGTAGGGTCGTACTTCTCGATGAAGGTCCCGGTGACGAACTGCACCGTCAGGGCGGACTTCCCCACCCCCCCACTGCCCAGCACCACCACCTTGTACTCCCGCATCGGGCCCCGCAGCCACTCGCCGCTCCCCCGCCGGGCCCGCCGCCGCCGCCGCGGCCCGGGCCTAGGGCAGGCGGCAGCGCGGCCCTCGCATAGCCCCGGCCCGCCTGAGGAGAAGGGCGAGGCCCCGCTGCTCCCGCGCCGTCCTGAGGGGGAGAGACAGCCGTTAGGGCCCGGCCCGGCCCCACCGCCGCCCGCCACCCCGCTCCTTACCGCCGCGCCTCACTCCATCCCGCTCCTTACCGCCGCGCCTCACTCCATCCCGCCGCGCCTCAGTCGCGGGAACCGCCCGGCAGGGCCGCCCCCGCCCGGAAGGGTTATGCTGCGGCACCCGGGGGCGCGCCCCTCTCCGCCGCCCGCTCCGGTCACTTCCGGCGCGGAGCTCCGGCCGCGCAGGCGGGGCCCAGCCCGCGGCTGCGTCACCGCGCCGCGGGGGACGGGTTAGAGTGTGGCACCGCGGCGGCCCCGGGGGCGGGGGGGACGGCTTTGCGTGTGGCACCGCGGCGTCCTCCCTGCCCGCCCAACAATGGCGGCGGCCGGCGGCCCGCGGGCGCTATGGCGGAGCGCTGCCCGGGCTGGGGGGAAGGCGGCGCAGGGGCGGGCGGGCGGCCCCCGCGCTGTGCGGCCACGCACGGCTCCTCGCTGTCCCTCAGCTAGGCCCGGGGGGGCGGGCGGGCCCGCGGGGGTGGGGCGCAGGCCCCGCCACCGATCGGGGCCCACGCTGGGCCTGCTGTGGGGCCGAGCTGCTGCCCGAGTCCGGCGGCACCGGGGCCTTGTCGGGGCCTGCCAGCCTGGAAGCCATCCTTCGTTTCGTTCGCGGCTGAAGTTCCATTAAGAGGCAGTTTTCCCGAGGGGCGCGCTGGGCAGCTCCTGGTGGACATTCGATCCCTGCGGAGAGGGGCGGGGGGGGGGGGCGGGGCTGCGGCACGGGCAGCGGCCGCCGGGGGGTGGGGAGGGACGGGACCCCCTGCCGTGTGAGGTATTTCTCCAGGCATTCCTTCAGGTGCCTGAAAGCCTGCAAAGTGGGCTTACAAAAGACATTCTCACTTATGAGCGTTGCCCTGTACCCTTACACCTCGCCTGTCATGTACTTTCGCAGAGGTTTTGCTTTGTTCTGTTTTCTTCCCCTCCCAGCTCCCTGCATGGCAAGCCCCCCCCCCCCCCGCCCCAACCCGCACCGAGTGCCGGGGCGCTCGGTCGCTGCTGCGGGCCGACAGCAGGTGTCAGCCGGGGGCCGGGCACGGCGCATCCACCCGCGGCGGCCCCGGGCGCTTTCGGCAACGGCCCTGGCGTGTCATCCCGCACACACACACACCCCGCCCCGGTGCGTTTCCCCCGCTGTTAAGTAACTAAACAGAATAAACGTTTGTTTTCTTGGTGAAAGAAAATCCCTCCGTAGCCTCAGACCTGCCTCGATCATTTGCATGAAGCGTGCCCACCCCTAGGAGAAGCTACCCTCTAGTATAACCAAATTTGTTTCAGAGCACTGGGCTGCTGCTTCTCACAGGCTGCAGAATTTCAGCAGACACGTGTGAGTTGCAGGATATGCCCCTTTCCTCTGTGCATCACCTGTCTGATTGCAAGTCTGCCGTCTATCTCTGTTGTGCCCGCCCCACGCTTCCAGCAGGCCCTGGAGAGGTGCCTGGTCAGGGCTGAGCATCATCCAAAAATGCAGATAAGGTACCATAGAGGTGGCTCTGCCGTTTTCACAAACAGCGTTCTTTTAGTCACTGTCTTTCCATAAAGAATACTCGTGTCCATTATGGGGGAAACTCGGTGAGGACTTTTAGCCACCAGAACAACTCTTAACACAAGTTACGCCAAATTTGAGTCACACTTTTTATTATTATTATTTTTTTTTATTACATGTAAGTAATAACCTCTCTCCTTCCTTTGCCATTGCCTCCAAAATTGTTTTGTCAAGTAAATTGCTGGCATGAGGTAGACGTGCCTGGAAGACATGTGGCTGGTGAATCAGCTCAAAAATGCAAAAAGGTGAGCATTAAAAACGGGCTGCCTCCTACTTCAACCCTATCATAAATCATGAGTAGTAGCAATGTACCAAATGCACTCAGGGTGCTCAGGATAAAGGAAAGATGCAGTCACTGGCAGAGGAGCTTCCCATCTAATTTTAACCATGACACAATCAGCGACAGTGGCAAATAGGGGGGAGGGAGAAAAGGGGCAAGGGAGGATAAGGGTGACAATAATGAGATTACACGGTCACTTAGGTTCATTCTGTGTATGTCTTTGTGGCACTGCTGGTCCATTATGATCGCAATGGGTGGAGGAATGACTAAGGCAGAGGAATCGGAGCAAAAAGCATAGCAATGGGGCAAGCGGAAGAAAAAACAAACACATTTTTGTGCAATTTGACTTAACCAGCAATACTTCACTCTCGAGCTGAGTGGACAGGTGAAGCAGGTGGGCACGGGATTGGGAACCTGGATATTTTTTCCTTCAGGTGCATAACCAGTATCAGTTTGGATTCCCAAAGATTTATTTCCCAACTCACAGCACTTTATACCTGGCCTTACATGTCTACAGCTGAAAAAAGGCTGATCTCAAAATGCACCCGATTGTTCGTTATCCTTAAGTCGAGTTGTTCCCTTCATTGAACAGTTTGCACAGCTCTTTCACCGCCTTGTACACTACCATACACTTGGAGCCACAAAAATAGCTGGTGATGTAAAAGGTTTTGAAACTCTGGATGGGAAGAGCTGCTTCTGCCATAAATGGCCAAGCCCTGAGCCAGCCGCGCAGAGCACCTCCTGCTGATAGCGCCGCTCCCTCGCTCTCACCATCTCTGTCCCGGTGAGGTGTGGCACATCCCAGGTCAAAGGCCTGATTTAATCTCTGCCGCCGCTTTCTCCCTGCCAAGGAGAAAGGCACTGGGCTCTGCCCTGCGCACTGCCCCAGGAGGGTTTGCCCTCTCTCAGCAAAACAAACCTCCCAAATGAGCATCTGGGCAGGATTTGATTGCTGCCAGAGCAGCTCTGTGCTCTTGATGGACTCAGCTGCTCTATGCCATGCCCGCAGCCAGCAACAATAAAGTAGGCTTTTATTAAACTAACCTGCTAAAACACAGATCCTGCAGAGATGTTCGGGGAACGGACAGATGGCACAAGCAAGGGCCAGGAAAAATTGCAATCCCCATCTCACCAATGTGAGAGACGGATCCTGCCCCGTGCTGCGTCCAGCAGGGAGGCAGGCGAGAGGGCAGGCAGCGCCCTGCCCTGCAGAGCCAGCCCTGAGAGGTGACAGAGGAGCATTCCCAAGCTCTGGAGGGAGTGAGGCATCTGGAGGATCTCCTAGGGTTGCTAGCGTGGGACTGCACCACCTCCCCACCAGCCAAAGCCTCCCCACCCCAGCCACGGCGTGGACACTGCCCAGCTGCTGCTGCTGCCTCTCCTCTCGCAGGCTGTCCGTGCTGTCATTATCGATCGTCTCGCTGCTGTGACTCACCGTCTCTGCCCGAGCTGTAAACCAGGCTCCTCTGCCAGGAAGCCTGCAGTAGGCTGCTGAGCGAAGGCAGCAGGAGTAGCCTGGATTTCACCTAAGTTTCCGTCTAGCTGGGCGTATCATTTGCATAAATACATGCAAAACCAGCTTAAGACCTGGTGTCATTTCTTCTCCACCTCCTCCAGCAGTTTTGCTAATCTTTTATTGTGCCTTATGTTGTTCAGCATGTAAGCTGCAGGGTAGGGACCGGCTCCTCGGGGCTCGCGTGGCTGCCGGAGCACTGGGGGCTGCTCTCGCATGCAGCTCTTTCAAGGGGGTCCTGTCATACCGGCCACATAACCATCACAACAACTTTTGATTTCAGCTCCGTCACATTACACTGAAATATGTCTTATGGGTTGGATGCATTCACCTGGCCTAGACTCCTAATTTTGGGGCTGTTTCAGGCAGTACAACCTGCAGAGATACTTTTCTTCTTTGCCAGGCTTTTCCTGCCAACGTAGAGATGACTCAGAGGAAAATTCTGAGCACTTTTCTCAGAAATTTCTCATTTTCTGTCATCTGTCAGCTTTTAGCTGTTACTTTAGTAGCAACAAAAGGCATGCTGGCACTTAAAAAAGGTAAAGGACATTTTCCAAAGCAATTACTGACTTCGGGGCAGAAATGGGGCTATACTGAATTACAATTGATACAACAAGGAGGTTACTGGGATTTCTGGGAGGAGAAGCATTTCTCTTTGGTCCTCAGGCATGGTACCAGATCACCAGCCATTTAGAAAAGCTTGGCCCGGGAGCTGATTGCTGCTGATGAGCAGCACTGCAGGTGAAGATGCTGTTGTTACACCCTGCCACGCTCGCAGCCTGCAGCCCCTCGCCTCCGCGCCAGCCCTCCCTCCTGGTTATGCCCTCTGATCCTGCATCTCCTGCCTGCAAGATCAGCACCCCATACCGGGGCTGGCAAGTGGCTTTCCAAGTGGCGACAAGTCATGTGAGGACATCACTGGTGCAGCCAGAAAGCTGGTTTCATAGGTTGTTCCTCTTTCCATTTTCTCCAAATGTTGAGCTATCTCCTCATTGCCCTTCATGGTCCGAACTAATATCATCTGTACCGCAGTGCCTGGGAAGTGCCTTCAGCTATCGCTCACCATATCTGCCTTGGGCTCCTGCCGAGCTGCAGCTCCATGACTCCACGAGTGGCTCATCCTTCACACACATGACATGATGCCAGCGCGGTACGCTCTCCTTGGGTACCAGCTTCCATGGGTTTCTGCAAAGCTGAGAGGACAGGGCTGTCCTCAGGCTTGACCTTGTCAAATCACCCACACACGTGACAGCCTCTCCCTAGAAACAGATATACATACATATTTTGAAGTTTCTAGCCAACGTTGTAGTAGAGTAAAACTGAAAATGCAACTCCTTAAGGCTCAAAAGCCAGAAGGCAACAGTGAACACATAAACCAAACCTGTTGCTTTAAACCCCAAATGAAAAGAAAGGAGGGGGGAAGGTAAGTACACTATCAAAATATACTTTTGAGATTTGTGAAAATAAAGCAATTTTAAACTGACATCTAACAGAAGAGTTCCCATTCACTTTTAAAATTCCATAGGTTTTCCTTTTTTTATCATATTCCTGCACCATTTGCAATTCAAATGCTACAGAAATGTGCAAACTTGTGCACGAAATGCACTAGCAGAATGAAGCCACCAGCAATTAATTAGAGTGAAACCCTCTGCTTTACTCCCATTGGAGAGAAAGAGAGAAAATGTGACATTCAATCCAAATGGGATATTGATAAAATACTTTAATATGATGTTGATCTTAATAAGAAAACCTATTTCTTTCTTCTTTTTAATAAATTACTTCTCAGTTGACAATTTTCTTGTAGCAAAGTGACAAGTATTATGCCAAATTGTTAACTCCTCCATGCAAACTCCAGCGCTGAGGTCATTAAAGCATGCTGAATCCCTGGATGGGAGCTACCAGGTTGTATGATGACCTGAGACCACTACAACCACGGTGTGGTCTCATTTTCAGCCCTGGGACAGGCGTTGTCACCGAGATGGCTGAGTGCCTTGCCTTGCTGGCACAACCTGGGTGCCTTGGTTGGGTGATGTGGGGACATTTCTGCTGAAATACTGGTGCCTCATTCCTGGGGCAAGCCAGGCCATCCCTCCTGGTGGGGATGGGAGCACACACACATAAAGCAGGTTCTGGCAGTGCTCATGGCCCATGGGAGCTACATTTCCCAGGTGGCCAATGCCACCATCACCAACTGCTGCAGGGTGGCATATCCGCACGGCACAGCCCCGTTCCCCATGCCAACGGCACTCGCTTTCCCACCCATCACTTCTCTCCAGCCACAGCTGAGGATGTGTCCACTCAGTAATGTCACTGCAGGGTCCGCGTGCCAGGCACACATCCCCAGATGGCCACACTGCACATGGCTCTCAGGAGGGTGGAGGCAGGTCATGGGCCGAGATGCTTCTGGAGGAGATCAACCTGAGGCTGGAGGGAAAGGCTTTCCAGGAAAGTGCATCGGCAGAGTTGCGAGCAATGGCCAGCCAGGCAGAGCTTCCCCTCAGGCTGCATTTGCAAAAAGCTAACAAAATGGTCTGCGAAGCAAGAACACAGCGAGCTCATTACGAGACACTTATCAGCCTTCCTGGCAAGGGAGGCCAACGGTGCAAAGCTGCGTGCCCTCCGTGCCAGAGCTTGTCAGCTCCCCTGTAAACTACACCTGGCCACTTGGAAGCAATCCAGGCACCAGTGAGGGTCTTCACAACACCCTGGAAAGCTGCAGCCTGAGTAACGTGTGGCATCTGTCAGCATCATCCAAGGGAGCTGAAGCAGTGGCCCTCAAAGGCTGGCTGCTCCAGGAGCCTGGCACGGCAGCCAAAGGGTTAAAGTGCTTGGACAGGGAAGGTCCTTGGAGGAGAAAAGCACCAAAACTGCTTAATTAGAGTATTCAAATTGGATGGAGTTGCAAAGCAGTTAATTTCTCAACTTGAAAAAAACCAGAATTCATATTTGCCAGCCAAGATCAGAAGCAGCGGGGGCTGTCGACAGCCTCGCTGGGGCTCCCTGTGCTGGGGAGGACTCCAGAGGTCTCTGCCACAATTGCCTGCGGTCTTTAGCATTTAGTTCTGCAGTTTATGAACTTGCTCAAGTTCATTTTGTGGATAAAAGCCAGTGATCCAAACTCCAGCTGTATCTCTGTCTTCAGTAGCACAGGGCTGCTGGCCGGTTTGGTATTGCAGAAAGGCACTTCGGTGTTTCAAATAATTTCCTAATTTGCACAGTCTGGAGAGGATCAAACCTGTGGCTGGTGAAAGCGAGCATGGCTCTGATGGGGCTGGTGCTCTTTCCCAGCCCCTGAGGCAGCCAGCCACCTCACTGTCCTTGCACGGATGGACAAACAAACAGAACCCAACACGAAGGGAGCTGCCACTCATGCCAAGGGTCCACTGCCTCATTCATCCATGGCCACGGGCATCTTGGCATCAGCAGCCTGAGTGAGCCCAGCTGTGCCGGTGCTGGGGAGAGGATGCTCTTGCCTATGCCTTGTGCCACGGCGTACCCGAGGCAGCTCCAGTGTGGGGATGTGGACTCAGGATGCTGTGGGGAGAGTGCCGAGGCTCATCCCTGCGCTAGTCCTCATCCACGGGCTGGTAGCTCTCGTCACTCTGGTCCATCTGCCTCATTCTTCAGGCTCTTCTCATCTCCTGCTTTTTGCTTTTCTAATCTTTCCCCAATATTTAATCCCATGCCAAATTCTTTCCCATCCTCTTAAAATTCTGCAAGTCTCTTAATTCTTTTTTTTCTTCTTTTTTTTTTTAAGCTTGGCTGTGTAATTGCAAAGCGTCTTGAATCCCTCTGTGTTTGGTCTTCATACCTTGTGCCACCACTATGTTCCAATCACTTAAACATGAGGTTTTTGCATATTGTGCTTGTTGACGCAAATTCTTGCATGTTCCCTAGAAAGAAATTCATCCTTCATTATCCAGTGCTTTGCAGTGAATGAGAAGGGACGTCACAGCAGCAGCAGAGGCAGCAGCTGAGGGTCCCCACCCTGCGCCACATCTCAAAGCAATGATGATGTCTGAGCTGAGCTGGGGTTTCTTTCCTGGCAGTATCTTGTTGCTCTTCAACGGCTGTGAGTGAAAGGCTTTGACACCCTCCATCAGCGCCGCACCAGGCTGCGTGGCTCTGTGGGGTCCCCTGTTGCCCTCCCGCTGGCGAGGCGGCTGTCACCTCCCTGGCATCACCCACGAGTCTCAGCACAATGGGAAGAGGGAGAAAAAAACCATGTCCCCGTTCACAGAGACGTTGCGCACAGAGAACAGAGAAAATCAATCTCTGGCTGCTGAGCCTCTGACACTTTGTGTTGCTGAAAGGAATAATCAAGCCCAGCCCTGGGGAAGACAAAGATGGAAAGCAAAAAATAAAGCTTTCCCCATCAGGATGATTTCTATCTGGGGTTGGGGTCCTCCCCAGGGATTCCAGAGGTGGTTTTGGGAGAGGATGCGCTGGGGCTCTTATGCTCCTGGAGCTGATTCAGAGGCAGATTGTGAGGATCCTGCAAAATTTTGCTTTTCCTGCTCAGTCGGCAGGTCTAGAGGGAAAGGGAAGAGGGAGGGTGGCTGCCAGGGCTCCTGGCTGAGTCCTAGCCGTGGGGCTGCCATGTGCACTCACACTGGGCTTGCCCAGGGGACATGGCTTGAGCCACAATGTGTCTCCTGTCCTTGCAACAGCCAGAGCCTGGTGCAATAGCCTGGCTTCCTCCTGGCCGGGTCGGGGTTAGGAGGTGAGGAGCAAAGAGCCAAAGTGCTGCTCGTGGGGCAGAGCAGGGAGAGAAGGCACTCGAAGGCTCCTTGCCCACCTGCTAATGTGAGCCAAGGGCTGAGCTTCGCCCTCCACAAAAGCGTGGGACGTTTGCCACAGATACCATCAGCAGCTCAAAATCTGCATCTAATACTCCATTGCCCCAATGATTACCGGATTAAAGGAAAAACCCCACGCTGAAAAGGGGAGTCCAGAGGCTCCACCTGCTGCCAGTAGCACACCTTGAGCTGGCCCAGCCCCAGCTTCAGCTTCTTGCAGCCCAGGGGACACACGTTTCACTGGGTGGTCCCCCTGCCCCATCCTTGCCAAGCTGTCTGACAGCGGTAGGCAGAGCTGTGGCAGTGCCAGGCACCTGCAAGCAGGGGTATGGGGGGACCACTGCGTCCCTAGGCTGGACCAGGGGAGCGGAGCTGTCACCCCACCCCAGCTGCTGGGAGGATGCTCCATCATTTGGTGTCCTACAGAAGATGCAGGTTGATGAGGCTGGAGGTGGGGAGAGGCAGAGGGAGAATCAAGGTGGGTCGGGCTTGAGCAGATCTCTCCCTGCTTCTGCCTGTGTGCTGCAGCCCTGTGCCAGGACCGGCCGGGCGGGCTGGCGGGCTGGCAGGCTGGCGGTGGGCGTTCGTGACTCATTATCCCTGATCAGCATCCGATGACACATTTACTGCCAGCAGGACGGGCCCCCTGCCAGCACGGCAGCCCCAGAGCCTAACGGGAGGGCGGCTGGGCTCTGCCAGCGGCTGTGCTGATGCAGGCAGGCTGGGAGGTCACCGCCGGCACCCCTGGGACGCACAACCCCGTGGGCACCCCTGGCGGGGTCGGTAATGGGGGCAGACCATGTCCCCCTGCCCTGGCAGCAGGTGCCCCGGTGCTCGGGGTGGCTGCGGCGTGAGAGCCGTGCAGGCAGCGCAGGCAGAGGTGGGACCCGCTCAGGGCCAAGCGTGGCAGGTCGCAGAGCCAGCCCAGCACCCTCACCTCCCACAGCACCCACCCTGCTCGCCCCAGCATCCTGGCTCGTGGCGCCAGGCCCACAACGATAAATGCCTTTAAAGCATTCTTTATTAAGTGAGAAATCTGACTCCGCTCCCCATGCCAAGCCCTAATGCAGTGCAGACCTAAATACAGCACTAATGCGAAAGCTTAAAGGATTTCCCATAATTGAGCAAAGCTGGCAGAGGGGCAAGAGCCTCATGGGGAAAACTGCAGCCCACCTCCCTCCCCCCAGCACAGGCCACCCTCTGCCCAACCCTGCTGGTCCAAATCTGACCAGAGCCCCACCCTTGGGCTGCATGATGTGGGGAATCAAAAAGTCTTCCAAGGCCTCATCCTGCCCAGCCCAGAGCCCCAAGTTGCCCTCATTACCCTCTGCAACATCCCCTTGATTTACACAATAGCACAAGTAGCATCACCACGTGTGAATTCCCACCTCCCCATGTCACCCCTGTCCTCCCACGGCAGGTGCTGCCGGGGCCCTGCCTGCCCCGAGCCCCCGCTGCGGGGCACCACAGGGCTGGGGGGAGCAGGACCGGGCACACACAGCTCCCAAAGCCCAGAGGATGCTCAGGAGTTGGGGAGCAGCTGAGGGAGCACCCACTCCTCCCGCACACCCGAAGTCATCGGGTTGGGGTAGTTGCCAGCACCCTGCACCCCAACAAATACACGGACTTACCTTTGCACTACCCCCACCTCGGCACTGCTGCACACTGGCTCTGAGAACAGCGATGGCTGAACGAGAACGCCCCATGCCTCCTTACCAGCACAGCAGTGTGACCCTCGGGCAGGATCACCCCCGCAAGGCCAGGTGGCCAGTGGCTTTGATCCAGGCTTGTGCTTCTGCAGGGGAAAGCAAACAGTATTTTTCATCAACAGGAGTTTTGTGCAAGTTTTTCAAATTCATTGCGAGCCCCTGTGCTTTGGCACAGATGCGTGCACCCCCAAACACCACACAGTGCCCCTTGGCCTCCCCGGTGCGGTCACCAGGAGCTGCTCACTGGCGGGGCATCTGGGTGCTGCTGCACTGCAGATGTGGGGGCAAACCAGAGGGTTGGGGTGGCTGCAGGGTGAGCAGAGACACCGGCGTGGCCGTGGCTGCAAAGCCCTCTGCCAGCTGCCATGATGCGCAAGGGAGCTGCAGCAGAACCACCACCGTGGAGATCAGCTGAATTACAGTGGCATAAAGCATTAAAGCAGAAGCCCCATCGATTACAGGCTTCGAGCACGCGATGGCTGCAGAGGGCAGGAAGGCAGCAGCTCCCTTGGGAAGGTGCAGATAACATTTATGAGCGAATAATTTACATGCAGCACGGAGCAAAGCAGAAACATCTCTACAAAACCCAGCTGCAGCTGCAAAAAGATAAAAGCGTGCAGCAGCATCGTGCCACAGCCTCCTGCCCGGCTGCGGCGATCCTTGATGCGGCAGCCGGTGCAGGTGTCGCAGTGCTGTCGCCTCAGGGCTGGATTTACACCTTCGGATCCAGGGCAAGGGCAGTGCGAACAGCCAGGGAGAGGATGGAGCACACAGCTGCTAAACAGACTGGCAGAGCCACCCTGGAAAAGGCAAATTGAGAAGGAAAGGGCAAAGGTATTTGCAGCAAACATCTTCCAGGTGAGCCAAGCCTGGCTGGGACCCCATCAGAGCCGGCTTGCTGGGTGTCTGCTCCTCCAAGCCCATCCCCATGGCCTTCGGGCTGCAGCTCTTTCTGGCCCCTGTGCAGGTCCCACTGCCCACAAACACCCCAGGGGTCTCCCAGGCCATTTACAGGGATCCTTTTTTGGGATGTGCTGCCATTTCGGAGAGGTACTTGAGGCAGGGTCCCATCTGGGCTGGAAGGGGCACATCGGTCCATCGTCTGCAGAAACAGCTGGGAGAAGGGAGGGTGCAGGCTGTCCTGCGCTCTGATGTGACCCCGCTGGGAAGGGTTAACTGGCTGCTGGTGTTGGAGAAGATACTTTAGATCCGCAACTCATCAGTGATTAGCCAAACGTTTATCCATTCTCCTTTTTTTCCCCCATAATAAATAAATCAAAGTGATTTATTTATCCAGCACTGGGTCCAGGTTGAATAATGACTGGCTTTGGACCAGAGGCCCACCTGAATACGGAGAAAGCCTTGGAAAATAGATTCTTTCCCCCACCCTGTTTTCCAGTGAAGTGTCAACAGCCGAAGAGCTAAATGGAGATTTTTCATTAAACTTGGCTTTCCTGCACAAACGTGCCCCGGTGGAGAGGAAGGCAGATAGGCTAGGTCCTGTAATATTAACAAATGACACATGCTGGAAATACAGGATCATGTATAGTTTGCTCAGATCCTTTAATCCAACTTCATCTATAAAGCGGTTTGCAGCAGCTCCTCCTGTGACTTTTCTGCAAACGGGTCCCAGGTAAAATCCCACATCCCTGGCCCAAGGATGCTGTTTGGCCTTGAAACACAAGTTGAAGTCTCTTGTTAATGGGCTACCCTTGAATTTTGGTGCTAGTGTGGGACTCCCACCCCTAACCCTCCCCATGGGGGACTACTTCTGAGTGGAGCTGGTGCCTCCAAGCAGCCAAGGCTCAGCCCATCCCACAGCTCTGAGGAAAGCATCCCTTGCAAGCCCCCGTCCCCTTCCCGCAGAGAAAGCAAACCAGAGGAAAGCCGGCAATAGAAACTCATGAGTAATCACTCAGGAAGAATCTCATACTTCCACAACTATCACTACTTAGAAAAGTTTCAGTTCCCTGTCCTTTTTTGTTGTTGTTTTAGAAACAACTCAGACATTTAATTGTGCCATCAGGCGAGGCAGGAGTCATTTATAGAAAAATCTCTATGTGGCCTTGACACACAAATGGAGTCAATTAACCTGCAAGGAGAAGTCAGGGAAACAGGCTGATGAAAAAGTAATAGTTATATAATTTGTCCTGGGCTCGGTCTGTCTTTTCTCAAAGTCAACAGCTTGTTGATGGGGAGCGAAGGGCGACGGGGAGCAGCGCCTGCATAGCCTGCCCCGCCACACCACTCCTGCCCCACGCAGCTTTAGCAGACCCCTGTCCCCCGAGACGCTTATTTCCAAACTCTTTGTTTCCCACACCTCTACCCCCCTGCTCCGTCCCCGGTCAGATTCTCAGACTCCTCTGGCAGAACAGCCTGTGACCCCTCCCTGGCTGCGCTCCCCTCCCTCGTGCAGGCATCAAACCCCTCTTGTTGCACCACCGTGGCTCACCCATCACCTTGGTGTCCCGTGTCACAGCAGCCTGGGTACCGAGGCCACCGCTCAGACGTTAGCGGAGACAAGTTACTCACATCTTCAGGGGTTTCCTGATGTCTTCTGCGGCCCACGAGACGAGCGATGCTGCTCCCCGGCTTGGTGCCTCCAGCGGGACCAAACACGTGTTGAGACCGGCAGGTAAAAGCCAAAGTTTTTAGGGAGCGAGTGGTGATCCCCAGCCGGTTTAAGGGTACCAGCCCCCCTTTGCAGCGATGCTGTTGGCACGCAGGTGGCGACCAAAGAGGCAACGCTGCTGAGCAATTTTCTTACCTCTAAATCTATGCAACATTTACGGAAGGGACAAAGAAACTCGGCAAGAAGCAATTTTCTCTTGCAGAAGTCTAGAGCAAGCTCAGCCGTGGCTGCTCCGGGCCGCGGCGAGAGGCATCCCCAGGCTGCGCTGGCCCGAGGTGGGAGCCCGGCAGTGCAGCCCGGGGATGAGCTGGGCACCTGGAGGAGCGCTGGGGAATCCAGGCTGCTGCCAAAGGGAGCTTACTGTTGTGTTACTGCACTGGGACGTTCAAAACGGTATCTGACACAAATGCTGAAAGAGAAAAATTAACACACACATCACTGTGCTACAAAAGCTGCAGGCCTTTGAATGAGAGTCAATTTATTCTTCGTGGTTATCTTCAAATGCACAGCTCTGATCTCCTCTCTAATCACATCACAGACAGGGTCAGAAAGGAAGCATGGAAAAATACAAACCGAGCATACCACATCACATGTGTCTCAGAAGGTCTAAGGCACAAGAGAAACCAAAAGGCAGCATCTGGAAAGTTTTACTTTTTATTTTTCTAAAATACAAATGTCTTTCTTGTGTTAGTAACTTTAATACGACAGGCCGAATGCATCCGATAAAAAGGAGGCACTGGCTACAAAATTCAAAATACTGAAGGTATTTTCTGGAAAGAAATTTATTCTGTTGTTCTACACTTTAGATATAACATTGAATCAAATTCATTAGTTATTATTTTTACATCAGAACCTTTGAAGTTTGGGACTAATAAACTGGAACTTGAAAAGTTTTTTAAAGTAAACTCCTATTAATGTGTAGATATGGATCCATAAAAAACATAACCAAGAATTTTATACACTTTATTAAAAGATCAAAAAATAAACAATAACAATATAGAAGTAACATACTAAAATGAGTAGCATTATGCACATTTCTAAAGCACGTACAAGCACTACAGCAATATAACGTGGCAAAAAGAAAAATAAATTCAAAGCGTACACCCTGTTGGTAGCAGTTGAGGGAATGAACTATCGTGTTATGGAACTGAAATACTGCATTAGCCTACGCCTGTCTGGATCCGATGGTGTTTTAATTTCTTACAATTCCACAGGGCTAACTGTAATCGTCTGTATATATTTTTCTAAACTATACCATTAAATTGATATCTAATGTTTCCCTTACTTTGTTTTACCAGAAATGCCTATGATAAGAAGAGTGTGCTTCAAAGATCTACTTTACACAGTACAGTATAAATGTTTTTATATATTTAAATTAAAATTTGACAATTTAGGAGAACATTCTCTCTTTTGATTTTAGTGATTGCCTAAAATACAATTCTCTATTTATAAAAAAAAATAGTGATTTGTTGTCAGGTGATACGATAAAAGTGTGGGGAGTCTCGGTTCATTTTCATGATTTAAAATAAAAATATAATTAAAGCAAAGCTAATTGGAAAGAAAAAAAACATCCCATAATCCAATCTAAGAATGGTCTTATCATCCCCTCATCTGCTAGGATACAAAAGCCATGGCAACAAAATCATTTGGCTTCCACCACTATCAAATAGCATCTGTGTACAGTAATAAAGAACTGGAACCTTGTAATTCGGTGTCAGGTAATTCTCTCTGTTGTGTGTTTGGAAAAATAACTTCATTTTATTTAATAGTTGTGTTATTTTTGCAATGTTTAAATATCTCATTTGAGAAGCATATAGAGTTATTTTTGATGATAGAGGATGTCAGTAAAGATCACTAGCAAAGATTTTAGCAGTGCTGTCATGATCATGCTCATACCCCAACAAGTGTGACCAGCTACGATTCAGTTCACATAGTGCAAAATATTTTTCTCTCATAATCCTAGAAATGAGAAAGAGCTTGATTACAGAAATAGATTGTGGCAAAGGGAAGCCTGAATAGCGCGGTGGCTAGAATTAGCTCATTATTTCATATTAAAATCTAGGCTATTGTAACACCCACGGAGAGAGGCAACATCTGGTTCCCCCGTTTTAAAGACACTGGGACCGCACGATGCTACGGCTCAGATTCAGTGAACCGCCCGCTGAAATAAACCCTGTGGTGCAAGGTGGGCTGGCCAGGCACTCGCTGGCACCCTGAGGAGTCTGAAACCTCCGGGATGCCAGCAGCGGTGGCCAAGGAGGAGCAGCTCCTGCGCTTGGCAGCGCAACCTCAGCCCCCCATCCTGGAACTGGCAGGGAAGGGGGACAGTGACACCGAGTGCCACCACCTGCTGGTTCTACTCTGGGGTGCTCCACTCACCGCTCGAATCAGGACCAGCCTCACAGCAAAGCCAGCGATCTTTCTGAAGCAAATCTGGGGCTCTGGATTTGCAAAAAAAAAAAAAAAAAAAAAAAAAAAAAGAAAACGAAACAAAACAAAACCAAAAAACTGTTCCAATCAAAAATAAATGGGTCAGCAGAGGCGCTTCAACTTCTCCAAAATCCACCCCCTGCCGTACTGCAAAGCCCCGGTGGTACCACCAACACCGTGGAAAGGGAACCAAGGGGCTGCTCAGCGGGCTGGGGGACCACGGCTGTGCTCTCCTTTGGTGGCAACTCAGTGGGGCTTCTGAGCCCCAGCCAGAAGCCCCAAGCTGGCCGCGCTGCCCCAGCCAGCCTCCACCTCCCTGCCCAACATCCATCGGCAGCTCTGCCACGTGGCTCTCTCGAACACACCCCACGGCTGTCCTACAGCAGAGGGAAGTGACCCACGACAACGCAAAACCACCTCTGCCCACCCGCTGCGCATCAGTCCCTTCCGTGTGGTGACCTTGCCCCAAAAGGGTAAAAACAAACCAACAAAAAAACACCCCCCAAAACACCGCCCCCCCCCCAAAAAAAAATAGTAAGTTGTGACATTTCAAATTCCCTCTGGGATTTAAAACACTCGCTGCAACAACATCCACCTCTCACAGATAAACACTTCCAGCTGGAAATAGGATTAGGTGCTAGGAAAAATGTGTGTGTGGCGCCATGGACCTCAGCCCTGATAGGATTCACTGAGAACACAACCTATCAGAAACATGACCTAAGGTGTGTTTGAAAATGTAGGCCGATTAAAAAAGAAAAAAAGCAATTCAAATCTTTGCTAGTGACCTTACTAATTAATTAAGCACTGTTTTCCATTTCTCTGTGCTGCAGGTTGGAGCTGACCTGTTATCAGTCTGCTGTATAATAAGCTATGGCAAACTACAAAGCTTTTACAACAGCAAAGCAACATCATGCTTTCAGATAAGTTTTATAGCAAAAAACTCCTCCTTTTCAAAGCCTTAGTAATACCTATCTCTTTTACAAACTTTTCCTGTATTATTACAGACTTTTTATATTCAAAATAAGTTCCAAGGATTTCTTTCGTGGACTATGTACATAAGTGCAAAAAAGGTGTGTCTCACACATTCGTACACTAACTGAATCAGTTTAACTGCAGCATATTTGTATCTTCAACACTGTTACGGGGTCATTCCACAATATTTTTTTTCTTATGTACAGTTTTTGCTAATATAAATTAGTATTAAAATAGTTATATGCTTAATTATTTAGCCCTGATCATAACGTAATTGCTTGAGTGCTTGATTTCTGGAAAAAAAAAAAAAAAAAAAAAAAAAAAAGAAAATTGCAGGCAGAGCTACAGTACTGAAACGGATTAATTCTGAATTCCCACTGTGTGAATGAACGTGAAATGAAAGCAAGACCGGTCACTACGTCGTAAATACAGGCTGTCGTGTTTTCGAAGTGAAAATACTGTGGAATAACCCTTGCCACACAACAATTTCTACAAGCTATAAAACCTGACTCTAAATCCATGTGTTGTAAACTTCTTGACTGAAAAAGTGACCTTAAAGACACAAATTCAGCGTTCACATGGGACTTTGGGATTTTAAAAATATTCAATCATATCTTTATCTGACAGTATCGAACTGTACCTTTAACAAGCTCATACTGTTACACATCACTTTTAATTTACATGTGAAAATTTCACAAATAATGTATACAAAGGTAGCCATGTTGTAGTTTTGTTGCCATAGCAACAACAACTTAATATAATTAGTTAACAATGAATCTATCATTGTAGGAGTTACATACAAAGTTAATTTTGTTCTTAAACTGTAAACTATACAAACTAGTTATGGACTGTATTCTATACCTTACCATGCTTCAGTGTTGGTTTAGAATATAACTAAATGGGCTGAATACATGTATTAAAAATTTTAAACTTTCTCTAACTCTCCTTCAAAATTAAATTCATTAGTTACTAAAGATATCAAAAAAAGCAATAATGAAAACCTTAAAAACTAATGGTAGAGAAATGAAAATATATGACATGAATTAATGCGTTGTAGCCTAGTAACGATGTGTTGTAGTTCTATTTACATTTGGATTAGGCTATCAACTATTTTTGTTTTTTTTTTTAAAGTTATTACAGTCTTTAACATACAGTATATACTCTAAGGCCTTCAACAGGCACATGGTAAAATCAGGTCAATATCAAACTAAATCCATTCAACAGGAATGGGAAATTAGATTTTCCTCATAAATTTCACCTTTTTCAATTTTCATGTCTGTGAAATGTACAAGGGATAAACGAAACGAGGACTCCAGTTTCTCAATCATGGTGTACCCGCGTGTCCTAGAGCTACTCTACCGTGCCAGCCGGCAGCCCGCCGGGTGGAGGAGCAGACATCTCGCCAGGCACACGCGTCTCCTCCTCCGGCCAGCTGCCCCCACGAGCCACATACCCATCTCCATCGCCGCCTCGTCGGTGGTGGCCCAGCTCCGGTGGGACGCCCGCCGCCACCGGCAGGACCCCCCGCGGGAACGCGGAGCGCCGGCGCGGCTGCGGTCGGTGGCCAGCCCGGCGGTGCCACCGTTCGGGAACACTCCGAGCGTGGTGGGAGACGGCAGGGACGGGTGGCAGGGAGGAAAAGCGCTTCGGAGTGCTCGGGAAGGGGGCTGGCGCGGGCTGGCCAGGGAGGTAACGGTTTCTAGAACATTGCGATGCAAAAATACACAGTCAAAAATCATCAGCTAGAAATCTCCAACTAAAAAACACGGCTGATTGTGAAATCATGTTCCAAATTACTAACAACACTGTATTTAACAAAAATAATCTTAATAGTTTTATGAATCCATTTTATTTTAAATCCCTCTTTTATTGTCTGCTTATGTTACAGTTTAGTAGTAGTACTTTTTATTGAAACTACTAACAACCTTTTTTCGTGAAAATGATCAATCTCAGCTTTCATTTTCCCTCTGCATGACCCGTTTTATCCAAGTTTCAGCATTTCTTGCATATTGTTTGCATAAGGCTGAGAGAAATGGACAAAGAGAAATAACTTTGGATAAATAAAAAATATAGGTTCATGGAAAGTGGGAAGCTTATAAAAATGTCACTAAAATTATATTGATTTAAACAAACTTACATACATCTCTTGTCAAATAAAGGATGATATTCATGCTTTTATGACATTTGTTTAGAGTCACTAACTAGCTTGGTGACTTTGTAATAGTCTATTTAGGAAATTTATAGTCTGGCGACTTTTTTTTTCTTTTCTTTCTTGAACAAAGAAAATTAGAGCAAGTCATTGCACAACTAGTTTAAATAGTGCTACCTCAAAATGGCATTTTTGCCGAGATTGTTTTGAATTTGGTGAAGTTTAGTGCTTCAAGCTTTTCTTTCCTTAAACTCATTTACAAATTAACTCTAAATTTGCCAGCAATATAAAAACTGTTGTGGCACCTAATAGAACTACCCTGAACATCCCTCATTGGACCTCTTTTAATAAAAAATAATCCTTAAACGCTTTTTTTTTTTTTTCAGTGCTTTAAATGTGACATGAAAACAGCTGTATTCTAGGTTTACATTCTATGCACATCTATGCCAGATGTTTAAGTCGATAAATAAAATAGGAGGTTACATCAAAGTGTCAAGATATACAAAAATCCATTTAGCACTGAAAAAATTCCAACCTCCTTGAACTCATAAAGCCATACAAGCTTGAATGCATCCTTTCTGGCTTAAGAAGATCAGCTCTGTTCTTTGTTGAGGCACTGGCACAGGTTGTGCAAAACCCATTTTTGATACACAAATAATTTCAAACAGGAAGTACTCAAATCCACTTTTTCCACTAACAATGTTATGGTTTTGGGAAACAGAAACTCAGTGGTGAAAAGAACAGGTATGTGGTCGCCAATACAAATGAGAGTCACCGATTTCAGGCAACGCCGCCGCCTGTGAACGCTGATGGCTGGGGAACATCCACAGACACAAGCGACCGTCAAAACACTGGGGGTGGGTGGGTGTTTTTTCCCTTCCCTCAAGGTTTGATTCAAAGCCTGCTAAAATGAGATTCCTTCTGGCTCACGGCCTTTTTGAGCTGGTCTCTTCAAAGGTTCTTGCTATGAATAATCTCCTCTGGGACGCACCGGCTGTGCCCTAGATGCCCCTCCATCACTTGTGGTCCGTGGATGTATACATCTGTCCAACTATCTGCGCTCACACTGGAGGAGAGGGGGCAAGGAAAGTCCCTAAGCAAGGCCAAGGAGCTTGGAAAAGAAAGGAAAACCTGGTTGTCAGAATTTGGCACCCTACAGGACCACTGCAAGCTTAGGGTGGCTGGCCCTCCGGACACTGGGAGCCGGCCTCTTGCTTGGTTTCAATAAAATTCTCTTTCTCCCTGTATGGAGTTTGCGGATTTACAGCAGCAAATCCACCTCTTCCACAATGCCAATGATCCTGTAGAGCCACGACCGGGATGAATTTGGCTGTATCCTCAACCAAAATGCATTCTGCAGCCAGATTGTTCATCAACACAGCGTAACGACAGGCTGGGCTGTCCAGGGTGCACGGGCTGGAAATTGTTTTACTCGTGTGTATGAAAAGGAGGCATTGAGAACTAGCCCTTGTTTTGCAGCAAACATTGCTCTTGGTCAAGCAGAAGGTGCCAAAATAAATCCACTGACCTACAGGAGCTTCATTAAGATGAATGTTTATCTACGGTAGAAAGCTTATGCTGAGCTTTCTCCTGCGTTGTTACTGCTGTGTTTGCTTTAAAGGGCCAGAGATCATGGGGAAAAAAATCATCCACTTATGGAAAATGGTGATTAAATAATCGGTGCATGCTGACAAATTTCAAGAAGAGCCACACAAGATTTCAGGCTGAAATGTTTCAGCATGCTTAGTGGAGACAAGCCCCCGGGCACGGTATTACCCGGCTTGGGTAACGGCTATGGGCCCACTCCAGCTCACGGTTGGCATTTGCTCCTCTGCAGTGCAATGAGTCTCTGCCCAACTGAGGCTGTCTCGCTTCACCACCTGTTTTTTTTGTCGCTCTGACTGCACCATGAGAACAGCAAGAGAGATTGTGCGTCGTTTGCAGCTGGGAATGCACTTCAATGGACAACAGAACTGCAGAAATCCCTTGATGCTTACCACCATCTGAGCAAATTGTTCCTGTCCCCTTACTGAGCCTGGCCTTTTTTGTTAGGTTTTGTTGGGTTTTTTTCCCCAAAAAAGTTTCCAGAATCAGCTCATTGTATTGAAAGAAATACCCTGCACTGGACTAAATGACTGCTGTCCTTTCATATCACTTGTACTAAAAATTTGGAGGCTCTATCTGAAGGCAAATTTTAAATGATAAAAGGAGCATTTAACACAAGCAACTTTAGCTGACATTAACAGCAAATCCAGCAAAGGGCAGAACATTCCTGTGTCGTGTTTTTCAAGCACATAATTCCTGTTTCCCACAATAACATTTTTAGTAAAAAACAAAACCCCATAAAACCTACAGTATATGAAAACTTAAGACATAACAATAATGAAAAAATGGTATTGAGTATACTTGATAATGATGTACACTTTAAAACAAATCAATAGACTATGATGTAAACAAAACAGTAAGATAACACTTTAAAAACAAGACAAACATTTATCCATCGATAGTATACAGTAAACCAACAGTCCGCTGTGCAGATGCACTTATCAGGATGGTAGTCATAAAATGATTAAGTGTGTTAAAGTAATGTGTTATAAAAGTCTATTATAATTTTCTACTTGTATATTTCATATAACAGAGCGCTGTTTGTTAATTGTTTCTATAGTGCTTTTTTTTTTTTTTTTTTTGACATTCCCATTGATCAGTTTTTGGTTAACATGTAGGCTGCAACAGGCTTACTGTAGAGGTGGTAGAGAATGATAGAGGGAAGAGGGGTTATATACAGAAAGGCCATGCGCAGCTTCCCACCAAGAAGTCCTGGTGCTCCATAATTTTACTGTTCAGAATTTCAACATGGTCTGCTGCAGTGGAAAGAAAAAACAACAACAAAGAGTGAGAAGTCAGAGAGAGGTATATCCGTATTTTAATAAGCATCATTCTAATAAGATACATTTACATCCTCGCTGCGTTGCCCAAGAGAGGTTGCCATTAGTACGTTGCAGAGAGAAAACATTTTATTCCCTTAATTTTCTGACATAGGGTGAAATTGCTAATAACACACTTGGCATCCTCTTTAATCTGCACTTGGGGCTTTCCATTTCCACTGCACTGCACACACATGGACAATTAGCGAAAGAGGGAGGTGGGTGAATAATAATCTTATTTTTGGAAAGGATGGCAGGTAGCGAGTGACTAAGGGGAAGGACAAAGAAGAATCCCTGAGCCCTGTTAGCTCCTGTTTCCTTTAGAGAAAGCCACAGACAGTCGCATTAAAATTGGATCCTAAGGAGCCATGAGCCAAAGCCAGAGACAAAACACAGAAACCCCATGCCCAGGGGCCCGTCTTCTAGGAGCAAATCGCCTCTCTTGGGAGGTACTCGTGAAAATCCTCTCCTGAAGTACCCCACACTTGCCTCCTGCAGAGCTAGGCTAGCCAGTCTGGCTACCAGGATCTCGCCAACCACAGAAGGAAAGAAAAATATTTGTCAGAGCAGCGAGTGTTCCAGTTACCCAACTCCAAACCAGAACAGTTTTGGGAATTGCCCCTCAGCACCGCAGAGTGCCAATCAAGGTCACTGTCTGGCAAAACCCTTGAGCACATGCACCGTTTCCATATCCAGGTGGTAGCATGGAACGATGTGTCCTCAAGAGATTTGCTCACCTTAAGTTTAAGCACAGACACGGGGGGGGTAACAACCCAGGAAGGGGATCAAAACACACATGCTGCTACATGAGCACGGTTGCTTGGTGGGTCTTGCGAGCTCTGGGGATGCTGGTGGACATGGTCCTTTTCTACCAGCCTCTGAATGTGGTTTATGCCCCACAGCTGCGAGGTGTGAAGAGGACAAGTGCTTCTGGCAGAGCAATGGCTCACACACGTGCTCACGCTGCCCTTGTGAAGTACAGGCTCCTTGTCTGTCCCAGACCCAGGTTCTCTCCATGCCCAGCAGCCTGATCCCCAAGAAATCCCATCAAATTCAGGATGTTGACCCTGCTTTTAAGCAAAGGTTTTTCACAGCCCTTAACAGCATGGCCGATACTTTGTTCAGACTGTGCCGTGCTCCCTCCTTGCTAAAGAAATACCTGAGTAAAGAAATAACCATAGAAGTTCCTTGCCTAGTCTGAAATCACTGTTGTCAGTGCGAGTTTAAGCACACACACATGTAAAAGTTCAAAGAATTCAGAAAAAAAAAAAGTTTCCTGAAATAAACGCTGAAAAAAAATCTCAAAGAGTTTGAGAACGATGCTCTTCCAATGCAAATGATCTCCTCAGTGGGTGGGACAGGCTGTTTTACATGTGTTACGGAAACGGGTTAATATGTTGGGTGTGACGTCTGTTGTTTGAGAGGGCAGTGCCCCGTGTAAGGCAGAACATTTTCACTAATGGGGACAGCTTGGTGTGCACCCCTGCACCAACAGGGCTCCATGGCCAGTTCGTGGGTCCTGTACACACGCGGTGCTTTATCAAGGTCAGCAGAGATGAGGGCCACCACCAAGATGAGTAACTTCTGTTGATTGCTAAAGATATCATTAGAGGACTGCTTGCCAAACTCATTTCCAGCATTTAAGTACTTGCCTATAATACGTGACCTAAGGAAGAAACAAGTTGCCTATCTGTGCATATTAAATGGCCCGCACTAGGACAATCTGGCAACCTCTTGTTCAGTCGGATGAGCCGCTTCTTTACTCTCTTGGGGTGAAAAAACACAGCAACGAACTGAAACCCTCAAGGGATTTTCTCTCATGTACATCGGCCAATATTCACAAAGAAAAGCAATGGAAAAACAACACTGCTGCTTACAGCTGTGAAATAATACTCTCTAAGTCAAAGAAAATGACAAACTCCTCCATCATTCCCACTCAGCGAAACCCAGCAGCCCAGGGAAGCCCAAGATCTGCAAGCAGGGTGAAGGTTATGTTGTTTGTGGCATTCGTCTGGTCTTAAAATACATACAAGGACCTCTGAAGAAACCCACCACGAGCCAGGCCCCCACTGCGGCTGAACAGCAGTTCTCTGCTCAGACCAAGCCAGCCTTGCAGATGCACAGCAGCTGATGACCTACTCCTGCTTACCCCAGGAAAGGAAATATGCCGCTAACAGCAAAAGAGAAGTTACACCTTTTCAGCTGACTCATTACCAGAGCAGTCTTTGCCATCAATAGCGCAAATCCCTGAGGCATCTGCAGGCAGCTGGGGGCCGTGCAGAGCAAGAGTAACCTGTAAACACAGCCGTCAGACTCACGGGGACGCAGGAAGGGAGGCTGCGAACACCGTAAAACACGTATTTTAGACACAAGGAAACACAGCTTGTTGTAACCATAGGGCTGGTCCGTATCTGTGCTGCAGCTGCTGAATTTCTGATGAGTTGGCAGAGCGTGAAGCCACTGGGGTCCTGCAGGCTCGGTCCCTCTGCCCGAGCCAGCCCCCCTTCTGGGGGATGCAGTGCAGTGCCCTTGTACAAAGCAATCCACCGTAAAGAGAAATACCGAAAAGGAACTTACTGTTCTATCGGGAACTTCTACATCTGTGAAACAAACATGCTGCTACTCAGTTCATCTACTGATAACTGGGATATCTACAGCAGAAAAAACAAAGAACACAACACATTAAAACATTGTCTTGAGATTGGGCTGCTCATTCTGTCTTCAGTATCAGGTTAGTAAGTACATCAGTGCCTTATAAAACAGGATCCATTCCCAAGATGTCTTGATTTTGCTACACATTAAGTACAACGTAGCTGCATCACTACTGATGCCTTGTGGAGTACGTGGTGACTGTACTGGGATCTTAACTCCATAGACTACAAGCAAGACAGAAATGCCCTGAAACTATCTGGCTGAAACAGGACTCATACAGCCACAGAGCAACGCTGCACAGAAATTTCTGCTTTCTTCTCATGACCGATACGAGTATGAGTAAGACTTGCTCTACCTGCAAATAACAACAAAGCACAGGGAAAAAAAAAAAAAAAAAAAAAAAAGACTAGCGATCCCTACTGCGAGCAGTAAAACACTGCCTAGGATTTTTACAGGCAAAACTGCTACGGAAAGCCTTGTGACCCCGCACTAGCAAAAGACTCGAGGATGCCCCTGAGACATGACTGACATTCAGCATGGCTAACAGCCTCCTACAGAACAAAGTGACACCCCGTTTTCTTTGCAATAGCTCTAAACCCGAGAGCATAACAAATAAAAATGCTAAAATTAATACGGGGGGCGGGGGGGGGGGGGGGGGGGGGGGAATGTTTGAAATGTCTCTGGTCTAACTGGGGAAAGTTGTGGCACACCAAATTATTGGGAAGCATCACTAGGACAGTTTGTGCATATACAGTTTGGGACTGGTGCGGAAGCAGCCATCACAACTCAGTATCTTCAGAGGAAAGTTTTGGAGAGAATTATGGCTCGGCAGACATGCATGAAATCCTGTACACTTACGGCAGTGCTACAACGGCACGTACTGCACACCCAGAGTCATTTCTGTAGGGATGGGTGATACGCTACTGGTATAAATAAGCTTCAGACTTCACAGCCTCGCCCCCCCAATTTTAGTTGTTTGGGGGGGTTTTTTGGTAGTTTTTAGAGTCCAATCTTGGGGCGGGGGGTGGGGCTGCTTTGCGTTCCCACTTCCACTTTCCAGCCAGGAAAGGACATGCCAAAATACCACGGGGAAGGATGCTCAGGGTGGTATTTCTGCTTGAGACTGAAAGCAGAAGTGCTGCAGGTCTTGCGCGACGGCACGGTCAGGACTTTTACAGCCCGGTTTTTCAGGACCCGGGGCGGGGGATGTTTTTGGAGAAGCCCCTGCACCCCTGCCAATCGCCCATCCCTACGCTCCAGCTGGGCTCGCCACCCATCCCACACGTGGCAGGACCGGCTGGTGCCCCCTCACCGATCCCCGGACACGCACACACACGCACGCACACACACGCTGCCTCTGCGCGCCCGAGCCTGCGCCAAGCCGAGCGGGTCGGGAAGGCGCTCGGCCCCGCACAGGATCCAGCCCTCGCCCGGTCCTCGAGATCTGAACACGTGAAAGAAAGCCATTGAAAGGGCCAAACCTGATTGGCGGTAGCTGTTGCAGCGAAGGGGACGCTGGTGGCAGGAGTTGTTGCTGCAGACACAGTGGTGGGCGTAGCACCGTGCATCATGGGCACTTTCGGAAGGGAACCATGGAAGCGACATACGGGAGGGTGGAGCGTATATATATTTTTTTGTTTGTTTGTTTTTGTTTGTTTTTTTTTTTTTTTTTTAAATGTAACCATGGCAACATGTGGTGGATTTGGGGGCGTGGCAGGAATCACAGCAACAAGCCATGTGACATCGTCATGAAGGACACATCGGGGCGCAGCATGCAATCACAGTGCAAAGCAAGACAGCGTTGGGAAAAAAAATAAACAAGAGAGAAGGGGAAAAGCCAATTACAATTATAATTAAGGAAAAAACCAAAACATTCTCAACACTTAGTACATTTATAAGCAGAACAATGATGTATTAGACTCCGAGGGCCAAATTTCCAAAGTGGGGAGAGGGCGGGTGTGCTAGCAAAAGCCCACGTCAGCTCGCACCCGTGGGGAGTTAGACACAGCCAGTGCACGTTCCTTTGGGTGGGGACATTTTGGCAAGCGCACCCTCCCACCCACCTGGGAAAGCTTGTCCCCTTCCCTCCCCACCCCGTCCCCACCAGCAACCAGAGGTACATGATGCACTTTGCAGCGGCTGCCGCAGCCCTTTCACCGGGTTTTCTCGCCTCTCTCTAGCGGGGACGATGTTTTGGCACGGGACAGAGCTGGAGGCACGGCAAACGAGCAGCTGGCAGCCCGAGCTCTCTCCGTACAAATTCAGCGTGCTTCCCTTCCACCCTACTTCTAGAGGATTTGACCAAACTCCCTTCTTGTGGGGTGAGGGGTGGAGAGGGGAGGGGGCCGAGAGGGAAGAATACACAAATGCATCTGAACAGCTACAATTTGCAGAAAGAGCATCCAAAAGGACAACACGGCAGCAGGGAGCTCAGCAGCCTCCTGAAGCTGCACGTCCCACAGAGCACGGTGCTGGAGGGGATGCTCCGGGGCACACACAGGCATCCCCCAAACCCAGGGGGGGTTTGCAGGGCTGGGGGGCCCACGGGAAAGCCCGGCCGTCCCCGCAAACATGCGGCAGGGAAGCAGACTTGCCTTCCCCTCCAGCCCAGCGACATCGGAGCACGTGGGCTGGGGTTTCCTAAAGGCAGAGGTATGCTGAAGGACTCAGCTCCCCATCATGCAAGCAGTGTGTCCTCCCTGCCCTACAGGGGTGGGGAGCTTTGAGAGCAGAGAGCTTAGCCATTCCTGCCAAAGCTTTCAGACCTGCTCCCCAAATGCCTTGCACCCTCCCCAGGGCTCCTGCTCCCACCTCTCCCTCCAGCTGAAGCAGGCACACACCTGGATGCTGGCAGTCTTGTATAACTTTGCCTGGAGGACGAAAGCTCAGCTTTCACCCACCCTGCTGTGCCCAGCAGCTGTAGACAGATGGGAAGGTCCCTCAAAGACCTGCATAGGTTCCCAGTAAGACCCAGATGCTGAGCCTGAACGTACTGGATCCCTGCAGCAGCAACGAGCATGTACTCAGCCCTGCCGCCTCACTGCATCCCCCGTGCACCAGCAGCAGCACCTCCCTACAGTCCCCTGTACCTGCACAGCTGACACTTCACTAAAGAGATGAATCTTCAGCCAGTCCACGCTCTAAGCCCTGTTTCTTTCGCTGTACAAGCAGCACCCTGCTCCGGCGCTGACCCCAGGTGTGTTCCTCCTTAGTGCCTTTATTAAACCAGCCTCCTAAAACGTCCTCAGAAGGACAACCAAAAATCCAAACTCATCCACCTCCTGATGCCTGATACAAAAAAAATAAACCAGCAGTATCCTGCCATTGCTATTTCCTTTTGTTGGATGACTTAAATGGGTCGTAAAGATATTTAAGTGACAAATTTTTCTCTCTACAGCGGAACTAAATAGGGGTGGGAACACATCACCTTGATTCTCTATTATTAGTCACACAAAACACTGCACTGCACAGAAATTAAGAGGGATACAACCATTTAAGCCTCAAAGAAGACAGCAGATAGACAGTCACACCACTCAGCCACCCAGGTTCTCACTGATGCATACTAACTTGCTGTCTCTTTCAGATTAGGAAAAGTTGAGAAGTTTGTGTAGAAAAACCTACCAACGCTTGCAGTGGGTGTCATGCACAGAACTGACCCTGCACACCATGCATTGAAGCGTGGAAAGATGAACAAAAGGGATATTTCATTAGTGAAGCTTCAGTGTTAGAAATCACTTTAACTAAAAAGCAGGTATTCTCTTTGCAGCATTCAGTATTTAAGCACATGCAAACAGATTCTGCATATTGGTACATAAATAGTTTAAACTCAGTTTTAAGAGATCATAGCAAACCAAATTAATTCTTGAATTCTTGGGTAGTAGATAATATATTTCTTCTCCCACCCTGGTATTAAATTATATGATCTATCCTAGAAATCAGGGTTGTTTGGAGGCGGTTTTTTTTTGGTATTGGGTATGTTGATTTCTTTCTGATCATGTCAGCAGAAAACAAATTGCTCTTAAAGCAATGTCACACTCATGTTAAAACCCACTTTCCAAAAGCAATTGACTCCTGCAAGCAGGGGTCGGGATTCAAAGTCTCTAGTTTAAGCTGAAAGAGGCAGTTTTTTTCTAGACTTGAAACAACTGTAGTTAGTAGTCGCCCTAACTTTTCCCCCCATGGCAACCCATGATACTGATCTCTCAATAACTGAACAGGAGCAACTAAGAAAAGCAACAGCTCACTCCACCCCCTGTCTCCCCATGGCGTGAGCTGCTACGTGCCACTTCTCTGCTTCGCTTTCCAGAGTGCTGCAAAGGCCGAGACCAGGGCTGCAGTCTGATGCATAAGGGAAAGCAGGGATACGTAACATAAATTCATCAGAGATCCGTTCCCTGACTGGAAATGTGCTGCTCTGCCCAGCATTAATGTCCTCAGATGAAAGCAGGTGGAGCAGACAGACCTGTTATGCATCAGCCCTGCGTGTAATTTCATTGCCATGAGACAGGGCGCAACGGCACAGTGAGAGTGCTGGGTAAAAGCTAATTTACAGTGCTTGCATCAGAAATGCATGTCCTTATGTCAACTTTGGCAACCGTGACCTCGAGGAAGGGGAGCGTGTAGCCAGCTGGGGGACTTGGCATTCTCAAAGGTGTCAGTGTTTCCTGAAGAAGTATTTCGCTTGGCACCCAACAAGACTTGCGGTAAGGTCAGCTCAGCCCGTCCCCTCCGCGAGCACTTTGCAGAGCACAAGGGCAGGAGGCTACCCCCTCCCTCCATCTCTCCACACAAGGCTCCACTTGCCTGGAAGAACATCTTGGCAGCTGCTGGGTTCTGAGCGTGTCTAACTGCTCTTGCAACAGAAAGGCTACACGAGCACAGGGTTTAGGACCCAGCTCTCTGGACCCACACCTGAGACACTTCGGTGTCGGCAGAGGACTGTCTCTAGAGCTTTGCCCCTGACCCCAGGAAACAGCAAAGTCAAGGTGCAGGTCCACTGCATGTTCATCTCGAGGGGCCAGCCCAGAGAAACCCTTTGTGTATCTTTGTAAACGTCAGCTGGCAAGTGAATACAGCATTAAATATTAAAAATACAGGGCATTCATTTCCTTATGATGCTCTGCAATGATAATAACGATACTAAAAACCAAACTATCAGCTCTGGAATATTCCTCGTTCAGCCACTTATGATACTACTCTAAGCAGGTTATGGTTTTCATTTGGCTGCAGTGAATAGAGGTTAATTGGCTAGTCAGCAATCACATTTGCCACGTCAATATTTTGAGTCCTATATGAATTAGCAAACTGCATCTTTCAATTTTATTCTGAGACTTATAGGTACAATAAAAGCTGGTAGTTAAAATTGCTTTTAAAAAGCTTAGGCTATCGTACTGGCGAAGAGACAAGCAAGAGGGCAATATATGCCTTTAAAAAGGATTATGTAATTTGTATTTACTGAAGATGAAATGTTCCCTCTATAAGCGTCATGGCTGCTGGCATATGTAGGGTCACTGAGATAGCTCAGAAAGACACCTGCAGCTTCAAGTGAACAGGCACAGAGGTTCCACGAGACATTTTAACATGAGTTTGTAAGACTGCTACGCAAGAGTCAAAGAATTAATTTGGAATTAACCAGTTGAACCATAAGAAGGAGAAACAGAAAGTATGAATTCAAGAAACATGCAGACATTTTTCTTAGTCTGACTGCTTAAAAAACCCCAAAACTAAACCAAAAAGGCTAAGAAGGGATCTTTACAAGTGAAAAGCTCTGAATTGTAGTAATGAATGGAAAAAAAATAGTAAACCAACAAACATTAACTTTTCATCCATTTTTAACACCAAACTACCCGCTGATACTATTTCGCTAAGGACTCTTAGAATCTAAATCTGCTTATTAGCTCAACGCCTAGGTCATAATAAAAGACAACTAAGATGCTGGGGAAAGCAAGGAGACACTTACCTGTAGGGATGAATGTAGGCTGTTGCAACTGCATGTTGGCTAGAGCCTGTTGGTAGTGGAAAACGCTTGGGTTAAAGACTGTGGTGGCACCATTGTTTTTTTCAAGTGCTGGCCTCTTTGGTAAAGGTTGAAGTGCACCAGGCGGCAGGGCCTGTGGATAAGGGAGTCATTAAAGGCAAGTGGAGTAAAAAAAGGGGCCCAGATGTAGATCAAACATGCAATAAATAACAGGGGGTCTTGGCTGCAAAATCACCTGCAACTCTATCAACTCAGCAAGGCAGGAAAGAGAAGAGCAGCTAAATCAGAGTAGGAGGAGTAGGTGAAACCACAGCTTCACTAGGTAAGCAGTTAGTAAATGCATCAGGAGAAGGGGCTGAGTCCAGAAGGAGGAGGGATGCTAGGGGAGCTTTTCAGCAGGACTGACTTGGGCACACAGGAAAAAAAAAAGCACGAGGAGAAGGAAAGGGAGAGGTGATCACCTGGACAGGATACTACGAAGAGCAGTTGCAGGCAACAAGCATTTAAAAAAACCCCAAAAAACGGGTAAGAGAAATATAGTAGATGACCATTTAAAAACAAAAGGATCAGCATAAGCAACAAATGCCATGGAAAAGAAAGGGATGCTTGCCTCTGTCTGTTTCAACACCTGCCTACACGTATGTGCACACGTGTGGAAGCCTGCACACTTGTGTGCAGCCAATCCATGTGTCCAGGTGGTAAAGCAGTAGCTGTTGCCAATTACACGCATAATGTTACATTCATAGTAAAATGCATTTCCACTTGTTAGTAGAGAGGCTGAGCAACACGGTCAAGAAGAGGCCTGATTCTCCACCGCTCGCACCAGCGGCACAGCTCACCACCAGCAGACTTGGATCTGCTCCCACTTTCTAGAAGGTGGCCTTCAACAGTTAAATACTGCTCGCTCGCTATTAACAGTGGAAAAAGCCATCGACAAATCCCCTCTTTTTGTTCTATCCCACCACCGAGCTTCTTCCAGCCCGTCAAACCTGTTTCATGATCAGACTTCGTAAAACGCATTAACCCAACTCAGGAACTTTTCTCAGTGCGTTACTCATCATTCACCCAAGCATGTCTCAACAGCAAAGTAGTATGTCAGGTTCTTAGGAGACAGGAATGTTTCTAATGATTTACAGCTTTTCATTGTACCCTAGTAGGAACCACATTTTTTTCTCCATATTGTGATAGAAAAGGGTCCTTTTTAATTATGCCCTGCAGTCGTTTTGCACGTAATGCTCCCATTGACGTCAATGAGATTTACGCACGTGGAAGTCATGCAGAATCAGGTCATTTCTGCCTCGTTGTTAGTCTGTATCATGCATCAAAGCAATGGCTGAAAAATAGGGTTATCACTCCTATTTATTTTTTTTTTAATAGGTGATAGTGAAGAGTAGGCAATGGAGGAGGTCTGGCTAATGAAGGGTTAAGGCTACACAGTACTTGGAAGAAAGGACACAAGTAAAGAGATTTTAAAGCTTATGAAGATCAACACACAACAGAATATAAGTGAAAGCTCGCAACAGTTTGTCACCATCTAGAAACAGGTTTCACTTTGATTTGCTATAGGAGACTGCTCATCTGAGAAATGTCAAGCAAGATAACTTCCAGGCAAAACATTACTCCATCCTATCTCTCTTCACATGGTGGCTTTTAGGTGGTTTTAATATTAAAAAAAGAAAATCAGAAGAAGAAATTGCATTTGCAAAACTGCTCTCAGACATGCACACATCCTCTGCTAATGCTAGCAGGCATCCAGTGCCAGCATTAGGACTTAATCTTTCAAGATTTCTTCCGACTAGTACCAAAGGACAGCAGTCAAACATTCCCAGACACAGACACCAAAATCTTTTGCTTAAGATCTGTATTTTAGGATGAGGTCTTTTAGGTAAAGATCTAACAGCTTCCATTTCTAGGTAAGCCCTCATTGCTATCTGCGTTAAATCTGACTGTATCTACATCTCGTCTATTTCATGATGGCTACATGAACGTTCCTCCAGGCACAGGACAGATCTGCAGCTTGCAGAGACTGGAGTAGCCCCACGTACATCAGAGGTATTTTACAGATTTACAGTGATTGAAGAACTTGACACTTAAATTCATGCTCTTTACTGTGCCTGATTGCTAAACATTCCTTTTCAGACGCATCCAAAATCTGCCTCAGAAAAAAAAATTGCTAATTCTAGCAAAGCAACCAGGCACATAATGGACTTTTGACTCCTTGCTTCTTGGCCAAAGGCTGTCACCACCCCAAAAACCCCATTATCCCATAACGGCAGTGCCAAAAGCAGAACAGCTGAAGGCTTTGAGACCTCACCATGATGTCCTGACTCTTCACTGGGCAATTCCTGAGCCCAGCGTTGCAGTCAGGTGGAGCAGATGAACATCAAAAGCCATAGGGATGTCGAGGCACAACAGATGACTCCACCATCCTTCTAACATCACCCTTCCTCCTACCTTGCTATAGCTCCTTGGGAGCAAGGGAGAGAAAGCAGATACAGCAGTCCCATTACTGCTCCTCGAGGAGCAGCTGGGGGGGAGAAACCCAAATAAACGTAACATTTCCCAGGTCTTCTAAAGAAAGAAGCACACTGCAGCAGCTGCTGTGCAGCCTGAAGGCCAGCCCTGCCACATGGGCTCTGTGGGCACAGGAGCCAGGAGCTCTCTCGGTCTGCTTCTGGTTTGACACAGCCTTCTGGGTCACCTCTTCTATCCCAACAGCTGGGGGAGCGTTTGTACAGGAGCCCGCCCTGAAGATGTTGCTCCTCTCCTTGCCAGCCTATCTTTAGTTATTAAGGTGCAGGATGGCCCAGGGAGATGCAGGACCTGGCTTCACCACTTCTCCAGCCCTTCTGCTGGGGCAAGAGCCCCAAGCCAGGAGCACTGATAGGTCCATCTACAAATGCCAAGGAGAGGTTTCTAAAATTGCCTGTGATGAAGTTCCGCCAAAACAGCTCCTGCACAGGGATCTGGCAGGGACCCAGCAGCAAACAAGTGTGTCTCATCTGAAACCACCCAGAATTTTTGTATCCATCTCAGGACCTCCAAGAATAGCTCATGGGGATACAACATTTCTGTCTTGCACCATGCTCTGGTTCTGAAGGAATCCCCCAAGCGTGTCCTAAAACAACTACAAAAGGCAACAGGAGGCTCCTCACCACGCTCTGACCTTAGCCAACTCTGCAGCAAGTGCCTCCCCACTGCAGGACAGAAGCTAGACTGAACCCTTGTAGCAAAGAACTTTCTTGGCGAGTTTACCTCGTCCTGCTGCTTGCCATTTCCCTCCAGACAAGCTCTGACCATCGCAGATGGAGCAGTAGTCTTTGACAATAACTTTTTCTGCCTTTCTTTTCTGGCTGTTTGCGTGCACACATGGATATGCAACCTAAGCAACATGACCAGACCGCCTGCACGGTGAAAGGGTTAATTCCGTTCAGTATCCATGTGACAGCCCGAACTGATCCCAATGAACAATTCCCACTACAAAAATGTCAGGCAGCCTCCCATTCTTGGGCTGGGAAAGCCCACATTCCTGCTGGAACACGAGCATCTGAATAAAGAGGTTTGTGCCACTTCTCTGTGTGGCATGGCAAGCAATCTTTCAGCATGACTGACAGATACAAACGCACTGCATGCCAAAGTCAAAATTTCCCATGTGCTGGTTAACAACCCTCTCATTTTTTTTTTTTATTTTTTTTTTGCAAGACAAGAAGTGGATTAAATCTTTGCAACAAACAATTTAATTGCACCTCTAAGCTCCCCTCAGATCGCTATCTCCTGGGAGCAGATCACACTTTCACCCCTTTGCAAAGAGGAGCTGGGTCTGCATCTGCCTTGCTACTTCACTCCAAGGCGTGACAAACAAAATGATTTCAGAGAGGGCAGAGGTAATGCCCGTTCCCTGGCAAGCAGCAAAAGCAAACTGAGCAGTTTCCTCTGAAGATTACACATGCTCTTATCACCACTGTGAATCCTTCTCTGGTGCAGCCTTCCTGAAGGGTTCAGAGGAGGTGACACATTCCAACCAGGTGGTTGCAAAACCTTCAGATGTTTCAGAGCAGGAAGACTATTGAACGTAAATTCTCTGATGGGATTTTGTTCAGTGGGGGAGGTCAGGAGGGTAGGGCAGTTAAAGGGCTTTCCCGTCCTCTGTTCTCTGCCAGACCACGGCTCCTCAGAGAGGTGGCTCTCACCGAGGGCAGCAAGGCACTGTGTGGGTCACTGCCTGCGCTGGCTTGGGGGCTGTGTGCGCCAGCCGTGAGCAGCAGGGAGTCAGTCACAGGCTGTTATGTCATTTACAGAATAATCCCACAATGCTGGTGGAAGCTGTCCCTAGCAAGGTTTCCTAGTGCTGCTGCCTAAAGCTCTGATAAGGATGCCTCTTTGAGTACTTAAAAAATCACCCAGAATAAGTTTTCAGAGGGGAAGGGGAGCAGACCAGCCTCTGCTTCTTAGCCCTGAGAAGGAGGAACACCAGCCTGAAGGTTTCAGGGCTCCTCTGTGTCTGCTCTGCCCTTTCCCTCCTATAGCTGGGCGACAGGAGCTGCTTTTTTTTAGGATGTACTGGATTCCTCATTATTTGGGGTGAACAGGGAAGGAGTTGTCTTCTGTGGAGCCAGGACTGACAGCAGACTGGGAGGATGGCTTTTGCTTCACTATGAGCATCACAAAACCAGGTAAAAGGTATTTTGAGACTCAAAAAATAATCAAAGGTAGCTTCTATGCAGACAGCTTGCAGACAGAAGCCTGGGGAGCAGATCCTGTGCCCGAGACTGAAGCACAAGACACCCAGAGCAAGGTCCCTTTGTTGATACTGTCCCACTGGGGGATGGGGGGAGGAACCGGAGACAGAGCCAGCAGCAGCCACCTCCCCAGCTTACCACACGTGCAACCGAAGTCCTGCACCGAACCTGCTCCAGTTCCCAGCACAGACCTCTTGATGGTGCTGCTTAGCTCTCGCCCTCCTAAATCTGAATTGTGCCCACTGCACAGAACACCCTTCTGCAGGGCAGCACCAGCAAGACACTGCCAGGCAAGACAATGCTGTTGGGCATGCCATGAAAAGTTGCTGGATCTGTCCTGTACCACCCAGTCCTCTGGCATATCCAGTACAGCGCAGAGCTAATGAGTTAAATTCTCACCGAAACATCGCATCTCGCAACTGCAAAGCTGCTACCATTTGGAAAAATACTTTGAAACCCAGAGCTGCCACTCCCCAAGGTTATGCACTGCCTCCAGAACACATCCATGCTTCGGGATGCAAAGCTCAGACGGTTAATGAACGGTGTGTGGGGCGCAGGATTGGCATGTCTGAACGCACACTGCAACATTTCTGGCCGGGATGGGCAGTCTCCCCAGGCACTAACACAACAGACCAAGTGCAGAAGGCTTTCATGCAGACTAAGATGGTTACGTGCAAAGCGAGAAGGTGAAAGGTCCAAGTACCAGGTCAAAGGTTGCCTCGAGCGGTCGCTTCAGTGATCTGACAGCTGGCTGAGTCTTAATTAGCAGGCAGCGAGCACATGATGGCAATGGGCCGGGGAGGGGGGGTCAAGCACAGTAACAAAAACAGCAAGCAGAGGTGTGTCAAGAGAGAGCAACATTTTGGGGAGGCGAAGAGAAGAAAAAAAAAAAAAAGTGAATGCATTATACAATATATTAAAAAGGCGAGGCATGCACAACATGAGGTGGCTGAGTAATTACCTGGCCTAGCAGCTAGTCAGCTATTTTGCCTCGGTAAGATTTAAAAGTAAAGAAACGTCATCACAGGACATGTGCTTTAGAGCTTCTTCACTACAGCTGGCACAGCAGGTCAGGAGCGCTCAGGGATTAGCACCTGCAAGCAGACTTGCACTGGGCTTCAGCCCTAATTCTGCAGCTACACATCATGCAGAGGTCAGCAGGAGCGCTTGTGGCAAGGGAAGGACCACTGGTAAAGAAGGGAGGTTCAAGCACATGCATACGTGCCATCCTGAACTGGGGACTGAGCCTGACCCAGTTCACCTGACTGTGCTGCACCGACTTCAGCCATGCAGGAGTGAGTAAAGCTACTACTTCTGCATGTCAAGTAACTGCAAGATTGGGTCCCTCAGAAATACCTTCTGAATTTAGATTTGTAGTCATTCCAAATCTATTTTAGAAGGTACACCCATCCGTCCGGCACATGTTTTTTGATCTAAGAAAACTGGGCACCATTCTTCCCTTTAATAAAGTCTTATTCCTCAACAGGTACAGTAAATGTATCAAACCTTGAAAAGTCAATGAATAATGTAAGCTGTTTTGGTAGCAGGGGTGATGCAACAAGCCATCAATAAATATTTTAAAGGTTCTAGTTAACAGCATACAAATAAGGTTAATTACATTTTTAAGAGAAGCCAGCAGCATGAATAAAACATGCATTGGCTTTGGTTAAGTAGCAGTGCCCTAGATAATAAGTGAAAAAGTAAAGATTCAATTGTAAAAAAACATGAGTTTCATTTTAGAAGGTTCTTTTTCAACAGACCTGGGCTCTTGTTTCAACAATAATAAAAATAGTAAGGAGTCTAATAAGAAACCCTCTGCAGGACAAATAAATACTGCAGTATAAATTGGCTCTTCAAATCCCATTCCAGGTAATACTGATGCTACAAGGAAGGCAGTTGTTCAATTTCTAGAATCGTCCTGGTTTTGCATTGTTTCACCGTGAATGAAAAGCAAACTCTTTTACTATCTTAAAAAAAAAAAAAAAAAAGTATTTAGAAAAATTTTAGTAGCCTTACTTCTAAATAAAAAAGGAGGCAAGAACCTTTTTAATAATAGTTATTTAAAAAAGTGAAAAAAATCACGTAACAGATGAGGTTGGAAGGGACCTCTGGAGATCATCTAGACCTACACCCTGCTCAAAGTAGGGTCAACTAGAGCAGCTTGCTCAGGACTGCATCCCAGTAGGTTCTGAGTACCTCTAAGGATGGAGCAACCTGTTGCAGTGTTTGATCGCCTTTACAGTGAAGAATTTTTTTTCTTATGTTTAAATGGAATTTCCAGAATGTCCATTTCTGCCCATTGCCTCTTGTCCTTTCACTGCCACAGAGAAAAGTCTGCCTCCATCTTCTTTACTTCCCTCATCAGGAATTTATACACATGGGTAAGACCCCTCTGGACCTATTCTTCCCTTCCTAGGCTGAACATCTCAGCCCTCTCATCTCTGGAATAAACAGGTGCCGTTCAACCAAATTCAACAGAATAGCAAACATTTAATCCAGCAAGAAATTTTATCTGATAATTCTTCTTTGACTAGTTTTTAGAATTGTAGGTATTGGAAGTCACAATTCAAATTAAAATGCAGGTGCGACCATCTCTACCAGGTCCAAAGTATCAAACAGGTCAGGGAGTTACCCTTGGTTTGAGCCTTGTCGTTTGACTAAGCCCTGGCAAAGTTACCAAGCACAAGTTTGCTAAGCTCAAACAACTGCTATCTTGTCTGCTTTTATAAAGTCAGTGGAAATTTTGCTACCGACTTCAACAGGCCAGGATCTCCCTGCAAAGGATGTGTTATGGGATGGGCAGTCTTTGCTTTCACGGTGTGCTGAGGAAGCTAAACTGACACCTACAACTTAGCCAGGGAATGTTTTGGTTCCAAGTGCTGCTGTACAAGTCACATCATGATGTCATGTCAGAAAATCACACTGTTCGCCACCACGTTCTTAACTTGCGAGTTACCGCGCCATTCAGGGCTTCACGCTATGGTGAGCACACAGAAAGGACAAAGAGATGGGATTCATACTGCACATACTCTCAGCTCTCTAGTCAGCCATTTACAAAGCACTCCACTTTTCCACAAATGACACATGTGACATAAATGAAATCTCCTAGCAATGGAAATAAAGCTTGAAAAGAGTTCTACTTACCATCGCAGCTGCAGCTGTCTGGTTCACCTGGTGTTGAGCTGCCTTGATTTTGGCTTGCAGGTGTGCAGGGGGATGAAAGTACTTGCATTTCTCCCTAGAGCATCGACCTTTGATGTAATCCATGCAAACTGTAACAGTATTTTCATTTGTGTCTATCATTGCAATATCTATAGGGTGAGCATAGCGGCAATCATTCTCACCACGTGTGCAATTTCCACGCTGAAACTCTCGACAAACCTTAAAAGAAAGTCACATTGTTGAGCAGAACATCAAGTTACTCTTCATTCAGCACTTTCAACACAGAGTATCAGTTCAGTTGGCCACATTAAACCACATGTGTATTTTAAATCCACGCTCATCTTGGGTAGCCCATATACCAACAGTCACAGGTGCAACTGGTGCTATTCACAACTGGTTCAGGGGATGAAAAAACCACAATGTTACCAAGGCCAATTACCAAATGCAAATGAAGGACAGAATTTGAGCGAAATGGAGAGTGACCCCATGAAGCGTATATCATTTTTCCAGAACTTCTGGAGCTCAGGATTCCTGCCCTGCCTGTAAAGCTTAAATGTTAATAGCTTTGCCATTTGTCTCTCACCTGCATTATGTATTTGTTACAGAGCACACTCTTGGGTAGGATGTTTAATTCTAAATGTTACGTGCTGCTATGTGCAATAAATACTTTTTCTTAAATATAAGGAGACTCTTTCACATAAATAGTCTCACTGCCCTCCACAACAAAACTCCAAGCCTGGCACTACATGACAGTGCATTTGATAACACTGCAATGTGCTTGTAAGGTTGCTACATCCTTGGCACTGGTGAGGCGGCACCTTGAATACTGTGTTCAGTTCGGGGCCCCTCGCTTCAAGACAGACATTAAGGTGCTGGAGCATGTCCAGAGAGGGGCAACGGAGGTGGTGAAGGGTCTGGAGCACAGGTCTTATGAAGAGCAGCTGAAGGAACTGGGGTGTTTAGCCTGGAGGAATGGAGGCTCAGGGGGGGACCTGATCACTCTCTACAACAACCTGAAAGGAGGGTGTTAGTGAGGTGGGTGTCAATCTCTTCTTCCAAGTAACAAGCGACAGGACAAGAGGAAATGGCCTCAAGTTGCACCAGGTGAGGCTTAGATTGGGTATCAGGAAAAATTTCTTCTTGGAAAGGGCTGTCAAGCACTGGGAACAGGCTGCCCAGGGAAGCGGCTGAGTCACCATCCCTGGAGGTGTTTAAAAGACATGTAGATGTGGTGCTTTGGGACATGGTTTAGTGGTGGACTTGGCGGTATCAGGGTAACAGCTGGACTTGATGATCTTAAGGGTCTTTGCCAACCTAAATGATTCTATGATAATAAGGTGTTGCCAAAACTGCTAGCTTTAGGAAGCTCTTGCAGATCTTTGTAAGTTATAACCACTGAGGTATCAAAGGCAGAGAAAAAAGGTGCACAAAATGCATCTGCAAGCTTTACTTCTCTGAGGAACCGAGAAAAATTGTTGAGGACTATAGCTGGTGGTGTAGATCATGTACCAGTGCACTATCAGACTGAGTGTAGGAAAAAGTGAGATGTCAGCAAGGCAATATAACACAAAACAATGTGTTTTGAAATTACACGCTTCTCCACTACCTTCCTGTGTTATAATTTACACCTGCAGGGGCCTCCGAATTCAGGTCCTCAGCCCTTATCTCCCGCAGAGCCTCTGCTTAGGGTTTGAAAGAGATTTACAACTCCTCCAACACTAAGTCCCAGCATGCCCAGCTAACTGGTGAGGAGGAGACGCTTTTCCAATGCCCAATCTCACCACTGCCAACAGTGTAATGCCTAAAGGTATCTGCAGAAGTTCAGTAAGCCCAGTTCTAGACAAATGAAGTGCCTGTTACTTTCAAAACATCTCCCACCCGCCCCGTGTAAGGGCAGACCATCTACTCCTTGTGTAGCAGACCACACACAGAAAACAACAACCCCAGCCCTGCCCTAATGCACACTGAAATCAGGAAAGTGAGTGCTCCCAAATTTTCAGTGACTTCCAAGGATCTGGGATCAGGCCCCCCCCGCGAGAGTCTGCTAGAGCAGAGAGCAGCAGCCCTGTGCTAGGAAAGCTGCAAGTTAAACTCTGCACTGTGCTGCGTGAGGTCACGATAGCAGAGACCAACAGCTAGGACTACATGTCCTTTTCATTCCCGTCAGCAGTATCGTATCAGACGTCCAAATACCTCCAGTTTATCCGTACGCATCAGTTTCTGCCCAGCAGAGCCTCCTGGTACTGTAACAGTAGGATTTCCGGAAACCAGGACAGGAGTATTTGGTAAAAGCTCTGCAGGAACCAAGCCCATCCCAGGAGAAACATGACTCAGGTAGGGACTAAAAGCCATCGTGGGGCTTGTTGCAAGTGATGGAGTCACAGGAAACGTTGTCTGTGTATAAAAAGAGAAAAACCAAAATATTAGTTAAAAAGCTCTGTCTTGGATTACCCATCAAAGCCTCGCCTCACTTCAATCCTTTTAGACAATTTGATTAGCAACATCAAAATGCTGCACTCTCCCATCTATTCATTTATTGCCGTTTACTTGCAATCCATTCGCTTCTCCTGACTCACAGATTTGTGACTCATCCTGAACACAGGGCATCTTTGTTTGTCAGATCAAAGCATATTGATGAACTTTATAGTTTAATGACACAATTAAGAATTTCACGCCAGCAATTAGGGCAGGCCCAAATTAAACAGACTTCTCACTCCCAAATAAATGTCTCAGCTTCTGTGCGTCTACACCGCAATGCTGTACAGAGACCCCAAGGTAAACTGCAGCTTCAGGACCCCGAAGCAGGTAACCCCGTTAACTAGTTGAGTTCACTATCAGCCTCCACGGAGCTCCACGTCAGCACGGCCAGGGGGGCTCAGGTAGGCAAAAGGCGTCATTCAGTCAGGCGAGGCATCTCCGCTGTGGTTTGCTTGGAGGTCCAGCATTCTGCACATCTGGGCTTTGTTTCAGACTGTCAACAGCCTCCAGGCAAAAGCCATTTTGCAGGAGTACCCCAAACTCACTAGTGTCACAACATGCCAGACCTCGTGGCTTTGGCAAGAGCAGGTGGGTCATGGGCTTGGAATAGCCTTGGACAGAGCGTACCAGATGAGATGGCTCAGGTGGGCTGATAAGAGATCCAGGATCCCACCTGGGCTGCAAGGAACGATGTTCCCATGAGGAGACAGAACAACGGGCCAAAAAGATCTTAAGTGCTTCAGGTCAATAGATCACATCAGGCAGGCCTTCCAAGCGCAGCAGAGATTTAGCACCGGTGGGCAGAGCCACTTCCCCGGCCTGAACCGCTCCAGCAGCGCCCATCTGGGAACGGAGCTGCTGTTCTGCCAGGCAAGTGAGATCACACAGAGCTCCTAAGCAGGTGCTCAGTGGAAAATCTGTCCCTGGCCTCGACAGCCAGGGAGTTGGTGAGACTTTAAAGCACCAGATCCGAGGTGCATTTGGGAATGAAACCAATTCCAGCTGATGAACAATCCCCCCTGCTCACCCAAAGACCAGAGCCTGCAAGGCAGCACTCCTGCTCCTGTAGCAGAGCCTCCAGCAGCCCCCCGGGGAAGCAGCCTGTGACTCGCAACTATTTATATTTTCCCTTCCACCACCTGCTCCGCTGTGACCTCTGGGTTACATTTAAAGCTGCTCATGCCTACAGTCATATGTGATGCCGTCCCCGGTAGCTAGAGCCTCTGCTTGGCAGTAAATGCAAGCATGCTTAGAAAATGGCCTGGGGCGTTTTTGGGCCACACGCATTATCCCCTTCCTTGCTTTTAGTTTGGTACTTCCAGTCCTGTGGGCTTCTAAAAGAAACCACACGTGGACAGCGTGTTGCTCAACAGCATCTTCATCCCAGTACTGCTATATACTAGGAAATACTGCTTGTTGCAGTCTGGAAGAAGCTAGCCCACATGACACCAGCCAAGCTGTCCCAGCCTGTCTTTAGCCTCACGATGCCCCCTCCCCAGGGTCAGTGACAGCCAGCAGCTCCTGAGCTGATGGGAAGGGGGACGGCAGGTCGCTGCCAGTGTACATCCCGCTTTCTCCTCCTCGAGGAGGAGACGCAGCCTCCTGGATCAGCAGCACTGGGTGCTTTAAGTCTAGCAGAACCAAATAATCCTCTCTCTGGGATGGATTTCTAATTTTCCTTCTTTTAAGCCTGAGCCAAGCCCCACTTCAGCTGACGGCAGACTTCATAACTATTAAACCCAGAGATCCTCCAGTCCACAGCTCTTTATTAAATCATTTTCTTCTCTTTCAATTCTCTGTGGCTCCCAGACATTTTACACCTTTTGCTGCTAGAAAAGCTCTTTAAGGATCTTCAAACACCGTGACTCCCCGAACACTTTAGTGCGAAGGCAGCATCCATTAGACTGTTTTCTTCTGTGCGAGCACCAGTAATTACAGTGGCATCTGCTGAACTTCTGTCACCGTTTGCACTGTAAATGCTATTTTAAGGAGCTTCTCCAGCCTGGCCAGTCTGTGCAGGGTTATGCTGGGGCCTGAGATGTTGTCAACGCTTGTTTTATGTACCCGTAATAGCTGAAACCTGGCAGCACACATCGTTTGCAGAAATGTGTGGGCAAATCTACCCTATGTTTTTTCCAGCATCTAATACAGCAGGAGTCCTGGCTATCCCAACACAGCAGGTATAGCACAGACATTGCTCCAAAATTTCAGGGGATCCTTTAAGGCAGGCTTCCCTTGCCTGGGCTCAAACACAGCCGGGGACCAGCCCAAGGATCCAGCTAGTTACCAAGACGGAGGGGCGATGTTCCTCCCACTGCTCAAGCAGAGGATGCCAGGGCATCTGTGCAGCCAGGGAGGAAGGCTGAAGTCTTGCAATGCCTCACACTCAGTCAGTTCACCAGAAACCGGTAGGAAGGGGTGTGAAACACTCATGGAGAGGTAATGTATCAGCCTCTCCACCAAAGTCACCAATATAAACAGGGAGGGAGTCCTTCTCCCTGAAACCAGTCCCCATCTCCAAAGCCATTCCCCAAAAGCAGCCCCTCTCCTCACTGGGAGCAACTGGCAAGGGCTAACAGATCCAAACCCAAGCCAAAGCAAGCGGAGGAAAGACGTTGCTCAGGGAACAATTGAGGAGCACCATCTACTCACAATCCTGGAGACCTGCAGAGGGCTGTGTAAAGGACCAGGATGGGTTTTTATCGCTGCTGCTGGTTGTTCACCCATTTCCACGCCCTGGCATCTATCTGCTGCTGCATTCTCAAGGTTTCACAACCACTTCTGCCCACCTGAACTATGCGCCCAATGCCACTGATTGAAAGTGGCAGTTCTGCTCCACACCCTGCCCGTGGGCAGGGGCCTGACACTCCGCAGCCATTTCCAGGGGGTGCACAGCCAAAGAACGATCAGACCTCACTCAACACATTAAACCTAGAAGCACTGGGGTTTTAAAGTCTGAAGCGTGCTAAGCACACTGAAAACTGCTCCTTTGTAAGCTGGCATCAGGGAGCTCTGTATTTATTGTGGATGGTGAGGGGAAAAGATGGGCTGCGCTCACTGCCAGCCCTGTCTGCCTGTCTTGGATTGGGAAATCCAGTCTGGCTCATGTATCCATACCAGTAACAAAGATGCTGCCAGCCAAACCTCTCCTCCCTTTACATGTCTGCAGGTCCCCTGTGTCCTGATGGAATCTGAGTGCAAGTGAGTTTCTTCCTTACAGCCAGAATCCAACTGTAATTTTCACTCCAAACAGTACTGGTCTCCTCAATGTGCCTCCCATCCATCTCTTGTGATTGCTGTGCTGGTTTTGGCTGGGGTAGGGTTAATTTTTTTTCACAGTAGCTAGCATGAAACTATGTTTTGGATATGTGCTGGAAACAGTGTCGATAACAGAGAGACATTTTAGTTATTGCTGAACAGTGCTTATACAGAGCCAAAGCCTTTTCCTTCTTCTCACGCCACCCCACCAGCGAGCAGGCTGGGGGGCACGAGGAGCTGGGAGGGGACACAGCTGGGACAGCTGTCCCCAGCTGACCCAAGGGATGTCCCACACCATAATGACATCATGCTCAGCATATAAAGCTGGGGCAAGAAGGAGGAAGGGGGGACACTCCAAATTATGGCGTTTGTCTTCCCAAGTAACCTTTACTCGTGATGGAGCCCTGCTCTCCTGGGGATGGCTGAACTCCCGCCTGCCCATGGGAAGCGGTGAATGAATCCCTTGTTCTGCTTTGCTTGCCTGCGCAGCTTTTGCTTTACCTATTAAACTGCCTTTACCTCAGCCCACGAGTTTTCTCGTTTACCCTTCCAATTCTCTCCCCCATGCCACTGGGCAGGGGGCAAGCAAGCTGCTGAGGGGCTTAAACCACAATAACTGTACACAGCCAGGAAATCTTGACAGATCAGTGTTATGACTGTACACAAAAAAAGTCTCAGCTTAGTTGCTGGTGTGCTCTAGGGCAAAACAGATGGATTGAAAGTATCGCCACTTACCCCTGCTGCCCCCCTTAAAGCTCTTACAAATTCAGGAAATACAGGGGCAGGTTTCCTTGCAAACTAACTTTTGTTAACTGTAGGCATGTGCAGACACTACCAGTAACTCCTGAGCAAAGTGAAACAGGTTACAGTGCAGCAGCAGAGGGGTTCAGACTAGTAGCAGCTCACAGGACTGGTTTACTGAGTATTAAAATGCTTGCAAGAATAAAAAACTAATAAAAAAAAAAAAAGGAGCTGAAATGGCTGCTGTGAGAACCCATCTCAGGGGGAGGGTGCCAAGGACCTTGACAGCTCTGACCTCCTCACAGACCGTGAGAAGAGGAGCAGTTGGGTTGAAGGTGTGAACAGAGAGAAGGGACCACCCCAGGGAGGGACATTTGTTACCAGTGGCAATGGAACCTGGAACAGCTGATTTTGTTAACAAACTAGAAGTTGTATTCCATTTGCCTAGCAGAAATTGTGCTAAAGCTAGAGAAGAAACAACAGAGTGGGTGTGAAGAGGAAGGCAGAGGAGCGGCTGGTGTTTTGTCGAACACAAGCGCTGTCTCAGCCAGGAAGTGTTGATTCTGAGTTACCTCAGACCCTAAAAAGGGAAAGCCTGAAAATGAGAGACCCAATATAAATACAGAGGTGTTGATGGCCTGAAGGAGGAGGGGAGACAGGTCGCTGCTAAGCATCTACACATGGAAAGCACACAAAAAACAGCGGCAGCTTTTATTACAGTCTGGTGATAGAAACGTCGAAGATAAAGATCTTGTACTGACAAGGCTGAAGACCCTGATATTGGAAACATAATTGATGCTGTTCATAAAAAGCAAAAAGCTGTGTTCTGCTCCAATGCAACTGCATGGGGCTGGCTGTAAAACCACCCCTCTAACATAAAGGCTGAGCATGCTGGAATAAATCCAACTGGCCAAAGTATCCAGCTACCTACTGCTACAGATGCTTGTTCCCCTATCAGACTGCAAAGACACACTCCTAGCGCTCAAAGGATCTCTCATTTGTGGGCTGCTGTAGTGGAAAAGTCAGGTGTTAAAGCCCCACAGCACTGTCTCTTGGTAGACACCGGCTCCCAGTGGGCCAGGGTATGTGTGTTTATTCGTTCCTACTGTGCCTTTGACTAGAGGCTGAGATACAGGTCAGGTTTTTGCATGGAACAAATGCATGTCCAAAACACCTGCTGAAATCTGCTCCAGCCCTTGCTCCAAGTGCCACTGGTCAAGTGAGTTGCTCACCCTGTGCTTTAACCCCTCCAGCAGCACCAAGGGTCCTGCTGCCCCGTGAGAGGATGCAGACCTGGCTTAACGTCTGTGTCGTCTTCAGAGGCATGGGTGACTCAGAGCTGTCAAGACAGTTCTGGCTACAAAGACCTTGACAGGAAGAAGGATGAAGAGCTTGAGAACAAAGATGGGAAAACAACTTCGCCGTGCAGCAGCAGAGGCAGCTGCAGGGCAGGAGCAGAGGCAGGTGTGCCAACCTTGCCATGCTCTATCCAGCTGCCTGTTCAGACACAGCTAACAGGGCAGCATCATGCAAGACACTGTCCTACTCCACCAGGTCAATTCAGAGACTGTGCTGAAGCACCTCCATGGCCCGGCCAGCCCCAAAAGTCTGTCTTGCGCTGCTGCAGAAAGGGGAGGGTGAGGATCAGGCCCAGGGTGCAGCACTTTTTGGGTGGTCTTGCTTTGGCCCACACACAGCTCAAAGCGATCGTATCTGAGAAATCAAACATAGCATTGACCAAAACAGCTCTCTGTATCAATGCCAGAGCCCAGCTCTATCCGCCTTCAACCTGACTTTCACACAGTCCAACAGAAACAGAAGAAAAACCAGCCCAGACAGCTTCCAGCACAGCTCAACCGAAGGCAGCAAAGTCAAGGTGAATTTGGACTTTCAAAAGTCACAACTTCACTACAGAGTCTTCCTACTTGGCACCTGTGTGGTCTCTCCAAGGTCTCTCCCAGAGAAAAACCACCATGCTGACCAAATACCCTGCTCCATGTCCTTGCTTGACTTGGTTTAAAGTGCTGTACGAAGCAGTCCGTTTAAAACTGCATCACGGGCACCAAACATTCATGTGATTCTCAGCTTTGCACAAATGGTTAGCAGCAACATCAGAGAGCAGCCAGAGACTTCAGAGAAATAAGCTCATGCTAGCAACCATTAATTCACACCTAGTAGGCTTCCATGAGCAGCGTGCAGCAGGCAGCCCACCTGGGACACGGTTCTTCTCTAAGCAGCGCCTTCATTAAACAGCCAACATCAGGGTCCTGCCTCTCGGTTCAACGGGATGATTAGCTCTGGCTGGATGTCAGTGGTGGTGCAAGAAGATCTGGCGGTGACTGTTTAGATGCAAACTCACAGACAGACACATTCAATGCCATTTCAGGAAGCGTGGTGAAAAGCTGCTATGTCAAGTGCTGGGGTTTTTTGCGTTGGTTTTTTTTTGTTTACACGGTAGCTTTTCTGATGAAAATGCACTTTAAAATGTCTAAGCATTCAGCTATTGTTTGGAGCTAATAAGCACGCTGTTCCAAACCTCGTCTCTGGCAAGCATCCCAATTAAGCAGGCATCCCGTTGATCAGCTTTCTGATCACATGGGATTTGTTCTGCTGCTGCATCTGATATAATACTTTCTGCTTTGAAGAATTTCACGTGTAGCCAGAAGGAGGCCCCACCCTTCTCATTTAGAGAGAGAAAAAATTCTCAAAGCCTGCTTCCACTGGCAGCATCTTCAGGAAATCAAAGGCAGTTGAAAGAGCAATCTCTTGTTTGTCCTGAAATTGGTGTGGAGCAAGTCGGGCAGCAGGAATTGGACCAAGAGCTCGTTTACTCTGAGCAAAGTGTGGGAAAGCAGGAAGGGAGCAGTCATTGCAGAACAAATTTTTATTTTTCTTCTTTGCCCGTATCTCCCCCATGGCACAATTCAGAACCCAGGGACCTTTCTCATCAGATAAGGTTACCTCTGAAATTTCAGAGAGCGCAAACCAGACAAACTGACAGATTCAGTCCCAGAGGCAATTTAAGAGTGAAACTGCAGGAATGAACTGGACCTGCAAGATTGCAAAATGGGAAGATGGGAACTTTCCAAAGAGGAAATCCCAAAGATGTTTCAAATAGCCATCTGAAGAGTGTCCACTGTGAATTCCCCACAGAAGAAAACCCCAAACAGGAAAGGTTTGCTTTTGGTACAGGGCTAGGAAACCAGTGCTACCATTTTGCGGGAATTCAGGATTTCCTTCTGATGTGCACGTGGTTTCAAACTGCACAAAAGGAGGTGCAAAGATTACATCAGATTAGAGCTTAAGGCGCAGAGCAACTGAAGACTTTTTCTGTGGCCCGTTTTTTCTTCTGCCTCACTTTTCTGTCTTCAAAATGGGAAGAATAAACAGCGTTTTCCTAGCTTACACAGCAGGATGAAGATAAAGCTGCTAACACACACAAGAAGACCAGGCGAAGGTGAACACGGAAAAGTCTTCCTAAGACAGGAGGAACACGCCAGACTAAAGAAACGCCCTGGTATGGTGGCAGAGCATCAGCACGAAGGGGCACTGGCCAGCTTTCCCTGCTGAAATACAGCTCAGTCACAACCTCTTACACCACCAGCACAACAACAGCCTCCAGCCAGGAAGAACCCTTCACTAGTCTCTTGTGAAAATAAGCCAGAGACACCTGAGCTTTTCAAAGCCGGGATGACAGATGCTGAGTCTCAAGCCCCATTTGGGCAGAGAAGCCAGGCATTGTAGGTGGGACACCAGGAGGCCAAGTGCAGGCTGCTTCCCAGACTTGTATACCTTCAGGCTAGAAGAGTTTGTTCTAGGGATACAGCCAGACCTCCCGTGTGGCACAGCACAAGGAACCTCATCTGACAACTGCCCTTCAAGTGCACACTGCCCCTGAAAAGACATTTAGCCCCAACTTTAAATGGAGAACTCCCAGTTAAGCTCTCAGTTAAAAATGCGCAGCCTATTTATGTCCACAACGAAGAGCAGCTTCAAGACCTCTGACTTTTCTTAAAAATATATATAGCGACAGACTCAAACTCAGCTGACAAATGTCACCCCCTCCCAGATACACCAACTGGCAGACACAAGCTGTCCTCTCCCTGGCCTAACAGGGTTCTCCAGCCTGAAAACCTGTTTTAACTGATAGGAAAAGCAGGGACAGACAATGAAGGCTTCTCTGAACTACCTGCTCTGCAAACACCCCTTTCCCACAGGCTTCATTCCCTACCCGAAGAGAAGCAAATCATTCCTGCTGTTAATATAAACCAGCATTACTGTGAAAGACAAGTGACAGGGCTGTGACATTAGCACAGCTCTCTGCTGGGAGGATCGCAGTGAAACAGGGCTCACTCCCAGGCATAAAAAAGTATTAAGGTCTGGGTAGCATATTCATCTTCCCCAATTTTAGCCCACCAGTACAATGCATCTAGTCCAAAGGAGCGAGCTGGCCTCTTGCCACAGTGGGGAAGAACTCCAGCATCCTCACCCCAGTGTAAAACAGCTATCCAAAGTAGGATCCATTGGAATTCAGCCACTCGGTGTACGTGCGTTAACTGGTCAAATGTCCACCTGGTGGTAAGACCCTTCCACTTGATGCCCTGAATCTCGCATCTCCTTCGTTATCAAAGGAGAGGCACAGCTTGCAAGAAGATGCAGAGGTAGAACCAGACATCCCTCTGGAAGATGCTGCCCACAGCTGTGCAGCACAGACAAGCACAGGGCTGGGGCCCCCGTGAGCAAACAGTAAAGAGACGCAGAGCAGCGTGAGCCCGACTCATCGGCGTAACTTACAATTGGCTGTAGTTGCGCGCCTGGCAGCATGAACTGCATTTGCTGAGCAAACATGGCTGCGGCTGTCTTCTGCTGGATCAGGTTGTTGCGTCCATTTATTTCAAGTTGTGTTTTTAAGTGTGGGGGAGGGTGGAGATATTTGCAGTTCTCTCTGGTACACCGGCCCTAAAAAACATAATGAAACAGCATTTCAGTGAATGTAACACTCGGGGCAGGCAGAGAAATTTAATTAAGGTTTGTTTGGGTTACTGTAACAACACAATCATTTGGGTGGAGGCAGTTTGGTACTACTGTGCCTCTTTTGTTATTTTTCTATAGCAGCGCAATACTTAGGTGAAGAGAAGAACAACATGACTTCTCCTGCAGTAACACTAACCAAATACTATCAAGCTAAATCCAAAAGTTAGGCTTCCTGATGTTAAAATGATAGCTGTACAAAAGAAAAAAAAAATCTAATCTAACACAAAACCCAGTATTTTCAGAAGCTAGTGACAAACAGCTCCTGAAGCAACAACAAAAATTCCCCATTTTCTTGTGTGGGCTGTTCTTCCCCTCCCTTCCTCCCAACACCAGACCACTTAATTGGCCCCGACCAGCAGACAGCAAGAAACCAAACTGTCTCTACCACTTCTCCAGCTGTGCTGGGTAAAACGTTAAGATGACAGCTCTGTAAAGCAGCACCTCTGATCTCCAACATGCACGTACCCCGAGATGCCGAGAACTGGTAGTCACAGGAGGAAGACGTGAAAAAATTCCCCCCTTCATGCTTTCGTCTGTCAAAAGCCATAGTATGTTGCATCACCCCCCCACCTCCAATAAACACAAGCACTGGGGAAGTCAGTGGCTTCTCAAAAGCGAAGGATCACTAGTGTTACAGATGACCTCAAATCAACTGAGACCATTGCTTTTAAAAAAATCTACAAACTGTGCCTTGCCTTAGTAGTGTTTGCAAGCAGATAGAGGAACATAAATATCAACAGTCCACTGAACACAGAAAACTAGTAATAAATTTTGTCAGTAAGATGAAATAATCCTTTAAAATGATGGGGTTCCCCCCCACCCCACCGTGTATTCCCTCCTCCAGAAACAGAGGCATACAAAGTACAAGGAACATTTTACGCAACTTTACACTTAAATTTTATAAATAACTTCTATGCAAAAAATGATGAATTTTTTTGAGGCAGTATTTCTTCGGAGCTGTTCAGAGCTTATTAAAATAAGGCCAGACCTGGGGTCCAGAGCTGTTACGTGACAGATAACTAAGAATCATTCCTGCTGCCAGCAAAGGAGCAGGACCTCCATCAGCCAGCCCGTCCCAGGCACTCTTGTCAAGCGCTGGACGCCAAGTTCTCAGCCTCAGTATAATTAAGTGTGGTTTCAAAAAGAGGCACATCGGGTGACCCCACGTACCGGCTCCCATTAGCAGAATCACTCACAGCAGAGCTGTAGCCCCACAACCAGGTCCACAGGGGTACACTCAGACTGGTGGAAGCCCCCAGGATGAGTCCTGCCTGCAGCCGGGATGCTCCTCTGGGGGTTTTTAAGACTTGCACGCACATACAGGTGGAACCACTGGCCAGTCTGAGTACCACTGCACAAAGCCAACACCGTGACCCGCTATGGGGGCTCTTTTGGAACTCCCACACAGGATCATTGGCATGCCAGGAGAAGAGTAGGTCACTAGAGCAGCCCGAGACCTGCAAACTTTAGGTGTGCTTTCCTCTGCCCCCCCTTCCTGGTGCGGATAGCGGCTTCACTGGGGAGAGGGCTGCAGAGCATTACTACAGCCTGAAAGGGGCTGTATGGCAAAGTATCATGAGAAACAAGCTCCTCTCTTATCTGCTCCAAGGAGATCAGAGAGCTAAACAAAACCCCTGGCTCCCTGTTGTTATTTTGAGGCAAATAATTAAATGCGAGAAGCGAGGGGAACCCAGTGGGACAGGAAAAAATCCACTCCCAACCTTCAGCAGCCTGCCTTGGCGGAATGAAACTCTCTGCCCTGCTCCTACAAGAGCCCAGCGCTTCCCAACGACCCAACTCACAAAGAAAGCGGCTTTTTAATGCTATTGTTTTGGCTTCTCAGCAATCCAACAGCCCCAGATTCCCAGCTGTGAGCTAATTGCTCACAGGCCCCGAGGACATGAATCTTCATCACCAGACACTTTCTCACATCTGTGTAAAGCAAGGGTAAAATGGCACCATGCAGCTGGCTGGTGCTCAGACAACCCAGCACTACTACAAGGTAAATAACTACATTAATCTGGAAGAAGACGACGACTCCTCAGCACTGGGTAGGTTTGGGTCGTCCTTCTCATGACATCTTTCCAGTAGCACAGGACTAGATCCCTCCACAGCCCTTCCCACCACCTGGGACCCAAGCAGAGCTCAGCATTCAGGCTCAGAGCACATCTGCAGCATCCCACCGCCACAGCTGGGCTGCTCAGAGCAGGAGCTGACCCCACACAGCAGCAGGAGCCGATGGCCAAGCAGCTGCTCTATTCTAAGCCCCAGACTTGGAGGACTTGCACACCAGCCTTAGAAATTCCTCCTGGTTGAAACTGGCACAACTGCTTTGGGTTGGGAAAACACTAATTTCTACCAAATTTGGAATAAATCGGTGTAGATGTTTCTACACTGCAGGAATAGAGAAGGTGAAAAAAAAGCTACTATTTTTTGTGAACAATACTTACAAGGCCTTCTTCAACTTGAAGAGGGCTTTGCTATTCTAACTGAAATTTTGCAATGTCATTGATACCAGCCATCCCAGCCTGGTGTGAAGCTTTGTTCTACTTTCTTCTCAAAACAGAGTTTGTTTAATTCCAACAGGGGGTTCTACAAACAGAAAATTTTTATTATCAACAACAAAAAAAAACAGCCCACACAGCATGAGGCCTTAATCCTGCAGACAAAGCTGGGAGCAGAAACCAATGTCCACACAAGAGTGCTACTGGTTTCAGTGCGGACATATTTATTTGCAAGGAACTGAGAGCTGTGCAAACGCTGCTGCAGAGCAAAGGCTGTGAAGTGCAGCACGGCTGTCAGCCAGGCCTTCTAGGGCTCCACGAAGACTCGATGAATCACTGCTGCACTGGGATTCAAAGCTGCACCTTCAGTCTAGCTCCTCCTCACCATCATTTTGATCCTGAGCATCATCAACCACTGCATTTCACCAGGGTGAGTTAGAAGCCGCAGCTGGGTCGTGTTGCCCTCTCCAATACCACAGTAGGTTCTTCATCTCTCAGATAATGAATTTCAGGAACTGACGATGTGACCGAGAGTGACAAAAAATGTTCCCGGTTTAGACATCCAGCTATGAAACAACTTCCAAGACGTCTCACTCTAAAATGATGGACGTCTCTAGTATCGTCTGAACTCCCAACACTGGTAGGGGTGATCCCTTCTTCTACACTTCCATCACAACGCCCACAGTTCTCAGTACTTCTCAGCAAGCATATGCTCTTCAAGACCAATTTCAGCTCTATGAAAGCCACCAGAAGGACAAAGAAACTGCCATTATTCACTTCTCAGTACCAGCTGCAACACAGCAGGGAAAACAACAGGGGACTGGTAGCAAATCTGCTGTGTGGATACTGGGCTGGGGACAAATAGGGACAACTCCATTTTATATCTGGGTGGCCTAGGAATACAAGATGAGAAAATACAACAGGAATCAGGCCCCTAAGTTTCAGATGAGCATCTTTATGCTGTAAGGCGCAGTTCTGCTGCAGTGACCAGCCATGGCTCCAGCACACCGAATGCTCAGCACGGGGCACAGGACAGTCCCAGTGTCCCGCAAAGACCTGCTGAGGCACTCTACAAACCGAGTGCTGCACTAAAAATCGCCATCCTAGCACCCGGAGGAGGCTGCTGCATGTCTCGGGAAGGAGCACTGATGGTGCTCAGAGACTACTAACCTGTGTCAGCGAGTGGCATGCTGAGCCTGCTGGAACCAGCACAGCCATCCTGTTGTAACTGGAGGAGTTTGTTGCTGTTACTTTAGCATGAGCACTGACCCCAGGGAAGGCGCATTTCCACCCTGTCCCAGGTGGCACACAAGCCTGCAGCCAGGGAATCACCACCCAGCAACAGACTCTGCTGCTGGCCTTGGTAACGTGCTAAATATAGCGGTATTTTCTGGCTCCTTGCAAAATGGAAGGAGTCTGAAAGACCATATTCATCAGCTGCTTTGCCAACTACAGCCAGGAGGGAAAAGCATATGGACTGCACTTCCTAGGCTTGAAAAACGGGTATTAAAAATAAATCATTAACAAATTTTATAGGAGTATCTTCTCCCCCTTTCTTCCCACACACTCCCCCCACTCTTACAGTAGGCTGCTGGCATGTGATTGACTCTGTGTTGCCAACTTAAGTCATGCTGTGATGGTGCATACTGTAAATGGCTGGCATCTGACACTAGCTAACATGACAGCAGCTTGCAGTGCAGCAAAGCCAGCTGTTCCGAGTGCAGCACTGATGGCAGCACACTCAAATCCAGAAGAAAAACCTGCATGACACCTGGACATTTGGAATCTGCTGGGCTGCACCTTTTCATCTGCATCCTAGCTTGGAGGGATGCAAATAAGAGCCTGCTGGGTACTGCATCAGGCTGTATGAACCTCCCCTAAGCATCCTCCACAAATTCTCCTCTCGCTGGCTGCTGAGGCGAGCTGCGCTGTGCTGCAGAAACAAGGCTTCCAGCACAAACCCAAGGCTTGCTCATGTTTACACCAGTAATGCAGTTTGTTACGGTCTCTTTAATCCTGGACACCAGTGAGGGGTTCCAGAGAAGACACATTTCTGGTTTTAATGACTGCACTGTATGTCCTGTCAATCACCAGTAGTTCTCATGTGAAAATCTTTAAGCGAATGTTGCTTTTCACACACTTGAGGCTGCAGTAGGCTTGTGCCCTGACTGTGCTGTCTTCCACAGACGCTGATGACGTGCAATGACTGACAGCAAAAAGAATGAAAAGAGACCAGGCAGGAAAGGATTTCCATGTTTTGCACAAAACCAGGCACCAAAACACAGCTTGTCTACATAACTTTTCCCTGCATGAAACAGCAGATTTCCACCCCCCCAAGAGGAACTCAGCGGGGAGGCACATTCAGAGATGCGCTGGCCCTGCTTACTCAGTGCCTGCCGTTCCAGCGCTGAGGCACGAAACGCTCTCTGCTTTCCATCCCACTCAGCACACGCATGCAGAGGCCTTCTCCTGGCTGGGAATCCTCACTCCTGCCAGAGCCTTGCATGGCTTTCACACGTGCAATACAAGCTCAGCCACCGTGTGAAGGGCAAACAGAGACCACCAGGTGGGAGGCAGAAAGCGGGGAGCTCTGGGCTTCATCCCTGTGTCCATGCAGCACAGCTAACAACACATACCGGGCAGCACGTGCTGCTCCAGGTCTACCCTACTGCTGTCTCTCTTGAAGAAGAAATACTGGGAAGCAGACTTGTATCTGGCAATGCCCAAGCTCCAAGTCCTTCACCCACCCTAGAGGGACTTGCAGCTTCAGAGTTACCCTTCCAGGAAAGCAGATCACAGGTGTTGAGAACACTGTCCATCCACCACTGCAACTCAAGTACTTCGTGCTCGCTATGGTTTGTCCCTGAGCTGAGCAGCTAACATGCTGGATGGATCGTGTGGCTCATCCTGCCATCTCCAATGCTACATCCCACTCCTCTTTCTGCACAGGTGGAGTGCTGCACTGGAGGGAGGAAGGGAAATGGCTGTCCATCGTCACTGCTAAAGCACACACCTTCTGCTCAGCAAACATCAAATAGCATGGAAATAGCATGTTTTCAACTGAAAAACAAAGGAGGCTGGAGCCAACAAGTCAGCCTGATCGTTAGTGTTACCTCTCACAGATAGGTGTTCAAGCAGCCAAGCTGTCACTCGCTGCAGTTCAAAGCCTAGCTCTGTACGTACCTTATCTGCAATTCCTTTCTACAGGCTAATGAAATGTTAAAAGTTATGCTGCCAACTGAGTCAGTGAGAAGTACAACCTTGCAACCTCCCTTGAACATTGACCCCGGCACAATACATCAGATAACTTCTGCTTAATAGCAATACTTTTCTCCTCACAGTGCTGGAGTAACTTACTTTTACAGAGAGATTTGAAAGTGCAATTATGTACAAAGCACTCCTTGAATGTGTTCTCATGGAAGGTTGTTAGCCCACCTACAAGGATCCTAAAAAACACATCCAGAAGGATGCAGAGAAGTGACACATCACCCCCAGGCCTACACAGATCAACTTCATCTACGTTCTTTGCACCTATTACTTGTGTATTTTCCAGACAAGGGACTCCAACACATCACACTCCCTGCAGCTGATCCTCAGCCGCAGTTTTGCTCCTCCTGCAACTGAAGCCTAAAACATCTCTTACCCTTGAGGGCCAGAACAAGAATTATTCCCTTCCTCTTTGAGGAAGGGCCCATACTTAAAGGCTGCAGTCACATCTATCCCCCTTCCTCAAACCTCTCTGCTCTAGACTATGCAGACCATGCTCTTTCAATGTCATAAGCATGGTCTACAAGCCTTTCATGAAGCTGCTCCCCCCGACAGCCTGTACCCCTGCAGACAGCCTGTACCCCCGCAGACAGCCTGTACCCCCGCTGACGTTTGCGCATGCACAGGGCGCTGCGCTCCAGCTAACCCCTTACTAGTACTGCGCAGGTACAAAGATCACATGTCCTGCAGAGAACACTGCTGCTTATGCGTCCCTATATGACGTTTTCTTTCCTTCCAACTGTGTAACATTTTTGATTCGCTCTCAACAAGCCTTTTCTAGAGCGACTGCCTACCCAGCTATGCCGCACCCTGTATCATGCAGCTGATTCACTTAAACGCAGTATTTCATACTGCTTTTACTGAACTCACACCCCTTTTTAATGGACTATTTTTCCAACCTGTCAAGACTATCTGCAACTCCACATCTGGTTCTCTAGCATCTGTAACTCCTCCCAGCTCAGAGCACTCTACCAATCTAACAAGCATACTCTCTCTATTCCATCATTCGAGTCACCAGAACAAAACAAAACTGAACAGACTTGCCAAGCACATCCTTCCAGACTGCCACTGATCTCAGTTCAAGCTGTTGTGGGTTGTCACATAGATGTTTCTCCTAAGCTTTGTTCCCAGTCTTGTTTGGAAACTGATTTGTGCCACGTCAGACTCCCAAATCTAATGCCAGCACTCCATCCTCCGTATCTCTCTGAAAGGCTTTCCAGTTCTCCTTTGTCTCCTCCTCTCCGGACACTTGCAGGGATGCTGGAGAGTTAGTAGTGCTCTGCACCCCTCCTGTGCCATCACTACTACTTGCTACCAAGCATGTGTTTGTACACAACATTGGGTACAAAGAAGCTGGTGGTTTGAAGTTACTTGTAACAGCAATAAAAAAAAATATGGCACAGCTAGCTGCTGACATTTTTCAAATGCAGGTGTTAACACCCATTTACAGAGAGCCCAAAGACTGCTGCTATGGTATGGATCCTGCTGTGAACAGATCATAGCCGAAAAGAAAAAGCAAAACGTATCTTCCAGTTAGCATTACCAGATGGCAATCAGCCTCGAAGGGAAGGGAAGCAATGTAGACTTCCTATCACGCAGAAGTTTCAATTTCAATATATGTGGATAAAAATGTTACAGTTAAGGTTAATCTGGTAGCTTCCAGGTATGGATGATATAGACCCTGTGAAATGCATGTTCTAGTTAGGAATGAGTATGGTTCATGAATACCTAATTTTCTGGAAACAGGATTCAAACAGCCCATAAAAAGCACAAACCACAGTTTTGCGACATCTCCAGGATGAGCTTTGCCTAACTTCTTTGAACTTGCAAGCTCTGGGTCCAAAGAGCCACTTCCCTGAGCCTGCACCGATGAAAAGAAAACTGCTAAAAACACTTCAGGTGTTATTTTGGCCCAACTCCGCTCCCCTGCAGTCACTTGAGAAACCTCTTTAAATTTTATGCTGTTCTGAATGATGCTCTGAACTGCGGCAGCAGCATGTCAGCTCTGACCCAGGACTGCTCAGGCGAACAGGGACATGTCTTTTGTCAAGGTACAGAGGACAAGAGTCAGACCTGCCTTTCCACACAGCTTCACTGGAAAAACCTGAATATCTGTCGCAAGCTCCCAGGGCTACCAATGCTCCCAGCACTCTCAAGGCAGCCCCAGCTTGTCGCTGAAACAGCGACTGAATTTCATGGCTTCAATGAATGTCAGGTCAAGCCCTTTTTGAGCAAGCCTAGACTTGATTTTGACTGAAATAAGTAAACCTTCATGTTTTGCATGATTTCAAATGAAAGCAGGTGACATTCGGCAGCTATGACAAGAGTTTGGGGTCCTTTTGAACCGAGAGCTCAAAGCAAAGCTCAGTGGCATGTGCAAGTGCAAAGCAGCTAGCAAGCCCTCAGAGCAAACCAAGCAGATGCACCGTGTTTGCACTGCTGAAGTGAGGCCGGTGCATTTTGCACGGTCCCAGTCTGCTCAGTTCTCCTCTCCCTACAGCTGCGAGGCAGAGTCCAAGGAGGCCAACCTTGTAAACAAGTAACTGTAGGTGCTTGGGCTTTTAAAAAAAAAAAAAAAAAAAAAATTACACTCCTCTGCAACTTTAAAAAGCAGGTCCAACACAGCCGCTTCAGTCCAGATAGGGTCTTAACTCACTTCATGTGCAGTGAGTTACAAAAATGTAGAAGGAATGGGAAGCACAGACAAAAATCCCTGGCTGTGGGACACTGGTGCTGCTGTTCGGCCTCCACGTCTCACTCGTGTGACTGCTCTACTAGGGTATTTCTGCTTTGCAGGGAGATGGAAGGAAGGGCAGAAGGAAGAAAAACGTCAGCATCATTTTTGCAAATGTATTCAAAGTTCGGAAAAAAGCTGCCAACAGCCAGCTGAGGGGACCGCTGAACAAACACTGCTAGAGACCTGTAACACCTCCATCTCTTTGTCATTCCGGCCTTTGCCTATGAAAGCCAAGCCTCACAAACCGGGGCTGAAGAGGCTGTGCCCTTGCATACACTGTGCTGAAGGCTTCTCCTCCACCACAGGACTGGAAGACAAGCTGCCCCTTGCCACCAGATGCACACCTGCTGTGGCAACGCGGACAGCCAACAGGGCTTTGGCCACCTACCTATTGTACGACTGGCGTGGTCACCATCAACAGGCATTACATGAGAAGCAGCAGCACTCTGCCCAAGCAGGAGACACACTTCCCATCATGTGGCACTGTTCAGCAGCTGAACAATTTCACCAGCATAGATATATTAAAAAAAAGTATACTGAGCAGATAACATTGCTTCCCTCGCACCAGGGTAAGAGACAGCCATCAGATGCAAATGCTAGGAACAAACAGATGCACAGTGTGGACAAAACCTACTGTAGATGCCAGTCCTTTCAAACAGTGGGTATAAAACTGCAAAGCACTTGGGCAGGGGGTTTCTCAAGATGAGATGCACGCTGCTGGGATTCAGACATGCTTATCTAGGACTCTCTTACAAAGTCTGCAGCCTCAAAACGTTTGTCAAGCTTGTTTTTGTTACACAGCTCAAACCAGAGCAGAAGAGAAAAACAAAGCAGAAACAGCAGCGTTTCTACATCCTCATGTCCCTTTTTGGTATCACCTTAACCAGTGACAGCTACTCACAGCTACTGCCAATAACTTCAAACCACTGAACTCTGCAGGCAAATCCAGCTCCAGACAGAAAAGATGGCTCGTTAGCATGGAGATCAAGTATTTAAACAAGTACCATCACCCCAGCATTTTTTTTTTTTTACTTTTAATTAGAAACGGGGGGGGGGCACACGCAACTACTGTATTCCAGTAGATTCTAAGCAGCCACAGGCACCAGCCTAAACTCCCAAATCCTCATTCACCTGGCAATTAGGGAAGCCGAGAGCTGCTGTGAGTGAAGTTTTACTTTTGCACATTGCTGAATACAGCAATGTTCTGCTGAATTTCCCCAGGACAGCACAAAGAGGTCGTGGCTGTCCTCCTGCTTTCACGCAGGATTTTCATTCCAAGCTGTTTGTTATACTTGAAGGTTCTTACAAACTCGGAGCAGTTATTTTGTTGGGGAAAAGCCCTGTAGCTCCTTCATTATATTTTTACATCTTGACAACTCTTTCCAGCTCTGTTCTCCTGCCAAGCTTTCTTCATTCAGGCCAATGGTATGCTCTGTTATGCTCAATGAAAAACGTGTATTGATTTTAATGTTTTTGGTTTGTGGAATGTTTTTGCTTGCTCCAAGCAATGGACAGTGTTTACCAAGTCCAAGAAGTATGTATTAAAAGAGTACAGCACTGTCAAACTGTATTTTTTATGAGCTGTAGAGCCATAGAGCAGAAAACCGTGTTTATCTGAGAGATTACCACTTGCAATGAACAGCAATCTCACTCCACAAAAGAGAGGAATAAAGACTTCATCGAGCTCTTTTCTTTTGAATCCACCAACACATTTTGATGAGGCTATGTTTTGTGAACTTATCAGGCTGTTACCACCACATATTTGAAATTAGGTTAAAACAGAATAGAAGTATCATCAATTTAGTGTTCTGAACTGATCATTTTTAATGTCTTCCAAATATTATTCCACTACTTCCAGGTTCAGGAATGTTAAAAGCACAATAAAATAGGTTTCTTTAATACAGTATCAAATACAGGTCTCTCCAAGAGAAATCAGCTCTTACAGAGATCCCTGGCCACCGACCTGCTCAAGCAACTGATCGATAACAATCCCAAATGAAGGCATTTAGTGCCCGGCAAAGAGAGCACATTTAGGAGCACGTTTAGCCCTGGGATCACTGCACGTATTTAGAGCAGGACACAAAGCAGGGGACATCCTGCAACGTTAATATTCCTGTGGGTGAATGTTTCAGTGTGGGACTATTTGTAGGTAAAGAAATCAATTCTACCTGGAAGATAGAAACACTGGCATGTCATTGATTTTTTTTCCTCTGTAATAAATTTTAAAAAACCAAAACCACATGCCAGTCTCTGGAACAATATTGCACAAGTACTGTATTAAAAAAAACACCACAAAACTCCACAGAAAAACAAACAAAATAAACTTCTTATATGTCTTCCACCCTTTGCCTCCCTCAGTTCTGCCCCTCCCGATTGCTATTACACCAGGCCAGCTTTTGAAAATACTCAGTGTAGTTTCTCTTGTCCCTTAAACCACTTTTTCATTGCAAATCCCATAATCCAATTCTACAACTTTCACCAGCTGATTGAACCTGTCAAGGTCATATGGAAAGTTGATGCTTCTGACCTTCCTCTACCTACAGTGTCTGTTGAATATTACAATTGCAGCAGGCAAAGCACACGTAGACAGAACCAAGCAAAGTACATTAAAGCCCAGGAGAATAAATGTTAAAGCACTGTGTTCATGAATACAAATATCGGACACATGACCACCTCCAGCAGCCTCGCTCCTTGAGTTTACACAAGGGAGAAGGCAAACAGGGAAGCGCAGAGATTGATAACCAAGCGTCTGACCCAAACCCTCCCGTCCTGTCCTGTGGAGGGCAAAGCCATGCTCAGAAAACCTCATTCTTGCTGCGTTTCAGAAAGCAAAATGAAACTGCAAATAAAAAGATTTGTGGGTGGCTGGGTTTGGTGGTTGGGGTTTTTTTTAGAACTTGGCAGTATATAACAATTTACCAACTGAGGATTAGCCCCATTTTTGTTTGTGTTGTTGCTTTGCTCAAAGCAACAGCTTAATGGGCACAAACAGATTCCTGGTTTTCAAAAAATAATGAAAAAACTTACTTAAAAAAATTAATTCCATCTGGACTGACAATTCCCAGGGAGAATCTTCAGTCTAGAAAAAATAACTCTGCAGGATGTGCTTCAGCCTCAGCTACTGAGGGGCTGCCGGGAAGTAACACAGCAGCACCCCGAGCAGGGAAGGATGCTGGCTGAGCCCTGCCAAGCATGCCGCCGACTCCTGCTGGGGCACACCACGGACTGCCACCCTCGCTTTTTACCCTTCACCTGGAACCACCGTTGTGCCAGAACAGGACACAACAGTCCCTCTTCGCATTGGCTTAAGCCACCAAAGGAAGCGATTGCAGGGGAGCAGGCAGATGTAACACAGGAGGGTGATGCCCTCAGTCGCCACTGCAAAATTTGCTTCCAGCCATCCAGCAGAGCACGACGGTTTCATGCTCCAAGGAACAGGACACCTTTCTGCTCTTGGCTGAGATCTGCCCAACAGCAGGAAGGCAGAGAGCAAAGCCAGCTCCCCTTGTCTTTCACCCTGATCACCCAGCGATGTCCCCAGTTCCTCTCCTGCTTCTACTCTTCTCTGTCCCACTGCTTGGCTCCTTTACTGGTTCCCATTTGTCTCTTCCCGGCTCCACACCAAAGCCTACCCCTCCAGGCACTTTCTCCCCTAGCAGTGCCTCTCTGGCTACAGTTTTGTTCACCAAAGACCAAGCTTTGCCCTCTGCTCCTGTTTTAGCCACACGTGCCAGGCAGGTTTGTGCACAGCATCCCACCTCCCCTTTGCTCCAGCATTGCTGAGAAGCTACCAGACTACCAGGAAAAGGGACGACTGTGTGCCACTGACTCCACATGCTCTCACTCATCTCCAAGCAAGGACCCCAAGTCTTTCTGGTCCATGCCAGGCCTCAGATTTCACACCCATGGTACAATGAACTCGCTGCTGGTCAAAGAATTAAAGGCACAGATACAAAAAGCACCTTCAAGAGAGCTCTTACAGCCTGCTAAGCACAGCAGGCAAGGACCACACATCTCTCGTGGGCCCTGGCTTCCAAAAAGGGCATCCAGGCCAAGTGACATTGAACCACAGCCGTCCACCTAGGAGGCTGCAAGGCTTGAAGAGAAAGGAAGAAAGAAAAAAAACCCCACAAAACAAAACAAAACGAAAGCCTGCCTTGCCCTAGGCAAACACTCCACCTCAGTCAGCTTTTGCAGACTGATCTATTTTAGCATGTTGTTTATTACAGCCTGTAACATATGCACATTTAAGTCACAGAGGGGATTTTCCTTTTAAAAACACCTTCAGAAGTGCTCTTTAAGCAGCGCCTGGCACTAAAAAGCAGGTACGTGACCAATCTTTGCTACCATCTCAAGTGAAAGGGAGGTTAAGGTAGCGTGTTTGTTAGGAGTTGAGCCCACTGAGCAGCACAAGCTGTGCTGCGGTGGCAACAGGACAGGCCTTTTTCCATGGAGGTAAACACAATGGGCTCACAACGCCAAAGATAATGCGCTGCCATCTCTGTGGGCAAAAGGACAATTTGGCAATAACGTTCTGGGCTAAAACTGCAAACAGTGAGACGTATTTAATCAGAGTTCACATGCACTAGTCACAAGTACTGTACAGGCAGCCAGACTTAAGGGACAGGATGCCAAATTCTGTGCCAACATCAGCAAACCTGTTAATGTATGATGGATTTGCTAGAACAGCCTCAGCCAAAGCAAACTTTCTACCTGTCCTAATTACATCCTCACAATCCCCTGTTCCCCCAGTCTTTTATCCAGTCTTGTGAGGGTCTGTGCTGACTCACACTCCCTACCTCACTCATCCAAAGCAGACCCGTGCTCTTGTACGTAACTGAGCACAGCCAAGTAATAAACCCTTCCCAGGATACAATAATAAATCAACACACAGGGTGCAAGGGAGTCCGCACAAGGAGGCTTTCTGCTCGCCCTGTACCCCACACTGACCTAGAGACTCAAGATTGAGAGTCACTGCAGTGATGTACAGCCCTAACACCCCAAAATCTAGCAAGAGCGGTCTGTTTTCTCCTTGCAATGCCAGGAATGGGGATTAACTGATAATACATTTTGTAGGAACCAGGATTTCAGACACTGAAAGGTTAATTCCATGTAGCCACTGATTAGATCTGCTCCCTCTCCTGTAACAAGAGCTGTAGGACAGGACACTGAAAAGGTTGTACAGCCTTACGGGGTGGATGTATCCACTTTCTCCAGCGGGATGCAACTTTTGCCCTGCCAGAAATCCTGACCTAAATTCTCCTCTAAGTGGCACTGGTGTAAGTGCCAGAACAGCTAAGAAAGGAATGTGTCATGCGTGTGCATGCATGTGTATCTATCCATCCATCCGTCCCAGCAGACCAACAGGAATGGAACTGATCAGGGCTTTCATTTCATTTGCTTAGGTTTTTGGAGTTCGCGTTTTTAATAACTGCCAGGTTCGGTTTTTTAGGTTTGAGAGTGCAAGAGAGAAGGTGGGGGAGGTAGAAACAACTAAAGCACATCCATGTGGACATGCTTGCTTGTTCAGGCTTCAGTCACAAAAACTGATCGAATCACTGGGGGTGGTTTAGGTGCATGGGGTGTGTGTCTGCCCTTCCCGTGTTACCTTGCTCTGCTTTCCAAACTCACGCCCCTCAACTTCTGTGCCAAGCTGCTTACCCTTGTCCTGTTCACCAGTGCAGTACAGCCTGCCTGGTGCTCAACCTTTTGTAGACAAGGAGGAATGCCAGGATTAGCTTTTAAAGGCTGTTTTCTATTAGAAAGCAATCTCGACAACATGACTTCCTTGGGCAGGCAGACACCTGACCTCATGTATTTTCACTCCTGCCACTGACAAAAAGATACGGACACAGCACAATCCCTTCCTAAAACTGTAGCAAGGGAAAAACCTTTCACTGCCCCGATGGGGTACAGCCGGGATGGGTCAGTTCAGGCAAACACTGATTTGCTTTCAGGTGAGATAGACCCATACTGGATCGGGGTAGGAGAGATTTTTTTTTTTCCCCCCTCCCGCAAGGAAGAGTGACCTTTCCTGAGGACAACTGCAGCCTCTCCGCCATGTGAGAGGAGTAGCTGCAAAGAAGCACCAGTGTCATTAGCAAGTCTGGAATGCAGCACAACCGGTGCCTACGTCAGCGAACACCCGGCTGGAAAAAATGCTCTCACTTGCTCAAACCAAGACAGATGGACTTCTGATAGGGCCCCTGCGAAAATCCCTGTGCAAACTTCTGTGCAAGTGCCTCTGCTACAAAGAAAGAAGGAAATTCAAGCAAAGTGCTAACACTTTGCCTCTGAATGGGCTGAGCTCTGAAAGCATGTGTAAAATCATTCTCCAAGAATTAGCACAATTAAAACAACAACAACAAAAAACAATTTTCAGTGCTGTGTCTGTCCTAGCTAATGGGAGCTCTATTCTGAGTAAAGACTTCTAATGATTTTACATTACCACGGACTTTTCAAAAACCCACGCAGAGAAACACAAAACAACAACAATGGAAATCCTTTTAATTCAATCTGCGCTTTATCGCACACGGCCACAGCAGGGGATTTTTGGCTGTGGGAATACAAATACTCATCAATGCTACAGCTCAGGGTCCTGCTCCGATTACTACCCAAACACAGAACGAGACGGTCCCAGCCTGAAGGGTTTTCAGTCTAAATACACCAGACTTGGTGGAAAAACCCCCAGGTGGCTAGGGGAAGCCCCAGCAACACCGAGACTGCATGGCAGCCACTGCAGCTGCAATGCCCTTGATGCTTTCTCAGCTCCTGCCTCCTGGCAGCAGACAGCCTGCCCGTCGCATTGCTAGCTAAAAGATATCCTGCCCATTTGCCTCTCAGCCCCCAATGGACTCCCCCCGCCCCCACAACTCCCCCAGCTGCGGCACAGGAGCAGCCTTAGTGGGCTCCAGTGACAGAAGTGTGATGCAGAGCTGGCAGGGAGGCTATGCGGGTGCTGCGGCGTAATCCGTGCCCCACTGTGCTGTGCCAGCCAGCAGACGCTGATAAAGCAGATAGTGATGGGTGGTAGGGGTCCTTGCTGCATCCCCAAGCTCCCCCGTCACTTGGAACAGTGCCCTGGAGCCACTCTGCTCCTCCCTGGAGTCACCCCCCAACCTCCTTCCCTAACAGTCTGTCTCCTGCAGCTCGGTGAAGGTTTCAGACATCCCTGTCCTGCTCCTACCAACCCTGAGAGCTCTCCTGCTCCAAGCACCTCTGAGTCACTCAGCCTGTTTGCCTTGCTCCAGCTCCCACCCTGCAGCACGCCACGGGAGGCTTTACAGGCAACACAGCTGACACAGTGGAGAGCCAAAGTCTGCGGGGAGGTAAGCGTGATGATTACTTCTTCATCTGCAAGTGCACAAGATGCACCGTGAAATAAAAATGACTGCTGAAGCAACAGGAGAGGAGGAGGGCAAGAGTCTTCCTGCGTTGCCTTGTTCAGGCTCTGCAGACACCACACCTAATGACAGGGATGCTGCAGGAAGGCTCGGGGACAAATAAGCCCACAGGGGAGGAGGAAACAGAGCAGAAAGGAGAAACAGGGCATTAGAATAAGGCTGCACACCTTGCACCACGGGAGCAAGATTTGGGAGGGCTCCTGCAGAAAGCAGCAGGAGCATCTTTAACATCTTCTCCTACAGCATTTGGGAAGGAATGACACCCCCTCCAAAGGCAACCGTCTTGGAAATCTGCTGTTTTATGAAACGTGATTCCCTCACTGGGAGGAAAGGGTCTTCCTTCCTACCTCAAACACCATCACCTCTGCCATTATCTGGATGGCCTTCCAAGCCCTCCTTTAAGGGTCATCTACATGTCCAGCTTTCAACTCCCCACTGCCCTGGCTGCTCAAGTACTACCGCATGGGCTGAAACACCCAACCCCGCACGGCTCTCATCTCCTCCTGGCAAACTCATCCAGCACTCAGCATCTGCAGCATCACGTGGAAGGGACCCCAGAAGCAGAGCCCAAGCACTGCACGCAGCACAATGCAGCATGAACCAACCACATGGGATCAAGCAGCACTTAATGGTAGGAAAACAAGCTTTGTTCACACTCTGATCTTTCAGGAGCTGACAGCAAGAGGAAGAAACGCCGGTCGGCGGGATCGGCCAACACGGTTGGGATTACACGCTGAGGTTTTGTTTTCAAACTTAGCTTGGTTGTGGCAGGGCTCTTTAAGGACCTAATCTCCGTGTGACTGTTCCCAGCACCAGCCGTGCCCCTGCGGATAATAAGGACTTAGGAAGGCACGGTCTAATGACGGCTGTGCTCCCAGGCAGGCTGGCTGCAACTCCGCCATGTCAGCGCTGCCCCTGGCCATCTCCTCCACCCCAGCCAGACACTCCGCACGTTCCCAACTGCCCTTCTGTTTGTGAGCTGTTTTCTCTCAAGAAGCACCCAGAGCTGCTCTCTCAAAGCAGAAGGAAGGAGACACACAGATTTACAGCAGCAGTCTGGGCTAATGGCTTAAATCCTCATCAGAACCTGGTGTGGGTACTACTGCTGGGCAGTTGTGGACATCACTGTGCAACTCAGCTGCTCCCATATTCCTGTCTGTAGCAGTTGGAGGGGTTTTTTGACACCAGAGTAAGAGAGACCAGATAAAAGTAAATGCTATGCTAATGCAGAGTATGTTCAGATAACTACGTTCAGAGGCATGATAAAGTTCAGAGACATGATAAAGCTCGGTGCATACCACTAACCAGTCATCTGACTGGACAATGCTCTTGTGATACGATACCCATTTTCTGCAGGACTAGCTAAACTGCTCCTGGTTTCCATTCTCGGGACTGTTAATTAAAGGATAATTTGTCTCTGCTTTTTAATGGTGCTCTGTGCACCTACCCCAGCAAGGGGTGTGGGCCAGCAGCATCCCCAGCATCCCTGCTGCAGGCGTGCTGGATGGGGCAGCGGGTCTTTCTACAGTGCAGCCAGATTAATACAAAAAGTAGCTTGTTTTAAACATCCACATTCTACTGCTGTAAGAGAAAAAACTTCCCCCCCAGAGCACAGGCTGCCACCTTCCAAACAAGGTCAGACATCGACCTCCTCCCCCACTGCCAATGACCTTATTAGCACTGATCATGGTTCTAATAATATCCCACACTGTAAGCAGGCCATCTGCCATAACATTTCACTACAAACTTGTGGAACTGCTTGTTTGAGCATGCTCATGTCCCAGCAAGCCAACTGTCCCCTCTCAGGAATATGCACTTTCCCCACAGCTTTAAGCGAAACGTTGCAGAAAGGCACCTCCAACTCCCAGCTTTCCAGCTCAGAGCTCAAGCATGCACAGAACAGCACAGAGCGCTGGCTTCAGGCAGAGGAGGTCAAAAGACAGAGCTAGAGGTTAAAAACCCATTGCTCCAGCATCACGGCTTCCAGCTCCTCTGACGGTGGGGACACTGAGTAACCGCATCACTGAAACCCAAACCCACGACCAAACGCTAACCAGAAGTCAGAAGTAAAACGCCAAGGCTCCTGAGAGCAGAGATCAGCATTATTTTTGTGCCACGGACTTCCTACCTTGCAGGCAGCAGAAAGATTTTACTATCCTAACGCGTTAGCTGAGGTTAAGCTGAATATTTTCACTGCCATTACAGGAAAGAGAGTTTTCATAACAGACAGGTAAGTTTACAGAAGAACTAACCACGTTTGATAGCTATTCATTTAGAAGGAGCCAGGGTTTGAAATGCTTACTCAGTTAGTGCATCTGTCTAAAACACCCAGAGTCTTGTTACTACAGAAGCCCAGCTCCACCCCCGCCTTCATAGACATTTTCTTTGTACTGCTCCTGTGAGGTCAGAAAGTGCAATTAGGCACAGAGACTGACATTACAACACTTTAAAGCAGCCTGCATTGTCACAAGGCTTTGAAAGCTGGTTTTCCAGATCCTTGGCTTTTCCTCTAATCAAAAGGCCAACATCAGACATGGCATGAGAGGCTACAATGGGGTCACTGCCTGGTTCTCTGCTGTTTTATGAAGAGCAATAAAACAGTATTAATAAGCCGTAAGTAAAACTGTGCCTGTCTGGGGCAACCTTCACCCAAGTGCCCCAAAGTGTTACCTTTAATGCCAGCAGAACAATATCTATAGGGGCAGATTTTTCAAAGACCTCAGCTCCTCACTTGGAAATCTAGCTACTTATTTAAATGCTCTGTGGGAGATGTCAGTCCACGGACTCTCCAGAAAGCCTGGTACATCTTGTTTATATTTGTTTTAAAGCTTCTGAACAATTACATAACTCCTCCTTCACATGGGTGAATCAAGTGGCAAAAAGCTACTGCCAGCAAAGTGGGTACATCAAACTGATGCTACACCGCGGAAGAAACCCACCAGCTCCACAAGCTTGTTCAGTCGTTCTCCTCGAAGGCATCTTCTACCACCTTTCCCCCAGCTGGCTTCACTGGGCTCAAGCAATCATGAGCAAGAGAAGTAGCTAGGTAGCTTCACTGACACAGCAGCGAGACAGGACACCATGGCCAAGTGTGGCTCCCTGTTTACAAGGATCCTCTTTGGCCCAAACTCTCTTCAGGGATAGGGATTTGTAGGTTTGGGGCATCCGTTTGAATCCCAGTGTTAACTACTGCTATAGATCAGGGCTGGAAGATGTAAAGCTTCAACTTCCTTGCCCAGGTGGCTCTGGCAGTGCCACGGCTTGCAACCTGGCACCCAGTGAGGTACCAGAGCTCACTGTACAAACACATGCCTCTCCATGCTCCCTTGGCCAATTTCTGACTCAGAGCCATGCAAGGGTAAACGCAAGCATTGCTGCAGCTTGCTAGCTGGGCTTCAGCACTCCATCTCCCTCTTCCCAGTGCAAAGGAAAGCCCTGGGGCTTGCAGAGTACTGCATTGCGTTTGCACTGGGTCACAGGCACGGAGCTTGTGCTTGCAGATCCAAGCAGACTCGGCCGGACCGCAAGCATGTGCTGAGCATGTGCACAGAAACTCCCAAACTGGAAAGCCAAAGGTGGCAGTGGAAATGACCACAGGCAGTTCTCCCCCTTTGGAGAACGGCCAAGAAGACCATTTCCCTCTCTCAAAACCTGATGCAACAGCCCACTTCAGCACAAGGAGCTCTTTGCTGCCCACAGGAATTCTACAGTGCTTAAAATCAGGCGTAAGTGTTTTGCAGAACTGGAACCTCAGTCTGGAGGGCTTTGCCCTTAAAGGAAAGCAAGCTTCAGGAGCAGGAGGTGGCATGCCACGGCCCGTGCAACATTGCAATATGCCCATAAAAGGTTTCAAAATCTATCTGCTTAAGCGCACGCAACAGCTCAGAAGGGTTTAGAGTCACATCCCTAAAGAATTTCTCTCCTGCTTTTTTAGGCAAGTGTGAGCAGCAGTCAGCACTTTACCACCATCTTCCCAACCAGAAAACCAAGGTTACTCTTGGCTGTATTAATAATGCAAACGCTGCTGGCTCTATCCTTTGGGGATGGTGGTTTGCTCACGCCACAGGGAGAAGACCAGGGCAACAGGAGCTGCAGACAGGAGCGGAGGCACCGCATTGCCAGGGCTGGCTACTGAGGAGAGAAGAGATGCAAGGTTGGCAGGAGAACCCCACTGCTGAATTTGCCTGGCCTGCATCCCCGAGGAGGCTGGCCTCCAAACTGCGGTCTCAGAACAAATTTGTGGCCACAGCTCTGCTTGCCAGTATGTTCAAGGGAAAATGCACACAAGTCCGAGGCCCCAGAAAAAGCTGTACTAAGTTCATTAACTGCAGGAAGAAAGAAAAAGACAGTGGTCCTGTGCTCGCCCCTTGTACCGGGAGTGCCTCCCAACACGCCAGCCTCTACCCACACCTCTGCCAGCCTCCTGAACCTGACCCAGGAGCACCGGGCATGAGACTGGCATCTCCAAACAGCAGGTAACAGCAAAGGCGGGCAAGCCCTCAGGAGATACATGGGGTCAGGAGGTCTGGGGCACAGATGGTACACTCCATGTTCAGAAACAAGACCTTTAGAAGACATTTCTACAAACACCAGGCCAGACCTGGTGTTACCCTGTGACCATACGCTGCCACAGACAGCTTAGAAATATCTTCTAAAGGTCAGCATCCCCCTGATGAGTCAAACGCTGGGCTCACCCCCACAGGGGCTGCCCACCCCTCAGGCACTCCAGGAGGGCTGCCGTGACACTCTGCTTATGGGAATCCATGGGAGGGCAGAAGAGTCCCAATGGCTTCACCTTGCAGCACAAGATGGGTGCCAAAGACCCACCAGGCTCCCTCCCCACCGATGCTTTCATAGTCCTCAGGCCAAGGCCACCACAACAAGGGTGAGAACACTGCCTTGGAGACTCTCACTCCCGGGCTTGGCTTCAGCAATGCTACACAATGGGCAGGGAAGAGTCACACATGGGACAATGCAAGAGATCCACCAGAGGTGGGAGAAGATGGTGGGAAGAGACATACTCCTCTCCACAAGAAAACATGTCGGACAGCAGCTTTCACTGTTATTGATACTAGTTGATGAACGTGTTCATATTGACCAAGCCTGTACAACAGTCCTACAACTTTAGATGGGAAAAGCACCCACTGCAAAGCAAATACCCAAAGTCATCTAATATCCACCCTCCACGAGTAAGAGTCTGAGGTCTGTTAAGCAGGCCAATCTGGCATATGAAGGACCAACACTTTGAGGAAGTTGTCCCAATCAATTAAGAAAACGTGAACTCCGAGTATTCAACTACTGCTACTACAAGTGTTGCACTGAAAGCTGTGGAGGGTGCTTCCTTTCAGACAACTCCCTGCAAGGTTCCTCACAGGCTCTTTAACATCTACCTCTGTACTGATGGCAGCAACCTCTGTGCTGTCCGTGTGGCCCCTCCAGCTCACATCTCCACGAGCCCCCAAGAAGCCCTCTATGTTGGGATGGGTCTCATGGCTTCCATCAGAGCTACACAGTACTCCCAGGACTTCCTCCACTCTTCCAGCAATGAGCTGAGAAGGAAGCATCCCTCCAGGGTAGCACTAGAACTAGACTATGCACCAGGAAACCTATGGACATCTCACCTTTCTTGCCACGTTACTCCTGGACAACACCAGGTTTTACAAAGCACACATCCTTGGAAATGTGAAGGTCAAGATGAAGCATTCCCTGTTGAGGCTGCTCCACTGCAGAAAGACCAAGTAGAGATAAGGACAGGGCCAACCTCTTCTTATTCCATAGCATGCCTCAAAAATCTCCCGCTTGCTTTAAAGCACAGACACGGAATTCCTCCCAAGGACTCTCCCTTACATCTTTGAAAACGGCTAGCAATTTGTAAGGCCTTCCTGCCCCTTGCTGTCCCTGCAGCAGAGTCACCAGTCAACACCAGCCTGTTTCCAGTTACACGTGTTCATCACCCAGCACCTCTGCCCAGAGCTACATCCAAGGGGACTTCAGCTCAGACGCTGGATTTCGTATTCAGCGTCTACGGTGCTCTGTCCTCCTGCCACCCCTGCTGCAGAGGCAGTAACCAGCAACAGAGAAGTAAGGGGACAGCTCAGGGAAGGAACCTTTTGAATGATGGCAAGATTCACCAGTGCTCATCTGTCACGGTTCAGCTGTCAAAAAGTCACAGATAAATGAAGTGAGACTACTGGGATGTCAGAGAAACCCATGGATAATGCTAAATAAATCAAACATGCTGTGCACAGACCTCTGTCCTACCCAAAAATCAGCTAGGCAGATTAAAGCAACAAGGTATCTCTTTCCCTGGGAAGTTGAACACGTCCAGGAAGGTCACACACCACCCAAGTAACCAGCCTGACCCCAACAGAGAGCACCTGCAGTCCAGACACAGGGGCAGGCCTGGGAGATGCCCTGCCACAGGCACTGCCAGGTGAGCTTCTCCATCAGTAGTCATCAACCCACAGCTGTGCCAAAACACTTCTGGAGACATTGCAGAGAGCGTATGCAGCACGTGTGCCAATTAAATTAAGCTGTGAAAACACAGAGCTTGTTGTAACCCATAGACAAGAAGGGATCAGGCCTAAATATTTTTTTTTTCATGGGGTCCTCTGTTCTCCTTGAAGTCCCACTCTCCTTTAAGGGAAATACAACAGCAACGGTTTATAAATGAAACTGAGTCTAAGTACATTTTCCCCCACTTTCAGATGTTTGATTCAGCAGTTATAAAAAGCACTTATGATGTGCCGTAAAATACACGGGCATCCAGACAAAGCAGAAAGCTGCTGCAGATCTACTTCTCATTACCAAATGCTGTCGCAGCACAGGTAGGTGCCTTAATGACCAATCGAAAAGTGAAGGTTTCTCACAAAGGTGACTTGGCTTAACGCTGCTCATCTGGTTTATCTGCATCTCCATTACACTGAGACATGCAGTCAGCGTGTCTCCAAAAATATCTCTATGGCTTTGTTTGCTTCCTTCTTCCTCTGTAGAAGTGTAACCATATGCTAAGTTTAGTGGGTGTTTTTAGTTGTTTCTAGTTTGGAGTTTATTTAAGGCGGGGGGGGGGAGGAAAAAAAAAAAGATTTGATTGCAAACCAGCAACAGTCAGAAATAATTCTAGTCAAGTCAGCATTAGACAGGTACAAATTAGCATGAAAACTGTAAGGAACAGCCGCAGGTACACTAGTTTCAAGATCATATGGTATGTTTATTGCCCAAGCACAGTGAACTTGTTAAGACTGCCAAAGGATTTGGAATACTATTAACAGACAATAACACTTCTTTTAGAAAACAGAAAATTTAGACAAAACTGTACTTCTAACTCCTGATTTTATGCCTGTTCACAGAACACACTTTTTTTTTTTAACACAGAACTGCTTTGAAACATGCAATAGCTTAACAATGCTTTTTAAATGAAACCTCCCAAAGACAAAATTCATACCCCTGAAATTTTCACCACATTATTTTCTGTCTTTCAAAATGATCTTCCAAACTTTCATTTTTGTACAGAAACACCTACATTCATAAAGCAAATTAAACCCTAAAACCTCCTGCTCTGAAACCTCCGAAGAATCAAAAAAATCCCCCACCCCACAGCACAAAGCCGGGCTTGGAATTATATTTTTTTTTAAAAAAAAGAAAACAACCCATGAGTCCATAATGCAGATGCCCAAACTGTGTGCAGTATAAATTAAAGTCTCTGTGAACACCTGGTGTGCATCACGTACTTATTTTTATATGTCATTATCTCCTAATGCCCTGTCTCCCAGCTTACTGCTCCATTAGTGTTTCTAGTGACCAAAGAAGATGCTTTTTTCCTTCCTGACATCTTTAGAAACTGAAGAACTGAACTAACAATTTGCTGGCCAGGGAATTAAGAATCAGACAGCCTCATATCACGCCTGCCTGATCCAGCCTGAATAGGAAGGTTAATGACTTGATGAGCGCTTGCAGACAGCCCCACCACAGCGCCGCGACAAGCCTTTGTGCGCACTGCCATGAGCCAGCAAACAGTGTCCTGACCCTTGCAAAAAGCACCAGCTACGCGCAGACTGGTGCTCACCAAGCCCAGGAGGGAAGCTGATGAATGAACCCAAAGGCCATCTGGGTTTTCAGCGATGACAGCACGCTTCTCCGCTTTGCTCAGAGACTCAGAGGTGCCACGGGATCTGCCTAGGAGGTACCACAGAGCATCGGCTGCCGCCCAGCAGCCCTCATGATCTCTTCTGCAGGGGGGGTGGCTGGCTCTTGTGCCTCTGGACTGCCCTCCACCAAGCAGTGCAGCTTGCCTTCCATTCACACAAATTAATTCAGACAACACTCTTCTTCCAGAATAACGAGGAGGGAAGCGCGAGTAGAGAGTGAGAGCTCCCTTGGCATCTGATTCAAATCTGTGAACAGCTTCTCACAAGGAACTATTTTTAAGTTTCATATCAATCTGCTTGAGAAAGGTTCCTTCTGCTGCCTACAAATGTGCAAACTCCCCCTTCGAAGAACCACAGCTCAGGACAGCAAGATCCAGCCCTGCACTTCCAACCTAATCAAGACCCAGTATTTCATGACCAAAGCACTGCACAACCACACAGCGCTCCTGCAGAGCATGCCCTGGTGAACCCCACCCGAGCATCACTGAAGCCCCCCCATTACCTTCAGGAGTCCTGTGTGTTCTTCACAAGCTTACAGGTAGCAGACATTCACCCGTGAAACAACCCACACTGAGGCAGTCTGACTGCTTCTGGAAGCATTGCTGCTCTTACCACTGCAACAAAGGCAGAACCGCTATATGAGATTGAAGGGAGGAAAAAAAAAAAAAAAAAAAAAGAGAGGAAAAAAAAAGGAGAAAGCAAGGTGCAGTAAGCGTATAGTGCAGTAAGCGTATAGATGCTGTGCGTGACCTGACCAGCGAGGTGAAACCATTGTATGCTGGGTTATCAGAAGTTCCTGTGTGAAGACATTGTTCAGGCTTAAGAGGTCTGTGAGGAAAAAAACAACAGCACTGCACAATGGATGCAGATAAGCAACCTCTGAACAAAGCCCTGGGTGACTGCAAGACAACGGGAAAACTTATTAGCTGCAAGCATCCTATATCCTGTCTCCAATAAAGCAACACAGATGTTCTGCTAATGCAGGGCGTGAAAAGATGAAACGAGCGCTAAGCAGCCATCCTCCACAGGAGAGAGGATAGGGTCAGTGTTCAACAGCTGTCAGAGGGAAACTGCGGCTGAGCGCACAAAGACATGCACAGGATGGGCATGAAAAGCCTCTCCCCTTAACAGGCCTGAGAATGTAACACCTCTCGCCTCACCAGCGAGGGAGGCCACCACCGTTATGATCATGAGTCCCTTGACACCCCTGCAAACAGGGCTTTGCAAGCCCAGCTCTGGCCCAAGAACAGAAAGACTATTGTTGGAGAGTTTAGTCACCAGGGCAGTTATCTCCGCTGGGAAACACACGGTGCACGCACACACGCACGTACCGAGGCTGCAGCGCTGGGGGCCTGCACCTCTCCAGGCACAGCAGAACCGGGGCTCTGCCCCAGGAGAGCGCTGGGACCCGTGGGACTGGAGGAAGGAGGTGCTCCGAGACCCACCGCTCGTCCGAGAGGTGGGGTGCAGAAACAACCCCACCATCAACCCGCGGCCAAGTGCTCTGCACAGTCTGACCTCTCTACCCAGTGTACTTGCCAAAGGCAGACTGTCGGCCGTTCACAAGGCTTTCCTAAGCCTGAAAAATCTGGAAAATCTTTTCCCTGGAAAATTCAGGCCACTTAACTAGCACACACTGGGCATCTGCTACTGTGTCAAGAGGAAACTGCAACAAGAACACCATTTCACAGCCAGTTACATGGGAAACACACTGGGCTGTAGGAGATCATACTACTCCTTTGAATTTTTTTATTTATTTTTTTTTTTGCTTTCTCAACATGGTGTTCTTCATCCCATTCCCCACTGCTGAAGCAGAAGAAGCGTTTGCTCGTGCCAGTGGGTGGGATTTGAACCCCAGCTGCCCATAGACCTGGTCCTGCACATCTCACAGCCCCAGCTGTGCAGAGAAGAGCCAGCACGGACAGCCTGGGCATGCCGCAGACACTGCATCGCAAACAGCACACAGGGGGAAGCATCACCCAGAGGGTGACACCAGACTAAGCGCAGCCCAGAGCCAAGCCGAGCCAAGCCGGGCGCTGCACAGGGAACACTTCCCCACGACACTGCAAACATCAGGCAAGTTCTGCAAGGGGCACAGTACTACCCACCACAGCAAGACAGCGCTCCTTTCAGTTCACAAATAAATGCTATAAGATGTAAACATATTAATCACTTCATTCAAATTATCTGCACTGCCACTGGCTACAATTAACAAAATTTCAAGGGCATGACTTTTTTTCCCTCTGATAAAAGTATTTTTGTCTCTCACTGTCAGCAAACCAGCAATGTAAATGAACATTTGAAAGTCACTGTATAACTAAGCGTCATCGCATATAATCAGATTAAAAAGAACAAACCCGAATGCAAATAGGAAGCTTGAGCTTCTTGGTAAAAGTGAACAGAAGTAAAAATATGAAGAAGCCACAAACAGCAATAAAACAGATAAACCCGTGTCAGCCTGGATCCAGCCCCAGTCTGAACCTGTGCATACATAATTCCACCAGTTCTGTTACTCATTACGTTCATAAAACTAAACTCAAATCTTTTCACGTAACAGTTGAAGTTCAAGGAAAAACTTTTAAGCTTGTAAAATTTATCGTATCCCTTCCAGAAACTCAAACAGGTTAATTACTCTGATCAAAACATTAAACACAATGTCAAGAGCTCTCAAAAGCAATCAGTTATCCATAATGTCTCAAGGTTTTTACAACCCTATTTAAAACAACTTTGAGGAGCCACACTTTCAGGAAGAAGAAAAAAGCAGTGCAGATGTTCCTTTCCTGAGAACCATGGTGCAGTGACCCTGAACAGAGATGCTTACCTCCCCCCCTCCTGGGAGTCCCCCAGACCCTGCCCCGACTCAAACCCCGGGTATCTGGTAAATTTTGAAAGTCACCCCTTGAGATCCAGCAGTGACAAGCAACCAAGAGCCATTTACTGCCTGCAAAATCGGCTCTGCACAAAGGCTCAGCTGTAACTCCGACAGGCCTAGCAGAGCCATCATGTTTGCGTGTCCCTTGCACAAACCGTTCTCCCCAACACCCATTTTTCCAGGAGTACGGCTCTCCAAATATTTTGGCTGTTCCTCATCTACAGGACAGCATTAGAGTGCATCTGCAACTCTGTCTCCAGGAAATACACATAAAGCTGATTATCTTAAAATGCTGCTTTCATTTCTGCTCATTAAAAGCACATTTCAGATCCCCGTGCCGAATGCGCAGCCAACGGGCTCTGGACACAAATGAAAGCACCGGGTTTCAGTTCTCCACTTTCCTCATTTCAGTTTCATTTGCTGCCCATAACATGCATTCTCCATTTCGAGGACAGCTATATCAGACCCGAGCTCCCACCGGAAAACACTCTGGATAAAATCCTCTCTCTCCCTGCGATGCCTGGCACCCAGGCAACTGCACCCGATGCCAGACACAGCCCAGATTTCAGGAGCTACATCCCATACCAGCAGCATCCTCCCTGCAGAAACAGAGCAATAAACAGTTGTTCTGCACATCCCGCACCCTGAGCACGCTGAGCCGTTCAGAAGAGAAGGAAAAAGCAAGTGAGCTTAGGTAATGCACGCGTTAAGGCAGTCCTCACCTTTAGGGAGTCAAAGCAGGCAATAACTCGACCATTTTCCACATGGCAACTCCGTGACGGATGGGCGAACTTGCACTCTGCATCAGACCGAGAACAAGTACCTCTCTGAAACTCTCGACACACTTCTAACGTCAGCCATTTTGTATCACGAACCAGGGAAACGTTTACAGCCATATTAAAAAAAGAAAAATTAAAATGCAAGCAATCGCACCCTTCTTCAGGGCAATATTTACTGCTGATCTTTTTTTTTCTTCTTTTTTTTAAAAAAAGGGTAAAAAAGTGAATTCAAGTTAAACGTGAAGAAATAACTAACTTGTTGCTTTGGTAGAACTCCTATTCATCAGCACTTAGGTTTTCATTTAAGTCAAATCGTGTTTGTTTAAACAAGAATTAAACATAAAGCCAATCATAAAATAGAAATCTTATCAGAACAACTGAAAATCAAATTAGAGGCCAGCTCCTAAAAGTGCAATTGTAGAAGTTAAAATACAAGTGTTATATTTTGTGCCACTGCCGAAGTTACTTGCAAATAACTGGCAGACTTTCAAAAGAATTCTGTGCTCTCCAGTTAATGGTTTCAATTATTCTTGCAAAAAGCATATGCTGCTGGCAGCACTTCAGTTTGTGGAATGGTCTCGGTCCTTGGGGAGAAAACTTCGGGGGTTTGGTTTGTTGGGTTTTTTTTTCCTTCTGTTTCTTGCTTCTAAAAATTACGGTTCGCGAGCATCAAAACAAGCAAAAGGATGTCTGATTTTTTTTTTTCCCTCTTTCTTTTCTTTTAAGTATTTGCTACATACTCGGGGGGAAGGAAAAAAAATGGCTGAGCAAACTGCGTGTAGATGGGGGAGCAAAAAAAAAAAAAAAAAAATAAGGGGGGGCAAGGCTGGAGGAGTTGCCGTCAGGGCACGAACCGCAAGCAACGCCGAATTAAAAAGAGAGGGGCGGGGGAGGGGGGGGGGGGGGCGAGGGGCAGAGAGAGGCAGCCCTAGACAGAAATCCAAGCAGCGGTGGCTTCAGGAAAGGCACTTTTCAGCAACCTGCAGGAAAAAGAGAAACAGAATCAGCGCGGGGCCGAGGGCCGCCCGGCTGCCCAGCCCCCGGCGGTGCGGCGCGGCGCCGGCAGCCATTGCCCGCACCAGGGGCACTGCCCGCACCGAGCTGCGCATGGGAGCGAGCAAGCGACCAATGGCGTGCACCCTTGCAGCAGCAGGCGCGGGCAGCCGACCAATAAAAGAGCCTGTTTCATAGCGGCCCCCGGCTGGCAGAGGCTGGGGGTTGCGCCCGCCGCCCGGATACCGCCCCGGCCCAGCGCCGGCGGCCGGCTGCGCCCACCCCGCGCCCTCCCGGGAACGGCATCGCGCTCTTCGGTTTGTTTTTTTTTATTCCCACCACCACCACCTCCATTAACAGGCCCCCCACCCCCCCTTTTCTGTAGGAAACGTGCAGGCAGGAAGAGCCGCCGGTGGCTTTCTTGTATACAAAGCAGGAGGAGCTGCCGCAGCTCAGCCCCCATCACCCCCTGGCATTTTTAAGGTGTTTTATTTAACCCATCGCCAGCCGCAGAGCTGCTCCGCCAGCAGCCCGGGGATGGCACACGCAGCCAGCCGGCTCCCAGTCACTCCTCTAGGGATTCAGAGCCTACAAAACGAAAAGCAAACGCAACAGGGAAACCTAAGCCACACACACATGGAAAAAGTTAACTCGTTGCTCACAGCTGTAGTTTTCCACCAGACTAAAGGCAACTCGAATTATTCTGACTCCCAGCAACTCCTGTTATACAACAAGCAACTTGAAATGCATTCTTGTTCAAGGCTTCCTTGGCATCCACCAAAATGTTAAGCTGTCCCTAGAGTTTCCCACTCTAATATTAGCTGTACCAATGCTGCCTGATGGATCAAGCGGCTTCCACGTTCCCAAAATCCAGCCCTTTATCCTCCCAAAGTACAGCCACCCAGTTTTGCAAACAGCTGACAGGCTCCTGTGACTGTTATTAAGACTTCAAGCTTTCACAGGAGAAGAACCTTCAACTACAAGAAAAGGAAGCTTAAATTCCTCTTTCATTATTGGTGTGTTATTGCAATTACATTGATCAGTAACTGAAACCTACTGCAGCTGGAACAGTCAAACAATGCTACCAAGGCAGAAGTGTGGGAAGAGGCTGTCAGCAGCAGCAGGGGGTGGGGCACAGAGGCTGTTTGATTCACAGATCGAATTATTTCACACTAAAAAAAAAAAACCAATCCCAGCATTTGTTAAACCTACATTGCAAGTATTTTCTAGGCTAATTAAGAGTCAAGTTCATAACAAAAAACTGTCTGGATCCTCGCAATCCAGCTTGCAGCATCAGCTCAAAGGTTAGTCTGACCCATGCTTCTGGAAGGACCTTTGCATTTTTGCACATCAGGTGGGGAAGAGAGACTGCAAACATCAGATTTGCTAAGCATGTTTTAAACTTCAAAGGGAAGGAAAAAAAGCACATCTAGCCACGCTCACATCTTCTGGATTCTGTAAGGAACAGAGATGCTCTAAATCAATTTCAATTTTGCAAACAGAGCAAATTTATATAGGAATCCCATTCACTGATGTGTGGGCTCCCCATACACATGAGTTCAGCAAGCAGGAAAAGATGTGCAGAAACCTTCTGGAGGGAGCTAGGGACTAGCTGGGTGCAGCTCTTAAAAACAAGCTAGAACAGGTCAGATATGGGTGGGGATTAGAAAGAATGCTCTCTCCAAAACTGCTCCGAGCAGACTGAAATACAACCATCTTGTGCATTAAGTGCCTATTCCACAGCTTCAGCCTCCGAGGGAAGCGAGGGTCTGTTAATGCTGGGGCGTGAATGTGGTGGGTCCGAACTTCACACACAGTTACACCAAGAAGTACAGTGAGTGAAGTAACATGTGTCACTTCCCAGCCCCGCTGCCTTGAGAAATCCCAAAGAATCTAACAGCCCAAATGTTCATCTTGCCCTCACCCATGCAGCTCAGAAGCACACACGTGCACGCACACACAGGTACATCTGCACTAAGCTGCTCAGTCCTCAAGGTAGAGGGAATCACGTTAATGGTAGGCAAGTCAAATGATTCCTACAAAACATTAAAGTACAAATATCAAGACCATTCAGATGTATCAGGAAGTATTCAGATACATGTAATGTGGTTGGTATTTTATTTTACAACTCTGGGAGGGGGACAACACCAAACAGAAAACTCTGAAGGAATATTTGCCAATGTCCTGCTGATGACTTTCTATCATCTCAGACCCTGGGACTAGGGCTCCTGTACTGGGGGGAAGCCAAATAAACGATTAAATTTTTAATACATGGGGCCTCAATACTGCAGCCTGCATGCCAACCAGCAGAGCACAGCAGCAGCACATGCTGCCCCATCCCTTGTTTGCTGTGCACTCAGGACAGCGCTTAAGCACGTGCTTAACTTTGAGCCTGCCGATAATCTTACTGGAAAGAAGAAAACCTGAAGCATGTACTGAAGTGCTTTGCTGAATCAGGGCCTAAATAAACGAATCTGCTTCGCAGGTTTATCAAGGCTGGGAGGCCAGCAAGCACAGGCAGCAGTCACCGCATTTTGGCTTATGTGACCACAGCCCAGAGGGGCACGAGTTGGGCTTTTCTGCAAGTCAACAAATACAGTTCTGTCAATGTTTGGATTGCTGCAAATGTCCTCTCCGTGTGGCCATAGGGAAAGCCAAAAACACGTGCATGCAGAGCTGAAATCACACCGAGTGCTGTATAGTGCTGCAGCGAGGATCCTGTGCGTGCTGTTAAAGGGTAACACACATCATACAGGGACCCACCACTGACACTATAAACCTTCAGTTCTACATATTTTAACTCCTGGCAGCAAACAACTGCATTCTCACCATGATGCATCCTTAGAATTCCCTTGTATTACCTTTTTATTTTTTTTTCTGGGGAGTGGGGGTGTAATTGGCATTGTATTCACTTTGTTCTCCTACTTCTTTCAAATGGGAGGAATAAAAGCATCCATGCCAAAACCAACATACAACAAGGATTAAAAAGTAGCTCCATAAAACACAGCCTTCGTTAGCATGCAGGAAATACAAAGGGTAGGTGCTGCCTTTTGAACCCTTCCCAGCACGCCGGATCCGTCTGGCAGAGCTCATCTCCTCCGCTACCAGATGGGCCAATCTCATTTCAAGAGCAGCGGCATCAAAGCTGGGGAAAGCAACAGAGCAGAGAGGAAAGCCTGTGGCCTTTATCCCTGCAAGGGAACTGCACCATCCCTGAAGCCCCTGCTCCAGGGCCACTTGCTGGGCCAGGCTCTAATTGCCTGAAATGCAGGACAGGGCTTGCTCCAGATGTCAGACCCAGCCTTGCAGCTACCGAAGTGGAGGGGAACAAGGGCAGTCTGAGGAGCGACGGTCACGCCAGGGCCTGCCTCTGGCGGGACTGAGATGCCCTTGCTGCCTGAGGTAATGTGAGGATGAGCGTATTCACTTGACACTCAAATTCCTCCCTCTTTCCACGAAACCGATCCCCTTCCACTGACACCCCGCATGGATGTCAACTCATGAGGACGCTTCCTGACAGCCAAGTTCAGAGATGGTAATTTATATGACAGAGTGGACTCAAGCAGCTCCCAAGTGTAAATGATGCTATTTAAAAGACTTTTTTTATTATTTGTTTGGGGGTTGTTTGTTGTTTTTTTTTGGGGGGGTGGGGGGGGCGAAGACTTAGCAGAAGTGGCAAGGTGGGTTCCTTATTTATTTTTTTTACAATTTCCCGGTCATGACTGCTCAGATGAGAAGCAACAGTGCTGTTGCCCTGACAGCCCCGGTGAGCGAGAACAGCAGCTACTCCCCTTTGCCTGAAGTGGAACAGGGACAGTATGGGCAGTGAGGAGAAACTGGAGCTTTCCCAAAGCCAAGTTCCAGCCATGCCTATGTGATGACACCCATGCTCCTCTCCTCAACACAAACCATCAGTACACAACAGAGGAACTGAGGATGCCCCTGAGTCCAAGCTCAGCCCTACTGCTAGACTGCAGTATGCTTTACCCAGTTTTGCAAGTTATGGTCAATGAAAGCTCAGACCCAGCCAGCCTGGATGGATGCAACACCCTGGAGGCACAGTAATAGAGAAACTGTGCTCTGAAGCTTGCGAAATTCAGACCTCAAATCTTTCACCAATTCCACTACAACTTACAACACATCCCTGAACTATTAATGATCTCTGGGTGTCTAGATATTGTTGGAGCCAAAAAAAGACCTTTATTTATGGCCTTTCCTCAAAGCACTAAATTCAGCTGGCAGCACAAATGACAGTCTCACTCATCAGTCCTTGCACCTTTGAGACTATTCTGTAACCTCAGCTTTTCATTGCCCCTTAATGGGAGAGCTTGGTGCACCCACCGCCCCCCTCCTCAATAAGCTGGAATGGGAAACTCCTCACTCAAACCGCAGTGAGATGCTTCCACTAGCAATCTTCCAAATAAATGCTGTGTTCCTGGAAACACTGCACGGCAGAGAGAAACATGAAAAATGAAAATAGGACATTGAACTGTTTTGTTCTGAAAGAGAAACAAAATCTTCAGAGGAATACCACCACCCATCCAATAGCATTTTCACATTCCCATAAAAAAAAACCAGACCTGAGCTTTTCCCCCCCCCAGTCCTTTCCTTCTACTCTACTTTCACAGCAGCAATAAAGAAGAACACATGAAGCTACATTCCTGCTCTTCAAAGGAACCAAAAAGATATAGTCTAGGGCAAGATTTTACTGGGGATATGGGGATACTATACTAGTATATTTATTGGCAGCAGTACATGAAAGAAGACAACCCACATTTGTGGGGAGCTTTCAGAGTCTGGGGGGGAATAAAAAAATATTTCCATCTAGGACCCACCGAGCCAAGAACACGATGCCACCGGTTCAGTTGGCTGACATAGAAGCTCATTTTGGACCTCAGAAAAGCCCATGGCAAGTTAGGTGCTGCCACGACTGGATCACAGGGCAGCTCTGCTTTGCTTCGGACTGGCTCAAAAATGCTGTACAACAGCAAAAGAAACCACAAAAATAAAACCCGTAAGGTCAAGGCATGGTTTCTCCACCGCTGAAGTCCCGATTACCAAGGTTCTTATCCTGTATCACACAAAACCCAGCAGTGCCCAGATTCCTATAGACTCCAATTCCTCTGCTGTTGCAACACGGACAGTTTGCACACAGCGGGGCTGCCTCTGGCATGGGCCAGCTCCCACCCCCCACGCTCAAATAGGCTGTGCACTTGGGACAGGAGCCATCTCTGCAAACGGCAGCTTCTCGTCGCCTGTGTACTTAATGGGCTGCAGCATCGAGCCTGAAGAAGGTCAATTTATTTTCTGCTGCCTGCAAGAGTTATTTTTGCTTTCAAATTAGAAAATAATATTCTATTTTTTGCTCTGCCCCTCATACTTTAAAAGCAAAGACTTTGGGGATGCGGTAGACACTTTGAATATTTCCTTTACGAACATTCCGTACCTGGACGCTTTCTCCCTCGGGGAACAGTTTACTTAATTTAAGGTAGACCTTTACAGCTAGAAGAAAATAAACCTTCTTTTGTTCTTCTACCAGTTACTCAGAAAAGGAGCAGGTTTCTTCTACCATGACCATGCATGAAAAGTTTCCGTTCAAGGTCTAATTGCAGATGTTGGGGGCCATGAATCACCAGGGATCACACACCGTGCCAAAGAGTCTGCTCAGCCCTGGATGCCGTCTGCTCAGAACAGGACGGCAGAACCCACACATGCAAATAAAACCACCCCCCAATGCTGCTGCAATGAAAAAGCCTCTTTGGCAGGACACAAATCCACTACAGAGGTGGCTGCGTGCGCAAGGTGGATGTTTGGCCATGCAAATATCACACGTCTCTGTGCTGAAGGAGCCACTAATGCTCCTCACTCTTCCCCCACACTTGCTCATACTGCTGGCCTAGAGCGACTGGGTTACTGGTCGTGACCTCTATGGAAACAGCAGCACAAGAAAAAAATCCTCCCGCTCCTTAGTGGGGAAGGCTGCACATAGTGCAGCCCACCTCTCAGAAGGCTCGCTAACCTCGCTAAAGCTCCTGGATTTATGGCACCCCAGAAGATGGCTGTGGTGCTCTGCAGGGATAGCAGTGCTGCTGCCCTCAGGAAAATGGATCATCCATCACTTGCTCCGGGCACTTCCCACTGCTCATAGCTGCCCTGGCATGACCTAGGCACCTCTCTTACCCGGCGGAGAGTTAACAGCTGAAGAACAGGGGCAGGAAAGAGGAAAAAAAACCAAACCAAACTAATAAAGCACTGTGGGGGCAGGAAGCCCTGTACTGCAGAGGAAAAAAAAAAAAAAAAAAAAAAGTACAAATAACTTGGGGAATTTTATCCTCCCTTGCATACATACAATTCTCCACATTTACACCCTGCAGCAAACAATCACAGGAAAAATAAATGCCAAGTTTAAGGAAATAATTGGAAAAAACACCCTTTGTTTCTGAAATCTACCCTTCTTCACTGTGGACTATGGTGCTCCTCTTCCCTCAGCCACCTGAAATCTTCACAATCTGTTTTCCTTCTTCATCAATCTTCACCACCTCTTGTTCACCAAATTTTAAAGAGCTCCTCTTCCCTTTGCTCCTGCAGGACCAGCTCTTCTCCAAAACACTTCCACAGGCAAACGGCTGGGAGCTATTTGCCACTATCAGCTGGGGATTTCTAAGCCAAAAATGCATTACAAAAACATTGCAATTTAAGGAGCTTTTTTGTTTATTTGTTTGTATTTGAACAAAGTCACAGAAGCTGCTGTGCTGGACCCACACGTGTGCCTCACCAGAACAAATACCTTTCCATAGGGTGTTCCAGGGCAGCATGCGGTATGGTGCTTCAGCGAAACAGGGGGAAGTTCCCTTTGAATAGATCTGTTGTTAGAATAAACCACACGCTCATTTTTGTTCTTTTGGGCTTTTGATTTCCTGCCACCAGCTTATCTGGGACCAGTTAGAGGATAAGACCCCTTTCCTACTCCAGCTCTCTGCCAGGAGCGACGGTGACCCACTGCGATCCCACATCTGCAGGATATGGGCATTCCTGGGGGATGCTCTGCTCATCAGGCAACCAAGCGGGAGTTCTGCTTGAGCCAGGCTCCAGCACAGTGCCCATCGCACCCCAGCCACTGATACACAGAGAAGGATGCTCCCTTCTGTTGGGACCCACCCGACAAACCCTTTCTAGCTTCCTATGGGAGGCAGCTTCCCAGTACCAAGGGCCAAGGAGCTGTGTTAGAGCAGGGTGGCTAACCCAAAAGAAGCATTTTCTCTGTGGTGCAGAAACAGCTACTGAGCTGCTGTGAAGCAGTGCTAAAATCCTCTGCAGTGCCAGCAGCACTTGGGAGGGGTTAGGACCACAATTACACCAGCTGCAAACACAAAAGAAAAAAAAAAAAAGTTGGCAGGGATCTCTGGAGGTCAGCTAATCCAACCCCCGTCTCAAAAGCACAGCCAGCTTCAGAGGTGGATCCTTCCATCTCCGAGCACAAAGAGAGCTGTCTTGCACAAAGAGAGCTCAACCGAGTCAAACAAATTTACAGAGAAGACAGGAAAGGCCAAGGCTCATTAAGGCTTGTTCCCCACCACGTAATCATAAGAAATAGGATCAAGCAGATGTATCCCACAATCTATCTGATTATCTACTCAGTGTTCAAGAAAACCCCAAGGTCCTTGCCAATCAGGTAATTCTCTGCGTGTTTGGGCAGGCTGACGGGGACATGCCTTTACCCAAGTACCCTCCGTGGGATTCTGCTGGCAGGAATGACCTACGGGCCTCTTCTAAACCCCAAGCACAGCCCTAGTCCTCAAGCCAGGCAATATTCTCCATTAAGCAGGAGAAACACTGAACTAGAAGCCCAGCTCAGGTCACTGTGCCGCAGAGGAGGCCTGGGGCTTTGGGGAGGTATCAGACTTGCTGCATACACAGAAGACCTGCACAGGTCTGGTGCTTCACAGGTGCCTCTGCCCACATACACGTAACTTGCGCCTGGAAAATTCCTGCTCCAGACTTATCAATCACAGAGCCTGCTGCTCAAGGAGACAGATTTTTCTCCATCAAGAAGCCATTTTCAGTTCGGGTCCCATACTGCATCTCCTCAAAGCACGTATGTGCTCCTACACACACACACGCTAGTTCCACGCACTACCGTGTTAGCTGTCCTACCTGGCAACCACAGGCCTGCAGAAAGAGGCGACAGCATTTGGACAGGGGTCCGAATTCTCTCTCAGCTGGAAGAATTCACAGAACACAAAAATAGTTTTTCTTCCAACATTCTTTGTACTGAGCGCTTGGATAAGCCATAAGTAACTTGGCAGCAAACCAGCTTGGTACAAACACAGAACACCAGAACACAATGCAGTCATCACAAAGCCACCGCTCTGGGCCAGACAGTAATTTTCCCCTTCGTACAGGGCAGGCCTCCAAAGTCTTTATGCTACTTTATACTACATTCAAGTCCATCTGAATTACACGATATGCTAAAAATGAGAACTCGTGCACAATAACCCAAACACCTATCATTTACGGGCTACACGGAAGCGCATACTGCACACAAAGGTGCTCAAGAAACACTTCTGAATTGTTTCGTAACTCGGGAATGGGGAAGCCTTGACTTACTCCACAACTCAGACCTCTTAACAGCATCCTCAGGTTGCAGATATGATGACAGGAGACTGAAAGATGGGTAATAAAAGCATCCAACAGATAGATTTTATCCATCCAAAGGATAAATTCCTTCCAGGATTAAAAGGAAGAAGTTAGACCACACAGGCAACCAGGAAAAGCAAACATAGTGACATCTGAGAGTGTATTTTCCACTTACACATGCCAGCAGCCTAGTCACAAAGGCATTATCATCACACAGGTAGTCACCACAGGTCACCACTTAGACAAGAAAGATGCTCTAGTCGCTAAGTGCCAGACTGGGACCCTGGAAACGGGCTCAAACCCTGCTGCAGCCACAGGTGCCACAGGTGGCAGGTCGCTTAATCCCTCTGCAAACAGGGGCTGTTACGTCCCTCTCTCAGTGACATTTGGCAGATAAAACCCAGGAACAGCAATCAGGCATTAAGAAACTACTACAGCAGAGGCTGTATAAGCACTAGATGAATAAGATCTGTTTCAGACCCCACAGTCATTACAGTATGAAATAGGATACAGGAGGGGGAGCGGAAAGCATGCACACACACACATCTATCTGCCCCATTAATCCAGCAGGCTGCAACAGGATGAAAGGCATGTCCAACAACTCCAGTCTTGCTTGCGCAGCAATAAGCACCCTCCCAGCATGGAAGGGAGGCACTGCTGTAGTACATGCAGGGAAGCATTCGAGCTAAGAGGCACATGGAAGGTGTAAGGGCCAGTTCTGGCAGTGTACTTTGGCATCAAGTGCCACCCTCTCAGCTAGTGGCCAGGGGCTGTCTGCCGGGTGCCCCTGTGGAACACAGAGTGGTTGGGGATGCATGTGGAGAGGAGGCAACAAAGTTAAGCCCTGTAAAAGGCAAGGGGAGGTCAAAGTCACCCCTGAGGCACTCCCCAAGCCATCTGGAGTTAGTGTTTTGGCTTCTCCTGCCTTCCATATACCCTAAAAATCTGTTATTTATTGCTCTTCATCTCCCCACCAGGTGGATGAATCAACTTTTCAGGGACTGAATATCTTCTGTTCTCCCTGAGATGCCTGAGTCACGGACACCAACTGAAATCCTCAGATCTTCAATTCTTTCCTTACCTTCCTGCATCTGTAATGCGACAGCCTCTGACTTCTCTCCCCTGTGGAAGTCTTAGTGACCTGAATTACTTCCAATTTCCCACTCAAGGCCCATGGTGTGCTTTTCTTCCAGAAAGCATCCGACACAGCATCAAACTACTGAATCACAACCAGGAGCCTGAGAAGGTGGGCTCTTGCTAGGCAGGGCAGACGTACAGATGAACAGTGCCTTTCACGTGCCCAGTCCTTCCTGCCACCACACCGCAGTCCCCAGCCACCCACACGCAAACACACAAGCACCCACCCCTGCCTGGTTGGGTGTCTGTCAAAGCTGGCTTTTAAAGCAGCAGACAAAAAAAACCCCCAAACAAATAGGGATATGTTCCCTCAGACCTTGAGTGTGCGCTCTGAACCACCATCCATCAATGAACTTATTTCCCCCCATCCAAGGGAAGGAGCTTGTGTGATGGCAGAGGGAAGAGGGGATAGATGGCAAGTGGAGTCTTTGCTTTAATTGGCTGCTGTTAAGAACATTAGAAGGATGTTTGAAGGAGAATGATTACAGGCAGAGTGCAGAGGAGGTAATCAAAGGTGTCCAACGAACTGAATTTATGATGTGGCTTAGCAATCCATCACCTGGCTATCATTCTTACGTACATGCACATACCTAAGCCTCAAAATATATTTAGCTCGGGGGGTGTCTGGAAAAAAGCAGCTGTTCTTGCAACCCCAGCTTACACCACTTTGCTCCTTACAACATTACAGAAGCAATTTATTTCAAATCCGGGAAGGAAATCAGTTCAGCTATAAAGGATAAATTGTTTTAAAGTCTTCTAAGTATGAGGACAACTTTGTTTACTAAATGCATACAAGGGAACATACGCATACAGCACAAACTCAGCAGTGGAAATTTGGCTCCCTGCAATTCCCTGTGATATAGATGCATTTTTTCCAGAGGAAGTCCAATGGTCTTGTTTGTTTTCACCACTAATAAAGGAGTTCAATGAAATTTTCTATTGGGAAAGTCTAATGAGGTCAGAACAACAGAATAAAGTAACTAGGAAGGAATGTACTTGCATTTTATTTTTAGAATAAGGATAAAGGTGGGGCCTTGCAAGACGCAGGGGATGGGCCTGTTTTGGCACAGATGGCCAGGCTGGAACACTTGGTCCCGTGAGCTTGAGGGGGTTTTGTCCTTATTTTTGCAACAGCGAATCCCTTGCCGAAATCAGCAACAGGAGAGTGGAAGGGTCCAGCTGGGAGAAGAGCAGAGCGATGCCTGGGGACACACGGACAGCCACAGCAGCAGCAGCCGCCCTGGGACCAACGGCAGCTGGGCAGCCCTTAGCCGTGCTCCCCTCCTCAACCTGTTTCCCTTTCTTTCCTGGGAAGAGGACCACCTTCAGCAGCTCTGCTGAACTGGAGATCTCTCTACTTCTGCACGTTAAAGGGAATCCAAGTTACAACAGGGTGAGCATTGTGGAAGGAATCCAGAGCAAGAGCCTGATGCAGCCACAGCAAGGCACGCTGCTGCAAGGGGAGCAGCCAGCAGTATGGCAGGGAACACTATTTACTCTGTTGTTAAGGCTGGATGTCAAAACCCAGCAAGACAGCCTCGGGGAAAGAAGAGACGGGCCAGAATAAGGCTGTGAAAATGAAAAGGAAGGAATAAAGCTAAATAAAAGAACAGAGGCGGAGCGGGAAGTGGCTTGACTGGGATAAACAGGTAAGGAGGAAAAAGGGTGCATTCAAGAGCAAGCAGGCCATGGTCTGTTTCCTGGCACCAGCTAATCTGATTGGCACAGAGATACAAGAAACAGAGGCTTAAACAGCTCATGGGAGCAGACCTTCAGCTGGGGAAAGCCATCATCACTCAGCAATTAACTCCCTCCCAGGCTCTGCCCCTAAACCCAAAGCACAGAGCTGACCCACCGAGCACTGCCAACAAGAACAAAGGGGATGAAGATGAAGCATCTTTGCAAGGGTTAACAGACAGCAGAGAACAAGCTGTTCCATGCATTCATGTCAGGAAAAACAAGACCGGGACTTGACACAGACACCATACACATGTTGCTTTGCCAGGATCACCAGAGCTCAAGTGAAGCAGCAGCCAACTCTGACCGCTAGGAATGACACTGCAAGGAGCTTCACCCTAAAATCTGCAAGGACAGAGTTAACCCAGGGGAGTATCTGGTGGGGGTATAGTTTAGGGAACACCAAGGCATCCAAAAAGACTGGAGACTAGTATCTCTGCTCTGTTTCTTGATTTTCTCTCTAGGAAAGGAGTAAGGGAAGGCTTAGTAGAGGGGAAGCATGCAGGATTAGGTGTAAAGCACCCTTTCACCCCTTCTGTGCTTCCCAGAGCTGCAGGTCTCCTACTTGTGCTGAAGATACAGGTGGAAACAATCCAGCAGACTGGCACCAGAAGTACAGGAATGGTTCAGGCAGGGCAAGAAAATGCTCCTTGACAGGCAGTCACGGGAGGTGGGACTTGCCCTCCAGCACGCAAGTCCTCAGACATAATGTTTCCCTTGCCTGCCAGTCCTTCCTCTGCTCCTGTCTGCAGGCAGGTGAACGCAGAGGGAAAGACCTCCAAGCAGCAGGAGAGTGGAGAAATGACCCTCCTTCCAGCTGCAGACAAGGAACCAGCAGCACCCACAAATGCCCAAGAGTAACAGCAAGGCAGACACACACGATCCCCCACCCCAATGCTCTCCAGCCTCACACGATTTCTAACTCAGGACTTCCTGAGCCTGCTGTGGTTTGCCTGCTCACTGCTCCCCAACCAACTCCTCGCTTAGTACTTGACCAGCCTCTCCAGCACTTGTGCGAGCTTTGAGTGCCCACAATACCTTTTGGCAAGGATCGCCACAGCCCCACCATGCCTCATGTGAAGGAGGAAAACCTCCTTTGGAGTCCCTGGCCACAATCACATCCTTATCTCCCTGCCTTCCCCCAGATGGTTTTATGATTTGCTGCAGACCGAGTAGTCTCTTCCCAAAGACACATGCTTTTAGGGACTTCCAGTATCAGCAATGAAGTTAAAAATCTATGTACAGCAGTTTATAAAGCTTATTTTCCTCTTAGGTAAAAGGGAGTGTCCGAGTGACACAGAGTAATCATGGGATGAAATGCCACATTGCCAACCCTTTCTGGGAGCTCGATGCAGCAAGTCTCATTTGCAACCCCAGACTTGGGAGAAAGCTTGCAATTAAAAAAATTAAGTGACCTTGAATACAAGGACTACAATTTAACTAACCTGCATTCAGGCTTTGTTAATAAAAAAGCTCTTCTATAGGCTACAGCACAAAGGCACTTTTCCAAAGATCAGGTTACCTCTGCCCAGCGATGTGGCGGTAGAAATTTTAGAGACCTTTATATAAAAGCTCCAAGAGAGTCCTCCTCTGCAGACACCTCCCCGCCTGCTCTTCACCTTCCGCTCTGCAAGGAGCAAGGTAAGCTCCAGCCTGGCTCAATCCATGGGTAAGGCAGGGCTTGCAATTAAGCAATAATGATCACAATCACAAGGCATTTTTAAGGGACTGATGACCAACTGGGTGGGGTTACATTACAATCCATTAACCTAATCAGCATTTAAACCTCAGGAACTACACAGCAGAGGCTGCTACTGGGATTATAAAACAAAATGAGAACATACTCTTAAAACGTGTCTTTCAAGGCTCTGGAGAGCCTTACAGCTACGTCTTCACAGATAATCACATCACAGGTACAGGACAAGGTTAGCAAATAACCGCCCAGAGCTAATGAGCCACTTTATTTGTCTTACCTAGCTGAGAAGTGTTTTTTACCCTCCATCCTCTGGTAATGTTACCTTGACAGGTGCAGTGCCCGTAGTAAATACTATGTCTGTCCCATATTCTGAATTACCCCTTTAGGGATAACAGCAAAGATACATATTCAGGGAATAGATGCTTCCTGCAGCCTCCTGCACAGCTCACAGCATCAGAAAATTAAGCTGGCTGGAAAAGCAAAGCCTGATGCTGCCCCTTAAAGCAGAACCTGTTTGGTGTTGTTACTCATAGGCCACTTACATTTGGAAGTTGCTACTCTGGAGCCTTTTCTGCTTATTTCTTTATAGGATTATAGGGCAAGGGAAAAAACACAAACTTCAAAGAAATGCCCTGGAAATGCCGTGTGCCCTAGGACACCCCATATATCCCACCAGCAGTAGCCTAACTTTACCTCTCTCCTTAATTGCTACTTTAGGTCTTAACAAAACATCAATTGCACGCCTGTGCTCTTATTGACTAGCTGTGCTATCACTGAAACATGGTGGCAGCTGATAATTAGTGTTTTTAACTCTTGGGAAGTCTTTTGTATGGCAGTACGCCCTGCTGGGGTCAGTGTTAACATGCAGTCCTCACTCCCCTGGAAGGCTGACTCACCGGCTAGAGGACCTCGCGTAGATATGTACGTCTGTGCACATGGATAGACCAGGTTATTAGAAGTGCTATCAGGCCCAAACCGTCTTGCCTCCCTCTAGGCAGACGTTCAGCACTGCAGTCTAGATTTTTCTAGTTTTCCCATCGTTCTCCTCTTTTTGTGGTTTTAATTGCTAATTCAGTACACTCTGCAAGCTCCACACCATTTCTACCCAGCCAGGGGGCCCTGCCTGCAGGCAGGAGGGCTCTTTTTGTCTGGATCTTTGTGTTTTCAACATCATTTAAGCATCATTCCCTTAACACCTGATTTAATATTTCAACCCCCTTAATTACACACAGTGGAGATTTTATTGGAAATCTGGTTATTGTTTGAAAGTCTGAGCATTTCATCCCAGCCTCAGAATTGATCTATCGACTGCTTTTAAATCTCTCATTTTAATTTAACATTTAACACTTTATACCCACATTAATTACATTTCCCATGATCAATATCAACAAATGCTGTCTCTGGTCGTCTCCTGACAGAAAGGACTCACAGACGTTGCTCTGCCAAAGCTCTCAAGACAGCTTTGCTCTTGAATATGGGTGTTTACAGGGCTGATCTCTCCAGTGGGAAAGAGAAAGAAAAACCCGTGAAAAACGGCAGAACTGAGTAAGTAGCAAGGTTTAGTAAGCAACACCACCGGCAGAGATGCGCAGGCACAGACCTGGCAGGCACAGACCTGGCCCCGGTGGTGTCATGGGGACTGGCCTGGCCCCAGGACATGGGGAGCAGAGACTCCAGCCAGCTCACCATCCATCTGTCCCACCTCCACCTTGGCTGGAGGGGGACTGGGCTCTGATGTGGGGAGCCGCCGGGTACAGGCTCCATCGTAATCCTGCCCACGCTGAGCAGCAGGTGAGCTGGGCTTGGCCTGTCCAAGAGCTACACGCAAGCACCGGGGCACGGGAAAGCGAAGCTTTACTGGATCACCATCTCCTGGCATTTAACCAGCCTGCAGGTGCAGGTCCCTCCGCTTGTCTCACCGCAGCACGACAAGGAGAGCAAAGCGCTTCTCTGATCCCCCGAGTCTAGCAGATCTCTTATTAGCAGACACAAACTGCACAGGCTAATTAAGGAAGACACCCATCGTGCTGCCCTTATATCCAGCTACTACCAGCTCTCAAAGGTGGCTGCTGTAAGGCACTGGAAGGGTCCAGCCTCAGCTGGAGGACAGCACCAGATTTTCTTCTCCAGGCCACGGGAAGCAGAACTGGAAGTGCTTGAGGAGGATCGGGTGCTTCTCTTACCCTGTCTGCAATGCACTTGTGTTTGTGTTGCAGCTGGGGATGGAAGAAGCTAGTGTCCCCAGCGCTGCAGAAAACAGGAGTATTTGTCCCTGAATAATTTCTATAGCATATTAAGCACAAGTCATTCTTATGCAAAGGCTGCCCTGTACAGCTGCCAAGGTCAGTAAGACCTTGCTTTATTTGCTGCATAAGGGCTGGCTGCGCAAGTTTTACCTCGTACCTATTTTTTCCATGCATTCCCTTGTCTTAGATTTCCCTGCTGCTAGTGCCTATGCATCTTGCTGTCTGTTCAGTAGGTCGTGCTACCTTCTCCAGCTGTTGATAATGACTACTCAATATCCAATCCTCCAGAACAGTCAAAATTCCAGCAAACCAACTCTTACAATATGCTTAATTCAAAAGATACCAAGGACAATATTGAATAACAATTTTCAAGGAAAACATGCTCCACAGCTTTTGCTAACAACATCAATATGTTTCTATTTTCAGGGGGTCTTGACCCACTATCCACTCACACAGCCATCACTGTTCACATTCTAGTATCTACATACAGATGATTTTTTGTGCAAGGATTTTTGTGCATTCAACCAAACAGCACTGCCTGCACACGCAAGCTCTGGATTACAATACCAGCAAGTGTAGATTTCAGGAAGCAGCCAACAGCCTGAATCTACATAGATGACAGGGTCTGAAAATAAGGCCCTATGCTTTTTAAACTGCGGACGCGTTCCCTACAGCCTATCGCCAATGGTTACACCTAGACTAAGGACTGTCCCTCTCCCCAGTTTACTAAATCCTGGCATTGCAGGGGCAACAGTCAAACTCAGGTATTTGCACAAGGAAGAAAAACAGTATTTTGAAATTGTGTAACAGTGTTACTACACAAAGGACTCAAACGTCAAGAAACTTAACCCAAGCAGTCCCTTTATAGAAGAGGAGTTAGGTGACCTACCTGAGGTCAATGGCCAGGTAGGAAAACTTCTCAACAGCCTGCCCTTTCAGGAATCATGCTGCTCAGGAAGGATGCTGCCTTGCCCCAGCCTCTAAACCCAAACCAACGGGGAGATGGCAAGCAAAAGTGCCCAACACATCCCCTGATCTGCCAGGAGCAGTGCAGCAGATTCCCCCAGTGACAGCAGTTGTTCTTTCTTACTGGTTTATTTCAAGCTACACCTCACCACACCTGATCCACCACAGCAGCATTCACTGCTGAGCTCCTGCTTATCAGCGTCTGATGCAAACAACCTTCCAGCCAGTAAGGAGATCTGGTCTGGTGGGAACAGCAAGCCAGGACTCCAGATGAGGGCTCACACATCCTTCTTCCAGCCCAGAAATCAAGTGTTGGCTGTCTCACTTTGCCCCTCTGACATTGCTTGAACCCCATTCACAATTTACAGTTAATAATACTAACGTCACATCACCCTGAGTATTGGCCCTGACGGCTACAAGCTCCTCAGGGTAGAAACCCTCTCCCTCTTTGTTCTGCAGCAGACTCTGACCTTGGTAGGACCCCACAGCCAGTGCCGTAACACAAACCATCGTTCAAGCTTAGAACACATACTGGTGCCCAGAAGGCTCTCGACTGGAGACAGGCAGCATTACAATGGGGCTGCGCAGAGGGGTTAAGAAGCACCACTGAAAAGGGATGCAAACAAGGTCTTCAGGCTCTGCACAAGCACACTCTTGCCATACATGCAGCTCTAAAGGTTAGCATCACTTGTGAGCAGGAACTGTCTGGCTGAACATACTGCCTTTGTTAACCGACAACTGCCACATGATGGAGTGGGCTAATTAACTGCATTTTACTTTTGGGGACCCAGGCTTAAATCCTGGCTCTTGTCACAGCTGAAAATGAATTTAGGGACTACAATGAGAGCCGAGATAATTTATTTTCTACAAAATCATCAAATAATTGCCAGTCTCCTGACAGAGAGGCCCAGAACTCTATGCAAGGGCACTAGTGCTTATGCTGTTATTTCCCCGAGTATTAGAGTTATTAATGAATTGATCTAAGTGGTCACTGCAGCTATCTGTGCTGCTTAGTCACACTGAGCACCCGAATGTGAAGAACCTCACCATGCAACATAGTGCATGTTCCATGACGCAGTGCCGTGCAGGTCACAGGTCCTACAGGGAGGGAAGCCATGCCTGGCAAGATTTAAAATTAAATTTTCATTCAGATTCATATATCCCTTAAATTTAGAGGGCCAAAATGCAGCCTTGGTGTAACTCAAGTTACTTCACTGGAAAGCCCCCAGGGATGGTCGTGTTCCAAGGGAGCTGAGGGTAATTTCCCCACTTCCTCACAGCTGAAGGCTGCCCAGCGGGGCCGGTAGGGAAGCGAGTACTTTCCCCATAAAGTAATTCTCTATTTTTATCTTACTAAGAAAGTTTTTCATTTAGAAACTAAAGCTCCTACTTCAGGGAGAAGCCAAGCATCCTTTTCCTTTCAGATTTTACCACAGAAGCTTTCATCTAATCATATACGCCATTTTTCCACTGGAAGGAATCATCATGGAAAAATCAGAACAGCAGCCCAGCCCCTGAAGGTCTCCAAGCAAGAAGTACAGAAAAATTGCATTCCTGACTGGCGGCGGCACACTCATGCTTCAACACTACTGTCTGCAGTGTCACCTCACCCCTCTGTGCCTCAGGTCACCCATCTCAAACGATGGGGATCCTCGGTGCCAAAGCACTTCTGAAAGCAACATGCTCAATGTGTAAGTCAAGCAGCAGCTAGTGATCGTGAACCACGGTTTCGGACGCAATATGCTGCTCTACTAAAGCACAGGGGTTATCGCTTCTGAGGTGCCATCCTTCTCCTCTTTCTTCCTCTCTCAGCAAAGAGACAGTCTCCAGCATCCTCAGCCACCAGCACAACTGAATTTGGGCAGGAAGATGCAACAGAGGTCAGAAGGAGCACAGAAATGATTTCTGAAGCAGCCTCCAGCACATAACACTCAGCAACACTGCACGGCTCAGCAATATAGCACCTTTCATCTGCACCAAGCAAGAGCCCGGACACTTCACCCTGTAACACAACAAAGCGAGGGGTAGGTGTTGTCTTCACAGTAGGGTTTTAGAGCAAGCCAAAGGCTTGAGTGGAAGGCTTCCCTTGAAAAGCAGAAGAGGAAAGCTTAAGTCACACTTCTATTCAAAGAGTCACACTCAGAGGGAAGGGATCAGTCAGAAGATGTCCATGAACTGGGGAAGAAGGGAGCAGGAGCCACAGCGCTCAAGGCTAACAAAGAGCCTGGGGGCCGGGAGGTCCCTGCTCCCAGGCAGGGTGAGGTTCCCAAGGCCAAACCAAATTCTACAAGTAAGGACCACGCATCTCACCCTGCCGTTATCTTTAAATCCTCTTTACTCTGTGAAGCTATTCTCCACCCTCCTTTCCTTTTAATCGGGCCTGACCTACAGATGTCAGCCTCATTTTGACTAAGTCAACACAACTGCCACATCTAGAATGCTGCTGCAGGAAAAACCTTACTTATACTCTTGGCTGGATTCCAGCATCTACTTCTTGGTCTAGACCTGACCTCGTTCCTCCTCTGCAAGCTTAATCCTTTACCTTAAGGGCACAGTGAACACACAGGGACTCTAACGTGGGCTTGTCTACACTCAGCCTCCCCTTCAGCCTGCAGAGCCAGGAGACTCTTTTTGATCACACTGCACAAACGCTAACGATTATTGACAAGAGGCTCCCTCAGAACCGTGTTCTTCAAAACACACAAGTTCAAGAGCCAAAAGCAAATGCAAAACACACGCTTTACGTTCTGCAAGGTAAACCCCTACCCTAGAGCTCACCCAACACGACACGAACCTTCAATCAACAGTCCCTGAACTTTCCTCAGATGCAGCCCTAGCCTTGCACCGAAACCACAGCCACGCCTGATACATCCAGCTTCATCTAAAGCTTAGAACAGAATAAAATAGTTTGGGTTGGAAGGGACCTTAAAAATCATCTAGTTCCAACCTGTGCTGGTTTTGGCTGGGATAGAGTTAATTTTCTTCACAGTAGCTAGTATGAGACTATGTTTCGGATTCATGCTGAAACACAGGGATGTTTTTGTTACTGCTGAGCAGTGCTTACACTGAGCCAAGGGCTCTTCTGCTCCTCACCTCACGCCACCAGCGAGCAGGCTGGGGGGCACGAGGAGCTGGGAGGGGACACAGCTGGGACAGCTGTCCCCAGCTGACCCAAGGGATGTCCCACACCATAATGACATCATGCTCAGCATATAAAGCTGGGGCAAGAAGGAGGAAGGGGGGACACTCCAAATTATGGCGTTTGTCTTCCCAAGTAACCTTTACTCGTGATGGAGCCCTGCTCTCCTGGGGATGGCTGAACTCCCGCCTGCCCATGGGAAGCGGTGAATGAATCCCTTGTTCTGCTTTGCTTGCCTGCGCAGCTTTTGCTTTACCTATTAAACTGCCTTTATCTCAACCCACGAGTTTTATCTTTAACTCTTCCAATTCTCTCCCCCATCCCACTGAGGGGGATTGAGTGAGCAGCTGTGTGGGGCTTAGTTGCCAGCTGGGGTTAAACCACGACACAAGCCCTGTGCCATGGGCAGGGACACCTTCTACTAGATCATGTTGCTCCAAGTCCCAACCAACCTGGCCTTGAGCACTTACTCCTTCATCCCTTAGCAGAAATCCAAGACATTATTACAAGACACCAACTGAACACAAAGGACTTCAACCAGCTACCACATCACTCTCCATTACAGTACTTTACCAGGCACAACCCAGTGACTTGCTGCAACGATACACAGAAAGGAAGATCTAGCTTACAGCTCTTCTAGTAGGTCACACTTGGCCCGTTCCTTGCTGTCCCCACCCCACGTGGCCAATGTGCAGGTGTCACAGGCTGGAGGTGGATGGACAACAGCTTGCTCTATCTTGCCCAAACAAATCACGTTAACAGCGTATCAAGACTGAGTGGGATCTGGCTCATGCACTCCACCTTGTGACCCAAAAACCTTGACCCCGGTCACATTATCAATAGCAGCAGTGGCAGTATCAACCTGCACGTGAAATATTAGCAACTAATCTGTTACCAACTTATTCCAAGGTGGCAGCCAGCTGTGGATTCAACCTTCAGGCAACACCACAGGTTTGTTTTTTTTCCTTTAAGTTTCCTTTAAGTGTTTGGGGGGGGGTGTTTAGAACCCCAATTACCTGTAGGTGATGCTATGCTGAACCAGTATTCTCCTGCTACACAGGAACTCAAAAACGAAACGCCACCAAGGCTAGGAGGAGCCTCCAAATCAAATTCTCAGAGCTTCGAGACAGTCCTTGAATGCATGCTGCAAGAAATCCCCCATACAGACACACCTTTCTTATCACAGGAGGAGGAGGGGAGAGAGAGGAAAAGAGATTAAAACCAAGACAAAAGCCAGATCCTCAGGTAACAGAAAAATCAGAGATGCTCCCTCAGTTTACACTACCATGGATTTGGGCCAAAGGTGCTTTTAAAGTCCTTTTATGAAATATTTTAATCTGCCTTTCTATCTGCCATTTGTGCAAGCTATGCAGAGCTTTCCAGAGAAATTATTTATTCAGTTTTACAGCAACTAACCTGAATTTCCAGACCGCTTCAAAAGAAAAACTGAAGTATTTCTTTACAAAAGGCAAGGAGCATTAGGTTTCTTGCCCCCTTGTTTTTCCTTTTCTTTTTTCCTCCACCCCTCAGCTGAAACATCTCTACCTTTCATCTAATAAATAAACAAACTATGTATCTTTCTACAAAAAAAATGCTCTTCCCTTGACATCCATGCCAAAAACGTGCTGGTATTTTTTTCAGGATATTTTGCTGAAGCTACCTAAAGTGAAACAAATTCCTTTTCTTTTTTTTTTTTAATTGGTTTTTCAATGCGACCACCTACTTGAAAAAAAAACAGTTAGCCTTACATTGCTGGCTGCAGTCCTACAACCTAGAATAAACTAAACAGAAAGCTGAAAGCATGGGATTACCGCTGGTTTGGCATTAGCAGGGCACCCTACCAAAAACATCCACCATCAAAAGCACATTACAGGGTCAGTGAAAGTGGCCACACTGTTGCACGAACCACCTCAATTGTTACTTCCCAGATTAAAGAACAGAAAAGTAGCAGCACAAAAGTTAAATACAACTGAGGCTCTAATCCAAGTCCATCAGATGAAGGATCAGTTCCAAATTTCATGGACCCACCAGAACGCAATTCTGGCACCCAGGGAGGTGGCCTGGGGATGGGGAGCTCGGGTAGCACACACCTATCTTGACTGATGCACCTACTATATGCCTGCGACAGGGGAAGCAATATCACACACAACAGGTTTGGTTTAAGACAGGGTTTAAGGCCCTTACAACTGTATTTCATCACGAGTAAGCTCCAGTTCTGGGAGGTGGAGGGCAGACGTACATTTTATTGTGTGGAGTTGCCCTCTACTCAACCCAGCCCAAGACCTTCACTTACACGAGCCTGCGATTAGGGGATTCAGGTCATGAGCAAGCAGATCTCACGTTTTAATTCTCTCTCTCTCTCTCCGTTTCGGTTGCCTGAATCTCCAGGATAAGCAACATCACGTTCTTGCAGAAATCTAAGCAAACTTGCATGCACCAGCTTTCTCAAAACAGAGATGCATGAAGTCAATCGTAGTAACCTCCCACCCAAAAGTGTTGGATGCTGCCACTGTGCCATGCCACTCTTCCCCCCACACTGAGGGCTCAAAACAACAGTCCTAAGGCCAGTTTCACCTCTGTCTCAACAGTCCAGCTAACAATACATCCAGCATCAAGTTCATCAATACTGTTGCATTTGTATTTCCCCTCTGGTACACCCCCCAGAAAAATGTACATCTGAAAATACAGCAGCCTGCACCTCCTCTCGCTCTCCCAGCTAGCAGGGTTCCTCCCAAAAGCACTCTGCTGAGAGCCACTTTGGCAACCTACAGGTTTAAGACTATCCTAAAAACACCCACACACCCAGTATCAGACTGCAGCCCTAGCTCCGCTCTCCTGTAAGCATCACACAGGATTAGACCCTTGCTAAGTGATCTGGGACTGCAGTAACATGCTCCCAGCATTGCTATTCATGGCAGCTTTCACTACCTGCAGATGCTGTCCAAAAATACAGCAGAAAAATTTGTGCTCTTGGGAGCTCATAGTCTAAAGGCAGGGGTCAGGAGAAACACTCTGTTCTTATTAATTCAGTTCAACGGAGAGGAGAAAAAAAAGAAAGTCAAATCTGTATGCTTCTCAGAAGCAGATTATGGCTAATAATACAAAGATTACTGACATTAAATGAATTTAAATTCATTCTTCTATCATTCAGAATATTAAGTTTTTTACTTCCTCCCAGTATTGCTCCCATTTGTAGTCAGCTTCACTTTCTGCCTATCACAAAGATGTTATATTTGGACTATAATCATCATAATGGACTTCTCCCCCTCGGCAGTTTTAGTTGTACTAGGCATCTTAAAAAAAAAAAAAAAAAAAAAAGCGCATTTGTAGTGTTAATTTAACAAGCATCCTATCTTCCCCCCCCCCTTCCTTTTTTTTTTTTAGGCAACTGCATAACTCTGTAAACAAGTTCTGCACTCCTAATGGCTTTTTTGCCTATCAACAGGCAAGGGGGAAGCCACCTGCACAGCAGCAGTGTTACTCCTGTAGAAGGAACAAGTGTTGCTCAGCCCAGGGCTCTGCTAGGGAAGGGCATCCAACAGCGCTGGCCAGCCCAGACACACCACAGCATCAATACATCACAGGCACAGGGGGCCAACAAAAAGTATCTGTCGCTGGTGACCAAAACTCAATTTTAAATTCAGGTTGGACCTCATTAATGTTTGGACTCAAACTAATGACATTGCTCTGCACTACCCCTCCAGGAATTGAACGGTTTTTACAGCCAGCACCAGCAACCTAAAGATGGAGCACAGTAACAGGAACAGAGTCAGCCACCGATTTACTTTCAGGAGGAGAAACTTTTTGAAATTTAAAAGTTCCAATTCAGCTGTAGGATCCCTCTCCCCAGACATATCCCACAAGTTTCCTCCTCTCTTTGCATGCACTGAAAGTCATATAAACTAGAAACACACAGGACGAAGTGGGTGCAGACCCTGCAATATGGATGAATCCTGCAGCATTGTGCAACCAAACGCTCTTCCCATCCAGAAATCACCAGGTACTGTATCACCCAGGTTAGCTCAGCAGATGGAGATGCTCCAAGACTTCAGGGAGAAACTGCTTCTCACATAAGCTGGCATGCAAAATGGTGTAATTGCCCAACTAAGGGCATGTAGGACACTCTACGGCTGGGCTGAATTTACAAATCCTGGTACCTTCTAGAGGAACAAGACGGGTGGCACTACAGAAAATAAATAAATCTGTTGTTAGACATACCAGAAACTTCCCTGTACCTTATAAACAGATCGCAGGGTCTTGTCAGAAGGATAATCTTCCACCTAACATAGGAGACAGAATTAACTTGCCTTTCAGCAGCAGCAGCCTCATTCCAACCTTGGTATCTGAGCATCAGCTACCAAACGCATCATATTACAACACGGTCACCAGAGCTGAAGAAGTCTCCAACCCAGCTGGCCTCTCCCTTCAGCAAGGCTGATACAAAAACCTCATGCAGAATCTGCCCCACATGCCCTACTCATCCCCTCAGTCTCAGAAGAAACGTGGCTCACTGCTACTCAACTGACTGCTCTGGAGACCCTGAAAATCATAGTAAAGGTGGTCAGTCCCAAGTGAGAGCCACCCAAGCGAGCTGTCCTGGGCAGACTGGTCCAAGGGAGTACACAGAGAAGGCAGGGGAAGGGTGGGAACAACCTGCCCGTGCTTCTGAGCGAGGTGGAGGAGGCTGGTTGCATCCAGAGGCAGCAGGGGAAGCATCACGTCACTGCAGAACGGCTGGAGGGAAGGGGCTCACTGTTCCTCCCGCAGGACAACAGCACACTCTGGTTGGCCTTATTTACATGACCTGTAGTGTAATTCCTCAAGCACCACATGAAAGGTGCTGCTGCATTAGCCAGACCATGCCTAGGAGCTTGAGGCACAACAAACACTAGCTCGTTACAAAGGCTAAGCTTAATGAAGGACACCAAGGTTGTCACGCCGAGTGCTTCACCGAGTAATTAGTCAAGTCGAATTCACGGGTGGTGGCCCTGGTTTGAGGAACAAGCCGAGGACCTAGGAGGGAGACATTCATGGATCCAGGAGTGAAGCGCAAAGGCAAGTTGGTGACACCAGTGCCAAACCTGGACAGTCTGTCCAAGGACACAGAGGCACTACACAAGACACCTCTGCACTCTGGCTTCCATGGTCAGATCAATGCCAGCATCTGGAGGCTTCAGAGAAAGAAGGACGGACCACCTGTAACCCTATTGATGGCTCCATGCTACTGTTTCTTTATTGTACCTCAAAAATAACTTTACTGAAATGTATCTGAAAATGCAATACTAGCCCCCTGGGCCAACATAGCTCATTACTATTTATTTCAAAACATTCAGACTATATTTAAAAGGATCCCACTGATACCTGGTATGGCTATAAAAAGATCTATCCAACCTGACTTGCCAGCTGTAGACAGGGTAGGAGATCCTACAACCAAGCGGCTTGATTAAAAAGAGTGAACAGCATTGATGGAAGAGTTTTGATCAGATTTGGGCAAGAGAAACCCAACGCCCTTTTGCTGCCCAGCCCAGTCAGGGAAGAGCCCAAAGCACCCAATCCTCTCTTCTCCATCCGTTTTGTATCTTATAGCCTGGGGTAACACTTTGCATGCTGTGGACTAACCCAGCACTCTGGAGAACAACTCCCAGCAGCAGCCCGGCAGCCAGCCACGGCAATGCTCTTTTGCAGGAGCTGGTTTTCCTTGTAAAGGTTTCCCCATCAGCAAGCCGGGGATGTTTGGCAGCTCACCATTCCAGCCTTTAGGACCGCTTTAACAACCGGTCCATCAAGCCACACGCGTCCCTCCCGGCGTCACAGTCCTGCACTGCACAACCACCACCCCTCTGCCCTGCAGTCCCAGGACCTTCCATCAAAAGATTACCAAACACTTCACACACATTAATGAGTTAAGTCCCAGCATCCCAATTAACTCCAGCAGCATTATATCCTCATGACCAAGGAACACAGTAGCAGGCTGAGGTGTCCCCATCTCACCATGAGCCTGCCAAGGAGCCAGCCATGGCAGCCAGACCTGCTGGCTCCCTCCCTCTGCTCAGCTACAGACCTGTAAGCTATTTCAAAGGCTCTTTCCAAAATAGAAAGATTAAAAAAAAAAACAAAAAAAACCAAAAAAAACCCAACCCTTTCTGTTTTCCTTGAAAAGCAGGTCTATGCAGCAAAAAAGGTACTAATAAAGGTTTCACCATCCAAATTAAAAGTCAAATGCAGCAGTAAAGAGTCCCTGAAATACAAGAAACACATTGTGCATGGTGTGAAATTTATTGCTGCCTTACAGAATGAAGCCAAACATCTTAATATGGAAAAACACCGCTACTTTTGACCCAAACAGATTGGGAACAGGAAGTAAAAACAAATCACCCAGCTGCGGCCTCCCCACGCTACCAGCAGTGCAGAAACCAGCGTTTCCTGCCCATGCTCGCCCTGGCCAGCGGCCGCCCGGGTCTGCACAACGTTTGCCCAGAGGCCAATCCCACCAAAACCAGTCAGGGTTTGTTATTAAAGCTCTTGCAGGCAAGATCAGGCCTTTATCAAAGGGGAATCAGCTGGGGAGAGCCAGGGAAGCAGGGACTGCAGGAATCGCCCTAAATGCTGCATCCATTTGCAAACCGTACAGGTCCAGGCTCCCCTGGGAGGGGATTCCCCTTCTTCTGGTGGCTCTCTCGATTTTCACCAGCCAAATTCCTGACTCAGGACAGACGTATTTCAGGAGTTAATTTTGGTTTTACTGCATCATCACCAGCAAACCCTGAGAAATTAAGTCAAGCCTCAATTGGCTCAAAACATAATTGCATTTCTCTTAAATAATAGCTTTGCATTACTTTGGTTTTTGTTGGGCTGGTTTTTTTTTTTTGAGCTTGTGCATATTACATCCTAATTATATTTTCAAGCTTTCATTTGCAGCTACAGGAATAACCTAGAAAGACATACAGATGAGCTAATTTTCAAATCATCACTCAAGTAAGAAGCTGGAGCTTTTAAAAAAAGTGACAGGTAGACCAAGGGACCTGTAAGAAAAAAAGAAACACAAGAAAACAACAGTCCGGTATCTCTTTTGTGAAGGCCAGTAACTCATTGCCAACAAGAATAGCTTTAAGACTTTAGCAGAGCAAAGACTGACTATCACACACGTAATGCAACAGAAAATGTTGTTTACACAAACACTACACACGAACAGTAGCTCAGAACCTGATATTTTGATGAAAACTCTGCTTTCAGAAAAATCTTATAAGCATCACATTTACTAGCTCAAGCAGATTTTCCTTCCAAGATTTTAATAGATTACAGGCCAGGTGTAGAATACTTCATAAAGCAGAGTAAGATATCTGACTTGCGTGATTTTCGTTAAGAAATAATAGCAGCCAGCAAATTACAGCCATTAGTGCAACACTGTCTTCACAGCAGATTTATGCCAGCATTACTGAAAGCAGAATTTTACCCAACACCACTTCTGGGCAATACAGACATCTGCAGAACCAAGGGAAAAAAGCAAATAAACACGCAAAACCACACATTTTGTGCATAACCACCCAAGGCTTTTACAAGGACAGGTGTTTTGTGCCACCGTTCTGCAAGAAAGTACTTGGAGCATGCTCCAGAGTACACTCTCCTGCACGCAGCGACCTCCAGTCTTACCTCATATTCTTTTAAATCCCTCAGTTTCATGCTCCTAAATGCTGCTTTGGTGGAGGGCTCGTGCTGCGAGGAAGGAAACTCCCCCTGAACCCATTAATTGTGCTGCATCAAATCCTCCCTCTGCCCCAGCACCAAAAAAATAAAAAAAATCCAAGTTGGTCACACCAAGGAAAGAACAATAAGTGGGAGCTCGAAAAGGCAGAAGTGCCGCCAAAAAATCGGAGCTTTTTCTCAAAAAAAAAAAGGCCCTCCCTTAGGAAGCCTGCCAGTCAAACCCGATCACGAGGCTGTTTTCCGAGGGTGAATAGAGTTCTTATTGACACAGCTTATGTCTGCAGCATGCAGCCCTCCGCAAGGCTTTCAAGAGCAGATCCGATTACACAGACACATTCTCTCTGATTTTATGCATTCAGAAGCCCTCAGACATAAAATACCCAGCTCCGAAGGCCACCGTTCTTTTTTTCCACTCGCTACTGGCCTATGTGATTTTACCAAAAAAGAAAAAAACCCAACCACAACAACAAAAAAAAGGCAAGCCAACAGCTCCTGGCACCTTTACTTGGGCTGCAGAGGACCTCACCCTTGCTGAGCAGGGCCATGTAATTCGGAGGCCAAGCCACAGATTTGCTCTGTGTGAGTAATACAAGACAACTCATTCCCATGGTGGGTACTTAGCATCAGGAGGGGAGAAGGGAAAAAATAAATATCTGCTGACACCATTTAAAATGAGGGACGATAACATCGCTCTGGGTAGACAATCCTTCCTGGAAGATGGCACGGGAAAAGGGGAGGTCACACACCTTTTAAAAGAACAACACGCACCGCCACAGCTTAGCAGGCAAGAGATGCCCAACTGCAAAAGCATCACAAGCACAAATTCAGGTAAACAGCCTATCCAGGAGCAGCAATTTGTGTACACATGGGAACCCAGAGAAAACAAACTAAAAAGGTCCATCTATACCATTTTTATGCTTAGGGGGCACAATGAGGAACTCCTTTGCAGGAGCAGACACACATACAAAGTCTGGGGTATCTGCGATGCTGCACTGAAGCAGAGAACAGAGAATTACAAAATATTTTGTTATTATAAATGCTACAGCTTCAAGACTGTGCTTCAGCAAGAGAGACAAGTCTTTGCTTAAATCATGTAACAAATTAGGACCTGAGCGTTGCCCCAGAGAAGGATGCATGCACTACCCAGAGGTCTGGACTACACCAATTAAAAAGAAACTCACAAAAAAGGCTAACAAGCAAACCAGTGCATTGCACAAGTAACTGGTTCTCTTATCACCTAGAAGGGAATGCCTCCTGTATCAACTCATCCACACTGAATTGAAACTTCTCACTGAAACACTGCATATAGCAAACACTGCAAATAAGCAAGCTTGAGCTTCAGAGCTTTTAAGGGATTTTAAGAGCAAACACACACTGTTCAATAAAGACATCCTCTCCCCCCTACTTCCAGGCTGTGATCACTCCCCAGCCAAATGTTTCTATCACGTTGCAAAAGATTTTTCTCACATTTTTCCTGCTGGGTGCTTGGAGGCTGGACCTGGGTAACCCACGTACAAGATGCCATGTCAGTCTGTGGTGGCAGTTCTTCTTTGGTTGGACATTTTGCACTCTGTTTTCAAAGCACAGCAAGAGAGCCACAGCTCCTATGACTACCTTTGGAAACCGAGATCTAAGCAAACTCTGCTCTTCAGTGCACAGCCTTGCTCTCAATGAGCCGCCTCGTGTTTCTAGTACCCATTTTAGTTTCCACATGTGACTTCTAGCATGTTCATGGTGAGAAAAGCCTGCTCCTATGAAGCTGCGTACTCTTTCCCAACACATCTGAGTCACACAATGGTTTGCTTCACTGCCAAAGCCAAGCTCTCACCACCGGCACAGCAGGGGTATCACCAAATCCAGACTGGATTCATCATCATCACCTGTGCCACATTAGCCACAAAGAAAATCTTCATTTGCTTTCAGGCTCCTGACTAAGCTGCAGGCACTGGCGAATAGGAAAGCAGTGGTTGATTTGTGTATGAAGAAAGACCCATTTGCAAGACTCTAGCAATGCAATTTTGCTGTCAGTTTAACACGACATAACCCAGTGCTGCTAATAAAAGCAGCAGTCCAGCCTCATCCTGTCCTGCCTGTGGACCCCAGGTACTTGCGCCAACAACCGTTTCTGTTGCCACATGGACCAAGCAAACCAAGGAAGCAGGGATGGCTAAAATAAGTATCACTTTCCTTCTTGCTATTCCTTAATATTCTTCTTAATCCACAAGGATGGCGAAGAGACTGGAGGAAAGGGCTGGAAGCAGGACCACTTCTTCCACCACAGCACCAGCTTCACAACTGATTTGCAAACTATGCTGCAGAAGGTAAGAAAGCAGGCCTCCTCCCCCTCTTGGCAGTCACAAGTTTTTAAGTCCTACTTTGAGATTCCCTCAAATGTGCAGAACAGCCTCTCAAAACCTCACTTCTGATGGCAGCACAAGTGCAAAACTCTAACATCCATGTATTCAGCTTGCTAAGATGGGGCAAACCCAGGAGAAAACTTCTAGGTCTGTAAAAATCTAATAACAACACTTAGGCCTCATGCCTGCCATTCCCCAACAGAGAAGGAGGCGGCAGAGCAAGCCACCACTGCTTGAGAAGTGGAACTGGGCATGAAAACAGCTAGAAAAACCTCTGTGTGGATGCAACACCCCAACACCTCAGACTGACAACTGCCCAGTATCCCTACTTGCCAATAACCTTCCTGCAGTACGTGGGCCAGCACCGGGAGAGAGGAACGGCAACCCCAGACCAGCTCCCTCTTTCTCCATGGGGATCCCTCACGCCCCTGCGGCAGCGGGAAGGACGTGGCACCCTGACTTCTGGCCTGGCCAGATGCCACAGGAGGCTGAACAGCGCAAGAGGTTACAGCACCGAGGGGCTAATTTCCTTAACGACCACCAGCTCTGCTTTGGGCCCCTGCCAGTCTATCCCAAACCGCCTGGAGGACAGCACCAGGCCTGCAGACACACAGCCGTACACACAGGCTGAACCAGGCACATACGCAAACCACAGCTGCTTCTGGGAAGGCTGACTGCGCCTGACAGCAGACTGCACCTTCTCCTGCTGTAAGCACATCCCGTAACACCTAGAAGCTTCTGCACAGGCCATTGTCTTTCAAAGAGAAACACTCTAACACTGAAATAGCTCTCAAACTTTTCTGGGCCATCACTATTTTAAAATGACTTCATTTAAATATGTACCACGTCTATATATATACACATGCACACACCAAGGGAAATTAGCATTCGTGAGAAGGGCTGGTGCCCACACATCGTAACTCTGCACAGCCTCCCAGGTCTGCCTGTGCATGACTGTACCACCACAGCTCCGCACTAGTACAACCCTACAGCAAACCAGAGCTGCTCGAGAGCCCCACGAGGATCCTGCCCCACTGGCAGGAGCACTGGAAAGACCACAGCCTATGGGCTCTCCACCAGACCCCCTTGCTAACACACATCTTTTCTTGGGGTATAGAGAGTGGTGGGGGCAGGGGAGTTTTAAGACCAAATTACAGAGTCCTTTAAATGATTCAGCTCTGCACAAGGCCAAACCCCCAAGTCCCTCCCTTCAGAAGTTCCCCCCCCCCGCGCCCACCACAGCAGAGATGCATGATTTGGACCTTCACTAGTAAATAAAAGCTCCAAGCAGCACGACTGTGCCACATAAGGCGTTTCTCTAACCTGGAGAGCAGCACCATTGCAGCCTCAGCGTACTACCTTAACAGCGAAATACCCGCAAGGAGGACCCATAGGGGGAAAACATCTCTGCAACCCCATGGAAGCTGCTGTACGGAAACTTTTAACTGCATTACTTCTGCTTCTGCATAATTTCAGAACAACTAGCTTAATTCAGACTGCTCCAACTCAGACACTCCATAGTTTCAACACGGCATATACACTATTACCTCGCTCTAATTACAGGATCACGTTACGTGTCCAACAACTGCTGCAATTTAGTCTTGCCTGATACACCCCAGCTCAAAATTGCTCATCCCACCTCTCACTCCCATACTTTTTGGCATCCTTTGAATAAAGGCAGGAATACCTAGCAACACTTCAGCACCTGACACACACGCACCCCAAGCCCCAAAAAGGTAAAGTCGTTATTCCCTTGTGGTAACGAAGACAAGGACTTTCAGCAGTGCAGAACAAACTACTTTTAGGCAGACAGCATGGATACGACACTACTGCTCACGCACTTGTCTGTGCAAACGTATTACAGGATTACTGCTAATAACCACCGCTGCGCAATACCATGAATTCGCACGTCGTTCCCCCGAGCCAGGTGTTGATTTCGCACGGAGGCTATCCGCGCAAGAAAGGAGTTTTCAGAGAAGCAAAATCTGCAGGATCAGGCCCTCGGAGTTTCACTACTTCAAAGGCAGGGGACGTTCCTTTACAGCAGCGCACGCCTTGCCTTTGAGCTCCAAACTGCATCCGCAGCCACCGCTGCCACGACCAGGGCAAGGTTTTTCCTCCCCGCCCGAGCCGAATGCTAACAGGTCTCTTGCTTGCGTCTCACCTCGCCACCACCTCATGCTCTGCCAGGGAATATTTTGTTCCCCGAGCGGACGAGCCGTCCGGCCATCGCTCCACGATGATTCAGCAAGGGGGTGGCTCCCCGTCGGAAGGCACACCTACTGCGAACTGTCATACCACGGGGCTGGGTGAAAATGGGAGAACTTGCTCTATCTATCATGGCTGCACTTTCCGAAATGCGTAGACCTGGCCTGGTAGGGTCGAGGGGGGCAAAGGGGGGAGCAGGGGGGAATCCATCCGCAGGCACATGGAGATAATTCAAGGAAATATCTCGAGGCTTTTAACTACGGCACAGTAAACGAGGGGGAAAAAAATAAAAAAATAAAAAAAGAGAGAAGCCACACACTTTCGGAGCCAGCATCAACTTCGCCAGGCTGTGTTCTTTGTTTCTAGGCAGACTCCAGTGCGGTGGCAAGAATGAACAAATGCGCATGTCTTCATAAGAGTCCAAAAAAAAAAAAAAAAAGGAAAAAAAAAAAAGGAAAAAAAATCCCCCCTCCCCTCCGGCCCCTCTCTCCCCGCTGTAGCGGCAGGGGACCGCTCCGCTCCGCATAGTTTGCGCTGCTTTTTCAGAAGTAAAAGTCCGCTCCCACCCTGCTCCGAGCAGGCATTTCGCTACGCTACGAGGCGGCGATGGGTAAGACGGCGCCTGGCACACTTTCGGCTGCAAAAATTAGTTTTGGCGCGGGATTTTTTAGTCTTTTCTTTCCTTTTTTTTTTTTTTTTTTTTTCCTGGTTGTTTTGAAATGAACGAAAGCACGCCGCAGCAGCGCCCGGCGCCGCGGTAGCCCCCCTCCGCAGGCGCCCCGGGGCCGGCCACAGACAAAGGAGCGCTGCGCCGGCACCCCCGGGACAGCCCGCCGCCGCTCCCGGGACAGCCGCCAGCGGCCGCCGCGCCCCGGCCGCGGGACGAGCCCCCGCCGCCGCCACAGACGCGCCCGCGTCCCCGCCGACCCCCCTCCCCAGGACGCGCCAGACCCGTCCCCGGGCGCCCCGCGGCTCGGCGGGGGCAGCCGGTGCCCCGCGGGCCGGGCCCGGCCTTACCTCAGCGGCGGCGCTAGCAGGCAGCGGGCGGCCGCACCGTGCCACGCGCGGCGGCACGGGGCGAGCCACGGGGGCCGGTTTAGCGCGGGGGCCGGCTGCGCGCCGCCATTTTAACGCCTCCCGCCCGCCCTCCGCCCCCCCACCCCCTCCTCCTTCCCCGCGGCTGGCGGCCACGCGCGGCGTGGAAATGCCACTCGGCGGCGCCCCCCCCCACACACACACACGCCCCCCTTCGCCCCGCCGACGCCGTTACATTGACGCAGCGGCTCCCGGTCGCCGAGCCCGCCGTGGCGGAGCTAGCAGGGCAGCAGCAGCCGCCGCCGTCGTGGCCCCTCCGCCGCCTCCCGCCGCCGGGCGCACATGGTACGCTCCGGGGCCGCGCCGCGCCGCGCCCCGCCGGCCGCGCGCGCCGCCGCGCCGCCTGGCTGCTGCCATGGCAACCGGCCGGCCGCGCCGAGCAGGCCCGGCCCGACCCGGCGCCCGCCCGCCCCGCCGGGCCCCGCGCACCGGCCCACCCGTGCGGCGGCCGGCCCCGGGGGGCTCCGGGCCGGTGCTGCCCCGCCGGGGCTTCTCCCGCGGCTGCGGGGTTACGCTGCCGCCCCCCGCTTGCGCCGGCGTGACACGGGCACCGGGCCCGGCACCGCACCCCTTCCCGGCCGCTGGACCCACCGCCACCGCCGCACCCCCCCACCGAGTCCCCGCTGTCCCCAAAGCCACCATCACTTGTGCCTGCTGTGCCCCTCCTGTCGCCAAAGCCACCGTCACATCCCCCCGCTGCATCCCCGCTGTCCCCAAAGCCACCATCACACACCCCCGCTGTCTCCAAAGCCACCATCACATCCCCCTGCCGTGTCCCCGCTGTCCCCAAAGCCACCATCACATCCCCCTGCCGTGTCCCTGCTGTCCCCAAAGCCACCATCACATCCCCCTGCCGTGTCCCCGCTGTCCCCAAAGCCACCATCACATCCCCCTGCCGTGTCCCCGCTGTCCCCAAAGCCACCATCACATCCCCCCACTGTATCCCCGCTGTCCCCAAAGCCACCATCACACACCCCCGCTGTCTCCAAAGCCACCATCACATCCCCCTGCCGTGTCCCCACTGTCCCCAAAGCCACCATCACATCCCCCCACTGTATCCCCGCTGTCCCCAAAGCCACCATCACACACCCCCACTGTCTCCAAAGCCACCATCACATCCCCCCGCTGTGTCCCCGCTGTCCCCAAAGCCACCATCACATCCCCCCGCTGTCCCCAAAGCCACCACCACATCCCTCTGCTGTCCCCAAAGCCACCATCACACCCCCATGCTATGTCCCCACTGTCCCCAAAGCCACCATCACATCCCCCTGCTGTCCCCAAAGCCACCATCACATCCTCCTGCTGTGTCCCCCTGTCCCCAAAGCCACCACCACATCCCTCTGCTGTCCCCAAAGCCACCATCACATCCCCCCACTGTCCCCAAAGCCACCATCACATCCCCCCACTGTCTCCCCACTGTGCCCAAAGCCGCCACCACCACATCCCACCCAGCGCACACCCTTATCTCCAAAGTCATCACTGTACCTCTTGCTGAAGGGTGGTGTCCCCTCTGTCCTCCAAAAAACTATCACATCCCCCCAGGCACATCTCATCTGTCCTCAAAGCCACCATCACATCCCCTCGCTGGGTCGCCTTGTCCCCAAAGCAACTGTCCCTCCCCCCCCGCCCCCGCCCGGGCTTGGCCACCCTTACCTGGGTAGTGGCACAGCTCTTCCACGCTGCAGCGCTCAGTTTCACTCCTGTTTTGCAACAGAAAATTGCGTACGCCAGGACAGTCGCGAGGGAAAACAGGCGCAATGTGAAGCAGATGAGAGAGTAAATCATAAAGCCGTCGTACATGTTCTGCATACTGCAAACGAGGAGCTAATTTCCTGGCAGCCGTCTTCAGGATGCTTCAAGTCAGTCTTCACCCATGTGGCCCTCACAGACTTTGGCTGCAAGCAACCCCAGCCATTTCTGACTTCAGCACCTAATTCCTGCAAATATAGGTATTTTAATGACGCATTTTGTTAGGGTGAGCTGAAAACAACCGGCAGCTACCGAGTCGCTGAAGAAAACAAAGTCAATCACTTTTTTTAGAAAAAAAAATCAGGATTTTATGGGTTTGGCGGCATTTGCTACATTTTCTCAAGCATGAGCTCAACCAGAAGCAGACGAGGTTGTTTATTGCACACAAGAGTGGCCCTCCCTGACAGCAGCACTAATGGAAATGACTAATAAAACCGCTGGTGTTCGTGGTCTGAGCAGCAATGCGGGAGCCCTGATTTCTGCACCCTGTTCTGACAACCACTTCCCCCGCAAGCAGGAGCAGATCACTTCGCCTCTCTTCCTAGTTACCGCCACTGATTCATAGTTGAGATCAATTAGTTAATGTTTGCAAAGTCAGTTGAAGATGAAAAAGCATTACATACTGCTAATAAAACTGTAATGATCCCACTGTTAAACATTAAACACACAATGATGTGTAAAAAAGAAATCATATTTATGGAAAATTCCTCTTGCTGCAAGGACAAAGGATTAGCTCCTAAAAAAAGGCAAGACGAGCTCAAATTTGCATTACAGGGTTGCGTTTCAGGGGTTTGGCTTCTGTTTAGGTCCCTGCTACCAATTATCTGTGTGCCCATGGGCACATCACTTGGGCCAGCAGCTGCTGACCCACCTGGAAGTGGCAACTTAATCCAGAGCTTGCCAAAAATCACCAGATGCTTTTGGAAAATGCCGATCCCGCTCATTTTGCGCCTCTGCTTCCCAGTCTGCTAAACGGGATGAGGGCTGCAGCTGCGTAGCCTGATTTTTGCAGGCGAGACGATGCTGCAGTGAGCAAACCCTGGCAACATGGTCCTTAAAAGCCAGGAGAGCTGTGCTGCTTGTCAGACACTTGTGTCGCACCACGGTGCGAGGAATAAAAGTAGCCGTGAGGGGCTTTCAGGAGATTTTCCTTGGCAATGAGTCTCACTTTAGGTGTAAAACTGGTAGCTGTGCTGCTGGTAGGGCTCCGGGTCGCTGTATGTAGAGCAGTGCATGTCTGATGCTCCGACCTACAGGCAAGAAAGAGGAGAGGAACCAGGAAAACCACCGTTGTCTGTACCTATGGGCCTGCGCAGGCCACATTCATGGTGATGAGGCACCGGTGTTTCTGGCAGGGCAGAAGCCATGGGTGGGAATTTGCACAAGAGGAGCTCCGGGCAGTTTAGGATTTGGCATGGCAATCTCGGAGAGAGCTCCTCCCCAGAAAGAGCAGCTCTTTGACGAGGTATCCCTCATTCCCTCAGTCGAACTGCCCTTTGCAAGGAGCATCCCTGAGCTGCAACGGCCTATTGCATCTTCCTCCTGAAATGTGATGCTACCCTGCTTTCGTGGTGATCAGTTGTTGACTGCAGAAAAGCTGAATCATGAAACAGAGGTTATAAACAAGGTTATTTTTAACGAAGGAAACAAATGCCACGTCATGCAGAAGTCGGAGCAAGGGCCGTCAGCTAGGGCTCACGGGTCTCACTCCTGCCCCAATATTCTCTGTGTCCTGCAGCAAATTACAGTCTCTCTAAACTTTAATTTACCTGCTTGTAACATGGACAAAGCAGCAGACTCCAGTTGTGCTTTCTTTGTACAGCAAAGTGCCTGGTGTGACAGCAAAGCAGTGCTGGGAGCTGCGCAGTGCCAGGGGCTGGCTTGCACTGTCGCCCGGCACCTTGCAGAGCTATTTTCAGCCATGCAAAAATGATCACACGCAGGATTTCAACAATGTTCGTAGACATTTTGAATGCAGAGAGAGACTGCCCAGTCTCATTCCCCTCTCCCATATTTCGCAGTCTTGCGTTGCAATTCCCACATGCAGCCCAGTAACTTCTGCTTCATTTTGCTCACTGAAAACTCAAAATAGACAAGTTTTGTAGCCCAGAGTCTCATGTTGTATCCTTCAGGCACCAGCATGCTGCAGGGTGCGTGTTGTAGATACCCAGCCCAGAGGGAGGGAAGATGGGTCCGGTACACCTACAGCTAACTCAGAAATTTCCTGATCATGCCACTTCTTATCTCTGTCTCACATGTAACTTCTTCCCAGAAAAGTATATTTCATTTCCCCTAGGAAAGATGCCTCAGCTAGGGAAAGCGGGGGGCTGAGTCTGGGACTGGCCAGCTTCCACACACTGCCCGAGGAACACGAACAATGCCACATACAGATCCTTGCGAACCTGTCTTCTCTGCTCCATGCCTGAGCTAAAAGTGCTTTGGGTGTGTCTCCAGCTTTACACAGATAACTATTAAGGTTAAAGAACTACAGCATTTTTGAAAATATTTTGTAAATATATATCTATTTTAAATACACACACACACTTATGAAAACTTCAGGATATGGAAACTTCCCTGCCATGCTTCATTTATAACCCTGCTAGGGCTTTTTGCTGCTGGAGGGACTTACCTTCTTTGCCCAAGTTTTCTTCAAGCTAAATAGTGATTTCCACATAGGAATTATCACATAAAACCCAAGGCATCGATGGATTGGATTCAGAGTAGGTTCTGCTCCCCCTGCCCGTTCACTGGTATAAAGCCCTGGCCCATCTTCACCTGCCTGCTGTGGAAGCAGACACCAAACCCACGCACACTCCGGACACACACCAGCACTTTGGCACAGGTGCCTGGGCACATCCAGCGCAGCCGTGAGAAGTGGAACAGGACCAACTTTGCGAGCCAGTTCCCTCTTGCAGGTGCCTGCAAGGACACGTGGCCGCATGCCAGCAGATGGAATAACCATCGCCCCGCGCTAGTTATGGGGCAGGGATGCTGCAAGGCTGCGTTAATTAGTGCTTCAGACGCCTCTGTGATCTGTAGATGAAAGGTGATTTACAGCTGCAAATTATTGCTCTTCTTCATGTGAAGTCTATTATTTTCTGGTGTCCCTCATTTTGACTCACACCACGTCCCCTCTTTGGCGTGGGGCAGGCTCCTCTCTGCAGGCTGTATGTATAGGTGCTTTACCTCTCCAGGTGGCTGCATGCTGTAGAAGCGTGTGATCTGCTCGCAGCACCCGTTCCAGGCAGCCTGGCTATGCCCGTGCTTGGGTAACTTGGGCTCTCATTTGCTCGAAACTGCAGCACTACGGCAGATTGCTTAGCTGCTGGGGTTAGGGGGCCTCTGTTCGAGGCTGGATACTCAGCAGGGTTGTGCCCTCAACTCCGTGAGCAGGCAGAGGACCAGCTGGGTGAACCTTAAATCCCGCCGCAGAGAGGAGAAACAGGAATATCCCGAGCCTCTGCGCTGGGGCTGCCCCAGGGAAGGGGAGGAAGCCAGAGAGGACCTGACTGGGGCCCCTCAGTCTGCAGCTTCTCATTTGTGTCCCAAACCTTCTGGGCAGGAATTACAAAGCAGGAGAGGTTTGTGTTTTTGGCAGGCGTCTGGAGGGAAGGAATATTAGGGTGGTTTTGTGAACAGCCCATGGATAGCAGAAGGAACAGGTAGATTCGATGTCCTTCCTGCATTATGCACCACGGCGCGTTCACACCATCAGGCTGCAGAGAGAAAGCGACCTTTCACTCTTTACTGCTAAATAAAAAAGGAGAAAGTAGCATGTGGTGTAAGGTAGTTGCAGCAATGGAGGCAGAAATATCCCTGATACTCTGCTCTGCACAGGGCTGCCAGGCACACACGTGCAGGCGGGCAGGATCGGTGACACCGGCCAGGCATGGCCATCCGGGCACTGGAGAAATTAACATCTGCGAATACCGTGACCCAGAGCAATTCCAGCACGGAGCAGGATTTCCTTCCACTGCACTCACCGTGCCGCTCTCCTGCTGGGAGGTAAATGACCACTCGCACAAGCCAGCACTACAGTCGGGGGTTTTTGCAGTTGGATGAGATCTCCTACCTCCCGCCTAGCCCACACTAGTTTCCCCCTTCTCCCCCGAGGTCCACAAGATTTGAAACACTTCGGGTGCTGAGATTCCCAGGTAGCCTCATGTACTGGTGAACAAGGCGGACTGGTCAGAGCCTCCAGTCCCATTGCAGCCTTCTCCCCGTTACCCTGTCCCCCTGGCTCCACCAAACCCTCGTGGCAGCTTTTTTTGCCCACACAGTGAGTTAGTCCGAGGCTGCCATTATCCTCCTCACGGACACAACAGTCATGCTCTAATTCCAGCTCTGGCTTGCTCCCAACAAACCCATTTGGGTCCCATTTTCATAAGCGGTGGCTGCAGCACAGAAGGGCGCCCGTCCCATTGCCTGCCCCCTGCTCCCTGAAATGCAGGCTGCCACCAAACCTCGCCTGGCCCTGCCGTCTCCTCGGGGGCCAGCCACGGCAGCGGCCCTGCTTGCCCTCTGCAGGAGCCCTGCTAATGAGGAGCCCGCGGACGTGCGGCACGAACAAATCCATGTGGCCAGCAGAAAGGAGGCTGCAGGGCTGCGCCCTGGTGGCAATCTATGTACATACAGAAAGACACTGTTGCAGGAGTGTTTGGGCCAAGAGGGCTAATGAAGGCTGCAGTCGTTCTCTGGGCCAGCATCACCTTCACACCTTCTTGCAGATTCCTTTGCAGGTGGCCGTGAGACCCATGGCCTCTGCATGCCACGCTGGGAGGACCTGGTGCTTCCCTGATGCTGTGACCCCTTCCCCGATCCCACGTTCCTGCGGTACCATGAATCCTCTGGGGTACTAAGAAAGCTACTTGCTAATTCCTTTTCTTGCTCCTAAAGGCTGCAAGATGATCAACCGAGCAAGCCAAACTGCAGGGGGGGAACACCAGGGAGGTAACTCATTGGAGCTCCCAGCCCTGCTTTGGCAAGCCCTGAGGAAAACACAGAAAGACAGACCCCCACCATAAAGTCCTGCCCAGGTCTCCAACCTGCTGGTGCATTGCGTTTTGTTGCTGCAGAGTTTTCTTCAGAAGGTTTTGTCCTGAATTCCTCAATGTGCTGGGGCAGAGGGGCTCTGGGTACACCATTGCTCTGCACATCGCTCACCCCTCGCAGCAGCAAAACTCAGCGTTTGCTGCAAGTGGGTCCTGCGCTGTATTCCTCACTTCTCTGTGGACTGTACTAACTATGGGAAATGCTGAGAAAATGTCTGCAAAACCTAACCCCACTCAAGCAGCAGCTGCTTTTCACGGCCACTGCTGAATATTAACCTTACACATGTTACCGAGGGGTAAGCAGAGACACAGGCCACCAGCATCACCTAGAAAACAACATTTAACATGAAAAGCCAACAAACCAGGATCCATTTGACACCTGCAGCAAGATAAATCCTGGTAGAGTATTAGAAATCTTTTATTTTTAGCTGCTGAATGTTCGCAAATAATAGTTTTTAATAACCATGAATGACAATATCAAACTGCCACACCCCAAACTGAAATCATCACTCACTTCTGGCAGGTGAGGAGGGATTTCTCAGCTTTCCTCCACTTTTTAAACAACTGGTGCAGCAAAGAGACACTAAAAGGTGGAAAAAACACATGATCTCACGTGGTGGTGACATTGACAGATGCGATGGTACGGGCTGTACACGATGTTGTGATTTTTTATTAATAACTCTGCACTGCAGAGCTCAGATAGGAAAAGAAGGAGCGCCTGAGTGTGTGGGGAGGAAAGCTTTGGTTTTTGGATTTGCAAGAGACGGAACGTAACAACGAAGGTAGAAACACTGGAGGGGAACAAAGAATCACAAGGGATGCTATGGGCTCTGGGTGGTTTTGAGCATCAGGCGCACGCAGCCAACAGGACCCCAGCCATTCAGGCTTTTAAATGAGCTGGTTTGGATCAGCAGCAAGAGGGCAGGAAAAGATGCCCTCAGTTGGTGGGAACAGATAACAGAGGTCCAGAAGTTTTAAACAAAAGAGTTTGGGAGTTTGCTGACCAACGTGGTGGGATACCCACAGGGCAACACTTGGTCCCTTCCAGCAGAAGAGTGCTCCCTGGCCCATGCAAGTCGCCCACAGAGAGATGTGCGGAGCCAGGTGAGATGGGGAAGGAGGGCTCGCTCCATCTCCACAGCCCGCAAGCAGCTGCGGCCGCCCCATCCACCCCTCTCCTAAGCGGCCACAGAGGAGCCACTCTGCAGGGAGGACACGGGCAGCTGGAGGAGCGGTCGGACACAGCCCCGCAGAACCGGAGTGCCAGCATGGGATGAACATGCTGTCCCCAGTCACGTCGCTGCACTGCCGAGGGGAAGGAAACCGAGCTTCAAAGGGAGGGGAGGCAGGAGGGGCCCGAGTTTCCGGGGGTGGCTGCTGCCTGTTTGTCATCATCCGAAGGAAGAGTGAAAGTTTTTGCTCTTGGGATAATTATTAAAGATATTTGGGTTTTGCTTTCACATGCCCTCTTTGCTTCCCCCCCCCCCCCCCCCCTTTTTTTTTTTTAATTAACTGTAAACCCCACCCTGGCTGTTAAATAGGGATCTGCAGAACTGAAGCTTGTATAAACGTTGTGATTTATGTTTCTCTGAAAGTGAACTGGCATTTCAGAGGAACCCCACCCAAGCCTAGCAAATACCGAGGGAGCGCGCTGACTCACTGACTGCTGGCATTCGCTCCTCTCCCTCGACGGTCGGAGCCTGCAGCCAATTTGGGCACCAGCGAGATGGTCGTGGTAAGTGAACCTCGGTCCCCAGTGGCACTACCTCACACTGGAGAAGTGCCTGCTGAAACCTCTGGATCCCAGGAGAGGCACGGTTGGGAAGAGCAGCAGCGCTGCAAGGCTGAGACAAGCTGTAATCACCGGAGCGATGTGCTGAAGGAACCAGCGTGTTGGCACAGCCTCTGCCTCCAGCAAGGGCTCATAACCTGCTGCCAATTCACAGGCATTCAAGCCACCCGAAGGCAGAGCAGAGCCCCACGGAGTGGCCTGCCTGGCAAGCCTTGGCAGAAACCCCTTTGCTCTGCTGCACCAGGAGAGCAGCTGGGAGGGTGAATGAGCTTGAGGAAGCTTTCAAAAAAATCCAGTGCTTATTGAAGAAGGATCAGCTGGCAAAGCAATCACCCCCTGAGCACCTGACACAGGGGACCCTGAATTACAGAAATCAGTTCAGCCATTTGCAGGTGTGCTCTTGGTTTGTTTGTTTGTTGTTTTTTTTTAAAAAAAAGGAAAGAAAAAAAGAGAGACCTTACCATGTTGTTAAAATGGCCCTTGCCTACTCAGCTGTCTGTTCCCTCACATTAATGCAGTCATGTTTGACAACCTGAGGGAAAAAAGTCCCTTTTGACTGCAGTGCTCCTGCCAGCTATGCAGAGCTAACTTTGCAGGCTGGTTCTTGCCCAGCTCATGGGGCATCTCCCAGCACTCACACGTCCTGTAACCACAAGGCTCCCCTGGGACTGCCAGCTCGCTAACCCCCTTCCCTGTGTGCTCTGCCCCAAGGAAGACCCCCGTCCCACACACCCAGAGATAGCAGCACCATCCACGGGGGCATCTGGGCAGCACCTGCCCGGAAGAGCATGTGCTGAGCTGCTTGAGTTCCCAAATGCTGGAAAGCAAACCAGCTGGGCTGGTCTTTCCCTGCTTTTTGTTTCACTAGCTACCCATCCAATATCTGCTATAATAAAAAAGGCAAATCAGAAAACAATGCGGTCTGTTTGTGTGTTGTAAACTGGGAGAACAGCTGCTACTCCTGGGCTAAATGGGAAGCCTTGCTACGAGAGCCATAAAAAGCAGTTTCTACTTTCAGTTGCTGCGTCATATTGCAAAGAGCAGCTTCTGCCAGGCTTGATGCCTTCTTTTTAACTAAACTGGGTACAGTAGTGTGACACAACACACAGGATACAACTCTATCCCTCAGTGCTCAGCTGCGCCTTCAGAGAGCCTGAGGTGCAGCCAAGAAGGAGAAATATTGTTTTCCAACAACGTCCAGTGTGTAGGGGAACCCTAACGTACACTATCCCCAGTGTGTCCCTCCAAATATTAGCATCACTTCCAAACACAACCAGCTCCATTCCCTCTGGAGACCTTTCCCTGCAGATCACAGCACCGACAGATACCGTGTCTGGTGCGTGTTTCTGGTCAAGTCGGCGTCATGTCTCCACCGCTGATCTAAACAAACCTCCCTGGGTCACTGGTGGACTCAGAATGTGACTGAGGCTGAGGTGGTATCACCCTTTCCCAAAGGGGTTCCCATCTATTCCTCCGTTGTTGCCACTCCAAGCAGACACATGTGCCAGGCTTCATCAGACCCTAGAAGCTGCTCTGAACTTGATCTTGGGCTAGGCTGGGCAACCCTGCATACCACCCCACCGTACCAAAACATACAGATGCTTTGTTTAAGCATTACTCAGCTTCTAATTTTTCCCCTCCCGTGATTTACAAAAGGTGCACTAATCACTGCGGGAGAGCCGGAGAGGCTGGGAAGGATTGCCACTCCTTGCACCGCCACCGCTCAAACCCATGCTCTTCAAAATGCACCCGTGTGCTGTGCGTATCCTACCTGCTGAGCCGTGCATCCGCCGCTGTGCCACGGTTCAGCTGAAATCCTGGAAAGCCTTCCTGACTAGTCAGCTAGTGTCTGCTTCGCTCTCCCAGCCTGTTGCTGGATTTCTTTATCCCCAGTGACAGGTCTTTTAGAGAATTGCAGCATCAGACCCAGACCCTCTTTGAAACTTTACACAGCTGGGGGCACAAATAAAGCACAGGAGCAGGAAGAAACAAATAAATAGATATGTCTGCTCTTTGCTGAGAATAACCCTGTCTGATGGGAGAAAACTTTTGTCCTATTTTCTGTTTTATCAGTGGAACAGCACTTGACAAGACCACTCCTTGGCTTTTCTTTCCTTGTCATTCAGAGGGAAGTATTTCTGCTTTAACAGAGATGATGTTTCCTTACAGACGGAGAAGCAGCCTTTACCAGAGCTGCAGCACAGACAGCTCATCAAAGCTGCAACAAAGATGCTGTTGTACCGCAGCAAAGCGAACAGCCTGCGCCTGTTGTCATTCAGGCCTCCCACATGCAGCACTGTAATGACCGTTAATAACAGCACGGGCTAAATTCTCATACCTTTGCACTGATTTCAGCCTTGTTCCAGCAACAGCCCCACTCTTCTCCACAAAGCCCTCGGTGCAAGTAGTCACTGCAAAAATAGAGCCCTTGGAGCAGCTGCATGGCACGTGCTGACCCCGAAGTGCATTAACCTCCCCAGGGCTCCGATGTATGGGGGTTGTACCACAGGTTCCTGAGACTCGCTCCCAGAGGAGGGGAAAAATATACCTGTCATCATAAGTCAGGCTTTATAAACAGGTACGGTTCAGCTGAGGAAAACAGGGACCCCGGGGGTGGTTGGAAGCTGGGACTTTGCTGGCGAGCTGGGGACTCCCATTCCCTGTTTCCCAATACAAAGTGGGATTGGGCAGAAGAAAAGAAAAGGAGATCCCTCTCCCTTAGCCCCAGTGATTCCCCTCCACGGGAAGCTGCAGGTATTGGGAGAGCAGGGGATTCTGAAATGAGATTAGGCAGATCTGTGGGTGATGGGTGCGTGGGGATGGCAGCACTCCACTCCTGCTCCTGCGCTGGAAAGCAAAGATGCTGGGAGCAGGAGAAAAAGCTGGACTTTCAGATGAAACAAGGCTGCAAAAATGATTTCCAGGCCCCTGAAACGTTTCAGTTGGGTCCTGGATACCTTCAACAGTGTCAATTTGTCCTGCTGTGAGTGGCATACTGTGTAAAACCGTTTCCCAGCTGTATACACTATGTTTCAGTGTGGAACAGGAACACAGGGTAAACATCCACAAGGACAGACGTCACCTCACCAAGGACATTCTCAAAAAGCAACAGGTTGGTGTGATCGAAATACAAGCCTTTTTCCCCACCTAAAACTTTAACAAAGATCAGCATACTCAAGCAATACACTGTACTTTCAACAAGACTGCTCCTCCAACACCCCCAAACAGCTGTTTCCAGGATTTGCTCCCCCATTTTCCCAGGGGAGAAGGGCAGGAGCCCGGCAGCAGCCTGGGGATTGGTTTTTCCATAGCTCCCTCTAGTGCGTACAGCCCCGACCGTGCTTTAACACACTGAATTTTATGCACTCGGCGCAATCTAAAATAGATTTGATACAACAGGCACTCAAAATGTATTTCCAGAGAAGATGTTTGCTCTAGTAGAAATTCTATCATTTTGCACAGAAAAACAGCTGTTGGGGCTGCAACAATCGGCTGGCTGCATGTTGCATGCTTACGGAGTCTGATTTCCCGTGCTTTTGAACCAAAAATCAAAAGGTCAGAAAGACTCTTTTGTAATAGCAGCTCTGGCCTATTTTTCACCTATCGCTTTTTCAATTTATTCATATCTTCCTCAGGGACTAATCTACCTATTAGAATAATAAGGTTATTTTCTGAGTCTAATCTAAGAAAATAAATTAAAAAGTCTAAACCTTTCATTAGATCGGAGGGAGACAGAATTTCTCGGTCAAGGAGAACCGAGACACTCAGGAATAGATGTCCAGCAAATAACATTAATTAATTATGCATATTCATGCCCACAGCCGTGGACGGCAGGCAGCCTCCACATGCAGACTCATAGAAGGCTGCCTGCAAACCGATGTGTTAAGTAAATAGCTCTTTTATTGGTCTAAGTAGTCACGCAGTAAAGGAGCTCACATTTCCAAGTATCCATGGAGCAAAAGAATAGAAAAGCTATTAAAATCCAGAGAAAGATAGATTGCATTATATTGCCTAAATTAAAGACTAAATTGGTACGGATGTAAACATTAAGGTTCCTACTTTCTTCCACTTCTGAATACCAAGCAGAACTTGGCCAGTACATATAAATCCTTTCAATAATTTTTTCCCCCTTCTGTAGTTTTGTGAGTTTCTTTGTTTTCACTTTTAATCTTTGCATTTATTCTAAGGCCAAAAACATGACTGTACTAGAAAGAGTGGGTCCGTCATGACTTCAAATAAATAATGTGCCAGTGCCAGCTCACCCTCTCCACTGCCTGACTGAAGGACCCACGTCCAATGCTCAGCACCTCCGAGCTCTGACCTCCACCCTGGAGCTCAGATGGGGCTCAGGAGGGGAGACTTTGCCCCTGAGGACAGAGGTCCTGGCAGAGGCAGTGGGCAGCGAGCAGCCTGGGGCGTGATGAGATGCCCAGGCATCTCCGCTCCTTGGCAGGGGAAGGGAGCATCAAATATTCAGCCCCCTGATGAGCAGCAGAATCTTCCTCACACAACAGCCTATGGCAGGGGGCATCCTTGGCTTTGGGGACCTGAGAAATGGTCCCTCCTCTGAGGCGTCACCAAGCAAGTCACCCTTGAGATGTGCTAGATAGGTCCCCTCGTCCTGGCTGCATCTTGTTTGCTCCCCTGGATGCTGGGCCCTTCCTTAAGGAGCCAGGTTGACCATGAATAAAGCAAAACAAACAAGTCATACTCCAATCTTTTGCTTGAGAAAATCCAAGGTGTATCCCTTTAACTAGCAACCACTCTAGTTCCCAGGATTGGAGCTACAGAGCTCTGCAAGTGCAGGGAGCGCCTGAACCCCCTTGCAAGGTCTGTGAGGGAGATGAGCGCTGCCAGGGTCAGAGATGGGGATGAACTGCAGTGAGGAGCAACGTCCTCTGTTGTGACCTGCTGCACACAAGCAATACACAGAATGATCAACTGGTTGCAGTGTGGGAGAGCTTGTTTTTGCAGATGACTGGCGAAAAGCAGTTTTGCCGTGCTGTCACCCTCAGAGCAGCCTCCCATCCACCCTGGGGCCTTTCCAGCAAGGTGCTGTGCCTCTTTATGCCTGCTTTTCCCTTCTGGGAGAGGCTGTTCGGTGTACACAGAATGCCCCCCCCCCCCCCCCCCCCCCCCCCCCGCATTCTGCTGCATGCTGCAGGGGATGCAGGCAGGCAGTGTATTGCAGCATCCCTGGCGGCACAGGGGACAGCATCACGAGCCCAGTGGCTGGTGCCACCTGGAAGATATTTCTTTAAAGGGTCAGAATGAACCGATCCATAAATATTCAAAATTGTATTAACAGCAAGATCTTTTTTAAGAGCATGTCACAACCGTTAAGGGTGGATGAGATGATTAGATCATCTCCACTGGACCCCTGCATGGGGGGGCCTCCCACCACGGTTCAGCTGGTTGCACTTACACCAAGTACAACTTTGTCTGGCAAAGCACCCCTTGCAGAACGGCAGCCAGCCTTCATCTGGAGACAGCAGGAACCGGAGAACCCCCTGCTCCCCTTAGTGGCTTGTTCCAGCAGTTAATCGCCAGCGTTCAAAATTTGTGCTTGAACCAGTAACATAAAATTCATGATTTCTTTCATCTCCTGCCTTGGCAGCCTGCTTGAGCTGCTTGTTCTACTGACAGTAATGATTCAGTAATCTGAAAAACATTGTATTTCATTTACAGTATTAACAGCTGAGTGTACAGATATAGAGATTGTATTTATCCTCAAGGAAAAGCTGTTCTGCAGCCTGCAGAAGGTGACAGGATGAGTCACCTTTAGATCTCAATTTCTAGTGTTGCTTCTGCAGTCTTTGGTTTGCCTTTCATATTTGTACAGAAGTGACGGAAAAGCAGCCAGGTCAAATGGGCTTGTCAGGGGTTAGGATTTAGGGCATGGGCTGCCAGATTCGGCAAGGAACTAGCAGGCAGGAGCTAGTGGGCACCAGTCCCCCTTTATCACAGCTCATGGTCCGTGCCATATAAATCTCTAAACCAGGCAGCAGTATCTCATCCACCACCCAGGTGGCTTGGGAGGAAAAACTGTACTGACAGAGCGTGTTCAGTGAGTCCTATCCTGCTCAAGAGCTGAGCGCTGCTGGGAGAAAACTGAGAGTCAGACATTTCAGTTCTGATCTCTCTCTCCCCATCCAAAATCTGACCTGCTGCTCCCAGAAAATCAATGCAGCCAAACCAGATAATGCCGCCCCTCTGCCCTGCCACCGGGAAAAGAGAGAGATCAGCTTTGACAAAAGCAGAGGGCCAGAAAAAGTGCACTGCCTTAAAGAACCATCAAAGTAATTTTAAAATCAATGTGATGTTTGACAAAGAGCCAGCACGACTCCCTCCAGACTGGCAGTGACATCCCGAAAGGCCCTGGGAGGGAGTTAAAATTCTGCAGGCAGTGCTTCGCATGCACTGATGCTGCTGCAGCATTTTCTCAGCAAAGCCATAAAAAGGAGAAGAAAAAAAAAATAATAAAATAAGCAAACATTGCAATAGTGTGCCCGGGTGGCGAGGGGAAGCTGCACGGCGGCTCGTGAGTCAGCAGCACCACGGCATCCCTGCAGCGCCAGCCCCACGCACGCCGCAGCCAGGCAGCTGCAGTGCGTAACGTGCTCTGAAGGGCACCGGAGGAAGGCAGGCCGTCATTAATTTTAATTTGTGTTCTCTCCACGACGGAGCTTGAGGACACAGTGGAAGGGAACAGCTCCGTTCTTGCCGCTGTGAAAGCTGCTGTTGCAAACCTTGCCCACTCTGCCTGCTTTGGGGCTGGCAGCGGCACCCTGGCACGCCAACTCGGCCCCAGCAGCCAGCGTTACTGGTGCACAGCATGGTACATGGGGCATCCCTAGGCGGGATCCAGCACGGCACCAGGCTGCGCCGCCGAAGGACCCCACGAGCAATCCCAAAACATGGCAGGGCAGAGGGGCAGTGCCAAAGCCCCACCACAGACACCGTCCTTCTCTGTGCCCCCCCTCACCTGCCCTGAGCAGTCCCAGTGTCACCACTCTGCACCAGCAGCTGAGGGGTCCCTGCTCCCATGCGCGCCCCTCCAAGGAGGGGAACAGCGTGCTCGTGGCTCACCAACCTGTAGTGTTTTCCAAGGCGACGGTCACATCCCGAACTCTTCGGCAGCACTGTCCTCCCTGCAATGGGCACCACAGGTACTGCTCACATCGCAAATCCCCCGACACCCCCAGGGTGAAGGAACACACTGTGCTTTTGCAAATAAGCAGCTCCTGAGGTGCTGGGGCTAGTGAAGCTTTGTTTTTTTCAAAAACGTCTTTTGTTACCATCAGTAAGGGCAAGGGGAAGAGCTCCCCACCGTTCCTCTTGGCAATCACCACCCCTGTGCCACCTCTTGGCTTAGATGCCTGCCCAGGATGGAGCAGGCACTACACCGGCTGTTGGGATGCCTGATGGTACCTGGCACCACCTGGGCCACCTCCAGGTGGGAATCTTCCACATGAAAACTCAGACGCTGGAGCTCAGGACCCGAGGGAAAGTTTTGTGATTCCCTCCCCACCATTTGTACTGTAAGAATATATTTTCCTGTATTTTAAAAATCTAGCATATCGTTGCTTTTTATTCACACTTCATTACTCCCAGGAAGCACCTGTAATTTTTATACATATAAATAAACAATGTGGCCCCATTAATTTTGCACAGCATCAATTTCAGCTTTATGTTCTTCAATTGGGGTGAAATGCTGGCCTGCACTGCCCCCCCCGCTGCCCGGTGCTTCCCAGAGAGGACGGGCAGCTTCCCACCCCAGCTCCAGCCCCCCTCCAGCCCCATCCCTTCTGCCAGCCCAACGCTCACCCCCTGGAGCACCCCACTTCTTGGCTGCCCAAGCTGGCTGCCGTGCTGGTGATGAGACCAGCTCCTCGATGGCAAAAAGGCAGCCCTGAACTTGGCAGAGGCGGGATGGATGTGACATGGGGCCACCGCTGCTGCCTGCACAGGATGTGCCCCAGGGAGCCCCGGTGCAATTAGCCTGAGCTGCACAGCGCCAGCTGCAGCTCCCAAACTGATGGTAACAAATAACGTCTTCGAAAAAAACAAAGCTTCACTAGCCCCAGCACCTCAGGAGCTGCTTATTTGCAAAAGCACAGCGTGTTCCTTCACTCTGGGGATGTCGGGGGATTTGCAACGCAAGCGGCACCTGCGGTGCCCATTGCAGGGAGGACAGTGTTGCTTGTGAAACCTCAGCATGAACAATTTTGACCTGATATTAAACACCTTTTTCCAACACCTACCACCGATCTCTCCAGGGGGAAAGAGCTGCTAGTAAAGAGAGATCAGAGAAAGTTGTTTGCCAGTTAACTCTCTTTCATCTGCACGTATTTGGAAATGAAAGGAGCTGCCATTTGAAAGACGGTGATGGTGGATTAGCCAAAGGGAGACAGGGGTCTCAGAGCCACCCTCGAGCCCGAGGGACCTGCTCGTTGCATTCATCTGTCCACCTGAGCAATTAGCCCATCTTGATTGGGGTGGCAGATAGCATATTTTTCTACTGAATCAAAATAAACACATGCCCATAAAAAACCTCTAAGGATTACAACAAACAGAGCAATGGCAGCAGCAAATGCATATCCCAGTAGCAGCACAGGTTATCCTCCCAGCATCACTGCACCCACAGCACTGGGAACAGAGGAAAGGGGCGTTTCTAACATTCCTTCAACCCAAGCAGCAGGAAGTTATTCCAGGTGTGGCAGCTCTCCAGAGAATACAAAAATCCCAGTAATGACCGTAAATCTGTGGCTGGTCTCCGCAAACAGCTCTAGGGGGCACAACCATAGGGCGCACTGGGCACCAGACAGCGGTATGTGGGGACAATCGCTATGTGGTGGCTTCTACCCACTGGCACCATGGCCATCCTGACCCTGACACACAGCCAGCGTGCCCCAGCCATGCCGGCACGTTCCCAGGGTCATGGGGCTCAGCTGGGACGTGCATCGCAGCACCTTCCCCGCGGGGAGGACTTTGGTTCTTTGTGTACTTACAGCCTCATTGGACCACGAAGCTGCCTGCTGGGAGCAGAGGACCCTGCCTGACCCAGGCTGCGAGATGTGGGCAACCAGCAGCTACAGCCAGCCTGGCTGCTGTGCTCGGAGCAGGGCACGCTGCAGCCAGGCTTTTCCCTGCCGTGGTTTGGGACATGCGTCGGTGGCGTGGGCTGGTGTGTGGCTGCATTAGTTACAGCCATCGCACCGGCCGCTGCCACCTGCCTGAGTACAGACACTGCAGTAAATCCCTGCTGCCACGGTGAGCATCGGCACAATACTGCAACAGCAAAAGCCACATGGATTTTGGGGTTGTGCAGGGCTCGGGGATGGGAATATCTGTTTGGGATGTAGAGGCTCCATAGGGCTGCAGACTCTTCCCAGTGTTGCTGATTTATTTTTTAAAGGAATCAAAAGGTGACATATGAAAGTCAGGTCTGCAAAACAGTGCTGCTCAAGGCATGGGGACAGATCATCTTCCCAGTGGGCTCTTTTGTACGTGGGTCCTGCTGCTTAGAGGTGCTGAGGACCCCTGCCCAGCTGACGTTCCTCACCTAGCCACGTAACCGCTTTCTGCGCCCCTTTACCCCAGAATCCCTGCCGCAGGGCGGTCCTGGGGCCAGCTCACCACCTACATGCAGATCACATCTGCAGAAATGCAGATGCTCCAGGAGGGACCGGCTGGTCCCAGAGCCCCATGGCTGATACACCCCACACCCCCAGCCCCACAGCAGCATCTCCCCAGAGCATCCCGGGTGCCACGGCCGGGCAGCAGCCAGCCCTGACCTCCAGACAGCCCCAGCCTGCGGGGATGGGCCCCTGCCCGGTCCCACGTTAATAGGGGATTGACTTCAAAGTGCTGGAGCAGCTGATGCTACTGAGGGTGCTGCAGCCATTCAGACAGCTTTATTCATTAGTAATTAGGCAGGCGTTGTCTGGCATCTAGATTAATCCCACTTTTAATTATTTTGAAACTGTGTGAGATTTCCCAGGCATTAAAGATTATGTACGCGCTTGCTGATTCCACAGCAATTATTCTAATGTAATGATGTCTATTAATACGCTTCCCAGCTTGCCATGCCCAGAGGGGAAATTCCCGGTTCCCCCCTGTGGAGTACACATCTCCTGTGTGGGCAAAACCCCCCTACCCACCTGTTTATATCGCACAAAGTAACACTTTCTGTGTGCTTCACCTAGTATTAGTAACCAACGTTACAGAGCTGTTGCTATACCCAGCACCAGGCACCCACTGCAAAGGGGGAGAGCGAGCCCTCGAGGCTCTGCAACCCCTTTGCAGCCACACAGCAGCAGCTCCAGCTGCGGGGACAGGAGTGGAGACCCCGCCGGAAAAGCTGGAGCATCCTTCCTTCTCCTGGAACCTGCTACAGGGCTCATACTCAGCTGCGGCCCACCCAAAAACCCCCAGCTTACATTTGTAGGGCTTTTTGAAAGGGAAAGGTCACAACATGTCCATCCCAGGCTGAGCTGAACAATTTGACCTGAAATTAAAGATTTAATTCAGCTCGTGGATCATTTGAACTCATTACACATTGCCTTTACAATTTAAGTAAATTGTACAAATTGTACAATGCAAAGATAGTATCTTGTAACAAGAAGGTAACTTCAAAGAGGAACAATAATAGAAGTGTAAGCTGCACACCTCAAAAAGAGAGCTGTTCTGAAATGCCACCTTTCATTTGGCCTAAATATCCCTTGAAGTCATCCCTTTTCACTATAGCTCTCATCATTCCCAGACTTCATTTACCAGAAAATTTACTATTCACTTGCAAAACGGCTGCTGTGCCACTGGCCACCAATTTTATGCTGTGGAGCTGAGAGACACCTCATTAGCAGAACGAGGGCTCAAGTGAATGTTGTGCCAGGAGTCGTTTGCAGCCCTCTGTCCATGAATGCCCATCAGAAAATACACATATTTGACATAAACCTCTATAGCTTATATATAGTTTATATACTTTATGTAGAGGTTTATGTCAACAACTGCTTGTGAACATCCTTGCAAGTGAAAACCTTATTTGCAGTCATACAAGGGAAGATACAAATTCAAAAAGCTGAGAATACCAAAAGGCCGTAGTTGTATTGTCCTGAAAATGAACACTCAGCCCTCACTATAAATATTTTGATTGCTTTGCATATATATTGTTTCAGCATTTCATTGCTTCCCAAACAAAAAGCGATATAACCTCACCTGCCCAGCCTAATGCATCCTCACAGAGCTAAACTGCATGACAAAGCTTCTGGGTAGAGACCATGGGTAATTTGGCTGATAGATCCTCGAGAAGCTTAGAGCCAAATTCGATTTCAGGTCTAAACTCGTCACTCCATCTCTAGAGATAGCAGAGCAGCGATATTAGCATGATGGCAATGCAGTTGACTCTGAACTCAAGAAATGGATTAAATGAAATTACGCTCTTCCCTGATGAGGCTGGTGGAACAGGGAGATTGCTTTAGGAAATTCAGAATTGAATTTCATAGGTAAGGAATTCAGATGCTGTGCTACTTGCCCAGGAAGGTTTTGTGCAGGCTGTTCCTCCCCAGGCACAGGAGCCACGGCTGGCCATGGGGTGGGACGGACAGACGATGCTGGCTCCCTCCAGAGCTCAGATCCCACCTTTGTTTGGCTCACGACTTGGTTTGCCATTGCTCCATCTACCTTTGGAGGCAGGAGATCCCAACTCCCCCATCCCAGCATCCTCATTCCCGCACGTGGTGGGAAGAACCCTCCGCTTTCCTCCTCCCACGGGCTGCCACCCCAGCAGGGTCCAGAAAGAACCGAACCGCCCTCAGCTCCACCCAAATGCTTCAGACAGGGATATTTTTAGTAAGTGAAAGATTTACATCTATCACCTGCTTAGAAGATATTTCTCCTGCGGAAGATGTCTCCATACAGATGACCTCTCCACCGGAGCTGCTCTCTGTGCCTCCCCAGGAGAGTATGGACCAGCCTGTGTCTGCAGCTGAAGGTGTTTGCACTAGTTTGGCAGGTTCCCTTAATTATCTGATTATTTCTGGCTGAAATTTAAGAGAGGAGGTGTATCAGTTTTTCTTCTCCTTCCCTCAGTGATGTCATGAGCTGAAAAGGCAATTGCACTGGTATCTGTCAGGTCTTATTCATGGCTCTGATCAGTTCAGATAACATGCAAATTTTTTAAAATTGCATGAAAAAGCCTATTAGTTCATTTTTACTCAAACCCAACATAATTGGAAGAAAGCATGTATTACGGCATAGTAAAATATAAGATACGTTACATAAAGGTTGCAAAGTTCACTGACAAAAATCAGCTGGGCTGATTCCGACAACCCTTATGCACCAGGCACCCTTTAGGAAAGTTTTTAGTCCCCAGCTACTAGCCCCACATACGGCACTTTGCAAGGCCATGCAGATTTCACAGCGATCAGCCTCCGGAGGCCGAAATGAACCAACCCCTTCCCCTTAACATGACCTGTTAGTGCCACACACCTCCGTCTCCAAAGCGGCCCTTGGCTCCACGCCAACTGCCCTGGGCTGACGCTGGCAGCATCGGTGCTGACATCCCTGCCTGGTGGGAATTTGAGACATCTCAGTGCTCAGAAGAGTTTTTTTAACGTGTGTCCATGCTTTTCAAAACTTACTGGAGGGCTTGAGTGCTACTCGACTCACTGCTGGGGTTCCTCAGGTTCTGAAGTTTGCCTGTCCAAACAATTCCCTCCCCCCACCCCCCGTCCTTCCTCACCAGCAGTAAAAGTTTTCTCAACTGCCAAAGTACTCCTCTCAAAAAGTAACCCCGACTGCTTTTATGCCAGACTTCATTGCCAGGTGCTTTTTTAGTTGCAGGAAAGCATCTTGCATGACTCCTGTCCCATTAGCAGCTCCACTGGCAGCTCTCAGTGTGCTAATAGACCTGTATATAAGACCATATCAGTCAAATGCAGATTTGCTGGCAGTTCTCTCCATTCCCTGCTCCTGGTGAACTCAAAAAGCCTTGCAGGGGTAAGATGCCCCTGTAGGTACTTGCAGGAGGAAGGGCACCTCTGTCCTCACGTGGGAACTGGACTGGGTCAAGGCAAAGTCATCTACAGACACCTCCGGGTCTACCACCCCACTGCAAGTCCTGCGAGCCCCATCTTTTATAGCCACCAAGAAAAAAGTGCCTCCATCCAAACTGGAAAAAAGCATCTTTTCTTGTTGATCTGGGGCATTAGGCTCAATTCATTCTCACCTGCTTTTGCATAAAATTCTGGTTTAGTTTTTTGTGGTTTCCAGCATCCCTGGGCGGGATACAGCAGGATGTACTGGAAGTCAGTGGCTAGGCAGCATCCTCCAGAGCCACCTGGAGCAAAAATGGAGGGTATCACGTAAAGCAACAAAAACGATCATACACATATATGTACACATGTACACACACAGAAAGAATCTCTTAATGTTGCAGACCACTGCAATCATATTTGAAATGACCAGAAACCACAGCCTTTTTTTTTTTTTTTTTTTTCCTGAGGACCGCTCAGAAAAGCAGCCAAAACCTCTGCAGTAACTCCTGAACCAGAGAACGTCCAAAGTGGCTCTGCCCTTGAAAGCTGTAGTTTAAACACACTTCAGAAAAGCCATGATTTTAAACTCATATACTTGCCTGTCAACTGCTATTTCATTCATGTTGAAATTTCCATTCATTCTGAACTGCACAATTCCCAACACGTCATCAGATAAAGAAATAATCACATGAAAATCAGAAGACTGTAGTTAAATTTTATTTATCAGTTCTATTGTTAAATTACACAATCAAAGTCAGTGGATCGGCCTGTAAATCTACACAATAAGACAGCGTCTACAGTGGAAATCAGTAGAATTTGATATGGTTATGACAAAATGGTATCCTTATATTCGTACATCCCCTATATACAATAAACAGTATACACAAAGAAAATGCAACTAGTCTTTGTAAACCATGCACACCACAGCATAAAAACAAAACGCACCTTCTGCAACAGGCCCCCCAGCTCGCCCACAGTTAAGTCCTGTTTACAGCAGTGCCTTTCAGTTTTAAGAGCGAATTATTTTCCCCCCTAAAAACCAAAATACAACCGAGACATCATATTGGCAACTGCAGTTCTCATTAAAAAAAAAAAAAATAATAATGCTGTACATGAAGTTATTCTCTTCTCCAAGCTGCTAATGCAGGGTATTGGTTTGCTGCTGCTTTGCTCTCTGCCTGCCCCCGGCAGGATCGCTGCCCCCCCGGGTTGCAATGCAACACTGGATGTAAAACAACTTTCAGATAAGTTAGGCGTGGAGCCGTAAGATGTTTTTAAAGCCTTCTGCCCCGTTTTATGCCCCCCTGCCCTCTTGGTGTATAGAATATTACAGGCGAAAGGCAACAGTGCAAGTGAGCCTGGTAAGCATTGTGTACGCTGGGACCTTTTCGGGTGCCTCCATCACCACGCACCCGCCCCGAGATAGCCGCTCAGTGCCAAGCTTGGGAGCGTTGCAGGCTACATACAAAATTTCTGAACTTGCTGAATGTATAGCCCAAGCCTTGCAGAGGTTTTTTTTTTTTTTTTTTTTTTGCATAGAGATTTATAGGAGCCCCTTGCACCTCCTGCCCCGTCTCCTCTCCCTGTCAATCTCAGCGAGGCCGAAGGGCTGCGGGGGAGCCCAGTGCAGCTCCGCACCCTGAGCCCCAGCAAAGCCTGCTTGGGAGCAAGCTCCTGCATCCCTGTGCACCACGCAACCGGCCCATCCTGTATAACTATGGCTATGATAAAACTGTTTTCCGTCATTTTTAGTCATCACCCATCTGTCATCGCTAAGAAGGGCTCAAGAGTGTAGAGGGGAAAAAAAAAAAAAAAGAAAAAAAAAAAAAAGAGCCCTGTTCTTATCTGGTGTAGCAAAGATTTACTGGAAGTAAATCCTAATTCAAGTGAAAATCTACTTCTTCCATTGAGCAATTCTCTTCATAATATTGCTGGGATTAGAGAGTTTTATGACGTTTTAAAGACACTACACAAATATCCGCAACATAATTTCATCTAGTTAATACCACCAATTATTAAGGAATGATAAATTCAGCATTATGTATTCTAATGGGTAAGAAAGACTTAAAGTGAGACACTGTCACAGGATTATAATTTGGAAAAGGTTTTATGAAACAAACATGACAATGTGCTGTAAGTTTTCCAGAATGATTAAAATCATACTGCCCTGAAAAACTCTAGAAACAGTGTCTTTAACATTAGCATCGAGTTCAGAAAAGTATGTATGTCTTTTTTTATTTTTATTTTAATATGAGATAGACCAAGCTTAAAACTCTAAACAGCAGTAGGTAGAAAAAGTTTAAAACTTTAAATATTTATATAACTAGAGAAATTACTTCTATTCCTTTTAAAAGCCAATATTATACATAAAACTAGTCAGTATTTTTTCTAGACCTTTATTGTTCCCTTCATCGTCCATTCATTAACTTGGTAAATATCATAAGCAGTCGGTGCCCTTGAAAACACATTATTAAAATAAAATTAAGATAAAATCAAAGGGAAAAGGTTTTGCTCATATACTGTATTGTGAGAGTATGCTAAATGCTCGTTATTAGGAAATGAGTTTGCTTCCCAGATAGATCTCAGCCGAGCATCATAAACATTTTCCAGCATCCCATTTTGTACTCATAACTAATTTAAGGATATCTTTTTTTTTCTTTTCTTTTAAATAAACGTCCAAGCAACCATTTCCGATGAGCCTACTTGGCTCCTGTATTTCATAAATAATCCAACAAACCTAAAAAGGACAATTTAATTACACGCTAAGATTAAGTGTCCCACGTACAGTACAACATTTACTGCAAAGGCAACTGCAAAGGCAACATTTTAACCTCTTTTTGCTTCAAACCCTTGAGAAGCCAATTTGTTTGGACTGCTCAGTCATCTTCGATTTGCAGGTTAGGTTGGGTTCTGCTCCGTTCTCAGCGCCTGGCGAGCCCCCCCCCCCCCCCTCCCCTACCGCCGCCACCGCTCCACATTCCCTATGTAGTCAGTGCTGGAGCTGTTCTCTCCCTGCTCTCTCAGGTGCGCTTGCTTCGCCCTCAGGATCTTGCGCTGCTCCTGGCGTTTCCGCCGCGCTTCCTGGTGCTCCTTCTGCCTCATGTACTGGTACCGCTGCAAAAACAGGTCTTTTGCATAATCGTACAATTCCATGTCTAAAAAATTGAGGGCCTCGATGCGCTGCTGAGTCTGCCCGTCTATCTCCACGCTGGAGGCCCTTGTGCTATTGTACTGTGTGAACGGCGAGATGAAGTTCATGTTGAAAGTCTTCTCAAAGAGATACTGAGTCTTCCGCTGGAATTCGGTCAGGCCGAAGAAGGCCATCCGCTTCAGGTTCTCCTTGGCACTGTCCAGCAGAACCTTATTTCTCTGCTCCTCGGGCATGACCGACAGGTTGTAGCAACCCACCAGGCTGAGGTCGGAGAGCATGCGGACCTGGCGGTTGTTGGCGAGGTTGTAGGGGCAATCCATGAACTCCTGCAGGGAGCAGCCCGACCAGTCGTCCCCCGTGTAGCAGCTGGGCAGCTCCTCGGTGGTCGGGGACCGGCCATCGCAGACGTGCAGGGACGCCTTCCACGTTGCTCCTCGCTGGACGTGGCGCCATTCGCTCAGGTATCGGGAGACGGGGTCACGCAGGATGGTGATATAGTAGAAATTCCTGCCAAGGGGAGAGGAAGGAAGAGCGTTTAGTCCCGTGCGTCTCCAGCACACGGCGCATTAACGTTGAAAATCAATAGGAACTTGGAGATGCACTTAAGAGGCTTTCAGGAGCCCTGCTGCAGAGTGCTCCTCTGCACGCTCACCTCGGCAGGGTGAAGGACAGCTGAACAACCCCCCCGGGGGGAGCACAAAGGGCTGCATCCACCTGCACACATCTGCCTCTGCCTAATGGGTTTTGCCTCTGCAGAAGCAGGAGGGAACCCAAGATTTCCCTCTGTGCTGGGCTGCTCCTGGGGCAACATGCTGCGGCTGGTTGGTGCCTCAACTGATGCTCTCCCCAGACCTTGGGAGAATAACCAAAGTATGTCCCAGGACGTAAGCCCCGACCCAAACAGGGCACAGGTAGCTCTGGATTTTTTATTTTCCTTGTACAACAGAGCTGCACTGACAAGTTTCTGTAGTTTGCAAAAAGCTGCTTGTGCTACATTTCCTGACGAGCAGCTGTGGGTCTCAGCTGCACAAGCCCCAGAGCAGCGTTACACCTACGAAGAAGACATTTTCTACAAAACATTTCCTTTCACAGGCCAGATAAACGGGATGTGCCCAGGAGCCCCAACACACTTGCACTGAAATGAGGATCTCTGAAACACCCATGCAAATCTCGTTTTATACTCTTGCCTTCACCTGATACAGGACTACAATGATGAGAGAGGAGAGATAAGTGAGTAACAGGAAATTAAAGGATGCATTACAGCATTTTGTAAAAGAAAACATTTCCAAAGGGGGTGCTGGCTTTGGTTTGGAGCAACATGACAGTGGCACACGCAGGGGACACGCTGCCGCAGGGAACCCCGTCACGCCGCCAGCTGGAGAGGCTGCAAGCTCAACTGAATGTATAGTTTTAAGAGATCACCCTGGGTCACACACTAACATCCACCCTCAAACACCATGCGTTCCAGTGTCGGCAGCCTGAAGCCATACACCCCGAGCTCTTTGTGCCGCCTTTAATATGACCATGACCTCAGCGATGATGCTGGAGGTACACTGTCAGGGTACCAGCCATCCGCTTCACTAGATGGAATTAAAGTAGCTCAACAAGCAAACTGTCCTGCCAGGGAAGGGCGCTCCTCCAGGACGAGGATGCTGAGGATGCTGAGGACGCTGAGGACTGTGCGCCCCGGAGCCCTGAGCCCCCGGGTGTGATTGCCATGTCCTCGGTGCTGGGTAAGGAGGAGAAAGGACAGTCATTTGCTTTTCCAAGTGGCATCACAACTGGCCACCCCGCAGCCAATCTTTTGTTCCCTATCGTTTCCTTCAGCAGAAAAGCCACTAGATGTCAATGTTTTACAGAAAATTGTCTCTGGCTGGACTAAAAAGCGAATCGTAAGCACCAAAGTGTCCAACGGGGGAAAGGAAACCTGGGGAGTCGCCATTCCTCTTCCCATTTAGAGCACCCAAGCTCATAAATATTTAAGTAAGTAGAAAATACAATAAACTCGCAAAACCAAATAAAGCCAAGGAGCCCAGTACAGCATCAGCAGCTGGACACAATGGCACCTCAGAGAGCTGGACACTGCGATCAGCGCTGCCACCGTCCCCACGCTCACCTGGGCTCTGCTGCTGCCCCCCGACTCCAAGGCTTTGGCCACAGATTCACACAGGCAAAGGGAGCCAAAGCCCCCTCCGTGACCCCCAGGATGGTCCTTGCTCCCAAAAGTGCCATTAAACAATTTCACAGTGGGACTTGGAGTTCAGAGGGAGCAAAGACAAAGCTCGCTTTTATGTCATGCACCTGGAGCAGCAGCAACAAACCTCATGCTGTCCCTTGCAAAGAGGGGAAGAGTTTTGCTCTGCCTCATGTCAGCAGGTCTCTGGCAGCACTGGAGGACCCAACCTGGCAAAGTGACAGGGCTTTCCACCAGTACCAGCATGCCAAGCAGCCACCCCGGCAGGCAAGAGCTGTCCCTGGTCACACCTGAGCGGTGGGCTCCTTTGGTGCAACACCACCACAGCCTTGTCGAGGTCCCTGACACGGGGGAATGGAGCATCTCCAGGGCAAACCCAAGCTCCTTCTTTGACTCCTGCCAGGTCTCCTACACTCTCGGATCTAGTTTCTTGGGATGATGCACTAACATAATGATCCATCCCTCAAGCAATAACAAGTTAGTGCCATATAGCACTAACCCCTATGCTAACTACAGCAACTAACCTAGAGCAACCAGCCTCTATGACCGAGGAGGCAAAAGCAAAGCTCTGCTCACCCCGAGCACCTTGTACCACCTGGCCCGTCAGCAGTCTGGCGAGGCTGGGAGGGGAGCGGGGTGCAGGCACGGGGGTGGTGCCGGCCAACCAAACCGTACGCTCTAAGGTCATCACAGAAATCGATGGGGAGTTAATGCAAGAAGGGAAACAAATCCTGAGCCAAGATCAATACAGCGAGCATTTTATTATAGTTCAAACTCCTCGGCTGCTCTCCCTTCGTGCTCTTTGGTCACAGGTGGTGACAAAGTGCCTCCCTTGGCTGCTGTTGTAAAAACAAAAGGATGAATAAAAACTTGTATGTTGGTGGAAGAAACGGCGTTGTAACGGATCACCCTCACCCCAGGTGGCTGGCAGCCTCATCGGGCAGATATCTCCATCGCCGTCGAGGGAGACTGTGGAGAGGACACTGAATAAAGATGCTCATCAAACCCTGCAGTGAGCGTGGAGGTGCCAGGGCTCCCTCCAGCACCCCACGCTCAGGAAGCCAGCCCATCAGCAGGGATGCTTATGGGATGTCCCGGAAAGAGCCCAAATCCTACCCGGCCTGAACACGGCTCCCTGCAAACAGGCTCATGGATGTTATTTATACCACGTTATTATTTCCCAGATGAATCCTGCTTTCAAGACACGACTTACAGAGAGATGCTGTGCCAGCTGCTGGGCAAATCTCAGCTATTTTGTGCACTTCTCCCCTTCTTAAGTTTCCCTCTTAAAACGCTACAAAAAAAGGTGCTGTCCCTTTGGGGAACACCAGCTTTTGAGTTTGCCTAAAGCCACTCTCATCCAAGTTAGAAATCACAGCAGCTCCAGACAAGCAGCTGCGCTGCGCTGCTCTGCGTTTATCTGAACTGAGCTTCGAATGGTCACAAAAGCTTTAATGCAACATCAAGTCAGAGCCAGGCCAGAGATGGATTTGGCCATCAGCGCTTAGAGCATCCTTCTGCTGCAACTGGGAGGAAGACTCAAAGGTTTGCAATTATTTTTAGCTCTGTACGTAACAGCTTGTTCTTTCTGCTCTCTTAACAAGGGGGTGTTGCGCTCTTGCCCATTCCTTGAAGCTTGTGCTTCAGAGCCTGAGACAACATGTTCGCAGATAGAGCTCAAACTTTACTGTGAATCATCCCTCCAACTTAAAGAGCCGCACGCGTCAGAAACAAGGGGTTTCTAATAAAGTTGAGCTGGATGCCTGTGAAGCAGAGAACAAAAGGAGCTCATGGGCAACTGAGAAAGTAGGTTGACCCTGGAGCCATCAGGAATTCGAGATGGTGTGATAGCCGCTTGCTTTTGGTATCTCAACTGCACACAGCTATTCCCTGAGGAATGCGAGGACTAAGAGTCCCACAATGCTGAGTTTACTCCCCCGTGCTGCATCACCCACTCTGCTTATCACATCACTGCAGGGATGACGCCAGAGCATTTTGGGGAGCCGTGAATTATTTGCACATGACCCATCACTGCAGAGAAGCTCAGGAAAGGTCAAAAGCTTCCCTCAGATAAACGCCCAGCTAATGGCTCACATCGCATGCTGTGGTGTGAAAGCTGGCCTTTCTCAGTGCTCTGACTCTTCTACCCATAGGTGGGACAAGGAAAATGGGAAAACGGCAGAGACAGGCAGGGTGATCGGCTGGAAGCCAGGGATGGAAGAGAGGAGAGGTCTGCTCGGCCCCCCCACAGCCACAGCAGTGCCAGCTCTCACACTGCGTCCTCCTGGCACGCCAGCTGCCACGTGTCCCAGCATCACTGTGGTGCCAGGAAGGCCAAGCTTCACCCATGGGCCAGAACCGTAGCTCCTCTGACTGACCAAGCACAGGCACCGTCTCTGGGGCGGTGGTGCTGCCACGCAAATGCCCCGCGGCCAGTCCCAGGGCACTTTAATAGCCTGCATGGTCAGGAAGGTGCTCCATCCTCTTCCTTCTGCACAAACACCGCTACCACATGTTAGCATCCCAGAGATCCTGCACGGGAGCATGTCCCTGCCTGACATTTTTGCTATGAGATGACTTTTGCCAAGACTTGATGTTTTTTGTTGAAACGGACCAAGAAACGTGTGCTGTCACTGGACAGACCTTCCTTCAGCTGTCCAGTTCCTCAGCCCAAAGCAGCCCCCTTTCTCCTTCCTGCACAGCCCCTGGAGAAAATACAAAGCAAACTGAAACCTCAAAGACCTCCATGAATTTCTCTAAGGCGCTTATTGAGACTGAGCCATCTGCTTGCTTTGAAGGATAATTCTGTGGTCACATAGCGCATCTGTGCCAGCCCCTTCCCCACCTCTGCCCAGCACAGGGGCTGATGAGAATCCTTTTTTTGCAATCTAATGATTTTTTTTTTTTTTTAAAAGCATCCTTGCAGCAAGCTTCTAAAAGCAACATTAAAGAAAAAAAATAAATTGAAGTCGAAGTGGGGAGGTGCAAAACCCCAGGGGATGACAGCACTGAGTAAAGCCAGAGACTTCAGAGCCTGGAGGAGCTGCCAGGGAAGCGGTATGCAGCCACCCATGCCGTGGTGCTCAGCAGGATCATCGCAGGCAGAGCTGCTCTGCTGAAAGGGGGCGAGGAAGGGATGACTTTGCTTAAGCATCAAAATGGGTCAGAACCTCCCAAAGGAAGAGTACATCTCACCCCAACCCAACCGTCCCGGCTATGCAAAGCAGGACTGCAAGGCAGCAACAACCCAGGCGATGCAGAGAGAAGGGGTTACGGCCAAGCCTGCGGCTGGAGCGCGGGGGGAAGGTTTGCAGCTCCCTTTGCTGTGCCCAAGCACCTCTGCCACAAGAGGCCTGGCAAAATGGACCCTCAGCAGCTGAGCAACCATCCCGAGGGTCCGACAGCAGTGGGCTGCGTGCTGGCAGCAAAGGGCTCACTGGTAAACTCTTGTTTAGAAGCTTTAACTCTTGTATGTGCTCCCAGGGCACCTTGACCCCAGTGGTGAGGCTCGAAGCAACTGCTGTGGGGTCCAAACTGGTACCATTTCCACGAGGACCACAACTAGGGTTGGCTTCAACACGGCACGTCTGAGCCCCATCAGGTCGAAACTCCCGCTGGAGCCAAGGCCAAGAAGGATGGATTCCTGCCAGAGGACAGAGGCTGCCGTGCTGTTTAATTGCGTGTTGAGGCAGAGGAAGGCTGGAGGTCAGACACTGGCAGCTGCCATGCCTGCAGCCTGGAAACCCGAGCCCAGCTTGATGGAGCTATGAGGCGAGGATCGGGAGAGGGGAGCTGAAAGCTAAACATCCACTCACCATTACATCCATTAGTGTATGGATCAGTAGGTGAGGGACCGAGTGACCTTTTCCCATTTCTGCTGAGATGTGAAGCTGCAGCAAGAAGGGCTCCGTAGGCTACAGAGGGTGAGAAACCTTACAGCCTTTGCACTGGGAGCACCGCAGCCCTGGGAACATCCCAGCCTCCCTCCTAGACAGTGCCTAACCCAGGAAAACACAGCTTTAGCACAGGGCTGAGGAAGCAGAGCTACGATTTCCAGGGAATGAACTGAGGCAGTCCCATTCACCCAGCAAAACTAAAGCTACCCTTTAAGCTGGCTCAAGTACACCGGTTTGTATCTAGGTCAAGCTCATCCAGATGGCAAGCCTGGCTAGGATGGTTTGAAGCTGCAGATGGGCTAGGAAGGGAATTTTGGGAATGTTTTCTGTTCTGGGGGATTTTTCTCCCCCAGTCCATGGACTTTGTGGTAGACTAACGGGGCAGTGTGAAACCAAGTTATGCTCCAGGTGAAGATGGACATTTTGAAAGGAAAGTTCCCTTTGAAGGGGCAGGAGCAAAGGGATGGACCAGATATGTACCACATCCAGCAGAAAAGCTGCCACGGTTTAACCCTGGCTGGTAATTAAGTACAACACAGCTGCTTGCTCACTCCCCCCTCACCCCGAGGGATGTGGAGGAGAATTAGAAAGGAATGTAAAACTCGAGGGTTGAGATAAGAACCATTTAATAATTGAAACAGAATAAAAACGAAAGAACAATAATAACAATGATGACAACAACAGTTATAATGAAAAGGGGAAGGGAAAGAATAAAATCCAGAGGGAAAGGAAGAAAGGAACATGTGGTGCACAATGCAACTGCTCACCACCCACCGACTGATGCCCCACCAGTCCCCCAGAAATGATCCCGCCTGTCCCAGCCAACCCCCTGGGCAGCAGGCACGATGTCCCAGGGTGTGGAATACCTCCTTGTCTAGTTCGGCTCAGCTGACCTGGCTGTGTCCCCTCCCAATTCCTCGTGCCCCTCCAGTCTTTTTGCTAGCAAGGCCTGAGGAACTGAAAAGTCTCACATCAAAGCCCAAACACAGCACCGCACTAGCTCCTAAGAAGATAATTAAGTCCATCCCAGCTGAAACCAGGACAAAAGCAAATAAAACAAACCAAAATACTGCAGCAGAGATTCTGCATATGATGCAAAGAATTAAGAACTGAGCTACTGAAAAAAGAAAAATAATCATAGGGTTGGTGCTTCGGCACCAGAAACAATGCACAATCACCAGAATCAGTGAGCAGCACAAGGATGATCGGTGTCCTTCCCACCCTCCACGTAAAGCACTCATGCCACTGAATAAAAATCCACCGAGCTCATTTATAGAAGAGTAGTCACATACTCATTCTTTTAAAAGCTGAACAATCCCGGGTTTGTTTTGAGACAGCAACTTCTCTCGCACAGCTCATCCAACCAGAGGAAGATGCTCCTACATGGTGGCCACAGGCAGGGGTCCGAGATCCCACCCCCTTCTCCTCCACCACTTCCAGCAGCGAACTGGAACTCTGCCACCAGCAGGCTCCTGCACTCCTCGCTTGCCCCACACCGCTCATGAAACGTCCCTGCTTGGGATAATTCGACAGCAAAGTCGCGGACGATGATGGAAGGTCAGAAGCGTGAATGGCGTGAGGCTCACATTTCTTGCTCTGCTCTTAGAAACCCTCCCTGCACAGCTCCAAAGCTGCCAACGGATTTTAACCTTTGGCAGAGGGTCTCCCCACCGATCAATCAGCCCCACCACGTCTCTACGAGAAGTCAAACTCAATTACGCCACGCCAGGCGCCGGGAGTGCTTTGCTCCCAGTAGGTGAGGTTAATTCCCATCAAGAGCAGCCCACTGAGAATTTGATTTGCTAATACCGCAAATTGTTCCTCCAAGAGAAATACCCCTGCTGCCTTGTTTGTTGGAGGCAGGCATCTGTTTGGAGATTGCTCAGAGAGAGGCAAAATGTTCATTTAATACTGTGACTCATCCTGACTCTTAACGAACTTTGTCACCTAGAGACACAATTAAAAGGACAAGGGTGAGCATCCTGGTGACAGCATCTCCTGCCTCAACCATGCGTGCTTGGAACCCCCCCCGAAATGGGAATACCTCTTCCCTGCCGAGAGCTGCTCCCACAGCACAGCTCGCAGAGACGAGGCCAAAATATTTGGCAAGCTCACTGACGCAGCGCTGGGAATCAAATGTTCGCATCTACTCCAGATTGGTCCCAGATGCTTTGCAGCAGTGATGTGGATGGCAACGGCAGCAGCCAAGAAGCATCGCCCATGGGCTTCCCGCAGCACTCCTCTCTGCTCCCAGGCCTCCCAGCCCCACAGACAAGGGCAATGGGCCCCATCTTGCAGCAGAAGAGGGAAAAGGGGGCCTGCTGCACTCCCCAGGCTGCCTCCACGCCCCGGATCTGCAGTCCGGCTGCCCACGCCAGGTCCTCCCCTGCTAAAGTCGGGGTGCTTGCGAGGAGGTGAGCACGCAGCAGGGTTATTGGAGCAGGTCTGCTCCCCTTCTCCTCTCCCCAAGGGCCTCAGTGCAGCTCCTGCCGAGCAAACAGAGCCAGGGCTGGCTCCTACTTGCTCCTAACAGACCCCCCTTCATTCAAGCAATTCAATGAACCTAAACTTCCTGCTCCGCTCCATCCAAAATTCAAAGTACAGCAAAATCTAGAGGAACAAACGACTTCTTCATTGAAGAAGTGAAGTTTAAAGATTATGGGGATGGAGAAGAGAAGGAGGAACAACAACAAACGTTGCTTTTCTCTGCAGCAGTGGGCAAAACTACAAGCATGCGGACTGTATCCCTTTACTCCAGGACTCAGGGTGGCACAGGAGAATCATGCATTAGCTCAGAGCAAGGGCCTGGGAGGAGGAAAGGAGATAAGTATTTCAGAACTGTGAATTAAAGCCGTTAGCAAATGTAAATTTACATTTCCTCTAAGTAATCATTATGTTTTCACTTCTATCAGCACCCAATGAATCACAGAGATGTTTTGTCTAGAAACACTAATGGTGGGGGTAGGAAGCCAGCAGCCTACCCACAGTAACGGCAGCAGGAGAAAAGTGCCAAAGGAACCCATTAAAAGGAGCTGGATTTTGCAAGAATGGCAATTACACCAGCCCATCATTGCCCATGAAATTATCAAATAGGAAAGATCTGCAAAAGAGAAGCATCTCAGGCGCAGAGGAAGGCAGTAATTTAAGATTTTGCAGCTCAAGGTACATGTTCATGTATGTCCAGGCATGGCACACGCACACAAAGATAATGAAAATAAGGCTTTAAATAAGTAAAAAATGCAGCCTCACACCCGCCCATGCTCCCAGCTACCCTCACTCACGAACTAATTGTCCACAGCATTGCCTGCGGAGGGGAGAGCTGCCCTGCAGATTCGCCAGAGTGGTATTAATTTCATAATTGCCTGTATTATTAAGATCTCTGCAGGATACCCTTGCTCACAACCAATTCAGCAAGAACAGTAGCCTTTTTTACTTATTTTTTTTTTTTTAGTGGTGCATAAAAAATCGAGAAGCAAGTTTCCATTTTTAGACTCTGCAAACAGAAGAGTGACTCAGCCGCTGGAGCCAGCCCTGACTCCACCGCCGCTGCCACCACCACCCCGGAGTCTGGCATGGGAAAGGGTGGCAAAGCTGGGCAGAGGGGCCCAGCCCCATCCCACTCATCTGACCTGCTGGAAAAGGACTGAACTGCCCTTTGGAAACACCCGTCTCTGAGCACAACCTAAGCAGAGCAGCAAAGTTTCCCACCTTGTTAGCTTAATTAAATGATAGAGGCATCTGGGTGGAGGGCAGCAGGGGTGCCGAGACCCCTGAGCTGCACACGGGAGGTAAAACACAAGGAAAGGAGAGAGAGAAGGTGGCAGAGGAGCATCAGTGTAAGAGTATGCCATGCCTCCTCCTTGCGAGATGACGCGCGGCAGTACGGGTGATGCTGGACTTGTGATGCTAGCCTCGGCAGCAAGCAAGGTCTTGGCTTTGGAAAGCGCCTTTACTGCTAAGGGCGACGATCCTTTACAAAACAGGACGCTGAGCTGAATTTCGCCCTTAATACACACTAGGAAAAGTCAAGGTGTGAGCGATCTCCTTTGAAAAATCAAGCTCTGAAGCCCACAGAGTACCAGGAGTACCTTCCTACTCCCAGCATGAGGAACCGCCCCTGTCCCCCGGAGCTCCTGTCCCCCGGAGCTGCGGCATGCAGCATCTTCCAGGCGTGGTACGGCACCTCCCCATTCGCAGGGCTCTTCCAGATTCATTAAAAAACACAGCAGACCTCCCGACGCGAAAAGGAAGCCACTGCAAAAGTGCTGGTGAATAACCACAGGATGTTGCTATAAATCAGATATTTACAACAGTATTTACCCTATCGAAATGCCGTTGCAGGAACTGGTTTCAACTTGTAACTGATATTTCTGCGGCAGCAAAGATAGAGGTTTGCAAAGCCTACACTCCATAAGCAGCGGTTTACAGAGAGGGAATAGTGGCAGTTTTTCATTTTCCAGAGTCCACTCACCCTTCCAAGAATCTTAATGCCTCATTGATTCATAATACAGTACATAAAGATTTCATTTTTTCTTGCACACAGTGATATATTATGGAGTCAATCTATTTTGCCACCAAAAAGTTTGCTTAGTAGAAAAATTTGGAGTTTTGACATTCAGGAAATTACAGTCATCTGTAAAGTACGATTGATATGCCAAGGCTAACATTTTCATTGCGCTTATGGAGCCAGAATAATGATGCTAAAATATTTATCATATTCTAAACCAAAAACAATCCAGGTTCTTGTTTATAAAAAGCATATATTTAGTATTACAGAAAAAAGCGTTATCCTTTTATCCATATACATTTTAGCTATATCTGAAACGCGCTAAGCCGCATACTCTCTGACCAGTTGAAAATAACTTTTAATAATTTAATAAAACCGATACTTCAGGCAGCCTCTGCTGTGCCCTGGGCGTGCAAGCGGAGGGCACGAGCTGAACGCACGGCTGCACGGAGCAGCACAGAAGAGGAAACACGAGACAGGGGCTGCCACACCGAACGTGCCCGATGTCCCCTGGGGCTGTGGGCAGCCGTCCTGCCACCCACCAGCCGCCCAAAGGGTGCACGTCAGCTGGTGCACGTGCAGCAGAAGGTTACTGAACCCTGTGCCCTTCACTTGCAAGGTTTGTTGTTAATATAATCTGGAAGCAAGAGGGTGCAGAGGGTTCCTGTCTCAGCTTGACACATACATTTGTCTTTTTTATGAACGTATGAATATGTATTTAGAAGTTGTGATTTATCGTATTTCCTGAGCACTCATTGCAATTTCCTAATTGCTGCCTGAATCACAGTAACGTGCCTCCCAACTCCTTCATATATGAAAACACGTACTGCTGAACATCCCTGCCTCAACGCTGGAGGAATCTTGGAGCTCTCAAGAAAAAGATCATATGATCTGCTCCAAGACTTCTGCATATCCCACAATGGGGAATTAACTCCGGAGAGGTATTTATAAAATCATTTGTTACTATATCACAGCTCAATCAATTCTCTTCAATAATACATAAAAGGAGGAGGTTTGGCTCACGTGAAAAAACGTAAGGCTGATGTTAATTCCTTCACAAGCCATTTGCAGATAATCTTCCGTATACCAGTTAATATATCCCGTGATAGGTTACATGAAAGTGCTTTTAAAAGCTAAAGCGAGGATATACAGCATACAAAAAAGGCACATTAATGCAACTTATACTTTGCTTATCATAATCATTGGGCATAGAGAAATCCAAGGAAAATCCTTCCCAGGCTTTCCAAAATTTTGTCAAAGGCAGGCATCTACTGAAAATGTCTTTGAAAAGTAATTAATGAACTGATACTGATATATTCTCAGCCTACTGCTAAAAGAGGGGGCAAGGAACAGACAACGTATTTACAGCTGCAACCTGCTACAATTTTAATTTCAGCTTTCATTGATTTCATTTAGCACCATGAGACTGTATAATGAAGAAATCTGTATCAATTGAAAATACCAAGTGTGCTCCTGCCCCACTAGGGCACTTCAGTAATATCATGTAATGGAAGGGGATTCTTATTTAATTGAATTGGAAATGAAACATATATTAGCTAAGAAAACTTAATCAGTGCAATAATATTAAAATGGGCCACTCAGACAAACTATACTGATTAAGTCACTTGCAAACATTTCCGTAATCATCACTGAGACTTATGGCGTTAATGATTTAAACTCACTTTTCTACTCCAGGGAACAAAACTGTAATTTCATAGCAGACAATTAGAATATTTTAAACCCTCTCTCACACATTACAATACAGTCTCCTGCCAGAAGCACATGACCTGGTCCTACAAGGATATGTCTTGAGCTTTGATGCACAAGGTCTGCATGGATGCTTGGGATGTCACCAAAATGTTTGATTTAAACCAGAAGACAGCCCAGAAAGCATCTCACTGGCTGGCAAGCGTTTCTGGAGTACTCACTGCAGCTCCTCTGCAGACTTCATCTTTAATCTTGACTAGTTATTGATAGCACACACTGATGCACCGTAAAGCTGTGAGCTTCAAATGTCTCCCAGCAGACCAGAATTTTAAAAATCTTATTCACACATAGTTGACATAACTGGATTTAAAATTTTCATGGAATAGCAGAGTGCATTTCTAATAAAACCTTGTAGATGTATTTGTTGTGTCAAAGCTCAGCTGGGAGGGTTTTTACATCAGCTAAGCGAGCAAGACTTTGCAAACATTACAGCATGCACAGAACATCCCGTTTCCCATGTCCGCTAGTTCTACTCCATACATTTAGCAAAAGCGTATTTTACTTAGTTTGAATCACTTAGGATGATGCCCTTAGAAAGCCACGTTTATGGAAAATGCCACTTTTGCTTCTTATACAATCCTGAACCAATGCAGGGATGTGTCCATCGCATTGTGCTCGGAGGAACAGCATCTACACAGTGCAAGCATGCAACGTCCCAAGCATGGGAACCAGAGACTGAGCTGGCAAAACCTCACCAGATGCTTTCGACAGTGCGTTCAGCACAGGTATCGGCTAGAACACACTGGGCGTTTATGGATTTCAGATGCCTCCTATATCGTTAATTAACACGTAGCACTAAGATGTTCAAAATTCTATTTTCAGACAGCCAAAAGCAAATGCAATTTCTGCATCTTTTCAGTGCCACGAAACAAACTTCAGTCAAGTTGGCCGCTGGACTGAGGCCACAGCAAAGGGGAGACACAGCAACCTGGGCTACGCAAGGAGAGGAGCCCAGCTCCCCTCTGCACCAGCTAACGGGGTGAGGGCTGGCATTGCCATGCAGACAGCACTCAGTCCCACTGCCCACACACAGCGCTGCTTGCTTTGCCTCTTGCCCTGGCTCTCTCCCAGTGAGGGTAACACAAGCATGGGTCAGGACCTGACCTTTCTCAGAGCAGCTTCTCGCCACGGTCCTTGGGCCCCGAGCCTGCTGCTCAGAGGAGCTGAGCTCCCAGCCCTCGCCATCCACAGCCAGCCAAGCAGGCAGCGCTTTGAACCCTCAGCCACACCAGCTGGAGGAGAAGCCTTGCTTAAGTTAGCTGAGATCCCCTTAAAAACAAGCTCATTTCAGCTGAAGCGAGAGCTAACCTACCACTGCCAGAAGAAAATCAGAAAAAGCACCACCAGCCCAGCCACAGCATGACCAACCTAAAGCAAAATAAACCACATTATATCCTTATATCCAGGGTTATTCACTAAGATTCACAGCTCCTTCCAAACGGATCTGCCATTGTTCCCATTCCTCTAACCTCCTCCTCAAAATATGGAGGGGAAAAGAAAAAGAAAAAAAAAAAAAAAAAAAGAGCAAACTCTTCTATGAGCCATGAGAGATGGTTCAAAACAGCATCATTCCTACCTCTGAACATCTCCTGAATGATTTTCAGAAGACACAGTTCTACTCCTCCATGGATTATTCTGGCTAAAAATGTGTGTGACATTTTAATTATCAAGTACAAATGTTACTGCAAGTAAGCAATGAAACAGATGGTGTCCTGAATTTTACAGTACAGCCACATTTTCCAGCTCAAATTTACAGTTCACCGATCACCAAGCTCCAAGTCCTGCCTCTGCTGCTTCTCCTCTACCCATCTGAACCGCTGCAACCCTTCCGATGCTGGGAGCACAGCTCTGGGAGTAGAAACTCCGTGCAATTGTGCTCCTCCAAGCAAATGCACGGTGTGCTTCCAATGAGGAAACAAAAGGGAACACAGCTCTACACAACCCAAAAGCATGGCGTGTACGAAGCAAGAGAGCATTTGCCTTGGAAAAAGGATGATGGGATGAAAAGTGGCTGAAGAGGAACTGCCCTACTCGAGGGAGCAGAGAGGTGACCTTGCTACCTCCGTCCCAATGAAGGACTTAATTTATCTGGTGCCTTCCTAAGCGAATCCCACTTGTAACAGCTTTAACTCCCCAGATTTCCTCCTCTTCCCCTCTGGTGTATTCAGCAGTCCTCCCAGCAGGTGTCCCCAAGGGAAAGGGACAGGATAGCATGAGTGTCCCTTCAGGACCCATCAGTGCCAAGCCCCACGTTATCAGGGGGTGAGAGGAGCAAGGCCAGAAGCTTTTCCATTCATCCTTGCCGGCTCACCATCCTACCAAAAACCCCAGTACTGGAGCTGCACTTCCACGTGTTTCTTTTCCCCCCTCTCACAAAAAATCCAAGAAACCAGAGCCACACAGGGGAACACCATCACACATGTCACACAATGTGGAGGGGGACAAGGAGGACCTGGGGCCACCTTCACCTGACCACAACTCAACAAAGGCATGTACAGATGTGTCTGAGCGTTATCTAGCAACAGTTGTAGCCACAACCTTGAGGAGACCCAGCTCAGGCTGGGTCCACCCTACGGCTTGCGCCTTTCTTCTGTAAACTCCATGCTGAGCACAATGAAGTGGGTGAACACTCATCTCCCAGTTTTACAGCACCATGGCAAACGTGGCTCTTGCTTCAAGGAGCTTATAATCCAGTTCGGACAACACACCTAGGAGGGGACTGGGATCCAGCGACTGCTGGGGGAGGGCTGCAGCGGCATCCCCAGAGTTCAAGCAACAAACACGGTGAGCTTTTGGCTGTCGCTCCCTGCTGCGTACGGCCAGGCTGAGGAGCACACGATGCTCTTGAAATAACAGGCTATGGCTGAACTGAATCTGAGAGCTTTCCTGATGCTCCGCTCCATTCATCTCCACTACCACAAAGGGGAGCCGCTGCCAGGGCTTACGGCATCAGTGCTGTAATTACTGCAAGGAAACATTTTCTGGGAAGGTGTCCGAGAACATAATATGTTGAACACTTCCTCTCGCCGCTCGCAGTACCAAGTAATAACCCCTTCTCTCAACATCAGCACCAGGCTGGCTTCCAGCTAGGTCTGCAAGGACAGGCACCCCCCCACCGTGCCCCCGTGCAGGCGCAGTGACGGTAACACCAGCTCTGCTCTCAAAATTCACCCTTGTGCCGACAGCCCTGGGATGTGGAAGTACTCCTGCAAAGTCCAGGCAAGGGGAGATGCTGCACGGGCCAAGGGACAGCCCCTTTGGACCCCCTGCTTTTCCCATTTTGCTTTGAAACACGTCCAGGAGTGCAGCTTCAGAGGTAGAGGGGCTGACGCAGACTTTGCAGGCAGCCAGTGACACTTGGCTCAGTCTGCTGGCCAAAAAGCGTTTGCCGCGTAGGCTTTGACTCTTGCACGCAGATTTGCTTGCTGTCACTTAATTCAGTGACATGCTGGCATCCAGAGGTGGAGATGGTGAGACCCATGATGGTCCTCTGAGCCCACCTGGGGAACATCTTCCTAAAGGGAGCCAAACAGGGCGCTTACAGGGGGCTTGCAGAGCTGGAGGGACCCGAGGGCAGAGCTTGCCTTGGAGGGCAGGTACCTTCATGAACACTTTCCAGTGAGCCCCTGAACACCCAGGGAAACCCGCCCGGGTATTTGGCTCTCAAGGAGAGAAGCCAAAACACCATCCAGCGCCACCGAAGCCGGGGTTCACAGCCTGGTTTGCAGCAGATCGATCGATACTTTCTCATTTGAACTCAGCAAACAGGTGCTCCAGAGCACGCTGAAGTGTATCGCAGCGGCGCGTGTTCTGCTCTCCATCACACCAGCAGCTGGATTGCTGTGATAAATAAACCTGAAAATCAACTGTCTGAGCGACAACAGCCTCTTCCTAGGTGTCCACCCCTGGAGGGGTTAATCTAAAACAATCTAATTTCTTCCCAAATTGCACAAAATCCAATAAACACCAGGCAGCAGTGTCTTTTCCCATTTAGCAGATTAAGAAACTGTGCTCTACCAAATTTATCTGAACAATTCATTCCCATGAAATTACAGTGGGTTTTGAACCTGAGGTTGATATACTCCGTTATATCTGCAGGATGAGCCATCCACCGAGTGGCTAGATTAATGCACAGCCAAATGCCACCTGAGCTGGGTTTTCTGGCAAAGCATCCGAACAGGGACGTGGATGAGGGCGGTGCAAAAGGGCTCACGACAGCAGCGATTTGGGCCAGGGCTCAGGCGCAGCAGCAGCATCTTCAGCTACACCTCCGCCAATCTTGTCATTAAAACAGCAGCACCCCCATAACTCATTTCAACATACTGAGACTGGGCTTCTCTTCACATTATTTTAAACAAAATGACACTTTCTCTAGACACTTAAATGCACCCTGGTCTCATCACATCAACAGAGGAAGCATATTTTTTCTGTTTATGTGAAAGGTGATATTGGATGCATCATACACTGAAATCGTTTGCTGGCTTTCTCTCTCAACATAAATAAGGGGAAAGAAAGTCAGAGAAGATAGATTTTAAAGATGTATACATATGCATGCCCATTTTCTAACCTAGAACATTATTAAATTCTTTCATATATTCATGTGAGAGCTGCAAAAGATTGTGGAAGTAGACATGCTATCACTCATACTTTCCCGGAGCAAGGATTAAGGAGCTTTTCTTCTTACTAAAAGCTATCTATTTAAATTCTATCTGTTTGGCCAAGCCCTGGTTAGCACTAGTCAACAGAGGTGGGGCGTACTGCTCACATTCCAACTTTGTTGGGTCCAACCCAACCAGGGCAAGACTGAGCAAGAGGTATCTTACCTTCTGTCAGAACGTTGACCTTTTTATGGCTAATAAAAGCCTGTAAACTTCTGCAGTTTCCAGAGGTCCAAGCATCCTCTAACAAAAATACATCCCACGCACCCCATCTGGCCCCAGTTAGGAGAGCTGTGCCCAACCAAGTCCCATCTGAGCTATGTTACCCAAAGGCGTAACAGAAATCTCCTGGTTTGCAAGTGATGCTAAATTCATCTAAACAGCTTTATTTATGAGTGGTGTTACATCCTGCTTCTTGGGGAGACAGATCTGCCACTAGAATTGCCTTTTCCTGCCTGTAGAAACTGTAAGTCTGCATCAACGTTACACAATTATTTTAAAGACATTATTTAGATAGCTCTACAGTAATGTGTATGTACACCAACCCCAGCCCCACAGAATCTGCATAGCAGAACTTTTTATCATGCTTCTTAAAGATTAATAATTTAAAGCAAGTTGTAACTGTGCTAAGATTTAGTCTTATGTTTTCATCACTGCTTTATATTCTCATAAATATCCAACATTCCCAAGCATATAGGAATCTGCGATGGTATTCAAGAGGAAAAACGGCAACCAATATATCTTCCATTTACGGAATTGAATATAAGATCATATTCAAAGTGCTGCATTTACTGTCTGATTTTGAATACATAAAATATATAGCCATTACAAATTCCTTTCATTGCAAAGCTTTGTTCTTGTAGTGACATAACTTATTGCCAGATTAGAGCCCTAAGTACAGCTAGACCGTTTTTCATCTTCTCCATTCCCACAAACACGACTGGGAGAGACAGGTCGCGCTCTCTATCAAAGTTGTGCTTACCACACAGCAATATTGCAACACGTCCCATTAGAGTTATGTCTGCTGAGACTGTGAGCACAGACTTGGCTGCAGGCACCTCCTAATGGAATTACATAATTGGAGGCATGTCATCTAAATCTGAACAAATTGGATTCCCTTGTCATGCACTATTGAATCAAAACGGAAAGAACACTCCATGCTGTTATCTATGGTAAACCAACGACGGCAAATCCAGCGTCACTAATATTTCGATAATGTGACGTTTATTAAAAATGGGGGAGGGGAAAAAAAACCCAAACCCAACAAAAACACAAAGAGAAGAGTTTCATGTAAGGTGTGCCAAAATCACGTTGCATGCAAAAATGAGCTCATCCAACGTTGGTTTCAGACTGGGAATTATGTTAATGGTTTATGACGGATGAGATGTTAAGATGTAAGAGCAGAACTGTGCAGAGCTGGTTGTCTGTGGCAGCCAGGGAAGTGGAGCCCACGACTTCAGACAGGCTCTTCCACCAGCTCCACATCTGGAAGAACTGCCACCCACCAAGGTATTCCCGCTGCTGCCAGTCCCTCCCCTGCACAGTCCACCCTGGTTCAGCTGCATTAACATTCACATCTTGCAATCAAATACTCCAGCCGTTGTAACTCATAAGCATGCCCTGTTTTTCGTTTACAAGTATATCAACTTTAATTTGGAATTACTGGAGGAATCGTAACTAGGGAGCTATAACTTCAAGCGCACGGCACTGCGCATTCAGGGCAAATTTTCACTGAGCACTCAGCTCGACCTCCAGCTCTGCACGTATGAAAGAACAGAGGCATTAATTACATTACCAGAATCACTAATCAGCCAACTGCATCTTTACATTTCATCAGCTAAATGCTGGCGCAAAATGAGAGGCTTTTTTTTTCCCTTTAATTCAGCTCTTCAAGCCTCACCAGGATATTTCCATGCTCACATGGAAAGCATTTCCTAACAAAACCAGTATGAAAAAGAAACTACCAAAAAAACCCAACCAAAAACCCAAAGAATTCCGATGACTTATCGAATTGATGGTTCTCCTAGTTAATTAATTGGGGGATGGCTTGGGCTTCCCATCTACACCTGGCCAGCGGGGCAACTCGAGGATGGAGCCAGGGCACCTGAGGCAGCAGCGTGTGATGAGCAGGGGAGCAGAGCATCCCACGCGTGGTCCAGCCCAAGGCATGCGGGGCTTTGGGTGACTGACCGGTGGTCTGCAACAGTGAGGGGGGGTTATCCATGGCATGACTCTGATGTGGTAGCACACTGCAGAAATTCGGTTTTCAGAATGACATCAGCAGACTGTACTCCAACAGCTCTCGGCTGCCTCTGCCCCCACCTCCAGCAGCACTGCATTTATGCAGAAGGTGTGCCAAACGCCTGTTTATATTCGGTGCGAGGGAAAAACGCTGTCAAATCACCAAATTACCTCAAGTTGTGAGAGCACACAGCACACAGCAGGGGGAAAAGTGTTAACTACCTACCTAGCCTCCACCTGTAGATCAACACTGAGAGGAGCCAGCTAAATATTTACTCTGTGCTCCTGAGGTCTGAGGTTTCCGCTGAGTCTCGGTGTGGGATTGCAGCATCGGGCAGCCCAGTGCCCACCCAGCTCCAGAAACTGCTGGCTCTGCAGCCCCTTGCAGAAGAGGCCCCCCAAAAGTTGCACCCCTAAAATCTGTAAGCCTGTGCAATTAATTGCCAGCTAGTCTAAAGAGCCGTTAATCCACGTAGATGAAAGAACTGCATGAAGAACAACTGCCCCTTGGGATTGCCTAGCACCGTGTTTTCAGCCAAGTGGGTTTCTCCTGCCCCATGGATGGCAGCAAAACACCATCTCGCCACCAACTCAGCTGCTTCTGCACTGAGCTCCTAGGGGCGATGGCACCATGGAAAGCAACAAACATGGTGGGAACGGGGCAGCTTCCCGTGGCAGGGAAAGAAGCAATGACAGGAGAGCCCATGCTCCACCCAGGACTGTCCCACCACTTCTTCAGTATCACAACGTGGTCCTGCTTTGATTGCTCATGCAGTCCAAAATACTGCACTAACATTTAGTGACATTTCTAGATCTAAAGTGAGGGAGAGGGAAAAGAAAAATCACCAACCAGCTCAGCATTTTGCAAGAACTGCCAATGCCTGGCACGTCTTAAATCTGAAGATTACCGAGTTATGCTGACACTACTTGATCTCTAAGCGTCCTTGGGATTAAAGCGGAGCAGATTAAGTATCTCCGATGGTCAGTGCTCCTGTGCGGATTGCCCACCCTGGCACTGCCCTGCAGGAGCACAGTGGGGAGCTGTGCCCAAACTCCCCACTTCCATGGCTCTCTGCTTGGCTCTCATCTTGGAGGCAGTTGCTAAATGAATCGCAGAGGATGTTTACCTGCCCCTATCAGGCTCAGAGTATCACAGGGGAGTCAACTGACCACAGCGTAAACAAAAGCAAACAGGATTACTGACTGCAGCATCCACAATCCTTTTATCAAACCATCTTTTGTTAATCTGCAGCTTCAGCCTTTTCTGCCACCAAGATGTGACCTTCCTCCCCATGTGCCTATCTCCATAGAGACCGGCTCTCCTCTTAGATGGCAGTGCTCTTCTCTCATTGACCAAAGAGATCCTCTTAAGTGACTGGCACATGCAAAAGATCCGAAAGACAGCCTAAATTACATGATACATCCTTACATCTTCACTTCAAGCACCAGCTTGTCTTAAAGCCTTAGCACGTCTGGTTGCACAAATGACCTCAACCACGTTGCTAAGGCTGAGTCTCTGCAGGGCTCAATGCCGCTGTGCTAATATCCTCAAGTGACACGACTGACGCCACGTACCCGACGCAGCCGTGCCGCAGAGAGGCTGCTGTTTTGGCAAACAAACCAGGAACCGAACTGGGGACCTCCAGGATGGGCAACAACAGGTTTGCTCTTTGCATTTGCGTAGGAAACTGAGACTGATGCAGACTTTTTATCTGATACGGCTCAGAAGGAGCCATGACAAACATCCCCTGGGGCATTACATTGAGTCAAGGCGCCTCACTGCCTTCTGCAACAGAAGTTGCAGAGCCCTCAAGCTACCCAGAGCTGGCAGCCTGGGGTTACCATGGAGGCTGCTTTGCACCAACGTGGACAAAGCCCCCAGAGCATCGCAGCCAGGGAGGGGAGGTGGAAAGGGCACACCTGGATGCTGAACAACACAATGGCAAGAACCGATGCCGACATCCACCCAGCCGGAAGCCACTGGCACACCAGCCACGACCCTGTAAACCCACACAACATCATCAAAATGGGTATCGTACGACGCTTCTGCTAGCAGTACTGAACACAGCTGCATCGTTACCTGGCACGCGTAACCACAACTCTCCAGGGCAGCTCCAAAATTCAGAAAACCTTGCTCATCCACAAACAGAGAGGTTATGAAGCTCATTCTTGCGCTCAGCCTCCTTTATGCTAGAAGTATCAGCTTGTAATTAACACATTACAACTAATTAATAACGCTAATTAATGAATTGGAGCAAGGGCAAGGAGCTAAGTGAACGCTGGTTTTGATAGCTATGAAATGCACTAACAAGAGCCATATGGGAAACAACTCCTCTCTTTTGGGAGTTTTTACCAGTTCAATTTTCAGTCAAAAAAGCTCGTGAGTACTTAAAGAAAAAAATCATTTTGAGAATAGAGTGAAAAACCCCACTGCCCAGTACCCCCAGTGTCAGCCATCCTTCCACCAGGGCAATGCTGTCAGGCTTTACTGAACATGAGGGGGTTCACATGGGAGAGGGATGGCACATGCTTCAGTTAGTGCTCACATCTCTTTAAAAATCAACCGACCACCAGACACGAATCCCTCGGAAAGCAGGTCCTGTCAAGTGCTCATGGGGATTGTTTGCCTGTAAAGGGCCACACTGGAGTGGGGGTCCATGCACTGGCATGATGCTGAGCTGGGGAAAGAAACCCTGGGAAATGTCCCCTAAAGCCCTCCCTCTGTCCACAGGAAACCTCATTTTTCCTCTTCACGGCAAGGGCAGCCTTGGTGCCTCCCTCAGATGCTAAGCTGGGGGTGCTGGTCACCCAGTCAACAGTGATGCCATGGCTGGAAGCACACTCAGAACCCAGATCTGAGAGAGCCTGGAGTTGGGGTTGTGTGTGTATCTGTATGTATGTGGGGGGGTGTTACACAGTAATAACAGCTGGTCAGAATAATAAATTAGCACCTAATTAACAGGAGTGCTGGCTGCAAAACACCGAGTTAATGGAATAGAAAAAAAGAAGGCAAAGAGCTGCTGGTGTGAAATAGGGAGGTTGCTTTAGAAGCTGCTGCGTCAAGGACGCATCTTGGAAGTCGAGGGTTTAAAAGCTGAAAGAAGAAAAGTGCTTTTGTGAGGGGAAACTTCCCCAATCCTTACCCAAGGTCAGAATTTGTTTCCCAGGCAGGCATTAGCCTGCAGCACTAGTGGGTGAATAAGCCCAGAATCTCCCTATCAGGCAGAAGGGGCTGTAGTGTCTTGAAGTTGCATGCGAAAGGACAAGGTAAGCATTTGGGATGCAGATAATACAGTCAGGACAAATATTTATTGGGTCAGTAGTTGCTGGTGAGAAAGAGAAGCTATAAAGTGGAGATAACAAGGAATAATGCTGCCACAATGGAAAACTGCACTAATGACTTAACAGCTCTTTGCACCTCTCCATAAAAACCTCCTGAGGGAAATCTCTTATTCAGTGCGGAGGAAACGGCGGTGTAAATCTGCTCTCTGCTACTTCTGACCCCCCTTGCACTCGCAGCAGCTGCCAGACCAGCTCCCTCCTTGGCTTATTGCTCTTCTACTCTGTTTTTGCCTCCCTTCTCCAAGCAAGCCCTTGTAAATACTCTCCCCCTGCTCCACGGCAGGTCCCAGCAGCCCCACTGAAGCAGCGCAGGAGCAGAGACTCCCCCACCACTCTCCTGTGAGCTTGGGGACTGTCCCAGCAAGGACATCAGGACTGGCAGAGGCAGCAAGGGCGACCCTCACCCTCCCACACCAGCCACACTCCCCCAAACCCACGGGACCATGCACGCAAAGCAAATGCGGAATAAGCTTCTCTGCCAGGTAGGAGACGTTAAGGACATAGTTTTTTAAAAAAAAAAAAGGGAAAAAAAAAGCACCATTTAACTGTCTTTAATTAATATTCCAAACTACGTGTAAGCCTTTAACACACAGCAGGATCACGGTGAAAGATTTATGAGATTGGTTCACCTTTCGCGAGTGCTGCCTTGGGTCATCAGCACAAACTTATCGTCAGCCCGTGTACCAGCGGAGAGCCAGAGCGAGAGGGGAAGGGTAACATCTGCACAAATATGATGTGACCTACTTTTGCAGTAATTTGAATGCATATCTGGGAAAAAAACCCCACCCTCTAAAATTTTAAGGGAGAATTATAAATCAAGGCATGACAGTAAACAAGTAATTTGTGAAGTCGTACTGTCTACTCAGTATAAACAAGAGATTCATCAAATAATAAAATACTACTTTAGAAGAAAACAAGCACAATTATTTTATAATTATGGCTGCTCTAGTCTTCTGAGGGCAGGAAACCTTCCTACCGCCATAGAATCATAATCAAGACTCATCAAAGTCCTGTAAAAGCAAATCAATATCTGCTCTCGGCAGGATGAGTTAATTAATACCAGAGTGCTCTTCTGCATGCCTTCCTGGCTGTCAGTCTGAAAGCGCTAAGTACAGCTCTTCCTAAATGCTCTGCACAAAAAGCACCCTGCACCACTGTGGTTACAGGTGACAAAGGATGCTGCGTCCCTGGGTGTCTGGGTGTACGGGTACCGCAGGCTGTGCTCCTCTTGGGAAAGGACACACACATCCAGGCGTTTAAAAACAGTAAAATGTAATCAACTCTGCGCTTCTCCAGATCTTTATCTCCATCAAACAGGAGACACTGGCAGCACCACGCAGCTAATTTTCTGCTTTATCTATCACCACATATACAGGGAAATCAAAGCCACGTCCTTTTCACCAGTACTGCACCTGCAGAGCTGGTCCCCGGTTATGTGTGGTTATCTGAGGTGCGGTGGCATCCCACATCAGACACAGTGTGGGAGAGCTGGTTGTTGTCAGATAACTGACTCGTGCCGCCAGCAGCGGTGGGTTAATACTCTGCCAGAGACTTTGGAGATGCCACTTCAAATACCGGCGATCAGAGCACAAGCTTTCATCTTTCCATGGCAGATTCACTGGAGCTCCGTGCCATTTACTGCATGCCTCCTTTTTTTTTTTCTTTCTTTTTTTCTTCTTACGAGACCTTTAAAACTGAGGTTTTGTCTGCCCTCTGTTATTAGCAAAGATCTCGCAGCCTTCCTGAAAGTGCAGGGAAAATTACAGCCAAGAACATGACAGCAGTTAGACGCCCAGAGCAGGAAGGAGTGAGACTCACTCAGCAGATTGCTTTGAAGCAAAAGCTCAGTAAAACATCATTAAACTTATTTTTAGCTTCGTTACCTAAAGAAATCAGCCTCTCATGAACACACTGTCCACCTCCCTCCCCTCTCACCAACCTCCTCATAATTTTTTAATTGGTTCCCTTGTCTGGAGACTCTGCTGTCAAATTTGGGTAGAAGATAAATAAGCGCTGAGACGGGACGTTGGGGAAAACACCCAGCGACAGAGAGCAGGCATTGCTGGGACCTGCGGCTGGCCTGACAGCACAAATGCCTCTCATCACCCGTGCTCATGATGAGATGGAGACGCACGGTGATTCTTAGCATAGAAAGCTAGCAGATGCAGCAGGGGCAGACAACAGAGGTACCGCTCGATGGCTTTGCTGAACAGCAGCAGTGTCCCAAGAGCGCCAGTGACGTTTTACAAGTCTCCTGCCAAGAGGAGCTGATATGTCATCTCAAATCAGGCACAAAAATAGGACAAAGATGCAAAATGCCAGAAAAGTAGGAAAAGCCAGTTCTGCCGAGCGCCACTGTTGATACACTTTGTTGTTTAATGGTTTTCTTGGATCAAGCAAGGGAGAAGATCCAAGTGCACAGAAAGAACTGGTTGTTCCCTGCCTGCAGGGAAAGGCATCAAATACAGAGGAAGGCTCGGCAGCAAGAATACATGGAGTACATACACAGGAGAAATGGGTGAGGAAACAGGCTGTAGGTTAACGGGGGTGCAGAAACACAGACGCCTGCTGGAGCAGGGATCAAACTGTAAGATGCCAGCATCTGGCTGGGAGAAGCAGTTTTTCCTTGCCTAGTTAGCACGGACTTCACCTGTGTTAGTGTTTTGCTAAGAAGGCGGGGGAGAGATGGTATGCTATTAAGTTTCCACAGGGCTAAGTGGTATTAAAATCCATTGCTGGAATTCAGGTAAGTGCCTGGGTAAGTAGGGTCCTGGGCCCGGCGCCGCTGGGTCCATTAGCTGGTGCTGCCATGGGCGGGAGGCGGAGGGGGGAGCGATCCACGGAGATGCCGCTGTTTGCAAAGCAGCTCTCGTTTCAGTGCAGCCTTTGAGCAGCGGTGCCAGAGCTCTGCCCCAGCAGCTGCCCAGGCAAAGCGGAGGGGCAGGGGAAGGGTCCCTGGGAAGCGGCTTTGCCATCCAAATCTGCTATCCCTTCCCTTCCACATACCGGCTCCTCTAGGGAGCAGACAAGGACAGGCACTTCGCATACTCGGAGGCTGGTTTCAGCTCATTTTATCCCCTTCCCTGCCATTCCTTGGGTTTTGTTCCATTTTGGGATTTAAGCAAAAATAAAAAAAATAAACGCAACCTCCTCAGACCTTTCAGGTACAGCAAGGGCAGCCAGACATCACAAACACCCAGCACACACGTCCACAGCCTTCCTGTTCTTCAAAGCAGGTTCACGACACAGCCAGCCAGGCTCCCCGCTACTTCTGCCTGAGGGATGCAGTGGACGTCGCCGCTTCAAACACTTATTTGGCAGATCCAGCCAAGAGGCTCCCATTATCCCAGAGAGAGAAACCTAAGGAGTGTGGCAAAGAGCCTGGGTGCAGTTTGGTCACACAAACAGCCAAGCACCCCAGCACAGAGCTGGCCAACCCCAGTTTGCTACTGCATGCTGTTTTCTGTCCCAAATAAAGGTCTCTGCGCACCCCTGCACCCAGCCAGGGCGTCTGGGTACATCCCCACACCACTGGGGTGAGCACCAGGGGTGCTTGTGTAGGATAAAGCACGCTTTTAGGCTCAGGGCTTATTTCAGAGGATGCTCTGTGCATCATCCGTGGCTCTGCGGTGCCCCAGGAGCCAAAGGCACTAGGAAAGCTGCCCCTGTGCCGCTCCAGTCTGGCAAACAGAAACCTCCAGCCCCTTCCAGGTCAGTGCATATAGAGATGCCCATTCATTTCCAAAAACAAGTTTTGCATGAGTTTACAGAGCAAAGGCAACATTTTTTGCTTTCTGGGCATCTTCATGTCTCTGCTTTAGACAGACAATAATCAGAGCAAGCTGAAGAAATGGAGAGGCACAGGGCAAGCACCCTTTGGGCGAAGGCGGGTTACCAGAGCAGTGGGGCTTGGCTTGGCCCTGGGCAGCCCCAGGTGGGACGAGCCGTGAGGAGGAGCAGGGGGAAGGTCCTCTGCTCCCCTCGGGGCCGGTGCAGACTCCTTGCAAACTTGTCAGTCAAGCAGACTTCCAACCAGGCCATCGTGTCTCGGGGACAGGCTTGGTGTCCCATGCAGACAGACCAGCGCCCCACAAAACTGCATTGACGCTGGAGGAAATGATCAGATTTTTCTTACGATGCAAATTCCTGGACTTAGTGTGCTGAGTTGCCTTGTTGTATACAATGACAAGACTTTGTATTCTTGCTGCTTTGAGCAAAATACTTCTCAACAGTCAAAATATTTCTCCAAGCACCTTACTTTCCCCTGCATCCAGCACTCCTATCACTCTGCCAAAGGAGACTGTAAGAATGGGAAATGTCGCAGACATTCATCTTTTGCAAGTCTCATCTTTCCTGTGGATTTGGCAATTATTGTGAACAACACAGGACGAGCTCAATAGTAGGTGAGTGAAAAATTGGATCTGACAGCCCTAATTGAGCCTGAAGTCCCATTTACTGAAAATGATCTGGCATAATTAAAAATTCACAACTGCAGACCAGTTGTGAACACTATACATTATGGGTTCTCTGAATTACTTTGGGAAACATACACTCTCCAGGCTTTGGACTTGCAGCCAAAACAACTCGAGCCACATTGATGGAGTCACTGGAGAGGAGTATCTCTGGATTTCAGGGAGGGAGGGAGACAGCCCCTCGTGCTCAGCAGCCACCACCCGTCATGGCACAAGGGTGGGTGTGCCAAACTCGCACCAAGCACAGGTTTCCAAATGTTCCCTCTGCTTCTAAGATCTCTTCTGATGCAGTTTGTTGCCATCCCTATGCCTTGGGGATACTCTCTTCACCACCACGTTAAAGCAGTAACAGGACAGCTGCTGTTTTTCTATTTCATTTCAAGTTTTTTGTGTTATTTCAGCATAAAGCAAAGGGACAAACTTTCTTGCAAGCACTAGTGGGAGCAGCTCTGCACACTCAAGCGCTCCTCAAAACCTCTGCCCTGTGTCATGCCTGTTGCTAACACGCAACAACCCCAGTGCCCCAGCACAGACACACAAACACACATGCAACTCTGCAATTGCTTTCTCCTTATTAACGTAATTGGGATGTAATTCCAGCGCATCATTTGCAAGCTTCACTTAGCCTGAGACAACTTAAGGCAATGAGATTGGAAACATCTTTGTATCTGCTTTTAAGAAACCACCAAGATATCGCCAGTAAACAGAATATTTGAATAAACACACGCCAGTCTTCAACAGCTCAGGGTGTGGGACATGATATGTTAATCCAGTTGCGGTGTGTTCATAGGAAAATAAAAGCCTCAATAAACAAAGCACGTTCTGTTCTGCACACAAACATACCAATCACTGCTAAATAACAGGCCTTGGATCATTTATAAGATGACATAACTTTCCATTTATAAGTGTTTTTACAAACAGCCCTCGAACAGGAGATTTAACTGAGCTGAGCACTGAAGGTACTAATCAAACGCTCTGCTGCTGTATTTCACTCGATAGGCAGGATGCTTGCAGAAGAAAAAGAATAATTACTTAATCATTTGCATTTTTGAAAGCCAACATATCCACAGTGGTAACTTCATTATATTTTTATCTAGACTAGTGTACTGATCCTCCCATCATACAAGTAAGGCTGCAATGGATCTAACATGCCACTCAGTCATCCTTCCTAGCAGGGTTTTGTAGTGGGGTGGGTTTTCCCCCCCCTCTTTCTCCCTGTCAGCTGCTGAGAACTGGCACGACAACCCAAACTTCCCAATAAATCACACAGGCAGCGACTGCTTTAAACCCTTCACTTCAGAGGAACAGCAAGGTGTCATCTTCTCAGCGGCGCCGCAGCAATCGTTAGCAATGCAACGCCACTCTTCCAAGGCACGTCACCTGTGCTGCAATCCAAAAATAGGCCATCCCAAAATAGGCCGTCAAGGCAGGAGCGGGAACTGAGCTGCACATGCAGGCATTTCCAACAGGTAATGCAAAAGCTACTGCATGCCCAGGCTGAAGAAAGAAAAAAACAGGTCTGGCCTCTGGTTAATTCTGCAGGGCATCTGGACCTTCCTGAGCCCTGCCGTGACGCTAATTTGAGCATCTAGGTGTGAGACGAGCGTTTATGCACCAACGTGCCCATCTGCTGCCAGAGAAGAGCCCACGGTGGTGCTCGCCTTGCCACCATCCCGTGCTGCAGCAGGATGATGGCTGGACGTGGGCACCTCTCCACGTGCTGCTGCGGCAGGTACGGGGCCACTGGAGAGGGCTCCACCGTGGTGGGGGTCAGCAGAGCATCCCTGGGGTCCAACACTCATCCTGGGGCTTGGTCTGGCTGTGAAACACCAGGACTCAGCTTTATCCTTCACTTAAACAGGGACAATTGCGAGTAGATTCAGCCTCCCTGATGGCACTGTGGGATCAAACCTTTTTTAGCAAGGAAACCCAAACTCCCCCAAACTTTTGTTCCCCGTGCAACGGATTGCAAAGGGACAAACCAAATGCGAGCCCTCCTGTCAAACCCACGCTCTTTTACACTGCTTTTGGGTTTTTGTGGCATCACCGCCTAAGGGCACCCCAAGACGGAGAGGTAATCTGAAGAGAAAGGAGCAGGGCTCACATCCTCCAAGGACTTGTGAAAGGATTCAGGGGGAGGTAGAAATCCATTAAAAACAGTTTACAGGAATTCCACCCATTCCCTGTGCTCCCGGTGGGGTCTACAAAGACAGACGAACCAGAAGCATCTCCGCCTGCCAGGTTTGCAAAAGCCTGACGTAGCCCATCCTCAAACTGCCTAGGGTGAGCAAAGCATAAGGAAGTCCAGAAGACCCAAAAAATAGAAATCTGGAGGAAAAAACCAACACCCAGCACAAACTACCCTCCCTCTGCGGCTTTCAACTACAGAATTCCATTACATCTGCTGCTGTCTTGCTGATTTTCTGGCACAGCATTTGGGGCACTGAAACAGACTATTTTGCACAGCATCTGCTATTATCAAGAGACTCTGCAGTCTGCAAACTTGCCTGCAGTTTACTGCCCATATTCCTTCCCTGGATGACCCCTCCTTAAGCTTTACACTGAAAGTATCTGCTGCAAGCCTGCTTTGATGCTGCCTCTACAAATTGTGAGTACAGAATGATCTCTAACCCCTGTCCCCAAACAGTGGCACTTTGGATGCTTTTATTTTTTTCCTAATTTGATTAAAAAAAAGAGATGTCCCAAAGCTGCAAAACAAGGTAAAAAAAATATTCTCCTCTTGACCTAGGGTACTACTGCCCTTTGCCGAGTTTTCATGTTGTCCTTTAAGGTGTCAGCAGATGACGGCAAAATATTCTCCTGGGATCACACACAGCTTGTCCTCATAAATCGCTGGCAAGGATGCTTCTGAGTTTGCCTGAGAAGCATCTTGCCTCAAACAAATCCATATTTATAGGCTCCAGATATATTTTTCAGCTTGGGTTTATTTATTACAACCAAGGCCAATAAACTAAGAAAATTTAGTTCTACGCACGCGCTGGATTCAATGAAGGGAGCAAAATTTGCATAACTTTGAAGCATAATCTTCCACAGCAACAACTAATCTGACAGTGATTATCTTCCTATTTGCTTATCGCTGCCTATATTGATGGGGAGATGAAACAGGACAGCACGGCATTAACAGAGGGGAAGCCACACCAAAGTTTAAACAATCTGGAGCTAAGGCAGGTATCTCTGTGTTTGTTTTTAGTTAGGCTAAAAGTTATTCTATCTCATTAATACCTGGCCTTTCCCAAGCTGCTGGATCCCAGAGTATTTTACAGCCTCGGAAGAGTCTCCAGGGTGTTGGTTCAGCTGCCAAGTGATCAACTTTCTATCTATTAAACATCTGAAACAAGCGCAAATCTGGCGAGCCGCCACTTCACAAGCCCGCAGAATAACAAGCTCATTGTAAGTCCTTTTAGCATGGATTAATTGGTGCACAGAGCTGGCAGTGTGAAGAGGGCAAAAACCCAACCACCCGGCTCCCCCCTGGAAAAGGCAGAAAGCTCATCAAATTTCATTTGCTCCGGATAGCGGGCGAGTAAAGACTTCCGTGCAACACGAGAGCCGGCGCAAGCTGTTGGTGAGCCTGGCTTCAGATGTGCATCACCCAGTTACTCTGCTGCTATTTTAATGTTTCCTGTCATTCCAGCGGTTGTTTGGGAGAGGAAATAAATTAAAGAAGCATCTGGAAACACTGCAGCTATCATCAAGGTAATTAAATGAAAACAGCCCAAAGTGCATCCGTGAAGAAAGGAAAGCAGATATCTGAAGTTCTGTTCCTGGTGGCGCTGGCCAAGCCCCATGGCTCTGTGTTCTCCATCTCCCTCGCACGTTAAAAAAGAACATTAATAGTGTATTAACGTACTGCAGGGACATGGGGAACCTTATGTTTATTTAACATCATGTTTATTTAACATAAGGTTAGAGTGCTGTCACTAAGAGGTTTTTTAACTATTTGTATGGGGTTCTGGCTGTCACTAATCTGTTAAGGGTACCGCTGGTGCCAAGTTAAACGCCGAAGTTACCATTACCAGTTTTTCTGCAAATCACTGAATCCACCCTCCTTTCCCCCACATCCTCCAAGATGCACTTGCTGCCTTTCAGCCTGAATTTGGCCATGCCAGTACCTTAGCTCAGGAGATCGCATCTACTCGGCCAGGCAGATCTGCACTGCACAAACTGGGGCAGGGGGCTGGGTCACGCTTTTGGGGCGCACAGAAGCCCCCAGCACGCTAGCACGAGCAGCGTATGACGTGTGCGATCCCTGCGAGCATCAGAGAGGGGAAAGAGTTGTGATGAGAAACAGGATGAACATTTTGACATCCCGAGATGCATTTTTCCTGACAATTCACTGGGCAAAGGACAGTCAAAGGATTGTGTTGTCTAATGAATCAATACTTTTTGGAGAGAATTTCATTAGCTGTGACACTTCTTCCCGATAAAGGGGTAACTGGAAGTCATTCAAGTCACCGGACCCCGTGATAGTATCTGCATACTGATGGAGTGTTAATTGTATTTGGGACATCAAAAGGTCATAAATCAAACTGGCGCCTCCCTGGGAATACAATAACTTGATTCATACACGAAGGATTTTAAAATTTAAACTCATGATCAAACAGGGAACTACATTTATTAACATTTCTTCCACTGTGTTTCAACCCCTCAGTCAAGTGGCTGAATTGTCCAAACGGGCTTAAAGCTACAGTTAATCAATATCAAATGTGTTATTAAGCAGCATGTGGCCAGAAAACTGCCCGCTGGTTTGTGTCAGCCTATTCTTCTTCCAAAGACCAAACGATAGGAGCAGTCCCTTTATTCCAAGTAGATGCCTGTAAAAACTCAGCACCAAACCTCAGCTGATTTCACACCTCTGCCAGCCTTAACATTTCTCTCCTGGTAGCAGCTAAAAGCCTCACTACGCACCGAACGGGCCAAAAGAGCTTGTGGTGCCGGCAGGAGGGAGCTGCTGGTGGACACCTTCCCATCCAGAAGGCACCACAGGTACTATATGGCATTGCTCCAGAACCAACATTCGCCAGCATTTATTAACTCAATGTAAAATTTACTTTTACTTTACCCAGATGGCAATTAAAAGTAGTAGATGCAATGGAAAATAAAGGTGAAACACTTGAACGCTGAACAGATCACAACATGCAGACTCATGTGCTGCTCTGCAGTAAAAAAGCCACGGGACAACCTAACAGCATCATCAAAAAATTAGCCAAGTTAGTGTCAAAGAACATGAATTTGGCAGTAACACATGTTCACGGTGGAGCCAACCTCAGCTCCAAGTGCAAAAACCATACTGCCACTTCAGAGGGCTTCAGGGGGCACAACCCCATCCCCTTACCACTCCGGCATTCTGCAGTCGGACCGCGACTTAGCACTCTGCTCACCAAGCAGGGCCACCAACAAAGTGAGTTTAAGCAGAGCCAGCCCGTCACAGCAAGCTGCCACCATGCTCAGAGGAGCAGCACCACCTCCCCGTGCAGGGTGCTCGTGTGCCTGCACTCATACGGCACCGAACGGCCGTGGGCAGGCGTACCGCTAACCCGGACGCTGACGGATTGCCCAGGGAGGAGGAACAACTTCTGCCTTTTGAAGTTTTTAAGACATCTCTTAGCACATCAAGGATGGCGAAAGCACAGGAGAGCCTGCTTGGACAAGAGGAGAAGACAAGGAGAATCTCGGTTCTCTAGTGAGGCGGATGCAGTTTTAAAATAAAGCAAAATCTGGGCATAAGGCAGCTTTTCCAGCTTGCACATTTCCTTGCTCACGTGCTTTGGAAAGACCCTCCTGCTGAAAAACACGTCCCGCTAATTGGCTTTTGCACAGCACCAGCTCTGCGGCTGCCTCCCTCCCCTGCAGGGTGTCTGCACCGTCAGCAAGCGGCACTTACCCAGGAATATTTGTAACAGCGATCAGAGCAAGATATACAAGCCTACTGCGCTCTGCATGCTTGGCTGCCCGATTCGGGCTGAATCAGCTGTCATACACTGTCTGTATCACAGATGAGTGCCTTCCCTTGTCTCTTACAGCAATCTCTTTTTCACTATACCGAGCAGCAAATATGGCCCTGAACGCAGCCCCATAAAGGTCCCCTGATTCTCGTCTTGGCTCACAAATCCAAAGGAAAATTCCCACACTCTAATGACAGCTCCTGCAATTCACCCTCCCGCAGTTCACTAAGCGGGAGCGAATTAACTCTTCTGGGGTTAGGCAGAACAGGGCTTTGCAAGCACAGCGTGTCCAAGCGAGCTCCACCGTCGCCCTGCTTAAAAGCGAAGCACGAGAGCAGCCCTGGAGACCACCGTGCAGAGTAGGAGCTTTCAGGAGCTTCCCACAGAAGCTTCCAGGACCTTCTGCCCTGGACCAGGGGGCAGGATGCCTCCCTCCTATCCTAGCTCAAGTGCAGGGCGGTCCTCCAGGCTTATTGCTGGAAGACAAGGGGTAAGGAAAAAGGAATTAGCCTTTTTTTATTAAGTAAGGAATTACCCACATTCCTCCCCGCTTTTCTGCAAGGAAAGCCTTGGTCACGTAGCCTTTAAATTCTGAGTAATTTTGAGGCATCTGAAAGATGGAGGAGATGAACTCCCTCCTGCTGACCCAAGACTGACTCAGGAGTAATCATGTTTAACAGAAGCACTGCAGAAGTGAACTTGCAGGCAGGGACTGTGACACCTGGGAAGCCTACCAAGCACGAGAGGGAAGATGTCTGCATTTCTTCAGCTCAGCCTCATTTTGCAAGCAAGGGGAGGACACAGAGCAACACAAACCCAGGAAGAGGAGCTGTGTCCGGAAAGGTGAATGCCCAGAGCTGCTGAGCCTAGCAAGTCCCTGAACCTTTGAAAGTTTGTTACCTGCACGCTTAGGACATGGTGCAGCCACGACACCGGCAATAAAATGCACAGAAAGTGAACACTCCTGCCTCCATCCACAGAGGCACCTGGTTGTTCACTAGGGACCTCCTGCCGTGGCACAAGTGACAGGGCGCACGGGGACACGCTGTCAGGTATGCTGCAGCTGACAAGCTGTTCTCACTTCCCCAAGATCTATATTCTGACCCAATGATAGACAGCTAGATAAATATTCTGATCTATCTATCTTGTGTAAGTTATATTAAAGGCTCTAATAAACACTTTGTCAGCTGCTTTATTCCAAATTCTGGGTGATTTCTCTTCCCTGTCTCTGTATTTTTAATTAAATCAAACTCACACAATCTAAATGGCAATGTAATAAACATTTTTACAAACGGCTGCTTCTTGATGTTGATCTATGCAACGACAAACCCCCTACAAGAATATTGTTTGGGTATCCCAGGCTATCCCTCTGCATTTGTAACAGCCAGAATAGTCACTGGAGCACGAAATTATTATTTTAATGGATTCTAAATGTGCAGGTGTTAATTTGAAAACGGTGATCAGATAAAGGGTGGAGAAGCTGCAGGTGCATTTATTTAAATGGCTCATTTCCAACTTCTCCCTCTGCTTTGGGAACTGCATCCTGCTGAAGAGAGTGGGCATAGCTTCTGTGCTGGAGGACCCCCCCCCCCCCCCCTCGTACACCGGTGCAAGCAAAAGTCAGGGTGGGCTTGCACAACTGCCTCTTCCCGCCAGGATACAGAGGATACACAGCACAAGGTGCTCCTCTTTCAGTGTGGTCACTCATGCTGTGCCTGGCACTTAGTACTTGAAACGCTGCCGACTTTCATTCCACCGCCTTATTCCTTCTGTTAACCCCCAAGTCTCATAAGATCAAAGCATCATCCAACATCGATGAGCTACAAGGCTCTAAGCTCACACGATGCCTTTGGCATCTGTAGGCTGATAAGGTTAAAGAATAAATGGTTGGGGGTTTTGGGGCAATCTGCGGAGAGCTCTGCTGAGATGAGACGCCGGCTTATGAGGCTCATTATGATCATACTGCAGCAGTGACCTTCAGCATGCAGCAAAGGAAAGCAGGATTTAGTGTTCGTGTCAACAGCATAATGAAACAACTCAGGAAGGCCAGCCTCAGCCACAACTTTCATCCCACTAAAGAACTTGCAAATCCGTGGCAGCGAGAGGGAGTTTGCAGACAAAAGTAAAAGGAAGCCTTCAGCCTTTTCATCCCAGGCTCCTGCGTTACAGAAGTCATAAATAAGGCAACGAAACATTTTGCTGGCTAAAAAGCCATTAGAGGAAGCAATTCTCAGCTTTTCATCTGGAGTTTTCCCAGCAGCGGCCATCCGGATGAGACCGGCCTCCCTGGGGGCTGACGGCGCGTGTTGGCTGGGCTCATCGGAAACCCAGCCCCGGCCAGCGCCTGCGGCTCAACACGCTGCGGCGAGCTGCCGTCAGCAGGGCTGGCTTCAACCTCTGTTTGCAAAGAGGAGCACTTCTGTTTGGATATCTCCGCCGCCATCACCAGCTCCCAGAAAATCCCTTCACACCCTTGTTTCTTTTAGAATCAGATCGAGCTACAGCACCCTCTGCGACTTCTTGCTGCATCCTGAAAGCAATGGGATCAAACTGTTGCACACAGTCAAAGCCAACGAGGACAAATTACTGCCCTCTTTTCATACCTCTCGAGTTTCTCTCCCTTCCCCCCATCCCTCCCCTTTTCTTTTGCCAGCTCCACTCTTTTGGGCTTATACTTTGGGCACCTGTGTGATTTCTGATAGTTTGGTCTCAGAGTACCCCACATCTCGAATCTTCCCCACAACCTTGCGGTAAGGACATTTCACTGTCCCTGGATTCAGGTGAGCACATAGACAGACGGCCTTTCGTACAGCAACGTACAGGAAGGGCAGGTCTGTGCGGGATGGCCCCTGCTGTGACCCCTTTGGATGCTTTGGGCTCATCCTCCCCTGGGACATCTACAGTCCCATTTTATCTCCACTTTCTTCCTTCAGCAACATTAAAAAGAGGTTGCATCCAGCACTCTGTGCAAAACCGTCTAAAAACGCAGGCGGCCTTTTCGTTCCCTCTCGTTAAACCAAACACATCTGCAATCCCCGGGAACATGCCAAGAAGCCATCCGCAACCACGCTCGCCGACAGATGAGGGACAGACCACAGCTTCAGACCTGCTCCACAGCTCAGCTCCTGAGTCCTGATGACTTTTCATCCTGCTAGTGAGTAAACACTGTGTGACAAGCCAAAAGGTATTTGAAAGCCCTTCCCAGCCCTCCCGTGCCGCGTGTGCGCAGCTGGCTCTGCCGTACTGGTTGAAGTGTCAGACAATAATTTATTTTCCATATGATTTAGCCAGCTTGCAATTATAGATTTGATTGACTTACTGGAAATCCCAGAAGACTACCTGTACCAGACGGAAAGTCACCCTCTTAGACTTCAAATTAGTACCCAAATTAATCAATCCTTACATAGTGATTTCACTAATTTGATGAATTACTATCAACACTGTATTGTTGATTTACCCTGGCTTTGATACTTGATAAGCATATTGCTTTGTTGCTGTTTTAACACTGCTGACAGCATTGGGGGGGCACCTCTTTCTCAGAAACGTGTTAAAACATTTCGTAAAGACAGTGATGCACATTCATACTGATAAACTGCACAAGAGATGGGAAGGAGCAGAAAAGTGAGGGATTGAAAGCATGTGGGGTCCCCTGTCTTTATGCACCCCCCCACCCCCCACGGTGCACACTGTCTGCTCTGCATCCCTTGAGCAGACCAGGACCAGACTTCTGGGTGATGGGAACGATGCTCCCATCACCCCTCAGCTCCTCCAGCCGCCAGCTCTGCTGGATGGGGCAGAATGAGGACAGCCTAGAAACTGTCTGCTGAGAAACTACAGTATTTTCTTTGGTTACTTCCTCAGGTAGGTCCACTAATGACCAGATCATTCAGGCCTGAGAAGCAGAACAAGAAGATACAGAAGATGACAGCTTTGGCTCTTCTGTCAGTTTATGAATAAAAATAAGATGTGAGAAGATGGAAATTGCTTGCTCATCTTGAAGGATGGGATGACCAGCTATCTCCAGGTTTGGATATAACTGTGGGTATTATTTCCTTCCCCAATCAATGTTGAACACAAGAAAAAAACGTTTCAAGAAACTTGCTAGTTTTCCTATATATCCTCTACCTTTTGAGTTACTTTAGTCAATTAACACCAAATTCTAAAAAGTAACTTTCTAGAATGCCTCTTCCAACCCATTTACAACTCCAGGCAAATTGTGAATCAAATACAACCTAGCAATTAGCTGCAAAGGTAACGTGGGGGGACCCAGGTTAGCAAGAGGTACCAAATAATCAGACCAAACCTCCCTTCAGGGAGACAGCCAGCAATCGCAAACAGAACAAAAAAATGAAACATCGATTATTTAAACCCTCGGTGCTGCTTGGCAATGCAAATCACAATTACAATCAGGAATTTAAGCACTTTCCATTTAAGACCAGTTCATTGGGGTGGATGATTAATTCCTGTTTACTTGCGGGATGGCTGTATTGGGGGAAATCAGGCTGCAGGCTGTTCCCTTTGCTGCGGCTCTGAGGGATGCGACTCCACGTGCTGGGGGAGCAGGAGGCCCTGTAGCACATCAAGGGCAGGTCCCTATGCCAGGTTTAGCAGTCAGGAAGGATCTTTAAGCATCTGCCAAAGTAATAGCAGCAAAGCTCCAACTGAACAATGACCCAAGCAGTGTTTTTTAATTATACAGATGACACAGTCCAAATCTTAAGTCGTTTTGAACACTTGCCTTGGCTGTTTCTCCTTTTGCATAATGAGAATCTGCCACTGAAATGGCAAATAGTTTAATGCAAAAAAACCCACAACAACTGGGCAACCCAAAACTGCTGTGTTTGAGCAGCTGGTGACAACTGTGCAGCCAACAGGCTTCCCAGAAGACAGAGCAATGTACAAAAAAGAAGCCTAACAGGCAAAGCAATATCTTTATCATCTCATCCATGGTCCTTTACAAGTGATTCCTAGAAAAAAGACCCATAGGTCTTTTAACATCTTTATCTCTACATTAAGGTGACTTAAAACCTACCAGCGTTGTTTCATAAACCCGCAATGCTGGCACATCTGTGAGGATGCCCACACACTCACAGCCTTGGCTTTGCTGTTTCTGCCTGGTGAACTTTCCTGGGAAGAGAGAAAAAGCCATCCATGCCAGGAAAGGCTCAGGAGAAACAACTTCTAAAACTGGGAAAGCTGATGGACAGGCTCCAATTTTTCTTTACATGAAGATGTTGTTGCATACCGTGTGTTTAAAGAGCCCAATCAACCTGAATCCTCAACTGGTTTGAACTCAGATCTCTGGAGACTGCCGGTCCAACACGCTGGAAGGGCTGGGATCACGGGGCCCGATCCTGCATCTCACCAATAATTCCCACATCCACAAAGTCGCACAGGCACCCTGCAGCTCCTTGCAAGGAAACACGGGTTTGGGTCCCACTCCCCCAAGCACCACCAAACAGGTCCTCGTCTTTGCAGAAGGCTCTAAATGCTTTTTCAGCAGACATGAAAATCCAGTTAATGTTCCCTTTCAGTTTGATTAACGTGCTTTAATGCAATCCAATTAACAAAGTATTATGGTTTCTAACATCACAGCTTTTATATCCTTTCCTAACCAGGAAAAATCTATGACATATGATACAGCCATTAGAAAGGAGCAGATAGCTTTCACTCAAAAGGCTCCCTATCGCCTGATCCAAAGCCAGATAGGGTCAGCAGAAAGACATCTGCTGACTACAGCAGGTCACGGATCAGGCATTAGAGAGTGAAATCTATAAATGTCCTTTCACTGGGGAAGTCACATTACTGGAGTCCATGAATTATGGGGGGCGGGGGGGGGGGGTGTCCCAGCTAAGAACTGCAGTATTTACAGCACTGTCTCAGCTATAAAAACCTTTCCTGGGAATCGGAGGTTGGGGAGCGTGGACTGCAAAGGACTTTGTGAGAATTACGATCAGATGGATTAGCTGAGCATCAACAGACCAAAGCTGCACAGAAACATTAGACAAGGAGTATTTGAAAACCAGCACAAAGTCTTTCCAGGATTAAGTCCTTCCACTGTTCTTCCTTTTGAAATAAGTAAAAACAAGGTAAGATTAATTCCTTGTCAAGCCCGTGAAGAACAGACTCCAGCACTGAAATAAACACAAATTGAATTTACTCTGGTGGCTTCAGATAGGTCACATCAAGCCAGAACTAATGCAGTATTGACCCACTCTTACTCTAGACTACATAGCAAAGCAGCAAACAACATTGCAGGTGCTGCGAATTCATTTCATTTAATGTCGTCTGGGCAGCAAAGTTAGCTTGGGATACAGGCTGCACTCAATAGGCACCCATCTACCAGCGGGAAGCAGGACAAATACTAGAAGCTGGATGCTTAAGTGCCATGTGAGAGAGACAAACACGTTGTGTTCCTCACTGCAGCCCACTCGCAGGGGTCCACATGCAGCCTGTCGCCCACCGGACCGGCCACGCCATCGCTCTGACTGATAAAACCCAAAGACCTGACTTGCCAGCCAAAGTGAAAAGGCAGCGATCTGCTTTTTAGAAACCCCACACTGCAGGCACTCAGTATTCATTTTGAAGCCGCCAAAATTTGGGTAGCACAGCCACCAGAAGAAAACTCCCTCCCTGTAGAGCCAGGTTTTGCAGTGCTGGTAAGAGACTTCTGCTGTGTGTTTCCTGCAGATGCTGCCCAGTCCTCATCCATCTCTGCAGCCCTCAGGGGGGACCAGCTGCAGTCACAAGAATTGTGCCGGGAACCCTTCCTCTCTTATGCCCCAGGAAGACTGGGAGGATTCAGGTCTGATGCTTCATTTATTGATTTTCAGGCAAGGCAAGGAACACGCAGAGAAAGAGCCACAAGAACAGAGCATTAAGCAGTATCAAGGTGGCACCATAAGGAAGTTTTGAAGAAGCTCCCACCTCCTCCCTGCCCTTGTACTGAGGATGACATTACACAGATCACACGAAAAATCTCAGAATAAAATATTTATCATATTCTCCTTTAATGCAAACATGCAGCTGTCAATGTAAATGTCACACAAACTTGAGAGTCGCCCTTCTATACCAGATGGAGCTAAGTGGACATGCACCTTCTGGGCTCTTCCATCGAACCAGGGCATTAGCCTCTCCTCTCTGCAATTAATTATCATCAGCCACACAACAGAATGGAAACCAGTGCGAAAAGCATAACGCACCAATAAACACAGCTATCACGAGAGCTGAAACATGCCCATGTCATTGTGTATTTTAGTTTGATGCTTACAAATTAATTTCTGCGAGCTATAATTCCATCAGGCAGTCCCTGAGACTGCGGGTCGCCCCCACTCATTAATGCAATCTTGGGAACCATCAAAGAGTCGCTCCCACAACTTATTCACAACCGCTGCTGCTTTCGATGGGAGTTGCACCATACATCAAAGGGCAAAATAAATCAAGCCTGCTTGTGCAAGTAAGGGAGAAGTAAGACCAAGGGTGCATGTTACTAAGAAGTTTCCATCAGAATGCTTTTGAAGGAAAATTGGGTTTTTGACAAAACTATTTGTCATGAAGGGTTCCTTTTCCTCAGGGAGCTTCTGCAGTCTGGGCAGGTAAACATTTAACACAAAACGATCAGAAAGCTTCCAGCCATGAAGAGAAGCCACGCTGCCCCATCTCACCGAGCAGTCCTATTGCTGCCTTGTCCCTGCATTTTCCTTTCTGGACACAAGTCCATGGTTTGGGCTGCACCTCTCCCCACAAAGCGCAGCAGCTGAGCAGAAGTGGCCGCGCAGCACACGCCGGGAGAGCTCTTCTGTGCCCCGCACCCTGTCGGGACACAACAGGCAAATGCTGCAGGACTAAATGTGCTCCTGCTGCAGCGCAATGAGAGTGCGAAGCCTCTCTGCAACGCCTGGTTTTTATTTTCTCCTTGATAAAAGCTAAATTTCCAGTGGGAAACCCACAATCATTTCTTACCTGCCCTAGCTATTGCTGTCCTGGGATGCTAGAGGTGCTCATTTCTTCCCTTTCCTGAGTTGAAAACTCCCAGCTGCAAACAGGGAATACTCCAATAAGCAACTTTCATTTTGTTCTTATTCAATCTGCAACCCCTGTCCCCCCTCCAGAAAGCGCATCTGTTTGGGGACTCAACCTTGTAGGAGAAAATGGCTCCATGAAAGGAGAGAAAAATTAAAAAGGGCTAAAACCACTCGGCCTCGCACAGGAGCCCTGAGGATGTCGTCTTCCCCTTTCCCTCCAATGATTTATGCCCAACTTTTCTCCTCGCACGCACATGTATTACTCACACTACCCAATGGCTGGGGAAGGGTAGGAGGGACAGGTGAGTCTGGAAAACATCAGCAGTAAGTATCTTCAAGACCCCTCATCCTTCACAAGCGGTTTGATTTCTAAATTCCCACTGAACGGAGAAACACCGGTTATGCCCCCAAATACCTGTTTCAACCCATGAGGCAAAGCAAGACCTTGTTTCAGAGGAAACAGCGGTGGGAAAGCTCCAGAAGAGCATCCTCGCAGCCAGGCAGAAAACCCGCCTAACGCATTAGCTAAATGCCTTGCTGAGTTGGTTGCTGATCAGCATTGCAAATCAGCTCTGCCTTGCACAGCCCAGGCTCCAAGAACGGATGATGGACCCGCTCACACAGCTTTATACTTCATGCCTCTAAGCAACCATTATTTATAGCCTCACACTCAACCTGTAATAAACGCGAATCAGATTAAAAACCCGTTAATAGTTCATATTTATTAGCAGTGCATGGAAGATACTCATAAAAATAAGTAAATTATGATGGTGCAAGCCTGCGCATTCACTTCTTTAAATGAGATTTTGGGTTCGCTGCATATTAAATCATTTGGCTCTTGGATTACAGAGTATCATCTTGTTTCAAGCAAGTTCTCTAAAGACACTGCTCTGCCCTTTTAGCCAGCGTGCATTAGGGCCACCATTCAAGAGCACTCTCAGCCCCATCCCTAGGGCCCCACGGTTTCAGTGGCATGTGCTTCAGACCCCTCCTGGCAACAGTGCTTCTTTTGGTCTAGGCATTGTAAATGGTTGCCACCACATACGACATATGTTCCACAAGCAAGTTACTTTTCTCCAGCATTATTTATGCAGAAAAAGCTACAGCTTGATGCGGGAAAAGCCCTTTAGAGGATTTTATGTTTCAGGATTATCACCGAGAACTTAACAGGACTTGCTCACCCAACCAGTTTTCTACGTCATTCACACCTTGCTTCCAGCTCATCGCTGCACAGACTCGGCCACCAGCTCTGCCGACCTTGCTTCTGACCTGGGCACAAAGGGATGCCTGACGTCCAAGGCGGGACATGCTCTTTCCCAAACACAGAGAAAGTGGCCACTCAGCCCTAGAGCACAGCAGCACAGGCTGTGCAGGAAAGGTACGTGATGAAACACCCACTGACTGCTGCCCCATTTCGGGCTCAGAAAGAACAGAACTTGTGTTTTGTCAGGATTCATGAGCTTCCCGAGGAAGAGCTGTGTACTTTTAAAAATTCCCAAGTAAAGACTATTGCAGCTCAAGAGTCAGCAGACATTCAAAAACTGGAAAATTCCTGGAGTCAGGGTCTTTGCCAGCCTATCCTTCGCTCCACCTTACTGACCCAGCTCTACACCAAACTCAGGACACGTGGCGCAAAATGGTACTCACCTTAGAACTACACTTAAATGGCTTTCAGAAGAAATGCTGCTCACAGTGGTGGATCTCCCAGCTCCCACAATTTCCACACTACACAAGTGCAAATAAAGCAGTCATTTTGTATGTATGCGGTCAGTCTGGTCCTTCACACAGGTCACACCAACTTTGCACCCAATTTTCCAAAATCCAAACCACATATGCCAAGTCCCTCTTCCACAGGTACATTTTATCTTCTGGAGTGTAGAAGCAAATGGACAGGTAAAGCCAGAAAGCAAAGGCGGGTCTCATCTCTTGGCACTCCCTAGGCAGGGATGCTCCAGCACCAAGCAGGTACACGAGGGTATCTCCGGTACCTGGGCTGAGCCCTCACTTCATATGACAACAGCAGGTACAAGGATCCATTGTTCAGAGACTGAAACGCAGCCCTGACTACATGCATTTACATACATTTCACCGCTTAGACAGAAGCTTGGGAAAAGACAAGACTATCGCAAACACTACATTGCAAACACAACAAATATAATCTGGTTACAACCAACTGCAGAGCTTATGATACCGCTGGCTATGGGGAAAAAAGAGAGAGAGGCACTCTGAGAATTAATGTTCTTCCAGTCTATAGAGAAACAAATGAGTTTCTGGTGCTGAACAATTAGTACTCCTGTTAATTATGCGTGCGGGTTAGAAATAACACCAAGCATTTGGGACTGCTTCCATTTCGATTGTTTTCTTTCTGCACTGGATAACAAAAATATATTCAGACAGCTAAATAAATCCTTCATAACACTGATGGGACTTCTTGTTCACAGCAAGCAGTTATGCAAATTGCTAATTATGAGGCAGAGATAATAATAATCTAGCACATTTATGCAACCGCATGTACGACAGGGATAGCTAAAGCAATAGTTGCCTTATTGTCCTCACTGCATTTTTTAAAGTCATGCTGATGGGCTGGCTCACTGCACGGCATCGCCGCCTGGTGCAGTGGGTACTGCAGCCCAGGAGCAGCCCTGTACCCCTGGGATGCAGGAGGGCCGCAAAATAGAAGGTTTAATACACTGGAAACTAACACAGTCACAAGAATAAAAAGCCCAGGTATCCCTGAGAAAAATAAATGGGAGAGTGGTTGTCAAAGCATCCCCACTGGTTTTAAACTGCCCCTTGAAAACCAACTGCAGCCCAAGCTGACATAGGTGGCCAGCTGCTTCTCCATGGTGCCAGGCTTCAAACCCTGGGCTCTCAGGGCACGACAGAACCACTGGGTCAGGTCCCACCTGCTCCAAACCTGCCTGAAATCTGGACCTGGTGTGTTTGGGACAAAAGCGTAAGAGATGGTAGGCATTCCCAGAGTGTCATTTTCTGGGATGAACTCCCAGAAGTGCAAGGAAAAAGACTCAGAGCTACCCAAAAATACAATCCTCCTACCTCTGATGAAAACAATGCCATAGTACTTACCCTGAACCTCATTAAATAAAAAGTATCCGCTTCAGGGATGTCCTTTTGCTTCAGGATGAGGGAAACTGATCCAAACCACCAGTCACAAAAAAAAAACCACCACGGGAGAGAAGGAAGACTGCAACACAAACACAAACCTTTCCAACCTAGAGCAATTCCTGCTCATTTGCTCTCAGCCAGCACACACTCACCTAGCCACTTCTGCCTATTGTCCCAGCTCAGTCAATCCAGCATTGCATTATTATTTGCACCTAAGGCTCCAAATTCAGAAACTTCCACCACTTACTGAAAAATCCCAGAGATAAGAGCACAAATGCTGCAATGCTGGGGAAAGTGCGTGGTGACATTCCCCAAAATCCTGCAAGGAAACAGCCTGGACAATGGGCTGTTTCTGCCTTAATTAGCTATCATTTTGGCAAATGCAAGGGAAATGCAGTGAAAACAACCCTGTGACTTCACATACCCAAAGACGGAGAAGAGAAACTCTGGATGGGCTCTGAACTGGAAATGATGGATGTGGCTCACTTGCGCGGTAATTAAATCTCCTTCCACAAAGTAAGAACAGCGATCTGTGTCCTGATGAAAAAACCTGCTGCATCATGGAAACGGAAAAGACCGATAGGAGAGACCTGGGAGGAATTGCCAAGGATTTTTTTTTTTATCTAATTTTTTTTTTTTTTTTTTTTGCCTGTTGGTGAGATATTAAACTCAGAGAAAGAAAGGAACAGCTTGCTCAGACCTGGCCGCCTCTGCTGGCCGCCCGACCAGCCGGAGAGGGGTCCTGCCCTGGGTCATGGCTGGAGAGCCACCCTGTGCTGGCACCGAGAATGCAGCCACACCACCTTGGTGCTGCTCTGCACCGTCCTCTGCTTGCAAGGGGCTGGAGGCAACCAGGTAAGGGAGCAGATCTGTGCTGGGCTGGGTTCCCGTTCGTACCACGCCAGCCAGCCTGGCACTGCACATTACCCAGTGCCTCCACATTACCACCAGACCCAGTGCCAGGAGCTGGTCCTGGCACCTTGCCTCCTGGCACCCATCTGAGGTCACCCCAGTGCCCAAGTGACATCCCACTGCCTTGTAAAGGGCGTACAGCAACAGCAGGGGAGAGTCACACCTAAGCATGGATGCTGGCCAAAAAACAGTAGCAGCTTTCCAGAAGTGAATGCTGTATGAGACAGCAACTTCAGAACGGCAACTAGAGGCAATCCAGGACCAAGCCTTCAAAACTAAAAAATCATCCATGCTTGGTTATTTGCGTTTGACTTGCACTCTCAGAGCATTTAGGTTCTTGCCTTCAAGCTGTCCTTAGGACCTTAGGAGATTAGAAATCTAGTTTGTTCCTCACAAAACGATGATGCAAGTAAAACCTTAATTCCTGGAGAAGAATCATCAAAAACCCCACACCAATTTCAAGAGGTGACCCCCAATGCTGTAAAAATTTGGCAGGTTCCTGAATGTATTATGCTGGGTTTGACTAACATGACACACCAAATTCAGTTTTACCCTGGCTGGTGAGCATTTTGCAGCATTGATACCAAATCCTTGGTGACAGAACAGAATATACCACAGACTGTTCAGTGCCAATTGCTGGCGATTTCATTCCCAAAATATAACGTAAAACCCAAGCCAGACCAAAGGTTCAGATCTACACACTTTTAATAAAAACAGGCTTACCTTCAAGTAGGAATTTCCAGAAGAGTTGTGATGAAACATGGAAAATGCCAAATATCCAGCCATTTCAGGTGTTTCGATTATTGCAGGTGAAAGGTATTAGGAAAGAAACAAAAAGACTGATTAGCATAACAAATACAGTGTTTGCAACAAGTATTTTTAACACTCCTAATTGCACTTGTAATTCCTGTAAGAACCAAGAGTTCTCATTCTGGTTTTCCTCTAAAGGATTTGCTTGTATTCGAGACTGGATTTATACAATTTTCCATCAGGCTCCATCTTAGAGTCCTCACTCCGGCAAAGCTCCCACAACAGCCACGGAATTGCAGGAAAGCTCTGCAAAGCTTGGCCTGAAGGTCTGGGTCCCTCAGCCAAGAAAAAACAAACAAACAAAACCCCAAAAAAGTTCGAGTAAGGGGACAGCTGTAATTTATACCCTGTGGTAAGCAGAACTTCCAATTCAGAGTCTGCTCTGCTTTTAATAACATTTCTATCTGCAGCTGGAAGGTGCATTTCAAATTCATCCTTTTTCCTTGTGGAAATCAAAACAAAGCCATAAGAACTTCATTTCAGCACCAGTCTGTTTGTTGCCCATATAACTTTATGTGATAAGCCTCACATAACCGTAATAAAAGAACTCTGTAAAACATAGTTTTATAATACTTGAGCACACATTTAAACAGCTGAGGAGTTTCTCCAACCTGATGGAGCATACGGCTTTCCATCTACTCCTAGTGACTGCAGATTTCAGATGGCTTTCACAGCCCCTCAGTGGCTCGCATTTTTCCCCAGTGGCTAGATGGCAACTCGCAGGGCAGTCAGCTATAAGTTTCTGCCTCACAGAGAAGGAGCAATTCTCGGCTGAGCAGTGAGAGGAACCCACCTTCGCAGTGCATCCTTAGGAAAGGATGGGCTAGCGGTCACTACATAGAAATTATGCCTAGAATTTGTATTTGTTGTTGTTGGTTTTTTTCCTCTTCCTCCTACTTTAAAAATCAGGCGAAATAATGTGAACTGGTATTTCAAAGGCAAAATAAGAAATACAGGACAGTCAGTTCCTTACAGTATTGCTAACTCTTTACATTTGATTACACTCCAAACAACCTTAGCTCCTGGAATCATGTGAAGTCAGAATCTGAACTCCCATAAAAAACACATTAATAATTTCTACTCCCCGATTACTAGGAAAAGCTCGAAAACATGATCCCTACAGACCTGGTATAAGCAAATAAAGAAAAACCAAGTTTGGCTCTGATCCTGCAAATCACTTAAGCGCATGCTTAGCTGTGCAAAATCAATGGGACTTCGTGAGCTTCTAGAGAACTCCAAGCACACGAGAGATTTGTGGGATCAAATCAGGAAAAAAGCCTTAAGGTCTTAAGCCTTAACCTAATGATATTTCAGCTTCTCTTCAGCCTGGCTCATGATTTTTAATTTAAATGCTGAGGACTGAGCTTAATATGTTTGCATAAAAATATTTACTCAGCAGTCTTTAGAAAGGTGAAAGGTCTTTGCAGACCTTCAGCGGGTGAGGGGATCTAACAGAGCAGCTATCGACCACCACCACTCCAGTGTCCCCAGGCAGGAGTCTGGAAGGGCAGCAGACCCAAAAAGTTAAGAGACACCCCCAAAATCCCCATGTGCCTCTATCTTCATTACAGCACTTTTTTTAGTACCTTCAACATAAACAATGCTAAGGCTTAAAATGGCAAAAATGGTACAAAATTGTTATTGCACTTCACCCCAAGCCATTACAGCCTCAATTACAACCTTGAAAAGCAAAATAACAGGAACTGTCTATATTTCAAACATTTGGGGGGGGGGGGGGGGGGAAATATAATTAAAAGGATTTTGCTCAAACCTCCAGCAAGCACCGAATGGCCCAATGAGTCTTCAACCAACATGTTTGTTCATACTGGCTAACAAGAAAAAAGGACTACCAGCAAGATCTCAGAATTAGCTTAACTCCGTTTCTTTTTTTTCCTCCATCAAATTATACAGTCCTCAAACCAACATGCTTCTGATGGGAATTCACTGTTTTAGCATCTCCCCAAGGGTCACTGCAAGCAGATACTGACAATGGGAAAGCCAGTGCCTCACTCAACACCACCTTCTTCTTCTTCCACTACTTCTTGTTTTTAATGAGTCTGAACTAGTCAGTCGGAGGAGCTGCCTGATGACAGCTAACAGCCCCGACAGTCGCTGCAAGCACAGGAGGATGGCAAAGGCAAAGGCAGCACTCCTCTCCCACCCAAAGCACCCATCGTACCATGACAGCTCTTTTTCCACAGAACCCAATGAGACATCTCAGCAGATCAAATGGAAGCTGATACAGTACAAGAAAAACAACAAAACACTGACTGCATAGAATTAAAGAGGAAGAGAAAACTGAACAAAAAAAAAGTTGTATTAAGAAGTGAGCTAAAGTGTTTTCCAACTAGTGATGAAGTAGACTAAACCTCTGCTAGCCCCTTTTTTTAAACCTATTTGCAATCAAAGGCAGGATAGAGAAGACACTTGAAAGCCATTAACAAACTACATTTTGAATTATTCCTTTATAGTAGCTGTTAAACCATAAACACACATTCTACTAATGCTCATTTCTCATGTTTCCCCCCAAATGTTGTTTTTACTGCTGGATTGCAATGATAAACACCAGCGACTCCGATATTTCTTCCACTTCCTTTGAGAACGAAGGCGCATTCCCCCAGCAATGCATCCACCCAGGCACCAATCACATTTTTTAAAGTAAGTGGATTTGATGATGAGAACTACTGAACAAATCTTCAGCAAATGGTGTTTATTGCCTATGCGAATGTTAACCACGCCACGCCAGCTGATATACAGGTCCTTAAAGCACTCAGCATTCTGTATTTATAGGTACAGCTCTCCCGCTCCGGAGTGTGAATTAGCTGAGCAAAGCCTGGCCATTTCCATACCCTCCCACCACCCTCCAGCATCACTGCAATTTGCATTGCAGACTTGCACACTCATCCGAGCGCACCTTCCCTGTAAAATACATTCCTGCCTGAAGCTTCGCAAAGATTAAAAAGTCTTATGTTCTGCAGCTGGTTTTCCTAAAGTGCTTCCCGACTGCCTCAGAAAGGGACCTTTCTAAGCAGAAAGGTTTAGTTAATTTCTTTCTGATGACAGGTTAAGCGCCGAGTGATTTGTCCAAGCGCAGGATGCCCACGTGCACATGCGGATCTTCCCCCAAAAGCAGACATCACCTTGCAACCCCTGTAGGCCACCAGATTTAACTTTGAAGCTGGCCCTGCTATGAGCAAAGGGTTGCAAACGAGACAGCCGGAGACCGCCTCCAGCCTACCCTGGCCCCTGACTCTACGCCGACACCGATGCACCAGCAGACAGCCCATGCCAGCATGCAGCAACCACAGCCCAGAAATGCAGATGTGCAATTCTTCACCCAAGCAGCATGACGGCACCAGCCGAAGACAGCTGCAGTGTGCTTCAATACCGCAAGCAGTGTGATGTTCCCATCCTAGGGGCAGGCTCTTCCGACACAGACCGTTTATTTTACTATCTCTGCAGCCTCTGCAGAAGGCTACGTGCCCCTAGCACAGACCCTGAGCCGAAATGCCTCCAGACTCAGCTGCTGGCACTGCTGCTCTGGGCACCGGGCAGAGCTTGCACTCACTTTCCTCTGTAAAATCAATTTCTCCAAGAAGCATAAGCTTTGCATACTACAAGGCTGGAGAAAAAATCTGAAATTAAGAAGTCTGGAAAGAAAATCTGAATATTAAGAATTTGTAAAAGTTATTCACCGAATACCACAGTCTAAACTAACTTTTAACAGCCTGAATCCTTTTCAAATTGACTGATTTTCTCAGTCAAGAGCCTGTGCTGGCAGTGGTCTTGAGAAAGCAGAGAAATCGCGCGGACAGTAAAACAGAGCAAGTCAAGGACAAAGATACAACCCTTACCATTGATTTGGATTTTGCAAGATTTCTAAAGATATTTTTTTCAGTCAAGCTGATTAGTGCTATTTTAATGTGCAATATTTTGTGTTTAATAACCCCGGCCTTGCTTCTGAAAGGAGGAAAGGGTTTTACAGTTCAGCATTTTACAGTCATTTTTGCAAAGGGCTACCACTAGATTGCATCCATAATTTTTTATGCTGCCATGTCTGACAGCAGATGGCAAACTGCCACGATGGAGTCCAACCACTTGCCTGAAACAGCAATGTTTTGGGGCAGGTGGGGACAAAATGTGACTGCAAAAAAAAGAAACACCAAAAGAAAAGCAACGTAATTTGGCCAAGGCTGCTAAACAGAACTACCCATGCATGTATTTACTTCAGAAGTCTCCATCCTCTCTGAAGTCCTCAAACGGGACAAAAAAAAAGAAAAAAACCATTTCACTCCTCTGCCAGTCATTGCCCATCCCAGCCTGAGATTATCTGCACTACTAAAAGCAGGATGGAAAGACTATTAAACACCTGACAATAAGCATTTGGGGTCAGCCTCCTGCATCGTCTCCCTGAAGGAGCTGAAGGCGAGAGCTGCCCCAGGAGTCCCTGCATACCTGCCATGGGTGCTCCCAAGGGACAGACCCCACTGAGAGCAAAACACCCCCTGAGTGGGAGATGGCCGATTCCTCCTACACTTCTCCTGCAGACGGGTACACCCAGACCCAAAGCCAGTCCTAAAACACAACCAAGAAATCTGCCGGGCTAAAAATCGCTGGCTTTACTCAACACCTCTTTGCTTTTCCAAGGAGCAAAGACCTAGGGTTTTATCAGGATAAATACCTTCCATAGGAAGGGCTTCACTTTTAATTACACCATTTTAAGGTTATAAATTGTTTTCTGGCCCTTATACATAATTAAATATAGATGTTCTCTGGGCTTAGTGTCAGTTTAAATTCCAGGCCAGAGCAAGTAATTTGTTTGCATGTTCAATGAACAAACCATTCTTGCAGGTTTCAAAGAACTGTGCTCATGCATCATGTATAAAGGTTGCCTTTCTCCCAGCTAAAAGGTCAAGCGAAGCAGAACTGAAATTACACTTGGCCCTCTAAGGAGGAACTGAGGGCCCCTAAAAACCAGAAATCAAACTTCTGATCTTCCTGTCTTGAAAACCTAACAGTTCCAAATTTTCGAGGCCAGCTAATGCCCGAGTTGCTAGCGTGATCCCAAACGCTCCTATGCTGCCTTGCATCAACACGAGCTGCGGACAGCAGGCTAAGGATGCACAGCTATTGCAGCAATTGTGCAAAGACTTGGAATTACATTCCCTGGAGTCATTTAACTCAATGCTGATGGCCAGCCACCATCCAGGAACGACTGGCAGGCCAGATGTAAAAATGCATGTAAAAATAAACACTCACGCCTTCCAACCTCTGCACCATCAATGTTTGCTCAACTATAGCGGATTAAAATTGCTAGCTGGAGACTTGTGAGAAATGAGCTGATGAGGACAATTTGCAGTGGGGATCGCAGGTTCTCCTCGCCTCGGGGCTCCCAGCCGAGCTCTGTGTGGGGTGGGCAGCAGCAGGATGGCAGATGAATGCCCACACCCCCGACACGCAGCCACACCACGGGGCAGGCACCCCCCGGCTGGACCAGGGCTACAACCCTCCTGCAAACAACTAGGTTAAATCTACCTTGGCCAAAACCCTCATTTTTTGAAGACCTTCTGTGAAGGCCTTGCCCACTATTGATTTATTATTTTAAAAAATAATAATAATAAAATATATATATATTTAAGTTTGCTCTTCCTAGACTTGATCGAGTTGCAAAGATTTCTACCCATGAGCACCCACACCACCAATGAGGTGTGCTTGGAGAAAGAGGGCTGTCAAGACACACCTTGCCTCAGAGTTTCAGAAGAAACCTTCCTGATCCCTAGGGAGCATCCCTTTTCCAGCACAGGGCTGCTAAGTCATCTAGAGAGGCAGCCTTACATGGAGCAGGCTGGGTTCTCCCCATCGCTGTGCCAAAAAGCATAAGAAATGCTTCTCCCATGAGTAACATTGAGTTACTAACCCCACATTTTGCCCATCCACTGAAGATGCACCATTTTCTAAAAAGCATCGTTTGATCCCCTAAAAAAAAAACCACTGGAAAGACACCAAAATAATTTCTTTGCAGTAATTGCTAGTGATTTTGCTCAGCTTGCGAGTACAGAGCTTTTACCACTTTATTTCAGTAACACTACACAAGTTAGCTGACAGGGGAAGAGCTGGCCCATTTAATGATTTATTTTGTATCCTTGTTGGTAACTAAAGTTTTTACAAGTCAAGTGCTCCACTGAGACTTAATGCTTGTAACTTGTTTGTACTCAGATGTTTCCTCCAGCAGGATTATGCTGCTCTCACTAACATCAGCAGGAACCACACCTTCACCATTTTGAGCCTTGCACAGGACTGATATTAAAAGTAGTAAAACTTCATTCACCTGGGGAAGCAGGCAAGCTGTACAAGCAGGCAGTTTCACCTCCGACCACTGCCCCTCGAGATCTGCCTCCCCTCTGACACCAACTCTGAACAAGCCAGGTCTGAAAATGACTCAGGGTCACAGCAAACCCCCACGTGCACTTCACCCCACCGGTGCTGCAAGGCTGCGATGCTCCCGCTGTTACCTGCAGCTTCCCAGGCGCAGCAGCATGGCGAGGGAGCTATTTTTGCCCTTTACGTAACACAGGATTCTAAAGTCTTTCTCCCTGTGCTCACAGCTCACCTTTCCTTGCTACCGAGAAGTTTTTTTGCTACCTCCGCAAGCATCTGCCGCATCACAGGCTCTGCAAACGTCAGCTGACCCAGGACCCACCGCATGCATTAGAGTTTTTTCTATTTCAAAGCATGAGGCGAAATCCTGCAGAGAAGTCAGGAGCACCCCTGGCAGATCTGACACTGCACCAATGGTTCTTGTCTTCACTACTTCACTGCACTTTCTGTATTGATGGTTAAAGCACAGCCGCACAAGGAAATCAGACCCAGGTTATTTGGCTTCTGGCCTCTGGCACTTGCTACAGATCCTCTACTAGGTTAAAGAGCTGTTTAATAGATGTTATTTTCTTCGCAGGGGAGTATCTGTACACTAACCACATCCCCTCAGCCACTTCTGTGGTAATCTGAAAACAAGCTCAAGGATGCCTGCATCCCGCTGCAGCACTCACTCTAGCTATCTTTTTTAAGGAGCTGGGCCTCGTAGCACCACGATGTGGATGGTGGGACAACCCCATGGCTGGTGGGACAACGTGGCTCCCCACTGCCCAGTAAAGCCCCAGCTGCCAGCAGCTCCCACATCTCCTCTGCATCGTCCTCAGCACAGGGCACAGGCTGCGGGGCAAAGACTGATGCTGATGGCAAGAGGGGACTCTCATCCTGAACAAAAATAAATGGGGATTTGGTCAGGTGATGTTCCTCTTCTCACCGAATGTTTTCTGTCCTAAAGTAACAGCTGAAGGCAGTTGGTATCCTCTCCTCTAGCCAGGCTCACGGTCCTGTGGCTGGGCTGCAAATGCCACCGGCTGGCTGCTGCCCACCGAGGTCCCCCCAAGCACTGGCTGGACACACCAGCTGGGCATCCAGAACGGATGGGAAATGAATAAAAAAATAAAGAAAAAAACAACAACCATCAAATCTCCTGATCGGTTTCCTCAACCTATTTTTTTTTTTTAAAGTATTTCCTCGATCAGCTGCACAATAAATTATTTGCCATGGCATTAATTATGCATTATTGACTTAATACATGGTAATTTATGTTGACAATGGCAATATTTCTTGGTGCTGAAGGTGCTGGATGCTGACTAGTCACCTAGAGAGATGCTACCACCTAGGCTGAACAAAATGCTTCTCAGCCATTAAAGACATCAGTAGTTTGATGCTAACTTTGAGGAGACATAGGAAACGGCTGAAATGCCTAAAACACCCTGCTAAAATTTCTCTTCACTGAAGCATTTCAGAACCTATTTCCTTGTAGGAGCAACAGGGTTTGGCACTACTTGATCATCTGGGGTTAAAAGGGAGAGGATGGAGGAAGGCGAGTGACAGTCGTATAGCAAACTCCGTATTTCGCTATCAATAGTTAATCTACTGTGTCACATTTCTTAGAGAACTAAATGAAATGCAGTAAGCACCGTGTGAAATTGGAGCTAGGGAGCAAAATGATTTTGTAGAGCAAATAACTATCTCATACTGGCTGTTTTACGCCCTATTGAACAACCACCAGTTTATGAAAACAAAGTTTCATAAATATCAGCGAAGATTTCCTTCCCATGCAGCAAGAAGTCTGTGGATTTATGGGGGCTCAAACAAGAGTGGGAAGAGTGGCTGAGGAGCAGGTCCCGGGCCAGCGCTGGCTGGGTCTGGGCTAGAAAGCAGCAAAAAGCCTGGGGCAGGGAGGCTCCTCCAGGAGCAGCATCCCCACTTTGCTCCGGGAGGCCACAGCTGGGGAGGCTCAGCAGCTGGAGCAGTCCAGGGAGCCTAAGGAAACCTGGCCATCGGGGTCACCGAAGCCTTGCTGCTGCTGCTGAGGGCCCAGCACCTCCGGCTGAGCACAGCCAGAGCGCAGCACTCAGCACGTGGATGCTATTGCAATGGGTAAGGGAGCAGCTTGTGGTGCTCTCCTGATCAACTCCTAGCAGAAGGGATGGAGGAAAACTTCTGGGATTGCCACTGATGACCGTGAAAAGTAGGAGTTGGGTTTGGTTTTTTTGGTTTTGTTTTTGGTTTTTTGTTGTTGTTTTTGTTTTTTTTTTTCCAGAAAGACTGCAGAGAAAACAAAACACAGCCCTGCAAAGCACAGCCAGGCTCACCCAGGCTCCCTGTCACGAGCCAGGGCTCTTGCAGCAGGAGAAAACCTGCTGAGTCTCATACAGCATTAAAATCCAAGCAGAAACAACCCGGTGATGAAACCACCTGGCAGTGCTGGTAACACACGGCTGTTTGCATGATTAAGAGTCATTTTCACATACAAGTCTCAAGCCTTCACCCAGAGCTTTGAACGTTGACCCAGCTCTTCAGAGCTGCCTTTGTACAAGCTGGCGTCTCACCCACGGCGTAGTACTGCGGGCCACGGCGTTAGCTGGGAGGATTTGACAGAGACACGAGCGCATATTACCTGCATCTGAAATAGAAACCCGTCACCTCCATGACTGAACCTCACCTACAGGATAGGAGTAAGTCTGACTTTACTTACAAAACCAGGATTTCTGTCAGATGCTATTGCAATTAGAAATTCTATTTTTAACACCTCAAGCGGAGCCAATTTATTTTTGGAAGTTAAATCATGGTGAATCTAAATTAACTTCTATTAAATGAGTGGGAGCAAACACTTAATACAGCAATTAAATATATTCCTCTGTTGTCTTCTTGCAGTCCTCGCCTCCAAAACCAACCAACAGCATCAGCACAACACACAGACACGTACCAGCTTTGTTTATAGGATGATCTGAGATGCACAAAACTTTTTGTGTGGATTTCCCAAGGATAAGCAGAGTTTAAGAAAAAGAAAAAAAAAAAAGTTAACGTGAACCACAAGGCAAATGCTTCAGATAACCTATGGCCAAGCAAGAAATCTGAATTGAAGAATTATTGACGGCCTCTGAAATTCGTTTCACTGCAGGGAAAAACACAACCTGAGCATCGCTGGGTCTGAGGAGAAGTGCTAACTCCCAAAGTATCAAGGCCCTGAAAGCAAACCAATAAAATGCAGGTTTTATGAAGTTTCCTTGCAAGCCTCCATCAGTTACAGCCCCCACGGGAAGCGGCTGATGGCCAGCACCAAGGGCCATGTTTTTGCCATCATGTGCTTATGCCGGCTGTATTTTATACCTCTCTGGACAACACCCCAGCACCCCAGCCCTCTGCTCTGCAGGACATAAGGCTGAGAGGCTGAGACTGAGCAACACCATGATTTTCAAGCCTCCTTTCTTCTCTCTGCTCAAGCTACACCACAAACTCCACCTCATACCTCTCTCCCCTGCCCATGGCTCTGCTGGGCTCCATCAGCAGGGGGTCTGCGCTGCCCGCTGGATGCAGTCTGCTAGTATGTCTGGTGTGAGAGAGGGCGAGTGAAGGAGAAGGTTGCTGTCAGCAGCTGACTTTCCTGGGCTGACCCTTTGATAGCTTTTTTTATGTTTAAATGAAGTGATAAAAATCAGCAATGAATTATGCAGCATCACTTGATAAGTCCAGCCCCAACAGTTCTTGAGAATCCCATTTTAAAGTTAAATTGGAGTTTGATCCTTTATCTCGAAGTTTTAATAAAACTAAGCAAGCCCTATGCTGTACTCTCCACTGAACCACCCTCCAACAGGTGCGGGTGCCCTGTCCCTCCCATTCCCAAGCATTTGGGAAGCCCGGGAGCTCTCGCTGCAATAAGCCCAGGAGCTTCACTGAGATGACCCTGACCTCCTGCACAAAAGCAGTGCCTGCAGAAGAAAGGTCCTGCCCTTCCCTGTGCTGCTTCCCAGCCTTGCATCCCAGCTGTGCATCCACCAGCTCACCCTCACTGGCAACAGAGGGGAAAATACCCATCGCCCCTACAAGCCATCACTCGGAGAACTGCGCCCACCCCTCCCTGGCTGCTGCTTGGTTTTGCCAGTTTCTCCAAGACATCTTTGCAGTGTCTGCAAGTCAGCAAGTCTCGCATCTGATTTTTATCTCGGCTTCATAGAGTTTAACCTAGAAAGCATCTCTGGTCTTACCCCAAGACTGCTCTTCCAGTTTGGGAGGGTGATGACTCCCAACTGATCCCGGGGCGACTGGCCCTTATTATCTCCTGTGTGGATTCATCAGCAAGAAAAATGGCTGTAGCCATTAACAGCACAAGTATTTTGATGGATGAACTATCACAACAGAGCCTGCTGTAAGATTTCATACTGCAGCCAGCTCCTCTCTTGCCAAATGATGGAAGACCAAATCAGCAAAAGTGAGGGTTTTTTTTTGTTTGTCCATCTGTTTTCCCCATGCTGGGCAGCAATTTTAAAGATTCCAGCCATGAGCACTTTAGCGGAGAGGCTGAATGGACACCTTTTTGAAATGTTAACCACAGTTCAGGCTTCCAGACTTCTGGGGCTTGCCCTGTGAGCGCTTTTTGGAGATGCTTTCTGAGCATCCAGCGATTCAGGTAGGATGGCTGGACAGGAGGCAAAGCGAGCAATACCAATGCAACCGTACTGCTGCCTTCTTCTGGCTTTCTATAAACACGTACTACAACAGAGACAGCGGCCTGAGAGACATCACACACACTGATAAGCAAGCCTTATCCCCGAAAAGCTGGTCTTACTGAAGTAGAGCCTCATTACAGCTTCTGCTCTTGCAATACTGGGCAAGGCACACGGTGAACCTGCATCCTGCTGTATGCATTTTAAAAGGACTCTGAAAGTTTAGGGGCAATGTACGTGCCCAGAGCTGGGTGCAACAGTGAGACAGGGCACAAGATGCTATGTGCAAGATCCCCGTGACCCCAGCATCCAGCAATGCAGCACTGGAGACGCCAAGCTCAAATATCATCTTCTGAAAGCTGAGCTGATCACTGCTACAGGACCATTTTCCATTCAAGAGCCTGGAAAAAAGGATACCAAATAGCACAAATCCAGACATGTAGAACAGGAACGCTCGCCCCAGCCCCACCACAGAGCTACAGCCTTAATGGAGCCACTACAAAGGGGAAAAACAGCAACATGTACATTTAACAAAAGCTTTTATAAATCACTAAAAGGCTGCATGCTGCCAGCTGCATCAGCCTGCTCTGCTCTGGGTCCTGACTTCCTATGCCTTGCTCATGATGTAACCAAAATGGACAATTTAATTAATTAAATTAAAATGCATTAAGCAATCCAGCAGGAAGGCAGGGCTGCCTATTTTAGTTCTTCTGAAGTACCAAATATTACAGCAGGGGGAAAGAAAACGGCTATCATCATAGCCCCAGTGTCATTAAAAATAAAATCCAGGGGAAAAATAAGCAAGAGCAATAGCAAAGCACAATGTGAAATGGTGGCCCAGTAAAAACCAGGATCAAGAACAGCCGCTGCAGAGAAAATGGGGCAGGGGTAAGAGCGAAGCAAGCAAGCCTGCCCACTCCCTGCCATCACTCTAGGGCAGTCCCAACTGAGCAGCGGCGAGAGGCACACTATACCCACCCACGGACCGTGCCTGACAGTCACAGAGCCCAAAATGAGCCAGTCTCTCCTTAATTTGAAGCCAAATTGCTTTGGTGTAACCAGGAACAGAACCTGGCCTGGGGAAGGGATCAGCTTCCTCAAGAAAATCCGTCTCTATGCCAACAGCATTTTTACGGAGGAGGATGCCCCTGGAAATGCCAGGGTACAAGAGCGTCTGCATCCCAGCTGGAGTACCCAAGCACCACCACCAGCACCAAGCCTTCTGTGGGGCCTGGTGACAGCCATGAAAATAGAACAACACATCCTCATCAACTGATGCTGCACGTAGGAGGAAATTCACTGTCCCCGCAGGAAGCAGCCTTCAAGTTAAAGCCAGTGCCTTGTACAAATGATTTGTTCCCGTATCTAAGGCAGCTTTTGGTGCCTCCACAGGCATGGGGACAGACCAGCAGCCATGCACAGCCAGCCTGGAGCCAGCTAAAACCCAAAAGAAGCTTGGAAGATTGTCTCCAAAGGAGAAAGTCTCTTCCTGAGCACAGTCGTGCAGTTCCTTTGAGCTTCCAGCAAATAAGTGTTGACTTGCTCCCAACAAATAAACTAAGCAGTAAAATATGTCCCTGGAAGGATGTTTGGTTGGAAGCCAGCCCCTGGCTTTGTCCACAGCATGTTGTGCAACCGGCCCACGTGCTACATGTCAGTCCCTTCCCTCTCCCAAAGCACTGGGCGAAGCGAGGGCCACCTCGACTCCACGAGCCAGTGGTCAAAGACAGGCTGAAGCATCCAGATCCAAGTCAGGTCTGATGCTGCAATGATGCTGAGCTATAGCCATCCTCAGCTGGGAGTGGGCAGAAGCACCAGGGGACAGCAAAAGAGGTCTCCCATGCAGAGCATCTTCCAGTCCTCCAAAGCACATGCAATTGCAATGCTGTGCTCTCCTACTGAATCTCCCAAGTTTCAGCAGGGCCACAGTAAAGCAGAAGGCTGTACTGGTTTTATTAAACTCTGAATTCCCCTGCCATGCCCGGAAATCTAGACACGCAGCATCTGTTATTAGAACATTCATCTTCTGGTACGAGGTGTGTCATACATATACCCTCAAGAACCACAGACAGAGGCGGGCATGGGGTTGGAATAGCTTGGTGATATTTTTACTTTTGCAAATAAAACCAGGGGAAGGATTGCAGGAACGGGATGCCAAGCAGACAGCTGACTGATTTGGATCAACAGCTATAGGTTCCTGCAGCTGCAGGAGAGAAGTCAAGACAGAAAAATGTTCCCATAAAGTACGTTTATCATAGCCACCTCCATCGGTCCTCCCCCTTCTCTTCACAAGAATAATAGTAAATGGTTTCTCCATTATTTCCCCATTTCCCATCCTGCACAGAGCGAGCACCACCGCCAAGATCAAAAAGTTCTTGCAACAGATTGCAAGCCTGATTCCTCTCCCGTGTCCTGCAGACTTCTGAAGGAAGCTGCAGAGCCATTATCAGTGCAACCTCCCATCAATGAGCCTTTCATGTGCTAAAGCCTCGTATTGACACTCACTTATTTATAGCAACTGCACTGCACCATACATTTAAACACATCAGCATTTGCGAATAAAAGATAAAGTGGACTTTGAAGCACTGGCCTCAGAACACACCAGCCAGAAACAGGAGACAAAGCTCTCTGAAGGGGAAGCTGTAATCAGTTATTGTCCCTCGGCTCCCTGTGACCTGACCCGTACCTGCAGAGGATGCACCTCTGTCCCCCAAGCCTCCCTCTTTCCAGCCAACCTGAACAGCACCGAAAGGCTGCAAGGACTCCAGTGCTCCTTTGACTCAGCCAGCTCAACTTTACATGACAACTACTCTTTATTTCTTTTCATTTAGCACATCCCAGGTACAAAACACCTGCTACAGATCCTTGCCATCATGCTGAGTGTCGGCTGTCAACATTTCCATCATCATCAGAATTATGTTTAATCATCACTTCTCATTGAGACTTACTAGCAGAAGAAGAACTGCAGTATTCACAGCTCTACTCCAAACAACAAACCAGCTGAAGGGAGAGAAGGAAAAGGGCTCTAATCCCCTCCAGCTGCAGCAAACGTAACTAAGTTACGCGAGTGCCAGGGTAAGCCAAAAACATTGAGAAAATCCAGGGACAATATGAAAGATTTAGTGACCGCGGTGTGAAGTGCCCGTGCTTTTCATTTCAGAACACGCACCGGTGAGTTCAATTAAACAAAAACGAACGACGGAACTCCAAACCTGGATCTCCAAGTGGCAGGAGAGCAAGATCGATGCCAAAGAAACTGGGATGCAAACAACAGCATCCAAAAGTGTGGCCTTTTCAACCCCCTCTGCAAACACGAGGGCCCGCTCAGGACTGACACAGCCCACTTCAGGGCCCATCTCATGCCAGCCGAAAGCAGCTAAACCAGGGTTAATGTGGATTTAAGTGAGTGTAAAGGAGAAGAAAATCAAGCCTCCAGGAATCAGCACTGACGTTCATGTGGCTTTATGACACAACTCACAGGATTTTATTTTCTTACGGTTTCAGTTTTTGGCATCTGGGTTTGCAGTTAGAAAGCATTTGGGTCTTTGTCATTCTGGAAGCAAATAATAAGAAAACAACCAAGAATTCAATGTGATCCCAGTGCATCCAAAAACCTCAAGATACAAAAGAAGTTACTGCTCTCTCATGCTTGTGATTTTAATGTTTCAGTCAAACATGTTTCATGGGGAGAAGCTGCAGCATGTGAGCTCATGTCACGGTTGCTGCTATGTGGAGCATATCATGCGCACATTATTAGCCATGCAAATTGTGACACAATTTGAACTTAAATCCTCACAGAACTCAAATCTTTGAGAACAGTCCAACAGCTCAATTAAATAAGAGGCTGAACTGCAACTTGGCCAAGCCTGTTAATGGATGATCATCAGGCACCTCCAACATGCTCTTGCAGTCCCAACACCAGGTAGATCTTAACTCACAGGACTCTAGTGTGAACACTCCCACGCAGCTCTCTACACTGCAGTAAACACTCCAGCATCCAGATGTGCAAAAGTAGGTATTTATGACCCAGTATTATCAGGTACACCTTATTCTTCTGGACAACTTCTGGATTAAGTGAAGCATATTCTACAGCAAAGAAACTTAAGCGTGGTTTTTTTTAAAAAACCTTTATCTTGTTATTTTGCTTCTGAAAAAAATTCAGAAGCACAAGCAGACAAAAAGTAGAGGCAACGTGTGAATCACGGGAGATGTCGGTCTTCTCCAGGTACACAGACCCTAGTCTCACACGCTGTCTGGCTGTATCACCAAATCTGGGTGAGCAACACTGATGCGACATAAGAGGAACAGTTGATTAGGATAAATCTTTGCACACAGATCAGCATAATGGCAATGTTCATAACCACTGATTTTGATCAGTCTGGTTTACTCCGTACCATGAGCTCAGCACCACCAACTACCTGTCTTAATTATGTCAAGAGCCCACGCAGGCCAGGGAAGCACTTCCTTCCCCCATCGCTCCCAACACCTTAAAGACCATCATAGTCTTCTGTGTCACTGGTACCTGGATGCTTCACCAGGGCAGGATGCCCATCTTGGTAGCTGGATGCCCGACCCAGTTTCACAAACAGCAAAATCCTGCATTTAGTTGGCCAACTAGAGGGAGAAAAACATTCTTTTTTTTTTTTTTTTTCCCCTGTAGCATCACAATATGTGATAAAATGCTGTGCTTCAAAAAGAAAAAAGACTTCAGGGGAAGCAGCAGGTTACCTAGAGCATCTTTTTCAGCACAGACTGGAGGTAAACATTTCCTTTCCATGGGAGGACTTTCTACAGGAGTATAGCAGGTTTGAGATAACCTGCTTCAGTCTGCACTGAGGTGAGCAGCACTCTGGCAGCCAGCATGAGAGGCAGCAATACAATGCAGCAGCTCTGATGGTCTTACCTGGCACAGAAAAAATACAAATCTCCACGTTAAACATCTTCTGAACCCTCACTCCCACAAGTGAATTAACAGCCTGCAGGAAACAACCTAGTTTGCTCAACAGTAAGTGCACAATTTTGTGCTAATGCACAATTCTGGGTCTGCAGGAGTACCACACTCCTGTGGCCAGGCATAGCAGGCAACCGCTGCTAAAATCAATATTGCTTATCAATGAAGGGGAAAAAAAACATCTAAGCCTTTGAAGACTTCTAAGCTCATTGTAATGAAGCTTCCTGCTCTAATCTAGCCTGTGCACACAACAAAAACAGCCAGGCTTCTGTTTGCAATTCCTGCATTTTAAATAATTCACAAAGAAATCAAGAGAGCTTATCGCAGTGCACCGGGAATCGCAGCAGTTTCACTGCAGTGCTCCTCCCTGGGATGCCTGTTGCTCCTGGTTCTGCAGGACAACCCTACCCCTCTGTCCTGTAACCACCCCAGAGACAGCCCAGGGCAAAGGACCACTCAGGTACCTGGAGGACACCCAAACCCCCTGCTCTAGATGTCCTCTGCAGACCTCTCCTGCCATTTGGGCAAACAAAAACCATTTTGTACAGCAGACTACTCTAGCAAAAGGGCAGTGCTGGGGAAAACCAGTGAAACCTTCATTAGCCAAAGCAGAGGCAGCAGCAGACCTGGGCGCACCAAGTCAAGCCTTGCCGTGTTTTGCAACCCCCTGGGAGCCCAAAGCCTGTGAAGAGCTCCTCAGCAGAGGGGGCTGCAGACCTCGAGCGGTGGGCTCTGCCGCAGGACCTCCATGCCGAGCAGAGTGCAGCCGCCCTGGAACCGCTCCCCTGCCAGGTACCCTGGGCTGGCCTCCCACGAGCCATCACAGATGCAGCAGAGTCCTCATCACTGCCAGCAGCCCTGCTCCATCCACAGCTCAGCTCAGGCAAGCAGGGGTACCCCAGGAGAAGACATGCTTTGAAATAACAGAAAGCACACAACGTTGGTGGATGGGTACACGTGTGGGTACATGTGTGGGAATGGGAGGGAAGACCGGGAACCCCCCCCCAGGGAGACACAGCCTGACACCACAGTGAGAATGCATCTTCAGTGCAATGTTTTCCTTCGTTCTCTTACGCTTCAGCGTTTCCACTCAACCATGTCCAGCCAAGCTGTTGTTACTGGCCACAGCACTGCTGCCCCCAGGGCTGAATTAGTGCTTCTTCTACAGCCAGCTCCACTCTTGCCTTAAGGGCTGCCAGAGAGGGGGTGGAAGAAGGCTCCTTCCAGCAGCCACCCTCCCGGCATGGACATGCAATACTTGTATAATTCACTTTGAAGTTCCCAGCCTCCGGGCACAAAGCAGCAACCAACATACAGTTGATCTAGCTCTGTAAATTCCCAGTCAACAGACAGCATTTCTCAGCGCAGGCGTCTTCCCTGGTGCGTTTGTAAACATCAGAACTGCTTCCCTCTCCTCAGAGAACTGCTTTTTGGAGGTGAGGGTAGCAACCCTCTCCCTGGGTCAGATGCCTGTACACCTGGTGGTCCAGCATCCCACTGAGGCAGGGGCTCCTGGAAGTCGTAGGATGCCTGGCACATGTCTGCTGCAGCTTCATCTCTTGCACCTTTATGTTTTGCTTTCCTGTGACATGCGCTTACTGCCAGCAGCTATTTTTCTTCTTCCAGTTTCACTTTTAAAAACAGGAAAAAGTCAGCTTGCTTTCCTGAAAAATACTGGCAAGTCTGAGAAGCAACTTTGTTGAACGGATCTGTTTTTCAGGTGATGAAGTGGGAGAAATTCTTCCCACCAGAGAAGTCCACCTAGCTTGGAAGCCACTCTGGTTCCTTTTTCCCCAGAAACCTCTCTGAGTGAACATGTCCATCAGCCACATGGCAGGAGCTCAGCCAAAAACAGAGAGCTACCTTTCAGGGGCTCACCTACCCAGAACCTCTGCCCTGGGCCTCCCAGTGCTCCCAGTCCTTGGCCCACCTGGAAAACTGAGCGCAGCCAAGAGGCATCGCTGCTCAGTGCCGGGCTACAGCCCACAGCACCCGAAGGACCAGAAACAACTCGCTTCTCCCCAAATTGCTTGTGTAGCTGCCTCCAACTTACAGACAGCACCACATCCCTAGGGCCCCTCAGGCATTTCTGGGACCCCAGTGGATGAAGAGCAGCGGGTGCAATGAGAGGGCTCTGGGAGCAGACCGGAGCAGCTGGGTGGGACAGGCCAGCATCCCACACACATGGAGTCTCCCCCTGCCAAGCCTTTGATGGAGGGGCGAGCAACCCCCCAGAGAAAGCTGCTAATGCTCTGCAGCCCATTTGTGTAAATCTAGTACATTTTCCCCTCCCCTGAGAGCCACGGTACTTCTCAGCCCCAGCCTTTTAATCTGATGCTTGCATTTAAACGTTCTGCTAATTAAACAATCCATTGCAAAGCTGCTGTTGCGATGCCTCCCTCTCCCTCGTGCTCCCCTCGCCGGAGCATGGCAGAACTGTGGAGCAATACCAGCAGCCTGCTGGCGCTAATGGCTTTGGGAATAAGATGGCATCAGCCCCGGAAAGCACCAAACCCCCACAGCTTGGGGATTATGTTACACTTCAACTTGTCATCTATCAAAATCCAGAAACAGATCTCACCCAGTGGAAGAAAAATCGATAGCTTTCTCTTTCAGCAGCAGGGGATGTATTCTCTCTCCCCTCCCAGGGTCTTGATCATGGGATGCAATCCCAGATAACGTATCAGTGATGGGTTTGCAGCAGCTAAGGACATCTCACACATCTCAGTGAGTTTTAGCCACGGGCCTCTTCTCTGAGTCAAAATTCATTCCTGGTAAGAGGTTGAGCTTCAACCAAAGCATTAGACGGACAAACACAGGTCAAGCCATGCAGGGCACTGCCATGAGGACACCACCATGTAGTCCAGGAGCTCTGCTGGAGGCACCACCAGTGAAAATTTGGGTTCTGACTGAACAGTAGCCCAGCAGCATCCCTCCACCAGCAGGTCACCTTCACCTTGCATGAATGTAGCCATACGCCTGCAATATCTGTGACATGAGGTACAGGAGCACCAGGAGGGGAGGCTGGAGATGCAGAGTACTCTTGGCAGGAAGAAAACGCTCGTAACCTATCACCGAACACCCTGACGAGGCTAATTGCTACATTAGACATCTGAACAAACAACACTAATCACCACATTAAACAACTACAATTAATGCTGTGCTGACAAGCAAAGTGCCACACTGCACGCAACGCCTCTGTCTTCAGTGCTCCATGCAGCCACCCCTACACCGGGGCGGCCGCAGGGTCTGAACTTGGCCCCACCAGCTCCAGAGGTTCCTGCTAACCAGACCCATCATGGGGCCATTTCTCCTGACCACCTGTGATGACTTGCTTTCCTTCTTTTGGCACGTCCTTTGCAGAATGCACCAGCAAAGTGGACAGAGGTGTGTTGCAGAGTAGCATTTTATTCTTAAAACCTTTTGCATTTTGCTCCCCTCTTCCGGAGCAGGCAGGGCATACTCTTGGGAAAGGAAAGTTGTTTTAGCACTGTGGTAGTTTCTGAGCTCCTGGAGGAAGCACAGTGACAAGGGACAGACAGGGACACGACAGCACTTTTGGTTCTGACACCACACATGGAGCCGGATCCTGCTCCCATGTCACATGGTGCCCGAGGCAGCTCACTGACAGCTCATAACTCTGCTGGGACCAGCCAGACGGCCGAGCCTCCCGCTGACCAGGGGATGCCAGGGAGCACTGCGCTGTTTTTAGAGCCTCTGGCTCGGCAATGAATTTCATTTCATTTATTTACAAAAACAGCATTTTTTGTGGTGAGCCCAGGTTAAGAGCATAAATAAAACATTTTATGTCGCGCTGGATTTTCACACAAGGAATCAATAGGGTTTTGATTTAGTAATAATGAGATGAGAGCCCTGTTTACTACCTGTCAGAAGGGTAACAGAAAGCACCAAATGGTCTCACTTGCCCTCAGCACTTCCAAGCAGCCACTTAGGCACTGGCAGTGTCCCCAGTGCAGGGAGCAGCGTGCGGTACCCCACACGGCTGGGAGAACATCCCAAACCCCAAACCAAGCAAGCAGACACACAGCTCACACTTACACTTTTTCCCCCTTTAACTTTTCCCCGTAGCCTTGCCGGTTTGAGGTCTCTGGCCATTTTCCATCACGGTTTCCATGTGCCCAGTCTGAGGAGGGTTGCATTAAAAGCAGCACCTACATCTGACGCATCTTTGCTCTGCACAGAGGACCTGCAGCCAGGGATGAAGGGACAACCCAGCCACCTCCCTACAGCAAGGTGCCCAAATCCCACAGCCTGGGCACGCTGCCCTCTCCCTGCACCTCTCCACCACCCTCCACAGCATCTACAAAACCCCATGTCCAAGACTGACGACCATGCTGCCAGCTAGCAAGGGGCCAGGAAGACACAACAGCTCGATCCCCAGAGCTTCTACCTTCTGTTTTTTACTTCCCCCCCAAATCCATCCTGAGTTGACCAATGCTGAACCCAATGGAGAAACAAGGCAGTAGCTTTCCAGCAGCAGATTATGGGGAACACGGGGTGCTGTCAGGACAACGGGTCGCTGAACCCTCTGCCTCTGAGCACCCACGTCCATCCTTGCTGGATGGAGGCAGGAACGTGGGAGAAGCAAAAGAATCCCTGCCCCAGAGGAGGTCTCGCTGCTCATTAGCCTTGCAGCACAGCTCTGCCTCGCTGCAGCCCCACAGACATCACCCAGCACGGTCTGGGCGCAGGGGAGCACGGGTCAGGGCAGGTACCACCTCGTTAGCCCACCTCGTTAGCGCACACCAAGTCCGAGCCTTGCCGCATCCTCCTCCCCAGGCAGCCACTGTCAGCTCCCCCTGGATCCTTGTCACTGGGATAGGAAAACACGGAAGCACATACTTTTTTGCTAATGTGCTGATCCGTATGTTTCCAGGTGAGGACGATGAGGGTCACCCTGAGCCTGGAATGGCACTGAGCCCTTGCTTGGGGCTGCCCCCTCCACACCCAAGGGAGCAGGAGCCCATGAGAGAAGAACCCCCCCAAGACCTCTCTACAACATCCAGAGTGATTTGCAAATCGAGTCTGCTCACGTAGTTGTTATCAGGTACACGGGACTTCCAGTTAATTAGTTTCTAATGTTATTAATTACCTGTCGTGCAAGCATTTTACATCAGATGCACAATGTTTAATTTCATACATAAGAACCCAGAGCACTCAACTTCCAATATTAATTGGGAGGACTGTTTTTAATGCCAGTCTCATTTTCACAGCACAATACTAGTACTTACATGAGAAAAGCTCTGCTACATCCCATCATCTGGCACTCGGTTATCATCAAGAAGCACAACAACCACACGCTGTTGCTTAATTAAGTCCCTGTACCACAGGGGTCTATGGGGGGGGGGGGGGTGGGTTGTTTTGTTTTTCGTTACGAAAAAGACCCCCTGGGTGCTTGGCACCATTCCTGTGGTGCCTTGAGCCCCTCCGCAGAGCGCAGCCCTTGGGACTCACCAGGCAGCTTTTTTTATTTTCCTCAGATGTCTGGATCAGGGTTTGCTCTCGCTGCCTGCCCCTGAACAAGCTTGCTTCACAGTTTATTTTGGGAGGCTGAATATTGCACTTGGAGCACATTTCACAAAATGTTTATACTCCCCTTTGTCATGGAGCTGCGTGCTGCTTGCTTCATCGATCGCTCACCCCAAGCCTGAACAGAGGCAGGGAAGAAAGGAGGGGTGTAGGAAAACATGTTTTAACATTGTCTGTAAAATAAAAGGGTGCATCTCTCCATGGGTGCATTTGCACAGAGAAAATGCCCAGCCTTGTTTGCCCATAGTGATAATGACCACAGCAATTAATGTTCCAAGTCGTAGGCACTGTGCTCAGCGCGACGACGGACACGCTGTGTCCCTTGCAGAGAGCAGTCCCGTGGACGAAACGAGCCATCATGAAGCCCACATCACGAGCTGGTACAGCCCAGCAGCCCACCCTCTGCTCAGGGTGGACCAGGAGGACGCAGGGAGGGTCCAAGCCCTCACTGCACTGCACCCACACTCCCCTGAAGCGAAAGCACCTGGTGGCTCCCCTGTGCTAGACACTAACTTTAGGCTAGCTGGGTGTTACCTTTGCTAAATTGCATGGGAACTCCTCACAATACTCCAGCCAAGGGCTCTGAACCCCTTAAAACAGCTCTACAACTGGGTGAAGCAGGAGAAGGTATTGGCACAACTCTGATGATGAGGCGCTGTAGAAACTATGTTTCTATGACAACACCATATTACAACACTATTTGGATGTTCATGATAATTCTAAACCTGTTCAGTCCGTAATTCCCATTTATTCCGAGATCATCTGCATGATCCCTGCAAACCGCGCAGAGACTCTCGCCTGGAAAGAGCTCTGCTTGCCTGCCCCACCAGGGAGCAGACCTTCACTCCAGGTGTGCCAGGGGCCGTGGTGCTGCAGATGGAAGTGCAAGATTACGCTCTGTATCTCAGCTAAGGGAGTCAAGAAAACAGCGACATTCTGTGATGCTCTGTGAAACTCCCATTGTGGCACGCGGAACAATTTAAGCCTTAAAATAGACTGAGAACAAAAGGCTAAGATCATTAACAACAACAAAAAAACAGACAGCAAAAAGGTTCACAAGCATAAATCAAGAGAACAGGAGAAAAACGCTCGCCAAATCAACACCACCACATTTAGACAATTACCAGATGATAGGCAGAGCCATCTGCTAGAACATGGGCCCCATGAAGCAACGGGGCAAATGCAGCGCTGCTTATGCAAGAAAAGTCTTTGTTTCAAGAAAAACACATGTGCTGTCACCAAGGTACCGTCCCTTACACCACATCACCCCAAGGGGCACAACCTACTGAACACCGGGTTCCTTATGAGCCCCACCTCCCAGAGAGGGAGGTTCTTCCCCATCACAACCAGGAAAAGGGCTGCACACACTGAATTCACCAAAGGAGCAATTAAAAATGAAGTCCTCACTCTCTGGAGCGCAGAGTCCCTTCTCCAACCTCTCTTCTATCATCTTCCCCTTGCAAAGAGACCAGACTGAAAGAGCAGCCTTGGGGTCCGTTCACAGGCATCCTGCTCAGTCCTCAGCATCTTGGGTGATGGCAGCAGCAAGGTCAGCTAGGAGCAACTACACCCCTGAAACTGCAACCTGCTTTTATAAAATAGTAAGGGAAAAGAAGTAATCCTTCTTCCCCTTGCAGCATGTAAGGTTACGAGGGAACTCAATGCCACAGGCAGAGGGGAGGCAGGGATGCCCGCAGGTCTGAGAGGAGGATCTGCCACGTGCGGGCATCACCAGGATCTCTGGTCTTGCCATGAAAATCCAATATTCTTTGGAACAAAGAACATGGTTTCAGACCTTGCACATAACTTATCCTCGTCAGTTTAGGCTACGGTCTGTCTGCACTTTCCTCTGAAGCACCGTGGATCTGATCCCATTTAGAAATGCTTCTGTTTACTGCTGGGTGAGCATGGGGACTGTCTCATTTACACCTTGAAAACGGATATAAAACTGAAAGATTCAGACATTAAACTATACACTACTTTACAAAACCCACGATGTTATGCTGCAAACTCCACAGACAGGAATCAAGACCACTTTGCTGGTTTATTTAGGGTATACAAGACTTCATCCCCAGTGCTTGCTGTTTGCAGTAAGACCCATGGCCATATCAGCAGCACCATCTGCGACTCCATCTGAGCTTGTAAACTAAGCCACACTGGGCACGGTGCTCTCGGCTAGAGAAGCTATTCTCCGCTTCCCCTGTCGTGCAATGCCAACAACAACAAATCGTGGCTGTATCTTACATCCCAGAAACAGCCCCGCTGCAGTAGCAGAGCTTAAAGTTAAATCTAATGTAGCATGCACTTAAATATGCACGTGCAAAAAAAAAATAATTAAAAAAATCAATGTGGCACTTCAGGCATAAGTATTACAGTCTAGATGTCCATTACCAATTTAAGGTATTAGTTTAAGAAAAGCTCTGAAAATGACCTCTGCAAACAAACTGTCCATCGCTAATAATCTTGCCAAAAGTGAAAAATTTATGGCGTGCTATAATTACATTTCCAGTGTTAGAGGAATCACCGTGTGAAGTGAGAGCTCACGAGACGCCACGGAAATGTGTCACCACAGGAACACATTTCTGCTGGAGCAGAGAAGGATGGAAAGATGTTTGCTTATTTTTAGCCTCTAGAGGTCACAGCCTCACAGTTAAATCCCTGAAGTCAGACAAGCAGTCTCTATTTTTGCTCCAATACATCATTTATAAGACATTGCAATCTTTAAAACGGCCTAATTTAGAGGTCTCCATTTTGGGGACATCAAAAGAAACTTTGTCTGGCCTTTATAGCTCTATATCACCCAGGGCTGAGTGCGGGAAGGGTGTTCGCAGGAATGCTTCAGCTTCTGCAAGTTGCACAGGTCCCATTTGCGACCCGTGGTGCCGAGATGACAGAAGCGGGTGGAACTGCCGAAGCATGAAATTGGTTTAAAATGATGAAGATCTGTTTTTCTTTGAGATCAAACCACATCTGAGAACACCGACAGCAGTCTATTTAATTCCCCCGAAATCTGATCCATACTACTGTTTTTTCATCCCCTTATTTTCCTGTTCGGAAGCCAACACTGACCTACACTATACTATTACCTGTGAGTTTTTCACTTGACCAAATGTCACCAGGCTGTTTGGCAGTAAGTTCTTAAAATGGAGAGGAAGAAATGCCTCCCTCCCAGTTCCTCCTGACTGCAAGAGATGAAGCACAGTGACCTGTGCTGTGCCACTCTGGAGATGCTCCCAAAGCCGCTGTTAACACGGGGCCACCCAGCAGCAGTGGAGCCAACTGAGCAGAGCAATGTTTCTGGTGGTGACAGACACCTCAATCCAACCACACCTGACTGCTTGTTTGGCCCAAGTGTGGCAACCGCTTGGAGCCATTTTAACATTGCATGAAATGGTCAAAAGCTGCATGTCCTCCTGTGGTGTGAGGAGGCAGAGCAGGATGCTCAGATGATGACGGATGCAGGGCTCTGCTGGCGCCAGATGCTTTACTCAGATACTTGAGTGCCAGACCCATGGTGCCACCCCATCTAGACTTTGCATTATCAGAATATACAACATAAAAGCATGCTCCAAGACCATAAAAGGACTTTCTTCCAGAGACAAACAAGCCCTCTCTTCTCACACTGGTCCTTGTTCATAAATAGTTCAAACTCATTAATAACTTAAAAGCAGGTGATGCTTGATGCGGTTCAATTACAGCTGCAACATTTAGTGTATTACCACCCTTTAGCATGCCTCCACCATGTATTATCTTGTAACCAGATAACAGGCACCCCCACAGGGAGCAAAGTCTTGACTTCCAAGCAAGCAAACTGTTTTTTATCTAAACCAGAAGTTTTTAACATGAAAGCACTGCTGCAGGTTCTCTTTCTGGACACAGAAAAGCTGTATCAGAAAAAGCAGAAGCGCAGCCCAGACCAAAGCTGAATGTACAAAATGAGGTCCCTATTTTGCAAATAATGCCAGTTAGGCAATCAACTTATTCTTCTCCCTCCCTCAGTGTCTCAGTGACTGCATGCCTCTACTGAAAGCCATTGATAGAAAAGACAAACTTCAACTAACACATTAAAGGACCCACCTAGGCACTTGCACCCATGTCCTGCTATATCCAAATTTCTCTGGGGCCTTGAACAAAGGTTAAAATTCAGATCATAAAAGCAAACAGCAGCAGCACCAGCATAAACTTCAACAAGGCACCTTCAGTTAAAAGCTACCTAGCCTGAGATCCTGCCCCCGTCCTCATTCCTACAATATGCAGAGCTCATTCAGGCAAGACAGCCCTAAAGAACCCAGACACCTCCAATGCCTGGCAACAGCAGCCAAGAAAACATCCCAAAGGAATAAAAATCAGCCCGCTCCCCACCCTCTCCGAACATTACATTATATTGTTTGGTTGTTAAAAAAAAAAAAAAAAAAAAAAAAGAAAGAAAACAAAAAACCCCCACACCACCACACAGGCATCTGCCAAACACTTCTGCTTCACTTCAAAATTCACTGCAGGGAATGAGCTGTTCCCTCCTCCCTCCTGTGCAAGATGCTGTGTGATCCCCGTCCTGCCAGGCAGCACAGCCTTCCCTCTGCCCCTGGGCTCTCCGAGGAGGCACCCACACCAGCACCCGCTGCCAGGCACCTTTCACAAACCCTGGCTCTACCACCAGCAATCACCTTCCTCTGGAAAGCTGCATCTGGAGCAAGAAAAGATATTACTTGCAATTAGCTGATAACCATGCTCTTGCCACAATGTGACCACAGACCAAAAAGAAAATGAAATCGCAGCATACCCCAGCCTATGCCACCCCACAGAAGCCACAGAAGCAATGGCTTCAATTGGGGAAACTATTAATACTAGAGGACATATTCTGGATCCTTTAAGGCAGCTGAATGTGAAGCCTGGCAAAGCACAAATAGCATCCTTTAACAACACACCTGCATTTTAAACTGCTTTAATGAAAATTGTGTAAACATAGGTAAAGCAAAGCTGACAGGTTTGTCTTCAGTTGCGACAGACCAGATTTCTAAAATTTAGCTCAGAGTTTCTAAATGCAGAGGTGTATTTCCTACTGAAATCAGCTGTAGTTTGATACAGGATTTAGATGCTCGCTGCGACTGCTCCAGAAGTCCATGTGCATACTCCCGCACTGAAGATGGGACTCTCCTCCTCCTGGGTCGTGGAGCCTGGGGTTGGGTCTTCTGCTGATCGTTTTTTATTGCTACAAGGCTGTGAGAAGGGGCTGATGGAGGAATATCTATCACCACCCACTACCAATTCTCTCTTTTTTTCCCAGCTCCCAAACAATTTCTCAACTTCAAACAAATAAATCCAAACTAGAAAATACTCTCTCTGCACCTGTTAGCTAAGCTGACAAAGGTAATTAAAGCAAACAGATCTCCAGCACAAAAGGAACAGAACATAGCCTGCCTCCATTGTCTCTATAACCACGGACATGCAAAACATCTCCATCATATTAGCATGGAGATGCTAAACAGTGCTGGTCCCTGTACCTACCCCCAAGGAACACCACTCTGAAATAGAACCTTTAACAACTCTCCTCTGCACCTGATGGTCCAGCCAGTTTTTCCCTCAGCTCGCAGTCTACCCACTCAGTCCCTATCTCCCCAGTTTGGCTACAAGGATGCTACAGAAGATTTCAGTCCAGCTGGTACTGAGGGGGTCGAAATCCCCACCAAGAGCCCAGACTGCAAGTACGAGTCTTTCTGGTATTAGAGCAAGTTTCATCCACCTCCTCGTCTTCAGCCTCTGCCTACTGCTGGCATCCCCTCGTTGACTCAACTTCTGCTCCTGACCCATCGGCTCTCAGCAAACACCTATAAAACCATAAATGCCAGCATAACCCATAGCAGAGACTGCAAATAACAGATACCTACATCTGCACAAGACATTCACATTTATATGGTTTGGGCAGGCCTAGAAATATATCCATCGATTTTCCGCCGGAGTCACTGTTTAATTAAAAAGCAAGACCCCCATGTCAGCACCATAAAAAGGGTACAGCAAGGCTGCGCACTGTTTGCCTAAATCAGTTTGAAAGCCTGCATTCAGCCCAAGCCTGTCAAGATCTGACTGAGCGGGGCTAGGGTTGTTTCCTTGGGGGTTGGTGGTGGGGTTTTTGTTGATGTTTTTAAGAAAACATACGTTAAAACCTCTATTAATAGCCACATACAGAAATTACCCATAGGTATTTTTTTTTTAACAAAAATTATGTACCTTGATGCAAATAACCTTTAAAAGTGTGAATCATCTGCCTGCGATCATTTTGAGCCCAACGGCTGTTATTTTTGAACACTCAGGTATATCAGTGTTCTTACGTGTACTTAAGAAGGTGAAATCTGGAAGAACTGCATCAGGACAGACTTCTGGGAACATTGTAACTGCAGATTCATCAAATCGTGCCTCAAAACCGAAACATCACTCGGCTAAAAATTCCTCAATTGTGCGCTTCTGTTCATTTGGAAAGACGATGCTATTGTTAGGAAATCACGCTAATTAGGATTCCTGTGCTAGTTTCAGGCTCAGTTTCTCTTCAAAATCTGCCTCTAGCAAATGCTGAATCCATTGCTTTTGTTTAACTAAAACAGGCTTATCATTTTTTTTCCTTTGGTATATTTTACAGCTCAAAATTGAGTAAGAATTTCAGTTTAGAAACGCAAGAGCTCTTGCCAAGAATACATTCCTGTAACATTGCAATTTGATGGTTTGTTTTACTATTTTTTCCCCACTTGGATGTTTATTTGCAAATGATTAACCATGCTATATATGCACACAACACAAGTTAGTAGTTTTCACCTATTCTTTGTCTGCAAGGGCTTAGCTGCCGCCATGAGCCAACCTGCATATTTAATGTATTTTAAACCAGTTTTATTTGCTGCATTATTGCTGCGGAGTTTTGGATGACATCCAAGCATACTAAGTTTAGCTACAAAACTAGCTCTTTTAAAATAATTTCCTTGTTAAGAAGCTGACTGCAGAACCTCCGGCCACTGCTTGGCACCACAAAGCAATACGCTGGGTGCTGCCAGCACTGGGAGAAGGCAGCAACCCACGAGCCCCTCTCCCTGTGGGTGGCACGGGGCATCCCAGCCGGTGTATCCAAGGGGAAAAGCCTCACTGTCCGTTCCCTGCTTGTGCTGTTGGATGAAACCACCAGCACGGATCACACTGCTGCCTGCATGGCTCTGATACAGTGATTTACTGCTGGGCAATCCAAGTGAACTGAAATCCACCTCCCCTGCGGCTGGAAAGCCATTTTAGTCACGTAACAAATGGTAAAGGGCAGAAAAAACTCCCTGTGAGCGCTCCCGTGTCCCTTCCTGCATACCTGCACACTGCTGGAACAAGTGTGCACAGAGGACAGTGTGGGAGGATGGCACACTGGCACGGGGGGAATAGCACACTGGCAGAGAGCCTCCTCCTCCTCCTCCTCCTCCTCCTCTTGGCTGTCAGTTCAGGTGAACTACACACAAGACAACCATCAAAGCTGGGACGCTGGGGGCCATCTCTCGGAGCATCCCCAGAGCCTGGTGCAAGCAAAGCATGCACAGGTCAGCAAAGGGACACCTGACAGCTCCAGTGGACCCTCACTTTCTGAAAAGCCATAAGCCAGTCTTCTCCAAAGGACAAGCGTGAACAGATCGGATGCTCCCCTTTGGCACGTCTTTGACAGACCTCCATATAGCGCAGAGATGCTGACGGATGCATGCCCACACCATACAGACACCCTAAGATTTAACTGGATTCACAGGAGCCAATAATTTACGACAGTTGTGTTAATTTTCTTTCCAGTAGCTGGTACAGTGTTGTGCTTTGGATTTAGCATGAGAATAACGTTGATAAACTGATGGTTTAGTTGTTGCTGAGTAGTGCTTACTCTAAGTGAAGGAGTTTTCAGTTTCCCATGCTCTGCCAATGAGGAGGTGCACAAGAAGCCAGGAGGAGGCAGAGCTGACCCAAACTAGCCAAAGGGATATTCCATAGCGTAGAACACCAAGTTCAGTATATAAACTGGGGGGAGCCGGCCGGGAGCGGGGATTGCTGCTCAGGGACTGGCTGGGCATCGGTCAGTGGGTGATGAGCAACTGTATTGCGCATCACTTGTCTGTCTTGAGCTTTTTTCCCCTTGGCTTTTATTCCTCTCTCTCCTTCTCCTCTTCATTAAGATTATGATTGTTGTTATTACTTTATTTCAATTATTAAACCGTTCTTATCTCAACCCATAGGTTTTACCTTTGTCCAATATTCCTCTCCATCCCACCGGTGGGGTAGAGGGTGTGAGTGGTTGCATGGTACTTAGCTGCTGGCTGGGGTTAAACCATGACAGTAGTATGCAGCTGCAATAAGAAAAATACAGATTTTCTGTAATTAATTACTCAGTATTATCTTTATTATTATTTATTTTAAGGTTTCTGATTTAAATTAGTGATACTGCAAAAATGCCCTCTTTACCCTCTCTCAGATGTGACTCCAGCAGAAACAGAAGAGTTTTCAAGACTTGTCAAAGACTCACACTATAAGAGTCTTCTGCAAACAAAGACCTTCGCAGTTCGGCACCATCCCACCAAAGCTGTAACACCGCTCCAGATGAGATGATCTCCAGACCTTAAAATATTACATTCAGTTCTTTGCCCTCAGAAAAAAACACATCACAGCTGCTTCCCTGGCTTCTGTGTAGAAGCAGGTTTCTTCCACTGACAACCAGCTTTTATGAACACATTTGTAACTACATTTAACTTTTATACAGATCATCCTCTACAAGGAAAACTGAAAATTATACTAATACCATTAGATTTGAGAGCAAGAATAGTCTATCTATCTCTTTATAATTATTATGAGAATGTATTCAATTTGCCACTTTAATCTAACAGCAATTACAACTGTTTACCAGTTCTAAAGCATATCCTTTAGGAAGCCATGAGTCATATTTCATGCTAATCACTGTTTATTTGGTATTCTCTTCTGAAAATAAAGGGATCAGTTCACAAAACCTTAAACAGAAATGATAAGAAAGGCATGGGGGGGGGGAGGGGGAAATAATCAAATGAAGTGGTGCATCAGAAAAAGATAAAAAAAAAAAACTAAGATCTTCCACACACTAAACAGTTTTACAAAGCACCCATTGTAAAAATCTGTCCCTAGGCAAATGCTGACTGCAAATAAGACTGTTGAAGGCAGTGCTTTGAAGCTGTTTGGAAAAAATTAGCAGCCTAGTGGTACTACAAAAATATCTCCCTTCAAGGAGATTTAAGCTAAGTTTTAGAAGAAGAAAGACTCCAGCAAAGAGATGAGAGCGTCCACTGATGAACGGACGGTATCTCCTGGGCTATAAAACAAGCCTGTCTGCTTCTGTCTGGTAAAGTTTGGGGGTGTTTGTGCTCACACAGCAGAGAAATCCCCCTCTGCTTCTGACACCCTGGGGCACGGCAGGCTGGTATCGCTGCTTCCCATCCAGTATTTCTCCCGCTCTCCTTGCAGCCCCTCCTTTAGCAAGTTTTCTGACAAAGTCCTTAACACCAGAAGCATACGCAGCACTTTTCCTTTGTAGTTTAAATCTATAGATGTGAAAATATTACAGAACCCAAGTGAGATAAATATATTATCATCAGTGATTAGTACAGAGAGAAAGAGCACCTAGACGTTCCAAGTCCCAAGGAACAACATGGTTGTCATCTCTAACCACCCACCACTCACACACACAAATAAGGGACTGGCAGCTGATGGATGAGCAGTGGTGGGCTGAGCCCGGCTGGGTGCTGGGTGCCCCCCCGCTGGGTGCTGGGTGCCCCCCGGGCCGCCCTGTCCCTGCCCTGCTCAGCCGGGCCGGGGGCAGAGACACAGCGAGGGGCTCCTGGGGCGGGATAAGGGCAGGGGGAGATCTCTGGCGCCTGGAGCCCCCCGGCCCCCTCCTGCCCCGGCCTGGGGGCTGCAGGGCTGCTGCTCCCACTTCTCACGCCTCTCGCCGTTATTGTTCTTCCACAGGTCATTTCTCCCCCTTCTTAACCGTGTTACCCCAGAGGCGCTGCCACCGTCACTGCTGGGCTCAGCCTGGGCCAGCGGTGGGTCCGTCTCGGAGCCGGCTGGCACGGGCTCCATCGGACATGGGCGAAGCTTCTGGCAGCTTCTCACAGAGCCGCCCCTGCAGCCCCCCTGCTACCAAACCCTCGCCATGCAAACCCAACACAGCCAGCAGTGACGGGCAGCCCCAGAAACAGCTCCATGCAGCTCTTTGCACACACAGAACACAGGCCAAAGTCAAGCTCCATCTATTTGTACTGGCCAATCTAAAACTAACGGGAAGCAAATTCCAGCTTAATCCAATTATTTGTGCTAAATTAAAATCCCTCACTAATCCTTCATCAATGCCTGGTTATTTTACAGGGGAGAGAAGCCGGGAGTTTCTGTAACTGATGGGAAGCTGAACAAGGTAATGCAAACACGGGACCTGCTGCAATCCGCACGTGAAAGCCTGCAAACCAGTCAGGAACCCCCGGGCGCCATCGCAGCCCTGGGGCTGGACATGGGCAGCAGGTCCCCACCGCGGAGCAGCTGCTCTCTCCTCTGCAGGCTGCACAACTGGTCACACCAGGGAAAAACAAGGAAAGGGGAAACCATGCTGCCCTTTAGGCTTCCATATGCTATTTGGAGAGGCGTGCTCGGTGTGGCGCGCACAGGGCATGAGTGCCTTAAATAAATGGTTGTGGCTGCATCATAGAGGTAATGAGGCATCTCAGCACACCGCAAATGTACATAAAAAACTCTGTTCTTGTCCCTCTGCAAGACAGACCTGATGCAAGTAGCTCCAACAGGAACTGTATGTCCAGATGAGGATCTGAAACCCCATCCTCGGGGTCCCAGCACACTGATCATCCCCCTCTTCCCTTAGGCCATCTGTCCCCAACTCCTCCCAACTGCCTGTGCATCCAGCCCAGGACAACCTGGAAGGGGAACAGGAGCATTTCCACAACTGTTGCTCACAGTGCACTTGCTGTCCAGACACAGAGACATCAGTCTCCAGGCTGCCATCTCGACAGGATTCACAAGATGCTCATTCACACCAGCACAAGCACACCCCCCCCCAACAGCCACCACCCACGTCTTTTCCAAAGCACCAAAATAAACTCATTCATTAGAACATTTGACACATTTTCCCCACAGAGGAAGATGCATGGAAGCTTCTTCTGAAAGCAGCATTATTCAGTGCTCAAGTCGCTATTTATTTGTTAGATGATGAAAAAGAAAAGGAGGCATCAATGTACAACAACCCTCTTCAGCAAAGTGTGAGTTTAATCCAAATGTGCAGGACGATGGGGCAAAGCCAAGAGGTGCTTCTCAAGCAGAAAACCCTACTTGCTGTGGCTCCAGGGCCCAACAGATTTCCAAGGAGACTCTGTCACTGGGTCGTGGAGACCTCACAGTCCACAAGTGCTTCCCTCACCCACCCATGTGGCTGAATGACCAAGGCCCGCAAGACAACGCAAACCATGGGAACAACTCCAGAAACCCAGCTGCCAATGGCATCTTTGCTGGAATAAGGCAAAGATCAAGCTTTCCTAAACTGCACCTTTCTAAAGAAAAGGTGGGGGGAATCCTTCAGCCCTTACTAAAAATTAACGTGCGTTACATTTACTACATGTTTCCAAAAAAGTGCTCTTCTGCTTTAGGAGATGTCAGCAAGGACATGACCTTTAATGCTGTGAGTTAGAGTAAAGGGTGGATTTAGTGTCAAAGGACCATCTCCTGCGGCAAGAAGTAATTACAGCAGAAACCCATCTCATGAGGATTTTTTTCCAAGGAAAGGTTTCAAAATACAAACCAACAGGTGCTACTATTAACTACAAGCCCCATAAAATATCTGGAAATTGTGTTCTGATCACTGTAGGTGTGTTTGGAATTAAAAATAGTCTTTCAGTTAATAAACAAACCAACAGCCAAAATCAGCCTGCAGTAAGGATGACTCATGAAACGGTTATTAATCAAACTGGGGGGGGGGGGAGGGGGAAGCAGGAGATCCTTATCTAGCTGTCAGTAGTGGGAGGCTTTGAAAGGTCACAGGGTAAAACCCAAATGTTAAAATGAGATCTCAAAAAAACCACCAAGGAGAACTATTAGAAGAAATCTATGCATTCATCCCTCTCCGAAAACATGCTTTTTGTTGGCTCACAGACATCAGAAGTCAAGGCACTGGCTCCAACAGCTCATCTCTCTCTTCCATATATCTTGGGGCAAAATTCAAATATTCGGGACATTCATAATTCAGGCTCTTTAAATCTCAAAATGAAATTAAGTTTTCTTAATAAGCTACACATCATACACTTCTTCTAAATGGCTTCTTTTTTGAAAGGTTTAATAAACCTTAAATAAATAAATAAAACACAGTACATCAAGAAGTCATAAAGTTCAAATAAGATAACCTTGAATTTTGTTGTTTCCTGCACATGGTAATGAAGCTCCAGAGTATTGGAAATTCCTGCTGCTGTGGAGAAAAATAAATTGGGCAGACGCGGTGAGTACTATCCCTTAGTACAAATGAACATAAACAAGATGCAAGAATGCAAAGCCAGCATCTGCGGCCAGCTATAATTTTCTGTGATTAGAGACTAAAACGAAATGTAAAACAACATCCCAGAGTGTCAAATTAGCGAAAAAAGTCATGAACAACATAAAAAAAGAGGATTTTTGAGAGTCTAACAACTCCCTATAAAAATGATGAAAATCAAAAGCGGATTCATCTTGGTATTCAAACGAGTTTTCTGCTTAGCTTCCCCTTGCACCCGCTGTTTGATTTCGTAAGAGGGCACCGGGTGGGCTTTGTGAGGTGCAGACAGGGCCCCAGGCAGCCCCCTGCTCCCCCAGGGACAAGGCACCCAGGCAGCACAGCACCCACAGCCCTGCAGCATCCTTGCCCGGGGCTGCCTCCCCCACTCGCCCTTAGCATCCAAACCCAAGCGACGATGCACAACTGAGGGTTTTACAGACAGGAAACATTGCAAAATGAGCATTTATCCAAGAGCAATAACACAATATACTGCAAAATATTAAAAGTGCTTTAGTGGAGATCTCCAGGAAAATAATTTGAGGTTAGAGTGTTCCTCCATCCAAACCCAGATACCCTAGCAGACACCACCACAGCACTCTGGCTGAGGTCACCAGGAGCAACGCCACGTGAGAGGTGACGCAGTACCTGGCCTGCACATGCAACTGTATGTTTTCCACTGAGAACAAGCCAAGTCCAAGGCTAGAAATATCTGATGAGCTCAGAAGAGGAGCCAGGCTCACCCACGGGGAATGATCAGTCCAAAAGGAACAGTCTTTTAGAAACACAAGGGTTCAAAATAACCTTCTCGAACTCCGGTAGATGGAGTGTACAGCCAGATGTGTACATACTACACATACAAATCCACATTCTACTCGTTTCCTCTGCAATCACAAACATGCACAGCAATGCAATAATCCTAGCCAAGATGCACTGCTGCAGCAGGGCACGAAGTGGTATGTGGGCAAAGTGCCTCCGCAGGGAAACAGAAGACCGATCACTGGCTTGTCATCTGTACTGTGCCACAATCAAAAGTCACCTGGCATGCACTTGTACCTCACCTGAAGGGAACCCTGACACCAAGGAAGTCTGTGGGGGTTTGGGACAACAGTAATCCCCTCGATGCCCTTAGGAACTGCCTGCTTCTGAATCTCATTCTGCCCAGGGTGCTGCAGCAAGGCTGGGACGCCAGCCTGGAAACGACTCCACATTCTGAGCTCTCACCCAGGCAGCTGCATGGCTTCATCCCCCGCCCTAAGACCAAGCAAGCTCTATCCTGGAAATAATCAGGACTTGTCTTCCCCAGGAGGCTGTGAACAACCGCTTGCTCTAATGAACATTTCGACCTCCTCAATTTCTAGCCAAAATGTATTTCTGGCCAGCTCATCCCCACAGCAATACACTGCCCATAAGCATTTAGCTTCAGGTTTGGAGCCTTGCTAGCAGATGAAGATGCATCTGCTTCCCTGCAGATAAACAACTCTACTGAGGAGGCTCCAGACAACACATTAATCCTTCTGAAGTCAGTTGTAATTTAAGGTCATTAAACAAGTTTAAATTTAACAAACCCCATGCAGAAAGCTGGTGCAAGGGGTTCCTATGGACTGTTGCATTTATGAGCACATCTGTGCATCAGGCTACTTCCCAACACAGTTCTTCATTATCCCAGGATCTAGGGAAAGGAGCCATTGAGCTCTGCAGTCAGAGTCAAGGAGAGGTGATACGAAGAGATGCGCTTGCTCTCCTTCTTCCCTCCTATTCCACACACCCCCTTTTGTAGGACAAGTGGTTGGGTATCGAAGCAGCAGGACCTTACGCTACCAATTTCTGAAGCTTCAGCAAAGTGTTTGCCCTGAGTCCCCACCGAGGAGTCTGAGCAGAAGCTACAAGTACAGAGTTGAAAACTCACTGTCACGATAAAGGCCAAAGCAAGCCATGGAGGCCGCTTGTTTCATTTAGCAGAGGAAGAGGCGGTATTAGGATTAAAGCTGTTTCTGAGCAGCAGATGGCTGGGGCAGTGGGTCCCACAGCAGAGGAGAGGTGTCCTGCCTCAGTTCAGATGGGTAGGTGGTGGCTCAGGACCCAAGAGCTCAAAGGGAAGCAGCACATGGTGCATAACTTCATCAATAAGGGTAGTTCGGAAGCAGGAGCCAAATCCAGTTTTATACGGAAACGTTACTCAACCAGAGGACTTGAATAGTTTTGCCTTATTTTGAGAAGAAGCTCCCAGGCCAGCAACCTATGCACCTGTCCTATATTCATGGCCGTCACTACAACAGCTTGTCCTCCCATGCCCACTCCCTAGTGACGTCAAAGAGCTACAAAGGCTTCTGCACATGTCCATCCCTAACCAGCCCCAGATACCTACAGAAACAGCTATGCTTTTAGTCCATATCTCTTCATGCACCAATGATGGACTAACTGCATGGGAGCTAGCTCCTCATTTACACTGGTTGAACTGGTATTAGAGTGGAGATTTCAGAGAGCATGGAGCTCTCTGAAGCCTCAACGGAAAGACCCTGCCTTCCTTCATCCCTTTCACCTTTACATATGGCTGCCAAGGGTCTTGACAGGTAACTTTTGTTGGTTTATCGCCTTCAGAGGGCAAGCGCATAGAGTATCAAAATTAGTCTAGAACTGAGGTCCATCCAGGGAGCAAAACCTCTCCTTAAAGAGAGAAGCAACCTCCAGCAAAAAATCAGAGATGACAGGCCTGAAGGATCTCGTGAGGCCATTTGACTTGCCAACCTGTTGATGCTTAAGCCTAGGGCAATGCCTAACCTTTCTCACCCAAGTGTACCTCTCAATTGCTAACACTTTCAGTTTTAGCTGACAGTCTCTCCTTGTTTCTTAACCTTTCATCCAGCAGCAATATCAGTAATTACAGATTTTTCTTATGTTAAGCTCCAGTACAGTTGAAGAGGAATCAAAGCGGGAGGTTACAAAAATCTGGCTATGTCATCAACCTAGTTCAAGACACAGCAAGTCTCTGAACTTACTTTACTGTCACAAGACTCTGATATAAGCTTTTCCAGGAGAAAACTACTGGAACTCAGGAGAAAAAACACTGTGCAAAAGCCCTGCACCATGCCCTTGAACCTGGCACCAGCATCCTCAGTGAATTCTTTTTGGGATGGACACCCCAGGGACAGACCAAGCTTTGAAGAGACCCCACCATGACTGCAGAACATCACTGAAAGACCACAAACGCATCTCTTATCTGTGGGTTTGCCCAGGAGGCTGCACATCACTGAAGGCACAGCTTGCCTCTCTCAAAGCAGGATGCAGTGAAGAGCACGGCTGGTTTCAGCAGCAAGAGCGTAAGGCCTCTTTACAACATAAGGACTGGGATACTTGCTGAGGCCAAAGATCTTTCTGGCCCAGCATCCCAAGGTGAATTTGTCCAGTCTTTGAGCTCATATAAACTCTGGATACCCACAGTGATGAGGAGTCATCAGGAACCACCTCCCACAGGTTGTTTGAAGTCAATGCCTGCTGGCCCTTGTACTGTGACAGACAGCAAACAGTTGTGCCCTGTATGGTCCCTCCAAGCCACACATGGTTTTGCAGGTTTTTATCATACCCTTGCCCCCCCGTCGTCTGTTTTCCAGGCAGTGTGAGCTCTCTTTTGTGTGCACCTCTAAAGCTCAGCCCTGCTGCTGGTGGTACAGCAGTCGCAGCTGCTCACCCTGGGGTGTCACCCATGCAGAGAGGGACCACCATGGTCCTGGGAAGGATGGGACATCTGGGTGTCAAAAGAAGTCTCATTAACTAAAAGAGACTTAAGATGACAATGGTTAGATACAAAAATAATAACCTATGAAAAAAATCTATTCGTCTTTTCTTATTTTAGCTGCGTAACAGCAGCCCAAAGATATGGCTGCATGAGATGCTCAGCAGCACTCCGTGGGAGGGGTGGGAGCAGCAGTTGTAACCTGTCCTTCAGGCTGTTCCCTACCAAAATAAAAGTTTCACTCCCTTCAGACATGAAATCCACCATTTACTTCACACGCATGCTTCACTATCAAATTTGAGCCCTTATAAAAACAAGCATGGTGGGACAGACTAGCACCCTCCTGTTTGGGAGGCTGGACTGGGCAGAGGCACCAGCAGGTCTCGCTTTCCTGCAGTATTTGCTGGAGTATCTCTCAGCCTGACCTGCAACCACCATGGCAGAGGGAGCCACCACCAACATCCCCCAGGGGAGAAGGCAACAGGTCTCAAGGGTTTTACATGGGAGACAGAAAGCCAGAAAAGTTGCTCCAAGTCCAGTGCTTTCATCGGAAAAGGGAAGGCTATTTTTTGCTCTGATAGATCATAGTGACTAAATACAGAGTGGTGGGAACAAAAGTTTTAAATAGCATTTTCCACTAATGACTTGGTCTTTTATCATTTCCATTTTTCCACCTCTGCAGGAACACCATCCCACAGCCGCAGGGAGCGAGGGGCAGCCCGCAGCCTCTCCAGGGAAGCAGCGCATGATGGTGCTTGCACAGTGCCAGGCAGGGGAGAACGTCAGATCCCAGCTGAGCTCTCAGCACTTCACTCTATAAATACAAACTTCATTTGGAACTATAAATATCCCTAATTTACACTTTTGTTTTAAAAAAATAAAAATCTTGAAAGACTTCCATCAGATAGTATTTTGCACTTATTTTTTTTCCCAGCAATGTGGAAGTCTCCATAGCGGTTATTCTTTCTCTTTTCCTTAACAACAGAAAGTTTTCTTCAGCCCCCAGGAAATCCTTCTACATAGAAAAGTAAGAATAAAGGAAAATGCTTCATGGGCAAAAAAAGCAGAGCACTACAGAAGCATTTTTGTATTCTCTTAATCAAGAAGAACTTAAGTATTAACAAGCTACAAATGGTAGAGAACTAGTTTCCCACACTTTTCTTTCCTCCACATTAGGCTCTGTTAACCTTTAAAATACAAAAAAATAGCATTTCATACTGTAAATTACTTTCATTGATGTGTCTTGAAGCCCCAGTGAGCTACACCGAGGTTCCCCAGCTAGCCGGACTGCAGGAGCACCTTTAACACGCAAAAAAAAAAAATTCCACACTTTTCCATAAGCGTGACCATACCCTCCTCCTTTCAAGCCCCAGTTACAATCCTAGTAATTCGGTGAGACTTTTTAAACAACATCTTGAGCATAAAATCCAGCAGTTTATTCCTGGCAGAAGAGCAACGAGGGAAAAGATGTGTGCGCACCAACTTTTTGAATTAATTGGGGTCTGATGCCACATGGAGCTATGCCACATGCGAGCAGAGCCGTATGTGTGACCAATTAGCATTTCCCCTTGTTCCCCAGGCACGGAGAAACATTTCTGCGCTTCCCCGTCGGTAACAGCAGCAGCGACCACGTTGCAAAGCCATCCACGCGGCACACAGAACTGATGGCTCGCTTAATTAAATACACCACTGAGCAGTGGCGAGGGTTTCATGGGGTATTGACAGGCAAAGGAGAAAGGAACGCAGAGTATTGTGCTATTTCAAATTTACTTTCACTGCAATATATATAAACCATGTCCCTAATGGCACTGGTGTTTGGTTTTTTGGCTTTTTTTTAAACTATTGTATATAAAGAAACTCTACACGGAAGAGCTATGCTCACAGAAAATAGGTTTAAACTCAGGTATAATCCCATCCTGAGCTACCTAGAAGAGAACAGGCAGCAGCATCCTTTTCTGCAACGAATATCTCGGGATCTACTCTCCTCTTACAGGGTAAGGTGCTTCACGCAGCACAGAATTGAACATTGAGAGCATTTAAGGAGGGGAAACAGTTTCATGCTGGCACATCCCACCTCGAGTCAAACAGGTGTGGAACTTACTTTATATGAAAGCCTTGCATATTGAGCAAAATGCGCATTTCTTTACAAGAAAACACCCCAAAATCACCCAATTAGAATAGTGGGTATGCCATGGACATCATCTCAGATTAATTCTTGCTTGTTAAGAGTTTTCTTCAACCTTAAAGATGCACCCTTGCCACAGACACCTTCAATGGCAGCACCGTACGCTGTCAGTGAAAATCAGTGTTGACATCTACACTTTTAACCGAAAATGCAATTTACAACTAATGTACTTCCAGATGAAAGAAATCTAGTTATCTTTTATGAAAGCAATTATTTAAGCTATCAGAAATAAAACAAAGCAGTAACATGTTTGACAAGTGACATGCCCCAAAACGGGCGAAAAAAAGTAGGTAATACCTTTTTTTTCCCCAGCAGCCTACGTTAAAAAAAAGCAAGAGGAAGAGGAGGGAGAAAAGCCCCCATCTATTTGGGCATAAATTAAATTGACACATTCAATATCATCTGCATTAGGAAGCACAACACTTTTAACTGACAAACAATTCAAGCTACAAGAGAGCCCTTCCCACTTCCCCAGCATTCAGAAAGGCACGTTAATACTGGGGCTGCAACAAAATGCTGCGATGTTCCCTATCCGGTAGCTTAGCAACTGTTTTTGTTTCTTAAGGCTTGCCTGAGAAAGAGGGGCAAGAGGGGGATGAAAAAGCATGGAGGAAGCAAATGTCATGTTTGGTTTCTGTCTGAGCAGCTGACACGTGGTCGTTACGGCCGGGAAGGACGCAGCGTTCACAGAGGAGCTCGGGAATCGGCGGGTGGCCATCCCAACCCAGCAGCTTCGCTGCCTCCCTGTCCTCGAAGACACGGCGAAATCTCACCGCATCCAGAGCGCAGCCAAAGTAGAGCGAATGCATTATTTATCACCAGAAGCTTGGGGGTTGGCGGCGGGGCGTGTTGGGGGGAAGATGCTCAGACTCCCTTCCTGCCTGTAGCTCTCCAGTTCTTTGGCCACATCTAAATTCTTCCTGCTTAATCTCTGCTGCCTGCTTCAGAGGGGAAGAAAAGCCTGACTAACAAACACCAGAGCCTGCCCAGGCCCAGCCAGCCTCTGCTTCCTCGGAGCGAAGGGACGGCAGACCTGCCACCAGCGTGACAGCCTGCAACCGCCCCCTCTCACTTCCAAAGATATACATACTATTACCAGAATATTTCACCTGAACAGCCTTAATAAAATACGAGGGGATATTAACTAAGCTGTAAAAATCTATAAAAATTCTGCTTTACAAGAGATATTTACCTATGAATCAGCAGTTGGGTTAATTCATTATTCAGTAGGCTTGTTATTTACAGTGTATTACAGCTTTGTAAATTATTTATATGCGCTTGTCTCTGTCTGTGCATGATTTTCCCTTAAGAGACAAGAAATGTTTATTATCTCCCACACAGGGAGGTTGTTTCAGTCAGAGGTAGGATATTAAAGCATCCGATGCTCCTCTCCAGCTTTCTTCTCATCGACGTCCTGTTGCGCCGCCGTTTGCGGCTGCAAACACACCGAGCACGAGATCCCAGGGAAATCCACCCCAGCATCTGGGAGCCTTCAACTCCAAACCACAGCTTTTTTGCACCAATAGGTGATCCATTTAGACAGCAGCTACCCTGGGGCCGCCGCCAGCTGCAGTTCTGGGAGGAAAAGAAAGTTTAAATTTTGTTTCATGTCGAAGTGTGAATACCCACAGTCAAATCGGATTCTTAACAGGGAACTTTTTAGCTGCTAATGGTAGGTCATTAAAATCTGCTGCCTAATTGGCAAGCACATTAATTTTATGTAGCAGATGCCAAGAAAACCATCGGAGGGGCCTGGTCTCCATCCCTCCAGGTGGAAGGCTTTTCCGTGGCTATGGGCCAGCTATGGAACATGCAAGCTCTGCAGCACCGCTGTCCAGATCCACCTGTTTTGGGCACCCAGCATGAACCACAGAAACATTAAAAGCTCTCTTAGATCCAAATAATGTCTACAGGAGCTCAGTGGATTTTTACAAGCATCCTAGAACCGGTTGGCTACCCAGCTCCCACTGGTACCAGCTGCAGAGGAGTACTTCACAGTCCTCACATAGCTGTAACAAATAGGGCTTGGCACCCATGTCCCTTGAAAAGTGACTCCGGTGACCTCTCTGAACCCATCTTGCCTTTGCTTAGCAAACCAGCAGAAAATAACGTTTAAACACTTGGGGTTTTTTTTTTGGTTTGTGGTTTTTTTGGTTGTTTTTTTAAGGCATCTAGCACATTTAAGACTTTTCATCAATTAAGCCTATGTTTCTGTATTAATTCCAACCCCCCATGCAAATGCAACTTGGTGCCCATCCAAGATAAGCAGTTTGTAGTAAACATGAGCCATGGCATTTGCCGTTCCCAACATAAAAATACGTGCAGATGGATGTGTCCTAAGCCACATCGTTAGCTCAGAGTATGCCTGGCCTGTTCAGCAAGAATAAAAACACATTTAGAGCAGGAACGCTAACAACAGTAAACAGCACGTTGTAATACTCCTATCCACTGATACAAGTGAAATACTTTTTTTTAAAAAAAAAATCAATATAACTTGAAGTTTGAAAAAGATTGATTCTGAAGATCTCTCTTGCTGACTTGAGTACTGATGAGAGACCTCAAAAAACAGAGTGAATGAAGAGAAAAAGGGTGGATGAGCTTCACTGCAAATAAAGGTACCACAAAGGTACCATCAAGGCAGAGAGCGTCCAGGAAGGAGCAGCCAAAAGGACTGAGGGGGCAAAGCAGAGATGCAGAGGACTGCTACTGTGACCCCATGGGGCATCTCTAATGGTGGTGGCAATCAAAGAGCAAACTTGCTCAACCAAATCGCAGGAGGACCAGGCCTTGACAGCTCCAGAGTGCCAGACGTGCCCTTTCCGACCCGGAGACAGGCTGTGAGCAGCTTGCCTTGTGCTGGCGCGTGCCACAGCAGCTTTGCGAGGTCTCACACCACCCATGTCTGCAAAGTGCCCACGTTAGGGTGGAAAGTTAAGCCATACAAGAAAATGACTGGAGCTCTGTTTAACTCGATTAAATATTAAGAATGTTTCTATGTAAAGTCAACATTAAATCGCTAATTGCATTACCAATTTTTTAAATACTATTGGCAACGTCAGGCTTAATTTATGTCAAGCCACACCAAGGAAGAACTGTAGTCTTTTTATACCCACTAAAATGACAAAATTTCTGACCTCAGCGAGGTCGGTCACACAGTTACTGTTTCTTTTTCACAATTTACTGATCGTAGAAAGTTAATGAAACTGCTTATAGATAGGATGAAAAAATAATTTTCTCCCTTTTGAATGAAGTTAATGCATTTCCCTCCTATATCAGAAGCCACAGGGGCCCAGAGATAGCCAATTCTTCACTCTCACAATCAAGAGTTCCTATCTTTAGGTCTTAAAGAACACTGGTTTGTTGTCTTGTCATCTTTTCCTTAGTAAATGCTCAAAATGCAGTTATTTTACACATTTTGATGATGCTACAGTTTCTCCATTCATAACTGACTTTCCAAGATAACAAAGATTCCTATTAACAGAAGCTTGCTTTTCCCTCAGCTGCCTGAAAAGCAGATTTATTAGAAATATCTTCAGTGGCTCAAAGCCTGCACTTACATCTGGACAACAAATTTTTCAGCGGGGCACATGCATGAAAGCAATACAGCTGCAAGATCAAGACCAGAATCTGAAGCAATGATTTGTGTTGGTTGTTTTTTAAAAAAAAAAATCAAGAAATAGTATTCTCAAACCACATCATAAATACATTTTCTTACTCTCTCAATTGAAGATCCCAAATACTTCTATTCATTATTTGTTAGCAGAAATGGGATTTTAGCCTCTGTTTTAAAGAGAAAACTTTTTATAAAAGGTTTGGTGACAAAGTTGTACAGCATTCAAGCCACTGACCTGGACCAAGAAGGTGACTTCTGCATGCAGGAGCTCAGCAGTCACTCTGCAAGAAGGTACTGCACTAGTTCGGGCTTTCCAAATAGTTTTTCAAGTCTGAGAGGATGAAGCTAATTGAAATCTGATAAAGTGGGGAACTTCCTTGGGTTTTCTTGCTTATGAAGAAACAATGAGATCCACTAATCCTTAGATTTTTAGCAGCATCATATGAACAGGCAATCAGTCCAAATTTTTCACATTCTGAACTTCCTCATTAGAAGAGCAGTCCTAATACAATGGACAGTATTTCTTGTGTGCATCTGATACACTTCAGAGAATTATATTTCAGTAGAGCTTTGCAAATGCTGTTTCTGTGCACAGTAATTGAATTCCAGTTTCCTTCCAAAGAGCGTTTGAGACAAAATCACAAGCAAAACAACAGTAATTAATATATCAAGAATGCTACAAATCTTAACACAGACATACAAATCTATGTAACTTATTAAATATGTATGCACGGACACCGGATTTATTTTTCCTGGCTAAGAAAGAAGGAACACCAAATCCAATGCAACACAGCCCCTCTTCCTTAGTATATTTTATGACTACCAGCCCATGAGAATCACTTTAATAAATACAAATGCAAAACCCAAGATTCAAGTCAATTTTTTAAATGAAGGCTGTTACTTGCTGATCTAAACCATGATTAAACCCAGTGGTTTAAATCTATCAAGCCTAACACAGTTAAGAGGTCTGACGCAAGCCTGTCCGTCGCTAGCTCATCACTGCTGTGCCTTTCTTGCCTTACTGTTTTTAAGCAGAAGGGGTGAAATCCTGACTCCGGAGGAATCGGTGGGATTTTCAGCATCCTTTTTCACGCTCATTGCTCAAGGATTGCCTGGGAAGCCGGCGACCCAGCCTCAAGCCATGCACAGAGCTCCCAGCCAGCCCCTGGCATCAAATCCCTCAGCCCTGACATCGGGGAGGATAATTCAGCTCTCGTGGCAAGGAGGCGGCTTAGCTACAGATGTCATGGCCAGCCAGAGAGCCAGGCCAAAACTGTGAGTGGGGTGGAGGAGGGCGAGGGGAAGTTGCCCACCGCTCCCTGTGGATGCACTTACAAGCATTTCTCCAAATGCAGAACAAACCACAGACCTTGTGCCTACTAAGACAGAAGCACCATAAGCACCCAAAAATCGAGCAGCCCCCTCCTAAGACACGGCTGCATGCCTGCTCACAATCTGTAAACTCAAAAGCCCAGAGCCAGGCACCTCAGCAGAGGACATTCTGTGCAACTGCTCTGCTGCTTCTTAATAATGCTCCAAAACTAAGGAGGGAACTAAATTGTGCTTTCCTCTCTGCCTTCCCTATCCCCCATGTGTAACACCCTCCCCCTTGCAGCTCCCTTCCTGGGACCTGTTTTGGTATTTAAGCTCTGGGTGGGCTCTGGTTTCTCACTGGGAACAGGAATCATTCAACTGTCCTTGGAGAAAACCTGGTTTCCCAGCTGTGTGTATCCACTGGGTATCTGCAGTGCAGAAGACTCTGTAAGCAAACAGAGAACGATGCCAGCTCTTCCCCCTGCAATCTGGTCCCTATTAATTTAAAATTATTTGAAAACTCCAATGAAATATTGAATTAAAATGTAATTGCAGGGGTTGGGAAAGGTTGTGGCACTAAAGCTCTTATGAGGCTGCTTCATCTACATGACATTTTGGCAGCAATTACCGCCAGCTACGCAACTGAAGTGTGGAAGCTGATAACCAAAGGGAGAAAGATGCCAAAGCTGCACATTTTGGAGCACCACCCCACCTTGTAAGATAACCGTGCAGAGCCAGGACACCTCAATATACCAGTCTTAAGCTTCCCCCGCGGCGTAAGCCACTTCATATAAAGGAAGAAGCATTCCAAACCCAGCAAAACAGTGTAAAACCAGAAAAAACTGCTCCCAGTTGGTTTCAGCATGCCATCTAAGACTCAAAACATGCAATGTTCTTGCTTCACCCCTATGGGCACACTTTGGCAAGCATTTCCCTTGGAGGTACAGTGTGCCATAGGCACTCTCTCTTGTCCCGGTTATTTTTACTCCACATTGACTCCTCAGCCTGGTTCACCACACAGCCACAACGAGGAAAGCAGTGGAGCAGAGGCAGCTTCATCTGATGGAGAGAAATGATCTTTAAGCCATGGCCTGAAACAGCGTGGGCAGACACTGAGTTAGATCCATGTTCTCCTGCTCCTATTTCATATTCATCATCATCCAGCAGCAGCCACCAACACACTCCCTCCGCTCTCCTTGGAGCTCAGCCATGCACGGCTGTCCTGCTCCTTCCCCAGCACGTGGCATTTCCCCTTGCCAGGCTGTGCCTAAACCCCCTGTGCACCCACCAGGGAGCACAGCTGCAGGAATAACTCCACACCACGGCTGCACATCCCTTTCCTACCGCTCATCACAGCTGTGCTTCTCTGGTGGGTACCGTGGCATTACAGGTGGGTACTCTGCTGCACCTAGGTCGCACCCTGCACGTGCTGCAGCAAGAGTTAGCAACTGGACAGCAAATATATCAAACATTATGTACAAGGCCCAGTGTAGGAACACAAAGCATTTCTGACCTCCCCAGCATCAATCTGTGTTTCACATCAGCACAGACAATAGCTCGCACAGAAGCCTGAGAACATCTGCACACCCGCCGTTGGCTGCATGTATAAATAGAGACTGGCCTGCTCAACGGACACTGCATCCTACAGCAGCTCAAAGTAACGCAATATCCTCTCACCAAGCCACCAGCCTCTCCCTCAGACACCCATATAAAGATGCCTTTGCAGGATTTTTCTTTTTTTTTTAAATAAATATCCCACAACTCCAGCAGAATAGAAGAAAGTTGTAAGTCAGCAGATCCCACACAAGCCTCATGTTTCAACCAGGATGCTCTGCCCACAGCTCACTCCTGGCATCTCTGCTGCTAAACTGGGACATGGGGAACCAGCCAGACTCCTGTGCCACTTTGCCACATCCCTAAATAAATCCTCATCACCAACTAGCATCTCACTGGAAGGCAGCGGGGTGCCACCATGGCACACTGTCCCGCCAAGCAGAGGGGTCAGGGAAGCACCGCTGCAGGCTTGCCCTGCTCCAAACCCGTCCCTGTGCACCCACCAAGAGCTGGCCCGAAGATGGACACTGGGCTCAACCCACCCGGGGTCCCTGGTCAGGGGGACAAGTCCTGCACACGCTGTTACTCCACTACGTGCAAGACGGGTTGGCTGCAACTCCTCTTTCATGTGCATTTGCCAAAAACACCGTGGTGGTTGTTTTATTCAGCCTCAAGGAACACAAAGACATTTGCCAAAGATACGGCAAATGTACCACTTGTCCAGCTAAATATATTAAATCCTATCTCTTCAGGAAAAAGCAGGTCCCGAACCCAAATTAATCAAAGTCTATCAAGCCTCTAAACAACAAGGGCCCCCCTCTCAGCCCCTAGCTCTCCACCAGCCCAAGAAGGATGCTGAAGTCTTCACAGAGATGGATCTTTATTTATAGACACATTAGCATAGAGGACTTCGCTGTACAGTAAGTCCCTGCGAGACAGGGTCCGAGGCGACACCAGCCACAGACAGTTATTGATTATGAGTCAAAATGAAGAACGGTCTGTTTTGAACTGAACAATTTTATTACAGTCTTTGCTACTAAGACACGGTGGCTCTCAAGACTGGCTTCAGTAAGCAAATCTCCAGGCTATCTGTCAAAGGCAATGCCAGCATATTATTCTATGGGGTTATTCAAGTGACCTTAAAGCAACTGTATGGACCTCTGATATTTGTGCAGGTCAAAGACTGTCTTCATACATTCTGAAGACATATAGTAGGTATACAGCATTGTGTCAGAAGATTAACTTTTTTTTTCTTTTTCCTAATGAAAGTATTTTAGACCATTTAGTCATCAAAAACATGGAAAGCTAGTTGAGAAGTACCGAGACACAATTAACCTCACTTAAACGTTTGTGCTTTCTGCACCCACAAAGGCATCACCCAACTTGACGGAAAGTATCTCCCCAAGCCCAGTAACCTCAGTCCCCAGAGCTGGTGATTTCACTTGGCTGGGCACTAACACCCGTTTCATCAGACCAGGATCATTTGCCAGAGTTAAACTGAATTCCCAACATGACATAGAAACTAAATAGAATGACGCAACTGCCATATATCACCACTTTTAACAACATGCCCGGGTGTAGCGTTAGTATGACAACAGCTCAGCTTCGGCTCTTCACTCTCACGTCGAGGGCATTTATTTAACACCTGTCTTATCTGCTAAGCCCGGTCCATATCCACCCACCCATATGAACAGATTTCTGCACAGCACAAAGGAGTGTTTTTCCACTAACTTGTCAGCCTTCCAAGCAGCAGTTACACCCAGGTAGGCAATAAAGCCATGAGCCTGCTCACCAAGAACTCTTCCCACCTGCCAACAGATGCTTAGAGTAACATGATGAATATCAGACAACCAACTCGTGCGCCAACATTCAGCTAAGCAGCTGCTTCTCACCCTTCTAATAAAAAAAGCCAACAACAACAAGGCAGTTCATTCCTTTCTGGATCTGATGGCAAACGGTATTAGTACTCCAACACAGCAGCTTTCCAGATAATACACCCACTCTGTTGCCGTAATACCTCAGCAGAAAAATAATCATGTCCATTGAAACTCTTGCAGTTCAGGCCTAATCCCAAGTTGTTGCCTCGTGCAGGTGAGGAAACACGTGCTACGCAGGCTGGGATCTGTCTCACAGCTGAGGTCACAGCAAGCACATCCTCACCCGTGGGATAAATGACATCCCAGCGGCATTTCCCGCAGCAGAGGGGCAGGAGAGCAGCCTTCATCCTCCCAAGGAACGGACAAAGAGGGTGCAAGCGTAACTTACTCCCAAAAGAGAAATGTGTGACTAACCTATCTTGCCAAAGCTCACACGTTTGTCTACATCTTTCTGGCTACAATTATCTGGCAATTTGGTATTTAGAGGAAACCAGCACAGCAACTAGAGCTTGGAGCTCTGAAAGGCTTTGGAATGAACTCTGCACAAAGGACCTTCAGGGATTCACAGCGCTCTTGCTTAACCAGCACATTCACTTTTCAACTTCTTTGCTTGTGAACTTTACCCAAACTAATTTGATAATTCAATTTTTCTTCTTTGTTTCTCTGTAACATTGATTTTTGCTTTCTCACTCATGACTGAGCATGTTTAAAAAAAAAAAAAAAAAAGAAGATAAAATAACAATCCATCAACTGTAAGAAATACACTACTGTTTTGTTCCTGCAGTTCCCAACTGGTACATTCTCTTCCTTCAACCACCCGCCATATTCAGAAAAGCAGATGGCGTCATTCAAACAAAATTAACATAGATAAGAGCATGCTAACTTTTTATGCCTTATGACTATCATCTTTATGATTTTGATTTGAAAGTGCGAAAACTATACCGGATCTAAGGTAGTATAAAGTGCATCATGGGAGAAGGATTAACAAACATCCTTCCACTCCTACAGTGAATGCAGATTCCACTAACATTTTGCAGACCTATAGCTTTAATATTAATGTGATTGAGGTTGGTCACAGTTTGGGAAAAGAGAATTTTTCCTTTTGCAGCAAACATCAAGGGCGGTGCATTTATGTATGATTATGAGCACACAGCAGGGGAAAGTGTGCAACACAAATGTACACCGGTCTGCATCACAAAATCCTAGAGCCAAGATGCCTTGCAAAAATTCACTGGCACTGGGGGTGAGGGAGTACTGAATGCGCATTTTAAAAATATTCAGCTAGAACTGTATTTACCAACACAGCATTAACACTCTGAAGTGAATAAAATAGATGGACAGACCGTGGCACTTTCCGCCCTTCGATATGCTGGGGAAAAAAAAAGAAAAAAAAAAAAAAAAAAAGAGGCGCAAGGGTAGGTAGGGGGGCAAGGGATCAAGAGAGAAACCCCTCCAGGTCAGACAAGACATTCATCCCTTCCTGAAGTCTCCTTCTCTGTAACACCAATGTCACCACAGGTCCTCAAACTGCAGATGTCCATCCCACACCAGGAGCCATCATAAGGGATGCTCACTGCCCCGCAATCTTGTTCGCAGCCCATCCACGTCTCGCCCAACAAGCGACTGCCGCCTGTGGAGAAGGCGCTGCGTGTGTTTGTTTTTCCAGTAATGGGGAAGTGGAGAAAGGAAAAGACTCAAAGTCATTGCAAAGGCACATCTGAGAATGCAGCTTTGCACAGAGATGTTACGATACACGGAAAGCAGCCGAACTCATTTTTGAAAGCATTTTTCCTCCTTCTAAAGGTTCTGCTGCCATCCTGGCAAAGTGTACCCTTGTCAGTCAGTGGCTAACCTTGTCAAGGGGAAGAAAAGGCTGAGAAGTGACAGGTTTGACAACCTGTCGGATGCCTGGTGCTCTGCTCTCCTCCTGATCTGATCACTATCAAACATTAAACCGCTGTTCCTCCACACAGGAGTGCAACTTGATGCTTGCAAGCCTCAGCCAAGAAAGGTAGAAAGGCTGGTGAGCTGCCAAGATCCTTGCTTTGTCCCTTCCTTGCACGTTCTAGACTCCCCTTTTACAATCTGATCGTTCAATGTGTCACACCGGGAGCAGTCCCATAGGAGTCCCAAATCGGTCACTGAAATTGCCATCGGTTTTCAGGAAAATGAGAACTAGAGGCGAGTGACGGAGCTGTAACATCTGAAAGCAGAGCTGGGTGACAACTGCCTGGCTGCCAGTCTGCACAATCTACCTTGCAAATCAAATCCCAAACTTGGAGAAACCCCAGATGGACCATAATCTCCCCCATCGCCTCAGAAAAGGAAAAAAGCCCACTCCCATGCCTCATGTACTGAAAACCCCAGCACACTGCACATCATTCACTCAGTCTTTAGACACCCACTGAATGAGATCATCTAAACATAAGGACTCTCTTTCTCTGTGTTCAGGAGGGGATAGAATATTTTAATTCATCTCTTCCCTCCACACACAAAACCTCTGCTTTTCCGGAGTGGCTTTCAGGATTCATGAGCAAAAGCAGCAGCACTGACTGTAAAACACTGCTCTTTATGCTCTTTAATTCTACTGACACTGCAAGAGTTGAAGGCTGAATAGTCAGGAGGAAAAAGCATCTTGCAATCAGGAGCTTAGCTACAGCGAAGCGAAGTTGGAGCTGTAGTGTGTATTTGAAGAGGCCATTTAGCCAACAGATGCCAAGGACAGACTACAAGTAGCACTTACATTGTTCTTTCATAGTGTTCGTATTTAACTTACAGCAAGATGGTCTGCTAGCTTCCTGGTTCCCAGTGGGCTTAAGTCAAAACTTGCATCTGGTTAATTTGTTTCATTAAGACCTTCTCAGCAACAAAAGCAAGATGCCTGCTGCAAAGCCCAGCTGCTCCAGCTCATCCTTGCCACCTAACAGTCAAGTTGACTTAAGCAAAAGGCAACTTGGGGACTTCTGCAGGTCTGAGGAGATGCGTTACCTCTTCTCAGCCTTCTCTGTGAAAATGCAACTGGAAATGTAAAACAGGCACAGGAACAATACCCCCCCCAAAAAAAAAACCCACAAACCAGTCCTCCAGTTGTACCCTGCAAGCTCAAGGAGGCATGACCGGACCTCCACAGCACTCAAAGCACGGCCTTGCCCAGCCCACCTTAACAGATGTGAAGTGGGGCAACAGGTCAACCACCTGCTGTCTGTTCGGGTACTACTGCTGCCCCCAAAACACCTGCTGGGTGGGCACAGGGCTGCAGCACCTGCGGGGCAGGAGGGAACGGCTGATGCCTGGGCTGCTCCTGCTCCCAGGCATGGGCAGGTAATGAGAAGCAGAGAGACCTGTCGAGGGGGAGTGGTGGTGCTGCCGTGTGACAGCACAGGACAGCGAGGCTTGCTCTGTAGGGAGCTGTCGTCCTTTAGATAAGGCCAAACAATCTAACTCCAAATACCAGACAAGCTTTCAGGAATATATAAATCCTTTTTCGGGTCTTTGTAGCTTGTTTGCCTGAAAACTTGTCTGTTGGATTTTTTTTTTCCCTTCCCCCCCCCCCCCCCCCCTCAAACCGAACACAAGACTTCCAAATGCATTCATCTAGAACTGCTGTTTCAGCACTCCAGATCCTGCAGCCTGGGACATCACCCACATGCAGGCAGGGCAACGCTGCCCCTTCCTCCTCACCTCGGCTCCCCCAAACGCTGCATGTGGATGCAGAGATTTCGCACCCCAACACTCGCCCACCTGCCATGTTTTGCTGTTTTGAATAGAGACAAAAGCAAATTTGTGCAAAGTCTAAAATTCAGCTCAGGATTTGGGGAACAAAGTACAACAGTGAGAATATTTTTCCCTTTAAAAATTTCACATCTCGCATCGCTTATGGACTCCCAGGGTTGCTCCCTTGCAAAAGACAGCTCACTGCTCGCTTAGCTTTAAGGATCCTCCCTCTCTTTTTACATTCCAAGGAAAGGTTTCTTTTTAAACAAATAAAAACTAAGGCTTTTAAAGACTGATTTCCCTCTTCAAGGCAGTAAGGAGATAGATTCCTTTTAGCATGCTTCATGCTTGAAAAGGTTACAGTGGCCTTTCAAAATACCACATGCTGTGCATTCTGTATAGCATTAATGACTTGGAGGATGCACTGATACTTTCTAGTACATCTTAACCTTTTAAAATTGGGCCTTCATTGTCTTACCTTAATAAGCAGTTTGTTCACCTTATGTCATTTACGTCTCGCAAAGGCCACCCTGGCTGAAAATATACATTAGATGTAAAACCACTTGTCTTGCGTGCATAGTTTAGCACATGTAACAGCAAAGCAACGGCATCAAATGAAATACACTTATCCTCTCCTCCCCTTATTTCTCTCCACTGTGACTAAAGCTTCCCAATAATCCCAGATGAGCAGCTCCCTGGCTCTGCACCGTACTCCTTCAAACCGCAGGGCAAGAGGGCACCAACAAAGGTGCAAGATTTTATTCACTGCACAGAAGCTGACCAGCCAGTGCAAGCACACCAGCTCTCTGGGAAAAGGGGAGGGCAGGAATCGATAAGAAATCAACAGTGATTAATGCTGTTTGACAATCTTTTACATTAATCATGTTTCCACGCTCTTGAGAATGCGAAGTGGAAAATCTATAGTCATAAAAGTGTAATTGGGAACACTCTTCCTACTCGCACTAAGATGAGGGAAAGAAAATGATGAAAAAAAAGATGTGTTTAATTATTAAATGTTTAATTTTAAGTGATGCACACAATAGTGTTTTCTTATTCAAAGAAAACCTGGAGAGCAAATAGAGGGCCCAGGCATCCTCCCTGCTTGCTGCAAGCCAGCCCTGCCAGTTTAGATAACACTCTCTTTGTCTGATCCCTCAACTCCACCATTAACAACCTGATAAAAAAAAAAATCACAAAATACACACACCTAGCAGAAGTTAAAATACAGCCACAACAAGGAGTCAATCACTCTTTCTGGAGAACAAGCTATGAGATGCCATGGAAAGCAATGATGTCTTCATTAGCTTTTACAGTAAACATCCCTCTTGGAAAGCAGCCTTTATGATCCACCAAGGGCAATAAAGATGTCTTTGCAAATTGATGAGACAAATACTTTAGAGGTATAGTTTCCTCCAGAGCTAGTTGGAAACAGAAGATAATATCATTCTCTAAAATCATATAGAGGAAAAAAATTATTCATCGTTATTGCGGCAAGTTTGCACCTGTAACAAAGTTAGGGTCAAGCACAAAAAGGGCTTTAAGCACATAAGCAAAGAATGGGGAAAGTTGATGCCCAGGGAGGATGCACCAAGGTGCCTGGGGGGGAGATCCAGCTGGCACAGCGTGAGCTGGATACCCACCGGTCCAGCTGTGCTCTGAAGTCTCACCTGTAACCATGAGGACCATTCTCTGTGACATCTTTGTGCCATTAATTTTGGCGTGTTGCTGAGTGATATAAGAAAGGACAGGAAAGCAAAATGAAAGAAAACAACAAGTGTCTGATACACAACAGAGCTCATCTGAGATTCTCCTTCCACTAATCAGATACGATGCTGACCAACCACATTATACAGAAAAGCCATTTTTGAGCAAGGACTGAGCTACCAGAAGCTAAAAAAATTAAATTTCCAGGTCTCAACCTGCAGTCTTAAAATTTAATTTTATTCAAGGCAAGAGACCTCTGCTAGCATGGAAATACAAAATACCTGAAGTATGTAGTAATAAGGAGCTCAGAGGCATACCTCTGTTTTTTGAAGCAGCTGTGTTTTTCATAACAGCACTGGAAGCAACTGGAAACCAGCAGCACGGGTACAACTGGGGACAGACAAGCAAAACAAAGCCCAAATTCCTTCGTTACCTTTTCTTGCTCCAACTACTCTTGTAATGGATGTTTCCAAATCACATTTTGGGGCGCCTGGACCACCTGGGACTAAGCCCCAGGGATGGCAGTTGTGGCAGCAGCGGAGCCGGCTATGCCACGCAGGCGCTGTTTGCCAGGAGGGGAACCTAAGCGAAGGGACTAGCTGGAGAATTTATCACTGTTTCTGCTAGAGCTTTGCTGCCAAAGCAAGTACGCCGCACGCCAAAACGTGACACTTTTCCTAAAGCCAACTCCTTTGAGTATTGCCTTTATAGAGGGGAACAGATTCCTCTTAACAGCTCTCCCCTGCGAGGATCCAGAAGGCTCCTACGCTCTCCTGTACCCTTCCTACCACACTCCACACGCGCCGGGTGAGCCGATCCAGTTTTGCAAGATGTATTGCTTAATTAATAACTTTGATGTTGGCAATTAAGGTGTGTTTGAAAGAAGATAATGAATATTTTTTCACATGAAAGCACCACCTTTTTAGTCTAGCAAACCTCTACGCAAACTATAATTGATAGTTTGGTTTAACGTGGAATATTCCTGCTGCAATTACGGGGTTTTATTGCTCTACGTTACCTGCACTTTGCACAAAAAATATTTTCGTTATCATAAATTCCTTTGCTAGCAGACTGCTTAAGATGGGAACAGAAATGAGCACCAGATTCTCCTGTGCTGGAAAGCTCAGGTTATTCCTTGCAGTACAGCAGTGGCGGACCTCTCGGGTGAGACAGTTGTGCCTTGCTCGCTCCAAACCGGCAAAGGACCTGGGACATCTGCAGGGGCATGGCACAGCTCCCCGCTCCGAGGCGCTGCACATCTGCTTGCACCTTAGAGAAGACAAACAGCAGATCTTTCCACGTGCAAGAGGGAGCAACTGAGGCAGAGAGCATGTACACGATTTACCATGTCACAGGCGTTTTGTTGAAGAGCTAAGGTTCAAACCCCCCACACAAGTGCCTTCAGACCACCCTTTCCTCCAGGGACCCCCCAAGAAGCACCAGTTTGGCTGTGAGGTGAGGAGAAGGAGTGCTCGCTCTGTCCTGACTCTACCCCCACCAGAAGGCAACAAGATTTCATCTCCAGGGTACTCACAGCTATTCCCTGGACTGGAAATGTAACTGAACCAGGTTTTTCAGCTCACTGCCAGATCAGCTTCTGCCTTAACTCCTGGAACGAGCCTGCAAGGAAGCAGAGCAGCACCAGCTCCCACCACCGTGCCCCAGCACGCGTCCTGGGGCTACTATGCTCCTGGGCTCTCCCACAGGTCTCTGAAGGGATCGTTAAATTGCCCTCTGCAGTAGCCCAAGGTACACCAGGGAGCTGCTGTTCATGGCACAAGACATCTTCCCCATCCCTTGAAAAACACCATTTATCAGACTAAAACCATACAGCACTTCACTACCTGGCTCTCCCACAGCTGCAGCATGGTGCCAAACATATTCCCATTTTATGTTCCTACCCGTAAATCAGGAAAGCAGCTCTGCGGGACAGCAGAGTCTTCACAGAATGACAGAACGGTCGGGGTGGGAAGGGACCCCCGGAGACCGTCTAGTCCAACCCCTGGCAAAAGCAGGGTCACCTGGGGCACGTCCAGGCGGGTGTGAATGTCCCCAGAGAAGGAGCCTGCACAGCCTCTCTGGGCAGCCTGTCCCAGGGATCTGCCACCCTCGTGGTAAAGAAGTTCTTCCTCATCTTCAGAAGGAACTTCTTGTGCTGCAGTTTGCGCCCATTGCTCCTTGTCCTGTCGCTGGGCACCACCAAAAAGAGCTGCCTCCCAGCAGGTCAACCCCAGCCTGTACTGGTGCGTGGGGCTGTCCCCCCCCCCAGGGGCAGGACCCTGCACTGGCCTTTGTGGAACTTCAGGAGGTTCCTCCCTGCCCAACCCTCCAGCCTGCCCAGGTCTCGCTGAATGGCAGCGCAGCCTCTGGGGCATCAGCCGCTCCTCCCAGCTCCGTACCGCCAGCAAACCTGCCCAGGGTGCTCTCTGTCCCCTCATGCAGGTCACTGATGACTAAGCTGAACAGGACTGGATGCAGCACTGACCCCTGGGGAACACCATGAGCTCCAGCCAGATTGCGCCACTAAACACAGCCCTCTGAGCTCTGCCACTCAGCCAGTTCTCAGTCCACCTCACTGTCCACTTGTCTGACCCACACCTCCTGAGCCTACCTATGAGCATGTTATGGGAGACAGTGTCAAAAGCCTTGCTGAAGTCAAGGTAGACGACATCCACCACACTCCCCTCACCTACCCAGCCGAGTCATCCCATCACGGAAGGCTATTAGGTTGGTCAGGAATTATATCCCCTTGGTGAATCCATACTGACTGCTCCTGATAACCTTTTTTCCCTCCACGTGCTTTGAGATGACCTCTAGGATGAGCTGTTCCATCACCATTCCACGGATGAAAGTGAGGCTGACCAGCCTGTAGTTTCCTTGGTCCTCCCTTGAACTAGGGAGGAGCTTTTGGGAGACTGGAGTAACACTGCCTTACCTTCAGCCCTCAGGGGCCTCTCTCTTGTTCTCCATGACCTTTCAAAGATGACGGAGAGCGCCTTGGCAATAACATCTGCCAGCTCCCCCAGCACTTGGAGGTGCATCCCCCTGGGGCCCATGGATGTGTGAGTGTTGAATTCACCTAAGTGATCTCTAATATGATCCTCCTCGACCGAAGGATAATCTTCCTTTCTCCAGACTTCCTCTCTTGCCTCCAGGCTGTGGCAGCAAAGACTGAAGCAAAGAAGGCATTTGGTAACGCCACCTTCTGTGTCCTTCGCCACCAGGGCACCCATCTCATTCAGCAGTGGGAAGTCTTGTGGGAAGCAAGCTCTCGAGACAGAAACCCATCTAGAGTCCCTGACCCTAACCCCCAGGCTGGCTTTCCAAGGGATGGTCCTGTAACAACAGGCCACATGTCCCAGGCAGGGACACCATGATCTACCCCACCACCACCACAGCCTTTTGGCAGCACTTCTTCTGACACCACTAATGACTTCCTACCATGTTCCCCTGCCAAGATCAAACCACTGCTAACTGGAAAATGCCTTGCCCAGATCCAACAGAAGTCACCAAGAGAGAAGATATTTACTTAAGTTGAAGAGGAGAAAATACGAGAAAGTCCAGAGAGCCTCGGGGCTTAGAGATGTGGCACCAACACTTTCCAGAGCTCCATTCTTGGGCTAAAGCTCTTAACCGGCCTCCTACACACCCAGCACTGTACGTTCACCACCTCCCCGGCTAAGAAAGAGGATTTGCCGATCAAGAGTTGCACCCTGTGCTCTAATCCCAACAGGAAAACCACAGGAACTGGGGTTTCTCAGCATGAGATTTACACCATGTTTTTTTTTTAACACCAGAGATGGGTCCCTGAGGAAGGAGAGCCCTGTGCTCCAGCTGCACCCTGCCACCCTGGCAGGACTAAGAGGAGCAGGAAGGCTGGCGCATCCACCCCAGCTCCTGCAGGACCATCCCAAACCAGGCTGAGAAAGCAAAGCTCAGCTCAGCCAGAGCCCCAGATTAACTTGCCCAGCCTAAGCAGTATGAAGGTGCTTGAACCCGAGGTGCACAAAGGTGCTAAACAATTCAGATAGACTTGCTCTAAAATAAGTCTCAGAGGAAATGCCAAACTTCATTTTATTAGCACTTAAATAAATTCAATGCTATCTATAGTTGCAGCTCTAACTATAGCTACAGCTGAGCAACCCTGCAGAGTTGCATTTTAAGACATTCCTTAACTAGAAACAATTTGCATCAAGCTGTGTAAGGTGCTGCTTCTTACCAAGAATGGAAAGGTAATTTGCGCTTTTCGCCTCCTTGTGCTGTTTAATTTCCTAGGAGGTTAAAAGGCTCACCTAGACATTAATATAATGATGCCACTATGTTTGCAGAACTGCCATGCACGATCATTACAGCAGCTGTGCCAAAAGTACAAGTTTCCATAGTTCTGCCCCAAACCTGTGCCTCTGCTCTGCACTAAAGGCACTAAGAAAGGACCATGAAATAATCCCACAGCACTCCCAATGGTGAATAAGCCTGCCATACATAAGCCAAAGCAATCCATGCCACTTCTAGGATCTAAACCTTTGTAGCCTGCACTGAAGGGAGATTACGTGATGCAGAAGTGATGGGTCCGCGTGTCCCCTGCGTATCCGCACGTCCTAGGAAGCATGACTGCTTTTCAAACGCTCCTTTCCATATTACACTTGCTGCAGCAGCAGCCCAACTACAATTTTTCCACAGTGAATTGGGCCCTAATTACTGAACAGTTTGTGAACAACTGCCCTTAAAATGTTAACAGCTGAAATGATGATAACAATAATTCTGTTTGCAGTTATAATGGCCCCTCATTAGAGCCGCTTAATTAAATATTTTCCAAAACTATCCCAGAAAAAGAGTCTGCTCTCTCGACTGTAAAAGCAGAATCCAAAGCAGCCGCAAGGAAACAGTGGCTTTTTCCAGCTGAAGTATTTCCTACGGCCAACCACATAGAGTGACCTCACACACGTCCCTAACACGGCAGAATTTGCCAGCATTAATCCAATCACTCAATAGGAAAAGATGCTGCAGGTCTTCGTGAGCATATTCCCCTGTGAGCGCTGTGTCATAAATTACAAACGCTTAATTCTTTTACACTTATTTAGCCTTTATGCTATCTCTCCACCCTGTTCACCAAGTGCCTTTGTAGGATGAAGCAATAATTTAGCGTTCTCCCACAACCAAGTCAAAAGGAACAAGTGTGCTTCCTTCAACACAAGCACAGCAGGATAAAGGGGGAGTTTTCTTTTACATAAATGTTTATGGCGTTAGTGATGCTACGGCACACATCGTCCCACCTTCCCATCATCCTGCCTGCACCTTTGCAGAGCCACATCCAATCCTCTTAACCAGGCACCAACAAATAAGCCTCTTCACATTACCTTCCACCCCATGCAAATGAGACCAATAGATATAATGTAACACATTACCATTTGTCACCTAATTAAGACTTAGCAGCAAACCATGACTGGTTTACTCCAGCACAGCCATGTTTACAAGCAGAGCGCTGGCCTACAAAAGCAATTCATGGCTAAAATCTCGAGTCCCACTGATGAAAATCAGACAGTTCTTGTCATTAACCACATACAAAAAGGCACTTTAGCAACGCCTTACAGTTTACCCAGGCTGCTGACTTCTGTCAAGAGTAGAAGGGAAAAGATCTGGATGATTTTTTTTATACTTGTCCCCAAGCATCTGCTGTCAGGGCTGAACAGGTCTGACCTGGCAGATGTGCAGGCAGTATCCCGTGGATTTAACTTTGCTGTATCAATGCAGTTGGCAATTTAACAGGACCACGAGAGAACAGCTGTGCCTCCTGGACAGGAGCATCCCGGCCACATACTGCTGGCATATGACCTCACCTTAGTGCTTCTGTAGTAAAAAACAGGTTCAGGGACCTGGCAGACCAAAGGATGACACATCCACCCTTTTCTCCTTCTTTTACTGGTGCACTGACTCATGCCAGGGCATACACTAAGCTGGGAGGAGATGGCTTAACAGAAGCACGCAGCAGGAGTCAATGGAGAACTAAAACTGCCCAGACTCCCCAGGGGAGGGCTGCACAGCCTGGGGGGAGGAGAAATATGTATCATCTGACTCAATCTTAGGATGCAGTTTTTAGGGGTTTTTATTCTAAACTCACCTATTTCCCAATCTGCACCATATGAGGGAGCAAACGCAAGTGAAAACTTGCATCTTCAGTAGCCCACACTGTTCTTGTACGAATGCACCATGCTCTTCCTCTTTTTGGGGTGAACTCAACTCCAAATGAGTTATAACATTCCTGGCACACAAGGTGAAGTGTCCTTTTTCATCACTGCAGCTGCCAGAATCACAATGTCTTCCCGGGCAATCAATGATGTTCCTTGTTTTCCTTTGCAAAGCTGTTAAAATCCATTTTTATGAATGAATGCTTTCCAAAGTGCTACAGATAGCGGCAGGGTTAAAGCAGCCATTGAATCCTCAGATAGGCACTTGAAGGCAATATGCAAAATGCACCATAATCCCTGAAGGGGATTACACCTTTGCAGCTTGGCTCAAAACAAGTTTCCAACTTGATTATGCATCACAAAAACGTCAATCTCCTGCTCTACTAATCTGGGGGGGGGGGGGGGGGGGGGGGGGCACGGGGAAAGAAACAAGACAAAACCAAAACCAGACTAGCTTGGACAGGTCTGAATTCATTTTTATTTCTTCTCCAAATGCAAATACAACTTTAAAATACTTAGGGCCTTCCTGCCACCTACTTAAGAGTAAGAAATAATCAGCTGCAACTTTTCAAAAGCCATAGCTGCATTACCTTGAATTCAAACTTCAAATTGAAGCTATTTTAATACTGAAAAACTGTCAAAGCCCCAACAAAAACTGCCCTTAAAGCACAAAAATAAATCTGGTTGGGAATTGAAGTGGAAGGACATTCAGCCAGGACCAAGAGGTCAGAACCAGCAACCTTGACTGTGATTTTATTTTGGAAAGATCTACGTTAGAAGTCTCCACTGAAACCAGTAAAAACCTTCTGAAATCAATACAAGAAAGAAACACAGAGCCATGAGGCAGAAAACCTCAAGCAAAGATGCTAACAAAAAGGAAGGCTCTAGAAAAGGAAGACTGGAGAGAAAGCTGTTGGGACAGGGATGGGGAAGGAGTTTGCAGTCAGCCCAGCGCCATGCACTGAGCCCGTGCCAGGCGCTCTCGGAGGCGCAGTACGACGCGCACCGCGAAGCCCACACAAATGGGGAGGGGTCCGAGAAGCCTGCAAGAGACGGCCAGCTAGTAACACCCCCCCCGAATCCGGGGAGCAAACACATGCCCGAGCACTAACCAGATCGGCGCAGCGCTGCTGGCCCTGCAAACTCCATCAGGCAAACATCTGCCAGGACGTCTCAGTTGTTTAATCACATGAAATGTTTCCTCTTCAGTTTTGGCACCTTATACCGAGACAGTCTATCGCAAGATGTCTCTGTATCATGCTCTATCAGCGTAACGCAAAAGAAAAGCTGTTTATAAATAAAGGAGGCACAGTTTGAGCCTGATATTAGATTTTCATGTGCTTGCTAGCAGCCAAACATACATAACAGCAGCATAACTGCAAATAAAGCGTGAGCATATGCATGGTCCAGAGAAAGAACCCCTAAGCAGTTCTGCACCATGCTTTAATTTCTTCAAACGTTATCTTTCTAACAAACTGGGACTGTGATGAATGATCACTTCTTTCTGCCCAGCCATGTTAGGACTGTTTCAGCTGCTTCTGTTGTTTACTGTTTCTGGTCACCTGAATGTCAATTTTTTCAAAACAACACTTACTCAATATTGATCTTAACTTCAGGAAAAAAAAAAGGAAAAAAAAAAAAAAGAAAAAAGAAGCAGAAGGGAGAAATACATCCCCACAAACTACTACTGCGGCTCTTCACCTCCAGCTCTAGCTTATTTCTTTAATAAATTATATATGTTGAAGATCCTGCCAAATACCAATTGCATGCATAAGTTACAGGGTAAACTAACAGGAGAGCAGTGAACAATTCCTGCTGCTCCTACAACTCCTATGCAGCATTTGCGATGGGAAACCAGAGAGAGCTCAGTCTCAATAACACTGGTAATGAAACAGCAGGAGCACCTGACACCAAGTGGTTTCACTAACACACCATCAAGTTCCTCTAGAAGCCACCTCCCCTTTGAAATGAACCAAAAAAATAAATATTAATTGGAGGCTAAAAGCAGGACATGGGGAGGAAGAACTGGTTACCACCAGGGAGGTTAATCTGGTTTTCCAAGAAACATCTCTCTCCTAAAGACTCCTCCACACCCCAGCTGTGGCCACGGCCACCAGAAATTAACTCCAAAATAACTGCAAAGCAAATCGATCACACTGTCTTCTTCTTCCTCCCTTATTAAGGCCCTACTAAAGCCCACCCTCCTGGTGGGAAGGAATAAGACGACCAACGATGGGTCAAGTTATCCTCATGCTGTTTAACGCTTGCCTTTCTTCCAGCTTTTTGTACAAGCACCCTGCATCCTCAACAGCAAAGCAGCACTTGGATTTTCGTTCCTTTCGGCAACATGGCACATTCGTTCTCCAGGTCCGTCAGCAGAAATGCAAAGGACCGAGCAGCCACGCTGCACCCAGAGCGAGGACCCCACCAGTGACCCCCAGCCTTCCTCTGCCCACCCTCGCGTTCCTCGCCCCGCATGCAGGCTCTTCCCTCCCAGGCTCAGCTATGTTTGTCTCTCCAGCTGTCTCCCCCGTCTTCCCTTCAGCTCTACACTCATCAAACATGCTTTTAACAAACCACTTGAGATCCTCACAGCCAGGCTGGATCTAAGGTTTGCTGATTGTTTCTGCATAAGGTTTAAAGAACAGCCTTTCCCACCCAGCCACACGCAGCAGCGCCCGCCCGGGGACCACTCATCTCGCAGCTCAATTACAGCACATGCCTTGACCTTGACAGAGGCACCTTGTCCTGCTGATACCCACTCAGAAAGCTGAGGAGAAAGGTCCTCGTCCTAACCAGTAACTTCAGCTGTGCCTCTACCCATATATCCCTCCACCAAGCCAGCTGTCTGGCTTCAGATTCAGGGCCCTTCCCACCCTTCCCTGACTGCCACCTCCCAGTCCTACTGGGAAGAGTTGACTCCCATCTCCAAGCCACCCACATCATCCATAAGCCAAGTAAACCAACCAGACTCTGGGCTTTCTCCCATAGCAAGCCCCTCCATAAAAGTAAAGGAAAACATCTGGAAAGCAGCTCCCCTCCTTATACAAAACCACGCTCAAGAGTGCTCTGAGGTGTCTACAAGAACCTTCAGCCTCCAGCTCCTCCAGGTCTTTGCTGATGGTGCCAACAGACACGGTTGCCCTGGGCCCTCCTGCTCCAGCTGACAGCTCTTAGGAGGTGGGATCGTCACACACCTTGGAGCACCTCCATGGTGTACGCTTCCAAAAGCCATGGGAGGAACAGCTGGATCCCAAGACCGCACTGCTTTTTAACAGTAAAAAAAAAAAAAAAAAAGGCGCAAAGACCACTTGGAAAAATACGCACTGCAGAGGGACCCTGCCCAACAAGGCAGTTTTGAAGACGAGCACTACTTTTTTTACACATCCCACTACTTTTTACAAAACTGGACCCTTTGTGCTTTTTCCACTGCAGCGTTTCTGGAGACGGTGGGAGGAAGGACGGACGCGGCACACCCCGCGCTGCCCAAAACCAGCCCAAACCACCCAAGCTTTGCTATTTCATTAGGGTTCCAGCAAATCTATTTATGAGCAATTCGTAGCAATAGAGTCTTTTTCACCCAGGGATCCTAGAATAACTTGCAGACCTAAACCACTGCACTACTTGCATGTATTACTAGACATGAACTCACCTAAGTCAACGATGATACAAGAGGGCTTTAAGCACTCCTTCCCTTCGCGTACATCCTTCCCACGGCCAGCCTGTTTCTCCCTCTTAGAAATCCATCTGCCGCATGCACACACTGACATGGAAATTTGGAAGTCCTCCGTCCTGCAGCTTGCTTAAGATGCAGCTGGTCAACCACATTAGACAGTGGTGATGGAACACGACCAGTCACACACCGTGACCAGCAGCGTCAGAGTCAGCCCACAGCTCTGCTTAACTATAGCAGGAAGGTTCATTCATTATGCCCTTTCCAAATGTAACTTTTCCACTTCTGTGGGTGTTTTATCTTAAAACATTAGTATAACCGGGTTAACATCCATGAAGAATAGGCAGTTAGTTTTATGGATGAGATCAGCTAACAAGCTTGAACAGGTTTTATGTTTGACTATCTGCCGATTTGGACTCGTTAAGTCATTTACCTGGTCTCTGCTGCAAGACAGGCATTACCTCACCGAGTACAATTCCTCAGAATTTTTTTTTTCTTTTTTTTTTTTTTAAACTCATACTTGAGGTACCCCTTAATTATCCGTGGTGCGGCAGAAGCTGTAATACTAACCTATTAATGTTAATGAGAGAAATACAGCACGCACAATAATCATCTGCCACATCTGCCACTCTGTGCACTGAAACGAAAGTGAGCAGGTTAACTTAAGCCTGAAAGACCGTTTTAACTCTGAATTTGAAAATAGAATTTGATGGCGCATGATTAAACCTCAAATTCTGCAATCAGGCAGGCGTTACTGGAGCAAGAGCATGTTAATTTTATAACAGCAGGAAGTTTTATGAAATCTTCCTTAAAAAATTAAAAAAATATATAAATCAAGCTTTAAAAAAAGCACTGTAAAACACCATTTTCCTCTCCTTCTACAAATCTTTATGATTTAATTTTGAGTCAATAACTCTCTAAAATTAACAAGATTAAATTATGTTTTGACAAGTTCCAGTGCTGATGAACAGATTTCAGATCACGAATCCAGCTTCACCTCATTTTTCCACCACAGCTGACAGTCGAGAAGTGAATCATTCATTCCTTATGGCCTTTGTGTATTTTATAAAATGCTAGAGGGAACAACTAACTTCGGTTCCCTCAAGTAATTTCATAAAATGCCAAACTTAATGTTCTTTCGCACTTTAATAAAATTAAGTTCTACAGGAAAGAAAACATCCGTCTAGCCAAGCTCAACCATTTTGACCATATGTTGCCATCAGATCAACCTAACCAAAACAGATCAACTATGCATAATCCTGCCACTCAGGATACATATAAAATATACCACTGGATAAGCTTTCTACCGCTCCTTGGCAGCATACAAGGTTGTCTTCTGCATAAGGCTTGGGTCCCAGCTCACCAAACAGATGGGTGTGACGGCTACACCTCATTTAGGATAAATAAAGGAGCTTATCTGTCCCTCGAGCCACGGAGCTGAAGCAATCAAAATACACCCAGAGGACAGGCACAGGCAAGTAGCACCTGTCCAAAATACAGTGCAAGCCACACGGAGGACCTTTGCAGAGCTTCTGGCAGAGGCTTAGCAGCCAAGAAGCAGCAAGAGCAGTCCCAGAAGATGCAGATCTGAGACTCCAAGGGGAGAAAACGCAAGGACCCTTTCTAGGCTGAACACTAATTAGCGGGGTGAGCGAGGAAACTGTTCCCCCTGGTCAATTCTCTCCCGTGTTGAGGAAAGGACACACAACAACCTCTAGCTTTACTGTCAGTCTTCCCCCCTCAGCCAAATAGTCCAGAGGACCCCAGATTTGGGGTAACTGCTCAAAAAGGACATCATACCCTTTGGACAGAAGTCTACCTGCAAGCTCCTGGTTTCTCCCAGTAAACCAGAGGCATCAGGACGCCGGCGAGCTCCTTCCACACAACAAAATTCCGGAGGGAAAAAGCACACAGCAAATTTTCATCATAGCTACTGACAGAGACAAATCTTCAGTAACACTACCAAAGACAATGGTCCTGTAGCGCAGAACACGATCACTGTGATAACACACCACATCCATTAAACTCCATTTCTGTGTAGAGACTGGATGTTTTCAAACTGTTTGAAGCGTTTCAAAGCAGCACCTGGGGTACTATCCTAGCCCTGCTGAAGTTAGCAATGACAGCAAGCTCCACCAGCTCCTGCACCTCACAAGGACATCATCCCAGGTCAGACAGCGTACGAGTTTGAAGGATGCCCCCTCCCCCTTCCCAAAAATCGAGCACCACCTCCTCTCGCACCTCTCCCAGAAACAGCACCTTCTAGAGCCATCCAAGTCAAAGAGGTTGCTCTATGTGCAGCTGCAAATGTTGTATTTATTCTGAAAATTCAACCAACACAGCTGTGCAATCTCAAATATGACTTAGTGGAGTTAGCATCTTACTGCAGGCAATCACATTTATTATAATAACTATAAATAAATAATGAGGTTGCTTAACAGGGACACGGGTAACCTGTCTAGACAATCGCGGAGGTGACGTACTCTGCACTGGAATGCCCTCCAGATTTCAACAATAAGTCTTGATTAAAAACTATTTTTTAAAAAAAACAAGGTAATGATTGCTTGCTTAAAAATACTAAAGCCAGCTTCTCAGCACCGCCAGCATGCACCTAGCAAGTTTAGCTAGTAACACCTTGCTCTCTAGCAAGCCTTCACTGGAGCAGACCCTTATAAAGAACAGGCGAACACTCCAAGCATGTAGAATTTCTCTTAATTTACTGCCACACAAAACAAATTCTCTTATTTGGAGCAGCGAACAATACCGCTCCATCAACAGGCCAGCCCACCCGCAGCCAACTGCGCCCTGCGACCATCACCCCGGTCTCGTGGTGGTGCTCTGTGGAGGGGAGAGCCCCCCTTCCCCTCCCTGGGCATTTCAGTGCCTATTTAATGGAGAAAAGCAATGGCCAAACTAATAGCTGGAACATGTGACCTTAATTAATTAGCAGATCTAGCGGAAAATGCCAACTCTGCATTGTCACTGCCTGCTTTCAAGGACCCTCTGCCTGCGTCAGCAGTACAGAGACGCTGGGTCCATTAACGTTTGCTCCGGGATAAGGACAGATGATGCAAGAGTGGCTTTAGCAACCTGGTACAAGAGAGGCAAGGTCTGAGATAAAGGAGAAACCTCCTGTGAATTGGTTTGTGGTGAAGGTCTTCCCTTTCCACAAACGCTTGTCTGATGACTCTGTGATGGGCTCTAGGAGAAACCGACCAAGAACAAAGCTAAGGTCAACTGGAAAGGATCAGGAGAGCGAGCAGATGGCTGCCTGCCACCTCACCAATCAGCAAAATCATTCACTTCAACTGCCTCACAATATATTTCCTCCCTTCTTCCTCTGCCCCTCTAGCTGCCTTCTTTCATCCATGAGCTGCGTCCATTTAGGTTACAAGACCCATTTAGCACGTAGTAGGGAACAGCTGGGAAAGCAAACAAAAAAAAATAAATATATCAGACCAGTACCTTCCCCAATGATTTCAAAATCCTAGAGGCAGCTGCAACAAACAATACTCCTCTGGGAATAAGAGGGGGGAAAAAATAATTCTTATTCTATAAAAACATCCCTTGCCCTCAAACAGGCCTGCAGTTACAATCAATTTCAATAATGAACTTCATCAATACTGGGCACCGCTCTTCAGGAAAAGATCTCCCTTTGTCCCCTAAGCCATCCATCTGCCCTTGGAGGAAAAATCCCAGCACGCTGAACTTTATAGAAGTAAATTCTGCAAGCAGCAGCTCTGCTAATGTTTGCAGGACAGCCACAAGGAGTTTGATCAAGGCTTAGGCACACACCTGGCTTGCAGGACAGATGCACGTTCACACCGGCACTTCTCATCAGTCAGGTCCTAACGTTTGTTGAAAATTTTGTGCATCACAGATACGAAAAACCACAGTCACAGCTGCCCGTTGGGATTTTCATTTTTCTTTCCATGGGTCATATTAGGTAACAAAATATCTTGTAGTTCAGCAACAAAATTTACTTTAAAAAAAACCCCCGAAACTGTTATCGTTGCCACCTCTAAACCATTCAGACTTGTCCAGATGCTTTGCTAAGCATGTTTTGGGTATCTGTAATAAATAAAGAATGAAATCCCAAATGGGCTACATTTTTCCAGGGGACACAGACTTACCAACTTCAGCTTCTACAGGACCACAGGCAGCCTTGCAATTTAAATCTGAATTCTCCCTCCAGCTTCCCTTTAATTTTTTTTTTATTTTTTTTTAAAGATCGAGTTCCTTCAGTATCTACTGCACACCACATTTATAATGCTAATCAAACTTCTCCAGGTAGACACAGAGTTTATAAATTAATCCTGGGTAAAATAAATACATCAGCCAATCTTGGTACAAACATTCCTGCTTCTGATTAAGCTGAATTCCAGGACTGTGCGGTATGCATTTCAAAAGGGTGAAGTGGCAGGAAAGATGCACAATCTCCCTGCACCCAGCACAGCAGATTTGCATCAATGTGACCTCAAAGAACAATGCCTGGGCAGGTGACAGGATGAGACTCTTTGTTATTATGCAAAAGTGCAACTTGCCTTGCTGCTCCTTCATGCCTCCTCACCCACGCGGGGAGCTCTGGGTGCACGGCAGTGGTGCTTGCTGATGGCAGGGCTAGAGGTTTTGGCTCTGAATCCCCCCGGTCTAGGCGCTGGGATGACTTGAGCATGCAGCCTTACATCGAGGGGCTCAAACTGCGCCCTCCAACGCTCCTTGGATGCTCCGAGATATTTATAAATAAGTGCCCACAATACAAGTTGTACTTTCCTGTTTTATGCTAACTACAGGCACCTATAAGAAGCGATCAATAGTAGTCTGTGCCATACCCTAAGAACCCTAAAATATTAAGTGCAGGAACCATCACAGACAAGACATTACAGCATTTATACAGGCTGAACTCCTATATCAAAAGCTATTTATACACTAACTCAACAGTGCTGAAGTTCATCTGCTAACAAAATTGGCTGGGTGGTTTAAACAGGACCCAGGGTGAGAAGCTGGCAGAAGCATAAGCAGCTGTGCTGCCCAGTTTGAGGTGCAGCTTCTACACTGACTCAGCTCCCAGTACAACCAGTGCAAAGAAAACATCTGAAAGCTGCATCTCAGCATTCATGCATGGGGAATTTAAGGGCAAGCAGGGGCATCCCAACCCACTGGGAAGAAGAAATTTCTAACCTTGAAGTCATCTTGGTGATACCCATTTTGCTGCAGGGCTAACATCATGCTGACCAACTTGCCATGCAAGCCCATGGCACAGAGCTGTCCATCAGCCAAGACTTTTTCACCCACCCACTGGGCAGCCAGTGGAGCAAAGGCTCCTCTGACCACATCCCCACCACCCACGGCAGCCCACACCTGCCATGATGCCAGCACCAACCTTCTTCCTTGGCTATGCCATGGCACAAAATCTGGATTCGTTGCCATTGATGCCCTAATTTGTCATTCTTTAAAGAGGGAGTTGAAGTGTTTGTTATATATCTGATAGGCTTCACTTAAGTAGACACCATTTGTTATTGTAGTAGGTACAGTTCAAAGAGAATTACAAAGTACTTTCCTCATTAAATGAAAACACAGCGGTCCAAATCTCTGCCTTCAATTCCACAGTGAAATTCCCTCTCTTCCACCATGGACATGATATGATTGCCAATTAAAAAGTGAAAGCAGAACACAATGCAATCCTAAAGCAATTAAACAGGAAAAAAGTCATGAGAGCAGGATGAACACAGTCTACTGGAAAAGAGAGGGGTGAGGGAAAGAAAAAAAAGAGACACATTAGTCCTTTAAAAGCAAGAGTAAAAAACTGTAGGTACCAGATTTGATTTTAAGAAAATGTTAGCAATGATACATATGTTTAGTTGAGCTGCCAAGAGGAATTCGTTTAGAAGAAAAAAATATTAAAAAAATACACTTAGAAAGCAATAATATAGTTCTGGTTTATGTACTGCCTGCCACTCCTGTACACTGCTGCACTACAGAATGCTTCAGAGATCACAAAATGCTCTCCCATCACCAAAATGAAACCTAGCAAACTGCTAATGATAACAGTTAAAGCAAGTTGTGGAAACACAGTTCTAAAAATGAAGAATGTCAAAAACTGCGCGCTTGTTTAACAGCCCTAGCCAGGCAGCCGAGTGCTGTTTGCAAGCCTCTGCTCCCAGCAGACTGCTCCAAAGAGCCAGGGCAAATCAGGAATTACTAATTACAAGTGTTTAAAAAGGATGCAGTGACATTTCTTTATAAGGCTGGAGCACTTTGTAGGTATCACACTGGCTTTTAACCTCTCATTCCATCATACAACTCTAATGAATTTTGTGGTCCCAGTATTAAGGACAGGGAAAACAGCTGACTCTGCAAAAACCCAGCTCTTCTTGTTAAAGCTAAGCAGACCTTCTTCAACCAATTTAAGATGGAGCTGGTGCAGGGCATGAATTACCCCCTTTCCAGGGAGGCCATCCCTCCTGGGAACAGGGCTCTTCGTTCAACCAGCGGGATGAGCACCGCTGTCTCCAGTAGGGATGAGTGGGACCAGGAAAGCAGCACCCTGCAAAGCCCACGGCACGCATGGCGGGGAGGGTGCAAATACCAGCTATGCAGCAGCCAGACCAGGCAGCTCCAGAGACAAGCCAAGAGCAAACCCGGCAGCACCCCGGGACGCAGAGGACAGGCAGCATGAGAACACCCCAGGTCACAGCATCGGCTTCGACGCTGTCGGTGCCCTTCAGATGCCTCCAGAAGCAAGCTGACGATGAGCTACCGAAGGGACAACATCAAGTACGGACTCCTTCCCCGGGTAGTTCAGACTCCCGGCAACCTTGCTGCTATGCTCCAGCTCCCGGAAAACTAATTTCTACACAAAGCCGAAGTCCTCTAACGTCACCTCTAACAGCTTACATTGTGCTCATGAATGAAAGTAACATTCTAAACCAAAGGGAATGAAAGGGTTAGAGGATCTCTGTGTTACGCAGGTTTTAAACTGTTCAGATTTCTGGGCAGCTGGTAAGAAGCGGGGGTCTGACCTGAATTAGCTAAAAATTCCTAGACGTTTTACAAAGCTTTACTAGTAAACTCAGCTATCGATCAGGGCACTGACCCTTTCAAGTTTGCACAAACCTGGAATTTCAATATCTCCTCCAGGTATCAAGAAGAAACTCCAAACCAAGGCCAAGTCTTCACAATCCCAAATAATGTTCTTTTTAAAATGTGCCATTAAATCATTGCTATTAAAATACTGACAGTGAAGCACTTTCAGGTTTCCTGCAGGCATTTCCAGCACCAACCACTGCAGAAACAAATACGCCCAGACAACAAAGACGACTGAGGAGCTCTGGGATGCCCAACTGCATGAGCTCGCCCCTTAATCCAAATTTTGTTCTGAGACTCTAAGACACATAAATTACATAGGATTTACTTGCTCATCCTCTAGATTGCACGTTTACGTACTTCATTTTGACAGCATCCACCCTGGGCTTAAAATATGTAACAGAGTGCTACAACAGTCTTCAGATGAACTCACTTTCAACTCGCAGGCCCCGCAGGTCATAAAACCTCCACTCAGCAAACAAAAACCAGCAAGATGCAGGTCACTCAAGACAAAGCAACAATTTCCACCCCAGGAGGTCGGTAGAAGATGCAGCTCAAGACGCTGCACACAACTCTCGTTGGGTCGGACGCAGGAACAGGCAGCCAACTGCAACAACCAGGTAGTTATCTCGGGGAAAACATAGTATTTCAAAAGCTAAACAGAGGCAACAGCTTCCACTCACGGGCTGTGGTTAAAGCAGGTGCCTATATATAGTTACAGTGAGTGAAAATGCCTGTTGGTGCATCTATTATACCAAAGTTGCTCTAATTATTAGCTATAAAGCTCTACAGCCCATGGCACCTTCTTCAACAAACCTGCGGGAACATCTCCACGACCATTAATAAAAACACCAGTCCAGATCTCAAGGAGACCAGCTCTTTGCTGTCCAGGAGCAGTGCCCCGCAGGAGCCGCCGGAGCCCTGCACCACCCACTGCTGCGGGAAGGAGACCCGGGCTTGCAGCACTGCCCTGCCGCAGCTCCATCAGTCGCTGCCTCCACCTGCACCTCCAGCGGGACAGCGGGAAGGGAAACAAGCACACCAACCCACTGTCACCACCAATCTTCTGGATTTTAATTAAGCAGAAAGAAAGAGACTAAAACCCTATGGGGGAAAAACTGCCTGCTGGTTTGCTTCTTACACTGAATTGCTCCTCCAGCATCAACCAGTTCCCTCCAAATTGCTTTTGTATCTTGTTGTACAAAATGCCTTTTTATTCTCTGGGAGGCCTGAGGAGCATCTCACAGGAAGGATGTCCGGATTTCACAAAACGTGGATTTGAAGGTTGGTGTTAAATTTGACACTGTAGCTCCAAAGTAATTGTGACTAACCACTAAATCACCATGTGTAATGGATTCCTCCAAACATTTATAGCTAGCAGTTCCATTATGCTCTAATCTGGAAAACATCTAAACGACTCTCCACAAAAATTAGAGGGGCACATAAACGTCTTGATAAAAACATGATTCCAGAGATACTACACTTAACCACAGTGACTTCTATAATATAATGTGTAGTGCAATAACTTCCATTACAGCGCAGTCATTTGCTATTTGAATTTTAAACCCACCCTTCAAGACATCAATCTAGAGAGCATCGAGTCTACGTGAAAGGTGAAACAATCAAGAACAAACCTCTAGGACAGGGCTGGGAGCTGAAAAGAGGAGCGAGTGGTAGGAAGGGAGCCCAGCAGCACCAAGAGGCTGCCCGGCAGCTGTGGGGAGAAGCTGCCCCTCCCTGTCACCAAATAGTAAACTCCTAGTTGCCCCTGTGCTCCTGGATGCTCATCCCTGCACATCGTTTGAATCAAAAGCCCTCAGTCCATACTAAACCACTGTGCTATACGATGTGCCTGTCTGCCCTTGTTCAGCTTCATCCTCCTCCTAAATCAACAACTTCCAAACTCTGAAGGTCGAGGGGTAACACAGCCCCGGAGGGAGAAGCACCACCTTAGAGATCCTGACCATCTTCTCCTGTCTAAAAAACCATGCCAGTTTGGTGGGGACAGAAGGCGACCTTTATGCAATCAAAACCCACAATAAAAATAATACAATTAGCTATGCACTCAAGAAGCAAAAAAAGGGAAGCATTACTGATTCATTCCGTTTTCCTGGAAAAGCCTGAACCGTGGTTAAGCTGGGGACAAGTTGAAATTTTCCATTAGTGGGGGGGGGGGGGGGGAAAGCTTGTTTAAAGAGTGAAGAGGAAAAAATCCCTCAGGTTAAGTGTTCAAGTACAGCAACACACAAATTTTGCCACAAAGTCTCTGCTAGGCAGATACTCTCCCTGCTCCCAGCCCAAGGAGCAGCGGAGCTTGCAAAAAGGCTGCTCTTGTTTAACACAAAAGCTGCGTAGAAAATAAAAACCAGTAAGAGAATCCTAATTTTCAAACAGGGAAGGCAACAGACAGCCTTTTGACATTCCTCCCAGCAATTTTTCCTCCAGTCTCCCTGTCCAGGGGGGCACACAAGGAGGGAAAGCAGGCAGTAAAGGAAGATCTGGCTGGGCTCTGTGCACCGTGGGATGCAACCACTGTAGGTGACCCCGAAGAGCTCGATGGCACTTGCAGACTGGAGTGATCTTAACTTACTCTGGGCCAGGAACACATTCGACATCAGTCTAGACCAGGGACTTAAAACCACTTCACCACCGCACCTTTCTGAGTTGTACTGTGCACTCCTACACCACAACCAAGCATCAAAGCCAAGCAATGCAGTAAGTGACTGCAGCACATCCCAGCCCTGGTACCTGCATTAAAGTGAAGGCTTCTGCTTTTGTTCCTAACAGAAAGGGATGTTTCACCTCAGCTGCTCAAGCAAATATGAAAAACAAGTTTAAAATAAAAGGATGTTGTTAACGTGAGCTAGAAAGCCTGTGTTCTGCTTCCCCCTGCTCCAAACATCCCAGATTGATTCCCACCAGATAGCACACTGCAGATTTTAGGATCACTTACACTAGCACAGGTCATGCCACTGGGAGACAAGATGCTTTTCAGCATCTATAAATCCTACCATAACCCACTTCCAAAAGAAAGTGCATCTTCCAAGTCCTGTAACACAGTCCGACACAAACTCCCACTAATACAAAAAGGCAATGACTTCTGGCAGCCCAGAACTGCAATTACTGCCTTTGTATCGCATCCCTGATGCCCACTTTCCCATTCCATAGAAAATTAAGTCAGTCCTCTGCTGTAACCGAAATGATTAGCCACACTGTAAAAGATGCAGCCCTAGACAGGCAAAGCCATCTGTAATGCTCATGTGTCAAATGACTTCTACCTGCCCTGTGTTTGGAGGGAGGAGATGAGGTTTCCAGCCCAAAGCTGTCTTCAATAAGGAAACAGGTTCTAGGTAAGCTGAATATGCAGAGGTGAAAGTCACAAGAAAGCAGTTTGGTAAGGCCTGCTGCCAAAAACCCCAAAAACTCACCCAAAAAAACAGAGCAACTTGCTTCACAGACTGTTTTTAGTTTGCCTCAATGGTCAGGTTCCAGCTTGAGCATCCATCAGCACGAGATGCCCAATCTCAGGTTTAACCAACCCACCCTCCATTATAAGGAACAGGTACAAGTACTGGGATTCTAGTGTGTACTGAGAGACATATAGATATCCTTAAAAAGACCTTTTAATCACAAGAGTAAAGAGACCAGAATTTCACTTATCTTGATAGAACATTATATAAGTTCTTATGTCTTAATGTAAGACATAATAAGACATTAAGGATTTTTACTGTCAGGGAAAAAATAAAAGTATGATACTGCACTTCATACTCCTAACTCTTTTGTGAATACGCAGGTTTATTGCGGGAAGCAATTCACCTTCATGACTTCAGGTGATACACGAGGAAAAGCAGAAGCAAAACTGTCCTGCTAATTCCAGGAAAATAACATAACGTGACAGGAAAAGCAAAACCAACCCTTTAAAAAAGAAACAAGAGTGCCTTAGGTTCCTTAAAAACCCCTGTATTTGCAGTTTCCAAAGTACAGTTAATCTGCAACATTTAATACACAAGTTATCGTCAGCCTTAAACCTCCATTTCCAGACCTCAGCTGTACCTGGAGAGCAGCAGGCTGGGCTGAGCACACGATCAAATCCCCCAGCACAACTGCTGAGCTACCGCGGCTGAGGCAGAGAATCTGCTTATATACTTTACAAATAACCGGATCCTTCCATAATCCAGGCTCTGAGAAATTTTTATCTCACCATGAGCTCAGCTATTCTTAAGTCTTTTCTGTGGTGTTCCCCCCCCCCCCCGCCCCCCCGTGCTGCCTGATACACTGACCAATTTTATAAAAGGGATTGGTGACGGGAGGTCTGGATTCAGGTCAGATGGAGCTGGCCTTTTGGGTACGCTTCTCCAGATGCTGGCAGGAAAAAGGGTCAAAACCTCCCCTGTCCCCGGCACCCTCAAACCAAACCTGCCCAGGAAAGGCATCTGTCCTACAGCCTTCTCCTGCAGAGCCTGAAACAGCTGCTGCTTCTGGTTCTCCAGGTCCCCAACCCAAACCCGACACACTAGGCAGGACGGACACCGTCACATGGACGCATCAACTTACCCAAGCTGCTCTCTAGGTCTTTGGGTCCCGTAACAGGGAATCTCATTTTTCACTTCTCTCAGCAAATCTCTGGACTGCGCACACTCTGCTCATCCTAGTGCACACACAGCTGCAGCGCTGACCAGTTCCAAGTTGTAAAAAGAGGAGAATTCCAGCAGGGAAAGCCAGCATCCCAAATGAGAGCAAAGACATCTGAAATCCCAGCTCTGCAGAGCAGGAAACTTCACCACCCCAGGGCAAAAGGTGCTCACACCATCAGACTGACCCTTTTTCTGCAGAGTGCTCAGCGATACATTTAAGCACTTTAAGTATATACTTAAACAACATATATAAGTACTTTTGTTCACACAATAGAGTTCAGGCTTGACAAGATATAGTTTGTGTGCATCTTAAACCCAGTGATGCACAACCTCCTTCCAATCCCTTCCCCAGAAATATCAGCACTGTTCTCAGTTACGTGACTTCAGTTGAATGTCCCAATAAATAATTTTTTAAAAAAAATATTCAGGACAGATTTTTCCAAAAGCTGTATTGTACCAAACCTCAGGTCCAACACACTTAACCATGCTTGTAGACAGAGATAGTTACTCACACACTTTTGTTCTTGTAAGCACCAAAAGAGCTCAGTAATCTGAACACAGGGTGATGCTCGCGCATTTTTTGTGCGACATTCTGCTGACTGCATTTCTAGCAAAACTGCAATTTCCTCTTGCATGTGGTAGCATGTTGAATATGCTCAGTTCCAACCCAGGACACTGCTGTACACCCAAAACACAACTAGCAGCATGGAAAGTGAGCCAGCAGAAGGCTGGCTCATCTCAGGAGAAGCAGCTGCAGGTGCAACTACTCTTTTCATTTGTTTTCTGCCTCTCCTCTGGAAACGTGATGAAAAAAGGCACTTTACAAAATGCATTAGTTATATTCAAGAACATGGGCTCACCTGGGCTCTATCTGACCTGTTTCTCCAGAAGCAAGACTGGTTTAAAAGGGCTATATAGGACAGTTTTGCAAATTAACAGTGTTCAAGAGATGTAAGGAACTGCCTACAGCTTCTCTTAGGTCTGTGGTCCCACCTCCCTCTGACAGCCTAGCTCTCTCCACCCTGAGCAGATGGCACCTTACCAATCACCCACTGCAACCAGACAAAGCAAAAGCCTAAAGCAGAGCGGCAATGTTTCATTCCTACTGAGGCTGGCCAGGACACCTGGTGTCAGTCACCCACTGTCTCCTCTTCAGGAGAGCGGGTCCTGGCTCTTCTCACTATGCTTTTCTATGAGCCTGAGCACCAGGCTCATGGACATACCTTTAGGGCATGCTTAGACCAGGCTTTAGGACAGCTCTTCCAGGCTTCTGATCTCTCCAAGCAGTTCCTTCCAAAGAGTGAAGCCAGAGACTGCTTCATCCATGAAACGGGGTGAAAAGTAGATCGTGCAAGAGCTCGGGCATGAAAGCACGGAGCGGTGTGACCACACACCAGCAGCTACATGGTCAGGGTGCTCTCCTTTTGCCTTCCCGAGAAGAGGATGAACACCACAGCCCTCACAGGACACGGGGCAGTGCACACGGCAAGCTGGAGTCACCTGTCAGTACAGTATGTTGGATTTATACTTTAAAACTACAGCTTCCCAAAATTCAAACTAAACAAATATTTCCAATGCCTCTACCTAAGATCAGTCACGTATAGGCAGCAGAGCTACTATATGCAGTCAGGCCAGGGAATCCAGCATCCTTTAGGCTACATACACAAAGATATCCTGATGCAAAGAGCTGAACTGCATAGACAAGGCTGAGGCCGAGAGGAAGAGGACAGGCACGATGATGGAGACAAGAGCTCATCGCAGGTGTAAAGTCCTGGCTTCTCAAATCCCACTCACACGTTCAGCCACCACTTTTCTCCCACCCAGACCAGAGCCAAGACAACAGACCCCCGCAGCAACCCATCACCAGAAGGCCAAACAACTGGCCTTTAGGTCAGCTTTATTTGAAAGCCAAAACTCTATTCCGCATTTTATTGACCTAAAGTTATTGGAAATCACCAAAATTCAAAAAAAATCCCCTACTGAAGTTTCAGTAAAGATGCAAAGTTAGGAAAAGAACGTAACAGGGAGACCACGCCACCACAAAAGTTTTTTCTCTTACCAGCAACTGACTCGCAGCACATAAGAATTGAAGGAGTTAAAGTCTAATTTATGCCATTTATGTTTTTGCAAGTCACTCAGTTATCATCAGGCAGACGCATCCTGTTGTGTCTGACATTTCCTTGAGCACTTTTGTCTTACTTCTCTATGCCACCACCGTACTGATTAGATCCCACACCCCCACAGAAAAACAAACAGCTCTGTGAAAGGCAGGAGCCACGCAGCCATCTTCCTCCTCATCTACAGTTGGTGGCATCAGTTCCAGGAGGAATGAAGCCTGCTGCTCTTCTGGGAGCATCGCAGGGACAGATGCCTCCACCCACATCCAGCCCCATTAAAGTCCTCCATGGGCAACGACTACCACAGCAGAATCTTCCCTATCAAGATGACTTAGCTGCTGCCAATAAAAAGGGAGAAAGTTAGTACCTGGTAGGTTTTGCTCAAGCTGGACACAACCACATTCCCAATAACCCTCTCTGACCCCACAAGAGAAAAAAAGATCCAAACAAAACTCAGAAAGGCTTGGGATTGCTCCAGGGAATAACTTTCCCACAGGCAAAAGGAAACTCCCTTCCCTCAGTTACCCTGAAAAAGCAACTCTCAAAAGCAGCTTCTTTGGCTTTGACCAAGGAAACATTGTTTTTCTTAATTTCCAAACTGTTTTCTTAAAACAGTTGCTTTACTCTGAACACAAGGAAGCTTGAGGAAAATAATCAGCACAGAGTGTGCTTTACTTGATTTGGGCGTTTGCTGAAGGATCCCACAGTTCAAACTGAAGTCTGAATGAGCAGATTCCCACTGCTGGGAGCCCTGCCATGTTTTAATTTACCCAACACAAAAATGGAGCAAAGGAAGAACTGATCTTCCAGCTACTTGGACCTCTAAGAGCATCAAAACTTCACAGCCCTTTTGATTATGGGAAATTAGGAGCATTTGCTACAAGGATCTCATGAAAGGAATAGTCTTTTTCATGCGTTTATGAAGATGTGCAAAATCATTTAATGCTGCCAGATTATCTCCCTCATAGCTGCATGTATTAGTTATATCAAAAGTTTGGCTCCTTCAGAGTTGGATAAGCAGTTGAGAACCAAGAAGTAACATGATTTGAGTCTCAGCCCTAATGGATCTTAGGACTTACAGGTCTCTAAAGACTAATGATTTTTTTTTTTCCCCCCAAGACTAAATAAATGGAGATTTCACTCAAAGCTGTATATAAGCAATATCTTAAATGGATTCTGTCTTCAAAAGCATGAACAGCTGAGGAAGAAGGCTAGAGTCAGGGAAGAGGAAAAAAAGCTGGTCCTAACTGCCACTCGTTCAAAAACATTATATTGCTCGATGCATATATACACCACGCGCCCAGAGAGACATGAGTGGATGGAAACCGCAACAGCGAGTTATGTGTTTACCAATAGACTTTTTATTTCAACAAAACCCACCGCACCGGATGTTAAACACAGGTCCCACCCAATGAAAACAGACTGAAGGAATTATACATTCAATGTTTACATCAGCAAGATGAACTTAAACACAAAAAAAAAATAGATTGCTTTGGCTTCTTAGTCTCACATTAGCAAACGCAATTATCTTTCATTAATTTTACAGAGCGTTCACAGTAGAAATTAAATCATTTCTTCATGTCTAAGAAAAACTTTACTGTGTTAATTATTCATAAATACCAAAGTCTGCTACTTATTACTCATCACAAATGTGATTCATTTCAATAATGCCTGAATAATTCGGTGCTACCCTATTAGTCCCAGAACACGCTGTACAATTGCCAGCATCAGCAAATCAATCACAAACAATAATCCACGCTCGCTCTCCGGTGCCAGCTGCCAAGGCAGAAGAGGAGGAAGGCAGGAGCAGCGCTGCCTCCCCACCCCGGGCACCACACCGCCTTCATCCTCCCATACAAAAATGCCATCCCTCTCCTGTCCTGGTCAGCTTTGCTTCCATCCGAGATGCTGCACGCTCCGACAGGCGCTGCTCGGGCGAGCATCCCAACCGCAAACTGGGAGCTGGGGACCCGGTTCCCAAGGGAGGAAGGCAGCAGCTGGGGATGCTCCACCGCTTTGCTTCCCTGCAGGTTTGCATCTGGGCAGGCAGCTGCCCAGCCATGGGAATTAGCCGACTGAGAAGGGGAGGGGAAATTAATCCTCGCAAGTATGTAAGAAGCCTACAAGCATAATTCCAAAAAAAAGGCTGAGAGTCACGAGGGCTGCTCGGCCACAGCAATCCCCGCAGAGTGAAACAAAGCCCAGCCGCCATTTCTGCAGCTAAGTGGTTAAATAAGGAATTACCCAGAGTTTTGCAGCCTGGCCACCAGCTGCCCAACGCTCCCAGATCGGATGCTACAGGGAGGGGGAGAGTGGACTAAAAAGTTACTACAGCAATAAAACACGCTCACATCTGCTGGAGTTAAGTATTTTTGTCCTGTTTCCTCAATCATTTTAAACAACAAACCTGGCCACATAAAAAAAAAAAAATCTCTTAAAGGTGCATCAAATTACAAATACTTCTCCCCTGCCTCCCTGCCCCCAATAAAGTCAAGAAATCATCAGTACCTGAGACACAACCCTCTCCTACGTGGCACTCAAGGCTGGGGGGCCAGGCAGGGCATGCAGACAGCCTCCCACCAGGTCCGGCCAGGGTGGGCTCCAGCCCAGCATCCCACCCTCGCCACAGCTCCCAGGGGCATCCTGAACTCGGCCGGCCACGCTTCCCCAGACCCGCATCCTCTCAGAAAGATCCATCCCCGCATCCCATTTGCGGCCACGTATTAATTATTTTGCTTTCTAGCAAGTTACATGAGCTAAATTGGGCTGACGCCATACAGAAACACTGCCTTTATTATTACAGTTGTGGAGAAAGTAAATTAATGCAAAAGATTGCACACAGAGGCCTAATCCATTTGCGGTAAATCAATGCATTGCACATTTAAATTGCTCTGCTTTCCTTCAGAAAAGTACATTGAAGTGATTCATTAGGCACTGAACTGTTCACAAGAAACAGACCAATTCTCTTAGGCATGCCAGTGCATCTCTGCTAGTTAAATTTAAAAAGCAATCAAATCTACTAATAAGTCCTTTTTGCCGACATTTACATCAGTAGAGAACATGATTCCTGACAATTCAGATTAAATAAATGAGACACAAATTAATCTCAGTTAATACACCTCAGAACTGATGCTCAACTTGTTAAAAATCTGTCCTTTAGTAAAAATAAATAACCTATTGGTGATGCTCAACTTCCAGGTGCCTTTGGTCACCTTTATTAAAGGTTATAAAGTTATTAAGAGGGATCACGAGGCACAACCTGTGTCTATTTTAATAGAGTCGAAGCATATATTTATAGTTCCGTTTTTAAATTTACGAATTCCCAGAAAAATTAGCAGAAATGCATCTTTTCAAGAAAAAGTAACATGTCTTAGTAAAACAGCACCATGCCACGGTGTTCATATTCCCACCCTCTTCTTTAGGGAGGACCAACTCTGATAACAAATGGAATAAACAGTGCAAGGAGTAACACCTGTGCTTCGTTTCTTCTGTTTAATTTTTGTAGTATCTGTTTATATGTTTAAGCAAAAATTGTTTATTGTATATTAACATCCCCCTCCCCCCAAAAAAAATTATCCAAATTAAAAAATAAAAGGCAGTATATACTTTTAGATAACTAAAAATCAATTTACACTTTGTTAAAAGACTTAAGAGGAGAACTGAAGAAACCCAATATGGAAAATTATTTTTTTAATCCCATTAAGAAGTCTAACACTTTATCTGCAAAACCAGCGATATCAATTTAGAGAGCTTTACAAGTCCTACAGTCCAAACTTAAAAACAACCCCATGAACCTAAGTTTATCACCAAGACTTTCAAGGTCAGGCCCTGTGATAGGGTTAGGTCAAGGAACCACTTGCACTTAGGACAATAATCCCCTGCCCTTTCCCTCAAAGCCCCATTTTTGCTCCGCAGGCTGGTCTGCTGCTTCCAACAGCCCGGTCCAGCCCCAGCTTGGGTCCCACCAGGTGCGAGGCGGGGAAATTCAGCTGCTGCAGACACGTGTTCAGAGGTGCGGAGGGAACATCCACCACATATCTCAACCTGCAGCCACCACACTGAAACGAGCAGGGTCGTTAGGAAATCCCGCTGATAAATGAAGCGGCACGGAGTCGCTTGGGCCTGGCAGCATCTCTGCTAACACTCTGTTAACTTTTTTTTTTTTTTTTACTTTATTAAAAATTTTGCTGAGTTTTTCCCAAAGAGTTTCAGCGATGTGTATTTCAAGGGCGGGCAGGCACCCTCCCGGCGCTCTGGCCAGGACCCAAGTTACAGCAGGTCACCCCATCTGCTCACTCACAGCCTCCAGCTCAGCCGTGCTGGTCCCCTTCTGTCCCCGAGCAGCCCCCGCAGCCAGGCTTCACCCCCAAAGCGGCAGCGCTGGGGTCTCCATCCTCAGAAACTGTGTCTGCTCCAACAGCACCCAGAAGCTTCTGATGGTCCACCTCCTGCCGCAGCCTCTAGTACCCACCCCAGGCCCTGGGGCACCAGGGGACCCTGCAGCATCTCACCCACCTACAAGGGGCTTAGTGCCAGTTTATGGGGCTTAACTAGTCCCCAAATTCTGCTACTACAGGTGAAACAACGGAGCTTGTCCCTTTGCACTGCTATACATCCTTTCTGCTGTTCCAGTAGCAGCTGTTGAGTAGGCTTGTCCCTAAGAAGCAAATCCCCCCCCAAGTGCTAAGAAGCAACCCCCCCAAGTGATTTTTCTCTCCCTGGCAGTGGTATGATTTTTCTTCCCCCCACTCCACACAGGAGCAGCTTACTGGGAAAACCCATATGCAGGGCCCAGCCTGCTCCAGGAGGATCTGAGCTCACACCAGGGCCGATGGCAATGCTTGCTCCAGCAAAGCCGCCTTCTTCCCAGGGCTCTGCCAGCAGCCCGAGCACTCGGGCACGCCAAGGCGGTGGGCTGACCTCGGTTGGATGCCAGGTGCCCACCAAGCCGCTCTCTCACTCCACTCCCCAGCAGGATAGCGGGGCAGAAAACAAGATGGAAAAAAAACCCCTCATGGGTCAAGGTAAAGGCAGTTTTATAAAGCAAAAGCAAAGGCCACATGTGGAAGCAAACGAAAGCAAAAGATTTGTTCTCTACTTCCCATCAGCAGGTGACATCCAGCCACTTCCTGGGAAGCGGGCCTTCAGCACACACAGTGGTTGCTCCAGAAGATGTATGTCATAACAAGTGCCACATGCCCCTGGCTTTCTCTTAGCCTTCCTTGCCGAGCAGACATCATATGGCATGGAGTATCCCTTTGGTCCATTTGGGTCAGCTGTCCTGGCTGCGTCCCTCCCAAGACCTTGCCCACCCCCAGCCTGCTGCTGAGGGGTGGGGGGAGGTTGGAGAGCAGCCCTGGTGCTGTGCGGGCACTGCTCAGCTTAGCCAAAGCCCCGGTGTGTCACCAGCACCTCCCAGGCTGCCACAAGCACAGCACCACGGGGGCTGCTAGGGGGAAAATTAACTCCATCTCAGCCAGGCCCCGTAAATCACATCACAGAGCCAATGAGACTTACAGATGCAAATCCCACCACGTTTCCAAGAGCATGAGGATTAACCTGTTCAGCCAACAGAGCCACACACTGCAAACACTTCCAGTTTGCTGGGAAACGTCTTAATGCATCTTTTCTTAAGATTTTTCACAAGACTTAACCTGGAAAAGTAACTAACATGTAGAGACATGAGAAGAACCCCCATGCATCACCAGGGGCCCACATCACAACAACGTGGTGTCAGCATCAGGCCTCCCAAAAGCCAGTAGGCACCATCCCTGGTCCTGGTTCAACAAGCTTGTACCAGCAGCATAAAATTTCTTCTAATCTCAGACCTTTTGGCTCCAGAGGCAGTTCTGCAAGGTTGTTCTCCTCTCAGTGGAGAGCACCTCTCTCCTGCAACACTAGCCAGGAGAGCCACCAAATACAGCCCAACCTTTACCCACAGCCATGACACCACTTAAGAATGTAGGTATCTGTACTTGCTCCCATGTCTCATTACATTTTCCAGTCTAACCCCAAGGCCTTTTGTTTCTTGCAACGGTGCCATTGGATTTATTGCTATAGACAAGTTCAGTAGATACTCCCCATAATAATTAGCCACAGCCAAGTGAAATTTCAGTTCTGAGATGCTCTCACGCACAGTTACTTTGGATGCTGCCTCTGTTCAGTGTGCCAAAAGCTTTGAGGCTTCCACAATCAATCAAGTGACCCAAGTCAGTCACTCATGACTAGGAAAAAGCACTTTTCTCCTTTCTCACCACTGATGCCAAGTGGCTGAGACAACCCCCTCCTTTCTGCCACCACCATCAGCCCATTTCACCAACTTCCCAAGCAGCAAATCCAGAGCACTCAAAGCATCAACTGTGCCCGCACCTTCCCCCTTCCCTCTCCTGAGATTTCCAGATGCCACAGGGGTGAGCGGCGCTGATGGAACAGGAGACAAGCAAGAATGGGGGCATAGAGAATATGTACCCCAATGGGACCCAAGGAGGGGAAAAAACATATTAAAAAAAATCCCTCTCCCCACACCTACAGATTCATGTTCCTCTAGGAGGAGGAAGGACCAAAGGAGGAGAGGGAGATCTATTTCGCTACTTACTACTTATTAAGCAGCACAAGCCGCTGCTACCAAGGAAAGCAAGTTTTGGGAAACTATACGCTCATAGACAGGAAAGCACCATTGTGTTAAGTCCAAAACAAAACAAAACAAAAAAATATTACAGCAGCCTTCCTGAGTATTTCTGCTGCTCCAGGACAGGTATCTGCCCTCTAAGCCTGCAATTGCCAGGGAAAACAAAGGCAGACTAGTGATGGGATTAAAAGCAGAGGCTGGAGGATGATTGCTGCAGGCAACGAGGTTCTTCATGGAATCACCCTCCAGGCCGATCCCGTTGGGCCCTATATCACGGTGATGCTCTGTACCTAGTGCTGAGCGTTGCAAGGTCCAGGACAGGGTACCCTCCAGACTAACAAAGGCTCAACTTTTCAACAAAAGGCCCCTACAGAACGGCCCGCTAACCAGCAATCTGACAAGGAGACTCCCCACACAGCAAACCTCTGTGCAAAGTAATCACACACAGGTGCGAGCTACAAAGTTTGCTGGAACAACCACCACTCACTTGGCTATTCCCAGACAAGGCTACACAGCCCCAAGATAGTAACTACAGATTGCATTATGCAGCTGCCAAGCAGTTCAAACCACCCTTAGAGCAGGTCTCACTTTTTAATCACCTCACTTACAAACGCAGGAATTCCCACCCCTGTCAAGCCAAGCTCCCCTTGAAATCGTCCTCTGCTCCTCACCTGATGATGCTCCCCAAACGGACCTTGCACTCCTCCAAGTTGCTCCCCCTTCTCTCAGGATTTGCACCGCAGGGCTGTGCTGCCCCCCTCCCTCCCACCAGCATTAACCCAGCACACACCACCCAGGACCCTCAGGCCTCCCCCCCAAAACCCGGGTGCAGGAACAGCCAGGCCAGCCCCGCTCACAGCCAGCAAGGCTCTTCTGCTCAGACATCCTCATCCCACACCCACTGCTGCCCCGCAAGCAGCTATCTTCTGTCCAGAAAGTGCTTATATTAGCGTCTGTTACTGGCACAAGGAATAGGTGCTAATTAACTAGTTGTCAGCTGAATGTTGCTAAATCAAGAACACAAAATAAAATTAAAGACAAGGTATTGCAATGGGCAGGAAGACTTGAAGGGACTACTGTTCATTTAAGAACTTCTCCTGTATTTTTAAACATTTAGAAATTGCAGTCCAAATAATTGCTTGTCAAGACATTATTGGGGAGAATAACTGCAGCTATTAAGCAAGCTGTGTCATTAGTTTATTAAAGATGTAACATCATTTCAAAGCCTTTGAGAGAGTAAACCTCTACCTAATGCAAAATCATCACAGCTTCATTTTCCTCCCTCTCTCCTGGCTTCAATCTCAAGTCACGAGTCCTAGCGACCTCTCTGAAGTCGGCTACGATGATGTACATCATTTGCTAGACAAGGATCCATCCCTCTGAATTCCCGGGCAGGTACACACAATGCTTCTGTTTCAACTCAGAAAAGCATGTTTGGTAATCCAACAGGGGGAGAAAAAAAACCAAAAAAAAAAAAAATTCACAAAACCAACCAAACCCCTGCCCCACCCCCCCCAAAAAAAAAACAAACCACAAATAAAAAACCCAAAGCCACAAGCTACAGACAAGAACTCAGCTCTCCAAGCCTGCTGTTCCCTTCTGCCTAAGGTGGTGGGTTCAGCACAAGGAGTCTCCTGTTTTACTGGAGGGCACAACTAAGCCCAAGCACCAACAGACCTGTCTCTGCCCCACAGCTACAGCTCTGCAGGCCAGGCCCATCTCTGGGGGTAGAGAGAGGAAGATCACTGGAAGCTGTTCAGCAAGAGAGCGCACATTATGCAATTTCCATTTCTGCTGACAAAAAACGTATTTACAGGACAGGTAAAATAAACTACGTTGCTTGCAAGGCTCAGCAGCCTGAAACCGGGAAGCTAATAGACCCAGAGGGCAAGGAATTGGTTCTTGATGTTTGCAAATCGGATGTCACCAAAACGAGACAATTAAATTTTAAAGCAGTAGGGAAAACAAAAGAGCAGGAATCACAATAGCCAAGTCTCATAAAGAGCTGCTTCTTGGGTACAGGAAGATAATGACGCTAACCATTTTTCTACTAGATGGCAGTGTCGTGTCACACTATATAAAAGGAATTCTAGAAAGAAATTGCTTTCTATTCCAAGTGAATCTGTGCTTAGACTTGACTTCAGAGAGCATGATATATAACAGTACCCTCATTGTAAAGGGACCTGCCATCAGTCTAACAGCGCAACAGAAGCGATACCCTAGCTTCTAATTTCCCAGTGAAGCAATGTGAAAAGACACTAAAACCCTAAGCTGTTCTGCTACAGGGTACAGCTGTGTGCACAGCCGCGGACAAGCTACTCGGGCTGTTACAACTGAAGGTAGGCTGTCATCAACCCGCTCCAGGAGCAGAGGAAGCAGGTCCTTGCTGCTCAGGAGAAGCCACCTGGGCTCTTGCAAGGCTGGGGCAGCACTCAGGCCACCACCCAGCTATACCCAGGTGAGGTTAGCGACTTCAAAGGAGGGCGCAGGGACGCCAAGCGCAGCGCCACTAAAATTCAAAATGCAAACACAAAATAAACAAGGTTAGAGCTGAAGGAGAATGCCAATCTTTGCGGGCAATTCCATGCTAAGACTAACCTTTCCTTTGCACGGCCACCATCCACATAAGCTAAACTTCAGATGTAACAAGACTCAGCGGCTCAGGAACGCTCCCAAATCCAAGGTTAATTCCTGGAGTACGAAGGAGCTACGGTGTGTGTACCCGGGGAGCTCAGTGCTAGGCGGTGGGTTACCAGAGCTGGAAAAGCTCCGGGAGAAGGTGGCAGGCAGCCAGAGGACCCTCGCCCCTGTGCCACCGCCAAAGATCCGCCCCGGGGGGTCCCCGAGCGGTCCCCGGGCCGCCAGGCCTGCCGTGTGTCACCGTGCACGGTGCTCGCTGCTGCTAAGGACCTGGCTCCGTAACTCCGGGGGCTCCCCGCCAGCAGTTACAATCGCGACAGCCGCTGGGACACGGTTCCCAACACTTCATCCCCAGCAGAGCGGGGGCCGGGCTTGGTTTGCCCCCGGAGCCCCCGCTGCACGCCGGTTTGCAGCCTGCTCCGTGCCGGGGTGCTCGGTACCGACCGAGCCCGCTCCCCCGCCCCCCCTCGCAGCAGCATCCCCGCCACGGCTGCTCCCTGCCGCTCCATCCATCCCGCCGCCGCCGCACCGGCGCCCTGCGAGCCCCGGGGAGAGGGGAGACTACGGGAAGCCCCCCGGGGAAGGCCCGCGGTCCCCGCACGGCCTCACCTGGAGGGCCGGAGCCGCACCTCCTTCTTGCTGTCCACCACGGAGGGCACGCAGTTGGTGAGCTCGGTCCAGTCGGCGTGCAGCCCGCAGCTCCAGCCGGTGGAGAAGCGGGAGAAGAGCCAGGTCTCCCGCTTGCCCGGCCGGTGGCAGGTGCACTTCTTCTGCCCGGCGCGGCACTCGCAGGGCTGCTCCAGCTGGATGTTGCGGACCAGGTGCCGGCCGAAGGTGGTGCCGCCCGTCTTCTGGATGTGCAGGAAGACGATCAGGTCGTCCCCCTTGATGTTGAAGTCCACCCGCCGCAGCAAGTCGCCGGCGGAGAAATTGAAACGGGGAACGAAACGCGCCGGCGTCTCGTCCTCCGCCCGGTACGGGTCGGCGGCGGCGGCGGGGCTGAGGGCGCGGAGCCGCAGTAGCTGGCACTCGGTGCCCGGGCAGACGTACTGCAGCACGATCACGGCGAAGAGGAAGAGCATCACCAGCGCCAGCAGCACCTTGTGGGACCGGTCCTCCATCGTCGCCGGGAGCGCCGCGCATCGCCGCCGCCGCTCACAGCCGCCGCAGCAGCCGTCGCCACCGCGGGGGGCCGCCCCGGCCGCGCGCCGCCGCCATCGCCCCGCCGCCGCCGACGGCCCTTCCCGGCAGCCCCCGCGCCGCCGCCCCTCCGCGCGCCCTCGCCCCGCCCCGCCGGGGCCACGCCTCCTCGTCGGGCCACGCCCCCTCCACCGGCACGGCCCCCGCCCTGGCTCCTCCGGCACCGCCGCACCGGGACCGGGACCCGGGCCGAGACCGGGCACGGAGCGGGGCCGTTGCGCAGCGCTCTGCGCCGCGGGGTGCACGGTGCTGAGACGCGCTCCGGCCGTGGCCAGGCACCGGGCACGCCGTGCTCGGGTCTCGGTCCCGGGGCGCACCGTGCGCTCTGCGCGGCAGGCTGCGGAGTCACCGCACCCTCTGAAGTGCCTGCGGGGCCCCACCGCCGATCCCGGCCCGCCCGAGCGACCCTCGGCAAGGGGCTGGGGCCGGTGCCCGGCAGGGAGCCCCCGGCGGAGCGGCAGCGGCGCGGTGCCCCCGTCCCGGCCGGCCGCCGCCCGGCTCCATCGCTGTCCCGCTGCCCCCCGAGCGCTGCGTGCCCCCACCCCACACACCAGCACTCAGGGTTTGGCGGGGGGTGGGGGGCATTGGCTGTTTTTTTGACGCCCCGAGGGGTTTCGACTCATCGGTAGCAAACAGACCCGCGCCCCCTGCCAGCACATTTGGGAACCCCTTCGCACAATGAGAGTGGGCTGTAAATAAAACAACAATAACGAGGACTCGGCGGGTTTATCTCTGATTAAAGTCCTTTGTATATTTATATGCAAATTATGTTTCGCCCTCCAGCTCCTGGCACGTTACCGGTGAGGCCGGGCGGGTGGGAGCGCACCCGCAGCCGCCCCGGTGCTGCGAAGCTGCTGAGCCACCCCCCTCCCCCCACCCCCCGCGCCCCCCGGCAGGGCCAGGGGCACAGCACCGCACAGCCACTGGGCCCGGGGCTTTCCCTGCCCCCTTGGGTGCAGCTGATGCCGTGACAATACACGCCTGGGAAAACCGCAGCCTTGCAAGTGGCTTAGCAAAAGCCGCTAAAAAATGAGGGTTTTGGCTAAAGGGGGTTCTGCTCCCATCCCAGGTGGCCGCCTGTCCTTCCAAGGAAAAGCAGCTGGGGCAGGACCTGCGGCATGGCCATCCCCAAGTTTAACCGATGTGCTCCAGGGTTTAACTGGTGGGCTCAGCTGCAGGCGTTACACAGAAGTGCTGCATCTCACCATGCTCCTTCCCTCTCCCTAATCCATGATTTTCAGGCAGGGTTGGGAATGCCCGAGCTTCTCCTTCCCCTCCCGAGCTGGTGGAGGGAGCAGGGCTCCCCAACACCTCGGCTTGCACTCTCCTGTTGCTTGTGATGCCCCTCTTCCTTTGCCTGGCCCATCAGACAAGAGCTGAATTTTTTAATATGCACAGCCGACAGCAAAGAAAATAATTTGAAAACACTCTCGCAGACCTTTATCCATCATAAAAAGAGAAAAAAAATGGCCTGCCTCCTTTCTCCTCCTCTCACAGCAATTCACTTTAAGTAATTTCACCAGGTACGTGGTGTTTGGAGGGGATGTCTTTATGGTTTTCATCCTTGAGCAACCTATCCTGTCTTTCCTATTTTTTTTTTCAGTTGTCCCTAGTATTTTGAAAACATTTACACTCACAATAGTAGGCAATTTTATCACAAAGATTCTAGGCATGAGAACTACTGAGTTAATTTGCTTCTGTTTGTATCTGTATCTCCAAAATGAATGGACTGCAACATTTAATGAAAATGTTGTGTTCTGAAATTCAAGCTTTAAAATTATAAAGATGTTTCTGTGCTTTATATCTATCACTCTCTCACAGTCATTTATATGAAAAAAAATACGTTTGCCTCCAGCTTTATTTATTTTACATTATGAAATAACAAAGACGTGTGCTGGGTTAAAACCGATCCTGAATGCTAATACATGAGAATTAAAAGGAGAGAATAATGATGGCCTAATGTCTGCACTAAATTAATATATACTATAAAAGATATGATGCATACTGGGTTGGCGTTCCCAGCAGAGCCATTATTTTGGAATGGGCTAAACAAACAATGATCATCCTTTCACTGATGAGTGATGGTCTCCAGTCTGCTGCCTTCTCACCCACAGTATGTAAATGATGCTCCCTAGCTTTGATCCAGGGACACAAAACATTTGCTTAGGCACTAAAGAAATGAAAATCGCCCCGAACGAGATAAAAGTAGGACAGAACAGAGCTGTTAAGGTTTTACAGCATGGGCAAGTTTTGATGGCTGGCACGGCGGCTAGTGTAAGTTAAGAGGTCAAAGCAAAAATGCTGAGCACTGAGAAACAGATACAAAATGCTCGGAAAAAATATCTCTGCCTTCTTCCCAGCACGCGGTATCCCCACAGACCCCAAAAACACAGTCGCTATCCTCGTCCCCCACACACCACCCTTCTCTGCTGGCACAGGGGAACGCCCCACCTCCATGTGCGTGTGCATGGCTGTGCCTGAATGAGCACATGGATATAGCCACTGGTCCTCTTCTCTCCCACCTACGAGCATCCCCTCCTGCCGGCTGGTCCCATCTGCCCCCTACCCTGCCAGCAGCTGCCCCTCCAGCCCCAGCCCCTTCCTGCTACTGCACATGCGACAGCAGGGTCCAGTTGAGCTGGTGCAGGATCTTCTCTTGGGCTGACCCCCCCTTATTTACCCACAGACACGCTCAGAAAGGTGGGGGTTTGTGTGCAAAGGCACCAGGTATTTGCCCAGAGACAGATCAATATAGCGCCTTGTGCCTCAAGCCCTAAATTGATCTTTGCAGCTTTAGGAAACTCTTTTTATTGATAGCTCTTCATGTGGGACTGATCATCACAGCCCTTTATATTTTCTGAAGACCCATTTTTTTGCACAGCATCTGAATTTCACTGCTGCGTTTGCCTGGCAAATTGTGACTGCTTGGCCCTAACAAAAAGAAAACACACATTAGCTTTGAGGTAAGTGGGCTGTTGGTGTGTAAAACTGAGCTTTATTAGGCATTAACACCTCCAGCTTACTGAAAGGACTGAGGTTTCATGTCAGTTCAACCAGAGTTGAACGCTCCCAGCATCCGCTGCTCCTCAGAGGTACGGGCAGGGGTGCAGGCAGCCGCGACCCCCCTGGGCAGAGAGGCAGGGCTGGGGTAACCCTGGCTGCTGGGACATCCATAGCTATTGGGAGGACAAGGTCTTTTTCAAATTAGAGGGAAAACCATATTTGCACAATGGCACAATTAGAATAACTTGATTAAAAGAAATGCAAACGAGCCATTAACTCTGCTTTGCTGTATCTCCTTGTAATGTGATTCTTCTTATAGTACCTGTGCAGGAAGGGGGAGAAGATAAATGAAATAACTGCAGAAAAGCCTGTTGTGCCATGAAAATAGCATATTTATTAAAATAACAAACATAATCGTCACCAGCCCAACTGCTGCAGCTTTCTTTTATGGATTTGTCTCTCTCAGCTGGAGCAGCTGATGGCTGAACAGGTTTGCAGCTGGGGCAATCAAAACCACTCTTCCCATCATGGGACCTCAAAGTGATGGAGTAGATGCTTCAGCCTTATCCTCCACTGCCCCAGAAGGACTTCTCCCCCCACCACTTCCGTAAGATGTACACAAACCCAGCACATTGATAGTTTTACTTCTCTGTTGAGTCAGGGTAAAGCTGGATTATGGAGTCAAAAGATACCACTGGGAGACAGACAGTATGAAGACACCACTCTGTTCCCTGAGGAAACAAGGCTTAGAAAGAGTGGAAAAGCACAGAGCAACAAGATGGTCATTGCATGGGAGGAGAAGCAGGACCAAGAGCAAGAAAATGGCCAGAAAAGGACCAAAGAATGCTGTGGTGGGAGAGGGACTGAAGCTCTCCTAGCACCTCACAGAATAAGGCTCTTCTCCAGTAAAAGTGTATGCAAATGAGCAAAGGCATGGAGCAGCGGGGTGATGAGTAAAACTAATTAGAAAATGAGGCTTGATTATTCATGGACTTGACATATCAGAGAGCAGCTAATCAAAGGAATAATATAAGTTTGCATATTCTTTGTAATGTGGGCAACAAAGCCTTGCTTCTTGTCACTATGGCGTCACCGCCACTCATTTCTAAAACCAAGCACACTTGATGTGAATGGAACATCTCGCTCTGGACCATGCTGATGGATCTGAAGAGCCGGAGGTGTCCAAAAGCACTTATTTTTCCAGCTATTGAACTCACCTAGCAGTTATCTCCACTTACACATCTTGCCTTCCTGAATACAAACACTGCCCAAAGCTCTTTGGGTATGTGGGAAACTGGGCAGCCGTTAAAAGCTTGAGCCAAAGACCTGGAAACTCAAGGGATCCAGCCTTGCAAGATAATCCCTTACAGTTTCATTTTGCTGCTGGCTGATCGCTAAATAAACTGTAGAAATCACACACGGGAAGACGGACTTGGTGGGAGGCATTTGCACAGTACTTGCTGGGGGCAGGAAGCTTTCGGAAGTACCTCCTTCCCGACACTCGGCATCGGAAACCATCCATCCAGGCTGTTCAGTACAGCAAATCTTGGATTTGCACCATCAGTTGGAGCCAGACAAAAGGCAGGCTAGCTTTCAAGTTACAAGGTATCAGCAGTGTTTCCATCTCACACATAGATCTCGGTCCTGTGAAAGGTTTTGTAGGAGGACCCAGTGTGGGGCTGGCATCTGGACATGTACCAAGCTTCTGGGCAACAGTCAGAGTGAATAAATGATACTGTCCCATCACCACTGATTCTTATCCCAGCATGAAATTGGCTGAGAAACTGCTGAAACATCAAATTCCCTTTTCATGAGGACAGCCTGGGACAACTCCAGGGAACAGGATCCATGGGGATGAAAGGGCTCTTTCAAGTATGCCTCTGAATCAGTGGGAAAAGCGAGAAGTTGGGACTGCTCCTGCCACTGTTTGCTTGTCTGAATAATTACAGCGATGGGTATATTAATACCATCTGGCTTTAGATCCAAAGAGCAACCAGGCATTGAAAGAGATTACTGGAGAGGTGTGCGAAGCACCCGTTTGGAGGTACTTAGGAGCAGATTAGGAGGAATTAGAAGGGGTGTGAGCCAGCAAAACCCAGGGCTGCAGGCCATATGGTCCAAGGGACATTTTTTGTCCCACTTCCAAGATGTATAATGCAAGTGTCGTATATCTGACCTACTTTAGAACAAAACCTGCAGCATTTTCCTGATTAAGGTAGGTAAGAGACTAACTCAGATACTGTAGAGTGTTCTTCAGCAGCGGTTTCACACCGGAGAGAAGGGCTGTTAAAGGTCTCATAGAAATATTTGTTGCATCTTCATAAAACTAAGGGAAAACCTTTTCACGTAGCCCTGAAAGAAACTGTGGGGAAAAAACACAGTATTGTCTAATGCTGTCTCAACAGGTAGCCATGTGTGGGGTAAATACGGTGGGATTTGGTTCAAAGGCATTCAAGAAATCTGAAAGGTGAAATCTGCCCTTCACAGTGAAATTATTCCAGTTTAATTACACGGGTTTTGAAATAGATTTAGTTAAACTGGTGCCAGCCTTTTGCCTGGACACTCTTCAGTCCTGGAGTAGTTAATATCGATTTAACTTAATTTGGTGTCATTCTGTGTACTGACTGCATCTCGAATGCTGTATAAATATTTGCTTATTGAAATTGATGCTGAATTCAGGCAACACTGTCTTGTGGGATTAACCTGTGTGAGAGGGGATCAGATGCAGGAAAAAAAATGCAGGAAGAGGTCTTAAATTTGCACAGATAAGTTAATGCAATTACCTAATTTGTAAAATGAATGAAAGAATAAATGAAGGTGAAGCAGAAATAACCCCAAGCATCACCAAATAATAAAAAAAACAGGAAGCTTTGAGGCAAGCTTCTTTCTGGAGCCTCCTGAGCAGCGGGGCTGATGAATCTTCAGGGAGTGATCCGGTAAATCCAGTGAAACAAAGAAACGTTCGTTTCACAGTGAGATTTCACAAAAGCAGATTTACCAGGGATAGCAAATAAATAATTTAGTTTCTGAAGACATGAAGATAAATTTTTTCTCCTTTATTTCAAATCTAGTTCTGCCAGTTGCAAAAGGCCTACAGCAAACATCCCCCCACAAAACAAAAACGAGGGCAAAGCAAGGGTTTCACTTTCCAGTTATGTGTAAAAGTACTCCTAAAGAAGAAAAAGCTCACCTTTCCCCACAGCCCCCTCCTCCACCACCACAAGCCCACAGGAAAACAGAATGTTTGTGTTATATTACACTGAAACTTCTGGAATAAGAGAACAAAAAAAATCAACATTTAAAACCTAAATGTCACCACAGCAGAATTCAGTAGACAAGCCCCAGCTGGCCTGGATGTAAATAAAGAATATCGAACACACGCTTGGTGTTTCCCCAAAACACTTAGGGTTCAGAGCATTACAACACTTTGCAATAACTAAAGAAACCCGAAACCCAGGGCAGTATGAATTTATACCTCCTGATCCTAAATTCTAGCCCTTGGGTAACTTGGCCTGGGGCCAGGCTCTCCAGGGCGCTCTGGGCCAGCCCTGCATTTGCATGACTAAAGGCACAGGCTGCTCTTTGAATCCCCGCTTTGTGGGAGATGCTGCCAGTCCTGCATGTGCCTTAGCTGCCACTTCACCGGATTAAAATAGTAGCAGCTATTTTAATCCGCTGCTGGAATACATCTGAAGAAATTCCTTGCAATCCCTTTCTTCTCTTCCCAGCTGACACAGAGCCGTGCGTGCGGCAAGGAGCACACGTGCAGTCAGCATCCCCTGGCCGCATCCATCCCTGCCTTGGGCGGGAGAGGTGGATGTAGGGGAGGGGTACACGCTCCATGCCAAGAGCATCTCTTCGACTGCTGAGGGCTGAGCAGCATGGACCAGCCTCACCCGAGCCTCCTGCTCAATGCTTTGGAGTAGCTTTGGGATGCTGCAGGCTCCTCGAAGGGGCGGCTGGGGACCAGCAGCAGCCACACCACAGCCTCAGCTTCCCCTCACCCGTCTGATGCTGATGTAAACTCTTCATCCTCCAGGCTGAGGGCTGCATAGTCAAACATTTGCCATGTAGATTGTAAAATCTAGTCCAACACCGGTTAAATAAGACAAGCTAAAAGATGACCTCTTCTTTGTCTTGAGCCTTTGTTAACTCCTAATTGATCTAATCAGAAAATAAGTGGGCAGAGGAGAGTGGGTTTATGTTTTTGTTCGCGTCAGGGGTGGCAGGTTCCACTGCTGTTGTGTGTACACTGATACACGGCTGTTGTGCCTGCACTAGATCACTGTAGCAAAAATTACCTGTGCAAAGAGATGGTAAAAGACAGCTATTATTTTAATGCATGGGGAATGCATGGGGGTGATTCCACTGCTGCTCCTCTTTCCCTATTAAAGATAAAGCAACACATAACAATATGGTCCAAGGAGTGTATGACAGCACCTCTCAGCATCAAAATTCAGCAGATCTCCTACAAGGAAATGCATCTTCCAACTGCACAGAGCTTTTACGGACCTGCCTAGCTCCCAAGTGGCATTTTTATATAGCAGTGGTAAATTCTTGCAGTTGTTTGTGTCTGAAAATACTCGGGAACAAATTGATACATTTCTATACTCTCTTCTAACCTGCCTGATTGATGTCTGCTCATATTTTCGGAGAGCTGATCCTGGACAGCTTCAGACTCAGAGTCCAGCCTTAGCGAAGGAGCTCCCAAGGCAATCTGCCGCAGCCATCCCTGCGAAGGAACCTCGGCTCAGGACAGGTTCTCCTTGAGACCGTCCAACCCAGGACTACTCACTCTGCCCCACAGGACTTTCACCAAAATGCATTTCCCCAGCGGATCTGCATCTTTACACATTTTTGGGAGCAAGCCACCATAGCTCTCCATTAACGGAAACATTAACGCACACATTGGGCTGTAAACTCTGTCATGTCTTTGCTTGCAGTCCCTACCTAGCAAAAATCTCTTGGCCAAGGAGACTATCTCTACTTGTCACCAGCTGTTGAACCAGCTCTGTGGGTTTACATGAGCCGAGGAGTTCCAGGAGCTCTCTCTAACTCTGAATTTTCGAGAGACTCTGGATAAATTAATCTGCCAGGGACAGGGGACTGCCAATGGGAGGCTGTGACACTATGCAGAACACTGTAACAACCAGAAGAAAAATAACTTATCAAAAATATTATTTTCTTTCATGCAAAGAATCAAACTTTAAATGATCCCATCTGTCACTTTCATCTGCACCCTGTTCCATTGGCTGGATTTTGCTCATTAAGATAAATTTCAAGCCAGCAGATCATTTTTACCTTCAGGGCTTTGATGAAATGCAGTGTTTGGGACTTCCTCCCCCCCTCCACTTCTGACAGCCGTGACAGAGGAATAAGTGTATTTCTCTTATGCTGCTTTGCAATCGTATGGAATGGCTTTGACCTTCCAAAAGGGAAAATCACTACATTCAAATTCCTCCTCCTTTCCCCCATGGGACTAGGAGCTGACCAAGCCCCTCCAATAAAAGTTTGCTATTCGACCTTGCATCGTAAAACCCTCCTTTCTTTATTACTCCTTTTTCCTCAGAGCTTCCGCAACAAACCTCTAGCCCTTTCAAGACATGGGCTGGAGAGCTTCTGTGTTGTGCAAATGGTTCAAACGTCTTTGTTTCTTCCCTGAAAAGACATAAAAACGATTTGCTGGACTCCTTACCTCATAACCAAACACAACTGTATACCGTGCACTTTGTATGTTACAGCTCCCCATGCTTTCAGGCCCAATGACTTATTTTACTGTAAGTGTAATTATGCATTGGAGTGGTTTCATGAGGGATGCAATAAATCATCAGCCACTTAAAGTCTTTAAATCAAGACTGGGTGTTTTCAGTGGGGTTCTGCGCCGTGTCTGGAGCACACAGAGGCTCTCAGTGCATTTACAGGAGGATATATAATCACATGGTCATGGTCAGCTATGGTATTGAGGAATTAGGGGATGGGCGGGATGGCCTTTGTCATGCAGGATGTAGGATTAGTTGGATTTAATGGTCTGTTTTGGCTTTTAAATCTATGAATAGGGAAAAGGAAAGAGAAAAAAAAAACCAAACCAAAAAAGAACAAAAGTCCCTGTTGTAGCCAGCACGTTTCCGCCTTTTGAAAAGCGGAGCCAGTGGGACTACAGGCAGCTGGGGCTGGGAATGAGTGGTGGGGAAAACCAAGGGCACCCCTGTGCACTGCCCTCTGCACCCAGAGCCCCCCCAGAACGCCTCAAACAGCCTCTTGTGAGCAAACCCAGGAGCCTAAACCTACTGGGATTTGCTGATGTCTTGCAGAAAACAGCAGATGTGAGGACATGCATAATGCTCAACTGATTTTCAATTTTTGTCCCCCCTTGAGGTCATTTTAGGTGTTCCAGAACTAGAAATGTAATGTTTTTTCTATTTCTAAATTAAACTAATTAAAATTTTAATCTGGTGGACATTATTTTATTGCATGATTAGAAGAGCTTATAGTGTAGTGGTTTGGTTGGTACCAATCCTTTTTGCTTTAAATCATGTTCCATTAATTGAACAGAGCTTAGATAGGTGCTTATAAGGTAATAAGGTAACTATCTGTTCTTAACAAAATATTCAATTTTCCCTTGCACCTATACCCCCTCTGAGCCCACATGCTTTACGCTATAATAGTTTTCCTCTAGCAAAGCGTGGGCCATTACACCCGTGATCTGCATGGGAATTTTGGGGACTATGGGCACCCCTTGTAAACATCGGTGCACACTGACTCCATGTAGCAAACGCAAAGGATCCTCTTTGGGAAATGGCAGATCCAAACTCTACCCACCAGCTGGCCAATATCATGTGCTTAATCGTGGGTTACTGCATAATTAATTTCTCCCAGGTCTTTATTAAAGTCCCAAAGAATCTTTCTATAGACTAGACTGGTATTACTCTGCCATTCGTTTTAGGGAGATTACTGTTAATTAATTTAACTCATCTGCATACCTAAAACTCAGCTAAACCCTCTATTGTGCCATCTGCTGTGATTTCAGACGTGTAGGACTTCCAAACGCACATAGAAATAGAAATGAATTAAAACCATCTATTCAGATATAAGATAATTTAAGGAAGAAGTTGTTTTTCAACATCTCCTGCAGTGCCCTGTGCAGAGCGGGACGGAGGAGCCACCTGAGACACGGGCAGACCCCCTCCCACAGGTTATCCATCCCACTGGGAGTCAACTTCCCTCTGGGACCATTGACCCGGTGCTTTCCAAAGACACTAAATTCCCTGAAAGCGTAAATAAAATGTTAAACCACAATTTATCTACTCCTGGGGCTAAGGCACCCGAACGGGTGAATGTAAATCATTCAGAACATTTATGATCTACTGACACATTTCCCTCTTAAAATAGGAGCCCGACAGACGTAAATCCTCACAAACGCTTCTGCGGAGCAGAGCCGAGCAGCGGCAGAGCCAACACAGGGCTGGGCTGGCACACCTTCCCATAGCCTGCGCCGTGCATGTGAGAGGGCATGAGGGATGCTCATCCAAACCAGGTGCCATCCCCGTGCCATTCGCCCCAGCACTTCGCCATCCCTGGACACGGTCACCAAATCTGCATGGCAACCTGCAAAGCACGTAAGACCGACGAGCCCATGGATGGGTTGAGGGCTCTTGCTGCTACCACAAACAAAACAATAAATAATTACATTAATAATGAGCCAGACCTTCCAGCTGGCCAAATGACAGCAGCTGGAATATTTTTTATCAGTAAACATTTTCAAGAAAAAAAAACCCAAACAAATTCAAGAAACCTTTTGTTGAAAACAAACATCTCCATGCAGCAAGCATCCCTTGGATAAAAATTGCTATTTTCTCCATAAGAAAAGCAGAAACCAATTCAGGTATAAAAATCCTTGGTTTTCTGCAAAACACACACAAAAACCCTGACAAGAGGGTTCGAAAACACTGCTTATTTCCCAGGTAGCAACTTCTTCTGAAAATATGGAGATTTTTAGTAGAAGATTGCAACTAAGGTTAAAGAAGAAAAAAAAAAGAAAAAAGAAAAAAAAAAAAAGAGCAATCTCCACCCAGCTTTGTTGTCAGCTTCCCTCCACGAGCTGCTTTGGGATTAAGGGTATGGCAGCAGCCCTGTTAGCTAGCACAGAGTCATTGGAGTGTGTGGGGACGTGGAGCTCACACCATAGAAGCGAGCCATGAGGAGCAGCACGCCCAGAGCAAGCCTGCAGCGCCGATTTACACGGAGAGCATCGCTAGAAGCTGGGGAAGACCCAAGGAGCTGCCATCTCACAAAGCTGCGCTCAGATGCTCACCTGCTCTTTCAGATCTTGTTTGGAAATCGGCACAAAATTGCTCCACAGCTCCAAACTAGACAGCACTTAAGCAGAATCCATTTCCCAGCTAATAATTCATTTCCAGAGTAGTCAGTAACTCTGCACAAGGTGAGTCCCAGCAGCCCTCTCTGTTTAATTTGCACGCTGGTTTTGTTCAGGATGCAGTCCCTGCATCGCCACCTCTCCAACACTGGCATTTTCCAGGCTGGCAGCCAAGGGGATGCTCAGGCAGACATTCATACAGACAGAAAGCTAAAGCTGGTTTGCATCACATTTGCTCTAAGAGGGGCAGGATGGGGAGCCGTGGTTTGCACCTAGGCAAGGTGTCTGAGCCTATGCATCACTCAGACGTCCAGTTTGTTTTCAGTGAGTGTACCGCCACGCTGATGGCAGGGAATGATCTCTGCTGATGCCAGACCCTCCAGCTCCCCACCACCACTGCCTGTACAGGTGTGTCTCTCACTAAGGGGACGAGGGATCAGCCTGTACTTTTTTGACAGACATAAACCAAGGTGCATTTGCTGTGAAGGGGTGGGTTCACACCCCACTGTGTCACCCTTCTTGAATATTCTTTCAGGGGCACTGGAGCATGGGATCACAGCAATGTTGGTGGGAAGGGATCTCCAGAGCCCCTCATGCGACCTGCCCCCCAAAGCAGGGGGATCACCAGCACTAAATCAGCTTAGCCATGGTTTGCCTAGCCAAGGCATGGAAGCCTCCCAGCATACCACGATCCTGGCAGATGACTAAGGATGCATCCCTCTTACAGGGAAGAAGTCTTTCCTGATGTCCAGTTTGAGCCTCCCAAGCTGCTTTTGCCCCTTATAGCATCATTTGCCTTTACCAAGAAAGGTTCGACTCCATCATTTCTGCAGGTAGCTGCTAACTCACCCCTTCAGCAGTCTAGTGCCAGGCTTATCAGCCAGAGCCTTGCAGGGCAGGCATCCCAAGCCCCTGAACATCTCCACAGGTCTCCTCTCCAGTTTCTCCAGTTAAACTTGGATCAGCCAGATCTGGTAATACAGGTCTAGGTCTTGCTCCGTACTTCACAACATACATCTCCAATCCCTTGGAGCTAGCCAAGCAAAGACTACCTCAGGCCACCATTGAGGGCAGCACAGGGACCTCCCACACATCTCTGACAGCAGTGCTGAGGCACCCAGGTTAAGAGGGCAGAAAAGAGAAACCATTCAGTTATGATTTATCCCACCCACTGAGTTGTCTGAAAGCCACACCTTGGGTAGGCATTAAAGCATCTGTGGTGTCAGTGTCTCTGCAGATATCACTATTTGGTGGCATCCAGCTACCTCCTAAGCCTTCGCAGCCTCCAGCCTGAGTAAAGCCCTCCCTCTCCACTTCACTGCTTGGTTTACACGGCAAAACCATTCTCCCAAACATTCTTGCAGCATACCGGTCTTGCTGTCGGGCCTCAAATTTCAGTGCAATTGTAATAAATGCATCAGTCATCAGAAGCCGGTTATTAAAATATCTGTCATGACGAACAACATAAAATAAACTCAGATAGATTGTATTGCTCTGGGTCACTTAGTTTTAAGTGCAGCAGCCTCTGGGTTTCTTTTTTTTTTGCCACATAAGTGATATGCAGCATGAAACAGCACAAATAAATACAGATGTAGAGAACATTAGAGACACTTTGTAAGAGTGAATTATGCATGTTCACATTTCATTCTAGTTAGATGAAAATTAGATGGTTTTCCTCCATTATCTCAGTGGATACACTAAAAGCCAGTGATTTATAAAAGAAACCGGTGTGAATGCCATTATAATTGATTAACCTAAGAGACTGGTGACCTACTTATAGATACACAAATATGATTATAATTGTGCAGTAAGTAATTGAATGTTCTGCAGGACTTCTTTATAATGTGACTGTAATGCATAAAACCAAGAGGGAGACAAAAGGTTTCAACCCTGTGTAACGTGCCGAGATCCTAGGAGAGGTGCTGAGGGCTTCCTGCTCCTGTTTACGTGACTAGGTGTTGAGACCTTGCAGAATCAGGCCTCTCATGAACAGCAGCTTTTCCCATAAATAGACTACTGTTTGGACAAAAGACTCTGGGATCTTTTGTGGCTGGGATAACTTTCAACACACTGAGCAGATCTCATCATCCGGGAGATGCTGCATGTAGCCCCCTCCCAATTCAGTGCTACTGGAGCACCTTCCTAAGGACTTCCTTTGGGTCAAGAAATGGGGAGAGGCAGACCTGGACCAGAAACTGTGGAGCTATAAAATGATGCTATGGGTCCATATTTCTAAACCACCCCTTCGTAGCAGGACTCAGCTCCGCTGCAGTGGATTTGGGAATCTGCCAAACCTGGGGCTCTACCAACTGTGACTGAGAGTCCACCACTGCTGCTGCATCTACTAATGGGTACGAGCATCCGCGTTGCCTTGTGTTACAGTCACAGCAAAGAGCAAGAGCACCTCACTGCCTCCAGGGGTTTGCAATCCACTTACAGAACAGGGGCAACAGGTGGAGGCAGTCCCCAAGTGCTGGCAGCTCATGGGTTGAAGCCCAAAGACCTTACCTAGACTATTCAAATGGCTCAAACCCTGCAATCCCAGGCAAGGCTCCTTGCTAATTAAGTCTCTCCACACCTCAGCAGTGTGCATCCTGCTGGACCGCATACCAGCGTCACCCAGCCCACAGCTGCCTGGAGGCTCTCAACGGCATTATTATGTGTCACAGATTTTCCTGTATCTTTTGCTGCCAGTCACTTCCTCTGACTCCTCTGCACGGACACAGGCAGCAGAGCTAACCTCTGACAACAGCACACACTAGCTCTCTGTGGAACAAAATTCTAGATTCTTAATTCAAATGACTAAATATACTGAAGCCCAGTGATGAATTAATTAAAATCTATACAAACTTTGATGCTACACACTGAATTAGAGACTTTAATGCACCTCTGCAAACAGGAATCCCTCTGCCTATAGCTCCATCATGGAAAAGCATCCATTTAAATCCCCTGGGATAAATGATCTGTTACAACTCCCTGGACTGGAAACCCTGGAGATTATGTGGGAGCCAGGACTTGCTAGGATGGGATTGAGTTAATTAGCACTGTGTCTGAGGAGACCTGTAACAGCATAATGAAACAAATAGAATAAAACCAGTCTGAAGTGACTCCAGTGGATTGATGGGTACTTGCTGCTGATGGTGGAACCATCAGGATTGTACCCATGTGTGCAGGGCAATGTGTTCATCATGCATTGCTCACGCTGGAGGAGGTGGATGGGGGAAAGGGTGCTGACAGGGTCATCGCAGCCCTTGCGAGAGCTTTTTGGCATGATGTGTTCTTGGGGCAGAAGGGTGGAAACTGGCACCAGCAGCCCCTTGCTGCCACAGCACCCCTGGCTCCCTGTCAGCCCCACTTGTGGAGGGCCAAAGCCACCAGCCCCTAAGTACTTATGCAGGATGGGGTCAGGTCCAGCACACACCACTCCAGCAGAAGCGGCAGTCAGGGATGTGCTGTAGCACTGGGAATACCTGGCTCCCCAAGGATAACCCTACACCCAGCTCCTGCAACAGCTGAGGGCATCCCACCGCTGCTGAGGGGTCCTGGGAGGGCTTGCGGGACTCCTGACCCCTCTCGCACCCTGCCCCAGCCTCTTCTCACGCACACGCTAGCAACGGCCTCACTCTGCCCAGTAGCAGAGTAATACATCCACTCAGCTGCAAAGCCACAGATATTTAGGGCACATCCCAGAGGATAGTTTGCATCCTGCCTCCTCAGGAGTTCCCTCTAAGCTAGGCACACAGGTGACTGGGTGAAGATGGCTGTGTTTGACTTCTGCATCCATCCTTTCCAATGCTGACAGCCGCCAAGGGATGACTGACAGGTTCTGCTTCTTCAGTGTGCTTTGCATGCTTTTCCATATTCAGTTGTCTGGAAGCATAATACATTGGACCCAGCAACGCTGCATATGAGAGAGGTGCTGGCTTCTTCAGAGTAAATATTTCAGGATATTTTTACAGTCGGCATAAAAATACTGACACTGCCTGTATGGATAACTCTGCTACCGTGCCTGGGGCCAATAAAGAAAGTGTAAGGAAAAAAAAAACCCCACTCAGAAAGCCACAAGTTAAACCCATACTTCACAGCAATCAGACTCATCCTTTTAATTTTTAAACTTCTCAAATTCTAGCTTGCACCAAAATGAATCAGTAAAGGATAAACAGAGCTGCCAAGTTGCACTATTTTGAAGCAGAGAGATGACTCCCAGCTTGGCCAACTATTCTGACTGCCAAACATAATAGACATAAAATGACAAAGCATAACAATGCAAAAGACCACGTACTATCTTCAGTCCATATACAGCCCTGTATCTATCTCTACCACAGGGAACTGGAGCTGTGCCCAGTGGCTGTATCTAGTCCTGAGCATTGCCTATCTACCAAAAACTAGAGAGAGCTGCTGGGGACAGATAGTGGCTATTAGCTGAGCTAGTGAAGTGATACCTGCAGCCTTGCTTAAACAAGAGGAGCATAAATAAATTCAGCCTGGTTCTCTCCATCACCAAACTCCTCTTCACTACTGCAGAAACGTTTCTGTCGTGGCTTTGCCCAACCCACTGTTTCTCAAAGAGGCAAGAACAACCCCGACCCACACAACCCCATAGGAAATTTATTGCTCCAGCACCATGACATATCTCTTTCTACATAGCTTTTCCTCATTCCTACCAGCAGCAGCCGAGCCAAATCCCCAGTTTCTGCTTGCCCTCTTCATTTCAGACATCTTCTTTCAGTTGCACTCTGCAAGACTAAGGTAGGGAGAAGCCAGCTAATATGAACTGTGGGGCCAAACGAATCCCTACGGGTAGCACCTGTGCCCCTATCATTCCTTCCATGTACATCAGCTGCTCCTCCTTCCCAAGCATTGCTTGGAGTGAAGACAGTCCTGCAGTGAAACAATCCCAGCTTCAAGCCTATTGCAGAAATTAAAAATTACTTGCTCCTAGTTGGATGCAAAACTTACTAATTACCCACCAGCATTCACGTGGCAAGTTTGCCACGTGAATAATTGTGTGTCCACAAAAATGTTCCACTGGTAGGGTTATTAGCAGTAAAACAGGAATTCAGTTGGAAAGCATTAATAAACCTTGAAGACAACAGCTATTATGGTGATTGATCCACTATCTAAGCACACACAACTCCGGCAGGATGGAGGAGCAGAGTTTATTGCATAGGGAGGGTATGCTGAGAGGTGGGAAGGAAAGCAGGGTTGTTGTAGAGGTCAGGAATAAAAATTGGTGCTGTTAAGTTCAAAAGCATTTTAAAAACCCACACATCTTTTCCAAAGCAGACTCAAAATTAGATTATTTTAGTAGTCTGCAGCATTTGCTACTCAGACTGTTGTTTTCCTTCTGTTATTAAACATGGGCAATGGAAGTAGAAAAGGTTTGTGTTTGTCATGGCAATTTCTGTGTTTGGTCCCCAGGACCAGTGGATGCTGCAGTGCAGAGACTGCAGACACCCTGGGGAACAGACCCAAATGTGCCCAGTGCACCCGTGCACTCCTGAGGGGAGTGATAAAATCACCATATTGCATCAAGGGCTGAAAGGGGGATTAAGGAGAGAAAAGAGTTGCCCACCATAATACCAGGAATTTCTGGCTCAGCGCACTGGGGCTGCTGCGGTGCTCTCTTGCCAGTGAGTAGCTGCACATTGGGAGCTTCTCTCCTTTCTCCTTGTGTGCATCAGGGGTTTGTCCTTCAGCACTTACTGGAGTAGCTTTTCAGTCTGTGTGGGTAACGATGCTGGTAAGAAAAGCAGGTGAACCAAAGCTGGCTTATCTGGCATGTTAGGAACGCGGACATCTGAAGCATCATGGACTTCTGCAGCCCCCTTTGCCTCCCCAGAAACATCCTTTTTTTGCAGGGGTATCGCATTCCGTCACAGCAGTACTGCCTTTGCAAGAGTTGATGGTAAACCTATGGCCACAGGGGAGACAGCACCGGGAATTCAGGTCCCTGCACCCAGGACTACCACCTGTGGCTGGGTGCAGTCTGTGATCTGCCCCAAACTGTTCACATCTTGGCATCACAGTTCATGCCAACTGAGCTCATTGCAGTATTTTTCCTTCTGAAAGGAAACAAAAACAAACTCTTGCCAGTTTATTATTTCAGCTAATTATATGAACCAACAGTATTTCATCCAAACCATTTTAGGAAAATAATTGGAGAGCGTTTGCAAAACCCAAGCAACCATTTTTCTCCTGCCAGGGTGGCAGATGCAAACATAAAGAGTAACATGTCCATACATCTCCAATCTCAACTTCTTATGAAACAAAATAAAAGCAATCTGGTTGTGAACTGATCCAAAGCAAATACAATATTTCAGAACACTCCACATTTAGTTGGTGGTGCTGATTTATATGATGTAATCTGAAGACCAGTGTGCAAATGTGGAGAGGAAGACTATTTCCCCTTCACACTTTCTTACCTTGCAGACATTGTTGTTCTGAATACAAGTGAGGAGCCCTTGGCCAATGCAGCAGCCACCTTTGAAGGATGAGCACTTGATGGGTTTCTATGGCACTTCCAAAAAGGGTTGTTTTACAAGCCAGAGGTTCCCTTTGTCTTACACGTTTTGCCATTTATCGTGCGATCCGTGAGATCATCATGCAGTGGTCTTCAAAATAAGTATTGCCAAAAGCACCCCCTGCCTGACCTCGATCTGCAGGTGCTGTCTCTGTTCCCAGTGTACAGATGGATGCAGGGAGAGGGAGAGGGAAGCATCCTTCTCAGGGCAGCTCCGTGCACGGGCTGGCTCTCAGTGCCAGCAGCCAGTGTGCCACCGCCAAAGCCCCCAGCAGCAGGATAGGAGCACCCTGTGCAGTACCCACTCCTTTGTTGCACACCACCTTAGAGACAAAAAGCTCACTGTGTTTGAGGTTTCTACCACCCCTTTTCTGAGGAAATGTTGCTCCAGCCATTGTCTCTGTCGTGTTTCTAAATTTCATGGTTAGTTGCCAAGATTTAGTGGCTATTCGGCAGGTAGAACACCTCAGGTACATGCAGTCCTACTTAGAGATAATTGCTTAAGTAAATCAGAAGCAAGGAGAGACCTAGTAAAACCTGGAAATCATATGCTTTAACAATCAATTTAAAAAAATAATAAGGTGGGGATGGATGGGGTGGGGTGAAGAAAGAAATACCAAAAGGGTAATTGTCATTTTTGGTTAGGAGGCCATTGAAAGATTTCCAAAACCAGTTCAGTCCCAGTTCTCAGTCTGCCTTGCTAAACCTTGATCCATCATTCTGCAATGAGCCTAAGCATCCATTCCTCAGGGACCCACGGGTTTTCTGAATGAAATCCTCCAGCCCTCCATCTTGGGCTGCAGTCAGGAGGGATGCCAAGTGCCTGCTCCAGAGGATTTTCGCTGCTGCCTTGGACAGAAGCACTCCTGAGTTCTTCCCCAGCTTAACCCCATCCCACTCCCTGTTCCCTGGGAGAATCAAAGCCACATGTTGCTCAAAGGCTACACATGGGGCGTCAGTGCTTTACACCCAGGCGCTCTTGGTATCTGGGCTGCAGTGGCCCTGTAGCATCACAGGCAAGTGCAAGATATCACCAGGCTGCAGTTGCTCTAATTTTTGCCTCCTAGAAATAACAGAGGTCAACAAACAAGAATCAATACATACGTTCAATGCTCTCTTTGCTGCTTTTACCTTGTTCCCAGAGGTTCCAGTTGTGCATTTTGCACACCAGTGGTGTGAGGAGCGCTCTCGAGGAAGAGCTGCATCCCAGGACCTGGCAGGCGCTGATACCTCGATTTCACAAGCAAGACAAAACAGTCACTCTGTGAATTAATGGAAAATCTTATGGCAATGCCAATAAACAGAGACACTAATTAATACCCGCTTCAGTTCAATTCATTTAGGACTCAAATTGCTAACCAAAGCTTTTCTTCCCCTACATCCAGCTATTGCAAACCTTCAAGCAAGGCTGGATGTTTCCCCCAGCTCCAGGAGGAATCCGGCGGCTCCCTGGGCAGTGAGCTGGAAGGTAAGCTGATTCACCGCACAGCAGTGCTGGTGGGTGGGCCGGGATTCCCACCACATTCAAGGCCTTTTCTGCAATGAAATAGACTTGACACGGAGGTCAGGTAACCTGCTCTGTGTTGCATTCATAAGCATTTTTCAATTAGCACTGGAGACTGTCTCTGATCTCAAAGTTCAAATATTCAAAGTCCGAGGGTTGTTTGAGGCTGAGCATGAATTAAGCATGGCCTAGCCCTCCGTTTATTTTCTAAACACTGATTTTCTGCCACCTTCAGTTACCATAATAAATGCTCCCCTAATGCAGACTCTCCCGAGACTTATTCTGAATGGGCCGTACTCCTTGTTCTTGTGCTGAGCAGCATTCCCCCACCAGAACACAGCCATGACTTGATGAGTTGAATTTGCAAAGGCACTTTGTTTCTGATGGAAGTTTTATTATCTTATCAGTGCAAAAAAGGTCCTTCTTTTTCAGGGCACAGTGGCCTGTTCTGCTCCACGTGACAATGTGAACGTTTCCGTATTTACACACTGACCTGTGCTGAACAAGCTGGCTCAAATACTATTTTAGCTCTGCATGGCCAGACTTTATCAGATTTATCCTATCTAGAAGAAATCACATCACAAATAAATAACTTCAGTGGTACGTTGGAGTGTTTGAAAAGCAAATTATTTAGCAAGTATTCCCCCTTTCTTCTCCTCCTCATTCACCCGGTTTATAGAGCCATTAACAAATGCACCCTGGGCTAAAAGTGTAGCCTTAGAAATGATGGGATAACCTCACCACTCTTGACTTCATGAAGTTTTGAGTCCCTTTTTGCTCTTGCCCTCCAGAGACTTTATGTGCTGTGACATTTTCTGAGTTGCTGCTGCCAGCTGGGGAGGGTGGCCGGGACACGAGCTCCTTGCAAGGTGGTGGGATTTTATCCAGCGTCCTCCCTGAAGGACAACCGCTCCTTGCTGTAACTACAGTCTGCAAGTCTTCTCGTGCACCGCTGCCACTCCACCTCCTTGCACGCACCCTCCTGCCACCCATCCTTGCCCCCAGAGGTCTCCCACAGTGAGTCTGGCTGGCGCTGGACCTGGTTGCAGGTGGAAAGGATGACAATACCCTCTTGGATGCATCAGCGCAGGCACTGTCTCTACCTGCAAGGCTGCTTCTGTCATTGCCGTGGTCCCTTCTTGCTGCAAGCATGACAAATGCCAGAGGTCTTCAGCCATTTTCCTCTAGGAGAATTAAAGTTTTAATGATTAACCTTCATAAATTACAACAGCAACGTTCTAAATAAAAAATAGTTTCTGGCCAGGTCTAGCCCTCTGAGCTATTATTCTCCAGCATGATATGCTGAGCCCCCATCTGCATTTATTTTCCATACTGTATTCAAGTCCTCTTATGTCATTGAGATAAGCAGTCAGGAGATATGTGTTTTCCAGAATGATGTCCTCATTCATCATTTCTTCCTCGCTGCTCAGCCTGATTACATTTAATTCAAGAAGAAAGAAGCCTTGCCTGGGCCCACTGAGCATATAAGGTTAAAAAAGCAATACAAATGAAGCAACAGCTTCGTGGAGAAATGGCTACAGAACACAAAATAACAGCATCCCTTATCAGCACCAGGGTTGTGTACTCTCCTCCTCATTTCCAGAGAAAACTCAGAGCACAAATGACCCATTCATCAAGATCAGCAGGTACAACTCTGCTTTAAACACATATGCACAACAGCAACCACCCTCTCCATTAATAGGGAATGAGCTTTGAGCATTAATTTCATCTGATATTAATGCAAAGCTTAATTATGAAGAGAGATAGGGGAGTGAAAGCTTACTGCAGCCTGGGCTGTTTCCACTGACACTTGGCTTAGGGAGAAATACCTTTTGTTTCTACAAGTTCTTCTCTGTCGCAGTATTTGGCTGCTCCAGGATGCAGCAGGGAGAAATAATGCCAAAATGTGTCTATGCGTAACGTGAGCAGCAACTTTCCAAGCCCGGTGAAGGATTCCTCGTGACTTTGCACACTCACCCTCATTGTGGCTGCCTGGGATGCAGCCTCTGGGTGCATGGATCCTCCTCGTTGAGCAAGGGGGGAGGGAGGCAGCCCTGACCAGAAACGCTTGCTCATCTTCTGCAGGGATGCAGCCACTGTGAGCTGCTCTTCGCCAGCCTATGCAGAAGAGTGCAGCCTGTACCAGCTCTGAGCCAGGGAGCCCTGCTCTGCCCTGGCTCCGGTGCACCAATCCTGCACCCTCCTGAGCACCAGCACAGCCGCTGCGTGTCCCAGCGTTGCTCCACGACAAAGATGATGCTGTTGGGAAGACCTGTGTGGTAGAGGCGGTGGCTCAGCTTGGTGTGGCAGTCCACACATGATGCCGATGGGAATGGGCACTGTGGATCCTGGCTGGTGCATGGCTCTGCAGAGTGGCAGTGGCAACCCCAGCCAAGCCCACCCCCCCGGACAAGCTGGGCTGGCTGCTCCAGAGCCAGGCTGGCACCTGTGTGTTTGCAGAAGGAATTTCCCAGTAGGAAAGGCGGTTTGCATATTTTCTCTAATCAGACTTCAAAGAAACGTCAAAGGAGCCAGGGAAATGAAACACACACTGAGCCAGCCGAATGGACAAATAAGCACAGGCAAAAAAGCCAGAGTCTCTGACCAAATGAACTCAGATCAAAACTCTGGATTTAAAGTGAAGATTGGAAAGGTCTTAAAGTGCTGCATGGTTTCCCAGCATGTCCAGAGAGCAGCGGATCCAGAACTCCAAGCTTTAGCCGGCAGCCAGAGCTCCAACACGGGTGCACAGCATCTCCAGGGCAGCGCGGCTGCTCTTCCCACCCCTCCGAGGGGAGAAGGGCTGCAGAGGCACTGGGCTCCCAGCTCCCGCTGTCTCTCTGGGGTTTAACTTTTTTTTTTTTTGCAGAGAAGTTGATATTTTCTGTGGAAAAACCTTCAATAAACTTTGGTAGCTCTTCTGAAAAAAAAAAAGAAACCAAACCCCTCCTCCTGTGTATGTTTTGATCAACACCAATTTTGAGACTCCAGTGTAACTCAGTTTGCATTAAACGCAAATGATCAGAGGAATTTCTTAGCGCTGGGACTCTTCTGGCACACATGCATCTGAAAATACCTAGCTGAGATGTCCTGGATTTCCTAAAGCTCCCCACCCAAGAATGACACAGCCAACAAAGAGGGTGTCAGCTGCGTTACCGAGTTTTGTGATGTTTTGCTCACAACGCGCCGCCAACACTTTTGAAACACATCCTCAAAGGGACGGAGACACCTCATTCCCATGGAGGCAGCTCTGAAGAATAGTTCATCGCAATTTGTTGCCTCTCCCTCAGCGTGGTTCAAATTCTGGCTAAGCTATTTATAGGCTTAGGGGTTTGCTGAACAGCTACAGCTCTCACTGGAAGTAGTTCCATTGGCTTTGGTGGCTCCTGACCTGTAACTTGCATATAACAGTGTCCACCTAAGACCTAATACGACTGTCTCTCAAAAAGGTTAGAGAGAGCAGAAAGACAGCTCCTAGATATAGGTGCAAGAGGCTAACATGCAAAAGGTTAGTAAAGATTTATTCTCCTCCACCTGGAGCAGTTAGGCATGTTACTTGGGTTGATTGCATGGCTGTAAAAACTCAAAACATAACAAAAATAATCGTACAAGAGCAAGAAGGCACCTGTTAATCAGCCCTATATAATACAAGTGGTCATGGGGCTGAACGGAAAACCAAGGTTGTGTTTTGGGAGACTTTTATAGCAGAGCCCTCTCCAGGAGCAAGAAAACACAGTGAGATACCAGCAAATCGCCCACGGGGTCTTTCTGCAGCAAGTGGCAGAGTTACTGGGATGCAGCCAGTGCACAGACCAGGGGCTTCTGGCATGGAGACACGGGACTCTTTCTAGCGACCCAGAAAAGCAAATGGAGTTTGAAAGAAGCAGCCCATCTGTCCCAGATTCTGCCTGGGCCAAACCAGCCCACATTCAACCTGCCCTCGCAGAGGAACCCCCAACACATGGATGGGGGAGCGGGGCAGCTGGTGCTGCTGCCCTGTACGACAGGCTGGGACTGGGAGTTATACTATCACCATGAAGCTACAAAAGCAGGCAAAATGTAATTATAATCACCCAAACTGGAGTTCTGCCAGGACATCAGGGCTAATGGTCTTGCTCTTGCAAGAAGTGCCATGGGATTTTTCTAATGATCACAAGTGGTCAAGACCTCAGTTTCACATCTCATTTGGAAGATAATGAAGAAGTCTCCCATTTATTTTTGGTCCAAAGGGAGGTAAGGACAAATTGACTATGTCAAAGGGCACGAGGACTTAGAAACGTACATTCTTTTGCTCGATATGTGACTGGAAGCTCTGACAGCCAGGAGGGATGGTGGACGGAAAACAAGAAGCAAGGAGGAAGCACGTATGATTTCATACGACTCCGGTTAGTGCTTCAACTTTTTCTGAATCTGCTGTGACTCCAGTGACATTGCTGAAAGGAAGGTGAATCTTTTTTCATATGAATGATTCTCACTGTAAAATATATTTGGAGGGAATGAGTTTATAAAGCTATCTCTGAGATAATTGGCAAGGATACTCCACTCTCCCATGAAGGTTAGGAGTGGGTTACAAGAGGGTCTTCACTTCAAACTCAGAGCAATGAGAAATTAATAGATCTTGCAGTGTCAGTCCCAAGGTAGAGGATCATGATAAACTGGAAGCGGGCAGAGAGGCTTGCTTTAAGTTATGGAGAGGGGAAGAGAGACATATAAGACCCCTGGGAATTACACAAATTCAAATTGACACCTCTGCCGAACACAAGCATGGTGATTGCCAGTGAAAGGTCAGTGCAATTGGAGAGAACAGATATTGCCTTGTCCTCCAAGGAGAAGGAAAAGCACGGCATCTCCAGAGACCCTGCCTGTTGGTTGTCTGGAGTAGGAAGCTCTGCCCTGGAGAGCTGCACCACAGTCAGCATGGGCAAGTGCTGCCTTTGAAAGTGAAAGCTGCTGCGCATGTAAAGGGTGATTTCCCTCTTTCCAGCCATGATTATTTCCATATCTAAACCCTTTGCACGGCCTGCATCACCCCTTTTTGTTTGCTAGGAGGATAAGAAAAAGTGACCACACCCTAGAAAACTAGAGAAGGGTTTAGACAAGAGGAAGAATTGGCAAGGGCTGTTCTGGAAGGTCATTACGTGGGTATTGGCTGTTGTATAGATGGAGCTGCCCGAGTGGAGAAAGAACTGGCTGTGATACTGATGAGAAAGAGTAGTTAAATGAAAGCCGTTCGGGTTGCAATATATAGACTGCCATTGAGATCAATACCGGAATCAGTTTAATTAATTTGTATGATCAATAACCTGGAAGGATGAAGGCACAGAGCAGCAATGCAATTTGTTCAGGGTACAAAGCAATCAGGGAGGAGCTGTCAACACGTGGGATGATGCTCTCTGGCTCAGACCGAGAAGCAAGGTGTATGCAAAGGGCACGTGAAATGATGGTAGGGACAGCTACCAAAGACAGGGTCCATCTCAGTGATCTCACACAACACCACAGAGACTAATAATGAGTAAAGCTCAGCCCTCGAGTGCAGCACGTGAACACAAGAGAGCAGGGAACACAAGAGGAACATCACAAATGTGTGCCAAAGGGACCTTAGCCAGAAGTGGGGAAGGGGTACTGGTTATCCGTAGAGAAACAGGCAAATCCTGCAGCGCTTACAGCCTTTGATTTCTTTGTATGGGGAAGAGCATAAGCGACACATCGAAGGAGAACTCACAAATTTAGACATGTTTTCACGGAGCAGAGACTGAGCAGTGAGGACTAGCTGCCGAGGATCTGGCAGAGCAGCTGGGAGACCGCCCTGTGAAGACATGGGTCTCAGATGGGATGGACAGGGCACGGCACTGGCAGCAGCGGACGGACAGCTGGGCTTCATGCTTCTCCTTTGGGACCAAGAACATCCTGCATTTCAGCCTTCAGGCGAGCAGGGACACCATGTAAGCTGGAAGAACTGACAGCAAAGTTGTCTGTAACTACATCACGCTGTTCAGGAGAGCCCTTCAGAGAAGGGCTGATGCTGGTTAGATTAATTTCTCAAAGAAATGGGTAAAAATCTGATAAATTCTCTCTCTTTTTTTTTTAATCTTTTGGGTTTTTTTGTCGTTCCTCCTTAACCCCCTGTGGGGAGAAGCAGCGTGGCTCCCTCTGACTCTGGAGGAGCCATATGCACATCCCTGCTGCCAGCACTCATGCACAAACCGCGCAGAGCCAAGCTGTGCAGCAGCGGTGAGGGGTTCTCACAGGCACCCCCCCAGTGCTGGGGCTGGCAGTGAGAGGGACGTGCCTCAGCCACGAGCAGGGGACATCAGTGTGGCTCCAATTTCTGGAGGAAAGGGAAGGGAAGGAGCATACGGGAAGGTAAGGACATAAATGTTGGTCCTTGGGGGGAGAGGCTAAGAATTCCCTCGTGTTTGCTGATCTGCAAACCTTGTCAGAGGCTTTCGATTCTCTTGGAGCACAGAAAGGAAGAGACAGATGCTGAGATAATTACTACCCTGGCAAAGAAGTTATTCTTGTATCCAGAAGGAGAGTTATAGCCTCACAGCTGTCTTCAGGATAGAGTGAAAGCATTTTTTCCATGGTACATTGCAATGGCAATTAATTTTCTTGATAAGCTTAAACTAACCTTTATTTTAAAAAGGAAGATAACTTGTTGTATGAAGCATCTTCTAACCTGGCATTTACCAAGGACAATGGGATAATCATTTGAAAAGCAAATAAAGGTATCTGTTTTTTTAAGCTTCTAGTGCCTTTTTAAGGTGCTGCAGAGCCTATGGCCCATCTTGCTCGGCATGATTCAGTGCTTCTGCTTCCACAGCACATTTCCAAATGCACAAGGACGCTCAGAGCCCAGCTTTTGGGGCCAAACCCTGGCACCGACTCTGAAATAGGAAACTATTTCTCCTGGAGGTTTGATCAGAGGTTGGACCATTTTCCTGCATAGCAGGCATGTGAAACAGGTCACGTTCTTCTCTTCTCAACAAAATTAGTTGAGAAGCCTTTTGAAGGGTTCCAGCCTTTCAGAAGATGATGATAAAATGTTAAATTCTGAGAGCTGTCCCCTTGACCCCAGTGCTCCTTTCTGTTTTTTATAGAAGACTTTCCCCAGATTAACTTTGCGAAAGTGCTTTGAAGAGGAAGAATGCCATATAAACACTCGATAACATCCTATTATACTAAATAATCCCTTTATCTCAATGGAAACAATATTTGGACCATTTTAAATAATACATTCTAGCTTTTTAATCAACAAAACCTTTATAATAACACACATGCAATTATTGCCAAGAACACGATGATATCTCATTCTAAATTACAATAGAGGAGGCAGCAACGAGCTGAAAGGTACAATTCATGGAAAAACCATCAGCTTGCTCTTGCTGGTGTTTTTTTTTTACAAAACATTTAGTCAGGATTTAGCATACAAGTATGACTAGCTCCAAAATAAAAGAAGGCATCCCTGCGAGAGCACCGAGGTGGAACCCTTTGGGTCCTATACTATGCACGTAGCAATTAAGCTGCTGCAGGGAAGCTGTCCCCAGAACCATCCATTGGAAAGGACCTTAGCTGAGGACTTCACTCTTTTTCTTTATTCCTACTGGTGGAAATGAGCTCATGCCGAGAAGGAAACCTGATATAGGTAACACAGAGCAAGGCTGCCTTACCTGTAGGCACTTGTCCAGCTTGCAGCTGGGTACTGAGGGCTCCGAGATGAACCCCCCCCACACACACACTTGCACATCGGATTGCACTGCCAGAAGACGACATGCTGGGAAGCACTGTTGAGCGATCACAAGGTGGCCTCAGGCAGAGCCACTCTGGGCTGCACAGGCTCGGTGTGCACACGGTGGTGCAGCACATGCCAATGTGGAGATGCTGCTCCCAGGGGTGACATGATCTGGGCTTTCGCCCAGGGCTGACCACAGATAGCTGGAACAGGGGAGAGCCCAGATTTTACCTGCCATTGCCTGAGCTGGCTTGGTCCAGAAGCGAGTGTCCCAGCCCTGGGAGCTCCAGGTGATGAGGAATGGTTGTCCTACCGTTGCTTCAGAGATGTACCTGGCTTGGGCACCGTAGCTACTATGCATTGTGAAGCTCCTTATCTCACTTGACCCACTTTACCTGCCTTGCCCAGCAGCACCACTGAAATCAAAACAACATGCGAACAAAACATTGCTATAAGGGCTGAAATACATTCTACTTCCAGTGCAAACACGCACAGGGTGTGCTAACAAGGAGGGAGCGAGCCCCGCTGCAGTGAGGCTGGAGTGCATGCAGCAGCACACCAAAGGCAGAGACCAAGGCACACTCAGTCACACATTTCAGGAAACATACATGCTGCATTTTGCAGCGCCAGGTGCACTTGGCCCAAATTCTCCTGTCACTAAAAGGATTTTCCTAAACAATTTGCCGTAGCTAAAAGCAGACGGATAGTTTTGAAGAGCCACAACCTCAGCTGGTGCAAACCAGTCTCCATCCAGGGAGTGGGAGGAGGAAGGGAAGGGAATCAGACAAGTTACCCCAGCAGCAACCGCTAACCCTAAAAACATTGTTTATTTCAAAGTTTTCCTACCTCCACGTCTTTGATGTGTAGCACACACAGCAACATGATAAAATACCTCCAGTCCCACCTAACTGTGTTGTGGGATGACCTGTCAAAGCATAATTAGATCATTCCATGCATTGTTGTTATGAGGAAGCTTTGTGATCCTTGAATGTCAAGCTGTCATGGAGATAACCTACCCTTTGAAATAACGGTATGTTAGAATCAGGGGTTATTTGGTATTGGCAATGCTCTTTACGTGCTGTTAGTGCAGAAGGACTGCAAGGGAATGGCAAACCAAAAATCCAAGACACAGTAGTGGCAGTATGCAGCAATAATTACAATCATGCAGCAAAATAGGGTCTGATAATAACATAATCTCTGTAAAAGTCAGCAGCACGGCGGAGAGCTTCAGAAGCCCTCGTGGAGCATTTTACCGTGCCCTGACCCCTCTGTTTTAATATTTGATCTCCTGTACTGGTTTCAGCTGCTCCAGCATGATGTCTTGGGGCTTCAGATCTCTGAAAACTATGCTGTTGGATTTTAGACGAATACAGAAAGTCTGGATAAGACTGCTTACTAGAGGGAATTAGGTTACAATATTACTTTAGGCAGAGAGACCTATGGGAAAAGAAATTGTTTTATATAAACAACTCCTGCGACTGTGTAAGGTGGGCCTGGGATGAATTGATAAGAGAAAACAAACTGCATGCAAACAGATGCTTTAACAGACAAAACCACCTAGCAGTCAAATTGGCCACTGAGGCGACCAGCGAGGTATCAAACATACTGCGAGATGCAAGGCAGGGTAGGTACTGCACCCTTACAGCAGCGCGCACCCAGGACGCAGACCCCACTCCCCAGATAACCTGCCCGTGCCCCTCTGCCTGCCTCTGCGGCACAGCTGCTGTCCTGCGTGGCATGTAGGTATGTCAGTCAGCTTGGTCAGTGGGCTGGAGACCAGGTATCATGCGCCCCAGGTCAGACACAGATATTAGGAGTCGTCCCAGGAGGAGAATATACATATCTTTGGAAAAAAACCCCGTCTAGTTATGAAGATCTCCAGTGGTGGAGAACCTGCAGCTATTGCAACAGGTCTTTGTCCTGGTTGTGAACAATTTGCAACTTATTTTCCACCTGAACTTATCTATCTTAGAGATGGAAGAACTGCTGCACCACCCAGCTGTCTTCCTCCAACACACTCACCAATTGTGATCCAAAGTAATCCTTAACCTTCAGGCTGGTAAGTGAAAGGAGGCAACTCTCGCAAACTTCATGGGGTGGTTTCTCAACACTTTGATCACTCTTGTGTCCATCCTCCGATACTTTGCAACTTTTTCTCCATACTTTCTGAAATGTGGACACCAGAAATGAGTCCAGCAGCCAGCAGCTGTGCACCAATGCCAAACCGGGAGGTAGTACAGCCTCCCTACTCCTACTGCCTACTATACTTAGCCACACACCCAGGGAATCTTACTGGTCTTTCAGCTGCAACCACAAGTGGGAAGTCATATGTATTTAGTTTTCCACCATCCCTTCCCTGAGTTTCTCTTTCCTGAGACACTTTCCTCCTCCACAAGCCTGACCTACATTCTTCTTCTAAATGCTTGACCTTGTATTTACATGTCTTGAACTGTACATTTGTCTGCTTGCCCTTAGCTTAGCTAGCTGCCCAGGTAGTATATCAGTGAGTTTCTCCTTGTTTACCACATTTCCAATCTTCAGATCACTTGGGAACCTTATCAGTACTTTCAGAATTTTTTTTTCCATACTATAGATAAAAATGTTACAAAAGGCATAGGAACAAGAGGTGATCTTTAGGAAAAAGGAATTAGATAAACAGCTTTCATTTTGGACATTGGCTGGCCACTCTTTAAACAACTTAATGTGTGCCCTAATGACAAAATATCATTCTTGATCAATACTAAAAATCTGCAAAATAATAAAAGCTTGCAGATATCTACGTATACTAGGTCAATACTATTGCTTTCATTGACCCCAGGTATAATCTAATGAGAAAACAACATCATGTTAATGTTCTCACAGCCCTGCATTGACTGATATGAGTTATCTCACCTTCCTTCAGCACTTTATTCACCAGAATCTGCCCTTTCATTACCTGACTCAGCATCACAATGCAGTCCATGTCACCTGCCCTGAGCACTGGGCAGATGGAGGCTTTTCTCCAGGCTCTTCAGATTGACCCTGATTTCTAAGATTAACCAATTCCATTCAGCCTAATGAATTCAGAGCTGCAGAATACATCTCCTTTTAGGGCCTCCTTGGCTGGCATCAGCATGGCATGTATCTTCCACGCATCCGAGTTTGTTCAGCCCAATGTGACTCTGTAATACGGAGTGCAATACTGGAGACAGTAAGGTGGAAACGTCTCTGCTAAGTTTGGATCAGCACAGTAACACCACAACAGACTCTGGTGGCCCTTCCTACGCTGCAAAATTAAGTACCCAGTCATGCAATGCCTTTGTGAAGCTTACCTTGGTAGAGACCCTGCATCACCTTACTGCCTGCCTGTTTCTCACAGAGCAGCCTTTACCCACCCCCTAGCAGAGAATTCCCTTAACATTTTATCAGTGGTGGTTATTTGTCAGGAAATCAGTTCAACATCAATAAGATGGGTATCAGATGTAAGATTGTTATAAGGATTACCAAAATGATTCTGCTAATTAGCAGTGAATTTCTGACAAAGTTTTATTTCTGCTTCTACCATGTGAGCCCCCAGAAGTTACCCAAAACCAAGGAGCCCAAGTTGCTGCCAGACCTCCCCAAGCCTTTCCTTTTTATGAAAGTGAGTCTCTGTGCTGGTTTTGGCTGGGGTAGAGTTAATTATCTTCACAGTAGCTAATATGGGGCTATGTTTTGGATTTGTGCTGGAAACAGTGTTGATAATTCATGGATGTTTTCATTATTGCTGAGCAGACACACAGAGCAAAGGGCTTATCTGCTTCTCCCACTGTGCCACCAGCGAGCAGGCTGGGGGTGCACAAGAGGCTGAGAGAGGACACAGCCGGGACAGCTGTCCCCAGCTGACCCAAGGGATGTCCCATACCACATGATATCCTGCTCAGCAATAAAACCAGGGAGAAAGCTGGCGGTGGGGGCCACTGCTCAGGGACTGGCTGGGCGTCAGTCAGTTGGTTGGTGGTAAGCAATTGTTCTCATTTACATCACTTGTCTTTCTTGGGATTTATCTCCTTCTCTTTGTTCTTTTCCTTTCATTAAATAATAATAATTTTTATTATTATTATTATTGTACTGTTCTTATCTCAGCCCATAGGTTTTCTCACTTTTACCCTTCCAATTCTCTTCCTCCCATGCAGCTGAGGGGAGAGAGAGCACTCAGCTGTGCGGTGCTCAGTTGCAGGCTGGGGTTAAACGACGATAGCCTCATTCTTGAAGCTTCTACTTCAAGAGGTGTCAAAGTGATAGGTACGGATGGCCTTGATCAAGCACAAGTAATATGGCTTAATGCAAGACTCAGTAGAGGGACCCTCCTCTCCCTCGGATATCTAGGCCAGACCATCAGAGAGGTCTCATCAAATGCAAAGCCCAGGCATTTCTCAACCTTACCCACCTTTTGAGCAGGGCTTCCAGACAGTTCCCATGAAGTCACACTGTTCTTACATTCCTCATATGTTGCATTCCTTCTAAACTTTGTTTTCACAGTCAGCAGTTTTGTTCGCCTCTGTGACACTTGTAGTGTACAAGACCTACAAGATGATCAGCAGCTGGTGTTTCTCTTGCCCTTTGCACACGCAACAGCAAGGCTACGACTTTGTGCCACGTTTTTCAGCCAGGAAGTTATTGATATTTATAGCAGTGATATAGCAGATCATTTGGACATGGAAAAGAGACAGGAAATCAATTAGCATCGATACATGTCTCCAGACTGTTAACTTGCTCATACAAACACAAACTACCTTCCCTCTCAACACCCCATGGTGCTCAGGATGGGAACAGGCCCTGACCGTCCTCCAGAGGGATTCAGAAAACAGGAGGAAACACAAACGGGAAGAAAACAGCAGTTTCTTTGCATGCAGTAAGGAGTGCAACAGCCTCACTAAGCACTACACAGAACTAGCAAAGCACCAGCAGAATGAATAACAATAGAGTGAAACCACTAAAACCGAGCCATAAAAGACCCAGACACAGTTTTTCCTCCAGCCTTCTGCTCTCTCAGGGATGCACACAGTGGGCAAGATGGGACACTTTGCCTGACGCTTCTAAGCCCACTGCAACCAGATGTCCTGCAAACACCATCCTGCACTGAGCCTCATGCTCTGGCCCAGGAAAGGCAAAATTTCCTGTCCCCAAGAACCCAGAACCACAAGCCAAAATTCTTGTATGACCAAGGGGAGGGCTGGGAAGGTGGTAGAATCTCCACTATGCAGGCACTGGGAGATGCTAAAGCTCCCCAGATGTCCCTTGCCATCTTGCTGCACGTCATACGTATGACACACGTGTGGCTGTCTCTGCTTCCGCAGCACGGCAATGCTTGGATACTCCAGCAGGCTTTTTGATAGAAAGTATTCTAGTCTGGGGGAGTAGGAGGGCGAGATATGCTGGTCATCTTCTTGCAGAAAAATCTGGGAAACTAGGTTTTCTAGAAGCTGTAAAGCTCTGCTGCTAAGCTCAGAGAGCTGCAAAAAACGAATTACCAAGGAGCTGCGTGATATGATATGAAACAAGTTCCTTTTGAATATCATCTAAGAGTGAGAGCATTCCCACTGGAGCTATGCATAGATGAAGGAACCAGTCCGTACAGGAGGGAGAAGCACAGCAGAGCAAGCAAACAACATCCCCGTGCTATGATACTCACCGACATCACTGAGACATGCCAGCACCCCACCTCCTGCAGGGCATCCCAGCATCCTGAGCTGGAAGGAGGATGAGTAGAGCGTGGCCAAGGACCATCATCTCTATGGGGGGACCCAGTGGGTGTTGAGAGAAACGAGCACCCACAGAGATTTGGATGTCACCTTCCAGCCCAGGCTTTTTGCCTTTAGCAGGTCCCTCCCTGCTTCCCCAGGGCTCTTTTCTTTGTGAGCACAATCCTTCTTAGGTGAGGCACCTCGCAGCCCCTGTGGGAAAGCTCATTGCTTACACATCCAGACTAAATCCCTCTTTATTTGGGAGCCAAGGCAGGAAGAACTCTTGGCAAGACGCAGGCTGCCGTGCTCTGCGCTGCTGGGCTTCCCCCGGGAGGGATGCATCCCACAGGGCTGACTCACAACGGAGACACGTTCGTGTCTGCTGACTCCTGCCTTGGCTCTTGCTTTCCAAAGCTAAAACAAGTCCTTGCTGTGATCCTAGCCCCACTTGACCCCCACGTTAGATGTAGGCAGTGGCACAGAGCCGCACTGTTTGGTCTGAAGCAGAAAGAGGGCACAGTCCCAGCAGGAACAGAGCTGTGCAGCTGGTGGGCGCACCCGGCTGCTGCGCACACACCGCAGGGCTCAGGGAGGGATGGGCTGTCCCCCTTGCCTGAGCTTCGTCAGGCCACATTGCTCCTGGCATCCCCACCAAGTGCTGGGGCTTGCACCCAACCCTCTCCTGCTCCGCTGCCTGCAGGCACTGCACCCACACACTTGGGAGAGGCTGTCCTCCAAAGTCCTCTAAAAATGCAGTTCACCACGTCTCGAGCTGGCTGTCCCAAACCAACAGGCTTTAAAAAAAAAAATAATAATTTAAAAATAAAAAGAGCTTCTTGCAAACATCTGAAGGATACTGTGGTCTAGGAACAAGATGCTCCTCATGGTTACATTCCTACACCAAATCCCTTCAGGGCTATGGAGCCCCAGTTCAGCTGAGCATCTCATCATCCCGAGCATTTGGTGATTCACCAGCCTGAGCACACGCTAGGCAATTCTGCATACGTCTGCTGTTCCTGTCAATCTGTCTCCTTGTGTACAGACAGAGAGAGAGAGAGCAGAGATCTCTGACAGTGGGCAGATTAATAATACATTTATTTTCTCCATGCATCATGAGGAAGAGGAAGAGCCGTAATTCAAGAGCCTCCCTGAGAGTTTTGCAAATTCTTCACGATAGGAGACAAGAGCAGGAAAGGAGCTTTTGTGCTTCAACTCTTTAAAGCTGGTGCCACTCTGTATTTTAATGTAACATTTAAAAGGTGCACAAAGAACTGCATGTACCATAAATATAAAGTGAAGCTATTCAACCAGCTGATCCAGCCAGGGCATCGTTTTTCATAAGCTCTCAAGATGAGGAGATAACAGCAAAAAGTGGGTCTCTGTGGCATTAATGGATCCTCGGTATCTTTAAGGAAAAGCTTTTTGAGCACCCATAAGGGGTCTGAATTGGAGCGTATCTCCATGAGGAAACCACCATGGTGCTGCAGAGCAGGGCTGGTCCGTGGCACCAGGGAAGGAAGGTCTGGTTCCCCTGCACTGCCCTTCTCGTGGAGACACATCTGCTTGGCAAGAAAAACACGTGTTTTATTTCAGGAGAAATGCTGGGTTCTAAACATCCCGGGTGGAAATCTGATAATGTCAGAAATAACTGGCATTATTTCAAAGCTTGCAGGCGGGAGTGTGGCAGCTCCTGCCTGCCCATGCAGTGCGCTCTGCTGCCTTTCCCACTGGCGAGGCGCTTCCCAGTGCCTCCCAGCTCTCCCTTCCCAGATCGTTTCTGTTCCCATCTCCTCTTTGCCTCTTATCTTCATGAAGTTTCCCCAATGCCTGATGAAAATGATGAGGCAGGGAGAGTACACACGGCATTTCTTGTCCACTTAAATATTGGCATTCCCGTTTAGGGAAGGAAATTGTTATTTAAAAAGCCAAAGCTATGTCTCACAGTCCTTTTTCCCCCCCTTTTTTTTTTTTTAATATCCTACCTCATTTGCACATGTGCCTACTTACAGCAAAAAAGGGAAGAAGATGAGATTTTCTGATATAGGCTTTGCTTTACATACCTGATGGGTACTTATAGAATGGGGTAATAATGAAGGCATGCTGGTGTGTATTAATCAGAAACACACACAGAAAGGCACAGGCTGAGACTAGTAATTTATATGTCTCTTTCTTCACAGTTTTTTGAAGCCTCAAGAAGAGGAAAATATAGAGGGATAAGAATGAAATGTCTGCATTTTAGAGAGCAGATCTGAGCCAGTCTCCATGAGCACGCCAGCCCCGTGAGGTCCTGGTTTCCTTAGGGCTGCACAAACTGGAACAAACACAGCAAACTAGAGCAGAAACCCAGAATAAGATAAGCAGACCAGGATGAGCTGGGAAAAGCTGAGTTTTGGCTTGGCCAAGAGGCCCTAATTTCACTTGGCCCAGAAACTTTTTTTAAACAGATGTTGGCTGAGAGATTGAGGAGTGTGGAGAATGCCCTTGTCTTTCCTAATGGCCAGCTACTGACCTGAGACCACAGACACTGTCCATTTAAGTACCAAAACTACTTTTCTTTTTAAAACTACTGATGAAAATGAGAGCACAGGATGCTGTTATTTTACCAATAGGCAGCATAAGCCACGCCAATAACCTGCCAAAGACAACCCCTGCAGCAGATGTGACCTCCTGGGACAGTCCGAGTCCTTATGGTATCATGCAGAAGCCAAATGCCGTAAGGATGGCGAAAAACAATTTTAAAGAATCTGAATTTAGCTAAGCATGTAAGCCATAGTTTTCAACCTGTTCACTTTATCAACAACTCCTATGATCATGACACAACATTATGGAGCCTCGTTTATGCTTATGTTAGGTCATTATTTGAGTAAGTAAAGCCACCGTTCCATCACCGTTTCAATTATAAAACTACTTTGTAGAAATTAATAACAGCAATTTTTTCCCCCTTCAAAATTTCATTAAAGTCTGCTGATAGAGCAAAAAGTGCAGGGACTTTTCTGTAGTTTCAGATGCTACTTCCATACTCTCTCTCTCACTGTAGAGAAATTTTGCTCCAGGCAATTAGTTCTTAGCTGGGACCAGTCGTTCCTGACCTCTAACATTCCAAAGAAAACACAGATCCGACATAGCCCAAATACCACTGCAAGAAGTCTGTGCAGGAACAGCGATTCTCCCACTATGGCAATGGCCTGTATGTATTATTCTCAATATTGACCAGGTCTTGTGCTCGATACAGCCAATTCCCAGTGAAATAACATATTAAGCCTGAACTCTGCAAATGCCTGCGTGTGTTACAGACATGTGGCATGCTGTGGAGCTGGATGGGTCTAAGATGCTACCCCTAAGCACGTCAGACCCTGCCTGTTTTCCATCAAAGTAATGGCTACAGACTATGAGAAAAACACGTTGCTACAACACTTCACTCCATTATTCCAACCAAGCACTACTGTGATTTACTACCTACAGTGTGTTCAAAACAGTGGAAAGAAAACATCATTTGTGAGAAAAGGATCTTTCTAGCAAGTCATGAAGCAGTGACTGAAGCCATGTCAGGGAATTGCCTCCCAGCCTCTGTCCCCACCACACCTTCTTCCCAAAGCCTCCTCCCTACACGGGCCATGCTGGTATGGGACCAGCTCCATGCAAGGTCCAGCAAACAGGCAGCAGGAGGAGCTGGGTTAGCAACCTGGTCTCATCTAAGGTTTTCCCACCAGTGGTTTAACCCCTTGCTCTAAAGAGCTTTTGCTGTGGCGTGATGCCCTTTACAAAAGCCTCTGACCTCAGAGAGATGCCACCAGTGTTATTTCCAAACTCCACTGCTCTGTGATAAAGCGCTGCTGTCCCTTGGAGACATACCTGTGCCTCTTCCAAGGCCAATTTATCAGGCAGATTTGGAATATTCTCCCAGTTTTCATTTTTTCCTCCACATCTGTCTTCTTTCCTTCTGAGTCTTTTCCTGGGTTTCAGTGAGCCAAGCAGCAGGATGGCAGAAACAATCATATTTACCTGAAGAGAAATTTAATCATAACATTATAGGATTTCCATCCATAAGCATTCCGTTCTCAATTTCAGTGTGTTTTGTCTTGCTTTGCCTTAATGGTCAATAGAAAGATTCTCTAAGACCTTGACAGGATAAAAGAAAACTTGTTACCATAATAACAGCATCTCGGAGAATTCATTTCAAGCCACCGAGGACTTTCTGCTCCCTCCTAGCTGCCTCAGCAGGTTAGTCCTGAGTGCTGCGGGCAAAGATCACATCTCATTCTTCCAACAGAGTCCTGGAGGATGGGTCCAGAGGCACCTGTAAATCAGAGATTCATGATTCACATTATTAGGTGAAAAGATGGTTACGTACCTACAAAAATACACCTGCATCTGTTATTAACAAAAATCTACAAAACACTGCATAAAGTCAAAGGCAGAGTTAAAATGCCAGACCCTTTATGACATACACCACGGCTGGGGACATGTGTGCATCTCACCTATATGGTACAGCCTTTTAGGTAACACCTTACACTGGTAAACTTCTAGTTAGTGTTCCAGAAAAGCAGCAAAAATGTGGATTTTTGCATTTCCCATCTCCAAGGTGAGAGTGGTCAAAAAGCATTTTGCTTTAGAAAGATCAGGACTCAAATCGGTCTTTGTGGAAGGAGCAGAGAGCTGTTTGCAATGTTTCTCAGGTGCCGGGAAGCTCGTGACTTTCTTTTGGAGAAGGCTGCTGGAAAGCAGTGGCACCAGCGCTGCTGCAGCGTAGGTCAGTGCTCCCCAGTGTGCACATCCCACCGCCTTTCTGGTGAAGATGTAAATCCCAGGAGAGGGAATTTAAGCCTAGCTTTTGTTAGCTGTTTGGTACAGACTCCTGGAAACAACCCATACACCTCCTGAGGGTGGGCTGAACCGCAGCAATGAAAATCCAGTGGCTCTATGCAAGGAAGCTGTAATCCACAGCCCTCTCTACTGCTTGCACGGTATTTGAGCAACACAGGTGCAAAGAAAGGATGCTAAACACCAAGACCAGAAACTCCCTTTTTTTTGTTTGGCGAGAAGCCTAAAGCAGAGCGCTAACATACCTATCATGGTTTGCAATGGGCCGCAGCACAGCTCAGCTTCGTGCGAGGCTGATGCGGGATGCAGCCAGCTCAGCCGTGTTGCTCACAGCTGGACCCGCTCCGCTGCCCACACCGCGCAGTCCAGCTCACTGTTAGCCAAGGCAAAACCACGTTATTAAACTACAACCTGAGTGTACTTTAAAAAGTAGCTAGTTGTTTGGCTAATTTGACTATTAAATTACACTGTAAAAATAAAGATTTGGAAGTTTCAAGCAAGACAAAGCCATGAATACTAAGAGCTCCCCAACTTAGCATGATTGATTACACAAACAAACCATATGTATTGAAGAAGTGTAACGAAAAAACATCGCTTTCATCAAATTTTAAGCGAACAGTTGTAGAGTGAGGAGGGGGAAATTAATTAATTACACTCTGAAACATTTTACTGATTGAATCCGTGACCCCAGCACTTGTAAGGTCATGAAATGATAGATTAGTGCTGCACAGAGTATCACAAATGGCATTTGCGCTGGGAAGCTCATTATATGAGATGTCAGGTCATGTAAATCATAGGAAACAAATACAAACATCCATCAGAAAAATGCAGACAGTCATTACAGGCAGCAGAGAGGAGTTGAATTATTATGCAAAATTTATTTTGACTATTAAAATACAAAGAGGTGACACAAAATTGTCCCTTAAACAAACATAAACTACAAGCACACTGACAGGAAGTTTTGTTTATAAATTTTTCATCTCCTCAGTATACCACGGCTGTAAACAGTCCTGGAAAATAAAGGAGGGAAAGGGGAGAAAAAACCCCACAAACCAACGATCCAGTATTTGGGTCTTCAGATCTTTTCTTTTCTTCAAGAAAGGACTATTCTTTCTACATCTGAATAATCAATGCAAGATAGGAAGAAATAGACTGTAATTACTGCATGTGAGTCATTTGTTACAGATCCTGTCTGCTCAGAGAGAACACAAGCGAGCACTGCTTCTTGACAAGCAATTTTTATTTTTTTAGGGAGATGCACTAAACAGTTTGGCAGAAATATGTGGGTGCTCAAGGAGAGAAAACCAAGCAGCAGGAGATACTAAACGAGAGGGGCTATTAGCACCCTCCGAAGGGCCAGACAGGAACCTGCTTAGCTGTTCCCAACAGCATCCATGACTCCAGGAGGCGGACCGGCTTCTGCTGGAGTTAATTTCCTTGCTCATTAAAATAACCCTTGGGTGTCCTTCCTATTTCTTTTTCATTTGCTTGATGAAGCCCAGTTCATACCTGTTAACAGGACAGAAAAGACTGGTTTTGGTTGGTCCACCAGGGAAGCAAGTTCTTTCTTAAGCCCAGAATACAGGAGCTGAGCACTTGAATCATAACTAATACTGATAATTTCGAAGCACTGTAAATTACAACCAAAGCATCGTTTCCCCACATTGAATGCAAATAAAAAAGCTTTTTGAAAAGCTCGGTGACACAATGTTTAAAGGACACCATTTTAGAGCAACGTCATAAAGAAGACTAGTGGGTCGGAAAGAAGTTTCAGGAACCTTCAAACTGAATTTCCTGGTTGGTTTTATAAAAAGATAAAATCGGGGCTGGTGGGTCATGTTTTCAGATGGGTGCTGAAAGCCTTCAAAGGTACATCTAAATCCCCTAGACCACTTTGGAAAATCACAGCACATCTTCCTGAGCGATGCAAGTTCGTTCCAACAGCCACAGGATAATGTCTAATGAGTCACATCTCCGCTTAGTCTTGTTCCATCTCTCACTATTGTAAATCACTCTAATCTCATTTTATGAACACTACATAAGAAGGCAGGCACTGAAAATTACAAATAATAGGTCAAACTGTGATTTGTGAATAGCGAATGCAATATCCCTTCCATTACCTGGAAGTTGTTTGTATGATGGAAAGGAAGAACTGGACCTTACAATGAAACAGAATAAAGCAGATTTATTGGATCTTTTACCATCTTAAAAAATGTTTACAGTGTTTCTAATGTAAGACTGATTCATACCAACCGTACGGTTCCTCTATTGCTGCTCCGTGGTGGGATAAATTAGTATGCTCTGAACTTCCCTTGGGTAACAAGCCGTGAGTGCCCAGCCACTGCCAGTCTCGATACATTCAGTGCTGCCAATATAAATTGCCTAGTCCCTTTGCCACCAGATAAATGGAGTACAATTCCAGTAAAATAAACACAATTCCAGCACTGAAAGAAATTGCATCTGCTGGTGATGCCTTTTCTGCCCAAGCACAAAAGGAGGTTGTGACAAGGAGCTAAACACAGTTGTTAAGAGATGCAGTGAGTGGGTCTCGAGTTCACCCAGAGACAGAGAAGAAAAATACTGTGGGATCCAGTTCCACCTGGCTGTGTTTTTGGAAAGCACTGTGACTACAGCTTTTGCAGGGAGCCTGGTTAGCACCCGGGAAAGCCCCTGGCCTGGTGAGCAGTGAGCCTGGCAAGCCCATGCTAGCACCTGCAGGTATATGGTGCTCTTGCAGAAATGCTGAGAAAGGAAATTCGGAGTGGTAATATAGGAATGGGAACGCTGGGGCGGGGGGCGTGTGAGAATTTAAAAATCAATGCCATCAGCTGCTGTGCCATTTTGTAACCAGAAAGGCTGCTGATCTTGTTAGAGATGGTGACCTTGAAAAACTGTGAACCCTGTGGTTGAGCGGGGCAAAACCATTCCCAACCTCAAAACGAGGGTAGCTTCGCGGAGGTCTTGTTATATGCTGGGTGTTTTGATTGCCAGACCTACATCTAAACCTCCTGGCACGGGACCGCTGTGGGAAGTGCTGGTGCCCCAGGGCAGTGTTTAGGATTAAGTCTCCACTGAAGCTCTTGCGAGAGAGCAGATAGTATGATCCACCTCCGGGAAGCGGTGCCCGGCACAGCCCTTCCTGGGGAACCAGCACCCCAAGGCTGAGGGCTGGCACAGATGTCCCCGTACATCTGTGATGCGTGGTTTAGATAGATGGCACTGCCCCATGGGATGCTACATCTCGATGCTACATCATGGTGTGGCTTAATATATAGTGTTAAACCTGGTGACATCTTTATCTTGATGCAGCAGCAGCCGGTGTGTGTTATTTTCAGCTTGCAGACTTGTTTTGAGCATCTCCCCCCACTGTTGCTCGAGTTGAAGCCCCAGGGGAGTTTACCTGAGAGGGAAGAACAGCGATACCTCGATACCTCGGTGAGCACACAGGAATGTGCCCGGAGCAGGGAAGGAGCCTGCCGGTCTGGACCCACTCCCAAACACCAGCTGGGAGACAGGACCCCCAGCACCTTACCTGCTCCGGCAGCCCTCACCCCTTTGGACAGGCAGGGGCTGTCCCTGTCTGCGATGGAGACCACACCAGGCTCGGTACCAGAGCACCCTGCCCCATGCCCGCTCTCCTCGCCTTGGACTTGCACTAACAATAAACTATTGCTGTATTATTTTAAACAGGGGAAGCTTATTAGAATCTCCTGTAAGTCAGGCCTGAAATTACCGCCGTGGTTTTTCCATAAGCCCCAGTCCTGCTGAACAGCTCATGCGGCTTCTAGTTGAAAGTCCTATTTTAAAACCACTTTTGTGGCTCCCCCATGGAAGCAGCTTTGTAGCTGTACGCCACGACGCAGCATGGCCCGCCAAGCCAGAGAGGCTCTTTCCCTTTAATGACAGCCATCTGCAGGTTCCTATAACTTAGCAATGTTCCCAGCTATGATTTATGGAGGGTGCTTAGCTTTACGGTATAATCTTTACTATTTTACAGGGTTCCCTTTTTCTCAGTTAAATGTTGTTTTCTGAATAATTCCAAGCTGCCAGTAGGTTTACAGAGGAGAAAACTGGAATGAATCTCTCCTTGCTTTTATTTACTCCTATTTGAGTACTGTGTTTCTGCATCCATTTTGGAGATTTACAATGGTATTAAGGTTGCTTCCCTCATCCTCATTTTATAGATTTCTGCTGCAATCATTTTGAAAGCCAGAAAGCTGACAGGAAAATTAGGAAATTAGATAGCACGTTCCTATTCCCTCCAGTGCCTTGATGAAGAAGGGGAGAAGAAAAAGAAACTGAAGGCATTATAAATAACACTATACATCCCAGAGTCCCCTCACCACTGCTGGCACTTCCTCCAGGCATCCCACCGCATCCCACCCTGCCCAGCCCTGCTCTGACCCCAGGAGCACTGGGCTGTACAGCGGCTGTGGGAGGCTCCTGCAGAGGCTGTCAAGGCAGTGGTGGTCTGAGTGCCAAGTTCACAGGCTAATTGTTTATCTAATTTTAATTTCTAATGGTTGCCCATGGTGCTGTGGCTCCCTTCACTGAAGTTATCTCAGCCAATTGTTCAAGTTTATTGAAAATAATCGCCCCAGAGAGAGAAAAGTGGCGGCGGTGACCACAGGATTTGGGGATGATGGTGGGGTAGTTTACCATGTATGTCACCCTGCTCCCTGTGACCCAAATCTGAGAGCAGAAAGGTCTCATTAGCGTGACGAGCTGGACTCACTGGCACGCCAAACACTGGGAGAGCTGCAGATGCTGCTGGAAGAAACAGCATTTTTGCTTCCAGCTGAGCTGCAGTCAGAGGTGGCCGTGGTGGCAAAGGGCTGCCGTGCAGGAAGGATGCTGGGCAGAGACCATCCTGCAGCTCACTGCATGCAGGAGTTGCACTAACTCGCTCCAGCATCACCAGCTCACCAGAAAAAACACCTCCAAATCAACCTTTCAAATCACTCTCCTGACTGTGTGGACCAAATTTAAGCTTTTCAAACCAAAACAGGCATGCTGAGACTTGCAGAGGGGTTGCTTATCTAGTGATGCTTGACGGCTGGCTATCTCATGAAAGTTTGTACCACCTGCACCCAGCAGCAACCTCACCTGCAGCATGGGCAACACTCATCTAGGTGCAGGTTTCTGCTCTGCTGGAGATGTCGTTGGTGCAGGCAGAACAAAATTACTGGGAATCACCCTAGGTCACAAAGTTACCTACTTCTTCCCATCTTGGATACAAAGATGGGTGTTTTGCATAGTTTATCCTGTTCCTGTTTCCAGTGATGTGTTGACTAGGGAAGGGGTTTTACTTGCTCATTTTACCCCAGATACGGCTGATTTTCCACCTACCTTTAAAATTTGACTCATCCATTTTGTGTGATACATCGGCCTTGATTCAGGCTGAGAGCAGGTATTTTCATTTAACAGAGAGAACAGCCATTCCGTTTTTCCTGCTTTTTATGGAAACATCTGTGAAACAAAGCAACCATACACAGCAAAATGTTGAAATTGCCCAGGGAGTGAAATTCTGAAATTGCGTCCTACAAAAATGCCATTTCCATTTAGCCCAGTGAGTTAGAAAGAGATTCAAATATAAAGTATCATTTTGGCTTCATGAACTCAACCTTTAAACAACATGAAGTATGACTTTATATTAATATAAGACATAATATACAAATAAAAAAAGCCCCATCTTTTTACTGCATGTGTTCTTTACATTTGTACACTATTATATCTTAAAACACGTGTTTAAAATTCATCTAAATTGTAATATAAATTATTCCCTTTGAGTGACTTACACTTTGATTTGACACCCGACGTTCTGATAGGCAACAGGGGATTTTCTAAAGCTGTAAGTACGTCGGCTATAAAATATAAAGATGAAAACGCAAATATAAATAGAACAATGATAAAGTAAAGAACCAAGCGGGCTGCTGGCTGCAGCGCGGGGCCCAGCTGTCCCAGGGAGCCAGCCAGCTGGGCAGCAGGCAAGGGGGCCAGGCAGATGTCTGGCTTCTGCTGACGGCTTTGATGGCATTGACATGTTCCCACAGAGCATCTTGATACCATCGAATCAGCATTTTCCAACAGAAAGTGGCTCGGGAAACTATTCTGCTGGAAAATTGTTGACCCGCTCTACTGGTGGCTGATCATTCAGCGGTACAGCTGAGTCGCCCTTCAAAATAAATTAATAAATAAAGAAACAAGCCCTCTTCTCCCTAAACTGGGAGTCTGGCACTCACCTTCTTGCACTGCAGGTAACGTTTAACCCTATCAACCTCCACATCACTCAAGGTAGCACAGACCTCTACCCTTTCCCCTTCAATCCTGTCCTTTCCAAGCAAGAGCCCTGAACGTACTGAGCTTTTCCAATCCCAGAGGCTGGTCCCTGTGTCTAAGGAGATTTGTTGCCTTCCCCATACCTTCTCTTGTTCTCCTGCAACCTTTCTGCAATGGGCAACCAGACCCGCACGCAGGATTGGAAGTGTGTGCATGCAGGGATTTAACCTTGGCACAGTGATGCTCCTCGTGCTCAGAGCCTTCTTCCGTCTTCCCTGTGGCCATGAGGATGGTGCCAGTGTTCAGAGAGGAGCAGCCGCAAAGGTTCCAGCACATTCTCCGGCTTGAGGGTAAGTGCTAATTCAAAGCCCATCATTCTGTGTACATAGGTAGACCGGTTTTAACAAGGGCATTGATTTGTACTTACCAGCACTGAATTTTGCCTGCCAGTTCGTATCACCGACACACTTATTTCTCCAAGATCCTTCTGCAAACCTCTGCTTTAGGGCTGGCTACCCTGGGCAAATCTGTGTCACCTGTAAACTTCATCATCTCACCACTCACCTCTTTTTTCCAGTTCCTGCAGGATTTCTACTCTAATTTCCACCCAGTGCAAAAAATTGTCATAGGACTTTGCTCCTAGTCTACGTTTCCTAACTGTCACCAGTCCATAGGAGGTTAATGTTGTGAAAGCCCTAGAGCCATTAAGTCCTTTTGGTGATTCTCTTCTGTCCTTCAGCCCTCCTGACTTATTTTCTGGTGTGTTTGCATGCTTTTGGTAAGCATTAAATGAGCAATCTCTGCCTGTAGGCAGCATTTAAGCAACTTTTATTTTTTAAAAAAAAAAAAAACTTTTAAATTTAATTCCTTCAAATTTCTTCTTAATCTGTTTCCTCATTCTCCTCTAGCTTCTTCATTTAAAATGAAATATAGCTGTGGTAGGATTTTTTTCCCATAAGGATGCTGAATTTGGTAACAACAGTCACTACTAGAGCAGCTCATCAGTACTTACATCTTGAACGAGGTCCTCAGGAATAGATCAAGAGCTGCTTCTCCTCACCTGGGTTCTCTAATTGTTTAAAAAAAAAAATTAAAAAAGCTCACTTAACTGTGTTTCCAAACCTGGTCTGTGTGTCATCACCCCACATGACATCTTTACGGGGAAAACTGTCGTCTCCTTTATTATCAAGAGGACGCTTTCTTTGCATGAACTCTGAAAGTCTGTAGGATTTAACGTATATATTCAGAAAAGCCTCAGCACAAGGAAGCCTGAAAGGAAGTTTCAAATCTACCTTGGCAAACCCAAAGCCCCACCGTGCCGGGGAGGGTGGGCAGGACTGTCCCACGGGGGAGCAGGCAGCATCCATCTCCCGGCCGGCACAGTGGGGCCACTCCATATTGACCCATTGGGAGTGAGAATTGATTTTCATAGCATCACATTGTTAATCCTTTTGGATCACCGAATGGTTGCATCACTTTCTTCTCTGGCTGCTTGCAGGCTCCTCAGCAAAGCTGGAGCTTTCTCCGCTGTGTGTTCGGCTGTGTCCAGAGCTCCTGCTGGCGAGCTGGGAGTGATGGGGAAGGGGCTGTCGGCACCGGGAAGCAGGCGATGAAATACTATAAAAATCCTTTCTAGTAAATCAGATTTAATACTTTTATGCTATTACAAGCTCCATTGAAAACAGTGCAAAAACTCTTAGTAAATCTGTCCCCTAGGTGCCTTATGTCTGTATTTATTTTGTCTTTTGAAATTCATTCATTTACCCAGTTCAGTTTTTGCTGCTGGGTGTTAGTTTTTATCCAACATGATTTAATTTTATACTGGGGATTGAGTTGAAAGCTTGCACCATGATATCTAAATAAGTTCATTAAATGCTCTAAGTTTCTCTGGTTACAAGTATAAATTCATCAGCATGGAAATAATGACATCTTAAACCTATTAAATTTAAAATATCTTTATGCTCAACCCCAGAGCTCAGATATGCCAGCCAATGATAATCAAATGCCACCCGACCACTCAAAAAATCCAGGGAAGAGAAAATGAGCTGGTTTGAGGATGCCTGCGAGGCAAATCAGGCTGTCAAAATCCTATCATTCTTGGGAGGAATTTACATAGCTCATATTAAACTCACCAGAGCGACTGGAAACCCGGAGTAATTAAATGCTGGGGGGGAGGCGGGATGCTGGATGTGCCTTAGCCAGGAGGCCCCTGCAAAAGCAGGAGGTGCAGGAGGGGTCTCCCAGAAGAGCTGGGGTGCGCCAGGGACTGGGCAGGTGCTGAGCTGGGCTCCTGCAGAGGGGAGAGGAGCAGCACCCCGGGCTCCCCGCCAGGGCTCGTCAGGGCGGTGGCTGGATGGGTAGCTGAGGGAGGAAGGCAGACATCTCTTACGCTTGAGGAAAGCCCCTTGGCTTCCCACCGAGCACGCGGCATCCTCCCCGTGCGGGGCTCGCAGGGCTCCGTGTCCCGTCCTGCCGCCCTGCAGCAAGGCTTTCTGCGCACCCATTTCTCCCAGATTTCAGAGGGAAAGCGCTCTGCCTTATTTCCATAACGAGGACTGGGAGCTACCCCCAAACCTGCCAGTTTGCTCCATTCTCCTTAGCAGATGGCCCTGGCTCCAGCTGCCCATGGCCCAGGAGCAGGTGAGCCCAGGGGGCTGGAGATGGAGCACGGTGGCTGATCTGCACAATCGTCCTTGGGTTGCAATAAATTACAGCAGAGGCATCCCCAGCCCCAGAACACAGCTCCACTGCAGTTTTTTTTTTAAAAGGTGATCACTTTTGTTTAACACCGGTTTGCAGCAGATAGATTCTGTCACGGCACCAAGTGGAAGGGACTTTAATCCTCCTCTTATTGACATGAAATATCGTAATGGCTTCTTTGGTTACCTATCAAGTTACTGTGTACTTAGAAAGCTTTAATCTGCAGATTATTTACTCAATAGACTGTAACGGCTTCGCATAATAGCCCATAACAGCTTCCAGCAGTTATGGCCTGTTGTGTCACAAGGAGTTTGTGTTGATTTCCACCCCTAAATCTAGCACAAAGCATCTAAGATAATATACGGTATTGTGCCAGCCTAATAGGAGGTGCCTAAATTCTCACTTGGGTTGTTTTTGGTTGTTTGGGGTTTTTTTACTTCTAAAAAGTCAATATCCAGAGTAGTATTTGTTTTCCCAAAAACAGCAAGAAGGAAAACAGAAACCCCTCTCCTCTGGAGAACTGGATTTTATCTACCACCTCCCACTCTGATCTCACCTTGCTCCATCTCCTTCCAGCGTGGGCACTCCTTTGGGCTCCCTCCCCTTCCCAGCTGTGGGTTTTCACAATACCTGTAAGAATTTTGTAATTCTTGACATTTCTGTCCCACCACCCAAAGTGGCCAAAAGCAGGCAGAAAGCTCACAGATCCTGGAGACTGAATGTAAAACACTCGTATCGCACCCGTGTCCAGCAATCACATTAATGACAACTTATTTGCCCACTTTCATTATTCACCTGTTGGTGTAAGGGCTATGTTGCACCATGACAAGCTGTAATAAAAAGGTAAAACGATATATCAAAGACCCTATAAGCCAAGTTTAAGATGAGTTCTGGGTACTGCATGTCTAGAAGACGTCGTGTAAATGCTGACTGAAGCGGGCAGAGACCAGAAGGCTCTAATTCAGACACACTGTTATAACAATTACAGTAATGCCAGATCGTCAGAATACTGGCCATTCTCTGGGTAAATGGGAAAAGGAAAGGGAACTATGTGGATGCAATTTCTTAAAGGCATTTTTAATTTTCATTGTCTTTAACATGATCAGATTTTGAAGGACGTTTCCCACCAGGTGAAAACAACTTTAATTTTGAGCCTAACTGCTCCAAATTGATTTGATTTCATTTAAAACCTAGCTAATTAATTAAAACCACTTGACAATGCCCCTTTAATATTTAACCAAAGAGCACACCATACTCCAGCTGAGCTGCTAAATGTTTATGTCTTATTAGCAGGCTTCCCAAAGCTTGGAGAAAAGAATTTCCATGTAAGTTCTCACCCCATCTTTTAATTACACCTAAACAACTCAGCTCATTATGATTCTACAAAATTTGCTCACAAGAGCATCCTGCAACATGCATTTAGCAGGTACCAACAAGACCTACTCCCACATTCGTACTCACATGTCTCTCTCCATTTTTAAGTGGAATTTCCTCAGCTGAAGACCTCAGAAAGTCACCCTGCTCCATTTCTGGCACAGCGAGCACTTTGGAATTAATTGCAAATGTGAAATAAACACACTGTGACGATATGCATTAAAACCATGTTAATTAAGCAATATGGAGATTTGCACCCAGTAATCAGGAAGCTCAAGGAACCTGCAGGTAGCTGGGGCTGTGGGCGGCATGGGGAAAGGCTGCGAACGGTTCTCCCTCAGGGGGTGTTTCACCATATGCTCCCCCCTCTTTCCCCCCCACCCACAAAAGTTGTGGGCTCAGCAGTGAGCTGCGCCGGCTGGCAGCTGGCTGGGCGCTGTGGGCACCCCGTGGAGCTCGCCTCTTCCAGCCACCCTCCCCACGTCCCCGTTTCTGTCCCCATGCCAGTGCTTTCCCCATCCCACTCCAGCATCCCCATACACCAACAGGGCTCCCAGCTCGGAAGGTGGGAGCGGAGCCCTTAGGGACACATCTCTATAGCTCGCTGGCCCCAGGGGCGAGACACAAGGACCGCTCTGCCAGACAAGGGTGGGGACGGACTCTGAGCATCTCCCGTGGTATTTTTCCACGGTAACAGACTCCCCCCAAACCTGCAGATGGTTAGTCACACAGAGCAGAAATAACATTGAATTCAGCCTTCAGGCGCCGTCAGATCAGGCCTCCCTTCTTAACTCAACCTGGGGGCTGGGATGATAATTCGCCTTTGCTTAAGGAGTAATTTTTGAAAACATAAACAACATCTTGCCATGTGCTGGCCTTTTTCTGTTTACTGGGTTTGATTTCACGCCTGAAAAAAAAAGCCCGTTGCGACATCCTGGTGGAGGGATTCTGCAAGAAAATATTGGCTGAGCGAGTAAAATCATTAATGCCAGCTCAGGAGTCCTAATTGCCCCAAATGAATTGCAAGCTAAAATAGTCTGGCCCACTTATTAGCAACCACCATACCCGTAAGAGCTGGGCATGGCAGAATGGAGAGAAAGCTGCATGCAAGACACAGTTCTCAATCTTCTCCCTTTCCCCATTGCTTTTCTAAACAACTCCATCAGGATTTATACTGTCGATATGGGATTATTCCCTATACTTCTATTTCTTGTTCAAATGTATAGAAATTAATTTTCTGGTCATAATTTCAGTACCTCTGGGACATTAGCAGGCTGGAAGTAAAAATAGAACTTCATTACAGTGTCAGGTAATGCGGATGAGTGTGACTAATAACCTAAGTGTCATTGATTTAATAATCTAATAACGTCTCTGCACACTCAGCGCTCAGACTCACCGATTGCAGATAAAGATTTAAACCTGGCTGCAGCCGCAGATTAGAATCAGCACCTCAACTTTAGGGATCAGAACCAATGATAAGCAACCCATGGCTGGCATCCAAAAAATTAAAGCAGGCGAAGGAGCTGCATGGTATCTGCAAGCCCATGCCACAAAGGAGGCAGGTTTTCCATTCCCCGGGGGGACAGCAGCAGGAGGTCACAGCTCCCCATCAGAGACATTTCTTAAGCTCAAAGAGAAATGCTCACCAGTTAGCAAAGGTCTGACAGCTTTCAAATAGCCACTGGCCCACCAACAGCTTGGTCTATGGTGGTCTAAGATGCAAAGGCAAAGTGTATTAATGTCGGTTATGACACAAACCTGGGAAGGTCCGATCCACAACCTTGAAACAGGAGGGAGAGTGAAGCGAGGGGGCTTTGAATTGGGACCCAAATTTTCTGACCTGGGATAATCTGGGTTATTCATTTGCAGAAAAGCTGCCACAACAGCCCCCAGGCTCCTTGCAGAAAAGACCTCTTTCCCCTTAGAGCATTCCTTTATCCAGGCCCACCCCTCACCTCCACTTCCAGGAGCACAGCCTCCTCCGAGCAGTGATGCTGGGTCCAGCCGCTGCCACGCTGCCGTCGGAGGGTGGTAAAGGTGTTGCTTCCCCCTGGCAGCCCCGTGATGAGCTGGGAGATGGATCTCACCCACAGGGTATGAAACACACAGGGCTGCCTGCCTATGAGACACGACACCAGGTTTGTTATAACTTGGTTGGAACAGGGGCTATCGACCTTCCCAAACTGCCTGTGAAAATTCCATTCCCCAGCAAGGCGCCTCCAGGCTTGGCTGGTTTGGGCTCCATGTATTTTATTATTAATGCAGCAAAATTTGCCTCTACCTGGGACTACGCTGGCACCACAGAGGGCAAATGCATTTTCAGCAAAATCTTTGACTGTGGGAGCCTCAAGCCCCTTCCAGGGGGGATTTCCTGCAAATAATTCAGCTTTTTTTCAGACCACGCTCTGAAGGCCACATCAGTCTTCTCCAACACCACTTCATCTCAAGCATATTTACTTGTTTCCAGTTAACTTCACCCAGATAACAGAAAAACTCCCCAGAGAGTTGCCATAGAAACACCCGATAGAGACAAGGCGAGATTAGGGCAGCAGAGCCCGAAGATACCGTTAAGATTAAGAGAGATTTCGCTCCTGCTCTATAAGTATCATTCCCCTGGAAAAAGAGCAAAAATAGGAGTTAAAATGGAAAATGTCCTACGTGGTTAGTAATGGAGTGACTGCTGATAGCTCCATTCCCCCAGGGAGATCCGCCACCACAAAGCAGCAGCAAAACCTTTCCAGGGGTCCTCTCAGAAGGTTTCCAACCTCAGCGAAGCTCTGCTGCATCTCAATAGGACGTGTGAGTCCCATCCGCAAAAAGGTGTACAAAAATGTACCCGGATCTTTTCCAATGCCTGGTGACATTGATAACCCTTTAAGCAAAGCAGTGTCCTTCTGCATAATGGACTGAGAAGGATGGAATTAAATGCAAGGAAGAAATATAACAAGAAGTCAAGGAGCTACCTACCATTAGCAGCTATTTGAGTGTCAGGCAGTCTCGTTTCAGGCGATTTACCAGGGCTTTTGCTCAAGCCATTCATTCAACAAAACACTATTATGAGAATAGCTGTTGTTAGGAGCACTTTTTAATATATAAAATATTCTTTTTTTTTTTTTTTTTTTTTTTTTTTTGCTATTCAACAGTGTACGCAACTCCATTTTTCTATTACATTCTGTTAAATTTCCTAGAGTTTTAACAGAAAGCCCCAACAATAAGAAATCGGTGTTCTGGTCTTCTGCATAAACCAAATTTTTGGGACAGTTGCTGTGCTTCCTCGTATTTGATGCTCATACACACAAATACTGGAGATCATTAGAAATTAATTATCCTTAACTGTAAAACAGAAGGGAATTCATCAACTATATTGACTTTTCTTTGTGTGCGTAGGTCCTTTGACAAAGAGTCACTGAATAAACCACTGTTTCATTCCTGTGAAACAAATTTTAGTTGCAGAGTTTTCTTGATTCTAGCAGTAAGCTTTCCTTTGCACTATTTTTCCTCGTGTGGATTATCAACCTGGATTTGCAGGCAAATTTCTCTTACAGCCAGCGGGGTGGTTAATTAACACGTACTCCATGAGTCAAAGGTGGGGCTGATGGTGGAGCCTAAAGAAAACTGGATCTTCATCAGGAATGCACGTGTGCCTGCTCAGGAGCTGGAGGATGGACAGCCCTTAGCAGGCTGCTAAAAACACATGCAAACTCAGAAAACTCCCAAGGCAAGAAAAAAAAACAATTGGTGCACACCGAACACTTAATAGAAATTCAGAAGAAACAAAAAAGGAAAAGAAAAAACCCAGTAATTTTATAGAAAAGGCACATACTATAGCCCCAAGTCCCTCTCTCACTCTAATTGTAGCCGGGAGCTTGGCTGGGCTGGGTGGAATCTGTTGGGGGGTTTGTGAGTACATTTATCTTAATTGCATTCATGCAGTTGCGGGGTTATTTGATTTGATCTTGAGATAACTGATGTCTGATTTTTATGTGTGTTTCTGGCAGGTGGGAAAGACGCTCAGAGCAGGAATGGATGGTCCCTATGCGCAAAGTTGTGGAAAATGTTCTTAATGCCAAAACAAAGTCAAGTATCAAATCTCATAAAGAAACAGGCAAATCCTGCATCTAACGACTTATCATGTAAACTTGTAGTCAGAGTAGATTATATCCATTTCTGTGGTTTATGAGCACCAGAGAGACACTTCATAAAAGGAAGAATAATATGATTAAAATTAATGTAAAATACCATAGGAAGCATAACTTTTGAGTTTTATTTTTCCAATACTGGGACTTCTAGAACTAGTTAGAATAAAATAATCTTCGAGCATATTGCTTTCCACTGTAATTACACACACAGAAATTAATGTTCCTAGAAACTAGCATTTTCATGAACAACAGAACCATAATTGATCACCAACCAGCTTCAGCATCTGAGCAAACACTCCGTCAAATCAGTCAGCTGCTCCAGGTTCATTACTTGGTGTGCTAATGCCCTACACAATAAACACAACACATGAAATAGGGAATTACTCCAACCACAAAATCATTACTGATTGGTAATCCCCAGCAACAGCAAGATTCAGGGAAGAAATACCACTTTGCATAGTTTTCTGCAATGTTATCCCTGGACAGCCTTTCAGGTCTGCACCTTCCCTGCCACAGAGGAGCAGGCACTCAGCGCTGCCTTGGCGAGCTGGCTTCCTCCGGGACACGATCCACGCGGTGAGGTCACCTGGATTGCTTTTCCCATTCATCACACCTCATCCATCCTGAGTTCTGCATTCCGTGCTATATTCAGTCAATTCAATTTTGTGACCTTATTTACAAAACTTCATCTTGATTCTGTTTCCCCACAGGTTATTTATCCTTAAATTCCATACTGATCCATAATAATTGCTTAAAACATGATGCAGCCAAACTCTTCAATCCTACATTGGCTGAACCACACTGATTATTATGGAATATATAGCTTAAACAATGCTTACATTATTCTGATTAACCTATTTACTGGTTACTTCATTTTTACCTTAGTTTTCTTAGCACATGCAAAAGAGCCTAAGAATTTAATAAGCTGTTTCCAGTTTTGCATTGCAGTTCAGAGTGTGCTGCCTCTCCTCATATGAGATATATATATCTCATATATATGTCCCTGCCATATATATGGTTTAATCCTTTTGAGGATGAGACGGTTGCATCAGTGACCTGTAAGGGATTGTCAGGCAACACATAACATTTGCAAATCCTTCTATCTCCTATACAGCAGAGTCCCCAAACCTGCTCTCACACAATTTGAAATGGCAGTTTTTGAGCCTCCCATCAGAGCTGTTATTTAATTTCCAAGTGGATGTAAATTAACACATTTTATTAATCAAACAGCATTTAAGTCTGAACAAGAAATCAGCCTCCTCTCAAAATTGTAGTATGGCCTGTATGAAACTCTTCTGGCTTTGCCTATGAACAGGAGCGGATCTTTTTATCACCTTAGACAGGCTCAGAGACTAATGAAGACAAAGCCCAAGAGAAGCACATGCAAAAGGACAAAAATTTTCTTCCACGTATTAGCTATAAAAATGCAGCTTACACAGTGCAGTGTCCAGGCACCAATGAAGTCAAATTACCAGCAGAGCTAATCTTGGTGTGAAGTGTCTTAACATTACCAATATAAAAAGACAAATTAGCCACACATGTGTTGGACAGGATATTGGAGTCTGGCTCGGTAGGACAGTACATAATTCTCCCATTCTCACTGAAAGGTAAAAAGCCTCACATTAAAGCTCATTCAGAAATTGCTGACAAAACTTCATCTCTCTTTCCTCCCCTTATTCCTGACACAGGAAAGAAAAAGAAAGGGGGCAAGGGGGTCAAAGTCAAAACTTTTCACAGCCATGTGTGAGCTCTGGGTGACTGTTCCAGTACAAAGGGTGTTGGTTCCTTGCCAGTCCTGCCAGCACAGCCCAGGGAAGGCACACGGGACCCCGGGTCTGACCTCTCTGGACCACCCAGGTAAATCCCTAACCCCTGGAATCCATGGCACTCTCTCTCTCTCTCCCTCTCCTTTTAAAAATATATCTCCTTATGGCAGTTTGGGTTTTTTTTTTTGCTGTTACCCATTTGACTCTGTTCCTCACATGAACACTGAATGCTATCCCCTCTAGTTTTTCAATTTAAAAAGGCACAAACAGAGAGGCTGCTGGTTCAGCACTATTAATTTGATATAGCAACATTTTCCTTGAGGAAACATCAGCACACCAGGTAAGAAATAATCCTTAGAAATGCATAGCTTTTGATTAAGCTTTTTCCTTGACAGGCCATAGGAAGAGCCCCTGCCAGCCCTGCAGCTGCATACCAGCACTGCCAGTCCAGGGTGGTCCAGTGTCTCTGAGCTGGAGGGCTCAGCACAAGCCTGTTCCCCCCATCCCAAAGAAACTGATATCCCAAGAGCTGTGAAGTCTTGTGAAAACTGCTGTTACCTTTTAATTTAATAAAGCAGCTGGAGCTGGTTCTTCACCATGCGATAACTGGCTGCCCTGATCGTCTGGCAGACCTGGGGTCTCCAGCTGCAGACGTGACCCTTGGGAGCCATCATGTTGGTTAATGAAGTTGTCCCCATCACAGCTCTCACTTAGTGAAGTGACAAGAATCACATACGTCTCTGTTCTCCCCTGCCAGGACCACCGATTGCTGGTTTTGGAAACACAAAGTGAAAATCCATAGTTAGTGGTGTTCCCCAGGAGACTGGGGACTTCCACACACCCTCTGAACTGGAATAATAGCAAATCATAAAATGCTTGGAGTTTGCATGCACCTGGATTTATGGATGCCCATCAACACTGAGCACAGGCATGGGACCTTGTGTTTGACTGATTTCAGCTCTAGTCTGATTAAGTGTTTAGGAGGGTCACCAGAATCCCAAGATCTTTATCCTCATAAACCTTCTGGATTGAATAGTGACAACTTCTGCTGGGCAAATTAGGCAAGTCAATTTTATAGCAAAGGCAAGTCAAATCTGCTATAATTAATTCAAATTAACAACCCACAAGCTCGTGAAGCCTGTCATTGGTAAGTTGTCGCTTCAGGGACGTCTGCAGAAACATCCAGATACAAGTCATTATTAAGAACCTTAAGACCACACATTTCACAGGAAACCAAAAATAACCTGCATGAAAGCAGGCTGGATTACAGAAGCTCAGATGTTATCCTTCTGCAAAACTTTATTATTAACATGGTCAACAAAGCAAAACACTTTCCTGTAAATTTGATTCTTTAACGTTACATTTAACTGTTCAATACTAAGCCTCTACGGAGAATTACTGGAGCGTATCCCATACTACATATGGTCTACGATAGCAAATAATACCTGGAACTCTGAATAGCATGATGCCATTCAGGAAATGAGAAAGAATTGTGGTTTGCAGTTACAACCTTCACTTGTCACTTGCTGATTTGGTTTTTTCCTTCAGGAAAGCACAGTGTCCCGCGTGGATATTTAACGTGATCAGGTATTTATGAGAGAGAATGTCAGAGCAAGAGCTCTAAGGCCAAAAAAGCTTGTCCTGAGACAACCAAATTATTATTTAGATGCAGAAAAAAATCAATTTTGGTGTTAGAATGTGCACACGGTCCAATCGCTTCAGCTCTTTATTTTATGCAGCGGACAAGGCTGCTGGAAATGGAGGCCGGGGGGGATTTTGGAGCATTGGGTTGTGGAACAGGCTCACAGACCATTGCTGGAGCACAATCAAGCTTCCTTGAGCTGTTAAATGTTAAATAGTTAATTGTACAGAGGGGGAGAATAGCCAGAGAAATGTTGCTAGGTGCAGAGGACATTATTGCTGGTGTAGTGACAGCCTAAATACTGTGTGTGCTACCCTGATGCAATCTCGGGTGGAGCTGGGGCAGATCTTGTCTGCAGCGCAGCACGGATGCTTGGCACCAACCTCGCCACTGCAAGAAAATTGCTTTGGGTTTGATGTTCATGCAAGAAATTCACCTCTAATACAACAAAAATGGCCACATTTGTTGCTATCAAAAAAAAAGATTTGGCTTCATTTGGTGATGAAGCGCTGCCAGAAGTCAGGAGAGGCAGTAAGACAGAAATTAAATTGGATGCTGAGTGTCCAGAGAACCCAGTGACTGGTGAGGAACAGGGAAACTTTGCCAGCAGAAAAAGCACAGCAACCACACACCGATGTGACCAGCCTTCACCCCACTGAACGAAGGAGGCTATTTGAGCAGAGAATCACATGAGAAAAAATATGCTGGTTTGTTGAGACTGGTCACCCAGCTCTACTCTGTGCCAGCCCTGCATCAGCCACTGTTTCTCCTCCCCATCCCCGGGGCAGAAACCAGCGGTTCAGCAGAAGCAGGAGGATGCTCCTGCTGCACCGTAAGCATCTCTGTGTGACACTCCAGACAGCAGCGGAGGAGGCAGGTTTCCTCAGGCTGGGTGAACCAAGGCTGCTCTGGAGATGCTTTGCATTAAATGAGACTCTGCAAGCGCCGAAACGCCCACCGGCACGGCAGGGCTGGGGAGGCAGACATGCGTGACAGGGGAGGGAGGCTCAGCAAAAAGGGGCGCATTTTCTACAGGCTCTCTTCAGACGTGAACGCACTTCTGTAAGCGATGCTAAATGACACCACCCCCCCGCCACCCCTCGCTCCCAGTTGCCTACTTACATTAGCATTTGCCAGCTGTCAAGCTCTTGCTCAGTTCCAGTGAAATCTCCTGGATTTTCTCTGCTTTCAGTGATTATGTTGAACTGCTGGGAACAGCTCCTGCTGACACTGGAATTGCCAAACCACCCTCTGCTTTTTCCTATCTTTTTTTCCCCCCTCCCTTCTCCTTACTAACTTGAACCGATGCAGACCCCAGCACAGACACGATGTTCTCCAGCAGGACACAGGCGTCGCTGCCAGCCTCCTCAGGACTGTCTCCTGAAAAAGAGCTCTCAGAGACACTGAGAGCTCACGTCACTTACCAAGGAGATCGTACAGACTTCACATCTTCATGTGCTGTCTTAAAAAAGAGATGAAAACAAGTCATCTCCTTCTGCTTTATGAGAACGGCCAGGCTGGCTCAGACCACAAGTCCCTCTAGCCCGGTACCCCACCTCTAACACCAAGTAGTCGTGGATGTCTACAGAAAAGATTAGGAACAGGACAAGCACACACACTAATTGCCTGGGGTGCTTTGACAGGCCCCAGTAATCAGGGCTTAGAGACTTTCTGAGCCAGCGGTGATCTCCTGGTGTGTAATAGCCATCACCGCATCACTCTGCCGTGAACACATCTGCAGTGGTTTTTGCACCATTTAAGCTTTTGGGCCACCACAGCCTCTCGCGGCAATGAGCGCCACAGCGGAACATCACGTTGGGAGAGGAAACAGCTCCCTCGTTTGTGCTGACAAGGTCTCAAGCTGCAAAGTTTGCTCTCTTCTGCAAAAGCCCCGCGCGTTCAGCGAAGGCACCCCTTACCGTGCTAGTCCTGAAGCTCCACAGAAAGCCCAGCCTTGGGGTCTCACCCATATCTACCAGCTGCAGCACCACTTGCTAACAGGCAGACAACGTCGTTACAGGGCAGAACGGGCCCTGGACCCCCAAAAGGCTCATAATAAATATGAATGACTGAAAATTAAGCCTGGTTAAAGTTTTACTTTCTCATGGACCCCACGGCTCAGCAGCTGCACTTGGACAAGCCTTTAAACATCTGGCTTACCTGAAGACCTTTGAGCCACCCTGGGCTTTAGACCAGAAGATTGTACCAAAAAAGCAGGCATGTAGATTTGAGATATATGTAGGCATATAGAAATCCCTCCATTCCACTCATGAGGTTTTTAAAAATCATTTTCTCCCAAAGCCCAATTTAGCAACCACAGTAGAGACTTGGTGTTTTTATGCAAATTCTCAAATTTACAGAAGTGCTGAGCTGAACTAGGATTTGAAGGGAAGGCTTCCTTGCTATTCCTCCTGCCATTTAAACACCAAGCAGGGGTACACTGGCAGAGGCAGCCAGAAATAGATCTGAAACTTCAAAAGTGTCAAAATTGAATCCTGATGAACTGGGGATTGAGAGAGAGCCAGCCAGCGCAGCCTGGGTCTCAGAAGTCTGAGCACTCATCCGGGGCTTCAGAAAATAAGGTTTAGATAATAAACTCATCACTGGTGAATGCCATAACCCTTGTGTTTTGCTGGAGCTAGTACTCCGTGCCAAAAGTTTAGGGCTGGATAAACTAATATTTTCTGGGGAGAAATTGTTTTTCTGAAAGTTTCTGACTAGCTCTCCGTATCACATCGCACCCAGATGCGGGATCACAGCCTTTGCCAGATAACACGTTTCTGCACTGTGACACTCCACCCGGGCCAGCCTGCAAAAGTTAATTTACTGTAAGTTACTGATAGTGTCACTGATGGTTTATCATTCCCAGATTGGTATGTCTTTAATCTGATTTAAACTGGTAACAGCTTGGATCCCATTTAATTGCAGTTTGAGTATAGCTGTCTGGTTATTTGTATAGGCAAAAATATTGGCGTGCCAATCAGGTCATAAACCATCACTCAGCCAGATCACATAGAGGAACAGCTAAAATGCCACGTATGTTACTGTCACAAGCATCACTCCTAATAATTGTGTACTCCGTGAAATACAGTTTTTAGCAAGCTGTGTTTAAAAAACAGATTGTATTTCTGATACGCCCTGCCAACAAGGTATTTAAGAGGAGCGCACTGACTCTAATGTCCCTCTTTTGCATCCTTTCAGGGACAAGAACAGATACATCACCATCGTGACATTAGCAAACATGGAGACTGCAGACACTTCATGAAATAAATTGGGAATGGCAGGCTAAGTACTTGAATTGACAATGCAGGAACCACTGGGCCTGTCACACTACTGCTGGGAGAACCCACGGCGCACCTTGCCATCTCCAGCATTAACAACCACAGCTTCGTCAGCCACGCGAGCCCGGGGTTGCGGCTGGAACATCACCCCCACACAGCCCAGGTAAGGCAAAATTAAGGTACAGCCGTGCCTTGGTGGGGGAATCTTACAGACCCGCTGCCACCTTGCTACTCCGCCTGCCGTGTACTTCACCTGCTACTTTAAATGTGGTTCTTCTCTGTAAACGCCTCAAACATTGCAGCGCCAGCCTGTCACAGTGCCTTCACGAACAGAATGACCTGCCGGATGAAAAGCTCTTGACCTGATCTTGGAGTTGATGAAAGAATAGTTAAAAAAACCAAACAAAACAGAAAGGAAAAAAAGGTTACATTAAGGACTAAAAATAAAAAATATAAAAGTAATTATTTAATTTAAACAAGCAATTGAATAAAAAGGCAATCTGTCCATGTGTTTCTAATCTAGAAGTCAGGAAGAAAGTGTCATTTCCAGATATTTTATCTAAGCTGTGAGACAAGGTGAACCAGAAGGAAGCACGCCCTTGACACTCAGCAGGCGCAGGCTGCAAACCCAGAGCACAGTCTGCCCGCACCAGGTGTAACCCGCCAGCACAGCATGCCATTGCCATACCCACCTTCCCTGCTGCTGGAGGTGTGGGCTCTGAAGTTCACCCAGAAGCACCATCTCCCATGGCTCCATCATCATGATGCCCCATGGCCGTGCAGAAGGCACGGGCCTGTCGGACAAACCAGCGCCTGCAAAAAGACCGGGTAAACCAACCAAACGCTGTGTGTGCAGTCTGACAATAAGAAGGTGGGAAATGACCAACAGATTTCCCAGGCAAATCACGGCAAACCAATTTGTCAGGATAATTAGCGTGGAGGCAAAGGGGAGCGGTAGATGTGATACATCTTGGCTCAGGAAGGCTCTTGACACCATCCCATTTAACTTTCACACGAGCAAAATGAGGAAATGGAAGCTAAATGAAAATTTGCCGCAAATCTACGCTCTCAATATGATTATCTGCAGCTCACTGTCAAACACAGCCCTGTCCTGTAGCTCATCTTTCCGCTGGCACGATGGCTAGTTCACCCACAAACCTGCAAAGGCATGGCTGCAAGGGGGCATGGCGCTCTGGGCAACAGGATCACGGTTCAAGATGACCTTCCGAGGTAGGAGAGCTCACCCAGCATCACCACGGTGAAGTCCAATAAAGCCATTTGTGAGACAACCCAACAAGTAGGTTGAGGCTTTCCAAAGCCATCCATCTTCCTCTTGGAGGAAGAGACAGTCCCTTTCCTTGAGAAACCTCCTGCTGAGCCTGCCTTGAGAAATTCTCCTTGCAATTAAACCTAAGAGAGCATTTCCAGCAACAGCTGGGTTTCATCCATGCCCGATTTCCAGACGGATGCAGTGTACCTTACTCCTGGCCCTGTGCTGCTGCTTCCTGAGGGACCTGGGTGCTTACCTTTGTCCCAAAGCTTGGGCCACAAGTCTTTTGGTGACTTTTGCAAGTGAGACCGAACCTTGAAAAACATAAATCTGAGTTCTTTCCCAAATTTTAACCCTACCCTTAAGTTTTTCCATTTTTGTTGGGTGTATTTTTACCTTTTAGCACGATACTGCCTTTAAAACACCACAAGCAGCATTTCAATAGATAAATAATTTAAAGACAAGAAAATGGATGCTTTATCAGAGTACCCAGCTGTTCAGCCATCCGGCAGGGCATGCTAGACTGGGGACAGTCAAGGGCTGTGCAGAGACCTGATTGCCCATTAAAGAAGCATACATTTCACAATGCTGCAATCAAAGCTCTCTGGAGAATTAAGCATTGTGCCCACGTGTAATATGTCAGTTATTTGGCAGCAGGGGAAACACTGTAAGAAGTGAATGAGTTTTACTCTGTTCAGTGACATTACTAATGACTCATGCAGGATTATGGGTAACAAACCTTTGAAATGAGAGGTTGAGTTGTACACTACATTATACATCTGAATTTCATGGTATATTAGTGACAGTGATTGGTAATACAATATGATGGGAAATTGCTAACATCAGAGAGAAGTTAATACGATGCACTGCAATTTCTCAAAGAGTCCCATACTTTTTCTAGCGCCACCCATAATCTGCTCATTACGGTTTGGCAAAGAGCAATCCCTCTCGAGGAGTGAGGGGCACCAGCGCTCTGACAGCTGGTCATAAATTTGAATAGAAGATACGCAATCTGAAATGTTCATGTTTCCATGGATCGTTACCCAATTGTATCTCCTCTAAGAAGCAGGTGATTTTTTAACATCCTTGCGACAGTTTGTTTCTGCCGATATTTTCTCTCTCCAGATAAATCTGATGCCAGCTCGGTGCCTTATAGCGTTTCTTCCCCGTCTTGTTCTATTAAAATGGCTGATACAGTCTACAGGCACGTTAACTAAACACCAGGTAATGGAGCGTAACTAAGAAGAATTAATGTATTTACAAAAAAAAGTATTTCTCGGCCATTAAAATAAGTGTAAAATGTCTCACATAAGGCATTAAAACTACAAACATGACCACAGATTTATGTTTACAGACTCTGGCAAACCTTGTGGCCACATGTGTCCCCTCATTCCCTCCTGTTCCAAACAGCAAATGTTTAAACTCTTTACTTGGTGGTAACCTGGAATATTCTGTGTCTGTTTTATGAAGCCAGTAAATGCCCATCTGACCTCCGTTTCTAGGATATTTGGTGTTTCCTGGGGAAAGAGCCTATAAATAGAGCAGTGTCCTGGAGTGATGGCCCTGCAGACCAAACCCCACGCATCTATACAGCAGCTGCACCAAGAGCATCACCTTCACAAGGAACTTGGCGCAAGGAGTCATTCCCAAGACAAGGTGGGAACACCATTCTCCATACTCACGCCAAACCCACTGCTGCTGACATTCATTTCTCCTCCTCTGTCTGCATTGCTAGAGGTGGCCGCGTACAAATGTTTCTAGCTATTTCAAGGTCATTTCTGAGCCCAGCCACCAGTGTGCAGAAACACTCCGGGTTTAACAGCGAGAATGGCTCGTTTTTATGGTTCGCTCATCACTGACACCCACCTGCTGGCCAGCAGCAGAAATCTCTGCTCTTATATTGCCCTGTGGAGCTGAAGGGATGAACAAAGGGGCAGCACGAGGCTGATCAGGTAAGGTATTGAGGGGTCAATGGGTCTGAGGCTGAAGCAGTCACCCTTGTACAGTCACGCACTCCTCCGTGTATCTGCTCTTCTTCTACTGCTGCTCTGTGCTGTGCGTTCACACCTCAGCCGACCAAACATCTCCAGGGCTGCCCATGCAGAGTCTCCAACACAAAGGAGCCTTCTCCTCTCCTAGAGGCCACCTGTGATACCTCGAGATATGTAGAAAGCAGAAGAATTACACATCCTGCCACCGATACTGCTCAGCTCCCAGGCCAAATCCATGGGTTTAAAGACTGCATTATTTGATTTAATCCTGCTTCTGCTGGAGAAGTGCTTGGAGGGAGGCTCAAAACACTTTGCATAGCAAGTCCATTGAAAACCATAGCTGTGATCCCACCAGCGGGTAGGACAGGAACTGGATGGTAATTATGACGAGCAAATGGAAGACAGTATCTCCCTCCAGCATTAAATTCAAGCCCTGACCTTTTCCAACATAATGACTAACTCAACCTTTACATAATAATGTGTGTGATATTTGGAGAGTATAACATATGTGTCATTTTAATTAATTGAACAGAAATAGATTCACAGAAGAAAAATGAATTAACCAATCGGCAATCACCTTTCTATCTATTTGATGTCAGAATAATTAGTTTATTCTCCTAATCTCTTGACCCCTCTAGAAATCATAACCTTGGTGACCTCCTTGAGAATAGGAGCTCATATGAATAGCACCATAATTGCACTCTGGGTGCATTATCATCTAGTTTCATTTTTATTAAGGTAGTTTTACCCCTTCTTATTATGTCTCTCTCTGAAAGGCTGACCCAAACCCTGGGAAAGAGCGCAGGACTTTGCTCAAGAACATCAGCGTGCTTTGGATCAAGACTACAGCCAGCAGAGTCCTTCCTCCTAGAAGATGTGCTGGTTTTGTTAGCTGGAGGATCAGCAATAATTTTACCGCTGTTCTGTCTGTGGACAGCAATATTCAGACACGTGTCCTGACATTGGCAGTTGCAGACTGTTACCAACTAGCAAATGCTTAAACAAGATCACAATTTGTTCCAGAATGATAAAATGACCCTACGAAGTGAATTACACTGTGAAAAATAAATGTAAAATACTGTGTAGATGCACAAATGATTATTTCATTATCTGGCCAATGTATGAACGACAGATACAAATTGTTCCAATCATAGAGTGATGAAAGAGTAATGAACAATGGGTTCTTGAATGAGCACAGGAAGAAAATAATGAATTGCAGTTTAAATGAAATCAGGAGTCAATGGACTGGATCACAGACTGTCCTTCAGACATAGGAATTCTGCATTAGTTAAACACTATCATTTGGAGAAACGTCCTTTAAGAGGCAGGAATCTAAATGGGTCAGAGAAAGAGACAAATATGATGAGCCTGGCCACTGGCTTGCTTTTAGCAAGCTGGACTGGAGCATTCCCATTCCTGCTGCTTTGCTAATTCACATGGTGGTCTACTTCAAAGTAGCAGCTTGCATTCTGCAAAGCTAACATACCATTTGTACTTCTGCCTTTTCCCCATTTTAACCTTGCTCTTCCTCTACTACTCAATTACGTTAAGGCAACAAATTACACATAATCTGGGCACAGAATAAAGACCAAGACACCAGCAGTTTCTGGAAAGGAAAGTGTCAGTTACGTAGAAATAACATACATGGCAAAAGTCCTCTTATATTTTTGTTGGAAAACTTTCTGCAATAGATGGATTTATCTTCTTTTCCTTTGTTTCATACCAATAAACCCAGAATAAGCCAAGGATTTCTAACAATAACGTTAGAAATCGAAGAAACATGTCACATTTTGTGTATCATATCTATCCATCACATGGCACAGCATCTTGTTAGACCTGTACTGAAGTACATTTCTCTTGCAAGTGCAGGACATCTGACCAACTTAGCTTGCTGTACAGAATTCCTTTACATTCCACAAAGACAGAAACTTAAAAACTGGCAGAAACTAGTTGGTTTCACAGGCAGGGCTCAAAAGTCTCATAAACCAGCTCACTCCTATTGCTGCTCTGCTCCTGCCGCAGCCAGGGCCCACGCTGCTCCCCAGCATCTGCCCTCCTGCCCCTCACACAGTAGCAAGCAAAAAGCAAGAGACAACGCTTGGAGCCTTATATGCCTCAGCAAAGGGGATGGTGCTCTGGGCTGGGCATCCCCAAGGGAAAGGTCGTCTTTGATCACCTGGTACCCAATAGCCTCAAGACGTTTAAAAACCAAAAAAGTACCAAATCCAGCAAGCATGAGCACCTTCAAAACCCAGAGTATGGCAACAAGATGAAAAGCAGGGGGAAATAGTCTTGCTTGCCTTGTGGACAGAAATAAACATTTATCGGAGAAAAAACTAAGGGAGAAAGGTGGCATCTCTGCTGTGTAAGTGACTGAAAGGCCACCTGCTTCTGCCTAATTCAATGACATCTGTGAAGGGTCTCTCCCCTGCCAGGTCAGGGTAAACTTCGTGTGCCTGTGTGCGTGTGAGACAACATCCACAGAGCGCTATCCATCACTATATGTAGGCAGCCTGTCCAGGCTGATCAGACCGCAACCAGCCCGTTACTCTTCCCCTAACCAGACTCATGTTTCAACAGACCCTGATGCTAAGCACAAGAGCCCTTAAGCAAACTTCCCTGCAACTCCATCAGGGTGCCCAGGGATACTGGCACAGGCTAAGACAACCAGCCCACCACACCACAAGCAGCCTATGGAGCTATAGGGTACCATTAACGTATAGAGAACAGGGGGAAAATACCTTCCTGGGGATTTTTCCTGGATATTCAATCCAGGAAAAAATTTACCTCATTGACTCAGAGAAACAGAATTCTCCTTGTCTGCCAGATGAGTTTTACAAAACGTGATGACAACTGCGAACTCCAGAGCATTTTGGTTCCCCATGCAAGCCTGGTAGAGGGATGAAACACTGTGCTGCAGCTCTGTGGAGTGGAAGGGAGCTCTGAGGACAGGCTCTCCTCTCCTGCTGTGCCTGTGTCCGGAGAGGTGCTTTAAGGCACAGCCACCTCCACCCTCCGCCGTGCCAGAGGCCTTTTCCACTTCCATCTCTGTCCCTGACAAAAGCATCAGAACAAGGGGATCCCAATCCCCTGGAGTCTGATAAGCATCCCCCTACTAAGCCATTAGGCAAAATACCCCAGCATTAGACCCAAAATCAAGCTGATCCAATGCATTAAGTTATCACTGGCTTGCTCTCACACCTCTTCACTGATTTGGGGTCTCAGATCGTCAATGGCATAAAATGACACTATCCTTTCACGGTCTCCTCCACACAAACCTGGTGTCAGCAGTTCGTTCAGCCAAGCAAAATGGCAGTTCAAACATCTGGCTCTAAAGAGCCACCCATCCACCACCACGGATTTGAAACCAAACAGAAAATATTTATTCCCTGGAGCGTGCTGCAAAGAGCGCTGCTCCTGTCCAGTGATCAGATCACTGCCTGCAAAAATCCATGGCACCCTGCTTGGGTGACTGGGGAGTCCAATCCCAGACACTGGCATGTGGAAGACCAGAAGGATGCTCCCCACTCCTCCTGCCTCAGTTCCAGTCCTTGCCGTCTGGTTTGATAATAATCAACACAGCTTTGGTCTGAAAGAGACTTGGGCTTCAAAGGCTTCAGTCAGGCTGAGCGCTGCTTCAAGATGAAAACAGCGAGCAACGGTGGCAGCACTGGCTTTTAGATGGGAAAACACAAACGCATTAGATAATTTTGGGTAGCCAGCCTCGAGATGTGATCTGGCACAGGCACTGAAGACAAAAAGGATAAACTGGGCACATCGTGTTAATAGTTTGGAGCCCCGAGGCAAGGCGAGACCCCAGCTCCCTGGCCCACAGCCCGTCTGCTGCTGCTGTCGGCAGGGAGCCCTGGCCCTGCAGCGTGGAGGAGGCAGATCTGACTCCCACACAGCAGTGCTCTCATCCCACAAAGCACAACAGCCCCAAGGTGCTGCAGGGGCTCTCCACAAGCGAACTGAAATCAAAATTACAGAAAGGATACACCCCGTGCTGAAAGGGGTGCGCTCTGGCCAAGCCTTCTGCTCCGATGGCCAAGTCCTCCTTCCCCAGCAGAATAACTGTATCGCAGAAGATGTCAGCACAGCCCAGTTAGCGCCAGCGACAGCAGCACCAAAACCTTAACTCAGGCTAGCAGCTAGTGCCCCGCTCAGTCCTGCCTCGTGCTAAGGCCCATGCTCTCTTGGCTTCACTGCTTTTGTTATCCCGGTACTTCGATGCCACCAGGAGAGGAACTGCAAAGCAGTGCTGTGAGCTGCACGCTCACCCTGCAGGCTGGAAGCTGTCTGCCTGGCTGGGCTCTTGCATGAGCTGCATCCAACACGTCTCCCTGGCGTGAGGTTCAGGCAGTGCTGCACTTCCAGCCCGACAGTCCCAGCGGGATGGACAGCCAGCCAAGTCCCAGAGGCGAGTGGTGCTGTCCTGCCGCGGTACTGGACTCCGCTGGCTGCACAGACTCTTCTAAGACAGTGGACAGGTCAGAACATCCCTGTCAGTGCATCTCCATCGAAGTGCTGCTGCTCACACCATGCAGGTAGCAGCTGCCAGATGTTAAGCCGCAGCATCTCTACCTGGCACCAAGCAACATTGCTGCTGGGAAACCTGGGGAAGTTTTGAGCGACACACCTCAGCCTGGAGCCCACCTCTTGTGCTGCTTAGACCTGGGAGCTGATTCTGATTAAACTGATTAAAACCATAAGTCTCACAGCCAGCCACTCCATCTGTGCCACCAGCCCCCCTGGCTGGCCAAATTCCCCTGTGGATGGTGCTCGCCAGCTTATGAAATGCCTCAACAGGCAAAAGCTGCTTGCCAAAGGGTTGGTCATACCTCCTCACCCCCCTCCATCATCACAGATTTCGGAAATAACCACAAGTGCCTCCTTGCTTTGCTAACAGTGAGTGAGTGCTGTAACAGCAGGCTGCTGGGAGCAGCAAGGCGATGGTGTACGTTGCAAGACTGTGCAGGAGGGAGGAGGTGAGCGACAGGAGCCAGCCTCTTCACTAAGAGTAATCTACAAGCAGGGAAATGCCTGGAAAACAGTGCACTACACATCAGCCGGGTGGGGTGGGGGGAGGGGGGGCGGGAAAAGCCAGTACAGACAGTGGAGAACACGGCATCGCTTCTGCTGGGCGATACGGGAAGAGGTAAGCGCTGGCGATGGGGGAGGTGTGCGGGCTGTGCCTTGGGAACGTGCCCGAGTAGCGCAGGGCTCTCCGTGGGCACACGTTTGTTGGGCTGGGTTTGTGCCCTCCTTGCCTCAGTGTGCATAGCTGCACGGGCAACGAATGCGCCTATTACAATCCAGCCAGAACATTTGTCTCTGTAGCTGGCAGAGAGGCTTCCACACCTCGGCGATACGCTGCGTTTGTTTGCGTTTGCTCTGAAAGCTCCACACGCTTGGTTCAGCGCTTTTAGACTCCGAGGCAGATGCATTGGATTGATTTCTAACGTTAACTTTCATAATTACTTATACTTTGTAATGGTCTCAATGCAAACATGAAGCAGACTTGGAGGCACAGACTCTGCTGCATTACACCATAGCTTCCCACATACTTTATGTCGTTCCAGGGCACGGTGCCTCATTCTGGGTTAATATTCGCTAAACAGGAGCTTCAATTACCCAGTTGCACAAAGGACAAATGCGCAGTTAGTAAGCGGGCACAGCTTCACTGAAGTCATTACTGGTTACATCGCAAGCACTTGGTTTTCTAACTCCAATTTCACTCAGACTTGGCTGGTTACAGAAAATTTGCGTGAGATTTCAAAATCTCATCAGAAACAAAATTAATAATAAACTGCGCTGTTCACAGTGCTCAGTGAGGAGTCCAGCGTGGCCTTTATCATCTGAAGGGCTGTTAATGCAGAAGTTAGAGATGTTTTGAGTGAGCTTTCAGCTCTCAGCATTTCCCAACTCCTACACCTTTGTTTTTCCTTTCTTATCATTACATTAACGCTTTTGTGTTATGGAATATTCATGATGCACACCACACGCTTAATGGATTTCCTCCTTTATTTGCAGTTAGCCTGCATTAATACAAGAATCACAGTATTCAATCTGAAAGCCATCAAGGATTCCTGGGCTTAATATCACCGCCGCTTTTAATGGGAAAGGAAATCTGTAAATCAAATCTGCAAAAGCAAAACCAAAGGCTGTATGGGAGCAGCACAAGCAGTTCAAAAGCATCCTTCACATTAAAAGCATCTAGAAGTAAACTTCTGCTAATTGAACCAGTTCTAAAGCTGTGAATTACAAATAAACTCTCTGTCCTAAATGACAGCTATAGTTCCCCAAAAGTAGACACCCACACACCATCATGCATTCCTCTCCCCGCTGCCTATCCTGCAACATGGGGACACATGGGCAACATGAGAGGTCAGATGGAGAGGTCAGAGCTGGCCTTGGGACTCCAGTGGTACCCAAAACACTCATATTTATATCTCTTGTGGGAGTAAGAAATCAGCTGAAGACAAAGCATGCATTATGGTATATTTGCTTAGATCTCATTTGCTGGGCATGAGCTGCTTGGCCTTGTGCTGTCAGCACAATTAGATGCAGATGAATACTCACCATTCCTCAACCCTGTCATGTCTTAGTGCACCAGTAAATCTCCGAGCATGTGTACAGCAGAAGGCGTTGTGTCACTGGGGCAATGTGGACCATCCTCAGCCAGGGAATTCTCTGCCCGACGTGATGAACCAGCTATTGCTGCCGACTGACGCGATCCCACAGAGTTCCACGATATGTTTTTGTTTATAGAAGTCATTCTTCCCTATCAATATTTTCTCATTATTATCTTCTACACACACACGTGCACAAAAGTTAACCCTGAGTATTACCAGAAGCAACAAATCTTGTTCCTAATGAGACCACTGCAACCCCATATAAATCAATCCAATTGCACGAAGTAACAGCACAACATTTAGTGCCATTTAGCTGCAAGACGTGCACTGAAAACAAATATGTAGGTGCAAAGACAAGCTGACGCTTTGCAGGTTAAAAAACCAGCTAAAATCAGTAGGTGGTACTTTCCTGAAAGACCCCTAAGCAGCCTTCAAGGCCAGACCTTCTTGGATATACACCAGTGCAGACCCAGTGGGACCAGCAGAACACCTCACACTTCTCCAGCGGAGGATCTGACTCTGCGTACTTACTCTCTGTTAGCGGCGAGTGTCCCTGAGCTGGTACCTCGAAAGGAACCTCAGCACCAGCCCTTGGGTGCACTCACTTCTCCAGCTACTTGAAGCACAGTCTCAGCACCGGTATGCGTAAAATTGAGCTCCTCGTATTTCTGTTTCAGCAAGGGACCTCAGGACATGCCTAACTTCCAGCTACAGCTCTCTCCCTTTGAGGATAATGGGGTAATCACACATTTAAAGTTAGATGTGTCCTCCTCTCTCGGTAAAAGGGGTCCGTAATACCTCCAAGTTTAAAAGAAGACCTTGCAATATTTCTATTCATCATGCAAAAGGCAGAAGTTGCAGATTTGAGAGTGGAAGGTAATTTTCCCTTCTGAGCTCAGCAACAAAGAACAGTGCTGTAGGCTTTCTAACAGCAAATCCATTTTGGTACTTCACTGACAAGGTTAAAACAGTCAGAAATATATTGTGCCACCCTTGGAACAGAGTTTTTTTGCTCATATGTATCTAATTTCTACCAAGATGTTGGTTAAGGAAAAAGCATTTGATAATCTGAGTTTGTAACCAATGGCGGAGTCACCAGGTGGGAAGCAGAAGGAATTCAAACACAGGCTAATTTGCTATTTGCCAAGCATTTCATTTCCAAAGAAAGGAACACATTCAACAAACCAAAGTGAACCTGAAGGTGCAGGAACGGAGCTGGGGGATGGCACATCGCTCCCAAAGAGCATCCAGGAGAGAAATGGGGACTAAGGGGATGTCACAGGCTGGAGACAAAGTATCCCAAGACAGCTCCACTCTCCTCTGCAAATCCTGGTGCACCACCGCTCAGAAATGGGATGCCGTCAACTCCAAAAGCACATCCCAGACAACCCTAGTTCTGCTCTTCCCTGGGTGCCTGCAGGTCCTCTCTGCTGCGCTGACACTGCCTGTTTCATGGTGTGACACTGATGGGGAATGGTACCCAGCCTCTGACTGAATCCTGATGGGAGGCTGAGATAAACGAAAGGAAACTGATGTCTAAATCAGCACATGAAAAGAAGCAAGCAGAAAAAACCCAAAGATTAATCTGTGCTACAGTGTTCCTGCTCAAAACTAGGAAAGCCTGCTGCAAACTCAGACCCAAGGTCAGGGAAAAAGCCCTTAAGAAAGCAGAGGGGCTCAGAAACACCACTGGTAATGGGCACTACTGCTCCATAAAGAAAACACACACCAGGTTTTGACAAAAAGCAGCTTCAGCAGAAGGCATCTCGGCAGGATGGGCTCCCCAGCAGCACGCTGCAAGGAATCCCCTGCCAGCACTGTGCCGCCCACATCCAGCGCTTGGCTCCAGCCACACTGCAGCATCCCATCTGCAAAGCACAGATAATGCTCCCGTGGCCTCCCGCCCGCCCAGCGCTTTGGATTTGAGGCTCGTGGTAGTACAAATCGCCTCCTGCACAGGGACCCTTCACTGAGCCGGCCCCCAGGGTGCCAGCATGATCACGCCGAGGAGCGGGTACCACCAACTACGCCTGGACGAGCCGCAGCCTGCCCCAGTTCCTGGCTAAACCTGTGCCAAGGCTATCCTGGAGGCACTGCCGCTGCACCCAGGCGGGCTGGAAGCAGCACAAACCTGTGCTGGAAACATTTCTTTTCTGGAGAAAACATCACCTGAAACTTCACAGCTTTCTGAGCCCCTCTAGGGGAGCCCAGCTCGCACGCCTGGGCACATCTTGCACACTCAGCCAAGCTTTTGTATTGCATTATTCCATCTTTCAAAAAATAACATTTTGAAGCAGGGTTAATTTTTTCCCTCACACACACCTCTAAAGATTAAATAACGGTGGCACTGGAAATGGATGAGCTTGAAGCTGAAAACAGGGTCACTTGGTGTGACCTTCAGAAAAAAATAGTAGGAAATAGCAGCCTGGGTAGAGTTTGAAGCACCTGGCCCCTTTTTGGCTGCTTGTAGTAATTAGCTCATACAGGAGCAGTGCCCTTGCAGAGCGCCAGCCCTGCGTGTAACTTACACCAGCAAAACAAGGTGCGGTGTCAAGAAAGGGAGGAAGGTACAAGGGAGCCTGCTGAATGAGTATCAATCCTGCAAAGAGTGTTTAAGCTCCACCAGCAAGTGCAGAGCATCCGCTGCTATATCCCAAACATCTTCCATCCACACTGCTGCCAGCTCCACTGCAGCATCGCCTGGAAGTCTCCAGGATCCACGCACTGGGGATTACCAGGGGTCACCCCCTTGGCTCCAAGGCTGACGCTGCATCTGTAAGCACAACTTCAGTGTGGGTCAGAAAAACTATGTGCAGAACCAGTAACTGCAACATGGAATTTGGGCTGGTCTTGGTTGAAATTCAGCAGGTCCACACCATCAGATTTCGCTGGTGGCTGAGACAGACCCCCCCGGCATTTTTAGATGACTTTGTGATAGTTATCTTCCCTTTCTACTATTTGCTTTACGCTTGAAAAAAAAATTTATCTCAGGAGTCCTTTGAACATTAAAATGTATGCCACGCATGCTACTTTCTTCAAATATTTTAAAATATTCGAAACGTAAGGACCTTGGCACAGTGCCTGGGATCCTGTCTTTTCGGATAAAAGTTTCAGATAACTGACACTTCCAATTACCATTTCTCCCTGAAGAGGTCATCTCCACTTTGGCTCCAGAGCAGAGCAGGGGAGGTACCTGAGGTCCCTGAATTTCACAAAAGGTTAAAAAATCTGCACAGTTGCTAATTAAAGCCAACGCACTCTGTGTCTGACCTAGTTCTGCCTTGCTTTCGGGAGGCTTTACCTGAGTATCTTTCAAACCACTTAAAAATTAAAATGGTTAATAATGCATCAGAGCCAAATGTTACCCAGGGGCTCACTACACGGGGAACTGTAGTTTTGCTTGCGGATGGCATTGTTCATTGTTGCGGTGGGTGGGGAACACTACCAGCCTGATTCCTGCCTTTACTCCAGCTGTGCGCACCTTTATGTCACTTACTGATGCCTCAAACCTCTTCTGGCTGATTTCTGTAAATGCTGAAGAGTACACTGGCCGAATCAGGGGGCAGAAGTTGGCTGAGCTGTTCATCTGGTCCCCTAAGCATCCATCCGCACGCTCAGCTTCTCCTAAGAAAAACCTTTACGTATTCCTACAACCTCTGCTGTTGCCATCTCCTCCCAAGCTTTAATATCTAAGGGTAAACAGTGGGGTATTGCCAAGCTCAGGAAGAAGGGCTTCGAAATTTTCTTTTTGCTTCTGCGCATTGACATGGGATGAAATATTTATTCGGGAAGGTTTCAGGCACTATATTTTTTACTTGACTGCCACCTAGTGGCAATGTGAAGTAATAGCTGGGGAAAATGTACGGGCAAACCTGCAAATCAATCCGGGATTTCAGTGACTCTTGCCAGCAGTGTGGGGCAGGTTACCTGCTCAATAAGTCAGTTTTCACCCAAAGCATATTCTACAGGTTATGAAGAACATAATGGCTTTGATATTTTTAACGCTTTTTTTTAAAGGAGATGGGATGTCATAATGAAGGCAACACCCATCTTGCGGTGCTTTTCATTCATAAGAAAGTTGGTGGTGTCTACCAGCACACACCTGTACAGGCTCAGATGTCCATCAGCTCCCCTGGTAAGGCAGATGCAGCATCACCGGTGAGCCTGCTGCTGTCACCACCCCACCAAAAGGGTCTGTCTTCCATGGGGAAAAAATATATATATGTTTCTTCCTGAAAAACCAAACTTCTGGAAAGTGAAGCGAGCTGTTTCCTACACCCCAGCAACATATCTCATGGCAATTCCCAGCACGAGGGAAGGATACGTCCAAGCTCCCACTTGCCTGCCATGTTGCAGCTGCTCTTCTGAAGCAAAACAGTTGGTTTATCAAGTTTCTGCTGAAATGTCAATATTTCCTGTGGAAATGTTGGAAATAAATCATGGCATTGTGATTTTTTTTTGGGGGGGGGAATAAATCTACACAGTAATTATCACACTAGGGCAGCATTTTTAAAAGGCAAGTGACATTTTCAAGAGGGGAGCTTGCACGCTTTCTGTGGAGCCTCTGTGCTCAAAGTCTGGCATCTCTGAGAGGCAGCAACTTTCATTTCCATAAGTTTCGTTTCTATCTCCATAATTGCACTAGAAATATCAAAAAAGAACATTTCTTTTTTGGTATTCTCCATAGAGGTGGAAGAGAAGGGGCTGAAATTACAGCATTCTGGAGCCTTCACACTGCAAATGCTTTAAGTTTATCTTCTTTCTTTTCTTTTAGAACTTGCATTGATTAATGTCGAGACAGATTGCTTGGTGTGAAATAGAGGTAAGTCCTTGTAACCAGACCCTGAACTGAAAGCGGCAGTAATGTTATCTAATGTAAAATAAAGAAGAAAAAAAGTCAGCCAAGCTAAAAAAAAAATAATAAATAATGGTAATATTCAAACTTCATCCAAGCCCCCAGTTTCACCTCTCACTCTAATCACAGCTCCTGCAGAAGCACCATCTTGCAAAGTCACCTGAAGGGCTCCCCTGCACCCAGCGAGCATCGCCACTCAGCAGCATCCCTTGTGCACTAACCCTGCACACGTCAGAGCACCAGCAGCAGCTTTTGCCAGACGGGGGTGGCAATATATATTGCCTTTTGCTCTCACATCAAGCAGATAAGAGACACCTTAACTCCGTTTCCTTGCTGTATCTGAACTCATTTGGAGACCTTATCACACCAGGACCATGCTGCAGCTCTGCTTTGCCCTGCATAGCTTAAAATCATCCCAGGGAATGGAGGAGAAGCCCTACCAGCCCATGTGCAGAGATGCTGTGGACCTCTAGGTCCTGCTGGCAGCATGATGGGGACCCCTCATCTTGCCCATGGGGACTACAGCAGCACCCTGACACAGCAAGCTCAGAAATAGGTCAAAAGATGCCAATTTTTTTGTGCTGTGGGTTTCTTTGTGATGAATTGTAATGGTACTTCAGATTAGTTAGGCTGCTGAGAGCAGTTTGCATCCCATTTGAACAGCTCTACCTGCACTGGCATTAAGATGAAATGTTTATTTTTCATATGTCTGCACTTGAAGCTGTGCTGCGGAATCCAGCTTTTCAGAGCTTGAGCCTGCCTAGGCACCTAGATCCCTTTTCATCCGCTTTATCAATTGTCTCCTTGAGGAAACATTTTGCCAACATTGCGGACGATTAAAGGCTCAGGACAGCATGCCAAGAGACAGCTGGGAGCACTCTGCCATGGGAAAATCCCCCAGGAAATGCAACAGGACCCTAAGCAGGGTGACTTCATGCTGTTGCCAGTACAGTCTAATGGGGAAAGCACCAAAGGTGCAGGGAGATCCGCAGGGTTGACCCATGGGAGCAGCAGAGGCAGGGTCTGCTCTCCTGATGCCATCATGGTCAGCTCCTGATGTCTCTCCCTGGGAAGCAACATTTTGCACAGCCCATTTCATCCGGCACTCATCAGGGGTCAGCTCAAAGCCATCCCACCCCAGCCAGCCCCTCTGCAGCACAGCAAAGCTAGAGCAAGAGCTGGGCTCTGGTGGACATCTCCACTCTGACTCACGATACAGCACAAAGTAACATCTAGCAGAGCAACCTGCTGATAAAGAATGCACACAAAAAAAAAAAAAGTCTTCATGGCTTCCATGACACTGACTTTGCTGGACTCATTTCCAACATATTTTACTCACTTTGAACCATAAGAAAGACTCAGATGGGGTGTCCTGGCTGATGCGGATGGACACAGCTTCACAGTCAGCTATAGATAAGAGAAAGCAGGGTAACTAATGGTCTTGCTAATAATTACATGTAGTTTATTGGGTCTAGGAAGAGCCATCTACAACAGGCAGCTGCAGGAGCAGGTAACATTTAGTTCATTCCTTGACAAGGAAGAGCTGAGAGTAATAACATGGAATCAATAAATATAAATGAGCACGGTAAAAATAAATCACCCAGCTGGGATAAAACAGAAGCAAGCTGCCTGTAGCTGAGATTCAAACCCACAACATTTAAGGCACAGTTGGTTATTGGGGGCTCTCTTGACCTAAAGATACTTTGCCTTCTTTGGGAAGATGCTTCAGAACATCTACAGGTCCTGGTAAGTTTTGCTTGCCCGTACGCAGCGGGGGGCAGCCCCCCCTGGAATGCACTTGCCATGCCTGTTTCATGCTCCAAATGCAAAGTTCAAGGCACTTTGTAGGTGGGAGAGATGCCCCTCACCAGCATCCCGGAGCGATGGGCTTGGCAGGGCGGCACTTTTCCCTTTGAGAGAAAATTTTAGGGAAAATGGGATAACTGCATTTTTGTAAAAAGAGCAGCATTAAAATTCTGCCGTGCTACCCTTGCCTTGCCCAGAGCAAGTAATTTTTTTGACAGGTGAATAAAATATCATTAGTTTCTCCACTGTCATCAATCATCAAAGTGAAGGCTGGGCGAGTAACCTCTCCAGACAGTCCTGGGGACTGCATTAGCCCCTGGTTTCTAAAGAAGCAGAGAGGGGCCGAGCTGGGAGGCTCCCTTTATATCTAAATGCATGGGAGGCAGACAGCTAAAACCTCTCCCCAACTTTGACTTTTTTCCCTAAGTGTTAGAAGCTGACAACAGCATAGAAATGGAGATTTCACGTTGTCACTCCAGCCTTGCCCAGCTATTTGTGGCCAGGTAGCCCAAGCTGGGCTACATATTGTATCAGGGCATGGCTGAGAGCGGCGGCATAAGTTAAGGAGAGAGAATGACAAATCTGAAGCTTTTGTCTAAAGGTCACACACTTGATGCTTCTTTCACATTTGTGTGAGTTAATTTACCTTAAAAAAAAAAAAAAAAAAAAAAAGGAGAGAAAGAAAAAGTCTTCACAACAAAGAAAAATGAACAGAAATCTGTCCCTGAGACTGCAGTGGCCATGAACTTCCAAAGCTATTGTGATTTCAATAGAAGAATAGGAGACATTGCCATCGAAATCGCCATTGATATTGTAACAGATCATTGCCTAAATAGACCATAACAGCCCCGTTTCAATGGTTACTGAGAAACGCGTTAACCCCTTCCCGTCTGAGCGCCTGCACAATCTCTGCGTGACACATCAAAGGAGACACAGCAGATAGTATGAATTTCACACCCTTTTTCTGCCTCTGTCAGCTCCTCTGAGCTTCCCCGTCCCTTTCCTTTTCCACACCGCATCAGAGCCAGCCGCAAGGGCAAATCCTTTTAAGCACAGGCAGAAAACCTGGGGTTAGCGCATTGTCTCACCCCCCCCAGCCCCGCTCCCCAAACCACCCAGGAGAAGGCAGAGCTTTCCCCAGAGGTCTTGGGCTCAGTGGTAGCTGAAATGCCAACACTTTACAAAAAGGATATACATATTATTTTATGTTTTAATTCCCAGTGGACTGAGCCCCAAACGCTTCTGACCCTGAAAGGGTTTTTGAGGAAAAATTGGAAACAAACAAACAGCATACTACTTTTCTGTATTTTTTTTCCTTTTTTTTTTTTTTACTATGGCTCTTCTCTTCCAGACCCAGGGAGGCTATTGCAGTAGACCCCCATTAAGCTCCTCTTTCAGGTTCCTTGTTTAGCTTGTTCTTGAACACTTTGCCATGTCCCACCACTGGGACCTCCAGAAATACCAAGCTAAACATCTTTCAAAATGTGCCTTGCCTCCAACCACCTTGATTTACAGATCCTGGGGAGACAGAGTTTCTTTGGAAAAAAGGACTATTTCCATAATGCTCCACATCAATTGACTCTCAGTCCTTTAATTCTTTACTAATTGAACCTGAGGCCACGTTTGCTGTTACTTGCACAGGCCAGATGCCAGGCTAACCAGTGCTGGCTACACAGAGCATCCTCCTGCCTTTCCTGCACCATGCTCCAGGCAAACACTGCTCGGGATTTGCGACATGCATTCATTTCTTCTATATGCACGTACGTATAGGTGCTACCTATATACATGTATCAATAAATATGAACACAAATACAGCATGCAACCCCCCTGCACTCCCCCTTACTCAGTTGTTCATCTTGAGTTTCTCCAGGCTGATTTTTTTCTACCGAATGCTACCCTGTTATACTCCAGCTGTTCGCTGTTTCATGAGTTCATAATCTCTTAGCTACAGTCCTGCAGCCTCTTCTCCAGAGGGATACAAGTAAGAGGCACACCAGAAGTGCCCCAGCTTTCCACAGGCGAGGGCACCTGGCTGCAAGCTGGGACCCTTCCCCTGCTGGCAGCCCATGGCCGTGGCCCCGAGTCCCTGCTCAGTCATTTGCCACCCAAAAGCACCAAGGGGCCACCAGCCAAACAGGTACAGGGACCTTTCTTGGGACTTCCAGCTGTTACCAGACAGCATTGAATTAAGAGAAAATTGCAAGGGGTAAATACACTTTTTGGTGAGTCCTGCAGGCAGTGGAGGTCCTGGGGAGGACACCCCTTGGACTGAGAGTTCATTAATCCTAACAAAAGGACCAAGGGCTCATTAATCCTGCAAAACTCAGACTCCTCAGGGCCTCCCAGGGAAGATCCTCAGCTCATTCTGACATCCCAGGCAGAAACCCACCCTCTCTTGAGCCTCCAGTAAGGCCCTGGGCACATCCCCCACAGCAGCTGCGATGGGATCAAAGCTCTTTGCAGCCAGGTGCAGCTGGACCAGCGGCTGCTTTGGGAGGTGCTGTGTGGGCAGCAAGGATGCTTTTGGTGTCTGGCATGGACAAATGCAGCACAGAGACAGGCAGGGATGCTCTCTGTGTCTGGCACAGGCAAATGCAGTGCAGGGGCAGGCAGGGATGCTCTTGGTCCCTGGCATGGATGATGCAGCACCCACGCTTCGGCCTGCTTCACTGATAAGGTCTGAGCGAGGTTGAGAAGACACCAACTAGGACATTATTTGCTTCTCACTTCTGGGGAGAAGATGGTTATATTTTCATTTTGTTCCCATTATTTATGAACCTTAATTACTTTCACTTTTCCAGAAGATTCAGAGGCAAATAGCCCTGACAGCCTCCCCTCTCTGCAAACAAAAAGGCAACCAATTCAGAGAGTTGTCGCAAAATGACTCCTATAACCCCCTGTCCTGTTTCATGGAGGCCTTGGGTGAGCCCAGTACAATAAGAAATAAAGCTACACTTTGCAGGGCTTCAGTGGCAATTTCCTCCCCATATGTTTCTCAAGACACTCTCTTAATTTAGTTTGTCTATAATGAATTCTGTCATTATTCCAAACATCCATTCTCATGACCTAGTCTTATAGCATATCACCACCAAGTATCTTTTTTTGGCTATACAATCTCCCGGGGGAACTGGAAATTGTCTCCGTCTGCAGCACAACTATGCTGGGGAGCAGCCTGGAAAACAGATCCGAGATTATTCCTTTCTGTGTCAGTCATTTAAGCCTCTTTGTGTTAAAGTTGACATTTGTCTCGATGCTGTCTCAATAGGCCCCGCTGGCTGGGTTTCATTCAGCGCTTTGAGCCGGGGGGAGAACTTGCCTCTTGTTTTACTTTCAGGCCATTATTGTGCCAAAGCGTGAAGGGAGGGAGCTGAATAACCACAAACAGGTGAGGCAGGGAGAGGTTTTCTGTCTCCGCTCTCAGCTTGCAAGAGCTGAGCTCTTTGGATGCCTTTCAAAGCCAGGAGAAGCCAAAAGCAATAATCCCCGCCATGGGAGCAGGCAGGAAGGAAGGGGATCTGGTGTTGGCCAGCGATGTCCCAGCGCAGGGGAAGCGCATTCCCGCACGGTGACATCGCAGCGAGCCAGGACAGCCTCGGCGGGGCCAGAAACGCAGAATCTGAAAAATGTCCAAGCTCCACACCCACCCCGACTGGAGCTGCAGAGGAGCGGGACAGCGAGGGAGGCTTTTTAAGTCTATCCACACGTGAAACGGCTGCTAAGGGGTCTTTCCACTAGCCACCACAGCCTCTGCCCACCCCCGTTGGCGGTCTGTAGGTGTCTCACGTAGGCTTCTTGGCAAACCACAACCACTCTTGTCCCCTTCTCCTCCTCCCTACCCCTCGATTTCATTCTATCAGCCTTGCAAAAAGAGCTATTCTTTTCACCTGACCTTCACACGGCTGCAGGCTGGCTGGCAGCGGGTGTGTGCCAACGGGAAGCACAGGGAGCATCCTGCATCGGATGCGGGGCTCCTGCCACATGCCTGCTGCTCCTGGCCTGGTCTTCACTGTGCGGTGCTTTTGTACGCACATCCTCACCACCAAGCTAAGAAGGTGGCATTTTCCTGAGGCATCCCTGAAATGCCCACCCCAAACTGTACCCAGAGGCTCTCAGGGGTCCCTAGGAGCAGGAAAAACACATACATGCTCTTGGAGGCAAACAGGATCAACTGTTTTTCTCCCCACTATTCCATCCACCCTGGAATCCTAGCCATGGCTCCAGGAGAAATGTTTGGCTAATGCAGTCACCCTGTTTGGGAAGGCTCTCCAAGGCATGGCAAAGCGCACAGCAAAGCATCCCCCCTTTGGAAAAGCACAATCAGGCACCTGTAGTAACACTCCAGCAATATCTGCATCCCTGCCCTGGATGGCGTCCTGGCTCTGTCCCAGCCCACGCTCACTCACTTCAGACTCCATGTCCTGAGGAGGTGTACACTGTTATGCCAGCATCTCTCTGTAAAGAGAGAGAGGGAACAAGAGCGCATTGTTGGTAGCATCATCCCTCGTAATTGTGTCAGCCGATCAGCAGTACTACATGCATGTCTCTCGTGCGACTTCAGACACCTTCACCCCAAAAGCTCCTGTAGCAAGGGATTAGGGAAGATGCTGGGGAAGTTAAAAACTCTCCACTAGAAGCTTGTTTCTTAAGAAAGGTGCTTACAGCCAGCTCCTGTTCAGAAAAGGGGCTGCTTCGTCTGTGTGTTACCTGGCAAACCCCAGGGCTGCACACACTGAATGACCAGCACCGCCGGCCCACTCTCACCAAACAGCCCTGCAAAGACAAAAGCAACCAGCAGGAACGTGGTACCCCAGGCTGAACCTGCACCAGACCGAGGACAAAGCATCTGTACACACCTTGTTCTCTCGTGGTAAAAGTCCTGGTTTAATTCGGACAGGCGTGCAGGGTCCCTCCACCACCACCCAGGAAGTTTTGTGTGATGGAAACAAGCCCGTGCCCTTGGAAAGGTGCAGGGGCCACACTCACTGCTCAGGGGTATTGAAGGGGATACCCCTGACTAGGGTCAAAGGCATACACCCACCCACCCACCCCCAGCTCCAAATCCAAGTATTGCATGAAGCAGAATGAAATGGAAATGTTTGTGGTAGAAACAGCGATTTCTCAGGGCCCAGTTTGGATGATGCATGAAAGAACATGTTTCCCAGCCAACATTAGCTGGCAGAGCTGGTTCGTAATCAGCCAGGACAGATGGGAACACACAATGCCTTGAACCCAATCAAGAAAACATCCCAGGAATGCCTGTTTATGCAAACCTTTGGAGGGGTCATTCAAATCAGAGCAGGATGATTGATACCAACCTAAGAGAAAAGCACAAATCAAACTGATTCCTATCCGGGGAGGGGGGGAAACCCTGTTTGATCTGAAGCAAGGCTTGACAGCAGATGAATTCAAATTTTTTCAGCTTCCAAGATAAACTAATACAATGGGAATCTGGATGCATAGGCACTGAGGAAAGCTGTATTAGTAAGTCCCGTTTGGAAATTTTGCAAAAGCAGCTGAAGGGTAACACTCAAACTATCATGAGTATCGCTTTTCCTCCTCAGAAGCATCCTTTTCTTCCCTGCTTTACCTGTAAACCACCTTTACCCCCAGGTGTGTCACTGCAGTAGTAAATCAGAGCTGGCCCTTTGGAAGGGCTTGGGCAGCCGCTCCAGTTCACGTGAGAGGTCACCTCCTCTTCTTAACATTTCCCTCCAATGTAGAATTATAATCTCATGTGTCAGTATGCATTTTGGTTTATAAAACAGGCATGCAACACATCTAGAAGAAAAATTGCACCTGTCAAATGCCCTACCCCATGAAATAAACCTGTGCAATTTCACTTTTCACCTAGTAAATACCCAAAGCGCTCTCCAGAGCGGCCCCTTCCAGTATTCAAATCTGTTTCCATTAATATTAGAGGTTAGGAGAGTTTGAGAGAAAAGGAAGGAATTGATTAAAAGCAGATGGTATTCATTATCTTGCTAATCACAATCCTGCAAGGGTTTTTACAAAGGAAAAAAAAAAAAAGAGAAAGAAAAAGCAACATCAAGAAAAGGTCATGCTAGTACTTTTCAAATAAAACATTAGAAAAATAACACTTCCAAGGATTTACTCCCCTCTCATGAGAAAATCAGCTTGTTTCATATCACAGCTCAACCACACTGGGAAAATGTCTTTGTGATACAGACATCATTCTCACATTCTGTGCTGGAACTGCAAACCTTTGCCGAATGTCTGAGAAAAAACCTGTTGAAAGGGTCATTACCATGTGCACCGTCCCACAGCCCCGATCCAGTGGTGCTGCTGTACCTCCCAGCCTCTTTTTTTTTTTTTTTTTTTTTCCCCTAAAGGGACATCACAAATAAGCAAATAAAGCAAACAAAACCAAACAGAAATAAAATAAATAAGCAGTTTATTGACCTGAACCAGCATAGTGGGAAAACCCAAGGATGGATTATGTTCAAACTGCCTGGCTGGAGCTCACTCAGAACAATTTTCTTGGGAGGATTTTCGCTCCTGGTATCTGATCCTGCTCCCATTAAAGTCAACAAAAACGTTGTTATTAACTGTCTATAGCACTGGGAGAGAGCAATATGCCTATAACAAAGACCTTGGCACTTTTTCCCATTATAAAGTCTCCAGATTCAAAGGGCTCACATTCAGCTTTGCTTCAGGACAGCAGAACAGGATGCCATTCGCAAGGAGGCAGCTTGCAAAACAAAATCCCAGTAGTATTTTTCAACTGCAGGAGCAAAACCATTTGCTTGCTCACCACCACGCTCTCCTCTGGCTTTTCAAAACCCACCAGCCCTTCAGAAAAACTACCCAGAAAAAAGTGTTAAACCAAACCTATGGGCGCTCCTGGTCACGGCCGTGCTGCTGGGTAGCCAGGGCAGGGGGGACGGGTCCCCCTAAGGTAGCAGCATCTTGGGGTGGGTTCAGCAAAGACGGGATGCAAAATCTGGTTAGGGTATGCTCAGCCTCTCTGAATGAGAGGCACTAGGAAACCACAAGCAATTGTCACTGACAATAGACTTTATTCTTTTCCTGTGATATTTTTTTTAAAATAGGAAGCGGTTTTACAACACACGGCCAAAATGTTCCGCAAGTAGACATGGTGCTGCATAAGCCAAAAAAGCTATGCACTGGTGAGATTTTGTGGTCTTCGGGCTGAGATTCCTAAGCAGCTATTTATATGATAATTTATTTTTTAAGCCACAACGACTCAAGACTGCCCTGAATGGCAGAAGATTCATTGTTAATGGTCTTTCTGTGCCATCTCACAAGGTACTAAATAGCTCAGAGACAAGTGAGTCCCAAATATGCCTCAACACCACTCCGTCTGGGTACGTATGGATATGCTGATATTTAGACTTGACCTAAGGTTTTCCTTTAACTATCCCCAGCTTTTCTTGCTGTCATTTTCTTGCCCTCAGGTCAGTCCTTTTGCAAGGCCAGGGTCTCATCTGCAATGCATTTAATTTTCAAGATAAGGTGAAAAAGTATGAAAGAGAGAAAGGTGGATGTATGTCTTGTTTGTAGGCACACGTACAAGAAAAACAAGCAGGCAGGCCTGTGAACAGTTAAAACTTAGGAAACTTAGTTTTCTGCAGCTTTTGCCTGTGGGTTTTCTGAAAGCAACTGAGGCTGAGACTCACATGCTGCCACCTTCTCCCCACAGGGACCAACCTGAGTCCCTCTCCACCACCCTGCTACTTGTTTTTATGAAACGTGGAAAAGCTTGACCTCTTTGGAATACCAACCCACGTGTCAAACAGGGCTGGAATCAAGCAACCGGGTCAAAAGCTTTCCTATTTGGGTTTTTTTTTGGTTTGTTTGTTTTTTTACCTAAGCACCATTTTCTTATGAAACCAAATGAAAATTCCAAGGCTGTTCCTTGGGCACGTGAGGAGGCAGCACACTGTATCTTCAGAGCTACAGCTGGTCTCCGCATCCCACGTGCACGCGTGGCTGCTGTACGTACGTTTGGTAGAACATGCCACCAAGGCTGCAGAAGCCTGTCCCCGCTGCAGTGAAGAGCACCAGCAGCCGGGCTCCCTGTCGGGGCTTGGCTCCCATCGGGAAGGGGGTGCTTTGGAAGGCAGAGACACCCACATGGCTCCAGCCCAGTGCTGCATGTAACATCCCACCTTTCCAGGTTTGAGCTTTAAGTGCTCCCACCACAGGACAGAAATAAAACCAGAGCAAAACTGGGGCGACGTAAGAAACACTGAGAAGAAAATACATGACTATAGCATCTCCTCAAGGAGCTGGGCGATACTAAGGGCTGTCATTTCCAACACTCCCACGATGCAAGGGTCTGCTCCCCAGCCCAGAGTGTTAAAACCCAACCATTACAGGCAAGGGCTGACCATTCCCCCGGGGTTTTGTTTGCTGTTATCTTGCCTGCAAGGACCAAGTCTCTGCGGTATTTGCGAAAGGAAAGCTGGAAAGCATGCATTTCTGGTTAGCACTTATTAAATAAAAGAGACTAGATGAAAGAAAGGAATAGTGTGCTAATGCTGTCGCTCAGAAAGATAAATGGCAGCCTGGAGTCCTGCAGGGCTCTAAGCCATCTAGTTAAATAAACCGCCCCACCCTGCACGCCGAGAATGAAGTGGGGCAGCGACTGCCCGGCGGTGAGCTCAGCCTGACAGCCCAGCCAAGAGAGACCACCACACCCAAGAGAAGCAAAACCCTCCAGGAAACGTGATTCTCCTCCACGTCGGTTTTTGTTTTAATAATTTTGTTTCATTTCCATTTAACCTCCTTGACCCGCAAGCAATGCTGCTGGGTCAATCTTCTATTTGCCCAAAGCCACCAGCCAAAAGCTCCCCCTTCTCTCTCACTCCTTCCCCCTCCATATGTATGGATGTATTTAAGGAAGGGGAAAAAAACCCCAAACAATATTTCCATCCATCCCCACCTGAACACCATGAGCTCTCAGGGTCACACAATGTGCCATGATGCTTTGGTGGAGCCAAAAACCAAGTCACCTGGGCAGAGGAAAGGCAAAACATCCCAGTAACGCTTGTGATCTGGCTGGCTTTTGGGCCCGGGATGGCTGCCCAAGCTCGGTGGGCTCCTTGATGGCTCCAGCTGCAAACTCTTCCATGCACTAGTCTTTCTCCCTCACCCAAGTCACTTGGTTAGATTTAGACTAGATCTTTAAATGAGAATCTTTTGGGCTAGGACCAAATATGGCAAAACTTCTGCCAAAAAGGCCAGCTTCTCAAAGGAAAGCCTGCTTGCCAGGACAGGTGCAGGTGGTCACAGAGGGAGGAGGGACATTTATTCATCACCCACAGCAGGGCCATCAAAATTTAGCCACAGGGGGCTTTCTTGGCTGGTAAGACACCGCCAGCCAAAACAAATGCTAAATGTATTCCTTGCTGTATTTCTTAAATTTTTGGATTTTCTTTTTTAAACATGGTGATTTTGGGGCACGGGGGATGTTTGCTGGCTGACTTCCTTGGGGACTTTAGCCCTGGGAATCCACCCGCATTACCCGTGTGCTTACAACATAGCCACAGTATCTGTGCCCAGGGAGAGCATCCCTGAGCCACCAGTGCACAGAGCAAAGGAGTGGCCATGGGAACTTCCAGCAGCTCCCCGGGCCTCGGGAGAACGTCTTTGCATGAAACGGCTCCAGCTGAGCACACAAGATTTTTCCTAAGACAAAATGCCTTTCTTTTTTTTTTTTTTTTCTCCTCCTCAGATTTGATGGGAAACTGTTTGCAAAACTAGAGATATCCCCTATGGAAAAGCCTAAAAGAATTCAAAAAGAGCGAAACAGCTGCATTCTTTAAAAGTCACTGGAGTGGAATTTGATAGAAGGTAAGATCTTCTCCACTGTGTTTTCTAATGCCTTTAAGAATTTGGTGGCAGAGATCTAATTTTCTGTTAAGTTCCACAAGGAGGTTATGAACAAAATCCATCAAGATAAACCCCACTGTTCAGTACTGCACACTTAAGGGTTTTTTTTTCTTTCTTTCTTTCTTTCCTAGATAGTCAAACCTTCACCTAGATACTAAACTGCAGAGGTTTAGCTGTAATTTTAAGATAGAGCTCACATTGAAAGACAGATCATGTCTCAAGCATATTCTGAAACATACTTTTAGGTATTAATTCTGTTATGAAAGCACTAACATCAGCCCCCAACTTTAGACGGAGCTGGCTCTGCACTTACAGCACAGTTAATGCTGATACACATGGAAACTGCAGCACAGCTTCTTCCTGCATACGGCATCCCGAGCCTCTGACTACCGATACTGCTGCAGCAAGGCAGGCTGAGTTTGCAAGCTGGACTCACAGATTTGCTGGTCGCTGGGGTAATTTGGGAGTTACTACTTAATTTTTTGAGATCGCCTTCAGAAATGGATAGTTTGCTATCAGGCTACTTTTTGCTCTGATTTACTTTGATGCCAAAAGAGCACAGACCTGCTCCAACTCCTTCATTCAGAAATCTACCTGTAAAAGTGGGAGGGATGGGGGGGATGTTGTTTAGCAGCAAATGGATACCATCCCTCAACACAAAATCATCTCAATAATAAAGACAATGAAGTTTTTTATAATCTGAGAATGACGCAGTTTTACAACCTTTCAGAACAGCAAAAGCGCAGCACATCACAAAATCAGTATGTCAGTCTAACCCGCTGTGTTGCTGTTCCTCAACAGTGGTGCAAGGAGGCATAATTTAGGATCATATAAATTTCTAAGTTTCTACTTTAATTTCTTTTAACTTCTAATGACTGCCCGTGCCTGCAAATATACCCTACGTTACCCACATGTGGACTGAGCACCAACCTAAGGTAGTTTATAACTGCTCAGCCCAAGCAGCCGGTTTGTCATCCCAGGTAGCACAGAAATTACTTTAGATTCAACTAATGGCACATCCCATGGAGCCAAAGGAATTGCTCTTAGGACTGGAAAAAAACCAAAACGCAAAAGCACACAGCCCAGAAGTGTCACGTGCTGAATTGCTCAGAGACACGTCAGGGTGGGAAACTGCTCCGCGCAGCGGAAAGCAGACAAATGCTGACACAGCGGTGCAGAATTTACCATCATGACGCACATTCTCCTATTGATAGTCAACGTCCCACTGATGTGCGAGTTGGAAAGACCCCAGTGGGGATCAGCGGTTTGTGGTTCAATGAGGTCCCCCAGCACCGGCAGCTCCACTGCAAGGGGCTGCAAACGGCGCCCTGCCCTGCCGCCACTGCACGCCCCGAGCGTGGGATGCTGAGGCGGTGCAAGAGCCACTGGCAGTAACACAGGTAGGAGGATGCATCACTGCACAGCATCTGGCCCTGGCTGGGAAAGATATTACTGGGAATTGCCCGAGTTAAATGGGAAGCTTTGGGTCAGACTTTTGGGGAGAGTTTCTAACCTGCTCTTCCAGATGAAGTCACCAGGCAGTCCCGCAGCCTCCAAGGCAAGTCTCACCGAGAGACTTCCCCGAGACGCTGACTGCCTGGATGAGTAACGTGCAATGAAAGTAGTCAAGCCTGGCAGCATGAGGGCCAGCTGAATACTCACACAATTTAATTGTAAATACAAGTATCTCACTGTTATTTACCTAGCAGATGAACACCACTCAGAGTGACTGGTGCAATCATAATATTTGGACACCGGCACTCCAAGTTCATGCATACGCATAACTGGCTCCTTTAATAAAGCTGGAGACTTTGACACACTCTTTTACCCTTCTCTTTACAATCACTTATGCTTACAGTAGTCTCAAGGATTATATCCATACATATGCTTCCTAATTCATCCCATTAAGACGGATATTAAGAGATGCTGCCGCTTTATTTTCATGGCTTTAAAGATACAGGCACTGCTTGGGGCCCGGTTTTTTGCACAAGGAATGTATGTGGTTTGAGATCACATGAATCTAATGAGATTTCCTTCCTGAGTGTGCAGCAAAAATGCATGTTGCTTGTCCACTGCAGAGTCCCTGATAGGGATGTTCTGGTTCTTTCAACATGTCACATTACCCAGGTCTGCAGGAACACCAAGGAGTGAGCTGCATTTTAGGTTAGTCAAATAAAGTGCGGACAGCAAATTAATACGTTTTATGGTGGCAGATTTTTTGGTTCCTGAGACAATTGGTATGTTCGAATAACTTAAAGGAGAAAAAAAGAATTACAGTGCGGCTCAGCATTAAAATATGAACCACCAAGTTCTTGGAGGTTTGCTCAGCAACCCAAGCACGAGACCCTGCACACGCGGCTGGCTCACGCTAATGGGAGAATTGCTGTAATCCATCAGAGATGGCAACACACGGCACTGGTGGGGCCACTGATGCGGGGCAGTAAAGCAGGGGTTAGCAGGAGCGGAGAGTCCTGCAGCAGCACCTGCAGCTCGCAGCTATCTTAGTTCTTTGCTACAGATAAGGTTTTAGGTCTGTTCCTCCAAAGGGGTAACAGAGACAGAGAAGGGACTTGCCAAAGATCATACAAAATAAGTCTCATACGAACTGCTGATTGACAGTGCTGCAATGGCCCAAACAACACACTCAGGCCAAGTCCTCCTTCCGGGAAGCTCAACTGAGCACAAATACCTCATTTTCCAAAAGCAGCTCTGTTCCAAGCCTTGCATCTCCTGGTCAGGAAAGACAGCCAGCTCCCTCTCCATGGAAACTTGAATATCCAAAGTGGTGCAAGCAGTTCTCTGCGCAACCAAACACTCACTCACATGCAGAGAAATGTATTTTGCAAGTCTGCAGAGCAGTGCTGCATCTTCAAGTCTCCCATATCACCAGTTTTCAGGGGGTTCCAATAGGAGCACAGAACTCACTGTCCAAGGGGGAGATTTATCCTGAAGACTTTTCATGAGCATTTCTGCAACTCCTACACTGATCATGTAGCCGAGCAGCTTGGAAAGTCACACAGATACTTTAAGATGCTAACACAACACAAATAATGTTTTTGTTGATCACCAGATCTACTGGCAGCCACACACCAGTACCCTGTACAGACACCCCAGGCAACCAAAGGGAACTCTAAACAAAAAATAATCCAGGATCAACCCACCTGAGCGCCCTGGGATGACACAAGCTGGAGCCAGCCGGTATTTCTAGGGAAGCATATCCTTTGTTGACTGCCATCTGGGAAAGCAAGAACTCTGTTTCACTTGAATGCTACTCAGGATTTTGTTTTCAAGAGAAACTGCAAGGCAGGATACAAACAATGACACATTTGTCCCAGCGAAGCCTTGGGGCTGGCACCTGCAGGGCAGGAGGTGCTCACAGGCTTGGAGCACAAACACCCAAGAGAGCACCAGGTAGCCCCGGCTGCTCAGCCCCACATTGTTCAGCATCCCAGGGCTGCACAGGGGGGTCAGACACCCTGGAGAACCTGCCCTGGGACGGTTTCATGCTTTCAGATACACGGCTCTGCTGCAGACCTACCCTAGGCATCCCTCCTGGATTTTACTGATTTGGTTTGCTCCCTGCAAAGGGATGCAGGGCCAGCAGAGCACACAAATACCAGCAAGGTACCTCTGGGCCCTTAAAAAGCATCTCAGAGTCCAAGGAACAAGTGACAGTGCAGGAAGACTCAGAGGTTTACAGTTCCTCTGTTTTTGGCACGCTTTCCTGGCATTCAGCACCAGCTGCCATACCCACGGAACCAGGTAACAACCGCGCAGGTGCACCCTCTTCCCACAGCGTTCTGTTCAGCACCAGTGATACTGACCTTAGCCCAGCACGCTCAGCCGGGGGAGGAACAGAGGTGGGCAGGATGAGTGCAAGGCTCCTTCCATGGAGACAGCGAAAGGGAATAGCCTGAACAGGGGACCGAGAGGTGCTGCTTAACTCCTGACGTCTCTGGTATTTAGGTGCCTCCCCAAGATGCCAATGACCTGGCCTCTCTCATATTTGTCCAAGTCACCTGTAAGGGGTTGTTGGCCGCAGCAAAGACGGTTTCTTGCTGTGTGCTCGGCCAGTGCCCAAAAGCAGGACGCCCAGCTGAGCCCCAGCTGCTAACCATCAGCACAACCCCCAGCCCAGCCACGCCGGCTGCACCAGCGGCTCCGGGATCCCCAGGCACCAGCACCTGGAGCTGGCTTGGGTCCGACGCTGCAGCTGTACCGCACTCTCCCCAGCAAAGAGAAGCTTCCAAGTAAAAAACCCTCACAAATTATCCTCAACAGCACCGCTGACGCACAGAGTGCCCCAGAGCTCGGATCCACGCAAATAACGCCTGTTTCTGGAGGCTGCCCAAGCACCACCCAGGAGGCTGCTCAGGTCGGGCAGCAGTGCAGGGTGCCAGGCAGCGCCGGGGGCTGCAGCCCCTCGCCCCGGGCCACCGAAGCCCACTCCCCGTCGCCGAGTTGGCAATGCCATCTAGTGCACAGAGGCAGAAATAGCAGAGAAATAGCACGGCCGGCGGGCAGGCGCGCAAGGCGCCAGATGTGCAGCCCAGATGTGCTCCCAGCCAGGGCGGTGGAGATGGAGATGGGCATGGCCCCATACTCCAGCCGCGGGGTACCGGTGCCCCTGGCCACCCTCCCTGCCCTCGTGCCACACATCCACGCAGGCTGACACATCGCATCACCTGCCCGGCGTTTTTCCCACCCAAAAAGAACCTGGCCTTGCCCAGAAATCCCCGCTCGCCCCGAGAGGTAGGGGAAATCCCCCCATTTCCCCAAAGGGTTGCAACCGAATTGTTCCAGCTTCATCAGCCTGTGGTCTTTACGGCTGACATAGCTCAACATTTTGGCTCTCTGGCGTCACTCGAATGTAAAACATCTCCCACAGAAACCATTTTTTCATGCAAGGCAAACACTCGCACAGTAACAAGAAACATTTTTCTCAGACATGAACAAAGGGTGAGGTTTCTTCAGACAAAGGAACCAAAGGTTTCCTTTTATTGAGAGCGCTCTGACGCAGACCAAAATCTTTTGCGCATTGGCTTGGGTTTTTTCTGAGCGTCTGCTTTTTCCAAAAATATATCTAGGCTGATTATAATGTTCTTCTTGTGCAACTTTTCTGTAATTTTACCAGTGATTTAAAACAATTTTTTTAAATGGAAATCATTTGGCATTTAAAAATATTTTTAACCAAAAACCTGATATGTCTTTCACTAAGGATGTGTGACCTCTACAAGCAAAATATTTCAACAGCTATTGAAAACAGATATTTTGTTGAGAAAATGTTGAGTTATGAACTTTTTGTTTTGTTGAAAAACAGGTCCATTTCTAGCTCTGTAAGGTACAGCTCTGTCTCCGATTATTTTCCTAAGTTGTTCTTTAACCTGGTTTAAAGGAGACTACTTTCTTTTTTAAAACTTTCCATTTTTCCCATACCTTTAACAAAACACTCAAGACTACTCTGTTCCTCATTACAAATTCTTTGCCTTACAAGCACTTTATACATTCAATTGGAACAAAAAGTCAGAGGAGGGGGGAAATTGGTCTGTCTGGGCTTGATTTAGAAATAGTTTAATACACACACCAGGTCCACCCTGCTTGTTGCTGAAGGTGTAAGACCCAGACTGGCTCTCCACCCTGTACCGAATGAACAAAATGATGTGGAGGTAGAGCAGAGGGGATACTTCACGGCAGCTACTGCTTTGCTTGAAGCCTTAAATTCACCTTGGTCATGCAAGGACCGGCAAAGCTTCTCTGCAGATGAAGCCAAAGCTGTCTGGGCTGGGTGAAGGGGGACCCAGAACAGGTTCAATCCAACCGGAGTCTGTCTGCGGGAGCTGCTCTGCAGGCTTGGAGCTAAGTCAGGGCTTAAGTAGGAACTGGAAGGATAAAAGCTTCTGGGATCAAGCCTTAAACCAACAGCTCCCAACTTGGTACAGCCTTGGAGAATGTCTAAAATAACCAACACTGTTACAGGCCCATATGTTAAAATTAATGAAAATCAGTAACATTCATAGACATTAATTCATGTTAATAGAATCACTGCTCCAAAAGCAGAGTTAATAAGCCCAGCTAGACCACTACCACCGTCTACATATTAAAAAGATCCAAAACATTTAAATATTGACCACGTTCCTTCCAAATTAATAGTATTTCCTTTGGATTACACATTGATCACAGCTGAGCTGTACTTGACATCTGGAGCAGTTAAAATAGCAACCTGAACAGCCACAGCCTGCCAGTAATTTTGTAAAGAAAAAAACCCAACAATTTTTACTTACACGTTCTCATTAAAACCACCCCGCTGTCTCAGTGCTGGGCCCAGAAGAGGAGAGCCATGAATCCATCACCCAGAGACAGCTGAGCCATGGCTGCTGCCGGTGCCGGAGGCGGCTGCACCACCACAGCCCAGCTCACCCCAGATCAAGTCCTGGGGCTGTTTACATGGGTCCCCAAAATCCCCATCTTCCTGGTGGAATGGAACCTAGTGCAGAGCCCCGATTCGTGATGAATTTGGGTTCATTACAGCCAGGAATGTTCCTGTGCTGGGTTCTGTGCCATGGAGCTGCCCGTCCCCCTGGGGACACACAGCCTCAGCACAACCTTCATCACCGCAGACTCCTAGGAAGCCTCTTGCATTGCCTCACCCAACCGTGCACATGCCCCTGGGGCTGGAGGGGGTTTGTGTGCTGGTGGGGTTATTTTCCCTTTAATATATTTTTGAAAACCAAAGGATAGAATGCATTAACGCATTGCTTCCTCCATCCATTGAGACGGGACAAAAATATAGGCTCGCTCATGGTTTTACTCAAGTTTTCCATGCACCTCCAATTCTATAGGTTTAGCAGCCTCTCACAGCTGGGGTTCCTGCTTCCTTAATGCTGTGGGTGTGAGCAGCAAGGGCATGAAAACGAGGAAGTAAGTAAACCCTCTTTGCAATGCAATGACAAAAATCCTAACGGGGGAGGTTTCCCCTTCCAGAAGCCTCAAATTCACGTCTGGTTCCTGCGATCGCCTGGAGGGCGCAGCACAAAATCCACGAACAAACCTGGCTCCTGTGCCCTTCTGTCAGCTGCGTCTCCCTCCCTTCCGAGCTGCAAACAAAACGCTCTCACCCTGCAGCAGGGTTTAAATGCCGCAGTAAAAAGCACAGACTGGGTAAGCGTGGCTCTGTCGGGAGGACAGGCAGCGAGAGCCTCCGCAATGCTTGTTGCAAAGGTGGCCAACAAAAGAGAGAACACGGGAAACGCTGCAACCCCGCTGCCTTTTGATGGAGATCACGTCCCATGGCAGAGAAAAGCAGCCCGGGAGTGTGGGCCGAATGATGCTGCCACCAGCCCCTCTCAGGAAAGAAGCTGCTAATACACCACCACAAGGCAGGCCTCTATTTAATGCACTTGAAATAACCAAGAGAGTGAAAGAAAGAACAGAAATCAAGTAAGTGGCAAAGATGCAGCTCAAGTGCTGCCCAAGGCACTCATCCCACATCTCCCTCTCATTTCCAACCATCATCTATTGGCCCCACAACGCTGGGAGCTCCTGGATGAGCCTCTGACTCATCCGGTGCCACACCTGCACTAACGTGTTGGAGCACACCAAGGAAGGGAATTGCTACCCCTGTTCTAAACACGTTTGCAGCCAAACATGCCCTCTGTGGCAGGTTACACTTACACCCAGGAGCCAAAGGGCAGCTCTGCCCACCCCCCATCCAGCTGGCCATGAGCTCCCCAGGCATCTCATCCCCATCCCTTTGGTCAGCACAAGGCTCCCCAACAGCTTCTCCTTCTGTTATAATCTGTGCAAACTCCTCCCTGGGTGCAGGCAGCAGCGAGCAGAGCTGTCGTGGGGGCGGCTGACAAAAGACCAGCTGAGCTATCTGCCGTATATACATTACCCCTTTCGCTAGGAAGCCAAACGTCAGAATTACTTAGTACGGAACACACAAGGAATAGAACATACCTAATTTATTTAGCTAATTATTTTCAGACAACGAGGCTCCGGAAGACCTCTGTCAAAGACAACGGCTTCTTTGTAATGCTGACTCTCCTGGCCTCTGGCTAGCCAAGAGCCCTCTCTCTCCCACGTGAGCACCGATTCCCAACTGTTCCTGCTCAAACCTGAAAATCCCACCACTACTTTGTAGCAACAAATTCTTATTCGATACTAAAGTGCTTCTGAATGCACAACCAAGCAAAGGAACTAATAATGAATAAGCAGCGGTTATGTATTTTAATTTTGTTTTCCAAATTTGGAAATTTTTTTTCCTATGCAAGAAGCCAAAGTAGCAAAGCCATGGCACACCAGCCAAAGTTCCCACTTGCCCCAAGACACAGCAGCACCATTCTCTCAGAAGTCAGCGCCTCACCTCATTCTCCAAGGCATTTTACCAGAAGCATCCTCATGAAAGCAGCGTGAGAGATTCAGAGCAAACAACAAAGTCATTTAGGACTGTTCAGGTGAGAGCCACGTCTCTCGCTCCGCTACCCCACACGTTTATCAAGGTGCCCAGCTTCTCACCTGCAAATAGGGCAGGGTGGCTGCTCACCCAAAATCAGAGGGGTGGTGTGAAGACAAATGCATTGAAAGCTGCCTCCAGAGCCCTGTCATACAGGCATAGTTATTTAGGATGGCACATCGCAGCTTTGATACAAACACATCCTGTTATGGGGATGTGAACAAAGGCAGCCATAAAAAAAAAAAAAAAACCAACAAAAAAAACCACACAAACAAAAAGCCCCCCAAAAAAGCTCTTGGTTAAACCAGAATAGTTTTCGTACTGCAGCACCCCAGTTGATACGTAACTGTGACCTTGCATCCATCAGAGTCCCTGCAAATGCAGATGCACCCCCTGTTAACGTCAGCGAAATGCCTCCTGTGGACTGAACCGTCCTCAGATCTGCTGCTTGCACAAGACAGCAAGCGCGTGTGTGGTACTGGCATGGGGGAAATGGCTGAACATGTACAACAATTAGCTTTAAAAATGTAAGATTTCAGCTATTGTTCTAGTTGCCTGTCCCTGGGGATCCTCAGCATTACTGTATTATTGATGATGCTAAATGGGGTTTTCAACAAAGCTGGTTTGAAGGCTTGTGAATGCCAAAACAGCAATTCAACCCATTAAACTTCACAGACGAAACAATTTCTTCTAAAAATAATCATCAGTTCTTCCCACCAGAAAAAATAAAAGCCTGGCCAATTCTCAACGTGCCAAGTTTTCAGGCAGGCCTGATTTTTATGGCTGAGCTTATAGAGCTCTGAAGAAAAGCAGGTTTATAATGGGAACGCCAACAGAGCTGCGTTACAGGTAAAGAGCAGCCACCCTGCACAACAGGGCTGCCAGCAACCGTTGGCAAACACATTCCACCTTGCTAATCCTGAATTTTCCCAATCAGAGGAAAAGATGAGATGCCTTAACTCCTGCTAACATCCTCACCATTATGTCGATGCAAATACAGCCATGAGGCAATTACCAGCCCAGCCAAGGGCCAGCCATTGTGGGGCTGACAATAGCTTGTCAGCCCTTCAGAGAAGAAACAAATACCCTCAAGCTTCTCCAAGATTTTAAGTCTCATTAGTATAAATCAGTAACCCAATTAATGAGGGGTTTAGCATATTGATTTGCACCAGATTACATGAATTAATGACACACGTAGTAGGAGACAATGCAGCAGGACACACTGGGAAGATGAACAGCTACATAGGGGAATTGTATTGCCGCAATACATGAAGAGGGGCACGGGCACCCCAAATTTTATGATGGGGATGAAGCTGCTCCCACTCAGCTCCTATGTGACCGCTGGGGAGGCAGAGACATCACCTGGCTGTTGAAATGGCTAACAACTTGAGGCAGATTTGCCAATGTAAATTTTAAGAGCTGCTTTTTCAATGAAAACTCCTGTTTTAATGGTTGCAGCAACCTATGGTTGGGAGTTAAATGGAGATTACTTGCAGAGGAGACCACCAGGTCCACGGGGGAGACACATCCCTGCCCTGCTCCTGCTGGGACACGGGGCACACGTAAAAGAGTCCACCACAAAAAGCAAAGATTTGGGAAAAAGCAGCCAGGGCAGCAAGAAAACACAGGACAAAGTCACAGTGAGCAGGCTGGAAGGAGCCCAAAAGGGCAAAGGCAAATGAGGCAGAGCAGGTTTAGGGAGGAAAAACATCTCCACCAGCTACCCACCGGCACCCAGCCTACAGCACACAGGTAGTAAACATCAGGAAAGCAACACAACATCAGGACACTCCATCAGCATTCCCCAAAACTCACCAGGTTTAGCAAAAGCCTCTTCCCCACGGCCACCCACCCCTTCTGCACCTGTCTGGGTCCCCAGCTCTCACCAGGCTGCCTAGCCCAAGGGACGGCTGGAAAGGATGGTCCTCCTCCCAGAGGAGAGGGACAAAGGGCCATGCCCAGGTTACCTTCCCCTCCTCTCAGGGTGGGAGCCCCTCCTTGCTCCAGTAGTTACAAAAGGGCTCTCAATCCATGTAATCCATTAGATACAAATTACAGCAGTTTAAGCACACTTGACCCAGAATTACAGCAAGCCCATGAAGAGCTGCCTCTTCCCAAGCAATTTACAGTCACAAGCCCTCAAACAAACTACAACAGAGGATTAAAAAAAAACAACAAAGCAAACCAAACCCAGAAAACGTGATACCTGAAACAGCATTATCAAGAAATGAAAAAAATTACTAGGCTTAGTTCACATTCAGGTGGTTCTAAAAACACCACTGTTGCACAACGTCTAACCAACGTGTGTCTTGCAGATACCTCAAACCGTTAAATCACAGCCACCGCAACGAACACGCCACGAAGCACAGCACCATTTGGGATGGGGACTGCAACCCCCCAGCCAGGGGACACAGGCAGGAGGGGCAGTGCTGACCCGGTGGCTGCTCGCCCTCCTGGGGTGGCTCCCTGCTGTGAGCCCCCCCCCCCCCCCCCCCCCCCATGTAGCAGCTCAGGTCAACAGAGATCCCACCAGCCAGGAAGGGGATTGCAATGTTCCTTCATTAATCTTCATCCCCTTCTACATTTTTTTTTTTTAATTTATTTTTAAATTACTAGTAATCCTAGATAGCATCCCAAGGAAGAGAATCAGCAGAGGACAGGCCACCCTCCTGCCTGCCTTGCAGGCACTGCAGTGATGGCTTATGGACCACTGTAGGCAGGTGGCCACTGGCCACCACACCAGGCAGAGACTTGAGGCAGTGACACTCCGCAGTTCTCCTAGATACTCAGCCTGGCTTACATGGAAAAATAAAGCCACCGGCATTAAAAAAATATATATATTAAAAAACCATGCAAGTTGTTTTCTTCCAGTAGTCCGAGATGGATTTATCCAGGCTTGGGTTTCCTTTAGCAGCCATGCCCACCAGCTTCCACACACACAATCCTTGGTCCACAGGGTCCCCCGAGATGCTCCAGGGCCTGCCTGTGCCGGCAGAACCTCAGTGTCTCCGCTCCTGGCTGTGGAGGTATGCCAGTGGCACAGGCTTCCCCAGGGACAAGAAGAAATGCCATGGGTTTGTGCTGGCAAGCGAAGGGTGTGCGCAGGAGCAGGTCAGACTGTCACTCATCTGGCTGCCACCTCCACCACAGGGGGACACTGCTCCATAGGAGGGAAGAGGGTGGCTTTGGGTGGAGGGTGACAATCAGAGCCAGCAATTACTGTGGGACACGTGATAATTAAAAACATCCGAACAGACTGAAGAGATTTTTTTATGTGCCTTGCTCTAAAATGTCCAACACCAGACGCTACCATGAAAGCGGCCAGGACCGTGCCAGAGGTCTTGCCAGGTCCAGCAAGTCTTAGGTCCAGCTAAAGCAGTTAAGAGGATGGTGATGGAAACTTCAGCACCATCAGGTCTAAGAAACGACCAATGTACTGAGAGGTCGCAGTTTCCAGAATTAATACACCAACTTGCCCGTGAGGACAAAAGCTCAGCTGGGGGCAGGGGCAGGACCCTGCCCCAGGGCTGCGGGGGGACTCCTCTTGCTGCCAGGGTCATGTGTCCCAGCTTAGGGCCACATTGCCACCACAGCACGGAACAAGAGTCCCATTATGTGCTCTCCTTTTCCCCCTCCACTGAAGCACAGACACAGCCGGAGGAACCCAGAGCAGCCTGCACACGCCGTGCAAGCGTTGCCTGCGAGGCTGTCGCAGCACACAGCTGCTAAAGCAGGTCCTTTCAAGGGCTGTATTTTTTTATTCCAGCTCTTTGGGAGACAGCACCTCATATGCTGCCAAGAACACCACCTTCCTGGCTCGTTTTGCATTTGAAGCTCGTTACCAATTCCATTAATTTTAATTATCAATTCTATGTATGGGAATTTTTCTTTAAATCATGCTTGTAACGGCAATGGTTATGTGAAAAAAAAAAAACACAAACCATACTTGAAGCAAGGGAGCACATGCCTTCCTCGAAGTCAGCAGCATGCCTCGCCCCTACTCGCATGGTTCAGTTTACAAGCTCATGTCAGAGAGCCGATTTCACACACAAACACAAAATAAAAGCAGGAACACAACTTTTGATCATCCTACATTGATGTTTACTCTTGTTTTCTGTAGCCCCAGGTGACAAATCTGTCCTTTATATAGCGGAGGATTGTTGTGCTATTAACAAAGTCAACTGGACACACTTAAAACTCACCACAGGTCTTTGCATTGGTGGCTTGTACCAAACTAAGGAATAATAATTAGCTGTAAAACGATAAATATAAATTCAAAAACGTTTTTTTCTGAGCAGTAACGCTCAAAAGCAGGAGAATTTACAAGCAACTTTCTTACATATGAACACTTATGCCAAGAAGGGAGATGTTGGAGAAGTCAGCCCCTCTGAACACAAGGGCTTTTGTTCCACCACTCTCTGAGCTCTGAAGAAGTTTAATTTTATTTTTTTTCTCCTCATTTAACTTTGCCGGCCTGCCAGCTGGGTATAAGCCAGAAGGGTTATCCAGTCAGACCTTACTGCGATATATTTACAATGGTAGTGCATCTAAGGTTTGTTTATTTCAGGATTAAAATTCAAATGGCTAGAACCATTTAAATAATTAAAGGGCAATCAGAAAATGCCATGAAACCAAACAAATCAGGAAAAGTCATGGAAACCATCAGCAATATTTAATTCAGAAATTCTCTTTGTTAGGGAACTTAGCTGAAAGAAAACAGCTGGATGTAGTTCAACCCTCTAAATTAAAAACAATCTAACAAGGTCTATAGGGATAACTCTTTCAGCTACATATTGGAGACCAGATTCACTTCTACCAAGTAAATGTAATAGCACTCAAAGCTAGAAAGGAAATTCCTCAGAACTGAGGTAGTTTCTAAGTATCAGCACATTTTCCAATTCCTTGCAAAGCAACTTAGCTATTTACAATCCATTTTTTCCCACACATAAATTTATAACTTTTTCAACTTTATGGTTCCATGATTTATTTTCTAAAGAAAAATAATCTAGCCAGAATATCCCTAACTCTACTAACATCATGTTTTAATAAATAACTGGCTACTTCTAGTAAAATTAAGCCTCCAGGATTGTTTATACCAGCCAAGAATACTCCCGTCTTTATAGCTTTGCAGAAACTTGGTGTGAAAATAAAAGTTGAATATAACGCTGACCCTGAGCTAACAAGTAATTAATGCTTCAATATAAAAATAGAAAATTATCCTTACAACACAAGGGTGGAATACAGCAAACCCTCTCTCTCTGGATTGCTCTCCCAGCTGGATCCCAGTATCCAGCCAGACCTAAAGGCTACCTAAAGCAGGAGGAGACATGCAGAATAATTTTGAGTCTTTCCAAAGACTTTGTTTTCCCTAAACTCTTTTAAAAATTATTTAATCTCTTTTCTTAAAAATATACATTTCTTTTATTAATGAGTTGCTGTTCACCACAAAACTGTTCCAACTACAAAAGCGCAGGTAGAGAGGAAGGTGTCTCAGGTAGTGCCTAAAAGCTACAGTCGCTGGGCATCAGCTCCCAGGAGACCAAATACACTGAAAAAGAGACATCTTCAGCCCTGCCAGCTCCTGACTGCTCCTACTCCGACCTGCCTGCAACGGTGCCGCGGGGCACTGCCCGCCTGCTCCTTCCCTTTTGCCCCCCCATCAGAGAGAAAACAGAACTCTTGCAAGAACAAACTCGGCACCCCCCCCGCCTCCCCCTTGCCCGAGTATTCCTTAAAAACAAACAAATTTTAAAAAATCAATCCAACATTCATCTTAACAAATTTGCAGACAAGACACATGTTGGCATTCGGATCTGCGAGACGACACGTTGCTTCCAACCGAACAAGTTTAATGCCTTATTCCCACGGGGGATGGACGTCGGGAACTGACCTACAGGTTACAGCTAATTGCAAGGATCCCGGGGAACAAACGACAGCTCTTCTTAGCGCCTGCGGAACTGGAATTCTCTGTAGACTCTTCCAATTTAACCAAACCTCCTGTAAAGAAAGTACAACCTGCTCCTCGCATTAACGCCCTATGCAAACAGGGCACTTGGCACACCGACCAGCTCTGCCTTCACCTTCTGTTTCACCACGTAATAAAGACAAATTACTTCCACTTCTTTCCAGATAAGGCAACTAACATAATGTGGATAAATGGGAAGTTAACTACATGAAACATGTTTTCTGCTTGTTGGGCAATTATTTTTTTCCCCCATAAGATAACATGATAAATAAAACCTGCTTCTGTACAGATATTTCTCATTTCAGAAACACATACTTGTTACAGGCCAAAAGAAGACCCTGGGTTTTTTTTTTTGTTTTCATAAGAAATATAGTAAAAAAAAAAAAAAAGAAAAAAAAAAGAAAAAAAAGAAAAAAAAGGAAAAAAAAAAAGAAAAGAAAAAAGTCATAAAGACACAAATGCAGAGCTAACTACAGGCTTGTATATACATTTTTGTTATCCACCTCTAATATGGATTCTTGGTGAACGGGACAGACTGGTAGCCCCCGTCCATTCCTGTTATTCCCAGAATAGCAAGGGAAAAAAAAAAAATACATCAGTATCTTAAAACCAGTGGCAACGTAGTAAAAACTGTACACTGTTGTCCATTAACTTAAAAAGCAATGTCCCTAGATGGTATAAAAGTGAAAGCAGGTGCCTTCTAACTTTGATAATTAAAAGTCTTTCCCCCCCCCCCCACCTACGCTGCACAATTATCTCCATTGTCTTTGCATGGCCAAGAACAAAATGCTAAGGAGCAAGGCTGCTTGTGATAAACCGCTCCTGGTAGCGGCAGAAGTGTTCACGTTCTTATCACTCTTGTTGGAGTTCCCAGTGACTTCGGTGGCATTGAATTCGAACTCTGAGGAGCACTGCTGGAGCTCGCAGCCACTGCCGCTCTCCTCCCCGCTGCTCTCCTCACCTGTGGGAGACAAACACACGCACTGTCCTCCTCTGCCACCTGCAGCACCAAGCTTCGCTCGCAGAAGGCAGCGGGGGCAGCGAGGAAAGCAAGCGCATGGATGTTTCAACATTTACGCAACAGAAGCCCAGGTCCTCTGGTTAATGTGGCTTCGGCGTGCCGTCCATCGCACCCATCCGTGAGCTGGCAACGTGTGCTCATGGCCCAGAAAGCCAACCAGAGCCTGGGCTCCCAAAAAGAACCATGGCCAGCAAGGTGAGGGAGGTGGTTCTGCCCCTCTGCACTGGTGAGACCCCAGCTAAGCACTGCCTCCAGCTCCGGAGTCCTCAGTACGGGAAAGACACGGACCTGTTGGAGCAAGTCCAGAGGAGGGCGAGGAAAATGGTCAGCGGGCTGGATCACCTCTCCTATCAGGACAAGCTAAGAGATTTGGGATTGTTCGGCCTGGAGAAGACAAGGCTCCAGGGAAACCTTATTGCAGTCTTTCAGTACTTAAAGGAGACTTATAAGAAAGATGGGGACAGGCTTTTTAGTAGGGTTTGTAGCGATAGGTATAAGGGGTAATGGGTTTAAACTAGAAGAGGGTAGATTCAGGCTAGATATAAAGAAGAAAGTCTTTAGCTTGAGAGCGGTGAAACGCTGGAAGAGGTTGCCCAGAGAGGTGGTAGATGCCCCATCCCTGGAAACATTCAAAGTCAGCCTGGATGGGGCTCTGAGCAACCTGATCTAGCCGAAGACGTCCCTGCTTATTGCAGGGGTTGGGCTAGATGATCATTAAAGGTCCTTTCCAACCCTAATCATTCTATGATTCAATGGAAACAAGCCTCCTCACACAGCCTGTTGGAGATGCTGTTTCCCACCCTCTTTACCAACATGCTTTACCCACAGCTGAAGCTTAACCAGCTACTCTTGTGTTAGCATGAAATGCAATTAAAGAAAAAGGCAAACAGGAGCACACATACTTATGTCAATGAAGTCGACATCGTTCCCACTGTACGCATTCTTCAGCTTGTTGGTCATCACCCGCAGAGCCATGATTTGCCGGCGAATCACCATGTCTGGTTTGGTAATATCAACTTCTACCTCCGGGTTATTCACTTGACTTGCTAGGCCGTTTCCAGTCACCGCAAAGTCATACCTGAAAAGAAACCACTCCTGCTGGTACCAGAGCTGCAGCTTGGCAGGGTCCCACACCGATGGGCAACAGTGTGGGAACTTGGTGATGCCACCTTTGTTCCAACCTGGGAGATACTCTGAGCCCAACACGATCTTCCCACATAATAACCCTCATGGAGCCCTTCTCCAGCTTCTTACCCCATCTCCCCTCCCTGCAATCTGAGCAGCATGTGGAATTAAACATTGTTTTCACATTCCCCTGCCTTTGCGGCACAGGGTAAGGATTTTCTCCCCAACCTGAAAAGTGAAGGAATGTCTAGGGCTTATAGTAATAATAGCTTACAACGGCATAAATCAGCTCACTGCAGGCAACAGAGAAAAACAAGCTGCTGAGATGCCTAGGTGCCTCGATGCCCAGTTAGATGACACTTCCAGGAAAACAACCTTTGGGGCCATAGTTATCCCAGAGAAACCTATAGTAACTGTTGGAGCCAAGAGTGTCATTCTGGCTTTGCATAATGCACCTTAACCATCAAGCTGGGGTATTAAATGTGTACTTCCCACCACGCAGACATGAGATGCAATTTCCCTAATAACCCCAGCAGGAGAAACATCTGTGATGTTGAAGATGAGATAACATAACCCCATGCATTGAAGCAGAGAAGAGACGAGCTGCTCAGCCTGAGGAGGTGTGCATGCTCAGAATTGAATACACATACAGCCTCTGGGTTTAAAAGAGACTGAGCAACAAACCCCAACAGAATACATCTCCTGAAACAGGTATTTGGAGTATCACCTTACAGAGCAGGGATATAACAATTTTTTCTCTCCTCCAATTACCTGACTTGACAAGCAAAAAAAAAAAAAAAAAAAAATCATTGTTTAACTGAAGAAAGCATTGCTTTTCTTAGTTATGATGCCAATGTCAGTATCACGAGAAAAAAGCCTTTAGCACAACCTACTGACCCTTGAGACCAGGCAGCGAGATATAAGCATACATATGAAGGGCATGCTCAAATCCTGTCCTACATATGGAAGGCTTTATTATTATTATTGGTTTTGTTACTATTTGTGATCAATATTATATGTTTCAAAGAAGTCAGAGAAACCACTGAACTTTTAGCTTATTGGAGCCACAGAGAAAATACTAACAACAAAGCAAAATATAAGATATCCAGCCTCCCCTTTGTCTCCTTGCCCAGTGCTGCAGAGTCTCCATCTCCCCTCCTTACTGGTGCTGGCCCCTGTGCGCACTGGGGAAATCTGCTGTGGAAAGCCCTGTACGTGCTGCTGATAAACAAAACCTGAAGAGGACTGAGTCATTTCTTGTCAGAGACACCTAAACCATCACCCCGGCCAAGTGAGACGAAGTTAAAGGCGCGCACACAAAACAGCACAAAATTTATGCAGTACGGCTTTGCCCTGTGCCCCAAAAATAACAAAGGTAAAAACTACTATTACTTAGAAAAACTGCTGAAAACCCTGGTAGACTGTCTTGGTTGTTTTTTGGTTTTTTTTCTTAATGGAACATCTTCAATTTTGCTTATTTCCTTAGTAAGCAAACAAAAAAAAGAAACTTCTATTTCCAAAACAAAGGTTAGTTACACAAACAATATGACAGAAAACCTCTGGCTTATTCATATGTTGGCAATTTCGTCCTCACAAGAAAGAAAAGAGGGGGAGAAAAAGCTTTGTAAGTATTTTTCCACAAAAAGCATGCAAGAAAACCACGGGCCCCCTTGTGTCACTGACCTCAGCAGTGGAGAAGAGGACCTTTCACCAGCCTCCATCTCCCCTGCTCTTGCTCAACAGGGAGCCCAGCAACAGCTTCTGGTAGAAACACCAGCTGGGGGCACTGGGGCCACAGCTCTGTCAGACACCACAATCATCCCTACCCTGTGCCCATGATACAAGATTTTGTACAAATTGCCTCCAAAAACCCGTAAGCAACCAGTAAGAGGTTTAAATCCAAGGAGAGATGCCATATCTGCATATCTAGTCTCAGTTCCCTCCTTTAAAACAAACCACTACGCAGAGTTTGAACAACCCTTTAGCTTTGTGTTCAAGCTCTCCCACCTACAAAAAACAAAGGGGTAATAGCAGCAACCTGTCTTGGGGGAGCTGGGATCACTCCTGTAGGAGAAGAACACTTGGGGAGAGGGGCCAGTGGGCCAGGAAAGGCTGGGGTGAGGGGGAAAGAGTTAACTGGGGGTGGCCAAACTTCGCCAAACCTGCTCTTGGCGCTCCCATTCCAGCACTCGTTCTCATTGACTGTGCCTACAGACATCTTTTCATCATTGCAAATGTTGCCAGGGAGAGATGACCAAAATTTTTTGGCTTGCTTCAACTTCTCTTTCACATCAGTAACCTATTAAGTAAAACAAACAAAAAAAAAACCAAACAAAAAAAGAAACACGGCACATAATCCAGAATACCAGTCATTAAAAGTGAAGCTGGAAAGGTATTTTTTATCACAACAGATGTGTATAGGCCAGATCTTCAGGCTGCGTGTTTTGATGGTTGATTTACTTTTTTAATACAAAATTAAACATGGCTCCTCACACACATATTACTCATAAGCCAAGCCTTAAACACAGGCACTTTTCTAACATAGAAGTGTTGAGGTAATTCATGTCTAGAGCCATGGGCAGATTACACCCCTCAGAGAGTTTAAGACAGCCAAGGAATATTAAGAAACCCTATAAATTACAAATGGAAAATTATATGCTATGGCACATGGGTGCAAAGCGCCTGTGCAGCACTAGCAGGATCAGGCACTCACCAGTCGGTCCAAGCTCGTGCCGGCCGCTGTAGTTGGCCGCTCCTCCGGGTTGTAGGGTCTGAAACGAGCGCTGAAACCGCTTTCAGAGACAGAGCGAGCAGTCCGGCCCTGGGCAAGCGTTTTTGGCTGGCCACATCCTTGGAAAACCTACACAAGAGGAGGAAAGGGTTTTATGAAATGGGAGGTCACAAGAGCCTCCCTTCTCCAGGCTCCAACCCAGTCCCTGCCCAAAATAATACGTCAGCTTTATATACCTACTTGAAAAAGCATCAAAGAAAAAACATTGACAAGAGTGTGAAAACAAAACACGTTGGATAAATAAAGCCTCAGTGTCTTCTTGGCCCTTTTACCTTCTGAGACACCTGCATGCTGTTCTCCTGCATGTTCATGATCGCATCTGAAATTTTCACATCAATGGGGTCCATGACGGACTCGATATTGAAAGGACCCTCTAGCCTCTCTGCTACCAGCAGCATCGAATCTAACACAAAGAAAGAAACAAAGGCTTTTAATGGTGGCGCTTCAGGAGTAACAGTAACAAGGATAACAGATTGAGCACACAGCCATTACCCACTGCAACACCGCTTCTGAGCAGCACACATCTCCAGGAAACATTTTGCTGTTCCCAGAGCCTACAGCTTCACCAGGCACGTACAGGCTGCCAGCATCGAGCCATGGGCTCATATACATCAAACACCACATTAAATGAGGGAGAGCCATCGCAGCCTGCCAGCAGGCAGCCTGTAATCAGCTCCTCCCATTAGAACGAGCATTACTAACACTCTCCTCTCCGTGCCTGTTTATTAAAAGTTGCCTTGTGTCATTTGTTTTTCAAGACTGCTTTCAAATCCACTGGCTTCCTCAGGCTGGTCCTGAATACAAGACACCAATGCAAAAGGGCACAAGATGATCACTGCTACCATCTCTCCCTTACGGAAGGCTACAGGCTTTGTCGTGCATTGGGAAGCCAAGGGGTCGCACCTTCTGCCATTACATGGACAATCTGCACAAGGGAGACTGCATGAGACCAGGGTAAACGCTGTGCACTACTATTTGGCACATTTCCAGGCAAGGGGAGATGGAAAAGTCCCTCAGCCGACATGGGGTCACTCCTCCTGTGCAGACATGCACATCTTCACCAAATACATCATTAAACACAGCAGCTACTGAACATCCAGCACTTCTTCTGAGAAGTTATTATTGGCACAAAGGCCTTCACCCTGCATTGAATTTAAGCCTTCTCTCTGGTTCTCCCCTAGAAGGTGCCTCCAGGTACACACCTGGTGCTCAGCACTTGTCTCTTCTCACCCATCACAACCTTTATTTAGTTTTCACTGTGGTCCCTCAACCCAAAAGCACTCCGTTTGATGGCCTCCTCTTCTGCGTCACTTCATGACACTCTGCCATAAACTGATTTCCCAGTTGTGTTTTTTTCCTAGCCTTGTGACATGGAAGGCCAGGGCACAAGGGCCCCACTGGCCCAGAGGTAAAATAGTCTCCCGAAGAGCTCCTCCCCACTCCCAAAATAGGCTTGTTCCCTTCCGAGAAGGAGAAATGGGCATTTCACAGTCAGTCTATTAATATCTCATGAAAAGTGTTTCTCATGACATTCACCTTTCTCCTAAGCACAAGAAGGTACTTCCAACAAGCAGAGAACTTCTGTGGGCTCCAGTTAACCTGTTAAAGCCCTATAAAGATATCCCACATACTGAACAATTTAGTAATACCTCTGCCTGAGCACCCAAGTCATGTTAAACTACACTAAAAAAATCCACAAGCTGACGACAACTATATAACTAATCTACTTGTACTTAAATTATTATTGTAACATTAATAAATAGTAATAAAAATAATAAAAAAATCGCCCTACACCAAAACCCCCACTTAAACTGCAGGTGCTTTCCTACCCTGTAAATCCATTTTTTTCAAGACAACTCAGTATCCTAGAGATTTGCTGGGTGTTAGTTAACGGTCTATCAGTTGATCAATCCATCCTAAAAACCGTGTCAGCTAGGACTCACAGAGCTCCACTAAGGTGCTGGTGGTGTTTAAGGAGTGAACCCTGGGAGGAGCTGGAGCCCCCAGGAAAGCCACTCGCCCCGCAAGCACACACCACCAGCATCAATGATGGAGCTGTTGCAGGGCATGGCTGGAATTTAGCCGTAGGTCTGAACTAAACACATTTAAAAAAAAAAAAAAAAAGGAAAAGAAGAAGGTAATAACAAATGAAACAAAGAGTCTTAGACTGTATTGTGGTGGGCTCCAATAAAGTGATGCTTCAAATCTCTGAGTAATGACCGCTAGCATGAATATACCATTGTGCCGGAGGGGAGAAAAATGCTTTTGATGTGCTACCAAATGGAGACTTTTGTAAACAAGTGGAGCACAACTTAAATGTGTTCATCATTGTCAAAGCTTTTGGGGTTTTTCACGTGCATAAAGAACATCCCAGTGCAGTTTGCAGGAAGCCGCTCATTTCAAATAAAAATATTATGAATAGACAGATAATAAAACACACAAAATGCATAGTTTAAAAAAAAAATCATTCCATTTTGTAACTACTTAATTCTCTGAGTGGCCAGGAAAGGCCGCAGATCAATAAAGTGTTTGTGAAAGACTGAAAGGAAACATAAACCCCAATTCTTCTGGCTGTTTGGCGTCTTTGTAAACTTTGAGCCGGGCAGGCCATCCACAAGACCATGGGAATGTAGAGCGAATTGGGTCCTTTGTTAGCAGGGGTGCCATGGCGTTACATGTATCACAGCCCAGGAATGCAGCCTCCGCTTTGACTGCCGATAGAGAAAATGCATTCGGCCTCCAGCAGAGCTGCCAAAGCTGGCGAGAAAAGATAAGGAAAGTAATAATTGCCCTTGGAAAATATATTCAACTGGAGCTCTTCAGGAGCTGGGATTGATACTGGCAAGGAGCACTAAACGAAATAAACTTTTATTAAAATTTAGAAGGGAGGGGGGGGTGGGTGGCTCTACCTCATCCACAATTTTGATTTTGGAAACATCCTGCAAAAACTTTTACCTCCCACCAGGAGCTGGCTGGTGTCCCCACCAGCAGTCGTGGTGAGCAGCGATTCCCTCTGGCAGCCACGTTTGACATTAATAAGGTTGGCTGGGGTTCAAGATAACGCTAGCATCACTGCGCGTCGAGAGGGGAGGCACGCTGCACTGACACCAGAAATGAAGCTTCAGTACAATTCATCTCCCAAAAAGACTTCCCACTTCTGGGAGAGACAAGCTGATTATAAATATCAATTATTTTGCCCCAGCTGTGGTGCAAAATAATTGATATTTATAAACCACGGTGAGGCGGCTCAGATCTGCGTCACCAAAAAAAAGTCTGGCAGAGTGAAAAATGTACCCTGGGCACTTATTACAAATACACAGCACGACAAAGACTGTCTCTCCTCCCTGTGATGGGGAGACAGAAGTGGATTTGGCGGGGGGTGGGGTAGGGTGGGGGGGAACCCCAACCCACACCATATAGGCCATCACTTAAAGACCCTTTTCCTCCTGCATACATTTGTCCTTGCTACTGGCATTGAGACAATCCTTGGCGACAAAGCACCTCACTCTCATGAAGGAAAGCAATTCTTTCGCATTGTGCCACCAATAATCAGAAACCCACATCTTCAGCCTCACTGTCTGACTTGAAGAACAAAAGGCAGTTTTCAGTCTTAACCCCAAGATCTGATTTAAAAGGGGAGGGAAAGAGGGGGAAGACCTTGACCATTCATCAACAACAATCTTTTCTTCTTTTTTTTTTCTTAAGGGGAAAAAAATTCTTTGCACACAAAGTAGTACTCCAGATATGTGTATGGAACCTAAATTTGACATCTCTGAGCAGAGTGAACCTTTGGAAGGGGGGGCAGGAATTATGAAAAGGCACTGGAGATTAACACTGTTCATTCAGGAAAGCTCTAACTCCCCCCAAAGAGCTTGTTTGAAACAAAGTCTAATTGGTGTACAATTGTGCCAGGAATAGAGGGTGAAATAATTCAGATAGTTGAATGGAAGAAAAGAGGGTAATTCAGTCATTATTTCATATACCACAACTTTAAAAGGTACTTTGCAGAAGTAAGGAAGTATAAAGTCTTGTCTTGAAAACCTGACAAACTTTACATCCCAGTTTGGAAATGCTTTACATAACTGACTTATATATAGACCCATTAACACATGCACATGCATATTTCATATGCACATGCACCCAAATTCATATATACTTGCAACATTTGTTGCAAGTTCTCCCATTTACCTATCTTTAAATTATTTTGCTAGGTTCAAAATCTGGTTTTCACATGTAATAAGTAATTGTCATAACATAAAACTTAAGTTTTGACATAATTTAAACCCACAATGCAAAACAGCATTGACCCCATGCAGGTGGGCTGATTTTTATGGGGGGGGGGGGGGGGTGTGTGTGTAGGATTTTTTTATTTTGTTTGTTTGTTTATTTATTTATTTAAACCTTTGTACACACATGCAGGTTGTATTTGTGACACATGCCCTGCCCCAAACACCAGATCTATTTAATTTAATTTGCCTCAAGTGGCAAATTGCAATAGAAACCAAAATCTGGAACATAACCAGCACCTGTTCAGGTATTAAACCATCTAAAAAAGCACAACTGAAGTTTTCAGTATACACACTCCACTGCACGAATCAACCCAGAGCGCAAGAACCAAGTAAATACTGCCAATAAATGTAACAATGCTTAATACCATACTTAAGTAATGAGCAAGCAAGAAGCCCCTTGGGGAGGAAGCACTGCAAGAAGAAAGCTTTGCTTCCAACCTAGAATCACATTTATTTATTTTGTCTTGTTTAATAATCTTAATTATTGTATGCAGTCCCTGATCAGTCTCGTGTGACAGGGCTCGCCAGCTTCCCCTGAGGTTCGTTTTTAGCTGCATACCACCTACAGCAATTAGCTGCTTGTGCTTTTGTCTGTTTTCTGGCATTATGCCCTTCCCTTTCATGGGATTCCTCTTTTCTACTTGGACTAGATGTTTGCAAGTCTCCTGGCTTTGAGCTATTTCAGCAACAATTGTAGCTGAAATACTTAATATTCTCATGAGAAAGACGGCTGGGAGGAATGGGGGGGGTGAGGGGTGTCAGCCTCCCAGAGAATGACTTGGAAACCAAATTTAATGTCACATTTAACTCCCTATATGGAATACACAGGCAAAAAAATGCCTTCTGAAAATAATACCCTGCACACATCCAGTCGGCATGGGCAACGAAGTGAAAAGCCAGTGCACAAAACATGAGAAAACAAGTTCTAAGATTTAAATCTAGCTTGAAATGCCAATTACCAGCAAGTTTCCTTTTTTTAATCTCACGGCTTAGTAAAGGGAAATCTTTTCTTTCTAACAGTCTTTTTCTTCCATGAGTGGGATGGGAAGAGTACTGCAGCCTTGTCAGTAGCGGCAGATACTTTACATGTGCACTTCATCACACATCAACTGGAGTGAAATGACTGCTCCCAAAGGATGCTCATTCAGAGATAAATCAAGCCTTCTGGAAAAGGAGCACAAATGAAAACATTAAACATTGCCTATTGCCTGTGCCCCCAAAACATGATGCATCACCAATTCTGCTGAGCCTTGACCCAAGGTAGAATTTAACATCTCAGTCTAAATTTCATGTATCAAATAACAATGTTCATGAGCAGATAAGAGACAAAACAAACAGGAGGAACAGGATGGTGAAAACACTTGCAGAGCACCACATAAGGCCTACCAACATCTCAAAACAACGGTGGCCAAGCACCAAATGAGCTGTTTAAGAACAGATTCAGACACATGTCCCATTCAATTTTTGAATGTAAAATAGAGGCCTACAGCTTTTCCCAAAGGTCACCACGGCTGGCAAGGAGACTCCCAGGCTGCTGAGCAAAAAAACTGGCTTCAAGGAAGGACAGCTGTATGGTGACAACGATGTATAATGAGTAGTATGGAAAAAACATTTGCATACATGTTTGGTCCAGCAAGAGGAGACACCCCAAGCCTACAAGCACACTGCACCTCCACCCTCCTAAAGCTCGCTGCAGCAGAGGTCACAAGCACGACAGAAGTCTTATTCATTTAGAAACTAACATGAACAGCAAAAGGTGTGCTGTATACAGAGATGTGGAAGTAAAACATACCCATCAAAAACCTGCTACAGCTCAGCACAGCCACTCACAAAAACTGTTCAGGTGAGGGACGCAGTATCAATATATACTCATGCAGTTTTAACCCCTGTTGCCTTACCCATAAAGATATTCCACTCGGCATCCAAGTCCCCTTGGTTGGCCAAGCAGCCTCTCATGACGTTAAAGCAGTAGTTGTAACAAGGCTTCACCGATACCAGACCTCGGCAATGTGGGCAGTACATCATTTTCAGCAGTGCTCGCGTACCCTGCGGTGTGGGGTTCACCTTTAAAAGGGAAAAAAAGAGAAAGAAGAAAATTAGTCCTCTGTCACTGAAGCAAAAAACTTCACGTGTTTACCCCAGGGTGGGTGGGGACAGAGCTGTGCAGAGGAGATGCAACAGAGCTCCCCACTTATGTGATCCAGGGATCCGAGGAGCAGATGAAGAAGCCTGGCTCACCTCCTGGGTATACATGCCACTCCAGGGGGCACAGACAGTCCCCATCTCTGCAAAACATTATCTGCACTGCAATACACCTTGCGTATTTGGGCTGCAAGGACAGGAGCCCTGAGGGAACACGCAGCACTCGAGCTCAGGGAAGGCAGTAAAAAGAAACCAAGCCAAAAGGCATAACTGCAAGGCTGCACTACCCAAGCTCTGCTGCAAACACACACTGAAGACAACGATGCCAGGATTTCTTGGGAAAAAACGGATGAGATGTGTGCCGCTATCCCTGCGCCAAACCCGCCATGAGCATGCCCTCCTCCTCTGCGGAGCCCTGGCTCAGCTCTTCCCAGACAATTGCACAGCAGGGCTCTCCGGCAGAGACTGGCTCCTTTATCTTCTATTCAACTCCTGCAACACAGCATTTACATGACAGATACCCAGGTTCATTTATACTCAGCACTCATCATGCTAAATAACACTGTTCCCCACACCTGAAGGAGGTGGCAGCCACAGCCCGACTGCTGGGGACAAGCTGGGAGGACCCTCGAAGCCAATGTGCAACTGCTGGGCGCGCAAGCAAGCAGAGCTATCTGCAGCAGGCACGTCACCCCCCCACACCCCGAGCCCTTGACAGGGCTATTTTCCAAAGTGACTCATGGTCATTCATGTTTGATTCACTCTCTGGCCCAGCTTCAAAACATTCATTGAAACCATTTCCACCCAGCCGGTCTGAGGAGCATTCACTCCAGCATCACATACTAGCACCGACCACATGGTGGGTCCACCTAAAGCACTGAACAGAGAAGCTCCCTCAAGAGCAAGTTTAAGTGTTAATTAGCCACACGTGAAAAAGGAAAATTAAGATATGATCAGAGATACACGGACAAAATAGAAGTGGTCTCTGGTGTTTTAAGCAATGCACTTGAGACTTCTTGTAAGGTGTTTATGGCGAGTGCTCTCAATACGTTATGATCCAAGACCGTGCTGAAGGAAACACACACACAGCCCCGAGGAAGAAGTCATTATGTCATTCAGTACGAGTGGCTGGAGATGTGGATGGCCTCCACACCTCATGGCAAAAAGGGTGACAGGACTGAATGGCAATGAACATACACGAGGAAGACCTGGTACCACATGTACGCTGAGGACCTTACTATTGTGAATCCCATCTCAGCACAAGGGCTATGGAGAAACTGAACACAATCAACTAGTTGGCAGCACATGAAACTAAGAGGCAACAGATTTTAACAGAAACAAACCAGAAAACAAAACCACACTACATAATCAGGCTGGCTTTGCTATATCATCAGCAGATTCTTAAACCCTCTTTTCTTATGAAAAAAGATGACAGATAAAAATCTGTTGTGTTTCTGACAACTCCAGAAAGATCACAGTTTCTCTTCAGTGGGCAAGGAAACTTAGAAAGACAAGACAATTTTCTGCAGTTGATGGAACTCAGCGTTGGATTTTGGCTGGCCAACAACGTTTGTTCAGACATCGCTTTACCCCTCTTTTGTCCACAAAGAGCCCGTTTGGCTGAGCAAAAGGAGACAATGTAGAAAGCTGTTTGTGGGTGGGGGGAATCAGATTCAGACGTTTCAGGGTGCATATATATATATATATATATTTATATTTGGAAGAAGCAGCAGGAGCCCCAGCAGAAAGCTCCCTATTGGGGCAGCATGGCTTTAAAGCAGAGCTAGTTCAAACACTGGAAGAACTCAAGCAACAGAAACCAGCCAGATCAGATGATTTATAGTTAGAAAACTGAAAGCAGACAAATGTAAAGGTATCATCTGCCATCCAGATGGCGCAGTCCTTGCATAACAAAAAGTTGCGCGCGCGGGGGGGGGGGGGGAAGAACTAAATAACATCTCGCACCCAGAGACAGAGCTCTGAAGGATGCCCCAGTTTAGCAGTTTCTCTGATAAACATCCCTTTATGTCATTTGGTGGTAGATGCCAGGACCTCCACGCCTAGTCCTGAGGCTTATCAGTAAATCCTGGCTATCCTAGCACTACTGGCCCTCAAAGAAGTGCTCTGCATCCTCCTCAGGAAGAAAATTATGAAAATGCTGACAGCACCAGCCAGGTACTAGAGCAGTTTGAAGTGGGACAAGGAGCAGGATACTTCCCAGCCCCATCATGCATGGCACGGGATTGCATGGCAGCGTGTTGCACAAAATCACCTGCCCAGCAGTGACCCAGGAGGCAGCTTCCCATCTTAGGTTCCCCGCTTGCGACTGCAATCCTGCAGCATCCCCTGGCTTTGATATTTCATAGGGGTTGATCTTTATGAATCCCAGCAGATGCATAGGAAACTGAAGCCGCTTTCCCACGTTCCACGGCAGACAACTTGGGATGGTCAGTCGGATTAGGTCCTTTGAACAAAGACCCAGGATGATTTTAAAAGCAAAGGGGGTTTTGCTTCCTTGCCTGCATAGGTTTGCAGCTCTGAGCCCTACAGAGCTGAGCAGAGGGTGATGGCAAAGGGGACAAAGAAAAGACAAACCCCAGCCTGCAGCAACTGCCAAACCAAGCCCTAACTAGCAATGGATGTAACCCACAGAGATGATGTTAGTTTGCAATATAGTTGCAGGTGAAGAGGAAGACAAAGAGGGGAAATTCATCAGTCCAGATCTGACATTTTATGGTGTCAGAAAGCAACAGGAAGGCACAAACACAGATCACCTCCAAGAGAGTTTCGTGGAAGATTATGAGCAATTACACCTCATTACAACAGTGATAAATGCTTAACTGCTGTGTATGGCAGCAATGAGAACCTTAACCCCTGGCAAGGGGCCCATACCCAGTCCAGACCAACTCTGGATCTGTCAGTGGGATGTGCCATATGTTGCACTGGCAATTCTTCACAAGCTTTTAATGTTCACTCTGCCACGCCAGGTGCAAGCTCTTAAAACACCATTGTATGTAACCGTAAACCCAGATATGCTTTGTTCTGGGGTTGTGTTTATCTTGGAAAGCAATCCAAGTTCATTCAAACTCTACTCTAGAATGACCCTCAAAACCAAATAATCTCCTTTCTAATAAAGCAGAAAGCTTTATTTGCTGAAGAGGATTTACTCTAGTAGATTTGAGCCCAGGTAGTACTATGCTATAGTGCTCATACCCTGTAAAAACTTCTAATAGAAGTAAATGCACTCCAACCCCTTCCTTTTATCTTGTGAAATTTATTTCCTTTCCGTGGCGTTCCACACCACTGCAGCAATCCATCACCCTGTGGTTTCATCATGTAAATTACAATTTGTCCGTATCTATATGCTTTGTCAAACGTGAAGATTAAAAGCTGCTAACAGATGTGTTTTGGCACCAATCTTCACATTCGTATTGAACTTGCTCCTTAAAAATACAGATTCACACACAATTCACAAAAATTAAGTGAAAAGCAAACAATTCTGGGCTTAATTCAAATGCTTCATATCACGTTTGTTGAAATAGCCCCCCAAATTCCATTGACTGTTGAAGGTACAATCACGTTCTTGTAAAAAAGACATGCTCTTGGTATAATAAAATCTAGTTTTAGTTGGTACCTTGTCATACCCATCCTGCTTCATTTTCACATAAGGGAAACTGCCTTACATCCTTAGCCTTTTCCAGCTTGTTGGCAATTACATCTGGATGCATACATCTGGTAGAAACTACACCACTGAAGTACACACCTATCAAGTGAAACGCCTTGTTAACAGCCTACCACAAAGCCACCAAAACTCAAGATAAACCAATCTGTGCAAGCAGATAAAAACTCAAAGAAGCAACCAGCTTCTTTTCCCCCTCTTTCCAAAGGCAAGGAATAGCTGAGGAAGGATGAAGGATGACAGAGCTCCAGCCATGGATGGTCCTGCGGGGAGCTCCCACCAGCTGCCAGACAGCCAGAGCCACATTCTATTCTCTCACTCTACCCTCAAGTTAACATTAAGAATGTTAATAACAATATTTAAAATCCTGTCAGCTTTAATAACTATTTATAATAACACTGATAACTCAGGCTTTCTTATTTTCCAAGCTTGCGCAACAACAGTGTTGCCATGCCAGCAGCACAGCCACCAGAAAACATAAAAATCCAACAATTTGAAAGTAAATGCAGTAAAATTACTTTTGATTTATACTGTGTTTTCTTTGGAGAAAAAAATGCATTAGGGCATATATATGCAATACTGCATAAGGAATACTGAAGGAGTAACTTCCCAGTGACATGGAAAGATGATTTCATGACTTAAAGTAATTCCAAAGCTGACTGAAGGACTGTGGGATGTTCCAGGTGAGCAGCCAATTTAGACAAGTGAAGTGTCACCGATTTTTGGGACCAACACAGCCTTACTTGTATCACTTTTTCCTTCCCTCAGTGTTGTGCAAGAGCATCATCCTGGCCCGTGCCAGTCCAGACATTCAGCTCATTGTGAAGCAGAGAATCACTCCGGAGGCTCATGGTTTGCTTCCCCACCCCAAATATTCCAATGAAAGTGTTCTGGAATTCACTACACATTTAACCAATTTTTGCTGGCCCAGTGCTAGCACACAAATAATTTAGAAAGCATCTGGTTCAACCACAAAGTTGAGCCTCCGAGGTCTTGCACAAGGGAGCACATTTAGGAGTGATATTTGGGAACTGCACAGCTCTGTGCCTTGTCAGTACTTGCTACCCATGGCAGTGTCTGCTGCAGCTTTATCTTGGGCAAGGAAAATTTCAAGACTACACTTATGCTCTACTCCCTACTTACAGCTTGCTTTACCTCCCCCCAACCCCACCCAGATGTGACACTGCCAGAGAGGAACAGCAGAGCTCCCAAGAATCACACCACCAGTCACTCAAACAGCTCAGTCTTAATATTAAGAAGTCAAACAGAAGCACTGCGTGCTTGTCCTCCCCATTGGCACTCCCAGCCCGCACAGGGCAGAGGGGACCCCAGGGTGCCAAGTGGATGCCTCTTCCACTGAACGCTTATGGAGTGATGGCAGCATTAGCATCTTCTGCACTCCGTGTCCTCAGGACCAATGTGCCTTTCACACAAAGCTTGGTCTCCGCAGCACCTGCCTTTCCTTGACCCAGAGACACAGCAGATTTTTAGAAGTGTTTTGTTTGCTTTAATGAGCAAAACAGCGAGAACATTTCATCTTGGTAGCTATACCCAAAAACTTCCTTAGTTATCCCTCACATCGGTTCTGCTGCTAATGTTGAAAATACAGCGCAGGGCAAGGCAAAGAAAGAAAAAAACCCTGAAAAAAACAAACAAAAAAATACCCCAAAACCCAAACCAGTGGACTGAAACACTCCTGCATGATGCCATCAGCTCCAAACCCACCGTCACATCCATGTGCACCCTCAGCCTGTCAAATCCGTGACGATTGCTGCTCGAGCATGCTTTGAAGGCTATGCCTAGTGCAGACCCTCAGATCACGGGAGCAGAGGCAGATGCAGCCACATTCTTGGCAGGTCTTCTCAGGGTCATCTTTGATATGGAGAAGTGCTTGGTATTGTTTTCTGCATTGATGTTTGCCCTTGGCACATGGAAGGCAACATCCTTATGTACGGCAGCCCCTTGGTCTGGCCTCACAGCTTGCAACTTGCTGCCTGGACAGTGCTGCTTCTTTGGAGGTCCCTCCGCAACATTGAAAGGGCTCCTCGGCTCTTCCTCAGTTGCCCATGAAGCAGCATGATCTGCACCCCATCTCCCCTCAGTGCACGCAAGCAACACATTTCATTTATTGTCACTTCCCTGGGAGGGTTCTCCTCTTGTCTGAAGGCTGCCCAGCTTCATGGGATACAGGGATATGAACTTCTTCCTGAGGAAGGATTAAGGTCACATTCCCCTTCAAGTCAAACCAAGGGCAAAGACTGCACAAAGGGAGACTGGACCTTTGCTCTCTGCCTAAACTTTTAGAGCCTCAAAAGGTAATTAATAGGGGCACTATTTTTAATGAAATGGGACCTCAGCGCCCTTATGTTTTTGATGATACAGGCCTTAATTCTTGTTTCATTATTTTCGTCACCGCGTTTCCTAAGCTAATGTCTGGTCCACATGCAGCATCCATGCCAAGAAGGGTAGGAGCCACAGTTCAGGAGATGCAGCCGGAGGTAAGGGAGCTCACACAGGCCAGCAATAGGTTGGTTTATGCAGGTTCAGAGCTTCAACTTGTGCTCCATAGAAGCCTGAGTAAAGATGAGGCAGCTCAGAGCAAAAGAGGTTAAAAAAAGCCACCGGGCTCTCACTCCAGCTTTGGAACAGCTGTGGGAAGGCAATCACCTGTCCCCACTGCAACCATCCACCATAAACGCTTTGAAGAACATGCCCTCCTTGGCTGCTATCATCACAATTTATTAGGGAAGAAATGCTGATACCAAGGAAGCCGAGCCTTCTCCACCCACTGCGAACATCTCCAGCAGCTTCCTCTCAGCTGTTAATGTCTCTTGAGGACAGCAGAGGAGGTAGGTGTATTCTTCATATGAAGCTGTGCATTATTTCATACAGCTCATATTTGTGCTTCGAAATTAAACGCTCTTTCTTGCATACAACTTTGAAGTTGTCATCTTTCCACGTTTCCCATGGCTGGGCTGCAAGCCCCTTTTCCAATGGCCCTGCTGCTTTGGTTGCACCTCATGTGGCTCCCCAAGCACGCAAACGCCCATCGGGGAGGCGATTTGGGAGTCTCCAGAGCTCCCAGCAGTTCCTCACACCATCGGACACAAGGGCAAAAGTGGTAAAAGAATCCCAAAACAACAGTTCATCATCATCAATCTCCTGGGGGGCTGCAGAAAATTCTCACCACCACTGCAACTGCAGGAGGTCCCATCTGCATGTCCCCATTCACAACTCTGCAGAGACACAGTGACACAAACGCAGGGATTTGATGTCAAGTGGCTGCACACTTCACCCTTCACACTCCTCCGCTGCTGACCTCCCCTCCCAGCCCGTGGGTCAAGCAGGCTCCTCCTGACCCTACAAAATGCTGTCAGGGGGCTCAATCCTCGACTTCACCTTCTTCTCCCCCCTCAACAGGGACCTCCACCCCATACCTATAGTTGACCTGCCCTCAGCAAGCCCCTGGGCACTTTGCTCTCAAAGGTGTCATGACCCTCGACCAGGCTGGGATCTAATCACATGTTAACTAATTAAGGGAACATCTCTGCAGCTTGAGAACTGCCCAGTTGCAGGTTCTCATCCTTTTTCAGTCACTCTGGGCTCTGGCTTGTATTTGTTCCTTTTTTCCACCCCTGACTGGGGCAGGAAATGTCACTGCTGGCAGCAATTTAACCCGGCTGATTTTAGTGCTTGTCGAGGGCCAAGTAGCAAGTGAGCGATTAGGGGATGGAGATATTTCCGTCTCCCAAAGGCAGGGGCAGGAAGGTCAGAGAGAAAGCACCACGTGTCAGCAGATGGCAGAGGGAAGCACTGGAGGCCCCCAGCCCCTTGCAGCCCACCTCAGATGCAGGACATCTCTAGCATCCTAGGTTTTCTTCTCAGACCTGCTGTTCAGGACAGATTTGGAGAATTTTCTACTTTTTTCATTCCAAAGGAGGGAATTTGAGGGGTGAAGACTTGAGCATCAAAACCATGGCATTTAAATGCAGTTTGCAAAAGTCTGTGCTTTCTCTCAAAACCATACAGCTTTCTCACTGTTGTGTGTTTGGGCAGCAGCACACAGCTTCTGCTTCTTCCAAGGTCAAATTCAAAGTTATTTCCTAGAATTCTGGCTCAGAAATCAAGCATACTCACAGCTTTTCAATATTTCCTCTTCCTTTCCCCCTTTACTTCCAAACTCATGCAAGAACAATGCCTTTTTAAATGCATCTCCCTAGTGAAGATGTAAAAATATATAGGATCATTAAAAAAACATCAAGACCATTCTACCATAAAGTGCTCTTTGCTCTCCTCAGAGCACCCCAGGAAAGTAAAAAGCAGCTGGGTCTTGCAGTAGTTTGTATTTCTCCTCCTGAAGATTTTCAATTAAGCATTTTTAACTTCCTTGTTACAAAACACATTAAAAGTAAAACTAATTTGCATTACTTTGGACATTTTTTCATAAAGAAGAATAGAAGATTTATCCCTCAAGTTAATCCCTGGTATAAGCAGTCATCCCACTATAACTCCTGAGTAAAAATAATAAGAAAGCAGAGTCAATAGAGTCATTATACAGAGCTCAGCAAAGCCAGGCTAATCTATATGTAATGTGGGATGCCCCAAAACACAACCACAAAGCAGCAGGCATAAACACATCAGCTTTTAAACTCACATACAGAATTTCCCATTGTGTCTTGCAGAAACGTGATGTTAAATTTCCACTGAATCAGATTAGAACTCACAATTAATAGAAGATTATTATTCCTTCTACTGCCGCAACTAAAGCTTAGGTGACCAGCAGCAGGGAGTTTTGCTGCTGCTTGGAAAAGTGTCTCTGTTGCACGATTTCCAGTGCAACTTGTGAAAGTGAAGTGGAAAGTGCAGTAACTGTGATCGTCCACGGTGTGTGAGCTATTTTTGCAGCTGAGTGCGTCTCTGGGTAACCTTCCACACTCGAGCAATTAATTCTAGGGTTGAAGGCAACTCTACACTCAAGGATCTTCAAAAGGGAAAGAGAAATCACGATGCCACCTTGGGTTCACGACTCTGATTCATAACAGATGCGGGGACTGTAGCCCTCGTGGTCCCGTGTCAAGTCTGGAGACGATTTGATGAATTCTGAGCAGATGGAGCATAAACACGATCCCTCACCCATGCACGTTTACTGCCTATCAAGTGATTGCACATTCCCGAAAACCATACTGGAGCTTAACAGACGGACCTCCCACCCAAATACTTAATCTGCTCTCTCCAGCACTGAAAACCCCATCCCCTGACCACAGTATCTGCCACACAGCCAGAAATAAGAGCCACCAAATCTGAAACCCCAACCAAAAGGTTGGCAGGCTTGGCCAGTGACCTGGCAGGGAGACACGATGCTTAGCCTCATCCAGCACCGACCCTCCCTCCCACATATTCTTCCCACCACAGGACAGTGTTCCCGAGGCTGAAGGATTTTGTGGTCTTATCCTCAACCAGCAGCATGCAGACATAACATGAGAGTCATCACTATTAAACGGGGAGTCAAAGTGCCCAAGGACCTAAACCTGCCCCTGCTAACTTACAACTTGCTCCTGGAGCCTGCATATTAGTATAGCAACTCTTCCCTTGTTAGTATTCTCTGCCCTATCGCACATATACAGGCTTATCACAGGCTGTTTTCCTCACTTCTCTTTGAGAAAAATTAACATGGAAACAATTTTTTTTTCTTTCTAGAGAGATAGAGTATTTTAATATTACCCCTGTAAAGTCAAAGCAATATGAATTATTATCTCACTTAAGGATGCTGCTTGTGCTGCCTCCAAAATTGCATTCTGCTTCTAAAAGTACCGGAACGGCTATTCTTTTATGGTTTACTACTTTTTTTTTCGTGGCACTTAGGGTGATTCAAACTACTGCCTGCCCTTTAAGCCTGGTGTTTCACTACTCTGTAAGCAGGCAGACAGAAAGTAAACCTCTCTGCCCGATTAAATCATTAGACTAAATCTTCTGTAGCCCACAGGAAATGAGCTGAGTTTTTTAAAATCACTAATATTTATTATCTTACACAATCACTTTAAAGGGATTATTGACTACACCTGTTCCCTGTACCATACAACTCAGACTAAAATTAAAGACAAATCTCGTGTCAAAAAAAAAAAAAAAAGAAAAAAAAATCACCTCACTTAAACCACTTCAAAGTGGTTTATAAGAAGAGGGAGGTAAACATTTAAGTGACCAACACATATCTATTTGATCAGAAAAAGAATTTACTTTATCATAAAAGTCTGAGCTGTAACTCATGCAGTGTGTGTGGCACAAAGTACAGCTGGCTCCTGCCCCGTGCCCATGGCTCCAGCTTACTGTTATCATAAAAGTACTGTTTGCTCATGCGAACAGCCTCTCCCCATGCCTGGGAGCAAGGAGCAAATCATCAGCTGCTCCATAATAGATGCCCACAGTATCCATGACTCGCTGTAATTTGAAGGCAATATTAAGAAGAAGATAGGGCCATTACACAAGCAAACATTGTTATTTCCACTGCAGAAGATATTTAATTTCCTGCTCATTGCTGTACCCTGGACAGGAGGACAGCATCAACCTGGGAAACATCCCTGCTGCTGGGATGCAGCACCGGATGGTGGTGTGCCCAGAACGTGACCAAGGGCACAGCCTACACAGATGGAGTGCAGTCCCACCTGTGCTCAACTACCACCAACACCTTTGGGTACCTAGTCAGGACAACAGGGAAAGATGCTACCCATCACAGGTCCACGGGACTTGGGAATTATCACAAGACAGAGCTCACCGCAGACACTTTGCTCACAACGTCCCTTGCGACGGCAAGGCCCTGCGCGAAGGTGCGGGCAGCCACAAATGCTCGTGTGACTTGTAGCTTGAGCTTCCTCGGCACATCCCCGAAAGGCTTCAGCTGCTCGGTGTACTTGCTAACGCACTCGAGGTACTCGTCCGTGAAGTGGTACTGGGGATTGACCAGCCGGAACATGCGCTCCAGTAAGCGTGCCCAGAACTCGTTGAGCATCTCCTCCAGGTTGACGTTGCCGCCCACATAGTACCGCTTCAGCTCCACGAAGAGGTCCTTGAACAGCTCTGAGTTCTGCATGTACAAACGGCCATATGTCCGCACAAACATGTCATTCAGCGACTTCTCAGCATTTTCGAGAAGTTCTTTGAAGAACTCTAGAAAAGAGGAAGAGAAGATGTGGTAAACACAGGCATTGGATTGTGTGTTCACACACTTCTACAACCATTGCAATTGCTTAACTGGAAAATTCAGCACAAGACCCTCATCCAAATGAAACGTAAGGTTAAAGGACTCCCAAAGATTTTCAAACAATTTCTGTATCTCAAAATTTTTTTATTACACTTCATAAAACACCCTCCACCAAACCTCTCTCCAGATCAAAAGACTTGCATGAATGAAGTCTCTTTTGATGCAAATCTGAATACCATGACAAAAGGGGGGGGAGGGGGGGAGCCAGTTTCTTATGTTACCATTCAGCCATCTTAAAAGTCGTCATTTCAAAGCACAAGAATATCAGAAAGCAGAAAGCAAAAAAGGTGGTCTTTTTCTTAAACAGGTATTTTGCACAAAAGGGTCTTTCTTTTCAGTTCTCATCAATTAACTTTCTGAAATGATCATAAACCAGCCTCAAAAATGAACAAATTTTAATAAATTCAAAGACAAACCCAAAAATCTACCTGTGGGTTCTTTCTCTCATCTTGCAAGTTTATCATCTCTCAGGGCAGAGCCTGTCTCTAATTACCTAAATGGTCATGATTACAGACAGGGCTTCAGATGTTTAGCAGTACAAAAAAAACCCCACGACAATTAAGCCAGAATCTGCTCAAAATCCAAATGCTAAACACTTGGCATAAGAATGACGAGATTTTTCAGATTACAAAGGACACACAGGGGCCCCTGGGTTTCATCACTTAAAAGCAAATCCCCATTTCAGCTCACCCTCCCAGAGCACCAGACAGCCTGGTGCTAGAGAGCGGCCACTGCTGAAGCACTGTCACCGTGTCTTGGCAGTGTCACACACATCTCCAACTCCAGTAACAAGCTGATCTGGCACATCAGATGCAACCGCCAGGTCAGTTTAAAGAACATCCCTTGCCAAGACAGCACCACTGAAGCCTTGGCATGTGGCTCTACGCAAAAACACAAAGTCTTTGCCTTGGAGACTCTGTGCAGATTATTTAAAAGATAGGGGAGGGGTCCATTAAGCCAAGTGCATCTGGGCAATTTTGGAACAAAACTCCACACTATGTGGCCTTGGGAAGGAGCTAAGGAGAGCAAGGGTAGGTGCCACTGGGACAAACCATCACATGCCGGTGGTGCTCACGCCAGGCTGCCACCCGTTTGCCCCAGCCCCAAGCGAGACACTGGGGCACAGGCGCAGCCTCTCCACCGCCACAGCACAGTCAAGAAGCATATTATTTTATGCATGCCATCAGCAATTGAGGATTCTGACCTCTGCTTTTCTGTGACTCATATTCAATAAATATTTTTTAATCAAACATGCCTCTGTGGGTTTTTTTAATCCTCAAAGGAGTAATGTTTAAAGCCAGAAGTTGTTAGAAGGGGGGGGTGGGGGGGTGGGCGCGATATTTTGGCCTAGTGTGAATTTAAACCTTGTTAAAACATATTAAAAGTATGCCTAAGTTCAGATTTTCGTCTTCAAAGTGCTCCAGTACAAACAAAGCCTAACACAGAAAACATCTTCTGGAAAAACTGAAACATTCTTCAAGTTCCTGACGAACAAAGTCATGGGGCTCAGTGCCTGACATGGCTGTATATAATGCAGCCTCTTAGGAGCACAAGAGAAATGATCCAGGGAAGAAGAGATTGATTTCAAACACCCAACACATCCTCTGTCCAATATCAGCAGGAACCTCCACTTTCGTTCCCATGACTGGCATTTCCTCTCCAGGAAGATTTTTTTCTGTTGAGTTTATACTATAGAGATTAGCTTGGTGTATATTAATTTCTAATTCACTTAATCATTTTGAAGGCTCACTTCCTTCCTTTGCTCAGACCTTTTAGCATCACAAATAAGTAGTTTATTTAAATACTTTTGTGCCAGGCACAAGAGCTGGCAGATGCATCAGCAAATTCTTCAGAAGAATTACATACTATATTGATGGGAAATCTGTTAAATAGTTCCAACCACCAGTCTAAAGGAACCAAAACCAGTGTTTTGAGCCAAGGAAGTTATCTCAAGTAATACATCCATATTACCATAACTGAGTTATTCTCCTGCCCAAACTCATTTTATTGGTTACACTCCAAAGTGGAAGTTGAATAAACCACATCCAGGCTTTACAGCCCTTCATCTCTTAGCAATTTTTCATGTGGGCTAGAACCAAGTGTGTTCATTAATTATCCTGAAAAGAAAAAAAGGCAACCTAATTAGCAGCATATACCTGCACACCTGCAGTCTTCCAGCCAGCAGCTTCTCCTTGCCCAAAAGGAAGGTAAATAAAAGAAACAAAAACTTCACAAGAAAACCAGCCACTTCTAAAACCCCAACACAACACCGCTGAAGGAGGCACCACTTACTAGCCAGCACTTCCATAGGCAGAAAACACCCATTTAGGTGCCACTTTCCAACTAAGAAGGGGAGGGGGACAGAGGAGGGGCTGTGTGTCTGTAGCACAGAGGCAGCACCCACCCTCCTGCCCAGTGAAGCTTCCCTGCCAGCATATGCCTGCATCCCCAAACTGTGCTGCATGGGATGCCCTGGTGACTGGCACCAACGGCTTAGCCCACGGGGGGCCTCACTGGCACCTCACAGCTCCTGGAGTGGGCATGGGGTTGGGAAAAGGTAGAGAGGAGGGGTGCTGAGCACGGCACCAGGGACAAGGAGCCACCCCGCACCAGCAAGCAGGGATAGACCCAGCAGTGGGATGTGCATGGCAACATCTTCCCCCATGCAATGCACAGCACTCAACTTGGGCAGCAGCAGCAGCAGCAATTAAATGAGATTATATATAGATAAGATTTACAGTATGCCAACAGCTCGAGTAAAACTTCATCCTCAGTTTCTGTCTTCCCATCAAGAAATCAGCTTGGGCACAGGAAGGAACATTAAGCTTTTCTCTGTGCAAACCATGGGCAAAGGCGTCTGCAATGAAGAGAAGAAAGCCCAAGAGTCCTTTTTATGGTTTAAATGCTAATCTGACTAGTAACTCCCTACATCTAATTAGATATTAATTCTCCCCTTCACAGAAACGAGCTGATTAGCAAACACCAACATAACCCAGCATTAACCTTGCCACCACAAGAAGAAAAATGGCAGCTTCCTCTCTTACGTCTTGACTGTTTGCTGGGTGAAATAAATGACCACCTTTCATTTGTATTAGAAGTTGACTTGTTCTCAAACAAAGCAAACACACAAAAGCCTTGGTTGCTTATTTTACAGCACTCTAAAAGCATGTTTTACAGCTGTGTCGCAAGCAATCTGTACTCATTAAATTATCACTCTGACAGGCTTCCTGTGAAAAGCTGTCAAACGCAAACGTTTTTCACAGACAACGAATCATACTTTGCCAGTACTCCCCAAGACACTGCTATCTAGAGAGATGGCAGGCTCTCTTTTCCCTCCAGTTATCTTGTTTAAACTCCCAGAACAAGGGCTGGCCCCTCTGTCCACAAACAGGCATAAAAGCACACACACCGACGGGAAAGGGCTTCACAAACTGACCTGCAGAAGCAGCACGTGGCTGGAAAGTTTCCCCGGTTCTCCCAGCTAAGAGCAGAGCACGGAGAGATGTCTGGGTTACACAGAGAGGACGGACCATAGAGAAGGTGCTGGACTAACATGGCTCAGCCAGCTCTGGTCCAACCTGATATGGGAGCAAGTCCACATTTTACTGCTTCAGCCCATCTCAGCTAAGCCCTGCTGATGAAAAGTCATCTTGTTGCTCAGGGTGATGCTCAGGAGGGTGAGTGCAGGGGCAAAGATACCAGCGCTGCCACCCACAGAGCCCAGCCAAGCTGTCCAGTGGGACCAGAGCTACAAAACCGTTCCTAACGTCAAGAAGAAAGTTTAAAATTTGTCTGTATTGCAAAATAAATCCTGTGGATGCTACGGACTTTGATGTTCAAAGGAAGATGACATTTCCAATGCAATTAACTTTTAGAGATAGAAGAGGCTGTAATCTGCAGTCAAGCAATCTACAGCTCTGGGCTCTGTTTACTCTTTTAACACATTAGAATTTCAGGTTAGAATTTAAATAGCCAACACTCAGGAAACCCTAGAGATGTCATAAAACTGTAAGAAAGACTGGATGTGACATATCTGGTATTTCTGCAATAAGAACCCTGGGTGGGAGTGGGTGGAATCTTTGCTTTTGAACAAACCCTTCCATAAAAGGGCACAGTGGGAAAAAAAACCATAGTTAGTTGGCAAATTCCTTTTTTGAGGTATTAAGATGTATTACCTGTTTGCAGCTTGAGGGCAGACCAGCCCTGCCAGTAACCCAGTGCAGGAGTGCACCACACCTCCCCAAGGTGCTTCCACATGACGTTAGCTTCCACTGCCAGAATAATTCAAAACAATTTTTCTTCCGAATTGCAGATACACGAGCTACTTGAAGAAATGCAACCGCTCCACCCACTGCGAGGCGCAGGGCAAATCCACCTCCAGATAACATAGCCACTTTGATTTTTGTACCCAATATTTTTTTGACCTTGGATTCATAGGTCTCATCTGAAAATACCCTTTTTTTTTAAGTAAGAAAGGGATGCAACATTTTCCTATTCCTCATGCTAACGTTTTCATGTGAAGAGTGAGATTTTCATACAAGAGGGCTTTTGATGAGGACAACCTGCTGCTGTAGGGCACAGTCCTACCTAAATCAAAGGCAGCTCCTGGAAATTAGATGAACACATCAAAGGGGCACATTCCCCTTCACCCACAGGCAGGTATGGCATTTCCCCAAGAACACTGGTGACAAAAGCAGCAGCAGCACAACTGCCTGGCCTGAGCTGCCTCCTGCCACCACCAGCACCCGCTGCCCCTCGGCAGCAGTGAAGCACTGGCATCCTCTGCCCCTCCAGCCATGCCCCAGGCAGGGAGCCCTCAGGATTGAACCCATAACCACAGTGCAAAGTTTTGCCTTGATTTTGCTGATCTTCAGGAACGAAACACATTTATTTCAGAGAATAATTTCACACCGAGAAGCACAGTGCTCCATGGCACCCCACTTGCCCCTCTTCCAACTGCAAAGTCAAACTGTAAGCGATCCGGAGCTCAGCACAAAAATAGCAAACATTACCTGCAGTGCAAAAAAAAGGCTGCAAGTCTTATCCAAGAGCTCAGCAAGGCTGTTGAGCCAACATGCGCTCTACAGATGCCCATCTGTTGGCCATGTTCAGGTGTGCTGGTGTCCTTCCAAACGGAGACCAGAGCTACCACGCACATTTCTGCTCCCAAAGGCTACCAGACATGTTACATTTCCCATGCACCAGGTTTGCTTAAGTTTAGAGCTGAGTTTTCAACTGGCCTAAATTTGGAAACCTCAAACAGAACAACTAGGCAAACAGATACCAGGTAGACATGCAATTACTTGACACACCTTAAAAACCAAATAAAACCCGGCTCAAGCATGCAGAGGGAACATGATGAATTTTTATGGACACAATTAATTAGTTTCAGATAATTTGCCACCTAGCTTTTTGGGTATACCCTTAATACGTTGTCCAGATTATTATTAAGGACTGTTTTACCAAAACCTTTAATTTGCTTGTCTGTATAGACAATTATGCTTTCTAGTATGTACAGGAGAACACTGCCACAAAGACATTAATTATATTTTCTTGTAAAATGGTTTACTCATAAAACGTCCACAGCAAGATGGATTCCTAGACGAATGCTCTTGCCCAAGCCATGGCCCCAAAGGCTGTGCTGCAGAGGGGCCGGCACCAGCCCAGTGCCTTCACAGAGGTGCATCTGCAGATGCAAATTCCACCCTGCAGCTGCTCCTACCATGCAAAGCAAAATTCAATCCAGACAGATAAAAGGAATTTGGAGGAAAAAGACAAATTTTCACAGCTCTCATTTGTAGCCACACCACCTACTCCAAAGGAAAGAGAGATATTTTTTTTCTAAATGTGCCTCACGATTTTTAATATGCCTTCACTTCCTTTATTGCATATACCGCATTTGTAATTTCCACCAGGGAAAAACAAACCATAGCTTAACAACCTTTTTCCAGAAGTGTTGAGAAACTGATGAATACATAGTGCTAACACATTTATTGAATATGAACTCAGGAAGGGCAGGGCAAATCCACAAGCTGTTTCTCTGTCCTGTTTTCAAACATATGTTAGCACTTACTGACATGGGAAGAACTCTTCCACAGAGTTTGAAATAGTACAGGCTTAAATCATGGCAGTGTCACAGCAACAGCACCGACATGTAAACCTTGGAGAGCTAGGAGAGACAACAACATCTCCTCAAACTCTGCTTGATTAATAAAAGGTTTCACAACAATAACAATTGGGCTGCAGCCTCACAGGGGGGGGAAAAACCAGAACCCAGGATTTCTACAACTTCTTGTTTCTGGAGGGCCCATGAGCATGATCTCCATCTGTACCCTGGGGCTGGCAGAACCCCAGAAGAGCAGGGCAGAATGTAACACAGCACAAGATCACCACCATCACACAGAGACCAAGCTTGTTAGAAGAATAAGAAGCCATGAAGGAGGAGGAAAAACAGCAGAGACTGTAGTCTTTGATTCAAGAAGCCAATAGCAGTGCACTGCATTCTGCTGCATCTAGCAGCCACCCCACAAATTAGGAAAGCAGCGACAACAGAAATGCTCTTGGTCCCCTCTTGGTCCATCCTGCTCTCCAGCATCCCACATAGCAGGACAAGGCAGACTTTGCAGCCTCCTCATCTTTATTTCCAGGGACCGCCACTGCTCATGCATCCTGTTCTGGATCAGCTATAGCAGGTTCCTCCCACTGTTCCCACGCTGCCTCCTCTCCGAGCAGCAGATCCTTCATTCTGAGCTCTTCCATCCTCCTCTTAATGACCACAACTCAACAGCAGTCTTCCCCAACACACCTCCCTTGCTGCCGCTTCTTTTCCCTCCATTTGCTTCCTCCATAGCCCCCCACATCTAATTTCCACTGCACCCATTCCTCAATCCCAGCTGACCTTTCAAACACATCTACTACTGCTCAGCTGCTTTAGCCTGCTGACCTACGTCCATTTGGTACCAACACACCGACTTCCCACACCAAACAGCCAACACCACCTGCAAAATCTAGAAGCGAGCTCCTTTCAGGTTGCCTCCCACATACCCCCGATTCAGAGGGGCTTTCTGGGACACTCACCAAGGTATTTCACATACAGGTATTTCTCCAAGCCTCCCTTCCTATTGCTGTTGAAGAGCTTGAGGAGGACCCGTGCTGCTGAACAGTGGGGATGGTTTTCTCATTCCTGTTACCTCAGTTCCCCTCATCTCACTATATTTGCAAAGAGAGCTCTTCCAGTTAGGGCCACCTCTCTTATTTGTTCATCCAGCATGCACATGGCTGGATGCTAAGACATTACAGCATATTTAACACTAACGAAATAGTTCTAGCTCTGCACCAATCTAATATCTTATCCCGAAGCCCACCACAAGACCTCAAAATGCCACCAACTCAACCAGCATTCAGGGGAGCAGCCTGCAGGACTATGCAAGCACACCAAACCCACACATAGGCTAGGTGGCTCTTTGTGCAGGAAGGAGGAAAAAAGAGAGTTAATTTTAAACAGACAAACAATAGCTCATTGACCGGTTGACAGCAATTAGTAACCAGAGGGCACCAGGCACATTTCCTGTAGCCAAGTATAAAGGTCTTTGCTTTTGGAATAAAACCAAAAGGGTAACAGCAGTTTACCTGTGATCTTAACAGCAGAACTGCTGTTCTGATGGTAGAAGACTGATCCCTCCAACCTCATACACAAAGTGGTTTTGCGCACTGCTGAGGTCTTTGCTCACTTACAAAATCTAGTCTCCCTCTCTACCCCAAACCTACAGGGCAGGAGCCTCCCCCACTTTGAGATCGCCTTCTTCTGAGATAACTTGACCTCAGGATCTTTCTGAGCCTCCCAAAACAGAGGTTTGGTCCCCACGACTGTCAGACAAGCATCACCCTTCTCAACGAGCAAGACTAAAAACCACAGTGGTCTACGGACCTCCTTAAAAATCTCCAGATGGAGAGGAGCCAGTTAAGTGCAAACAAATAAACAAACTTCCACTGCAGAGACAGCAGACAATTTGTTTCATTATTGTTGTAGTGAGTGAGAAAGCACAAACAAAAGCCCACAAGTGGCATTTTCTAAAGGAAGCGTGTTGGTGTGGTTGCTCCCTCCAGCTTCTCCGAGATCACTCCATCCCTACACCTCTGGTAAGCACAGGTCTGAAAACAAGTCTGAAGGACTGGCTCTCAGCAACTGCTGCTTCTGCAAAACTTAAAGGATCTTCCCACTGTTTTCTGCCCTGGTTAGTATGAGGTTTGGTGCCATCCCTTTCCAGAGAGGAAAGGACAAGGCTGTGCCTTTATATCTAGACATGAGTGGCAACGGATAGACAAAACCACTCTATTATTTGTACGTTAACGATGCAGTCATCAGCGTACCTGCCAGGGGATGGGTTGTAATGGCAAGAGCTCTCTCCACCACACACAGATTTATTCAGAAGCACGAACACCACGCACCTCTGGCACAGTAGGCATCAAAGGTCCACCAGGTCTCTCCTCTCGGCGCTCCTGCTGTGCCACAATACCAGGAGCAGCCTCCTGCAGAGATGAATGTGCTGGCAGCCAGGACTAAGCCCACAGTCCTGGGTGCCGTGGACATGGAGCAGGGGGGAGGACTGGCACACGAGCAGGATGAGGCATCAGGTCTCTGCTCTTGCAGGCAGTCTCCAAGAAAAGAGTTAATGCAAGATGAAGGTCCCCAAAGGGCAGTTATTTCAGTAAGGCAGAGAGCCCCTCTGGTCTGCCAGATTCTAACTATAGGAGCAGTAGGCTGGGCACCTGTGAGGCTTGTCTTTCACTGTTTGCATCCGCACTGCCTGGAGCAGCAGAGGGGAGACCACCAAAAGCTTTCCCTTGTCCCTTTGTCTCATTCCCAGTTATTAACACTTCCCAGCCATTCATCCTACTGTCCCAGCACACCTCCCCGCAAACTCCTACCTGGAGACAGCAGCTGGAAGCCAGGGGTTACCAATTCAGACATGACATTCCAGGGCATTTTTTCCCTAGTTTCAGAATAGTTTGGAAGGCATTTAGCCAATGCCCCTCCCTGACTAGTCACACGGACTCAGCCACAGCCTGTTACTGGAATTAATTCATGCACCCAGGAGTAACACAGAAGATCAAGGCCACCCCATGATGCTTCAAAGCAGCACAGTACAACTGCACTTTACACCTGAGGCTACTCTGCCCAACATAAACACGGAACTCACAAACAGGGGTCCCTCTCCAGCCCCTCTGCCTGGTCCCCATGCAGCAGAGGGGTGGACACACCACAGTTATGGGGACCCCTGGCAAGCTCCTGCTGCTTGGATTTGGTTTCATTCCACTCATTACCCCAAAGGGGGGTTGTTTTACACTCCTGTCTTTGTTTTATCTTAAATGCTAATGGAAAAGTCAGGAGGAGCAGACCAGAAACAGGACTCTGGGCATTTAATAGTTTCCCAGATGCTTGCTTGGGTTGTACCATTTGTAAAAATCTGTTGCTTGGGTGCTGGGAACACCAAACCTACTGCCAGCCCAGCCCACAAACAGACCACCTCACATCGGAGAGTTCATCTCTTACATCATTCCCACACAACAAGAGTTGCAGAAGCTTGCTTGCCTCCCCTAAATCCAGACCAAGCAGAAAGGACAAGACTTGGTTTAAGTGCAACAGCAAAAGCACTTGTCAAATGCAGGGACAGGAGAATAAGCATCCACTTGCTGGACTCGGCCCCACAGGGCAGAGGCTCAGCAGCCACTCTGCTCACAGGGGTTTGGGGCTCTGTCCTCCCCAATCCCTCTGCAACCAGCCTACAAAAAAACTATTTTTCCCTTCAGAAAAGGCCTAGCACAACAGCTAGGTCTTCTGGGAGATTCAGGAGGCATCTTTAATAAGAAAAAAAACCCTAAGAACATCTTCCGTAGAAAGCAACAGAACAGCAGAAATGCTCAAGAAGAGTTATGGGCTATGTCCTGTCCCTGCTCCAATTCCTCAAAACAGCTGAACAATTTCCCCAAAGCACTGCTTGGCTAGCACAGACCCCAGTGTGGAAAACTTCAGCCTGAAAGGGCAAAAGAGTGAAAGTTTGAGTTTAATGAATGGGACCAAGCATTTATGCAGTCTTAATGTCACCATTAATCCTATTAATGCTATTAATCCCTGGGAGAGGGAAGGGGAGAGCACTAACTGCTGAAGATGAGACAAGGCAAAAGAAATTTTAAAGGGGGAAGGAAAAAAAAAAAAGAAAAGAAAAAAAAAAGGAAAGGCTTAGCTGCCATAGCTGCTTCTGTGGCATGAGATGTCACAGTCACACAGCTTTGTGGCTTTCCCATGGCTGTCATTGTCAGAGGGAGATGCTTACATAGTCAGAGAATCTCACCTGCTAGTTTCTAAACGCAGCCCATACACATATCTGAAATCAGGTATGCCAGAGAAACCAGCAAATTTTCACTGCTAAAAACATTAGCAATGGGGAATCCAACAACTCCCAAAGTATTTTTTATTTTATCAAAAAGGCATTTCCCTTACTCCTGAAAATATATATCTTACTGCTACACTGGGATCAGACTAGTGGTTTAAATCACAACAGGAGACCCCCAGGAACATACATAGCTATACCGTAAGCAAATATTTAGACAGGATATATACATTATGGGACTCCAAAGTTCCAGTTTTCTCCCAGTGTCTGCAAACCAAACAAATGCAGGAGGATCTGACGCTGTTGCATTACGCATTAGGAGCCAAAATTACTTCTGGTCAGCCCTTTGGGGACGGATAATCAGCAGCTTGTTCCATGCTCCCGATTAAGAGGAGATAATCCATTTCTGTACGGCTTTGGTGTCAGATCAGAGCAATTCTGGCAACGGTTCCAACAGCACACAGTGCTCCAGCAACAGCTGATGCAAACGCTCCAAAAGCCACAGGGCATCACAGCCTCCATCCAAAGGACATGCCGCCTTTTTGACTATCCTTTTGCAGCAGCAACTGCTGCAAAGGTCAAGCACATAACGGAGGCAGCATGGGTTTGCTTCTCCTCTAGGACTGGAATGTCAAGGCTAAGAGATTAGCAGCCAGAGAACCCATAAAGATTCCCAAAATGCTGGAAGACACAGTTTGCTGCTTGAGCTGCATCCTGGAGTAGCCTTTCGCAGCATGGGCATGTGTCACCCTGCAAGAAGAATGTTCATCCCACTTTCTGGGAGGCCAGTTAAGCAAAGTAAATTTGGTCTCTGCAGTATCTTACCTGCTCAGTCCCCCTACACAGCTGTAGCACAGAGGATTTCTTGTTAAACAGAGGAAGGTGCACAGCTCATGAATAGCTTTGGCTACTAGTAATGAGGCAGCCCCAAAGAGCTGCAAACGCTAAAATCAGAGCATGGGCCCATGCACAGGAAAAGCTCTGGAGGGGATCACGTGCTTTTCCAATCTCATCCCTAGAGGTCAGGACAAATATATGGGTCTTGATTGTCTCTCCTTCCTGTAGTTTGGGCACATCACATCAAAAAGTGTGGGAAGAATTACTTTGGACAAGAAGTCGTCAAACATGCAAGGCAGAACTGACCAGCTGATCCGATGACCAAACACCAGGACCAAAGGAAGGGAACACCACACCACAGGCAGCTGATCACTCAACAGCAGGCTCTTGACCAAATGAAACTACCACGGCAGTCTAGGGCACAGCACTCCAAAATGTTTGCAGAAGAGTCTGAGGACCTCAGAGGGGAGACTCCTCAACGAGCCCCAGCCACCAACAGGAGTGCTGCTGAAGATGTGCCTTAGGCCTCCAGGTGGCTGGGCTGGAGAGAGAGAGGCAGTCACTATTAAAAAAATTCCAAGAGGTAAATGATGGACGACAATAATCAGTTAATCTCTGCTTCCACCCCAGGTAAGATTAAAGAATCCCTAAATTAGCTTTGTCTGCAGCAAATGAAGATTTAGATCTGCTATTAGCAAACGCTCAGAGACAGGGCCATTAGGCTTTGGTACAAGCTGAGGAGGTTATGAATTCTCCTTCATTAGTTTTGTGCAGGGCAGAGAAACACCCTTCGGGGACAGGCTGGGCATAGTAAATCCAGCTTCTAGGAACAGTATCGCACCATCCCCTTCCAGAGTTGCCTGTCAAGGACTCCCAGGGCTAAGACCAGGATGAGACCAGCACAGGGCATGCTGCGAGGGGCTGGTGGAAAAGCCATGCAGCACAAATTAACTAGCTCATACAGGGCTCCCTAGCAAAGCTCACCCATTTTGAAGCCTTGTGCTTTGACAGCTATACAGCTCAGCTTAGCTTAATGTCCCCCTACCATCATGCAGCCCTGCAGCCATCTCTCACCCTACAAACGGGCAGACACACCTAGCAGTATGTCTGCACCACGTAAGGGATGCTAATACAGCGAACCATGCATGCTCTTTGTTTCAACACAGCATTTCAAAAAGCCTCATCGTTCATTTAAGGTGAAGTAGATGCTGCTCATCTAGTCTCTTTGAAAGAGCTTATCTATGGGCTGGATTTCATTAAGTGTCTTGTTCTGCATTTAATAAGCTTGCAAGTCCAGACACTTCTGTTCTCTCTCTATCGCTCCTTTGGTGTACCAGCAGGTAGAGACAACAGAGGTTAAGAGAGAAATATTTAGCTAGCAGATTTAGATGCTATCAAGATGATTGCGTAATTCCTCTTTGACTCATTGCAATTTCATACCCAGGGACTTCTTCGCTCACCCTAGTGCTAATCTGTTTTGAAAGAAAGGGGCTGCAATAGTGTAGAGGAGGCCCTGGGAGGTTCAAGGCACAGACTTCAGGATGTTAGTAGAAAATCCATGTCAAACCAATGACCGAACAAGGGAAAGAAAGGTCCAGAGGAGCTGTGCAGTGGAATTGTCCTCTACTACCAGACAGCGATGATGACCTATGAGCAGAACAGTCTCAGCAATCTAGTCCACCTGACTCTTCAGATATTTCCATGTGCAACCAGGTGTTGCCTCATTACTCCAGCCAACAAGGACACACAGGCAGGAGCCTGATACTCTGCTCCTCCCCTCCTGGGATGCCCAGGCACAGGGGCTGCAGTGACTGGGAGCCCTGCAGTGCCTGCAGCACCCTGCAGGAACGGTCACAACCAAGAACTCAGCAGCAAAACTGAGACACACCGCTCAGACCTCATAAGGGTGCTGTGTCTGATGCCTGGGCATCAACTTCAACTCTTTGCAAGAGGCACTGCCAAAAGAAAGGCACCCGGCCGCAAGGTGGGTAATGCTGGGAAGGGGTGTGCCAGCTACCTCTGGAGGGAGATTCTTCCTGCAGCTTCCGTGAACTTGGCATGCCCTGCAGAGGCCCAGTCTGATGGGACACCGCTGCAGATCCCAAGGCAATTCTGAGACCAGTCATTTGCCTATCAGACAGCGTCACTCGAGCGACAGGAACTCAGCCAAGACTTTGTTCATTTTGCTTCTGATCCTGCATCACACTTGAACCCTCAGCCTCTGATAAACCACCTCTATCTGCTGTACTGCTTAGCTCCAAAGGCTAAGTGAGATAGATACAAATCCTGTTGGTTCACAACACACTGGGAAAGATCAGCATTTTTGTGGATCAGGGCTGCAAGATGCGCATATTACCGTTACACGTGCTGCAGGGACGTACCAACAAAACTAACTGCAATCTTACATTAAGAGCAGAATTTTTTTTTTTCAAATGATTAATCAGAAAGGAAGATCTCTCTCTTTGGGAAACACACAGGCATAATCAGCAGATAGTTCTCTCTCACGGGATTGCAAAACAAGGCATGCTCTGCCCCCTGAGCCATGAACCATGAACTTTCCCAGCAAAGGGGGAGGCACAGCAGAATAACTACATAAAGAACAACAGGATGGGTGGTGTTTTTTGTTTGTTTGTTTGTTTTTTACATTTTATCCCAAGGAGAACAAGTTCAAGGTCTCTGCACTTACCATCAAACTTTTTGTATCGGGAACTAAACATGGTTTGTAGGTGATTGCTAAGCTCTACGACAGCGTTTCTGAAGTCGTGTTTACTCTGCTGGCTGTACTTCTCCTCCATTTCTTGAGAGCAGCATGTGTAGTCTTGAGAGCAGACTTTCAAGTGGTCACCTGAAAAGCAGTGAAGAAAACACCCCGAGTTAAAAAGGCCTCTCTATGCAAAGGCAAATAGGTCAGCTTACAAGGCAGGGGGCACGAGGACCCGCAGCCCCCTATCCTCCCAAGGGGACACAGCACACTTCCTCCCCCCTGCCACTGCAATTGATGGACCAGGCATATCAAAACTCGATTCTGTAGAGGAATTTCATAGCCACACATGCAAATACCATGCGTTGTCTTTCTGCAACAACATTATAAAGTGTCCTCTTACTTATTCGGTTAATAAACAAAACAAACATATCTTGCTCAGTATCATTTAAGAATGAGCAAATTGACCTGTATATACTATGATATCTTCTATGAAGTTTCTGCTGAGTATTTTAATTACTTCTAATTCATTCAGTGAATACACAACATAGTATCAATGGCAATGGTCCTTTTTGTACAAATAAATCCTTTTTTCTTCACAACCTGCCCCCCAGTTACCGCAGGAGCAATAATCTCTCTCAGAAGCACAGTTATCACTGATACTAAAATATACTTGTTTTATGTAATGGCTTATGAAAAAGCTTTATATTTCCCAGCTCCTACATTTACAGTTTTTTGTCATCATCCTGGGTGAAACTGGTGGATGTTTTTGGAGAATTCAAACAGACTTTTCTGCCTTCACAAATAATTCTCTCCTAAGGGTCACCTCGCAAACTGGTTTGGTCAGAGAATCATAAAGTGCTTCAGTATCTACCACAGCTCCACTTCAAAACTTCACAATTTGAATACAGGGTCTGGCCCCACATAATTCGCTTATTAGAGCCTCTTGCTGCAGTGCGGGATGAAGCTGTCCTCTTCTAGCACCACCAATAAAATGCTGCTGTCAAGTATTGTGGACCAAGATAAACTCTGTGTAGCAAACCTCAAGCTCCAACTTCTCTGACATGCCCCACAAGGCAGCACTGTCACAGGCAGGTGGGCTAATGATAAAGTGGTTCAAAATTTGGGCAAATTGTGCAAATCTTTGTCAACGCTGAAGATATGATCAAAACAAGCAGTCAGGATGAGAAACTCATCCTTTCAAGTCAGATGGTATTTTAAAAGACACAGCTTACAAGTAAGCTGCTGCCTTCTCTCCCATTTCACACCCTGCTGCCAAACCGTACCCTGCATCCCAAGGAAGCAGATGGAGAAGCGAAGGCTCATCCCTACCTGCTTATATCCTGGAAGTCACCAACAACCTTTAACTACCACCAAGGTTCAGAGACTCACTACCAGAGTGCAAAGGACTTGTCAGCCCCTGCACAGAAAATAACATCTTCACGACAGGCCGCGAACCATGCACTTACTGAAGAACCATCCTACCTGCTAGAGAATCAAAAGTGGGTTCAGAGAAACAAAAACAGATTCTGCACAGTGCAAACCAAAGCCTGCCCGTGACTAACACAAGCAGCTGCTGCTCTGTCTGCCCTGCACAAGATCTTGTAACATCATTTGCCCAGCTATTGAACCTTTGCATCACTTTGCATGACTTTATAGCCCAGAAATGTTCTATCTCTCCTTTCAGACACTTAAGGACCATTTTAAAATAAGATACAAATATTTTTTTATATATAGATACAGATATATATAGAGATAATTCCTAAGCACCCCTCCCCCTAAATCTAGTTTCCTTTTGTGCTACAGGGTTTGTTTGTTTTCCCTAGCATTACAGAGCGACCTTGACCGACAGATAATTCTGCCACAGCTGATTTATTGCACAAGACCATCCGCTGCTCTTCAATTACGGAAAGCTCGAAGTCTGTTATGGGAAGTGGCACTGGTCAGGCACAGCCTTCAGAAAACACAGACAAATCTCGCTATCTTCTTACAGATACATTTTTTCTTTCATGGACTTTGTTTCTTTCAGTCTCAGAGGAGCACCTCCAGCAGCAAATACACGGCACTAAGTGGCACAGCACAGAGGGATGCAGCTCTGTTTAGCTTGCTAACTCATTTAGAAGACTCACACCCATGATTTTCAAATCCTGCCCACCAATCCATCCCAGAGCATGCCTGGGTACTCCTCTATAAGCCTGCCTTACTAGAAAGCATTAAATAAAAAAAAAGTGCCCGAGCACCACCACTTTATTCCACTTGGAATCTTTTTGCTTCAGTTCGAATACAGGACTATGGCTCTTTGACACAACGGGAAACAAACAGCAGCAAAGCAATAATTAGAGCTCAAGTGACAGCTAGTTTCAAGGTGTCAAAATAATTTAGTTGCAAAACTCTTGTATGGGAGGGAGTATGTTGGAAATATTTCACCTGAAACCTACTTCATGATTTCAGTACCATTTCCACAATGCATGCCTGCCTTTGGTTGTCACAATTTACATACTTCCCATTCTTTTGTACTGGAGTGGTAAGCCTCTACCCTACTTGGCACATTCAAACCTACTGATAGTTGGATTTCTTTTCCTAGTTACACTTTGCAGATACTTCTGAAGTTGTCCACAGATGCCCTGGGATCCCTGAAACTGTGGTTTTAACAACTACTCTGATTTATTTATGATAAACAAATAAAACCCCACAATATTTCACAAATACAAGTTAACAGTTTTGTATCTATTTATCCTATTAAACTAAAGTTACCATCCCACCTAATGTTACAGAGCAAAGCCATTTTTCTTTGATGCCTCTCATCCCAGATTTGCATGGTGCCTCCCCAGGACATACATGCAAAGCCAAGCAAGGAGAACTCTACTGATAGTAAATCAATCTTGCACAGATTCCATTTGGTTGATCATTAAGAAATTACACTCCAAAATGTAACTCAGACATTCAAAAATGAATGACCAAGCAATCTAATTATGGAAGATATTTCTCAGTCTTGTCAGCACTATGTGGTCTTGGCTTGTGATCAAGAATTATATCTATCTGTCTGGAGCTGAGGAGCTCTGGCTACTCAGTGCTAATCGTAGGAGGATGCACTGTGTTACTCAATGTTAAAAAACAGAAAGTTTAGGGCTGTGGGCTGCATTTCTTGCAGTTTTATTACACCACAGTGGGAGATACCAATGGAGAGTCACTGAAAGACACTGGGGGCCCCAGTTTTCCCACAGGAAGGGTTGTCTTTGGCACCTACACATCCCTGAGAAGATACCCTTGCTTGAGCAAAGAAACATGCACTGACATAATTTGCAAGAAACCTGATGTCTAGCCTTCATTTTAATATCGGCCAGCAAAGCTGATCTGTTCAGCATCCATCCACAGGACTCATTCCGTGCCCGAGTCTGCAGGGAGAACAATGCAACAGTCCAGCATCCCATTGCCTGCTCAGGTGATGGATCCATCACACGCCCTTCAAAGAGCGGTTTTAGCATTGGGAACTGCTTACACCTCCACAGACAGACCCCGAAGCATGGCACTGTCAGACAACAGCTTCAAAACACAACAGTGCTACAGCCATGGTATGCAGAGGAATTAAAATGATGAAGCTTGGAAAGCAGCTGTTGCCAGTGGTCCACGTGAGCACAGACCAGTTATGCATGCAGAGAACACCAACCTAAAGCCGAGACCAAAGACAACACTCTTCATCTTTCCAACTGGCAGCTAACTCCTCCAAGGGAAAAAAAAAAAAGAGTGAAAAATACAAGCATTTAGGCCTACTTAAACAGAGATCTAATGTTTATGTATATTATGTAAAGAACACTCATGGTGTGCGCTCACTGTCAAGGACACATTCGGCAATAATTATTTCCCAAGTTAAAACTCATCAAACAATGCCCATACAAGGCAACTCTTCATCTACTGTTGAGTGTTAAAGACTCGGCAGCTTTTCTAATTTATCACCATGTGAGCACTGCAAAAATATAACTCTGCCACAGCTTCCTTTCAAGTTAGGCTTTTTATTGAATTGTTTGGCAGGGTGTGCAATCATCACATCGGGGGCTGCATGGCAAAAAGAGCTTAAGTAGCAGAGAATAACTCCAAATAAATATCTACCGCATATGCACACCATCACTGCAGCTTGTCATGCATTTACAGCAGATCTTTCCCATGGCCTGTTGCAGCAAGACTTTTTCTCTATTTTATATTGCATATGAATACAGAGGGAGAAATGAGGGACCAAAATTATGAAAGAAGCTTGCTCCTTGGCTAGTTAACAGCACACCTCTGGCGAACGGAGGCGGTGGTTTAAAGATAGAAATGCAATGGCACACGATGTTACCATCTGCACATGCAAGGAAATGTGCTCAGAAAGGTAATCTTGCAAACTTATGATTTAAGCCATTACAGAAACACCACATTTAGCAGACTCCAAGCACACAGAGTTTCTTCCAAACAAGTAACTATTTTGCAGTTTTCATCGAATGAGTAAGTGTGCAGCGCAAACTCTGGGGCTCCATGATCTTGAAAAGCAGTTCCCTTCACCAAACCATTTTCCAAGAACTTTTAAAAAATGTTGTTTCTGGATGTCTAACATGCCTTCGCAGCTTGCTTCTCCTCACCTTGATCAAGTTCATACTTTAAGTATAGCTATCAGCAAAACTAGCTAAAGTTTCAGGAGTGGTTTGCTGGGAGACAGGGGAGGTTATTTCTTTAAAAGACTCCCATACGCAGCCTAACCCTTCATTGCAGCTCAGTAAACAAGCCAAATCAGTTTACAACCTGAGATGTTACTTTTGGGCTCTGCTCCCATATGAGAAAACAGGCTGGGGCAAGGGGGACCGGTTGAGGAGCCAACCGGGAGATGAACACTGCTGGAGGACCAGTAGGCAGGGCTACCATTTCAGCCTCATGTTCTGCCTCTTCCCTCTAGCACACATGGGCTTGTGTCATCTTTAAAAGAGTTTTATGACTTCCTCTGAACCAACTACCAAAGGGATCCTGGACTGTAATGTCAGGCTCTAATCCGATTTCACACTAGACTTGCCATCTAATTATCACAGAATATTAGGCTTCCACCCATCATATATAATTGACATGCTACTGAGGCTTTACAAAAACCCCAACAAAGATGACAAGAAACACTAGCATCACCCCTGAGCACGGCTCTGCTGCTCCAGCCCCACATTAACAAGGGGCAAGAAGAAAGAAAAGCGTGAGCTTGCAATCAACTCCAGCGGAGTCATTGAGACAGACAAGGCTGCTGAACCATCCACCCAATCCGATCACTTTTAATTGTACCAAATATACCAAAATCTGCCCAGTTTTCCTGGCTACAAAATGAGCCAGGGATGCTCGGCACCTCCGGGAATGGACCATGATCTCTTGCTCATCTGCATCAGTGCCGCAACTTCTACAGGCTATCGGCACAACCACACACCCCACAGCCACCACTGTCCCAGCCCTGCAAGGCAAGGCTGGGTCACTCAAATCACTGCTTATGCTGCTTTTAGATATCTGCTATCAAAGAGCACTACTAAAATGCAGATAGCACCTTGGCATATAAGTATTTCCAGGTGAAAGGACACTAGGCTGCAAACACCAAAGGGAAGAAAAAAATCCTGCTCAGAGGTACACTGCAAACTCAAAGTGACCCTACAGCCTCCTCCCCAGCTGTCACACACGCACACTGCTTGAAGGCATGCTTTTTACCTAGCATAAACAGCAAACTTTAATTTTTAGTTGATGACTCTCATCGGAGTATTCCTTTTTCACCTGGTGGTCAGTCTTCCGCACTTGCTTTAAAGCTGTGCTGTTGTGGGACTTGTTTATTTTATGGGGAGAATACTCCTGTGGAGACAGTCACGTGCCAGCAAGGAGAGAGATAAAACAGCACTGAGGTCCTGCATCCACGAACGGCAGCAGAGTTAGAAATTTCTAAGCTCACATCCTGCAAACACAGCACTGCTGGTACCCTATGGTTGGAGTGTGTCAAACTGGGGTGCGACATTTGGAAGTTGTATTTCCCTCAGTGCTCCCAAGCACACGGTGCTATTTCCAGCCCAAACCACTATTCCAATTGCACACTTTGTGGAGAAGTGCTTTGAGCAGCATCCTTCCCACATCTATCACCATCAGACACAACGTAACATATCCCATTTCCAGTACAAATCATTTCCCATCCTAAAGGCCACCACCATGCAACCAGTCAGCTTCCCCTTCTCAAACACATTTCCAATTGCCATTGGGATCTCAAACCCAAAAAGCACCAGAAAAGAGTGAGCACCCCATGTACCCATACCCAGGTCCTTGCTGTGGAGGTCAGCAGCCAGCATTGCCTTCTAGCCGGGCACAGGGGCACCAGCTACAGAAGCCCTGGCCCTGAATTCAACCATCATGGATACCTGTCCCCACTCGCACCCCTTTCTTCCAACTGCCCAGGATTTTTTAGGCCAGAAAACATCCTCATGTGCAGTTGGCTCCCAAAGCTAACTGGTAGGGTTATGGAAATAGTGCAATTCGGCAGCATGTGCCAGTGTGCAGCATATTTAACATCCCACTCAATTAGCAACCGTTTCATATAAATGGTTTATTTGCCTTATTAATGTTAAAGCCACTTGTTTCCCCTGCGCTTCCACTTAGGTTATTAATCAATGTGCATTTTGGTTTTCTGCTGATTACTCTAATGGCGCAGAAGAATTCCTCAGACTCACAGGGAAAGTTTATAATATTGAAATGATTTTTTTTTTTTTTTTTTGCAAACTTGTCAGGCAGTCAAAATACACTCTTTGATACGCAAACCAAAGCCCTTTCACCTACGCTTAACAACCGTGAACTATTTTCAGTCGAGCTTTACTGCATCTGTTAACTCAGCTGCTAATCCATCTTGCAAGCGCAGGGAACACCAGCGCACACAATATCTCAGTGACATATCTCCCTTCAACACAACAAATAATCCTAATTATTTCTATAGTGCGTACCTACAGTTACTTAAAATATCGTACACAACCAAAGTCTGTCTGGCTTCTGTTTTTCCATTTCGCTTTGTTGACAGCTGCGGGTTCCCAAATTTACTGCCAAGAGGGTCAGGGACTGAAGAGAACAAGAGAGATTTATATCCACGTGTGTACATTAAGCCAAATGCACATTAGGAACCTTAATTTTCCACTGGAAAGAGCAACTTAGGACACAAAAAGGGCTCTTGCCTTCCACCCATTCAGGTCCAAATTAGTACTGCAAAGCTGGTCTTAGAGCTGATGACAGAGTCAGGACCGAGTCTGGGCAAACACAGCCCATTGAGGCCAACCAGTGTGATTTTGGGACATCCCTCCTAGGGGGGGAAGACCAGGAAAGCCCTTCCCACGCTCCTAACGCAGCTCTTCAACCGTGAACAAAAAAAGACCAAGACCTTGTCTCCACTCTCCACAGCGCTGAAGAAGCATCACTGGTCAGCTGCAGCCCCCTCCTGCCCAGCTCTCCTACTGAGGTTGGGGCAATAGAGAGGTTCAGGTGGATGTCCCCAAGGACCAAACTCGAACTCCCTACAGTGCATCAGAGCCTGGGACTACACCCTTTGCAGGTGATGTCCAAGTGAAGAGGATGTAGGGTCTCACCTTCAGCAGGGTTTTAAGAATTCATTTAAAGTTAAAACCCTACTCACCTGAGGAAAAATACCATCACCACCTCATTTCCACAGTGTAACAAACAATTTCCTTCCTGACAGGGTGGCCCGAATACTGCAAGGTTTTACACCCTGGAAAAATATGCCACGTTAGAGTGTGTTTTCATTCCAACAAACAGGATATTGAGTCAATTAGTGGCACACCAAACACAAACCAGACAGATGAAGATAATGCATTTCTGCAAACATCAAAAGAATGAGAAACCACACAAAGACCTGAATATACAAATAAGGCAAGAGGGAAAAAAAAACCCTACATAATTAAAATTATTTAAACAAACCTGGAGAGTAAAACAGCTCTGGTTAACTAGAGGGCTCTCCCTGGCTCTAGCCAAGACAGAAACCTTCAATGAAAACCAGGAGTTGTTTCTTAATTAAAAAAACAAAACAAAACAACCCTATTTGACATCACTGAGTGAGAACTTAGGAAATGCAAATTCTCTTTATTATCACTGAATTCTTTAGGCATGAAATAGTTTTTGTAATGTGTGTCTGCCTACATGCACTAAGTGAGACATGTTACACAACAGACAAGTTATGCTGAAAATTATCTTTGCTTTTTTTCCATTTCTCTGGCAAGGAGGATGGATACACAAGGCACAAGAGAGATCCATCTCCAGGATGGCCGAGACAGGTAGTGCCCTGTCCCTCCATCAACCAAAGCACAGCTAGAAACCCCAACACTTCCAGTCAATAATTCTGAGTATATGTAAAAGGTAAGAATAAAAGTCATGACAAAACAAAAAAAACCAACCCTGCGCAGAGCCATTGATCAGATGTAAAAATTCAACAAAAAAGTCATCCAGCACATTTTACAGGGATAAGCCCCAAACACCCCACCAAGTATAACTTCATGCAATTAAAGAGTTGGGGGGGGAATCCATTAGGAACAGCAAATACACAGAATTACTGAAGCTTCCTGCACAAGGAACAGTAAATAGAAGAGATCTGGATGGAAGACAGTTACTTTCTTGGTAAGACTTCTAATTTTTTCCTCAAACTCCCCATTAAGGCGGCAAAACAAAGCCAAAAAAACCTGCCTCTTTGGTTTTTTCCATAAAGCTTCAGGCTATTTGCCAAAAAAGCAGCTTTTAACCAAAACAAATTCCACCACAAACACTGTCATTCGGACTGGAATATTTTTCCTTCTTAACAAAATATTGTCTCCCTTCAGTTTCAGCCCCTCCATCAGGGAGGCTGCCTGGTGCAAGAAGGCGCCACACATGGGCAGGCAGGAGAAGCAGGAACACACCACTGGCAACTTTGCCAGCAATGTTTCTTTTTTTCCTTTTCAAACATAGCCGATTCCAGCATCAATGCACAAAAACACGTTTCAGAGCCACACAGTAGTTTCTTGTGAGATGCACCTCACCTATTTGTGCCAACAGACTGGTCATCTGCTGGCAAGTCCCAGATCTGGCAGTAGATGACCCTCAAAAATTTCAGCAACATTTTGAGGTCATACAGTCCTAGTGATTCTGAGGATTATGCTTTATTTGGAAAAAAAGCCAAACAAATGACCAAAACAAAACCCCTCAAAGTAAGGTGTTCATGGTTTTGTGGAAGCACTCTGTCTGACAGAGGTCTCTCCAGTTGAGAGCTGCACCACCACAGAAAGTTGCAGCTCTTTCCTAATGGTGGAACCAGCACATTTCAAAGCAAGAGCCACTGTCTCAAGGTGCTGGTGCTGTGGCTGTGTGGTCAACCTCCCTGAACATCCCACCTTTCCAATGTCGCCAGCTATGCAGGGGCTCCACAGAAGTGAAGTTTTCCTGCTTGTAAACGCAAAAACAAGCATGAACCATTGCACAAAGCAAAGCTACCATTTCCACATGTTAAAAGCACACCAACAGGAATAGAAGTACTAAGGGCATGTGAGCTGGAAGCTATGACCCAAGCAAAGTTTTTAAAAAAATGCACCAAAACTTAAAGATGTTTTTAATTCTTTAAATAAGAAGCAAAGCTTGTGAAATTCAGCCACAATTTCCTGTTTTTGACTTAAGATAAAATTTAAAAAATATCCCAGGCTTTACACAAACAATAATCTAATCTATAAATTGGAATGCAAGAGATGTTAATTAAATTTCAGAGAGATTAATTCTGTATTGTGGGATCCAAAACAGGCACTGCAGAACCTGCTGCAATTCTGAGACCAACCTTACACAGAAGGGAAGGGGAAAAAAAAAAAACCCACCCCAAAAACCCGCAAAACACAACACCAAGCTGCAAGCAACTCTATTGAAGAGCAGTATACAAATAAATAGGCAAATATCTGGGAAGTTGCAGGGTGTTTCTCATCCATGAGGAGACACCTTTTCTCCCTGCCTTGGGTGGTTTTGGACAGGGAGGACAGCGGGTGGCATGCAGGGGCTTGGTGCAGAGCCAGGACCACCTGAAAGCCCTAGGTAACACGGACAGGTGGTCTTCTTTTGCTCCCCTTGCAGTGAGTGACAGCAAAACCCACACAAGCCCCTCGCTCTGCACAGCTGCCAACAGCAGGACTTACTTCCCACCCCGCACAGGCAGCCTGGACCAGCACCAGACTGGACCAGTCGGCAGAGCACCGACTCCTTCTTCCCTTCCTCCTGCCACCCCACGTGCCACCGGCCACCCACACAGGGCCACCCACCCACACTGCAGCACCCGGCACCACTGATCCCCAGGATCCCATGCCGGGAGCAGGGGTGGCGAGCCAAAGTGAGCCAGAGTATTGCCTGCTTGGGGTTTTTGGGGGGCAGTAGTTCAGATTTCTGGTAATTGAAAGCATAAACAAAAAGATGAAAAGCTTTAAGGGTTCGGGTGTAGCAAAGTCCAGCTATAACCCAACAGTTGGCTCATGCCAGGGAAGTGGGCACTCTCCCCTGTCTCTGCTCATGCCCCAGAGGTGCCCTGTGAGCTTTGGGCTGCTTCTGTCAGGAATGGCTGAAGCCCAAGGGCCAGGGAGGAACAAGTTCGCTCACGCAGGTTGCCCATCCGCACCCGCCAAGAGCCACAGACAGTTCCGCCCCATGGCCCTGCCCTGCAGGTGCCACAGCCGCCACCCAGGCAAACAATGGAAGGGTTTACCAGGCTGGGAAGAGCCTGACACCAGCATTTCGAGACCAGCTGGGTGTAATGTTCTTCCCAGGCCTGGTCTGGAAGAGATTCGCTCTCACCCAGCAGCACCGTGTCGGCACCCGGAGCCGTACCCTTATCCCGCTGCGCTGCTGGCCTGGAGGGCCCAGCCTCCACGTGCAAACTCCACTTTCACAGAAATACAACGTGATCAGCTCTTTGATCTGGCGGCCCAGCTCCCTCAGGTCCCCCTTGATGGACGGCTGGCTCCAGCCAGCATTTCACGCCCCTTTGGCTCGCCAAGGACCAACCCTGAGGGCCTTCGCTCCCCAAATCCCCCCTCACTCAAGCTGAGAGATACCCATGGCCCAAGTAATGAGCCTGACCTGCGAGGGGCTGCAAGGTTCCCAAAACACCTTTGACAGAACCACACTGTTTCTGAAAACAAACTCCCTGGCATGCAACATCCTCCAGGGAGAGAGAGGCCTGCAGGCAGCTCCAGCGCAGCCCCGGGCCGAGCGTCCCGCCATCGCAGGACGTCAGCTCCCTGCACAACCTGACAGCTGTGCAACGCCAGCAAAAACAGCCCGGGCATGGCGAGAGCCGATCATCTGTAGGATGTTTCCCACCTTCTGTAGAAATATTTGCTTGAACAGCCTTGGAGTCTTTAAGGAAGAACTCTACCTTTTTTTTCTTTCCCTTTTATCCCGCCCTTTCCTATCCACTATTTCCATTTCTCCATACAGCCAACTAAACCAACCTGACCCACCCAAGCCCTCCACGAACAGACCCAAACTACCAACCCTTCCCCTCGCGGAACAGTCACCCCGCGTGGCCACATCCTGCTGCCCCTCGTCAGACAATTAGCCTTAATCCTCGTTAGTTCTGTATGTTTCCTTTAAATCCTGTTACCACATTCCTCCGCGCACTGGAGCGCAGCTCAGCCAGCCTCGGCCTCCTTGGTGGCGGCGGCGGTGACCTCGCCGTGCCTCCCGGCTCCTGACCTGCCGGAGCTGCACTGCTCCCAAGGGCTGAAACACTCCCCAACTAATCTATCTTCACTGATTAGTTCTTAATCAGGAAGGCAGACATGAACGAAAGGTGCAGATGAAAAGAGAAAGGGGGAGGGGGGGGGGGTCAACAGGAAAAAAAAAAAATACGGTTTTCTTCAAGGAAAGGTTCCCCTTTGCTGCTGCTTTAGGAGACCACTACGAAAACTTGCTCCAAAAGCAGCGTTTGAAGTGTAGCTACTTTCATATTTATAACATTTGAGTCACTCCAGAAAACCTCTGCCAAAGCAGGCCAAGTTGGACTACTACATTCATTTATTTTGGAAGTTTATCCAAGCCTTGGTTAAAGATAAACAGCGCGCTTGGATGTGAAAGAACATCAGAGCCGGGCTGCCAGAGCAGCGGGGAGCTTCCAGCCGCTTTGATAGCGCCAAGGCACGAGATGGTATCAGCGCAACCCAAAATGTACTTACTCCTTCCTGGAGAGGCACGGCAAAAAGCACCGGGAAGTTACTGCTTCTCCTTAGGAGGCATGCGTGCCATACTAACGTTATGCAAAGGATTCAGCTTTGAAATCTCAGGCACAATCAAGGCATTTAGACCTGACTCATTAATGGCTTACAGTTAATAGGCTGGAGCTTTAATTCCTCTGTCTGGGGGCTTGGGGGTATTTAAGCCAAATCTGTAAAAAAAAAAAAAAAGTTATATATATTACAGCTGCACTATTGATCTCTTACTGCAGGTAGGAAGCACCTTCCAGTCCAAAACACCCTAAAAACCCAAAGTAAAACCAGACTTTATCAGGTCTCCACTGATTCCTAAACAAAGTAAGTGTGTCAGTATTCCTAAACCTGTTTCCAGCAGGGACATGGAAAAAAAGTAATTGGTAACACATCTTAACGCTCACTACTCAAACACGCCCAAGGAAAATCCTCCATGAAACAAAGGTTTTACAGAGTGTAATTCTCTCAAGAGCAGCACCTGCACTTCCAAGACTGCAAATTAAGTCTTTCAACTGAAATTTTAAGGCAACGCCAACACACCAAAACCCTGGATCTTTCTTGTGAAAAGCTGATCTAAAAACACATGGTTAACATATTGCCAAATTTGCGAGACACCCCGAAAGTGACGATGCGAACTTTTGGGACTTCAAATAAACAAATTTGAACTAATCAATCTGGAAAGTCTGTTTTCTATTTGTGGCTTCGGGTTTGCTGTTTTATGTTTCTTTTTTTGTCTTCGCTGTTTGTTTGCTTTCAATTACCCGGGCCCCTTCTTATCCTAACCTCTAAAATTCCCTGTGCTGTGTGCCGGCCGGGAGGCGGGCAGCAAGACACCATAGTCATGCAATTCCAAATGTGAGCTGGAGGATGAGCTGGAGCCTGCTCCTTCTTCAAAAGCTGCTGGTTTTGCTCTCAAATGAACATTATTTTTTGGTGTGCATCCCCCACAGCAAGAGTATGGCACTGGCAGCTTGGCGCCCTCTCCTCTAGAGCAGGGACTATTTGCTGTCTCCCAGGTCATCAGGAGGTAGCAAGCAAAGCTTACCAGATGCAGGTTTTATCACCTCAAGTGGAACTACTATTTTCTTTATGGGAACCCTGGTTTTTAAGGTTTTATCAGATCACTGCGATTACAAAAGCTTCACTTACATGCTCAAAAGCTCCTATAAAACCTCTAGTTCAAGGTTTATTTGGTCTAGGTGGTTTTCAACTTGGAGGAATGACTTGCAGACACAAGTAATTTGTCCTGTAAGCTTTGACTGACCAGTCGCTCCATGTGCTTGAACCACGCCTGCCTTCTGAGCAAAATTCCATCAACTCACTGACCAAAAGGTGTTCTTTTAAGAATATGTTAAAAAAAAATGGGGGGTGGGGGGGGGTGGGGGAAGACCTTGCAGCAAAAAGGAAGTTTCAATTACTTTGTGAAATCAAGCAGAAAAATTAAGATCCAAGCAAACTTTATTAGCTCTGACAAGCAAATGCTGATGCCTTTGTTTCCGATGTGTGCAAAACTTTTACTAAGGAGGGAGGAGTGTGTGGCTTGGGGTTTGATTTTTCTTCTTTTTAAACCACAGAAATATGCTTGGTTTTTTGTTTTGTTTTGGGGGTGGGGGGTGGGGGTTTTGGTTGGTTTTTTTACAACGTGCTTTGCTACAACTGGGTTTTGTAAAGGTATTCAAACAAAGGAATTGGCACAGAGCTATTACTAAGCAGCTGATTCTTCTCTAAGCATCCACCAACATTTCCATATGTCAATAGTACTTCGCAACCACATTTATCTATCTAAGAATCCATATTAATAAGCCCTTCCCCTGCCTGCAGAACTTGCCAAGCAGAGTAACAGTGCAGATAACTTAAGAACTTAGAGCAGGTTAAAAGATTCCAGAAAAAGATATACAAAAGGCCAGATTTTTTCAAATGCATTTTGCATCCACGCATTTTTTTTTCCAAGGCAGTTTGGCTCTTATTAAGCATTTCAGTTTGTTCAGTTTGTGGTCTGCGATCCAGGGGCGACTGGAGGGGTCTCTGGAAGCGTACACAGAGGCAGCAGCCTGAAGCTTGCAACATAGGGAGCTCCGGCCCTCCCCCCCCCCCCCCCCCCCCAAATTAATTTTTAGAGAGCTCACAAGCTAAGTCAGTTCAAGAGCTCTACGGTATCCACTGCCTCGCTCAGCCCTACACCCCTCCTGCTGAACAAACTACCTCCTCCGCCAGCAACTCCCACTGGCTCCCAGCTCCCCCAGGGCAGGCAGGCTGCAAAGCTGGCGGAACCGTTTTTTTCCCCCCCACCCTCAAGGACCAAAAAGTCTCATTTGCTTAGAAAATAAAATTCAGTCCAAGAACAGGTCCTGGACAGACATAAATGAGACTTCAGTTATAAGCGGAAAGTTTTCCACAAGACATTTTCATAGCAAACTGAGACCGTTTTGGCACCCAAAGGGAAGGCAGCGCACTTGCGCTGCTCCAAGCTTGCAGCTCCCTGGTTGTCCCCCCAGTTTAGCTCAGTGCAGGATAACCACCTCAGCCCAGACAGAGGCAAAGCCCTTTCCACAGCAAGCTACTGTTGGGCCCAGTATTTCAGCTGGGAACCACCCACTGCAGAGCAGCTTTCCAGAACAGGAGCCTGGAGGAACCACTGCCATCAACCCAGAGACGCTTTTCCACAGCATCACAGCCACAACGCAATTTTGAGTTTATCAGCAAGAACCCACATTACATGTCACTATGTAGCTGCACACTACAAACATCCAGTAAGGCAGCAAGTTTGTGGCATGCTGCATTTTCCAGCCTTGCCCACAAAAGCACAGAAAGCCTTTTCTTGCTTCATCAGTGACTCCAGCAATGCTGCCAAGCCCTCGCTTCAGCCTGCCTTCCTGGGAAGGAAGGTGCTGCTCTGCCACACATCTTCCCTCTGCTCATGACTGGAGAAACAGTTTCCCAGTTTCAGCTGGACTCAGAAAGAGGCACCAATTAAAGGGGTTTCAGAAATAATTAGCTCACGTCAATCTGATGCAAACCAGGGTTGGGGAAACAAAGGCAGATGAAGGGCTCTAGGAGAGACAGCCAGCAGAGCTTGATCTCACAGCAATCCTTCCATCGCAGCTGGAGGACCAAGGCACGCACGTGTGCTCCCCAGCTCACCCCCTCCCAAGGTCAGAGCTACCAGGGACTGTTGGGACACATGACAGGCTCCCAGTGGCTATCAGGTCCTGGCTTGCCAGGCCATCAGAAGAAAGGCTGCATGGGAAATTAATGAGCAATCTGTGTATATGATGTTGGGGGGGATGATTAAAAAAATAATCATCATACACTGCTGCCTGCAGCAAGCAGGACACCACGATTTAACATAACTTTCCAATTTTAAAGGTTAAAAGACACACACCATGTGTTATTGCAAAAGGCAGGCAAGAACATATTGCTCAAAGGGGACGCCAGCACTGAAAACAAGGAGGTGGGTCAGATTTAAATCTAAACAGGTCCACCGCACATCCATCCTAGGGCCCCTGTTTATAAGTAGGGAAAGCCAACTTTATACACAAAGATCACATACTAGTAGTCCTGGCTGCTCCCAGGAAGAGAAGCTGCTTTTCAGCTGAACTTTGAGAACTGTTCGTGTAAATAACACGAACCTCCAAAACCACATGTGGCTGAGCCTGGAGCATCACAGAGAGAGAGCAAATAAGCAGCACAAGAGGAGACAGGGGAAGTGCAGTGCCAGAACACCTAAGGTGCAACTTTGCCAAGACCTTTGAAACACCCCTGAAACTGGGCCACCGTGCACAGCTAAGAGCCAGGGAGGGAAGAGAGAAACTGCTGGTGGAAATCCTCCCTCCAGCAAGCAGCACAGCCCCAGGTTTAGCACCCCTGAAAAAAGGGGAGCAGACCCCTTCCACGCCCCGGAAAGGCAGGAGGCACCAACCCCAGCTCTGCCTTGCCCCAGGCATGGCAGGCAGGACACCCACTGGGAGATGCCACCCTGGCAGAGCCCAGTGCCAGGGTTGCTGCCTCCTCACCTGGGGGTATTTATTGGGAGCAGCAGCATGGTGATGGGACCACAGCCCCCCAGCACTGGTGACAGTCTGAACCATCCCCTCCACCTCCCACGTCTCAGCTTTATCTCCCCTCAGACAAACCACCTCAGAGCTAAGACCACAGCTGAGTTTGAGAATACGATTTTTACCTGGAAAAAAAAAAAAATGTGCTTTTAAGCCCTTGCCTGCTACTCCCACCAAGCATTACTTTTTTTAACAGCCTGGGCATCTGCTGCAGAAGCCACCCAGCTCACACAAGCAGCACACTGTGCTCAGCCAGCATAACACGACCTACGTCCGAAAACCCATCCCGCTGCTGGAACAGACTCCCAATGTATTCATCCAGTCTGGAACTAGCAGCCCGCCAGTATTTGTGGAAAAGACAAGACTCTAATAGCTTAACCTACCCTGGAAATGGTGAGGAGAGGGTGGGAGACAGGGGAGAAAGGATTAAGATAAGGATATCACAAAATTAAAAATTCCTCCTTCTCCCCTATCACCCTGCTCACCTCGGCACAGCTGTGAACACCAGCCTTATCTGCCAGCAGGTTCACAGGGGCACTCCTCCTCCTCCTCACATTAGCATAGATAAACTCAGCCTCTTTTCAACAATTTACAAGCCAGCTTCTTTGCCACCAAGTTCGTTTGAGCCAAGTCCTCCCAGGAGGGACAGCAGCATCCCAGACGAAGGACACAGCCCACAGGGAGAGCAGGAGGGCACGGGAGGCCACCTCAGCCTTTTAAGACAAGACCACCTTTTAGGTTTTCCTGCCCTCCCTCCAAACACTGTGGGGGCACATGCCTTCTCGGCACTGCTCTGCACAGGAACATGGCACCTCTCCTTCCCCACACCTGGGGTGGCTTCGCCTGCCCCACACGTTGGATGGCTCATGCTGCCAAGGCAAGCTGAGCCACCTGGTTTTGCAGAAACCCCTCCCCAGCCTGGAAAGGGACCCAAAGCTGGGATCTGCCCTGCAGCCAGCAACAGACCCTACACCCACCCAGGACAGTCTCCTCCCCTCTAGCTAACAGTGTCACCTTTTCTTAGGCCTTCCAGAAAAAGCAGGTTTGGGAGACCTCAGTCCCAGGTACCACAGAGCATCCCCCTACAAACCCAAATTTTGATCCCTTCTCATGCACAGCAGCCAGGCTTGTGCAAACAGCTTTGGTGGGATGGAAAAGCAACACACCCAGCTGAAAAGCACCTTATCATACCAGGGCATAATTGCATCAAGGCTTCTGCTAGCAGGAATCGAAAGGGTTTATTTTGTCTTTTTAAGAATGGCCCTGAGCAGCCTGGGGGGAGCACCAAGTGCAAACAGGACCTTTGCCATCCACCTCCCAGGTGGTACCATCCAAAATCCACCAGCAGGAAGGCAAACAGCCCCTGGCACACTGTGAGCCCCAGGGAAGGGATGGCTGATTAGAAGGATAGGATGCACTTACCAGTTTTGTGAGTCCTTCCCAAGCAGGGAGAGGGGCTCCCACCCTCCCCACAGCCACTGCTCTGCTGTCACAGCACCCTCCATCAGCAAACACACTCTGTAAAAAATTTGCAGCTAAAATGAGCGCAGAGGAGAGCTGGGCAGCCCCCACAGCACGGGGACATTTAGCAACCTGCAGGTGACACGAGGAGATACTAGCAGGGCTGAGGCAAGGCTTTAATGCGAGGGCTGCCATCAAGATTTATTTTTTTAAATTCTACTCCCTCTTAAAAAAAAAAAAAAAAAAAGAGAGAAGTTCCCTATCCTTCATTACCAAAGGGACAGAATTGCAGCCTTCCATCCTGCACCCTGGGACAAAAGTCCAAGTTAATTCTGAAGCCTTGAAGCTTCACCCAAGCCCCCAGGTAAGAACATTTCCAGGACTGCGGCAGGCTTAGGGACAGCGCCCCTCCTGCTCTCATGCTATTTTCAAACAATGACATTTTTTCCAAAACAAAGTGTTTTGCAATCCTTGAGCAATCCTTTCCTTTTCCAATAAAAAGTGAAATTCTTTTCATTCTCTGCCAGTCAAGATGCACAACCACAGGCAAAACCACCAGCTCTAAATCCACCCACCCCACAGCCAGCCATGTCAGAGCCCTCTCCCTGGGCTCCCGCACTGGGCTGGCACCAGGCAGGTCTTGCTGCACCATAAGCTGCTCCCAGGAGATTTGGGAAAGGTTAAATTATAACTTGAAATTTTCCCTAAACGGCTTGACTTGTCTTCTGAACCTAGCTCCTGTAATTGAGGGATTTCACTTAATCTATTTAACTTCCAAGTGTGCTTCTTCTGCCATAACTTGTTTCCCCAAAAAGAAATTGCTTAATGTCTCAGAATATTAAAATATATTTATTACTGAAAAGCCACAGAGCTGAAAATGATCTATTTATCATAGCAATATAAATATTTCCAGCTCCTAACAAAGGCACAGGAGAAAGAGCTCTACATCAAAACATAACTGAAGCCAATAAAGAGATTTGCTCTGAAAAAAAATTAATATGAATCAAATCCCGAGGAAGCGGATTTCATGGCACAATCCTCCTATGTTAACTGCCCGGTAGTCTCCCAAACTGCCAGTCCAAAGGCAACATACAGTAAAATTTACATTCTGTGGTCACTCAGACACACATCTGGAGCAAAGGCCTGCACTTTAAAATAAAAACCCATTGAGAACATTTCTGGAAGAGCTCTGCAGTTTAAAAACACCACCTAGGAACCAAGTGGGACTGAGCAATTTAATCCCAGAAGACACACAGTCAGCCCCAGCACACATCCCTGGATCCAGCTGGGAGAACACAAGGGGTTAAAACATGTGGTGGGCTCATCCAACAGGAGGAGCATGAAGAACCTATTTAAAAGGAAGGATCAGAAATAAGGAATTTTGCCAGTTTTTACCCCTGATAAATCTGCATTCCAGTCTGTCAGCTATCTTGTTATCCCCAGAGCTGCTGAAGTGTCTTTGGCTGTAACTATGCATGACTCCGGCTTTGAGTAATGGAAATAAAGTATGTGCATTGCAACTGCAGCGTTCCTTTCCCAACCCCAGAAAAAGACAGACAGAGCAGGAGGAGATCCTAGAGCAGCTCAGGGATTTTGTACAGAGAAGCTGGAAAGCTGCTCACACTCTGCATCAGCTGCCCACCCCACCAAACCTGCCTGGGGAAGGATGCCTAGAAGTTGTAAAGGAGATGCCAAGTTTTAGCCTAATACAGCAGCTTTTATTGTCTGCTATAACAAACAAATAAATACTCTTCCAGATTCACAAGTCCAGTTTAGCTGGCAATACATACCCGGCAAACATTTGGAAGCAGTATTATAAAATTAAACAAAGCTATCATTTACAGGAAACCCTGCCTCGAGTACAAATTATAGAGTTGTTAAGTTTATCTGGCAATGCCTTGCCCCTGAGTGCTATATAATTATTCCTAAATCTTTCAGGAAAGAATGCAAATATTTTAAAACCGTAATTCATTGACAAGTAGGAAGTCGCATTTAACCTTTTGTGCATATTTTGATACCTAGAAGTTAACCCTTGCTTGACACAACTGTTTTTGAGTAATCTATTGAGCTGGCTGGTTGGCGAGCGGACTCATCCCTGATTTCTTTCGGCAAGGCTGGCATCCTCACGGGCTCAGAGACTGTGTTTTCAAAGCAGCTTTGGGGTTGGTTTGGAGCAGCATCGTGCCAGCCAGGTTGTTCCCCACGCAGGAGCCTTCCCAGTAAGGGAGGTTTTCAGGCTGCTGAAAGGGCTGGCTGTTCTCACGGGGGTTACGGCAAAAAAGTGGTATAAAGGGGCCTTTAATAAAGCGGAGGGCAGAGTTATGCAGTTTTTGCCAGCTAGGCGCCTGCCACCGGGATCGCCACATCCCTTTGGTGGGCTGGATTCAACAGGACAGAAACAGCCCTGAGCCCTGTCCCTTCAAGCCTCCTCTACCTACCAAGCCTGCTCTCCAACCAGCCCCAATTAACTCACATTAATTAGCAGAAGCCATGTGGCTAAGAGCACTGCCACCTTCCCCACCCCCACCCAAAAAAAAATATTGTTTTGCAAAGGTGGAGAAGGTCAACTCAGCCCCTGCCCAGGCCCTCCTTCCAGCAGCCAAGCCATAAAATCTACCACCGGCCGCAAATAATTTGGGGCATATTTCTAAAGAAGTGGTCACCTGTAGCCAAAGGGGAGAAGGCATGCATCCCCTGGGACAGGCAAGCAGCATCTGCAAAGCCACACACACAACCCTCCACCCTCCCAACAGCACCAGTCAGACAAGCACCTGCTGCCCTGCGGGGACTCATCCTGCTCCAGAGCAGCGCAGTGCCCTGCCGCTGGCGCTCAGCTCTGCCATCAGTGCTGCTCTGAAACCACAACACACCTGCCATTAAGCTAAAAAGGAAAAAACAACACCTCACAACAAAACATCCACCCTTACCTTTTCAAAAAGTAGCACCCACTCTACTGCATTCTCCCTCCCAATGACATTACTTATTAAGTAAGAGCTCAGCGGTGGGTTTTATCCCCCGGCGCTACGCAGCAGCTTCTCGGCACTGCTTCTCAGACAGCAGGATACTGCAGGAGGCAGGTACTAGCAGCCTGTCATACAGCAACGCCACCGTTCACAATTACTCAGACACAGAAAGCAAACAAGTACTGTATCAAGGTTAGGCTACAGCAGTTAATCCAGTAGCTTCACATACACAAAAGAATATCGGCGATGCACGTCAACCATCACAGATCAGTGCTTCTGACACGGTGGGTCTCAGGCAAAAGGACCTGGCACCTTCCTCCCTGTGGGAGCAGGTCAGTGGACTCCCTTCCTTGCAAACAGCTAAAACCAAGAGGTTTTAGTACAAAGATAAGCACTGTACTGAGATATCGCCTAAAATGAATTTAAACCAACCTCTGCCAAGATGCTACGATGCTCCAAACCACCACTTGGGTCTTTCAGAAGTTGTCCCAGCAGTACAAGCCCCCTTTGCCTCCTCTCCTTTGCAATGACAAGTCATAAGCTTTCTTCCACAACTGGAGCCAGGGAAGGGTTACCTCCTCACCCCAGTGCAAGCCCACTGCCCTGCTCAGGGAGCAGGGAGGCAGAAGCATGTAAAACTGAACCAGGAAGCGATTGCACTAGAAGAAAGCAATCTCATTATAAGAGGTAATGAAAGCAAACCACAATTATTATGTAAACAGCACTGAATCGTTAGCAGACACTATCAAAGCCATTTTTCCCCCCAGTGAAAGGAAAAGCATGTGGTCCTATGGCACCCTCAGCTCCGTCTCTGAACTGAGACAAAACTCCAGAGGAAGCCCGTTTGTCTTCCTCCAGCCCAAACTAAACCAGTGGCACCACTCTGAGCTGCACACCAGGTTTCTGCCGGCTGCCCACTCCCAGTGCCTCTGCCCTGGCAGGGGCTATTGCCACTGGTGCCCCACCACCTCGTCCTGCCAGGCACCTTGTGCTCCCTCACAACTGCCAGCCACTGCGCTTCAGAAATCCAAAGGTTGGCAGGTGGGCAAAAAAAAAAAAATCCGTCCCCCACAGACCAAAGGCAAAGCCAGGGTGCCCATGCATATCTGCCAAGGGAATAATTTTCAATCAGGCTCGTAATTGTGCTGGTTTCTTTTATCACATACCTGCCCTGTCCTCCCATGGGAATGTGCCAAGGAAAAGCCAGGGAGGGTGCTGGAGGCTACTTCCCCCCCACTTACAGCTATCACCAGTCTCACCCTATCACAATGTTCTTTCTAATAGCACCCACTGGAGCTGGGCAAAGCTGCTTGCTCTTTAATCTTCCACAGGGCAAAGTTACCTTTAAAACAAACAAGCAAGCTCCCTTGTAAAGAGGACACTGCCAGCCAGTTGGCTATAAAGACACTCAAACAAGATCCTCGTGTTTGTAGAAGCAAAAACTGCATTTCAGTCCAGTAAAAATCCTGGCTCCGTCTTTATGTTCCAAGAATGCTGAATCAAAACAGGCTTCGCTCTTTAAAAAGAGGAGAGTACAAAGAAGCAAAAAGTTTGTATTAAAACCCATGTAATCTTTTTAAAACACCATTATTAGAACCTGTAGCACCAGCCAAGAGTGATTTATCACCCTCTGTCATCACAGCCTGCAACACAGAGCTTTTTATACCAAACTGTCAATGCTACCAAGCTAAAGCCCCAGCTCATAATTTTTTAAAGTTGGCCCTCTGTTGCCAACAAATCCCCTAAACCTGGGGATCTGGGGTCCGGAGCACTGCTGCTCCCCATCACAGCCACTGCCAGGGGGACCAGCGGGGCAATGCGACCCAACACCGAGCGTCCAGCACAGGCTCTGCACCCTGCTTTGAGGCCAGAGGATGTTGTAAGTCAACACAGGTAAACAATTCGCCAAGGGTTATTTCAGCTTCTTTCAAAAGGAAAGTCAACGGGCCGTAAAGGCTTTAACTACATTTTCCAATGCGAGCACATCCCTTCGAGGGACGTACCAGGAGGTGCCTAGTTTTCACACAGCAAGTGGTCAGAGCTCTCCAAAAACCAGACACCCTGACATTTGGGGTTTTCCTGTGAAGTTGTTACTCCAACACACCCCAAATCACCAGTAATTTCTAGAATAGCTCTACAAACCACAAGAGGTTAAACCGACTGCACATTACTTAAACTAACCTAAGTGTGACCCCTGGAAGGGAACAGCTATTGGATGTTGTGGTTCTGTAGAAACTCAATTACCAAAGCCAATTTCCTATGAGCATTTTTAAAAAAAGAAGGAAAAAAAGCAGCAACAATGCTGACAATGTGTAAGGGCCACATATTTTCACCTCCTGAAAGCTGCAGCCTCGCCTGTATAAGAACAGTTCCTATTCCCACAAAAATGTTGAAACATATTTTAAACATTTCATCATTGTTTGCTCCCATCTGAATTTGCTTAAAATCCAGACAATTCTCAACTTCTAAATTGGAAACATTAAGAGAAATATTCCTTTGAGATCCTTCACTCAGGGCAGCTCCTCTCTGCTGACCACATACCCTTCCTACACCAAAACCAGCAGAGAGAGCAGTCCCTCACAGGGAACACACAGAAATCCAAGTCCATCAGCCACTGACGGCATAAGCCACAGAAAATACAAAGATGGGAAACTAACAGATTGTATTTTTCTGCTCAAAAGACGAGCAACAAGAAAGAAGTATTTCTAAGAGTGCCTTTCTGGGGGGGAGGAGGAATCGGGCAACGCTTTACACAGGGAAGGAGACACTACCACCCCAATTTCACATTAAAATCAACATTGAGCAGCCCTTAACAAATGCCGATGCCACTGGTAGGTACCCACACACACATTTCTTAAGCACCATCTCCATCCTTTCAAGCACTGCACTTGGCCAGTGAGGTGATGCACCACTGCCCTTGGGGGCCACCACTGCTTCCCCATCCCACCTCATGCCATGAGGACACAAGATGTGCCAGACTGCAATGCATGAACTGGTGGGGAAGATGCCTACACCGGCCATGGCCGTTTGCAAACACAAAACACCACCCTAAAAAAACAATGTCGCAGCCGCATCCTCATGGGGGCAAAGCCTGCTGACAGCCCACATGGCTGCCACCGCACCCATAAAACCTCTGACACCTCCTCACCGGCTCCCTCTTCCCAACGTGCTGCTTTTATCTGAGCACCATTCCTTGACCAGAAAGGTGTAAACAAGAAGAAAATCCCCTGGAACAAACACCGCACTTCAGGTGCAGCCTCCACAGGACTGCACGCATGCTGCACAGGCAAAGGAACACACAGAATGACCAAAATCTCTGCTAGAAAAGCAAAAGTGTTTCATGAAATGCTAAGGAATGTCCTTAAACTGGGAAGCAGGTAAGATGGGCGGCAACAAAGTAGTTCTCTTTTAATTAAAATGCTTGGCAATTAAAGAAAAAAATAATGATACAAGCAGCAGCTTTCTTCCAGAGATGCACAAATCCCAGCAAAGAGTACCAACTGCCCCTTCCAGGGCACCCGAGGGGTTTGCTATGGGGCATCTTGGAGCACACAAGGTAATTTAGGGAGCAAGGAGGAAATTTAAGCGTTTTCACAGGCCCTCGCATTGCTTAGCAAAGGGAGAAGGAAGTTATCTTCATAATCTCAGAAGAAAGAGAAAGCAGGAGGAATGCAAGGAATGCAAGGAGGTTATTGCCCCGGAGACCAGGGCTGGCAGCCCGCTCTCAGCCCCCCGGCTGACAGCGAAGAGACCCACATCCTGACCTCTTTGGCTAACAAGAATTTTCTTGGGGGGGAAAAAAAAGGTAGAACAAAAGCAAGGAATCAGGTCCCGAAGGGCTGCTCCTCTTTTGGGAGGAGGCAAAGGATTTTGCCCGATAATCCTGATGCTCCACGCCAGCACTGCCCAAAACCTGCAGTTTGGAGAGGAAAGCAGGAGGGCAATGGGAAGAATTGATCCCATGCAACTCGACACGCATGCACACCCATAGAAGCCCTGTGGTGAGCACCCCCTACTCATCAGGGGAGCAGCTACAGGTGGAGGGGACAGGAGGTGAGAACCACGCGCCCAACATCTCTCGAGAAGCGCTGGCAGCCTTTCTCCATCCACACAGGCTCCAGGATGCTCGCAGGGCTGGCAACCCATTGCACATAACCAGGACGATGGGGTTCCGCACAAAGCCTCAGGCAATACAACAGAGCAGGCTGAGACCACGGACATCACCACCCCGAATAACCTGGGACCCTTCCAGCCTCCTGAGAGAGGTCCCAGCCCCGCTGGGCAGATACCACCTGCACCTCCAAGACAGAAGATGCTTGTCTGGGACCTCCTCCCATCAGAGCCATCTCACACCTATTGCTTGCAGGCAGCAGGGATGCTTCAACCTGAACTTCCTTGGCTCTGCAGGTATCAAGGATAAATACCGTGGCAGAGGGGAGAGGCAGAGACCTGAGGCAAACCCAGCGCCTCGCTGCCGTGTCAGCCTTGCTCCGCTGCTGTTTCAGCGAGAATAAAAAGTCTGTTGACATATGAAAAGCCACAGAAAATCTCCCTGAAACTACAAAACAGTACTGAAAACATTGTGCAGCTCAGGCCTCTTGCACAATGTACACACATCTATTCAGCCTCTTAAAAAACAGCTACATGTCTAAGGAAACATCTGATAATTAAGGCAATTTTAATAATAGATAATAATTTGACTATGAATTGTATGGAATGTAATGACTGCTTATTCTGGCAGAAAAAACAGAACTTTCTATGAAGTGTCTGCCAAGGAAAACGATACTCCTACTCAGCCCAGACCACTGCAAGCAGTTGCTGCTAACCACATGCTTTGCGCTGCCGGCTGCTAGGACACAGCGCGCTGCTGCAGTCGAACAAAACCCCGCGCTGCAGATTTACAGAGAGCGAGCAGAGTCCCAGGCGAGCGGCGGATGGAGCCGTGACTCAGCCGGGGGCCGCCGGCAGCTCTTGCCAACACTGGCCGAGCCACGCAGCCGCCAGCACCGGACACCAGGGCGCTCGCCAGTGGCCTGTGGGCAACTCCACGCTGCCAGCTCCCCCCCCCCCCCCCGTTGTTTCCAGTTGCTAAATGACATTAAGAAGCAGCTAAAAATACTTGAAGAGATTCTCTCATTTACTTTTCCATGCCAGCACTTGTGTTTGCCATAGGGATGTTCTCCAATGGTCACTTCCCTACCCACGGGTGGTCAGGCAATTCTTCTATTAACACATGCCAGGCAGGAAAAACCACCCTGCAGGCCAAGGACCACTGCCTTCACTGGACAAGAGTCACTGCAGACAGCTACAGCTGGTGGCCAGGAAGCTCCACACCTTCAAACGGATGGCAAGGAGGACCAGGCGTTATCTGGTACTTCTCTTATCCCAACGAGCCCAGGAGCCGTCTTGTGCAAACTGCCAGACACAGCAGTGCCAGACAGCACAAGTAACACAGCCCTGGACAAGATCCAGAAACCATTTCTCAGTTGGAAGAGGCCACATGGAAGAGGAGCACATGAAAACCTTAAAAAGCGTTTGCTGAAGCTTATACATAAAACAGCAACGCCAACAAAGCAGCCTTCCCGATCGACCAAGGCAGCACACCTGGGTGACGCATCATCGGCATCCAGCTGACAACCACAAACACGCCAGGGACGGGTGAGCAGCAGGACATCGGGGCACCCCTGCCAAAGTTACTGTGGGCAAAATCCCAGGAGTCTAAAAACCAAGGGCCAAGTGATTTCCTCCGTCATGGTGAAAGAACTGCTCTCCATCACTCCAGCCAAATAAATGCGGCTATTCCATTAATTCAGGGACAAAGATCACATCGAGCATCTTCGCTAAGACTGAACACAGAGTCCTGCTTGTGCCCAGCTCCCTGCAAAGGCAGGCGCCAGGCTCATTCCGTGCTTCCCAGCAGGGCACCGTCCACTCGAGCCTGCCTCCACGCCACTCTGAAATCAGGACAGCAGTGCCAGTGAGAGAGGCATTGCACTTCTGCAGGAAATTTGCAGGTTAACTCATACAGTTTTCCACCAACAGGCAAAATTTATTCCCCCCTCCCCCCCTCCCCTTTTCAATCCAGGAAAAGAAACATCTATTTCTTCCAATTAGCAGGAAAAGGGAAGGAATTTCCATCCATTTAACACCTGATGGCAAGAAAGAGCCTCTTGAAAGAAACATTGGGGGTTTTTGTTTTTAAATCACAGCCACCTGCTGTGGGCCTCTGGATGCCACCAACACCAGCTTGCTTTGCATTTCATGCTGCAGCCGCACCAGACCAACCAGGGCGAGCAGCCCCTGCAGATGGTCACTCTGAGGGAGTTTTGCTCCATCACCACTACAGCCCAGAGACACGTACGTGGGTTCAATAAGGAACTTCGAGTAGCATTAGAACAAAAATAGCAGCTACAGACTGCAGGACGGAGACCTTCCCAAGATGTGCCCTTTCCTCAGGAAACTTTCAACATCATCTTAGAAAGCAGTTACAGGCTGGTGCTCTCCCCACACCAGCCGTTATCTATACACTATCAAAAGCCAGGTTTCACAAACCAACCATCTACATCAGCTCTACGCAAGCACTGATCTCTCCAGCAACAGCAGCATCAAGATTGTATCTCACCACTTTCGTGAGCTCTGCAAAATATATTTCACAGGGCTATAGGTGCAGAAGCTACTGAAGATCCCTTGGATACAAGGCAGTACCAAAGGGCCGTGACTTATGAAATGTTTCCGTGAAGATTTATAGCAGCTGTCTTTACACCTCTAACACTGAGTTAACATAAAAGGAAACAATTTCTATATGCTCCACACTACAAATAACACATTTTAGACCTCTTATCAAGCAAGCAACAAGCTGACCAGCTGCACACTTCTTTCAGAAATGCTTACGTACTTCAGTTAAGATATAACCTGCCATTTACGCATACTCTAATTGGGTCCTAAACCTGGTCTAAACAAGTATTAAATTGAACTTATGAGTAATTACAAACAAGGAACAGGTGTTTAATGTGACGGAAATAGCAACGATACAGATAGAAAGATTACTGAAATAGGCATTTCCTTGAAAGAAAACAAAAAGTTGTACACAGCTACTGCTCCAGAAGAATATAAGTGTAGCAAAAAAAAAAAAAAAAAATTAAATCCATGTGAGATGCTGCTAAGCCCCAGATGACCCCTGTGAGGGGCAAGTTTCACTTGCGGTCACACAGCCCAGTGCAGGGGCACATCTGCCCTCATCACCAAGCTGCTGCACTTTAACAATTCAAGGACAACATTTTAAACCCTGACATGAGAGAAGTCTCTTACACTTACAGAAACTAATTTGCCACAGCTTTTAGGACACCTTTTTGGAAAGGTGTGAGGAAGTTTCTGTCTGTGCACTGTGATCTAAAGCAATTGTGTAGAAGAACGGGAGAATAAAGCGCAATCCACCAAACTGGTACAAAAATCTAAAGAACTTACTTGGTGGACTTCAGACTCGAGTTCACGCCAGTAACAACCATGTTTCCATACGTCATCCCATCAGCACCACAGCCCGCTGAACTCTCTCCAACCTGTTCTCCACCACAGTTCAGGGAGCAGAGAGGCATCTGTGGATGCCTTCCAAGTGGAAGTCACCAATTTCCACCATCACCCCAGCAAGACACTCCTCCAAACACCCAGTTCTCCCTACACAGATTTATCTCGTTCTCACTGATCAGCCAGGCTAACTGCCTTCCCAATTCACTCACCCACCTGGAGGAAAACACACTGCTATCACCTGAAACACAGACTGACATCAAAGGTTTGGCAAGTGACTCATTTTTCAAGAGACAGTACGCACCACGGACCTTCCACCCTGGTGCCAGCCCTCAGCCCCCAGCATCATCAGCAGCATCATCGCAGGCAGCGCTTCCCACCCAGCCCACCACACACCCTCTCCCTGCGCTGACTCCGCAAAGGCAACAGCAGGTGAAGCCCCACACGCTCAGGAATTAAAAACCAAAACCAGCAGTGGGCTGAGTGGTTACCACCTGCCTACACCAGCTGAGCGGCACAGGAGGGGAGATCCGGAGCCTCTAAATAGGACACACCACAACCACACGAATTCACAGGGGGAAGGTGAAACTGCAGCAGGTGTAGCACCCCTCTCGAGGTTTAATTTTAAGTGCAGCCACACTTGAGGTACACCACACTCCGAAGCCGTACACAGCACACCTCCTTTAAAGGCTTCCACCATCCTCTCCAAAACACCCTGCGGTGCAGGATGACTTTTAAAAAGTAACTTTGCCTGACCTGTTGCTTACCAGGTGAGGCCAGCCGCAGGCTCCCAGCATCCCCCAAACAGTGACGTAACCCAGACGATATTTTCAGCGTACCATTGCAGAAAGCCCTTCTTTTGTTAAATAATCTTACCTTGCTCATCACATTTCTCCAACCCCTGATTTCAAAGGCACAGGGTCAAACCAACAACAGTTTCTGAGCCTCAAATAGAAGGCCTGCCAGCACGATCTACTCCCGATATCCTTCAAAGCTCACCAAGTCACCTTAAACAAGAGTATATAGAATAAGGACTAGGTCAAATCTTCCCAATACGGGATGTATGAGGAAGCCTGCTCGCGTCCTGATCCTACACCGATGAGGGCTGGACTCAAACCAAATCCAAGCCTATTTACTAGGGACCATTTTACAGAGCAGGGAGGGTGATGGGGAGAGAGTATTTTAACTGCAACCAGTCAGACGTTTCTCATTAAAATATTTCTTGGAGAAGTAAACGGGCCTGCAATTTTATTCCAACAGATGTAGGCTAAACGCATATCATTAGCCTGACAATATAAAAGCGCAAGCGACTGAAATCATTTCAGTTTTGTCAGTGAAAAGGATAATGTATGCATATCTGGAGGGCACACCAATGGTAAAGATTACCCCCAGCTTCTATCTCAGACGTCTAAAGGTATTTACTTGGGGTCTGTCTGTGTTGTGACAGTGTCCTAGACCGAAATGAATGCCTCTCACACTCCACATTTTTGAGCCATTCAGTCATGCATTTTTGTTATTGTTGAAAGTAGTGCGAAATTGCAGTGCATGAGCTGGAGTCCTTGGTGGTCTCCGAGGGTTCCAGCTAAAAAGGCACTTCCTTTGTTCAGCGGAGAATGCGGTCCAGTAGGTCATTCAGAAGGGGAAATAAAAGCAGCGGCCCTGGGAGGGAGATGAAGGATGAAACAAAAAGAATAAAATGTTTTGGGTGTGAGCACATTAGCTACCATTTCCTACTGCTGCCGGCTGCGAGCACTCCTGTCCCCTGGATGCGGGAGTACCTCAGGACGAAGGTGGAGGGAAGAAACAAAAACGGGGGGTGGGAAAGGAAAGAAAAAAGCGGAAAAGAAACCGTTCCTGCGGCCCTCCGCCGTGCCAGCGGCACCTGGGGCGCCCCCCCGCCGGGCAGCGGGGCCGGCAACAGGCGCGGTCCGCCCGCCGCCCCGCACGGGGGCCGAGCGCTCCGGGTCCTACCGCTGCCGAGCCGGGCCGGGATAAGCGCCGAGCCCCGAGGGAGCCGGGCCGGGATGGAACGAGCGCCGAGTCCCCGGGAGAGCCGAGCCGGGCCGGGAGAACCGCCGAGCCCCGGGGGAGCCGAGCCGGCCGGGAGAACCGCCGAGCCCCGGGGGAGCCGAGCCGGGACAAGCGCCGAGCCGGCCGGGAGAGCTGCGCCGAGCCGGCCGGGAGAGCCGGGCCGAGCCGGGACAAGCGCCGAGCCCCGGCGGAGCCGGGCCGGGCCAAGCGCCGAGCCGGGCCCCGGGGGAGCCGAGCCGGGCCGGGCCGGGACCAGCGCCGAGCCGAGCCCCAGGGGAGCCGAGCCGGGCCGGGCCGGGACCAGCGCCGAGCCGAGCCCCAGGGGAGCCGAGCCGGGCCGGGCCGGGACCAGCGCCGAGCCGAGCCCCAGGGGAGCCGAGCCGGGCCGGGCCGGGACCAGCGCCGAGCCGAGCCCCAGGGGAGCCGAGCCGGGCCGGGCCGGGACCAGCGCCGAGCCGAGCCCCGGGGGAGCCGAGCCGGGCCGGGCCGGGACCAGCGCCGAGCCGAGCCCCGGGGGAGCCGAGCCGGGCCGGGCCGGGACCAGCGCCGAGCCGAGCCCCGGGGGAGCCGAGCCGGGCCGGGCCGGGACCAGCGCCGAGCCGAGCCCCGGGGGAGCCGAGCCGGGCCGGGCCGGGACCAGCGCCGAGCCGAGCCCCGGGGGAGCCGAGCCGGGCCGGGCCGGGACCAGGGCCGAGCCGAGCCCCGGGGGAGCCGAGCCGGGCCGGGCCGGGACCAGCGCCGAGCCGAGCCCCGGGGGAGCCGAGCCGGGCCGGGCCGGGACCAGCGCCGAGCCGAGCCCCGGGGGAGCCGAGCCGGGCCGGGCCGGGACCAGCGCCGAGCCGAGCCCCGGGGGAGCCGAGCCGGGCCGGGCCGGGACCAGCGCCGAGCCGAGCCCCGGGGGAGCCGAGCCGGGCCGGGCCGGGACCAGCGCCGAGCCGAGCCCCGGGGGAGCCGAGCCGGGCCGGGCCGGGACCAGCGCCGAGCCGAGCCCCGGGGGAGCCGAGCCGGGCCGGGCCGGGACCAGCGCCGAGCCGAGCCCCGGGGGAGCCGAGCCGGGCCGGGCCGGGACCAGCGCCGAGCCGAGCCCCGGGGGAGCCGAGCCGGGCCGGGCCGGGACCAGCGCCGAGCCGAGCCCCGGGGGAGCCGAGCCGGGCCGGGCCGGGACAAGCGCCGAGCCGAGCCCCGGGGGAGCCGAGCCGGGCCGGGACAAGCGCCGAGCCGAGCCCCGGGGGAGCCGAGCCGGGCCGGGATAAGCGCCGAGGGGGAGCCCCGGAGGGCCGAGCCGGGCCGGGATAAGCGCCGAGGGGGAGCCCCGGAGGGCCGAGCCGGGCCGGGCCGTGCCCCCGCACTCCGCGGGTCCGGGGCCGGGCCGAGCGCGCACAAAGGCGGCGGCGATGACCGCGACTCACCGCTGATCTCGTGGCTGGGCGCCTCGCTCTGGCTGAAGCCCTTGGCGGCGTAGAGCCTCCGCACTTCGGAGCAACTTTTGGCGCGGGGCTCGGCGGCCAGCAGCAGCGGCAGGCTGAGGGCGGCTAAAGTGCAGAGCAGGGGCGGCAGGCAGCCGCGCCGCCGCGGCATGGTGCGGGCGGGCAGGGGCCGGGCGAGAGCGCCCCGAGGCCGGAGCCGGCCCTCCGCCGAGCCTGCCCCGCCGCGCCGCGCAGCAGCCGCGCCCGCTGCCGTGCACCCTGCTCCGCCGCGGCTCCGCTCCGCTGGCCCGGCGTGCGGCGGCGCTCTGCAAACTTGGCCCGGCAGGAAGCACATGGGGTGGTGAAGGAGGAGGAGGAGGAGGAGGGAGGCGGGGAGGGCGGCAGCCAAGCAGGATCGCGCAGGGCCGGGACAAGCCTCTGCAGCCCCCGGGAAAATCAGGAGCTGGGATTCGCCCGCCCAGCGAGGAGGAGCGGAGCGCGGGGCTGCCCGCCCCCCCTCCCCGCCAGCAGGCTGGCCCCGGCCCCGAGCGGGCGCGCCCCGCTGTGCCCGCCCCCCGCGGGGAGCCCGGCCCGGCCTTGTCCGCCGCCGGGGCCACGCCAGCCCGGGGCCGCCGCGCTCCGCACCGCCGCGGCAGCGCTGGCCGCAGCATGGAGCCGGGGCTGCGCATCCCCCGGCCGTGGGGAGCTGCCACCCGGTATTCCCGCTCCCCTCCATCGCCAGCTCCGGAGTGCCCCGCCAGGGAAGGAGAGATTCCCGGGAAGGGGCTGGGCTGGCTGTCCTTCCTGCGCTGGAGCTGCAGACGGTTCAGCTCTGCACCAGGTTAATAGGGCCACCAAGCTGATGAATTTTGGCAGCGCTGTGACAGGTTTGAACTATGTACATGAAAGACTCGACAAAACCGACTGGTGTTTTTCTCCGATCTTCTGTGTCCAAGAGTTTGGCAGGACAGAGGCCTCAGGAGCACACACACACCAAGGTGCTGCGGCCACTCTTCCTCCTTCATACCCAGCCCTGCTCGCAGACACATGCACCGGTGTGTACAAGCCCTGCTAAACCCTTGGACCAGGGATTTAGGTCCAACAATTACTGCTTGCTTCTGTTTACTGAAAATCACAGAAACACTAGTGCAAGAATAACAGACACTGTCGCAATTCTGCAGGGCTGCAATGTCACTTAAAGGGTCTACTTAAGGAGACCTTGCTCCCCACCTGGCAGGATGAGGTCTCGCTGTCCGTGTCCCCTGGGTGCAGATGCTGCACCGGCAGCCCTGTCCTGCTGCAGCATCCCTGTGTCTGCACCCGGTGCTGTGTCCCGGCACAACGTCATTTGCCCCATGACACTGTAATGGCCTTGTGACAGCAGCATTTAAAAAAAAAAAAAAAGAAAGAAATGTGTGGCAGTTTACATTTCAATATGCTCCTTCATGATACTCATTTCTCTCATTGCCATGTTGGGGAAGGACAGGCTGAAACAACAGCAAAGGAAGTTGCTGGCTTCACCCCCTTGCTCTCAAGCTTTCGTCAGTGAAATGCCAGGCGGGTCAGGAGGAAAAGACCCTCTATTTATTTCCCTGGCCAGGGCCCGCGGACAGCAAAGCACAGCCATGCTGCCCCGCCAGGCACTTCTCATGGGAATGAGATGCTCGCTCAGCTCTGAGCTTTCCAGCAGCTTTCCTTGGGGCAGTGCAGGCAGCTGCAGTCAAGGAATTACTCCAAAAGCAAGGGAAGGCCATGTTACCACAGCCCAGCCCAGGTCAGCCGTGATGGAGAGGCTCCTGCTGCGGCAGGGCTTCCCCTTGGGCAGAGATGCAGGCAGCATCCCTTGCCTGCACAGAAGATGGGCTGCACCATCCCCAAGGGCAAAGAAAGCTCGAGTTTGCTTTATCATGGTTTAAAAACTCTCCAGAGACAAATCCAGTCATCCTGATGGGAAAGGGTGTAGGGTTCTCAGTCACCCTGTCATCCTCCGGGGCCACTCACACCCAGCTGGTGAGACAAGCCAGGCCAGAAGTTCTCATGAAGTTATAAAGTGTCCAGAGAGAAAATAATCCTCTAGGATCTGGCCCTGCAATGTATGACTGAGTTCTGGTTTTCAAAGCACTACCTCACCCCCCCAGCCTTTATTTGAAGAGACAATGTGAATTTTAAAGAGAACTCAGCAGGGAGCACTGCATTTTTTATTCCAAAGTGAGAGAGAAAACGAGAGTGAGAAAGTCTGCAGGGTTAGAGACAGCTTGCCATTTGTTGTTTCTCATAATCCCATACCTCGGCGGGATTTAAGAAACCTCCTGAAAAACACGGAGGGTTTTGTCGAATACTTGATCAAGTAGTTAAATCAAAGGCTGCAGCAAAACAATAGGACTGCCTGAAATTTTTCATGAAAAACTTTAAGGAACACAAAAGTAGCCTCTCTCAAAAAAGAGATTTTTCTCTGAATTTTTCGCCTTCTCCAGCATTTTCACACATCTGACAGAACCTCCCCAGCCTCCTCACCCCAAACTGCTTGGGTGATTCCCCTTCCCCAATTCTCTCGCTTTCCCAGGATGAAAAGAGACAAAAGCAGAGCCAAAAACTTGCAGTTTAGTTTTAAAAAGAGGGTTTTTTCCAGGGTGAAAACTTCTAATTTCCCACCTCCCCCAAAACTCTTCTCTCTCCCCATTAGTATTTCTGCCCCCAGACTCAGTGTTTCTTTTCCAGCCCTAGAAGATACCTTGAGGACTGCCATGGTAGCACAGGATGCTCCCCAGTTCTGGGGCTCACGCCCCCATCTCCCCTACCTGTCAGGGAGCTGAGCTCCTGCTGTCTGTAGGGCTGCCAGAGCTGTTTCGGCTCTGCCCGCACACAAAGTTGGCTGCAAGTCTCTTCTGTTATGTAGGGGGACCCCCAAGGTGACCCCACCACTGGCACGGGCACGCCTGGGCTGGGCAGACCCGGTGCAGCCGTTGCTGGCCCTGGTGCAGGAGACTGAGACACGGTGACATCACCCGCATTGCGTCTGCACGGAGCCTCTTCCAGCATATACCACGGGCCTTGCACAACTTGGCATTTCAAATTTCCGTCATCTCATTCAGTGGAAAAATTGCAGCCCTGCCAGCTTTTTGGAGAGAAGGAAGGGTAGGGAAGGAGAAACCAGAGGAGACCTGGTTACCCTGCAGTTTCTCTTCACCTTCCTCCAGTATGCCACCTCTCCTCTCCAGCACAGAGCTCCAGCCACGCTGCTCCTGCCCGAGCATTCGTCCGCACAACAAAGTTATGTCTTTTTAACTAAAACCACTTTGAATTTGCTCCAGACAAATTGGCACAAACCTTTCACAGGGGTGTGGTTAAGTCAGTATAAATCTTACTGGCATCGACCGAGTCCACATCGGCGATGTACGGGCTTACACTAAAAATCAATACAAGTAATTCCCACCTGTGTGGGATTTGCTGGATCGATTTTAACTTCAGGTCTGCGGGAGCGGGGCAGCCGTCTAGCACCAACGAATCTTGGCAGCAGAAAGGAACCCCAAGCTCAGAAGCGGCACCGATTACATCTGAAAATCCAGCTGGGGTCCTGTGAGGGCTTAAGCTTTCAGTTTGATCTAATTCTGGTCCTGGCCAGAGGTCTGCCACAGCCTGGTGGTGTTTCCAGTTGTCTGTCAGGGAATTTACTTGCGAGGTTGTTCTGGGATAAAGATTTCAGATGTAACCCTTTAGGAAAGCCTGGCTGAACGCAGCCCTTGGGCTGGCTGTCGTTAAGGGTGGTTAAATCCTACACTCTGGCAGGAAAGCCTGGGCCACAAGGAGGTTTGAAAGTGTTGAAAGGGAACTGGACAGGCATGTCTTCCCTGCTCCAGCTCATCAGCAGGAGATGGCTCACTGTAAAACTGAACCAGGTGCATTCACTCTCCTGAGGCAGAGCAGTGGGGCTGGAACAAGGGAGGCTTGAGTGGAAACAGTCTCCTTTGATAAAACCCCAGATACCACAAATTCAGGGGGTGTTTAACCCAGGGCATCTGTCACAAGGATGGGGGGATTCTGCTAGTTGCAAAGTGACGCTCTGAATCTGGGTTTCGAATGTCAACGGCCTGATATTTTAGGGCAAACAGATCTGGTGCTTCAGCATGGGCTGATGTCTCCATTTATTTTTATCGCTTATTTTTATCCTAGGGCTCCTTCACCCATCCAGCAGACGGAAACCTCCCGCAGTAACTGCTTGGCTCTGGGGTAAGGGGTGGGTTTGCTCCTCATTGCCTTCTGCAGGGGTGCTGACGCCAGCCAGGCTCTGCCACAGCAGGGTGTGAGGTGCTGTACACACCAAAGCAAGATTGAAAGATGCTAAGGGGATGGGGGGAACAGGCTGGGTGTGCAGCAAGGCTGCTGTGAGGGTGTCACTCAGCTTCCCACGTCCGAACCGGCTTCCAGTGCACGAGACTTGCTGTGCAGAGCTCAAGACCATCGCCATTTTAGGGAATGCAAGAGCTTGTCTCTCCCACAGCAGGACAAGAAATTGTCCCAGCTCCATCTCCAGACACCACAGGGAGGAGACTTGGGGACACATGGCTTTGAAGGGCACAGGAATACACTCTCTTTCACAGATTTTCATGCCTGCACTTTCCAGCTCTCCCAAAATGACTGTGTGGCAGATGGCTCTGACGTGTAGCACACTCACACCCAGCAGATAAAAATATTCCCCAACAGATTCCCAGCAAGCAAACGTCAGTCACTGTTGCTCCAGAGCTGGCCACGGCTTCCTCTCCTCCCCACTCCCCCATTGTGGGGGTGCAAAGGGGGTCCCCAAGCTGTACATCCTCAACGGCTACCACGGGGCTCACTAGACCAACGCTGGCAGCTGGGCTGGCATCCCATATCCACGCTGGCTCACACACATGCCTTCCCACAGGCCAGCATCCCCAGCAACATGTCCCCATCCTCCCTGCCCCGGGTGGCCATACATCTGGCTGCCACCAAGGAGGCTGGATGGTAGGATGGGACCCTGCATCTGCCTTGCCCAGGCCTTCCTTGGTGTGAATTACAGCCACGATGTTTAATTCTCCAGCCACACTCGCATAATCTTGCTATAGATGTGAATGAAGGGGGGTGGGAGTGTACCGGGTGGGGTGAGTGCAGGGGAGAAGATGAATAGGATAATTCGGGGATGAGAGAGGAAACAAGCGCACAAGTCATTCCTTGTATTTCCACCCCTTCCAAGCAGCAGTCCCATGCTCAGCCTTCTCCTGGCCACTCTGGGCTATATTTACAACAGCCATCATCGCCTGAGCTGCTTTTTTTGCCTTTTTCCCCTTTTAAGCGTTGGTTTGTTGCCAGTGCCTGCTTGGCACAGGGTGGGCGCTGGCAGGGCAGGGGCAGAGGGAGGTTTTTGGGTGCTGTGAGTGTGGCACAGCCAGCCCACATGCTCCAGCCTGCCCACTTGGGTTAGTCTTGCCTGTTAAATGTGCAGTCTCCTGCTCCACAGATAAGCACATCACCCACCTGGGGGGTCACAAAACCCAGGAGCTGCAGAGATTAGGACTGGAAAAGGGTTCAGATACCTGATGCCTCCCTCACTGGCCCAGCAGAATTGACCTCGAGCTGTCCTCTCCCTCTCTGTTCTCAAAATCCCTCCTTGATCAAGACTGTACAGCCTGCCCCAGCTACTGACTTGGGATCTTATTGCAAAAAAGCATTTCTTAATGGCTAACCTAAACCTCCCTGGCCACAATTCAAGCCGAGTATTTTTTTTTTCCTCCTATCTCTTGTATGTGGAGAAAACATACCCTGCTCTCAGCAGAGCCCAGAGCTCTCGGCACGTGTGGCTGGCACAGCACAGCATGGCTGGAGGTGGCCCTGGCTGCTGTCGGTGGCCCCACCGGCTGCACAGCCTTGGTCCCTGCAGACCTGGGGCAAAGGGGAACAACCCCAAGCTCTGTCTGGACCAGCAGGAAATAATCTTCTGCTATGGAAAGGAGAGAGACGGGGAGAGGCATGTTCAGAGCAGCAGATAACCCAGCCAGTTGGCACTGCTTAAAAATTACTAATATATACGCGTTACCTGATAAAAACCCAGAGCAGAGCCAGGGAAGAAGGGAGCCCGTTGCTCTGCAGTTCTTAGCAAGACTGTCGCGGTCCTCTCTGACGCTGGGCATCACCATTGATGGCAGTTGCTCCCTCTGGGCAGGAGGTTGGTTTCCACCAGCAGCACTGGTGCTGTGCTCCAGGTCAAGCTGCGCCTGTTCAGGGATCAAGCCACACTGTAATGGTCAGCAGAGCGACCAGAGTTGGCTTCTTAAACTTGGAAGATCCACATAAGCTTGCCAGGGGGAATTTCAGAGATCCTAATTACTGCACCCACCACTTCATGTAGGGCATTTCATTCCCCTCAAAGCGCTTCCACCTGGGCACCGGTCCAGCAAGTGCTTCGTTGGTAGACATCTGCCTCATTACAGCAGGGATGCGTGACAGCACCTTGGAGAATTTCATTAGCAGAGGAGAGCAGAAGTGGCTGCCCCTTTTAATATCACCTGGGATGCGGGAGGCAAAACAGGTCATAAGAGAGCAGGGGGAGCACCAGCTCTGAGCAAGCAGGACTTGTACCAGTCCTGTTCTGTACAGGGCTTCAGTATCAATAAACCACAATATAAATAAATAATGATAAAACAGTGACTTTCTTTTTTTTTAACCCCCAGGCATTCTCTTCATTTAGTTCAAAGGCTATTTCAAACGAATTTGTAAACACAGGGTGGAAAATATGTGTACTTACAGGAAACAAAACCTGCTGGCAAAGCCCGCTGCCCTGCCTGGATGGGCTGGTGCAGCCCTCTCCCCACAGCGCCCTGCTGAAAACAAACCCCATGCAGGAGCAGCCCAGGAGAATGAGGCACAGGATGAGTGCCCGCTCAAGCCCCGCTGCTTGAGGAGGACCCAGCAGACATTGCCTTGGACTGAAATGGTCACAGCTCACGTCCGTGTCCCGGGTGCAATGCCTATCAGAGGGTGCAGCGTGGGTCCCGGAGGATGTAACCCTCCCCGCTGTCACAGTCCCTGAACGGACGAAGCAGGGCACCATCCATCCCACAGCAGGGATGCACTGTGGGGCCAGGCACCACTCCCCCATGAGGAAAGTCCCCCCAGACAGCAAACGCCATTTCTCTCCATCCTCTCCACCCGGCGGGGCCGGGGCAGCACGCGGGCTGCCAGACGTTCATGGCTATATCGGTGCTGCTCGCAATCCTTTTTTTAAAACTTCTTTTTTCATTCCCCTCTGCTCTCACCCCTCACCCCCCATGGTTTTAAAGTTTTCAAATGAAAATATGCGAGTTGGGACTTGCGGGTAGCAAGTTGGGGCTCGCGAGGAAAGCCTGGAGGGAGGAAAAGAAAGAGCGATCTGCTCCAAGTGCCAGCAATTGTTTTTATCCTTTCCAGATGAAGGAAAAAGATCATGTTATTTGTTCGGCATAAAGTCCCAGATTTTCAGGAATGAAATCTGAGAGCAACATGTCAACAGTCTGTCTCGAGAGCTGGGGTGGATGGCGGCCTTTGTGCTCCCAAACACCAGCGGGGCCAGTACGCTCGGCTGCGGACAAAAAAGGCTCCATTCTCACACGCTGAAGTGGTGGCATTAGATATCAGCAAGATAATGGGCCCAGGGCCTAGCCCTATTTCTGCTCCCAACTGAACGGCCACAGGCAGCTGGCTTTGATGTGCTCATTTATTTGCCTTTTCTTTTCACAGATGATATTTTTAACCAATATTGTGGTTTGGGCATAGACTGGGGAGAAAGAGGGGGGGTGGTGGAAATGGAAGTCATGTTGTTGCAATAGCTGATCAGGAGAGAAAGAAAAAGAAGGGGGGAAAGAAAAAGAAAAAAAAAAAAAATCAGCCATTCATTACCCTGCAGGTCAATGTTTCCTGCTGTAAATCAGCCGGAACACGGCGGTCTCGCAGCTGGAGGGAGATCCCGCATCAGCCGGGGCAAACCTCGAGGGCCAGGCTGGTGCTAGGGGCCATACAGCCCCCAGCCCCCAGGCATTTGCACTTGAATCCCAGGGGAAAAGGAGGGAGATAGCGGGGTCAGGGAGGTGGCCAGTGGCGAGATTCAGCCAGGGACTGATTGATGTGCAGGCGGCGTGGGTGGTCCCACGCCACTGGGCTGGGAGCGTGCCCCACACGAGGTGGGGACGGTGGGAGCAGCCACTGCCCCTTTGATGTGCTGCCCTGGCTGTCCCCGCCGCGGAGGCACGGAGGACTGCGTGGCGAGGCTGGCTGGCCCGCACGCTCCAGTCCCCTGGACATCCAGCCGGCGGGCTGGGCGAGCCCTTGGTCCCCAGCCACATCCAGGACGTGATGGGGAAGCAAAAAAGAAGGGGGGAGCAGGAAGAAAAAAAAAAAAGGACTTCTTTCTGCTTCCCAGAGCCCATGTGGGAGCAGCACTCAGCACTGCTGGTGCAGAGGCTGGGAAGCCCCCAGGATGACCAGTGCAGGCACAGCCACATGTCCCCTTCCCCTGGGGAGCAACTCGGTGGGGGTGATGGGTCTGGAGAGCAACAGCCGCACAGCCCTTCAAGGGGGGACCTGGCATCCCACTGGCTGTTACAGCCATGATTTGCACCTCCTTGGTTCCACCTTGGTATGAAACAGCAGCTCCAGGGACATCACCTCCGTGCTGCGCTGATACTCCTGAAACTGCCTGCGTGCAAAACTGCTGCCTCGCCTTCCTGCAGCACATCAGCACCCCATACCCCCAACCAACCGGCTCCCACAGAGCCCCCTGGTACAGATGCTCACCGCAGGCTCTGGTACTAGGGGAAAAAAAGCACTCAGCACTTTTTGCTGTTAATGGCCAAGCAAAATTTCCCCATGGAAAGTTTCATTCTGACTCACAACATCTTTGTTTCAGTTGAGAAAGCATCAAGTAGCTGTGTGCTCGCTCCTCTTCTGCGACACAGGTCTGAAAGTAACCATCAGCGGGGCTGACCTCTTGCAATTTAGGTTTCACAATACTTAATCTAAGTGCCCAGCACTTGAAATTGTTGTCTCAGCTCTTTAAGGAGGGTTGGTTTTTTTTCCAAGTCTCATGGCTGCAGTGGGAAAACTGAAAACTCACACCCAAAACATGCAAAACCAGATGGCAGGAATGGAACTCCAAATAAATTATTTCTTAATTTAAAAATTCTTTTAAATTTAGTTTGGTTTCTAAGGCAGGCCTGGCTGCCTTGGAGCCTCATTCACCAGTTCATACACTGCTGGGATGACGATACTGTGACATTTACAGTGACTCTGGCTCCTATGGGTAGATTTTTCCAGAGCCCATAAGCCAGCACACATGTCCCAGAGACACAGACACTCACCCAATCACTTAAGCCACATCTTGACTGCAGGACCTGGCGCAGGATGGGCTCCTCCATTGCTGGGGCATGGTGCAGCTGCTGCCTGTGTCTTGCCAGAGATGAGCTGTGCAGACAGGAGGCTCAGCTTGGACCCTGCAGACAAGCTCCCAGCCCCCACTGTGTCCCAACTCTCCCACTGGTTGTGTCCCTTCTTCTCCGTCCCTGGACCCACAAGCTTTCCCTCCTCTCCATAGCACACCCAGCTTGTAGCTGGATGGGCAAAGGGTGCCCAGAGGCAGCTTGCTCCCAAAACAGGCTCACTGAAGGTGCATGAGCTGCAGCCACGTGAGCCCCCAGCATCACAGGGCTGGGGGCGCCTGGCAAAGCTGTGTGCCAGCCTCCCCTCACACAGGGCAGCTTCACCAGCCTCCCCTCCTGCCTCAGCACCCTCCTGGAGGAGCAAGTTGTCTGGAGCAATGACCTGTTTCGATGCAAAAGGCACTCTCTGTGATAGCAACATTGGGGCTGGGGATGTTCTCAGCTCCCAACAAATGTATGCTTCAAAAGCAAGAGCATCTGGCCTTGCTCGCAGGGGTGCTTTCAAGTGGAAAAAGATATAAAAATGAAGGTTTGCATTAGCTTGGAAATCAATGTACCTGCCCAGGGCCACATGGAAAGGGAGGCTGGCAGGAAAGAGCGCTGAAAAATGACAGGGGTGAAGCATTAGCACCTTCTGCACCAGGTGAGCACCTCAGTGCTCATCACATTTGGGAACACCAAGCAAATTATTTAACACTTTGGTTAACAGCAACTACTTTGGGATGAAGCACAACAAACTGCATAGAACCCTTGGCCAAACACTCCCCAGGGACAAGCAGCGCTTGTGGTGAAGACCCCCCTGAAAGGGGCAGAGCAGGTTCAGCTGGCCTGACATGCAGAGCACCCCGGATCCTTCCCACATGCACCAGGCACCCTCTGAAAAGCACCTTGGCACCGGCTTGCTCTGAACTTCTTTGCACCCCAGGTAGCAGCAATTTTATTGCAAAAGGCACAGCTGCCCCTGCTTATGCAGCTGGCTCTCCCGTGGATTTCACAGCAATAACGGGAACAAGAAGGGGGCTCAGGAGCGAGTCCCTCACCAGCAACCCAGAGCCCAGCCAGGCGCTGCCGGCAGCCCTGCAAACCATCCGCCCGCCCATCCCACGCTGTCAGGAATAAGATCAAGAGCAAACAGCACTGTTAACCGAAATGCCATGTGAGGCTCTGTAAAAGAGGTGGTAAAAGCTGTCTAAATAGTGGTCCAGGAATCCACTTATCCCTCAATCAGCAGACAGAGGAACAGGAGGACCTTGAGTTACTCGTTTAGTGATTGCATTAGCAGGTCAAGGTCACAATGACCAGGGGCTTCTGCCAGACAGTTGCCAGAGGTGGAGTCTGGCAGCTCATCGGGCAGTGGGATCAATCAGTCTCCTCAAAAATAATTAACTTATCCATATCTTGCCTAACATGATTATTCTTTAAATAAAGTTTCAGACAAGCAGCACAGGGACCACACAGAGCTTTGAGTGCACGTGCAGAATGAGCTACACAGCAGTTGTTATTATTATTATTATAGTTACTATTATCATGCCCTTACATACAAAGGCTCTTCCTCCCCTGGAGCGAGTGACCATTGCGGCAGTCTCTGCAGAGGGAGGTGACACTGATGCCATCCAACAGCCACACACAGAGCATCTCAGGGTCCCTTCCTGCTCTTGGTGCTCATACCCTACCTGCACCCTGTGCCAAGACCTCCCAGCGCACTCCTGCTTCTCCCTCACCCCCTGTTCTGCCCCCCAAAATTGGGAACACTGGCTTATGCCACCTGCAGCAGCTGCTGCCATCTCCCCCTGTGTCTGTCACCTGCACCCCACTGAGCAGTGGCCCCACAGGGGGACAAGTTAGTCCCCGACTTCAGTGGCCTTCTCCATTTGTCCCTAGGAAAGAAATTATTAGTGATAAAATCCTTCAGCCTTGCGATGCAGCAAAAGCACGAGGGGAAGCAGGAGGTCCAGCAATAGCTCCCCTCAAGCATCACCACACAGCTGGAGCCGGGGCACTGGCAACCAGAGGTTGCCTCCATTTCCCTGCCCCCCCCCTCCCTTTTTTTTTTTTTGTGTGGTCACACATTTGGTCTCAGCAGGGCGGTTTCCGTAAACGAGGCACAGCTTATATAATAATAAATAAAGCAGCATGCAAATCCCATCCCCACATTCAAGTCCACGGACATGTAGTGTTTAAAAGGTGCAAGACCCACATCTCTATCTAGTCTTTCACCAGCAGATACGCGGCTACTAAACATTTGTCTCCAGGCTGTGGGACGCAGCTACCCGACGCCGCTCAGCTCTCTTCCCTATCCCGCCTTTCTGCCCGAGCGCCATGGGTCCAAGGGCAATCCCTGTGATGCCAGTGAAGTTTCTCCCTCCTGAAGCAGCCCTGCATTATGCACCCCTGGACCGGCCAAGCCCCACAGCAGCATCACTGCAGGCTGGAGCCATGGCTTTCTCCTCCCCTGTGCCTTTCAAAGAGGTGTTACCTCTGCCATGGCTTGAAAAGTGTGTGTGTGGGGGGGGGGGGGGCCGGGGGGGGGGTGGTGTCACTCTTTTCTAGCTCAGCCCTTGGTGATCCTCACTCTCTGCAGGAGCATCTCGAGGTGCCCCCCCCAGCAGTACCCCCAGCATCTGTGGGAGCCAGTAGTTCCTCCCCGTGGGCGAGTGGGAGCCAGTTGATGCTGCAGGCAGGAAAGCAGGGCTGTGATGGAGACACTCACTCCTTCCACCCCCTGCAAGGGTTTTCCCTCACATCTCTAAGCACAGCAGCACCAAAAAGGCTCCAGTGTGGCTCTTACCGCAAGGTGTGAGCCAGCCTCCTGGGAGGTTTCCGCTGCAGCCCGAGCCCCGGGGAGCAGGGCAGGCTGGCTGGCAGCCACAGGCAGGGCAGCAGAGCCTCTGGGATGGCACCGAAATCTTCCCACTGCTGTGACGGGGAAAGGCCAAAGGCACTAGTCATGGCCAGAAGGCAAGTGGCTCTGTGGTTTGTGACTGGAGCACATGCAAGAGGAGGGATTGAAAATGGAAGTTTTCTGTATTTCCAGGTTTAGGAAAGATTTCTCTTTTTCCAGGCTCCAGCTTGCCTAACCGTAACACAGCCCCCACACACCCTCCATAAAGCACGCCCAGCTCCCCGGCTGCCTTTGTAGGTGCTGAGAGTGGGCAGCTGCAGCACCCTGCTCCACACCCCCCCCGAATCAAATCGTGTCCCTAGCAATAACCTCAGGGACCAGGACTCTGCACCCCGAGCACACGCAGCAGACATTGCCCCCCCTCCCAGCACCACAGGGAAGTGAAACAGGGCTCACCACGTACCCTAACCCTCAGCACCTAAACACATCAGGCTCAGAGCAATGCACCCACACCTTCAGGTTGATGGCTCTCCAGAACAAGGAAGGCTGGCTGGCAGCAAACACAGGGCAGCACCACCCCATGATCCTTTTGTACTGTAAGCTGTTAAGAGAAAGCCATCGAGAGCTCCTGGCCGCAGGCACAGAGCAGCCCCAGTCATTCATTACTGCCATCAGTCATTCATCACCAAATCAGGGTCCACCTGCAGACTTGGGTCTGACCTTCTATGCAATTACCCAAGCCAATTAGCACCTTTGCTCCTTGACCAGATAGCATCTCCATGCTGCCCAGCCTGGCCCTCTGAGCTACCAGCATCTGTTGGAAGCTCTGGGAAGGGCTTCTATGGGCCACTTTGGCTGCAGTGCTCAGCTTGGTCTTGCTCTGACGTGCAGCAAGGTGATGAGCAAGTCCTTTGCAGAGGACTTCACACCACCAAGGCTAGTGATACCGGTATGAAAGCTCCTCTTCCCTTGCCCTGCTTTATCATTGTTGCCAGGAGCAGAACAGCAAAGAACTGGCTGGTTGCATGTTCAGCACACTAAAAACTGAGCTGGAGCAAAGGCCCTGCTAGAAGGATTGCAAGGAAGCAAGACCAGGTTGCACCTTGGTACCTGTGTGGGCTGGAAATAGCATCCCTCTCCTCTGACGTGGTCATGGGAGGCCATGCACAGCAAAGTCGACCTCAAATCCTCTGTGGCACCACCACAGTGAAGCGCCTGCATTGGCTACCATACTCCGGAGATGTTTATCACACACATATTGACAGGCAATAGCAGTGACTCATGGCGCAGGTCTGGATCCTTGGGCCAAATGCTGATCCTTCTGCAGGTTTCAGCTCAACATTATGAGTCACTCATGTCACCATCCTCCCTTTACTTTTTTTTCTTTCTTTCTTTTTCCAGAAAACATTGTTTTTCCTTCAAATGGGAACAAATACACCCAATACCAGGAATTTTGCTAGACAGAGTCCAGATGACAAGTTCTCAGAAAATGCTGTCAGCTGCTGAGATTCAGCTTCAAGAGACATCATCCAACATTAACCATAAACAACAGGGGCAACGAAATGTCTGGCAGATCTTGAAGTGACATGAGATGCCTGCGCTCCACAACAAACCCATTTCACACCACGGGAAAGGTCACCACTTTAATCCACTTCTGGGTGGAATGTACACAAACGTCATTCTTCTTAACATCTGTAATTAAACAGCCTCTTGCTTTGCTATCCAGCCCGTGCTTATTTTCCCATTTGCTAACATGGTGGATGGTAATATAATATGACACTGAAGGGATACAGGCTGCTACAGGCGGGCTTGCGACTTCTTTTTAGGGATTTGCCTGCAGAAAGCTGGATGCAGAAGGTGGTTGTGCTGCTTGGATCCAGCAGCGATTTCCTTTCTGGATGTGCAGCATCTTTGCGCGCTGAAATAATAATAGCAAAGAGAACAGCGAAAGCAAACAGAAACCGCTGGCAGAGATCCCCAAACATGTTGACTCGTTGCAAGCAGTTGTTGAGGTCTCTGCTGGGCTCCTGCGAGGGAGGAGACAGCCACTAAACTCAGAGGTTGAGGCTAGGTCTGTACTTCTGCTATGGAAAAGTCTGGTTTTCAACACTGGTAATGTGCTGGAGCATTTTGGAGAAGTCTTCTGTGTCCCTGTGGCTACTGAGGAACATCTGAAACAACCCTGCAGGAGTGGCACATGCTTTGCAGGGAGCCTCACCGGGAGCCAGGCATGACGGCATTCACGGGAATGGCATTAGCTGTCAGGAAGGGCTGTGGGACACAGCGCTTTGCAGCCCGAGGCAGGGATGTGGACTCCAGATCCTAGCACGCTCTCAGCAAAACACCACCAAGATGTTTATTTTCAGAAGGATACAATGTTTGACAAAATAAACTATATTTGATTAATACCGACTGCTTTTCAGTAAATTTGCTGACTGTATAAACATGCCAGAACTGCTTCATCTGCCTATATCAAAATTTCAGTTACGTCATCTCTGGGGAATGTCCTTGAGTAACATTTTGACGAGCTTATTTAGGGGGTTGTTTGTGGGCTTGGGTTGTGTTTTTTCCCCACTTATACTTTTGAGCAAGGTCTTCCATGAGCAAGCCGCAGGCTGGAGCCAAACAAAACGCACCACTTGGTGTCACATGGAGTGTTTCACGGTATCCCCAATAGAAAACCCAAATTCCCATGCTGAGGACCAGCAAGCATCCTCCAACAGGGTAGTTTCACCTCATTCTACTCCACCTGAGGATTTCATCCCCCAGACAGCTCCATACCTGGCTCCTTGCTAAGGGAACAAATAATGCACAAGGAGGACTTGTGATTTTGCTGAAGCCCAGCCAAGTTACCCCCAGATGCAGAGCTCAGTGAAAAGTCCCTTGGTTTCTGGGAATGGACACCTGCTTCTGGGGTGTGAGTGCATTATCTGGTAAAGTTTTAGCAGCATTTGTCAATCATTAAGCTACTGGAATGGTCAGGAAAATTCCCACCAAGGCACCCAAGTGTTTGGGAATCAAATGATATTTCTGAAATGCTTTAGCTTAGATGAGCTAGATAGTCTGCAGGGCAGGACTCATCCAGTGGACTTGGCCATGGCTGGTCTCACCACTGAGCTACATGCTCAGGGTTGGAAGGAGACGTCTCAGAAGTGCACGTGACTCCATTTAGAGCATTTTGAGGTCTTTGTGTAGTTTTGTTTTACTTTAGAAACGTACGCAACATGCCATGTCTGGTCCCTGCCAGCCACCTGCTTGTACCCTGCTCCTCATGCCTCTTCTACCCTGGGACTTTCTCCACCATCACCTCCTGCATGGCTGCAAAGGTCTCACCATGTACCAGCAACTTCCAAGAACGCAGGACAAGGTGGTCACCTTCTCTCCTCCTGACCCAGTGGTCCCCAGTGTGCCACCTCACCAGCAGCCTGGCCTGTGGCCCAACCCAGTGCCCTCGAGGCTGGGGAGATCAGCATGCACCGGTTTTGACTCAAAAGCAAATCAAAACACCTTGCAGCACAGGATTACATGTCCCCCCCTTATGCAAACCCACAGGAACACCCTCATGTCCAGCTGCCATGTTTGCAGACATGGTTGGTGCTCTCTGCATCCTCCGTCCAAGGGGCATTTTGTTTTGGTTGGAAGCCCTTGGGAATCCAGTCCTACATCCCTGCTGGGTCCCCGCTCTAGAGTGCTTGAGGGCTTTGCTCAGGGAGATGAACGTGCAATTCTGAAAAACTCCCTGAAAAACAAAACCGAGACGCTCTAGATTTCGCTTCCCAAAACAGCATGAGCCGTGAGGACCAGCTGTTTCTAGCAGCTGTTAAGTGCATTAGATTATAGCATTCCAGCACTAAACTATTAGCCAATTGATTAATGAACTGGGACTTCCCATCCAACAAAAATATTTTGGTTTTAAATTATAATTTGATGCATAGTTAGTACAGAAATACATTACACATGCTAAGCACATGTTAGCATCTCATCACCACCCTCAGACACAGGGAAAGGTGCCGGCTTCGCCACCTTTTCAAGGCTGCCTGCAAACCCGCCCGGAGAGGCAATGGCCTTGCATGCAGCACGCTGCTGCTCGCTCCTGCCTGCACACAGGACATGCCCTCTGGTGCCAGGCTCCTGGCCACCCCGCTGCTGCCACTAGAGCTTAACAACAGCTGCAAAACTGGCCAGGAAGCATTAAAGTTAACTGGCAGGGGGTAAGGGCTCAACCACCCGAGACTGGAAACCTTCCCCAAGGTCGCTGGCCCTTTAGCTGGCACTGGCATGAGGCACCGATGCCACGAGGCACTGTCGGGACACGGTGCTGGAGGGCGGAGGGCAGCCACATGCACCAGGGAGCCCATGGCTCTGCACGGGGAGGCTCGGGGTTCAGTCAGTGGCAGCTCAGGACTGGCTCTGGGTTTCACTGCAAGGCTAGAAATTATCTAGAAAATGTCCCGTTGTCCCCCCCCCCCCCCCTTTTTTTTTTTTTCCCAGAAGCACCTCTGTGACATAAACCCCACTGTTCAGCTGCTTTTCCCACTGGCAGAAAACCAGACTGGTATTTACTTTGGTCACATGCCTTACTGGTCAGACACGGCCACCACCAGTCCCGGAGCCATACTGGCATGTTACGGTGCTGTGAGCACAGCCGAGACGCTGCCCTGCACCTACTGTCAGCTTAAGCCCCACACCTCCCCAACTCATATATTTTTGTATGTATGATATGTATACTCATTACTCATGTATATCCTAATATACAACAACAAAAATAGTAATAGAAATAGATTAAACTGCGTGTTAGTGGTTAAAGCTGCGACAAGGCGTGGAGCTGCAGGTCCACACACACAGGGGAGATGACAGTGCCCATCTCCTGACAGAGACATCCCATCCCATGGCAATACAGGTCACTGTAAGCAGAGGTGTGTGCAAAACCAGGGAATGATTATTCCTGATTTCTCATGACATGCAAATGAAACACTGCCCAAAACCGAATGCCACCTTTATTCCACTTCAGTGGCCACAGCATCCCTGGCAAAACCCCTGTTAAAACATGCACACAAACCCACTGCAGGGTAAAATTCAACAGCTGTTTTTTCAAGTTATAATGCATTATTTCAAAAACTTGGCAGGTAGCAGGTTCAAAGGCTGTTTTTTGTGATCTCTTATCATAACAAAGTCTCCAACCAGCATAGCTTTGCTAAACAGCATGTCTGTGCAATGGGAAGCCGAGCTCAGCGTGCTACAGAGAGTTCTGCGGAGAAGCATCAGCATTGCACCACGGTGATGCAGAGCAGGAAAACCCATCAGGCTGTGTGAGACACACAGCAAGGCAGAGCCCGTGCCATCTCCCTGAGAGAGAAGGAAAGCACGCTGGACTTGCACTGAAGAGCCAGTGCCACCATCCCATCCTACTGCTTATCTAGGGAAGCAGCAGCACACAGAATATTTCCAACACAATATTAGAGGACAGAATGTCCCCACACTGGTACCAGCAGTACCTGGTGAGGCAGAGGCAGCGTATCATCTCTGAACAAACCCAGTGGCCTGCTCCCACCCCCAGCGCTCCAGGAGGATGAAAGGAAAATGATCAGAAGGGAAGAAGCGATGGAAATTCAAGTGGCGCTAATAAAATATTCCCTTTGGTGGAGCAGAGGCTCATGGGCACAGCCAGCTGCGGTGCGGAGAGCAGGGATGATGGGGAGAGCTGGGCCAGCGTGAGAGCAAAGCAGCACGAGGGTGAAGAAACATCTCTGCCAGCAAGCAGCGATTCTGAGAGACAGAGAGGATTGCAATTTTTTTTTTTCTGAACACGTGAAATACAAATACGCGTCACACCAGCATGGATGTAAAAAATCAGCACCAGCACTGCCCAAACATCCCCAGCGCTGACCCCAATGCGGATGGGACATGAGGGGTCCACAACCCAGAGGATAGTTCTCCGACCATTAACCAGCAGGTCATGCTGGGGCTCAGCCCAGATTCGCTCCTCTCCATCAGGAACAATGAATTGGGAGTGAACGTCCCCAGGCAGAGGAGCAGGGTGAGCAGTCAGCTCTCCCTCCAACACAGCTCCTGAATCACTCCATGCAGTCCCCAGTGCTTCAAATCAGGGTCAGGCAGAGCAGCCCCTCCACTGAGGCTGGGCAAAGTTTCCGCTCTGCAAACCACCTGGTTGCATGGTTCGGATTTATCTACTTTCTCGCAAACACAAAATTGCTTTTAAAAAGGCCTGACACACAAATATCTCAAGCATCCATGTGCGTGTGAGTGTATGCACGCATACATCCACACACTGCAGCTTAAAGATACTGTGGATGTAATCACTTGAGTAAAGGCAGCATCTTAAACAGAAATATGTAACCATTTTGGCCAGGAATGAAACCAAAGCAAACACTCCCCAGCCCCAGCCCATCCGTTTAATCAGACTGAGCCAAGCGCCAAGCCTTTCCACAGTGCCCCTGAGCCGGGCACTGCTGGCAACAGGAACAAGGCAGAGCATCGCCTCGCACACATGGGAGGCTACTTCCAGAGCACTGTTTATAGAGCAACCATCTTTATTTTAGAGATAGCTTAAGTAAAGTAACATGCAAAGAAACACGTAAGAGTCTCATCTGCCTCAGGTTCCTGCCAATCCTCTTCTTTTCCCCCCTCGTAGCACAATGCGTTGGATGCCTGTTACACGTCCCTGTCAAGCACAGTGTGTGCATCCACGCTGCCTGTCCTTTGGCTGGAGCTGTGTTTGCAGATTTCCAGTGGGAAACGAGGTGCTTCACTTCTGAAGATTAAAACCAGGGCATTGCATTACGGGAATACCGTATGGCTCCAGTGCTCACCCCAATGTAGATGGGATATGAGGTGTCTGAAACCCAGAGGATAGCCCTCCAACCATCAACCAGCAGGTCGCAGCAGGGCTTAGCCCAGATCCACCACGAGGACGCTGGTGAGGACTGGCCACCTGCACTGAAGGGCTTTGCAGAACCTGGGTGGGAGGCAAGCAGCAAAATCACCTGCAACTTGCCATGATGCAAATGTGCTCTGTGCCCATGGGAACACATCTTCACAACAATCCCAGTGCATGACAACTCCTCTTCTGCAGCACCTTTCCTCCTGCTATATGTCTGACCTTCTCTCTCCCGCCTTCACACACGCTCCGTATTATGTGCCTGGCCAGATTCCTAGGGGTAAGCCTCAAATTTGTAGTTAGTACAAAACCCGCCTGAACTACAGACAAAATCTGTATTAAGTCAACTAAGATCAGAGGTCTGATCTTGCTGAGAGTATTTCATAAATCATAGGTTTTCTGTACCCCATGCACATTTGAACAACTCAAGTTGAAATACAGTCTTCAACTTAACAGCAAGGGAGACCTCAGACTTCAAAAACTGCAAGGAACACAATTTAAAACAAACCTTGTCATATTAAACGATTATTATCTTTAAAAAGCACTGTTATGTATTTACTAGTTTACCATGAACAAACGCTTTTCTAGGGAGTTTTTTGTGTGAAGATACCATATTCTTTTATAAAACTGACTCAAGTCTTATTTGCCCTGTCTTTGGAAATGTGCATATATTTCAGAAGAGGTTCTCAATGTCTTCCTCATTTAAAAAAGTCATGGAGAGACACAGAGCGATGCCATCGGCACCGCTCACGGCCGGTGTCCCAGCAGCAGCAGCAGGACCAGGGCAATGGCAGCGGCAGGGCTGGGGTGGGGGTTTGCGCTCCCGGGGTCACTGCTGGGGACCGCAGTGTCGTCTTTGCTTTGCTGATTCAGAAGCTGCTTGTTTGCGGAGGTGTCGTCCATATCCAGGTCGTATGCCAGCTCTGAAAGCAGAAGGAGAAGCGGTTAGCAGCAGGCATCACGACGCGCAGCACATCCTGCGCCCACCAGCACCAGGGTCCCCAGGGCAGCCCGTGCCAGCAGCTGGGGACAGCTGGGGACAGCTGGGTCCAAGTGTGGTCAAAGGCATCGTGACAGGGGTGGATGGGCCAGAAGAGCTTAGCAAACATGCCGCCAGTCCTGCCCCCAGCCCAGGTCCCAGAGTACCTCCCAGTACCCTGCACAAAACCCTATGCTTGGAAAGACCGAAAGCTCACAACTGTAAGAAAGCAAAAGAGATAAGGGGGCCTGGATTACTGCACAGCCACCACCAAAGAGAATCAGCTGAGCTTCAAAGCGGGTGTTCAGCAGTGTCTGCTCCCCAGACATGGCAAAGATGCGTGCAGGAGTGAGGAAATCCAGGCGAGCACAAACAGTTCCCCAAACCCAGAGCCAGCACAGGGCCTTGCTCCCAAATACCTCCTGGTTGGAGGACCTGAGGAGTTCTGCATTTCTGCAGTTTTATGTGTGCAAAATATGCTCTTTACAGCACTTAAATCCACCCATCCCCTGTCCACCTCATCAGAGTGCTCAAGAGTGAGGAATATGAATAGATCGCACATGGTGTTGCAAAACAGGGACTTTGAGGTGAAGCACATGAGAGCTCCAACCCAAGAGGTCCATTATAACAGTTTTGATAGTCTTGGCAGAGAAGCGTGACATTAACGGGGGAAAAGCTTGTGGCAACCCATCAGTGGCTGCAAAGGACCTGCTGAGCAGGAAGTCACACTCACCGTTGTCTCCCTGGGACAGGGAAGAATAAAAAAGCCCAAACAGACAATGTGGAAAGGGAAGAAACCAGCAATTCTCAGGGCCAAGAACAAAAAACAAAAGGTGTTTTAAGATGCCATTAGCCAGATCTAGCTGGTGCATTTGGACCTGCTAAGCATCTGGCCCGAGTGGGTGCACCCACGCTTGACTCAAGGCAATGGGTCCCTCGCTCCCCTTCTCATGCTGCTGCTGTCTCCTTCTGGGGTGCAGGTTTCTTGCCCAGATGGGGATCAGTTAAGCCTGTTCACCTCATCCCCAGAGCCTGGCCTTTGGAAGTGGAGGAAGCTGGTGGTTTCCATCAGAAGAGACCCTGGCTCAAGCCTTTCACAAGCCCTGGTGGATCACCAGCATACTGATGGGTTTGGATCAACCCACCCCACCCCTGAGAAAGAATCCAAGAGGCTGAATAAACACTCTAGCTAAAAAACGCCACATCAATCCAATGAGCACCACTGCCAAGGCAAACAGGCTGTATTTCTTAATCAAAAATACCCAAACATTGCAAAACAAAAGCATAACGATGTTAGCGTGACACGTGAGTCAGCCCAGGCCATCAAAGAGGGCCAGAAACAGCTGAAAAGGAGCAGATACCCATGCACACAAAGGGCCAGGTGCAACCAAGTCCCACCTGATAAGCTCTGCCTTCTCTAGGAGGTTCCCACAAATATTGCCCTTCCTCTTCTCCACAACTTCCCTTTTTTTCTTCTTAAAGAGCACAGATATGCTGCTGTCCTCCAGAGCTGCACAGCCACGGGCAGAGCAGGGAAAGGTGCCACCCTGAAAGGGATGCACCAGGAGGCCACCTCTGCCCATCCTGTGCTGCTTTCCAAGCACAGAAAGAAGTCGTCCCTCAGGCACAAGGGATGTTCAGGCTTTGGGAAAGTTTGGGAGCAGCCTGGCCCTACCATCTTATTTCCCCAAGATAATTTCTGCAAAGTGAGTGAAGGGATTTTGTGTTAATAAAATCCCAGCAGATTATTTTGCAGTTGGTTGTTTTATACAAGATGCCTCAGCCAGTACGAGTGCTCAAAGCAAATACGGCCTGCCCTGGTGTGTTTTGGAAGGTGTTTCCACTCACTCCAAAGACTCCTAAAACCTAAAAGATGCCCCATGGCATGCAGTACCATAAGGCACTTCCAGGCCAGCGATCTGCAGCCGATCAGCAGAGCTTTTGGGGCAGAATAGTCTCTTATCGGACATCCTATCAAAACTACAAAAATCCACAGGAACCGAGTAACTACTCTTGCCTTCCATTTAGAATAGAAATTTGAATCAAAAGAGTGTTTCAGCAAGGCCCTTAACAGCACAAAGGGGTTTTGCATTCCCATTTAAAGTCTCATTCTGCAATGTAATTTACGAGATGCGAGTTCCTCTACGCTTTGCAATGCAGCAACTGAATCATGTTGGAGACGTTCAGCCAAAGTGTACCAAAGTGATTGTTTCAAACATTCTTTTACATGGAAAATTTTCAAATTCCGGGATTTCACCTGAACTTGAGTAAGGGTAATTGTTTAAATCGTGGCATTTCATCCAAATGGGAATGGCAACTCTCTCTCATTCATCCTCTTTGACCAAATTAAAGAGAAGGGAACAGAAACCCTCTTGTCATCAAGAGATTTGAGAGCTGTCTTCCTAGCCCTGTTTAACTGCTTTAGAAGTTTAGTGCTTGGGTGTGCCGTTTGTTTTCACCGTTCTTTCCATTGTTTCCTTCTCTGAGCTTATTTGTGCCCAACTGTATTTTTAGGCTTGAAGGATTTAGCCAGACATGTTTTATTTTGTACTAATAATGGATCCGTAACTCTTGCAGATCCCTTTCACTTAACTTCTAATGACCTTTGGTACATCAGAGGAAAGTCAAATAAAAAGTATTAGTTTCTAACAGACCTGAGGTAGCTGATAAACCAGGTCCAGGCAATAACAATGTTATTTTTTTTATTTTATTTTTTTTTTTAAAGTGTTTCAAATCCAGGAATCCAAATTAGCAAATGTCCCTGACTTCTTGAGAGTGCTCTGTTATGGTTCCAGCCTTCATCAGGATCCCTGGTTAGCCCAGCTCCCTGCCGCATCCCTGCACCTCCTGCTCCCACTGCCACCGGGAGAGGAGGATCCCCACCGCTAGGGATGGAGGTGCAGGCTAACAGACTCTCACCTCGACATACGCCATTTGGGTCACTTCCACCCCAAACTCTGCCTTTACACCGCGAAACAACCAGAGAGGAGCTGCCCCTGTGCCTCCCCACTCCCCAGCTGTCTTCTGCATTAAATGTCTCCACTGCCCGAGCTCTGATCACCCACTTCATTTGCAAGTCTCTACTACAAAGTGGCCCGGTGGCCTGAAGGCTTTTTTTTTTTTTTATGAGGGAACACACACACACACACACACACACACACACACAGAGAGAGAGAGGGATGGACGACAACAACATGGACAAACTAGAAAAATCTGTTTCTGTTTATAATCAGTTGGAGCCCAGAGGGTATTACCAAGAATCTGCACTAATTACATATTCAATCTTCACTCATTTTGGCCCCTCTTGTCCTCTGGGCTGCGGATTAGATAATCCCCTTAAAATAATAGTCAATCATTAGCCCTGGGTGTTTTTTTTTTTTTCCCCCTCATGCGAGCCAGGCGTGCCGTGCTGTTTCCCGGCGTCCTCACACAGCTGGTGAAAGGTCTCCAGCCGAACACAAGCCGGTCCCTCCGGAAGCATCTTTTGTAACAAAAGCCCCTCTAACACAAAGCTGCTGCGCTGTGCTCCCGGGACAGCAAAAGCATCAATGGTCTCGCAGCGCCGATGACAAAACCTGCCGCCAGCTCTACAACACACACTTTCTGCATCCGCGAAAAAAAGCGGCGGCATTTTTCCATGGATTAGGACTAGAATTAGGCATACTGACTCTGCATAAGCTTATTGGGCAGGAATCATTAAAAAGCTCCTCTCGCTGCGCCGCGCTAGCTTTGGAGACTGCTACAAAAGGTGGCTGAAGTGGGAGGAGGTGGCTTTGGAGCTGGTGGGTTTGGAGCTGGTGTAAGTCCCACGGCAGCTGGCACAGAGGAAGCCGGGAGGATGAGTACTGGCACGCAGGCAGCGTTACAGCAGGCATTCCCATGCCAAATCCACCGCTGCCCACTGAGACACCCCTTTTCACCCCTCAAAGGACAACGTGGTCTTAAGTAAAGAACTGCCAGCGAACGCCACTCTGGCAAATGACCTCCAAGCGGACAGTGCCCGGCTCCCGCTGGCTGGCTCGGCTGCTGCCCAGAGCCCGGAGCCAGGGAATGTCATCCCACAGGCAGGCATCTGGGCTGCCCGCCTGCCAAGCCAGCCCCGGCAGATGGCTCCAGCGATGGACCTAATATAGTAACAGCGTCGTAATGGATGGCCATGCATGAAAACCGCTTGGCCGTGTCACTCGATAGCTCTGCTGGTGCCCCGTGCAGCGGCGACGGGTGCGGAGGGGATCCCCCTCCCCCCAGGAGAAACCATCATGCCTAACCCAGCGTGTTCACCAAAGGAGACTGCCGAGTGGGCCAAAGCGCTGGCGGGGATGTGGTGATGGCCCTTGTTTGCAGATGATGGAAACTCTGTGGTGTGAAGGGAGTAGGGAATGGATTGTGACCATGTGTTTCCAATAAGCACAAAATGCATCGAGTAGAAATGTCAGAGACAAGTAAGGCAGCTTGGCAAGCTCCTGCAGCTCTCGTGGTAGGTTGTCGCAGCTGCCTGTGTCTGTCCTTCAGGACTTGTCTAGGAAAGCACATGCTACCATCACCAACAAGAATTACAATCTCCAGGGTGCATTGCTTTATTCGATTTTTTAAGTAGCAAGCCTCATCAGTGTGGGGAAAAAGTTGCCAACAGATGCAGTAGACACTGGCTGTCTCCAAAGCAAGACTGGATTGCTTAAAGGGAGAGATGTTTGAGTCAAGCCCAAGTTGTTGACTCATCGCAAGGCAAAGCATAAGAGCCTGTGATTCCACGGACCAGACCACCTGACCCTGGCTCCCAGCTCTCTCCACCTCTACAGCACCAACCACTTCACTCTCACAGGTGTTTGCACCTGAAATCTAGAAGAACAGTCCGATTTCATCCCAGACTCTTCCTGTTGGCACACCAAAAGCTTTGCTCACCTCAGCCTCCAGTCACCTGGCTTTCTCATGCGAACAGCTCATACTACAAACACAGCTCTGCCTCCACAAAGGCAACACCTGAACCAGTCCACGGAATTACACAGCACACATGGCCACAACCGCGCCGATACAGCCGGGATCCCCAACCCTCTGCTTCTCCAAAACACCTTCAACTCTTTCAAACACCTAGCCAAGCATGGTTTCATCTGACCAGGGAGGTTTTTCCCTCTGGCTTATTACCACTAAAATCCTGGAGCACCAACGAGTTTGCCAGTTGTCTCCTTGCACAACGAGCTGCAACAACCCAGCCGTAGGTGCGGCCGCGCCAGCGTGTAATTAAAATGCTGCGCCGGGGCTGGCGTGGTGCTTGTGTTGGCACGGCTGCGAGATCACCGAGAAGGATGCGCAGCATGTGCATGGTCTTGTGCCTCTGCTTTTCCACCTCCTCCACAGCAATTTAGGAGGTGCGGCTCTTGGCAATACAGATTTGGGAAAAAAAAGAAGGAAAAATCCAGCTCAACATCATCCTGCTGCCGTCGGCAACGTGGCCGAGGGAGCCTGGCACGGCTCAGCAGTGAGCGGTAAAACCGAACTTCCTAGGCAGAAACCCAAGGGAATCGGGTTTGGGATTGCTGATTTGCAAACCAAACCTTTTCCCCCTCCTTGCCTCTTTGACAGATCCCAGCTGGCGGCGTGCCACGGATGGCCCACAGCCTGCAGCGTGTGTTTGTGAGCAACCCAAAGACTGCAGGCACCACTACAAAACCAGCACTGATTGGGGGGAAGTTCCCCCAGGATTGAAGAAATCTGGAGGGCAGCAACCAGGTTGATTTGGGGGCATCAAGTCATCCATCCAGTATGGAGAGGAGAGGAAGCTCCAGCTCAGCCTCACACCAGGGGTGCAACCAGATGCCGCTCAGGGTACACAAGGCCATGAGCTCTGTGAGGCAGCCAGGACCCACACCTGGGCTCCCCGACCTCCAGCACTATTACAAAAGTCTCATCCATGGATGTCCTCAAGCTTTCCATGGGGCAAAGGGACAAACCACCCCCAAAACCCCAACACATCACACGCTACAGGCAGAGGGGCTGCACCATGACCCCAACTGAAGCAACTACATCCCCACCCCACCCTGGCCAGAGGCTGGTGCTGAGGAAGGGCTATCATTACGACCTGGGCCTATGTTTACTTTCCAAATGTTCTGATTAAATTCCTCTTTGCTCCTTGGTGTGCTCTAGATTTACCCTGAAGAGAATCTGGCATCTGCAATCGCATTAATCATTTTCCCTTTGGCAGCAAGTGAAAGAGTTTCTGAACTGTACTTGCAGCGAGGAGCCACAAAAACATGTTTAGCAAAACATGCTCATGTAATCTATTAAAAATTAACAAATCTCATTAGCATTATTAATTGGAAGTGCCGGAGTCCTTGTAGTTTGAAGATAAAGCATCATGCCCCAGTCTGACATCCAGCTGTATCATCCAGAAAAAGAGCTGCTACCTAAAGGAACTTTGGAGAGAAGAACTGAAAAATACAAAGCTAAATATGGACAGCCAAAAGCATCTACAAAGGCAGGAGTCAAGAAAGAAAGAGAGGAAAAGATGGAAACAGAAGAGGATGGATGGAATCAAAGTGATTTATGAGGTAGCAATATAGGACTGGCTCAAGCAATGTTCTTGCAGATCCCCCATGTATCTCAGCCCACCCAGACACAGAGTCACCCTCTCCCTCTTTGGAGACCTTCAAGATATAAAGCTACATAGCGATCCCTTCTGATCCCTCTGCTGTCACCTGAGACATCTCAGGACAGTCTTGATTTTGGGAGGTAAGGGAACATTGACAGCAGAGCAAAATGAAACACTTTGTATTTCCTCCAGTGATTGAAAACAACATTATCACATCAAATTGGAATTTTCTTCTTCATCTTTGCTCCCCTAAAAAGCTCCCTGGATACGACCAGGACAGGCAGCTCTTGCTTGCTACCTGCTGGCCTTCAACTCTCCAAGGTCAGGACATTTAGTGACATTCATGGACTAGCAAGACCCACCAAGATGCAGTCCTCAGGGGAACAGCAGTTGTCCTTGCCTTCCAGATGCCAGCTGCTAAAAGCAGCCCTCAAGGCAGAAGGATATTTCTCAATGCTCGGTTAGAAAATTCCTGGTGGTGTTACAGCACCCAGGAACATCCGACATCTTCTTTGTGACTCACTATATGTGGAAACCAGACCTGAACAGGGCCCAGGCCATGGATTCCAGGGTTCGTGGCACTCATGCTCCCGGTAGGCAACCAGGAATGTGCCTCTTCCATCCGAAGGGGCCAGGTCTTTGTGCAATGTCTACGCTCAGTCAAAAATCCCCGGACATCCATCATTGCCTTACACTGGTAAGGAATAGAAAAATCAAAGGTAGCTGGTGTTTTGCTCCTTGAGCACACACGTAAGGAAAGCGCCTGAGCAGCGCTCCCAGCCCGAGGATCAAACTGACAGAGACTCCACCAGGCTACAACTCACGATGCCAAGGAAAATACCTGGAGCGAGACTTCAGGTCATAAGTCAAGAATTTGGGTCGGGCATGGACATACCTCCTCAGGCCACAGGTAGAGCTGGCAGGTAGACTCAGACATGGCGGTGCACAGGCATCTGCTCACCCTGCTTCCACTCCTGGAGAAACTCCCTGAAGTTTTGTGCTCTTACGCTGCCCAGGATCGCTGGCGCGGATAGAGAGCCAGCTCCCCCTGCCCATGCCGGGGGGACGTTTGCACAGAGCACAGGCTGAGGTGAGAGAGCTGCCAAGGGAAGGGAGCTGAAGCTACAGCACCACCCAGCTTTTTTAATTGCGTTAAGCTGCTAAAATAAATAAATAAACAAACCCCTCGCCCTGCATTAAAACAACATTAAAGTGACTTCAGCCTATAAAAATGGGGTAATGCAGGAGGCCCTGGGAAACATCACCATACCAGACTTTCCCACTTTATATAGAAAAAGAAGGGTTGGGTTCATAGGCTGGAACCTTTTAACAGCTTCAGGTCACGTTCCCTGAGCTGGAAGGAGCCCCAGTAACAGCCACTGTAGGCTGAAAGCAGGACCTGGCTTTGCACCGCCTTCTGCATGGCTGCAGAGACAGACTCGAACCCAGCTGCTCGCCAGGTGTAACATCTGACACACAAACAGGGCTGATTCCTGCTCCCTGCCTCCCTCCTGGACCATGAGCAAACCCTGGTCCCAAAGCACCAGTGGAACGATGGTGCTGGAAGCCAGAGGTGGGTGGCGGCAGCAGCTCCGATGGGAAACCCAGCATCACACCAGCTGAGCACTGGGACACCACAGCTGCGGTGCCTGGGCTGCGCTGGGTCCGTGCCATCACACCTGCTCTCTCCTGGGGGCCAAAGGGCTCCCTGCCACGCTTGGGGATCCACGGATGGGATCTCACCAAACCACTGCTCAGGGCCGTGGGTGAGCTCAAAGAGACCACCTCGGCTGTCCCCACCCCAGGAGGAAGGAGTAAGGGAGGGAGGGCATCGGCCCCCGGCTCCCGCCCAGCACCTCCGTGGGTCAGCTTGTAGGTGGGTACCAAGGAGGGTACCAGGGACGGGGGGACACGGCTCACGTGGGAGCATCCAAACTGCTCTAGGGACACATCCATTGGTACAGTGAGCAGTGAAACGAGGAGATGGCAGCGCAACAGGGCTCCAAGGTCCAAGTCCACGAATACCTCCTCCTCCTCCATCCTATCTCTAGCACTCACAGCTCACTCTCAGGAATGTCACAATCGCAGTGGAAAATCAAAATAAAAAGGCTACATAATCCAGTTTGTAAATCCCTTGAAAAATACAAAATCCTCTCTAAAACGGATTACGGAGATTAGAGACAAGAGTTTCCTGGAAATCAAGAATTCCATTTCAGCCTCCCTCCTCTCCCACCCTCCCAGAAAAGAGATGGGCTCGTGCCCTGCACCACCCCATCACACTCTTCCTTGGCCATCACCCTGGCCTGGGGGAGGGAGCAACGGCATCTCCCTCTGGCCCCTGAAAACAGCACAGCTGCTGCTACCTGATTTTGCCCTAAGCACTATTTTGGAGCGTTATCTGCCGCATGTACCTGAGCCCATGGGTGCCATGCGTTGGTAGGACATCTGCCTGCACCAGGGAGAGGGGAGGATGCCTGCCAGCCTCCCGCGAGCTGTTTGGTCCATCTGTTTTCTGCACGGGCTCCAGGGGACCGTGCAATGTGCTGCCACAGTTCTGTGAGCTACAGGAGCTGCATGCGACCCTGCGGGTGCCCAACAGAAGATTGTCCTCTTTAAATCAGGGTGGTCTTCCAAAAATCAAGATGTTTCTCTTGGCTGTGCCAATGGTGACAACGTTAGCAATGGGAGAAAGGTCAGACACTCACGTGCCAATGATACCAAAATATTTAGCAGCCATGCCATTACTATTCTGATACATTAAAATCAGCATTTTGTTTAATATTTTGACTCAAGTATCCAAAGTCAATGGAGGCAGGACAATCTTCTGTTAGGAATTTTTATTTTGTGAAAGTTTTTGTGCTTTTATTCTTGTTTGGAACAAAAAAAGAAAAAGAAAGGGGGGGTGGGGGGGGCGGATTGCAATATTAGCACTCCCAGAAGAGCACCCATTCAAGTTCCTGACCTGTTATTGCTCAAGGACTTCTGCAGCTGCAGCTGCCTGTTTGGAGCTACAGTTAGGTCACTTTGAATGATGCTCACAGAATAAGGATCAAAACACTTACAGCTTGATCAAAAGGACATTTTATGAACGTTGCAGCCCAAGCAAAGTGACGATGTGAATACTCACGTTCAGCCTAATATTAGCTCAGCTCAGTTCTAATAAAATTAACACCCATTTAAATAAGGCACTCAATTTTTATTTGTTTCATGTTTCTGTGCCTTATGGCTTTGAAACATATCCTCAAAACCTTTACATTACTCTGGGAACATCTAATTGTGTTGGGATCTGGAAATCAACAACTCTTCCAGAGGAACAAGGGGGGTTGCTGCTTTGTACCGTTGCTCCACTTGCTCTGAGCTGAATTTATCCATCAAAGGTTGGGGCTTTTCCTCCCACAAAAGAGGGTAACACAGTCAGACTCTTTCATCTCCCAGTAGGAATTACCACCTGTAAATAAACAACTAAAAACTGAACTACAAGCACCAGCAGCATCAATGCTTCTTTGAAAAGAGACAACAGAAAAAACAAAGCAGGGCAAAATCCAGTCTCTTTTCTGCATTTCACTTGCACATTAGAGGCAAAATGAACTTACCAGTCGAGGACAGGGGACGTCTTATTGGAGCAATACAGCCGTTTAACTGTTCTTTAGAGATATTCATCTCAAAACCAGAACAGAAAGAGCATTTTCCCCCCTTTTATTTATTTGTCTTTTTTTGTGCCAACTCACCTTAGCTGAAAAGCACATTGAGATTGTAATTATGGGAAGGCCTCATCTAGTAGATTTGTAAACTCAGCTATCGGCTTGAATTACTGGAATTAGCAAGGCTAATTTAATGTCACTGTTCAAAATAGCTCAGATTTGGAATTTCTTAATGGCCTTAGGAGAAGGAGTCTTTATGCATACTGCAATCTAGGCTTCATTCTTAGACTAAATTCCTTCTCATAGATTTTGTGAATGCCCTGTTTTGTAGCCAACACAAACTCTGTCCAGTAAAATAATGTAAGGACTCAGAATGAAAAGAGATTAGCTGTTCCCTGCTCCTGTTATTTTAAAGCAGAAATAACTTTGGCTTCTACTGATTCATAGACAAAGCTTGAAATGCAAAGCATGCTCAACTCCAGATTCAGCATGAAAAGGACCTTAAAATATTCCCGAGTGCAAGTAATGGACTTATTAGAGGGATGAAAAGAGGCACTTTTCACAGAACCCCAAGCTCTTTAGTCCTGTCATATCAATAATCTTGCTTAAGAATTTCATTCTATTTACATTTCTTTCCTTTCCAAATATCCTGCCTGACTCCTACGAAATACAGCATTTACGCTTTTAAAGTGTTAATTTATTTCTGTTAATGCTCAGTGGCAAGTGGTGTAAAATGTCTGCAGATCACCCAGAGCGTGAGCGGGTGCGACAGTGTCAGGATGGTGTGTGACAGGGAACAAGTCTGTACGACGACATGCAGTTTTACACCTGACAATTGAGAAACGGGGAGGTAATTTTAAAGACTTGGTTAAAAGCATCTTCTTTAAATAATGACAGTTGATTGTGCTGGAACTCAACGTACCTGCAATCTGTTCTCCTCTCCTTTTAACACCCACAAAAACAATGCTGACAGTGAGAAAAAAAGCTTTACAGGTATCAAGCTGGCTGTCCTTAAGCTACTAAAATATGCCTTTTTTTTTTTTTTTTTTTTTTTTTTTTTTTTTTTTTTACCCAGTTTGCTTAGTCTTTGCCGGATCGTTTAATCTAAAATCAGCACTAAGCAACCAGTGGCAATTTTTTCTCTTTGTTTGAAGCAATGGCTGAAAAACAAAGGTATTTCAGGAACAAATTTCAAAAGCCTGTGTAGAAACACCAGGAAAGCAGAAGGAGATGTCCCCTTCTTAAGGAGTAAGGAGAGTTTTTTTTCTCCACGTGGCTCCATGTCCCCAGGACAATTTGCACCGGTCAGGGAGCGTTTTAGCATGGAGGTGTTAGGCTATATCTGCTCATGGCCCTCCCCAAGACAGCACTGGCAGACCAAAAGACCCCAAAACACTGTGATACCATGAGCAGCCATCCTGGGATGATCACGCATGGCATGTGGCAACAGCCAGTGATGATTTTCACAGACCTAGCTGTGTGGGTTTGCTCTGGAAAGGTGAAGCACAGCAATCGCATGCTGCCTTTCACCCAAGGGTCTCAAAGCACGCTGCATGCATTAATTACACCCTCTGCTTTGCAGAGATCAATTAAACACTGAAGCCTCATGATCCCTGAGACCCAAGCGCCAACCTGCATTCACTAATGGCTAAAACTGAGCCAAGGTTGCAACGAGGCTTCACAAGAACTGATGGGCAAGCTGGGAAAAGCACCTCTGAGTGCCCAGAGTCACTTCACAGCAGCAGCCTCCTCCTCCTGGGATGCTTTTAATTCCTCCAGACACGTCCCAGCAAGTCCTCCTGTGAAGGCAGCCACTCAAGGTTTTGCTCTGAAAACACTCCTTATGGCAAGGCACGGAAAGCAGACACAGCAGGGTGCAGGGAAGGCGAGGAGCAGTCCCGTCCTGCAGCCATCCTCCAGTGCATCCACTCAGCCCCTGTTTCTAAGGACGCCTCAAGAGGTCTCTGGCATTAGTGGTCATTTTTCCTAGTGATGAACTTGACAGCTCTGATGAGACATCCTGCATCCATGTGCTGAGAAGCAAAAAACCCTCAGCAAATCATCCTCGTTGCTTCCTCGTGCGGTGCTGGCCACCGGGCTGCTGTGTCCCCCCTCCCTGGGTCGGGCAGGCTGCAGAAGATGACCCAGCTGCCTTTTTCTGCCCATCTTCCCACCACCTCCAGCCATGAGAGGCATCCCCAGCAGCTTTGCCAGCAGAGCCATGGGAAGGCACCCCAATATCCATGAGTACTTCAAGATGCTCCAGAAACCGCCCTCGCTGCAGCATTTGCAGAGCCGGCGTCCTTCGCTGGGTCAAACTCACACACATCACACAGGACTTGTACAGCCCTGGTCCTGGTCACTCTGGAGGCCACTCCCGCAATGCTCCAGCCAAGCAGCAAAACCCTCTCTGCCTCTCGCTTCCCCCATTTTGCTCAGTTTGGGCTTGCTGGATGCCTCCCCATCTTTCCGCCTGTCCGGATGATTTCATGTCCCCTCGGAAGCTGGTCAACCCATTTGCCCAGGGCACAGGTGCCAAGCAGCGATGGATTGAGACAAGCAGCCTGCCAACCCATGAACATCTGCTGCCACTGTTTCTTTAGCAACAAATGCCTGAATGAAATAGGTGACAAGTGCATTAAAAAAATATGATACCTGTGCAGTGGAGAGCTGAAAGGCAAAAGGAGATTGTCAGCCCCTGCCGCTAACAAAAAGTGGTGGCTGTGCTGCAGCTGCAGCCTGGGAAACCCATTAAGACCACATGGGGTGTCAAATTGTATGTAACAGGAGTGCAGGGCTTGCAGGCACTGCGTGACGGCAGCCCCACAATGGAGCTGGGCGGAAAGTGGGTCCAAAGAGACCAGAGATGACAGGAGTTTCTCAGCACATACCTGCCTTTGCCTCCCAAAAATGGGGAGGAGCAGGTAAACGGGCCCTGCACAGCCCGCTGAGGAAACGCAGAGACGCTGGGGGTCTGCACAGCCCCAGAAAGCCTGAGCTGCAGGTCAAGGCAGGGTATTTCCCCCTGTGCATCCCATCCTGCTGTGGGATGCAGAGGGGGAGATGCCCAGGGAGGCATCCCTTGGAGCAGGGCTTGCTATGGGGGCTGCATCTGTTTGCTTTGCTTTAGGGTTTGTGCTGTCCTGCAGCCATTCAGTCCCCCAGCGTAGGTTTCAATGGGTGGGAAGTGATTTAGGAACCTCCAGGCAATCCCACACCGTGGTCCCAGTTACCCTGTATCCTACATAACAGGAACTGGTTAAGTATTTTTACAGACAGGTTTCTGCTCCTTAATGTACGTAACTGGTCATAGTCTTACTGCTATTAGCAACTAAAATCACTCTCAAACCTCTTGCTTTCCAACCCAAGCAGAGCAGTTCTTTTTGTTCAATGTCCTTATTTTTGGATTTTATCCTTTTGTGGGTAGACAGAACCATTTTTCTTTTTTCCACATTTTCTAATGAGTTCTGGCGGTAGGAAGCTGTTTGTAAATCACACAAGTATTTGTTTTACTGGAAACATCTGCTTTAACACATTTGTCTTGAAAAAATGTTTTTTTCTTTTTAAACAAAGGTATTAAGCTGCAATGTAAATTGGGCACATCTGTTTATGAGTCACTGCAATAGCACTGCCTCCAATCCACCAGATCACACGGATCTCCAGGGGCCTGATCCAGCTGAAATTGGAAACTTACAGCTCGCTCTGCTCCCTTTTCCGGTACTACTCTTCCAAAAGTATTGCTGCCTGATTTAATAAATTAAGGCCACTAAATAAGAAAGACCTATTTAGCATCTGCTAATAGCATTAAGTGCCTGGCCCAGCAGACACTTAAGTTTCAGCAAGATACTTAAGCCAGTGCCCAAGTCCACCTATACCCAAGGACTGAGTTCAGTGGAATTCTTTGTGTGTGGGGGTTGCTCACAGCTGGGGACTCCAGGCTTCACCAGACCTACCTCTGCCCACAGCACTGTGCCACCTCTGCTGCCTTCAGCTGCTCAGTGATCCCATTAAAAATATCTAGAGAAGCAAACTAGCGGGAAAGGGATCAGACGAACCTCCAAGATCAAAATCTGACCCACCAGCCTGTACTTGTTCACTGAAAAACCAAGGGATCAGCAGACCTGGGGCACCAGTCCGGGGCCCAGGAGAAACCATTCAGCTTTGTTTTCTGGAGTGGCTGAAGAGCATCCCCCAACGCTGCTGGGGTAAATAAAGCATCTGGGGGGTGGGAAGGGGAAATCAAAACCAGCAAGGAGATGCCTGGGGTGGGGTAGATTCAGGACCTTCAGCCCCACAAAATCCAAATTGCCCGGACACACACACGCCACCAGGACAAAGCCTTCTGACTGCCACCAAAGCCTGCAGAAGGGCAGGAACGTCCCACCAGAGCCCAGGAGGGCAATGCCGTGCATGCAGACCCTTTCCTCCCTGCACTGGGCCACAGCGGCCCCCCTGGCACAGCCCACCTGTCTGGGACAAATGCCTCCCGCAACAGCACCAGGCTCCCACCGTGACACCCCACCCCACCCCCACCCCCCACCCCCGCCCCTGATATCTGCCACTGCCCCGCTTTTGGAAAAATCAGTTCATTAGCGACAGCACCCCTGGCTGTGCATAGCTATGTGCTGGCTGCATGGTGCTGTGCACACCGTATAGAATCACACAGAATGGGGTGGGCTGCAGGGGGCCTTAAAGACCACCCAGCTCCAACCCCGCCATGGGCAGGGACCCCTTCCACCAGCCCAGGCTGCCCCCAGCCCCGTCCAGCCTGGCCTTGAGCCCTGCCAGGGATGGGGCATCCACAGCTGCTCTGGGCAGCCTGCGCCAGCGCCTCACCGCCCTCACAGGGAAGAATTTCTTCCTAATATCTAATCTAAATCTTCCCTCTTCTGATTTATAGCCACCCCCCCTTGTCCTATCACTACCTGCCCTTGCAAAAAGTCCCCCTCCATCCTCCCTGCAGGCCTCTTTAGGCACCGGGAGGCTGCGATAAGGTCCCCCCGGAGCATCCTCTCCTCCAGGCTGAACAACCCCAGCTCTCCCAGCCTGTCCTCGTACGGGAGGTGCTCCAGCCCCCAATCATTTTTGTAGCCCTCCTCTGGACCTTGACTGTCTTTTAGGTCTTTTCAACGTCAGAAATAAAGCTACAAGTGCCAGGAAGGGAAATGGAAGGCGACAGCACTGAGAACAGACACTGGAGCACTAGGGGGAGGTTTGCCCTTAGCGGCCAGGGGAGAGCAGAGCATTCTTCCACATTCTCTGCACTTGCCTTAGCAGATGATTTATGTGGACAAGGGAAGAGGAAGAGATGTTGCAGGCTGTGTTCTGCGCTGACTTTGGGGACCACACCACTTTTTTTTATTTACTTTTTACTGGAACGATCTACATAGAACCAGAAGAGAACGAGCAAGTGTACCAAAGCTGCGGAGCAAGCGGCGGACAGTTATCAGGGAGGCAGAGGATATTACTCAGACTCTCATAATAACCACCAGCTCCCACCTGCCAACTGCAGTCTGCCTAACACAAAAAAGTCTGAAAACAGGCTGCAGCAGATGTCTGCCTCCCCATGCAGGAAGCGTCTCCAGTATCCACGGGACACAAGCAACTCCAAAATAGCTTTGAGTCCAGCAATTTTACACAGGCTCCAGATACTGAATTAAAACAGGAAAGGGGGGGTTGCAAGGGGGAGAAAAAGGATGTGTATCACATTGCAGTTATAATTTACATTTTAGAAAGCCTGCTAGGACTCCTGCGCTGGACTGAGATGGCAACAGGTGCCCTGGCACTCTGTTCAGCTGCCGAGCCTGACACAGCCAGCCAGGTCCCACAGCAGCCAGCAGTACCTGCCACCACCGTACACACATCCCTGCACAGCACGGCACAGAACCACCGAGGGAGCAGCCAGCCAAGGGGCACAGCAGCTCCCTGGGCATGCAGCAGTGCACAGGGTCCTTCAGCATCCAGAAAAGTGTCAGCCCCAAGGCGCCACTTCAGGCACAGCTCCTGGCTGCTCAGAGATGGGATACGGCAGAGAGGGCCCTTGGAGGAAGGAAGGTGTGGGAAAGAAAAGGTGCTGTCGGGTTTGCATTCAAGTTCTGTGCTGGGTGCACATCCAGCCTCCCATGGGAGGGGAAGGCAAAGCATCATCCCAGGGACCCCAGGAAGCAAGAAGCAAACAAAAAGCAGGAACAGACACCAAGATGTTGTTGAGAGCCCCAAATACCACTGAAGACATTTTCTGAAACAGAAGCTGGTCAAAGTGCCAGATTTCCATTCCCACAGAAAAGGGGGAATGCGCTACTGCTTCAAAGCAGAACAAGGGCAAAACACATCCAAATTTTCTGTTGTATTAAAAAAAAAAAGAAAGGCAAGTTGACATACTACTCCAACAAAGTCTAATCAATTCATTTGGATTTCATGTTTTTTCTGTGGTATAATTAAAAATGTAATCTCAAGTGGACTTTTAGACAAGAAGCCACTCTGGAGTGAAAGCTGACAGTATTACCTTGCGGTATGGGCAAACAGGCTGTTCCTGCATTTCCCTGCTGCAGGAGCAGAGAAAGATGTTTCAATTTATTTCCAAAACAAAAAAATCCCATCAAAAACTCTGGCATGTTTCACCACATTCCAGTTCCAGCAGAGAGGCATTTTGCAACACAAAGTCTTCCCACCAGAAGGTTTCCAACCTGCCTTAAAAGCAACATGGGGGGAGGTTAAATTTTGCAGTTAAGCCACTTTTGCCCCAAGTGAGATGCACCATAGACCCCTAAAAGCTGGCAAGGCCAGCAAACTTCAGAAGCACTCAGCTGCCTGAAATTTGTTGATATGGCAGAAAGCCATCTGGGCTCTCCTTGGAGCCACAAAAGCCCCAGGGCCAGGAATGGATGGCAGAGGCAGAGCACAGCCCGCCGGCAGCCACCGCGCAGGACAGAGGACATCCCTCCTCCAGTTAACAGCTCATCCATCCCCGCGTGCGAGGGGTCGGGGATCTGCTGGAGGTCCACCTGGGAATCGGGGGAGCCAGTGCTCAGACGGATACACCTGGTTCAGTTCATGTTACTCCTGGTGTCAGCTCCGGCAGATGTGCGTGCACAGGTCAGGGCTAATGCACAACAGTCGAAGATAGCTTCTGCCTGATGGATGATGAATCCCCCGTTTCTGGAGCGCACGGAGCGGTGTTGACTCGGTAAACAACTGCGTCCTGGTAATACACTGACCGATGAGTGATTTGCAGGCCGGACCCAAACGCACACTATTTTGCAGTTTGCAAAGCAGGTGGTGGAGAGAAGAAAGAAAGAAACATGGATTTAAAACACTGGTCCTGAGACATTTCTCTGGAGGAGCATCCTTCTCTCTCTTTCTGATATCTTTTTGGCAAGGACTAAAAAGACAGGCTGCTTTCTGGGCAGGTCTGCGCTTCCTTCTGCTGGAGACCATCCACCAGCGCACTTGAGCCCGTGTACAAGTCCAGCGTGGTCTCTCCCTTGAATTAATTTTGAGAGCCTCATCTCAGGTAACGCCTCATCCTCCATCTGGGCTACAACCCATGACTTTTCAGGGTTTGGAAAGATCCAGACATCTTCCAGATATTTAACTCACAGCTTCATCTAATCAGGTTTGATTAGTTCATAGATAGATACACTTATATTTATGGAAAGGTGTAAAAACTCATTTTCAAGAATGCAATGCTGTCATCTGCAGCAAGTAGGAACCTGCTGGATCCTGGGTAAGGAGATCACCGCCATGTAGACTCTCACTCAACCACATCTAAGTAAACACCAGCTCCCCAGAGCCTTCAGTTGCTGCCATAATGCAGTGCTGCAACTTGCACTGCTAGGTCATTGCCACAGTATCCTGTACAAAAACAAACACATTTGTTCAAAGCTGAAGAGGAAAATGAGAGATCAGTTTTTTAAGGCAGTTTGGAAAATCTCAGCATTTCCCATCTTCTTCCCTTTAGGGCTCAAGAATGCTCTGAATGTTGTACCCAAAAGTTTTCCAGTAAGTGGTGGCTTCCATGAAACATCATTTGTTTTCTTGGACATCTCCCTCAGTGCAAGATGACGGACAGCAATGCAGCAGCCACAGCTGAGAGCCCAGGACCCTCTCCTAGACACTTTTAATGAGACAGGGCCACCTGTCCCAATGTTAATTGTGTCTCCAGTTAATCACATAGTTGTATTTCCCCAAGACACCTGAGCAGAAGCATGTCAAGCTCGTCCTAAGCCAAGCTGTGTTCAGTACGTCCTTCATGGCCCTTGGTTCCATGAATTTGTATTCTTGTGTCTTTGACTGCATATGACTTTTGGGTGTCCCCACTGTGTGACATTCCCAGTGGCCCATAGCCAAATTCCCAGCACCACGGCGAAGTGCACCAAAGGATCCCCGTCTTGCTGACCCCAGCCTTGTGTTCAGCTGGTGGCTGCGATTTCTGAGTAGCACCACCCGGCAGTAGCTCAGCTATAGTGCTGTCCCCTGCCTGCTGCCCTTCAGCGGTGCCCAAGGTGGTCACAGACACCTGAAGCATAAGATGTGACAAATTGCAGCATGATCCCAAGGACGGTGAGCTAATACGGGCGCTCAGCACCCACCTGTCTTTGCTCTCATCTGGGCTAAAGACAACGCAGCGAGGGACACTGATACAGAGTCCACCGGGAAGGGATCTCAGCTGGACCAGCTTGCCTGGGACCGCAGAGGAGTGGAAATGCTTCCAGGGGAGAAGGCAGTCCTTCGTCATCCACATCCCCCATTTTCTGAGACCAGGAGCCACAGCAGCCATGGGGCAGGAGCGGGATGGCCCTGCCTCGTGCCTGCAGGATGTCCCCACGATGCTTTACAGCTGAGTGCTGGCACACTGACACAAATGCTGGGCACATGCCTCAGCCAGCATGGCTGGGCCACGCTCCAGGGCTGGAGCCCTCTCCTGCAACACCCTAAAGCCTCATTTATTACATCCCCGTAATCACTTTGATCAGCTTACCTGCAGTAAGGCATTAGTAAAAGCCAAGGCACTCCTGAAAGGGGCACCCTCTCCTACGTGAAAAGTCAATCAACATGTTATATTGTTATCAGGCTCGCAGACAAACCTTTCTTTGTATGACAAACTGTGCAGATACGATGCCCTGACTATCAGCGTAAGGTTATCTTGTCGGTCCATTAGCAAGTAGCACCTGGTCTGCTTCTGTCTGAAGTATTTCTTTATTGTTGCCCCTTAAAAGGAAATCTAGTTAAACTATTTTGTCTCTCCACAATGAAAAATGGCACAAGAAGAAAAGCAAGTTTGTATCCGAGTCAGAAATTGTGTTTCCCAGCCTCAGAAGAATTCATGTGTTTTCAGCCACAGAAAAACAGATTCATCATCCTTTAAAGATAAATATGACTATCACTATTGCACCTGGGCAGATTTTTGCATGCTTGAAATTGTTTTGATGTGTAAAGTCATGTAAAATGCTGCACTTGGTAACAATTTAAAGATACATTAACTCCTAAATTACGCTGTTGAAAAGTACCTCCTTAGACACTCTGGCATAACACAAACTGTTATGCAAACTTGCAACCTGACTACAGGGTAAACCTTTTGCCAACGGACTGGCATTATAAACATCAGGGACCGCTAAGCAATCATAGATTTTTCAAAGACTTTTGTGCATCGGTACATGTAACAGCAAAAGCATCATCTCATTTGAACTCCAATGCGTCTCCAACCCTTCAACCTCACCCAGTCACCCTATACTGAGACCAAGAACCGGCCTCATCTGCACTGATATGGGCTTCCAAAAGAAGGATTTAGGCCAACGTCTGCTCACATTGGCAATGTGATGCATGTGATTTATGGATATGAGGATATCAGGGATTTACCTGCCCTCCACTGATCTTGCTTTAAAAAAACACTGGTACCTCATTCTTTGCTTTGGGTCAGAATAGACCGAGGCAGTGGAAGTCAGCTTCTAAAAATACTGGATACAAATTGCTCAGGTGGGCTTGGATCTGCAACCTGTAAGCACAACACTGGAGGAGTTAATTTATTTTTTTTTTAAATTAAGAAACATTGAACCAGAAAAGTAGGAGTATGGGATTAATATGTTCAGTGGATTTACTTGCTGATTTCATAGCTGGTTTTTGCATGTATGTAGCTTTTCTCAAAGTGCAAACTGATTCCAGTAGATGAATTTCTAGTTCTTCAGTTGTAGACTTGCTGTTTCTTTGGACGAACTCACAGCACAGAAGTTACAAGAACCCTTCAAAACGCCTACATTATGTACAATGAGAGGCCTAGAAGAGTCACAGAAGTACAAACAACCAGCTGAAGGATGCTATAAACAAGCCCATCTCTGAAAGCCACCAATAATTTTCCCAGTCTGTCAATAAAAAAATCATTTTTGCTGACGTCAAAAGTGAATTAATGAACCTGCCACTCAATTAGAGCTTCAGCCAAGTGCTATATGTGATTCCCTCTTCATCTTCTAGCTTGTATTTGGTCAGTGACAAAGAATTCTTGACTTCCAACCAAATCTTCATTAAAAGGAGAAATTTCAACAAACACAAACACTTGAAACAGAAAAGCAATAATCAAGCTATTGCACTGTTTTAGTTGGTACAATTCCAGCTGTTCCATCAGGATAATCTAGCTGACATTTGGCCTCATCATTTTTTTCACCCTGAGACAGGATGGATGTCTTGTAAAGCAGTATGTTTCTGCTATCCTTGCTTCAGTCAAGCATTCAACAGCACCCTCTTTGGAGAAAAAAAAAAAAGAAAAGGGGAGGGGAAAGTTGCTGCTACAAAAATTGCAGTTTAAATTCCTAAAGCTTCTAGCAGAATAGAAAAATCCAGTGGAAGGATTCTGCGTCAAGAAGGATTCTGCGTCAAACTGACACGGCTCACCCTGTCACAAGAGCCAAGGACAGGGCACCTCTGTTGTCGGCTGAGCAGAGCCACGCACAATAAATATTGATATTGTACGCATGATATTTTTCAGTAGGACAAGCCAAGCCTGCGGGCTGTACAGCGGGAAGGCACAACAGCCACGTGGCCCCGTGCTGTCAGCAAAATTCACACAGACAGGGACATCTTCCACCTGTGGAAGGAGTAATTCAAAAGTCAATCAGGTATTGTCTTTCTCTGCAGACAGATCCAGACATCCCAAGACTCAGCACTAAATGGAGCAGAGCAGTATCAGCAGGTACCGTCAGCTCAGATAGGGCTCCCTGAAGGCATTTGAAGAGAAGCAATCACCATGATAAAGGATGGGAAAACATGATCTTGTAAATATTTTAACTACTGTTGGTCTGTCTCCCAGCCCAGGCACAGGCACAGCGCACAGTGTGAGCCCTGGCAGACTCTGATCACTCCTCCCAGGTTGGGACCAGCCCCTTTCCAGCATGAATGCTCCCTTCTAAGGAACCCTTCCCACAGGAGCGGGCTGCAGAATCCAGGAGGACTGCACCCAACGCGACCCTGCCTGGCACCCCAGGCTGCCACGCACCTCAGCAGGGAAACCCGCTGGTACCCACGTGCTCCCCAAAATGAGCATCCTTCTTGCACCTCATGAAAGTGCAATTCAAATGTCATCATAGCAGCAGCATCTCCTGTTCCCTGCCACAGCAGGGGGTGGAAGTAGCTCAGATTGATGGCACCTCCAGAAATAAACCTGGGAGAAAACGGGAAGGTCCCCAAAGGCTGAGCCACAGGAATGACATCTCAGCACTGAGACCTCTAAAACACGGAATGGTTTGCTGGGACGTTTGAAGATGTTTAAAAGCAGAATAGGATGAAAGTTGCAACTCACAGGAGTTCAGAGGAGTTTCCAAAAACACGGTGCAAGGCAGACAACATGGGGGTCCCGCTCCATGGCCACGAAGGGCGAACACAGAAACCCCTTCTCTCTGGGAAGGCGGCTGCCAGAGACAACACCTGCTCTGCGACATGCCTATATTCCCATTTGGAAGCAACAATGCCTTTGTAACATGTACAAAGGGGTTACCAACAAACAGCTTTTCCACCTGGGAAAGGACCACGCTCGGCCAGCCCAGAGGCGATGTTCAAGCCTGCAATTTGATGAGAACACTCAAAAAAACCCTGCTGAGAGGATAAATCTGTGGCAAAGCAAGCCAGAAGCCATTAAAGAGTTACAGATCTGGGTAAATCAAGGGACACACTGTGCTGATCTTGACTTTCATCCAGCGCCTGGGTATGGTGCGGATTGCTGGAAACTCGCACAGGAGTCCAGCCCACCCGGCTGGTCTGGCAGCACGCGGCAGCAGCCGGAGCAGCAAACAGGCAGGGTGCAGGAAAACTCAGGGCTTCCCTGGGCACTGCAAACTCCCTCTCCCCCTTAGAAATAACCGAGGGAGAGCAGAAAGGCATAACTAACTGCAGGCTACGCAGCAGGAACAGCCAGGCAGGGGAGCTGTTATACACACACAACCTTGCAGAGCCATCTTTATATATCTTTATTGCACACATCTATCCTTACATATCTCATGGGATGAGGCCAACTTCCCTTCCCAGGACAAACTATTTCTACTTAATTCTGCCAAATCCATCTGTTCCCAAGACAACTTTTGTTACCGCCTAGCACAGATATTTTGGAAGGGTAAATCTTCCCCTTCTCCTCCCCCTGCCCTGCGGTTGCTGGATCACTCAGAACATTCCTTAGGTGACACTCCAGCCACTAAAAGTAATTTTTTTCCTCCCAGCAAAGCCTGTGAGATACCTATGGAATAGCATCCCTACACAGGTGAGCTGGACCACACCGCCTTTGCAACCTCCTGCAAAAAGCCTGCACCTTCTCCCCCGCCGTGCCTGCTAAAGCTGCTTGCCCAGCACAGGAGCCTCTCCAGCACCCATGTTTTATTTTCAGGCTTCCTGGCAATGAGCTCGTCGGTTATAAGTGGCATCTTGAGTGAGAATGCCGGAGGTGATCTAATTAGTGGGTGGCTGACTGGAGCAGCAGCAAAGCGCCAGCCACCCTAGGCTCTGTTTGCTTTGGGTGCCCGATGCAAGACAACTGATCCCAGAGGGGTGTGAGCACATGTTTGTGCTGTAAAGTCTGGAAGACATTTGCACTGACTCGTAATTTGGGGGGAAAATACTGTAATTTATTCACAGGCATGATTTGCCATTGGTGTGGCATAAATATATGTGTGTGTATGTGCACAGCTCTATTTTTAGAGCTGCACGGCCAGGGTGCTGGCTCCACGGTTACTCCATTGACAAACAGGATGCGTTCTTCTCTGAGCTGGGAGGTTTTCAGTCCTCCCCCTTATTGTAAACATTATCTGCCTTCAAAATCCTTAATGTGTTGCAGATGTGACAAACAATAAAAGACCTATCATAAAAAAAAGCCTGCCATCTCCACGTTTCCCACTGGGGCAACATAATAATGAATTTATTAGCATATAGGGCTCACCAACATATGTTTATAGTCACTCACAAACTTTTGACTTGACAGTTTACAAGTATGTTTAAATCATTAAAGTTTAAGTTGACTGTCCAGTTATTACAGGCTCATTATAAATAGGAAACAAAGGTTACATTTTATACAACAGGCGATAAATCAAAACTAGCCTGTATTTGAGACTGACTGACTTCCCCCCGCCTCTTTTTTCATCTCCACATTTTCAAGACCTTCTGAGGGCACATCTCGGTGAGGCCAGCACCGAGCAGCTGTTTGCAGTTAGCTGGCAGGACCAGCAGCACCCACACCAGCAAGCAGGAGAAACTCCCACTGCATCCAAGAGATGCAAAGACCTCAGAGGTGGCAAACGCTGCCAACATTTTCGCTCAACCGACGGCCAAACTTAGGGCCAGCCTGAGGCTCCCACCTCTCCTCCCCACCAAGGCATCGCCAAGTCCATCTGCAAGGCTTGGGAAACCCTTTGTAAGGGAGGAGATCTCCGCTGCCATCCTGGGGCCATGGGAATCTCCTCCCAAGTAGAACAAAGCCTCTAAGAAAAGGGAAGCAAAGGACCCAAACTGCATTCCCCGACTGTAAACCTCCAAGGGCTGGCAGAGGCACTCAGACACGCTGGAAGGGGGTTTTGGGGTTTGACCACTATGATGAGACCCCCCCCCCAGCCATCCATCCATGTCCCTGCCTTAACACCGCAGAGCATCCAGCACAGGATAAAACCAGGGAGTCAATAACTCACCCCGCCACTCCCAGTCCTTTCTGCCTCTATTACGGGGTAACCACCTTGGGCAGGAGACAGATAAAGCCACACTAAATGTAATAGTTAACTTTGTAAACTATTTCCAGATTTTAAAGCCTGGCATCATTTCAAATCGGCATGCTAACCTAAAATTTAGAATTTGTGGAAAGTAGGGGGGGGGGGGGGCCGGAACGTGGAACGGTTTCTGGTCCCTTTTATTTCATGCTATGTGCATGTGATATGATGGAAAAAAATAATTGAAAAATACCCTTTCAAAGTAAAAAGAAATATTCTAAAAAATGTTGAAAGTGAGTATTTCCACACCATCAGCAACTTTTCCTGGGCTTTTTTCCAAAATAAAACTTGAACGGAGTCACAGTTTGTATCCAATACCAGCCAAATAGGATTCTGTCACTGTCAGATCAGTTTCGCCTTTCTGCTCTAAAGCAAAACATAAAAAAAGAGCATTACGGCACGGGCAAGTGAGGAAGCACCAGAAAGTCTCCCTGGCCACCCCAACGGCACATCTTGTGTCCTCTGAGGCCAGCCAGTGCCTAAAAGCTGTGTTGGACAAACCTCATGCTCTCAGCAACCTGAAAGACTTCACCTGCCAGGAACACAATGCCCCAAAGCCACTGCTGCTCTAAAGTTAATATTTACCCATCCTGTAGCAAAGGCAGCAGCAAACACCCTCCAGCAGAGTAGCACAGGGAGGACAACTCCTCGTTTCCTATTACATGTTCACGTACCGCAGGGATAAGAGGGGTCCACACTGCTGGACAAGCAGGTTGTCAGGGAGATCAATACAGTGATTAAACTAGCCTAGAGATGGAAAAAGGCAGAAAGGATTATATACCCGGCTCCAGAGATCGTTGATGGTATTATGGGGAAGGCTATAAGAGGAAATTTGAAACACGCTAAAAATAGCATAAAGGTGTGACACAAAGATCGCAGAAAATGAAACACGTGCATCTGCTCTCGACTCAGGATGATGTGGATCACCTGTATTTCTTTAATGTACACTTTGATATTTAGTTCTTGGATGAAATAGCATACATTTTATCCTTCTCTGAATTCTGTATTTCTCTTTCAGACTTGGATTGGAGGACTTAAAGAGTCTTTTCTTTTCCTTATCCAATATTTGAATATATGTATTTTATATATTTGACATAATGTGTCAATAATCTTTGATATGAAACTGGCATTTAATATTTCAGCTCTCACTTCATTAAGGATATTTTAATTATCCCAGACCAATGGAAGGGAATTTATAAACATCTGTGCTTCGTTTAAGAGCCCAAATTTGCCTCTTAAACTTCAAAGCTGTAAAGCTGATTTTATCCAGGTTCAGTTGTCTGGTCTCTCAAAGAGCACTGGAACCAGCATTAATTGGGCCAAGCCTCTAGCCCGCAGTCCCATGTCCAGCAGACCCCGCTCATCCACGATGGACACAGCCTCGAACAGCCTGGTCTTGCTCACGTGAATGAAACTGATGCTGCTGCTGAGCATCACGGAGCCAGGAGCAGGATGGCAGTGGTTGGGGTTGGTGGGTCGGGCAGAAGGCCCACGTCCACAGCACGTGTGACTGCCCAAGTCACAACCGGTCCTTCGCTTTCTCCTCCCGGTGGGTGACCAGGGACTACCTTATTAATAATGCAGCTTCAAAGCACGAGCATGGCCATTTTCAAAGCAATCAAAGACATGACTCATACTGGCAAGCAACGCAATTTTAGCCTCCTGAATTTCTCCAAAATAAGACTATAAGGTATTTGTCAAAAATTACCTTAGGTTCCTAAAGCCCAGATCAGAAATATCCATCATTTGCTGCAGTCAAACGATCCTTACCAACTTTCTGATGCTCTCCAGAAAGCTGAAAAGCTCATCTCTATGCTCATGAGTGTGGGCAGCAACAGTAAAGAGAGAAAAGGGTGGCTCTGGGACCCACAGTAGGTTTGCAACCTGTCTCAAACTTTCTCCCATGCATTGCCCTTAACACACCCCTGCAAAACCAACCTGGAAAGCATCAGCATTTATTCTCCAGCTGCTGCCTCAGCTGGCACTGAGGCCAGTCAGCATGATGCTAGCATCAACAGCCTCTGGACCGTGACTGTGGAGAGCATCAGCGGTACCTGCAGTGAGCGGACCTGAGCAGACCCCCGAGAGCAGCTCCCCACACCATCACCAAGACTCAGAACCCACAGAGGGGCAGCTGCTGTGGGACCACCATCCCCATCACCTGCTAAGAACCGGAGCTGGTTCCTCACTCGCAGCTCTCCATCCCCAGAGCCTCCGCCACAGTCATCTTCATCGTCGCAGTCTCCGCTCTCCTCCTCCTCCTCTGGGGTTTTTCCTGGAGCTTTTCGGTGGGGCAAAGCCATCCCTTTGAGCAGCTGAAAGACATGAGGTGCCACAGTCATTCAACAGCTTCCCTCCACCCCCCCTACTGCTTCATCCCACGCTCGCAGAGAGATCAGGTGACAAGAGGGGGACAGGGCTCAGTGGAGACAGGATGGGGGGACAGGACTCCATCACGCTCCTCATGCCAAAGCAATGACAAGCTCAGCTTCATTCATGGACAAAGCTGCAGACAAAACCTCAATGGAAGAAACAAAAGGAGGAGGAAAAACCACACTGAGTAATTCTGCCCCTTGGCTTCTGCCCAGCAAGCATCACATGAGCTGGAGTGCGTCCAGCCAGCTCTTCAAGACCCCAGTGCCACCAAAGCTCTGGTGTCGGCTGCAAAATACGTGTCCAAAGACGGGGCAAAAACCAGCAGCAAGAGGAGACTCTGTTCAGGGATTCACACTACTTTCAGGGACTATCTCCCATCTGAGAAGTAACACACATGAAAGGAAACAGCAGATCTCTTGGGTCCATATCGTGGCCCACAAAAATAACCTAAAAATCTCATTCCTCACTCTGGAAGTGAAGGGGATGCTCGTCAAAGTTTTTGGGATAGCCAAGCAACACAGCAAAAGGATCTTTTAAAGGATGTTTAGTTAAAAGTCCTAACTAACAGTGACAGGTTGCGCATCCCCGAGACAGGGACCCGAATGGTTCCGCTGAGCACAGGTCAGGATTGCTTTCCGAACACGGGTGGGAGACCCTCATGCTGCCCCTTCACAGCACGCGGAGGGATTAGACACGTTTTAAGCTCTTGGCTTCCTCTTCCCACCGACTTTTCTGATTTTGCTGTTGCTGAAAGCAGCCAGCTATTTCATCATAAACTCAGATCCACTTTGAAAAAAGTATGAGTCAGCTGGTTAATATATGCCGAAAATTTCTATCATTACCACTCTGCTGTTAAAAGCCTTCTTGAATTTAATCCCAGCACTAAAAAAAAAAAAGAAAAGGATAAGTAACTGAGAAGATATTACAAAATGGGAGCTTTCCGCATACTTCAGGGGTTTAGTTAGTTCCATCTATTGCAGCAATATGCATGCCTTTCAAGGCATTTTTTAATATCTGGAATCTAGATTATATTTTTAAACTATCAAGGTAGCCTTAGAAAACAGTTTCTAAAATATTTAGCTGCTGAAGTTTATACAGCCTTGCAGGAATGCTTTCGGCATCTGGCTTGCTCTGTCCACGGCAATGTCCACATACCTTAGTGTTTATATTAGAGGAGCATAACGTAATGAAAAACAAATGGCTGGATGTGAGACCCCTTTGGGTTTCCCAGCTGCATCAAACAACACAGCAACCCTCTCCTTGGCACGTCCACAAGCCTTGCCTGGCGTGACAGCCGTACTGGGTTCCGCATCCACGATAGGAAGCAAAACCCAGCCCATCTCCCCGAAATTCAGGGGATGTGTTTCCATGGCCTTCAACAGGCTCTGGCTTAGACTGGTTAAGTTCACTTTTCAGGAATTTTATTGTATTTAGACATTTATAGGCCTTTCCCAGAATATGGCATAAACACAAAAAAGCAACAAATAAACAAAAAAAGGCAAATGCAGCTGGGGGCAGCACGAGGAAGACCTCGCACAGGAACCCAACACGCTGACCGCTCAAGCCTTTACACCATCACTTGTCTTGCTCTGCTCCAAACGAAGCCCACAGCTAACAGCGGTCCTCAGCACAGAGTCTATCAGCTCGAGGTGGAAGGAGGGTCTCCCGCACACAGCAGCTAATTACAGCACACACCAGTTCAAACCCATTGCCCCAGTGCACCACTGCTAAAAGCCCAGCCCATCATGGTGGAAGGGGACCGCAACATGGTGGAAGGGGACCGGAGGCAGGATGCTCACTCCGCTGCATCCGAGGCACCAAGCAAGCCAGACAGGACCCACTGCGCAGCTCAGCAGCACAACTTGCATTACTTACCCAAAACAGCAGAGGAACTTTCTGGCAGAACCAAGCTTTGGGATATTTTCAGATTTAATAAGCTCAGCAGGGGGCAGGGGAAAATCAGGACTTTTCAGTCGTGTGTTTTCAAACATTAAAATGACTGAGCATTTCTTGTATTACTACTTTTTTTCTTGACGTGCCATAAATTAGCAGCTTAATTTCTTTGCCTTTGTAGCCACAATAAAACAGGAACTTTCTGAGAAACACTGCACAGGCCCTGACTTTGGATCGAGTGAACGTGACATCCCTGTGCCATGCTGCTCATTTCTTTTCCAGGACAAAAGCTCCATCCTTGTTGACACACTCGCCAGCTGCTGAGAACCACAGGGAAGTTCAATGTGTTCAGTTTTGCAGCTGGCAGTGGAGAAATGAAGCCCGTGACACAAAACCTACTGGCACCACTAGCAGGAGACCTGACACAGGGTGAAAATCCCACCCCACTCGTGCATCCAGGCCCAGAAATGCTGTTGGATGCCTCAGCTTTGGCTGAAACAGCAGCCACAGTCCCAGTCATTGACCATTACACAACCTCCCCTACGGTCTGCACACTTTATGAAATTATATTTGGTGGACTGAACATAGATTCTCCATCCTTAAATAGCAAGCAGAGTTGACTGTACCCTAACATTACTGCTTATTCATGTCCTGTGGTTTAAAGTCTATGGTAAGAGACAGGAAAATACATAGTCTGGCAATCGCTAAAGTAGTATGTAACAGTGAAACAGCTTTAACTTAATCACAATTCATCCAGCTGTAAGAGTTTACAGTTGTACCTACTCTTCTTTGCTAAGCCATAATGGTAAAAATACTGTATAATGTACCTGATGTAAACTAGAGCACTAAGTGGGGAGTCCACGCACACGCAGGCATCTCTGAAGTGTCTGCAGGGCATTCATCTTCCATCTGCACAACCATCATGGCAAGAAACTTCCTTTGCTCCTGACTACAAGCTCCAACTGCTCAGACCTGCATCGGTTTTATTTCCAATCTCATCCCTTTTAAACCGTGACCCTCTGGACGGGTAGGGCGGGCAGCGCTGCGGTACCTCTGCTGCCGCACCAGCCGCTGGGGCATCGGCACGAGGGATGCTGAGCAGCCCCGGCTGGTCTCCGTACACATCTTGGTCGTTTGGCTTGTCTTGTGGTCTCCTTACAGCTTAAAAAACAAGGCAGATGGGAACGGCGTGCTGAGCCTTTCTGCAAGGAAAGTTCCCCAGGGCATCCCAGCATGATTTACACAATTATTCATAACCATACAGTGACCAGACAAAAACAGATGCAGCAACATGGGGTAATGACTCAGCTGGATTTGGACGGGCCACCGTATGTTGAAATCTTTATAACTCCTCATTCTTTACAACCACTTTACTCAGAGCTCACCAGCCCACCAGCCCACTGAGCCACCTGGTCTTGTTTTTCCAATTTTAACATAAACACTGAGAGCTGCAACATACTTTTTATCATTAATCTCCCGTCTCTGAAAAGAAATCAGTATTGTGTTTCTTGGACTGTAGTTTAATAGCTGTTTTCTTCTTTCAGAAACTACGCCCATGGTATTGCAAATACCAATGTGAGCAATGCCCAGAATTGTGCCCACAAATTCAAATAAAATATCACCAGTGAGCTACTAGCACCGTGCTCCTTTAGGGCAAAAATCATCCCTTTCAACATACTTCAAAAATATGTAAAGAGAACAGCCAAAGAGATTATTAAGGGGAATAGAAGACTTTTAGAAAAACATTTAATTCCTTCATGAGTTCAGGGGAGAAGTCTGATTGATATTTGTAATCTTTCGGTGGACAGAGCTGTCATTTAATTTAGCTTGCATGACTGAAAGAATTTAATAAAAGTGTTCCATAGAGTTTTGCTGAAATTCTTCGCATGTTTTTAGTAAGCCTCTGGAATACGATCAAACCTAAAAAGCTGGAGAGGACAGAGACTGAACTTGCAGCTAAAATAATATTCAGAATTGTAATATATGCTTAATAATCAAGTATTCACATCCAGCAGAAAAAGTGCCTGAGTGCAGAAACTCCTCTGGATCCCCAGCCGTGTCCATGTGCTGCTTGGCATCATGAAGGGGACCCTGGGAACTCAACCCCGCAGTGAAAAACAGCCCCTGGCTCTGCCAGAAACCTCCCAAAACTCAACCAAACCCACCAGCTTACGACTGTCTGCAAAACCTGGGATGCCTTTCTCCAGGAGCCTCAGTACAAAAAACTTTTGGGAGGAGCAAAGGTGTTATTTCCCCTTGCATCGTGCCAGCTGCCTGCTCCAGCCACGCATTTTCAGGTACCCAACACAGATGCCGCCACACTTCCCACACAACTCCCAAGATTCCCAATAGGTCAGGTTTTTCTATTTTAAATTCCAGCTTGCTGAAAACATTGTTTTGGGGGGAGAAAAACTAGATCTTATGGCCAATCCTGGCCTTGAAATCTGCAATACCGAATAATTTATGGGTGGCTTTTAAATCAGGGCAGCATCATGGGAAACGTGCAGATTTTCACACGATACTGTTCCCTGTTAACAGCTCATTACAATGTACAGAAGTATATTCCCATTATGAAATACAGCTGGGGTTGTTTTGCTTACGAAGGTCATTATCTGATCACAAGCAAGAATCAGGGAAAGGAACCCATTTTAAAAGGCTGAAGTTGTGGACTTTTTGAAAACTCATGTGTTTTGAATTTTGTGGCCTGATCATACACAAGCATGCAACAGGAGAATCGATTCTCTCCGCTTCCTCTGCTTATTAGCCCTGGAAATAGCATGGAAAAAATTATCTTTTATTAGCAAATACTTTCTTTATTATTTAACCAACCCTCATCTTGAGATTCGCTGGTGCCCTCCACTCCACTTTCCTATTTCCCAGCTCTGTTCAGTTTATCCTTTCTGCGGACAGGGGCCTCGGTGGCACCGGAGCGTGCACCAGCAGAAACTCAACAAACATCAACAGCAGCATTTTCAGTTGCTTCTTTCCAGGCTCTAGAGAGCCCTCCCCATCTTGGGCGGCAACAAAATGCAATGCGCACATTACAGAAAAACTCAATGTTCCCTGGCACCAAACGCCAAACACCATTTAAAAAGAAGGATATTTAAAAATTTTAAAAGTATCTGTAAATACCAGCATCTGTACTTCTGTCTTGCAAGAGTGAACACGCATGCATATGCACGGGGGCAGGTATCACTGCCCTTCCAGCCACATGGACAAAAGAGCCTGTTTTGGCAGGAGGACACCCAAACTGGTTTACTTACAGCCCTTCCAGTTAGATGCACCTTGGCAGCACAGATGTGGCAGAGAAGAAACCTGTTCCTAATTGTACTCCTATTTCAAGCTCAGCACAACAAGGAGCGATCGCTAATCAAATGTTAATAAAGTAGAAGCAGATTTTGGAGCTGGAAAAGTAATTTTCAGTGCTTGGAAAAACAACAAGTTGTGCATGTCAGCTGTTTTATCAGCTGCTCTGAAAGCAAATTCTGCACTTCCCCATGCTGCCTGCTTCGAGATGTCGCAGGTTTTGCCCTGCTGATGCCATATCCAGCAGATCAAGACCCAGGCAGCACTTTCTGCCTGCTCTGGGCAGGGTGGGCAAGGGATGGTGCTGGGATGCCCTCCCCATGCACCGCTCCTGGGTCACTCCTGATTTGGGGCTCCACACCAACACACGGTGACGGGTGCCAAAAGGGGTGAACCATAGCTCTGAGTTTATATTGTGCCTCTTTACCTGCAAAAATGTTTTAGTCTTTACTTCTAGCACTAAAAATGCCATCCCCTGGAACAGGAAAAATCCCTACCATGCATCACTCGGGGTCTACCGGCACAGCAGGACCCCCTTTACTGTCTTCACAGGCTCCAGAGGAGATGCTCTCAGCTGCCAGTAAATCAGTTTTCCTGGTCATTCTCCTGATAGCACAAAGAAGCCGGTGACAGCAGTGAATTATTGGCAAAAGGGTGGCCCTACTTTATGGATCATCAGCCTAATTCCAGATTAGCTATGAAAACTGACAACATCCCTATGGGTAAAGGAAGACAGATAAAGACCCCTAAGTGCTGGCAGTAATTAAAATGGGTCCACACTGGACAGTAAATCTCTGTCGGCAGCAGAAGGGGCTGCCAAGCCGTTATGGATTGCTCTGGTTTGGTGAGGGCAGGCTGATGCCCGGGACAGGATGCTCCTGTGCACGCAGAGGTTAAGCCCTTGCTGGCACCAGGGCAGGCAGAGGGACCAGCTCCCGCCTGCTCTCCCCCAGGCAGGGGAGGTGTTACTTCCCCCAACCCGAACAAATGCTCATTCATCACAGGGCACATGCGAAAAAGAGATTACTCAGGCTTTACGATCAGCTCATTCACCTTATATCCAGTTCCTTCCCCTTCCACCCTGCAGCTATTTATGGCTTGTTTTTGTGCGGTAGGAAGGAACAGGACGATGTAGGTGCCGAGCAGGGCTACGGAGTCCAGCCCAGCCTGCTGGTGACCTGGGCAGTCCCCGTCTGCTTCTGGCCTGTCCCCTGAGCCCTGCATTGATGCTGATGCTGGAGAAATGCTGCTTTTCTCTTTGCGAGCTGCCACAGCTCCTTCTCCTCCTTCACAATTCTGAGACCAGTGGTCCTTCAGCAGCCCTTCCTGCACACCACCATCCACCTCCGCCAAACACAGACATCCCTCAAACTCCAGAAACCCATCATTAAACCAGTCATTGAACACGTAGTTGGAGCAGGCAGTAGATGATTCCTTCAGCACCTTGCAGGAGTCTGCCTGGACCTTTTCCTGCCAGGATCGGACAGACTCCCACGAGCTACCACTTCTCTAGAAGTGACGTAGGAGTGGAGCTATTTGCCGCAAACAGCCCCTTCCAGCTCTTCTTTGCTTTGCCTGGACTGACCTGCAACATTTCCTCAGTCCCAGTCTCTGCCACAGGGCCCATAACTGTTCCAGATCTGGCACTACTCATACCGGAGCAACTCCTGAGGATGTCTGGTGCATGACCCAGAAAACCTGTACCTTGAGAAAGGGGAGCAGAATGCCACGTTAATCCCATGGGGCACTTTTAAAGCTGCGTCAGGGCAAGATGAATATACCAGCAAGAGCTGGTATTTCAAGATTGCTTGGGCTTTCAGAATGCCTGGAAGAACTAAAAAAGAGAGCTGTCCTCACCAGGCACATAACCACCCACACCTGTCTAGGGTGGAAAAGGCTCCACAAAGATGCTCCCTTCCTTGCTACCTGTAAGGGCTGCCTGCCTCAGCCCCTCCCCACACCACTTCTTCACTGGCTTTGTATCCCTGTTCCTTCTTCCCACAGAGTTTCTCAGTATCTTACCAGTAGCCCCAGCTGCCTTCCCTTCTCCCTTCCACCCACTCTGCATCACTAGACAGGAGAACCTGGACCAATTTCTCCACCTGTCAAGCAGCCACCCCTCAGGGGGCTGGCAACTGAGTGAAGTTGTGTGGGAGCCTACATGGGCCAGGACCCATCACTGCTATGATCCATATTTTCCATATTTTGTTTAGTTATGTTGGAGCAGAATCCCACTCTGCCATCCAAACACCGCTCAGGAAGGCCCAAAGCACACGTCACCGGAAGATAAAACATGAGACAACAAGCAAAGCAGGAGCACAAGGAACAAGACGACAACATGAGTAGAGGTGAAGCAATCAACCACCTCATCGCCATCACGTCCTTCAGACGTCTGAGCAGGGATGGCCTGGAAGAAAGGTGCCCTAGATGCAAGAGAATCTAGGAGGACATGTAGGTATCACACCACCTTGAACTGTACGCTAGAAAAGCCCCACGTTTCTGTAGAGGGGGACCAGCGTGCCCAAGGCAAGGTGGGCAGCCACGAGCGGGTCCCCGCAGCTTCCTCGCCGCCCAGCTCAGCCCAGCCCACATGGAAGCGGCTGGGAGATTTCCTCTTGGCTCAGGCTCCAGCACACGTGGCTGCTCTCCGGCTGTCAGCAACGTCTGCTGGGGCTGCCTGCAAGACAAACATCTCGTCCTTGGCACCAGGTAGGAAAAGGCAAGCCGAGAGCTGTGCCGGAAGGATTTTCTTCCCCCCTTCTCCTTCTGCCACACAAATAAGAGGCAAATCTCTGTCCTGGCCACTTCCCTGTTGCCCTAAATGCTCCCAGCGGAGAACATAATCTCAAATCACGTATTTTTGTGCAAAATGTTGTCTTGTACAGAAGTTTCTGCCAGAACACCAGCCCTGGTCACCCTTGCCTCACCCTGCCCTCCCTGGGGGCTGCTCCTTCTAGCTTTACTTTTGCATTCCCTTCACCCCAGGGCACTGGAAGCCCAAAAAGAAACGGCAAGCAGTTCTGCTGAATGTCCCCAGCCCCACAGAGCTGTCACAGGGGACTGAGCAACTGCCTCATAGGCCAGTTACCACCGGTCATACAAGATGACCCCAGCGCAGGGCTGATGACCAAGCTGTTGATTTCAGCAGAGACTTAAATCAAACAGGAGGAGGAGGACTCCACGGCTAACACCCCCAAACCCGTTAGCTAGGGAGCAGCCTGTCTACCCTCCCTGGGGACCCGCTCACCACCGCACTGGGACAGGTTGTGCCTAGTGGAGCCCGGGATGCGCTCCTTGGGAGCTGAAGGGGTTGGTAGCCTCCAGCATCCCATGGCCACCGCTCTGTCCTGCGTGGAGAATGGAGTGGGGGGCCCGCAGGCAGGACAGGGCTGGTGCTGCTGGGGAAGGCGCCCAGCTGGAGCAGGGAGCCCCGAGCCCCAAGCCTGGCTGCCACAAGTATTTACGCACTTCACATTAAACAGGCATTCAACTGAGACAAACCAGACCAGAAATAATCCCAGGAATGGGGTCTCTCCAGCCTCCGAGGTCCCTAATTAACGGCTGATGGCTGGGCTGGCTCCTGGGCAAGGTCACAGCTCTCTGCATTCAGAGCGTGGCTGCTGTAAAACCTAAAGAGGAGAAAATTTAACTTCATGGACACAGCTTTTCCAGTATCGATATCAGCACCGAGGATGGGTCTACAAACAGGATAAGGAAACATCCAGGCTGCAGCACAGGCACCACGGATACAACGGGGTGCAACTCATCCCCGACACTGAACGTCTCCCACAGAAACAGACCCTGCAAGGCTCAGGCCCCCTGAGCTGCAGGCAGGAGGAGCCCTGCCCGGGCTGGTTCTCCCACAGAGATGCACAGCCACAAACCGAGCAGCTGAAGCAACTCAGCATTTAAATGAGGTTCAAAGCTGGTGACTTTATACCCTCCCCCAGAGAGACCCAACACTCACAGAGGAAGCCCTGAATGCACCTACACAAGCCTCACCCTCAGCATGTAGGAGCTTATGTGCTGCACAAAAAGGTCAGTAAACTCCTTCCTCGCTCGTGGGCAAGAGGCATTCCGAGGGTCCTGCCAAACAGAAAAAGGTCTTCCTGCCCATCACGGTACTTCTTGATGGCTCAAACACCATCCTCTGCCAGCTGCCTCCCCCATCCCCTGCTGACCATGCTGCACAAGTCATCATCTTCTTACATGTGTCCTCAGAAAGGCCAGCCAAGCACATTTTCTTCTTTTAAATATCATTCCCTCGCAGTACAGTCGAGCGAGGCCATAGGCAATAAATACTGCTGCAACCTAAACTTCCCTGTTTGCTTGCAGGTTTTTCGGTGCTGCAAGGGCCATCTCTCGCAGCACGTGCTCCAAAAGCAAGAGCACTAAAAGGCAGCCCAGCCTTTGCCATGTCAAAACCAAGGTAAGAAGTTTAACGAGCAACAGCATTAACTGAGAGAGTCCTCCTGAGCCGTAGGGGTTTTTGACACCTGCCCCAATGCAGACAGGTCACAGCAGTCTCACTGACTGGGGACCGGGTTAGCCAGCACAGAGACCTGCCTAATTACAGACATCTGCTTCGTCAGCAGGTATAACAAAAGGAGTGAGATTGCAAATTATTCATTACCTAAAACGTACAAAACCTTTTGCACCTTCTGGCAGCAGCACAGCTTGCTTAGAGGAGAGCTGCAGCAGTCTGTGCCAGCTGCTGCCTCCATGGAGGTGGGGTAGAGCATCAGGAGAGGTCCCAGGAGCAGCTTCAGCTTCTCACCAAGCCAAGCCAGTGCTTTAAAAAACGGGACCACCCTTTCCCAGAGCCGGATTGCTGGGTGGGGTGTAGATCTGATGCCTCTCCTACTTCAGACCAGAAAATCTCTGGTAACATTTCTGGTAAGAGCGAACTTCTGTAGACAGAGGATGAACTGCTTCAGCTGGCTAATGTCTTTCTGCACACAACAGTAAGACACCTCACATGGCCCTTTTAATCAAAGGGATGCCAAACCAGCAAGTGCTTCCAGTTCCTTCAATACAAGATACACACAAACACATAGCAGCCGAGCAGACAGCACCTGGAAGGCCTCCTCCGCTACCCATCCGCAGCTGGTGTCATGGACCAGATACACGTTAATGCCTTCAGGAGAAAAAAAATGCCCTAAGTGAGCCTTGTTCCCAGTGCAGACAGAGTGGTTGGTGAAGTGGCAGAATTGCACTGGGAAAATCCCTACTCTGACCTTCCCAGCACATGGAGCAGCGAGGAATGGAGCAGGAATCTCAAAGGCATCCCAGCTCACAGCAACACTGCTGCACACCCTGCCATGGCTGGGCACAACGGTCCCGAAACAAACCGCAGGGATGCGTGACAGACCTCCCACCAGAGCTGGCCCTCCCTGCCCACGGCAGGTCTGACAGCGCTGTTTCTTCCTCCCTTCCTGAGAACATCATCACTAGGTGGTTACATGATGTCAGGCTGGAACCAAAAGTAACGTTATCGTTAACGAAGCTTTTTCTCAGGAACAAAAGCAACCAGATTTGTTCCCTGGCAAAAAAAACACAGGTTACCTTCCAGGTCTGCTAATGAAGATTAGCACCCTGAATCTCAGTCCCCTCTCAGTCTGGACCACACTTCAAAAACCTTGACATTAAGTCAAATTTTGGAGAAAAACACATAAATGAGAAACCTACCAATCATCCCACTAACACCAGAGTCAGCTGCATGCTCGCTTTGTTACTGGGACCATCAGGGAGGACACCCCCCAGGACATCTAGTGATTAAATTACCAGCCTGAGTCACAGCACAAGAGGACACTTGATACAATTAACAAGGCCCAGAATAACTGTAATTAACTGTTAAATTGGTATCAATGGCTCCACTTACACCATGTTTTGCTGCACAAGGATTCCTCCAGGTTTGCTTCCTCCACAACAGGATAAACTCCAGCACTGGTACAGGATATCTGGTGTTTGTTTTAAAGCACCGCTGTGCATCAGCTGCATGTTATGGACACAAAAGCAAATGAAGCCCCTTTAATGGTATTTTTTTTCCAGCTGATTTCCACAGCATTGTTCGGAAGCTGGTCCCTGCAGGACACACCTGAGGCACCTGCCTCCCTGCAGGAGCTGAGGCCACAGGGGCAAAGTTGAATCCCTTCTCATGAATAAGACTGCAGCAACCAGGGAATTTTAGGGAAGAAGAGTGATAAAAATGCTATTTATGTCACCCAGAGGTTATGAACGCCAGACAATAAACTGGTGTGGAAACCAGCCAAAACTGCCACCCATCCAAGCTCAGCCCCAGCAGCTCTTGCTGAGGAAAGCAAGGAGCCAGATTCACTCCCCAGGAAAGCTTTGCTGCTCCTATCGCCTCAACTGAGCTGAACATCTTTTCCGATACTAGTGGTGAAGCACCACGGATGTATAAAGCAACCCCTGCCAAGGCAAGTGGGATTAGCAAAAAGTAAGCTCAAGCGAGATGTTCCTTTTTCATACCGATAAAGGAGATCTACAGCTTCACACGAGAACACATCTTTCCCGGTCCTCTCCTGTGTGTTCCTGAAATTCACTGCCATCGGAAGGACAATGGAAAGCAGGAAGGGACAGGAAACAGTGAATCTTGTCTCAAGAAATGACAGCTCTTCAGTCCCATTATTTACCAAAAAAAGGGGCACGTGGCCATGGAGCAAAGGATTTGGGTGCTCTGAGGAAGACCCCACAATGAATTAGCTTCTCCAAAACCTGGCGGATACAAAGACTTTGAATATTGATGGGCATTTTGGCACTACCTTCAATAAAAACAGCCGGTCAGCCACAGACAGGCTTAGCCAGGTTTACACAGCACACAGGAGATGCTCAGCACAACTCGAGTTCCGTAGTCACTGAGCAGTACCAGAAACGTGCCTATTTACCACCCTTCCCTTGCTGAAAATGGGAAATAGCTCACATTCCACAGCACGGGTACCAGCACAGGCACCCCTCACACCCCCCTGCACGGTGCGAGCCTGCGGGTAAAACAGCCAAGCAACTTCAGCAACACAGCCCAGATTACTCCTCTGTTTAAAAACACGCGTGCAAACACACCGGCTCCAATTAATCTCCGGCCGTTAAAGGAAACCCATTTCGGCTGACTTGTGGCCACAGTGTTCCCACAACAAACCCGATAAAGCCGGGATGTTTGCAGATAGGGTGCCAGCGGGCGATAGCTGGCGTGGGCAAACACCAGCTCTTACTGAGGAGGCGAAGGAGGGCTCTGGGTTTAAAAAGCAACCCGACAGTGAGATACATTCAAATTTAATTACGTTCTCGTTAGAAAGGGTCACACTTCCCCTGATTTAACTGGCCCTGGCAAAATCTTGTAATTGCCGCTTGCATATGGAGTCAGCGAGCATTTACCCGGCGCGTTAACAAGAGCCGAGGCACGGCTCAGAAGGACGAAGGATTTAGTTTTTAAATACCAGGCCTAGACTTGGTGGAGCTATAGATTATTTTGTGCAGTAAAAGAAGAATTAGCTGATCCATTCCAAAATGCATTTATCATTAAAATAAAAATCTTCTGTCATTTTATTTAATAGCCTTAGTAAGAAATAATTGCAATGTCTGGTTGCTTTCAACAACATGTGGTTTTAATATTTTAATTGTTACAAACTGTTTAATAATGTTCAACAAAAGGCGTGTCCAAGTAATTATTGTGTTTATTAACATTTCTTTTGAGGACCTGATAAATTATATTACACATATACAGCACTTCAGACATTGTAGCGTTAACTTATTAAAAGTGGAAAATTAGCCAAAAGCGACTTGTTTTGGTGCAATTTAAATATTGTATTTTCAAGTGATAAGCGTCGTGCGTCACATTATTTAACAATCTGGCAGTTTGTGCATTTTTCTAATTATTACGCCGCTTCATCTGGTCAGGAAATTAAAATACAGTGGGAATAATAAACTCGCAAAGCCTAGCAGGCCGCAGAGAAATGCTCTTCCACCAAATCTGTCAAAGTCACGGATTTTTCTGCAGGGGAAATATATTCCTGAAAACTCCCCAGGGTCTCCCATAATAAACTTAATGGCTTTCCCCGCATCGAGCCGCTGGGGACAGGGTGCGAGGCAGCTCCCCGGGAGCCCCCGCCTGCCCCAGAGGCACGGGCAGCCACCCCCTGCCCCCTGCCCGGGGACCCCTCGTGCAGGCAGCCCCTCGGCAGGTCCCCCGGTGGCACATCCCACCCTTCGCCGCCCCCAGCATCGTCCCCGCGCGCTGGGCTCAGCCCCTCTTCGCCGGTCCCCCACACTCCACCATACTCCGTATTTTGAGCAAAGGGGATGAGAGAGACCCGGGCGCAAGGGCACGGCGCTGTTCCCAGGCCTATTTTGTTTACATTTGATTCAATCAAGTTGTGGCCTTTTGGCCTCTTTCCAAATTAACTTCTGGGTGACCTCCGCCATGCCCTCTCCCAGCAGCCGGGACGCAGGGAAACAGCCCATTAAACCTACAAACAAATATAGGGCACATTGCTTGATCAAACCAGCTTCAAACATGGCTATTTAACCACCAGGGCATGCTTTTTTGCAAACTTCAAGTCTATTTTGTCTTTGGTCATTCGCACCTCTGGGCCTCTTTTTTTTTTTTTTTTTTTTTTTCCCCCCTTTCCAGCTAGAGCTCCACGTTTTACTGCCTCGTAAAACTTCTAAATTTTGTTCTCATCCTCCTGTAAACCCCATGAAGAGCCATGCAAGGCTCTTTCACATGGGGCTTGCCACAGGAACTGGGTCTTTACACCGAGCACGTGAAGAAAGGCAGCAAGATCCTGCTTGGGGGAACAGCTGTAATACTCTAAGAAATTCTGCGTTCCCCTTATTTCCAAGGAAATAAATCAAGGCGGGTTTCTCAGGGTCTGTGAAAACATATTGCCTGGATTTTGATCCCCAAAGGGTTTATTTTTTCAAGAGCTTATATGGGAGTTAGATTTCTGGCTAGAGAATATGCAATATGATAAAAACACAGTCCCTATACGGGGCAATAAATTACAGATTGTTTGATGTGGAAACCAAAGAACTGTCAAGCTCCAGTATATCTGAAATATTCTAAATGAGCCCTTAACTCGAGTGTCTGGAAATGTACAATATGTTTCCAGGCCCTTCAATCTTGTAAAGACACATGTCCCCCAGTTAAGTTTCCTTTTATGGATTTTAATATTCATTTTTGGTGGGGGTTTTCCTCTTTCTTCTTGCAAAATTACGCTCTTCCTCCTAGAGAGGGTCCTATAATAAACCCCAGGATTCGTCTAAGTATAAAAAGGGATTGGGACCATGCACAAGCTTAAACAGGCAAGTGCAGTAAGGATGGTGTAAAGCATCGATTGCCACCTTGTCGGAGCCCCGTAAGCACTGCAGAGAGCACACAAGTCACCTCGGGACAGGGAGTGACAGAAGGGAAGACCAAGACATCGGCTGAGCTGGTACCCACAGTGTCTCCGTCCCTGCTGCATCCTCACACCACCATCACCCAGGTAAGCTCTCCAGAGCCTTTCTTGGAAAAGGAGGATCGACAGCAGGTCACCAGCGTGGCAGAGCATGCAGGACATGGGACACCACAGCTCCCGCCTCCATGCATATCTATTAAAACTTGAAGCTCAACCCCATCTGCCAGCCATCCAAATGTCCCCATGGTGGGAGGAAAATGGAGTGACCAGAGGAAATAGCTCACCTTGCAGACTGCTTTTTGCCTAGGGATGCTACCAAGTCACAAAAAAACCTGAGCAAGACCTTGTGCTGACACTGAATAACCTTTCCGTTTCAATAGTTTCACATGTGGGATGAGTGAAAACCCTTCTAGCTAGAAACAGACCCCATCCACTCTGGGAAATAAAAGTTAGGAACCAATTCCAACTCATTTTCCTGAAGGTGACCCTTGGCCTCCCAGCTGAGATAACAATGCTAATATTTATGGATGGGCTGTTCATGCCTCTGGGCACACAGCAAAAATAACTTAAATCAAAACTTGGTAGACATCGAACAGAACTGGGAGGGGGAAAAAAAATTCCTTACTTCCAACACAGCAACAATAAACCATCTCACCCACCGATGCACGAAAAAATAGCACCACCCACAATCACACATTTGGGTGAAACAAAAATGGTCTGGAGTCTTGCTGTGGTGAGTAGGCACCACTGAGGGGGACTCATCCCGAAAGGTCTGACTTGAGACAGCACACCACCTGGGCAGCCAAGCTTTACTCATTTATTTAGTTTAGCTTGATAAAAGATGCTTGAACCAAACTAATACAACCTGGCAAATTTTTACATCCCCTTCTCTCTGGGTTAGGTATCCTGTACTCCTTTCAGCCCCCATGGATGTTGTTCTAATGTACAAACCCCATCCTTATCTCAAACTGCAGAAGTTTGATGAGAATTTCTCACATATATATATATGTGCACAGTTACCCAGATTCTGTTTGAGAAGACATGAACTAACAAGAGAACACTATTTCTGCACACACACACACACACACACACACACTCACCAAACCCAAGCAAGCTCAAAAACGTGGTGTACTGCTGAAAGAACACATGTCTTTCAACAGCATGAGCAGTCTGGAATAAATTGAAGCCAAGTCATCGGCAAATTACAGGCATTAGCAAAAAACTACAAGCAAAAAGCTGTGGAATGCTCCAAGAATTGCTCCAACTAGCATGGTTCCTGAGTCTACCCACATCCAGAAAATCCAGGCCGCATCTCTAACACAACACAGAGGGAGGAAGTCATCACACGGTACTAGATGCACAATTTACTGTAGTCACATGGGGAATCCAGTTCACAGCTCTGAGCACTACACTCCAAAAGATGCTCCCTTCTCCGAAACCCTTAAAAGCCACTGTTGGCTTAAGCTTGGTGGATAAGGAGATTTTCACACACCCCCAGCCCAGGAGTCCCCACTGCTTCCCAGATCTGAAGCCAACACCTGAAAAACACAACTGTAATTCATCCAGAGCTGCTGCTCCTTCCACATTTCCTACTCTTTGGCATTCAAGATGCATTCCAGATGTGAAGGAGAGTGCAAAACTTTGGTAGGCCAAGAAAATAAGTGTATGGTGAGCTCTGACACCCCAAATCCCAAATTTAAGTAACCTGCACAGTTTTTTTCCCGGTATATAAGCCACTTACATAGACTACAGACCCTCTGCAAGAATAGTTAGGTTTATAAATAATCTTCACAGATCACTTCCTATTTTCTCCTGATTTTATTCTCAATTCCCCTTCTTTCTCAAACACAACTTTAGAACTTTACCTGCTCCCCATAACACGTCCCAGTCTGACACTGCAAGCCACAGAGGGGATGCACTGCAAAAGATCACGACTGCGCCGGCCGTATCCACCCCCTTACCACTACTTTTCTCCGAGCAGCAGCTGACAAAGACACTCTGCTGCTGCAAACAGCTGAGTTCAGCCTGGCCATGTTTACCCAGGGTCTCTTGTTCCACAGATCTCGGCTCCTCAGCAGCCTGAACTGTTCAGCAGAGACCTAACTTGACCCAATCTGGCAGCCAGCATTTCACAACCACTTTATGTCAGCAGTTTCAAGTACACTAATAACCATGTTTTGTTCAGTGTGACTTTCTCACTGTGAATGGCAAAATATCATTATCACCTGCAGGTTGAAGCCTGCCCTCTACCCCATTTAATAGGGAGCTGATTATGCTATTCCCCCCCCCCCCTTTTAATAATTATGGGCTGTTGGCAGATGGCACGGTGAGGCATGGGAAGGCAGAGCGGGCTGCGCTGCCGCTGCCCACATCAGCTCCCGTGTGGTGGGCTGCTCCCAGGGACCCCGAACCCCTCGCTGCATCCCGCTCCCAGACAGCACCTAATGAGGCGTGCCTGCATCGCAGGGCACGGGGGTTAAACTGGGAGCTGCTATGAAAACAGTCCCTGGCAGTCATGGGAGCAGGAAAGCAGAGGTTAGCAGAAAAGTCGCTAAGCCAGCAACTCCAGGCAGAGCAGCCCTTGCAGCCCACCCGGCCGGGAAGCAAAGCTGGGCTTAACCCCAGGAACCCGCCGCTGCCCAAAGCCTCGTGCCAGAGCGACCCTGAACAAGGTCCCCACTGGTAAGAACTCTCTTGGAGAGACTGGGCAGCTCAGCTCTATTAAGAGACAGCATCACCACTCAAGTACTTGCCCTGCAAGGTCCCAGTCCTGTGTCCCTGAAAAGCTGAGAGGTCCAAGCTATCAGCTTACTGTAAAACGTTCCCTCTCTGAGTTTACTCAACGACATGGAAAGGAGAGCAGAGTCCAGAGCCGGACCCCAGACTGGCTGGCCCAAGGGAACACCACCGAAGAGCTCTGGGAAGTTAACAATTGCAAGCTGAATGCCGCGCGGAGGTGCCACCTAATGCCTTGGCAGCGGTGGGGCTTGTTCACAGACCTAACTTGGCCTGACACGATGGGGAGAGACAAGATACTGCTTGTCCCAGCATAGATGCCAGCTCTGAGATTGTGGGAGGGAAGCTTCCTCCAACAGTGAAAAGGGTCTCATCTAGCTCTGCCATTTCCCCATTCAACAGTAACTTGCTCCAGTAGTGACTGGGAGTGGATGTCCAGGGAGATACAGCAAAGAAAGAGGTGACCCTCTCTGCCAGCCACAAGCAATGCCAAAGGGGACTCCTCTGACCAGAGGGGACATCAGGCACGTGCCACATAATCCCCGTGCTCAGGGACACCACAGCAGTCCCATCTTTCTTCATCCTTCACCGTGCAGGGGACGGATGCCCAGCAGATGCACGCTGCAGGACTGCATCCACGCATCGCCCGGGCAGAGGCTGAGCCCTGGAGGGCTGCAACGCGCGTGCCCTGCAGCTCCCTACACCCACAGAGCACCGCACCAGCGTGCACGAGTGAGGACCTGCCACACGTGCCCTGTGAGCCCAGCACCGTGCAGGGCTGAGGTGGCACTGACTCCACACTCAGCTGCTGAAGACGGAGATGCCCCAGGTTGTCTGGCTGAGCCCAAAAGAAAGTGTGGGGGAGGCCAAACTGATTTGGAAACCACCCACTCTGGAGCCATCCCTGCTGGCATGCCTGCAACTAACCTGGTTGATGTGTTTCAGCTTGTCAATAATCTGGCTGATCACTGGCTCGGGACCTTTCATCTTCACCTCATGGTTGCCAGGCTGAGCTTTTGCTCCGTTCCTTGTGATCTGGGGACTGTACCTGTGGGAGCGAGAACAGAGGAGACCACAATGTGATAGGCTAATAGACAGGAGATCTTTAAAGTTCAGTACAAACAAAAGAAATCCCAAGATAAGCACCATCCCCTTCCAAAACAGAGAGCGCAAGACAGTTAATAATGGCAAAGAAAAGGCAGAAGATTTCCATAAACATTTCTGCTCTGCCTTTGCAAACCAGCAAGATGATGTACTTGTATCACTTGAGGACAATGAAGTCCTTTCCAGTCCATTAGTAACCAAGGAAGACATTAAACAGCATACAACAGAGATAAACATTTTCACATAACTTGCACCCAAGAGTCCTAAAAAAGCTGGCTCAGAAATTCTGGCTTGCTCATGTTTGTTTAAAATAAATCTTGGCAGACCACAGAGACTCCAGTACAAGAGCAGTAGTGTTGTGCCCACAGCCAAAAAAAAAAAAAAAGTGAGTGGGATGACCCAGTTAACTGCAAGCTGATTAGCATAATATCAACCCCCTTGCAAAATAATTACTATCACTGATGTGTGATTTCAATAATAAAGAATTAAAGAATCAGAATATAATTAATGCTGTCAACATTGCTAATGGAAAATAGGTGTTGTCAAACAATCCTGATTTCAGTCTTTGATGAGATCCAGCCTGGGGGATCAAAGTAACTGCTTAGACAGAACATACCTTGACTTTGGTACGGTGCTGGGCTCCGCACCACACGATACCTCAATTTACACGGGTACTGGGCAAGACAGTAAAGCACCCGTAGAGCACACTAAGAGCTGGTGGAGAGATCTCCAGACGCAGGTCTCCACAGGGACCCTCACACAGCTGCCACGGCAGCTCTGCAGAGGAGGGCGGCCAAGTCTGCGCTCAGCTTTTTCATCAGCAATTAGGAAAGAAATATAACTTCACTACTGCAAAAATTATGGAATGGTAGAGTTTATCAGAGCAATAAAAGTGAGGAGGGACAGAGGGATCACTGCATGCTTGCCTTTGGAGGAACACGTTTCTACACCCAGCACCTGGGCAACAGCTCGTGACGCTCAGGACGTGAGACAAGCATATCTGCACCAACCTCAAACTTGGCTTCAGGACCAGAGCAAGCGGCTGCTGCCACCGACTGCTGGCAGCCACGGCAGTGGCACAGAGCACACTGGTGCCTTCTCGAGCTGTGGGTTGTTGGAATTCATCACAGCCCCAGTGATGGGGTACGCTACAAGCACAAACCAAGTCCTCATCTCCAAGAGCTGACAGCCCCAGCACATGCTGCCAAATGCCAGCACAGCCTACGAAATTGAGATCGCTGAGATAACGCCAAGCATCAGTCTGCTCTACTCTACGTACGACTATTGTTCCAGTGCCGTGGGTAAACATGATGAATATTCCTTTCTTTCCTTTCTGCGACTCATCTCCTACACATCGTGTCCTTACCCAGCTCCCAGCACCAGCCCCAGCAACTGCCTCCCTGTCTGCCAGCTCCCTGCTTCCCTGCCCACTAATCTTTCATCCCCAGGCTGCCGGGCGAGCTCGGGCGATGACATTTGGCCCATTTCACAGAGGCTTTGGGAAGTGGGACTTCAGCAGGGATTTACAGGAGGGGAGGGAGATGGGAGGGATGGTGGGGCCAGCTCAGAGAGGATGTTTGCTAGGAGAGAAAGGCATGGGGACACTCAGCCACGACAGCTGTTGGGGCACACTGAGGGTTTTGGGGGTACACAGGGGGCTGGCCCCACTTCAACTCTAAATTAGGAATGAGACTCACTCAGACGTGTGGGGATGCAAAGGCAACCCTGGATTTTTACTGGTGCAGCAGGAATCTGCCCTGACCTGAAACGTTCGCATCATTTAGAATGCAGGACTGAGGCTGATTTCCACTCCGAGGCTTTTTCAGAGCAGGAGCTTTACATCCAGGAGCGCTCCGCATCCCCAGCCCGGTCCCCAGCGCTGGGCACTCCCCATACAGGTGAGGGCTGATGACCCCATGAGATGCTTCATAAAGATGACAGATGAAGATGAGAGAAAGGAGGTGTTTGTGCCTCTAACAGAACGGCACATGCCTGCATATATTCCTGTTACCAGATATAAAGAGCTTGTGCAAGTACAGGAGAAGCATCGCTGCAAAGCAGAGACATCAACTTGGGTCTCGCAAGCCCCACCAGCTCCTCAGCACCGGGGCAGCTGCCTGCCCACCCTGCAGGGCTCCAGCTGCAGCACCGTGCTGCTCAGGCGTGAGGGACTGACCCCAACAGCTCTGTTCTCCACCCAGACACCTGTCCCCATGCCGAGGCCTCCCATTAGGACTCAACATTTTGCAGAACATGTGCTTTTTTTTTTTTTTACTTTTTAATAGTTGCATTACCCTGGGAAGTACAAAACACAGCTACACCTGAGACACAATAGCTCCCAGTTCAGAAAAGCACTTAGACGTGCAATTAGAGGCTTGTTGTAGGCTGAAAGCTAAGGAACTGGGAGAAGTGGAGCCAGAGAGCGCCAGGCGGGATGGCAGCTTGCAGCAGCCGGTAGCCAGGAGAAGGTCTGGCCTCCTGGCAGGGATGGGAGGCAGGACCACATGCTCCGAGCACCATCTCGTGGGAAGACACTGCTGCCGCAAGCACAGACCTGCCTGGCTCTGCAGATGCTTGGGCTTAACTTTTTGCAGGGGAGTAAGGCATTGGGAGCAGTGAACTCTGTCACACAGTCACTTAAAGCCACCGTGCCAACCCCACAAACACATCTAGCGACGGAACGTAAGCATCCACAAGACCCATGGCTTTTTAGGTGCCGAAGAAATTACCGTTTTCAGTGTTCGCTGTAAATTTAATCTAAAACACTCTTCCGAACTTTAAAGTACATGGCTGAAAAGTCCCGTGTGGTTTAAAAGATTTAACTAGCAGGATAAATCTCGCACAAGCAAGAGCAGAACCTAGCCCATTTGATGTACACCAAAATTAATACAATCTCTCTCCTAAATAGTTTTATACAGAGAAACTCAAATAGCTTGGGTTTGCATGGGTGAAACTCCTTCTGAAATCCACACGGTGACTGCCAGAGAGGATTTCTGTAACCTACACAACATTGTACAGGAGGCAGGAACACAGTACCACAGTGTTGTACACCACAGTAGTACGCCATGACTATGTGTCCAAAGACTGAAATTGCTCTCCAGAAGGCTCCACTGGGGTGGTGAGGCCCTCAGATCACCTTCCTCAGAGCAAAAAGTCTCCCAGAGAAGGAAGCAAACCTGAAGGCATTTGCAGAGGGATCTCTCCCTAAAACAGTGATGCTGGAGAAGCAGGGTGCCACCACCTGGGTGCTTCCCACCTGGCCAGGTATGAAGGTACATACTAGGGCCAAAATGAATCATCTGCGTTATTCCAAGAAGTCATTTGAAGTAGCAAGGCAGGGGGGACTGCAAGCTGCGCATCTGTGAGCATGAGTCGCAAAGAAGCAGATGCACAGGGATGTGCTACATCCGACTAGCCTGAGACATGCTCCTGTGTGCCTTGGGTGCTTCAGGACACACTGTCCCTGTGTTGCTGAGCCAAGGCCCCCCAATGTACCCAGGTATGAGGGGGACACAACTCGCCCTCCGCTGGGCTCCTCTCTGCCCCCGCACCAGGGCCAGGATAGCAGGCACTCAGCCATATGGGATGCAGCCAACCGAAAGGGTTAAAGACTTTGAAATGTAGCTTCAGTGAGAGATGAGCATTCCTGAAATGCCAGAAAAGCTAGAAAAGGCAGCTGGCACCCCTCCCTGCAGCCTGGGCTGAGCAGCCAGGCCTTATTATGGCAGAGAGATGCTTTTGCAGTCTCCACCAAGCTGGAGGATTGGGGGCTCCTGGAACAGTCCCAACGCAGGCTCCCCTGCATCCCTTGCAAGCTGCTGCAGGGCTGGCTGGCTCGCAGGTCCCACTGCAAAGCCAAGCCAAAGCATCACCTTCCTCCCATGGTCTCCAGCCACAGCGCAGAAAAGGAGAAGTCTCAGAGCTATCTCGAGCTGCTTTCAACATATGCCAATAAAACGGCCCCTTCCACAGAACACTTGTGCCACCCCATGAAACCCACGACATACCTCTGCCATGGTGATACTGGCACTGAACAGCAAAATATGCACAGTGGTTTAAGTCCACCCCGTGGTCCCAGGGGGTCCCTGCGCCAAAGGGATATCAGTGTTGCAACATGAGCATGGTCTGGCTTCCACTTCACAAGCAAAGCCCAAAATACTTTCCTCTTTGACGTGTCTCAACGTCAGCCAGCATGCATCTCCTTGCTCAGGCTCCCTGGGTATGGGCTCTTGCTGGGGACATGGTATTTTCCAAAGACAAATGTCACATTGTAAAATGTGCTGATAAGCAGCCCTCACTAAAAACGGTCTTAAAGACAACCACTGGATGAAAACACTAATGATCTGAGGTCTTCTGTTGGGGACAGCCCAGCTACAGACCCTTCCTGCTCCTTCTCATCCCCCAGCCATAAATTACAAGGTATGCAGTCAAATTAAGGGATTTCCCCCTCCTCTCCTCCCCACCATCCACAAACGTTTCCTGTGAACGTTTGGTCATTCCTGTCCAAATGCAGCTCTTTCCAGGCTCTCCATTTCAGAGCAAGGAAGACAAGATGACAAACGCAACTTAAATATATGGCAATGAATGTAAAATGCACTTTCATCCTACTTGGCCGTGCTAGGCTTAAAGATGAGTTACTGCAATGCCTGACGTGATTTAGATAAAGTAATCCTTTAAGTCAAATATAAAGAATTACACCTTTTAGAAAAATGAAAATAACTTTATTCAAATAACAATTAATTTATGCCTGCTTTCCAGTTGCAAAGTATTTATTCAAATGCAGTCCCACAATTTAAACAGCACGGTGTCCCTTGCAGGTTCTTCCCTACCATCTCTGTTCACTGAATCCTACTTGTCTGAGGGAGAGGATGGGGGACAAACACAACACAGGATGCTACAAGACAGGACTACAACACAAGACAAGGGGTTTACATTGCATGGGACTTCATAACCAAGCTGGAAAGAGCAGCGTTTCCAGCACCCACAATCCCCTGATGCTGCTCTGCATTTCAAGATGAGACTTACTACAGGCCACGTGGGCTGGTGACACAAAGTCCTCACCACATAGGAGGCACAAAGATAAGAAAAAGGGGAGACAGGAAAGAAAAGTGTCTCCCCCACACTCCCTGCAGGATCTCAAATCTTCTCTCCAGCTGGTTTTCATGAGTTACTAAAGGTGGGCACAGTGGTGATGGCAACATTTTACTGTCTCTGGCCCTGCTACCTTTTGGTTTAGTGGGACAACTTAGTGTCACATCAGCGGTGTGAGTGGCAGGTGCCAAAAGGCTGGAAGAGCTGCTTCCAACCCACTCATCCCACCCTGCAGACAGGGAGTAACTCCTGGGTGAGTCCATAAGCCTCCAAGAAGAGGTGATAACTTCTTTCCCTGATAGTTTTCTCTCTAAAGAGAGAATTTCCAGAGATACCTGGTCAGTCATAGCAATTGCTCAGAGGCGGGCTGGGTGTGGGGTGCAGGTCCACCCCAGCTGTCCTCTTCCATATGGAGTGTGTGGTCCCACCATCCCTTAACCATATGCAGACATCTGTTCCATGGTGATGCAAGTGGCAGGAGAGAGGAGGGGTGTATAGCTCTCAGGTGCCTTCCTGGCTTGCAAGATGCACCCAGTTGCTTGATTGCAGTGAGTGCTAGCAGTCATTGCAGGGTTTGCAACGCCACAACCGATTTTACACCACCAGCAGCCCTGAGCAAGCTTCTTCAAAAGCAACCAGAAGGATCCAACGCTCTCAGTGGGGAAGGTTCTCACCTAAATAAAAAGGAGCCACTTTCTGCTGGTTTTCCAAATACCAACACCTTGCAGCCTGGTCTCAGTACCATGAGAGCCCTCCGAGATGCTGCTGTATCAGTTCCCCACCAAAGGGCAGTGGCTGCCTCTTCCCAACCTCCCTATGCAATGTGCTGCAGCTGGTGAGCGTGCTGCAGATGTTAGTTTGGTGGTAAACGTGAAGTCTCAGGTAACGACCTGGTTCTGGAATATGGGACTTTAAGAAGGAACAGCAAAAGCTGTAATATTCATAGCAAAACAACAGGAGTCTGTAGCATAAAAAGGGCAGCCTGAAGTCTCCCTCCATTCCTACTTAAGTTCAAGACAAATAGATTATGGAAAAATTGGCTAAACCTGAGACCAAGCAGCAGGCTTAACAGAGGAAGATTCATGATCTTAATTTCTGAAATACTCTGGAAACAATTATGGCCACTCAGTAACCCGCTGAATTTGCCTACTACCCTTTCATTATAGCTTACATTTGCTACAAAGCTGTGTTTTATGTGCTTGAAAAGTTATACAGCCTCACTCTTTGGGGACTCCATTGTATCAGATATTTTGCAGCACTGCCAGAAATAACCAAACCCTTCATGAACTAAAGGGTTATTGCTGGCATGGAATTTCCTTTGTTCCAATTACAGAATCTCATTTTTCTTTCTTGCTTCCAATTGTGCTTTCATTGTTTATGATTTGTATGATTAAAACAAACCGCAGTTCATTGGCAACAGCAGGGAAATCTGAGACTTCTAGCTTGAAGAAGAGAATCTGGCAAGGTGCTAAAAATATATTAATTTGGAATTGGTATAAAGAGCACAAGGCTTATGCCGGTGATAGAGATTACGGTACAAGTTTGTCCTGAGAAATTTGGAAATGGCAGAATCTAATACTTAACATGCTTACAAGTTTTGCAGTGGGCAAATGTTGCTGTCATTCTATTCAGAACAGCTTGAAAGGAATATATACTCATGTAAGCAGATTATTAAACTCTGAGAATCTAGATTTTTAATAGGCTTTTAGTATTAAATGCAGCAAAACCCTCATACGATATATAAGGCTCACCTTGGAGATTCAGACACCGAACTCCCATAGGAACTGAGATGAGTTCAATATCTCAACACCCACTTGACTTAAGCTGAAGTCTTTAAAAGAGCTAATTATTCAGTCAGGACTTCAGCGATAAGAATCACCCTCTGGTTTTTCTCCGCATTGGATGGAGATAAGAGATGCTGGACGACATCTTCTCACCACCGGGCACCACCAGCGGCACCACCAGTGTGAGGGCAGACGGGAGGATGGGGCATGAAGACAGAGGTAAGGAAGGTCATGATAGCAACCCTTGCCTAGGCAGTTTTAAGCTGCTGCACACCCACCCTGCCTACATGTCCAGCCCCTGCTACCTCAGGGAAGTGCCTGTCAATTAACTGAGTCCAGGAAAGCTGCAAAGAGGTGCACAGGGATGCAGAGAGACAGAGGGAGATCCAGAAGGTCTCGTCACCAGCTACCACGAACACCCAAGCACCGTGACTCCTCAACAAGCTCTTCACAAGTGGTGCAGTGTGCCATGGGTGGATTTGGCTGTGAACTTTTGTGGCATCCCATAAAAGCACAATATGTTTTTCCACACTTTGACAAGTGTGAAAAGCAATAATGTGTTGTCTTATTTTTTCTTCCCACTTTGGCTTATGTTCTTTACGCAGCAACAGCACAGCAAAAGACACAGGCACTGCTCTGCGTGACCAGAAAAATCAACCTTCCTTGTATGGTTGCCACTGTTTGCACACTGTTATTTCAAGGCACCATGTCCTAAACCCACATAAGGAATGGCAATTGAACTATTAACCCGCAGGTTAATAACAAACCTCAGGAAGGAGGATGAATTCTCACCATTAGATAGTCCAACTTGGAGAAGTAAATGAGATGGACAAAGGACCACAAAGTAAGACTCAGTAGAAGAAAATGAGGCATGAATCACAATAACATGCTAGAATACACACAGCAGGATAAGTGATGCTCACCCACCAGCAGAACACATTGCATTTCATCCCCATCACAAGCCACAGTGTAGAAAGCCCCCACTCAGCAGGTCCTCACAGCTCCTAATTTCAGAGGGATTGCAAGGGGCTGCGCCAGGCAAGGAGTGCTCCCGCTGCATGCACAACCCTGCTCCATCAGTGGGAAATCTCAAAAACCAGGGATGAAACAAGAACATAGCCCAAGCAGAGTTAGGTCTTGATCACCACGACAAGCGAAGTAGAGTCCGCATAGGACTGCACTGAAATGGCAGGGGAAAAGCACAATAAAATCCTCAAGCCAGCTGCATTGCTTCGGCATCCCAGACGAACACGCCACGTTCAGTCAGGGCAGAGGGAACTAAGGGCAAGGAGGAAGTGCAGGATGGTCCAAGGCTGAAACTGGGAAATGAGACCCAGTGAAAAGGCATTGTGCGTGTCCAGTCCGCAGCAAGGAGTGCTAGTAACAAAGCACTGACACAGTGCTGATAACAAAGCACTGGGATAAACAGGACAGCATTAATAGATTCAGAAAAACCACAAAAGGAGCAGCATCGGGTGCAGAAGGGATTGTTTGCATCAAATAGCAGGATGCACGTTGTCGGTATTGTCTGGTACTTGAGTGCTTTGGCAAGTAGCTGTGAAGTTGCTATTCCAGGCTTGATTTAACATGTTACAGGAAAAGAGCTTAGAATAACTAGCAAATTTTGTCATGACAGAGAGGTCAGGAAATGGATAAGCCAGTAAGACTCCTCTCTAACTTAATTAACGCTCAGGTACTGCATTAAAGTTGTGAGAGGTAAATAGCCACAAAGCCTACAGGAATGCCACCAAGGGCCAGATGTGCCCATAAGGATGCTCACACCGAGCTCACTGACACAGCCACGCCCGGTTTTATCCATCACCTCCACACAGAAACATGGCATCCACCCAACCATCGCTCTCCCCTGGGTCTTCACCTGATGCTGCAAAGCCGTCAGCAGCTTCAGCAGGTGCCTTCTAATGCACGCCTAGGGTAAGCACCTCATGTTGCTACAGGAACCGCAAGGCATCTCCCTCAAGCCCCAGCTGCCCCTCCACAGGGACATGGGTGGCCTTAGATCTGCCTATAGATGTCCCAGAAACGTGAAGGGGTCTCAAGGCTGCACGTGGTGCCCATGCTCAGGCAACTCAATCCTGTCCCACAGTGAAACGTATCCAGCTACAGCGACCACGCACAGCAGGTTACATGCAAGGAACGAGCGTCTCCTCCGGTCCAGCCTGCTGAACTTTCAGTCAGAAAGATCTGATTTACAAAAGCCAATATCCAACAAAGCAAGAGGGGAAACATTAAGATATAAAGTATATTTTACATTCACAAAACCTAGAAAATCAGACTCTTCTTTCCAGCAGCTGTTATACATGTGGGACAACTAAGGTCAGCATCCTGAAATTAATACTAGCTATTCAAAAAACACCAAGTTTCTTGCAAAAAGTGGCAAGATGGTGTTTGATGACCAACAAGTGCACATCGATCCAGCAGGAGAATTGCTGTAGCCGCGCCAAAAACACTCCAGTACATAACGCACATTCTCAGAGCAGCTTGCAGAGCTCCTACACGGTGAACAGCTGCTTGGCTCCCTCTTGGGGAAAAACACTGAAATAAAGAAAACTGGTGGTTTGGGGTACTCGAGCAGCATTACCTTAAATGCTCCTGATTTTCAGGAATCCTCCCAGACTCTCTGAAAGAGATGCCACGCTGGGAGGTCCAAGCACATGAAGCAGTTTTGGCTCCACGTGAAGCAATGCAACTGGCTTCAGAGACCATTGTAACTACATGTTTGCTCCCGAAACATTCTGCAAATAGGTCCTGGGAGAACAGCACCCTGGGCCATGATCTTCGTTCAGCTTTATTTAGCTGAGTTCCCCCCCCGGTAGTTTCATTGGCAGAAACACCACCAGGTACGAGACACTTTCTCAGCCCGTGGAGAGGAGAGGGTCACCCTGGGAAGCGTTATGGATGCAGAGGGTAGTCTTTGCTTATGACAGCTCACCAGGGCCACAGACAGCGGCCTCGGTCCAGGTCCTGCTGATGGCACAGCTGGGTGAAGTGGCAGCAGTGGAAAGGTGCTGAGTCTAGATCCCCCCGCAAATGTAAGTTCAGAGTTGTTTGCAGATTAAACATGACTTTAGACTATAGCTGCCTTCAGCTTCCTGCCGAGAATACCAGGGAACCGTCATGGGCACAGATGTCACCCTAGGTCCCCAGGTGACACAGAAAGGCAGTCGATGCGTTTAAGGGGCAACAGCTACTTCCATTTTGTGCACCCATTCATTTGCTCTCCCTCCTGAACACCCTGCCTTCACAGGGGGTTCAAACCCCCTCCTCCCTGTGAGCCACCACCCCCACTGCTCTCCTTGCCCAGACAGCAAGTCTCCCCCTCCAGGACACCATTGATGTCCCTGGGAGGGGATGGGGGATTTAACTCTCAGCACCCCTCTCTGCTAGCAGCAAAAAAACTCCAGTATCTGCAAGCTGCAAGGGAGCTGTTGCTAATATTCCATAGGAGATGGCAGAGGTGGTGACATCTGTGCAATAGACCAGAGGGAGCAAGGAGGAGAGGAGTGGAAAGGCACGCTCTCTTCAGGCACAGCAGAGGATTTAGTCCTCAACAGAGAGGCAGCCACGCGCTGAAGTCTTGGTGCCCCCTTCAAGCACACACACCATCCTCTCCCTGCCTTGCCCCCTCCGCATGCCATGGCACCTACGTGACCTTCCATTTCATGCCACCGACGCTGCAGCATTGCAGCGGGGGACCTAGGGTGACATCTGTGCCCATGACGCTTCCCTGGTATTCTCGGCAGGAAGCTGAAGGCAGCTATAGTCTAAAATCATGTTTAATCTGCAAACAACTCTGAACTTACATTTGCGGGGGGGATCTAGACTCAGCACCTTTCCACTGCTGCCACTTCACCCAGCTGTGCCATCAGCAGGACCTGGACCGAGGCCGCTGTCTGTGGCCCTGGTGAGCTGTCATAAGCAAAGACCTCACACTACGTCCCCCTCCTACAAAGCCGCAGTGTTTATAGCACTGTTTAAGAAATTTTAATTAACAACTAGTGAGATAATACCAAAATAATTTTTTTTTCCCCAATTGAATTTCTCACTTAGTCATGGAAACTCAAGATTTTGCAGAAATAAGTACAAATAGAGGACATCTTGCCTTAGGCAAAGTAAGTACTTTTTATTAAGTGTGTGATCTTAGATGCTTGAGCAATTTTTTTCAAAATATAGTTTGATGCTATTTTGGTCCTTTCAGTGTTTCAGGTCAGTATTGCAAGCACAGGCTAATTACCACCTGAGGTTACTGATCAAGAAGTCGTAATTAATATCTCAACATTTCACCACTTCCTGATTTTATTTCTATTTCTTCCCTGACACAAACTACTTAATAGCAAAGGATGCTTTGCAAAGTAGGGTGATTAGAGGAAATTTATGTATCATTATAAAAAAAATTTCCAAGGTCTATTTCCACATTCTTTAACACTCCCCAAGGGGCATCTTTTGCAAGAAAAACCTCCATTTCTATTAACGTTTCCTTCCCCTTTATGCTATGATTCCTGTATTTGCCCGTCCTGACTAACCTCACACTTACCACTGGCACATCCTCAGAACTGGCAAGTGGGGCAGGGAGAAGCAGCCAGGGCACAATCTGGACCCTGGGGTGAACGGCTCCATCCAGAGAGGGCAGCCAGGGCTCAGCTGTGAGAAGACGGTCAGACGGCAACAGTGGCACCACCAGAGCTCAGCGGTCCTGACCTCCTCCAACACAGAGCCAAGGCCAAGGGGAAGACCATCTTGTTGGGCTTCTTTGTCCCTCCCTGGACGGGGCAGGGGATGCCAGCCATGCTGTGCTGCTACCACTGCATGGAGCCAGGCTGAAGACGTCCCCACCCCAACGAAGGGCACGGTGGCAATGCCCCCCACATGGCTACTGGAGAGGAGCTACCCCTGGTACCAGGAGCACGGCTGCACTGCTGCAGGTCTCCTCTCTGTGGCTCACCACTCCGAACCTACCCTGACCAAAACCAGCCACGGCTGCAGAGTTTTCACAGCACAGTACAGAAGACTCAGTGGAGGGCAGCACACAACCACTTCTACTCTCCGTGCAGACTTTGCACATCCATCCGAGCTGCAGCGCAACTGCAGGACCCCAGCTCTGCAAAAGGTTTCTTAAGGGAAAGAGCAGCACCCTGGTCACAGACTACTCCAACGCCTGGTGGTTAACACAAGATAAGCAGTGCTGGGGGGAGGGAGGGGAAGGGAGACGTGATTCACCTCTCCACGACTTCTTGTCCGTTCCAGCAAAGAGTGTCGTTCTGAACAGCAGAGCTGTGGTTGCAGATGTATTCTGGCAAGCTGCTGTAAAAACTGCTGTGGAACTTCAGCTTCGTAATGAGTTCCCTGGAAGAAAGGGGAGGAAATGGTGCTCAGTTAAAAAAGACGAAAAGAAGATGGGGTCAGCGCATTTTAACCAGTAAGGGTCATCACACAAACACAAGAAAGCAGCTGGGTGCAAACAAACCATGAAGCATTGGTCTTATTTCTGTAGTATGTCAAGTAGCTTTTTCCATCATCCTCAATGTTATTCAGTCAAGGGCTGAGTCCATGTTTCTTAGGGCAAAGATGCATGTGAGGAGAGGGATGCTGGGGCGGCAGAACCTCAGCCCAACCATGCAGCACGCCAAAACCAGAGGAAAGCACCTAAGGAAAGGTGCTGCTGGCTCAGGCCATGCATACAGGGACTGCATCAAAGCAGCAAGCGCTCAGGCTGCCAGCAGTCCCCTCTACCTCACAGAAGGCAACAGAAGCCCCTCGGGAAAGGACAGCCTTGTCACTTGGTCTACCTGACATCGGCCATCCAACACCCCTGCAAGGGCAAGCGGCATTTTTGGTGGTAGACCACAGCGGTCACTCTCAGCATAGACCTGTACAGATCGGTTACACTGGGTTTCATGCTGCACTGTTGAAAATACACGATTTTTAAGGAGTACACTGGGCTGGCCGTGGAGTCACAGCCGGCATTCAAAGGATCACGTTACACTCAGCAAAATGGCTCTGCCCCAGAAGGCAGGAGAAGCCGCAGGAGCAGTGCTTGAGCCAGACAAGAGGAGACCCCCACCTTGTGCTCCCCCTTCCCAGCACCAAGGAACCTTGTCCCCAGCAGGTCCCCTTCAGCAGCCGACCAGAAGTGCCAGGACAGTCTGACCTGGGGGACACTGCCAGCCGCCAGAAAGGGGACAGGGGCTGCCCCAGGGTCTGTCCCCTCAGGGGCACTCAGCAGCTGTCACTGGGAAACACTGGCAGATTTAATTAGGTAAATGGCATAAAAAGTATGATAATATGAATAGCAGGGACTGGAGGAAGTAAGGCTTGGCCTCAGAGTCTCCTGGCTTGGGTTCAGCACGTTTCCCCCTTTGGCAAGGGGTTAGTTCTTGGCCTCCTTCCTCCCCAGGAGGAATGATGAGGGGTCAGCACCTCGAGCTGGGAGCCCTCTCAGGGGCATCCCCTTGGCCCCACAGCAGTGGGACCTCCATGCCCTGCCAGCTGCGGGGAGCTGCCCAGCCATGCCAGGCTGTCAGACACAGCAGGCTTAGGCAGGCTGGGGTGCAGAGGGGGTGCCCAGCTCCCTCCATCCCTCTTTACTCGGGGATTTCGCGGGGCTCTCTCTCCAGATGAAGCCCCTGACTGCCAGCTGGGGGCAGGCGAAACACGGAGAAGCCGCCCCAGTGCCAGCAAAGGCAGCCTGCGCTGCTCTGCTCTGACTTTTTTCTAGCGAGGAGCCTGTTTCTGCCCTGGTGGGACTGACACAGCCAGCGCAGGCAGAGCCAGCAGCTGATGAAGGCAGGGGGGCACCTAAGTCCTCCTTTGGGTCACCACAAGGCACCCTGCCAGGGTATCACAGACACCAACCCGCCCGTCACTGTCCATGCCAATGAACAAGCCCGATCAGTCAAAGCCCCTCCAAAGGGTGGGAGTTCAGCCCACACCCCCCCTGCATAAACTGGAAGGGTGCTTCAGACATTCACCTCCCGCATGAACCACCTCCTACGGCCATCTCTTCCCCTGGGCTTACAGTGGGGCAGGAGGTCCAACCAACACCATTTTGAAAGCCAAAATAGGGCAAGACCTGGGTCTTCAGTTACGCCAAACCCTGAGCAGGACAAGCTTTACGCTGCCCATCACACACGGCTCCTTACATCCTAGATACTGCCTTGCTTCCCATCCTGCAGACCCCGGCAGTGCTGGGGAGAAGGGAGGGAAGAAAACTACCAGGCAGCAGAGCTCCCCACCGGGCAGGAGAAACTCCATATCTGCAGGTATGAGCTCATGTAATTCATCGCAGCAGATTTCATTAGACTTCACAGTCCTCAAAGGACATCTCTGGCAGAGCCTGGGCTGTGTAACCCTCCAATGTGTTGAGACAATGGAAGAATGCAAGCCCTGGTGATATATCTCATGGGAACCGTATCAAGAATGTGGCCCTGTTACTCTTTAAAGAGAAATGCATCCAACTTTATCTATCCCATTCCAAAAATTGCCAAGCTTGCCTGTTTCTCTTCCGCAAGGATTTTACTGCTGTCTTGAATACAAGAAAAGGCATCGCATGCCTCTGGGTGTGCTTTCAGATCCAGGGGGGAGACGCATCCCCCCGACACAGCAGTGTAAGCTCACTGAATTACAGCTTCCATTTACAGAGGGAAGGAAGCAAAGGGTGCAGTGCCAGCAGTGGAGGTACCTGCTTCACTTTGAAAATATTCAGTAAAATGCTGTTAAAATTCCTGGACTACCATAAAGACTGCACACAATAAAAAGGGAAATAAGCCCCCCTTACCTACACACACAGTGTTACATGCAGTGTTTCAGGCTCGAGCGACCATTTCCACCTGTAACTACACCTGTATTTGTGGCGCTATAGCAGTGCCCAAGAAACCCAGACAAGGCATTAGTGTATGAACCTGGGTGCCTGGTGCATTGCAAAATAGTAAAACAAAGAAGAAAAGCAGAAGGCAGTTTTACAGTAGTGTGGTTTTTTTTTAAAAAAAAAAAAAAAAAAAGAGGGATGCACTCTGTGAGAACACACTTGTAGACACTTTGCTGCACTTCAGAGCTACCTGTAGAGTAGCTCTGATGTTCAGAGTCAAAACCAGCTGCAGGTTTATGGGCAAGGGAAACAAGGAGCTCTTCCACCCGCTTCCACCTGGCCAACCCATATGGCAACCGCTCCTGCAGCCCATCCCACAGACACCATGCTCAGCCCAAGCACTCTCACCTCCTCCTGCTCGACAAAGTTTCTTCTTGCTCAACATGAGTCACCTTCATGACCTTCTTGTCAATGAAAAGGTCTTCGGGGTAATTAGCCGATCGATACTGCCTCTGCTGAGTGTGGCCACACAACCGGCTGATCTGGAAAACACAAACACAGCAGCATGAGGAAACGTTGGGACCAGAAACGCTGCAGGAAAACAGCCGAGGTGCACGCTGGCACCTGCATGGGAGCTGCTCTGTTGTCCTGTCATCCCCATCTCCCATAGCTCACACAAGCACCTGAAAGCAAACTACCGCCCTAAGGATGCAACTCTGCTCTTGAACGAACCTGCCCTGTGGGAGGGAAGGCAGGGAACTCCAAGTGAGATTTTTGGGCATCACAGTGCCCCTGTGGCTATCAAAACCCCTGAGCTGCAGGCATGGCCAGCAAGTGTCCCTGTGCTCGGTTACCCTCATGCTGGCAGAAGGGGGCTGGAGATGTTCCCTGCTCCTTCCTTGCTGCAAGCGGTAGCATCTCAAGACTGTACACTCCAGCTCTCTAGCCAGACTTTAGGAAACACCTCCCCTCTGAAGGTAAATCTTAAGACACTGGTTCTGCACCTCAAGGCAGCTCAGCATCCACACGGGCTGCGCTGCAGGTGCCCAGCAAAGAGCATCACACACATTGTTACTAATTAAAAAAAATAAAAATCAAGGTCTAAAATACAGCAAGCATTGTGGCTGCAGCCCAGTCATACCATGGGAGGTCTTGATTAACAGGGCTCTGCTAATGACACAAATTAGCTCATTAGCATACAGATGATTTGGTAACCAGCTGCAGCAGTGAGGGAAAGAATCCAAAATGCCTCATTAAAGCTCTCCTGCATGGCCACTGTCCCGAGACTCAGCCAGCAGCGCTGCGGCTGCTGCTGCAGTCCCTGCTGCAGATGGACTTGCAGCCATTTCCTTCTCTAGGAGACTACCAAGGGACAACTGTCCCCCTGAGGCACTGCCACCACTGGGAAATTCACCTTTTGAACCACCCTCTGCAGGACTCATCCATGCTGGGTTGTGAAGGTTGCTCTGCCAACTGCCAGGACCACAAAGGCACCGCAGGTAACGGCAACCCCTCTTTCCCTTGAGTCTCATCCCACCGCTTGCATCCAGGCTTGGGACCAACCACGTACCCATAAAATGCCTGTTCCTTGCAGCACTCCATTTGTCTTCACGCCACAACAAACCAAGGCAGCCAGCTAAACTCCCAGTTAGCCACACACCAGAAGCTAAAAACACAGCCCACTGCCCCAAGATACAAGTATCTGATGTGTAAAGAGAAGAGATTAATTCTATTACATCCTGCATTGGGTGGGCAAATAAATTAGTAATATCACCTCCTTCATTATCAAGAACAGCACAGTTTGTTTGTTCAGGCTGCCATACAATGAAGACTGAAAGAGAAGCCTCCTGGGAGCCAGGCGCTGCCGTTTCATGTTCACAGAGCGGTGGGGAGAGATGCTGCCACCGGTCCCTTCTGCGCCTGCAGTTCCCTCTGCTGAATCGGCTCCTCCTGCAGCTGCCAGGGGAGCAGTTTCTGCATCATCTTACTGGTTTTTTTCTCCATTGCCCTCCTTTGGCTGTCTTTCTTCTCTGCCTTGCCAACCCAAACTCTTGCAGAAGAACATATTAGCCCTACTGCCCTTCCTACATCATGTGGCAGGCTTGAAAAAACAGAGGGAGTCAGAAAAAATGACCACCACATGTGGGCTGTTTGCTTTGCCTTTCGGGTTCTCCTTTAGCACTCATCTCTCTCTCCTAAGATCTGCAGGTAATCCTCTGATGCAGGCAGCCAGGACCCAGAGGAAATCGTGGGGCAGCAGGAGACCTGGACAAGGACATTTGGGACACCCAAGACCCCACCACTAGAGAATGGGTCTGCACATCTCATGCTCCCTCTGTGCTGGCTGGTGCCACCACCCCTGGAATGGGGAGCTCTGCAGGAGAACAGGAGGATGCGCGAGTCTGTGGACTACCCTGCTCAAAGGTGCCCTCCAAGCCCACCGGGAGGGTCAGAGATAAGACCTGCCATGCAGCTACCCCAGGGAAACACAAGGTACGCCAGAGCTACAGGGCAGCGCACACAGAACAAGCAATGCTACAAAAGCAGCATTGCTGCACCCACGCTCTGCATGGGCATGTAAAGCCGTGGAGAGAAGTGGGAAAAGGTCGGATATTTTAAGCTGCCATTTGTGGTGACTCCCTTTGATTCTCCCCTGTGAAAAGCCCCTCCCCCCCTTCCCTTTCCAAAGCCCGCCTTTCAGCTGGTGAAGCCTATTGAACCCCAAGAGAAGAGCAAGTCCAGAATCAAGGCTTTTTTCCCAAAGATGCTGAGACACGCTGAATGGGAGGGGAGGGCCGAAACGACAGCATGAACAATGGCACCACCCGAGAGCATGCTTCAAACGGCAAGGCGGCCGAGTGGCCGGGGGCTGCCTCATCTCCCACCCAGCACTGAAGGTATCACAGCCCCTCCGCTCCCAGCTCTTCTGCAGGAGCTGAGGCTCAGCCGCATCCTCACAGCCCCACATGGCATCTGGGTACCACAGGCTCCTGCAAGGGATGGAACCCCAGAGAGGACCATGTTAGCCCTGCCATTGGGACAGTGCAGGCAAAATCTTCATGGATGGATGGTTGGAAAGTTTGAGCAGTGCTTCCAAGTTTTTGCTTATTAATTTATTTAAGGACCAACTAACCTTTTCAGCAAAAAACAAACAACACTGCAGCCCATCTTGCGAAGTCATGGTGAAATGATTGTCACATTTTAGTCAAACAAAAACCTGGCTGAGATTTGAACTTTAAATAAAGTGAGAGAATGTAAAAGTAACAGATTGCCTGCTCATTTGCAGGGGCGGCATAGCATGCACTTTTCAGGGGAGGGAAGGATTTCACAAGCCATCTGCCAAACTCTGCTGGGCCACAAGCCGTCCTAGGACAACGGCTCAGAAACCCTCTTTCAATCTTTCCCTCTTTTTGAGTCCTGCTGCAAAATCAGGAACACATGAACCAAGATACCCAGCCTCTTCCTAAGCACCGCTATTTTAAAGGGAGCTCCAAATTTCAAAAAGGTCCAGAAAAATACCACAGTAGGGCAGTCAGAGGAGGGACAACACAAGCCTCAGACCTTGAGGGGGGAAAAATAACCTGTGATGCTTCAGCTCCCCAAGCATCATTTGCTTTGGCAGGAGCAAGGACTGCCAGATCCCCAGCAAGGTGGTACACCTGCAAGAGCAGAGCACGAAAGGAAGGCAGCATATCTAATTGCATGTGCTAAACTAGTAACGAGTGACAGCAGTAGTATGCAGTTGCCTCCCGCCACACAAACATAAATGTGAAATGCAAAGCAAATCAACAGAATGGAACCACTAGCTCTTCTCCTGGGGCTCCGCACACTGTCAGTGGATTGTAAATATACACAAGCCCTTATCTAAAATATATTCGGTGTAAGAGCTGTGCAGTCTCTTATTTTACATCACACTCTCAATCCCAGAACAGGCTGAAGTTTGAAGCATCAGGCCAGAAAAAAAATTAAGATGTGAAATCAAAGGGCAGAGTGCTTTTTAGGCAACCGGGGTTGGGGGTTTTGTTTGTTTTTAAGAAGATCTGCCTGTCTACCAAAAACCTGCTGCGAGAGAACACAAGGCAAGCAAAACCCTCCCAAAGCCCTGAACTTTTACAAGCCCCAAAAGCCACCGATACTGTAACAGCCAAAGCAAAATCTCCCTGCCCCAGCTCATTAACAAACTCACTAATTACCAGATTTCATTAGTCTCCTCCACTTGAGCATGACCCAGGTCACAAGGGGAACACTTTGCCTCCTGCCGACCGCTACCCATCACTCCATTTCTTTATTCCAGCCGCAGGGAGAGACGGAGCCCGCTGGTCGAGCAGAGCTCCCTGGGGATCGAGCGGCTCCCCGGAGCCGGCCAGCTGCTCGCCATCCCGCACCCACCGGGGAAGCAGCTGGCTCCTGAAACCCCGGGGAGCCACACACCATGCAACGGCTCTGCTTTTAGAGGGAACATTGATTTGAGAGAAGTACAGGGACAAAGCTAATGGAATAGCATTATCAGCCCTCTTTAACGCTTCCCCATTAATTTAAGGGGAGAGATGCCAGAGGACTGCAGGGAGCATGGAAACCAAGCACCATGAGCAGGCAGGGACCAGACCCGCTGCTTCCAGCTGCATCAACTGCGGCAGGGTAAAGCACAACACTGGTCCACGTAGGTGCCCACAAGCCAACGGGAACCAGGACCATTGGGCTAGGGTTAAATTATGTCATTGAAAGAGCAGTGACCGCAGTACCAAGTTCTGTGCACAGCATCACAGCCTTGGTGCAGCTGACGGAGGGCAAAAGTCCTGCAGGCACCACTGGCCCGGCTGCGGCAGCTGGCACCGCTCGCAGCACCAGGGCCACCGCTGGAACCGGCTCCGCTGCCCAGGCACAAGGCAGGGCAGCCGCACGGGGCAACAACCCCTCACCTTGCACAGCTGCAAGCAATCCAGCGTGGGCGACATCGGAAAGCAGCACACATGTGATCCTCGGTGCCAATTTGAGCATCACTTCCAAGAGTAAGCACTTTTTAAAGGTAATTTTCTAGAAGATTTTTATTTTGGGGGGGAAAAAAAGCGAATCAGCCTCCCCTTGGAAGAGAGTGCATTGGACGCTGTTGAATACCTGCTGCTGCCGCGTCTCATTCAGCCCATGAGCTCCGCTCTGCTCTAAAGCAGAGCCTGCTGTATTTGACCTTTGCTTAAACTTTACGTGGAGTTTCCATTTGTCTTCTCTGTGAACTGTTCTGCTTATAGATTCATTCTCCAGGAAGACACAGTGGTTTTTTTCCTTTCAAGGGGATGGCCTCATTTCTGAAGATTTCCTCCCGCAATCTTCTCTGCTCTCTGGAGTTCACGTATGTCATTTTATACCTATTCCTGAGTTTCCTTTGGGAGAAGCTGCACATTAAACTGAAAAGTGATTAACTATTATAATTGATTTGAACACAGCCTCTGACAGGGTGATTTGCTATGGTATGCACAGGAGAGACAACCACAGACCTCAAGAAAACATGCTACCTTTGGAGGAACCAACTGGTGCTCACTAAACCGGTGATCATCATTCAGCCATGGAACCCAGTTTGACCAGTAAAGCGGAAAGCCTCAATAACGCAGCTGCCTGCGTTGGCACTTCTTCCCCCATTCTTTTTAACAACCTACTCTGCTACACATCACACGTATTATTAGCATTATAAAGAACGCATTTGTGCCCCATTTATCTTCAAAGTCACCATAAAAGTGAACCTGAAGTCTATTACTCAAGCGCTGCTATAGAAATCCGCTTAATTAAATTCTAAAGGGCTTAAACCAAAAATATACATTGCGATGATGTGGGATAGAACATAAACTTTTTAATAGTAGTAACCAAGAACATTTACCATTTCTACAGGTGTAATAAAAATGCTAATATATGTTAATGTTTAGTCTGTGGTTAATGTTTTGTCTTGTTAATTTCCCCCGGGCTTTTATTACTGATTTAAATCTGCCACACTGCCCCAGTGATTGCATCCTCTTCCACAAACTGCATGACACACTCTCAAACAAATGCTGATTGACTGAAGTGAAGAAACATTTAGCTAGGACAAACATTCTTATTATATGCTTGTAATCATTATATACATTTTGTCAGTAAGATGGGAAAAAGATGATTCCCTGCTCCCTCGCTCTTCTCACAGCAGAAAATATGATTATGGGCATAAAAATGAATTTACAAGCCTTTATTTTAGGAAGCACATCATTATTAGCTAAGTAATGATTGTTCTTCTGGTTCCAGGCACTCAAGCAGAAGGAATAAACGGAGTCTGGTAACACAGATGTCTTCTACGCATATTTCACTAAAATTCCTCATTAATGGAGTACTAAATGTTATTAATCAGCTCTATAGTATTACAACTTCCAGTATCCAGACATCACCTTGCACGGATTACATAAGAGGCAACATCCTAACTCACTCACGCAGAGCAGTGGGAATCGCGGGAAGTGACCTACTCTCCGTGCCGAGAAGAGCGCTTAATAATGCATTGCCTTTAAATAATGCAACACTATAATGTGTAAAATGCATACAAACACTAATGCTTAAAATAACAGAGTGCCTGTCACACCAGTGCCTGCAGTGATGCCCAGGACATGCTACAAACACATGCTACAAATGCTCAGGGACCCCTGCAACTACCAGACCATCTGAAGGCCATCACCACCTGGCTGGGAGATCAGCTCTTCAAACTCCTGCAAGACCGCAGAGGCATCAAGGAGGCACTTCTAGAAGGAATTAACTTCATTTTTGTATTCCATCCTTCATGCAGAGCATCGTAAGACACTTTGCAGAGTCTCAGTGTCACAACAGGAACCTGGGGCCCAGGGAGGACTGATGGGTGCCCCTCCCCGACCTCATTTCTTGTCTGCAAAGACCACTCTGCCCAGCTCAACTGGGAGAAAAAACAAGAAGGGGCTCAAGACTCGGTGGAAGAGAAGCCAACAGCACAGCCACGCTTGCAGACCCCAGCTGCTGCCCAAGGTGCTCGCCATGCCCTGGTGTGACCCAAGGGCTAATGGTGCTGGATCCTCAGGGCAAGCTGCAGAATGTGTCCCCCACACAGCTGTGTGTATTGATGTGACAGAAGTGACACAAGACCTGGCAGGTCTGATATGTTGCGCGGTTATGCAGTTGCTCTACCCCAGAACCTGCACCAGGACATGGGTACAGCAGCTCAGAAGAGCAGTGGGGCATGCAAGGGAATTTTTAAGGGTTTCAGCCCTTGGCACTAACTGCTGCAGCCGGACAATCCCCATCTGCACTTCCCCCTACTGCGCCTGGGTGCAGACAGCTCAAATCAGACCGAGACCACCACTGCACTTCCATCGCTGCTCCCATAAGGGCATGCCACCCTGTCTCCCTAAGGACCTGATGCCCGGTGACCCGTACATGTGCCGCAGCATCCAAGGCACCTCCGTGCTGTGTATCACCATATCCCGACCCCTGTGCTGACCCCAGCTTCTCCCAGCGCAGGATGCCCTCTCCCTCGGAGGAACTGTGACCTCAGCTTGAGCCAAGCCCTTTCAAACCTACATAAAATAATGCAAACAAGATGTTTCTTCTTTCTGGCATCCCCAGCACGCAGCGTTTAATCCACCAAAGAAAGCTGCTTTGTGTTTAAGCAAAAGGCTGTTTATTGTTATTTATAGGTAGAGAGGAAGTTGGACTAAATGATCACAGTTGTTCCTTTTGCCTTTATAATCCATGACATATAATTAAAGCACAACTTTTCAAAAGTCAGTGTTTCCCTCCAGTGTTTTGTTAATTCCATATTTAACACAAAATTTGGTATTTCAGTTCTGACGGTCAGACCTCGGCAGCAAACCGCAGAGCAGGCAGCTGGTGCCCCAGCCAGGGCTCAAACCCAACCCAGCAACCGACCAGGAGAGTCAAGGAAAAAGCATTTGCTTAATTTTCAGCACATGCTTATGCAGTTTTCCCAAGCAGAGATATTTCCTGGAACAGGGCCCCGTAGCATACTAATGCACCCATGACGGTTTTAAGTTAGATCTGTGCAATATGAGGTTTCTTAGACAACCAAACGAAGGCTTTATTCTTGGAAAGATAAGTCAGCCTTGCCTGGAAGGTGACAACCGAGTAAAAGGGAAGATGTGGGAGCAAAATCCAGAGAAAAGCAGGAGTGTGCTAGACTGACCAAAGCCTTGTTCAGGAGCAAAACACAACAGCACCCGGAGCCTGGCTCCTGGTGAAGCCCCAATCCCCCACCGCGCTGCGTGGCTGATGCGGGGGCATGGCAGAGGCTGGGGGCACAGCTGTTCCCGATCCCAGGCTGCCACCATGCCTCTGGGACTCTGATTCCCCAAGGAGGCTGAAAGATCTCCCAACCCAACAGCAGATTCCAACATTAGCACTGAATCATGTAACTTGCCAGAAAAGTTTGACTTAAGATAGCGATGCCCATTTCTGCTAAGGATGCTAAACACATGGCACTTACACAACTGTGCTTTGTGCATACTGTAACACTTGCACAACCGCTACTGCAGGCACCTAGAAGACCCCTCCTGTTGCAGGCAACTAAATCTACTCCATCCCCACAGATGGAGAAGCAAAGCAAGGAATTGGCTTGAGGGATTACCACTTTCTACCCAGAACTTAAAAACAGAGTAATAAAAATTACTCCCTGTGCACTCTACCTGTTGCAGAGTGCCAGTAAGCGCACAATAACCCCTCTGAAAGCACCAAGTCCAGCGCAGGCTGTAAGCTCTGGCTCTCTTGGCTGGTGGGGAAGGGGCTAGGGCTGCCTGGGGGGAGCCCAGGGCAGCCCCGCTGCCCACAAACATCCCCCACCACTGAGGCTGGGGCAACGAGAAAGAGCACGGGGCAAAGCTGGGCACTACACCAGGTGAGCACCGTGCGCTTGTTATTTTCCTTCCCTGGGTTAATTGGTTTCCTTTGCAGATTTCTGTGGGTTTTAATATCACACCGTGTTTGTGCCTACGGCGCTACAGAAAGGAACAATCCGAGAGAAATAAATTCCTAGCAGCTTAATTTAGAGAGGAAAAACAGATACCTGCCATCAGTCTGGAACGTAAGCTGCCAAGTCGGAGACAGGCCCTGTAATACGTTATTTAACAGCAGCCGTGTCAGCTGGGTTGCAAATGTGGTCAATACCTACCGGTCCAACTTCCCCCCGCAGCCATGAGCAGAGATTCAATTATTCTTTGAGAAATACATCGTTAAATAATTAAAAAGTTACTGCATTGCCTTTTTTTTTTTTGAGACAGACCGATTCAATTTTGGCAGTATAAAGCCATTATAATGTGTCAGCTAGCAATTAGCTACTGTACACTGTTTATTCTTGAATATAATCTTTGAGTAGAAGGGCAATATTCTTAGAAACGCAGCATTAACTTGTTCCTCAATGACTTTAATATGGCTCTTTCCAAATTACTGCTCATAAAATCTCAGGGAAGAAAAAATTACTGATGATATCCCATCTCCTTAATTAGTTCTCCCTCCCTCTATCAGCAATCCAACAGCAAGAGTTATATTTACATTATATAGAGCACGCGAGGCTTACCACTAACTCTGCTTTAACTGGTGATACCCAAACAAGCAGGTAACAAGCCAGGTCTGTTTTGCAACCTGCGCAGACCATGCTCACAGCTATACACCGTTTTTCAGATTTACACTTCAATAACTGCTTGTGCTGTAACCATTCCAAAAGGTTTTTACGCCACTAATAGTATTTTTTGCTATAAAATGCCCTCTTCCCTTCCTGTACCAAATGGAAAACCCTTCCGACTCCAAGAGGCTTGGTATCCATAACTCCCCCCTACTCACCGGTCCCTTACAATGGACCGTAACCCCACTTATTTTAACCCCCCCCCCCCCAGGAATAACCCCCCCAAGCAGCCACCTTTTGCTCCCTCCATCCACCTTTCTCTTTCCAAAGACCAGTTCCTGCTAAAACAGTAAGGCTGGAGGCACCAAAGGTCACCGATTCATTCGAGTTGTTGTTAAGCTGCTGAATATCATCAGCAAAAAAACTACAACCATTTGCTTCCTCGGGAAGCCCGGAGCAACCCCAGAGCGTGTCACCCAGCCCCTGGCGAGGGGTGCACGAGGCTCTCCCCACGGCAGGGCTGTGGCCCTCCCCAAGCAAAGCCTACAACAGAAACCTAAAAATTGTTATTAATGGAAAGCAGTAAAAACAACTCTGCACAGCAGAGATTAGGGACCAGTAAAACTAATCCATTCAAGGCCAACAAAGGGCTCGGGAAAGCCCTGTGCTCTTTTTTCATTGTTTCTTTTCTTCATCTCTTGATTTTTCTTAGTTTTGAAGCTACTGGATTCATGGTAATTTTTTTCCCTAACAGTCAGTCCTAGCCTAATCCAATTAAAGGTCAGCACAAAGATAATTTACCCAAAACATGGCAGACAAGGTAAAAAAAAGACTCCCATTAGATTTTCGCTCATGATAAAGGAATTACATTCTTCCCAAAGACAAATCAGGCTTATTGAAAATGTAAATCATTCTTTTCTATAAAGATATAAATATCTGCAGGGCTTTTTTGAGACTTTGTTGTAACACATCTTGTTTTTACATGTACTGCGGTTAGTACAATTAAATTACGGAATGACTTACAATGTTAGATTAGCTGCTGCTTGATTGAGAGTATCTTTATAATGGAAATCGGTGTGCACTTTTAACCTTGTTACAATGCTATATTATATGTCTGATTAATATATTAAAGTGACTCATCCAACAATAGGCTGTTTGCAGACAGAAATGAAATTAATTCAACTTTATCACACCACATTTATTAACATCGTCAAACTGAGGACTAGAATTTGATTACGAGAAGCAGATTCCAATAAATTGATATGCAACAATTCCAAAATGGGGGGGGGGGGGGGGGAGGGGGATCATTAGATCGGAAAAAAAAATGACTAAATACTTTTAATGCATTTTTGTTCAACTTTTTTACTTTCCACTCACCTTGCAAGTTGTAAGCTGGGCATTTCCACAACTCACTGAAAAGATTAAGATCTTGTACCAAAATCTTCAGGTAGAAAGGGTGGCTGAGGTGCTTCCTGACTCCTAACAGCAACGGCAAATGCATGAGGCAAGGCTCAGAGACATCACGGGCATTTTTCAGCATCTGCCAGGCAAATCCTTTGAGGCCCATCTGCTCCGAGCTACTGGTGCCACTTTGCTGGTCAGAGCCATCCCAGCATCACCGCGCGCACAGCTCCCACTATCCTCAGGTGCCTTCTGCCCCCTGCTTTTTGGGCTGTCCCTCAGGGAGGAGACAGAGGATGGGCGACAAGTACCAGCACAGGCAGTTGAGGTATCTACAGAAATACCTGCTCTCTGGTGCTCTCGAGAGCAGCAGCATGGAGTTTATTTGTACAGTGATACAGATCAATATGTGCAATCCAAGAGTTAATAAGCTTTAGAAAGGCATAGCACGGAGCACATCAGTCACCCCCCAAATTATCCTCACTAACCACCAGGCTCACTCGCCCTCTCCAGGTCAGTGGCTAAGAGCATCATCTCCACCACCACTGATAGCGTGGAAGAGAATTAGGTTGAAAACTGATTAGGTTAGAAAGATACACCTGCATAAAGAATTGCTAAATTCCCCAACTACTGCTGGCTTGCTTATCTTTTTTTTTTTTTCCTTCTTTTTTTTTTTTCCCTTTTTAACCAGAAATAACTCTACCAAAGTAGCTGTAGGCTATCAGCACAGCTTTCTGCAGCCAGCCTGCTCTCGCTCAAATGAATCTTTGGAAGAATAACGCAGTTAGCAGCAAACTTCACCCTCCAAGAGCAGGCTCTGTGCCCTCAGGGGTTTATTAGTGGGGCAAGACAACAGGTAGGGATGGAAAAGGCCACAGGTTCATTTTGCAGTAACCCGAAGAGGCCAAGAGGACTGCCCAAGAGCTCTGCTGGCAACGAGGAGTGTGTTGCTGCAGTGGACAGCTAAAAAATCTGCCTCAATTGTTTGTTGTAATTTTTTTTTTCCCCAGCTAAAGTATTTGTAGATGGCATCTTTCATGCCTGGTACCTCAAAGCCACTTTACAATAAGATGTAAAAATGATACCACATACAAGCAGAGAATTCAAAATGAAGCAAAACACTCATTGCAACCCAGCTCCTCGTCCTCTCCAGCACAAAACAAAACGCCGCTGCTCCGCCTGGGCAGCTCTGGGCACCAGTTCTGCTTTGCAGAGGGTCGCTTTTAAGTTTCTGGTTTGTTCTTGGCTCATTCATCAGCATTGCTAATGGGCGAGTTAGTTCTAGTTTTAAGGCAGCAACACTCACGGGGGTTACTGTCATTGGAAGTAAACTCAGCACAGTTAAGATGAAGGATGCCCGGCAAATGACCCCAGATGGAGGTCTTAGTGGAAACTGCAGTCATGGATAATGAGGCCAAAAGAGGGTTTAGTGTAAAAAGCATAAAGAGATGGATATTGGTGAGCATGGGTCTGGCGTTCAAAAGCTGCGGCTCTTAGCAAGGATAAAAATCTTCAGGAAAGGAAATGGGCCAGAATATATTTTGCTAATAAGGCATCTATGTTAATAGAGGTTGCAGGAGGCTGCAGCAATCTGGACAGCAAGCAAGGGAGCCGCATCCACAGGGCTGATACTTGGGGGTTTTATCTCTCTGATAAAACAAAGATGTGTGGCCAGTTTTGAGACAGAATCCAGGAGGCAGCTCCCCGATTCCCCAGTAAGCACAGAGAGCAACAGCTTGTCTGAAGGGATGGTCCAGACCAAGCTAAATAACGAGAAAGGCAGCTCATGCCATGGATGTAACTTCCCTGTGGGCTCCTCGGAAGGCAGGCAGGTCAGCCCAGACCTAAAAGCCCCCCCGTTCCTGCCATGCACCAGCTTGTAGCACCCCTCAGGTAAGCTACATCTGGATCTCTGCAAGCACCCTGAGCATAATGCTGGTTTAACTCTGAAGGATGTTCAGCTGCAAAGCCACCCCCAGCAAATGGGCTGTGCCCCAGCCCCCCCCCCCCGTTCCAAGGGACCCCTCCTCCCCGGCCAGTGCCTCTCCCCCAGCTCCTGAAACAGCAGAAGCCTCAAGACACTCAGGGGGAACTTTCTGATGCTGTGATCTTTGGTTCAGCCTGAAACTCAGGGTTTTTTCCAATTAAATCCAATCTACTTCAAGACCTCACATTACATCCTTGACCATTGCAATTTATTACAAAATGAGACAGTTTGAAATGTCAAAGCCTAAAGCCCAGTGCCCAAGGAGCAGACACCCCCATACAGCCCCTCCTGCAATGCGCAGTCTGCTATGGATGTCATGATCACCAGCTCCCTCCTCTCCTACCTCCCAAAGCATCCCATGTCCAGCCACCAAATACAGCTGTGATGGGAGCCAGGAAAAAAGAAGGCAGATGAGGATAAAAAGAAGATGCTCTGGGTAGTGAAGAAAGCTGTGTAATACTACAAAGGTGTATTTCCAACTTAAGACTGTATCCTGAACCACTGCCTAAGCTAGCTCTTTGTACTGATGTCAAGGCATCTCAGAACCAAGTATCCTTTTAAATGCTTGGGAGCTGGTTGCGCCACAACGAATCAGCTCCTCTGTTATACAAGGAGCAGGCGAAGGCCAAGAACAAGTAATTAATCTGCACAAGATCTTTAGGCTTGTTCTGACTTCAGCTCAGAAAAGATGCAAGACATCCCGCCACCCAACCTGCGTGCATCTCACGCTGTAGCCTGCACACGATTTGAAGTGAGATCAAGGCAGGCTCAGTGGGTGCTGTATGATATTCCCACCCATAAAATGCAGCAGCCTTAAAAAGCTCTTTTTAAACTGCAGAGTAGTGAGGATGAAGTTGCCACCAGCTGAGTGATCTATCTCTGACTGAAGTCAATGAAAGGATTTGTGTGAGCTTCAGTGCAAAGTTGGGTTGGGCATCAAACATGCTGTCAAAGGATGCTTCCTGTGCTGCCATGTGCGCACGCAGGGAGGAGGGGGCACCGCAGCTACCTTCTACCTTTAATTACAAAAAAAAAAAAAAAAAAAAGGCATCAATGCAATTTCCACTGAAATGGCACAACCTGCCAGAGGCTAGAACACATCGAGTTAAAAGGAGAGAGGGAGAGCAAAAAAGGAGAGGACAATATAAAAGTTGACAAATAGAAGCAAAATCAAATGCTATTTTAAATTAAACCTATGTTGATATTCAGTGCCGTCTCCCCTGGCTTCCCACTAGCAGGTTGGAGCATCGCTGGCCACATCCACTACCCCCACCTCGCAGCTCTGCACAGCACAGCCCCCCGTGCTCCCCAGCGCAGCCCCGCACGCTCACCCTGCTTCATATCCAGACCCTATTCAGTGACAATCGGCCCAAAGCCTCACCATGCCATCAGGGCAAGCGGGAGGGGGAGACCAACACCACCGTGCCCATGCTAGACCCCAGCAGAAAAAGGACAAGGCTGACCAAAGACCATGAAAGCATGCTACCCCATGTCCTCTAGAGGCAAAGCGATTAGCAGTGAATTAATTGCGACACCAACGGCCTCCCTCTCCAGGCTAGACAAGAGGTAAAACTTTCACTAGGCTGAGAAAAACCTCCAAGCCTCACTCTCTTGGAAAGGCAAATGATAGTCAAGAGCATCCATGCCAAAGTCCCTTCCAAAAATGAGATGCAGACCCTTAATTTGCTACTGTGTATCTGAACATTAAACCAAAGATTTAAGACCAGCAGCAGCCTGCCAAAGTAGCTGGATCAAAACTGTTCATACTGGGTTGCAAAACTGCAGGCATGAATAATTTTTGCCCTTATTCTTTCAGCAGCAGCCAAGCTGCCAACAACGTGGGGAGATCTGCAGATCAAAATCAACGCCATACAGTTCAGAGCCTTGCCATATGCTTACCCAACTATCAGAAAATCTTTAATATCTGAAACCTCTTCAGACAACTAATCATAATGCTCCCAAGGTATTTTCACGGGAACAGGAACGTTGCCGATACTGTCCTCGGTGCAGGTTTATTTTCATCCTGCAGTGGGAACAGATGCTCGCTTTAACACGCCTTATCAAGCACGTTACACCGCCTATCACAAAATGGTTAACAAAAGTACACGATAAACACACCTTGGGATAGCTACGAGTGGGTTGGAGCTTACTGGAAACCAAAATCCCACCCGTATTTCCAGCTTTAAGTGAAAAATGGAGCTAGGTAGCAAGCATTAGAGAACAGCCTGAGGATTAAACTTTGCCGAGAAAGAAACTGAAAATACAGAGGCTGTACATCCAGCCAGCTATCCCATGAGTGATGCCAACAGAAAGCAACCCGCATTAAAAGTACAAAGAAACTGATCTCGGCGTCTCAGAGGGAATGACTTCTCAAACAGCACTGTAATTTCAAAGCTTTCCTCACAAGACTCCTGCCAGCTCTGGCACAGAAAGAAATCCATTAGCAGATAGGAAAACTCACTGGAGCTCCCTGCTGCTGCAACCCACCGAGCAAAGCAGCTTCCAGCAAGTCGCCAGGTGAGCCAGCTCCAAAAGCAGCTCCCAGGGAAAACTGGTATCGCTGTGCTACAAATGCACTGAATCACTGTGTATGGCAACAGGTGATATTTTCATCTCTGGATGCCAAAATTCCCTTAACATACATACTCTTGATTTCCGTGCCTGTGCATCTGCTGGTATTACAGATTTTGACACCAATTTGCAACAAAGCAATGCTGCTCTCTGTGCTGCTACAAGCAATCAGAGTAGCTAGTTATTTTTTCAGCATGCTCATGGCCTCCCCACCAGGATTCCCCAAAAAATAAAGGGCAAACAAGCGTTCAGTTTGCCTGACTCTGTTCCTCTCTGGGGCTCCCCCAGCAGCTTCCCGTGGCCAGCATCAGAGCTGGGCTCACAGCCGGCACTCTGCCTGTGCTGGCTGGGGTGAGTGCTCCAGCTTTGGGATCAAACCAAACCCAGCCTGCACTGTGGCTTTGCCTCCTCAGCAGCACCGCTACACAGCCTAGTTAACCCGGGCCCGAGCAGTCTTTTATAGGTGTTTGCAGGGAAGTAAAACAGCAGGGATCCGCTCACAGTGCAAGCACATTGGGAATCGCACCCCGCTCCCATACGGCACCAGTACCCTTCCTTTACCCTGCTCCCCTCCTCAGCACAGATGGCTGCCATCGGTTGAACAAGGGTCTGGCTACCTTCGTTCTGCAATTTAACAGGATTTTCTAGAAATTCAGCCATCAGTTCCGAGCGAAGAAAAATGCTTTGCTGAGCTCCCTGCTCTTTTCTCTCTAGGCAACACTCCACAGACAGAGCTGCACACTTCCACTGACAGCCAGGGAGCTCTCAGCCCATGCCTTTGCATTTCTCCCTAGAGATGCTGATGCCCAGGCTGGGGAACACCTACCTGACAAGTCTGGGCTAGCTGAAGCTTCTTAACGTGTTGTTGGTTTTTTTTGTGGTGTGTAGCTGGTGTTTTTCATAAAGTGCTTTTTCTACGAGATTTATAAGACTGATCTTGTATTCCTTTGCAACCTGTTATCATTCCCAGCTTCAATCATGTTACAGATGCATCAGTTTCACAGTATCGCCTGTGCCTGACCCTGACCCTAATCACACTAACACATATGGGTCCTGCCAAGCAGAGGGTCCTGCTGTACGAGGCAGGGATCAGCAACTGCAGCTCCATGTCCAGAAATAGAAGCACCACGCGACAGCTGAAGGGCAGAAGAAGTCCTGCCACCCTGCTCCAAAGGGCTGGGAGGGGATGTGAGCCCTGCTGGGCATGCAAGACAAAGCAGCCAGCGCAGCCAAAATCCACATCCCTTTCCCTGACAACTCACACCTGCAGTGCATCCTCCTCCTCACATGCAATACAGGGCTACAGACTCACCCCAAGCCACCCACCTTTTTTGCTTCGTGTCTCACTACGCTATGAGTAGCCTGTTGTTTCCCACTCTGTTGCAGTGGGTTCAAAACCCTGATGAGTTACAGGGGTGGGAAAAAAAACATTAAGAAAAATATATTTATGTAGATAAATTAATGTGTGTCAAATCAACAGCCTTCACATCTCAACTCTGCAACCTTTCAAAATACGTTTACAGTGCTGGTTTAAGGTAGGGAACACCAGCTTTTTGGTGGGTAAGGAATTGGCTGGATGGTGGCACTCAGAGTTGTGGTCAACAGCTCAATGTCCAAGTGGAGACCGGTGACAAGTGGCGTTCCTGTGGGGTCAGTACCAGGACCAGAACTGTTTAATATCTTTGCTGGCAATACGGACACTGGGATCAAGCGTGCCCTCAGCAAGTTTGCTGACAACACCTTGGTGTGGTCAACACGGTGGAGGGAAGGGATGCCATCCAGAGGGACTTTGAGAGGTGGGCCTCTGCAGTCCTCATTAAGTTCAACAAGGCCAAGTGCAATGTCCTGCACGTGGGCCCAAATACAGGCTGGGTGGAGAACGGATGGAGAGCAGATCTGAGGAGAAGGGCTTGAGGGTGCTGGTTGACAAAAAGCTCAACGTGGCACAGCAACATGTGCTCTCAGCCCAGAAAGCCAGCCAAATCCTGGGCTGCATCACAAGCAGCGTGGCCAGCAGGTCGAGGGAGATGATTCTCGCCCTCTACTCAGCTCTTGTGAGACCCCACCTGGAGCACTGCGTTCAGCTGTGGGGGCCCCCCCATGTAAGAAGGACATGAACCTGTTGGAGCAGGTCCAGAGGTGGCCAAGAAGATGATCAGGGGGCTGGAGCACCTCCCGTATGAGGACAGGCTGAGAGAGCTGGGGTTGTTCAGCCTGGAGAAGAGGATGCTCCTGGGGGACCTTATCGCAGCCTCCCGGTGCCTAAAGGAGCCTGCAGGGAGGATGGAGGGGGACTTTTTGCAAGGGCAGGTAGTGATAGGACAAGGGGGGGTGGCTATAAATCAGAAGAGGGAAGATTTAGATTAGATATTGGGAAGAAATTCTTCCCTGTGAGGGTGGTGAGGCGCTGGCGCAGGCTGCCCAGAGCAGCTGTGGATGCCCCATCCCTGGCAGGGCTCAAGGCCAGGCTGGACGGGGCTGGGGGCAACCTGGGCTGGTGGAAGGGGTCCCTGCCCATGGCGGGGTTGGAGCTGGGTGGTCTTTAAGGTCTCTTCCAACCCAAACCATTCTGTGTGATTCTGTTCTAACCCCAGAGGAGACCAAGTATTAGCCACGTAAGGCACCTACACCTGTTGTCTCTCTTGTACTTCCAACAGCAGAGAAAGCATTAACTTCAAGAGGTGCTGGGGTTCAATTTTTTTTATGAAGTTTATTTGTACTGCATCTCTCAGATTTTCTTTGTTTGTGGTAGAAAGCATGAAGAGACTGACTAAAATCACTTTTCCTTACATTCACGATTAAAGTATCTACAAGAGGTGGACATACTAGGCACATATTCAACCAGGGAAAAAAGTAGCAGATAGGAAAATTAATATAGATATATCCCCAGACAGAAATTTTTTCTCCTAACCTTCCCTGAGACTCAGCCTCCTTGATGAACTATTTTAATAGCATATTTTAGGGGGGTGAAGTTTTTAAACAGATAAATCTTGGAAATAATAAAGCCCTAACACACACACAATCGCTGACAAATTAGCTACTAAAGCAAGGCTTGGGATGGGAACTGCCTACTGCATATTGCTGAATTCACCCTTCTGCATTGCTGTTTACATACCAGGAATAACATTGGCACAGGTTTACATTTAAATGCATTCCTGGAGGCACACAGTTTCCAAAAGCAGATTAACAGCAGAATGACTCCTCATCTTGGGGACTGCGCAGCTCCTCAAAAACCTACCTGGAGGCTCTGCAACACCTCTGGAGCTCAAGTTCACATGCCTTTTGTAGACAGGTCTGCTGCAAGCTACAGAAAGGGTCCCGATCCCTGTGCAAATGCTCACAGCCATCCTAGGGGTGGGTGGTGAAGGGGACAGAGGGGCAGCCGCATGGAGGAAGGATGCTCAGTTGGGTAAAGCACCCGAGGACCTTAAGTACCAGGAGGAAAAACTACTGCCACTGAAGTGCCAGCAACGAAGTGAAAAACCAAAGCAGCCCAAAGGACAGGCAAGGGCAGTAGCGGTGTTTTTCAGGCTATAATCACTACAGGCATGGAAGATAAGTTTTCCATATTTCCAGGGGATTTTAATGACAATTAAATAACCTGTCATTATCCTTAAATAACATACAGGTGAATTGAACTTTGCGTGCAGAAGCAGTGATGGCCAAGGTCAGCAATAAAAGAGGTCACTATGAGAAGCCAGTGCAAGAGCAAAGCCCCACATTTTCAAAAACAACTCCCACGGCATTTTGTGCTTTGATATGACAATGGTGTCTAAACCCAATCATATTTACAGGATAACAGTAAATACAGTTGTTTGCTTCTAGGTATACTCTTTGAAACTCAATATGTGCTGGTAAGTTTAACAGAGAAACTTTCACTCTAGCACAGCTGAGAAAAAAAAAATTGTATTTATCACTTACAAGCAGAGATATTTACACCAGATCCCAAATGCAGACTGGCTGTCAGCGTCAGGCCATCTGCAATGCTGTAGTTACGACTGTCAGCACTGCCATTACTGCTTTATTCCTCTACTGAACAGCTCATACCTTCATTTGTAAAAAGATTTGCTCTGGGCTCAGGTTCGACATAAGAGCGTTAGCTGAGCAGCACTGGTGTTTTAAAAATAAACTTAAACCCAGTGGCCATTCTCTTTTAGTGACAATTGCCAGACAATTGGCTTGCTTGGTTTGGATTTTTTTTCCTCTGTACTCCTATAACACAAAAACATCTCTGGATCAAATAAAAGAATAGCTCAAGTATCAAATAATCAAGGGGAGTTATGTTTAAACAAGTACCTAACTACATAGAGCACTAACGAATTCAAACAGCTTTATCATGTACAAAAGCACTGAATAGTTTTGCAATGCTCAGTGATTTTTTTATTTTAGAAGTCATCAATTTATGCTCTGGTTTGGCAGAGGATGGGTAAATTATGGCTCTGCTGCCATGGCTTGTGTTGACTTCAGTGGCACTCGATCTACTCATCCCACAAACACATTCTCTGGAGACAGATCAAGGTCTCAGTAGTCAAAAATATAACTGACAGTCACGTTCCTTTGCTGTATACAGGGACATCTTCAAGAAAAAGTGCAATTTTATTGTTGTGTCAATAAAAGGAGGATATGGGAGGCCAAACACTTATCCTTTCAGGATGGTACAGCAATGCAGATGTTGCGTGTGCTTGAAAAAACCTGGCATACAGCCTGTAAGGTCAATGTTTCTGTTCTGCACCTTAGCAGCTACACAAGCACGGCAGGTTTGCTGGTGCAAAACACGTTGGATGCTTTTGCTCACAGCTGAGTATCTCGAGTGATCTTTCCAGATCAAATAGGCTCACACTACATGTAGAATTAAGTTTTGTTTCATACTGTCTTGGAAATGCCAATTGGGCTTAGAGTTGAGCGGGGTTTTCTCTGTTGTATACATCATTGATGTCTGTAACGTGAATTCTGCGTCTCACCTGACCTCAGGCTAAACCTACAGTTACATCTCTGCTCCTTTGCTGTTCCAGAGGGGGGTGACAGGTTCTGACCGATGGGAGAACCACCTGCCCTGGCTCCACAGCAGCAGAGCAGCTGCTGCTCGGGACGCCATCAGCTGGAACCTCCCTGTGGTCCTGGGGACATAAGAAACACTTGGCAGGCTGCTGTAAAACAAGGATTTTTCTGCAGAAAGGGGCTAAGGCATGCAGGTTGAAAGCCAGTGTCCTGCACTTCACCCTGGAGCCGAACATGCTCCCCACAAGTCCTACCTGCATCCATCTGCCCAGGTGACCAATACCAACCCCCAGCCCTCAGCCACAGCCTCCTCCTGGTCACCACAACACAAGAGTAACCCAGCTTACTGGAGATGTGGTCCCCTAAATTCCTTCTAAGAAGAGAGCTTGCACCATGTGTGCCAAATGACCCAGGGCTGTGAAACCACCCGAGTGCCACCACGTTGTTTCACAGCCTGCATACACGCGGTGGCGTGTCTCAGGCAATCACTGAGAAAAGATGGCACAGAAGAGTGCTGCTGGCTGAATGCCACAAAACTCAAAATCCATAAGCCAACACATTTCCACGGTTCCCAAAAAAAGATAAGAGTTACTTACAGTGCAAGTACTACAGTGACCTACATAAACACAGTTCTTTTGTAAACAGGAGTCACGGATGACAGGAACAAGCAGCTAACAAGGAAACGGTGGCAGATTTTAATCATCGCTGGCTTTAAGCAAACTACAACATTCCCACACCTTTGCCCCCATCCCCAACTCTATCCTACCTGCACAGATCCACAATTGTACCGCAAGAAAAGTCTCCTCTGCAAAACTTGTGTTGTACTACCACAGTCCATTTGCCCTCAGCATTCAAACAGAGCAGCAGGGTTTTCCGAACAAGAAAGCCTCAGTTTCTCAGGAGGCTCAGAAATCCACACAGTGTCTTTTTAAAGAGTCAGGTCACTCCTAATAAATAAGAAACAACCTCATCCCTGGGATTAAATGTGGCCCAAACTGGAATGAGTTACCAAAAGGGGGAAAACCAAATGTCCTTTAGTAAATCAGGAAGCAGGGGATGCCACAGCACACGCCTCCACTTAGCATCTGTTTGGAGGTACATTTTATGATGTTACAGGAGACAGGGGACCCCAGGAGAGCAGGACCAACCTCTCAGAGCTACCCAAGGCAAGCACAGCACCCGGGGAGTTCTGAAAATGCTGGGACATCTCAGCTCCCAGTCTCACACCCCAGCTCCAAGGCTGATGCCAGGAGGAGTCAAGACCCTCCTGCTCTGACCAACCTGAAAAGAGGCAAAGCCCTTAGCTGAAGCCCAGGCCACGCAACCACCAGTTTCAAATGCTACCAAAAGGTTTTAAAATTACCAGAGACGGGGGGGGGGGGGGGGGGGGGGTGTGATGGGGGGAAGGAGAGAGGAGCATTTGGGGTGTGTTGGTTTCAGCATGCAGAGCTCATGGTACACAACGGAGCCCTCCATGGCAGTGAGCTAGGGGAACGTCAGAAAGCTACTCACAGCTGTTGAGAGCTTTCCTTCATTCTTCTGCACGTAGACGATCGCATCCTGCACCAAGGAGAACAGGTTCAGGAGGACATGCTCCATGTCATAGATGCCGTGCATGCCTTTGGTCAGCCCCTCCAGAGACCCGATGTACTCTTGCCAGTGGTTATGGATCTCTGCGACGCCCGCCAAGCATCCTTGCATCACCACCCCGCAGTAGGTGGCACAGGGCTTGGCCAGGAGGAGCCCCTGGCAGTGCGAGCAGTACCACATCTTCAGCAGCGCTCGCCCACAGTCCTTGCTGAATTTTAGGTGGTCAGTAGTGTTTATCACCTCGATCCCCAGGTTGAGCGCCTGCAGAAAGACTCGCGTAGCCTGCAGTGACTTGGACACCTGCGTCATCATCATCTTTGGGTAGTTCCCAAAGACTTTGAGGTCTCTCCTGGCTGCCCGCAGGCATTCAGTCACCTCCACGGAGGGATCGGGGAAGCCGGGATTAATCAAGTGAGAGTAAACCAAAGGGAATAAACTGTCAAAAAACTCGTTTATCATGTCATTAACACCGATGTCAGAGCCTAATATGTACAGCGAGATGTCAGTAAAGAGTTCTCCAACAAACGTAAGAGCTCTGGGCCCCATGCTCTGGTAGTGGGTCCTAAACATGCTGTTGGTGAAGTTTCTCGCATGCCGTACTACAATTTCAAAGGCTTCTGCAAAACAGAAGGGAAAAAAAAAAAGTTATTAAGAGACAATGAGCTCAGAAACAGGGATGTTATAGCACATTACTGCTGCAAAGGCTGGTCCCATCCTGCACGCTTTGGGTCAAACACCCGCTGGCAGCCGCGCCTGGTGCAAAAACTTACCAGCGTCAGCAATTTCCAGGGGAAATGCATACATACTTTAAAACACAAGCTACATTTCAAAATGGCAAAAAACTATGATCTAGTTAACATTTCAGCTTCTAAAGAAAATATTGATTCAAGAAAAGGGCCAGACCGCAATTTCTTTCTCTCCCCCTTTCATATTGATTTGAAATTAACAGGAATTCTTTCTCGAGACTTAATTTAAGACAGAGATAAATGTTTGACAAACTGTACAGTGTTTAAAATCAGGAAACAGTAAATGCTGACATTCCATTGTGAAAAGGAAAATATTTATAGGGGCTTAATCACAGGATATTTGGACTTGACCCCCAGCACCTGCCCTGCACTAAGTGTCCTCAAAGCCATTTGAAAAGCCCCTGCAGTGCTGTAAGCTTCCCCAAAGGCACCAGGCTCACTTCAGCTGCAGACCCAGCATTTCAGCTGCCCTGGACGTGAGCTGCTCCATGGTCCAAAGCGATGCCAAGAGCCAGCGATGCAGTGTCCACCTGTGGATGCCCAGCCAGGACCACTCCCACACACATCAGGCTGTGCCAAACTGCCCCGTGAAGCTCCAGTTTTACACAGAGACTATTAATTTGCTAGGAAAAACCAGGGTGCACTTTCTCCTCTCCACCTTCGAAGACCTGAGCACCTTCTGCCCACACCGCCTCCATGCAGCAAGCAGGAAAGCCTCCAGCAGCACAGTCACCGCGCAGTTATTCCCTTAATTACAGCCCTCCTCAGCGGGAGGCTTCCAAAATACTCATACCCAGGTACATAAAGACAACATACATACACACACCCTGGCTTGCAAGTTAAAGCACGGGTAAGGGGAGGCCACTAGTGCAAACTAAAGTCTTTTCCTTTCTCCAGCTTCCTCTACCAGCCTGTGTTCCACCCTCCGGGGTACTGTTCATAAAATGCTAAAAATAATGAGCAGCCTGTCAGTTCACAGGTCACTGACACCCCGCGATGTAACTGCTCGCAACTGTGTCACTCCAGAAACACACATCCAGGCTCAATTTGCATGAAAATTGTTCATGTTCAATAATTAAAGGGAATGTTTAATTTTTAAACCCGTAAGTGTTATTTTTCCCATTTGTTAAAGCTGGGATGCAGCTGAGTGTGGCCTGACGAATCTCCATGGGGGTTCGGTATCAACACTATCACAAGCAATGTCAGGCCTCGCTGCTCACCCTGCATAACCTCTGGCATTACTCAAGAGCTTCTGAGACCATCACATCTCCAGAACTTCCAAATCTTTCTTCCCAGGTGCGCCCTATGCAGGTACACCCAGCTGGACAGGGACACAGTGCTGTTTGCTGCCTCCCACGCCAGCATGCAGAAAGCTACGGCGTAAGCAGCAACCCAAGTAGAAATTACCAATATACTTTTGCAAACAGTGTCTCCATCCCATCTGGTGCCTGCACACCTCCCAGGCGTGCCACTGAAGCATTTTGTCCATAGCTCCCGACACCCACACCAGTACTGCCCCAGCAAGCCAAGAGCAACCATCTGCGCTCCCAGACAACAGCAATCCTTCCCAACACCACAGACCGAGGGATGCAGCAGCGCAAGGACACCGAGCCCCTCTCTCCATGCCTCCCTCACCGTGACAGCAGGCGTCTCGCCCCTCACCCATACAGAGTGCCGCACGGCTCTCCAGGCACAACAGCACACCTGGCACAGAGCAGGGGAAACACGCAGGCAGAGCAAACTCTGGTTGCACCGTCATTAAAAGTTTTAAAACAAAAGAAGTCTCTTTAAATAGGGCACACGCATTATGAAACTTTTTTCCTTCTTTATCCTCAAGAGCACCAGAATAGCTTTTGCCTCAAAGAGCACAAAGAACTTTTTGGACCGCTGCTTTTTTGACAGCACTGCAGACGATGCCAGGATTTTCATGCTGTGCCTCACCATTTGCCTTTAACCTCTCCTCTGTTAGTTCCCTTAGAAAAAGTCATCCCTCTTCCCTTTCCTCGCTCCTCTGTGCTTTGCAAGTTATAATCAGAGCCAAGAGACTCTTTGCTGATTAGAAAAATATTCCAAGCTCCTATGCAAACCTCCTACAGTGAGAAATGCTTCAGAAAGGAATCGAGAACAGTGGACTATCAGAAGTGCATGCACACACAGTCCCACTGCTTTAAAGGTCATGACATGCACATAATTTTTATCATAATAACTGGCTAAGAGTATCTATTTTATGCGCCTTGGAGCTTTTGCATATATCCATTAGAGCACACAACAGGGACTATAAAAGCATATGGAGCTTCCTGCTGCCCTATTAATAGATGCAAGAAATAATAAAACTTTGCAAAGAAAAAAAAGAAGCCTTACACATCCAAAATCTCTCACACCCAACTCCCCTAGTAGTTGCTTATTCTGAAATACTCCTCACAAAGGCCTGGCTGCAAGAATATTCAAGCCCCAGCTGTCGGCAGCAGAAGTGACCCACGGCCAGACTCTGAGCACTTCAAAGAGGAGGAAACTTTGTGGGTCAGGCCCCTGTGCTCCCACGAGCGAGCACCATGGGGAAACGGTGGGGATGCCACATTACAGAAGCGGCACAGGCTTCTGATCCCCTTAAAATCCCACAGCCTGGATTTGCTGCTGGTAAATGTGCCCTGCTCGTAACACAGCATTATTGAAACTCTTATCGCTGGAGGACAACTGAATCTTCTCTTTCTTCTATTCTTATTATTTCAAGGATCTTTTCAAAAGCTGCAATTTAAGGCAGACGGTTTGCAGGTCTAGCTGAAGCAGAGTAAATACCTTAACAACACAGATAGAGCCGAGCATCAAACTTGCACCCAGCTTCCAGCAGGCAAAGGTATCGCACGGCAGAGCAGAGCTCATGTTTTACAATCTCCATCACTATATATATATATATGTGTATAGATATATATTTTTATATATATATAAAAGCCATCACTATAGCTATGCACACACAGCAGAACCTGACCACGCCACATGGTTTTTTATGGTTTAAAAATATTTTCTTATGTGAATAGTAGGAAAAAGCCCAAACTAAAACCAAAAAAACCACACCACAAACCAAAAAAGCAACACACCTTTGCGTGCACTAAAGTTTAAAGAGCCCTGACCCATAAGTCTGGCTCAGGGAGAGGACAGCCCGAGCTGCTGCAGGCCACCACGCCAGAAAGTCAGTCCTGCCTGGGCAGCTCTTAAGCACATTTCATCCACAGGTGGTACCTAAAGTTGCTGAACACATACACAAATTGCACTCCAAAGTCATTTCAGTCACCACAGGGACAAACTTGGGAGCAATTTAACACCCCAGGACAGATGGGAAGAACCATGCCATGCCCAGGTGAGACAGAGGGACCACATGTAGGATGAGAGCCAGAGCACCACCACCAGCAAAGCGTCATACCTGGTGCACTGGTATTACACATCTGTTGATGACCTCTGTCAAGGGCAGTTTATCAGGGCTCCCAAAGGATGCATGAAACAGCTGAATCTCTACTCTAGACCACAGTTACCAGGCACCAGCTGAAAAGCATGGGGTATTACTTATTTTTCAGGCAGGACTCTTACTGAAGCACCTGGCAAGGAATTGCCACCTGGTTCCAGCAGCCAGGAGGGAAGGACTAAGCTGCTTTCCAAGTGCAAAAGCTCCCTAAAAAGCAGCCCAGGGAGCGCTGCACGGCCACTGCAAACTGGTAATTAGAGAAAAGAAAATAAATTGTAAAATAGCATAACAGTGCCCTGAGTAGGGATTACTGGCAGAAGGAAATCACTGCATTCTTGGCTCAGATAATTAGAGTCTGCTGCTTAGTAAAAATGCCAGCTTTCCTGAGAAGGCGCGTCCACCCCTGAGCTGCGGCTGCTTCAAAGGGGCTGATGCCACGGACGGAGGAACTCTCCGGATTAACCTGCTGGCTCCCCCGGGCTGCAGGAGGCTCCAGCCCAGTCTGGGACCCAAAGGGTTTATTTAATAATTATGTGATACAGTCACCTGAACTGCAAGGAGCCAGCGCAAGTGACCCCAACGAGCCATCCCTTGCAAGAGCCACAGTCTGATGGCAGTTGCAGAGCCAGGGCAGCTACAGAGACAGCATCCAGCCTGGTCCACCACCCTCAGGTCTGAGCTCAGTGAATGCAGCCTGACCAGCAACTGAAGGTGTCTGGAAAGGTGCAGCTGCCAGGAACAGGGAGGTCTGCCCCCAGCACCAGCTCCCCCAAAGCCAGCACCCCAGCAGACATCGCTGCAGCGGCGCAGAGCCACCTTGCTGCACCACCGCAGCCATGGGAAGGTGGTGTGAGCTGGTGGTACACAGCAGGGCAGAGGGGACACAGGACCCACCACGTCAGTCAGACACCATGACATGCCATGGGCTTTGTGCTTGCCCCTCCGTTACTGTGCCACTCTTGTTCTCCTGCAAACACAAGCTTCCCACATCGGCAACTGCCCTTCTCTGTGCACCACTGCGCACCACACAAGTCCTCTTTGGCAAAGGCACACCAAAGATGAGGGAGCTGCACAGCAAAACTTGCTGCATCAGCTGCCCCTCTTCCATAGAGCCACTTAGGTTGGAGACAACCTTTAAGATCATGGTGCACCTTGTAAGGGAACAAAGTGGGGTAGAGGTGCAAGATTGTGACATCCACGCATCCCTCAGCACATGGGGTTAAAAACTGCACCTACAACCTTGGTGTTACTGTTTCTTGACATCCAGACACACAAACCATGCACCCATGAGCAGGGAAGCTCCCACCATGGCTGCTCCCACTGCCCATCAGGAGCTGAGCTCCCAGCTCCTATTTGCACCTTTGCAAAATATTGCAAAGTATTTTCTTAAACACCAGGCAATTGTCTTCCCGCATTTAAAGCCTTACCTTAACCACACAAAGATATGCCTTCACAGTGGAAGGACTACAACATGTTTGTTATTCCACTACCAAGAGCTACTAAAGACAAGGCTCAGTTTTATTTTTTGGGAGAAAGCCAGGCAAAGTAATCCTAGACAAGGTCACAGTGTCACCATCATGTTTCTAGCTCCTCATAAAAGCTTCAGGGCCATCTCCTCCAGGACTTTGTGGCTGAGTGGCTAATCCTCACAAACTATCCCAACCTGTAAAACAAACAAGAAACTGATTTCCATGCAGCAAAAACCTCCCTTGAAGTCAACACGGATCACTGGCACCCAGCTGAATTTCCCTCTCTGCAGATAATGATGCAGTTTATGATTCACTGCACCTTTCCTGGGATGCTGCTGCTTGGCAAGAGCCCCGGGCTGCTGCCCACAGTGCTGCACACAGCGCTTCCCTGTCTTGCGTGTGGGACCATTTTCAAATCTCACCAGCTCTAGATACCAAAATGCACTTTTAACGCCTTTTAGGTGTGAATGCACCCCTTCTTCCCCAATAAACCTCATCTACAGATGCAACTGCTCCAGGGTAGCAAGCGAACCTGCAAACCCACTGAGCTTCAGGAGCTGAAGTCCCTCTTGCAGGCTCCAATGGCTCTCCTCGTGTCCCTGGGTTTGCTCCCCAGACCCCGGAGGGTCTCTACTCACAGGACCTGGCACCAAACTCTGTGCAAGGCACAGCAATAACAGCGGGAGCCTGAGAGCCCCCAGCCCAGCCAAACTTCACCCAGTGAGCTGCCCTGGTGCTCTGGCACTTCCCTGCTGATGGTAAAACCTCATTTTTACTGCCTGTGAAATGACCCATTGATTTAATCCTCCTTTCCTTCACTCCTCAGGACACAAATCACGTCAGGAGAGAATCAGGCACTAGAATTCCTCAATGCTATGGGAATCATTTCCATCCTGAGACAAAAACGCAGCTCTCCAGGCAGGGTGGTGGAAAAATCATCAGTTAATCTGGTCCTAATGCAATCACTGCATCCTCTTCAGGCCCAGGGCTTCCAAACCTTTCAGAATCCCATACACCTAAAACCCAAAAATGCTCCGCCTCTCAAAAAAACCCCACTGGTATTCACAGATGGGAATGTAAATGTTCCTCAAGGAAAAACTAAAAGTTTTGGGTTTTGTAAGCTCACCAAAATATTTTCTGACACAGCAATTGCCACAGCACTGCTGGGAAGCAGCAAAAGGAGCCATAGGCATCCACATGTGAGTGAGCTCTAAAGAAGGAAATACTTCTTTAATATCTCCGATGCATCAGACAACTCCAGACTCATTACAACAGCCTGTGTTCCTGAAAGACACACAAAAGAGCTCAACAAGAGAGAAACAACTGTTTGCAATAACGTCCTGGCTGCCACAGGCACTACTGGCGAGATGAACCACAAGTCATTTTTCAAACAGCAGGTAATATTTATTTACAAACTTGGAAAAGGTTTGCAATATATTGAGCAGAAAGGAAACAAAATCCAAGAGATGTTCCCCTAGCAGCAGTAAGAGCAGACTCCAGATTTGTTCCCTTATGATTTATGCTACACTGCAAGTTTTTAACAACGTTATGTGGAGACAAAAGCTCTTCTAAGCAGCGTAATTACTTTTGTCTGTGGCATTACAAAACCCATCAGATGGTGCCACTGCTGCTCTTACAGGGTTTGTTTGTCTGAGCACATTTGGGCTTAAAGCTTAGGAAATGCTTTTTTTTTTTTTTTTTTTTTTTTTTTTTCAACTGCGACACAGCCTTTTGGATTACATCTACAATATTGTCACCATAAAAATTATGGACTCAAGCTCCCAAGCTTATGAGATTAGCTTCAAAGCATTAGTAATAAAAATCAGAAAATTCAGTTACTCTGTCTTCTAAATTTTTAGCCACCGAGGTCTGCACTTTCTAGTTTTGCTCCATCACCACCAGACCAAGAGAGAAAAGGTCTCGGTCAAATCTTTAAATAAAACGGACTCCTTCCAGCCCCGTGCCCACCACCCTTGCTCCCACGGGAGCAGTTAAGAGTTCCCAAAGCCAGTGCTGCTCACCGGCCAAAGCCAAATCATTATGGTCTTGTCAGAGAAGCGTCTTCTCCTAATTATCTGTGCCTATCAACACACCAAGCTCCAAAGCCATTTATTTTTAATTGTTCAGCTTATCTATCGCCCTGGCATTTTGAAATACACTTCCTGACGTTTCTAATAAAAATACTGTATGCTAGCATCTCATTATAGCCACTCAAAACGCCCTGAAAATGCACTCCTATTATATTCTACGTAACAGTCCAACTGTTAGGCAATTAGTCACGCTGTGGCTCACCCATTTATTATTTATATCCCACGCACAGTAACTTTGTTAATGCAGACAGCAGAGCCCACCAATGCAAGCTGCTACAAGCCCAGAAGCAAGAAGACAAGTAATGCTGGTGCCCACAGCTCCCCACCTCCAACCAGCCCCTCGCCTGGACCGGACCCTGCCGGGAAGGAGTTCGGGGCAGTGCTCCATACCCTGTGCAGGCATCCCATCTCACCACAACAAACGTTAGGGTTAGGGATGCTGAAGGGGACCACAGGAAAGCAGATTTTCTTTTGAGGGGCACCAGGATATCTTGAAAGCTCTCTGGAGACCCTCAGGAGTACCCAGTTCAATGTAGGAAAACCTACACTCTAAGCAAAATGAAAAGAAAAAAAGTCACACCAAAAAAACATCTCACAGCAAACACCTCTCAAGAACGACGCTGCAGTAAAATCTTTCCTGTGGCTTCATGCTTGAACATGCGGTTGTGGCACTTTTGATTAAATACAGGTTGCACATCTATCGCATAATTTGTTTTCCTGAGCATCAAGAAAGATTCTGCTTTGTGCCATGACAGACGTGTGAATGCTTAAGAGATTCCTGAAAATTTAATAAAGACAAAGTTAAAAATGCAAACAGTCAGGGTGGGCACAAGTGGTGGATGAACACGATTCTTTATCAAAACCAAGGAGAATGGGAGGAGTAAGGGCCTGGAGAAGAAGGCTCAAAGAGAGCCCTGGGAGCACAAGTAGGAAAAGCAGAGCCAGAGGGATGTAAGAGGTTTCTGCAGCAAAAGCAGCAGCTCTGTTGTGCTGGTAACCTGTCAGACCAGAGAAAGAGAAACCTCTCCCCATGCCCCCATAAGGGTTGGAGTTCAAGTCCAGGCTCCTCTCCATCACTGGACACCAGTTCAGGGATGCACCGTGCTGCAGGAACACTGGGAAGAGGCATGGCAGAACCTGGATGCAAGAGTGCTTGAGGACGGAGGGAAGCCTTTGCCTTGGAGAGCGTCAGACTCCACAGCCACCACTTGCACGGGTGAACACTGCTGCTGCACAAGTGATTTACTGCAAAGGAAACGGTGTTTTGATCCTCGGCCAGTGCTCTCTGAGGCAGCAGGGAGTTTGCAATAGAGCGAGCAGGAAAGAAACTGGTGCTCCACAGGGCAGAGCCTGCCAGGGTCAGAGCAGTCTCACCCACCCCAGCCTCGTGGGAAGCACCGGGAGTGCTGAGCTGGCACAGCTCGGGGTCAGCCAGCCAGAGCTTCGCTTTCAGCCACATGCAGAAAGACGTACACTCCAAATATTTCGTATTTTTTCTTTCCCTCTAAAGGGGAAAAGTTAATTAAACCAAACCCACAGAATGGAAAATAAATCACTGAAAACAGCACAACCAGGCTTTTGTTCTGTTATATCAATAACATGCTCAGAACTAATGTCACATCACTGGGGAACTTTCACCTTCACCTTTTTAATCCCAAATATTTACACTCTTTGCTTCTAGTCTCTCTTACCTCTCCCATTTGACAGTCTGCATCTACAACTCGTATTCAGGGCCAGCTGCTCAGCCAGGGAGCGCAGCCCTGTGCAGCAGGAATAGGGAATTGCTCCAAACACCCCAGGAAAGGGGCATCCCTGCCCTGGGTGACTGACAGAGACACCCAGACATCTGACCACCACAAAGCCACATGTGGGGTTGTTTTGTTTTTAAACACAACGTACATCAGCAAAAAAAGAGGAGACAAGGAAACCAGCACTTGGTCCCCACCCCCATATTTTACTAATAGAAGCCTCCAACATCTACCGCATGGGGTTATAAAGATATTGAAAAAGCAGCATGTCTCTTAAATCGTGAATGATGAGCCACATTTCAAGCAGAGGGCAAGTGATTCCATAACACTCCCTCCCAAATTTACAAGCCAAGCATTTCTAAAGACCAGGACACCAGTTTGTAAAGTTCCTCTATTTATTTTAAACCAAAAGTTATAAGCAATTTCTGAAAAAAACCCACATGCCTAGCAAATCCCTTTATTCATCAGAATAAATGAAGATGAAGCAAGCCACTTAGGTCAAGCTGAGCTTGTGTTCAAAAATTTGAAAAAAAGTCTTTGGAAGTGCATTGGTCTCAGTAACTTTAGAGCAAGGCAGATCTGAGACAGGTATTCCAGGCTCCCTTTCATTCCAGCAGGCTTTTATCTGCCTGTTAAGTCTCCCAACAATGGGGAGCAGACTATTTATTTAAGAAGCAAATTCCTCCCTTTACAATCTCCCCTGGCCAAATTCTCTTCAGAGTTATCTCAACTGTCTGATGAAAAGCAAATGGCAGAAGATCAGTTCTTGATACCTACAGTAACACAAAGGACTTGCACTTATTTAAGGGCACCTGTAGACCGTTTATAAAGACACTCCAGCCCCTTTATTTCCTTTTGGCTTCCTACCTGTGCTGGCAGAACTTCGGAAAGGCATTTGCTCATGAGCATAGAGCAACCAACACTGGCGTGACTCTCTTCCCCTAAGGAGCAGCTGTTTCTAAGACACGGAACAGCGCCCAAGTTCTCAAACGCCATTTAGTGATTTTTAAGCTGATTTTGTCTCAAGACACCTCAGAGAAGGACAGGGGGTTCCAACGTGGAAAATAAGACCGTGGATCATCTCAGTAGCACAAGTGCAGCCAGCCCCTCCGATGCTCCCTGGCAGCACCCGACCTGCTGAGCGCACACAGGATCCTTTAGCAGCACCTTGCTCGGCGCAGAGCTGGGTACCCAACCACCCACCGTCAGAGGCACCACAGGGACACACAGGGCACCATCCCCACACCAGCACCACTACAGCGGGGCTCAGGACATCACAGGCATGCAAACCCCAGGCACAGTTTCCACCTGTAAGGAAAGGAGGACCTACCCATGGCCCAGATTCCAAACTTAGCACTTTCCAAAAACTGGACTCACCTCTTCCCTTCCTTCCTTGATGTTTTTGCTCACCATGGGATGGGTATTGTTTTGCTTATTTGTTTGTCTGTGGGGGTGGGTGGTCTGACAGGGGCTTTTGGTTGGGATTTTTTTTTGTGGGTTTTCTTTCTTTGGGGGAGGGAGTTGTTGGGGTTTTTTGAGGTTTGCTGGGGGTTTTGGTTGGTTGAGGTTTTTTGTGTGGTTGTTGGAGGGGGTTTTTTTGTGGGTTTTCTTTCATTGGTTTTGAAGCTGATGCGTGGGCAGGTCCCTGCCCAGGGAAGAAGCAGAAGGTGGGACATCACATCCCGGTGGCACCAGCTGAGCTGTACCCAGCAGCATTCCATGTGGTTCCTGCATCCCGCTGCCCTGGCTCAAAGCCCCGTTTTGATTAACAATAGTTTTAAAAGGAAGATGTTTTATCACCTTATCATCTCCTTACTCCCCCCTGTAAGAGCAAGGCAGCTGTTGTAATGGGAGTGCAAGATGGCAATTTGGCTTTCAAGAGCAAGACTCACAACCACGGCTGCCAGAAATCGATCCGAGGCTCCACCGCCTGCTCCGAACGGGCTTTCCTTCAAGAACATGAATAATCCTTTGCAAAGTAACAGCACTATTCATCTCTCAAAAGTTCCTCACAGGCTTAAATCCCTCGCTGAACAGGGGGACCCACGTGTTCAGCCGCTTTCCCAGTAAATTAAAATTCAGCTTGTTCTTTTTCTAAAGAGAAACACGGAGAGTATCGATCGATAAATTTACCAAAAGTTTTATGGCAGCTGGTTTTCTCAGTAATAGAGCAACCACTGCACAGACATGGTTTAACACATAATCTCCAGATCAATATAACCTCTGATTTATAAATAATTATAACAAAAGAAGCAAGGACAAACAGGCTTGGGAAAAAATAAACACCTTCTCCAATGGATACTTTCGGTGTAATCCTCTCCAAATAAAGGCTGAGTATTTCAAAAGCTGCCTGTGGAAACAACAAAATACTAACTAATGGAGTTGAAGATTGATCTTCATCATTACAAAGTTCCAACTCATCTAGTCTAGCCTGCAACTCCCAACACATAAGTATGTGACCCTCTCGGTGGCATTTGCTAAGTATTAGCTTCTCCCAACTCCGGAATCCTTTGTTCCAAAAAAAATGTACCACCTAGAGACACCTCCTGTCTGAACACGTGCACACAAGGTATTTCCTTACCGCAAATGTTATGTTTATTATGCAGCCTTTCCTAGGCGTGAAAAACACAGGTCTGACAGGATTATAAATCCTATCACCTGACGTTTTTTTCAATTACTGTGCATGTTAAAATGATGCTAGCACAAATAGGTTGCAAGAGATATGCTGGAAAATCTATTAACGTACTGTAAATCTATTTAAGTTGGGAATTCGTGTCTTGCAGAATTTAACCATTAGTCCTGAGAATGAGTTTATTGCTGAACAGGGAGGGCAGAGCCCATGAGGGTCATTTCAAAGACTTACTGCACCATGGCCTATCTAAAAAGACCCTGATCCAGGTATTTAATGTGTTAGTGAGTCTTTGAGTAAGTGCTTGCACACTTCCCTCTACAGAGATACTCTGCCGAGTAAGAAAAGGCATCACCCTTTTTCTAAACCTTCACGTTGCTTCTCCTCCCTTCCACAGCCTCCTATTGCAGTGTTTGAGAGGTTACAACAACTTGTACAATTACTCGGTTGTTTTGGGAATAACCTGATTTTTTTACATCCATAGAGAAAAATCAGAGGTGAAAGAGCTCAGGTTCAAATACAGAGATTCCTGGTCCAAAGGCAATCGCTGTGCCTACCCCAAGCCCACCACTGTTCCTGCCAGGAAAAATATTTTCCCTTGAAAAGCTACTCTTTGTGAACTTCTCGTCAAGAATCAAAAAATTCATTTCCTGTGAGATCTGCACTTAACTGACTCGCTCAGGCACATCAGAGATGTATCCTTCTTGGAAACAGAGTAATGGGAGTTTTTACAGCCTCTAGAGACAGAAAGAAGAGCCAGCCCATTTTCCACTATCGGAATTGATCATTTGCTCTGAAATTGATCATTGTCCTCTGAAAGCACTGGCGAAGGAGAGCTCACAGGCTGTCAGCATCCACCACGGCTCAGCCCCTGCACAGCCTCCCACACAAGCAACATGAAAGGGATGGAGGGGAAAATTAAACAAATTCAACACTGGCAACCCAGAGTTATGCCCATATCCCCGCTGTCTCTGGAAGCCCACACAACCTTGCTATTTCGATCTAGCCTACAGCGTAGTAGAAAGCTCAGATCTGTGTTCAGACCTCCCTTGCCCGAGTTGCAGCCGAGCACAAGCAGCATGCGGCGCCATGGCATGGAGAAGAGCCTTGGAAAGAGAAGGGCAGACCTATATGCCTGTGTCCGGCACTAGGAAAAAACGTAGCTCTCAACACGGACAAGGAGGGGTGACACCTTCTTTGCAGACAGTACCCCATTTTTATATCAAAATACATTTTCCTGTTCGAAGTAATTAGTGTTCTTCTATACATGGGCTCGCTCTTCTTCGAAGTTTACAGCTTTTCATACAAGATCCAAAGACCTTGGAAGGTCCTTTTTCCCAAGGACCTTCCTGAAGGTCCCCCAAAGCAGCCTCATCCTGAGCCAGGACAAAAAGGGCAAAGCACCAGGGCAGTTTTGCCCCGATGGGCTGGCAGTCCACACCCCTTCATCTACGGATGCCCTGAGCCCCTTTGGTCAAACCCACACCCTCTGCCCCTTGGCTAACAGAGGGAACTTTGCAGGCAGGCAAAGGGCCGGGGCCAGCAGAAGAATAAAGATGCTCCACAACATCCCTGCACCCACAAAAGCCTTCCCAGAAAACACATTTCACCATGGCCACATTGCAACACTGTGGCCGCCCTCCCTGTGTGCTTTTCCCTTACAAAACGCTTCACAGATTCCCTTTGTCTTCAGGGCAGACGGGGAAAGCAAGTGAGCAAAACTAACAGCATCACCAGCGCAGAGAGGGGCTGCTCAGCACGGCAGTTGCAGCAGGCTCGCGGAGGCCGAGTCAAAGGGAGAGCAAAAATGCTGCCAGCGATCAGACGGGATGGACTTGCTCTGTTGCTGACACTTCTCCCCAAATGTAGTCCATTCGCTGTGACAGACTTTGGAAAAGCTTCTCCTGACTTCTAGAAGCAGTGGCGCAAAGCAGGTCCACGCAGACACAGACCCTGCCTCTCTCTAAAGCATCACGTCGGGCACAAAGCACTCCTTCCATTTTTCCCTTACAGGCAGCAGCCCGCTCAGCTGCTGCTGAGCCTGAGGTTGCACTGCAAACCTCCCTCCTCGTTCTGTTACCAATCTGATGGCATTTCACATGCCCAAGAAATCTAAAGTGCAATGAAACCACTGTGACAAAACCAAAACTGGCGATGGAAAAAGCAGTTCCTGCCCAGGGTGGCTGTGCAGGGAGTATGTTAAAAGCTGTCTGGAGCAAGAGCCGTAAAAATTTGCAAACATGCAGCTCTCTGCTAACTCCCCCAGACAGCAAACCCCCCTTCAGCCCAGACAAAGAGCCCATGGACGCCAGGGCTGCAGAATCTCCCCATAAACACTTTCATTTTAAGCCAGTTTAACTGGAAAAAGGTCAAGACCAGTAACAGCACAACATGTGTTATCGGTTAAACAAAGTTAGCAGCTATCAGTTAAACAAAGACCACTTAGACACAAACCAAATCAAAGATCCTCTGCATTTCAGGCACCCAGATTAATCTCTAATACCCTTCTAAGCCTCTGTGTTTTATGTGCCGTCTCCATGAAATCTGCACTGGTTTTATTTTTGATTGCAGATCAACGAATTAACCATCTAGGTAAACAGACTACAACTTTAAAAAGAAAAAGTAACAATATAAAAAGCTAGAAGTGTCATCTACATCTCCGCTGCCCCAAACAACTGCTGCGCTTCCGATTTCCCATCATCAAGCACTATCTAAATTACTGCCCAATTTGTATATACAGCCAGTAAGACTATTTTTCTCCCCTGAATGCTCAAATAGAGATACCCATTAAACAGATCTTAAATGAGAAAGCTTGCTCTTTGCATGGCAGATGTTTTCATACCATGTCATCTTAGGTATGTAAATACCATCTGGATTCAAACTGGCATATTCCCCACTCCAATAAGTGGTATCTGTAGCAAAGTTTCACCTTTGACAAAGGCTGGATCTATTCCCAACCGCTGGATTTGCTCTCACATCTTGCACAATCTGTTGTTTTGCTGAAGCCCCAGCTTTGGACAGAGTGGATTACATAAAGACCTCAATTTACAATGAAAAACCAAAACAATCCAGCCCTCGCTGCTGTGGGGAAAAAGCTTGAAAATGTGACCTGTAGTGTTGGAAGACAAGAAAAGCAAATTAAGGAAAACCTCACAATGTATCATTTTTCAAACTTACCAGTTGTAATGCCAATCACATTGTTCTTAGGGCTTTAATCATGATTTCGTAATACCCTGAGGTTATGGGAACTGAAAACCACATGCTTCCACTCAAATGAGACAGCAAAACATTTTGCAAATTCATCTTTCCTATGAAGATGCTCATGTTTCACTCTAATCTTTACCTCCCCACTAAAACAAAAATTTACCAAAGTCTCCCAAAGACTTACTAGCTTAAGATACGGGCAAGTGCCATAAAAACCTCAGCATTTTTTTTTTTCCTCTTTTCTTTCCAAAACATTAAGGTAACTCTACCCTGATTTGGGCGAGTCCCAGCCTTTACCTTTATGTATTAACACAACCGACCAGTTTTAAAACACGGGTGTCTTACTCTTCCCCATCTCCCAGACTGACATCCAATTTATCCCCCGGACCCAACAAGCGGCATATAAGCACAAGATACAATTTCAAACTGCCCCAAACCACAAATGGTTCCTCCCAGATGCTGCACTGGAAATAAGGACACATCCTTCCTGCAGGCTGAGCAGCATCCCAGCCGGGCGGGCACAGCCCTGACAGCCCCCCCGAGGGCTGGGGCTGCCCACCCTCCCTGACACCGACACCAGCATGTGGATGGCACTCCGACAGCCAGCTCCCCATGCTCGCCTCCAGAGCTAGGAAAGGAAAATTAAGGAGAAAAAGCTAATTCCCTTTGCTCCTGGATTGAATTATTAGCTATGGTTCCCATCCTAAATAAAGTGCTTCCACTGGCCTAAGCAGCATCAATGCCATGCAAACCGGGCAGGGGAAAAAAAAAAAAAAAAAGCAAGTTAGTAAGTGCCAGGTTGTGTTTAGCAATGCCAGTCCATTAGCCTGTGAGCAGCAGGGAAAAAAAGGAGGGGGAAACAAAAATTACAGGAAATGTTAAGGGTTCCTCCCGGGGTTTACTACTTCACACTTTCTGCTGTCAAATCTGAAGTTAAAGCTGAAAATCCTTCATGTGTGCCAACAGTTATTCCAGCACGACCAAGCTGTTGCACTGCTTTGTCACCCCATGCAAACACCCCAAGCAGGGAGGTGTCGCTGCAGCCGTCAGCAGTGCAAGCCCAGGCCTCACACAGAATGGTTTGGGTTGGAAGGGACCTTAAAGACCACCCAGCTCCAACCCCCGCCATGGGCAGGGACCCCTTCCACCAGCCCAGGTTGCCCCCAGCCCCGTCCAGCCTGGCCTTGAGCCCTGCCACGGATGGGGCATCCACAGCTGCTCTGGGCAGCCTGCGCCAGCGCCTCACCACCCTCACAGGGAAGAATTTCTTCCCAATATCTAATCTAAATCTTCCCTCTTTTGGTTTATAGTCACGCCCCCTTGCCCTAACATTACATGCCCTTGCAAAAAGTCCCCCTCCATCCTCCCTGCAGGCTCCTTTAGGCACCGGGAGGCTGCGATAAGGTCCCCCCGGAGCATCCTCTTCTCCAGGCTGAACAACCCCAGCTCTCTCAGCCTGTCCTCGTACAGGAGGTGCTCCAGCCCCCTGATCATCTTCTTGGCCACCTCTGGACCTGCTCCAACAGGTCCATGTCCTCCCTACACTGGGGGCTCCAGAGCTGAATGCAGTACTGTAAGTGAAATGTATGTGGAATATACATGGAATACATATGAAATCAATTCACTTTTTTATGTCAATATTCAAAATAATTGATTTCATAAAGAGAGGAGCTGGTGACACTCACCAAGGAAGGTGGTCATTTCTAACGTAACACTGACGTGGATTTGACCGCACACACTCCATCCCCAATGGTGATACAAGGCAAAACGGGTCTGGCCTAAAGAACCACCACACCAACACCCTGGCTGGGTGCTGAAGAGACTTGCAGCCACCACCCCATGCCACTTGGGAAGTGGTCTCGGCACGGACAGGGAGCACATCCCCACCGGCACTTCTTGCCCAGCCCAGGGGAGCAAGCCCTGCCACGGCAGCACCCACAGCACCATCCTCTGCCAGAGAACTCCGATGGCCATGACCAGCCAGGTTTCACTGAAGAACTTCAGTGTTTTCTTTGTGCTCAGGCTGAGTAAAAAAGAGTGGATGGCAAAGATTGAACCTATTTGCAAGTTAATTTCATTTTTGGTGCTTTTTTAAAAAAATCACGTAAGCAAACAGAGCATCGCTTCCATTCCTCACTGGTTTCTGTGAATGAAAACTGGGAGTCCCCGCAGCTGGTTTCTTACCGCATGTGTGTGCTCTCAATGTTTTTCTCTCCATCACAGAAGCAAACTAGACAGTAACATCAACTAGATGGTAGGAAAAAATGCAAAAAAGCAGAGACTAAACTGCTTCTCATCCTTCAAATTCCTGTGCAAACCCACTCCTGCAAGACTCCACTCTTCCTTCCAGCCCAGGCCAGGCCTGAAATTTAAAAAACCTGTCTGCAGAGAGAATTAGGCTGGATTTATTGCAAACACCTCCTCTGGACACTTGTAAAGCAATCTCAGAGCACCTAATGGATTTAGGATTTAGCTTAAATTGGTGCAACACAATAAAGAGATTAAAAGCACGGTCAATCACAAGTGATTGAGTTAGCGCATCCTTAAAAAGCTACCAGCCATCAGCGTGGTCCAAGAGTAACAACAGAGCAGTGAAAAAGGGGAGCAGAGCAGATGTTGGGGTTTCCTCCAGCAGAGCCTGGGGACAGTCTCTAAGGAGCTGCCCAGGGCAGCTGGTATCGCAGGGACACAGAGCTGCCCTTGCCCTCCTGCTAGCTGGGACCCATCCTTTTGCCTGACCTCCCTGCCCACCCACCCCATCCCTTGTGAACACTGTGGAGAGACCGTGTTGCCCACGTATCTATCACCAGCATCAGCATCTCTCTGCAACAGCTACGGAGGGCTCTCTCCATTTTCAGCATAGAAAAACTTTGGCACAATGAAGCATTTGGTCCAAGCGCATGTGCGTAGGAAACAAAACTCACTACGTTCTTCAACCATTGCTAATTTAGTTTTGGAAAACGTACTCAAAGAGAATTAAAAAAATTTAAATAGTACACTACTGGATGCACACCCATTCCCACAGGTGACCATCCACATAAATACTTTCAGGATCCAGCCAAGACCTTGTAGAATCATTTCAAAGCCCCCCCCCTGACCTCACTACATTTCACCAAATGGTGTCACAATTAAACGCTACATGGGGCCCAGCCCGAGAGTTTCATACGCTCTGGGCGTGCAGGGTCTCTCCGGAGCCTGGCAAGGCACATTTTTTCTGGCTTTCACTGCGTATTTCCATGTGGTTCCCAGAGCCCTCTTCCCCTCCAGCTCCTCTTCAGCAGGCTTTGCTGGGGGGATGCAGGGGAGCAGATTACACACCAGCCTCTCTGTCAGCTGGGCAGAGACATGGTCCAGTGAGGTTTTTGGGTAGCAGAAAGTGATTCAACTCGGAGAAGTTACAGCAGCAAACTCCACTTTAAAACAGCTCAGCACCACCTTGCACTGGCTGCAGCACCTTCCTGCCTAATTTCCAAGAAAAGGCTCATGAACAGGTTTGTCAAAAAACAGTCTTTTTTTGCAGTTCAGGAAAAAACGTGCACCATGTTCTGGTTTTATGGTCCTAGCGACTGTACACTAGAGCAGAGCCAGCCGCCAGCCTCTTCTGAGCAACAACCTATCAATCACACTGTTTCCCGCATCATTTGTTTCCGAGCAAACAGAAACACTAATAACCTTCCTCCTAATGCACTGAAACTGCACATCTTTAGTTTAGTATCGGACTACTTCTATTAGTCTTTACTAATATATAAGCCATCTTCATTTCAGAAAAGCCCATCCATATTCCTCAGTCTCGCAATAATTATTTTTCAAAAGAGTTGCAATGAAAGGTTTCCCTCCGCATACAGCTCCAGTTCCACATGAAAACACAAGCATCCAAATATTTTGGTTGCTGGAATTATATAATAATAGCCTAGCTTATTGCTTCGTTTTGTATCAAACTTAGTGAGGCTTCCAGGCATTTACACCACCAGCAGTCCTTCCCTTACTGTAAAATCTTTTTTATTGACAATTCAATCATGTCAGGTTTGGAACAGTAGACACACTGATTTGATCAGCTATCATTGGATTTACAATATATAAATGACAGCACCATATCTGGCCTGTGTTGCAAGCAGCTGCCTTTTATCGATTTATATTCTCCTAGCAAGGAAGAAAAATTGCAGCACAATGTAGTAGTATAGTCTCAGATCAATACCAATTTTTTTCTTAATGACACGAAGGCCAAGATAAGGACAGCATAAGTCAAAACCAGACAGATCAAATTTGCCCGATATCCCTTTCAATTACTGAGGTACATACGCAGGGCTATGTAACATTAAAGCTGAGGGGAATATTATCAAAACGCTTTAAAATTACAACAGGCTTACAAGGTTGCCTAACGTCCCCGCCGTCCCTGGGAACGGTGATGGAGAACCCGGGGCTGCCCGGCTCAGCCAGGCTGAGGTTCCCCGGTGAGCGTGTGAGCCCAGCTCCATTGCTGTGAGGCGAGGCACTCTGGTTTGGTTTTAACAAAGCCAGCAGCACTCGTGTTTTCTGGTATTTGCTCTGTGGCCCCAGTTTTGGCAGCGCCCAGGGCACCAGGGTGCTGGCGCGGGGTCCCTGCTGTGCTGCACACCGCTGAAGCATCACCAACACAATAAAAGGATGGAGGGAAAAAAAGCAGCAAATAGCATTTGAGTATTTCTCCTAGCTCTTCAGGTTTAACCCTTCTCTCATGGTCCAGCAGCAGCGATGACAGTGCACAGTGCCACCTCCCCACCCCTCGACAGATGACGCACTATCCCCAGGCATCATCCCAAGGTGACCAAGGAGGAGGGCGCGCAGGTCTGTACTTGTTTAGATCCTTCCCCTTACTCCATACCAACTCGCCTGACCCCACGGCACCCCCGGGGCTGTATGTTTAGCCTGGCAGCGAGACAAGCCCACCCGATGACGCGCTCCTCTTTCCAGCACACCGCACAGCCCAGGCTCAGGCACGCTTCCAGCCACTGTGTGAAACGCTACCATGGGCTTCGAGATTTGGGCTCTTCAAGATAATGTGTCTCACTTAAGGTCCAACCCATCAATAATAGAAAGCTCCTAATTATTCCAGTAGTGCTAACATTTCATAAATTCACTCGTGGCTTAATGAGAAGTTATGGGCGAGCCCTTTCTTCATTAACTCTTCTGCAAGACACAGGAAGAGAAACTTCCCAGCCTAAACCCTCCACGCTTAGGCAGCTTAAATTCCCATTCTTAATTGGCAGCTGGAAAGCAGGGCTGTCATGATTTATACCTCTTCTGTACTCCTAGTTTTGATAATTACAAGTTCTGCATGGCTCGTGATTAATCTGTTTGCACCGTATGCATTACCAACCCAAATGCATTTGGAAACAAAAATTCATGCGCTCGCTCAAGTACAGGCAACGTGACAGTGAAATGGGTGACGAAGTACAAATCAGCCTAAGGCTGCAGTCGAAACAACAGTGCCCGAGATCATCCTTGAAATCTAGTTCGGAAGATTTAAAAAAAAAAAAAAAAAAAAAAAAAAAAAAAGCAGTTTAAAGTTTTCTCCCTCCTCACTTCTTTTCTGGAGGCAGAAAAGGGCAGAAGCACTTAGATAATAATTAATTTATATGACCTTGATGCGTATGCATTCCTCATCTCTTTAAAATGCACTTAGAGCAGCTGGTGTAAAAGCACCATTTAACCAAGGTGTGTGCACATGCACACGGTTAACAAGATGACACATTTTTAAAAAGATAAGTGGCAAGGAAATCAAATGACTCTTACCAATTATTCCAGTAAAACTCCATGCCCCTCTCTCCTCCCTGGTGCAGCCTGCTGGGTGCTGTGAGCTCGCACACAGTGCTGGCGGCTGCAGGAGGACAGGACCAGCTTCTGGGCAGGGAGCCCCGAGGCCACCAGCTCTGGGGCACCCAGGTGACATGGAGGGATCCCCGAGAGGGACAGGGGACCACTCACCGCGCCAACAGCAGACGCAGCGGGGCTCCCTCAGAGGACCCCGTGGTCCCACATGGGAATATCCCCACCCAAGCACGTGCAGGACAGGGCAACCCCGGCACTTTGCTGCCCAGCACATCCTGATCCTTGTCCCGTTTCACACGCCATGGTGTCCCAACAGTAAGATTTCCAAAGATGAATGGGAAACAGGGACTGGCTTCAGCAGGCACTGACAGCCTTCCCCAAAACCCCCAGAAACACAGGGATCAACCACATCCCGAAGTCCTCCACCGTGACCCAGCCTCAGTGCTCACCATCAGCCCACCTAAAGTTTATGGACCCCCATTACCAACTTTTTTTTCAGAGAACCATTTTGCTATAACATATGCAGCATTTGGGCTAACGCTGGGAGTTTTTCCCCCTCCCCTTCATTTCAAGATCATTACGATCCACCCTATAAATCAGCGTGTCCTTTTAGCGCAATCACTCTGAAAAAAAAAATGCCACGCAGCAGTGAAACTTTTCATTTGATGATGGCCACGTTCCAAAAGCGACTGGAAAATGTTACTTCCACTCCAAAAAACAAACACCAGTTTTTAATTGCCTAAAAGGATGAGACAATTTCCAATTCTGTCGACAGATTACTTCTTTGGAATAAATATTTATTGATACCTACATCCCACCTACTTAGTCATTTACTTTTTAAAAAATATGCACATTTTAAAATGGGTTTACTTTTTCCTCCATCATAAAAAATGCAGACTACATTTCTCATTCATGAGGGTTTCATTTTTAATCTGCCATCTCAGACAGGTTTGGTCTGCATTTGTGGCGAGGACAGGCATGAGAAAAATAAAACTTTGCTTTTAGAAGAAAGATTGAAAAAAATTGAAATAAACTCTAAGTCTCCCCCACTGTGTTTGCCTCAGAGAATCCCACAAGTCCTTGTGGCAGCAGATGCAATTTGATGTTCATACCAGGTCCTTGAATCGCATTGTTCCCAGAGCACATTAACTTGACATTTAGAAATACTGTTTTTGAAAACCATTCGAACATTAAGAAGTTCCTGGCTATTTCTGGTCTGCAAGGCAGCAACAGAAACAAGAATGGTAATTAATTTCTACCCCACCCCCCCCACCCCCCCCCAGAAAAAGAAAATAAAGACAACCTCGAATTGATGCTTTCCCTGGAAAATGGCAAAATGTATCCAATGAATGCAGCAGCAAAGGTATATGGCAAGCACCGCAGCCACACCAACTCCATTTATCAGATGATGTGGAGCGTATGCTGGGAAAGATGGCTCTTTCCCTGGTTTTGGGGTACACCTGGCATGCAGAACATGCTGGCTTGGGCTCCCCTGCTTGCAAACTCGCTGCAGCTAGTTGTTAAAGCTCTGCCGAGAGGTGCAAGAACCGAGCAGGCACGCAGCAGCATGCAACACAGCGACACGAGGGGTTAGCCCAGCGTGCGCAGGAGCTCCAGCCACCATCTGCCTGGGCAAGGTGGGCACCTACGCCAGCCCAGGGCCATGCCAGGGTTTAGTGACGTGCTTGAGCCCACTGTTTTTTAACAGATTTGTCCAGCTTCTGGAGCTGCAGCCCCAAACAGAGAGAAAAGGAGTTAAGCCCCATTTACTACATGCAAGAGAGTGGTCAAGCTCCTGCTCTGCCAGCTGAGGGCAAAGCCATGCCGCCCACAGAAGGCTGAGGTGCACTCGTGTCCAGAGCAGCTAATACCCACCAGGCTGCACTGCAGAAAGGGTTGGTAGTTCATTAAAAGCTTTCACATGATTTCTGGATTCTTCCTTTCCTCCCCCAGGCACCCCCATGCCAAAGGATTACAGATTAAAAATTACAGCTAAAACATTATATTAACTAATAAACCAGCATTAAAACAACTAATAGTATTTTGCAAGAATCCTGGCTGCCTGATAATAATAAAAAAATCCCCTAGCATGGAAGGTTCCAAAACAATGCCACAAAGTGCAAGTTGGGACAGTTGCCTGGGGCAGAACCAGATCTCAGATACATCCATGACCTCTTCTCCGTTAAACTCAGAGCCCAATTCCTAACCTAGGCAGGCACCACACTGATCGCAGGGCACCTGCGGCTGCCAGCTTCAGTGCAGGAGAGGCCAGAAATCATCCCTCATGCAGGAAGATCTGCTTGACGCTTCCCAGCCGCATCTTTTTGCCCTCCACATCCTGCATCTCCCTTGCTGACAGTGGAAATGTCCACCTGACCCATGCCCAAGATCACCCCAGCTCGGAGCTGTTTCTGCACCTCTCCCAAAGGCTCAATTTGGAAGTGACACAAAGGACTCTTCCACAAGGAGTAAAAAGGCAGCACGTCTTTTATGTCCTGGCAAAAAGAGAAGGGAAAAAAAAAGGTCTGGTTCCTTTGTTGCCACAGGTCTGAGGCATCATTCACCCAGTTTGCTCTGACTGCATCATTGGCAGGACTTTCTGAACAGGATGGTGAACCTAACACTGCAGGATGGCAATTGCAGGTCTAATGCATTTAAAAATAAATGTTTTGCAGTCTGGCAGGAGCAGCATGAGTGATTTTTATCACCTACACGCCAAAGAAGGTCCAGGGCTAATAAGCTAAGAGAAACGCTGGAAACTTGCCTCTGCAGGAATCTCTTCCTTATCTCTCCACAAAAAGCTCAAGGATCAAACAGCAGTCCAGCAGCATCACACAAAGAGGTCTTCGGTACCCTTCTGGCTGCAAAGGGGACCTCCGAGCAGACACACCAGTACCTCCCTATCCTGCACTGAACTGCCATAGGGATGCGGCAGCTACCCCAGCTCAAGGGGCAGGGGCTGTCTCCAAGACCTCACTCTTGCAACCGGCAGGAGAATAAAAGAAATGAGACGCAACATCAGAGCAGTCCCCAGGCTGGTCGAGAGCACACAAGGAGCTGAACAGAGTGGAATGAAAGCAGCAAGCCAGCAATCATTAGCCAGTTATTGTTCTCACTGGGGCAATTTTTAATTTTTTTAAACAATTTCTGAACTCTATTGCTTGGAAGATACCCAAGGAGATACTGAACAAATTGAATTAATAACCCTGAATTAAGACTCCTGTAGTTCTTCCTGCCTGAAGGTCACAGAGACGTGTGCTCTGGAGCACATTTCCTCCCCCCGTGGTACCCACACTCTGTCCCCAGGCCTAGGACACCTTTAGGTTAGCAAAGGACTAGGGACAAGAACCACCAGGGTGGGTTGAGGTGCCTTCACAGAGAGGTGAGGAAGAGCCAGTGCATACGGCTGGGTACAGGGCAGAGGAGAGAAAGGGGAAAAAACCAGCAGCAGGAACTCTGTGCTTTTTGCTCATCCTCTGCCTCTTCAAGGAAAAGAAATAATCCCACAGCCACCTTCATCTGTGCTGCTGCACCGTGCTACTTACAGCACTGTTAACTGCAATAATTGCAACTGATAATAATTTCCTCTGCTTTGAGCAGGAGGGGTACCAGGCACTTTTATACAAGGGTTCTTTATTTCTGGCTTGTGGTCCCAACTGACAACTGAACACAAAAAGCCTAGCAAAGCGACGAGCACACACTCTGCTGAGTCCACCCAGCTGTGCCTGGGGAGAGGGGACTCGCCTCACTTTGCACCCCTTGCAGAATAAGGCATAAACAGCCTTTACTCCTGCCTGTACACACCCCTGCTCACAGTTTAATAGTGTAATCCTTAATTCAGGCACGCGCATGAAAAGTGAAACAGATACTACGTGCAGAAAAGTGGTATTTACTTATGGAGATAATTTTTGCAGCTGATGGACTAGAACTGTTCCCACTGTGTGCCCTAATGCTATACAACTGACAGAGCAGGCATTTTCCTGCTTTTCCTGTACTTCCTCTAAATCCCAAACAGATGGCTTTGCTGGACGGTTAGTCACCCAAATCTGCCACATCAGAAGCAACAGGAACTGTAATCCAGCCCAAAACCCCACCTCGTCCTTTGTAAGGCTTCTTTCAACAGATCCCCAGGATCCACCTCTGATACCAACAGGCAAGCAATGCAAGACAGAATAGCTGTCCCAGAAATCCACAGGGAATAGTTATTCAGAAAGAAAACATATGTTTTCTCCACTTAAAAAAAATAATAAAAATATGCACAGAACAGGAGCAGAGCTCATTCAGTCCAATAAACCCCATGTGCTGAGTTACATCAGTACCTGCAAGTAACCTGCTGATGGATCCTCTCCAAGGTATTGCCCACACTTCAGATTTGTTTTCCTATTAGGAAACAAAGGATTCAGGGGTAAAGCAGAAGTCTGGCTGCCAACATTGCCTCTGTGTTCTCCATTATCAGATTCAGACACATTTTTTCTTACTGAGCTTAATGACGAACAGACTAGCTGTGATTGCCAATACCCCATCAACTGCTCTTCGCCGTGTACAAACACCCAAAGCCGCCCTCCAAAGGAATATGCTAATATCTGTCATTCAGCTGAGAAGAAAGCAGATCCAAAATGTTATTAAGGATGAACAAGCCTGGCTCTTCGGAAGGGATCTGAAGCTGATGACTGACAAACAGCCGGCTACATAGATGCGTCGAACTTATCAATATGAAATGTGTAATTGCACACACATGATGCCACATATGGGGCATTCCAGCACAGCCAGCCATCTGCAAGAAGATAATATTCTAATTTCACTCAGAAAAGGGGGAAAAAAAAAAAAAAAAAGAAAAAAAAAAGCATTTCATCATTTCCCCTCTCTAATTTTGGTCTCTTACATCAATTTTACTAACAATTGCAAGAGAGACAACACGTGCTCTGGTTTGAAAAGCTTTCTGCCTTTTATGTTACTGAAGCTGTTGGTGGGTTGGTTTTTTGTCTTTTTTCAAAGGGGAGCTGTGATTTTGGATCAGCACAACCCCATAACCAGCAAGGAGCAGAGGACAGAAGCTGTGAAACAAAGAACAAGCAACACCTTTCGGACAACTATTCTAAGCTCAGTGGGGCAGGTTCTCCCTTCTCAATAGTTACTATTCAAGCAAACCCAATACAGACAATTCTGTGATGCAAAAAATACAGGGAGGAAGAGGAGGATGCTGTCTGATTTAGCCAGCATCTGGCTAGTGGTCCAGCTTGCAACAGCTGCCTTGTTCTGCGAATAGCTGCAGCCCAAATTACAAGCTACGTTCTGCTCTCTTACACCAGTCACGTGGACATCGGCATAAGTGGTACGTTGGGTATAAAACCAGGCGAAGTTTGATGCAAGTTTTCCAAGAATTATTCCACTTTAAAGTAACTTTCCCCACTTTCTACCCTGACCAACCTCAATGCTCCCGAGAGATCCAATTCCATTTCATACCCACTAGTCAAAAAAATTTCAAACAGACTTGAGCAAAAATGCTATAATTAAGCAGCTCTCTCAGGAAGCATGACTTCGCTAGCAGAAGCAGCAAAGCAAGTGCCTGCAGTCCATGTTAAAATTAGTAATGGCTATTCGAAGGAAAAAAATGCTGCCCAGGACTTCTGATTCCTTCCCCCACCTCCACCAGCCCCATGCTCCCCGGCAGGCTGTAGTGTTGGAATTTTCTTATTATTTTAGTTCTTTTGGGGTGATACCTCAGTTAAAGTGTAACCACAGCAAGCCCCTTCAGCACATGAAGTGCAAGCATTTGTCAAAGTGACAGCAGAAGCAGCGTAATCCCCTTCAGTCCGGATAAACCAAGTTATAAAGCCTGTGCTTCCCAGCTGCTGCCGGCTCTGGTGGGCAAGTGCCGAGCCAGAGCCCCCCACAGCCAGGCTGGAGCCAAGGGTGGGAGCAGGGGGCTGCGATGCTCCCAGGAGCTGATGAAAACACTTGAAGAGGCACACGGTGGTACACACCTGGCCATCCCTCCACTCTGCATCCCCCGTCACATCCCACCACACAAAGGAATTCGGCAACAGGCTCAACAAGCTACAATGGAGAGGCAGGGGAAAGCCTGGTATCTCCTCGGAGCAGAGCCCCCCCAGAACACCCTGAGCCCCCTCGCCAGCGGTACACATGGCAGATGCTCCCCAGGGCAGCAAAGGAGGCTGAAACCTCACCCGGCGGTGACAGAAGCAATGCAGATGCAGAGGGGGGGGGGGGAAAGCAGCTCAAAGGAGAGCTGGGCTTGGGACGTGGCTCCGCAGCGGAGGGTTTTATGATCATTCTGCAGCAAAGGGTTTATGGTCACCAAAGCCTGTGCTCACCCAAAGCAGTAAAAAAAAAAAAAAAAAAAAAAAAAAAGTCATTAGGCTACAAATTGAGACTATTTCATAAAAAACAAGGCAAACTCATTTGTCTCCTGACGTCTTAAGACACTAAGGCAAGACTGGGTTGGGTTTTCAAGCTTCTCCCTACAGTTACCCAGGCTAAGCTTCTTTTGGGGGGGGAAACCCACCAACTTCTTCCTTTGTTAACTGTACAAAACTGGGAGCAAGGACTTTCTCTTAAGAGCACACCAAGTGTTGTAAGAAAGCTACCACTGCTGTTAACCAATAAGCTCTCAAGTGTCCAAATGGCATTAAACGACCTTTTTAACAGCTAAATTCGCAACAGCACCTGACTTCATGAATGGTTCACTAATTTCAGGAGAAATGCTCAAGCTTCTGTGCTACTGCAGGCTGGAAAAAGCTTCAGCGCCTTTAGGAGGCCAACTGGGACCCGGTATGCAATCTGCATTTTAAGCCATGGGAATGACAAGCTTTGCTAAACCCTGACCTTGACAGCCGTTGTGCCTTCGTAGGGGATTTTATCTCAATGTCATTTAATATTCTGTAATTACCACAGCATTCTAGCTGCCATGTTTATTTGTAGCCTACAGTAGTTGAAGAACATAAATTTTAATTTTTTTTATTCCTTCAAAAAGGGTAAAGAACAACCACACCTCCGTCTACCCACAAACCAGGATAAGAGGAGGGGATGAGAATGCCAGCAACCAAAGCCTCAGACCACCAAAAATTATTAACAGACCACTGCATTATTAATGGAAATTCTTCCATACACTTGCCTACATCCCTTAAAAGTCTTGATTTTCATCACAGAAAATTATAATGAAAACTCACAATCTTGTGCAGCCAGCTCACTGGTGTGCCAAATTGCCACTGACCAACATAGTGCCTGGGTCTCTACGTGATGATGATCAACGTTATCTCCTCGTGCCTCCCTGCAATTCCCTGCAGCTGCCTCCTTCCCCTGTGCAAAAACAGATGGAAACCCCAAAGTGCCGACTGCAGCCACAATAGCAGGGCGAGGAGCCGCTCTAAACAGCAGCGGGCACGGCAGATTTTCGGGAGCTCGGAGCCACGCCTTTGGGCGGCCACCACTCCCTCCATCCGTCCGGCACCAAGCAATTGTTTCACATAATTAGGTTTCAGTGATATTTGTGGATGGACATTTTGGAAGTCACGTCCTGAAGCCCACCGAAAGGCCGGTGGCAGAGCCGCTTGGGCACGATGCTGTAGGATCGCACGCCGAGCTGGGTGCCAGCTTGCCGGTCCTTGCTATGGGCACCCGGGGTGTCACCCAAGGACAGATACGGGACACCTGCCTGAACAAGGAGATGGGTTGGATGTGCTTTACTTCCACCGTGTCACTGTCCTTCCCCCACAAGATACATACGTATTTTTAACATATTGCTTACGATACCACCGAATGAGACCAAGTTGCTGTTGGCTTCTTTGTCAGTTTTTCCCAGCAAAACGCAACTATGCGTGAAATAAAATTCATTGCACTCATTGCATGGATTCTGTGCCGTGCCAGGAGGCAACCACAAATCCAGGTTCCTCTCCTGGCTGTGATCAAAGCTTCTTGGGTGACAAGCCGGGACAGATCCACAGACCCACAGTCACTCCCCAACAGCCACCCTGCAGCTGTGAACAGAAGCGAGCTGCAAGGCGGTTCAGTGAGATCAAGACAAGCAGCGGTACTGGGAAGTTGGGTAGTTTCTAAGTTACCGTTATGCATACTGTGCCAAAAAGTGAGACAAATATGAACACTAATATATTTTGATCATGAATTAAACAGAAGAGGAGAAAAAAAGTGTGCTTTTCGGAAGGGAGTGCTACAGGAAAGTAAATAATGAGTCACGTAGCCAGAAACAGGCTTAGATCAAAAAGAGGTTTACAGACAAACTAGACAGTTCAGTGCAGATAAGCGTAGAGTAATGATGACTTTGATGAGTCTTTATCACACACGCCTCTGTGTCAACGACTGCAAGAAATAAACACAGGAGGAAGGCTCCACTGACACTTGTGTACATCATTAATGAAGAATGAGAAACTGAAAACACAAACATCCCAGTGCTGAGAACAAGCACAAGGCGGCTGCATTTGAGGAAACCCTGGGCAGTCCCAAGGTACAAAATGCACTCCACAAAGTGGACGGCGTTTGAAATGTTCATATGTCACTCCAAATATCAAACACTTTTGCAACAGAGTCGTGCATGTTCAAGGCACTGCTCACAGGAGGATGGTGTCAGAGGCAGAGATTCATCACATTTAATGATGTCAGGATGAAGCTTAATATTTCACAGTTATATGCAGTTGGACATTACTATACCCCATGAGCCCTATATGCCCTAAATCATTTTTGTCAACTCATGCATTTCGCACATGGTACCTGGTAATCATTTCAAGCTGGTTCCATTGGTTTAACTGGTGCCCCCTGTAAACTTACTGACCCAAATTAATTCAATAAATTGAACAGAAAAATTCACGCAGATGAATGGCACCAGTTAAATCAACAGCAAATCACTTCTTCATATAAACCCTGCAGCTCTGTGCACGGATCAGAATTCACAGAGAAGGCATCTGAAAAACAGCAAAACACCAAGGCAGAAAGACAGCAACACTAATAGAGACCATGATAGCAGAGAGGGAGCCAAATGCAAAAGGCGCACAGGGCACGAGGCCATACAGCAGGAGCAGCCAGCCCCAGAGCTCACGGTCTGCTGGGGCAGGACAGCGAGCAGCACAGCTGACGCGGAAACTGCAGCCCCTGCCCCGAGAAGGCAGCTGGACCAGATGAACTCCTTCTTTCCAGCTTAAATTATTCAGTGAACAGACTGGAGAGGTCATACATAGGCAAGAAGGCTCCTAAGGGGCAGAATTTTTTTTCCTGTTATACCTCTGTTTAATGCCAAGTGAGGATCAGAGGACTCTGTAACTCTGTACTCCTCCAGCAATTCAGCACACTGAATTTCTTGCACCATCTCCTACATTTCACATTGTATATTCACCGTATGAATATTTTATGGTCTCTCCCACCACTGAACCACAAAGCCCAGTTCAGGCTGGGCCAGTTTGAATCACAGTTATTAACTGTATGCACAAACATGGAAGAGAGATCCGCCGAGGCACAGCCCCTCCTGAGACCAAGCACAGCACCAGGCACAATTCTGCAGCATCCCACTGCTTCCCCACTTTGTTCATATTCTGCACTTGAAAACAACCCCCAAAAGACAACACACACAGGCGTCTGGACAGCAAATTTATGCCAAGTGACAATCAGGCGGTCTCAGTTCCACAGTTCCTTCAGAAACAGAACCAGGACCCAGCAAAGAAGCCACAGATTAAAACCCACAAGCTTTAGACATAACGAACCCAGAGGCATTTCTACAGACTGACCGCTATTTCCATATGAACCCAGGGACACAGGAAGCCTCAGAAAAAGGCTGCAAGGTTCCCACGTTCCCACGGGAGGGGACCCCAGAGCAGGGTGCACACACGCTGGGGATGCTGCAGGCGAAGGGCACGCAGCTCGCAGGCAGCACAGTGCACACAGCATCCCAGAGTCCCAGAGAGCAAACAGAGCTGGGTCTAAGGACAGCACGAAACCTGCGGGCCATTATCCTCGACAATAAAACTGCCATCCTTGGTTAACGGCATTTAAAGAAGGAAAGAAAGCAGCCTCGGCATAAAACAGGATTAGCCGATTTTTGCAAATCATCTTCTCCCTGGTCTTATTGCTTAATGAGTACCAGACACAAAAACTCCCAGAGAGGGTGCTTCTAGGAGACATTGCTGCTTACAGGAGGCTCTCACTCCACCGCTGGCACCGAGGAGCCAGGGAGCAGCACAGCACCCAGGCTGTCCTGGGGCAGTCCTGCTTAGCTCCCTCCTCTGCTGGCAGAGGGAATACTCTTAGGCCTTAATACTGCCTCACTGGGGAGGAAGGAGTTAAAAAAAACACTCAAATTCCTAGAAGACTAGAATTCAAGATCATGTTGGCGAATGGGAGAGATGATTCAGTTAGCTCAGTGAGGGCGCAGGGATACCCTCCACCAGGACAGCAGGAGCCACATGGACTGACACCCCAGGATGGGCAGAGGAGCAGCAGAAAAAGCAACCGAGGCTGCTCACGGGGCAAAAATACGCAGGTGCAAGCAGTGATGCTGAGTGTCGGATGTAAGACACAAAGCTGTGCTGCTCTGCATCATCAAAAGGTGAAATATAAACCAAATATCAAATCCACTCTGCTGTGCCAAATGTTAAGGAAGATGTAAGAGAACTACAAGAAATCCAGAAGAAAGCTACAAGAATAGGAGCTGGTTTCGGAAACAAACTGTAGGGTTCATACTGGATTTCGTTTGGCTAAAGTGAAGCTGGTTTGAAGTCTTCTGATGGTGTTCACCCCAGCCTTGGTACAACTTTCCATCAAGAGGCAGTTTTTTAAAAAGCTCAACACAGATGCCTCTGCCCCATATGAGCAACACATGCTTTTTCCTTCTCGAAACAACTCATCCCTAGCAGCTTTGTTTTTAATAGCCATTAGGAAGGAAAAAATAAAAATAAAGGAGACATTAACCCTTCTCAAGTCTCACTCCTTGAACCAAAAGCAACACGATGGGTCTCATAATGTAAGGGATAGGGAATCCAGAGGCTAGGAACTCCAGAACATCACTTCTGTGGCTACCCCACTAGCCAAACCAAACAAAACCAAAAAAAAAAGTATCTATTTGCAGACCAGTCTGTGAGCAAGTCATCCGTAAGCCAAGACCTACAAGAAATAATTCTGGTATTTAAGTTAAGACAAGACATGACACAAAAGCAAAAGACTGTTTAAGCAAAAAAGCTATTCCTGCAGCATCTCTTCCTTCTTCTCCTCCCTGGAAAAGCACAGCAAGTACCAGGGTGGAGCACACGTACTACCACCTCCTGGGAGCTGCCTGCACAATGCTTAACAGTTGCATTTGCTGACCGGGTCTACGGCGGCGTGTGCCTCCTGGGACTACGATGGTCATCTATCAGCCCAACTGCTGCCAGGCAGCCCCTGGGGACCACGTCATTCAGTGCACGGAAATCACTGGAGCATCCTGGCTGTGTTCCTGGGTATCACTCCTCTTGCAAAACAAGGCACAAAGTCAAGATGTAAAAATCTACCTCAATACAGCAGACACCTTGGGGTCTCAGAAATAACAGCTTGTTATTAGAAAGCTGTCATTTGAGCCGCAACAATGCAATGTTTGCACTGTTTTTATACACTGAAGGTTGCTTTCTGGGGATTTTTTTCCTTCTCATGGGGAGGGGGAGGAATCTTGGAGAATTCTGTATTCCATACAGTTTCTCCAAACACAAATGGCTCATCCACACTGCCGAGTGATCTGAGCCAAAGAACCAGTCCTGGTCCTTGTGCTAAATGGTGCAGGCTGGTTTGCACACAGATCCCAGACCAAGTGCCCCCTCCGCTCCCTGCCTCCAGGAACACTCTGACCCACTCCACTCCAAGGGCAGGGAACAAGTGAAGATACGGGGTGTGAACCGGGGTACCACCAGCCTCATGCAAAAGCGATATAGGGTGGAGTTAAAAAACCAAAAGTAATCAAACCAACGGTATAAGAGCATCCACTGCTGCGTTTCACAGGATGGGAACCCACAGAAATCCACTAGCAAGTAAGATGAGCACCAAAGGGAGCATCCAACAGTCAGCTACAGTGTCAACCCTCACATTTAGAAATATTACGCCGCTTATTACATTGCAACACACACACCCCCACCCATAGCCACAAGGAGGAGGCCAGGCAGGCTCTGCCTCATTGGTTTTATGGTCTTTCTGATGGAAAATGCCGTCACACAAAAGTCTGGGGGTGGTTTTGAGTGCAATGCCAAAGTTGTAGTTGTAGTTGTCTAAAGTAATTGTTACTTGTCATACAAATTTTATCTAAACAGCAGCAGACTAGCATTTAGCAGAGACATACACCCCTGGAGGTACACAAACACGCAAGTACGTGGTTTAGTAAAGTGGTAACTGGTATCTGAGCTACTGCGTACTCTCACAAGCATTAACATCTTGGTTACAACTCGTTTGTCTTTCTTACTGCCCAGCTAGACTGGACAAACAAAAAAAATGACCTCATGTTATGCTAATTTAATCAGTATTTCATGCAAGGCAGATACAAGTTTAGATGGTCTGTCCATATGCAAATTTGAAATATAAAGCAAAGTTCCCTTTAGCACACAGCCTCGCATTAGCAAGTCATTTCATAGGAAGGGAATTTTCAGTAAATTGCACATTTAATTTCCATGTTATGGGAAGTGGCTTCCCTTAGTTCTTCCAGCAGTCACCTCCTGCTATTAATGACCACAAGCAATGCAGTGACCCTTGTAACGTCTGATTTCACAGCAAATATTTTAATTTCTGAAGGTGAAATGTGAGGCTTACTCTCCTATAACACTTATCTTTATGGTGCTCTTAATTCTTTAGGATTTATGGTCTTCACTAAAAGCACACAGAACATAATTGAAATAGATTTTTCCAAGATACATCTGGACTATTTTAACCTACCTTTCCTTGTTAGCCATTTATATTATCTTGTTCTAACATAGGAAAAAAGTATTTTCACACTAAGCACTTCACCAGCAGCTTTTTAAACTTAAAAAAAAATATTAATGGCTGTTAACAAAAAAACCCACACATTGGTTCTGGCAGCAAAGATTTTCAGAAATCAGGACTTGCGGGAGAGCTTTACAGCCCCAACATTCTCCCATTTCATCCAAATGGATCGGTCTCTCAAAGGCATTAACACTTCCTTGAAATTATGTCTTTTTAAGCAAAATGTGCAATTTCAGAGGTCCTAGAAAGGTATGAACATGACATTGTAATGAGAGTCTCCAGCACATGGAGAACAACCATGGTCCAAGTTGAGAGAACAGGAAAACAGCATTTTCCAAAAAATCTTTCCTGCTCACAGGAGCCCCACTGTGCTCTGGGAGAGCCTGCCACATCTCCAGGTTTGAGAGCCAAAGTGGACAAGTGCCCAGCAGAAATGATGGAGGCAAAGTGAAGCTTGCTGTGAGGTAGAGAAGAGGACCCGAAAGCCCCTCCAGACCCCATCACCCTGCTACGCTGCATCTGTTAGCCAGGGAGACACAGCACCGAGGCTGGCTTTGCAGCCCACTAAACTCCTCTCACTGTTTTTCATTGTTGGTTTATGTGGGTTTTTTTCCTCCAGGAAAAAAAAAAAAAATAATATTGAGACAAAAAGAACAGTTTGAAGAATGAATGTTTTTTCCAGTGTTATCACTGCAGCAATAGGCACATATGGGAACTCAACGAGAGCTCAGTTCTGATTTATGTTTGATATTTAATTTAATTGAATTTTGCAAGAAAACTGTTTTCATTATTGAGAAACGGACCTCCCATCATGCAAAAGGGGGGGAGGGGGGGGAAAAATCAAATACTTAAACTCTGCCTCGTTTAGCAGTGACACTTTTGGAATGAACAATAGCTTCATACATAAATTTGCTTGTTTGGCTGCCACAGATATGAATTGTCAGGGCATTTTAGAACAAAAGAAATGACACGTCAAAGCAAATCTATAGTTTAGCTAATCAAAATGACACGTTTTAAATATTCAGGTTGTTTTACACCAAAAAGCCGCATTTATCAGAAAGCATATAAATTGACAGGAAATCTAAGATCTAAGTGGAATGCAGACAAAAATAAGGATTTTCAAGTACTGACAAGAAATTTATTCCCCTGCGCACCTCAACCACCACCGCTACCCCTCCCCCCCCAAAAAAAACACCAACACATCAAAAAACATATCCTCTGCTACTTTTAAGCAATGAAAATATTAAAGCCACCTAAAGCATTTTAGCTCACAAAGCTGGCTCAGCGCTTGGCATCACTCAGAACGACAGAGCTGGTCACACCACTTTGTAAGCAGCCCTTGGTAGACTGACCAAGCTTCTTCCCATCTTTCCACTAAGTTTTATCCAGGAACTGGTTCTCAGCTTCCAGAGCTCACAGCAGTATTGCTAACAGGGAATGGAAATGTTAGATACATCTGCAAAGCTTTAACTTAGTTTCTGCAGACAGTCTGGGGAGGAGGAGTGCAAGGGAATGCATTTGGTGTCTGTAACAGATATATATACTCTTTACCCGTAAGCAGGTAATGGCATACAGATACCTTCAAGGATACTGCATAAGATTACTTGGATACAAAAAAAAAAATGAATAAAAGCATCAGACTCCAAATGCTCATTTTGCGAGTCCCCTGCAGGACTCCCGCTGCTTGCAGCCAGCCGCCTTGCACCCCCTTAGCACAGATTTCATCCAGCCCTGCTTCCCCCCCAGGACCTCTCTGCTCCCGCCAGCCTGCACTGAACTTACAGTAAAACTTGTCAGAGCAAAAACCTTATTATGCAGGCAAGACAGCTCACTGTGCTTAGCTGCTCACAACACAATGCCTGGTTGTGGAAGCTTAACATTATCTCCTAAAAGTTAAGCCCCGTTCATTTATCATCTATTACCAGAATAGCTTCTAGGTTGCAAAGAAAACACTCCAAGGCAGGCTTTTACAGCAGTCTGCCTCCCTCCCGCTTCTCCGTGCCTGCGGGGGGGGTTAAGTCCATCGCCAGTTTTGTCTTTGCAAGACAAACATGTTTCAGAGCGTGGACAATCCCACTAAGCCCACCGAAGGTGTCTGTCCTGTTGTGAATCTCACCACTGCCTCTGTCCTGCAGCCTACAAACCTGCAGATAAGCTGACTGGAAAAACATCGGCTCTCTTCTAGTCTGCCACAGCATGGAAAGCTGCTACATCCTAGAGGCACAAAGAAAAAGCCACAAAAGGTCATATGGAGACTTTTGAAGAATTTGAGGAGCTGCACTTCACAGTCCATGAACAAGCTGGGGACCTAACAGATTAACCAGAGTTCAAGAAAGCACAGCTGGGGCCCATCTCCACCGAGAAAGGAGCAGCATTAACTAGCTGTAGTATCCTTTGCTGTAAGGAAAGCATATCATGCTCTCAGATATTTCAGTTACCACAATGTTCTTCTGCATCTGCCACTTTTAGCCCATCTTTCAGCAGGTCCCAAAATCACCCCGCTACCAGGCTCCCGACTGACACTCTATCCCACATGGAAAAAAAGTACGAAAATCATTCGGTTTACCAAAGTCCCTGTGTATAAGACTGCTTTTTGCATACCCACCCAGGATTGCTGCTCCATGCAGGTAGAGCACAGATTCTGGCATGAGGGGGTTTGCACAGACTGCAGTTCCCAGCCCAGGGACCGGTGGATGTGCAGGAAAAGCTGCACGATGAAGCTTCAGAGGAGACAGCAACTGCCTACAGAAGACACTGTCAGACCAAACGATCAGGGCATTTTCTATAGGAGACTTGTACTTTAGGGTCACTGCGTACTCCATTCAGCAACAATGACTTACGGTAGTCTGAACTCAGACAGCAAAGCGACTTCATCACCAGAAATATCTTGCTGAATTTGCAAAAAAGCGCACATGCTGCAGGATCAACGTGCCCGTCACCAAGCTCTAACAGCAGCACTGCAAACTGCTGCTGATTTTCTGAGGCTGAAATCCTGTTGCATTTCTAGTAAGTGGACAGATTGGCAAACATTTAAGCTCAAGACTTACCACCACCACCTAAAAACCCCATAGATATTGCTACATTCAGTGCTGCTAGGCTATGATGTCAATTGGATTTGAAAGTAAACGGTACTAGCAGCTCTGTGTGCCAGTGTCTTATTTCCACGATTCCCCAAGAAGCCGTCCTTTAGCAATCTGACAAACCCAGGCATTCCAAATGACTAAACACTTTTTGATGCCTTCAAGTGACAGTTAAAAAGCAGCATCTAACACTTGGGGGATTACTTTGCAAGAAAACCTATTCATAAGATCCTTTAACTGCAGCTATGAAGCACAGAGCCTTTTAAATGTTTCTTCTTGCCAGTTTGAATAACCAACATTTCTAGGAGAAATCCATCCCTACAGCCTCTCCAGTGAGTGCTTTTGCTTTCCGTACTTTGAAGAAAGGCAGAGGACTGAGAAAACCTCTGTCCTCTGCATGCCCAGAGCTCTCCTGCCCTAAACCAACACTGACTGGTTTTCCAGCATCCAAACCAAGGCACCTCCGCCTGCAGCATCTCCCACGCAAACACAGCGGTGAGGACTGACCCAGTGGTGACACAAAACAGTACTTCAGTCAGAATGCACAATATAGGTTTCAAACACCTGCCACGTATATACTGCAGCAGTCTATTATTTGCACGGACACACGGTAAGGAGGGCACCATCGCCACATACAGTTCACTGGGGTTCCTGATCGCCTGCTAGAAATGACTAAAAGTTGTCTATTACTGGGAAATGCACCTATTATTTTTTTAATTTTGAACCTGTCTGCCACAGAAGTGGTTAAGGAACAAAGACACGATTGTAAGTCACTGTATAGCTACGATACAGCCACACTTCCTATATCGCACCGCGTTTGGATGAAAGATTGCCGCCTCCTAAAACAGCAAAGCAATGCTACATTTGGAAACGTTATTAGACTATTTAATTCTTTATTAATAGAGCCACTGAGATTTATAGTCTACGGGAAAGGGTTGTTCAATCAACAAGGAGCAACCGAAGTGAAAAAGCATTAATGTTACAACCGAGGCAATTATTGTAATAGGATCACAATTCCTATGCATCTTTAATTTTTGCCAACACACCGGATTCTCGAATACATGGATCCCTGTTTCATTAAGTTAATATTATTTGCAATAATAATACGAGGTGGGTGAAACAGAATCCAGTCTCTGAACACTTAAGGGTTTTTCCCCCCCAGGGGATATCAGTATACAAAATGGGGTTTCCAGCAAAGTGCTTGTAACCTCAGAAGCCAGCGCACCTATTAAACACTTAGCAGGGCTCCAGCAGAAAGGCAACACCAGAGACAACAGTCTCAAGCAAGATAAAAATCTCAGTCCCCTCTCTCAGGAGTAGAATGCTGGTTTAGTTCAATTTAACATCTTATCTACACGGAAATCCAAACAGGCAAGAAAATGTCGTTGCCCTCTGAGGAGCAGAGCAGCTATGCTCCGATCCCACGCGGCTCCAGCAATGCAGTCTTGGGCAGGTGACTGGTTTGTCACATGGAAACCAACTCCCTGTAGCCATTTCTCCTGCCACACGTCTCTGGTCCAAGGGTGGTGCTTTCCTTTGGCAAATGCAGACCCAAAGGGACGGGAATGCCTTGATCCAAGAAACCAATCTGAACTTCAGCAAAATTGTGAGGTTGGTTTGCGGTTTGGTTTTTTTCTTCTTCTTTTTGGGGGAAGGGGAAGAGGGGAGCAAGCACCAAGAAAACAAGTTGCTCTAAAGCACACACACACACAAAAAGAAAAAAGATGAAGGAGATTTTTATTAACAGAAAAAAGTCCGCTGCACTGTAGTAATTACTTTACTGAACGATCAGATCCTATCAGGACACTGGTTATCTCCATTCATCTCCCAATCAAAGTTTATCTGAGGACTATGGAAGAGCTGGTCTCAGACCCTAGTCGTACCACACCACAGGGTTTTTGACAAACTTTAAAACTTATACAGCTCTTCACTTAATACTTCAGCAGACTGCACAAGGGACTCAATCTGGTCAGGAAAAGACAGGCACCAGTTGCAGCAGAGAGAGGAACGTCTGTGCTGTGTGCAGTCAGCATGATACTGCAAGCCACACGGTAAGTCGGAATTTTAGAGCAACATAAAAGAGAAGGGAAAAGTGACTCCACCTCAGGATCAGCGCTGAGCTCTGGATGGAAATAGTCACAGAGGGGAGGGGGAAAAAAATATCTTAAAGCACAATTCGCTCCTTATGCTTAGGACCTTAGAGTGAACCTATCAGTTTTCTCACATCAGGGAAGCAGCAACTTTGCTGACCCCCCTGCATGCCAGCAGACCCCTGCTGCACCCACCCCCCCCACCAAACACAGTCCTGCCCCATGCCTCCTCAGGCCCCCTTCTCTGGTTTTTGCCATATGCAAACCTCTAACATGCTGCTCTTGTCCAAAGCCACACGATCCCCTTAAAACTCGCACCAATATCCTGGCACCTGCTTTGGCCCTCAAAGGAAACAACAGTCAGTGGGACAACACGCCTGTGCAACCCTCCGACTGCGGAGGTATCGCATCATTCATTCACACCCGCTTCCAGAGGGTATCATGCAATAAAGCATGGAGAAGGGAAAACGAGAAGTGTGCACAAACCTCAGCCCTCCCCATGGAAACGCTCCGCTGGATGCCCTGCGGGAAACCCCAGCTCTGCTCACGAACCAGGTACCCAGGCGAGGGCAGCTCTGCAGGCCTCCTCCATCACGTTAGCTCGAAGACGACAGCTTGGGTTTATGAAAAATGGAGGCTGTGACATTTGTTTTTTTTGCTGAAACAGATGTTTTTAGCTAACAGGCATTTTCCTGTCCAGTTCTCAAATTGATTTTTTCTTGGCTTCTCTACACAGTGCCACTGTAGCTGTGTTATATACACTGAAAATATTTACAAAGGCATCAAAATTAACTCCAGGTAGGACTTTGGCAAGCCAGGAAAGGAGACCAACAGAAAGCAATTCTACGTGTGGAGAAAAAGCTGTCTCCTTTCTCTGCAATCAGAAAAACAGAGCAACTGGAGGCCCAGATCTGAAGTCAAATAAGATGAATGGCAACTACAGCAAGGGCCATAAAAACAGCAATAAAAAGTAAGTTGCCATAAGGGAAATACGCAGCTCAACACCTCTCCAGCAAGGTAAGCATAATAAACTCACTCCTAACACGGACATCCGTTTATTCTCTCAGGTGCAACCTAAATACAAAACCAGGGAGAGATGTAGGAGAAGCAGCAAATTAAATTCCGTCTGCTATGTAAATAATCTGGCTTGTTGATGGAATTAGTTGCACGATTTAGATCAACATAATCTGACCTTAAACAATGAAATTAACAGCCAAAAGCCAGTACTCCCCCTTCCCTGAGGGCTGTAGCAGTTTCTTCCCAAACCCCTTTCTCAGACCCTCAGAGAAGGGATTTCTCCTACGCCGGTCTTGGCACCTGTCAGAGACCCATATTTTATTTTACTTTGCACCAATGCAAAGAGGTTCTAAATATTACGGAATTAAAATGAACACAAAACATGAAAGTGCTTACAAGGCATTTCCACGTTCTCATCTGGCAAGTGAGTAGCTGATTTACAAGCCAGCTGTCAATAGAGAACAATTGCTTAACTCATTTTACAGGAAAGCAAAAAAGTAGTAAAAAAAAAAAAAAAGACAACTTGCAAGTGCAGAATACTGTGCAAAATTGCTTTTTTCAACATGGCAATCGGAGGCGTGTTCATCACCAACCTGTCAAGGAAAGATGCCTGTTTAACTTTCAGATGAGCACCCAAGAGCTGGGAGCTGCTAAGCAAATAGCCAGAAACCTCCCCAAAGATCCCACCACTGCGAAGCAGCAACCAGCATGTCCCTACAGCTGACGACTGGCCCTTCCTCTTAGCATCTGCAACCGCGCACTTACTTGTGTCAACACAAAGCAGGATCCTGCAGGCTCCACGCACCCTAAACATCAAAGGAAAACATTAACTGCAAGGATTATCTTATCTAGGCCAGCAAAATTACAACTCTCAAAGGAAGACTCTGGCTTGAAAGTGTGAAATGTTAATGCCTGCAGAGTATAAATGGCAAATGCTTTGCTCCATTTGGATGTAACCCTTACTAAAACAGAAAGGGAATACCAAAAAGCTGTCCCACTCACCCAGGGACACCTCTGCAGTTTTCCTGAAAGAAGAAACCAAAATGAAAGCAGAAGAAAGCATCAATTTCTGATTTTACAGCTACCAATCGCATCTGCCCAAGGCTCTACTTATAACGCAACAGCTGACGGTATTTCTCTTTCCTTAAAGAAAGCATCCATGCTTTAAGGAACTGCACGCAAAAATACTGTATCAAGAAGGGCAAGTCTAGCCTTGTGAGAGATGAGAAACTGCCTTTCAAGTCAGCATTTTCAAGTTTGAAGAATCTGGCACTTTTCTGTACAAGGAAACCTCAAAACTGCCTCCTTACTCACTGCACCATGCTATTCACCACTCGTCCTGGCCACGAGACAACCATCGCTGTGCAAGTCTGGGTAGTGCCCAGGGCAGGTACAAATACACATACAACGTCCTGATGCAGCGAAACACCACCAGCAGCAGATGGATGACCAAGGTCTACCACATTGCTCCGGAAAACAAACCCCTCCCAGTCACAGCTACACCTCATTCCCCTGCCACATCCAGCAGAGGTACCTGCATGGTGTCTTCCCCTCCCTGCTGGCCCAAGGGGACACATCAGACCAACCCTGTCCTCGTCTCTGACCCAGCACCAGCCCCACAGCTGCTCTCGCCTGGTGCTGAGGCTCCCCCGCAGCCCGTGTTGGAGACCCCAGTCCCCCGTGCAGCACTTTGTGCTTGCTTTCTGCACTGCTGCCAGGCAGAGGTTTTTGGCAAGCCCCTCAGCTCAGCCCTACACCTCCACCGCTTGTTCTTCCCCCCAAAATGCAGCTGGCCATGTGCTGCTCTCAAGTGAAACCCTCTTTTAAGCATCTCGGACCAGCCCTCATGTGGCTGGATGCTCTCTATCTCTGGGCTGCATGAGGCAGCTGGAAAATCCATGATTTTCACATCTTTGGCCAGCCCCTCTCCGTTACACATAGCAAGTTTTGCAGCCCCACATACAAGCAACACCAAGGAGTTTAGATGCGCTGACCTCCCCAAGTTTCCAGCCCCTGCTAGTGCCAACCAGCTCTTGTTTACTGAGCTGGTCCCTTAATCTGATTGAATTCTCCATCGACACTGCACTTCTGCTACGCTGCCTTGCTTGTTAAATTGCTATTAAGTGATTAAAACAAGACTCTCGCCTACTCCCCAGGCACCACGTCAAAGATGCGTTAAACTGCTTTTTAAAATTTTAATTATTTAGCTATTGCAATCCTATTACACAACTCTTTTTGTAATCGTTCATTAACCTTTGGTTTTAAATAATTAGCAGGCCCCTGCAACAGCAGTAACATTGTGTTCAATTTTGTGAAGTTTGTTAAATAACACAAAGGAGGTCGCGGTGCTGCTCCACAGCCACGTACAGCCGCCGAAGGGACGGGTTGGTACAAGACACCTTGCTATTGACGTTACACAGAAGGACTACACAGCCAGCAGAAGAGCAGTTGACGTGACTGCAGAAAGACACTTCCAACCGGCTGCCAAAGGGCCGTCACAGCACAAGTCAGAAGCCAGGACAGGACCCCTCAGTGCTTGCAGGGCCACATGAGTCCCCAGCTGCGTGCTGCGTACAGCTGTGGACCACATCCTTAGCTGGAAAAGTCAGGGCACATCCTACAAAACCAGTGTCGCGGCAGCCCTGTACACCTGCATCTCCCAGACAGCAAACACTTCAGCTATAGAAAACACTAGGAACAGACCTTTTGCTATGAAAACGCTCAAGCAGGAACAAAACAGGTTCCTCATAATGGGATGAGAGCTGCCTCCAAAAGCAGCCCGGTTAGGAGCAGGGCAAGTGGTGCACAAATAAACATACACTTCCATTTTTTTGCAGCTGCAGTGACTACATCTCAATCAAGCTAGTCCAAACCTCCTTCATGCAGAGGACCTTTCAGCAGAACTGTTGTCATCAAAGCTGCTAGAAGTGTTCAGTTGCACCTATACATGCCATTAACATGCACGGTGCTGGCCACTATTACAGTCCCTATTACTATACCCTACAATAGCCAATGAACAGCTGTCATCTCCCCCTCCAAGCAAGCTAAGAGAGACCGTGATTAATATTAAAGAGAGTAGAGAAAGCAAAACCTGCACTGACTCATGAGGAAGCAAGCACTGAAAAAAAGAAGTCAGATGGCTGGAAACAGATGTCATCCCCAACTATTCCCCTCCACCTCTTCAGCCGGGCAACAGGGACCTCACAAATACACATGCTGTAAGGTCCTGGGCAGGAAACCATTCTTGCACGGCATCCTCCGCATGCTTTTAGACTACAGAACAACAAAACAAAATAAGATGATGGGCGCTTTCATACTGTGTTGCATTACAGTAAAGGAGAATTCAGCCCAATAGAACAGCCACCCCTATGCTACAGGGGTTTAAAAGCTTATTAAAACCCTGACATAATACTCCTTAAGACAGTACCATAATGCATAAAAGAATATGATTATGCAGTAAGGACAAGGCAACTGCATTTTGAAGGAGCAACTATGACTTCGCCTAAAATGTCATTACCACTAGGAAAATCAACAAACCAAGGAAACTTCATTTTATGCCATTAAGCATTTCAAAGTATCTGAGTGACATCACTGTACTAAATAACAGACTACTCACATTCCCACATAATTTGTTTAATAGGCAGCTGAAAACATCAGAAAGACAAAAGGGAGGTTTTATATTCTGATCATTTATATTTTATCTCTTAACAATCAAAAGCATCATAAGCAGCAAAGGAACTGTTGTCAGATATAATTTTGATGACATGCATCCCTTTAAGTGTATCCAGTGTTCCTCATATCATTAGCAGCAGGGGAAAAAAATAACAGAATACTAATAGTCAAGCAAACTGAGTACAATAACTATTCCTTTTTTCCCATTCATGTTATCAGCCCATATTCTAGCTCCATTTCTTCTGGAAGACCGTTTGAAGAAACAAAATAGAAATTTGAATACACTGGCTCACTGCTTAATTTTATCCCATGCTCAACTACACCTGAAGGGCTACCAGAAACATGGGCAAAGCTACTTATTTCTATGCCTCCGTGTCCTCCCTTCCCAACTTTTTTTGCTGTGATTCTGAAACCACAGCTCTTCACATGCTCATCCTTACACCCATTTCTTTGTACCCCCTTTTTGACCGTACCCCACTGCTGTCACATGTTGTACACTTGGATTTCAAGCCCCAGAGAGAAGCAAGATCAGAGATAACAGCATCACTGCCCCTTATAGGGGCTGGGCACTAACAGTTGTGTGCATATTAAGCCGACGATGGATCATTGTCATTCAGGGGGACAAGCTGCCCCTAACCTTAGATTTCAGCAGGAACGTACATCATCATTTCCTTACTCCTAAACTGAGGCTCCCTGATGACCCACTCCTTTCAAAGGACAAAAGGAGAACCAATGCTGGAAAGGCTGAAAAGATCAACAGGACAGCCCTTTGGTGCTCTGCCTCCCCTTGCGCTTTTTACTAGACCCCTTAACTCTTCAGTTTTCCCCACGCTCCACAGAGTGGCATGCAAGGTGGTGGTACGAGGTGTATCTCCGCCTCGAGAGGAGCAGAGGAACAGAAAACACTACTGAAGAGCAGGGAAAGTCATAGTCCATTAACTGTAATTAGAGGAAAGACTAATTTATGAAGTAGATAAACTTGGATGTGTAAGTTAGCTCTATACAGTAAGTGCACAGAAGGTAATGCCTTCTGAAGAGTTTACATTGTTCCCTGATAATCAACGCTTAATTAGATCTCTTTACCTTAATGCAGATTTTCTCTCTCTAATGTTACTGCTGTCCTTTCACCATCTCACCCTTTCCCCCTGACGTTAGTGGCTTTGTCCTCCGACAAAAGCCCACTGCAAAGGGGGAAGTGCCAGCATCATAAATTTTTCAGTAAAAGCCAAGATGTTGTTTTCTCTGAAACGTTTTACACTTCAGAAAAATGTCAGAAATGTCAGAGTCCATAAGCAGAAACAAAATCAGAGATCTGCTTCCCTATTAATACTGCATGACCTCCTCAACCATCTCGCTCCGGGAGAGGGAGACAGGATGCTCTACGGGGAGCAGGAGAGCCAGCAACCATGGCCGAGGAGGGGAGGGGGGCTAGAGAGCTAAACAAAGTATTAGCCACTGGCAGGTCTGAAAAGCAAACCAGTTTAAAATACAGGGAGCATGGAACCAAGTGCCTCTGCCTTGGGAGCAGGCTGAAAAGCTGGATGCTCTTCTGGAGAAGGGGCGTGCAAAGCCCGGAGGAGAGCAGGGGCAAGACTTGACCCTCAGCCTCCAATCAGTCTTAAATTCCTTCTCCAACACGTCTGCATGCAGAGGTGGCAACCCAAAATTATAATTGCCTATAGGGAGGATGGAAGAAAAGTGCTGTTAATTCCACGTGTCTCTCAGAGGGACACCTTAATCTTTCCTTCAGTGCATCACCCAAGATAAGGCAGGGGGTCATCTTCAGAAATAACATGGGGGAGTTCTGTTTTCTGTCCCCTTTCACCCTCAAGCTTAGCTGCTGCTGTTCTACTGCGACCTCAGCTCCAATACATGCACAAACGCTCCTCCTGGAGCCTTCGAATATATCACCGTGATTTATGTGCACTTTCAGACCTCTACAAAAACACAAAAGGAGATATATCTTTGCTTGCCCAGGAAAGCCTTGGCAGAAAGGCTCGGCCACAACAGGCATTGACCAGGGAAGGCACCATCCCCACTTCCACAAGTTTTACAGCCCTAAAGATCTAAGGGCTCAGGTCACCACCTGACTTCATCATTCTGTGTAGCCAACAGCTGGGTTTAGTACCAAAACCTGGTATTAACTGGGCAGATTAGCTCCAACTCAGAGTAACTCAGAAGCATAGTTTTGGTACAACATAAAAGCTTTGCTCCAGCCTGCTGGCAGCCTTTCCACTTTGTAGTGCCCCGTGAACCACGATTAGCAACGTCACTCGCAGAACTGAGCGGCGCTTTGTCCACAAAAGGGTGACATCAGGCTCAACTTGGGCTACTGCAGCAACTTCTCTGCAGGTCCTGTCACCTACAACATGCTCGACTCTTGCTACAGATAAAATTGAATCTTTTTTTTTTTCTTTTTTTATTTCTCTTGCTCCATTTCTCCTCCTCCCCTCTGAGCACATGAAGGAACTTCAAACATTTTCTGCCACATTCATAGTGTTTGGAGTCAAGTCCTTGTACAGGTGATCATTTCTCAGCCCATAAACTTAAGTTCTCTTATCGAATTAGTCCCCAAAGTGTTTAAAAAATGGTATTGAAATGCCTTCCATGCAAGAATACCCCCACACACTTTAACTTGTTCGCACGACTCCTGCAGCACTGCAAACATGAATGAAAAAGGCACAGCCACGTACAGGATCAGAACAAAAGGTTTCATTACGAATGCATCAACGGATCGGTAATAAACTTACGAAAGATTTGCTTACGAACAAGGTTTGTTATGTTCTTCTACTACACAGGCGTATTACAGGAATGAACAGCTACACGGACACCTGAGGAGGTCTGCACGGTCACACAGGTATTACTCATGCAGATGTAGCTGTTAGGAGGTGACACGTTCCTGACATCGTATATTCAGAGGATAAAAAGCCCTCGCACATTCTGCAAGCAAACTCACTCTAACTACAGCTTTTGAGTCCCTTCCAGATCTCCGAATGAACGATCACACTTCAGAACAGCAGAATAGCTTTCTGCAACCGACATTTAGATTAAATATTATAACTGATTATAGGCAGAGCTGGTAGCCCTGCATATTACAGTTGCCTAATGCTTCTGATCTTTAGACCCTATTCCTACTTACCTATAATTTTGCCAAGCTCTAACCATCTGGACTGCAACTTCGCATGCCTTTTGTCTGCCTCAGGCAAATTTTAATTTCAGCCAAAATGGTTCGACTGCTTCTGAGAACGAGGCAAAGGAGAAAGATTTATTTATTATTTTTTTTTGCCTACAGTAAAAATTCCTGCTGACCTTTTCTTTTAATTAGCTAAAGCATTTCCCAGACTCTGAAACAGAACTCAACTTTTGACAGACTTTGTGAAAGTCTGTATAAACATGACGTTTTTTGTTGCAGTTTGGGGGTACGGTTGAGTTTGAGGGTTTTTTGCCCTATCTGCATGAATGCACCCAGATTCAGCTCGCTTGTGCTTTGAGGGGAGGGGGAGAGAATAAGAGCTGAAAATTTTCAGTTTTGTTTTCAACCTTGAAACCTCATGCTTTTTAAATGAGATCCCAGGTTTGGGTGCATTATTGCTACTAGGCATTAACTTAAAAGCAAAGTTGAAGTACTTGGAAGTCGGACACTGCTGCTCCAGCTCCTTGCCTTGCCAGCTCCAGAAGCCAAAAGGTGTGGAGTGTACAAAGCCAGCGTTAACCAGAGGCTGTATCCAAACCCAAGACCTACAGCTTTAATATATATTGCTACACTGCAGTGAACATGATCAAAAAAGGGTCTTAATTAGGCTCCCGAATTTCAGTTTTTCCATCTCTGGAAGAAACATGTTAGTACTCAGCGCTGAACAGCATGAAACAGCGTGAAAATGATGTTTTCGCATGCAATTTAAGATTTTGAAGAATTCTGTCCTTAAGTGTCATTTGGAAGCATCAAGAACCAGGCATCAAACAATGAGGAGAAAGAAAATGACTCATTAAGGGACATCCATTCAGTGCTTTTACACAAGGGAAGAAGCTTATGGAAAAAATACACATGATGCTATAATTAAAGGCTTGTATTCTAATGCACAGGACACAAGAAACCAAACCGAGGTCACAGATTGCCTGGTTTGTTCATAACCTTCATAAACTTCTCACCCGCAATAATATTCTTCCGATTTAGTTTTCTGAATGTAAATTTGCATTCTAGCTGCTGGTGTGAGACAAATCCAGGAGTATCAACGTGCATCTGAAAAGGTTACTTTCTCCCAGCTCTATACCTTGAAGATGCATTTTTGGGATCAAATATTTACTTACTAGCGAGTCTAATTATTTTTCATGCTTATGTCACGGTGAGGCATCACAAGCTAGAGAAATAAATGGTTTCCAGCCTCTTACCAGTTCAAAGACTGCCTTCTCATTTGATGTGAAGTATTTGCTTTTATTTAATACTAGTAACACAGTGCACTTTACAGAGCATCTTCAAGGTAAAAATCTATACAACGTAGTAAAAAAATACCATTATACTGTCCATTAGTTCAAGAAGTAAGATTCTGAACCACACCTCTTAGAAAATGAACCATTTCCCCAAATGTCAAATGCACTGCGCTTATTCTTCACTGGGACCAAAACGTGACATACAGGGTTACTAATATCACTTCCAAACTGTTATCTAAACAAACAGTCTATGAACAAAGTAAAAGAGGGTAAAAAGCAGCTTATCACCTCCAGCTTCAAAGCCGCTTCAAATTCCAGCACACAATTGCCACCTCTCAGCCAACACAGATGAGAACACCTACTCTGTACGGAAACACACCTTTAATCTTCCGTCAGAAATCACAAAGCTCATTCCCAGGGACAACGAAGGCTACATCAGCACAAGCGCTCTTCAAGGCAGCAGACCTTTCCCCCTTTTCCAGACTACCCACTTCAACGCAGGCACTTTCTTCATTTATTGCAATGCTGCATCACACTGTTTGCAGTACTACTTGTGCAACGCACACGCTTTCCCCTCCGTGCCAGAGGATGGATGCACCTCAGCCCCTGCTTAGGTCCCACCCCCAGCGGGGGGGCTGCCATGGGAACACAACACAGCTGGGCAGATGTGAACCTACAGCAAACCAGGGCTGTTCATATAAGCACCAAACACCTGCAGAGCCCCTCAGTGTTCAGCCCCCCCGGGCAGATGCCACCGCAACACCCCACCAGCCCAGAGGCCAGCCATCCTCCTTCTGTGGCCCCCCTGGTTTCTACCGAGGATAAAGCTCACTAAGCAGCCACATCATCCTTCTGCAGGACGAGAGGCAAGAGTAACCATTCCTTCTAATCTCACCTAGAACCAGCTCGCTGCCTAACCCTGGGACAGTCTCACACACGTTGCTCACGAGCATCCGCGGCCACGCTGGCTGCACTGCCCTGCACACAAGCAGCGCGCCACATGCAGCCTGACAGCCAAGCATTACCCTTCTGCAGCCAGCACATACAGCTCTTCTGCAAGGAGAAGGAGAACCACCATGGATCACCCTGTCCTCCAAGAGAGGCTGAGCAGAAGACCACCACCCAGTACTGGGCTCCTGCTATTCCCTCACTCCCCACCCCCCTGCAAAAAAAATAAGTATTTGTATTCAACATTTCTTACTGATGCATTAACAACAGGAGCCAACCCCTCCTTGCAGCAAGTATTTCAGTCATAAGAAATGCCATGCAAGAGATTCAGCATTCTCCTGGTCATTTTTAGACAAGACTTTTTTTTTTTTTTTAAAATGTCTTTTCTACGCAAGAGGAGGCTTAGCTGTAGAACCATGCACCAGCTGTGCACCTGAGCCCTGCCTCTACCCAGCTGAGGGGGGCAACGCATTACACCACGTGTGAAAATCTCAGAGATGTCCATCCAGCCCTCACTAAGTACATAACAATTCCCAAAGGTTTCATAAGAAGGTCGATCACGGCTGTGCAGCCGGACATCAGAGACCGAGCACTGCCCTGACAAACAGCAGCATAAATAACAATCTTAAAAGCCCCATCCAGAGGGAAGCTGTGCACCTAAATGAACCAGCAGAGATTTCTCTAGTGCAAATGGCAGTTCTCACCCTGCTATGATGTGGGCTGGCATGCTCAGCTGGAGGACCAGGGATACCATTTTCTTCCATTTAAAGAACTACTTGGCATTTATGAGCCAATATTTAAGAACAGTTCATAGCTCACTTACATGGGAAACTGAAGCAGATTGAAATTATTTCATAATTAAAAGGCAGTAAAAGCATGTGTGTCATTACAATATAATTCTTCAGAAATTCAGTAGCAATTTGATTTTATTTTTTTAATGAGACAGACTCAAAAGAATGAATCGATCTGAGGAGCCTTCACATTCTTCCCTCCCCTTTTAGTGTAAGCCAGTCTCCTGACATGGATTACTAGGCCTATTTAATTTCCTTTCCCTAAAAAAAGGAACATCATTTTTCACTGCAATCATAATAGGAATTTGACCAATACAAATATGTCGTATTACCGAAATCTGTTACTCACCAGTTCCCTTCAAAAAGAATGAGTTCCAAAGCTGAGCTGTAATCCTAGAGGTAGACTTACTGTTCTCTACCGCTTTTAAAATTGCTTCTTTATGACATTCAATCATAGATTTTCTGACTTGAAGATGACAAATTTGGGAAGAGCTAATCAGCAACAGAATTCATTTACAATTGATCTACACTGCTGTTTATTTTGCCTTGTCTCAGAGGGCTGGGTTTTTTAATCTTCACTTTCTAACCAACAGGTTTATGTGATTATTTTTTTCCAAGCACACATTCAGATGATTTTTTTTTCCAATTAAATTTTTTTAAAAAAAATAAAATCAGCAGATTAAGTATGTGACACTTTCTACGTTTCATCCATCATAGAAGATGCATTGATTCCTAAATGCATCACTTCATGGAAACGCATTTACTTTCACACATGAGAGTTTTTACTAGCCTCCTGTGCAGCACCGACTGCCATCTGCGAACCCAGTTGTCCCACTGACCCACTGGTGTTGCGTGGGACAAATGGTCCCAATCCAGCATCACATCAAAACCACACAAGGCAAGCCAGCCGGTGCGCACACTACAGCAATCACCGATTTAAGTCTAACCGCTGCTAAATCCAGCATTGAAAGTTACTTAGCTCCTTGCATAAATACACCCTGAAGTATTTTCCTGTGCCTTTTTAGCGTAAGATCTGAGCCTGCCAAAGTATCACCACCCCAGCAACGTTACTTCCAGGCACTACAGCAGAGGGAAGTGGGGGGGGAGGTGGGGAGGTAGAGGGGGAAAGGGCATTTCATCATGTTGGTCACCAATTTTTATTTTGTAGCAGTTTTGAACTAATCTGCAATGCAAAGCAGAGCTGAAAACGTTCAGGCATACTGCAAGCAATTCCTTCATTCATTGTGGGGCGACAGGAATTGATTTTGGCCTCAGCCCCCACCCCCAGCAGGAGCACACAGGTTGTAGGGGGGTGGGGTGGGGGGGTGTCGACCAGCTGCCGTGTCATTGAGACTTTTGGATCAATATTAAGAGCAAAAATATTTTCCCTTTGTGGGAAAAAAAACCTGTTAGGCCTATGTTTATCAGAAACCATGAAGGTTTAATCTTACTGGCTAAAAAAAAAAAACAAAAAAAAAAAAAAAACAAACAAAAAAAAAAACACACCACAAGGAAGGCAATTGAACCAGACAGCAGCTATTGCATTTTCAGCTGGGGAGAGCGCTGCCAGCCCAGGGCACTGGTGACACAAATGCCATCCCTTCCCTAACATCACCAAGAGTTGGGTCTCTTTCCAGTCGCTTGGTGGGATCTGTCTCTGAGATGCACTTGGCTCACATCCCTCTGCCATCAACGTGCAAGATCTTTAATTCCAAATTCATACACCCACACGACACACCCAGGACCTCGTGGCCTGTACAGATGCTTCATCCCCACAAGTGCTCTGGTGGCAATAGCACAGAGGGACAGCAGGACGGTACAGCCAGGCTGTCACATTATTTTAGCCTGTGGTCAACTGTAGCCTTCAAACCCTGTGCAGCACAACTCCGCTACACACAAGGGAGACAGCAGAGACTCGCCTGTCGCTTCGGCTCTGTTGAAGACCTTAAGCAGCAACCAGGTTCAACCTGCCCCAGCTGCTGGTCACCAACCTGGTCCAACCCCTTCGCTTTGCTGTGGGACCCAGCCCTGCAGCAGGGAAAAACGGGAGGTTTAAGGCTGTCCCAGAAGCCACAGCAAGTTTTGGTCAATCTTTGGGAAGCACCAGGCCACCCAGAGACTGCAGCTGAGGCCACTCCAACCCCAGAAACTCAGCCGTGCCCAAACCTCCCAGCTCCCAGCAGCTGGTGTAATCAGGTTTACAGAAAGGACCTGCAGTGCACCTTTAGCACCTAAAAATGAGGCATTTCTTCCCCATTAGGCAAGTTTTCTTCCACCCACGCCTGCCCTCAGGGCTTTCCCCCTGTCAAAGCTTTTCCAATGCTGCTGATGTCAGGCAAGTTACCCTTTGATGCAAGGGGGCTTCCCCTCGCCCCTCGGGTCACAGCTGACTTGGGTGGAGAAACTGCATCACAGGCCCATCAAACCAGCTACATAGCAAAAAAAAAAAAAGAAAGGAGAGGGGGCTAGAGAAAATTCCAGCAACTCTGTAACTCAGCGTATTTGCAGGCAACAAGACATGGGTCCTCTCCTACTGCGCTGAGAGATGGTCACTATGCAACAACGTGACCATCCTCCAACACCCACAGAGCTCCTGAAGCTGGGATCTCATTTTAGGAGGAAGACAAGAGGTTTTAAGCACAGCCTGGTTCGTTACTGTTGTAAATAAACACTGTGTAGGCACTCTCCCTTGCTGCCTGAACCCCTGAAGCTACCAAGTCCCTCCAGAGCAACGCAGACCTCTGGGCACACACCGCTTGGAAGAGCAGAGGAAGGACCACCACAGGGACATCGCCTCCCAGGTGCACCAAGCATCCACCGACTATCCATAAAGCAACGCAAGATCCAAGAAGCTGCCAAAACAAAACCTACTGCTGAGACACAGCATCCGTGCAGCAAGCAACAGGGTCACCCCAGAACAACGCTGCCGCATCTTGCAACACAGACAGGTACTCTGACAGCTGCAAGGAGACACAGCACTGGGTACAGCATCCCAGCGTCACTGGAGGAAAAGGGTTTTCCAGGTAACGCCTCCCCTGGGCACCTCGGTCTGACCTGGATGCAGCCCAGCCCACATCCCCTCCACAGCAGCAGGAGGAGGAAAACCTAAACCCAAACATTTAGATACTGTTGCCACAGACACAAAACACAGGGTAGATCCCACATCCCTCAGCACCTCTCCACCACCCCTGCCAGACTCATCTGCTTTATTTTCTAATGAGCAACACGTACTACGAGCCTGCCACACTTGCTCCTTTGCTGCTCTTGATCTCAGAAAGAATGTGGAAGGCGTGCCTCCTCTGGGCTGAAGGAATAAAGCTCATTTCAAACTACTGCAGTTGAGGAGTGAAAGATTAGACCAAGACACTCCTGTGATTTTAGAACATTTTAAGGATAAAGCCCAAGGCTTCAGACATGGACCATCAGTGCCTCCAGTGTGCCCAAAAGTTACACAGGCTTCTACACACCAGGTAACCCAAGGCACTGCCAGCTATACACACTTGTGTAGAAAGCCCTCACCTACCCTCGCTATCTGAGCAGCATTTTTCACAGATTAATATACTTTCACACTAAAATGAAAGATTATAAATTGCTAAAATTGATTTCACATCAGTGGTGAAGTGAGAGTGAGTAACACACCTGAGGTGACCCAGCCAGCTCGAGGGAACGTGAAACCACCGCGTATTGACAGTTTAATTGGCTCAGCACAAGTTCATTTCCCTCAGATGAAATGCACCATTGGCCATTTTATCGCTATATCTTATTGCTGCTTTAAAAGTAAAGTAGATGACAATCTAGCAAAATGTTTTCTTTACAGAGACAGTCCCTGCCTTTATGGCTGGGTGTTGGCTTTTTCCCCTCATTTGCTCCCCAGCAAATGCAAACCAGCTCTGCATGATGAGAATGCCTCTACTTATCCTTTCAGGCCAAGAGATGGAAGATGCCACCATGTCCATTTCTGTACCGGAATTACAAAGGAAAAAAAAAAAAAACAAAACAAAACAAAAAGGCACCAAGCAGTTCTATAAATACCACATTCAAGGGTAACACGACATTTAGATCATCCTACTGCAAGCTAGAAAGATGTAATTTGACTGCTTTATAGCATTAGGAGGTATTTTAAGAATGTTAGTACTTGAACTATCAAAGGATGATAACTTGCAGCTCAGAAGGTAATTACAGAAGACAGCCCACACTTGTAGAAGCGGAAGACTGGTAGAACACAGGAGCCCCTGCTCCCCAGTTATCTCACAGCTCACTCCCAACAGGGAGCGCAGGCAGAGGACGGTGTTTTGCCAGCAGGGGTTCAAAGCAGGCAAGACAGAGGCAGCACCACTGCGGGGATGCAACCACGGAGATGCTGCAGGAGACACCGCGGGCATCTCAGCAAGGCCACCATGTTCCTGCAGACACCCAGCCCAGACACCTCCCCATCCAAAAGGTCCACATCTCCCACGGGGGCAGAGCACCACAGACACAAGAGGATGCGGGTGCAGCATCTGCCATGGCCGTGCGAAGGGATCAGCCCCGGGGGGGCCATGGCCAGCCCCTCCCTACACCTCTCAGAAGCCAGGGGAGCACCATCCCCTTCCACAGCAGAAAAGCAGCGGCAGAGCTGGCAGGGGACAGTACCCCAGCAGCAGAAGGCAGGTTCACAAGCACCCAGGAATTGCTCTGCTCTTTCAACTGGAGACTCCTAAGCTCAGACACCCAGCGCAGTGTTTAAAAACTGCTGAAGCAGCATGTAGGCGGTCACAAAAGGCCCCCTATTAACCTCCAAGCCTCATTTCACTGATCAGGGGAAGGGCATCAGCAGTATTTAATTACAGGGGAAAACAGAGGCAGGACACACTGGGAAAGGATCTCAACCACATGCAATTCCCCACAGCTGCACCCTCCAGGCCACAGAGGCCCAAAAGCAGGGGCTGGAGGACCAGGGACATCTCCTGCCACGCACTTCAGTCCCCTACAGATGTGCCACGGAGCTGCTGCTAGCCCTCTGCAAAGGGCACAGTGCAACTTCTTCCTACAGCAGCCAACCTATGGATACCCAACATGGGGACCGCACAGGGGTCCTCCCTGCAAGGAAACGCAGATGGGAACCGGAGAGGCTGTCGGTGCAGGTGTGCACTGCAGAGCTCAAAAGGGGGTGCAGGGAAACAGCAGCAAAAGCCAACAAGCTCCCTCCTGCAAGGAGCACCCCAAAGATGCATGCCAAGCTCTCCAGCAGCTGTGAGCAAGGGCTGTGCAAAGCTGTCCAAGATGCACCAGGATTTTGGAAGATCAGGGGAATGTGACCACTCCGGTATTGACCAAAGCAGAGGAAAGGGAGCCCAGGCAAGACGGGAGCCCCTTACCTCAGGTTCAGCATCATGAGGAGCACCCCCATCCAGCACACCCAGAGCCTGGCAAGCTGCATGCCAGTGCAGTGCTGGCATTGAAATCCCAGGCAGCAAAGGAAGAAACAAAAGCAAAACCAAACATCTTTCAAAATCTCTCTTCCCAGTAGCGTGTACTGTCACGCAATACTTCCAAACCCATGGTTTATGCGGCTCAGGAGGGCAGTTTCATGCCCTAACTCCCGCATGATGGATTTTACAATTTGTTAAAGAAACTCATCAATCCTCAGCAGTCATTTTTAAAGCCCAAAGCTTCTGCTAACTCCTGCATTTTGCTGATCCCCCAATTTCAAATCATTTGAAACTGCTGCTACTATTACAGCTCTGCTCCTAAAGCTAAGCATTATAGCACACTCTAGACTTCCAGCTTCGTATGCGAGTGTAATAAACAGATTAACCATGATTTATGAACAATAAGTTCTGGTTATTTGAAAGGAAACATAACCTCCCTAGACCAATTCTGACAACTAGAGATCTCTCATTATGCAGACAGCAATTTCCACCTACCTGTAATGATCAGTTTAGAACATCGTTATCAACCTGGGAAACGTATCGCCATAGTTTTCCACTACAAACTTTGTGCATCCAAAGCATCTGGCAGGAACCACTGCCAAAGGCAGAATACCAGCTTGAATTGACCCAGCGAGACAATTCCTATTTTAAATACACATTAATAAAAAAAAAATTAAAATAATAACAACAAAACAAGAAGCTTTCAGAGGGAAGAACTGCCGCTGTGGAGAAGGATGCAGCAAGACTTTAGTTAGCAGAGGACTAATTAGGAACAGGAATTATAATATGATAGAGAGATCGATTTGTGGTGCTTATTTACTTGTAAAATCTAATTAGACTTTTAATATTCTCTTCCAAAAATTAATTCATTCTCTGAGTCCACTCTAAAATGTCAGCTTAATATTTTACAAGCCCACAAGCAAGAGTTCATTTTCATATGCACTTTTCACAACGTACCTGCAGCTATTAAGCTGACCACCCCACTCATATCACATTTGACTACTGCTAAGAACCTTGTTTATTTGCATTTATTCAGTTAACCATAATCACTTTCCTTCTCCATAGAAAAGCTGCACAAAAAGCCTGGCTGATGATCCAAACCTGCACAGTGGTTAGATGTTCGAACCTGTGCGCACACCACAACGGTGGCCTGCTGGTCCCCAGGGCACATCTCCAAGACCTCCAAACGCTCAGCACCTCTCACTTCCACTGCTTTACACATCCAGAAATAGTTATCCAAATAGTTATCAACTCCCACTCGCCCTGTATCGCCTCCTTCCTCCCGCCCCACACTGTAAGCGGTCTGCAGAACCGCACGGTGCTAAAGGCCTGGCAGGGCTCTTCCTACTGCTGACACCTGAAATACCCTCCTGCACTCACTGTCAGGCTTAATTGGCTTAAAGACATTGGAATATTAAACTATTCCAAACAGTACGACACAAGCTCTGCTGGGCAGTGCTGCTACCTGCAGACCCTCCTCAGTGATTAATGAGCAATAGCTCCCACCCCGCAGCCCATCTCTTCTCACCTAATTGATGACACGTGCATCTTGGACTTACCTATGCAGAGCATAATTAGTAAAGATAAAAGTTTTTTTATATATTTAAACCTATTTTACAAAAGAAATCTCAACTCCCTCACCTTGACTCTAAAGTAGTAAGAGAAGCTTGTGAAAAATGAAAAGCCTTGAAGGATTCGGAATAAGAAACTTGGAGAGACAATCGCTGATCTTTTATCTTCCAGACTTCAAGCAGAATCAAGTTCTTCAAAGAAAACCCAATAAAGCCCAGACATTTTCATCATAACAAAATAAATAATTCAGTCATACTTTAGAGGACTCCAACATTAGGATGGGCTATTTGATATATTTGTGGCTTAGGTGCCTCTAAACTGATTAAAGATAACCTGATAGAAGCTTGCAATGTCAAAACCACCTTCTTCTTGACAGATATAAATGGATAGTGTAAATAACTGTAAATAACCAAAATGGCTGCATTTATGCCTAACAGAGGATTTACAGCCTTCAGAGCCACCTGGTAGGACTAAGTTACAGCTCTGCAGCACTGCAGCACACAAGGGGAGATGAACTGACGTCCTCCCCACACCGCCTGCTCCACCAGACCCAGCGAGGGTCCTGCTCCAGAGGGCAGAAGCAGGATTCTCCCATGAATAAGGGAACGCCATACACGTACACGCAAGTTTATCCGTATTAATTCATCATGGTCTTCCTAGAAACTACTCTGAAACACACTTCCCCAAACCCCCTCAAATCTCCACAGCCCCTGCAAGCTCCCCTTAGGTACCCGACAGAGCTCCATCTCCCAGCTGCCGCTCACAGAAGGTTAAATGCCATTGCCTTCAAGAGGGAATGGATCAAGCCTTAATTTAAGCCTACAAGTTTTCACCAAAGGGGATTCAGCTGCAGCATCCTGGCCCATTTTCCAGTTTGGGTAATTGCACTCCTGCCTTCCCACTGTCCCCCACATTCCCGAAGTCCCAGCAGCTCTGCAGCCCCCCAGGAGCTATTTGGGAAGCGGGTGGAAGCAAGCCCCGAGCCCACACAGGCGGCAGAGTGGCTAGACTCTGGGTCAGAACCAGGCATGTGGTGTATCTCAAGCCTGACACCACTGCTACCCTGCTGGCTCCAGCAACCTCTCCATCGCTGCCAGATCACAGAGCGGCCACCAACATGCTCCAACAGCCTGGGGTTTGCACCAGGGGCCACTCCAGGATTTGACCAGCATCAACAGAAGAGGCTGCAGAAGGACAACGTGAGATCCTGCTCATAGTTTATGTGAGCAATCACTTGGAATAATGAAAGCCCTCCAGGAGCACACTGTCACTCCTGCAGAAGCAACCCCTAGCAGCCAGCTCTCGTGTCCCAGTGCTTCACACTTGCTGGAGGGGGAAGACCATGAGCAAGTCCTACACAAAGCAATAGGAGCAACAGGTGCAGATGCTCCTCTTCCCTTGGAGGGTCCTTCTGTGCTTAATTGTGTTGCAGTCTCCACTGGTTAAAAAGTACCTTTTCCCACGGACAAAGAACTAGGAGGAGGGTACCATGAAAGTTGCATCTGAGGAGCTGCTAAAGCTTTAATTTTCTGTTAGCTGGACAACACAGTCAGTATGCCAGACAAGAAATTAAGTGATCACTCAAAAGCAAATTCCCAAACTTGGGAAGCTGGAAGCATCAGACTGATGAACATGAAACACAACACAACCCCAGGGCGCAGAGCTCTTTATTGGGGGAAGGAGGAGAAAAAACCCAACCAAAACCAAACCAAGAACCACCCTGGTACTTTCTTGTTCAAGTTTACCTTTCACAAAGCAGAGTTATTCAGATTCGGATTTCTTATTTAGGAAACCAGCAGGATTTGTTGAGGGCTTTTTCTGTTGTTATAGAAAAAGATTAGGTGGTGGAAGAACTAGAAACACCCCATCAAAAAGCCAAGGTCTAAGGTCAGGAGAAAAAGAGGGGAGAAAAACTGCCAGCAGGGCTCTCGCCCTTTACTATAGCAGGTTAGTTGCACTAAGTCACTGGTTAGTTTGGATGAGAGCCCCAGAGCAATACTAAATGTCACTTGTCAAAAGACATATGGAGCAAGTTTTGAAGTGACATGGTTCAGCCTAGCTTCATGGTACGCACCTGAGCTGCCACCAGCTGAGAACCAGAACCGGGAGGTGCGCACCCAGCAGGGACCAGCACGGATACACTGCGTGGGAGTGAAAAATCCTACCCTCAAAGAAATCCTAGGGAAAGATTTAAACTGCAGTCAAAGCAGCTACAATCCATTTTAACAGTGTCAAACGCAGCAAGTTTCCAAAGGATTAAATCACTACTTAAATCATCTTCATAATTTTAAAAAATGCCTGTAAGACAACACTAGAAGCTAATTGTACTATTTAAATTTAGTGAAGGGAGGATTTTTTTCGTTGGGATTTTTCCTCCTTAACTGCAATAAAGAAAAGCCCAAGGGTCTAAAACTAATAATCTAATAAACTTTGCTAAGTGAACATTGTAACAGATAGGCCTGGATGAGATTTTCTGTAAATGCCAGACAATTTCCCTTGATCTTTATCAGCAGAGATGCTGCTCTGGCTTCAGTAGGAAGAAATTAAATTTGGTGCAAAATAATAACATCTGGGTGAGATTTTGTTTGTCAAGACTAGCAGTCCCTTTAGATGCCAGGCTAAAAATATTAAAATTAACTCTGAAGGCTTTCACATTTGTGTTTTTATATGAGTGGTTAGGATGTTTCCATACCAACATAAGTGGTGCAATTACCCGTGCTCTGTGCAGGATCCCTGGCAGACACTGGGTCCTACCCAATGCAAGACACACACGGAGAGCTGTCTCCCCTGCCAGAGCACGCACGTGAGAGTTGGCATTGCTTTGGGCTATCCCACTCCTGCAGTCCCAGTTCCTGAAGTCACAGAGCATCTGCCCCAACTTCAAGGAGAGACACCACATGGGAGCAGGACTTGCAGGAGATGCTCAGGGACCACATGGGCTCCAACAGCTGTCACGAGTGCCTCTCCCCTGACTGCTCCAGCATCCCCCCCCATAGCTGAAACCCTACATAGCATGGGCATCCTACATTCTCCAGCTGTGCCAGGGCAGCAGAAGTCTTCTGACCTACAACCAGCTGCCATAGCACATACCTTGGCAATGCGGGAGGAAGCAAACAGCACACCAGTGGGGTCTGATTTGAGACACTGCACCCCACCACCAGCTCCCTTAGTGATGTCTTGAGACAGAAGCCTGTCCCTTACCACAAGCAGTTCCCAGAAACAAGAAACCAGACTGCCGTATCTTGGGTCCAAGTACAATTTCTGTAGCTGAACAGCCTCTGGTGCTGCAGCCATCAAAATGCTCTTAAACAAGTAGCAATCAAAAGATCTATCTATTAAAATAAGTGTTCTTCTACAGACTTTGAGATTAAATTTAAAGATAACAAAAGCACACAATTTTCAAAATCTAATTGCCCTTCCAAGTCCCAAACACTTTGTACGAGGTGAAGTGAGCTCCTCAGCGGATCCAGCTAGGAACTCCTCTCCTACAATGGGATTACAAAAGATCTTTAAAATTAGTCATGAGCTTTATTTTATAAGCAGAAGTGGTCAGGAACTCTTCAATCAAATGCTCTTCTTCCCCACCACCAAGAATGGCAATTCTGCATACCAAGGGTTTTCTGAGTAACACCAGCTCTAAAACCCCTGGAGAGGGAAAGGGCTCTCACGGCCAGGATGGAAATTCACAGTTTAAAAAAAAAAAACACAAACAAAAAAAAACACAGGAAAAAATATCAGATCAAGGGATTCAGCTCTCCCCAGAAGAAGCAGAAATTTCAGAGCTAGAGCACCCAACCGCTATGCTATATACAACCTATAGTATCATAGGGTGCCACTCCTACACACAGTAAAAACTCTGATGTTGCAATGGTTTTGTCAAATGGTAGGGGAAGGAGGCAGGCACTTTGTATTCCAGCCAGGTTATTCACCATTTCTGAAGCCAGTCCTCATCTCCAACGCCTAGGAAAGCAATCTCTCAGTTTTACTCCATTCTGTTTAGCAGAATTGGAACTTAATGGTCACTGCATTAAGAAGTATCAGGAAAAAAATACACTGTTACCTCCTCAGCAATTTATTCGATCTTACATTGAGAAAAACAACACATTAGACTTCATCAGTCAGTTGTGGACTAGAACAGAGCTTTGCCACGATCTCACAGGCTTCAGCAATCTCTGGGTCTTGCTGTTAGTGAGGCATGCAACAAAAATAAATCAATTATTCTAGAAAAATATCAGCATGAAGGAGAAAAAAAATGCTTGACTGCTTGTGCCTTCTTTTTTAAATATAGGCAAAAATGCCATTAATACAGAATGATGGAACCTCAATAGGATAGTACTCAACAAGCAAGCAATCATTTCACCACGCATTAACCACGGATAGAATAAGTTTTGTTTGTGTAAAGGTCCTAAAAAAGAAATTATTGCAGATTCAAGTGATACAAACTAGTGTGTATCCACAGCAGAAAATAATTGTCAAAGATTGGTTTTTCTGAGACGACAATACATCACATCACGTTACCATTAGAGAAAAAAAAAAAAAAAAAAAAAAAAAAAAAGAGCTGCCACTGTATAGTGTGGCAATAAGTTACCAAGCACCCAGACACCCCCTGGCAGCACCAGGGACCACACTTGTGAACAAGGCAGCCTCTACCCGCCTTCACATGGAATCGTCAACTTTGTTTTGCAGTGGTTTACAGTAATCAACGCACACGTTATAGCATCACACCAGGGTGACAACCAGATCATATTACTGCAACCTGGGTTTTGGGACTGGCAGAATCAGACAAGACTGTACTTGCACAGATATTTTAATTCTTGGAGAAGTGGGGTTTTCATTTCTTTTTAAATTTGCACTTGAAGAGGTTTAGTGTTCAAATTTACATTTGCTGTTTCAGCTACAGGAATATTCAGGACAAGCCCTGCAGAGCAGCCATATACCAAACCAGGTATATTATTTATCATACATAAACATATATAACATATACAAACAATTGAAAATAAGTGAACAGTCCAGCCACCTGCATTTCTGATTGCCAGGTACTGAGGAAGAGGAGCAGAAGCACCTCCTCCTCCTGCCACATGCCTGGATGACCCCCAGCACTCACCTTGGAAGACCGCAGCGTTCTGGATGACAAGGAACTTGAGCTCCATGCTGGCAGACTGCAGGAGCTGCTCCATGTTCAGGCGGGCTGTTGCCTGGTACTTCTCCTCCATCTTCCTCGAGCAGCACGTGGAGCCCTTTGGGATACATACTTGCAGATCAGACCCTGGAAAGGAACAGAAGAAGGGCAGAAAAATTTGCATTAGGAGGTGGAATTGCTGGGAGTAGAGAGGAAACAAACCCCATACAGTGGTATCGCTGCAATTACTGTTTGGGCAAACTGATGCCATTTCTGGAATTTGTCCTGAGCAAGCAGCTTGGCCAAAGGAGAAGACTGATAAGGCAGAGCCAAGATTTCTGAGCAATAGCCCCCGAGAGCTTACTACGTACGCCTGCCAGCATCCCGCTCGCTTCAGCTCCCACACACTCCATCCACTGATGTGGTGGTGCTGAGCAGAGCGATACAGAGCATCGCCCTCCTGCCTAGGACATGCCCACCAACACACTGGTAAGGAGCTGCAGGCACCCAGAAAAGATGGAGTGGGAGACGGAAAAAAGGAGCCAGGATTTGTAGCTGTGGATTTACAATTAATAGAGCAACACATGTAGTTCAGCAGGCAGGATATGCTTGTAATTTGCATTAAGACTTAAAACTAGCTTAATACAAATAACTGTGTCATTTGCCTGTGATCTCCAACCTTTTGCATCCACAGCAATAACAGTAACAACAGAAGGGCACAACAATAATGACCTACTGGGGTTTTTAGTGCTAATTAAGACTTCTAAATTGTAAATATCTCGAGTCCTCCCACCAATTTCACCGTCCCATCTTTCCCCCATTGCAACAGGCAAAGCTATCACTTCACTTATGTGAGTCCCACTGCAGACGGACAGGTCCTGAGGCATGCGCTGAGCACTGCAAAATTGCCTGTTCAGCAGCAGCCATGCCACTGCACCTCCACCCATTCACCAGGAACAGTGCAACAGCCAGGAAACGAAGGCAAGAGGAATATCGCTTGCTCTGGCATCTCAAGCTGTAACTCAAAGCACTGGTCAGTGATGCTAAAGTTTGGGGTTTGACCTTCCCAAAGCTCTTACTCCTGGAGGTAGTAGACAATTTTAGGAAAAGTGCTGTTGCCATTAGCTAAAAAGTGAAATAAAAACTAGGGAAAAAAAAATCACCTTTTGGGTTTAGACAACAGGAAAAGATGGAACAGAAGAGCTAGAAGCAGCAGCAACAAGAAGCCTCATTCTTGATCAACCTTCCATGGCAAACTGTGGCCCCACAAACACTAGCAAAGCAACAAGCTCATATCAAAGCAAATAGCCTTCATCACACAAAAACCCACCTAATATGATGCTGCTGTTAGAAACTCAAACGCTAAGCAACAAGTCCATTAAAAACAGCTGTCCATGGCCACACGGCAGCAAGGGATTTACGCTTCAGTGTGTGCCACCCAAACCGCATCGTGCCCTGAGCAGCAGCAGCTCCCTGTCAGGCTCAGCACTGCCCAGATCCAGGACTAGGAAGCAGTCCCCAAGCCAGCAACCAACAGCCCACACAGGGTGAACGGGCTCCACACACCCCTCAGCCCTTGCTCTGCCTTCCCCCTTGCTATAGAGGTTTTTTCCCCCTCAATAAAAGCAAGTTTGGCCATTTACATCTCTGCTCTGGAAGGATTACACATCCTTCCAGGTTGCCCTCTCCTCTCCTTCTTAAGAGTCATACCACATCTACTCTCTCACTAATTACTAGAAAGTGTCAAAAGTCACTTTTCTAAGTGTACTCCAGAAGAACAGGATTAATATTAATGTCAGTTCAATCGTGTACCTCCTGAAGAAGAGTCATGCACACCACCGAGGGAAAACCAGCTGTCAGGGCTCGGGAGCAGCGACAGCAGAAACCCTCCTCCCTCCAGCTCCATTTCTTCCCCTGGCACAGCCTGGGAAAAACAACATGAAACACTTCATCTGCAACGTGCATTTCACATGTGGAGAGGAGCTTTAACCAATGCAAGTCCTGCCGTCACCGCAAAACAACGCGTGGCAGAGGGGGAGAAAGAGCACCACCCCCCCAGCTCCATCTCTACCCGCTGCCTCCGTTTCCCCTTCTGCAAAACAGGACACGCAGCACAAAATCCTTCATCCAGCCCCCAACAAAAGCCAGCACCACGGATCGAGCCTCCGTGGCTTGTGAACTAAGCTGCTACGGAGGAGCACTGTGACAGGCACTTCGTGCATCTAAAAAATAACAGGGACCACGAAACCGCATAATAGCAAGACACTGTTAATGAGAGGAGCAGTTATATAACAGGGAGTTAAAGAGGTTTTTTAAAGTCAAATCCAAGTCAATTTACACCGCAAAAAGGCTTAGCATTGTTCCTTTAACACTACAATAAAGCCATACATTTCTTGTTAATACAAAGCTTATTTCCTCCTACATTTATTATATTGGACACATTTCAAATGGGGGAAAAAAAAAAAAAAAGCCTTCCATGATTAATGGAAATACCAATATAGAAAATCTGAGAGTTGGCAATTAAGAGATCTGTGCAAGTTAAAGCCAGGCATAGGAAGCAGCAAGGTCATCTACTCACATCCCATCCTTCTTTTTGGCAATTAAGCCAGTTTCTCCCCTTAAATGGATTTTTGCTTTTGTGAAGTTGAGGGACACATGCTGTAGCAGAGCAATCACAAAGGAGGAGGAAAAAGCCTGAGAATTAACTCTGACAGCTTAAAACGTTTTACAGAGATAGCCAACTAACAGTGGTGACCAGAAACGCCACGGTAAACGCAACAGGTCAATACAGGCAGGACAGGCTCTTACAAGCTACCAGGGACAGTCCTTGGCGCAGTGCTGCTACCCTGGGCCAGGGAACAGGGGCCTGACTCCCACCTGCCAGCTATTTTCTGTACGTGGCTTTCCCAGGGCTGAGCACACCCAGACAGCCCCATCCCTAAGTCCTAGCAGTAAGGGAAAGAGGCTTTGATGCCCAGGAGCCACTAACCCACCCCGCTGACCCCAGCCCCAGCAGACGCCGATGGAAGAGGGACAGCGCTTTCTGACCTGCGAATATATTTGGGGTTTATTCATGCCATTGCCTGCAGGACCCTCTTCTGCGCCCGTATGCTGCAGCACCACCCACGAGACCCAGACCCTATGCAAACTGTGAACGCTCCGCCAGCACCGTGGCTGCACAGACGCAAACGCCTGGAAACACACTGCAAGCCTACAGACCAGGCACCAGCACGAATTAAACTGTCACACGTTTCTGGCTCCATAAATGTAATTGAAAAGGTCCTGTGAGTCATCAAATCCTACCCCCTGCCTCCCAATCCACCCCTCTAAGCATTTTTGTCTAAACATAAATATCTCCAGCCACAGCTCCCACTTGCGAGATAGAAGAGCCCCTTCCACTGCCTAGCGGCCCTTACTGTTAAGGCTGTTTTTATCTCCTAACCTTCACCACCACCTCCTTTTCCTTCAAGTTTCAAGCCATTACACCTCATAATGCCAGTCAGCCCTTGCAAACAACCTCCTCCTTCTGCCATAAATCACTACAAATTCACTTTCAGAAAGAAGAGTGTCCCACAAATTACTCCAACGGTTTTATTAAATTGCATGGAGACATTCACATACCAACCTTTGCAAGATTGGTGATATCAATGCAGTGCTAATAAGCACGGGAGCCTGACCCTCCAACACCCAGCTGCCAGGGGTGAACAGGAGCTGGATGCGGCCCCTTCCATAGGTGCTGGAGCCAGGCACCGTCAGAGCGCTGTGCCATTTATGCCATCTTGGGGAACAGCAGTGTAAATGCTCCAGTAATTTTGCATACGCTCCTAGCTGACAGAACTAATCTCCACAGCTACAGTAATTTCAGCAGCACCCTGCCTTTTCCTTCTTCTCCTGACACAGTGATTTTTTACTGAAGTCTGGGTAGCAGTGAATTTAATGCTTTAAATTTGACTTTGATGTACAATTATTCCCACAGATAGGTGGTTAGTACAGCAGAAGTGAAAATAATTTCAGTGGATTAAATGTCAAAATTTAAAAAAAAACCAAACAAAACAACTTGAGATCATCTGCAGGCAGTTGTGAACTCCTCCATGAGGCTGAAGGATTGTGTTTTGATCCTAAGCATCCCAGGACAGCTCCAACCCTGTCATCAGATACAGGCAGGCAAGCCGCGCTTTCCACGGGGCACACAAGCCTGCCCACCCAGACACAACGGCGTCTTAAATCAGATTAACGTTCACCCCAAATTTACCCCAGGCATTGCCAAAATAAGAACCTGTCCCTGCTCTATGCCACATTACTGCAGCCTCCTCCCTGTGTTAACAGGAGGGCTCTGCCACCCCATGCAGCAGCACCCTTCACCTTCTGCAGCCTGGAAACATCAGGGGGCTTCATCCCACCCTCTCAGCTCACCAATTTGTTAATATTACCCTTAAGAAAGCTGCTGCTTCATGTTCATTTTCTTTCTCTAATTGTTTCGCAGTCAGCATCGTACTTTAAACAGATAAAAGCAGTGATTCAACCTTTAAACATATTGGCTTTTCCCCCAGCTATTTCAATTTTTTTAATTTGTTTTTTTTTTATTAAAAACCTTTTAAATTATGTGACTAGGGGATCGTGCATCTGTCACTGGCTTTTAATGCTCAGCATTTGGGGGCGGGGGGAAGGAAACACAAATGTTCAGAACCCAGGTTAAGTGCTGATCTCTTTAAAACCTAATTAAAGAGATATAAATTATAAACCAACCTCGTTCAATAGGTGATTAAAGTTGGAACAGTATGGGTACTACATGGGATATTTATTACTGCTTAATTATCTTTTATTTCCTATTCCATCTTATGTTTCACATGGCCATCTGACTCGGGATTCCTCCCCAAGCCTAGCAATGTTGGCCAGATGACTGCCACACAAATATAACACTCTATAACATCACATCTTTTAAAAGAAGAAGTTACCGAGAAAAGAGAGAGGTTTTACAGAGTAAGAGTTCCCCCCTAACAAATGTACAAATGTATCAACAATACCGTCATCAGAAGTACGGAGTTAATTTGTGGGCACCCACGCACCGTACACATTTGTTACAGACACACACCCTACAGCCATTCCAAAGACTGGGAAGAACACTGTTCAGGATGTTGTTAAAATTAACCCCTGGGGGGAAAAAAAAAAAAATAAAATTAATGATCTCACTACAAAACCACTGCCTGGGAAGGTTACTAAATTTTAGGGTTCTGCTCCTGCTCTCTTAACTATCAAGAGAGCAACTTGCAGGCCTGAAATAATTAAGAACAGAAAACTCAATTATCTAGCAAACTAAGATCTTAAACCACCATGCTAAGCTAAACAGGCTGCACTAAGAGGAGTATCATTAGTCCCACTCAGGAAAACCAGGACAAAAGAGCAGGAGCACAAAGGGAACCAGCTTGCATCGGGTCCAGCAGGAAGAGTTGGGATTTTTAGTTTTTAAGTTGTATGATGGCACACATCAGCAGCCAAAAAGAAGAGAAGAAAGCTTGACACGCTCAGCCAGCCAGTCGTACAGCTTTACACCCAACTCCAAAAGCAAAAGGTTAATCTCTTCTTTGCCTCCGAAGAGAATAAACAAAAAGCTGGAAACTGCACAAGCATGGAACAAACCCTCCAGCTGATATTTCTGCCAAGATAAATATTCCTCAGCTTTCCTACTGCCCAGAGCCACAGACATCCACCCCCTCTCCCACCTTGGCAAGGCAACAGCTTGCCCCTGCCCCTTCCCTTCCACCCACGTGCACCAGCCCAATTACCTGGCACGTCACCCTCAAACACAAAGAAATCCAAGCGGCAAAGAGGAGAGAAAAAAAGACCGAGGAAAATGGAAATTCAAGTTACGGTTTATACATAAGAAATTACGTAGGGAAAAGACAAGAGGAAGAAGAAAACCAAGACAGGCAGCATAAGAAGAAGAGAATTCAGTTCTTAATGAATGTGAAATTACCCCAGCGCAGAATGACAGGCTGGCTCGCGAGCTGGCGTTACGTCTCAGCTTCAGAAGAACCTGTGAAAAGCACTCACATCGCCCTGCCTTCGCTCTTCTCCAGCACAAGGCCTCTCAGCTAGCTTGAGTGGAGCAGTTGCCATGAATTACATCCTCCCACCACTCCAAACAGTCAGCCACAGCTGACAGCGGTTAGGTCATGCTGCTGCCCACCTGCGATGCTCTAGAACTGCAAAAACCCAGTCCCCAGGCTGCAGGACCTGAAGGGACCAGGCTCCTGCTCGCTGCCTGATGCACGCCTTCAGCTAGAATTAATCCCAGAACATAACAGCATTCATGAAACAGCACGACGCTTTCCTCACATTTATCAGAACTGCCTTTTCGGTTTGGTTTTGTTGTTGGGTTTTTTTTAATTTTAAGTATCAGCCTGGTGCGGCTGAGCTCCTCTGCGGCAAGCGCTGTGCGCTGTCCCCCCAGCCCACGCACCGTCGGTCCAGGGTCCAGCAGAACGGAGCCGGGGGACATCTCTCCTGCCTGCCTTGCAACTCTGCAGCGCTCCCGCTACTTAACACCTTCAGCCACAGCTGCTCATAATGCAAAATGTGGCTTCCAGAAACCATTATTCTCTGTTTGTGTCAAAATACCCCCAATATTTTAAGTAAGTTGTTTAAACCCTCAGTTTCTCTAGGGTGATATGATCTATAGGCAAAGGTTCTCAGAATTGATTCCGTGTTGATCTGTGGCTGGGAACTCCAAAACTTTTTTTAATTGACAGATGTATGAAAGGAAAAAAAGCAATAAACAGACGCCTGGAAAATAGTCCTTGAGTGATGTTCCCCTATTACAGAGATTTATGCAGCTGCTACTAGGAGAAGCGAGTGCTCTGAAGTGTAATTACTACACAGAGTCATGCAAGATGGGCCGGATCCAAGGTATAAGCAAGCAGTCATTGCTTTAATTATGATCAAGTTTATGTACTTAGGCAAATGTAAAATCCACTTTCGATTTGATGTGTGGGAACTTTATCATCATAACAAGCTGGAACCATTCACTTGAAACACCAGGCCTGTTATGAGGTATTGATCCAGCTACCCACAGGCTCTGCAGAGAGGCAAAGGGCTCCTTACTCTGGAGTACCAGAGATGCAGCTGGGGCTCCCCGGACAGCAAGAGCTCAACTGAGCAACTCCAGCAGCCTGAGCCCTGCTAGGAAAGGAAGATGCCTGGGCAAGGGCACCCACTGTGATCACAGCCCAGGCCAGGATGGAGGATGCCACAGGTTTCTGGGGAAGGACTGACCCCACTGCAGCACAGAGGTGCCAGCAGCCCCTCACCACTCACAGCACAGCCTGCAGGGTCCCATCGGGAACACCCCAGCTGCCCACCCCTCCATCACCTCTCCCTGTAAAAGTACATTCCAAGAAAGTTACTTAGGGATCAAAGCAAACACTTCACAGACTTTCACTGAAGCCAGGGAAGACATGTCTTTGATAACAAACAGAATTTGTCGTTCCAGCAGTGATATGAGCTGCTCCTTCCCCTCCCTGCAACCCTCCACGCAAACATTTCATCACAAGGTATTTCCAGTGCTACTGGAAAGAGACCAGGACCCTGCAGGATGGGGAGAAACCAGATAGTGCTCCTGCAGCTACTTTGAAAGAAACATCAAGAAAAGTGTTAAAAATCATACAGGAAGAGGGTGTAAGGATAGGAAAGGATACGGAAGGCAACCCTCTCACCAGGACTTAAATCTAAACTCTCCTTCTAGATCTCAGGCACTGCTACAGCCCTACAGACCAAAATGTTTGGGATGCGCACCGGCTGACACAGCACCTCACAGCCCAGCCACAGGCACCCCGCTTCTCCCCTTCCTCTCCCGCGCTACAGCCGACCATTGCCGGGGTGACTCCCGTATTTCTGGTCTGTACGATGCCGAATGCAAGAAATGTAACTCAACACATAATTAAAAGCAGCTCCTGCTAGCGATGATCTCATTGCACCTCCCCTGCCTGTCACGTTTGCCCGTTATCTCTCCCTTTCCATACTTTGATCACAAGCTTTGCAGGGCCGGCGTTCTCCATCCATCACGTACCTACCCGGCCACGGCGGCCCCCGCGCTCTCACGGCACCTCTGTCACGCAGCCACCAAAACCCACTCCGAGAACACAGCCACCCATCTGGGGGAGCCGGTACTCCCCAGTTACTCAAAAAACTGCCAAAGAGCCTTTATAAGGTTGACAATTCAAGCATTGCATGGCTATTTTCCGATGGGCAGGCGGCAGCGGGCGGGAAGCAGCCCGGCGGGGCTCGGTGCGGTGCCACCACCTGTAACGCTCACGGCGCAGCAGCACCGAGCCGGCTCCGCCGAGCCCCCCCGCCCGGCTGCCTGCGGGCAGCCCCCGGGGTCAGCGGGGCGCTGGAAGCTCCCCGGGGGACACGGCCCTCGGGGGACGGCGCTGCCCAGCGCCCTGCTGCGGCGAGCCGGGACCCGCGGACGGAGCCGGGTGCGCGGCTGGCGGGCAGATACGCGGCGCTCTCCCCGCCCCGGTAGGGCACGCGTGGGCGGCGGGTCCCTGCCCGACAGCCCCAGCTCGCTGCGAGCCCCCCCCCGGGGAGCCCCTGCTGAGCAGAACGACAGCCGCAAACCGCCCGCTCACCCGGGAGGGGGACGGCGCAGGGACGGCGCGGCGGGCTGCCGGTCCAGCCCAGCAGCGGGGCGCACCCGCCGCTCCCGGAGCGCAGCGCCCGGTTGCCTCCGCACCCAGCCGCCGGGGAAGAGGCGCTCCGGCGGGTGGGCAACCCGCAGCCGGCTCCGCGGCGCCCCGCAGCGACCCTCCCCGCGCCCCGCTTCCCGGGCGCTACAGCCGCTTCGCCCCGCACCCGAGCGGCCCCGGCGCACCCCCGTCCGCAGGGCACCGGCGAGCCCCGGCAGGCCGGACGGTCTCACCTGGCACGGGGCTCTCGGGCACCCACTTGGCCCCGGGCTGCAGCACCTGGAAGGCGGTGCGGACGGAGCGGCAGGCGGCTTCCCCCGCCGGCTGCGCGCCCCCCGGGGCACCGAGCAGCGCCAGCAGCAGCACCAGCAGCAGCGCTCCGCCGCTCCCCGACATCCTCCCGGGGCACCGGGGCGCTCCTCTACACCCCACCGGCGGGCATCCCCGCCGGGGCGGAGCCAGGCTGCTGCGCGGCGGAGCAGGAACGCGGCGGAGCGGAGCTCAGCCCCGCGCCTCGCGCGGCGCTCCACGGAGCGCCGGGACCGGGCACCGGGACGGGCTCCGCGCGCGCACCGCCCCGCCGCGCTCCCATTGGCCCCCGCCCCGCCGGCCCCCGAGCCGATTGGTTCCCGCCCCGCTACCGGCAAACTTGCCCCGCGCGCGGCACCGCCCCGGCGCTCATTGGCCCCGCGGCGCCCGCCCCGCGCCACACCCGCCCGGCCAGCTGGGAGCGCCGCTGCGGGCCGGGGCCGTTCGGCGCCCGCACGGGGCCGGGTGCGGCGGCGCTGCAGCGCCCCCGGGGCCGCGTGCTCCCCCGGGGCCGCCACCTTCGCGGGCGGTGCGGCGAAGCACCCGCGCAACCCGGCCCGGCGTTTTGCACCGCGCCGCGTGCGCAGCCGGCGGGGGGCTTTGCAGGGTGCGCGGTGTCCCGTTTGCACACGCGCGTGTAGCGTGAGTTCACCGTGCCGCGCCGTGAACGCGCAGCGCGTCTCTGCAGCCCTCGCCGTCCCCGGTCTGAGCCGCCGCACCCCAGCCGCTCCCCTTCCCCTTAACGGTGACCAGCGGGAGCTGGCGGGCAGCCGTCGCCCACCGAGCCGCAGGCCTGGCCTGACCCTGCGCCCCCGGCACGCGGGGACCCCGGCTGCGGCACCAGCCCAGCTCCATCACACCAGTAACCCCCCAGTACCAGCGATGCGGGCTCAGCCGGGGGGGGGGGGCCGCGGTGCTCATGGCACCAGCAGCAGCGGTGTGTGGTGTGACACGAGCGGGGGGGGCGGGGTGTGTGTGAGCAAAGGCTTAGTTTAAAAAATGCTTCAGTAAAAAAATTGCAAAATTGCCCAAACAGTGTTTGCCCAGGCGCCCTCCCCGCTGCTCACCCCCCATCCGCACGACGCTGCTTCTGCAGAGGAAAGCACTGAGGGAGCACGCGCGAGCGGAAGAACAGAAGAAAAACCGATTTAAGATTTCCACTGCAAATACAGGATCAAATCATCGCTAATGGCTCGCCACCAGCTCCTTTTTCCTTCTGAAATTTGGAGGAGGGATGAAAAATGGAAGTCCGGCCTGTGTGTTTGTTCTGAGAAAATGCCTGCCAGGGAGAGATTGTTAAAATATATTATGGATATGAGATTAATAAGCCGGAATGTGCAACATGTCTCCTCGCTTAATGGATTGCCGGAGCCTGTTGCTGTCCGCAGACTGCGCTATTTATTATCCGTTTATTGTGTCTAGTAAGCGCAGCTGACAAAGTGCCCATTAACCGGGCAGCAAAAAGTCCTGATTTGCAGGAATTCGGAGGAATCCGGAAATTACATTTTGCTCAGAGGTGCAGGTGCTCCACGGTGCAAATTGCACCTGATTTCAGCAGGGCACAGAGTGGGCGTGCGCTCAGCCATACGGATGAGGATTCAGCCTTTATGCATTTTCATTTCTCCCGGTTGCTTGCATGAAATACCGTCACATGTGCTTCAGCTCATGCGAGATGCGTCTTTTCTGCACCTCCCTCATGGATTCGGTGATAGATTTGTTATATTTAGGCAACAGTTTGGATTTCGGGTGCAGTATTGCTTTAGGTTAGAAATGAATTGGACCAAATTGCAAAATACAAAGGCTGGTATTTGAAGTGCTCCTTTATACGCGCTACTGCAAATCTATATTATGTTTATGGTTTGAATTACAGTTGTCTAAAAAGCATTCAAGCACCTCCTGTGTTCATCTTCAAACCTGCTGTGTGTATTTCATTTAAGTACAGGAGGCTTTTACCGTTCCAGGTAAGTACGCAGATATTGTCAGGCATGCCATTATAGCAAAGAATTACATACAGTGCCAAATAGGTGGCATTTAGGTATCTCTGCTAAGACGAGGGAGTGCTTTAAGACTTCAAACCAAATTAGAAGACAACATTACCGCTCTTTACTGGATCTGGCTTCACGGTGGGATCTGTCATTATCTTGACAGTGATTCTCTGCAAAAATAAAGTTTATCTATCAACAAGCGGTTATGTCAGAAGAGCGATAAAGCTTGTGGAAATGTACAACAAAGCCAAGTGGCAGCCCTTTGGTTCAGTTGCTGTTTTAAGTTATACCCAAAGTCCACTGGAAGGAAAAAAAAAGAATTTGCATTTTAACTGAAGACCTTCCCTAATGGAGCAAGTGATTTTCACTCATTTCCCCGTGTTTTCACTCTGGCATTACTGAGTTTTCCTTGGGGTAATAAGCTCAAGGGTGCAGCTGGGTGGAAACGGGGGGTGAACCCCGTCCCATCCATGGACCAGCAATATTGTTTTGTTCTGTAGCACCCCAGCTGCAAGCCCAAAGGACCCTCTCCACCCTGGTGCCTGCAGAAGCATTCCCAAGGTGACGATGGCAGACTCTCTGACCTGCACCGGCACTGCAACAGCCCAAAGAAAGTCCAAAGCTATTTTCCTGAGCACTCCACGTCCACATGACTTGTCCTTTCAAGGTGTGAGGATAGCAAGTGCAGGTTTGTCCTGAAGGAGAAAGCAGACGACTTGCTCCAAGATCAGAAGCAAAGTCACTGGGTTAGTTGTATGCCAGCTGATGTAGTAAGAGCCAAGTCGTTGTCTCATATCCAGGATGATAATTTCCCTTGTTACAACTGCTCACACCATAAAAATTTCACTTAATCATCTACCTGCCTCAAGCCTGTAAGTAATGAGAGGCAGGATCGTGTGTAGCTGATTTTATCAAATGCTCGTATGAAGTTCTCCACTGGGAAAACCCTGAATCAATTAAAACGCCAAGGAGAGACATAGGAGAGGGATCCGTACTCCCAGTAGATGCTCACCAGGTTATCAACACATTTCACTTACTCTTCCTCTGTAGACGGGGTGGATGAGCTCCATGGGGACAAGGTCAGCTGAGCCAGGCCTATAGCAGAGGAAATCACTGTGGGGCAGGGAAGAAAAGGAAAAACGTGGAGCATCTGTTGATACATCTGTGTGTTTTCAGCACATACCTGACAGCCTACGTGGGCACGTTCAGCCTGGCTTTTTCATCCGTGCTGTGATCCCCTTGTGCTGACTATGGCGAGCTTCATCGCTTGAGATCACTCGTGTCCTGCTGGAACCAAGAGCTGCAGGCAGTGATGGCTTCTCCCTATCAAACTGACCCTTTCCAACTGATTCTGCACCCTGCAGAAGTTGCATTTCAGGCTTTCGTAACCATTTGTGGAGGAGGAGAAGGGAGAAGCTCTTCACTATATAACAATACTCGCACATTGTCTGATGGAAAAAAGAAAAGTGCATTTGCCGTGGGGCACTGGAAGAAATGATGGATAGCCAGGTAGCAGGCATCCCTCCCCTGTTTGGCAGGATATTGTATTCCATGTGCCATACAGGAATGCTGATAGATCCATAAAGCATTAGCCTTTTCCTCACCCCAAAAAGCAGTGGCTGATAAATCAGTAGCTCTCTGGATTTTGTTGGGAGCAGATTGCACAGCAGAAGCAGCAAAGCCTTTAGAGAGATGCATCACTTAAAGACACTACAGGTGCCAATAGAGCTGTACATCAAGAACACACAGACAAATTGCTTTGCCTGTCCAAAAATTACATACTTCTGAACTGGAACTTTTTTGCAAGTATGTAGCAGCTTCAGTCACACTCGCATCAGAAGTGCCTCCCAGAACCTTGGAAAATCTCTGCACTCCAGTCCTAGGGAACTCCACTTTTTTTTATGCAAAGAGTTTGGAAAGTCTTCTCTCCCACTATAGAACACAGAATTTACCAAATCATAGAATTGTTTAGGTTGGAAAAGACCATGGAGCCCAACCCTTAACGTAGCACTGCCAAGTCCATGTCCCTAAGTGTCACATCTACATATCTTTTAAATCCCTACAGGGACGGTAACTCAACCACCTCCCTGGGCAGCCTGTTCCAGTGCCAGACCGCCCCTTTGGTGAAGACGTTTTTCCTAACACCCAATCTAACCCTTCCCGGGCTCAACTTGAGGCTGATTCCTCTTGTCCTATTGCTTGTTACCTGGTAGAAGAGACCAACACACACCTTGCTACAATCTCCTTTCAGGTAGTTGTAGAGGACAATAAGGGGTTTTGTGGGATAAAATCCCAACCAGACCCAAACCTTTCTAAGCCTGTGGATAAGACACAGGTTTTGCAGCTAGATATACAGCTAACCATCCAGTTATCTGAAGATTTTTGCATCCTTTGTAAAACTAAGAATGCACAGGCACAGCAGATGTGGTTCAAAAGCTCTTCTACCCACCCTGCATCTCTGGAGGACCCAAAGCGCAGCGTGGAAGGATGAAAGACGCAGCGTGCTGGAGTTTGGGACATGCTGGTCATGGGATGTGGCTGTCAGGAAGGAAGGATGCTCGTAGCACTCCTCAGCACTGCCCAGGCTGCAATACCCATCTCTTCTCCAGCTCACAGTGAGTGGGGCTGAACACTAGCAGAGCTCCTGAGTGCAAAAGAATCATTTGAGATGCAGGTCTAGAGAGGGAATCAAAGCAGCAGAGATGGGAGAAAACTATTCACCGTGCACTGCTGCCTCTGCTGGGAGCACAGGGCAGACATTTCTCAAGCTGATATTTTCATTTATCATCTCCCGGTGATTAATCAACTGAAGAGATGCTGCCAGGAGACAGCCCAGAAGGGATCAACCCAGAGCATTCACCTATGACAATAAAGCGCTGCCGACAATTACCAGCCCAGGGCTGTCACACCATGGGTATCCCACTCACGGGGGGAGCTGGGATGTAAAATTACAGAACACTGCTGTGAAGTAGCCCTGCGCAGAGCGAGCAGACTGACAGCTCCAGTGCAGGCATGGGAGGCACACTGAATTTAACTCCGAAGAGATGCTGCACTCCTGCTTCCCCGCGCTGCAACAGGCTCCACAGCACAGAGCGAGCTCTGCCAGCAGCTGAAGCAACAGGCGATGCGCTGCATGGTCAAAGTGCAGACTAAGACTAGATCTTTGCAGACCAGGTGGCCCGAGTGTGGCTGCAGATGCTGAAGTCCCGTCGTACAATGCAGAGAGCACACAGGCTTTGAGAGGGGATTTATAACAGAACCAAGAGAAGTTATATTGAATATATAAATTGCTCCCACTCCAAAGGAGGAAACAATGTATTCAGATGCCTTTCCAGGAATGCTTTCTTCCTGTGCAGTGGCACCACAGTAAAACTTGATTTATGCCTTATTAAATTATTTTAATGCTTAATATTCTATGCAAAACCTCTATGAAGGGATATAATAGAGGAGTATTTCTGCTAGGCTCATGCAGAAGCTGTCTCGGATTGCATGGTAATGAGGTGCTTCCAAAGGTATCAGAAGCGTTAAACTGCTCCTCAAATGCCGCTTTGCAGGTAGAAGAGTGGGTGGGTGACTTGGTGACAGCTTTTATACCCCATAATTCAAGGAATTGTAGGGTCACAGCCTTCTTCTCCCTCACCAACACAGATCAGGAGCCATTGCTGGAGCCAGTGGATTTAGAGGAGCCCCAGTGAGCACCAAGCCCTAGCAAAGGAGGAGACCTTGGAACAGCGCAACGTGAAGCAGCACGAAGAGCCTCCATCAATGACAGGGTGGCTCCAGGGCCAGCAACGGGCTGCTGCAGCATTCAGCCACCATGCAGCAGGATGGACAGCATCTCTGTCACTTGCTGTGTCCCCCACCATTGCCACTTTCTTCCCCCTCCCTCCCTTTCAGGCTTCTCACTCTTTTTTTCTCATTAAGGAAAGGTCACTGCACGTGACAGCAAGGAGAAAAAAAAAAATAAATCACAAACCAAAGGAGTTTCTGGGTTTATAGCCACTTTCTCCAAGTTCCCACCAGATCCGGAGGTTCTGATCTCCTACAGCTGCGAGGTGGCACGATATTCACTGGCTGCACGTTCAGCACCAGGGCGCAGCACCCATTTGCCCCTCTGCTGCAGACACATACTGCTCCCCAGAAGTTCTCTCAGCCTGTTTGGGCTTTTACCACTCCAGGTCTCCCAGCACAGACATCATGCCTGTGCCAAGTGTGGCCAGCTGTCCCCCAGAGCCCTTCTCTCCCTGGGAGGCGAGGGCCCCCAAGCTGTGCAGCTCGCCATCAGCAGCTCCCTCGTCCTTTGTCCCTGCTCCAGCACATCACACTGGGAGATCGTGACCTTGCCCAGGTTAGGTTTTTTCAGCTGCATCCATGGCCTGACCCTTCCAGAGGCGATGCCAGCAGCAGCTACACAAGGAGCTGTGCGAGCGCTCCTCCTGGCTGGCTGCACTCGGAGCTCATCATGCATTGCTCTTCTCATTATTAGCATTCTCACTTGCACCTGCGAGGACATTAATAGATCTCAGAGGGCTTGGCTATTAAGGCTGCATCCTTCCTGCACAAGCCAAATAATCTAATAAAAAACCCAGTTAGATTTAACACTTGTGCATTTCAAGGCATTTCCCAAACAACAACTAATTATCCTGCTGGACGCTCAGCCAGGTTTCACACCTCCGTGGAGGAGGACAGCATATCAACAGAGGGGAAGTTTCCTTTTAAAAGGAGCCTCACTAGACGTCCACGTTCATCTCATTTCCAATCAGTTAGAATAATGAACCACCTTACACAGAGAGATTTATTTTGTTTTTAAGTGCTAAATCATTCCTGCACACGATGCATAAATGTCAGGCCTCTCAAACAGCTCTTTGGGGGTTTGGGGTTTTGTTTATATTATTACTATTAAACATTAAGCAGGAATTGAGAAGCAGGTAAGTGTGAGGCAGAGCTGGTTTCTCCTGACTCTCCCAGTCCTTTAAAAGAATAATGAAAAACCCACACCTAGCTATGGGCGTCTCAAGCAGAAATTCTCCTCAAATGCAGAAATCTGTCTCTGTGTGCCTGTTTTGGGGACAAGATGGGAAAGAAAGGGAGAGTGAGTCACTGCGCTCCGTCACAGCTCCATTTTGTGACTCTGGTGTAGGGCACTTCAAAGGTTTTCCATAAACCCAGGGATTAGTGCAATTAGGTCAAAACTCCGCTTTGATGAAGAAGAAATACAGCTGCTGACAAATTACTCCATAGGGCTTGGCCAGCAATGGAGAAAGCAAATAGAAACAAGCCCAAGCTTGTTATTTTTAGTGTTTCGGGATGGTTAAAGTCAGCCTCTTGGTGCAGGAGGTGTGGGGGACCTGACCGGGCAGCGCTTGGAGCTGGCACTGCCCAAACGCAGGACCCAAAGCCTTAAAACATGGGGGAGAAGAGCTGCCGGGACCAGCGCACTGCTCCATGGGCATCTCCAGAGGAACCCGAGTGCAACTGGCAATTTAGGACTTCATTTTAACCTCAGTCTAAGTGCAAGCATTTAGAAATAAAAGTGACCGCAATGTATTATTCAATGGGCTGGTTTAGGAGAAACTGAATAATTTAAACAGTACGTGCTTAAAGCCAAGTGACTTTTCCTTCCTGTGCCCCCCTTTCTCTCATTGCACCTTCTCTGAAGCCATCAGCAAATGTCCTGCAGGTTTCAGCAGAGCGCAGCAAGCCGTGTTCAGGTCTTATCCACGGCCTTTCAGGAATTTGTCCTCATTTGTGACCTGGGCAAGAGTAAGAAGGAAGGTCTTAGGGAGAAAGAGGTTTGGCTCTACTAGAAACTGCTCTCCCAAATGAGAACTGCTGTCAGTGACCAGTATTTAGCACTCACAGGGTGTGCATCGGTCATTTTGGCTTCGCTTCCCCTAGAAAGCAAGACCCTGATTCAAGAAGAAAGTGCATTCCGTGTAAGAGCAAGATGCATCATCCCTGCATGATGCAAAGCACTGAACCAATACAAATGTACTCTGCCAGTGCAAGCATCTTGTAAATGCATAAAAGGTTCACTTTGTTCTGCATACTTTCTGCCAGGCAAGGCATTGCTGAGTGCCAAGGGAACACAGGGTGATTCTCGCTCGCAGGACATGGTGCTAAACAGAAATCCTGCCACAGAGAGGTCCTGGGCCCCGCTGCGAGCACAGCACTAATGCACTGCAAATTGGCCAGCAGCATCTGACCTTTTGGGACTCGTTCAACAAAATGACTCAACTCCAGACTTACAAAGCAATCCCATGAAAAGCGGACCTGTGTGCAAACCCCTGGCTGAATCCAGGCAGGTGTCTTAGAAGTGGAAAACATCAGTCCAAAAGGAGTGGCTGATAGCCTAGCGTAAGTACACGGAGCATCAGCCACGCAGCGCTAGAGGAGGGAAGACGTGCAAGCAGAGATGAACATTTAAGTGTTGGGATTTAGAGTGCGGTAGCTCCATCTGAGACGCCTCCAGGCCAGCCAACCTTGGGAGCTCCTTCACCACCTTGCTCCCACACCTCTCCATTTGCAACACGGGAATAATGATTTTTCTCTGCTTTACTGGGATAGTGAGGAGATAAATTCATAAATACACTGAAGAGGATCAGCAATTACAGTGCCGAGGTCATGCTCACACCTACCTTGATGACAGCCCAAATGGACCTGCGAAAGAGATGTCCTGCATCTTCCTGGGATTAGCATCGATTAAATACCACAGAGAAACTGCATCATTTAGCAACTTCTGACAATTATGAAGATGGTCAGGTACCTACCTTGGAAAAAGGCTTGAACAGAGCTGCCAAGAGGAAAGCAGTTAATTCCCACTGGCTGTGCTCACGCTGCAGCTGCAACAGCAGAAACCTCCAAAGTTCTGAGAACATGAAGATGCCATCTTCATTTCCAAATGAATTTCCACTTTATAGGTACTCCTGATAGAAATGCATGAGTAAGACAGATCCAATTAGTTCACCTAATAGTCTTGCATGATGAGATTGGCCTACCCATCTGAGCGCAGGATTTCGCACAAATGAAAGAACATTCCCATAAAACTGAAAATGTAATTTAGCAATTTGGAAAGAAAATCGACAATCTTTTGAGAAAACTAATAGCTTTTTACTGTGTAATATAAGCTCACCTATACAGCGTGGAAAAAAAAAATAAAGCATTAAAGAGACAACCCTACCACTAAATGTGATAATAATAAAAACTCCTCAAATTATTTCTTACTACCCATCTTTGTTCATTTTCAGAGTCTCCAGAAACAGGGACTCCCTATGCTTTTGACAGATAATCTCAACAATTCCTCATACAGCTGGGAGTAGCACACTCCCTGCAAACTGCCACCAAAAAAAAAACCAAACCAAAAAAAAGCAAAACCAATAAAAAACCAAAAAAAAACCACCACCAAAACAAAAGACGTATTCTGCTTTATCATTTAAAAGGCAGCCCCAGGGCCCTGATCACGGCAGGTGTGAACTGGCCGAGCTACAAGTAATTTTATGGCACTGTCGGGCTCAGATCAGCCAGAGAGGTTTGCCTCTTTTCTGGAAGCATTTGTAATCACCTGAGGCCTTTTTTGAGGGAGACATTAATTCATAATCTCCAAGATCAGAAGCATCGGGTGGATTACCTGCTCTCCTGTACAGCACAGCTTCACATCACCTCCTGTTGCCTCTGCCCCTCAGCCTTCTGTGTTGGTCCCTCAGCCTTCTGTGTTGGTCTGGAGGCATCAGGATTCAACCCGAAGATGTTACAAGGCATCTTGTAACAGCGAGAAACCCTGGGGTTTTCCTGTGCACCTCCTTCCCGCAGTGTCCCCTGCTCCGAAACACAGCCCTCCTTCCTCCACTGCACATGTCCTGCAAGCTGATGGCTCCAGCCACGCTCCTCCTGCCCCTCTGCACCCAGGGCTCCCCTCCAGAAAGGCACAGGGTGCAAAGAGCAGACCACCCTGGTAGAAAACTTTGCCTTTTAGGCTGCCAAACCACATGCTGTGCTCACCCCACGACAGCTAAAGCCATTTAGAGCACGGCCTTAACATCACCTGGATCTTTGGTCCCCCTAAATCCTGAAGCATGGCAGCTTTGCCATCACTGGGGCCACCTGAAGCCACCCAGCGTAGCTCTTGTGTCACCCCCAAACCACTGTCTCTCCCCCAAACCACTCGCTAGCATTTACTCCTCGGCCAGGCAGCAGGGCAAGATGCTTTGAAAAAATACTCCACAGCTGAGCAAAGAGCTTGCATCTGATGAGACGGTTTGCAGCACTCTGTATTGGAGGGTAAATGCTGAGCACGCGGCATGCGCATCGGCTCGGTGATGCATGGAGATATTTACCTGACCCCTCAACTGAAAGCAAAGTGCTTCAATAGCCACAGAGAGCACAGAAAGTGGTTTCAGACACATAGCTAGACATTAAAACAACGCGAGCAGCAAGAAGTGCAAAATTAAAAAGCTGTGCCAGTGTTTCTGCACTGGATTTTGGGTTATGATTTGCTGCGGATCAGTCACGTATCTGTCCTGCTTGGATCATTTGCATCCCCCGCCAGCTCTTTCCTGAATGCTGCTTCTGTTTTCCAGGTCACAACAACAGCAGCAGAAATCCAAAAGTTGGTCCCACAATGTGCATAATTACTGGTTTCAGAGAAAACCTAGCCCTCCAGCTGCCCTGCTCGTATAGGTTATAATGTCTGGAAAGGGAATTAATTAACCTAGACAGCTCTGTAGCACTCACATGAACTCACCGCAGCCCATTTACAAACCTGCTTAGAAATGCTGGCTTAGCAGGCAGGCAGTCGGCTATAAATACAGCTGCAGATGGAATCCCTGAACATTTCAATGCTAGTTTTGAACAGCAGTAACTTGACATTTAGTTCTGGGGTAATAGTGAAATGTCAACATCTGTTGTGGAAACACAACATAGTGATTACATTAACACCACTTGCAGCTCTTAAGCATGCGGTAGCGCAACACTGCACCAGGATGCGCTTGGACAAAACTGTATTGAGCTTCATGGTTTGAGTTAGAGAGCACAACTGTCTGGGCTGGAGTGCAACAGGATCAGGCCCTGCTCTGGGCAGCTGTATTTCACGGCTGGAGAGCCCACAGCTGCAGCCTGCCGGCTCAGGGATGGCCATATCTGTATCAACTGGATTGCTACAGTCCATAAATGCATCACTCACAGCCTTTACAGGGGAAGAGCCTATAACCACCATGGAGACCTCAGACCATCCCTTACGACTTGCAAGAGTTTGGCTGTGATGTATCAGAACAAACCAAGGCTAGCTGGGTATTTAATTATAGGTCTGAGGTCCCTTACAAAGGTTTGTGCAAGGATTTCACCTTTTGCTTCCTCTGGTTACGAAACATGCTGGACATCCTAGCCTAAAACTTGTTGTGATCTTGGTCTGACATCTTCTAAGTGAAACATGTCCCCACGTCACGAGGCTATGATGGTGGAGGCAAGGTGAGACCCCACAGAAGCTGATGGAGCTGCTGGAAAGCGAAAGCCGCCCGAGGCTCAGCACGAAGAGGGGGATCCCGGCAGGAGCTTTGCCATTCACAGTTTCTCTACACCACCAACAAGCAGCCAACAGCCGCAGGCAGACAGCAAACGCAGCAGCTAAAAGCAGCCTGGAAAAAAAGCAAATAACGGCGCATTTTGGGCAAGATGCCCAAACCCATCTGCACCATTCCGTCCCAGGCAGGAGCACGGCTCCCCCGTGCCCCCCACAACCCTCAGAGGCACTAACCCGGGCAGCAGCTCATCTGAGCAACATGACATTGCAATAATTTATAAAATCACTTTTACCCATCTTGGCTAAAACAAGGCAAAGCACCGTGGACTTGGCACTGAGTGAGTTTTTGAGCTGTGTTTTATGAATTGGCCTGAACACGGGCCAAATCCCGAAGTACTCAAGGATATTGGTGCCATAGATTTTTCGGTCTAAAGGGAAGTTACTGTATTTAACCATTATGGTGTAAAAAATGGTCACTAAAGGCAATCATCAAAGGGGCGGCATGTTAGCAATACTTGCCTATTTGGAGAGCAATAAATACAGGAATTGCCCTGGGTTTCCCTTCCCTGTGGTCATGCATCTACAGATTTAAAAAAAAAAAAGAATGCTTAGGTCAGCTGGCCCGTCTCCTTGGTCATTTTATGCCATTCTGGAGAAACCTTTTGTATTCACAGGGCCAGATCCAAAAAATTGCCGAGTCTTAAAATTTAATTGTGGGTATTTTGAAGGTGGACTGAATTGCATTAGAGCACTGCATGCGGCACAGCAAATCCTAGGGCATGGCATCAGGCTGAGCATCCTAAGCTCAGCCCGCGGTCAGACTAGTGCCAGGCACAAGGGGCTGCAGAGAGGTCACCAATGTTCCCAAACTAGAATAAAGAAACGCAGGTTTGTTTCCATACCTGAGTTCTTGACTGTGCTGGGAGCTGAGGGGGAAAACCCAGCGAGTTACCTGTTCGCCTACAGCCCATGGGAAGGGGGAAACAGCCACGGGCAGGGACAGCCTGTGCCAGGGAGCAGCTCCAACACCCCGTGCAGCATCCGATCGTGCAGCATCCGATCGCTCTTCAGCTCCTGCAGCAGCCAGGGCAGCAGATCTGACAGGCAATGAAATAGTTCGGTTCAGTGCGGCTAACCCCTACCAAACCAGAGGTTAGCCCTCAGGGCTCCAGGGCTGGAAATGGGGCAGTGGAGCTGGGCTCAGCATCAGCATTCCAAGCCTTTAACGCTGCTCTCCCGACCCAGATCCTGGCCCAGCTGAAGTCAGTGGGAATTTTTGTGTTGATGTTCAGCCCCTCTGCGTTTTGCCAGAGGACCGGATTTCCCCACAGAACAGCTGGAAAGCTTTCCTCCGCTTCTACCAACCTCGCACAACTCTGTGAAGAGATTTGCTCTGGATTTCCTTGGATTTGAGCTTGGAATCAGGTCAGAGACCCTGACATAGTGGCGTCAAAGAACTGCAGGAAAGCATCCCACAGGCCCAGTACCAAGCAACAGTGGAAATGTTGCTGTTACACCATAAACTCTGGGACTGGTACAATACCGAGCACAAGCCAGGTGCTAATGCCCACCAGTTTGGGAGTTTTTTCATCCAGCTACCTCATTTCTGTGCCTGCTGGCACACAATTACATATTTAGCAAAAGAGTTTATTCACTGTTATAGTAGTTTTTCAAATTAGTGCTCCATGTTTTCCAGGTGCTGGGGTGGCCAGGATCTGGGGACAGAGGGAGCCTTCCTCTGAGGAGCTATTTTAACCCGTTACTATCATTAGCGGCCAAAAAGGGTAAGGAATTTCCTTGGCCAGCTCCATTCCTGCCAGCAGTCACTGATGGCAAACCAGCACAGGATAACACACCACTTGTGTTATTGTATTTTAGATCACTTGGTGATCTTAATATAGATTAATATATATATTATATTGTATTTATATAGCTATTATATCTATATTATAATATATATAATAATATAGATATAAAATAAGATCACTTAGTACAATTAAATATTGTATTAAGACCACTTGGCAGGTCCCGGTCTGGGAGCTGGGATCACCGAGGGCCATACTGGGAGGCGACCCGCAAAGGATTGAACAGCTGACAGCACCGTGTAGAACATGACCTTTTCTTTCCTCCTCATTATTAGCAGGATAACACCACTTGCGGAGGGGTTGTTTTTTCCAAATTCAGTCCTTAAAGTCCATCATGACCTGTTGGCTGTTTACTCCTCTAAATCCGTGGGAGAGCGGTAACAGCAAGGAACAATCACTTTGAGATAAATAACTTTTCTGTCCCCACTGGGGCTGAGTGGCTGCATCCAGTCCTAGCAGGGGGCACGTGATTACCTGCCTGGACATCTCCCTCCCCGGCTGCTATTCAGCTCTTCAACTCATCACACACAACAGTGAGAACAAAGCAACCAAAGAAACTATCTCTTTCCATCCTGGTAAAAGCCCAACAGTTTAGCAGCAATTATTTATGTCTCTCTAGATGAGGAAAAAAAAACCCTTTTTCTAAAAATGCAAAAGAAGAAGAAAGTTGCTGGCAGTCAGGGCACAGCACCGGTGCTTTTCTCTCCCCATGGGCACCAGCACCCCTCCTGACTCCAGCAGCCCCAATCCCAGGATTTACCTGGCTCACACCAGCAGTCACGCTGGCATAACCACAGAGACCCAGGCTCGAGCAGGTTGATTAAGTAAGGATGAGCCAGAGCAGGGGGATGCTTGGAGTGCAGCCGTGTTTGCTTGCCCCATCCTCCACCCACGACACGGCTGTGGCCAGGGACACGCTTCTCCCACAGAGCTGCAACAGCTCGACCAGATTGAAGACACTAATAAAACCTTTCAATGGAGCCAAGGTGTCCTCCCAAATGGTTCACAGAGGAGGACGTGAAAAATTACCTGAGAGATCAAGCGAATAGAAAGCATATCTAGGAGGAGTTGGCTGGGACAATCTATGCTGATTAAAATAATAATTAAATAACTAAATAAATAACTAATAAATAAAAAAAGTAGTGCCTGCAGCACCAGGCTTCGAGCAGCAGCAGCATGGTGGCACAAGCTCACTCATGGCAAAGGACAGCCAGGGCTCCAGATACCAATGCCTTCTCAGACACTTCCCCCTGCAGCCACCTCTGGGATTTGTTGGGTTGGGCTGCAGGGGTTATTTTTAAGTCAAATTTTGAAAAACCTGCAAAAGGCAACAGATTTATTGGAGCCCTCGGCGAGCAGGACACAGCCATGCTGAGGGGGCTCCCAAGGCATCTCCTGACTGAATCATTCTTGAGATAACTGATAGAGACTTGTGTTCTATTGTGGTCACTGTGATATTTCTGACATTTTAAGGTTAATAATATCTGGTAGGCTTTTCCCCACCAGCAGTCACACCACTCCATGGCGGGGCTACTCTAACCCTGGATTGTGAGCAAGAGGATTTCCTCAGACCCGTAAATTGCAGCCTGCCCACTCACGCTGTCTGCAAGAGCAAAGCATTTTGTTAGTGCAGCTGAAGAGGATTTTGGAGAGGAACATCTCACAGGACTTTCCTTGGAGCCACCCACGAGGCCACCCCTGCCCCACTTGCACTCCCTGTGGTCCTGCCCAGCGCATGCACCACAAACCGTTCAGCATCCTCCTTTGACACCGCAAGTATCCTTGCTTTAGTTTTAAGTCCATGGGCCATAAAACCAGGAGTATCAGTTGCTACACTGACAAATCCATATTATTTTTTTCTTAAAACCCTATGTTCCTGCGGGGCATTTGCTGTTATATTTCCATTAAAAAAAAAAAAAAACACACACAAAAAAAACCAAAAGATGAGGAACAAACCCAAGTCAGAGGTGGCATTACCAACCATCAGACAAACATCAGTTAACTCTGTCCTCTTTAGAATCACTGTTCACTGACAGCAGGCAGAAGCTGTGCCGTGGGGTGAGACCACAGTGGTGAATCCCCGTGGGGTTGGGTGACAGCCCCACGATGCTGCCAGCAGCATCCCTGCACTTGGGGGGGGGGGGGGCGGGATGCAGGAGCCAGGGTGAGCAAAGGCCACTAACCTGCGGCCGGCATGGCAGCAGCACGATGAGAAAAGGCATTTATTATGCACAGCTAATGCCATTAGAGTAAACTGAGTTTGCCCAGAGGAATAACAGAGCAGTGAGATAGATAGAGCACAGGCTGGAGCAGATCTCTCGGGCAGGGGTGGTTACAGTGCTAGGGATGATGCTGCACGCTCGGGCTACCAGCACCTCGTCCTTGGCCACCACATCCCCCTGCCACCTGGCCACAGCGCCCAGTCCTCCCCAGCAAGAGGAGGCTTGGGCTGGAGATTTTATCAGCTGCGCAGAGCTGGAGATTTCTCTCTGTATTTTATTTAGAAACAGCCTGCCCTCATGTGGCAGATGGAAAACCAGGAAATTTTGGACTAAACTGTCCAGCAAAGGTGCCAGGGCAGGACCCAGGGCCAGGAGCCCACCGGAGGAGATGTCTCACAGCTCGGTCCCTCACCTGCCGCATGCAGCTTTTCCTCACTCATTTTTGTGCCTATTTCTCCTCCCACCTGCACAGTAGCCACTTTCTCTCGCTGGCCCAGTAATTCCCAGGTAGCCATGGGCAAGTGCCCCGAGAGAGCCCACAGGTGCCCCATGCAGCATCTCTGAGCCAGCCCCACAGCACTGGCTGGGGAAAGGCTGCACAAAGCCAAGGCAAGCCCTGGGTGCAGGCAGAGCATGGGGCTTCAGCATCTGAAATGAGGAAAAACACTGTTTGCCTTCAGTTTATGGGCAGAACAGTACTTTGTCTTGAACACCTCCAAAAACACTTTCCGTGAGGGTGCGGGCTTGGCTCAGAAAGGTGATTGCATTCACGTCACGTATGGGGGTTTCTGGGCAGCCTCTTAGAGCAGCCTCAGCTTATAGGGACAGAGGATAAAAGCTTTACCCAGAATCAACATGATTCAGAGTAAGTAAAAACAGGCTAAGTAACAGATCCAAGAAAGCCATAACTTCCCCAACCAACCAACTCTTTTGTTGGTTTGTGGTTTTTTGGTTGTTTTTTTTTTTTTAATAAATCAGTGATGTACATGAATCTTCCAAATCAGCGCTGAAAACCCAGCCATGATGCAAGACCAGGCTGCACTGAGGAGCACAGCGTGCCGGCTGTGTTTTGACAGCCAGGACCATGACGCGACAGGCAGCGGGCGATGCTGCAGGGCCAGGAGCGAGATGGCCCGTGGCCAGCCCTGACACGAGCCCCAGTACGTGGCTGCAGCTCATGGCTCAGATGCGATCCCTCACCATGCGAACAGGACACGTCGCGGTGGCTCCTGTCTGGGGCTTGCAGGAACCCAAAAGGCAGCAAGAGAACGTACCTGCATGTCACAGCGACAGCCCGCGCATCCACAGTGTCGGCACCCTTGGCTTCCGATGGGACACAAGTGGAGCAGATCTGGTGCTGATTCTGATTGCCAGTAGCTTCTTAACAGAATGGAAAAAACAGAATAGGATTCCCAAAGCAGGAAGCTGAAGCGAAGCACGTCCTACCCAACACAGATGCAAAGTTTTGAACCCCAGGACCAGCTCCCATGAAGCCAGGAGGGTCCCTGAGGTCTTGTGCCATCACTCCGAGTTGTGCTAGGGGACAGGCTGGTCCCCACCCGAGTACCACGGGCTGACTCGAAACCACGGGGGAGATGAGGCGTCTTCTCACTTTTTCCAAACCCCTTCATTTAACAGTCCCGTTTGCAAAGCTCCTCGACTGCAGTCGCACAACCAAGCACCAACAGCTCACCAGTCCCCACCTCACTGGTGCAGCTTCAAAGCCTCCTCCGGGACTGTGACAGTTCGTTAGAAAATGAGGGGGGAAATGCAGTCAATGGCGTCAGTCTAGATGGCGCTCATGTATTTTTTACAGTCTGAAAAAGCGGCAGAGGAGTTTCACCCTGACACCCACTTGCTACCCCGGCTTCTGGCAGCAGCAGATCCGATGGGCAACGCTTTCTGCAGGCACCTCAGAGCAGCTGCACGAGCAGATTCAAGCTCACAGAGCAGGCTGCTCACACGGGTCTAAGTCTACATCCAAGGATTTCAGAGAGCCGCTAATCCCCATCTCCCGCCGACAACCTTCCAGCAACTAGAGCGTCAGCGTTGCAACACAAACTGCCCGAGTGAGAAACTATTAGAGGCAGCACTGCAGCCCTGCCCACACTCAAGCAGAGGCTCTAATTCCATTTTATCTGCTTGTCATCACCTCCTAAAACAAGCCAGGTCCATGTTTTAGTTGGAGAGTGAGGCGTAACTGGGGAAAAGAAATTTTTGCTATATAAAAATAATTCTGAGCAGGTCTGTTTACCACTCTGCTGCCTCAGGAACAGTCCATCAGCAGAGCTGTGGCAACACAACTATCAGAGTTAACGCAGTTTTATTTTGCTACATTTACTGTGCTAATAAAACGGCACAGTCCTGTCCCCGCTACTCACACACAGCCTCTGTGGTGCAAGAACTCTGCTGATACTGTCCTAACTCTGTTAGTTTTAAATGTATTTGCTCCAAAACTAACCACAGCTTTTACTGCAGATAAAGCACTTACCATGAAGCCTCCCCAAACCAGAGGTGAGAGGCCATCTCATACTCCTCTCTGTACTGTATCACAATAAAGGGAACCAAAATGTTTTTCATCAATCCATTAAGCTCTGTCATGTGCTGCTCTTAGATTGAAGGATAAGGCTCAGATGCAGCATTCTTCAGCTGTAAGGCTGATTTAAAAGGTTTTCATCATCATCATTTTGTTTTAGCAGAAGTTGCTCCTTCTTTGAGCAAAACAAGGGTTTGGGGTTTTGCATAAGCTGAAAGAGAGAGCAAAGACTAAACTTTTCCCAAGTTTCTGTATTCCTTTTACTCCGTGTCAATGCAAATCCAGATTTTTCATCAGTCAAACCAGAAAACCATCGATGCAAAGGACCCTCTTCAATAAGAGAAAGGAAGAGAGAAAGAAAAAAGAAAGAGAGAAGCCCTGTTGGCCAGTCCAAGGGAGCAGCGATGTCCGGCAAGCACCAGCAGGACAAACCTCCTGTCCCCTGGGATGGCACTTCCCTGTCAGTCCCCAGTTCCTCCCACATCCCAGCCAATTTCCAGTTTTCAGGGAAGCTGAAAGCTCAGCTACAAGCAGCATCAGTTTGCAGCTGAAGGCCCATCACCACCACCACCACAGCTAACCTTAACACAGGGGTACGGGCAGGGATTCCCAAGCCACTTTCAGCAATTTAAGCACCCATCTCAGACCACTAAAAACGAGTACGGGTGGACATTCTGGGACATGGTGCTACTTCCAAAAATTGTTTGTTAAAGCACTAATGAGCATCTGCACCACTGCTGAGTACAGGAAGGAACAAGCGCTTCGGGCTTTGCTGCTAACGAACATGGAGGAGTGGTCCAGCTTTGAAGGAGGGAAGGGGGCTGTGTTTTTAAGGCAGGAAGATCTCAATTTTCTTTTCATTGCTGCAATGAAGCTCTGAGCAGGCAGGCAGGCTGGCTGACAAAGTGTGGCCTTTGAAGTCCCAGGAGATCTGTTACTTCTTTCAAGCTTTCAATCTGTCCTGCCACCCGTTTGCTATTGCTGCAGGGTATCTGCTGGGGAACCAGGTTCAGTGCCTCCACCAGCAGAGAACAGCATGAGAATGGCACTTTGCACCAAAAAGCCCATTCCCATTAAAAATAAATAAATAAAAATCACTTTACTCCAGCTCCATATCACCAGAGTAACAAAATGGTAATTTCCTCTTCCATATGATGCGTGTATATGTAAAATCAGCACTGGTGATCTCCCCTTTGGTTCAGTGCTGCAATTCCTTACATTTTATAAAATCCTTTGGCAAATGAAACATAACCTTCACAAACAAAACTTCCAGTGGGAAAGGTAATTAGCCACATAACTGGTGGCTTCCGATCCAGCTGCAGCAGCCGGCGTACTGACTGCAGCAGTACAGCAACTTAAATCAATAGGTAGATGTAAAAAGTCAGAGCAAACGAGGCGTGTGCTCCTGGTGGATCCTCGCAGGGGATTTGGTACAGAAAGAAGTGCAGCGGGGGAGGAGACCGAGGATGGATGCAACACGTAATTGCTTTCTCAGCCAGTGGGTCCAGGTTGAGAGCTGGTTTGGATCTGGACAACATTTGATTCCGTAACTGATAGAAGCACATGAAAGATACTTACACCTTTCTGTCAGCTGTGATTTAAACCTAATAACATATGGAAACAAAACCCAGATTTTACAGACATGCAGTGTAATCACTTTGGACAAAGTAACTTGGGAGCAACCAGAGATGAAGGGCAGCCAACACTTAAGCTGTGCACTGCAAGATGCCAGTTAGAAACACTCACCTGGGCTGAGCGCACCGATTTAGCCATGAACGTGCTATAAAAAAGAAAAACACCCTGAAGACCATCAACAACAGAAGATACTTGAAAAAGAAACTATAATACACAAGTATTAAGAATGATTTTCAGAAATTTCCTTTAAGAGAAAAGTAAAGCACCCACTGGATGCTCTGCAAGATAAACACTGATTACAGCTGGGAATAACCAGACACACGTTCAGTAACAGAAAGTGGTGTGTGGCAGGAAGGAGACTGAAAGGACATGGAATACTACCACTACATAAAAAAGCCTCAGCACTCCGATATTAGAAGCCCTCTGAAGTTTCCAGAACAAAAGTTGTCTCTTTCCAAGAGAAGCCCTCACATCCGCATGTGCTCGTACCTATTTATATACCTCCAGTAAAAAAAAAAATCACGGCTGCCGACTCCTTTCTGACGTCCCACTCCCAGAAATAGCTGCTGCGACGGCTCCTGGAACAGCCTCAGCCCCCTCGGCGCTGATGTCCAACGGCCGCGCGGCTGCAACGCTTCTCATGGATTAAAAAAAACAAACCTCAAAACAAGTCTGTTTAAAACGCAGCACAACTGCTGCACGGCACAGCGACAGCAGCAGCGCACGTGTGGCCAGGGAGATTTCACCCCCTTCCTCCTTGGCTGTAGCAAAGCGTTGATGCAGAACCCAAACACCCGTTCCTGCACCCCCAGTGCTTCCCACGGGAGGAGGAGTCATGAAGAGGATCCCAAGACAGATTCGGGATCCCCCTGGTTTCGTGTCCTCTGAAGGCAGGGTCAGGGCAAGACAAAGGGTACATCAGAAAAGCCCAAGATCCCACAGATTCCCCCCTCACCAGGAGCTGGAGAAAAATTCCTCAGCTCTCCCAAAACAGCCCCTCTGTGGACGGGCATCCCAGCCCAGAGCTCCGCACCCACCTTCACACGGTTCAGGTATCCAAAATACCCGAAGCCACCATTCTTGGGCTGGTTTGCTTTGGGGTTGGGTTTTTTGGTGGGGTTTTTTTGAGCTTTTTTTGGTCATCCTTGGGCTCCACCTGATTAGACGGGGCATCAAAACATCAGAAAGCAAGGGCATCTCCTGCAAAATCCTCCAAAGCAATGCTCTGGGCTTAAGACAAGGAAATTCTGCACGCTGCTGCTAGTATAAAAACAGGTCATTTGTTCCTTCAAAAGTCAGGTTCAGCGTTTTTAGGTCTTTTTCAAAAGTAAGCCATGACATAGGGATCCAGGCAGTATGAAACAGGCTGTAGGTTCAACACAGCTGCAAGCAAGGCTGGGTGGGCGAGGGGTGACCTGCTCAGAAGGGGGGTCCTGCAGTCCCTGTGAGCCAGTAGCTTATCCTCGGGTGTAAGAAGGGAAAGGACAGCGGAACTCACAGATGAGACGGATGCTTCAGCGGGAGATGCACAGCAACTGAGTTCAGGGCTGGCATGCTCTGCTGCCAGATGAAGCCTCTGATCACACCATACTCCTCCTCACCCGCCTTAGAGACACACTGAGGTGGCAGCAGGAGCACATTTGACTTCCGAACCCTGCAGCGCCGATACCCTGTGAGTTAGCCCCTCCTCGGTGTTTCACCAGCACCCTGGAGAAAACCAGCACCCTAGTCACACAGATGCACCACCCACCCCACTGTGCTCTAATGCCAGAGCCTGACAAGAAAACCAACTTACTATGCATGTAGCAGCACACACCAGTTTGCAGAAGCTGCTCCCGAGAAAGCAGAGGATCCCGTGTCCTCCTGATGCCTGAGCAACGGCAGGAACATTCAGCTCGCTTCCAAATTTCAGTGGTTCGAGCAAAGTCAGTAAATTCCACGCAAACCACCCAAACTGCAAACCACAGGCTTGTCACTCGGAACAGATTGTGTAGATACTCACCAGAACAGCAAATACCTACGCCGTTAATAGACAGCTTTCATCCGCGGGATCGGACCGCAACAATCCCCCTCACCCAGGCAACACGAACACACTAAAGCTATCGGTCATCTGCTAACAGCCCAGCCTGGGTGGGATGGTTTTGGGGTGCCCATCCCAACCTTCAGCCCTACCACGGTGCTCAGAAACCCTCCCTAGGAAGGTGTCCTGGCACGGCCACACCAGCACCTTGCACCAAACACCGACCATGCTGAGCATGCCCACCAGTGGCACCAAATCCCCTCCAGCACCCACCCCTCAACACAAGCCTGGTTCACGCGAAAAACACCAGTAAGACCCAACGCAAGAGCTGGGTACAGCTCCAGTATTAGCAATATAAAGCCAGGCTTGGAGCATCTCCCAGGAGCGCGCTAACACGGTAGCAAAGTTGGGTTCCGCTCCTGGCATGAACACAGCCTGATGCCTTCCACTCAGTTGGGATACGATGCGCTATAGTAAATCATCATTAGCACATACTCCAACCCATTTTTCTTCACTGTCAACAAGTGGCGCAGCCAGAAGGACTCTACGCTTAGGGAACATCTTTGCCTTTTGTTTGTGCAGGGATTTGAAGTCCAGATTACAGCTCTCCAAAGCACAAGGAAGATAACAACTCAGCCTCAGATTAAATTCTGGAGTAGAAAATCATCCACAGCCACCAGCTGCAGGAAAAGCCCGGTAGGAGCTCTGCGGTTGTACTTGAACTAAGCAAGGACTGCTCTGCTTGGCTATTTTCTTCCCTGTTGTACACAACCACCTCTGGACCAGGTCTGGACACAGGATTGCATCAGGGACCCATCATGGTATCAGCCCAGCTGCATTGGCCACCATAGGCCAGACCAATAAAATGATCCTTTTTAAACTTCAAAATATTTTTGCTGGGGGAAAGAGGGTGTTGTAAACTCACTGGTGCTGCCCACTTAACTGGACCACATCTATTTGTATTGAGGCAACTGCAGCAACCACAAGCTGCAGTTCTGGAGCAAGTCTCAAAACATCTCTGCCACATAATGTCCACATAACCGTAGTTTTAAGAGGGCAGACTAGGAAAAAAAAAACCAAAAAAACAACACACCAAACTAGTAAAGCCTGAGCATCCAAGCAACCCTCTCCCCAGGACACTCACGGTCCCCTCAGGAGGGAGGCCACCCCCAAACCCCCCCCGCTTTGCACACTACAGCAGCCATCTCAGCAACACAGCCCTCCCCAAGTACACCCATCGCTTGTGCACCCACAACACGCAGCTCAGGTTCAGCTCCCTCCCTTACCAGACAGCACCCAGTCCCCAGCACCCGCTGTCAGAGCAGACTCCCCCAGCAGCAACCCCCAACACTGGAGCACAAAATTTCGGGCTGCTACATTCGGCTCGTGCAGCAGAGCCTCAGCTCTGGCCCCTGGTGCCACAGCAGAGCAGGTCACACTGTTTTGCCAGCCTCTGAAGCTGGGACAAACCAAGGTCTCCCCGCGCCCAGGCAAGACAAGGTGCAGCTCCACTCCCAACTTCAAGGCTCAGCAAACCACAGAGGGAAGAAAAAAAAAAAAAAGAAAAAAGAAAAAAGGAGTGACTATTGCTCAAGGGTGAGCATCAAGCGCTATCACTTGAGGACATCCTTCTCCTGGCCTGTGGGAGAAACATTCCCCTTCCCAGCGAAGAGCCTCCTTGAAGCAGCAGTGGCAAGAGGTTTGCAGCAGATCCACCTTCTTCAAAATCGAGGGAGAGGAGGTTGCTGGAGGAGGCGCTGCAAGCCACAAAAAAGGGTCTCCTGTATTTTCACTCGCCTGCTGCAACCACGTGATTGTGAGATACATTAGTATAAACACAAGGTTTATTTTTAAATCTTTTTATTGGTAAGTCCACCACAGTCATTTACAAGTTATCACAGCAACAAACTCCCCCAAAATGTCTGTCCCTGGACCACTGCAACTGTTCCAAGGGAATGATGGGTTGGTTTTGTGAGGTTTTTTGCCTTTTTAAATGGTACACAAACCTGAGTATCTGGAGTTTTCTTTCTTCCCATCCCTTCAAGCTGCGGAGTCACCAGCAAGCCATGACACACATCACTACGAGACTCTGCTGCGAGAGCCGATTACTGACAAGAGCTACGTTGTCAGCGATGAAGGTCTTGCGGTTTACAGATGGATACCGTGCAATTTTTCTCCTACTAAACTAATCAAAATTGCATCGTGATCCACCCGACAACAGCAAAACAAAGCTTACCGTACTGGCAAATTTGGGGCAATGCAGCCTGAAGACAAGTCCTCCTTTCCTCCACAGGCCGGGACAAGTGCAATACTCTACATATAGCTACAAGTAATGCAACAAATCCCCACCCATGGAGAAACCAGCGCAAAGCATCTTCAGATCTTCCATGGAAAAAAAAGAGGGAGAGGGAGGGAAGCTTCAAAACCCATTATTCACCACAGATTCACCACCACCACAGTCAGTTTTGCATGGATTTGCACAGCAATTTTAGTAAGCTGGGATGCAAACCTGCAAAACTGACTGTAATCAGCACCATCTTCTCCAGAAACTGCCACTAGCTCGGATGCACTTTATCTAGCAGTACTGTAAGTGCCCACATTACAGTAGGTCCAATTCAAAGCTACCTGCACTATGAGCACTTTGATACTGCTAGGACAAAACTACTTCCCGAGCAATTGCCTTCAACGAAAAAAAACCCGCTTTAACTAAAATTGTAATTGCTGAGCTAAAGCCAGATGGATGCAGTTTTTTTGGACGCGCAGGCAGCAGCTTGTGCCAGAAGGAGCATTTAGGGCAGTAGATTCTACGCTACTTCACTAACTGCACTAGATGCACCTTAACACAAGAACCATTTGTAACGTAGCTCTAACGCAGCAAAACAACAATCCTGGTTAGGTCCGTGCCCTGCTACCGTCACTGAATCGCCACAGTAATGCCAGAAGTGCTTATACTGCAGTAGATCCTGAACTCTACCTGCACTGTAAGCACTTTTGCACAACTCAAGGCCCATCACCAGACAGAAACTCTTCTGCTTAAAAGGTCTTCTTGTTTCAGTGCAGCGAAAAGCATCGCAGAAGCATTTTGACTGAAGCACAGGAGCCAACAGTACCTGCCAAGAGAGAAGACTAATATTAACGTTGCGTAACACAGATATGGATTTGCTACTCGATCTAGCAGAGATTTTCTTATCGAAGCCCAGAGGCAGAAACAGGTTCAGTTTTAAGGAAGCAGTTTAACTGAGAGCACACCACAAAAGGAAGGGTTTGCAGCTAGTTTTCACTTAAATTAAGGTGAAAATGCCTTCCTCCCGTTTATAACGGCAGTTAAAAAGCACCATAATAGGTATCAAAACATCCCGGTTTCCTGCTCTCGTGCGTTACTACAGCACACAAGACATTTTACTTGGCCTTTCTCCCGGAGATTTACCGAGTATCTTGCATCACCCAACCACCAAACATTTCCCACCCCCCCAGTAGGGTAAGAAAAGTTCTGACACATGATCCCGCACCCGATAATGGAGTATCTGTACTCCAGATGATGCCGCGAACTGCAGCGCAGCACCGAAGCGACGGACCCCCCTCGCAGGAGGGGAAAAGAAAAAAAAATATGTATATATATATTAGCTAATTTAAATTTCCCTCCGGAACCACGCTGTCAAGACCCAGTGCTACAAACCTGCAGAGGTGGGATGGCTTTTGGTGGGGATGCCCCCTCCCCCCGCCCCGCACACCCCCAGGGGCTCTTGCAGCAGTGGAGGCGCTCCGGGCGTTTGTGTGTGTGGTGGTGGGGTGTCCTCTGCCACGGGAGGGCCCCCACCCCCGGCCGGACATTATCTTCCCCCCCCGGGGCGGCGCGGCCCGCCGTTATCTCCCCCGCACTGACCATCTGCGCGGGGGGGGGGCGGCCAGGGGGATTATTCGGGCGCGCTCGCCACGTGCACGGCGCCCCCCCCCAACCCCGGGGGTGCAACGGGAGCATCGCCGGGGGCAGCGGCCGGCCCCGAGCACCGGCGCTGGCAGGGCGGGCTCGCCCCGGCCCCGCACGCCGCCCCCCGCCCCCGGCCCGCGAGGGGGTGTGAGGGCGCCCCGCCACGTGCTGCCCGCCCCGTCTGGGGGGCGCGCGCTGCCACCGCGGCGGCGATTAAAGCGCAGGAACAAAGCACGGTGGGAAATGCAGTCCTCCATTCAAAGCCCCAAAAACGCGCCAAGCCGCCCGCCCGCCCCCCCCGCGGCCCGCCGCGCCGCCGCCAGCAGGGGCCCGGGCCCCCCCCGCGCCCGCAGAGACGGGGGACACCGAGCCCGCCGCCGAGTTGAGCCGCGGGCGGCCCCGCACGGCCGCGGGCGGCCCCTTTGTCCCGGCCCGAGGGGGCAGCCCCGCTGCCGCCCGCCGCCGGCCCCCGCCCGCCTCGGCCCCCCTCCCCCCGCCGGCGCCGCCACCCCCGGTCTTGCCTGAGGCCGGCGAGGGCGGCCCGGGCGCGCGGGGCGCGGAGCCCCGACGGCGGCTCCGCCGAGCGCGTGGTCGGTCCGGCTCCCGCCCGCCCCCTCCGCGCGCCAGCCAGCGCGCGCGTGCGCGCCCCCGCCGCGCGCCGCCTCCCGGCCGGCCCCGCACTACAAGCCCCAGCGCGCCCCGCGCCCCGCGCATGCGCCCCGCGCGCCCGCCCCCCCCCACCCCCCCGCGCCGCCGCAGCCGCCATGTGCTCGCCGCGCGCGCCCCCTCCCCCCACGCACGGTCCACGCCGGGGCGGCGCGCGCGCCCCCCCCCCCCGCCGGTCGCGGGAGAGATGTAACGGGGGGGGGGGGGGAGGAACAGCGCGAGCAGCCCGCCTTCCCGCCCCCCCCAACCCCCCTTCACCGCACGCACGGGCAGCGGCCGGCCGGGCAGCCCCGGGCTTCGGTCTCCCGCCGCGGCCCCGTCCATTGTTGGTGCCGCGGGAGTCGCCGGCCGTGGAGGGAGGGGGGACCGGGGGTGGGGGGGGCCACCGGGCGGCGCGGGGAGCGCAGCGTGGGAGCCGCGGGCCCGTGCGGGAGGCTGGGCGAGCCCCGCGCACTCCTACAGGTGGGTGGCGGCCGCCGGCGCCCGAGCAAGGCGCTGCCGGGCCCCCCCCCCGCACCCCCCGGCACCGGGGGTCGGGGCTGCGCGGCCCCCATGCCCCGGGCAAGCCGCGCCGGCCGGCAGAGATTACGGCGCAGCTCGGCGGGTCGCGGGAAGCCGCGCAAGAGGGGAGGCGGAGGGGGGGGGGGGGAAGAGAGAAAAAAAAAAAAGGGGCAAAAAAAATTAAATAAGATAAAATAATGAAAAGCTTGCAAACGCGGGGAGCACCCTCGGGCTCGCACCGGCGGCTGGGGAGGGAAACAGAAAAGAAGCGCGAAGGAGAGAGCAGGGAATGGAAAGATAAACACGTTACCTTTGAGCCCGAGCAAAGCCCTGGAATAAAAAGGGTTTTACGAAAGTGGCGCGAAGACAATATCATGTGATCCCAGCCCAGGGCGTCTCCTTCCCGCACCGACCAGCCAAAAAAAGAGAGAGGAATAAAGGAGGGAAAAAAGTACATCCGCTCCCCTCACCATTAGCATAATTAATTGTGTCCTGCAGCTGCAGCCGCGGCTGCCCGGCCAATGGCAGCCACCGCCGCCCCGGCCTCCTCTTCCTCCCGCCCGGCGAGGATGGCGATGGCCGGGGACCGGGGGAGGCTGGGGCGGGCGGCGCGGCCCGGGGCCGGTGGGGAGCGGGCGGGCGGCCGGCGGGAGCCGTGCCCGGGGCGGGGGGCAGCACCGGCAACTTTCGGGGGGCACGGCGGCCCCTGTGGGGAGCGCTGCGGGGGGCTGGCGCGGCGGGGGGGGCCGCGCACTCGCTCCCTTCCCCGCCTGGAAGCGGCAGCCCTGCGGCCCCCCCCGGCCACGCGTGGCCGCGGTCACTCGGGACCCCCGGTGCGGCGCTGGGTGGGAACGTGTGGCCGTTTGGGGGTGAGAAGCCCCCAAACGATGCGGCGTGGGCCCGGCCCGGCCTAGCTTGGCCTACACGGGGGCCGGCGCGGCCCGCTGCACCGCCGAGCCGCTGGCGGCTGCCCCCGGCCGCCCCCCGTGGCCTTCCCACACCTGAGCCCCCCAGGTGCACCCCGAGGGGCCCGGCTGCACCTCAAGCCGCCCCCCGAGGGGTCTGGCCCGAGCTTGGCCGGCCTGGGGGACCCCCGGCCCTGACACGGCAGGGCGGGCTGCCTTGGCGGGCGGCCCTCGCAGGAATGCTAAAAATGCGCTAATTGTGCCCTGCCAGCGGCCGCCGCTCCTCAAGGATTAAAAGTACTCATCCTTTTTCAAAATAAAAATAAAAATAACATCGATCGGGAAGGAACGGTTTCGCCCAGCTTCCACCCCCCCACCCCCCGGCCGCTGCCTTCGGTTTGGCGAAAAAATACGAGGTGCCTGGTTGCACCCTGATCATCGGTATCTGAAGTTAGAACAAAAAGGTCCCCATGGAAACGGGGGAGTAATCTATCAGTATTGCGTTCGTTACGCGAAGAGAAAAAGGCTTTTGTCCCGCCTGTATTTACTACTGTTTAATTTCTTTTTGAAAATTCTGCAGCCAAGTTCCCCCAGGTTTGGAGGGCGAGCTCGGCCGAGCGTCCCCGCTGCCCTCCCTGCCTGCGCATGTGAGGCCTAAAACAAAGCGACCGTATCAAAGCGCTCCCCGAGCAAGACGGGAGGGCTCTCCGCAGGCAGACCTGTTTCGGGGGCTGTTGTATTATTTGTTCCAGAAACTGCAATTTGTTTCTTCATTATCAGTGGAAATGCTCGGCCGGGTTGTTCTTTGCAGACTTTCACGTTGCGGTGTCCTCGGGTAGATGCTGAATTTACTGACTCCTGATTTGGAGCTGCGGGGAGATGCCATGTAATGGAGGATGTGGTAAAATTCAAAATTTAAATTTTCTCCCCATCAGGCAAAGTACCATTCTGAGGTCCTGAATCACGAAAGCTAAAAGAAAGCAAAGTGCTCAACATTAAAGTCGGTAATTTAGCACGGGTGTGTAAATTTGTTATCTGTGCCCCTGCAGAAATGGACGAGTGAATTGACACAGAAACATACAAATCAAGTGTCCCAGTAACGCATATACGCACAACAGGATAGAAAACATTCCCAAATAAAAGGTACTTCGTGTCCAACCCTGTGAAAAAACTTTTTAAAACTTGTAGCAAACAAGCACTAAACATGGCACAGTACTAGAAAACTTTCTTTGTAAGAGAAAAAAATCATATGCTTTGCGTTGATTTTTTTATTTAACATGAAAAGTTGTATCATACCTGTTATTCAAGTCTTATGTATGGATAAAGTTATGTGTAAGTGTAGCAGCTTTTACTCAGTCCATGCTGGAAATTGATTATCTCTTTTCTGTCAGCTCAGAAATAAATTAGGCTCTCAACAAAGAGAGCCTGAAGATGGTGAAATAAGTCTACATGAAGTGTTGCACAGATAAGATTAAATGGTATTTTTACATCCTCCTGCTGACCTTTGACTTGTATTTTTGTGTATCTTGGAATGGAGTCTTGGGGTCTGCAAACACATCGGCTGCTAAAAAAAGTAATGGTCAAAGAAAAAAATGCCAGAACGTTTCTTAATATTTTAAAGGGTATTGTCTAGCTAAAGCATTCATCTGCCATGTTAGCTAGGCAGAGTTTCGCCCTGTGTTGACGGCCTTTTCAAATGCACGTGATTTATAGATTGTAAGGTGGTGCTTGTAAAACATATTACTTACTGGGGTAAGGTTTTATTCCAGGTTAGGAGGACCATTACGAAGACTAAGAGAGGTGTTAGCCCTGTGCAGAGGTAGCAGAAAAAAAAGAAAAAAAATTCTCTGAAAATCACTTTCAGAATTTATTGTGAAATTATGTAGCTCACTTTTTCCTTATAGCAGATATGCAGAGGGTTGGATGTTTTTCCTGTAATGGAATCAACGTGCTTGCGTATATGCTGAGAAGGTATTTCTGTTTCCTTCACTGTACTTTTCTTCTCAGTGCTGCAGATCCTTCTGCTCTATCTCTTTGGTTACTGATTCATTCCTGCTCCAACAACTCTGTTCGAGGATTGCCTTGGACTGTCTCCTCCACTTCTCTTTCCTTCAAGAATCAGAACTATTGTCTGACCTTTTTCATGCTGAAGAAAGCGCGGTGAATTGTGCTGAACTACCCAGATGCACTGAACTATCCGGGTACATAAAAGAAAAGGAATGAAAACCAGAAACAAGTAAGAGGGATGTAGCTTTGTGAAACAGAAAATTATTTTTCAAAAAAAAACATTCAAAGATGCAGATCAGTTGCTCTATGGAGAGATTTCTTTCAGGTTAATAAAATCTAACTTATTTCTCAAAATTCTGGGAACAGTTGAAAGTCTTAAGAAGGTCTTCTACTAAACTTCCAGAACAGCAGCATGAAATCAGTGTCCAAAACCCTCTTTTATAGCCGGGTCTGGAGTCTTTCAGACACATTTTATAATTTTGCAAGAAAATGTTCAGAGAGATCAGGTCATCTTAAAAAGAAACAAAAAATGTAAAGGAATATTTAAGAAAAAATACTTCAACAGTCAGCTACAGAGTTATTCTCTTGATCTTGCAGAGGCTGCTAACTTTTTCTGTGAATGCTCAGACAATCACAACTCCGGCAAATCTTTGCAGGCGTGGAGTTCCTAAAGATCATTCCTCTTCTGCACACTTTGGATTTTTCATATAACTGTGGATTGCCTGTCATTTGCTGCTAAACTGTCTTAAAGTGTTCAGCTGAGAAATATGTAGAATGAAAATTATTTTCCTCCTATGAGGACAGAAAACACTTTGAGATTAAAATGCACTATTTTCCTCAATGTAAATGAAAAATTTAACTCAAGATTAGTTTTCTGAATAGTTGCTATGTATTTGCACTTCCCTATGAAAAATGGCCGATAACAGAGGGGTTTCCACAAAGTATTTCACACTTCTGTCATTGTATTAGTAAAACGTTTGAAAGTGGCATTCACCTTTTAATTTCTGTGTACTTTATTTGTAGAACTATTTAATGTAGAAAAACAGGGCACGCATAAGCTATGTTGCCTTGCATTTTTGTTATGTGAAATACGCTTATAAAACCAGTAAACCTGCTCCTAAAGAAGACCAATCCGCATGTAAAATGAGAAACAAATGTATACTAATGGCATGGACTTCATGTCTAATTTGAATTTTTATTTTTTTTACAGTATTGATTGCTGTGATAAATAATGTAACATTTGCTGTATCTCTGATATGCTGTAAAGGACTGCCGCATACTAATGTCTGAAACCTGTCTTTTTAAGAGCTCTTTGACAATTTATTATAAACACTTTTATTACAACGAAATGTAAATGTAAAGAACGAAAGCTCTGTCTTGCATTTATTTTCATAGTTTGGTAGCTATGTAAATATGCTAAATTCTGCATTTTGATTTCTAATACTTTTCATTTATTTTGTATTTATATTGTTTTCTAGCAGACTGAATTTACATTTCTGTGCAGCTCCTTTATGCAATTTCTATACGTTTTGATTCTGTGAGTTGCTCCCACTTTCATTGCATCATGGGAAGTAAAATGAACTCATCCCTTCACAGTACTGGTTTCTTCATCTCTCTGGTTTCAGGTGGGTTAAATCCTGAAATCTGGATCTAAGTTGTCTAATTGAAAAAGCAGCTACTTGCATGACTAAGTGACCCGTGTTGTGTTCATGCGGTAGGGCCCTATGTAATGCTGAGCTGCTATGTTAGAAATGCTCCCCATAGGAACTTGCTCAGTAACAGGGTCTGCATTTTTTTCATGTCAAAATCAATTCTTTGAGGACAGCGTTTTGCAAGCGTAGCCAAGCTGGCCATGCATTTTCCACTTCAGATTCTCTAGGTAGGCTTTCTGGTTAAACACATCTTCACACACACTGCGCATCCTTCTGCCATTTTGATAAGATCATGGATGATACCTGCCCAAACTACTTCACTAAAGTTTCTGTCATTTGAGATTTGCCTTTCTCTTTGGAAGGTTTCTGTTGTATTACAATTTCTCTGCTTCATTTTGCATGTTCTTCGCACATATAGGTTTCCAGTTTTGCCAAATATTACTGGTATTTTGATGAGTCTTCTTATTTGTCTATATAACACAACATTTTAATTCATGACTGCATCCCTGCATTCTAATTATGAAGCACAGTTTTCTATTTTATAACACTACTCAACTTTGCCTTTTGTAAAATTGCTTAATATATTTTATTTCTCCGCAGCTGGCAATCAGACTGCGTTGTGAGAGCTGTCTAGGTTTTGTGTACATCTTCATTTTTTGATAAGCCACATATCTAAATATGTGCCTAAGCCCTTAAAACTGTTAAATATCTTTAATGAGGGGTGTATAAGTTTGCAAACCATGAAAGCTCTGTCCTGAGGAGCAGTACTCTTTCCCTCAAAACAAGTTACAAAGGCAGGCTACATCATGAAGGTGATCCTACACATGTTTTATACACATGCTGGGTAATGTGGACACAAGCAATCCCGCTGATTATTCAGCCCAGTCCAGATGTGCAAGGGCAGGGAAGCTTTGGGTCCCGGTCCTGCACAGACATTTGTGTGCAGCTTAACTTCTCCTTCAAGCCAGGGGAAGAAAACAGGACATGTTTAAACTTCTTTACTGTGCATGTGTAAATTTAAGAATATGCTCAAGTCATTTCTAGATAAGACATCTCCTTCCAAAGTATATTTCCCTTACACCACGTGACATTTTAGAAATGAGTCAATAAATTACTGTTTGACTACAAGTTACACATAGAATTCATATTTTATTGAGCTCTGTCACTCTGTTACTGTAGGATGCAGTACAGTATTGCCTACATTTTCCTCTGCAATCTGCAGGTGTTATCAGTGTGTGAGGTAAGGACCTGGTGAGAAGATCCAGACCTTGTCTGGGTGGTCTGTATGTTGCTTTCTGTCCTAACATTACTTCTCAGGTAAAGGAACACATCTACCTTTCCCCTGTTGATCAGCCTGTACGCGCTCTAGGGGGTTGAGCAGATATTAGATTTTGAGACCTGTTTCTGACAGGCAGCCTCTGAAAAGAGGCAGAGAGATGGGTGTTTCTGCATGTAAGAAAACTGGCAGCGTAGACACACACCACATCGTCATGCACAGCCAAAAAAACAGCTGGCACTTTTTTCCCCGACGTTGAATTCCTACAGCTGCATGCAATAGGAAATGCTAGGATTCCTCTCTCTTTTTTGCAGAAGAAACATGAGCATGTTTCAGACAGAAGCTCTCTGGTTGCCTGTTAAATATACAAAACTTGTGTAGACGCAGGGCAGGCTTTATAAACCACCTGCAACTGGCAGGATGCTCCTACTTCACGAGGTCTCACCAGCATCCCTGAGGCCCTCTTCTGTGCGACATCAGATGGTTCTTCAAGAGCACCAACAATCGGTGCCTCTTCAAGAGCATCTACTGCATGAAAGCACGTCCTAGACAAAAATTAGTGTGTGTAGCCATGAAACTCAAAATCCTGTCGGTTGGGATAAGCTCCTCAGAGCAGGGCAGCACAAAGTAGTTTCTACATCCATTTGGGGGAGGCATTTCATTATGCAGCTTGTCAACGTTTCCTTTCGGTGATTCCCTTTCCGAACACCAGTGCAGGAGCTGGGCAGCAGCTGCAGGTGTATCTCAGAGAGGCTGTCGCCTTTTGCAATCGCATTTCAGAAATTCAGGGGAGAGTTGAGTTCGCAGGGCAGTTGAAACACGTTGGAACCTCAGGCTGACTAAACACTGGGATGCCTACTCCAGCCTGCAGAGCAGCTCAGGATTAGAAGGGCATAAAAACAGCTTAAACCTGCTGTATGTTGCCAGAGCTATGGCCAGAGGCATAACACACAATCTCACCTCTCCTCCCGATGCAACGCTTTTTTCCAGTGCATGTGTTGTGCGCCGGGTCCCTACTAAGCCACTAAAACATATTAACAGCAGTTTAACACATTTGGGGATGCTCATAATTAAAAGATGAGCCTGTTATCCCAAGCTCAAAATGTTCTGCTGGAAAAGAAAAACATGACAGGAGGCAGACAAACCTAGGCATGAGGAAGAACATGTGGGAAATGGTGGGAAGATCTGCTTTGAGTATAAAGTCCAAAGATCCAGCCCAGCCTGGCTATAAAGCTGAGGATAGGTAGAGACTGGAATTCACATACAAAGGCGCAAAGGTGGGTTTTTTGGCAAAAATACTGGCCTTTCTAGGAGGGAAGCTCCTTTCTGCAACAGAGTGCAGTGACTAAATGTCTAACCAAGGACAGGGGGTGGAATTCCCCCGCCGGGACCTGTCCCAGCTGCGAAAACCTCCCGCAAGCGGTGTCCCCCCGCCGCAGCGGCACCGGTGCGGCTCTGCCCCCCAGCCGCGGCCGGGCGAAGTACAGCTCCGGGGGGGGACGGCGTGTGTCCCCGGGTAATGCCCCCGCGCTGGTGACAGAGGGAGACAGGGGGACCTGCGGGGTGAAGCCAGGAGCTGACGAGACCCCCAGCCTGGAGCCCGGCGCCGGGCAGGCGGCTGGAGATGTGGGCTGCTGGCAGCATCCCGCCGGCGGCGGGGGCAGCCTGGGGTGCGATGGAGCCCCGGCACCGGGGACAGCCCGGGGACCGGGGACAACCCGGGGTGTTGACGGAGCCCGGACACCGGTGGCAGCCCGGGCACCGGTGGCTGCCCGGGGACCTGTGGCAGCCCAGGCACCGATGACAGCCCGGAGCCCGGTGGCTGCCCGGGACAGGGGGCAGCCCAGGGCGCGATGGCAGCCCGGGGCGCGATGGCAGCCCGAGGAACCGATGGCAGCCCGGGGACCGGTGGCAGCCCGGGGACCGGCAGCGCAGCAAACGCCGCCCGGCACAGCCGGCGGGGCCGAGCCCTGCCACCGCGGAGCGCAAGCGGCTGCAGCGCCCCCGCCCCGCCCGGCTGCCGCCCCGCCGCCGGCCGGCGAGAGCGCGGTGGGACCGGTTCCTGCCCCATCACATCCGCTAACTCATTCCCCCTGGCTCAGTCTTCCAGAACTTGGAGCTATTAGTTCTGGGAAAACACCCCCCTCCCCACGTTTGCATAAATTTGCTCCTACTGTGTAAATGAACCTATGAAATCTATTTCCAAAGCGATGCTTCTGAGGTGTCATTTCATTAACCCGGATAAAACACAGAATGGATGTGGATGCCAGGTATTTTTTCATGTCGATCATGTATCTCAGGACACTCGAGTTCTCTTAATGTTTAAGAACGGTTTACTGTGCAGCTCATGACATGAAATTATTTTCCAGTTAAACATGAGCCATATGCAACCAGACGAGGCAAATTTGCAGTTTTCATCGCAGAGTTGTCAGCTTTGCAAAAATGAGTGAAAACATTCAGATCATTGTGATTCAGCCCTTGAAAGTCATTACATTGGACATTTAATAATGTTACCCGTCATTATTTTTTTTTTGCAAGAATAGAAGTTAAAACTACAGGCAATGTGTAGAAAGTCTTCGAGGCAGTAACTTTTTAAGAATTTATGCTAACCTGAGTTAATAAATAAGTCATCTAGTTCCCAACTCCTCCTGTTACATATGCCCTTTTGTTAACAATTAGAGAAAAATCATACGTTATATTCTTTAGATTTTCATGGAAATTATAGGTGAGTTCTGCAAATGCCTAAACACGCAAGTAGCTTTATTTATGTGATTAAAGTTGCTTTTGCATGTAAATATTTGCAGGATAAGCCTTTAAAAAGCATACATCAACTAAAAATATTGATATGTATAACTTTCCCTGTTCAATTAGTTCTTGCCAGTACCGACTAGCAAAAATAGGGCATTCGATAACAAAAATGCCTTTCTGCCACGTCAAATGGTGAAAGATTTGTTGACTTCTGCCTCCTACAGGATTGAGATAGAAAAAGGCAAGTTTAGTACTAGAGGCAGGACTGTCTAAAACCAGAGATTCTGCAAATGACTCTGTCATCATAGCCACACTTAATTTCCACAAAATGCTACATTCTGCTATTTGAATCTATCACAATTTTTTTCTTCTATGTGATCATTACAAGAAACCGAAGAGAATCAAATTCAAGAAAAGTAATTGAAAAATTAAGAGTTTTAATACAGAGCAAAATGCAAAATGTATAGCAGCATGCGTTTACCATTGATTTTTTTAAAGTTTCAAAATTGATTAATTGAAAAACTTGGGGGAAAAACCAAAAATGCACAAAAATTACAGGCAGACAGCAAGAGAGCAACTAGCATGGCTGGGGTTACTTTCAGATCAGCGTGTGTTCTTATGTAAACTGAAAAGCTTAAAAGATAACAGCAGCAGTAACTATTAATACTGAAATCATATCTATCGACAAGAAGACAGTCATAGGAGTTTTATGAGCTCTGCACAGGAGTGAAACTCTAACTGAAATATATATTACACAAAACAAACTCCGTGCAATTTCACCTCAGAAATGCTTTTGAGGTACCTTGTGACGAGGCGCTGGGTCATGACCTAGGTCTTGAGAAGCCTGAGTTAGTAGATGTTAGTTTTCGTTGGGGCTTTGTTTACCATGGACTTAGACATTTTGTATTATTAAGAATCTGTGGCTTATGAGGACATTCTATTTATCTTACCAGTCTTTTTTGATGGAAATGCCTGAATTTTCTTGGAAACAGGGATTTTATTGTGGATTCTTGGTGCCCCTTGGAGAGGCTTATTTTTCTGGACAATAGTTTTCCTTAGTGTCACTACCCTTTTGATTTCCCAATGGTCACAGGCTCTCAAGGTCGTGCAAAGTGCATCCTTTTGTTATAAAGGACCCAGAATTTTGTATAAAAAGGCAGCAAAAAGATCTCTGTTTAGTGATTTAAAGTATATTTTCTGCCATGTATCTCTGCATTAGATTTTGGCCATTTTGCTAAAAAAAACTGTGTAATTGGGAAGATAAAAGGTTTACAGGCAAATTACAAGAGTACGTTCAGAATATATATGTATTTTAATTTACCACACATTCCCATGTAAAACTGAAATGCAGATTCTGAAGCAGAATTTTCCACATGAACCTCTGTATAACTTAAAAATTCAATGTATCAGAGATCTTGTACCTTACATATATTTTCATTTAAAGCATTAAACCAAGATGCCTTTCTATTTGGTTTAATTTGATTTAGCTTGGCTTTTCCTTTCCTTTCTAAATTACTCATTTAGATAGATCCTGTTCTCTTACATTCCTCCTGATGAGTGCTGCATTACAAAATGTGGATGGCTGCTGTGGCTTGTGGTCTCACTGCATTTTGTGATGGTGCCTTGCTTTGCCTAGGAGGTAAATAGTTCCTCTCTGTACTAAGCAGAAAGCACAAAACTTGATGAAGACTGAAGATTCAGTGAGAATAATATGAATTCTAACATGCAGTTTTCCTTTAAGATTTGTCTGTGTTTGCAATCCCCTTTTGACCTCTGTAACATCGAGTTTTGATTAAATGTGAGAAAATACATCAGTCTTTAAGGGTGTTAAATTTTAATTCTTTTGCACAGAATTCCCTATAAAATTATTCTCTGCTTTGTAGGAAATATATGAAATCGTTTCAAAAACTGTTTGACAGCATGCCTAGGAGTAAGTACAGTTTGTCTTCAAAACATTGTAGGCTGCATGAGGTGCCTCAGGGCTCAAGAGGTCACTTGTAGGTTTGGGCTTTTTACGAAGTTTTTAGCATGCCTGTTAGGCTGCGGGCTTTTGTTGTGCTGCTTCTTCCAGCCTTTGCATAATCAGTTTTAGAACTACCCTATCATGTGTTCTCACTAGAAAATCTGCAACCAAAAATAATTGTTACAAAGATCCCATGCGTTAGCAACTTAAAAATCATTGCTTTGAGGACAGTTTAATTGTCTTTTGAAAAAGGGATTAGTCCATGTGTTTCTACAGAGACAACCAACAGTTGCAACATAAAATATTTCAGTACTCTTAGCATTGTTCCCACAGATAAATTCTCACAATCAGTTTAATTGTAAAATTACGCAATTCAAAACAATCTTTTTTAAAAAAAAACTTCTCCACTTTCCTGACATAAATGTGGACTTTAAAGCTACAGCCTTTTGAACCATATTTTTTTTTCTCCAAATATGCTTTTCCTTACTTTTTTTGAAAGTCTCGAAGAAGAAATGAGAAAAATCAGTTGATTTCTCTTTTTTTTTTTTTTCACAAGTAGTGTCTGACCATTTTCATTGTCTAAACTTGCTCCACTAGCACAGCACTTTAACTTTGCTCTGCAAATCCCTGGGTAACATTTATGTACAAACAAAAGAGTGGTAACTGCATATTTTACCTGCACACATTTTTATTAAAAGAAAATTTAATTACAATGGTTTGCATAAATTACCAGCCAATTCCCTGATACAAAGCTTATTAAAGTCAATGGGATTTTTTCTCTTCACTGATTTCAAGTTGAATTAGAGAAAGTCATTGAAAAATATTTTAACAACAGCTTTTTTAAATTTTGTATAACAATATATGACACAATAGATTGTTTTCAGAGACAATAACACAGAGAATTTTATTTATCTATATTTTTTATTTGCTATTTTTCCATATTTTGCAATCTTCAGTGGAAAAAACGCTACTAGCTTCAATAGCAGCTTTGCTTAATTAAGAATTTAGGACCAGTTTTTCTTTCTTTTTTTTTTTTAATCTTTTTACTTGAAATGTTTTCAGGTCAAAGTAGAGCTGATTCTCTAATTAAGCTCTTACATGCTGCTATGTTCTAATAACGATAGAGTTAGAAGGCAACAAATTCACTAAATCCCCCAGTCCTGACAAGTCAGGTTATTCTCCCATCTGCTCCTATTTACCAGAATCACTTTTAAAATCTACCTCTCCGATTCCCACAGAGCAGGCTGAAGGATTTTCATTACCTCGGAGTTACATATTTAATTTGTAAAGAGATGATGAATTCTTAAAAGGTTCTATTCCACACAGCGGTTGTTGGGTTTTTGTTTTTGTGGTTGTTTGGGTTTTTTTAGAAGAATATGGAATTTTCTTAGAAACCATGATTCCTTTTTAGTTTAGATCTTTTCTTGAGCTTTGGATGATGCAAGCCATAGGCATAAACAGCTACACAAAGGAAACTGGGATTTTATTGTGCATTCCTGGTGCCCCTTGAAGAGCTTATTTTTGTGGACAATAGTTTTCCTTCGTGTCACCACCCTTTTGATTTCCCAGTGGTCACAGGGTTCCAGGGTCGTGAAAAGTGCATCCTTTTGTTCCTCCTAGCCTAAAATTCTGTATAAAAAGGCAGTTAAAGGACCCTAAAGTTGGTTAAGGCATGGAGGGTATTTTGTGTAGCAGAACTTAAGTTGCATGCTTTGTTAAATTACAGTTAAGATCGCAATTCAAAAGAGAAGATACCATTAAACACATTGTTAGAGTATTCAAACATTAATAAATAGCTACTCATAAAGTCACATAATTAGTCTTGGAATATCTCTTATCATTCAAACAATGATCACCAAACAACAAAAATCAAACTTTACTTTAATATCTAGCTATAATTAGAATTGGCTTAATTAATTTTCTAGTGTCTTTTTAAAAGGGCTTTACTATGTATCTTTAATTTTGTTGAGAAACAGTAACTAAATTATTAGCTACTCTTTCAGTTAAATCATGGTTCTTAAGGACCCTTTACTCTTTCAAAAAGACTAATGGAAAGTGAATTTCTGACTGGAAATTTAATAGCCCATCTTTGAAGTTTTTCAGGAAATAAATATGCACATTTCTTAAGTGTGTGTAATTCATTCTTAAAATAAAATTACTACACTAAATAAATTCTGCTATTTGCAGTAGTATATCTCTTTAACATTCCCACAGCACGCTCCCATCATTGTCTCAGTTTTTATATATGTTTCTAATACAAGACGGCTCTTTAAGAGGAGATGCAGCCCAGGACCTAATTGTTGGAATTCGTGGCTTGACAGTATCATGCCCTGGATAAAGTCAATATTGTAAAAGAAGCAAGCTGGCAGTCGCTCTCCCCTCCTACATGCACATGAAGTACTCTAAAGTAGTTTTCAAGGTCCTAACAAGAGCAATAGCAGCTACTGGGTGGAGAAGAGTGGAAGAAGCTGGAGTGGGGCTGTAAGGGCTGGGGAGGTGATCAAACACAAGGTTGCGTCCTGGGGGGGAGACAGGCTGGAAGAGAGGGGAGTCATTCACTAATACTGGAGGCTGAGATAAAGCACCTGATTTATTTATTGATGCTGGAGCCTGCAGTGCAGTGTCAGACTGTGCCTTGGGAGTAAGACTGATCACATCCTGACTGATCACATCCTTTAAAGACAGAAAATCAGTTGTTTCCCAAAGTAAAATGTTCCATGAGAAGTATATTATCTCAGAACAAGTGTTGTTACCTTTTTTTTTTTTTTCCCTAATAAAAAAAAATAATCAGGTATGCAAAACCTGAAATAGTCTAATCTGGAAAAGCTTCATGGCACTTGTCAGTGGATTGCTGCATGTTCTCATCTTCCCTTTTTAGCCAAATTCCCATGAGGCAGGCAGAGGTTTCTGTGGTCTATTTTCTTTTTTTTATTATTTATTTTTTGGAAAAGAGTCCGTCAAGATAAAGACATTTTGCTTACAGAAAGAGCAGGATACATTTCCCAACATAAACACTGCAGTTTATAAATTAATGGGTCTTGTGCTGAAATGTATACCAAAGCCTTCTAAATCTTCCCTGAAAAACAAGAGAGTATTTTTAAGGATATTTTATGGATCCCCTGTACTCTCTCCCTTTTCAAAGAATTCAACCTTGTATTCTGAAGGTGCGATGCTGATTTTTCTAGGGGCAAAAGGAGGGCACTTGGAAATAGAAAGAATAGACCCTGTGAAGTATTCCATGTCCAGAAGACACTTTCATTCTTACTGTTCAGATATCTTGTTACCTTGGAAATGGAAGGTATTTCTAATTTACCAGAATTAAATTAAACCAATTTATCTATCAGCCGCTGGAATGCTCACATATTGGCTATATCTAATGCCAGACTGGCGAGTCACTACTAGATGAGTGGACAGGATTTCACTGATATCTAATACTGGAAGTATTTTCCCTGGTTCAATGTACAGATTATGCTTATTTATGTTATGACAGGATAATTTTCTTTGCAGTTGGTGGGTAAGACATTTAGTGAGCAAACTTACAGTGAAGCAGCAGTTAATGGCTGCTACCAAACTTCCTTGTCTTGTTTGACCACACGGTTTTCCTCAACTCAGCTTGCCATCTCCAGGTGCCTATCTCAGCCCAGGGTCTCTAGCAGCCTGAAGGATAATTTGAAGCAGGATCTCATAAAACAAACATAAGCTAGTATCAGAACAAAAAATAGATTTGGAGGCTAAGAACGGTTAATTTCTGTTTTGTTCCGTGCCTCCATTTAATACAAGGAAAGAAGCTGAAAGAATTGAGAGGGAGGGCTTATTCCAAGAAATGTTTCTAGGTTTGTCCCTTGCTCAACATAGACCAGTCACTCGCTACTTGATACGAATTGGAGGTGCTTCATTCTAGCAAAGCGTTAATTATACCCTTGGCTAAGTAAATGTTGAGGCTGAAACACATAATAATGTACGTCACACATTTCCATGACATAATATATACACACAAGATAAACTAGCACCATGTACCAGAAAAGCACATATAAAATACATTTCAAATGATATAATTAAATTTTAAATATTGTTTCTACAATTTCATATTTAAAGTTTAATGTTACAAAAGCTAGCATCCTTTATTACGTATCTCAGAAATGTATTTTATTTTGTTGGTTTGATGAAAAGCAAAAGACGTTTAAGCTAGTGCTAGTATGAAGAGCTGTAATTGTTCTCCTATGCCCTTTCAGCTGTGAAAGGGCAACAAGAGACTCTCCTTCCTCCACTAACTCTGTCAGAATTCACACCGGGCTGCTCACCAGGAGGATGGAGTACAGCTATCTCCAACACTCACTTGGACACTCATGTCAGACAACCAGTACAACCCATGGAAAAATGTAGTTGGCATGTAGCAAAGGGCAACATCTCCAAAACTCTCTGTTGCTCTCAAGGACCCACGCACAGAAAGCTAAATCTTTATTGAAAGGAGTCAAAGAAGATTCTTCTTAATATACGGTGCTGAACCTGTTGTTGTACTTGAAAATCTGGGAACTTACACAGCAGTCCACCTCTTCACAAGTCAGATGTGAGAAGATTGGATGAGGGATGCTTTCCAAACCAAAACTGCTTTTCCAACCCACTTCCAGTTAAAAAAACGGTGACTTCATGGACAAAAATATATATATAACTTGTGGTAGGACTCAAAAGGGATAAATTGAGTCCAGAAAAAAAAATAGGGAAAAACCTTTTAACTACTGAAATATTGATTAGCAGTGGGAATGGTCAAGTGGTTTTTAGAAAGGGGCTGAATCATGTTTTGGTCACAGAGTATCTCCAGACCCCCCCTAGCTCTAGGAAATGTGCTCATCCTAGACCCGAAGATAGCATCCGTACATACATGTAGCTCCCAGACCTTCACAGTATTTTATTTTTTCACACATCCCCAATGATCAGATTAAGAACAGCAACAGTATCCAGTAAAATAATGTCTTTATTTTCTGTATTTTATCTTCGTAACCACAATTCTGCTTTCCTAAATACTTTTTCAGATGTAATTAAGATATGCTAGCTTAGGTAAGGGCAGCTTTGTCTCATAAAAGCAGTCATGGTAAGGTGACATAAACAAATAAATTAGAATAAAAGGTGTTTGAGATGGTTTTGAATTGCTTTGGGTTTTTTTTCTATATTATTCAGAACACGTGTGTGTGTGTGTGTATCTGCTGGTGTTTAATATCTACAATGAAATTCACCATAATTTGTTTACTTTAATATTCAAATACATATGGTCCCAAGTGAAATTTCAATGGAAGTAGTTATGTTGTATAATAATAAACATGATGTATATGTTTCAAAAAAGATTCCTAACTGTGTCTCAAAAGACTGTGACTTGATAATTCATAACCTCTTGTGTTTTATTCAGGACGAACTTGTGCCACGTACTACCTAAAGCTGCAGCAGACATTGGTTGTGATTCAAGTAATTTGTATTAGTTATACCAAAGGCTTTAATTTTCCCTTCTTCTCTTGGCAGTAACTCTCAACATATCATTTTTCAAACCACAGACCTGAGAAGATTCTTGCTGAATGTTCAGAGGAGAATCTAACAAGTCCCTCAGCAGCATTAGTGAGTCGGTCTAATGCCTCTCTAGGAAATTTTCTCAGGAAATTTAGCAGCAGACAATCTTCTGTGCTGTATAGGTATGCAGGACAGGTACATCAGTTGTAATGTCTGAGCATCTTCCAGGAATACATTAAGTAAAACGACTAGCACGTCTTGTATGTGGTTCATGGTGCAGAGAGAAACTGTGCATTAGGGAAGAGTGGAAAATGAAAACAATTGGAAACTTTCTCTGTGTCTTCCAGCAGTGCTACCTGTTGTTCCTCCTCCCGAGACATGATTTCGTTCTTCTGTGGGTTTGTTGAGGTTTTTTTTGCAGGTCTAAGTGCCTGAGACAGTCTCAAACTTCATGAAATCCAGAAGCTAAAATGACGAACATCTTTTTTCTAATGCTTTAAAAGTGAACTGCCGAATTCTTGTAAATGTTGTCTTCCTGGCAGGTTTCCTTGTCCTTGGAAAGCAATAGTGCCCCCGTGGCAGCCAGGACTGCGAAGAACAGAAGGTGGGAAGGTTGATTAGAGGCTGCTCTCAGTATTCTGAAAAATAGTTTGTTTAATGCACACATTTCTCTCCAGAAGAACAAGCTGCCCATCTGCTCTGCATTTTCAGACCGTACGATCACCAGTCTGGGTATGGACTGATTCTTTCTGAGGGGGGGAACAACAACCGAGCTCCTCCTGTGGGACCTGGTGGCTTGACTCCTGAGGTCACTTTTGCTTGCTGACCTCATTGCCATCTTTTACCAAGTCACTTGGAGACAGAGCTGTCACCCTCCTTAAATCATATCATTTGATATTTATTTTTACTGTGTGTTTAGAAATCTGGTGCCATTTACAAATATTCTCTTCCAGATCCAGCAAGGACAGTTGGAGATATTGCTGCCTTCAGCCTGCTATCCCAGTCCTCTTCCAAAGAATACTGACCCTGCAGATCTACGGACAGAGGAACTCACAGTGCACACTCTCTAGTACTCATTAAGAAAAATCATGTGAGTAATGTACATAGATGTGTTCGGTTAATCTGGCTCAGGTGAATGGTGGGGAGATAAAGGGGCTTATTTTAAACTGTTCTGCCAGCACGGACAGTGAGTGTGTCTTGTGGGAGGAGGACACTGGGGAACATCAGCCAGCACATGCACTTGTATCAGTATACTGGATTTATTTTTATTGTAGCGGTTTTCATCTCAAATAGATTCTGGCTGACGCGTTTCCAAAGGAAAGCATTTCTGAGGGAGAAAGATGAATGTCCCAGAAAAACAATACTAAAATGTCTCTCTCTTTCTCCCATCATGGTTGTTAGAGCTTGAAAACAGGGTTACCACTTATGAAAATAGATGACTGAACACAACGTAATAAGATGTTAAAATTAATAGTTTGCCTCCAAGTTCTGTCTGTGGTTTGATTGCTTCTTCTAAATATCTGTGCTCCTCTTTGCACAAAGTTTTACTCAGTTCTGTGCTGTCAAAGTGGAGTGACAACAGCAACATTCCCTTGCACTCGCTGTAGCTAACACAGATTCAGCAGAAGCATTTTTGCTGTTACGCAGGTCAGCATTCGGTCCTCCTGGCGAGCTGGGACACAGCTGTCACTGCCCACCCAGGACATCCTTCTGCAAACAGCTTCTTTCTGCAAAGAGCTCCTGCAGCAGTTGTGTGCTGGGCTGCTCCTCACCTGATCATTGCGAACTGTGGCCTCATTTCAATTACATGAGTGTTAACTTCAAATTATCAGTTACTAGTCTGTCACTGGAATTTTGTATTGTTGGAGTTTTGGTTCTGTTGCTAGAAAAGCGGTCTAACCCAAGAATGCATAAATTTGGAATGATCTTATGTTGCTTGAAGCATTTTTTCTTTTCTGCCAGTGCATGCTCCTAAAATATAACAGTCACATCAAAAAGCAATCTTTTTTTTCCATGCCTGGAGATACTGACAAGCACTTTTAGGAAAGGAGGAAATACAGAGGGGAAAGCACTGAGATGGAGAAAGTAAGGGTTGGGCAGGATGAAGAAATGAAAATTAAGAAAAAAGACAAATAAACCCACCTGAGTGCTTCTCTCATCTTTCATTATGTTCTTTCTTAGAGGGTGTTTAGGGCAAATTTACCTAGATCACAAAGAGTTACTGGTTGTCGGAGAGGTCTGGACCCTCTCCATTCCCCTCTGCAATATGTTTGTCATTGGACTGGAATAGGGGACACCACAAATACAGGGCTTGACTGGATGCACCACATTCTCGTAAGGCGGTGATGGGATTGCCCACCCTGATAGCATACATGTGAGCACCACTGTGTAGTAGCGGCAGATCTGACGGCTTCTGATTTTTTTGGCAGGACTGGTGGTGTCCTTTCCAGCCTTGTTTGGCACTGCTCTTTGCTCGCTCCTACCCAGCTTTGGACTTCTCTAAGCAGATCTTTCTTGAAGCAGATTTCCAGCTGGCTTGTAGGGCTCCCCTACCCAAGCTGCAGGAAGCGACAACTTCCTCTGCGATCAGGCTGCAGCAGGAAACTTCAGTTTCTCCTCCCTGCTCTCCTGTGCCCCTTAGCTGCCAGTTTGGCTCAGAGGTATAACACATACCATGTAAGAAGCCCCATTTTTAGGGCAAGCCCAAGAGGACAGGCTGCCAGTCCCAGAGACCGAGATTGTGACCAAAACTGTTGCATTACAGCATTAGGGGCATCACCATGCTGCTGGAGAATGGCTGCTTTTGAGTGTGGGCGGTTCCAAAGGCAGTTATAGCTCATGTCAGTTGCTTTTAACTTGCATAATTTACCTCTGTAATAGAAGAGGACTAAGCCACACAGAGTACCTGTACACTTCTAGGAACAGTGTTTCAATAACTCTTTCTGATACTATTTGATTTTTTATCAGGCAATTTGTATTGGCATAGAACATTTTTGTAGATCACGCTGTACACTGCCTAATATACATGTACAAGAGTGATTTAGGCGACAAGTATCCACAGTTTTGAGATCCACAGTTACTGTCCTGTCGAGGTCTCTGTGGCATGCCAGCTTGGCAGAGGTGGGTGGGTGCTTAGGGCAGCTCCCAGTACACCCAGGTCAGTGTTAAAGTAGGACAGCAGCGCAAGGGGTGCTCTGCTTCAGTCTCTTGCAGCTGCTTATTCCTGCCCCTAGTGCGCATACATGTACGGGTACAAGAGGAGTTGGTTCATCATGCTGATCTGTTGAAAAACAACACACCTCCAAAATGCAAGTTTTCAGTGGTTCAGTGAGCTGAACTGGCTGACTTTAGCATAAAGCAATGCCTGGAGTTTGAACAAGAGAGGGTGCAGAAAAGTTCAGCTGAGGATGGCGGGAAGAAATCAGAAGTGCTCCTCTTGCTTACACTGCACCCTCAGCTCATTTGAAAATTCAACCTTTCGATGTTTAACTAAATGCAGATTTGTCATTAGGTTTTAGTTCGTTTATTTGCTGCGTTGGAATTCAGCATACTTTTTTATTATGAAACAAATGTGTCATGGCTAATTGTATTCATTGGTAATGTCGTCAGAAATCCTGTTTCCAAAGTTTGGAGCTGAGTTTTGGAATACGTAGTTGGAATGATTCAAAGCTTAGCAATGTAATAGATAAATAATAGTATTTACATTTCCTTTCCATCCTTCCTTGCTTCCTTCCTTCCTTCCTCTTCCAATCTTTTTCTCCCTCTCTCATCCTGTCTTGCTTTTCTTCCTTTTCCCTTTTTTCTTCATGCAACTGCATTTTTGTTTCTAACCTGTTGCACAAATGTACCACTCTTGCAAATTGCCCTGTAACAGCCCTGAATGGCTTCTCACTACAGAGTAGGCTGCAAATTTCTGTTACGTGCACTCTTGCGCATCAGTCTTGTTCTAGAACAACTTTAGGTGAAGTTGCCATTCTCTTATAAGATCCTTGCCTGTATGACTTCAGACTCCTTTCCAGATTAACTTAGACACTGACCCCAGCATAGTGCTGACCTCTAAGATGGAGGTACCTGCCTGTTAGAATCTGATCTGAAACAACTGCACTACTGTCTAATAACTGCTAGATCAGGAAGATCAAAATCCCACAGAGGAGGAATACAGATCCCATCATTATTAATCCTCAGTCAACCGAGACAGAAATTCAAACTGCCTTCAGTTTACACTGATTCTCCTCTAACATCAGGGAGGAGTTTATATGGAAATCAAAGTAGAAGACATCCTTTCTGCAGCATTTGTATTTCAGTTTATGCATACTCATACCATATAGAAGTGCCTCGACACATAATAAAGCATCTCTGAACTCATCACTGTCCAATTGTTTCATTTTGGTTAACTGAAATATTACTGCTGTTATTTAGTTATTGCCCTTCCTCATCCACAAACATAAAGCCCATGTCAAAAATCTTATTCACAACTAGTTTATACCACTTATAATACTAACAAAATTTTAAATTATACTTAGATTATCCAGTCCCTAGAACAGACAAACATTTACCATAATCCTTTGTCAATACATTTCACCTCAGGCAGTTGTTCTTATGGGATTTTAATGTAAATGCAGATAAAATTTGTTACTTTTCAACTTTTAACAGCAAGTAAACTGGGTTTCATCTCCTCAGTTCAGCAATTACAGTGCAATGGAACATACCTGAACAAATAACTCTGAGTAAATACGATAATAATACATTCCACATTTTTCACTTCTAGAGGTTTTGATTCATGGCATGATTTAGTTTTAAGTGATAGGGATTTGGAGTTAGCCTTTAAGTTCCTACAGAAGTTTATTTTCCCACAAGAACTTACATGAGCCTGTATAACTGTATCTCTGCTCAGTTTGTATGCAAAGAATGGACTATGACTGGAATATCAGGAATCTTGTAGGTCAGGATTAAAGGGCAATCGTCAGGGTTACCAGAGGCAGCATATACTGCCTGTCTATGCTATGTATAGCTTTCTAGTCATTCAGCATAATAAGGTCTGACACCTCCACAGTTCTTAAGTAACACTTAGCACCCAAGTCGCAGCAGCATTTCATATGTTCAGATCCCAATGCAAATGTTAAAACCAAGTAACTACCTTTGAAGAATTTGAGTGGTGATGAGAATAGATCAAGAAGCGAATTTACAACACAGTTTGTAATCCTTGGTCCGGAACTGTAAACATTTCAAACATAGGTCCTATAAAGCCTGCTTTATTTAAAAAAACAAGTTTTGCTTAATGCACGAACTATTCACATTTATCTGGTTTTTAAAAGTATAGCTCTAAAATGTTTCCTCTAACGAACTAACATCATACCAACAGCTTCAATATCACAGCAACAGCTAAAATGCAGCTGAGCTCCTGTATAATTTAGTTAGTGTGTTGTAACATTGCCAGCTAAGACCTTTACACTGAACAAACCACCTTGGTATATGTTTCCCACCACAGCCTTACATGAGAGCTGCTAAAGAAAAGTATTCAAAGATTTAAGCTTCTCTACAATAAAAACAATCAGCATTCACAGCGAAGTGAAATTATATTGTTGGTTTGTGAGTTTTTTTCCCATGTGATAGGAAACAAATCTTAGGAATGGAGAGAAAGCACAGGGAGGAGTTATTTGCAACTAATTTCAGTGCACAGGACTTTTTTAGTCAAGCCAATCAATCTGAATCACTGATGTTTGAAAAATCGGCTTTAGAGAGAGCAAAAAGAGTGAAACAACCCTCTACAATATGGCAATTACAAAATTTCTAGAGGAAAGAGGGTTCAAAAGGAAAAGAATGGGTTCCCAAACCCGTTGTCCAAGCCTACGAACGTAAGTTAGTAGGTGCAAAGATAAACGTTTCAAAGGAGGAAACGGAAGGGGATTCTGCCTGCTGGGACTGGTGATTTAGATGTTGGAGCTGAAGAAAGCTTACAGGGAACAGAGGGTCATTGTGCCTGGAATGCAAAGGCATTTGGGAGCGCAAAGCCACGCGTGGAAGCGCAGCTAGGGCAGGAGCAGCAGGGGGTGGCAGCATGCTGCCTACAGCCCCTGCTCCCGGCAGGCAGCGGGGCAAGGTGTGGGAAAGATCTAGAACTGATGGTTTAAAACAAGGCTTAGGTGCAAAACTTGGGATTAAATGAAGAGTTTACAATGAGTCAAGTTAAAACCTGGGCTCAGGGAGCGGGTTTGCACAGAGCAGGTGGAAATGCCGCAGTGCCCAGGAAATCCGGAGCAAGCTGGGGGCTGGGAACCGGGCACTGGGAAGGCCTGCGTGTGTGCACCAGTGCAGCTTTAGCAACACTGAAAACTGCCTTTTGGCCCAAGCACCAAGTGATGCGCTTGATGACTTCAGGGTACATATTTTCTAAAACACACGAGTGGAATCCCTGTTAGCTGCGGGGGGGGGGGGAAAGGGGGGAAAGGGAGAGGAACCGCAACCATGCCCACTGCGTGACTCCATTCTGCATGCCCAGAACGCCGGGTCTAAGGCAGTTGCACCGGGCCGGCATGCCTCCGCCGTGCCCGGGTGTGTGTGTTGGAGGAGGGGGAAATTCCCCATCCCTGGCTGCCAGACCCGGCTGTACCGCGGCGGTGCCTGGCGAACCGGCAGCCCGTACCGGAGGGCAGCACCGCGGCCGGCCGGCAGGGGGTGCTGTGCGGCGGGGGCGCCGCCGGAGCACCGGCACGGGGGCCGGGGAAAGGGCCCGTCCCGTGCCCGCTGGTGTCCCCAACGGGAGGGCCGGGTGGCACCGGGCTCCCGCCGCAGCCACTAGCCGCGAAGCCCCCCGGGCTGCCCTGCCCGGCGCCCCCCCGCTGGGGCAGCGTCCACCTGCCGGCTGCAAACACCCAGGACACGACGCGCCGCACGGCCGGCGGATGGCAGGTCTCCCCGCTGTCCCGGGGACCCCCCGACCGGGGCAGGGGCTTCCCCCAGGTGCCTGCGAACCGCCTTGGGGCTAATTCACACCCCACCCCCCCCAGTTTAGCCATCAAGGAGTCATGTGCTTGACTTCGCCCCCCCTCCCCGGGCACCCTGTGAAGATAGATGAGCGGCCGAAAGTCTACCGGGGCGCTCTGAGCCTCAGCAATTCATATTTACATGGGGGGCAGAGAGTGGTGGGATGCCTTTAAAAATGACTCAGTTCAAAGGTAGTGGCTGGTCTTTGCCTGTCTGTCAGATCTGAGAGGAGTGAGTGGATTTTCATGGAGGAATTTCATGGAAATTAAATCTCTACTGGAGCGATCCATTCAACTCCTAAAGCTTCAGCCCAGTTTTGTATCCTGGATGAATGCCCTGCTGAATAGCTTGGTGGGGATGCAAAAAGCCACCTTAAACTAGGGATTTTTTTTCTGCTAAATTGACTTCAAAGTAGTAATTAAACAATAGCTAGCTTTAAAAAAAAACACAAACCACCAAGTTATAAGAGGCTGTAGGACCAAACTACCCTATAAGTCGGGGTTGTATTTTAGGGGAGGGGGACAGGGGGATGGGGTGTTCAAACTGGCAAAGCAACTGGGAAGAAGCAAATTGAGAGAACCAAAAACGGCTGCAAGAAAGTAAAATAAATTGCACAGATTTAAAAACAAACAAACAAACAAACAAAAAATCCCAGCTGTACTACAGTCGAGCCCGGAGCTGGCTAAATGCAGGCAGGAGGAGAGACTGCTGAATTGTTGGGATATTTAAAGCAGCAGCATCCAGTTCAGAGGCTGAAGCAGCTTTCTTTGGCCTTTGTCCTGTCCTGTGTTTGAGGCTTGTCTTCTCCGGGCTGCTCTGCATAGAGCTGAGCTCTGCACAGCTCAGTATTCATCTCTCCCTTTGTAAAGCAAAATCTCGTTTGTGGCCAAGGGCATCCTTGCTGCCAATCTTCTCCCTCTTCCTCTGCCTCCGGCACCCGCAGCCACAACCACATTGTGTCTCTCTGTTGATGATTTAGAAGCACGTTTGACGTGAAGCTAAAACAAATGAAAACTAATCTCCTGCCTGCCTTGTGTGGTGAACACAACCTAACTCTCCCCTCCACTGCAGTAAAACTATCACACGCCTTTTTTCTCATTTCAGCCCTTTGGGGTCCTTGCTATCACATGCAGAATGTTTCCCAGTGTTAAACCTCCCTCCGTCATGCCTGTTCTGGAAGGAGAAACCTGGAAGTTTATAACTTAATTTCATTTACAACCTCTTTGGAGTGATGTGATGGGTTTGGGAGCTTTCCCGGGTCGTTTAAATGCTTTTGGGGCTTTATTCCCCATCTATTTTGTTGTGTAGAGGATGTCACCAAAGTAGCTTACAGAAAGGCCAGAAAAATACAAACCTGGCACTACCACAGTTGCTAGATTTTTACAGTGTTTAAGGTAAGGCTTACTACTTTAAAGTGAAATCTCCAGCACTGCACTTAATGTGATTAACACATTTTTTTCCATACTCCCAGCATATGTATGAGAATACGTGCTCAGATTCAGTCCATGGAAGCATGGCAGTGTACACTAGCAGAGAATCTGATCCACGGGTCTTTAAAACGCTGTCCATCTCTGACTTGTGCCAAATGAAACCATGTTAAATGGTACTCAAGATAATGACTATAGTCTTATTAAAGCTTACTGCAGTCCTCAGGCTAGACTATCAAGCTTAAATATTCCCAGTGTCCCAAATGTCGTATTGTTCATGTGATAGTTACTGCTAGAAGAAAGCTCATAAAACATAATTTGCAATTGTTACATTGCTTTTCAAACGTACTTCACGGTTTATTTGCACTGGGAATTGCTTTTCATTTTTTTAAACTTGAATTTAATAGGTTGTTGATAACTACAGTGTAGAGCTCCTATGACGTGATGAGCTAAAAACTGGCAAGAACTGATTAATGCTAACTGGTAAAATCCTGGTGAGTATTAGCCCACACAGAGATACTCTCATTGTTATAAGCCTTTGCTACACCTCTGTCAGAGGGCTGGTTTCCTGCCAGGCAGTAGTTCATGTGATAACTGAATTTTATCCTCTCCAAGATGACACAAGAGTATGAAGGCAACACACGCTCTTGTTTGACAACTCTTCGTAAGTACTGAAAATGGAAAAACGCTCTGGACAACACTCAAGATGCTTCCGTGCTGTTGGCCAGGTATTTAATGGCAATCCACAAAGACTAGGCAGCAGTGCTAACGTAATTTGCTGGAAAGTCCACCACTTCTGTTCGGAAAACCATGTAAGTTGCAATAAAACACAACGGCAGAGCATGTGTTTTGTTTACAGCTTTTCTGCCTAGCTGTTATGCACCATTCAGACAATGTTGCTGGAACGCAAAGTAATTGAGAGCTATGTCGGGTGATTTATATCAGGTAAGCTTGAAGGCAGCAGCCTCTGGGACAAGATCTGGCAACAAGTCAGTCATGTCCAGTTGTTGTGTGAGACAGAGAGAGGCGTGTTGATCACTGATATTTTCTGAATATCATCTCACCTTTCTCACAGGGAGAGCCTGGGGCTCTCAGAAAGCTACGTTGTGTGGCCAGGTGGGTTTCCAAGCAATAGACTGTCCTGGGTCATAAACCAGAATTGTCCTATACTTTAAAAAATAGCCTGAAAGAATGCTTTCCCACAGCTGTGTCAATCCCAGCTAGGACTGTGTTGCCAGTGAAAGAGTTCGCTCCCTGACCACAGGTTTGTCATTCCCTGGCTCAGGCAGTAATGCTGGCCTGAGATCAGTCAGATCAGGTTGCTGATCTGGTTGAAAACTAGAAACTCCCCCCCTCCCAGTTAATAAAGACACAGCTCATCACACAACTGCACCTCCTCTGGGAGTCAGAAACACCTACATCCTTTGTGGTAAAGGACATAAAACTACATATAGGCAAGACTCAAGTCCCAAATGATGTAGCCTGACCAAAACTGTGGACTGTTCTCTGAATGTCTCAACTCGGAATGTCATTCTAATGCCCATGCTTTACATAAATTTTGCAGATTTACTTGCCTAGTGCAAGTATTCCCAGAAGACAGTCTTCAAAGCCATTGACAGTACTCACAAGCCAGTGTTTTCAGTTACCTTTGACAGTGATTCCTAACCTAGTAAGAGGGGAACAGCGTTTGTTCATCCAGAAAGTTTAGGAACTGCGGGTCTAAGATCTCTTAATTGTCTGACCATAAAGAACATATTCTGGGTAGCTCTAGCACTTAAAAAACACAAGGATGCACTAAATCATAGCTGTGAAGTCCTTTTCTAGATGGAAAACTGAGGTCTGCAGTCGGAGACTTGTTTATTTATTTTTAAGGAAGTGCTGATGGTTTTAACAATATATTGAATACAAATGAGGAGAAGATGTTTTCTGTAAGCCACAGATGGCTTGAAACAATAGCTCTGACAATAGCTCCAAGAACCATCCAGTGCTTTTGACTATTTAATTCAGAAACTTAAAAGATTGTTATTTAAATGACAGCAGCATTAGTTATTTCTGTTTGCATGGTTTTAGCAGAAAAAAATCTGGTTAAAATACTGGAACACAAATGGTTCTAATGTCCTCCACTGATCTTTACATTTATCTTACCTCTAGCCTCAACGGCTTGCATGTTCCAGTTACTGACTGTAACCACAAACATCTGTTGTGTAGTTAAAACAAGAGTGCAGCCTGAATTAACTACATCATAAATTAAAACAAGTATGATTTGTATCATCTTCTGATTTGCTTGAAACTGTTCTATTACTTTTGGAAATAAAATCATACAAAATCCAATGTTCTTGATAATCGCAGTGAAGTCCACCTGGTTAAGCCATATGTAGAACATTCATGTTTAATGCAGTTCTTTCCAAAAAGAATCATCTGAACAATAAACAATTGTTTCATACCTCATAAATGGTGTAAAACTCTTGCTTCCTGTCAGCATTTTGCCTTTGTAATTGTAACTTAACTGATTTGTAATGTTCATCTCCTTTTAAGAATGGGTTTGTGAATCCCAGGGGAGCAGGACCAACTTAGCTGTCTGTATAACCTTCACAAGACACTGTAATACAGGTAAGAAAACTAGTAATTGAGACGTAGATCTCTGTCCACACATCTGAAAACGTTGTATCTTAAATACTCGTGTAACACAGCAGCTAGAGACCCTAGAAAATGCTAGCTGCCGTATAAGCCCATAGAAAGGAACAGCTCCTGCACATAAGCCTTTGCCATCTGTATGGACAAGACAGAGGAAATAAAAGCAGGGAGATGAAGTGACATTCTTCTTGAAGTGACTTGTAGCATGAGATCCTAATTATGGATTACATATCACGCGAAACCTCAAGATATATAATCTTTTTTTAGTCGCCACAGAAAGACAATCCTGGACTTAGGTCTGGGCAAAGCACGTGTTTATGTACTAACAGAGCATTTATCATTGTTTTGTCCCAGAATAACAGGAGAGCAGTATAAATGTGGCACATAGAAAATACATATATTGAGGTGACTGAACACTAAAATAGTGCCCTTATGGATATATACTGGTAGCGCACATGGTAACATCACAAAGCTAACATGCTGCTGTACTGGAGCGCTGTCTAAAGCAGTATGCTTTTAACTTAATTGATACGAATATAGTAAGGAACCTCTGTATTTTGTAATTCTGGAAGATGAAAGAGCTAGGGCAGGATTGTGAATGCTGTACCTTATACATAACTTTATGCTAAAATAATCAGTGGTAAAATAATTAAGCTTTCAGTCACCATTGGCAACATTTGTTCTTTTGAAGGGGATTTATGGGGGTTTGTTTTGTTTCACTTTAGGTTTAAAGCCTGGACCTTTTGTAGCTGCTTTGAGAATGAAAGAATCTAAGATTAACAGTCTTGTACAAAACCAAACACATGCAATTAAGTATCTAATACGCATTGGCTGAGAATTATTCTAGAGCTTAAAACTGAGCTGCTGTTGTACAGTGAAAGCAGAGGAGAGTCTTGTTTGCCTGTGGTGTTTTGCAGTAGAGCTTGTTGGACACAAGTTGCCTTTGATGTCCGTATTTGACTACTAGGACACACGGTCAACATTACTCATTATAATTTTTAAATTACATTTGAATGGCCATTAATGAAATTATGAGAACTTTTTCTTCCTTTTTTTTCCTTCTCCTGATAAGTTAAAAATGGGGGTACCTGCAAGATGGCTAAGTGATTCAGTATTCTCTTTTCCCAGGACACTTTCCATTCATTATCAGTTTTCTTGTTTGATTTTGATTTCTCTCCTGAACCCTTGCAATCCATTTTTTGTGGATCTCCTTATAGCAAAGCTGGCAGTGCTTGTCTTGAAATCTTACCCTGTAAACACATTGCCTTTTTTCATAAGGTTTATAGCACTATATAAACAGAAAATATGAGGGTGGTTTGAGCAAGTAGCTGGGCTTGGTCGAGCTGTTTGGCTGTGCTCTTGGAAGCTGCCAGCACTGAAGAGATGGTATGGGTCTCACCTTCGTTTCATTTCATTTACATCTTGTACCTAAAACCAGACTACACAAACAGTAAGATTTGATTGACTGCACTTGTTTGGATTGTGCTTAAATTACTTAGCAGAAATACAGCAGCTAAAGAGATTTTTTTTTTAGAGGATTCAACCTGTTTCTAAAAGGACTTTTCTTAAATAGCTCCCCCCTGCTTATTCCTACAGACCTTATATAATGTTTGGGTTTTGTTCTAATCAGGCACTGCTTCGTGGGAAATAAATGAGGTTTTATTTCCCATCATTTTAACTAAAAAAATTAGCTGCGCACAGTGAAGTCACTGTAAAATATACTCCACTACAGCTGGGCTATAGAAAATCGAAAAAACTGATCATGTCTTTGATGAAAGATGAATGGTTTCTATATAAGTCTGAGGTCTATAAAGTAACTGGATTAATGCTGTATCTGTGAACAAATGACAAGCTCTATTTTGCAATTTCAGTCTTTTTGGATTCTTGATTATGACATTTCTTGTTCTCTTGAAATGAAAGAAAGTAAATAATTGAGTCTGTGGGTGATGAGCTTGCAAAACACAAGGCACTGAGAAGTTCTGTAAGCTCCTGTAGTTGTTAATGCCTGCTGGGCTCCTTGCCAACATGGTCAAAATATTTTAGCATAAAGTTAGAATCTCCTTGTGTTGTCATTTGCCCACTGCAATCAACTGGCTAGCCATAACCTGGCATTAGGAATTAAAAACAAATCTGCAATACTGCTGCATGTGACCATTATTCATGGAATCTCTGGCTGTAAAACATCAGGATGATAAAACATGAAGTCAGCTGGATCGCTGTTTCTAAAACTCATTAATTCTTTTGCCTTGCTGAGCCTCTCAGTGAAACTATGTACGTAAGAATTCCGTATTCATGTGAGGTACAGCATCCCTAGAGTGCTCTTAAATACTGTGCTACAAAAGAATAAAGCAACTGGCTGTTAATTTTAAGTTCCTATAGAAAGAAAGGAAAATACACTCCTGCTTGGAAAATCAGAACTAACATAGGACTAAACATCACTAGCTGATAATGCATACAAAGTGTCGCCTCCGTCTCCACCACGCACTCCACACCTTTGGTTCTCAGCCTTTTACTAGAGCATGAAATCAGTAGGGTCCCCCACGAAAGCTTTTTCTGCCTAGCTCTGCAGGTGCTGGGGCTATACAGCGATGTGCTGGATAGCGTATATTTTAACAGGAGCCAAATCAAACAATGATCACAAATATCTTTACTGTTGTGTATATTTTCAAATGTTACCCTCTGAAGCTCCTTGTGCCAAAGAAGGACAAAATATTGCCAGAGGGTAACAAAAATAATTGTCTTGGAAAGGAAGCACAATCACTGGAAAAGTTTTTTCAGGCAAAAACCAAAGAAACTGTCTTTGCAGCTTTTTTTTCTTTTCCCAATAGCTGATATTCAAAAAACATTCACTTAAAAGCAAAAATCAAAGAACACCAAAGAGAAAGGAGACATTTTCCCTGAAGACACACAAAATGTTTTCTGGAACTAAATGAAGATAAAACTTCTTATTAATAATGAGAAAAATCAAAAAGAACAAATAACAAGATGGCAGAATAATTTCTGTAGGGATACCAGTGTAAATCATCTATGTATTATGATGTAAAATGGCAGCATCTTGAGTATTTAATTGTGTATCAGCATTCGAGCTTCTCACTATAGTGTAATACAGATTCGGTCAACACATTCAGGATGATGTCAACTTTGTGGAAAGTGTAACTTTTGTTATTTACTATGTTTCAGAAAAATAGGCAATCTCCTGGAATTGGATTCTTGCCTTACATTTTTCTATTTAGTTATTCTGGCAATAATAGCTAATAGCTTTTTTCAAACCACAACTAAATGTTTTAAAATGTTTCACCCGCAGGAAAAGTGCTTTATCAGTTTGATTTATTCTTACACCAGTAGGATACTCAGCTGCAACTTTTCTCCTAACATTGAGCACAGTATCAGTGTTTTAAAATCATCACTACTCTGCAAATACAACAAATTGTATCAGAGAAAGCAGTTTTGCTGATACAACCATCTACAACAGTTTTTTCTTGACACAGAACCATTACTCCTGCCATGAATCGTACTCCTCTGTGAAGCACATTGTGTGTTTGCGTACATGTATACTCAGTGTATCTGTTAAGCTGTAGTACACACTTACAGCTCAGATCTCTTAATTACTGTTGACATTTTTTTCACCTTGTATCAGTTCAAAGTGACAACCCACTTTCTGTAAGGACTTTGAATTATTTTGCTACAGTAGCTACCAAAAAAAATTATTCCTCTTGGCTGTGAATGGATACATGTACCCACAAAACTCTTTCAATCCATCCTTCTCAAGGATCCTCTGGGAGTAATATCTTTGTAGGCATGAACCCAACTGGAGAAGCTAGTATCAAATGATACCTCTTTGTCTCTCTGCCATATGGTATTAGTAAAAGGTAGGAAGAAAGTGTATGATTAGAGCCACTGTGGAAACAACCAGTGCAGTGACAATTTGCTGTGCAGTGACAACTGTGCCTTTCAGCTGAGGCTGTGTTTTCAGCATATGGTATCCAGCAGGGATTTGTACTGATTGCTACCGGCTCTAGCAGTTTCTTGCCTCTACTGCTTCTTTACCTTAGCTTCTTTCCACACTTGCCTCTCTTAGCACCTGTTGTCTTGCTCAGTTCATGTCTCTTCAATTCAGCCCTACCTCTAACTTAGCCACCACTCACCCACCCATTCTCAAACAAAAATACCTGGGAAGACTGCTTGGCTGTGGCTGTCTTCTGTGGCTTTTCCATCCTCGCCGATCTGTAATCCCTCTGCCTGAGGCCTTGCTCTGCTGCCTCTCTGCAACATTGAGGCCAACTAGGCTGTATTTTGGCGGTGCAAAGTCCTGCTCTCACAGCTGTGACCAAGGAGCTGTGGCGGGGGCCCTGGCTTCTCTCCCCCTCAGTGTAAGCCTGAGGAGAGTGTGAGCTCCCAGCTGGGCAGCAGAGGGAACCTCTGGCTTCCTCCCAGACTGCCTGACCCACAGCCACAAGCCACTCCCAGGCACCACGGTGCTCCCTGGCTCCCTTCGCACTGCTCCACAAGCGAGCTATACCTTGACCTATACCACGATGTTGGGGCCCGGGCAAGGTAACCAACCTCCCGCCACATTGTTCCTCACTACCAACGGCCGCTGCACTAACACCAACCCCGTGTGCGCTCGCTTGGCCAGCAGAGGAGGGCAGGGGCTCCCCGCCAGCGTCACACCTCGAGCCGGGAAACGGCTTCGGAGCGCCAGGCCCTGCCGGAGCCGAGGCGCGGCTGCGCCATGAGGCAGCGCCGTCAGGCACCGCCGCGAGCCGGCCCCGCCAACTCCCACCCTCGCGCATGCGCCTGTCCCCTCCCGCGCTGCCGCAGCGCTGCCGCCCGCCTCCGCGCGCTCCGCGCATGCGCGGGCACCTTGCCGCGCGCCGCCGACGCACCGCGCCTGCGCGGCCCCGGCGCTCGCGCCCCCTCCTACCACCGCCCCCCCCAGCTCCAACGGCTGCGCGTGAGCAGTGCGCAGGCGCGGAGCTCCCGCCCCGCCCCCTTCCGTTTCCCGACTCTCTCGCCTCCGGGCCTCGCGGAGAAGCGAGGGGAGGCGGGCGGCGGCGCGCGTGCGCAGGAGGCCGCGAGGGCCCGCCGTGTTCCCGCCGCGCTCCCGCCGCACCGCCGAGCGCGCCAATCGGGCGCCGCCCCGCAGCGTCGCGCCGTCGCGGCCCGAGCGCGCCGTGCGTGCGTGCGTCCCAGCGTGCGTGCGTGCGTCCGCCCGCTCGTGCGTGCGTGCGTGCGTGCTTGCGCTCGGCGGCGGCGGCGGCGGCGCAGCGTCCCCTGCCCCGAATGAAAGGGACGGTCCCGGCGAGCGAGCGGCCGTGAGCGACCGGCGGTGACGGGGGGGTGGGGGTGTGCCCGAGTTGCTCCTCTCCCCGGCGCCCCACCCGCCACACGGGTGAGTGACTGAGTGACCGGCCGAGTGCCCAGCTGCCTCGTTGCCCGCCCAAACGCCTCTTTGCCGCGCGCCCGGGGCAGGCACGGCGCCCCCGGCCCGCCCGCCCGCAGCCCCCGGCTCGGGGTGCCAGCGCTGCCCTCCTGCTGCCTCGCCGCCGGCCGCCGCCGGTCCCTGGGCCTCAGCCAGCCGCCTGCCCCCGGGAGGGTCCCGGCACCCAGTGCTGCCTCTTCGGGGGGCGCCCCCCGCCGCCGCTACCCGCCCCCCCTTCCCCTCCCCGAGCCGACGGCAGCCGCTCGCTCCGCCCGCCTCGGCCCGCTCCCTCCTTCCCTGGAGGATCCGCCCCCCCTTGTCTCCCAGTCCCATTTCCCCCAAAATTCGGTGAGAAACGGAGGGAGGATGGCCCTCCCCGGGAGCCCCGCGCCCCACCGAGCTCCCCTCGGTAGGCCCTCCGTCGGGGAGGGATCAGGCCCAGCCGGTGCGGCGGCCGGGCTCCTGCGGGGGTTGGCGGCCGTCCCTCCCCGGGGGGTGCCGGGCCGTGCTTCAGCCATCCCCCCCGGCGGGGCGAGCGGCGGAGGTGCTGTTATCGTCTCATCTCCCGCTCCCCGTGGGAGTATGTAAACTTTCCTGAAGATAGGTCTGTGCTGCCTGCCAGATCTCCCTCACCGCAGGCTCTGTTAGTGTCATTTGTAGTTACCTGCTCTGCTCTTATTGTTTAGACTTTCCAGGGTCAGGCTTTCCCCTCATCGTGTCCCGCCGAACACCCCCCCCCCCTCCACACACACACACCCACCCCATTTGCTTTCTTTCTCTCTCTCTTTTTTTTTTTTTTTTCTTTTTTTTTTTTTTTAAGGGAGTTGCACGGGTAAGTTCATGTCCTACTTTTTATAGTGGCTGTAGGATGCTGTGTGAAAGTAACTCTGGGTTAAAGAGTTCCATGGGACTTGTGACTTTTGGTTCTCAGCTACAGACACCTATGGGATACCTCCCTTCCCCCCAGCTTTGCTCACCTTCTCCAAAATAATGTCCCCAAAAATGGGTAATTGACCCTAGAAACTAGACAGCACTTGGAAGTTTTTTAAACAGAGAATCTGGTAATCTCTAGCGAGCATCTTGCAAAAATCACTGCCTGTATTTTCTGTAGCTTTTCCTGAAAGGCCAAACCACTTCAGCATGTTTAATGACGTTTTACATAGCATGTGTACTTGCGGGTTTTCCTTGGGTGTCTGAAATTTTCTTCATGGATAAATATAAATCCTAATTTTTAAAAATACAATTTTGTAATCATACAGGCCACACATGAAACCAAACTGTACATGAGAAAGTACAGTATACAGGTCGTTGTTGTCAGCTGGAAATACAAGTGGGGCCTTAACTCCTATAAACAGGCAGTAGCTCTTGAAACATCCTGGGGCAATAAATAGAAATTAGAATCCAGGTTACTTTCCGTTCTTTGGTGCTGAACAATGTCTCATACACTTGAGAGCGTCCTTCTTTGCCTGAGAGTCATTGAACTCACACTCTCTTACATTATCTAGAACTCAGTAAAACAGTATGCAAACCGTATGAGTTTGTAAAACATGCTGCTTTAAAGATTAAAATAAAGATGCTGTTAGGGGAGGCACCATGTTTAGTGTCTTAGTGGACACTTAAGAAACGTGAATGCAAATGAACCAAATTTCTGAGTGAAGAATCACTGAATTAGTTTCTTCTTTTGTGACTATAGGGTAGATGTAACTTCCCATTTTTCAGACCAAGCCTGTGGAAAAAAATTCTGTATGTAATAATTTGTGTTCTGTAGTACACGTGTTCTGTTTTGGTACAGATAGTGCACAATCTCCTAGTCAGTGATTCCATAGTACATCGCTTTCTGTGATCCAATCTGTAAGACTTTCCCCGACAAAGCAGACAGGCAAGATTCTGTCAACAGTATACTTAAAACACTATATTATAAGTTTTAGTAGTAATATGTTAGCTTTTTAAACGTGGAAAACAAATACTGAGCTGTTTTTAAGTTGCATTCTTTTTCTTGTTCCAATGAAATGTAGCTTGATACTTGGCAAACTGGATTAGTTGCTTTTGGGTGATTTAACTTGAGAGATGAAAACAGAATTTTGAGTGTTCACGTTCAGAATTCTGGAGCTGCATAACCTAGTTTGTCTTTTTCAGAAAATGAGTATATTTAAATGGACAGGATAAGAAGTGCATCTTGGCACAAAGAAAAGTGATCTCAGGGTAGTTTTCTCACGTTTATGAGAAAGCAAATATAATTTATGGAGAGGTCTACAGATTAAATGCTTCTGAAATATTTCTCATGCTCGGTTTTTTTCTGCAGTCTTTAGAAATGTATACATATTGTTAATGCCCAGTGATACAGAAAACACAAATGCAGAGAATGTAGAAATGGAAAGAAAACTTTTAGATATCCTTGTAAAATGCTTTTGGAGTAATTTAATCTGATCGTGAAAAGAATGTGTGTTTGCTTTTTGGTGTTCACTGATGCTTTTTGGTCTGTTCGTGTTTTGAATAAATTTTCAAGTGTTAAATTATTTATAATTTAATAAGTATTCCAAAACATAGTATTTGCTAATTTTTGTTGGTGTTACAACATCAGCATCCATGCGTCATCAAGTAAATATTGGCATTATTTTTGTCTTCACTGTGAGCCTTAAAAAATTTAATTATGCAAAAGTACTTCAAGAAGTTAGGTTATGTCACATTCTAGCGTTGCTGTAGTGACGTGCCTTCTCGTGCCTGTTGGTGCTTTGGAAGGCGTAAGCTGAGGGCAGTTGACTGCAGCCAGCTGTGAGAAGGTTCTTCATAATCTTGTTTCTTGAAAGTTACTATTCTTATAAATAAAAGATTATGAGAGCGATTTAGTAAATTTTTGTGTGTTCTACGGATTATTTGCATTTTCTAAAATACGAATTTGCTTGTTAAATTGAAAGATAGCTGTTTCTTATAGTTGTAATTCTTAGTCCTGTAGGTCAGCAGTACCTGTGTATGTGCTCAACAAAATTCCTGTTACTCCGTTTAAGAACTATTATCATTCCTGGCAATATATTGATAATATAATCTGAATATAAAATGAAACAGGTAGACCCAAATTAATGTATTTATAAAATTATTTATACCAAAGCAGAGCTTCTTGCTTTTTAAATGATTTTGTTAATATATTTCTAACACATAGCTCTGTGATTTGTGTTGAACTATTGAACGTGACCTGAAAAGAAGAAATCTTTGTGATATTTTTCCTACTTGTCTTTTGTAAGTCTTTTTCCTACTCCCAAATACATTTCTTTTAAGTTTAAAAATTATATATTTTTTTTTAGTTTAAAAATCTGTATATTTCCTTCAGGAGCCATTCCCTCTTTCTACTCAGAAAGGATTACAGAATGGTCTTGTTTTGTTTTTTCTTTAGAAGAATACAGTATTGTAATTCTTTTGTGTTTAACACTTAAGGACTCTCTATTGCCACTGCAAAAGGGTGTGACTAGTTTATCCAGATTGGCACATTTTTTGTGCAAATCAGCAAGATCTGAAATCTATGCATTCTTCTTATGAGTATGCGTCACCGGCTAGTAAACTGCTTTCCAGTTATAAAAGAAAGCAAATGAAGCTGTTGATAAAGCAAAGGCAGTAGATACAGGACAGACACCTTTTGATGCAGGAGTTTTGGAGTAAACATTGCAAGACAGTTAAAGCACAGTCTGTGTAAATCTGTTGAAACAGAAGAGTGAGAATCTAACAGGATTGTCTTTTAGCAGTAGTATATGCTGACAGACACTTAATGATGGTTCTCTGCTTTCCATCAGAAAAATAGGGGGTGATATTAGTATTATGAGAGTCTGACAGCATGGAGAAGCAGGCAGGTTTGCCTATGCAAATTTGAAAAAACAGTTATGCATTTTCATGCAATGGCCATTGTAGCACAGTCCAGATGTATTGCAAATCTGCTGGTTTTATGGCTGGATTTTTTATTTTTTCCCAACAGAAATATCAAACTATGTGGTGGCTTTTCTTACTTAGATGAGTCTAATGAAGACAAAAGCTGAGGAGGATTGCTTTTATTGCAGTTGTGGCCAATTCTGACAGTAAGGCTCAAATCTCCAAAGTGAAAACCTATAAGAAAGTCTGTTTGAAGGGGATGGTATTTTATTTCTTTGAGAGATGTAGAATCCAATACACACAAACTACTTAATACTGGGCCAAGAAGCACGTACACACATCAGGTATTTTCACTTCTGAACTTGCAGTGTCTGCCTGGTTAGAGGATTTGGGACCTCAATGTTCTATTTTAAAATGTGTTGCTGGTGACATGTGCAAAGTGTGTGATTCATGTTGAGTTTAATTCAAAGTTACTTTTCTTAGGTGAGAATAGCAGTTCTCGTGCACTTAACTGAAAGCTAGTACGGTATGGCTAAATTAACTGTGGGTGTTGAAAAGGTTTCCATTCCAGCAAGTTAGTCCGATATGCTTCTAAAATTTCGTTCCTAATGCTGTTTGACTAGCCACACTGTATGTCTGTAATACCTAAAATGGTAACGATTTATCTTCTCATCTCTACCCTCATCTGAGGGTAGTTACTTCTCTGCTGATACTTTTACACTCAAAACCTGTTCTGGATGCTATGCTGGACTCTTGGGTTTTTCTTTGCTACTGAACTTCTTCAAAAACAGAAGCATGAATTTTATTGCATGCACAGGTAGTGCATTTTCTACAACTTCCTTTGCTGTAATAAATAACTGTAAGAATGAGATCAAGGAGTTGCAGTAACTTCTCCCCCTAATGATTGCTGTATTTGTTATATTTTACACTTATTCCTTCTTTCCCCCTAAGTTTTGTATTAGTATCCAAAGTTTTATATTAATGTTCAAACATTTTTGCCTAAAGAACTAATTATGCTTGCTGATACAATTTCATAAGTTGGCAAAATACTGCCTTTGCTGGGTGCATGTTTATCTGGATATATTGAAGTAGTGTAAAAAAAAAAGGGAAAAGGGACAGATCACTTTCAAGCAACCAATATTACTTTTATAAAACTGTAAGTTAAATTGCCTTTTGTTGATGTTAACGCGCTGATTACACCTTTTTTTTCTGTAGCATTGAGAGGATTGAAGTGGCATTCTAAGGTCATTTAAAATCATGACAAGCTCAGTTGGACAGAAAAAAGTGTCTTCAAGACAAAGGAAGTGTGGTTTTTGTAGATCTAATAAAGATAATGAATGTGGACAATTACTGATGTCAGAAAACCAGAAGGTGGCAGCACATCACAAATGTATGGTAAGTAACCCATAGGAAAAAGGAGTGTAGCGAGCTAGTAAAAGGCTACAAACAAACAGAAAATTCAACAAGCTGTGGCATTGGCACAATTTATTGATCACTGTAATTTGAAATTTTTGTGGGTTTCATCTATATATCTATCTATCTATATATTTAAATGGTCCGTACCACCTTAGAGCTTAAAAAATAAGTTTTGTTTTTATAATTTTAGCTGTTCTCATCTGCACTGGTATCTTCACACACTGATAATGAGAGTCTTGGTGGATTCTCTATTGAAGATATTCAGAAAGAAATAAAGAGAGGCACTAAACTGGTAAGTCTCTATTTTTGGCTCTTGGAAATGGAAGGCAGTATTTTCTTACCTTCTGTAAAGTTTACCATGCAGTTGTTTGGTGTGTTATATATATTAGGTGGTGGGGGTGGTTAAAGTGCTACCTTTGTGTGAGCTCTGAGGCAATGGACAACTTACAGAAGATGATGTTGAAATAAGATTGGTCTCAGATTTATGAACAGAAGACCTCAGTAGGTATGATTATACTCATATTGAAATGAAAGTTAAATGTCAGTTAAACAACTCTTGAAGTGTGTTTAGGAAAGGATGAAAAGTAGTTTGTTTATTTCAAGTCCAGTGCTGCTTTCATGTAAACATCTTTTAAGAATTGTAGCTTAATAATGGAATTATTAAAAAATAAATCCAGAATTACTATTTTTAGGGTCACTTTTTTCCTCATTGGCAAATGTAGATGATTGTAGCAGATAGGCATTTTTTCAAAGCAAATTTGAAAACTCATTTACAGAATAAGCCCAGGGTTTTTTTTGATGTTCTGCGTATAAACAATAGCATTTCCTAGATTTATGTTTTTAATCCAGTAATTTCAATTTAATATTTTCTGTTAGATGTCAGAAAGAAACCCACATTCTAGGGACCTGGTTGAGGGTATTATTGTGCCTTTACCAGTATTTAGTTTTGCTGCCAAAATCTGGTTTTAACTACCAAAGGTACTTTTGTTGCTTCCTTTAATATTGATTTAATAGACAGTTCTGTGAATATAGGTGTCTTCTGAGGTATGTGGATACAATAGTGATTACAGTTCTATCAAATTCATGAGAATTGAGCAGCAATTAGTTTATTTAATTTCTGAGAAGCAAATTCATGATTTTAAATTTTTTAAAAAAACCTAGAACTAGTTGTTTTCCATTGGGAGAAATGAGTAAGGCTTTTTAAAAAGAGTTTTAACAAATGATCAATTCACTCCTCACATTAAAAATGTTCAGCTTAGTTATTTAAAGCATTCTTAAGTATTTACCAGTTATTGGACCACTAAGAGTAGTCCGAAATACTACTGTAGAACTGCAATTGTATAATAGTAGTCTAATATTTCATCCAGTGTTTCATTTGAATCTTTTCCAACGTGGGGAACTTTCTTTGCTCCAATTAGCTGAAGCATAAAGAAGTAACTATTCACAAGTCAGTCATGTTGTGATTAGGAGTTTCCAAAGAACATGGTAGTAAATGGAACTACAGATCATAAAGAAACTTTTTGATTCTTGGGTCTCTTAAATGTTTTTTGAAGTTTTTTTCTTTTTATGTCATTGGTGGTTTCTGTCTTTCTGCTTCTGAATCTCTTTGCGTTCCCTCACTGATGCAACAGCTGGATATATTCTTGGAACTCACTAGCTGTATGTATCAGGCATTTTGTTCAGCTTTTTGAAGAAAACCTGGATCTGGTTACCCTAGTAGATTCCTAGTCCTGAAATGTATCCTGTTTGGAGAGAATTTACAAGATAATTTTAGATCTTAATTTAGCTGTGTTATCTTTGTCTGTAGCTGTCAGAAAACTACAGCTCTGTATCTCTTTCTGGAGGAATCTGTCTTTCTGCATTGACTTGTATAGGAAGCGTAAAGCTAAATGTTTATAGTTAGCCCAAATACCCCCTCCTCTAACGTCTGCTTTCTGTTCTAGCCTGTTCTTTTATGTGGGAACACATTGAGCAAAAATATCTCAGCATGGTGCACTGGGTTAAGTAATTATACTGATAGCTTGGACAAAATTTGTCTGCTGACAGATTTTATGTAGTTGCCCTCCTTCAGGAGGTGCTGCTGCTGACCAGGTATGCACTGAAAATCAAGGCCTGTTGATTACTGAAATGATAATGACTGACATGTAGATGGTAATACATTTCTGCCTGAGAAAATTTAGTAGGTTCAAACTTTAATAAGCCAGTCATAAAAACTTACAAAGTCTAAATATTTGGGAGTACCACGGCACTGATATCCGTATTATTTCTGTTAGCTGTGTGTGGGAGGATTTTTTTAAAGAGCTTGCCCATTTTTGCAGCTTGTCAAACTTCCCATATACCTGATATGACTTGGGAATTAATTAATCTGTTGACAGTGGCCATTTGGACAACAGGACTTGTACCAATGAAATAAATAGTTTATTACTGTCCGGGAACATAGACCAATAAATCAGTGTTAAAATTCCTATGTCTGTTTTGTTTGTATAGATACACCATGGTGTTCATAAAAAGAAAGTTTTGTTTTAGTCATTTCTTGCTTTGAGAATACTGAAGTACTGACTAAAATTGATTGGATATAATTTCAGCCTAGACTTTGGTCTGCCATTATTACATATATTAAACCATAACATATAACAAATTTACGAGAGAAAATACCCATACAATTTAGATAAGAACTAGGGAATGGTATATAACTATACCATTTCAGAGCTTGTAGAGGAGTAAGTGGAGATGATCCAAGGCTTTGACATTTTTACTGTTCAGTTAACTTTGTTAAAATTGAAAAAGGGGATGGTGATACATAACTTTGGTGGTATATTTATTTGGCAGATTTGAGACAAATGAAAAGAACTTGACTATGCTAGTGCAGTAGACAGAAGGTGTATTCCACAAAGATGTATGTAGCAAGTATCTTACATTGCACACTTACACTGACGGAGCTGGAATTAATTGTAACCTTTTGGAGGTGTGGACAACGTGCAGGATACAAACAAAAAGCTCCGGTTGTCTTGGGACAGGAGTTTAATGGGAAATTCTGAGATTTTGGGGGTAATATTATGTAAATATTGCCCCATATTTATTTACAAATAAATATGTAAAAAATAAGGCAGATTTCTTTCCAGTTATTCCTAACACAGTATAAGCAGGGCAGTGAGCAATTTAGAAGCATGATAGCTGGTGTATCCTAAGCAATAGTGAGTAATATGAGAAGAATTAATTATTGGGAAACAAGAGTAAAGGAAGAGACTCCCATTTAACTTTTTCTGCAATATAAGTATAAAGAGCAAAATTGAGTCTAATTGAAATAAATTCATTGTATTTAACAAATATTTCACTAAATTCAGTGTTTTGGAAATTACTTAAGGAAATTACTATAGAAAAATGAGGTGAAGTTAGCTGCTGAGGCTAAGGTAAATTTGCAGGTCATCTGTATTTCTGACTGCCAAATGGATGTCTTCCCCTTAACTTCATAACATAAATCAGAATTAGACACAATTTATTATTTTAACTTTTCTGAAATGGTTGGTACAGACTGTGCTTGGGAGTGAGATATTTAGGTGAATAGCTGTGGCACTTTCATCAAACATGTTCCAAAAAGTAAATTACTTTTTTTCTTCATTGAATTGATAATCACTGTATGATGGTTATTGTACTGTTGCATAATTGCAACAAATTTCTCCTTGATTTTAAAATAAATTATGCAAAACACCTAAGAGCACACAGAGTAATACCAAGTGTATAACTCCATTTATTTTGTCACCAGGAGTGGTAACTGTTATTTTTGAACTCAGAAATACTAAGCCAACAGTAACGTGAATTGTGCTTTCTTTTTCTTTACAGATGTGCTCTTTATGCCATTGTCCTGGAGCAACCATTGGCTGTGATGTGAAAACATGTCACAAGACATATCACTACTACTGTGCTTTGCATGATAAAGCTCAGATAAGAGAGAAACCCTCACAAGGCATTTACATGTAACTATTACTTGTTTGCTATGCTTATTTTTGTATTTATATTTCACATTCTTTGGTTTATTAAAAAAAAAAAAACCAGCAACAAAGCAAAACAAAAGAATACCCACTTTGGAATCTAAACAAAACTGTTGCAAAAAAATTCTAATGATGATTGTGGCATTCAAAATAGTGATGTGCTAGAAAAGCATTCTTTTCACTGCAAGATTTGTATATCAGTGAGTATTACAAGTGGGACAAAAATGTACTGGCATTTAAATTTAAAAGATGAGTAAATAAATCTGTGAATCGTGACTGACTTGACAGTTTTCAACTACTTTGTTTATAGGATTTTATGTCGAAAACACAAGAAAACTACGCATAACTCTGAAGGTAAAATTATTCAATATAAATTTTTCCCATTGTAGAAAGATACTTGGTTAAATTTAATTCTTCTGGAGATTATAAATGTTTTCAGTAAAAATTAGAACTACATTTTTTTGAGAAACAATGAGTTTGGAAGCCCATCTGATTTCTGTATTTTCTCTAAAAATTATTGGTTGAGGTGGAGAGAAGCCCAAAATATAAATTTTAGGCTGTTCAAAAGATTTGATGTTCTGTCAAAACAAAGTTTGGGTGGAAGTAATGCATTCCCTTCTGGGAAGAAGCTGGCTTATATTTGTAGTTAAATATTCACAATATTAACATCTAAAATATTTTGTCAGGTAACAGCTAATTTTTGCTATTGCTAATGTTCCTAAATATTCACTATTTTTTAAAACTATTAAATGGAGCTTAACTCTTCAAATAAGAAGGACGCAATAGTAAATGAAAAGGTTTGTGATCAGATCATTTACAGATGTATTTCTGAGTCATCTTCATAAACAAAAAAATCCGTATGGATATAGTCATAAAAGCGGTGCATCTGTGCAGGGGAGAGTAGTGAAATGTGTGAGGGGTGATATGCCACAAACATAGATAAATCATTTGGTTAAAATTCCAAACTAGTTGTGCTATCGTGTATTTATGCAGGTATTTTTCCTTTTTCTTACTGTATTTGAATTTGTGTAAGTGAACAATTGTTAGTTTACTTTATGCATTACTTCTGACTGAAATGTCATCAGATTTAACTAATGAGGAGTATGAGATGCTTTTTTTAGCGAAGATCAGATTTCGTAAACTATTCAGTCTCTTTCTGCCAAATGTATTTTAAGGTAATGTACCACTTTTTATGCTTTGGGTAGTAGATATGTTAAAGTTTGGATGTTATTTCAATGTTCAGAAAGATATTGAAAGCAGTAGAAAATGGCAAATGAGAACTGTGGGTTGTGGTTTTTTAGTTTATTTAAATAATTATTGTCATGTGCTTTGTATAGAGCACTCTCTGATACTGCTGTTACCAGGTTTACCCAAGAAAAGCAATATACATATTAGTTCTCCAAGGAGGCAGGGCCACATTATCTTGTAGTTTGTTTGTAGCACTTTGTTTCTTTGATTTGGGGGTTGTTTTCCTTGTTAGCAGGAACAGAATATGAAAAACATTTCAGTCCAGAGAGATACTCATCTTTTTAACTGATAACTAAATATATCTTTACTTATTCACAAATGGCTCAGTGTTTGACATCTTATTGAGAAATGCCTCCAGTTCTGTGTGGAGCCCACTGCCAATGGACAACTTTTTCTGCTTGGAATTCCTTGCAGGATCGAAATGTGCTTTTCTTTAAGAGTTTTGAGACACTGTTATCTCCAGTTCTACGATGTCATTCTCTACAGCAAAGGCTTTTAAATTTTATATGGATATATTTGTCTGAGAAGACACGGGAATAATTACTAGTGGCGTAGTGGCTTTTTTCTTAAATGTTGATGATGGCAATTTATTAAAACATTAAACTAGACTCATCCAAAGAGACTCTTAGTTTGAGGGTAAGGAGAAAGAGGAATAAGCAACATCATTCAGAAAAACTGAGACCTAAGAACCCAGCAGTATCTTACTTAGCATTGAACTTTGGACACATATTTTTGTTTAAAATATTTAGTTCTGTTATGCTTTACGCTTTTAGACATATGTGCAGCTGTACTTCACATTCTTGTTTTCATTTTTTTGTTTAATATTTGACTGAAATTTTAGCCAGTGCTCTTTTCCAAGGAATATGTTCTCTTTTTTTAGTCAATACAATTTAGGGAACTATACCCGTAGAATTTTATTACTTACAGTTATGGATTTGATAATGCCAGAAGCTGGGGCTCTTTTGTGATAGACCTCTTTAAATCAAAGAAAGTGAAAATACATATTGCATCTGTCTTAGGGAAATTACTTAGAGCATTGTACAGCAATGGTATTTTATTACATTGAAAACTAATTACCTTTACAAGTCAGAAATATACAGGATGTTTTTCAGAGTTTAAGAAAGGATGGAGGGTTTGTTTTTTCATATTTAAATGCTGAAGTCTGCTTAGTGAAATGGTAACTTGAAGATGTTGGATGGTGAAATTAAGCTTTATGTCTGTATTTTGTTGGTTTATTTCTTGAGGAAAATGTGAATATCAAAGAGTCATATGAATGTCAAAGAGTGGTGGTGTGTGAAACCAGAAAGGACTTGCAGAGAAGAGTGAATAGACTGGCTAGGGATACTAGATGTGGCTTTTTTTTCCTCTCATGTGTTTGTTTCATTTTCGTGAATCCTTGCTTTTGGCAGTGTTTTTGTAACAGAATAGTTAAAGCTCATCAGTGGTTATTGTCACTTAATGTAGGTGCACAGAGGCACTGAAATTATCAGTCCTTCTTAATGGAAGCTTACTGCTTCTGCTCTGGGATGCTGGTGTTTTGGTGGGTTTTTTTCTTGGTCAGTGTAGAACGTCTGGGGTTTTTATCCATTGTTCTCTGTATCCAGATTTAATTGCTGCAGTCCAAATATTTTTATTATGTCACTTCTATCAGTGGATGTTCAGAGAGGTTTTAGGAGTGTTTGGTGCAGTGCAGAACAGTTTTATTTCCATAGGCAGTACTGCTGCATAATAGTGAGATTTTTTTTCTTCCCTTCCCTAGAAAAGAGATGCTTTTGGAGACATACTTGTTCATGTCTGAGATCTGACTAATATACCTTTTGTTAGAAGTTCTAGTTTAAAAAGGGTATCTGTTAACCATTTAATAACAGTTAAAGAACATTTCTTGAGAGTGTGTGGAAGTGTGGTTGAAGGACCTGTGTGGAAATTAAAGTTACCCAGTTAAAACCTAATAAAAAGGACCTGTTAGATGTTATTTATTGCTGTCATGAAGTTCAAGTGGCGTGAGAATTCATCAGACTAAGTATCTCTCTACTCATCTAGACAGAGTTAATGGGTGATGGAAGTTCAGTTTCCTTTAATTGACAGGAGTTGCTGAACTACCTTCTGTTTTCTTTAAATATAAAAATATGAGACATGGCAGCAAAGTATTGTGCTCTTAAATACATTATCCGTTTCAGCAGATCGTTGGGTTTGATGTATTTGTACAGCCAAGCCTTCAGGTAACATAGAATAGGAAAAGTGTACTTCTGCTATATTTTCTTTATGTATATATATTTCAGAATGCTGCTTCTGTGCTGTGTTCCCACTAACTGGAAAAAGGACAGTAAAAGTGAGGTACCCTCACACTTTGTACTAGGCTGTGGCTGTGAGGTCAACAAATTTAAAGACACTTGCTCAGAGGAGCAGACCAAGTTACTGAAAGCTTCAAGTCTAGATTTTTGTCTTGCTGGTTACAAATCTAACAACATAATTTGACCTGAACTTTAAGTAATTTAATTCTTAATTTAGGCAAGCCATCTCAAGTTCTCAGTACCTAATAGGTTACAGGAATTGGTGCCAGTGCATTCAAACTATCACAGCTGACTATTAGTTGAATTACTTTTCAGTTTTATACAATTGCATTTATTCATTTTGAAGAATAGAGTATTGTTGAAATAAGGTTTTGGCACCATTTGTTGGCATGTATTCCAACGTACTGGAAATAATTGTTGAAAAATTTTAAATCTGGTATCTTTCGGTTCCCTGCAGGTGGGGTCCCCTGTGTTGAATTTAAAACAAATTCAGTTCATCAAGAATAGTTTCATATAAACTAAGAATGTAATTTCATTCTTCTATTACATATTAGTAAATCAAAGAATGAAGACAGCCGTGTGACTATCTGTTGTTAATGTTTAAAACAGATGCTTGGGAACTGTGCAGTCAGAGAAATAAAAGTGTCCGTAATTCCTATGGTAGCTGTACTCAAAGCCTCAGGGAATGATGTTTCCACAATGGAAATAAGGACATTCCCTGTCGCAGCATCCTTTTCATGTTATTCTAAAGATCAGACATTAAATCTGTGCTTCTCATACTGCCCTCTAAGTTGAGTCAGGATAATATTTCTCTGTGAGACCTATTTAGAGATGATGCAATCTGTATCAAACCGACTGCTTTTTCAAAGCACTATGTAAGCCAGGGGCTGGCAGCAAAAAGATCCACAACTTTTTGGCATTATAGTTAGGTAATATCCTGATTCATCTTTGGATTCTTTAATCACTGTTTGTTTATAGTTGCATTTTCTGTGATGCTGCTCACAGCATAAGCTTGCCTAACATTGTATGCATTAATGCAGTCAGGTATTAAAAGTTTCTGTAATGTTGCAGTTCAGTGTCATTTCAATTGTGCTGGTTGATGGTAAAAAATTCTTCCTAGGCTCTGCTAACTCAGCCTTCTTGTTGCCTGTCTTCAGGAGTCTGCTGCTCTGAATGTGACATCAAATGTATGCGTAGTGTTACAACAAAAACAGTTGGTCCAGGCAATAAGTTAGCGATCTCCTGTACAGTCCATTATAGACTAATGAGATACTTTGCAGAAGCATCACAGTGGTGTTTTCTTATGGAAAAATGTATAGCTAATGGAACAGGAAAAAATGTAAAAGTAATGTGGTGAGAGGTTTGGCCTATCTGAGGAGCTGTCCTGTGGTGTTTACACTGTAATTCTCCTTCCTATCTAGGCAAGACATTATACAAATAGAATCTTGGTCAGCTAACTCATACTTAACAGGTTGAACATAACAATTGTAATAAGCTTTCTGATTATGCAGATAAGCCAAGTGTATTGTCTGCCTTCAGTCTTTGCCAGGGATCGCTTGAAAAAGCATTTAGATTGTAAGGTTATGAAGGACTATTTATTTATTCATTTTCTATGTTAAATGTATTTAAAGAAAAAGTATCAAGTACTTCATAGCATAGATACTGTCAAGTCAAAAATAGTTTTTGGACAAGAGTCATCAGTTCCTTGAGGTGTCTGGAAAACATGTTAGTGATGGGACCTAAGAGGTAATTTAATCTTTTTCCTCTACATTCTTACTTTCTCCAGTTTAGATATGTTTCATGTAACTTAGTCTTTTTCCATTAAAAAAAAAAACCTAACCCCAAAAACAGACAGACAAAAACCCCCGCCACACTAAAATTTATATTCAGTATTTTAATTGTTAATTTCACATAATTTGCTTATAAAAGCTGCTGTTATTTCATGATTGGTTTACCTGAGTCTGTATTTGTTTTCAGGGGTTTTTATGCAAATATCTGGTTCTTACTAATGCTTATAGATGCATTCACATTTTTATTATTGACTACTGGGATAATAAGGTTTTCCGTTTTTTTTTGACATTTCTTTTCAATTTAAAATATTTATGTTGCCACACATGGTTCATTGGGTTTCAGCCATATTTTAAGGACATCTTACTTTAACACGTCAAAGTACATTTTTCTTTCTCTGTTATATTCCATTTCTCTTCTGAAAACCTAGTAAAGTCAATTTTGTTCTTTTATAATTTTTAGAGCTTCTCTTTTATCGAAAATGCACTGTAAAACTTTAAATATACATGTGTGATTTCAGATTTACATAACAGCATATCAAAGCCTCTTCCACATTCTGCATTTTGGCGGCTTTTTATGTACAGTCCTACTTCCAAATATATTTTGCCAGTCAGTTGTTTATTATCTTCCTCATACAGACTTAGCCCCTTTTGCTTCTGGCTCACTTAGTCTGTTATTTAAGGTAATGTAGGAGGTGGACGCAGAGAGCAAGTATTAGCCTTTATTGTACACATCATCTTTTTATTTGTTCTTTCACAACCTTTAAATCACTTAATTCTTTTATTACTTTGCTTTAACATAGCTTTGGGAAAAGGGTTGTTCCAGGTGTATTTCCAGCTGATGCAATATAGAATAGATCAGTGATACCTCAGTGACTTCTCTGCCAAGCCTTATTTTAAACAGCAAAACATCTTGATCCTTTTTCTTTCTAGTCATGATCAAAGGAGAATTTTTAGATTTCTCTCTGAAGCTGAGTCTCCCTGTTAACAGTTTATGTAATACAGCATTTTGCTAGTCTTCTTTTTGGTACTTTGTACTGCTCATGGATTTCTAAAATGCAAATTTGGGGCTTGTTGCTGCTCATCTTTTTGCTCATCTGAATTTATGATACCATGTTCTTAGGTGCTTTTTAAAATGTGGAATGTTTCCTCTTGATTTCTACCCCTACCCCTCCTTCTCAGGCCATATTGTATATTAAGCTTGTGTTTTCAGATACGGTGTGTAGGGACTTCTGAAGAAAGCTTAGACACCTCCTTTGAAGAGTTTAGATAAAGTTACGTTGAGCGTATTGTGATGATTTTAAAAATCAATGCAGTAATGGGATATGGGATGGGGGCAGCTGAGGAGTATCCAGGGAGTCTCAGGGGATTCAGTGTATGGGTGATATCCATGATAAAACGTCATCTGGTCAGGGAGGAGTTGAACAACTTTTTGTGTTTTCCTTAGTTCAAGCTGACATGAGAAGTTGGAAACACCCAACCATCAGATGCCAGGGAAACAGGGTAAGCTGGCAGTGGGCTTGAGGGGAGGGGTAGGGCACAAACCAAATTGCATATTAAACAGTAAAGACCATCCAAGGCAGGTGTATTTTAAAGCTGGTTACAATCTCTTTCTTCCTGTATTGTTACAGTAGTTCACGGTGCTGTTAAAAAATGAGAGAAACTTCAGTGTTTTGAGGCATCAGTCTTGCAGATAGATGTGGTAAAGCAGATCCTCACATCTCGCTGGTGTTAATCTGTAGGTCTGTGTCACTTGCAGTAGGAGACCTAAATCTGCAAGGAATTTTATTTTAATGAAGGGGTCATGTAGCATCTCTATTTCAGTGAACTCTGAACTTTTTAGGAAGTACTAGTTTTGAGCACGGAAAAGGGGTTCTCCTTTGAGGAAAACTGTGCAATCTTGGGTTTTTTTAATTTTTTTTTATGCTTACACTGAAACCATCATTTAAAAATACAGCATTTTTACTTCTCCAATCTTAAATATTCTAACAAATTTAGACTAAAAACTAGCGCTTAAGAACTTACACTGTAAGGAGGCTGTGACATTTCTTACAAAAAAGTTTATTTTCATAACATGTGCTTGGTTTTGGCGATTATGATTCACTTTCAGTTTTGAAAGTGTGCCTGTAGAGAGTTCAGGATACGCTTTAATGTTATTTAGAAAATAAGGGTGGACTAAGAGGTAGAAAGCGTTATGGTTGACAGAATTGATAAGGAGCTCTGGAAAAAATGTGTTGGTGACTGGGCTGCATTTTGCTTCATCAAATATAGTAAGGAAGTCCGTGGAATGATTTTGGAAGGAATTACTTTTAACTTCCTACTGATGTTATTTAAAGGGTCATGGATTCAATAGTCATGTTTTTGTAAGACTCTTTTTTTCTAGAATAACCATCTGTGATTTCTGTAAATGTAGAGTAGAGACAAAAATTCACAAATTTCTTCTAAAACATTGGTGGAGAGTTCATATGATGAAGGACAAGATAAAGGAGAATTATTCAAAAGGTTTTCAAATTGTAATAAATGTTGCTCTATGGAGTCTGAGAGGTGTGATATCTAAATTGTATAATCTTGCTTGGGGAATTTAGCAAGTAATGATAAATAAAAAATAATGTTAGATAGTAAGTTCCAAGAAGAAAACGTAAAACGTATTGTGTCATTAGATAATACATGGTATGTATTTTATTTTTGGAAACTGAAATAGAGCTTTTGTAATCTAATTAGAAAAGGATAGTATATGTATTAAAGCACAGGAATATCATGGTAGATAGACTGATGCATTTTAGTAGCAACTTGGGTATATCTGTATATAGCTGAATAATCTTGTCAATTTAAGCCAAAATCATTTGCAGATTTGTATTTTTGCCTCTTTCTAAGCATACAACAGAGTAAAGCTTTGGAGGAATTACAGTTCAGTATAACCTGTTGTGATGTGTTTGGATTAGTTTTCTGTCCATTAATGAATGAGCAAGAAGCTGTAGCTTTCTTAGGCATCAGGGACAGATATGGTAGATGAAGCTTAACAGGATACACTTGTATGCAAGGCCTTGGCCCAGTAGTTCAGTTATCTTCTGCTCCAGGTTGATGGCTGTGGAATATATTCAAGTCTTTGACTTGTGCGGTTGAGTTGCTGTTAATAATGAGATAGAAATGTGATTTGGTTTTTCTATGATAATAGATGAGAAAGATGAGTTCTGGCGAAGCAACATTTAGTCTCAAAATAAGATGTCCTGTCTGGATACTGAGGCAACAGTATAATCACAATAAGTGCCATAGCAATGCTTTAATAATAATAATAATAATACCACAACAGTTAAGTGGCCTGTTAATGTATAAAGTAGATGTTCCAAATCTTCTGGCTAGGATTTTCTTCCGTTTGGGGGCTCATCCTGATGTTTGTGGTTTGGATTTTAGAAGCAAGTTCTTTAGCAGAGCATGTGCATGTTTCTTTAAATAAGTCTGCTGAAGTATCTTTGCAGTTTGAGCAGGGGTGGGTGTTGCACATTAGAAAAGAAAAAAAAAGATGCCTCTGTGAGCAGCTGATGATGAGGAAAGACGTTAGCAACCGAGTAGAGCTGGTTATTCAGTATCAGATGTAACTTAACTAGATCATATTTGAAGCAATTTTCAGTTTGCAGAATTGATCTGTATTAACTGTAGAGTTTTGAGTAATCAAAAAGGAGGTCTGTTAGAATACTGGACTACAGTTCTGTATGGCATTCAGCTGTTGAGCTGACATTTTCTAAGCAACTTGTCAGACCTCTGTGGTATGTCTGTATTAAAATCATACATTCTTAAATTCTTTATGTTCCATAAATACTTTATCTGGGATATTGTCAGCGTGGATGATTTTTCAGTAAACTGGTGGCTGCTTTTAGCTGTAGATGGAAAAATACTCTGTAACTGAAAGGAAATTTTAATTTGTTTCATGGAGGCAAAATACATTTCAGTTTTAAAACTTAATGTTAATGTTCTAGCCAAAATGAGTGAGTTTTTTCCTTATGTCAAATGGCATCAATTAATAAAGCAAGGAGAGATGTGTTATTTGGATACACTGGCATAATATCAAGGGCTATTTACATTGGAGCTATGCATCTTCAAAAAAAACCAACCCTAAATTAAAAGCTTATTTCATGGTTGAAAACACTTTCTGGTTTCAGTGTAGTTTAAGTGAGTCTTATTTTCACTGGAGGAAAATGTGTATCTGAGGTCACGTTTTGGGTCTGAAAGCAGAAGTTGTAAGAAATGCTAAATCTTCATATGTTATAAAGATGCAAAGCTGTGTGATAATGTATAAAGAAGTAAATAATGTTTTCAGGATCTGCAGTTGCATGTCTGTAATACATGGGGAAAAGTTGCTATTATTATTTCTGACTGAAACACAGAAAATACAGGTTATGTTTTCTTGTTTGGTTGTTTTCCTGGTGTTTTGGGTTTTTTTATTGTTGTTGTTTGGTCAGTTTTGTGTAAACTTTTTGAGAATGTTATTTGATGATGTTTTCTAACTTCTAAAGCAGATTTAGAAGAAAGTATCAATGAACACGAATTGGAGCCTTCACCTCCCAAAGGAAAAAGGAGGGGTCGTAAGGGAAAGCCAAGAAAAACAAATTTAAAAGGGCAATCAGAAGACACTAGATCTACGTCCTCACATGGCACAGATGAAATAGAAAGCAGTTCCTATGTAAGCAGTAAATACGCTAAACTTTTTAGAAGACAGAATTTAATATTTCTGCTCTGCAAATACAGTTTTTATTAAAATTTGCATGTCTGAGCCTCCAGCTGGTGGCTACAGGCTTTTAAAATTAAAACCTTATTTGTAACCAGCAGTATGTTTTAGTAACATGTTTTTCTTTCAGAGAGACAGGTCTCCCCACAGAAGCAGCCCCAGTGATACAAAACCTAAATGTGGATTCTGTCATGCAGGTGAAGAAGAAAATGAAGCTAGAGGAAAGCTTCATATATTTAATGCCAAAAAGGCTGCAGCACACTATAAGTGCATGGTGAGTAACAGTATTGTTGTAAACCAGTCTATTATGTGAATTTTGTCTGAATTGCTGTTTTAAATTTTAATACAGTAACCTCACATGTAATTATGCATGAGTATTGTCTGTGCGCTGATGATCTCTTTAAGCGCTGAAGTGTTGCGATGTGAGCAATTCATTTATTTTCACTGCGGGCAGTATGGATAAAAGTTGGCTACGTGCTAAGAGATGGAATTAGCTCAGGGAGACTCTTTAGCTTATTAAAAATGCTCCCTTAGCGTGTAAATGCATGCGCAGTATTTAAAAAGGAAAACAGAAAACAGTTTTAACTAAACAAATCCACTCCAAAACCAAAATACCTTTACTCCACAAGCATTCAGACAAAATCTGAGAAGAATCCACGACCTTCATTAATTTTCTGACCAGTGGATTCAGACTGTGTGACTCAAGTAGAGTGGGACATGGGAGTTCTAGAAAACCCTTGCTTTTCAACGGTCACATTTATAGAACTGCCAGCCTGAAAAGAATCTCCTCATTTCAATGAACATGAGCAGTTATCTTTCATATAACTTGTTCTATGAATGAGGTAGGGCTTTGAGTAACAAGCCTCAGTGGTTCCTGTTGTGCCTCAAAATTAATAAATAGTCCAGGCAATCTGTGGAGTATTAAATAAGTGTCTTCCTATACCTAGCCATGCTAAACAGAGCTGGTGTGTGCCAGCAGCCTTCAGCCTCAGAGTATTCTTTGCTGCTCTGTTTGCTTGAGCTTTGATCTTAGGGCAGTTTAAACTGAATATACCAGGATGATGATAGTAGGGATGGTACTCCGTTGTCACCCCTCAGGGCCTTTCAGGTATGTTGACATCAGCTGTGCTGATGCTGTGTGTGAAGCTGAATTACGTATATATATGTCACAGGGAAGGAAATTGAATATTCCTAAAAAGTTCAGTCGCGTAATTGATAATATTGGCCATTCATTACTTTGTGTTTTCATTATGTCATTATTTCTTGTCTACTTCTTTGTCTTTTATAATATATTTCTCCAAGGTGCCAAATGTAATTAAAGCAATCGTGTGGGTATCAGAAGGAATACTCATCGTACTAATTACTCAGCATGGGTTTTTTTCCTAGTTTGTTGGTACAGCACGTGCTGTCTGAGATCACAGAAGGGGATGTTCAATACGCAGTTATTCCTGCATATAAACAAATTTCTAATCATGTTGGTGACCTGAAATTATTTTGACTTGCTTGTTTTACAGTTGTTCTCTTCTGGCACTGTCCAGCTAACAACAACTTCAAGGGCAGAGTTTGGTGATTTTGATATCAAAACTGTACTTCAAGAAATCAAGAGAGGAAAAAGAATGGTATGTGTCTGCAGGATGTGATGAATGTGTTACTGATTCTTCTAAGGTGTACATAGCTTTGCCTCCTTCCTTCTGTGAAATAATCATTTCCATCTAAATGTTCTAAACACAAAATTTAAATACATTATTACTTTGGGGACAGGTAGTCAGGTAGGAATCGCCTTAAAAATCAGTGGTGTTTGGGCAAGTATTTAGGTTTCTTCATGACAGTATACATAGTAAATAATTATTAGCCTTCCTGTAACTATAAGAGAGTAACAGCTTTGGATCCTATGTTACTGAAAACATACTGTGTAGAACTAGAAATAAATTTAGAAAATATGTTCTTGTAGCAGCATGTTTCTAACTGTTCTGATGTTATATATGAAAACGTATCAGGGCCTCAGAGATGGGGATGTTGGTACAATGTCACATTGTATTTTTTTAAAATTCAGTGTGTTTTTAAACTGCTAAGAAATTGGGGGAGACCAAATGACTCCTAACAATATTGTCGCTTGAAAAAAAAATAATTTAAGATTCTTCATATATTAACTTACTAACTTCAGTGGCAATAAAATTGTCTTGGAAATGCAATAATATGTGCAATCATGTAGCAATTTTCAATGCAATGAGCAGGTAAATCCTAATGTTCATATTTAATTAGGTTAGTATTATATAGTTTCTCTTTTACAATATCTTTGATTAACTTGTCATTGGAAGGATGATCTGCCAGAGAAATTACTCTGTTCCAAAGTGGTAGCCATAAATAAGAGGAACACTAAACTGATAATAAGAGGCAAGAGACTGAAAGGCTGAACTCTGCCATTCTCTTCTTTCTCCTGCACAGAAATGCACACTTTGCAGCCAGCCTGGTGCTACTATTGGGTGTGAAATTAAAGCCTGCATAAAAACATACCATTACCACTGTGGAGTAGAAGACAAAGCTAAATACATTGAGAATATGTCACGAGGAATTTATAAGTAAGGACCTATGTAATTCTTCAATCTATAATGAAAGTGAAGGTATTTCAGGGCACTTTTTCTGTCTAACTTGGCTAGTCAAGTATGTTATTAAAAAAGGGAATATAATTTCATTTAAAATGGTATTTTTAAGTAATTGTTGACTTTGCAAAAGATTTCAGTTACTCTGCTAACTTAAAATTTCTCTCGTGGTGTTGCACTATGAGAACTGAGAAAATTAGTTTACTTGTACTGTATTTTCCTCCTCCATTAATCTTTAATTTATACTGAAGAAACCCTGGATAATTTATGGCATGATTACTCCATCCTGATAAGTTTTGTAGCTTATTTTTGGGTTTTTGGACCCTGTCACTTTGGCACTTGCTGCAGTTGAGTTGCCAGTGTGGCTGTGCCCACAAGAGGGCATTCTCTGAGCAGTGTCGTAGCAGTTCTAGAAAACTCATTGATCAGTTTTGTTGGCTAGGCTTCAACCTTTTTTTTTCTTTCTCCATTTAACTGATGCTAGACTTGAAAACCATGAGTGAGTTAGGAGTTCGCAGCTGACTTGTAGCACATCTCAAAACTAATTGAGAGTCTGGTTTTGATATTTTTGGTAGAAGTCCTCACTGTTTCTTTTGTTGTGCTAGACTCTATTGTAAAAACCATAGTGGAAATGATGAAAGAGATGAAGAGGATGAAGAAAGAGAAAGCAAAAGCCGTGGCAAATCAGTCACTGACCATAATGACATTCCTCAGCAGCAGCTCAATGGAAACTAGGTATGGAAGTTACCTGACAGATCTGTTACCGAGACTGAAATGCAATATACATTTAATATAGTTTACTGCAGTGAAGTATTTAAATCTAGTGTACGCAGATAAATACTTTTCATTGGCACACTGTAGAAAAATGGGGAGGATTTGTTGTTTTTTAAATCCAACGGACTTTGTAACCATATAAGAAGGGAGGCCCTCGTTTCTGTCGCTAAATATAGATGTAATGTCAGAGCTGCTAAATGCTTTTCTGTATGATTTTAAATTTACTGTTGTTTTCATCATTTTTTAAACAGGTTCAAGGGACAGAGTTATAGAACTGGGAATGGCTAAGACATCATAACTACTAATTCTTTTAAATTGTTTTCTAAAATCAGAAAAGGGTTAGTAACTTTTTACTACCCAACTCTGTTAGAAATTTCATTGAACTGCCTGAAACGTTCATGTGTGTGAGCCTTCAGTAAGTGGCAGAGTTTTACATGTCAATATTATGTAGTTTGTAGTCTGCAGTGTCTGGAAAAAATGAAACACTATATAAATGATATGTAATATGTACAGTGTCAAAAGTTAAGGCAGACATTGAAATGAAGTAAGATCTATATTTCTGGACTGAATAAAAACCTTAAGATTTGGAACGTGTAACTTGTTTAGTGGATTCATGCAATGAGGGAAGGTCTTAGCTAGTTTAATTAACAACAAGTTGGTGGTGGCGACAAGCTGGTACTTTGTGAATTTTGCATTCTCTTCATACACAAGTAATGGAGGCTATACATGGGAAAGCTGCTCTCTGTTTTTGCTTGCAAAGCACACAGTAGAAAAGGACTCAGTGTACACCGAAGCACGCTTGAACATTTCAGGTTGTTCCTGTTGTGATTGCTCATTCCGCCCAGCATTGTTTGCGGGAGATTTACTTGAGCAGCTGTTGGTTCTGAGCTGTGAGCTTTAGAACTCATGCCAAAGGGCTGTAGTTCATTCTTTCCCCAACGACCCACCTCTTCTGTGTCCCTGATTTACAAAGAACACTTCACTAAGTGTGATTAAAACCTTACTATACAAATGTTTGGACTCTGCAGCCCAATCTCTTTTACTTCAGAGAGTTACAACTCCTAACTCACTATGGAATTTAGCCACCATATCTGACGTCCATACCTCAAGTGTTCTGTGCTGTGTGGAACACTTCATGTTTTGTCCAGAATATGCATAAAGGTCCCATTCTGTAAAAAGAATGAGGAAACAACCTTTTTTGCTAGATTGGTATTTATTTTTTAATCTTATGACCACTATATGAGAAACTTTGCTTATCATCCTTATTGTTTTAGTGATTATTTTTTCTCTTTCTGTTCAAGTCAACAATCACGCCATGGAATCCTACTTGCTAGACTTTGATGTTCCTTTAGGGAATAATCAGATCTAGGCTATACCAAACCTAACAGATCAGTCCTCTGACTGTTTTCAGAACACCTTGTCATTTTAATGACTACTAGCTTCTTCAATTGGTCTGTTAAAGCACAGTCTCAGACTTAAATAAAACCAAAAAGCTGAATCTAGTCCACATGTTTGTCTGTTGCTGTCGCATCACCTTATTGTTCGTTTAGGGTTTTGACTTGTTTCACTCTGAACTCCCAACAAAACTTCTGGATCTGAAGGAAGGAAACAAGCAAAAGACACTGATTTGACTATAAACTGCTACAGTTCTTCTGTGATTGGTATTGCAAAAACAGTTCATTTGTAACATGAATTTCTGTAGCATTTTTTACTTGTATTTTTAAAAGATTTAATGTGTGTCATTTGTCTTCTTATGCATTCCCTTAATGTCTTGAGGGACTCAATTACTGTATATTGGAGTTTCTAACATTTTACCTGTTAGAATTCAATCAATTCTGTTTGCTTTTCTGGAGAATAATGTCATTTTGGAAAGAAATATTGCTGTGTACAGAAAATACTCAGTTACTGCTCTAAACATGATGCCATTGATCATTTTTATTTTGTATTTGTAACTTTCAAAATTAAAAGCGTGACTTGAATTGCAATGACAGATCGATTATTGAAATTGTCTATCAAGGTGTTTTGTTTCTCCTAGAATATGAACATTTTTCAGCCACTCAGAACAGTTTTAGAATGCAAAATGACATCCTTCAGTGTTTAAATTACTTCTAGATTTGTGCCTGAGACATGGCCCTTCCATGGAAAAAAGGCACTTTGTTTGCAGCTACTGTATTTTAACTAAGGTTGCATGGGGTAGATCTGCCAGCATACTGATTGTATTTGAGACTGAGCTCTTATTCATAGTGTGTCAGTTGCTTAGTATAATATTCAATCCAATAATTCATCTGTAAAAATAAATTACCCCATTCCATGCCTTGAAGAACCAGAACAGCACTTTACCTTTGGGTAGCAGAAAAGTGGCTGGTTTACCTGTTACCTCTTTGTGCTGAGATGGCCTGACTAAACTGTCATTAATTCCAAATTCATGGAAACAAAGTCAAAAGCAAAAATCTTTTCTTACAAGCCTCAGATTTGTCATAACTGACTTCAACTCATGTATGCTGGGTAAAAGTGCCTTACAATGTAAAAATTGTATTTATATGTTCCCAAGTAGCATCACCTGCTGGGGAGTAATTCTGTCGTGGTGTTAATATTTAGAAGAAATGTACCTCAGCAGTGTATTTACTGTACATCTCTTACGTCCTTAATTGTAGTTTTAAAAAGCATGACAATGTATGATAGTATACAACATTTACGTCATTTTTTAAAGACAAAATACTGCCATTATTGTCTTTTTATGTGTATTTTAGCTTGGAATTTCAGACAGTCTGTCTGAGAGTTTTTTTGGGTTTTTTTTTTTTGGTAAAGCAATGTAATCTTTGCAAGCATATATTGAAGATTATTCTGGAGCATCTACTGCCTTCCCAGAAATGTTAGAAGTAATGAAAGTGCTCAATAGGTGAAATAGGTATGTTTAAATTAGATAGTTAAATTAATGCAGTCTATTTGTTACTGAGGGTTTTTTTTTTAATAGGCACCTTCGGCTTTCATCTCACAATTGGAGAACTCATGAATTTAACAAAACTTGTCTTATGAAACTGGTTTTGCTTTATTTAAATTTTCTTTTTGGCCTTTGGGCATTTCTTTTGCTCACAAGAGTTAGTGTGTGCTGTTTAAGATGCCTGGAACCCTCTGAGAAGGGAAATTTCTCCCCAGCTCGCTGTATCTCTATTTTATAGAGGTCTCCCCAACTCACTGTATCTCTGTATTAACAGATCTGTGATTGTGCTATACCATGAAAGGACTGTACCAAGGAAGGACAGGCATCAGGAGGGTATTGTTCAAACAACTCGAGGATACAGCTGGTGTAATGCCATTCTCAAGGTGCGATCAAAGACTATGGCAGCGAGCTGTGCGATCGCTGCATTTCAGGGAAGGGTGAAAGGCTGGTTCGGCGTTGGCATCAGTGCAGCTAGCTAGGCTGAGGTAGATGAGGTGATCAAAAGATCTGCTCATTCAGCAGGTGTTGATCCACAGGAGGTTCTGTGATAAGGCTCTAGTAGGAGTTACACCTACACTCCACAAAGTCTGATCTTTAGGTACAAAGAGCTGTGCTGATCTAGAATGGTATGATTATACCCAATCTGGCCCTAAAATGTAATATAAAGGAAGAGAGCTTGCTTTGTGCTGCTGCCTATATGAGAAATAACTTCATGCTAAACCAGAGTGAAAGATGAAGAGGTGATGATCTACTTGAAATATCAGACTTATCTGGCAGGTGATAATCAGTGCATTCCAAAAATACTAATATGCTAAATCAGATTGACAAGAAAATTAATCCTCATTAGATGAAATTGATCTTAAGAGAACTGAAAGTACATTATAGCGAATAGTAACTCTTCTTCCATGTTGCCAGAAACAGATACCACCGTATTAGTGAAGGAGGTTAAAAAACAGAACACAGCTCTTGATTTATATACTTGTTGAAGCAGTTTCTATATATGCATATATATGCACACTCATTAGTCAGCAGTGACATCTCAACTCTTAAAGAATCCTGGAGAACTGTTGCTTGTCAAAAAGCACTCAGGTTAGGCTAACATTTGCAGCTTTTGCTCTAGCATACATTTACATTAGGTGTAAAGACAAGGAATGTATGAAAGAGGGTAAATGCATTCCTATCTACAATGTTATGTATATTTTGTTCCTGTTATATTGGCTTTACTTCCAAAGTTGTAGTTTGCAGTATTAGTTTCTTTTTATTGGTATCCTTGCATATATATATTCAATAAATGAGTTATGAATTTCATATTTGCATATCTGTCCTTTTTCTGAAAGTGTAACTCTTAAAATTGTCGTTTTAATGCATAAATGCAGTATTTGCTTTTGAGGTTACAGTCCCATGAAAATTTTACCAGGAAAGAAGTGAGAATGCATACTTGCAGTATGGCACTTAGTGGTAACACTGCATATTTGTGTATTCTTCTTAACTTTGTGCAACGGGTAAGCTGCTCTGCTAGTTAATAATGTGAAGCAACTGACTCACTGAAGGTTCCCATTCTCACCTTTCAAGAATTTTTTTTTTCTTTTTCAAGAGCAAATTAATTTAGACTTAAGATACCAAGGGAATGCAGAGTGTAATATACTTACACTGCAGAAGAGCAGCTACGGCCAGGATGCACTTTAGAACATACATAGATGTAGCGTAAGAGATTAACAAAACAAAAGATTGCTTGTAAAATGCTGGATTTGTCCAAATACATAACTGCCAGTACATTTCAGTGTATTTAAAGTATCAAGAAATATGATGGGAAAACTCCATAGGGGAAGGATACTGTTGGCCTTTTGATGAAGATCTTACTTTCTGCAAACAACTACGTGCTCTTGTCGTCGCCTTAAACAAGGAGTCAGTTTACTGAGCACAGTAGGTATTTACAGTGACCTGAGAAAAATCGTATCCCCAGTCAGCGGAGACGTACGTGTCAGGAAGAAATTGTTATGTATCATCTTCAGACAGGAGCTGCCAAATGATCAGGTCTTGTTGATGAAGTGTAATTATTGATCCTGTGATGCCACATCCATCTTTGCAAAGGTTTTCTTACGGGGTTAATTTAAGACTTATATTATCAAAGTTGATGTTGGGAGTAGTTTTACCACATGGTTTTTGATACCATGGAAATAATTACTGGATGCACATCTATTTGCTGTATGTTTTTTGTGTTCTAGTTCAGTCAGCTGGGATCTTTGCAGGAAGCGCAGGATGTTGTTGAGGAGCCTTCTCTGTTTCATGCATGTGACGTATCACTGAAATCTTGGAATAATTGAGGAGAGGGATCCAGAGACATAGGATCAGAAGACTTCCATTGTCCATGTGTGATGCTGGGGCAGGGTAGCGAATACTTCAGGGGCTGTCCTGTCCTTGCCTAGACAAGCTGAACTTACTCTGCCGTATGTAAGGGATTGCTGCACAAGTACAACAGTAGCGATCCTCGTGCCTCGATTGAGTACCCCATATGGTAAATTACTTTCAAGCGTTAGGGACAAAGGGGGATGCTGTAAACTGAAGGCTCAGCTTGGCTCTCCGCTTCCACCCATCTGTTCAGAACTCGGGGTCAGTAGTTTAAACTGGAAAATTAACGGAAAAGGGAAACTGTCGGTGAGCTTTTAAACGAAAGATCAGATTGTGGCTAGCTAAGGTTACTCCTACACAAAGGCAACGAATGTCTTGAACAGAGAAGCAGTGGGCACAGCTTTACGTGTAATGATTTTCCTTAAAGTAGGGGAATGTGATCTGACAGAAATTTAAAAGTGAGTTTATAAAAACCTGCTTGGAAAACCCCAGTCAGAAGAATTATTAATCACTCGCAGTCAGACTGCGAGGATGTATTGAGTGGGATTCTCTACATTTCTGCTACAATTTGATGTTACTTGGTATTTTCATTAACAGTTTAGATGTTGTATGCTGGTTAAACTATAGGGAACACCAGACTTGAGCTGACCGAGTAGAAGACATTTACAATTCAAAATGAACTGGATAAATTCAAAAGAATTAGAATGTAAATCCAGCAATGGATTTGATAAATGCGTATTTATACACTTCAGCAGAAGCAACGATCAGCTGCACAAAAAAATACAGGACGGGACAGGCTGCTAGGGTAGCAGTTGTACAGCAAAGTTCTCTTGGGGTTATAGCCAGGCACCAGCTGAACATGATTCAACAGCATCCTGTTCCTGAAAAAAACATAATGATGTTGTGGAATGTTTGAACAGGAAAATAGTCTGTAAGATACATGACGTGGTCCTTCTTCCTCATGTGGTAGTAGCCTTTCTTGGAACATGGCATCCAGCTGGAGGCACTGCACTTCATGGAAAATGTGGAACAGCTGGAAGCAACCAGAGAAAAGCAGTGAGAGAACAGGATGGAGGACTGGGCTGGTTTCAAGGTGATGGGAGAGGCGTTTTCAAATTGGTAGGAGGTAGCTGCAAAGAAGGGAATAAACACTTTCCCTCACTGCTGTGGGTAGGATGAGAAAAACAGATCCCATTGCAGCAGGAGACATTTAGCTTAGACGTCAGAATGGGCAGCTGGAAGAGTTAAGCTCTGGAATACCTTTCCTGGGCAGGCTGTGGAATCTCTGGAATTTGAGATTTTAAAGGAAAAGTTAGTGGGCATCCTACGGCTGGTGCAGATGGGGCTAAGGCTAACTGAAATGCCCTCTTACAGTTTCACACTTGCCTTCTGCAAGGGAGCTGGAGAACTGCTCTGGAGCAAAACACGGCACTGGCAAAGCTCTTGAGCTTGACCTCAAGGCTCACAGCCATGTGTTTCCTTTTTCATCTTTCTTTTGAAATAGCACTTGTGGTAACAATAACATCTGTGGGGAGACCGGCATGCTCTTGTGGAGTGGCCCACGTCTGCGTAGTTAGTACGGACTTTCCGACACCACCCAGCATAAGGCACTCTCCACCCTTCCATTTCAGATTTTTGGGAGTACTGCAGCACTCCCAACTTTTTGAGTGAACGTGTCCCACACCTTGACTGTACATTTCTACTGTGTAAGAGTAAGCGCAGTGACAGCAGTGCTTTATACAGACGTACGTGTGGGATTTGTACACACAACTCCTGGATGCTTAATTGCCTGTGTACGTGCAGTGGGATGATACAGAGTTTGGGGTGACCAATCTCTTACCCAATTATTGTGGCGGGAATCTTAAACCTTCATCTGAATTTGTGCGAAGATGGTCTCTTACTTTGTTTTTCTGCTTTTATTTTTCCTAAAACAACATTCCAGCTGAGAAGAGAGCAACCAGGGCTGGTGCTGCTCTGCTTTTTATTCCCTGGATAGACATGGAGGTTGCTTGGCACACATGCAACACCCTATCTCACACTGCTGGCTGGAAAAAAATCCGTATTCCTGTGCAAAGACTGCCGTCAGCTCCAGCCTGCCAGTGGAGGGCATTACAGAGGCTTGGGGCAGGGGGAGGAAGGAGTTTGCTCCTTCCCCACGTACTAAAAATAGGCTGATGCTGTGCAAACAGCTTTGCTGTGAACTTCCTTCTGGCGTGCAGCCATGCAGCTGCCTTAGCTGTAAGCCTAGATACCTCTCCAAAACAAGTCACTGAACTCAAACGTAGTCAGCAACGCTTTTAATCTTACTACTCCCTGCTGTGCTGTATCAATTTTACCTTCTTCCAGAGTGCTGGTAGCTTACACAGGATCACAGTTCAAACGTTTTTACTTAAACCATGGTTGAGATTGGCACTGGCAATCCCTGAAGTCTGCAAAGTTCAAAGCAGGGAGGAGGCTTTTAACCTAAAACTGAGATGCTCAGGTGACACATCCAAAAAGTGTTTTCCTGCAGAGTAAGAACTGTAGCAGCTGGGCTGCAAATAAATGGTTTTTAAACCCTCCAAATTGCTGTTAACTAAACATCCCCAACCCCGACGTGGTGATATGAAATTGGAAAGGCACTTCCTTAAATGAGACTAGATTAAAAAGAATAAACACGAGACACAAAGCTCTCTGGGAAGCTGGACGGAGTGACAGAAGTGATTCATTCAGGCCTTGAAGCCTATGAGTTACTTGGTTTTGCCACATTTTCCAGTGTTTTTTACCTACTAGTGCCATTTTGCCCTAAAATAAATCACGTCACATTCTTCTGTACGTTTTGAACTATGAAGACCGATCTTTCAATTTAAGTATCAAGCTTCCTTGTTCTTTGTTGCAATAGTTGTTGGTTGTTTAGACATAACAAGAGTCACATTTTCCTTTTTCAGGATTTCTCACTTGTAACAAGAATATTTTCCAAGACAGTCATTAAATCTCTGGATCATTTTCTGCTATTTCACAGGAATCACTGAAAACACAGTAATTTTGCATAGCTGTTTTTCCCTCCTCTTGATTTTGTATTGTCAGTTACTCAGCTTTTATTTGAATCCCCTGTATTCAGTTACCTGATTTGTGCAACAATTAAACAGAAGATCGGTGTCATTGTACTTCAGAATCTTTTGAACTCTCATCAATAGCAGGACCACACTAGTCTGTAAGTTTGTAATTCAAGATGCGCTTGGCAGGGATTCAAGGAGACAGGAACTCCAGTCTGTCTCACTTCTCCTTGGAAAGCCTTTCCGATGCTGCCGAACAATACTTACACCAGAGGGGAACTGAGTTTCGGAAAACTTGTCCAGACTCTGAAGAAATCAAGCAACCAGAGATTTAGATAAGCCTGGGTGAATTTAAAAAATCTTGATGCTATCACTGTGTAAAACTTGTATTAGCCCATCAGATATCACAGATTTACAACTTGGGGAGTGGATTTTAGTTAATAGGTAAAATTAAGAGCAGAGGTTTGGTGAAAAAATGTTATTTGAAGCAAAATTCTCCTATTGTCATCTCTATTGAGCACTCTATATCTTAAATTTCTGCAATTATAGGTACAGGTGCTCTGTTCTGCCATTAACTGAACATACTGTTTGCTAAATAGGGTCAGTGTCTGGAGCCAGATAGGTTCAAAAAGCATCAAGGTTAGGTTTTTTTGGGGACCTTCTAGCTGCCTGGAGAGGGGGTTCAGATGAGGTCCTGTTGTCTTTGTCCCAGAGGAAGGTATATGTCCTCCCCTTGCTATGGGGCCTGTCAGTCATTTTGAGAACAGTCCTCTCCCTTCCCATCCCTGTCTTGTGGGATTTTTTCGAGGACAGATTTCTGAAGGAGCTTCCCACTGGGTCAAGCAGGATTCTGGGTGAGTGAGAGTACAGGAATTCTAGCTCCCTGCTGCCTGGTCATTTATCTTGGGACCCTACAAATCCACTTATTTCCCCTTTTAAATATGAACTGAGTTCTAAAAGCACTCTTTCAGCTGAACTATCTGACTCTGTCCTCACCAGGCATATCATGCAGTCTTGCACCCTTAACCCAAATCCAGATTCAGGATCTGGTGTTACTCCTAGAACAGTATTTAATAGTTGAGGACCTGAATGACAATTCAGCTCACACCATACAACTCAAGAAGTCACGCAAAGGCGAAGCGAGTCCTGAAGTGTAGTTCCCTCCTGGCCTGGCGTGTGCTTCTCGTCTCTGCTTCCCTTGTAATCTGCCCAGAGAAGATTTCTGAGATAGTTGAACGGCTGCCACGATCCGCATGGGAGGCAGGGGTTGGCATGTGAGCTCTGCCACCTGATGCCTCCTCTGCATCGAGACAGTGCCAGCTGGATCTGCAAGCCTCAGCAAACACGGCCTTCCATCAGCAAGTTACCTGATCGCGTTGCTGCCTTGCGGTCTCTTGCTGGTCTTCCTCATTCTCCCCTCTTGCTGAAACAGCCTTGCCACCTCCTCTTGCCTCCTCTCAAGTTTCTGTCCTCACGCAACAGCCTGTTGGCCACTTTGTCCATGCTGGTACCAACAGGTTCCAGATTTTGGGTTTTTTTTTGAAACAATCTTTGCATCTGGCTCACCTGTGTGTAGCTGTGCAGACACCTCTGCTGAGGCATGTGACACGGCCAGTCTTCTACAGGTTTTTAGAAATGTTTCCCGGGGTTTGCAGGGAGGTCCTGCACTCAGGTGCCTGGTGAAAGCAGATTAACCTGTTCATTCCTCAGAAAGCAACTGAGCTGGGGGGGGGGGGAAACCCCACATCTCTCCCACAGTCCCCCTTCCCTGGTGGGAAGACCTGCCAGCACCAACCGTCTGCATTTGAAGTTGTCCAGCCTTCCCTCAGACTTCAGTTGAAGGTACGGTACAAACGAGCCTCCGGTGCAGATATCCCGGGCTGAAGTCCCGCTGCGGGATTCCCTTGGTTTCTTACTAGCATGTTTTCATCTAAACATGATGAAAAAATGGAGGCTGTGTTATCCAAGTTGTTGGCTAAAATAACTTGCTTGACTTCCCATGCACAGCCCATCTGCCAGAAGCCCTTTTATGCCTGCGTAGAACTGGGAGTTTGCTGCACGTGCATGTTGCAGTGTAGACATCTGTTCACTCCTGTGCTCCAGGAGACCATTTAATTTTGAGTAAGCCAGCAGAGTAATGTGGCTGCCATCAGTAACATTAATTTTGATGGGGTTTGCACTGAAACGTGGCACACAGAAGCTCGTGGGTCACCCAGGTATCTTGTTGATGCAAGTGGGGCAGCGGAAGAGTTTTCCCTTGTTACTGGCACGGAGAAAACGTGCCCCTTACTGATGCTGCACAGTGAGGGAAGGAATCTCATTCTCGTAACTGGTCTTTGCCCCGCTCTTCATTCTGCTTTGCTTTTGCATGGCATTGCCGAGGACCTCAGGTGACTTCTTCAGTGAGAAGAGCAACGCACGCAGCCGAAGGAGGTGGGTGGGAGGAGTAAAAGGAGGTCAGCTTGGGCTTCACCATGTCCTTGCACGCAGGGTTCTTGGTGCCACGTGACAACATCTCATACACTGGTGGTTCCCCTCCTGTGGCGGCAGGGATGCTGCACACACTTGCAGCAAATGGTTAGTGTAATAGCTCTGAAGGCTGCTCTGCAGCAAGCAAAAAAACCCTCCTGCTTTTTTACCTTTTGCTGCATGAAAAGTCAGCAGCTCCATCAGGCTGCATTGTTCAGTGAGTCAAGCTGAGCTTGAGAAACAGCTGTTTCAAACACACACACAAAAAAAAGAAAAATACTTCCCTGGTAGTTACAGCGCTCAGGCTTCAATCTTTGTGCCAGGACAGGTTCAACCAAAAACAATGTCCTCTGGGCAGCTCTCCAGATTTCAGGTGTGCCTTCCTCCCCGTCCAAGCCACTTCTTACAGCTCTCCTGTGCCAGTGGAGCAAGTTCCCTGGACAAAGGGAACAGGAGCAAACCCAGACCTCAGAGCTGCAGGGGGAAAGGTGGGCACCCCACGTGCTCAGTCACAGCAGCAGGACTTGGGCTACTCGAAGGTTTTGGGTGCCCCTAAGGGCACGAGACCCCGTGGCATGGGGTTGTGCTTCAGGTCTGGCAGCCCATGCCAGCTGCCCTGCTTTGGTGACGGGATCTGCCTTTGCTTGTTTTCTGCCACTTTAAGATAATCCTTGTTTAAATTTCTGCGGGCCCTTAGGCTAGCTGGACCTTGGCAGCACACTGGCACTCGGTAAATCCCATCGGGCAGGACTTCGGTGTGTCTTTAGGTATGTGTGGTGCCAAGCGCCAGCCTCTCCGCTGTGTTGTGACAGACACCATCGCACGTCTGGTCCTGCTGAACCAGGACCACTGGGGTAATTCTTCACGGGTGTTTGCAAAGGAAAACCAGTAAACGCCATAAATACCAGCCCAATGTGTGGTGTTGTCTGCAGCAATCTAGGTTGGCTGTTTCTGAGGATGGTTGACATTTTGTGATAAGCCAACACCAAGTGTTTTGTAGCAGTTGTGTAATTCTTGTGTCAGTGACCATTCCTTGCACTACTGAATAAAGAGAAAAATGTCTGTAATTCCTCCAAGCCTCTGCCTAGAGCGTGAAAACCTTTTTCCTACAACAGTTGACAGAAGCAAAGATGTACGTGAAAAAGGAAATTACCTACAGCTCTAGAGGAGTGCATCGGGTCAAAGGTTTGCTTATTTTTATTTTGATAGGTAAATTGTCATTTATTAGCTGAGCAGGGAGATAAATCTTGGTAAATCCTCATCATCCAGCAAGTCTCAGTCTTGAAACAAGTAAATAGATAGACACCGCTTCCCCAAATCCACAGAGACTGTCGCCACCGAGAATCACTTTGATGACTAATTTCTGCAAAGGTCAACAAGATGGAGAACAGGAATAACATTATTTTTAAAGGTATTTTGCAACAAACAATATTTATTCTCTGTTTCTTAGGAAGGGTGTGTCTCTCTTTAAATGTTGTTTTGGTACATCTGGCTTCCTCTGCCATTTGAAACATTAGGCTACAAAAATCATTTTAGGCTATTTAAATCACTGGTCAGAGTGGAGTGATTTCTCTGTAGCCACGATGAAGATGGGATGCTTGCATGCTAAATTCATATTTTGATGAATGCTCTATATATCATCTAATGAGATACTCCTTTTTGATTTTCCTCTTGATTAGAAATATTGGTGCTCATCTCAGGACTGAGTTAATATGCCTTGAATTGTCCATCATTTCCCTTTCTGCACAGACTAATTTCTGGTCACAAGGGAGTCCTGCTGGTCTCAGTTGTTAATCTGCTGAAAATTCATTGTGCTCTTTGCTTTTTTAGGAGGCTTGTCTTGTGAAAAAAAAAAACACAAAAAACCCAGCAGATAAATTCTGCTGATTCCCTGTGAGTCACCCAGCAGCAATGGCAAAACTGGGGAGAAAAAATGGGGGGAAGAGGGGGATTGGTGAGCGGTGACCTGAAGATCTGACTCAGAGGACACGATTTCAAGTGTTTCCAAACGACAAATACTCAGTTATCATCTCCAGGTATCCCACCACTGGGGGCATGTGGTTACCATGCAACGTTTTTAAAAGCCTTTTAATAAAGTTGCATACAACCAGTGCTCACACAGGCCATGGTTCGCTGGGCCTGAGCACCGAGATATGCCTGCCTGGTGACTGAGGACAAAATAATAATGGAATCAGGAATCCACTCAGAGACAAAACATATTTGTTAAATTATTGTGCCTTCTGAAAATCTGTGCGTACCAGAGAAATCAGAACATTGGCTCTCCCACCTCATGCATCGTCTAGCCAGATAATGTGCAGCTCCCAAATACCGCCGAACCCCCTCCCGCCACCCTGCAAACCTTGGTGGCCCCCGTACCAGCAAGAACAAAACTGATCATCTACTAAATCTGTTGCTGATCTCAGCTAACCAGCTTCCCGTAATATCAGCAAATATTTCTGCTTTTGTAAATCTGTTCTTCCCTCCATAACGGGGTGCCAGCAGGACCAGGAATGCTTTGGATCTAGGAATGTGCTGGTTGGCAAGAGGAACAAAGAAATTGCTCACCCAGAAGGGCAAAACAGGACTAATGCTTTTGTCTGCTGGGGAGAAATTGCACAGAAGTCAAGCCAACAACTTTTGCATGCAACCAGAAAGGTGCTGTTGGATGCTGCTTTTAATGGCAGACATTGATATTGGTCATTAATGAGAAATGTCTTCAGCAACTAAAATAAAACCAGACCCTCAGACACTTCTGTGGTTGCATAGTCTCTCGACAGATACTGCCCACTGCCCAGTAATGTCAGGCTCCCCGTGAACTTGACAAGGCAGCTGCTGTTCTTCCCAGCCTTCTGGAAACAGGCCAGCTGTGACATGTTCTCGATATTAGTTAGCTGCAGGGCGTATTTCATTCTGCTGCTCTAGGCAATTTGATAAAGGCTCCTTCCTCCCACTCCAGAATTAACCCGCCCAAACTGTAGCTGAACACCTACCTGCAACAATACCGCATTCACTAGGGCTCCTGCCTTATTTGGTTAGTGAAAATTTGCTTAAATTGGTTGTTTCATACAAAGGAACACTTAAATTCCTTAAAATGTATCAGGAGTCGATTGCTACAGTTCTTTATGAATAAAGTTATTTTTAAGAATTGTTATCCTTTTCTTGACACCAAGTTAGTTATGCAGCATAAAATAAAACTTGGTCTCCACCCCTTAGAGAAAGAAGGGGAAAATCTTCAGATGATGTATAATTGTTGAATATAAGAAACCATGAATTTCCATTTTCAGTGTTGCGTTGTCCTTAACTCCAGACCTACAGGAAAAATTACTCTGTTGGGTTGTGGCATTTTCCTCATTTGAGGCCTGTGGAGCTATCCAAGGATTTCCATGCTTTGTTATTATTTTACCTAAAGTTCAGATTTTTCCATTTTTCCTTCAGACAGTTACAGATAACGGCCAGCATGCTGGAGGCACAGTTCAGCCTTATCTCGCACCAAACAGAAAGTGCATGTTCTTTGTGCCCCGTGCCGGGAGGTGGCAGGGGCGCAGGGGATCCCTGTTCATTTATCCACGGAAAAGTGGCACCCGCCACTTTCTTCGCCTAGTGAAAAGGCACGGTTATTACCAGCTAAGACCTAATTTTATATCAGTTCCCTGCCGTGTCAGGTGCGGAGCAGCATCTGCGAAGGGTTCCCTGCACCATGTCAGAGTGATGGCTGGTTGCTAGCTGTCAGCACACTGCTGCTGCAAAGGACAGCAGAGGAAAATCCCACAGTATGCTCAGTTCTGCACCCAGGGACCTGACCGCTGCGAGGGGTCGGCTGGAGCCCCGGGATCTGGTTATCACAACTGCCCCGACACAAGCGCCGTTGAGGTTAAGGCAGGTGACCCTGCCCTGCCTGAGGCCCCGGGGCTGGCGGCGCCCCAACGCCCACCCGTGCCAGTCTGACCAGTACGGAGGTGTGTGTTGCCCATGCCCTCAGCAGACTGTGCCCGGGGGAGCTGGATTTTGGGGGGGGATGATGCTGCATCAAATCCTGTGATTCTCAGGAAGACCCGAAGTGATGGAGACAGTCCCTCCTCTTTCCTCCTTCAGCACGCACAGAGCGGTGGCGGAGCACAGGCCTTCCCTGGATGGCAAGCAGCGTTCTGGCCGTGCATGGGGGTCCGTCTGTCCCTGGGGGTCTGTCTGCGGAGCCCCTCCAAGGAGACGAACGCCCGAGGGAAGAGCATCCCAGCCCTGGTTTTGGAATGCCAGCAGCCACACACCCTGTTCCCCCCCCGGGGGTAGGAGCGATCTACCCAAGGAGACACGAGGGGACACGGGGCATCCCCACACGGTGTCGGGGAGGGTCAGGGTAACGGGGAGGGGGGGGGGGGGGGCAGCCCGGGGGCACCTGCCCCGCTGCGGGGCTGGGGACAGCCGCGGCGAGGGGCGGCCCGGCCAGGAGAGGGGACCCGCCCCGCACGGAGGGGCAGCGGCGCCGCAGGGGCTGCGGGCGGCTCTCCGCGCCTCCGGGGGGGCGGCTGCTGGCGGGGCCGCCCGGGCCGCGCTCCCCCGCCGCCGCGCCGGGCCGAGGCCGCTGCAGGCCGCGAGCTGCCGGAGAGGGCGGCGGCCCCGGCGCGGCCATGTTGAGGGCGGGGAGCGCGGAGGCGGCGCCGGGGCCGCTGCGGGGCGCGGCGCCTCCTCGCTGCTCGCCGCCCGCCGCCGCCGCCGCTCCTCCTCGCCGCCCGCAGCCGCCGCCGGCGGGCCGCCCCGCTCCATGGCGACCCCCAGCCCCTGCATCGTGGTGAGTGCGGCCCCCGGCGCCGCCGCGGCCTCCCGCCGCGGGGAAGCCTGCCCGCCGCCGCCGGGCCGGGGGCTGCCCGAGGGGGTGTCTCCCGCTTTGCTGAGGGGAAGGGGGTCCCTCCCGCTGCCCCCCGCCTCAAATCCGGTGATCCGTGAGGGAGCGGGGCGGGCGGCGGGGCGCGTCCCTCGGCGGCGGGAGCCGCCGCCCCGCGGAGTCACCTTGAGGGGAGCCCCGGCCTCCCGGCGCCGGGCCCGGGGCTCCCCGCCGCGCCGCCCCCGGCCCCGGCCGCGCCGCTCTCCCTTCCCCGGGCGCCGGCGGGGCGGCTGCGCGCCCTCGGCCGCCGGGCATTGCGGGGCTGCGCCGGCGGCCACGGCGGGAGGCTCGGGCGGTTGAAGGCGGGGAGCGGCGGGGCTGCCGCCTCAGGGATGAAGGTGAAACAACTTCCCACCGCTCGCAGCCCCGCGCCGCTCAACTTCCTATTCCTGTTGCTCTCCGCGGCGAGCTGGGGAGGCACCGGCTCCCGGGCAGCCCCAGCCGCCGCAGCGTGCAGTTCGGAGGCGTTTGTGGGGGAAGAGCAGTCGGGGGGTATTTTTGCATCATCGCCGTATCTGCTAAGGCTCTTACAGACTTCATTCCCCCCCCCCTTCCCCCCTTCAAAGCTAGCGCCGGGTGCTCATGCGAGGCATGTGGTGTCTCACGGCTGAGGGCTGCGCCGGCCGCGGGGTTGTGCCTGTAAATCCTTGCAGTCAGTAAAAAAACCTGATAAAATCTGTAGGAATTCCCTACCAGATGCGGAAAGGAAGGTTCAAGAGACACGCTAGGTACAGGGATGGGTCTGAACCACAGGAAAATACCGTGTGTTTTGGGAAGGGACATGTCTTACTCCTTCAAACACCAGCCCGCGTGGGACCCTCTGAGGGGCTGTTGTGGATGGGAGGGTGAAATACTCATGAAATTCCCACGGGAAATACTCATTAGGGTTTGCACACCAAAAAAAGACACCCCGTGTAAACTGTTGGCTGAGCACAGGCCAAGTAAGTGCTTCCTTGGGCACCGAAATGAGCTTGTGCCCTGCAAGGGCAGCGGTAGTCAGAATGGGCGCTTATAATGCCCGCCCTGGTGAACTGTCAGTAGCAAGCTTTGGTTTTCCCTCTGAATGTCTTAATTTCATTTTGCATGTAATAGCCTTCAGCTGCATAACCGGGGATTGAAGTAATTACAAAACGCAGATTGTCATTTTCAAGCTGCAGCAGGGTTAAGGTTCAGGGGAAGGTTGTCCTTGATGCTGTTGTGACAATATGCCCTGAACCTCAGCAATGTTTGGTGTAATTATAAACGTAAGTTAATCCCTTGTCCTAATTAATATACCCTTGCTGATATTACAGGCTGTTTCATACAGGGAGTTTGCCCGTGTGGAACAGGTTGCTGAATTAGGGCTTTCGTTTTCATATTCTGAGGGATCTTGAACACCCACGGTTTGCAGAGGGTGCTGAGAAGGCTTGCTTCACAGCAGCCTAACTTGTCGTGCTCGTGTAGCTGTCTTGTCTTGTCCTGAACGCTGGCTCGTGTGTTTTGTTGTGATTTGGTGTTGTGGAGATTTGGAAGATGTCTTGTGTCAAAACTCTGCTTGCTTAATTGCAGATGCAGGTTTTGCATTACAGTAGGAAAATCAAAGGTGTTAAAAAGCACCTTAATTATTTTTTTTTAATGGAATATAGAGATACACTGATGTGTCATAGCTTCGTTTTCCTGCTCTCTGATGTAGGAGTATGTTGTTAGGACTTAATTTCTTCTCCACATTGTATTGCAAGAGCAGCTCGTGGTATATCAAGCAAGTCTTGAGAACTGTAGGTTCTGTCAAATTACATTTTATGCTGTGTTCAGCGTGAGTAATGTTTTTATATATAGGGAGGGAAAATAAGGTGATCCTGATGAGCATAATGGGTTTGATAATTTACTGAATAAAGCAAAGGACGTGCAGTTTCTCACCACAGACTTTCTATAAGGCTTTGTAGAAATCTCACCTTGTTTCCTTTTCAGATTGGCGATGATGAACAAGGTTACGACCTGGACTTGTTCTGCATACCTAAACATTATGCAGATGATTTGGAAAAAGTCTATATTCCTCATGGGCTCATCATGGACAGGTTTGTTTGACTTCAGACAGTACACTGCTCCAGCTGATTCCATGACGCTGGAATAAACAATCTTCCAGTGATAGTTTTGCCACCTGGTGATTGTCTAAATAGATTACATTTAATCAGAGGCTAAGAAGTAAAAGTGCTAATTAACTCTTTCTTGTTTGGCTTCTAAGAGTTTTTACATTTGCAGTTATGCTATTGTTTGGAAATTTGTCATGATTTTTGAGTGAAATTTTATGGTGTGTAGCCATCTATGACTTTCTTTCCAGAGTTTCTTTGATGTTTTACCTTCTTAAAACCTAATGAGAAGATGTTACTTGTTGTGCCAGTTCAGTCTGAAAACAATTGTAGTCTCTTGAATGTCCTTAGAGTATTAATACAAGTAAATTATTAATCACATCATCGTAGCTTTTCTCATGTTCGTATGGTAGAGAAGTCATATCCAACTTTCTCTTACCTTCTGGGAAAGACATTATCTTCTGCAAATACCAATCTGTCACTTCTGTGGTTGCTGAAATCTGTGATGTGCTGTGGAAGTTTTATCTCATTTGGTCAGAAATGGGTGCATAAGTCTGTGAGGCATTTTTGGTTTACTTTGTGTTTGAAAGTTGCTAATTCCCTTTAAGAGAATGAACAACAAATTTGGTTGTTGGAGACACACAACCATTTAAGAGTGGTGCTGGGTGGAACTTCCTGGAGATCTTGTGAATAGGAATGCATCTGGATTTTGTGTGGTCCTGTTTGATTAGATATAATAAACATTCGTATAAAATGTGGGGTTTTTTTTAATATTGTAAAAACTTTGCACTGAAGGTCCATATAGAGGAAAAAAATTGGACAAAGCACATGTCGTTAAGTAATTGACGTAAAGTTTGTAATAGTAGGCTTTCTCTGAGAAACCTGCTGTCAGCTGGCACACAGTAAATACATACCATGCTTTCTAAAATGAATTGCAAGATAAATTTAGAAACAATGATTGCAGAAAAAAGGCACAGTGTTCTGTTGCTCTTCTTTGTTGGTATTGTATTTTGCAGTTAGGACAAATTTCTGGCATTCTAGCTTGGCTAGTTTAAACATAAACTCTTCAGTTTACAATTTGAGTTTGTTTTTTTTTTTGCTCCTCAGTAAGGGCTACTGCGTTTTTGGTTGCGTTAGCTTACATCGCTCTGTGCATGGAAGCTGAGCCTGTCTTTTCAAAGGAGAAAACGCACCTTCATGTCGTGTATCTGGCAGTGAAACAGCTTCAGAGTGTTCAGATTTGCTTTGGCTGAGCGTGATGTATGAAAACAAAGGCGTTTGGCAGTGCTCCTGTTAGATTAACCTTGAAAAGCAAAACTTTGTTGACCAATAATGTGTAAAAGCGACAAGTAGTAGGCAAATATTTCTGAGCAAAGTGTGTTTCCAAGTTTGATGCATGTGTTTGCTACTGTTAGCAGTATAGAATGCTGCTGCTATAGTAAGCAAGTGAAATGTGATATGACAGCTAACTCTTTCTTGGTTTTGTACAGGACGGAGAGACTGGCACGTGAAATTATGAAGGGCATGGGAGGACACCACATTGTAGCACTCTGTGTACTCAAGGGTGGCTATAAATTTTTTGCTGATTTATTAGACTACATCAAAGCACTGAACAGAAACAGTGACAAATCAATCCCCATGACTGTCGACTTCATTAGGTTGAAGAGTTATTGTGTAAGTATCTCTGCAGTACCCTGCAATTTTTTAATAAATTTTACTAACTTCGAATTATTAACAGAGGTGGTTTAATATTGTTACTGTCAGAATGTACTAATATTAAACAAATAGTTAAGGGAATTAAGAGTCACAAGCTAATTTACTTTTCTCTACTTTATATTATGTAACCTGTTTTCTTTAGACCTTGATATCTCCACTGAACAGTAAAATCCTTGTGCAGAGCAGAGAGACCCTTTCCATGTCCTTTACTTGTTAAACAATTTCCTCTCGGCCCACTACTACAACTCTAAAGCTGTGGCTCTAGAATAATACTGAGGATACTCCTACAACTGTGGTTATAAAACTTCGATTTTATGAATTTTTATGTGGCTTAGACATCATTCATTGGACAGGAAGACTTGAAAGCTGCAAAAATTAGCTCATCTTTTGTTTGGCTTAACCAAACTATGAACAAAACTAGTTGTATTTGGCCTTGAAGAAATACTAGATTCATAAACCTACATTTGTAATTAGTGGCTGTTGAATGTGGCACTACCTTTTCAAGCCTGAGCTTAGGTTGTCTTGGGTTTACATTTTTGGAAAATAATTTATTTTCATTCTGAACACAAGGATTTAACTTTATAGGGAAATTGAACATTCTGTAACATGAGGCAACGTGTAAGTTTTATAGAAGGAAACATGAGGTTATGTTGTGTGGGTCAAAGGAAGAAGCAGATGTGTGTTAGTCCTGTATGCTTCCTGATTTACTGACAGCCTAGTCTCGTGTTTTCAGGATGGTATTTATGATTTGTTCGATAAGACCATCTGTAGCATGGAAATAATTACCTCTTTTGGTTTCAGTTTAGAGTGTTTGAATAAATTATTTTGTAAGGTTATGCTGTTAGTTCTTTCTCAGCATCTTTACATTCAAGCCAGCAGTATAGGCTGCATCTAGTAGTTGTAGACGAGTGCCTGTTTCAGTAGAAAAAACCAGAGATTACTAAATTGCAAACTCATCCTCGCCCTTAATTTCATTAAGCTGTGAAACTAGAGATGGAGTTATTTGCAGACATAGTTTGGACTGTCAAAGAATCAAAGAACTTCATAAATTCACGATCGCTGTTGAGTGATCCGTTAATATTTCATGGCCAAGCCCAGAACTGCACAGGGCTTTGGTCAAGTCCATTTGCAAGACGAGCAGCCCTGCCTGCCCGAGGCATACACGTGGCTGGCTGTCCAGGGGTTACCTGGAGACCACATTCACATTTGCTGAATGCAAGGCATTAGCCATGCTCTTTAACGAGAGGGCAAGGCTGGATAGAAAGGTTCATGCCAGCCTTTGGTTGTATCTCACAAGGGGCTCTCTGTGCTTGTGCACTGTATTTAAGTCAGTGGGTGAGGGCTGTTTGACACCCTTTCCTTCTGCTCTCCCCAAAAGATTCAGGCTCCTGCCATGTTTCTACTTAACCACTAAGCCACCACATGCCCATATTCTGCCTGTAAAAGCCACAACAGAAAGCTGAATGCCTCTATTAGAGTATAATATGTTAAAAATAGAAAATGATGACTCCCACCTTTTTTTTTGGTGAGGAAATTGTCTATCTGCTGCTTTCTTCAAGGAACACTTCCAATAACGTACTTGGCTTGTTTCAAAAAGCAATATAAAGACTGCACCTTTTTACTCTCTCCACCTTCTGAGTGACTTGGAAAAAGCTATTGGAAAAATGGTTTGAAACACCTGAAAAAAACTGTTAAAATGCAAGGCTGCCTTCTTGTATGCATGTTTTCTTCACTGGTGTGTTAGGCATGCTTTGGTTCATTTCTTTACTACAGCTGCTTTTGTTTATTACTCCCCAGAACTACAATGCCTTGATATTATTAGGAGGGTGAGCAGGAAAATAGTTTTTATGGAAATTAAACGCCTGGTTTTGTAGTAAAAGAAGAGTAGATGAAAAGTGCGGAAATTTAGACAGAAAACTGTCTAAGCAGAATGTTTTCCTTGAGGTCTTGACTTTGGGGTTTTTGGTTTTGTCAGCCAATTCTATAAAAGAATGTTTTCTTGTTCTAGATGAGTGAGGAGCTCCTGTTACCTGATGCCTCCACTACAGTGTTTATGAGCATTCCATTTCTGTGGACTCTCTTAGGGGTTTACTAATATCCAGATTTATGTCCTTCAGATTCCTTAACTTGATAGACTGGATAAGATTGTCCTAACATGAACATGTATGTAACAGATTGACTAGGTCTTCCATCACTAATAGTTGTCAGAATGCTAAATCTGCTCTGTAGTTTTTTTCTGTGCTTTACTAGGTGGAAAGATCTGCTTTTAGTGATGGGAAACCCATCACAAACTGTAACGGACAGTTGAAAGTGGAGCTAGCTCTCTTATCACCATCTTTGGATGCAATTACTAGATCATGCTGCCTGCCTTTACAGACTGGATAAAAGATGTTAAAAATACCCTGGTCCCATAAACAAAGCAGCTGAACTTGTGTAATGGATCTGAAATTGATGTAATTGAGATTCTATTCTTGTTTCAAACCAATCATTTAATATTTACAAGCGTATGGTTGGATGTGGGGTTTTTTGTGTTGCAATGCAAAGTTCATAGTGTTCTGCACCCAAAAATAATTCTCAAAGAATACTGACATGATCAAGCTGCGATTAAACTTTGTTTGGAACTCCAGCTTTCCGAGTCCTTACAGATGAATTTTAATGATCTGGCAAGCTGGTAAGAAATGAAAAGATAGTGTTTGTGAACAGACCCAGGTCTCAATATTCTTGACAAACAGTTTATTTTGCTTGTGCTACAAGAAGAATGGCTTTTCACCAGCCTTCTGCATCGAAACTTGGAAATGAGCAGACGTTGCTTATGTAGTCATGAAGGGCAGCCAAAAGGCAATGGATGTGGTGCACTGTTGCTTGGGAAAATAGGGATTTTCAGTGGGGTACATGGTAAAGTCTGGTTAGGCTGGTTACGGCAGTACTCTGAAAGGTCTCTGTTAACCAAGCCTTGTAGCAAATACTGGAAGGAACTTAAAATGCCTTTTTAAAAGGTGGTCTTGGAGTCACTTGAGTCAAGAGTTAAGATTTTGTAAAGCATTCTTGTTTTCCAAGAATGGGGAAGCAGTTAAAACAGATCTAAACAGTAAAACTCTTCTGTGTTAAACTACCAAGTCTTACCAGTACTGAAATCAGAAATAATGCTCCTGAAGATCATTAAAACATTGCTTAATTATTAGACAAAGTTCTTTCCAATGGAATTCTGGTTACAGCCAGTGTCAGAAATTCTTTAACTTTTTTATCCTTTAATTGCTCAGCAGCTCAGCACCTGCATAGGAATGCAGGTTTATATGCCAATGAAGATTTATGTTTTGTGTTAAACAGTGTAGCAATTTGTGTGGGATTTGGTGAGAAGGGCAAGGAGAGTTTCTGTAGGTTAGGTGTTTTTTTCTCTGCTGCTGATCATCACACTTCAATATGTGTAATCCAAAGGTTTACAGTAACCTACAGTTTTGTGATGCTCTTGTTTGACTATGGTGTGTTGCTTTCTAGCCAAACATCATCAGGAACCTGATCTTACGCATAGACTGAGCAGTAAGAATCTGTCATCTATGCATGTAATTTTAACGGACCAAATACCTGAAACAACTTCTCCATCATTGATTTGTAAGGAATGATGTTTTTTTACATTATTCCGTGGAAGTGGGATGAAATCCCTGTTAGTGTAGGAATAGATAAAGAGAGAATCCTGTAACATAAGCAAGGAGAAGCTTAAAGAAGCTGTCCTTTAAGGTAGTTTTTAAGGTAGAGTGAACGCAGCAAATGTCCTTTAGCTTTATGAATGCAGTGCTTAAATGAATCAATTCTAGTGCTTGATCTAGCCAGTATCACAGGCATTCAGCAGCAGTGTGTATATCTATGGGGTCAAGCAGCAATCGTTTTGGACATCTTTGGTTTTGGACTTTTTCAACACAGTGACATCGATGCTGTTTGGTTTAGTTATTGTTTGCACTGTTACGGAAGCACTGAAACAGTTGGCTGTTTATCAAAAATGAATGTTCCGTATAGTAATGAAACATGGGAGTTCAAGTTATACCACTCTGAAATTACGCTGAACTAATGCTTTCTTTAAAGCAGTTGGGGTAGAACTGAAAAGATACTTTTTCTAATAAGTTTTGGCTTTTTTTTATGTTGCGTCATTGTAATCTTAAAAGGAAAGTATTTGTTAGTCTTATCGTCTGCTTTTATGTGCCTAGAGCTGTCGGCACTTCTTTATCCCAGATCGCCAACACCACTGTCCAAAGGATTTTAATACATTTTCTCTTTAGTATCAGCCCAGCGTTTACTTACTGTGTACTCGGTGTGTACCTCTCCCCATAATTTTTTTCCCCTCTATTGGGATAACATTTCTAAGTTTTGCCTACAATTCATATAGCATGAGTGTCTGTCTTCATGTGACTGTAAAAACAGGAAGCTGTGTGTGGCTGTCGCTGTTCCCCTGTGGTCCCCTCTGTATTGCATCTGTAATTTCTGGGGTTTGGGAAGGAACTGCTGTTTTGCTGCATGTCTGCAGAGTTGTGTGCACGCTTGGGCTTCAAGCTGCGGCAGCAAAACAATACCATTTTTCTAAAAGGAAGATATGTGGTAAGGAGTTACGAGAATAAAGTTTGATAAGCAATAGTAACCTTTGACTGAAATGAAATTGTAGGATAATGTGGCTATGTGTAAGTAGTACAATAGTAAGCATGTCACATCTAACATGAACTGTGAGACACTGTCAAGGTTTAAAGTCAGTTGAATGACTTGAAGTAAACTGCAAAGATCTGTGAAGCACCCCTAGCAACTGGTTTTAACTTTCTTATATAAGCAGTTAATTACATTTTTATCAAAGTTTAGTTTTACTGAAGCAAAATGCTGTGCTGTAGTGATGGTGTTCCTATGTTGCTGTTCAATTAACTATAAGAAGTAATTTGGTTTGTTACCAATATTTTTGTAAACTAGGCAAACAAAAGCTTTTCTGGCTATTTTTCTGGTTTATATTTCTAAATACTAATCTGTGCCTTGTTTGCTGGTTATTCTTATTACTTTGTTATGATTGTTTGCTCTTATTCAAAGAGTAAGGCTTTCTATGTTATTTATTTTATTTTATATTAAGGCTTCAAACATTAAAGTTTAAAACGTAAATTACCAGCTATATAGCAGCATGCAGCTTTGAAAACAAAGTGCTTTTTGGGGGGGTCTTATTTCCATATCTGTAGGGAATGCATAGCAAATCATCTTTTTAGATACATATGTTTATGTAATGGTCACAGATGAGAGATGGTGCCTGCATTTATGCAGATCTGTTGTCAAATCTCAGTATTTCAGATTAAAGGAATATTGTCTTTGAATTTGATCACTTATAATTTCTTAGTTGATAAAGAGATGCTGTTGGTGCTGTGTTTCTGAAGACATTAACATTCACTGGCTATGTACTTTGTAGTTTTGATATTTACTGGAAGAAAAAATTATTTTAATTCTGGTAATGCTAATGCTCACTTTCCTCTTTCTTAGAATGATCAGTCAACTGGAGATATCAAAGTCATTGGTGGGGATGACCTCTCAACCTTGACTGGAAAGGTATGGCTCTTGGTATGTTTAAAACCACTAAAGAACCCACATACCTGCATGGTTTTAAGGCTACTCTTTTAGTGTGTGAAGCTTATGAAGTTAAAAAAGAACAAACACAGAAGAGTTTCATTTAAGTATTCAGCACTGTATACTAGGATTGTGGAGAAGCCCCACCAAAGCCATCAGTTTAGTCTGAACTTAAAATCGTCTTCACTGTCTTCAGTATCAGCAAAGTTTTAGGAGATTTGGTTTTCTCCAGTGCCTGAGAAGAATAATCTTGTGTGGGTTGTCATCTACAGACTACCTTTAAAAGACAGCAGCGTTATTTATTGGCTGTATTGTTTTGCTGAAGTAGTAAAGGGATTTTGTACTGCCGAGACATCTGATGTGCAGCCCAGGTTAGGAACGGAGGTTGCTGTTCCAGGCAGCAATGAGAAGGAAATGCAGAATGTGAATTGGGAATCTGCTGTTCTCCAGTGACTCTGTGGAGATCATTGAGCTTGATTTCCAGGACTAAAGCTTCAATGCCTCCTGCTCTGTCAGAACACGTTACTTTCCCCTTCTCCTTACAAATACGTGATCTTTAAGGCACATATGTCTCAGTTCAATATGAAGGATGTAGGTATGACACAATTTTGTGTCTCTATAGTATGATACTCCTTGTTTCAGAAGAATACAAATTGTGTAGGCTGTTTACCTCTCTTTTGCATCCATCTAGGATTCTAAAAGCCCAAATAAAGACCCCTTTGTACACAGCATGAGCAGTTGAGGAGAATCTCATTGCCACCTAATTGTAATTAGAGCTTCAGAAATGTTTACTAGAATTCACTGTTACATGGTATGTTTACATGTACCATAAATGGTACAAATACTTAACTGCAACAAAAATTAGTAAATTATAGAGATTAACATATATAAGAAATGGCATATTGTCTAGATATTAATGGAGATTTTTCTTTTTCTTCTTTTCTTCCCACCAGAACGTTTTGATTGTAGAAGTAAGTATTATGTTTCACCTTGAAGTTCTAATGTTTGACTGGTAAGAGTTCTAATAGAAGTTGTTCTTAAGCCAGAAAACCTACAGTTTCTGGTTTCAAGGCTTCCAGCTTCTGATTTCAGGCTTGAATTTTAAAAGTGGGCTCTGATTTAGAAATTATCTGTGGTTTAAATTCTCAAATTGCATTCAGCTGCTAAATTTAACAAGGAAAATAACCATATAAAATTGTTTGCATTTGCTTTCAGTTTGCTGGAATTCTGTCAATTCTAAAATGACTTTTTTTTTTTTTTAAGTAGCCTGAACAAAGTGGTATTAAGCATATTATTGTTTTGGGTTTATAACAGCAAGGTAGAAAATTAAACTGCAGGGGTAGAAAGAGGTTCTTAGTAGGAATATCCTAAAATACATGAAAAACAGATCTAAGCCCAGTGTCCCCGTGTGTAATTTTCTTTAGAGAATAGTGACATAGAATACGCTAATTCTTAAGGAGTGTTTTAACAACTGCTAAATTCCCATTCCTCTCTCTTGTCATAGTTCTGTGCATGATACCAGGTACGATATACCTCAGTTTGATTTCCTAGTAGGTACTGTTGGTTAATTCTTGAAAGTTTCATACCGCTTTCTCGGTGGACGGTGTTGCTTATGTTCCGCAAGTACATGAGTATTGCTTTAACAATGGATGTTCTTGAGTAAGATTGCCAATTTCAGGATGGGGAAGTAGCAGCAGACAGGAAGAATAGACGTGCAATCTAATAATGTCTTAAGGCTCCAAATAATGGAAGTGGCTTGTTTATAAGTAAAAAAAACAGCCAGGGCAACTGATTCAGCAGCTGAGGGGAAGGATGTTTCCCCTCATAAAATGTGTTTTTTATGTATGGTTGGTTTTGGATATTTTTTTTAATTTGAGAAGGTTATATTATTCCACAGGAAGCACATTCGGTTCCAAAACTCCTACCAAAATAGTATGTATACAGCAGTCATCTGTGTGACCAGTGGTGTCCTTTGAAGTATATTTTGCTTCAGATAGGCAGATGTGTTTAATTATGTATCTGCTCCATTTCAGATGAATGTATGTCTTTAATGTCCCAGACAGCTAACTAGGTTAGTTTCTCATTTGTTCGGTGAATCATCTTCCAGTGATTTGTCTTATACACTGTCAAACATGAATCCTTTTACCAATCACCTGTGTTTGGTGTGTTTTAACTGTCAAACAATAAAAATGCACATTTATTGTAGGCTTAGTATCTTGTGCACCAGAGCACCAGGCTTTTCTATACTGCATCCCTTTAATGTGCAAAAAGATCTGTACAAAATGGAGATTCGCCTCCAATAAACAGATAATCACACAATACAAAATCAGTAATAGGTTCTGTTTTTATTTTAGAGCGTGGAAGTAGCTACTTCTGTTTATTCACCAACTTTTATTTTTATCTGGATATCTGTATGTCTTTAACTTTCCTTGAGTTTATAACCATGATTAAAAGCATTAATTGTTAAAGGTGGTATTGCTGACGGGTGCTCTGTTGAGTTTTTTGTTTGATTTTTATTTTAATTGGGAGTCATGGGAAAATAAGCTGAAAAGAGGACATTGCTGCTTCTGTGTTACCTCCTTCACTTCAAATAGATTTGATTTCAGACTAGGGTAAGGACTGTCCCTCTAAAGGCTGTGTGATTATTGGAGTGCAATTGAGGAGTCCATTTCTGTTACTTCAGTTGTAAGCCATATATTCTTCTTTTTTTCTGCTTATATGTGCAGTGGATGGGATTAAAATGATGTGTCAAAATTAATTTTACTGTGTTTGAGTATAGACTTTAGAACTGCATCCTGATATTCCCAGTGCAGTTTCTTTGGATGTTTCTTGGAACTGTAATGTAAATTACGCTCCTTTTTCTTTAATTGCAGTAATGGGTTGTTCTGCCTGTTTTCCCTTGTTAGTTTTCTTGCTGTTGCATGCATCTGTCTCTGAGCTGAATGGGAAGACTAATACTAATTTTATCATATTCAAATGAAACATTGTTTGTCTAATAGCTACAAGGAGCAAGCCATAAAATCTACAAAAGGAGCCAAGAAGGTCATAGTTCAGTAACTTTCAATGTCATAGTTGTCCAGAACAATTGAGAACTGTTGTTAATTTGTGTTATCACTTTACGGAGCACAGTTGTATAAGCACAATATGGTGTTACATCTCACCTGTCCCTGATTTCGAACAGTATCTTGGCATATTTTCATGCTATTGTGGATGAGCAATTTCTGTGGTAGAAACTTGAAAATGTTACTCTGACATGTTTAATACTCTTTCTTACATGGGTTTTTTATTTTCAGGATATAATTGATACTGGTAAAACAATGAAAACGTTGCTGTCTCTACTTAAGCAATACAATCCAAAGATGGTGAAAGTAGCCAGGTATATTTTTAATGATGATTATTTGTGCTGTATTTCACCTTAAGAAGGACACACAGTGTTAAAAAAAAAAAAAAAAGCAAAAAAAAAAAAAAGTAGAATACATTTCCGTGGAAGAGCAACAGGAGGAAACATTTCTGCGGGAGTCCTATATGATGTGATTTGTTGGAGTTTAGTATTTGTTTAAACTCGAAAAGTACTTTTCCTTCTTATGAGAACATGTATTCGTTAAGGCTGGCGAAAACACTATTTCCAGTCTTATTGCTGGAAGCATTTCAGTGCTTCAGAAGGGGATGGTTTGTGCATGCCAGGTACATGTCTTGCTTTATCATGTTACGGTAAGATTTGTGGAGTCCAAGTTAGATTTAGAAGAAATTAAATCTTTTGGACTTTAAAAAAAAAAATCCTTTCAAGTTGGTAGACGTATTTTCAACACAAATTTAGTTCATAAATGCAGACTTTTACTAGAGAAGGGGATAAAAACAATCAGTCACATATATGTAGTATCTATCCAAACATGTTCATTTGTGCTTGCGCTATCTACAATTTCAGTGGACCGCAGTGCTGTGCAATATACCTGTGCAATGGAGACCTTTTTTTAGTCTGCCTTCTTTAATTGTAGAATTAAATTGGTTTGCACACCAGCATTACTGTTTGTGTAGTGTGCATAGTGCAGCTAAGCTTTAGAGGTCATTCTGTGAGAGTCACCCAGCCATATGCTCTTCCAGGCTTTTCTACTTAGTTACATCTTTAATCAATTAGTTTCAAAACATTTTATAATTAAATAACTTACAAGCAACAAGAAAGGTTGAGAATAATACTATATTATTAACCAACATGAGCATTCTTCCTACTTCTTTTTAAATTACATCTTTTGCACTGCTATGCTGTGGCGGTGTATTTTACAATAAAAGCATAATGATTGTTGGGGATTAGAAATAAAGCAGAGCTGTATGTAATATCTGGTCGGTTGTGTTGCCATAACAATGTCAGAGCAGTTGTTAGACATACGAGAACAGCTTTTCTTGCTGATAATCTGGAGGTGACCTGCTGAAGGTGAGGTTCTTGAGGATTTCTCCCTGGCCAGATTAAGTGTTTTTTAAATACTTTTTGCTGAAAAGTGTCCTAACACTGCAGTGAATATCACAGGTACGATAGAGTATGAGCAAAGTCCAGTTTCCTATTGTTTGAACCTGTTGCAATAATGTGGGTCTGCCAAAGACCTGTGCAGGTAAACATGATCATTCCAGATACTCTTCAGGGTGATGTTCTTAGTTACTTCACTTGACTCTCATCTCTTTTTTTTTTTATTATTATTTTTGGTTTTTTTTAATTTCTTTCTCTCTGACAATTAAGCAGTTGTAGCAGGGAGGTGTGAGTTAATGCTAATATGACTTTGGGGTGTCTTTGATCAAATCCTACACCAATTTTCAAAGATTAAGTCTCACAACTAGAAGTTTCAAGAGACTTGTCTAAAATTGAAACTGTGACTCTGACAAATGAAGAAGTCCTACCTTCAGGAGTGATCCAGCAGGGAAGATCTGTGCTTAATGCACAGAGTTATGCTGACCTCTGTCATTCCACTCAGCCATTGACCATGCTTGCTTTTCCTCCCAAAGTCTCTGTATCTCAAAGACAGACACATCAGGCCTGTGGGGTTGACTTCTAAGAGGTAGAAGTGCTCAACTGAAAAATGAGCAAATCAAACTAAACTAGCAGGGCATTTTTCTCTGCTGCAGTACCCTCAACTCTGTGTCTCCACGATTTTTTTTACACCTCTGACTATTAGCTCTGGAAAAGTGGAGCTGGTTTGTATCACCTGATCATCAGAACCACTTAGATTTTCTTTATGGGATAAGTAGTACTGCCAGTGAGAAACAGTTGAGGGCATGTTGGGCAAGTACAATTAAGGTTTCATTTAAGCAGCTGAACTTTTGTTTCATACTGATGCTTTTGAAAAGAGCTCAGTTGGTCTGTCCAGATCCCAAGTTGTTGCCACTGTACATATAGGCAAAATTGTGTCTGAAGTTCTTAACACACATAAAACCCCATTAAGTCACTCTTCACAATGAAAAACCATCCAGGTCAGTATCTCCTAGCCTCTTCCTTGCCATAACCTGTTAGTTATCCTTTAGGCTGTGAACTGTTCGTGGGTCTAGGAAGTGTTGATTTTGTCGTTATGATGAGCTGTACCTGCAAATAAAATAATAGTTTAAAATATGCGTAGTTATGCTTTGTTACACACACTTAGGCCAAATTCATCTTGTCTGTCATTGAAACAGTCTCATATATTTGTACCCAGTGCTTTTCCATGTTTCAGTTTTACATTGGTTTTATTTGACAGTTTGTTGGTAAAAAGAACTCCTCGAAGTGTGGGATATCGGCCTGACTGTAAGTAACTTTTTGACAAACATTATTAATTTTTAAAAGTATGTCAGTGTATTGTGTACCCTTTGGTCAGAGTCCAGGGATGTTCCAAACAAGCTTTCACTAATGAAAAATTGATAGATTTTGCTCTTACTTAGGGAATTTAAGTATTTGGAATGTATTTTGACAGAGTTAATCTGGATTTGGTCTGATGCTTTTTCTTCTTAACTTCCTGTAACATTTTACTATACGAAAAGCAAACTTTGATATTTTGGTCCAGGTTACACCCTTTTCATGTGCAGATTTTCCCAGCTGCATGTAGTCAAATGCTTTGGGTAGCAGAATCTGCTGGATTCACCTTTGACGCTTTTGAGAGTGATTTGAGTGCCTAAACCTAGCCACCTCCTGCTGTTTGGATGTCCCCAGGAATATTGGAGGACTGCACGGGGTAGCAGGTCTGATAAAAGTTTACAGTGATAAGAAGCCTAAATTGGCACAGAGTTGGTTATGTCTAGGCATCTGAATTACTCCCTTCTTGTCTTCTCCTGTCTGTCCCAAGACCATAAAGAAAATAATAGCATCCACAGCAGGCAGTTGGACCAAAGTGACGGCTTCTCCTGCCTTGGGAAGGGCTGTGTGTTTTAACCCTGTTCCAGAGGCTGAATTCCTGTTAATCTAAGCCATGTACTTTCACTATGGAAGTGGAGTGAATTTAGCAGCAGAATCGCATCCTCTTCTTCCTCCTTTTCAATGTTGTACAATAGTCTGGAATGAAGTTTTTCAATGCCTTAAAGCTTAATTGAGGTGTTCCCCCTCAGTCAAGGATGCTCCTCATTCCCGAGATCTTATTATAGGCTTAGCTGGGCTAATGGTCTGCCTTTTGAGCATCTTGCAGCAGATGACTTGTTTTGCCATCTGTCCACAGAGGCAACCTGTTCAGTGCAGGACACGTGAGCTCTGAAGGAGGAGACAACAAGGCAGTAGTGGCTGGGCCTCCATTTTGTCCCTGTATTGCGAGGCCAGGTAGATGCTAGACATCACTTTAAAATTTTTCCAAAAGCACGCACAGCCTTTTATTTGAGCGGTACAGTTTATCTCCCTGTTTTCCTTACAGACCCTCGTTATAGCCAGGGAGAGGAAAAACTGCACAGATTTCCTGTGCTCAGGTGTCTTTGATTATAGCATGAGGGGAGAAAGCCGTTTGGAAATTTTATATTTTATGTATGTAATATTTTTTGGTCATTTTATAGTGTGTGTGGACAGGTTGGGCTGATAACTGCCTGACCACCCACGAACTGTCCTGCTAGAGCTGTTCAGATAATCTATGGAATAGCTGATGTCCTCGTCTTAGGCAGCTTTTCTGGGAGGAAAAAAAACCACAGCCAAACACAAAAAACCACCCACCCACCTGTTACTGAAACCTGCAAGTGACTCCATAAAGAACAGAGCGCTCTTTGCTCTTCACCATTCTCTGTACCATGGAATCAGCATCTAAGATGTGCTCTAGCAACCGCAGTATGTTCCTGCATACCAGGCCATTGCCTGCAAGTCGCACGAATGGAGTCCATCTGGGCAGTTACTCAAGGGCAAAGGATGGGTTTTCCTGCAATAACTGGTTCTGACGTTTACGTTATTCTGTACTTTCCCAGCCCTTCACAGAAAGTCCGGTTGGGCTTGCACATCCATAGCTTTGAGGAGCTGATGACTGAACCTGCCTCCTCATGATGCCTTCGGGTACCCTTCCTGCAGCCTGAGGCGCAGGTCCAGCTCCCAGGAGTGCTGCCTTTTAAGTGATGCTGGGTCGGGGGGTGACTTGTGCTGTGCTCACCAGTTCCATGGCTTCTGTACTGGCATGTCAAGCATCTAGGAAGTCCAGGAATTGGCTCTTTTTGTATGTATTTGCGAAGTTGCAGGAAATTTTCAAGGAATTCTACGTTCTGATAACAATACCCTGTCTGTAGATTTAAGTGCTTCCATTCATTTCTTGCAGAGTGCATGCTAGCACCATGCTGCTGCGTGGGAACCAATAAATACAGCCATTTAATTTTGCTTTAGTTGATAAATGAAATCAACAAAGTAAGTTAAAATTTTAAAATAGCTTGAACTTAATCTGAGCATGCCCGAGTGAAAGAAATAAAACGAGTTAGGATGGTCACATATCTGTAAAATTCCAGATTGTCTGTATAAAAAAAGTCTAGTGAGCTCTAGGAAGTTCTTCTCTAACATACTGGTGACTTAACGGTCTTTTTCAGTTGTTGGATTTGAAGTGCCAGACAAATTTGTTGTGGGATACGCCCTAGATTACAATGAATACTTTAGAGATTTGAACGTAAGTAATTTTTCCCGTATGTTTTTGTCCATTTAAAACTAGGGAGGAGGAAGGAAGGGAAGTCTCCTCACATCACACTCCCTCCTCCTCTGTAAATCACACCTCGTGTGCAAATCTGTTCCGTTGGTGGTGCAACGATGAGAACAAACCCTAGAGCAGCAGGACAGTGTTTTGGAGCTTTTATGAAACTTTATTTTGCTGCATGCAGAATGGAGGCTACACATCTCCTGTCAACTGTGAAATAATGCAAAGCTTGTGTGAAGTCTCTTACCTTACCAGATGTCTGCAACAAATAAGTGCATTTCCTTAGTGATGGAAGAGTTAGAGAAGAGACACCTTGGAAGTTAAGAGGGGGTTGCTTTTTATCCTAAGTCATTAATTCTTCATCTGGGTCTCGCCAGCAGACATGGGGAGGAGAAAGAAGGCAATGCTGGGATTTTTAGACAAGAAAAGGCTTAAATTATTCTGCATAAACAGTATCACAAGATTTTCATACTGAAATGTGTATGGTACGCTTTTATTTTTGTCAGAAACACATTATTGAATACGGATGTAAAACACTGGTCTCTTTCTAACAGGATCTTTTTATTTTATTTTGTTTCAGCATATCTGTGTGATCAGCGAGACAGGGAAGCAGAAGTACAAAGCATAAAAGCATAGTTCAAGTGCTATGACAACAGAGCTTTGAAATGTTTTGTTTACTGAGTCCTATCTTTCACAGGCTTCAACTCTGGTACACCAGCTAAAATTGTAGAATGCCCCAGCCTCATTGTCATATGCTTACTATAATTTATTGCATGTACAATATAAGAGCTCGTCTTGTTCATTTATATTTTAGAAATGTAAACAACTAGTGCAATTCTGCACTCCTTATTTTGATTTGCACTATGACTCTACCGACTATTGCTGCCCCTGGTTGGGTTGTGCTGTTTGTGAGCTTCGGAGTCTAACTCTTGCAGTGGTAAATTGCTTAAACCTCATCAACCCAGAACTGAAATAGTTCAAGTACTGTAAATGTCAAACATTTTATGATAGGGAAGTCTATTAGTAATATTTTTAAAATCTGTAATTTAAGTTTTATATTTTAATGCACAAATGTGATTGTGATTAATGGATAGTTGCACCTTTGGGTGTTATAAAGCATGAGGAGCAGCCAGTTACAGTATCTGTAATCTCCAATGAGCTCATTGAAATCTCCTGGAGTTGCCTTATTGCTGTAAAGGAAGTCTGGGTGAAAAATCTCTCTCTCTCTCTCTTTTTTTTTTTTTTTTTTGTTATTTTTATTTAAAGGAGATGGAATGACAAAACAGAATGTTTAAACCTAGTTTTAGTTGAGCTGCCTGTTTCTGTTAGGTTTTTTTTTTCTTTAAAAATCTCCCATCAGTCAGTGGAATTGCCTTTTAAATTTAAACAATTTTAATATATTTGTGAAAAAGTATTGTAATGTTTACTTTATAAGATCTACAAAACAAAGTACTTTAAATAAAGGCTGTCTCTTTAAAATAAGCCCCATATATCTATGCCACTCATTCTGTATATTAAAGTGCTCTTGACATTTTCTTCTCAGTAATATTTTTCAGAAGTGTTTCTGAACAGTGAAGGCAGACTCTACATTTGTTATCTTTGTAGAGCTTTTGGTTAACATTATCCTGTCTATAAGAGAGATGATAAAGTGCTGAGGGAATACTGAAACACTTGCGTATTCCATAACCAAACTAGATTTCAGAGAAAATGGTGTAAGCACTGTCCTCTGTTCTGTTTTGGCAAAAATAAAGAGTGGAGACTGCATGTTTATTAAAGACATACACATGGAAAAATCCCCACCTACAACCGTTTTGTAAGTAATCGTTTGGCTTCATTTCATTAACACCTCTGTTCGTGTTGAGTTTAATTCAAAACGTGGCAGCCAGTCTCACACCTTGTCCTTGTGCTGTGCTTTGTGGTCTCTTGTCTCACAGGGTTCTTGTACTTCTGCGCGTGGATTCTTCCACTGTACGCTCAGATTTAACACTGCTCAGTGCTTAATACGTAATGAACTTTTTACCAGCCTGTTTTGAAAGATTTTTTTCTGTGGTTTTGAAGTTTGAGCCATGTTTCTGTGCTTTTCAAAGTACTGCATGTTGTCCGTCCATGGTGTGCTCAGTTACAGCTGTAGTAGTTAGTAGCAGACCTACAATATGAATAACTCACCCATTGTAATTTAGATCAAATGACCACAATCTATTTGTAGGAGATCTATTCGTAAATCAAAATTCTCATTAACAAATATCAGAACACTGGTTGTGATTATACTATACTTTTGCGATGTTATAATGTTCCAAAGAGCTTATTTTACCTAAATGCACTACAAAGACTGGTGGTATTTATAACGCTGTTTGTGTTTATGCCTTTCCAAGAACCTGTACTGTCCCTGGGATGACTTGTTGCAAAAACGTATGATGCATCTCTAAGAAGAGGAAACACAAAAGCAACATAGAAACGTGTAAACCCACTCGAGAATTACTACATCTGCTGAAGTTTTCATTAGTTCTGGTTGAACTTAAGTTCTAATCTTAAAAAGTAGCGTTTTCTTCAACCTTCTTACTAGGTCCTACTTCACAATGTGTTTTAAAATAAATTCATGGCATCTAGAGGTTACACTAGAGAGGTCACTGCAAAGTACCCATTTCCACATGAAAATAGTGAGGATTGGTGATAGTTGATATCTTTTAGGATTAAACTCGTAAATTAGTCTATCCTGAAATGTTTTCTTATCTTGGGCAGGATGGTTATTCAGATGCTGTGATTTGGGAAAGGGAGGAGAGGTTGAGTCATCATAACAAGTGCTTTAGCTTGTATGTATTCCATATACAAATACTGTATTCCACACAGCTGGAGTGGGGAAATGACTGGTCTGCGGGGTCAGGGGTAGGAACTGCGTGGAGGTGTGCACATGGTGGAATCACAGAAGAGGCCGGGGAAGATACTCCTGAGCTACACTGACCTCGGGAGCGATGCTGCAGGAGCCCAGGGCCGCCTCCCAACAAACCTCACCCGTGTCCCACGGAAAAAGCCCATTTCCACATTTCGAACGCTGGGGAACAGACACTCCCCTGCCCCTGCCTTCACACAGGCGCTTGTCAGGTGAAGTGTGTCGCCCCAGAGGGACTCCTCGTTCAAAAGCTTTTGTTACTTTCTATGAAAATTGTTCGGAGGAAAAGTTACACACAGGCGACAACAGTTCTAACATATTGCAGCCTTTTACAGCACCTGTGCTGGCGCTACAGGAAGATAAATTCTTACTTGAAAAAAGTTGAAAATGCAGTTGTTACTTTTAATTCAGTAATTTCGGTTAAAAGACTGGGGTTTTAGTCACACCTTTGCAAGTTAAATGCCAGCTTTATGCAACCCAGATGTATATTGTTAAAGCATTATGAAAGCACAGAGAAAATCTTGTATTTGAACGTTTATGTGGCATTTGAAATTCATTATGGTTCCACATTTTATGAATCACAAATGTATGCTGGAAAAATAATTTTGAATATTTATAGGCTTTGCTATACTGTCTCACCCTGTGACATCTGGCATTTCTGTACATTGTGATAATTCTCGCCTGCCGCATGCCACTGGCGCTGCCTGGCTGGTGCCGCAAATATGTAGCTCTGGGTTGGAGTGTTTATTCTTCGTGTTTTAAATTCACGCTGATCAGAATCTAAAGTGCTCCAGAGCGAGCTGGGAGATGTGGTGGGAAGTCTCTCTGTGACCTGAGCTGGCCGCTCACTTGGGGGGGGGTGTGTGGTGTGTGAATCCCGGTTTTGAAAACTGAGGCAAAAGGAGGATCTTTAAGTTGCCTTGTAATTGTATATCCTGACTGATTAAATGTTGGTTGTGTTTCATTGTCTGTTACGCTCTGAAAATCCTGTCAAGCATGCACTAAGCCGGCAGCGAGGATCTGACGCTACTTAGAGGGAGCTGGTTACAATTCATTAAAGGACTGTCTGCCGTGTCTGGCTGCTTTTAATTCCCACCCAGGTTGCACCTTGCAAGATCAGATCTCAACTGTATGCATGCACCTTTATAAGCAAATGAGACATGACGGTGGTCTTTTTTTTCTTTTGTTTTTGTAGTGTTTAAGGACTTAATTTCACAAGCAGGTGTAGTTCGATGACTGTTCCGATGGGGAAGTTCCTTCCCAGCTGGGTTAAGATGCCAGTACACGGTAAGGTCATGGTCATTGCAGACCGTGGTGAAGAGGGTAAAGCTGGAAAAGCACAAAGGTTCAGCACAGCCTAAGGCCTGGCACTGAGGATTTGCATCCCTAGGGAAGCTGAGAATGGGATGGTGCTAGCAACTGCCAATGGTGCAAGGTGTGTGGGGGGGACATGTTTGATGGCTGCAAACAGACTTCTGTGTACAGGCTTTGCTCCAGGCTGTTCTGCACCGGTAAAGCACCCGCTGGTGAACTGAAACATCTCAGAAGATGGAAATCCTCGCGGAACCGGGTAGGAGAGGCAGGCCTGACACGGTGAGTACATCAAGGGGCAGGTAGATTAACCTGTTCCAGTAAGAGCCTGGTGTTTGTCTAACAAGTGACTGCTGGTGGCAGCTTTACGTTTTCCCCCCGCTATAACCAAAAGGGGAACCAACCATTGTGCACCTTCGGCATATCTCCAGGCTGCCTACGCCGCACGTGAGCTGCAGCTCTGGGCACTAGGGGTGGGGGATTCCCACGCAGTCCGTGCCCCCCTGCAGACCCTGCTTCCCCACCCCTGCCCTTTGCAAACGTAGGCAGGAAAATACCCCAACAGGTAGCGTCTGTGTGTATAAATAAGGAATTCCCTATTTCCAGCTCCTATCCCAGCTCGTTAGGTAGGCTTCCAATAGCCAGGTAGCTCCTCTGTGGCCAGTTTACGATCCTGAAGTCTGAGGAGCATCGGTGGGAATGCGACAGGATTGCTTTTGGAAGAGACTTGGCCACAGCTCGGTTCTCCCACAACAGTTTGCTACGCTCAGCAGCAAAGTAGCCAGATTTATTTCACCTGTTCCAACCTTGCGGCTGAAAGCACCGCGTCTCTCCGTGGATTTTGCATGGGAGAGTATGCCGGTGCCCCGTATGCTGCGGATGCTGGCGTGGAGCTGGGTTTGCTCCTCCAGCCCCAGCATCCGCCGGGAAAGCCGCCTGCCACGATGTGCGGCCGGGAGCACGGAGCAGCCTGCGGAGCAGCTGGGGCAGCGCTTGCCATGGGCACCGGGTGCTGGTCAGCTGTCCCTCGGGTCAGAGAGGGATAAAATCCTTTTCCCTGGGAACAGGCTTTCTGGGTATTGATGGAACGTGCCGCTTTTGCTGCGCTTTCTGCTGGGTCACCGGTGGGGCCCGGGGAGCACCGGCGTGGCCGTGCCGATGCTTCGCTTGCCTGTTCCCCACCTGAGAAGCTGGGATGTGATAGAGCCAGCCCTGAGGCAGGGGGGAGGAGGGCGTGGGTGTGTGCCCGTGCTCTCAAATGTGCATTGAGGTGCCATTATCAGACCTTTTCTTCTCGATTCCCTTTCTCACTCATTTTTTCCCTTCCACTCACAAAATGCAAAGCACGCAATAGCAATCACAGAATACAAAATTACGAGGTAGAAATATCCCTTGCAGTGAAAACTCCTTACTTGCAATGAGAAAACCATCTTGTTTGTGCTTGCTAGTAAAGGATAACCAGACACCCCCCCGGTCTTGTCTGGCTGCATCTCCCACCCCCCCCAGTCCCCTCCCTGCCATCGGACCCTGCCTAGCGGTCCTGCACACTCACATCATTCCTTTTCAGTGTGAGTGTTTTCTCTTACAGAGCATATGGCATGAACCCTCTGGACAGTTTATAAATCAATATATGCTCTACTTGAATTGTACTTTGAGTAACCTTCAGTAGTCCGTTACTTGAACGGCACACAGGAATGCCTTTACGTGAGAAATTGCTGAGAGTAATGTCTAACACTTTGCTTCAGAATTGCAAAGACTTGAACTTGTATTTTTCTTGCATGTGGTGAGTTTGTTGCCAAGAACCACCGATTCATCAGGGTGCCAGAGCTATTGTTTACTCTGGTCATCACACTCTTGCTTTAGCAAGCCCTTACTGGTGGAGCAGGTGACCTGGCTTCTCCTTTGCCATGTGGCTGCCACCTGCCACATTTAACCCCAGAGATTTTGTCTTGTGCAACTTTGCATTGGCAATACTGGTCGCTTCCCCTTGAAGCCGGCAGGGTAAGCGGGTACACGCTTTGTCACCTTATTTAGCCAGGATTACAAGCGCAAAGAGAGAGCGGGGCATAGAAAGTGTTTCTTCTCCCCAGCACCAAAAGCAAGACCTGAACTTATTAACAGCTAGCACTGGGAGCTGCTGTTGTGCAAGGCACTGCACAAGCACCTACAACAGTCAGCCCTGGCTCAGCGCACACTGGATGTGAGCTGAGGAAAAGCAGATGAGGTGGGTGGGCAAGAAGTGCAAGGAAAGCAAGATAATGCTGGATACCACAATGAGCTGCTAACCTTTGCCAAAAATTCCTTTTGCATCAAAGGAGGTGAGCAGGAAAGCACTGAAGGTAGATAAGGTGGCGTTTGGGGTTGCTTTTTTAGTGTTTACAGGAATCTGCAACACCTCATTTGGCTCCCGCACCACCAGCTCTCTAATGCAGGTACCTGGTACTGTGAGCAGAGTAACATAACCTCTGTCTCAGTGTGTGGGAGGGTTTCGGTCTGGGTGAAATTAAAAAAAAAAAAAAAAAGATTGGTGTAGAAATGTGCGATTGGTAAGTTTGTCTAGTGTCTCCCTACTAAACCCTGCAGCCATGCAATGGTGCGATGCCGTGCTGCACGTATTTACCTTCCAGCGGGAGCTGCCGCCTGCCAGCCCGTTCTTAAAAATCACACCAAAAACTACTGGGGAGGTTCAAAGACTTTTCCTCCACAGTGGGTCACATACATTCCTGATGCAGCAGACTTCACATTTAAACAGCAAAAATACATCTTGCTTTATCCTACACGAACAGAAAAGCTTGCCCATGCTGCTCTGCACGTGCTGCACAGAGCAATGCATGGCGCGCCAGGGCTCCCCGGGTGACCGCAGTCGGACCGGGGATGCTCCGCAAGGGCACGTGTTGGGGTTTTTTCAGTTGGTTTGTGCTCAAACGCAGTAGTGAAGCTAACCTGCAAACACGTCGAAGGCAAGCTTTTACGTTTACAGAAAAAGAAATGAGAGGAGCTTCCCCAGCTTCTCAGACAGAAAAGCGCAGCTGGATGCCTACCCCCTGGGCTTTCTGTATTAATAACTGGCAATATCCTGAAATATCTGGAGCAGAGCAGGCGCGCTCACAAGGTACCTGCAGCAGCGGAGGGGAGCTGAGGCTGCCCGTTGGGCACCGCGGTGCTGCCGGGGCAGGTGCCCAGCCCCACGCTGTGCCCGCAGCCTTCCATCCCCGCATCCCTCACCCCCTGCTCCCCACATCCCCCCGCCCAGCTCCCCGCATCCTTCACCCCCGGCTCCCCACATCCCCCCGCCCAGCTCCCCGCCCCCCTCACCCCCGGCTCCCCACATCCCCCCGCCCAGCTCCCTGCATCCCTCACCCCCGGCTCCCCACAGCCCCCTCCCAGCTCCCCGCATCCCCCTCCCAGCTCCCCGCATCCCTCACCCCCAGCCGCGCAGGGACCACTCCCACGGCTGGTGCCGCTTGCCCACAGCACAGCCGCTTCCACGGGGACACTTTCCTGGCTCCCCTGGGATCGTTTTTCCTATTAGCTTGATTTAGCCTCAATTTTATTCTTGCCCGCTGCTCTGGAAACTCTGCGGTGCTTTTACTCTCCTGTTAATGTCAAGTTGTTTTGATCCTGGCAGGGGACTGTAGCCTGAAAGCAGTTTTAGCCAGACTCTCCCGTTTTGAATGAGGTGGAAATCTCTTTTTTCTAGCTGAGTAAAATCAAAGTAATCACAACAGAAAAGTCTAAAAAGGAATAAACCTGATTTTTAACTCTAACACTCCACCTAGAAATGCTGACAACAGAAAACTTTCTCACACACACACCCCTTGATGTGAAAATAAAAGTACAGAATTACAGAATTAATCACTATACTGACCAATTTCCCTGCAAACCAAGCTATCGGCGTTTTCCTGAGGGAAAGCAGTATTTTATATGGTGATTAAGGGCTTGCCTTGCAGAAAGCGGGAACGAACTGTTTTACAGATGCAAGCGAAAGAAAGAACACCAATGTCCGATTTGAAACGGGTTTGCCGTGCATCTGAATATCGTGACTTCCACCCGTTGGTGGGCAGAGGCTTTTAAAAGCTGCTCCTACCCACACACGTGCCTCCCGCACCTCCCGTGCCAGAAAGGCTCAGGTGCCGTGGGGGTGTCCCTGGTGCCCACCTGCCAGTGCCACTGCGTGGACCAGGAGCAATGATGTAGGCTGTACATCAGCAAGAGGATGCTCCCCCACCTCCCCTGTCCCACAGCTATCGACTGCGATTTATTAATTCCTAGAAATAGTTGAAAACCCCCAAATGTTATGGGATTCACAGCCACCAGCGCTCAACAGACCACAGGACTGGGGCTGTTCGTGACACACCATCACTGGCAGGAGAGGCAACCTGACTCCCACCACAGAGGATGGATGCTCCACCAGGAACCCACCATCCCCACCCTTCTCAGGAGCACCCCCGAGGCCCGAGTGGTCCCTGTGTCCATTCCTTGCTCCTGCCAGAGCTGGGAAGCTGCAAGAGGCGTGATGCCAAGGGCTGCCGAAGGAAAAACCCATTCACCTTGGGGCTGGGCTTGCTCCGGAGGAGCTCACCGCTGCACCACTTTGTAGGCAAACCCTGCGATGCTCCAGCCACCCCACCCCACCCTCTTTGCACCATGACGCAAGTGCCGTGTGGGTGCTGGCCATGGGCAGCCCCCCACCCCGGCTGAGCCTTACCTGGGTGCCCCAATGGGGAGCTGCTTGGGTCTGGGGAAAAGTGATCCATCCCAGGGCAGGGCTTCCCTAGGAGCACCCCAGACACAGGCCCAGGGCCCCTCCTTCCCACGCCCCTGGGAAGCTCCCATGCTGCTGAACCAACCCCTCCCCAGCTGCTGGAAGCAGCATCATCCTTTGCTGCCCACCACCATGTAACCCCCTTCCCCACAGATGCTGGGAAGGGCTCAGCACCATCCCAGTCTCCCAGCCACAGCAGTACCCTCTGCCCACTCCACCCCTGTGCAGCCCCCCCCCCCCCCCCATTAACGACACCAAGCCCTCGTTCGTTGCTGCCTCCGCAGTGGTTTATTAGTGTGGGAGACGAGAGCCCCCCAGCAGCAGCGTGGAAGGCACCGTGGGGGGTGCTGGGGACGCACCCCGAGAGCCAGGGCCCCGGCTCCTGCGGCAGGGACCGATTTCCAGCCTCACTAAAGCAGCAATGCAATACTGGAGAGCAACAGGCAATCCCAAACTCCAGTATTTACGTGCTGCTAGAGCACTGCTGACAGCTCTCCATCCTAGCGCCTCGCCACGGCTTCCAGCCCCCCTCCTTTCTCCCCACCCCCAAACACAGGGCGACAGAGTACCTTGGCGGATCCTTTGCCGGGGCAAGGACCGAGGAGCAAGAGGTGAGGGGTAAGGCACCAGTTGAAGGCACAGTGCTCGAGCCAGCATCGGCCATGCCCATGCTGGAGAACAAAAAGGAGCCGCAAGTCCTCCCTGCCTGCAGGGCCAGCCCCGCCGAGACATGCACACAGACCCATAGGGAATGCATCTGTAGCAGCTGCAAAGGGTGTGCGCAGATACGAGCACCGGCAGAACTTATCTACACGTACCTGTTCACCTGAACTAAAGGGACACATGGGAATGCGTTAGCTTCCACATCTATGATAACCAGAAGCTCACCTTCTTGTCTTATCCTTGAGGTAATGAGGCAGCCCAGAATGGTCTGTATCTCCTTGTCCCTACAAACCATGATGTGCTGCTACATCTCCTCAAAGCCCACTGAATGTTGACATTCCAAATGGTATTTTGAATATTTTTTTTTTTTTTAAACCATGATATAAGGTACTGAAGAACACTCTACAATGAAGACATTTAACGTGCATGCATTACCACCACCATGGGACTTTTTTGTTTGTTTTTTTTTTTTTTTCTTCACGGGTGCTATCACAAAGTCTGTAACTATAAGAGAACAAGCAGTTACACAGTGCAAACAAACCAGTTTCAGAAACAAAATCAGAAATTAACTGTTTCCCCCACCCCCAAAACATACTTCGTATTTGGGTCCTGGCAAATCTACACTTGCAGAACTGCAAATCTAGCAGATCTGCTGCTTTTGCTACTGTAAGGAGCCCGCAGACCTTCCTGACCCTTCCAAACGGTCTGCGGGGAAACATTACCTTGTACTTTCCTCTTAGGGGCTGCTGAACATCAAGGACTTTCCAGGAGTTGCAATGTTAATATTTCAGATAAATAAATCCCAATTCCAATAGTTCAAACCTGTTAAGTCTTCCTTAAAATGTTTTTATTCAGCTCATTTTGACTTTTGAGAAATCTAAAAAAAGAAAAACGTTGATTTTTTGAAAGGCTAGATGATGTGCTCAGTTATTTGGATGGACAAACCTTATGTGACCAGAAATTAAAGATGCCCTGGCACTCCATTGCCTCCCCTGCCTGTACCAGAGAAGAAAACAAGTGCAGGGCAGAAAGGAGGCAGGAGCTTTGAAGCATGCAACTGCTGAAGGCACTTACAAGCCAGCCTGCGAGGGCTGTGCAGGAGCCGTGCAGATAGCCTGACATTTTTTGTGTTTCCTTTCAACTCCCCCCGCCGCCCCCCTCCCCTCCCCCCCCCCCCCCAGTTATGTGACAACTTCCTTCAATTCATTTTCTTAAAAAGCAGCATCACAAAAAAACCTGAACAATGTCAGAAATGATGCCATTAGTTCAAATGCTTGTGCCGTCCCCTCGCGCTAAACACGCCACCTCGCCAAGTTCCAGTTTCTCCTCCTCCTAGTCCCTGCCTGTTTAGCAAACTTAAAAATAGGAATTTCAAAAGCTCTCATGACCCATGCCAGATTACTGCAGATTTTAAATCAAATATTTGCCAACAAAAAAAGCAGATTTTTTTCACCACTTCAGTGTCCTCAATACCAACAGCACCAGCTCCAACTCTCTAACGAGCAACTGCTACTTACTGCAAAGCCAACAAGCACCCAGAGGAAGTTAAACCTGTACAAGCTAAAACAAAACAACCCCACACATAATTTTACCATTAATTATTTCTGTAACAATCTTTTACTTGACTGTACCTGCGTAGTCTTATTTCTTTCATCTCTTCAAGTGACTCAAAAAAAAAAAAAAAGTAACAGCAAACAAGCTTGGCTCTAGAATCCATTTTGATTGTGTTTGAGGTTCATGTTTTAATTAATGTTTTTATACATGTATATATAAACCAGCCTTTAGTCTAGTTCAACAAGGGGGACAAGAGCTCTTTTTAGCAAGGAGGACTTTGCAAAGCGAGGGCTCAGATCACCTCCACCAGTCTATTCTCCAGCACATGGAGAGAAAAAAAAAAAAAAATAAAAAAATAATCAACATTCACACCAAGTACTGGGCAAGTGGAAATTTGGGATAGGCACTGAAATACGTATCTGAGAAAATATGCGTGTTTATGACATGACACCATAATTATTTCAAGCAATAGAAAGCTCTGTGTTTGAATCACCCCCATCTCGCACTTCAGCTTCTTTCAAACTTAAGTTTGTGCTTTGGATTCTCAGCGTTACACCAGAAAGCTGCCAGCCGAACGGGCCAATCTGAGTTTCTCCCGACCTCTCCGAGGTGTTGCCTTGTGGTGCCCAAGAAGGGAGATGCATTTAGGAGGAACCTGCACCTCCCCAGGGGGACGTAGGCGCGGCAGGTATTTCGGAGCAGGTGGGACACGCCAGCTTACCTTCCTGACTCACCTCTGACCGCAGGCGCATCGGCTCCTGCGCCGGCTCTCCCCGGACACCAGACAGTCACTGCTTCAACGGGAGCTGGAAAGCAACACACAGAAGAGTTGACGAAGCACTCGCAGGGGGGCTGGCCTGTTGGGCAGCCTCAGAGCGGTCCCCCTCCCCAGGCATGCCCAGACCACAAAGGCTCAAGTGGGTGCAAATATTCTTAAAATTAGGGGGGGGGAATAAAAAAAAAAAATTAAAAAATCAACTTTTCACCTCCAGATAGGGCTGACTACAAAGGGGCACTGAAAGAGGGACTGCACCCCTTCTCTCCCTGTTCTCCCCATTCCCGCAGCCAGGGCTACCGGCACCGCTGCTGCCAGGAGTGCGGCTCGGTGGCAGCACCCAGGGCACACTGGTAACCCCAACTGGTCACCCAGGTGCTGCACAGCAAGGCAGGATGGCACGGCTCCTGCCGGGCGAAACTAGTGGCAGCTCCAGGGCTGAGTGGGAAAGCCAGCAGCAAGCCCACCTCCTCTCCCCGAAGGGGTTAAACCAGCAGCAGCCAGAATCAGTTACTGGTCCTAAAGGAAACACCTTGTTTACACTGATTCTGGTGACAAACCATGCCTAGGACCAGAAGCAAAAGAAACACCTTATTTATGGTGATTTAGGTGACAAGCCATGCCTAGGATGCGCAGGTAAGATGCAGAGGGGCTAATGGGAGGAGGCAGCACCCCAGAAGCACCCCAACCTTGGAGCAGCACCCCACCACAGCCAGGAGTGACCTGCTGTGCTGGTAGCCCCAGATGTCAAGAGAACCACCCCAAAAGCTGCACCTCGAGGCCAAAGCATCACAACAGCTCTTCTGCTGCACAGGCTCCACGCCCGCGGCGCGTACACCAGCTGTTTCTAGAAATCGAGACTTCTACCTGTCATCTACGTCAGCCAGCCACCTACGGAGGTTTAATTAAATCCCCCAAATAACTGGGGAATTTGAACACAGAAAAATCCATTAGTGGAGTTCACAAAACAATGCAACTTCTGCTTGCCAAAGTATACTGGGCAATTAAGTAAAAAACACCCACCCAGCCCCTGCCCCAAGCCCCAACACACGCACAAAACCAAGCCAAATTAACGCTGAAATACAGGGTTCCCTTAAAACACAACCTAGTCCCTCCTCCTCACTGACAGTGTAACCAGAAAAAAAAAAGAAAAAGAAAAAAAAAAAAAGGAGAAAAAAAAAAGTGAGAAAGAGCGCCATGGGAAAGGAAAGGAAATAAATACAGGAGCCCGTGACAGGCCAGATTTGCATACAGAGAATTCACTGACTCGCACACTTCTGGGCTAGGTAAGCTCAAAATCAAGCAAATATTAAGCATTTCCTCTCTATATAAAGCACAAGGGAAAAAAACCCCGTCAACTCTGCTATCGAACAGTTTTTCAAGAGACACGCACAAATCCTGAAGTCATTGTTCTCATTTGAAAGAAGAATTAAAAAAAAAAAGGGGGGGGAGGGGAAAAAAAAAAAAAAGCAGCATTTACTATTTTACAAAAAGAGTAAAATAAATCATCTTGTTACAGATGTCCCAGGCATTAATTAGTGAGACACAGTTACAGTACCAAAACAAAAAATAAGGGCGTGAGTAGCAGCACTGAAACACTTTGTATCTGCCCCAGTCTGAAAAATCACACCATCTTCATCCCTGCCTCCCTTTGAACAATGAAATTTCAACAGAAGTCACGTATTAATATTTACAGATGTGGCTAATAGCTGGAATCAGACCCGATGCTTGATCGACAGCCACCAAATGGTTCCAGCTATTACATTTCCGATACGACTGGCCTCGCAGGGCTGATGAAGGCGAGCGAGGGCTGCGTAAAGAGAAATGACTGAACGAGCACGAACGGTCCGACGTGGGAACTGCACGCAGGCAAGTTACTTTCATTTGCACGGGCATCTACAGTGCATCCCCTCGGCGTCACGCAGCACGCAGACATCGCCCTGACACCCGTCTCAGCCCGCTAAGGCTTCCTCCCGGGTGGCACAAAATATTATTTTTCTCCCTGCTCACAGGTCAAAGTCATACGACAGCAGACAGCTTCTCATCCTCTTTACTAAAAATAATTTTTTCTCACTAATTTATCCAGAAAAAGGTCAGAGATGCAACACGTATTTCATATAAATAACAGTGTATTCGAGCTGCGTTTTAATTTTAGCCCAGCGTACCTTTCGCGCATGAAAACCACACGATGTGGACGCGCACCGAGGTGGGGCAGAACACCCGAAACCAAACTGCAGCCACAAAGGGCAAATTCAAATAATGCAAAAAATTAATTCGTTAACTTCACTTGATGTGAAACTCGACCCCGATCCTGTTTCCAGCAGGATCAACTGTATCTCTCTAGGCGAGGCTGTTAACACAAGGGAGAGCTACTGGCGCTCGCAAAGGCCTGCGGGATAAAACTTCCAACTTACAGTACTCCAGAAAACCAGTAAAATCCACAGTAAAATTCCAGGATCCACAGTTTTTTCTCAACACTGCTGAGAAGAAAAGTATGATGCTTCTTGTTACTTCCATTTTTTTGCATTGTCATCTCATCCAGTTTTAAACAAGGGACAGATCTGGAAGCCTGATTCCTACAAAGTTTATTTGTTAAGAACAGAAAAAAATTAATTTTTTTTTGTCAGATGAACAATAATTCAGAACATAAGAAGCATTTTTAGTTTTGTTTTGTTTTTTTTTTAATATTTGGGTCAGTTCGCCTGAAGCGTTAAAGCTTCCCTCTTATATTTCATAAATATTTATTGCATTAGCAGTTCAGTTTTACTGTATTTCCCACCAAAGTGGATTAACTAAATACAGACTTTTGCAGTTGCTGGTGAGCAACGAGACTTTCTTTGGGCTCCTCCAGAGCAGAAGATGATGAAACTTGGCAGAAGGTCCCTCACCTACACACGTCCACACCATACAACACACAAGCACAATATTTTTTTTTGTTGTTGAGGGGTGCGGGGGGTAGCAACTGATGTTTTAACCTTGGGCAAACTCGCTCTCTAAATGTAAAAAAAAAAAAAAAAAAAGTCTTGCTGTACCTGATGCGCATGTGGGAATAATATCGTCTTTGGGATCAATTAAAAAGGAAAAAAAACCGGCGGCGTGCGTTGCCCCCGTCCCTGCGGCTGCCGGAGCGCAGCTTGGAAGCCTGCCTTTGCCAGGATATTCAAATTTCCTGTACAAAGGAGTAACCAGCAAGGGGAAAAAAAAAAAAAATTAGCAAAAGCTGGGTGCCAATTTTTTTTTTTTTTAATCATTTTAATTATTTCATCGAAGTATTTTTTGGTTATACGAGTGTTTTATTTTTTTTAAAGGTATTAAACTACTTTCCCCCGTGCGCCCGCTCTGGCGGCGGGAGCTGGGGAGGGGCGCAGGCCCGACGGCAGCGCAGCGGGGGCGCAGCCCCCGGGGTTTCTTTAAAAAAACATAAAAACGGGCAAATCCCACCCCACACACCCCCCCCGCCAAGGCCCAGCCACACCTGCGGGGGGCGGCCGCGGCGCCCCGCCACGCCAGGAAAAAAAAATATTAAAATTATTAATAATAAAATCCCCGCGAGGGAAAGGCGCCCGGGGAAGGGGGGGCGGGGGAGCAGCTCGGCGGGGCGCCCCGCACCCACGTGGGAACCGGCCCCCGCCGCTGCGCGGGGAAAGGCGCCGCTCCCGCCCTAACGGTCCGGCGGGGGCCCCCGCCCCGCCCCCCCCGCCCCCGGCCCGGCCGCCCCCGCTGTCACTGCCCGCTGCGTCACGGGCCGCCCCCCGGGGCCGCCCCCCCGGGGCCGCGACCCCCGCCCGGGGCCGCCTTTGTGCGGCGCCGGCCGGGCGGGCGGGGGGCGCTGGCGGTGCCGCCGCTCCCCCCCCGCGCCGGGAAAGTTTTTTCGGAGTTTTTTCCCTTCCCCCGCCACAAGTTTCTCCCGGGCCCGTGTCCCGCCTCCCCCCCCCTCCTCCGCAACGGGAGCGGCGCGGCCCCGCCCACGGCGGAGCGGGGGGGTGGGCAGCGGGAGGGGGCCGCGCCGTGCCGCCACCCGCCACCCCCCCCCCCCCCCGGGCAGCGCAGCGCGCCCGGTCCAGCCGCCCCCCCCCCCCGCCGTGCCGAGCCGAGCCGCGCCGTCCCGCCCGCGGGGGGCAGAGGGAAGGGGGGGCGGCGGTCGGCCCCCCGCGGCGCCCCGGCCCCGCCGCCCTGCCCGCCCTCCCTCCTCACCTCCGAGTCCACTCGAAAATGGCGCCGAAACCGAAAAAACTTCGCAAATTTCATTGTAGGCGGCTGCAAGGGCTGCTGGGAGCGGGGGCGGGGCAGCGCCGCCCGACGGGGCGGGCCGGGCCGGGCCGGGCGGGGCGGGCGCAGCCGGGCGGGCCGGGGCGATGCTCCCGCCGGGAGCCGGGCGGGCGCGTCCCGGGACCGGCCTGGGTGGGATGGAGCGGCAAGGGCGCCCCCCCCCGCCCCCCGCCCAACTCCCGTGGGCGCGTTCCCGCGTGGGTGTGCGGGCTGGCCGGCGGGGGGCAGCCCGGCGGGTCGCACCGAGCTGGGTTCACCTGCCCCGGGCTCCGGTGCCGCGCAGCGGGCCGGCGGGGGGCTGCCCGCGGGGAGCCCTCTCTGCGGGTGGGGGTAAATGTATATAAACCAGCCGAGCCGCACGGGACGGGTGGGGGGCCCGGTCCTGCCCGCAGACGGGCTGTGCCCCCGCGGCCTCGTCCCGCCGCCGTTCCCAGCCTCTTGCAAACCAGCCGGAGGAGGGATGAGGCTTTTCCAGCGCTGCTTGAGCAAAAGTTATTTCTCACTGTTCGACGTGTGGCTCCGTCCGTGCACGGCACGGGGCATCGGGGCGAGGTTTATAGCTGGGGCTTTCCCCCCCTCCACTACCGTGATGCTGGGGTTCTCCACCAGCAGCCATTCGCAGCCTTCCCCTCCCCGACCCACCGGCTCCGGAGACGTTCCCAGCTCCCCGTTCCCCACTCCCCGTTCCCCATGCCCCGCCATGCTCCCGTGCATGACTGGCACAGCTTTACAACCTGTCCCCGAGCCACCCGGGAGTGACAGGAACAGGATTCGTCACCCACGCTGCCCATCTGGGTGCGGGATGGCACCACGGCGCACTGGCAGGGAAGGCGGGTGGTTTGGAGACACGGGTTTTCTGAAAATGTTTTAATCTGGAGAGTTTGGGAGGCTGGTGCTGCGTGCCAGTGGGAGCCTGGCAAGCTGAGGCCTGGGGAGGAGCGATGCTGGGGCAAAGCGGTCCCTTCCAAAGGGAGAACGTGGATCTGAAGGTCACAAACTTCAAGGCTTATCTCATCCATCATCAGGAATGGACAAAGCCAAGAAGTCTCCTGTTGTCTCAGTGGGTTTGCAACCTTCCTGTTGCAATTTTTACTTCTACCCCCACCCCAAACGGCAAAAAACTCCCAAACCCTGTTGCTAAATAATTGCTCTGTTCTTACAGGTGAGAAGTGAAGCTCAATTAATTCTGCTTTGTGAAGCGCTTCTGATCCTTTGATGGAAACATGTAAGGGCAAAACACTATTATTTTGCAACTTGCGAAGGCTGATAAGAGCGGTAAAACGGAAAAAGTCTTACCACTGAAGGGTATTACAGCCCTGCGCTTTTTCCACTCGAGATCTTAGAAACTAGCTGATGGCTGCTGCTTTTCATTTAGCAGGGTTTTTCCCCCCCCTTTTGAAAGAAACGCAATCACTACCAAGTATTCTGGAGGGACTTCATCTTTAAACAAATAATGTTTTTCTTGTTGGGTGTGCACTATTATTTTCTTAATTATTCCTGGATTTCTGCCTGTTCCAAGAGTTTTCTCAGATGGCAGAAACAATTGGTCCTTTTTTATTACACTAATAGCAAAAAGTATCCCTAATAAAAAGGCCCTGTACATCCCATAAACTCAAACAGGACACGTTTTGCCAACAATCACACCTCTTCATTGAGGCATCTTATATGCTTTTTTTTTTCTTTTCTTTTCTGTTCTTTTTTGGTTTTGTTTTTTTTTTTTCTGCGTTACTACTATTGTTTACTACTCGGCCTCACTGGCTGGCTGCATTTTGGTGCCAAGACAAAAGGAATCGGGTCATTTATTTAGCACCAGAGCCCTCCCACTCACCCTGAACGTGTACATCGAGATCTCAGCAGATGTGGTGGGAAATGAATGGGCAAAGAGATTCACCTACACCTCTCACATCTGCTTGTGGGTGGCCTCTAATTAATTTGGCTTCGAGGCTTCACTGCAAGGTAGATGGGTTAGGAAGTCTGGCCAGGAGTCATCTGTTTGAATCATACCTATTCGATGGAGAACTTCATTGTGTAGCTGTGTCTGACCCGCACCCTTGCGAGAACTAATTAAAAAAAAAAAAAAAAAAAGCCCCACACTTATTGGAATGTCAAATATAAATGTCAGCGTTTCAAATGAAATGGTATCTTGGGAGGCTCCTGCACATTTAATCAGGCGGTTGCGCCATCTATATCGTGGACTCAAAAGCTGCAGTGAGAACCACGAAAGGCACTGGCTTAACATCAGCAGAAGTGTTTGCCAAGCTTGGATTATGTCACTGCTTTATGATCTTGCTTTGTAAAGGGAGAATACTCTTGGGGAGAAAGGACTCGGCATGCCGGATCTACAGCGAGAGCAAGGAATGAATGCTGCTTGCAGAAACCGTGGGGGAGGGCGAGGGATTGTGTTTGCTGGGGTATTTTTGCAGATGGATGCTTTACGGCCACCTTCCTCGAGCAGAGATGCGCCCCACATCGCTTGGGCTGAAAGCAGAAAGCCCAAAATACCCCAGGGAAGCTGTTTGCTGCTTTCCCCCCTGTGCTGCCTTCCCACGGACACACCTGCCAGGGCCCCTGCCTGGGTGCTGCTCCACCACAGCCCGCCGGCTCTCGGTGCATCGCTGCTTTGCTCCGGCTCTCGGTGCATCGCTGCTTTGCTCTGAGAAGGTAGTGAGCAGTGCCAAGGCCCGCTGGCTTTCCCTCGCCTGCGGCTTGCAGACACCTGGCCAGGTTGGGGCTTGTCAAATAGTCAAAATGTGGTGCCTTGCAGAGATGGCAGCTATGGAACCGGTTAAAAAACAAACATCCCCGCACTACACACATTAAATGTGGCCTGCTGAAATGCTTCTGCCCCTTGTAGCAGGGATGAGCCACGGCTACTCCTTCTGTGCTCTAGGCTGGTGGCAAAGGTAAGAAACTTTCTTTGAAGACACCAATTCTCTTTGTCCAGCCCAAATGCCAGGCTCACCTTCGCCATCTGCAAGGGGAAAGAGAATAAAGCAAAAAGCTGGGCGGTTATGTGCCCTGTGAGGAGTGCCATTTGTGGGACAGGGGACATCAGAGGGGACAAATGGCTGAAGAGAGATGTCTCTTCAAAAGTAGCCCCTGGGTGTGAGAGCTGCATTGCTGCGCTGCCCTTGCTTTCGTGTTGCAGTGAGAGCCTTGTGCGGACCCTGCTCCACACCCCCCCCACAGGCGCTGCCAGAGCATCCTGCCCAGCCTGGAAACTTCCCACAGCCACTGCGCTAATAAACTGCGGCTGCTTCTGGACGAGTGTCTGGCCAGCCCCAAACTGCAGCCCGACACGGGGGTTTGGCATGGGAAGGTGGGTCCCTGTGTCTGCAGGGGCTGTGCGGGGCACGGGGAGCGCGGATGGTGGCGAGGAGCAAGTGTGGGGGTGTGTGGCCACAGCACCCCATGGTTCCTGATGTGCAGAGCGGGGAGCCGTGCTTTTTATTTCTTGCATTACCCCACGCGGTGCAGTAAACTGCCCATCTGGAGCTCTGGCTTCTGCACTAACCCTTCCTCCAGCGCTTCGGTCCCTTGCGACCAGACCGGAGGGGCGGTTCTGTGCTCGCTTTCTGTATGACTCTCCTTCATCTGACCTTGTGCGCTGGCCCTGGCATTTTGCAGTTCCCCCAGGTCTGCACATGGTGTGGCAGTCCCAGCCTGGCCTTCCTGGGCGCCATCGGTGTTTGTAGCAGCCTCGGCCACTCGCTGCCATGTGGAAAACGGGTGTGGTGGCCGTGCCGATGGGTTTTTGGCACCATCCCCTGCCTTCCCTTGGCTCAAAGAGCGCCCGGAGCGTAGCACTGTCTGGACAGGGATTTCACTACCCGCCATCCAGCCTGCCAGCGCAACCTTGTCATTGCAATTTGTCACACATATTTGGTATGTGTTTGGTATCTCGCTGAGGGCTCGTTTGCCAGGCGATCCATCTAATCGCTACTTGTCTGCTGCGAAGAGCGGCTTGGCCTCGGCCGGGCTGCCCCGCCGGTGTGCTGGGGGCTGTGCCGCGCGCTGGGAGGGAGCGCTGGCCTGCCAAAGCAGGGAGGTGTGAATCAGCAGCGTGAGATTCCCTACCGTCAGCCTCCTCTTCCCGCTAAAGGAGGGTTATTTTTGTCAAAAGTAACTATTTTTGTTGAAACTAATTTTAAAGGATCTTTTTGTTGTTCAGGGATGGAAGCCTTCTGCAGAGGCACCAGCTCCCCACTCCTCCCCTCCTTGTTTTTCTTTGCAGTTATTTGCTCTATTTATTTACTGCAAAATTTGCTGTATTGCCTGACATTTTTCGGTTATCAAAATATTTTGATTATGTGCAGTGGAGGGGGCGGGTTGATAGTGCGGCCGACATCTTGATAGAAAATTGCCTGTAAATTATTCCAACTTAATTCAGGCTGGGGAAGAGTGAGATGCTCCAGCCTGTCCTAGGCAAACCCTCAGTGCTGCTGCTGCAACCTGGGCCTGTGCAGAGCCCGGGGGCAGCTCAGACCCATTTCCCTGGATATTTCTAGCCCTTTGGGGTCTGGAGTGTGACCTTTCCCCATGGATGCATCAAATACAGCAAGCACAGAAAGGAGAGGAGGGCAGAGGGGAAGATGCTGCTGCATGAGACACGACCCGAAACTGCTGCGGAGGTTTTTTGATGCAGCATGAGAAGGGTTGGAGGCAGGATACAAAAAAGCAGAGCTCGGAGGGGTGGGAGGGGAGTTGCCTATGAAGGTCACTCCGAAAAGGGCTGGAGCACTACACTTTTTTTTCTCTTGCTGCAAGGAGCAGAGGCATGGCTTTCTGTAGGATAACCACCAGCACATTGGCTACGGAGATGTCTTCTGCCATCGGTGGATGGGCTGAGCTGGGAGTGAAGAGCCACTTGCATCTTGAAAGTAATGCAACTCTCATGCATTTGAAATAGCACTGAGAAATTACCGATTATAGCAGCTCTGCAGTTTCTGAGTGCAATGCTGTGAACAATTTTGAAGATCAATATTTATGCAAACAGCTTATGATGACTTTGCTGTTGCGATTTTTCTGTGTCTAAACAAGCTTGTCTTGCTTCCCTTAAGCCAATAGGTTTAAAACTTCTTCTGACGTTACCAAACTTGCAATTTGTCATTAATACTGTATTGTGTCAGAAATGCAGTATTGTGGGCACGTACATATAAATATTGTGCTCTCCTGGCAAAGCAAAATGTCATGATAGGATAATGTGTTATTTAATAGAGCTGTAGATTATACAGGGACATTTGCAATACAAACCAGTCCCAACATCAGACATTTGCAAAAGTCTTTGTTATGCTGATACAGTAGAAAAACTGATATTTCCAGCTGAATATTTTTTGTATCATGCTCCTTGGCCATCCCGTGGACCTCTGCCATATGACACGTAGTATTAAATTATATCGTCCAAGAGTTATTTTGTACAATTCAAGGCAATAGCCCCCGGAGGCATTCCTTAGACATGCGAGGAGTCTGTGAAATGGTGTGTTGGTGGTTGTCTTTAGATGCTTTGGCCCTCCTCCAAGGAAAGACGTTCTAGCTCCTGGCTTTTTACCTGGAAGATGTATTAATTCCTAAAGGCTAGCTCCTAGAACTGGTGAAAAGAAAACCCAAGCAGTGAAGCTGTGCATCTCTGGTAGCTGACATCCGACAAGCCAGCAGGAAAACAGGGTTCTCTGAGTTGCTGGTTGCCCCATGGACTGCTCCTGGGCAGGTGCTCCCAGGAGATCCAGCTCCATTTCCAAAGCAAGCAGGTCCATTGCCAGGCCAGGAGCCCCAGGAGAGAGCTGGGGAGGCTTCTGAGCATCCCCTGCCTGCACACTAGCACCGTGCTCTCACGGCGGTGTTTTAAGCCTCTCACTGGGATTTTCCTGAGGAGCACCTTGCCCTTTGCTGTTTGTAGGGAGCTCATTCCCATGCTGGGCGTTGGGCTGTGATCGCTGCCCTTCCAGATCAAAATCCAGAGAGATTTGCTTTCAAAATTCAGGCTGGGCTTGTGGAGGACAGGAGTAAGGGTCCAAATGCTGGCGGGAGCCTGGCAGGTCAGTCCCAAGCACTCTGCCTGCTGGCGTGTCCCTGGTTTCCCACCCTGGGAAGGAGTGGAAAGGCTTTGGGAAGGGTCACGCAGCAGATCTGTGGCCCCCCAGCCCATGACCACCCCATTTTCTCTGGGGGCTCTCGCACCCCCACCTGGGGGAAGTTTAACTCAAGGGCCTTTTGGAGGACCCAGCTCCCATAGAGGTCTTCGTTCCTTTTGAAAATCCCCATCCTGGTTTTTGTTGGTGACACTCATTTTCCCAAAGAGAAGTGTTGCTTTCTAACAAGGCAGCTTGGAGTAGGGATAGCCGCTGTGTGCCGAGGCACCCGATCCCAGCTGCTAGCCCTGTGTTCCAGGGTGGGAAGAGGAAATCACGGCACCGAGTGTGCAAGCTGACCGTGCACCAGTTCCCCTGTTAGCAGGGTTTTAACAGGAAGATGAGCATGGCTCCTGAGGGTGAACGTAAATTATGTTTCTAGATGGGCAGGGCACAATATACCTTTAAACATGCTTTTTTACCCTGAATTACTCAGTACACTGAGTTACACCTATTGTACAACAGAGTGTTTTCCACTCAGAGAAAGAGGATGAAGAAGCATTGCTTATGCCCTAATGTCAACGCTCGCAGAGCTCATGCGGAGTCACTTTGTTTGCATTTTCCCTTTTTCCAGAGCTTTCTGTCTCATGGTGCCTCCAACTTGCAGGGAGGCTCGAGGGGTGAACCTGGAATTCAAAGCCACACAGGGTCTGACTTTCTGTGCAAAACTGCAGGCTTGCACCAGGAGTTAATTCAGCAATGCACAATGCAGAAGCAACGGCAAAACAGGCTTCAAATTGTATTTCTTGTGTTGTCCGAGGTGCAAAGAGGAGAAGTTGCATGTGTGGGAGGCCAAAACCTGCATGCAGTGTAGGGATTGATTGCACCACGCACTGCTTTGCAAATGCACTTAAAACAGTGTCATTTGGGACAGGAGGCCAGACATTTACCTGCCATGTCTGGCCCAATTCCAGTGAAATCTAGTATTAGCTTTATTATTACTATGCTTTCCTTCCATCTAAACTGCAAACTGTAGCATTATTTGCAGGGAATAGTATACATATGCATATGTTTAACATCATCGGTGGACATCTGTCACTTGAAAGCTGCAGTTGTTCTGGGGCTCGCGGTGCCTGTGTGTCTCTGTATGGGTGACCTGCCCTGGCTCGTGTGTAGGGCTGCGGGCAGCGGGGGCTCTGCGTGCCAGGGAAGGACGCGGTGCAGCCGGGGACATGGAGGTAAAACTCCTGCCCTGCACCCGAGCAAGGGGCAGCCAGCGGGGCTTTGCGACAGCCACCGCGGAAATCCCCAGTGGGGGTAGCAAATGCACTGGGAAAGGCGAGAGAGGAGAAAACGTGGGAGAGAGGGAAGCAGCAGCAAAACCAGTCTAACCCAAAAGGCGGAACGCCAAAATGAGACCACCCAGAATATGTTTAATTAGTACTTTTCCTAAATTAGTGCTTCTCTCTGCTCTCAGTGCTCATCTTTCATTCATTTTCGCCTTCGTGAAATGTCAAGTCAAAGGGGTGCGATAACACGTTGCTCTCGCTCTCGGGAGTGGGAGAAGGGTGGGCAGGTAGCGAGGGGGGGCATGGGCAGGGACCCCAGGCTGCCTGCAGGTCGGGGGGACACAGCCAGGTGTGACAGGATGGAGCAGAGCTGCTGCAGAAATGCACGCCTATGTCTAAGCACTGCATACAGCAGAGTGCCCGTTCACCTTGTGAGCTGCACAATTTAAAAAGCACGTACCGTGTCTGAGTTCGCCCGATATTATTTATTTCAGTGGATGCTGAAACCCGCCAGAAATAATAAGTGCCTTTTAATGGAAGGGGCAGGAAGATCTCTCCTTGGAGAAGGAAAATCAAGCTCTTCAAAGCTGAGGCCATGCTCCCATCAGCTGTGGGGTCGCTGCCGCAATGGTTTGCAGAAGGATCTCTGTGTTAGAGGCCAGTTTGCTGGCCGGGCAGGCAGTGGGCAAGGCACAAAGGTGGGTGTCTGCACCCCGGTTGCAGTCTGGGAGGGCGCTGGGTGAGCCGTGACCACATGGCAGCATCAGCTTCCAGGGGGGCAGCTGCTGATGCACCTTCCCTGCCTGCATGGTTGGGAACGGTGCAGCTCGGCACCCTGCGCGGGGACCCTGCCCAGGGGGATGCACAGAGCAGCCTACAACACGCCGCTTTGCCCCGGAGGCAAGTGCTCCTCATGCCCTCCTGCAGTGCAAACGCCCGGCCTCAGGCAAGGACAAAGGCGCTGGGGCTGCTCCTCCTGCGAGCCTGGCTCCCTGTCACCCACACCAAATCTCGCCTGCCATCACGTCACCCATCCTGTGGCTGCCTGGCATGGCCAGCTTGGCTATTTCCTTCCTGGATAGCTACATACCCTCTGCAAAGCGTGTGTCCCCAGGGCAGCCAGCTCCTCACCCAGGGTTAGGTCAGCCCTGCTCAGCCTTTCCAGCAACCCCATCGCAGACATGTGCGTCGCATGGTCCTGAGCATCCTGGCTCCATGGGAGCACGCCCAGGAGGCAGGAGACATGGAAACCTCCGGAGGAGCAGGGCTGTGTAATTCATGGGGTGAAGGCAAGGAGGGAAGCAAGGCAACCTCCTCTTTGTCTTCCAGTCCGATATGTGATTTGGGAGAGCTGGTGATGAGATGGTCTGTTGGAGCTGCTGCCTTTTAGTTTAGTCTTTTGCACTGACTACGTCTAATAAAATATTCTAATAAAAAGAATAACGATTTCTGAATCTTGCTTCTGGGAACAGAATCTACGTTTCTGTACTCCTTACAGGAAAGAAACCCAATTTTGTTTGAAAGAAAGAGAAATTTCAGCCTCTTGGGGAAAATACCTAACTGTAAAGAGACAGAAGAAAAAGCCCAAATTAGTTTCATGATGTCAGTAAATGATACCATGAATTGAGAAATCCATGAGTTTCGCTGAAACCAGTCACGGTTTCCACCTCCCCCTGCCTCTCATCTGCTTTGAAACGCTTTGTTCAGGCTCGGGGCTGGAGGAGTGCAGAGGTAGCTAAATATTTCCACATCTGGTTTGGGGAAGATTCGGAAAAACAATTTCGCTGCAGAATTAACAACAGTAATGGAGTTTATTTGTGTCTCTCGGTATATGGCAATATATTGTAGCATTTCTCCCTGAGCACACGCATGCCAGGGCTGCCTGGCCTGGCACTATCGACTGCCTGCTCCTTGGAGAGGAGGGTTTGCTGCCTCCCTGAGAGATAACAGGGCTATTCTCAACCATGGAAAAACTTTTACTGTTTCATTTTATCAGCCTGTGGTTAAGGAAGGTTTCACCATCTGAGCCCTCGTTCTTCTACACTTTCACTTACTTCAACTTTGTGGTTTCGTGCACTGAAAGGATATCATCTGTTGGTGACACCAAGGAAAGTTCACACGGGAGACAGCTACATGTGTTTAACCGTTTGTCTGCATCCACAAAAGTGCTCCCAGAAAACAGAGGGATCTGTTTTGAAAGATGAGCGATTTCTCTCGGGAAAACATTTTGCCTCATGAGTTGTGCAAAGCAAAAGGGTCGATGATGACACTTTGCCTGGAGAATGCCCCATGGTGTGGGACCCCAGCGGTGCCCACCCAGCCTGCTATGGCTCTGCGATGGTCAGTCGGATGCGGAATTTCACCTCCTTGCATGCAAGGATGATCTCCAAAACACAGAAGCAGCTGGTTCCTTTCAATGGCACGGCTCAGGGATTGTGGGTGGGTGCCCACACTGGCGGGCAGCTGTCCCCTGCCAGTGGTGCCAAGGCAGAGCAGGACACCTAAGAGGGACTTGGAATGTGGGGCAGTGATTAAATGGAAAAGTGTCGTGATGCACAGAAACCACCTGTGAGCTCTGCATGAGAAGAAATGTCTGTGGGGCATCACCCACCACTTGCAGCTGGTGTTGGCAGAAGCGCTGGCAGCTCCCCCCGAGGGGGCTTCAACAGGGTGCCCCAGAGCAAGGCAGGTGACTTGGGGCTGGGGAAAAGCAACAGCTCATGGTGCCGGTCACCTCTGGGGAGCAGCCACGTCAGCAGAAGGCATCAGCACCTACCAAAACTTCTGGACAGGTTTTGTTTTCTCCAGCAGCCGCAGTTTACAAACTTGAGCCAGCCCTCACCTCCTCTGCCGCCTCTGCCGTCCCCCCGGGGAGGGAGGTGGGCAAGAAGCCACCGCGCTCAGGAAGAGGCTTTGTTGCAGGGCTCAGCCATTGAATTCAGCAGCTTTCTGAGAACCCCACACTTGCTTTAAAGATTTATTGTTCACTCTGGAAAGCAGCTCTGAAACGCCAAGTCTGCACAGCCCGAACACCAGCACGCACCGTCGGGAGGTGCCGGGCTGCTCGCTGCCCCCAGCGAAGGCTTGGACCCTGCATGGGGCCACCCAGATTTTGGGGTGGTGGGGGCAAAGGCTGGGTGCAGTCTGGCACAGCCCCCGTGGTTGGTGATGCACAGTGGGTTACTGTGGCTTCCCGGGGCGCGGTGGCAGTGCTGGGGAGGAGGAGGCTGGTGGAAGGGTAACGGCACTTTTTGTGGTGGTGGTGGTCAATTTACATCCTCTTCCTACTCCCCCCCCCCGCCTTGAAGCTCCCCGTCGCGCTGGGCGGCTCCTGGGCACAGCCAGGCTTTCTGCTCGCTCGGGGCAGGTATTTCACCTCCTTTGCTAGGCAGTGGCTCCTCTCCAAGTCCCAGGAACGGCAGGAGCATGACAGAACCATGGCGGCGAAGGGGGCAGCCGGACACTGCCGCATGGGCGGGGATGGGGACAAGGGGCTTTGAGCCGAGGGGGCTGGCTGCGCGGCAGCCTCCTGCACCGGGTCACCCTCCGAGATGTTTGGCTGGGATGAGGCAGCCTGAGCCATAACGGGGCTTTCATGGAGCCTCAGGGAAGGTGCCTTGGCAGCTGTCACTTGCACCGTGTGGAGCGCAGCCCCCCCCCCCTCCGTCCCTGGTCGGCCATAACCGCCAGAAAGCAGCCTTGAAACAGCAACCAGCTTTCTAATAAAGCTGGCAAGTCTGGCCAAGGCAGCGAGGGCAGGAGTGCCACGTAGAGCCGTGGAGCACGGCCCGCCGCCACCCCCCGCACCCCAGCCCCACTGCGTGCCCCCCCGGCACCTTCAGCAGGACGGTGGCTGGTGGCCGCTGAAGGCTGCAGCCTGTGGCCTCCTTCCCTGCTGGTGGCATGTTGGTGGCTGTGCCTGTGCAAGGTCCGAGTGAGGCAGGTCACCGCTGACGGTGGTGGCGCGTCACACGGGTTGCACAAGCAGTGCAAGCTGGGGAGGCGTTGGTGCAAAAAGCCGCGCAGAGGATTTGGCAAAAATGGGTTGACAAAGCTGGTGTCCCCTCTGTGTGACGATCAATAAAGTGACCCCTGCGGTACCCGTCCAGCTTGTGCAGTCTCCATCACAGCCACGTGCTGCAGTGTCACATTTTTTAAAGCTGTTATTGTGGGGGAGGTGTTCGTGCTGTTCCAAGGGTGTGCGGGTCCCGCCTGGACCCCGCAGTGCCCTGCTTGGTGCAGCCCCCCAGCGCCCTCCGCCCCGCGGCCCCTCCTGGCTGGGGACCTGCCCCGGGGCGCTGCTGTGCTCCGGGCTGAGCGGTGCCCCAAGGGCAGGGCTGTGTCTGGGCAGGGTGGGGCGGGGCGGGGCAGGGTGGGGCCGGGTGGGGTGGGGCTGGGCTGGGCGGGCCCGGGCAAGGTGGGGTGGGGCAGGGTGGGGCCGGGTGGGGCAGGGCTGGGCTGGGCTGGGCGGGGCCGAGCAAGGCGGGGCGGGGCAGGGTGGGGCCGGGTGGGGTGGGGCGGGGCTGGGCGGGGCCGGGCAAGGCGGGGCCGGGAAGGGCATGGCGGCCTGGGGTGGGGCGGGGGTGGGCGGGGCCAGACAAGGCGGGGCGGGCCGGGTGGTATCCGGGCAGTGCGGGCGCTGTGCGGTGCTGGGGCCGTGTCCGGGTGGCTCGGCGTGGTGCGGTGCCGTGCCGTGCCGTGCCGTGCCGGTGCGATGCGGAGCGGTGCGGTGCTGGGGCGGTGTCCGGGCGCGGCGGGGCGGGGCGGGCGTGGCAGTGTGCGGGCGGTGCCGGTGCGGTGCGGAGCGGTGCAGTGCGGTGCGGTGTCCGAGCAGTGCCGGAGCGGTGCCGGCCGTGCCGGGCTAAGGACCAGCAGAGGGAGCGCAAGAGCGCAAAAATCCCACCTGGGTGCAGCGGGCCCGAGGGCTGCGGCTGCGCTGGTGCGTACTGGTGTGCGCTGGTGCGCACTGGTGTGCGCTGGTGTGGTGCAGTGTGGGCCCCACGGCTGCTCTGCCCGGTGGGCAAGGCACCTGCCGCCCCATCCCGGAACCGCCGGGCTGCCCAGGGTCAGCGAGCGCTGGGGGGATCCACAGAGGGAAAGCAGAGGGCTGCCGGCAGCCACCGCGGCTCGGGGTCTCCATCAGCAGCCCCCCAAGCCACGTTATCGGGTGGGAGCCAGCGGAGATAACAGACCCCGTGCTGAGGACGCAGCCTGTGCCAGGCATGGCATGGCGGAGCTCTGCGGCGACACGGCAGGTGCTTCAGGTCACGTTTCAGTTCAGATTTTTTTGTCCCCCAAAATTGAGTCCTCCGCCGCAGGCTGCTGGAGTGAGCAGCGGGGGCCGGGGGCAAGGCAGCGGGGACGTGCTGCCCCCCAAGAGCCATGCTGCCCTCCGGGCCGTGCGGAGAAGCTTTCAGCACCTCTGAGCCCGACTCGCTTTTGAAGTTTGCTGTGAAAAAGACGCTGTGGCAAAGTTCAGGGGGTTATTTTTGATGGAAAATGATATTTGAATGAAAGCAGAGCCACCACCCGATTCTAGCCCAAGGACCCAGGGACAGCCCCGCTGCGGCTTGGCGCTGCCTTTCTTGCTGCAACGCTTTTTCTCCCAGGGCCAAAGCTACCCCGAGGCTCCAGTTTACACCAGTTTATTCCCATGGAAGGTATCTGCCCTGGTGTTTAGGGCCTGCAGCCTTCCTGTCTTCATCAAATATGTCTCTGGCTGCATTTGCAATGTGATGCCCGGGCTGGAGCCTCCTTCAGCACCCTATGCCCAGCAGCAGCAGCAGCAAGGCAAGCTCCTGCACCCAACAGGCTCCACCTGGGCTGGGCGATCAAAGCAGGCTACCACAGGGGCTCACAAAGTAAAAAGACAAATAATTTATTTCCAGCACGTCACTGCTGGAGGGACAGTACTGAGGGCTGGTTTTTCTTGCTTGTTCAAGAGGTGAATTCCACCCGGGAGGAATTCACTCCTCGCCTGTGCTAATATTAAAAACGTGCTGGATGGTTTAATTTTAGGCCCGGTTATCTTTCTCGCTGCAGAGTTTAACACAATTGCATGGCAGGATGTCTGCCGAGGTCAGATGGGAATAATAGAGGTGTTAGTCACTCCAGAAAAGGAATTAAATCACGCCAGGGAGTTTGCACAGTTACTTCTGGTGCTGCTGCGGGGAGAACTGCTAGGTCTTTTCTAGCAAAGCTTCAGCATTGATTTAGGAAAGCATAGCCAGCATTTTTTACATTTTCAGCTGCCTTTCATAGCAGGACAGTGGGTCCGTGTCGCAGCTGCTGTAGGGGACTGTCCCGCTGGCGGCTGGGTGCTGAGGAGGGGTTATTGTCCCATTGTGCGGATGGGAAATGCAAGCAGGGAGATGCAGAGCTCTGCTCGGAGGCTCACAGTGGCTGAGCTCGAGTCTCTGGGGCCTTAACTACAAAACCATCTCATGCGGTCCTCCATGTGCCGAGCAATGGGTTTCAGAGCATACCCCTCCCTGCCTGTGACCCCTCAGCAGCAGCTTCCCTGTGCTCACTGCAGGGTGTTCCTCTGGAAACCCTGCCGCTCTCTCCAGCTTAGGCAACAGCATGGATAAACCCCTGTTGCAAAAGTCTGAGCCCCCAGCCAAATTTCCCAGGGGCCTGTCGAGCTCTGGCAGCGCAGAGCCAGGCAGGGTCCGGCTTGCCCCAGCACCGATGCCCAGCTCCTGATCCCAGGGGCTGGTCCCTGAGGTGTGGGTGCAGGTGACACCATGCAAGAGGTCCATGAAGCAGGAGTGACCCAAGGACCTCCTCGGCTTAAAACACAAGCTGCAGACCAAAGCGCATGCATCTGCCCGAAGCTGCTATGGGGGAAAGGGACCAAGCTAACACCGGCAGGAGGGAATGGCAGTTTTGGAAATGCGTGAGTCATGCTTGGGTCTGACATTCGAGATAAAAAGGCTGAGATGTGCAGGCTGTGCTGGTTTCCTCGGCGGCTCCTCGGTGGGTGAGAGGGCTCTGGTGGGTGCATCCTCGAGGGGCCCGGCCCCGCCACTCCGGGGCATCCAGACGCGCAAGAACAATTGTGGCTTTCTCGCTGTTGGGCAATGAACGGGGCCTGAATATTGTTGTGGATTTCAATGGAAAATGCTTTCAGATTGAAATGACCTTGATTACAGCTGGTTGTATAATTTGTTGTGAATAAGGTTCTGTGCAAAGTTTGGCATTTTCATTTTCATTGCATAATGATTAGTGATTACATTTTCCCAGTATTTATCCTGTGCTAATCTTGATATAAGCCTGAAACGCCAGCAGTGTGATGACAGGAACCAGCATCCATGCCAGCGGGGGCATTATTTGCTTTCTATAGGCCAGGAACATCAAGCAGCCCAGAACTGCTTCCCTCTGAGAAACATACCACTCACTGATGCCCGTTTGGCTATTTTTAATTTTATTAAGGGCTCTGCAAGTCCCCCTCAGGGGACAGGTGCAAATGGGGAGGTGTGTTTGTCAAGCCTGTGCACACTGTGAACAAAAACCTTTTGCAAACGTATTCCCATGTAAACCCATTTATTCCCACAGTGTTCCTTTCCATCGTTATGGGACTATGGTTTTAGTAATGAAAATGAGGATGAATAATCCCTGATATTTACACTGACCATTTACAGAACCAGAACTTCTTGCCTTCTACACAATTTCTGGCAAAAATGTGTCAACAGAATTATTTAACAAAATAATAATAAAAATCAGCAACTGTTCATAGAAATGTAATTTAGATTGAATGCATTCTTTCGTATGTGATACGGAGCTAAGGACACAAACGGAATTGCACTGATTAAACTACAGACACAGCACTTAAGGTGGGAAAAAACCTGTATGAGCACCAGTATGTCTTACTCTAAGCTAGAATATGTCCAGTGTAAATTGTTTGGTGGTGGGTTTTAAGTAAGCCACAAAAAGTGCCTGCTCTAAACCACCACGATTGTGTCTGTACAGGAGGTTGCATCAGTGTCTTTAAGCTGATGTGAATTTGGGCGCAGGCAAACCCTGCGTGGCGTGGCCTGGTGGAGGGTCCCATTTCAAACTCCCTGCATGCTGTACCTTTTCTGCTGACTGAAAACCAGGACAGCACCAGGAGCTAGGGCAGAAGCCTGAAAAATAGATCATTAAGATTTGTCGGTGGTGATCAATGAATCTGGGACAAAAATACTGCACTAAGTTGTCAGCTGCAGTGAATGGATCACCTGGTATTTGTTTGCTGTTCTGTTTCCTCCATTTGGTCTCACTGAATAGTAGCATTCACAGGAACTTTATAGCATTTACAGGAACTTTATATGTATATATGTATATAGGATTTATAAGAACTTTTTTTTATGTAGGTGAAATGCTATTTCTTTGAAGGATAACTATGCATTGCAGTCAATAGCAACAAATGAGTTCAAGTCCGTGCTCTGGCTGTCATCGTGGCAGGTTGGCTGCCATGAACTTGAGCCTGTTGGTTGCTGTATGTGCTCAGGCTGTTGTAAAGCACCAACAGGGCTCTGGGACCTGCTGCTCTGAACCCAGCAATGCAAAGGGACAGCTTCAAATATCCGCGCGTAAAGGGTGGGAAAGCAGTTGCCAGAGCATCTCCAACGGGGCATCTCCAAGGGGCTGCACTGGGAGATGGGCTCATGCCTTCCTGGCACGGGCAGATGCAAATGCAGAGCTGGAAGGTGCATTTGCAGCAGCAGAGCTCTAGAAGTAGGGCTTGTCCCATGCAGAAGTGGGAGATGAGACCCTTCTGGCTTCTCCAGCCCAGACCCAGGGGGGTCCAGCCAGCTCTGCTGTAAATGTTATTATATATTTATAAACAAGAGTGGGCTGGAGGGGTGACATGGCTCTGTTTACCCCAGTGGCATGTAACAGTAAACACCCCAGATGAGTTGATCATTAACTTGCCTCCCTTGCTTTGCTTTCGTGGCTTCTTACATGAATAGGAACATCCCCCCCTTGACTCCTTGGCTCTGTCTGGTTTTGTTTGCTCTATCTCCACAGGGCTGATTTAATAGCCCTCCTTGAACTCAGAGAGGGCTATCATTTGCTTGCAGATCAAAACAATGCTGGCTGCCTTACATCTGCAGAATCCCCAAATTCTGCTTTACGATTGAGATAAAAATCCTCCTCTCAGTTTCATAAAACAAGCAGCGAAACTTTGCGTGGTTCGGCATAGTCCCATGAAAACTGAGACTTTACTGAGAGCTTGGGAGCAGGCCAATTTGATGCATTAACCTCAAGAAATAAATCACATAAATAAGAGATAAGCACATGTTTCCCCCCAAGCAAATAGAGGCCACTTGGCTGTGAAAGGCACATCCTTCTCAAATAATGAGTGGGAGACTCTAATTCCATGCTTGCAGTCAGTGTTTCTTTGGGGGCTTACAGGCTGTGAGCAGAGGAGTAGCTGAGCATTATCAGCCATCTATTGAAAGGCTGTACATCTCGTACAGCTCACATAGCTGGCAGAAAAGTCAGCGCAGACTATTTTCCCACCCACACACTTTCACAAGGAGTGAAAGGCGCCACTACTGCACAGGTCTTCTAAAGGGTCAAGGATTTATTTTTCTTGAGTGAGCAACAAACTTCTTTTTCCACCAGCAATAATATTTTGTGACAGCGAGGCACCATCCCTAGGAAACAGTAGTCTCTGATCCAAGGGATGCCAAAACTGCAGACATGTCTGCTGGGTGGGTGCCCAACCTTTGGCGGCATGCAGAATCCCCTCCTTTGTACCAGGTAATATTTCTATGGCAGGTGCTGGAAAGGTAGGAAACACCTGAACCCCTACTTATGAAATCTTTATCCACCTCCTTCGTGTTTCTTTGCATGAATTCAGGAATGAGGGCTTTGCAGGCAGCTCCAAGGATGCTGCTTGGGGTGTTGGGAGAGGCAGACTGGGACCGGTCCAACACCGAGCACTGGTGGGGCAGGAGGGCTCCCAGGTGGAGGCTAACAGGTACCAGCAGAGACCGAGGCTGCCCAGATGGGAAACGGATGGGAAATCAGGCAAACAGTCTGTGTTACTTTGCATCACCTTGATCTTTGTTTTCCCTTTGGACAGTGAAAAGCTGGGGTGTTCTGTATGGAGAAGCCACATGGGTGAGGTCCAGTGCAGATGTCAGCCCTAAGCCCGAGCATCGTGACTCAACATCAGTAGCTGCAGCAGCAAACTCTGGGTAATCTGGAGTTTAGCTTTTGTGAGTCAGGAAAGGGGTTTCATGAAAACCTAAACCAGCCAAGTCAAATCAGGGTGAGTTACAGATGCTCCTGAACAAGCACCCACCAACTCAGTAGCCTGATGCTTTGCTAAAATTGAGTGCCCTGAGACGGGCTTCTCTCATCAGCACTTTCCTAAACTCATCTTTTCTTGCTTTTCTTCCCCCGGCAGCATCCACAGAGCCAAGCAACCCTGCAGCTCCCTGGGGCCGCCTGTCCCTGGCTTCATCCCAGGTGGCCCCATTTCTGTGATGGCCCCGAGGGCTCTGCTTCTTGGCCCTGGTGTTTCGCCTCTCCATCCCCACGGCCCCGTCGCAGCCTCTCACATATTCTGGGCCATATTGGCAGCTGGCTTGATTCTTGCAGAGCTACCAAACCACATTTCATGAAGATTGATCACAGAAGCCATTGTTGTCCCGTGTAAAGCCATTTATTTGCTGGTTAATCCCCAGGGTGTCTCTAGAGGGAGAGGGGGAAAGTGGACAATAACGGGAGCAAAGGGACCCTGCTCGGTGCAGGCTTTCTCAGGGATGTGAAACTGCCGGCTAACCACAGCGTGCTTCCACCCAGACACTGGGCTATTTTTAGTGTAACATTTCAGCTGGGTTGCTGCTCCCTCCACTCAGAGCCCAAACGTGCTCTTGGGAACTGACTAAGCATTGCCACCACGAGTGGCCCAAGGCGGGCGGGTGGCATGGCTCCTCACCGCACGCTGCATCCGCCAGGGTGGAAATCAGGGCAGGTGGCAGATCCGACAGCCTTACCTACAAAGGGCTCTTCAGGGCATCCTCTGGTGGGGTCTGCACCAGGACGGGCATCTGCTGCCTTTATTTCTCTATTCAGGCTCCGTTGAGCTACCAGCACTGTGTGCAGCTGCCGGGTGGCAAGTCCCTTCTACCAGACCTGCAGAGCTGGATCAGCGTGGGAGCAAGCTGTGTGCAGGGACGCTGGAGGCCTGTGAACGACATGCAGGGTGGTTGCTCTCGTGTGCATCTCCTGGTGCTGCCAGTGCATGTCACATCTGCGTGGTGGCAGCTCTGCCTTTGCAAAGGGTATGTAGGAAAAAACAGGGGTCTAAAAGAAGCACACCATGGGACATCAACCCTTTTCACGCTCTGCCCCCATGTGCAGGCAGGGAAGTGCAGGAAAATGCTTTGACTTCCTACTCAGCAGAGCAGCCCTGACCCCCAAACCAGCTCCACGTTGGGCTCCCAGCCAGCCCGTCCTCCCTCACCTGGCTGCAGGAGGCAACCCCTCCTCAGGGGCTTTCCACGGTGGCTGGAGCTATCTCCTTGGGATAACATCCCTCCCGCTCATGGGGTCCCAGAGTGCAGGGACAGGAATTATTGGACTGCTGACCCTGGGACACAATTATGTCCTCCAGGGTAAACAGAAGAAGATAGAGAATAAATACTCTTTTATAATCTTTGCCAATGGAGACAGGGGTGATGTGTAGGAATCAGAGTCTCCTTTGGGGCAACAGAAGGGTTTCTGAGCAGGGGTGCCTTCCCACGCTGGGTGCTCCGGGAGCTCTGGACAGTGCTTTCTGCCAGGGTGCTGCCGGTGAGCTCTGCCGTGCGTGCTCGTGTGCCTGGCTGCCTGGGCACAGGGCAGCTGCTCCTGCGCCTGGACTGGGAACATTTTAAACAGGAGACTGAAGAGTAGCAAGTAATGAATACCACACTCCGGTCTGAGGTTTTTGGATGAATAATCATTGGTGTTGAAATATATGAGACGCTGTGAGTCTGGGCTCCGAGTGTTTTCACCAGTACTCGGTGGTTGTCCAAATACAAACAATGAATAACAGGAACCACAGCAAATGCAACGTGGGGAAGGGGAGTGCCGGCTTTGCTCTGTCTCCCCTTTCTGTCACCAAGCGAGGGGACAGGGACTTGTTGGGTCTCTTGGGGATGCTGCTGCCACCACATGTCCGGGCTATACAAAGGATGTTTTATGCCCAAATCCCCCCCACCTGGTTCCCGGTTTCCTCTCCCCGTGCCTGCCCCTTCTGCTGCCGGTGGGCTGCAGACCTGGGTGCGCTGGCTCCAAGGGGCTCCTGGCTGCATACAACTGCCCGGTCCTTGTCCAAGTGTCGTGTCTAGGACTCAGCCAGAGCTTTTTCCATGAAGAAATTGCCTTGGGAGCCCTCGGCTGTGGCAAGATGATTCATACTGCCTTCAACAACCTTTGGAAAGAGTCCATAGCCAGCCAAGTCTCGAGCTGCCAGCTTCAACCAGAGAAGTGGGTTAGCAAAACAAAGGCAGATGGCAGGGGTTTAACTCGAGCGCTTTTTCATTACGGCTATCACAGTGCAGCCATCGGGAGCATCTCTGCAGCCTTCGCTGTAACCGGAGGGCTGGGTTCCCTCTCACCCCTGGCTCGGTGGCACACTGTGCCCGGCCTGGGGTCTGCAGGCAGCCCCTGCACCTTCCCTGCCGGGACTGGGACCAGTCTCTGTATACACAGCCGTACGGAGAGCAGTGCTGTAGGGGCTTCTGTGTTCAGCGAGGAAGGGAGGGCAGGGTAAGAGCCCTGAAAGCCATGTCCCACAGGAATGGGGAAGGAGATGGGTCAGGCAGGCCGGGATGCAGGGAGGTGATGGAGCTGGTGGGGATGGGGATGCATCGAGTCAGGGCCCAGCACCCATGAACAGGTCACAGTAGCAAATCTGCTGTCCCCCAGACCTCTGACATCAGCTCTGACAGTGCAGGTTTATTGAAGGACTTTTCTGCCAGATCGTTCAGGGACCATCCCACTTCTTGGGGTACACGGGCGTCCAGGCTGATGTCTGGGTTTAGGATGGGCAGCTAAAGGGTCCTGGGCTTCATCCAGCCCCCACAGTTCTCAGTCCCATACGCTTCAGGGGACAACTGCACTAGCCATCCTGCTGCCCTGCAAACTGGGGGTCTGCAGCCCCTGGAGCTGCTCACCTACCAGCCATGCCCAGCTGGGTCTCCCTGTGTTCCTCAACCCTTGCCCTGGACTTTGTCCAGGGACAAGTCTGCAGCAGGGGAGTGTGTCACTTGTTCTTCAGACGTCACTGATTCAGGCCAGCATCCCCTCAGTCACACCTGGAGTCAGTCAGAGACTGATGTCAAATCCAAATAATTGCTAGATAAAAGTGAGAGGGATCTGTCAGCAACAATACGAGAGAGATTCATTCCTTGCATGGGTGGAGGGGAAATACACCCTAGGAAACGTCTGGTTTCCTTCAGCAGCATAAATGGCTCTCTGGATGGGAGATGGATATGTCCCCTTACCGGGGAGCATGGCACTGGATTTGCAGGGCTTCTCCCTCTTCCAAGTCCGGCTGCTGCAGAAATGCAGGCAGGCAAAAATGTCTGGGGTCAGGAGTCACCAGCACCTGGTTTTTAAATAGTTTGACTATTTCACATGGTGACAGTGTTTGTTAGGCCACAAGCTTTGCACAGCCTTCCCCTCCAAATCCACCTGGAGCAGAGCAGCTGGGCACCAGCACAACTGCTGCGATGGTGGCACCACAGTGGGGCATGTCTGCCAAGGGACACAGGAACTGTCCCCACCTGCCACCATGAGCAGCCTCACAGCAAAACCTCAGCCTGGCTGCTGGGTGGGAGCTGCCTTGTGTCACTGTTTTAGGTGGCCCTGAGTGATGTTTGGCTGCAGGTTCTTCTTGCCTGTGCTGGAGCTGCTGATTTGTGCCGGTCACTGTTTCTCTAGGTGGCTGTGCTGGGTGATTTCAGCTTAGCCAGCAAACTTTTTGTTCAAACATCAGCTGCACTAAATTTGTATGGAGCAATTCTCATGCTGTCCAGATGCCACTGCTTCTAAAAATAGTCCAGTCTAGTCTGTTTTCCCAGCTTCTTGCCTTTTATCAGTAATACTTTTATTAGTCTTTGCAATATTTTAAGGAGTCATTTGTCCATGTCAGGCCAGCAACTACTGGGAACAAGAGTCCTTCCCAGTTCCCCCATACTCCCATTCATGCCCTACTCAAAAAAAGACCATGAAGAAGCCTTTTTTTGCACTGGAAAGCAGAATTTTTCGGTGCATACTCAACAGGAGCTGTGCTGCATTGGATGAAGCCCAGGCTTTCCTTGCAGAGCTCTGCAGCACACAAAAGCTGCTGTGGGTCCTTCCCTTGGCACTGGTGCAGCATCTGGAGTGGGTGCGGGACATCCCTGAGGGTCCTCAACATGGTACTGTGTTGTGCAATGTGGCCAGAAGATGGAGAGCCATGGGATGGGGTGAAATATGTTGGTTACGGGGTCAGGGGGATGAGGTGAGATGAGATGAGATGAGATGAGATTGAGAGGGATAGTGTGGGATGGGATGGAATAGGTTGGTATGGGGTGGGGTGGCTTGAGCTGAGATGGGGTGGAATGGGTTGGGATAGGGGTGAAGTAGGAGGGGACAGTTCCCTCATGCTGCCAGCCTGGTGGGAAAAGCTGCAGCATACACTTGTGCCTCGGTTTCCCCATCTCTCAGTGGGTATGACTGTCATTTGGGAACCTGGGAGCTTGGCGGCTGTCATGAATGCCAGAAACTGATACTATCTGTGATGCTATGTTGCTTGCTAATATTTTACTTCATGAAAAATTCGTGCCATTTCTGAAGCATTTCTGCAAACACAAGCAGATTTTAAGGACCTTGGCATCATTTAAGTATCCAGTGATGTTCTTGAATGTTGTGGCTTTTCCTGTGTTTATTTTTCCTCCTCCTGGACCTTTCGCTCAGCAGACAGGCTGGGTTTTTTTTCTTTTGGCTCTGCTGACCTGGAGTAAGTGTCCCAGGAGGTGCAGCATTGGCAGAGCTGGTGCAGGGCTATGTTGAAGCTCCTGGGGTGGTCGCGGGAATGCCTGGGGGTCCAGAAGGAGGTGCATGTGTGTGGGGTGGCCAGCAGCCCTGCTCATGCTGGCGGCAGAAACAGAAACTTGTGTTTCCTCAGCAGCAGGTCGGTGGGACCCATGGCATTGCCTCTGCCCACAGAGGCAGGTGAGCAAACTGGGAGAACCCCTCCAGGCCACCCTTCCCTGGAGCTGATTTGTGCTCTCAGTGTGCCCGGCAGCCCTCCCAGCAGCTGGGGTGAAATGACCCCGAGAAATCCAAGGCAGTTGGCTTGGAAAATCCCAAGGAGTTTGATTTACTCACAGAACATGTTTGCGTAACAATACAATGGGGGAGCCCTATTTTTGGTACAATGCATCACTCTGTGTGCCAAGATGTGCTGATACTCCCCGGCTCGGGCAGGCACTGGAGTTGTGTCCTGGCTGGCCGCTCTCACCCTGCAGCCTGTGGGCAAAAAGAGGTGCCTTGAGGGGTGGGGGGCACGGTGGGGTGTCTGGTCCCCGGCAGGGACCGATGCTGCTGCTTGCAGGGCTCCTCGCTGGGCTGTAAAACCTTGTGTGCAGAAGTGATTGGCATTCAAGGTGCAGGACATGTCACCGAGCCAGCTTTTTGGGGGGATAGCTGAAGAGATTGTTGAAAAGCACCAAATGGTTCTTCAACAGAAAACCTGGGAACTGGTGGGAAATAGTGCTCAGTGGGTGGAGGGGCCTCTGCTGGGCTCTCCCTTGCAGGAAACCCCCTGGTGTCTGAAATGCTCCACCTGACAGCACTGTCCACACCTGGTTTAGCTGTTTGCTTGAGTCATATTGGGGGATTTTGGTGTGGAAAAGAGCTTTCCTGTGCCCCAGCATCAGCCCTGGCAGGCAGTGTCACACAGTGGCTGCTGGGCGAGCATCCCTCTCCGGGCTGCCTCCCTCACCCCACTGCAGCCATCCTGGGGCAAGCCTTGCTCCCACAGATGCTGATGGGACCAGTGGGCTTAATTGCAAAGACAGTTGCTAACGAGCACGTCCGGCTGCAGCCGCCAGCCCGGGGCTGACCTGCGCTGGCAGGGCTGCTCTGAGGGTGGCCAGCACCTTCTGGCCAGGGACAGTCCTGCTGACCGCAGGCTGGAGTGTTCCCAGGAGACCCGGGGCTCGCAGCAGCCCTGGCACAGGCAGCTCAGGCCCTCCCAGAGACCACACAAGTTATTTCTAGCCATCCCTGCAGCGGGGCAGAGGGGCCGGGGAACACCTCTTCATCTCTGGCTCGGCAGTCCTGCTTCTGATTGCTGCTGGCCTGAAAGAGCTGCTCCCCGTGGGGCGGCTGTGGGGGCTCACTCGGCTCCAGGTGAACGGGAGCGGCTGCCCCCCCAGCCCCCAGGCACGGGGTGCCCAAAGAGGGCAGCCGCTGGGAGCCCCCCCCACGGCATCCCAGGAGGGCGAGGGGCACCTTGAAGAAATTCGTGCATGGAGAGAGCCGGGGCAGGGGCTTTCCTGCAACACAACCACCATCAGCCCAGCTGGCCCTGAGGTTGCATTCAGGTTTCAAAGTGTGATGGATCAAACCTGGCACACCTGGAGAGGTGGTCCGGGAGAGGAAGAACGCTCCTCCGAATGCGGCAGCACCACTTCGGCTTTGCAGCTGCACTGGGCTTGTACCTGAGACCCTCCATCAGCAAAGCTCTGCCTGTTCTCCTTGCAGACGAGCCTTGGGGGCCAGTGGATGTCATCAACACTCACCCAGGCATTTGCTCACCGGCAGGAGATGTGCCGGCTTGGCCGTGCGGGCCGGGATGCTCACCCAGGCTGTGCCCAGGAAGGGTGGCAGGGGCTCAGCCAGGGCACACGGTCCTGTTTGCCTGCCCGGGTCTCCTCTGTGGGAGCTGGCTCCCATACCACTGCCCTTTATTCTGCTTCTTCCCAGCGGCTGCTGGGAGGACGCGGAACAAACAAACACAGGAACAATGCTTTCCAGGAACCGCGTGCTTCCTCCCAGAGCCCCAAGGTCAGGGTTACAAGCACCGCAGAAACACCCTGTGCTCGACGTGGCCAGCAAGCTGGAGTGGTGAGCATCCCACCGAGCCATCTCATCGGCATCTTTGTTCAAAAACCAAAAAAGATTTCTGACTTAATCCCCATCCCCCAAAAAGAGCGTTTGAATTTCCAGCAGCCCGGGGGGTGGTGCCAACGTGAGGACCGGAGCACTCGGTGCTTTTGCATGTTGGTGTTTTGGGGAAGGCTCAGGAAGTGCTGATGAAGGTTCAGGCTTTGGGTCTTAAAAACTGGAGGGGAACGTGCATGGCAAGAGGCTTGTTCCCATAGCTCCACCAAAAAAATCCTTGCCAGCGTGCATTTGCAGTGGGCTGCATATAAATTATCCATAAATAAGCTTAACATTAGTGAGCAGGTGGAACAGGGCAGGGTTCAGGAAATTATGCAAAGAGAGTAGACAAAGAACGGGGCTGCAATTGCTCTTTGTCTAGGCGAGCCTGGCTCACTTTCTGCAGTCACAATGAGTTAGCACAGGGCACAAAGGCGGGCAATTTCAGATTTGATTAAACTGTTTGACAGCATTCATATGTTAAATGATTATGTGCTACTTTCTGCTGTTACAGTATGCTTATCTCAGGAGAATCACAAATGAATCGGTTGAGGCCAGAGTGTAGAGTAACAGGAGATGTAATTAATAAACCAGACAAAAAGGCAAATTTGTTGTGGTTTTTGCCCAATGGCCAGGCATGTCAAGTCAGGAAGAAATTAGTAACGTGGCATTTGAGAGTCTAATCTGGATGCAAATATTTTAGGCAGGATCCTGTCTCCCATCTTCAAAACTTTGAGAGCTGCGTGACATCCCCCACGCCAGCAGATGCCTGCAGAGGCAGGTCAGGACTCCTCAAAGGCATTCTCAGCGTAAGGATTATTTTGCCTTTATGCTTGCTGCCCATTCAGTCTTTTGTGAGATGCCACGAGGAATCGAAAGACATTCGAAACAGGAGCAAGGATTAGAAACCCCCCATGTCAGCTGCACAATGTATGGGTGGAGGAGCCGCGGAGGATGCTGCGAGGCAGAGGTGATGCACACCCCGGCATCACCTTCACTGCAGGAGGGGAGGGCAGGGACCTTGCACCCCAGGTGTGCTCCCTTCAACCCCTGCCTTCCTCCACATGTGAAAAGATGCCTCTAAAACATGTGGCTTCCTGGCATAGCTGCACAGATTTGCCCATGGGAGAGGGGTAAAACCCCATTTTGCCAGGTGGGAGGATGTTCAGGGATGGCTCCTGGCTGGGTGTCTGCTCAACAAAGGGCTGCATGGCTGTGGACATGTGTCCTGGGTCACACCAGGAACATGCAAACACCTTGGCCCTCAGAAAGGTGATGCCAAATAGAGATGCCACAGAGACACCAAAAATGCTGATGCTGATGCTGCTGGAGAAAATATCTGCAGTGATTCCTTGTGTCTCCCTGCTCTCCAGGGGGAAAAATGTGGCTGGTGCCTGCCCGGGCTGCAGTGACCCCAGGCTGTCTAACAGATGGTGGTGGTGAGAAGCAAGGTGATGTGCTCTTCTGCTATGACCCCATCCAGGTATGAACAGACCCCCTCCCAGGCATCAAGCACAGGAGCTCGCCTTGGCTCTGGATAAAAATCACCATAAGAAATGCAGAATAAAAGGAGTTAGATGGAGACAGGATTGCAAAAGCTGCCCCTATGCAAGTAGATTAACAAGAAAAAAAAATATCTACAAGAGGGACGGAGGGATGGACTGGTCCTTGGTGATCCTGCTGGGTCACTGGGCTGGCTCTGTCCCCCAAAGGCCATCACCAACAGCCGTGTATCCTTCTCTGGGTCAGTGAGATGGGCAAGAGAAGGTGTCCATCGCAGGCATTTCTGCTGGTAACGGTGAGCACCAGGACAGCAGGGGACGTGCCCGTTTGCTCTGTTTTCTTATGGCCACCTGCAAGCCCAGATAGCCGCAGCCCTGCTGAAACAGCCCTGGTGTTACCCATGACAAGCCCATCCTCACTCCCTGCCTGCTGCAGCTGGACACAGGGAGCGCAAACAGCCCAAACCAGCTTTTTTTTTTCCAAGGGCAGCTGCTGGGCAGCAGCGCCTGGACTTGCATGTGGGCTCCAGCCCTGGGTCGTCCCTGTGTCACCCTGCATCACCCCACTCCCCATGCGGGCTCCAGCTCCACTGCCCTCGCCTTGCTTGGCTCCCGTCTGTGCCTGCTCGGTGCTGGGAATGGGATAAAACACGGCGCAGAGAAACCCAGCCAGCCAGAAAAGGCAATCATGCCTGCAGTGGTAAGGAATTAATCAAGATCTATGCTGATAAAGCAACTGGCAGTGCTGCCAGGGAGGGAGCAAGCTCCGGTTCGGGGAGGTGATGCCTGGCAGCAGGAGGTGAGTGGGCGAGCAGCCGGGTCCTGTGCCCACAGAGCCAGCCTCGGGCATCCCCCTCCCCAGCACAGCCCTTCCTGGCCATCACCTGCACGGAGCTGGGAGCCATCTCCCTTAGGGTCCTATAGCCGTAGTGTACACCTCAGGCTGCGTTCACAAAGCAGCCTCCAGCTGCACTCTAGGCATGAGGTTATGTGAAAAAGCCGTCAAACAGCCCTCTGTGCAGGCTTGGGATGCCTGAATGCCTGGCGTGCAGGTAAAATGTGCGTTGTGGGGGGCTGCGGAGGAATTGCCCCAGCTGCCAGGGCCCTGGCGCAGAGCTGGGTGGCTGCCCCAGGAGCTACCCCCATACAGACACTGGAAATTAATTCACCAAGTCTCATTATGCTGATTGGCAGCTGCCAGGTTTAAGTTGCTTGTAGAGGGATTCACCCAGGGCTGGCTTAGAGATGTGTCTGTGGCCAGATCCGAAGCCAGGTGTACAGCCAGGGGTCCTGCAATGTCACCCTGTCACCAGCCTGCCTGGCTCCCAGCAGCACCTCGCAGCACATTCAGGACATCGTTCCCCCCAAACCTTCTAATTCCCTGTCTGCTATTGTCAACTGCCTTCTCCCAGAGCATTTCCCTCTCCCTCCAAAAGAAGAAAACAGCAATCAAGACGCGCATAAAGATTTTTATCTGGAGACAGGGGGCCCCGGGAGCGCGGCCGCCCGCGCCACGGTGGGGAGCACGGGCTGTGCGGGGAGACACAGCTGGGCTGCTGGCTCGGCACGGGGCTCGCCAGCGCTCGCCATGCACCAGATTGCAATGAAAGGTTTTATTGCCCAGTCATCTAGCCCCTATCAGTCAACTATTTGGCTGAAGGAGAGGCGTCCATTCAAAGCCAGTTTACAGCAGAGTCTTTATTTTTATTTTAAAAGCATCTGGAAATTAAAAATCCCCTTTGGCACTCGTCCACTTTGGAGAGAGAGCCAGGCCTGTCATCTGGCCAAGCAGCCCTGCTCTAGCTGAGTTGGGTGGATCCAGCGCTGGGACATTTTTCTAACTCCAGCAGACGCGGGCTGATGGCTTTCTTCCAGCAGTTCCACAAACTTCCCACGCCGAGCGTCAAGTTTGGTCCTTGCCCCATACGTGTGACACCACGTTTGCATCACTTGGAGCCCTTCGGGGTGTGCTGTTCCCACTGTGCTCCTCCCCAACCCAGGGGGGTCTGTCAGATGGCGCTTTGACCAGGACAAAGAGCAACAGGCCGGGCGGTGCAGGTAGGGTTTGTGCCAGGTGAATGGTACCGATGCAAAATGTGGGATATTTATTTCCAATTTGGGGTGGCTACAGCTCTGACAGATGTTGGTCACCCCCAACAACCTGGCTCCATGGGGAGGGCACATTGCTGCAGCCTCCTGAGCAGCATGGCAGGAGGTGACACTGCCCAGGGCTGGCTGAACCCTGTGGGATAGGTGTGCTGTATTTACAGCAGAGCCCTGTAAAGTTCTCCATGAACAGTGTATTGCCCCAAAATCCACAGCATTTCACTGAACTCCTTCCTTAGCAGGTTGCTAAACCCCAGCTGGGTCATCCCTTGGGTCAAAGTGTGTTTTGGAAAAAGGAAAAAAAAAACAACAACAAAAAACCACCAATGAATACATGCCTGTGTGCAGTTCTAGTTGTGCAGACCTGGTTTTCATCCTGTAGGAAAAGTGCAGGCACTGGAAATCTCCAGCCTGCTCCGGCAGCTGCCAGCTCTGGCTACCCAGCCCCACACGTCCTTTCACCACGTCCCTGCAGCGGGAAGGTGGCTGCCCTCAAGCAAGGCAGAGGACAGAGCAGCAACAACGATTTATCTGCTCTGTGCTGCAGAAGGAATATCGAGAAGCTCCTGCCCAACCGCTTGAGATCACCACTGTGGAGAACCCGACCTGCCGAGCGCATCAGCTGCAACCCGGGACAGCGTCTTTTATCCAAAAAAGTGGGTGAATGAGCAAAGGTCCGTGCAGCTGGAGGAAGAGCTGAGCTCGGATCTCCAGATGCAGCTTTTGCCTATGTCCCGCTGAGCGCTGAGTGCCTGGGGCTGCCCTGCTCCCCCTTGGCAGGGTACCCATGGCCTGGGGTGGCTGCAGCATCACTGTGTCACCCTCCGCCTGCATCCACGCCTGGAGGCAGTGAGGATTATGGCTTGTGAGCCACCCACGCTTTCTGGCAGGAGGGGAAGGCAATGCCCCCTCAGGCTGGGGAGAGAGGATCAAACAGGCACGGATCCGTCACCCCTCAGCCTACCCTTCCCCAACATGCCCTGTCCCACCGGCTCCTGCTTCCAGGCACAGTCCCCATCTCTGCTCCAGCATGCCGGGAGCTGCGGTGGATGGGCTTTCTCTTCTCCCTCCCACCATCCTGGTCTCGATGAGAGCTTGTCCTTACCAGGAAAGACCAATTCCACCAGTCACGCAGGCTGGTGAGGGCCAGGCACAGGGAGACACGAGCAGAGACTCTTCTCTAATCTTAGCTAAGCTCTTGCAAAGCCCTTCTGCACATACACAAACTAGACATTCTCAGAGGCTCATAAAACTGAAACAACCGTGGTCAGATCCTTATGGCAATGGCAACGCGCCCGTCTTTAACACAAAGCCTATCTTCCCCCATTGGATTTTAAGTCCCTGTTTCAAAGTATGGAAGCATTAGATCTTTCCAAAGAAAGGATTTCCTGAATTATTCTAACACTGAAAAAACAATGTATTCTTCTCTGCCCTGGCTCTTGCAGGCAGTTGAAGTACTTGGCTGAAATTTTCTCAAAAAAAAAAAGAAAAAGCCAGAGTCATGACATAAGAGCAGGATCTTGCACTTCGAAGAGACAAGAAACCCCCAGAGCAGGCTGTGCTACCAACTGCCTCTAGTAATATCTGCCAACTTTGTGATGATTATACATTGTTTGAAGGATCTAATCAAGTTATATACTCCTTTTGAAGTCAGACAACTTTGATTTAACAATGGCTTCAGAGCTTTGAAAAACCCAATCTTTTCTAGTTTGTCTTCCACGATGGGTCCTTACCTGTCTCCCATCATTGAATAAATCATTATAAACATAAACCAGATGCCTAATGCTAACAATAACTTTAGAGAGCCCTGCTTCCCCTAAGACGTATGGGCAATGACTAACACACTTTTAGCCTCCAGACTTAATTTAAAGCATTCTGAAATTATGCACTGGTGAGGTGAAGGTTGCCCAAGACAATAACTGTGACATTAAAAATAATCTCTGTCTTTAGCAGCAACAAAGTCAAGATTGTGCCCCTTCAGCCCTGGCGCCTCATCCTGCCACAGACCCTGTGCAAGCCGCGGGGTGCACTTACACAAATCCATGCCTGAAGAGGTTGGAAAAGGAAGACCTTGCACCACCTTAAAGAAAATCAGGCGCCTGTGTTTGAATGCATGGGAGCAGCAGCTTATGCAAACTGCAGTGAGCGTGCAGCAGCCAAGCATGGCTCCTTGCGGCAAAGTTGGTGCTATTTTCAGCTGAGATGCGACAAGGGACCGTGCCAAGCCTCCCGGCACGATGGCTTTCTCCGGTAGGAGCACAAGTAGTTTGAGCCGACCTTAGCCTCTGTGTTGCCACCTGAGCTAAAGCACTTTGGAACCTGGCACTCACCTTGCCTGAAGACAGATCCCCGGTGCGTGGAGCAGTTCAGGGGGATGTGCTGGTGGAAGACAGAGTGTTTCTGACCCAGAGACCTCAGCCTGCGGAAAGCCCGTAGCTAACAGCTGCCTCAGAGCTGCTCTGTAGGGAATATATTGCTTAGCACAGGAACACACTGAAATGCATTACTAGTACAGCTAAATTAGCGTCTGGAGATTGAGCTCTGGCGAAGAAACAAAGTTTTGAAAGCTTCCTTCAATATCCTTTCACTTTCATATGCCTGCACACACCGAGTCCACGGTCCGGCTAATCTTGCCATTTTATTTGCATATTTTTGTCATCCCTTATTTACAAGGTTTGCTGTCTTACTCATTTGCGGCAATAACAAAAAGTGGAGAGAAGAAGGAAGGCTGGGAGGAAATCTTTGGATCTCCAAAGTTAGGGGAATTCATCGTAGATAAACTCTTCCACGCAGATGTGCTTTGCCCTTGTGATGTACCAGCGCAGCATGGCACAGCACGAAGCTCAGTGCAGACCTTCCTGACACAGAACAAACTAAAAAGATTCATCACTAAAAATATACCAACAGGGAAGCTCACAGATTGCTCAGGGGGGGCTGATTTCTCCTCCCTGAACTTCATGGCAGCAGCTCTGTTTTGTTAAAAGACCTTTGTGTGATGGCCTCCCAAGCAACCTGGCCACACATCAGCCTAATGCTGTGTCTGAAGCCGTGGCAAAGATGCCACATGAAAAAGAAAAGCACACCAAGACAACCAGGAGCTCACCCTTTGCGTGAAATTTGCATTACCTTTGCATCACAGCTTGGCTTTTCCTAGTTTCCAGCTGCTTGGTGAAGCTTCAGCCCTGGATTTTTTTTGTTTTCATTCTGATTTTCAAATGAAAGCTCAATAAATTATTTGATACGTGGAACAAGGCAAAGCACAGAGTGGCCTGAGTAAAGACTCTGGACCCAGCATCTCCCAGGAAACTTTTGCCACCTGCTTCACCTTTGTGCTCTTGTACGACCACAGGAGAGCTCCTTGCCACCCCCCCTCCCCCCCCAGCTATCCAGCCACGCTTGCAGCAGCACCAAATCCATCTCCAGAGGAAGTTACTAGAGTACTAGAATATAAAAGACCATCATTTATGCGGTTTAAGCCATTTTTTTGATTATGTTGAATAGTGAGCAAAACCTGAAAAGCATCTTTTATAGAAAACATTAATTCCGCATTATGTTTTTTCCTTATAAAGAATGATTTACCTGTCTCTGTGGTTACGGTCTTTGTACAACAGAACACGTGTCTGTTCTGGTTCCTTGTATCCGAGATACACATCCCAGGCAAACAGCTGTCCCATGGTATTGCGGGGTTTTCATGACCAGTGGGAATCTTTCACAGGCAGCTTTCACTTTTTCATCTGAAAGCCTCAATGCATTAGTAGTTGCCAGAGGTCTGTGAACTTTCATATCTATTATGCCATCACCACTACAAATGCTTTCAAATTAACAACCAGCCACATTTCCTTTCTATGACCAAGCGGGAAAATAAAGAGAAAAGACAGAAATTACTACATTACAGCATACCTTCTCCTCTGTCCCGCTTAGCAATCACTTTGTAAAGTGATCTGAAAGCTTATTTACATTGGAATACATCTAAGGGGATGAATAAGAACAAATGCTCCAAAAAGGGATCACAGCTGTTTTCTTTCTTAGCCTTGTCTCTGCGGCTGGGCAACCCTCCTCGTGCGCTCCTGGTCCTGCTCAGACGGGACCCTGACAAAGCAGACAAAAAATTGATGAGAAATCAGCATTTCAAGTAATCTCATAAATTCATTAGCAATTTCATTTCCTTTTTAGCTCATTACATCTTCCTGATTCCTGTTTGGTTTTAGAAAGAGGGTATCCTCAGGCTCTGTGTGGCTGAGGGCAGCACGCAGAGAACTGCCCTTTCCGCAGGAGCAGATCCGCTGTTGCATTGGCAGTAACAGAATAAAAAGCAAGACAGAGTCGCAAGAGGAACGTTTTATGGCAGTATATTGCACAGCTGCCCCATCACTGCCAGCACAGACTTCCCAACACACAAACATGGTGGGATGCACAGCAAAAAACAGCTGGAATCACAGCCTGACACCTTTTCGGGGTAGGATGTCAGGATCCCAGGTGCCCATTTGGTGCATCTGACAAAAAGACTGTACATCTAAAAACAATGAGAGCGATATTCAAAAAATCAAGGAAATTTATGTCTCTTCTCTTGATTCTGAATTCTTCCTGTTAATTGCTCCATCTTTTGACTGAGCCTTTTCAAACCCTTATCGATAGCCCCATCTGCCTGGCAATGAGAAGTGGAGGCACAGTCTTTGATGAGATCTTGCAGGGCTCTGAGACCTTCGATGGTCACTGACAGGAGATCACACCCAGGCAACCCCAGGGATCCCCCTGGTCTGGCAGTCCATGGATAAAAGCTGGGTGAGCGACTTAATACCCTCAAAAATTGCCGTGGTGAGTAATCCTCCGAGATTTGGTGCTGTCCTCATAAACATAGGCTTGACAAATACTGTCTTTTTTAAAAAAAAACATCAAAGGGTCACATTTGCTTTTAAAGTGGTGTTTAATTGTAATATTTTGTTCCTGCAGGTCTATTGCGTTATGGGGAGGACATAGTGGTTTCAAAAGAAATGATGCAGGATCTCCTCTGCTAACTGATATGCTTGAAAAATTGTACATACAACAGATGCCAACGCACAGTTCATTTATACCAGACACAATGGATGGTAGATTATGTTTTATCCTGGAAACTCGCACACACGTTTTATTTCTACCTTCACTGAGAAAAAGAGAGAATTTTGCGTTCCTGGGCTTTTATAACGCTTCCCTTACCCAGCTATCGCTTGTGGCAAAACTTCAGCCTTGAAGGACTGCGGTGGGAAGGCTTTTATCAAGGGGACCCTGGGGGCTGCTTCTGTTTACGCCATAGGCTCAACCAAAAGGGACCGCTGGGCAGTAGGTTCAGCCCCAATTTATACATATAAATGGTGATGCAAAAATCAGAGAAGTAGCAAATTCCATTATCCCTGTACTTCTGGGGCAGACTGAGCATCTTCGACCTCTTTTGACACCTTGGGGACAAGACCGACAGGGCTGTTTCTTCTCATCCCCGTTTCTTACGTAGCTTTTAGTGTTGTATGTGAGGAGATCACAGCAGAGGAAAAGGAAGAAACAAACCCCGCTTTTCTTAGCCTCTTGGCTAAACCTCAAATATTTTAAACATTTCTGCTAGGGGTTGATTCCCCCGGTGAGTCTCAGAGCTCTCATCTCTGACTGCTATAAACCAAAGCCTGTTTACATGAGATCAGCACATGCCCGTGCTGCTTTACGGCGTGTACACTTCGTGTATCGATAGTGATGGGCAACCCATCCCTGCAAGCCCTTTAGCTATCTTACGAATGGTTTTTTATTCATTGGACACAATGGAAGTCATGCAAATGATTAAATGCAAAGATCTGTTGATCTTGTGAGACCACGGGTAAATAATTTAATGAAGATCTTTAACAAGCTTCACTAAAGGAAAAAGTAGGTCCACTTTAAACCCTGCTTTTCCAATTTGGATGTCTAAATCAGTACTGCAGTCCTTCAAAACAGCCAAACTCTGTAGGAATTGCCGTAGAGAGTCAGAGACGGAGCTCTGGCTGCCAAGTGGAAAAGAGAAAAACGTGAGAAACTCCGTAACAGGCAAACATGGGGTAATCTCCTTCCCCACAGAAGAGCTCACCCAAGCTCTGGAGACCAGCTACAACATTAAAGCAAGGGGGTTTGCCATACCCAAACCACTGCTTGCGTGAACTCTCCAGCAATGGCTCTTCTCCATAGGAAGATGCTGCAAAGCTTTTGATGGTTTTATGGAAATGCCTCAATGCGTGTTTCAAGTATTCCCTTTACCATCTCCCTCCCAGAGGCATACTAACCTCTCCGATAAAATACAACTAGAGACATGATGTCTTGTGGTCTTCAGGTACCTGACCCTATGGGGAAGCCTTTGCTGGCGCGGCTGTTCAGGCTCGTGCGAGGAGCCTGGGTTCCTCACCAGGAGACACCTGATTCCCAGGGAAGAGATCGCGGGGCAATTAGTCACTGTAAAACAGTCGAACAAGGCTAAAGAATTAGGAATCGCCTAGGCCCCAATAAAACCCAGTGCTTTATACGACTCAAGATGCCGTTGGAGGAATCTGGCTAATCTTTTACTCTCCTAGTAAATCATTCATTGAGGCCATCTGTGAAATATGAGAAGAGCAGCTTCAACCCAAGATTCCCGCTTAGCAAAGCTCTTACTAGCTTGGCCGGAAAGCTTTCCTGATAAAGTTGATAGCTAGTCCAAGCCCTCATGATTTCCAGCAGCAGTAATCCTTCTGGGGAGATTAGAGAAACAGTCCTTGAAGGTCCTGAAGTATGGCCATGCATTTCAGCAAAGTTCAAGGCGGGGGGGGGGGAAACCCACAGCACTTGCCAGGGCCTGGCCCAGAGGTGCACCTCTGGATGTGTTCTTTTCCAGCAGCCTCTGCAGCCGTGTCTGACAAACAGCCCCCAAACCGGCTGGTCACAGCCCCCCAGGGACAGGGAGCATTGGTGGGGCTCAAGGACAGCATCACAGAAACCTGGTGCCTTGATGGCCTTGAATGGTGGTTTTGTTCAAGGAGGGGCACAGACACCCCTCTGGAAAGTGATATTCAGCTCTCACAGCTGAACCCAGAACCCAAGCTTCCCCGTTTCAGGATATTTTATGTCTGAATTAAACAAGTATAGTGTGGGATTGTGTCACTTGAGGGGGAATAAGCCATCCAGAACACCCCCACCAACCCTCCACACCAGGTTGCTTATCTATGTCGTCCATCCAGATTTGATTCAGTTTTTAAAGAAGCAGTTAGTCTTTTTCCACAGGCGTTGCTGCTAACCTGGGAATAGAAGAAAGTCCTTAGGCAAATACTTCTAGGGCAAAAAAAATAATATTTAGCTTACAGGAGAAATGGGCCAAACACCTAACGACAGTATTCAAGAACATGAGTTACAATCCATCTCCTCCAGGAATTAAGACAATGTAGTTTTGACAACTTTTTTTTTTTTTTTTTTTTTTAATAAATCTTCTAGTTTCCAAACTCTTAGGATGTGCAGCTCCCAGCTAGAAGGAACAGAGAGGTTCAAAGTGAAAAATGAGATGCCCAGCTCCTAGAGCCAAATGCTTGAAGGGAAGTGAAGCAAAAACCCAAATAGGAGAAAAAGTATGAGAGCAGCAGGGCTGGAGGCACAAGCCTAAGGTCTTACCTCGTGCTGGGCTCTCAGATGTTTGCGACCAGGAGGCTGAGCAGGTCTCGCCTTTGAACTCCATCAAACCCAAGTTGTATAAATCCAGACATTTACATTGTGTTTGGGTGCCTTGCAGACAAACAACCACAGAAGGGAAAATAGACCCCCTCCTCTCCTGTGCTTAAGCTGGGCGATAAAATGCTTGGTTTAGTGTTGAAGCCTTCCAAAAGTCTTGGTCCAAATTACAGTGCTCTTGATGACCAAGTAAAGTTAGGGAAGTGCTTATGCCTTGGACCATCATGCCTGACAAACAGTAGGAGCTGTAGTTCCTTGGAAGACAGAGATCCTCTTCACTATGTGAACTTTAACCAAAGTTTGGTGTGATAATCCCTCTGCGCTGTGGTTTGTAAGATTTTAACTATTCTTTCTGTTTTCCTTGGCTATCTGGTGTTTGTTCCGCTGAGCCTTGAGGTCAGTAACTGTGTGGAATATGTTAATTTTTTTGCCTTCTCCCTAAAGCCTCCTCAGATCTAAGCAAAGCAGCATCTTACTGACCATTACACTGATCAGCTTATTAGTGGTGCATTTTCTGTTGTGGAGAGGAATAACTAAGACTGGAAGTTGCTTTGTTTTGGTTTTAAAAGCGAAGGGCTCTTCCTCCCTGCTTACTAAGTATGTAACTGTTGAAGAAAATATTTTACCCTGTGGATCAGCTAATATGTTAGGGAAGTGCTTGCTCTATTTCCAGTTAGCAATGATAAATGCTGTAAATGCCCCTTCCTATAATGCTTTTTCTATTCTTAGCATGTTCGGTGCCACCCCTGGCAGTCAGGGCAGCTGGCTGTGGTGGTACCACCTGCAGCTTGGATTGCTGCAAACAGAGAGGGTCTGGGAGGAGCAGCAGTAGGGAGAGCAGCTAGCAGACACTCCTTGGGTCAGAAGCAAAGTAGAGGAGGAGGAAGATGTTATCCAAAGGGTAACAGAGACGTGCTCAGCCTCAGCAAGACCAAGGATGCCGTGGCTGTGGCACTGAAAGCTGCCTGAGCAGAGCTGCAGAGGAGACAGGCCCCAACGTGTGAGAGCTCGTATGAGAAGGGGGTCTCCTGCCTTGGTGTCAGCTGGGCTCTGGGACAGAGAAATGTTCCATTAGTCAGACAGGACTCACGTTGTTCAGCAGAAAGCTACTCTGGTCTCCCAAGCACAGCAAGCTTGGTGCATCCTCCACCCTCCAAATCACACACGGTGAAGATTACAGGAGCATCTGTTATAAATCCTCTTCTCCGGGCAAGAGCAGGAAGCACAACTTTCACAAGACTTTCTTAAATGGAGAAAATCATCCAGGCCTTTTCTTTGCAAGCGCTGCACCCCTCCTGGAGCCCTTTGTGATCTGAGTTATTTAGAAAGTAAATGAAATGGAGTGAGCCAGAGAGACAGTAATGGTTATTTCTCCAAGAAAGAAAAGCTTAATTTTACCATGGGGATCTTGTGCCTGCCATGACCCCTCCAACAGCTCACAGGAACACAGGAGGAATTCACCAGCAGCGAAGAGTGGTTCATTCTCGCAGATCTGTGAAGAGTTTCATCCTCATCCTTAACAGAAATATCCCCCTTCCCGCAAAAACCCAAACCCAAACAACCTCCACCTAGTCCCCAGCTGGTAATGTGCAGCTCCTCCATAGCTTATCTCCTTTTTCCATCTAACCAAAACAGGTTTGTAACCTCTTTGGAGGCTTTCCTTTCCTGGGCTGCAGCCGAGATCATCAGCGCCTGAAAAGCAGGCAACATTTCCTGAGTGGCAACCCTGGAGGAGCTGGCTCCAGAAGAGGTGAGAGGAAAGGGAAGCGAGAAGAGGATTAGCAGGCTCAGAACCATTTATCATTTGCTTGTGGTTAGTATCTCTTCAGCGAACTGGAATTGAGATCAACAGCGTGGATTTTTCCATCCAATCTAAGTGAGCTAGCAGTTGGGTTTCATTCAAGTAATTGTTCTAATGGATAATAATGTCTTATTATGACTAGAGGGCTTATTACTAGAACGTTGTACTAAATTCAATAACCTGAACTCACCATATATTGTCCCTCTTGTGGGAGCTTCAGCTGTTTGAGAAGGAGCCTCAGAGTTGCGTGATCATCCCTGAAACCTTCTCCCCTAAGTTCCAGCTTTGGAGAACAAGTTGTTCATCATATGCTGAATTCAGCTTTGGAGTAACTCCAGTGAAAACAAAAGGAGTAACAACAGGAATGGATTAGGCCCAATTGCTTTCACATTTCTCCAACTTGAATTTCCAATTCCAATACTAAAGAAGGAGTAGAAAAAAACCCAACCCATCGTATGGCACAGTGACAAATGCACTTCAAAACCTAAGTCTGCCCATGATGTGACCCCACGCCCTTTGGAAAGTGCACCCAGGTGAGCTGCCCCAGGCTTACCTATGAACAAACCCTGCTGTCATCTGGCAGCAGCAATAGATATTCCTACTTCTGTCACTGCATTGTACCAATTTTTGCATGAAACGGTCGGACCCATCCTGCAGTTCTAGGCTGCTACACTTGCGACTACTGACCTTACAACATCTGAAAAAAGTAGTATCTGCCAAGCTGAGATATAAAGTCATGAGGATTTCGTTTCGTAAAAACATACCGAGGAAGATTAAACAGTGTGGGTTCTGTGCCGGCTCCGTTTTTCAGAGAGAGCTGTGCAGTCTCACCTATGAATCCTTACCTGATGGATCATCACCTTGGCACCTCTCTGGTGAAACAGATGTGAACCAGCAGAGAGCAAGTGGAATAAGGACTGAGACTGAGAATCCCGAGCTACCCTGCTGGCTACCGAACCATGCCTTCTCCCAGTGCGTGTTGCACCACTCACTCTTTAGCTTTTAAGTAAGTTCCTTCTAACTTTGACCCGCTGTTTCCTGCCGGGGCTGATGAGCCACGAGTGCGGAGTCGCTCCCTCCGGGCTGGCTCCGCAGCTCACGCCTTCAGTGGCTGCCACATCAAGTTAGCATTAAAAAAAAGTGTTGCTCTTGTTTTCACTGGAGTTATTCCCAGGCTGCTTTAGTGTGTTATAAAGGGGGTAAGAGAATTATCCAGTGATCAAAGAAACAGCAAGTCTGAAGTCCTGGGTTCAATTCCTAGCTTGTATTAAACCAGCACTAACCATACGCCCCCTTTGTGCCTTAAATTATTAAAAGAATTTTGATAATAATGATGACACTCGCTTAAAATTATTCCTAAACAAATAAGAAAATTATGAAGCGTCACAGCAGCACAAAACGTTATGAGCAGGTTTGACCCACGAGCTTTACGAAGTACATGCACGGCTTCATTCAGCTGACAGACTGGAGACGGAGGAGCTCGGCTCAGCTGCTATCTAGCTCAGAAATCACTGCACATTGTTTGCAAACTTATCAGGAGTGACTTGAATTGTGAATTAGCTCCAGCGAGGCAGCTGGCAGGCTGCTGAGGCACACAATGCCTGCTGAATCTGCACTTCCTGCTGGAGACGTGCGAAGGAGAAGGCAAACTATGAAAGAGCAGAGAAACCGCTCCCAGCTCCAGTCAAAACTATGTGCAGCACAGGCACAACAGGGCCAGTGGCTGCTGCAGGGGCCAAACCAGGATTCCCAGCAATGGTGGTGGTGATAGCACCCAGCCCTTGCACAGCACCCACCCTGTAGAGATCTCCAAGTCCTCCGTGAAGGAGATCAGGCTCATCCATCTTCCCCGACCTCCTTGCTGGGCTGGGTTAGAGCACAGAGCCAGAGGGGCAGCGGTGGGACCTCCCCAGACCCATGCTGTAACCCTGCAGGCAGCTCTCCAATGCACAGCCCAAGGCTGGCGCTTGCTTATTTTTGCATCTTGGGTTTCAGTAAAGAACCCAACGTATGTCCAAAAGCAGCAGCAGGCACCAAGGCACGTTCTAGCCAGCCTTGCCCATGCACCCACCTGGACACAGCGGCGGAGCAGGGCTGTGTGGCTGGACACTCTGCACAGGCAGATGTTCCCCTTGTGCTGCAGGTCATGAAGCTGAAGCCACCGTAAATCCCCCAGGACACAAGTCTGCCACCGTAAATCCCCCAGGACACAGGTCTGCCGCCGCAGATCCCCCAGGACACAGGTATTTCTGCTACAGCCCACACCAGCTGGAACAGAAAGGTGCTTCCCACGGACGATCGGATGGCAACGCTGCAGCATCAGCACCGCGGGGGGAAAACCCGGCGTGTACGCTGCAATTCCCTAAAATCAACTGAAATGTGCCACAGCGTGCTTCTGAAAGGCTTCACGGGGCTGGGAACACAGCCGATATGCGATATACCCCTAGAAAATCTCTCTTGCTGTGAGTGGGGCCTATTCATTCATTTCATGTGGTCAGGAAATTTGGTCAAAGTCTCCTCTAGCACAGGACTGTGTTATTCTTAGGACCCAAGAGCATCCGCCTTTTTTTTTTTTTTTTTTTTTTTTTAAATCAGTATTAACGTTATTAGTACAATGAAGTCCAAACCTTACTCTGGAAAGTTCGCACTTGCTTTGAAAGCAAGAGGTTACGCTGTGAGCAAAAGGGAAGAAAAGATTAGAAATTTCTAGCAATAAGAGCCGCAGGATGAACAGTTCAGACACACTTCGGCCAGTGTTACCGGGGCTCGTTAAACACCGTTCTGTGCTTTGCAAGCCACGAGACGCCATCCTGTGGTCACCCAGATCCCCGTTAACATCCCCATTAACATCCCACATCTGGTCCAAAGCACCCAACCAGATGTGTGTCGCGCCTGTGCCGGCACTTACGCTCATCCCAAGCCCTATATGCACTGCGCTCCTTGTTGTTCGTGCAAAGGCTGGAAAACTTCAGCTACTCTCCAAAAACACCTGATGAACCCCAGTAAGCACGAGCCGTAAGACGTGGCTGTGGCATGGCTGGCTTGCTGTCTGCGTACAGCTGTGCCGCAGCCCTTCGCCCTCAGCACGAGCCTTCTGCTGGCAACACAGGCAACCAGTGACGCTGCGCAGGAAAACCAGTGATTCCTGCACGCCCTGCATGCACTTGCTGCCATGCCATGCCATGCCATCTCCTTCCTGCTTGGTGACATTCCTCCTCCTGCTCCGCTACGGTGCTGTCTACAGGCTCTTGTCCCACCAGGTCCCCCATGCACTCCCACTGCTCCCAGAGCTTTTTGGGCATCTTTTGGACATCTCCTACACCCTCAGTTCCCCTCTCCCCCCATGAAAAGCTTTGCCCACCCACCGTGTCTAGGATGCGTTTGATGGAAGCTGGCAATCCCGTTCAGTATCAACAAGAAGTTGAGCGTCCAGCCTTGCTTTGGTTGGCCAACAAGTGCAGCTATAATCTTCATGGCTGATGCAAACTCAGCGTCAAAGGGGCAGGAGGGAAGCTGTTAAAGCCCACACAAACTCAGCTATCCCTCTGTAACCCTCCTCGCTGCTCATCTGGCCCACCCAACCCATGCTGCCTTGCACTGCTGTCTTTTAATACGGGGGGGGAATGAGGGGACAAAAGAGAAAAAAAAAAAAAAAAAGAAAAAGAAGTGACCAGCAGCAGTAACAGTCCTCAAAAGGCAAATGTTTCCTATTACAATACTAGTTCTTTCAGGCTCTTTGATGTTGCTTCTCCCACACAAAGCTGTTTCTTTCACAGCCTGTTCTTGCACACAAGCAGGATGTTACACGTACTATACGTAGGACATCCCCAGCTCTTATTTAAAGCACGTTTGTCCCAACTCACTGTACTTTGTTTGCTGCATCATTTTTCAAACCAATACTCACACATCATAGGCACACAGGCATTTTAATTCTAGCTCCACCTTCCACATTTACTTCTCTTCCAAATTCTTGGAGGTTCTGGTCATAAGTAGCTAGGGTTGAGACTGAGCTGTCAAGTTCATGGCAGTAGTTGAATTTCTTCAAAATTTTAGGAGCTTGTAGAGCAAAGGGTTTGCTTTGTCAGAGGTCAGATCCAACATTTAGATTGTGGACTAATTAACTTTAGTTACATTCTTTATTTTACTTTGGCCCATAGTTTTTGATACAACCTGCTTCCTACCTGCATATTACAGATCCTAACTTTTTCATACCGAAAAAATTGTTGACCATGCATCGCATTGATAAACCATCACAGTTCTCATGACAAATTTAAATTGCAAATTATTTGGGGCAAGGAAAATCTTTTTGTTCAAGCACAATAGGGTTTTCATAATCTGCTTTATAAACTACCCCCATACAAATAACAGCCTGGCGCTTCTGCCAACTTACTTTACTTTGGTAAACATTCAAAAATGTGGGGACTGAGCAGAATATAGTTGTCTTCAGGTGATGCAAGGGTTAAACCAGTCAACTTCTGAAAAAACAAACGCAAGTCATTGTCTTCAAGATTCATTTGACTCATGTTGTTAAAGAGGAGTTACTTCTGCATAAACTATATCCAAATGCCTTGCAGAATTAAAACACAATGGATAATTTTTCCAGAAAATACACATTGCATTATCGGAAAAATAATCAAAAATCCAGAACTACATTATACCCCAAAATGAGAGACACACAAAGTCCATCAGGAATTTTATTGCAGCTGTTTAGTAAGACAGTCAACCTACAGTAATTAACAGCAAATAATAATTGCATTTGTATAAAATGTAAAAATCTCATGGCCCTCAGAAATAAGGGAAACTAAAGGTATAAGCATTATCGTATGGTATAAAATTATGCTTTTTGGACAGAAATGGAACTGCTAGACAGTCTGATGTCACCGACAGGCCTGTGGAATCACAGGGGACTGTTGCTGCAGACTTTTCAGAGACGGAGATAGACCATGCCCTCTTCGTTGGGGGTGAGCAGAACTTGTGGTCTTTCAGTAGTAGGTCCTTTACAGTAAGGAGAAGTGTTTGAAGGTGAAAGCATATTGGATTTTGCTGCTGTTAACCAATGATATGTTCAAAAGACTCTTGCCTGCCTTTAAAAAAATCAAGCCTCGTATCAAACCAGCCAAATTGGTTTGCTAAAAATCAGTATTTCTTTGTTCTGTGTTTTCAGGTCCTATTTCTTCTAAAACCCCATCAGCTTTTGCAATCACCAAAACTAACATGCATTCTTTATTAATGGCAAGAACCTACCTCCTCCGCATCCCCAAACTTTAAAATGCAAGAACAAAACAAATCGCTCCAGGTTTAAAAAGAAAATGTTGGCCCTGGCATGCTAATCAGAGGCAAGACTCAAACCCAAAGCCCAATAGGCCCCATATCAAAAGGCTTTAAGATCTAAAAGCAAGTAATAAAAAGCAGCTTTAATGCAAAACGGTTTGGATTGAAACAAGAGACTTCCGTTAAGTGCCCAGTACACTAATAAAAGGATAGCCTTGAGGTACACAAACAAGTTGAAAGTGGAAGTTGTGTGCATTTGTATTTATGGGAATGGCAGCGACGAGCCCGCAGCCCAGTCGCTATAACCTGCCTACGTGAACTCTCCACCCACAGCAGGAGCAAACCCAGGCTGTCATGCTTAAACCAGCTCTGCAGCCTGTTTACTCCCTCAAAAAACAGACTTGCCCTAAAACAACATCTACGTTTGATTTCAGCCTGATGACGAAGGTCCTAGCCATGAATTAGATAATCAGCCCTGAAGGAGACCCAACCGCCAACTCCCTGCCCTCCCCGAAGACGGCCAAAACGGAGAGAGCTGCTACTCTAATTTTGACTGGTAAGCATGGCTTGCTCTTCTGGGGATGGATTGAGCAAAACTGTCCTAGGCTTGCCAGCAAGGAGTCTTTTCCTCCAAGTCCGAACAGTGCAGACCCTCATCAAAGTCTCAGTTGCTTGAAAAAAACTCATTTTTCATTTGAAAATTAGTTGGATAAGCTAGGTCTACATTCAGGGCTAAAATTCTAATTTATAGTTAAAGGAGCTAGTTACTACATCCTTCTCACTGGGTCATGTGGTACCTTCAGTGACCCATCTTACATCAATCACCAAATTTGCTAAGGATTACTTAACAGATCTCAAGAGAGCCTGAAATGTTGAATGGTAGGCAAAGTCCCTTGCCACTTACGATGGCCAGTTGCCATTTATATAATAGCCTTGGACTACAAGAGGCAGTTTGTATAGCTCCAAAAATATTTCTTGGCCTTTACTCCAAAAAAGCAAATGAAACAGTCCTATGACTTCATGAAATATTTGAACCCATATTAATGCAAAGCTTTTTTTATTATGAAGTTACCGAGAAGATTATATGCAGATGCAATTCCTCCAGGAAAAACAAGTTCTCGTCTTTGTTGTCTCACAATATATTAGCAGGGTCTCCAGATAAGAATGTGAATATTCACAAAAATTAATTTCCCAAGGCTAGTCTGTTGTGTTTGTCCACCAGAATACGAGAGCTCCAAATCTGCCTAAGCCTGCTCTAGTTAACCTCTGCGTACAGCTCCCAACATGGTTTTGTCTAAACGTGCCAAGCTGAAGTCTTACATTTAAAATTTTGCATTTTAATTTTCCATTTAGCATTTTGAGTTGTTAAAATGAGTGCTCTATTTTTATCATGACTTCAAAAAAAAAAAATATCCCACTTCACTGTTTTTATACAGTATAGCTTTCCGTGTGCATTTCAAGAATGAGTTTTCCAATAAAGTCTGCAGGACTCAGATTTACATCCTCACCCACTGACAGTTTAATTACTTCCATTGTAGGAGAAAGTATTTAATCACATACAGTCAGAAAAACAGCCCCTTGAATACAGGCTTTCGGGCCCATGATCCCCAATTTGAAATTCAATGAAGGAGAATGAAACATGCATACTGTGATCCATTTCCCGATTGAGAACACTTGATATTATCAAAACATAGAGAGTTCCACAGCTGACACACACATTTTTCTAAACCATTGGTAAAATCCTTCCAGCATTTTAAGCCCACGAATTGAGGATTCAGCGTGCTTTGGATATGATCTAAAGGCAGTGCTAGTCAATGAACCATACAAAGACCAACTTCATAACGCTGTGCTAATTAACATATTAAAAATAGTCCGTCTAAAATGCTGCTTGAATTACGCTGGTATTTGCTGGTATTTTAACTTTCTTCTCAACAGTTACAACATTAAAAGTAAGTCACCACTGGTGATTCTCAGCCATAGATATGCATTAATACTTCCTCATTATTAAAAAAAAAAAAAAAAAAAAAAAAGAGGGGGTGGGAAGACAGGAGCTCTCAGACACTCATCATGGCAATTCAGCACAAGTCCGTCTGGTGAAATCATAAAAAAACCCAGTTGTTAAGTGTGTCAATAGTTACATATTAAAGCCGACTACCAGCACCAGCTGGCCTTCTTCCCCAACCTGGAACCTAATTTGTTACAGACAAGACAGTTGACAAACCCAGAAACGCGACTTCAGTCTTAGTCAGAGTATGCTGTACTAGCCTTTACATTGCCGTAAGGATCGAGTCTGTAAGCAGCAGCAACGCACATGCAGTTAAGTGCAAGTATCAGCTATCAGTCTTAGAAACCTTAAGTTTTACAATAAACAAGTGGTCTTACAGCTATGGGCGCGAAACAGAACGTGGTCCTCGGTGGGACCTACTACGTTACACAGTGACATTCATTCTGAAACAACAGACACAGTGTATGCGTGTGTATTACGTATATATTTTATAAAAAGAGCCATGTCTTCTGAAGAGTGAAGAACAGCCCAAACACTAAAAAAATGCTGTAACAAGAGTGAGCATTTGTGCGTTCGCTTTATGAAGCTTACATTCTAATGTTTACAAAGGCCAGCACTTATATAAGACTCTCCACTAACAAACAAATCTGGAATACATCAATTGTACAGGTAAGTCAGCCAAAAATAAGCAATAGCTATGCTCTTCTCAGTTTTAAGAAAGCATGCAATAGGTTTCCCCCTTCTGCCACCCCTTGTTCAGATTTCTAAATCACAGTACCAATAAAAGCACAGTATCATGAAACTGGGGCACAGGTAACAGGTTGAATTTTATCACATACTGTTTATCAATATTTTGCAACTGTAAAAGCAGCCGCCTTTTAGCATCGAGAAGGCAGAGAAGATACAAGCATGAATAAAAAAATAATTAAGCGATTTAAGACATCAAAAATTCAAGAAATAGCACTGTGCATATACAAATAAAATTAACATTCAATACCGTAGAGCTCATTTAAAAATGGCACCAATGGACAATATTTTACAATATGCACATTTATTTGAGGTGGGGAACTAATGCTCCACAGGTGAAAATGGTAATACAAATACTAGTGCCACTGTTGGCCCATTATGGTAATTCTTGCAATTTAATGGAAACACTTTTAAAAATAATCTGGTATGTACACGTCTTCTGGAAACTCAACAGCTTCTTCAGAACAACAACAAAAAAAACCCCACCTATGGTTCTCCTCCTCCCCTTTTTAGCCAGACAGTATTGTCAGAGATTGTGCTCACTTTTAAAGCACATAATCTTTAAATTCAGTGCTATTTTCTTTCAGAAAGATCAGAAGTTGTACTTTTAGGTAACAAAAGCATTTATGTTACAAACATTCAAAAATGGAAGCTTATGATTCTGGCAGACAATGTTGCGTATTAAATACAAACCAGCCAGCAATTACTGAACATAAAAAACTTATTCAATCATAAAAAAATACTATAATTCATCACCACAGACTTTTTACATAGTTATAAATAATAAATAGCATAACACAGTAGATTACAAACGGATTTATTTTGCCCCGTTAAAGTCTTTAAAAAGTAAAATATCTATTGTCTTACCTCAGACCGACCAAGGTACTGTATCGACTACTCATAGCTCAAACATCACTCCTTAGCCAAACAATTTGCAGAGTTCGTATTCAATCCCAACTTTTAAATCTCTCCTTAGAAATCCAATGTTTGCTTAGCTGTTTGCCCTGCTCATGACCAACAAAGACACAAACACCGCACACAGCAGCTGCAAAGGGTATTACTTTGGCTGCCGCGTCACAGCGGAGTTGCCACTGCCCACAGCACCTTGCAACGGAGCACACACCTTGGAAAGGAACACTAAGGAAAGCAGCATCGACGACAGATTCTGGTAAGCACTCTATAAACAAGCTGTACACAAAGGACTTTTTCCCACCCACCCCTCTGGTTTACATTCCATAATTTTGTAACAATGTCCCCTAAGGCACAAAAATACCTATGACCTCAATGCCACAGGAGACATCGATGGCGCCATACACGGTTCTCCTACACAGTAGTTTAAATAACTTAGTTATCTGCACTGTATGTCTTAGATCAAGGCGTGGATTAATTTTCCTTGGCCAAATCTTCCTGAATATTGACCTTATTTCATACAATCTGTAGGATAAAGGATCTGGGGAGAGAACTATGCAGCTGTTTTCATCATGTTCGTAGAGCATTATTATTTCTTCACTGATGGCAAAAGTGCCAGTCATTAGTTAATTTTGTTGTGGGATGGTTTTGTGGTTTGTTTTTTTTTTAATCTGAGTGTGAGATTTCCACACCACTGTGGTCTTCTGTAACAAAAACGACTAGCAGCACTAAGAAGTTTTTTCTCCCTTCCGTAAGAGAATTTGAGGCTAGTGACTGAAAAAAGCAATGAGAACAGTTTTACTCAGTGGTGTAAGTGCCAGAGAATAAATCAGTATTTTCAAATCCTTCCAAACCAAATTATTTCCCTAGACATAGTGACCACGATAATGATATAAATATTTTCCTAAAAATTGCAATACTAATAGGTAGATACCTATTCTCAGACACAAAAAGTGTATGCAAGTTCCTGAAAGCAGAAAGTTAGTATAATCTGAGCAGACATCTTGTTTAAAAAATAAATTTGCAAAACCAGACATTAATATGGTCTACAATGTTCATTAAATGGATAAATCAAAATCACTGGAAAGTCGCCAAGGATTACAGTTACAATAATTTTTCCTTTTAATAATCCTCGTGTTAATGGTTCAAGGATCAGAGTTCGTTTCTCTGTACAAGTGTACAGTAAGGGAACAGCACAGCCAGACACTGACTCAGAACTTAAGTCACTTAGGTGAGAGATCGTCCATCAAAATGAATGAAGAGCATGAGTTTGAGCACGTTACTGGAGACTCTGTGGTTATGCTGCCTTTAGTCAGTGAATCAGAGGAAGAGCCAACACTGCTGCTACTCCCATCAAGAATATCTGAAGAGAGGCTGGGGAAAAAGAAAAAGGTTATTTAGAAACATGGGCATGACGCCTTTGTGTAAAGCTAACACACCTACGTTTTTGTAGGGAAAATGTAGGAGACATATACTACCACTCAGTCTTTACTGCAAGACTGGCAGCCCTGAAGACTCCTTGTTTTCTGTAGCATGTTATATATATATTCATGCTCTTTATGGGAATAAGGAGCAGAATTTATTTATTTTTTTAACATGCAGAATAAATTACGACTGTGATTTTCATCAGTCATAGAAAGGAGGTGACAACTAATGAGAAAAGTAACTTTAAAAGGTTATAGAAAAGGAATAATAAGAATCTAATCAGCAATGCAGCAAAGATGTCGTTAATTAGCTAGTATGTTCTTTAACGTTGCACCACTCAAAGCAAGATTTTGAAACCTATTTTTCCTTTGTAGGTAAGGAATTCCTGTGTTTGCGTTTTAAAGTCTTGATACAAGATTCCAGAGGGCACATAACTTGATGCTTTTGCAATTTAGCTAGAAGCAACACCAAAAAAAAAGTATTTCTAGGCAGTTTCAAGTCTGTAGGCAAATCGAAATTATATTAACAGAGTTGTTATTTTAGAACACTTAGTATCTGTCTCTTGACATAAAAGACAATTCAGCTTTTTATGATCCTAGTACAGAAAGGAAACAAACTATAACACTAAAAAATCATGAATATAACCACATGAACTAGTTAACTGCAGTAACTGCTCAAACATACATTTTCTGAATATTCAGGTAAGTACCACAGATACTATATTACCACTGCCTACAACACACCGCAACGATGAAGCATCTTTAAGGCAAAGTAACTTTGCTTATGAACCAACAGAGTTTTGTAACAATAATATTAAGTAGAAAAGCTTTGATACACAAAATCTAGGCTAGAATCTGCTCAGGAAGAATCAATCAAATGAGCAGGAACATTGTCACACTACACTACCACAGGAATAGTTCCCAGTAATATGCATATGCAAGCTAACAGCAAATGTATTTTTTTCTGGGAAAAAAACAACCCCACAAAACAAGAAAGATTGTGATAAATGCACATTCCCTGTTCTTGGTATTTCAGGGCACATGAAATATTTTACCATGAACTGAGATCTGTCAGATGTGTAACATCTGGAGAAAGCATGTTGGTTGTTCCTTGAAAAAGTCTCTTTGGCTGACTTTCAGTTTCCATTTCACCTAAGGAAAATAGTGCAAATAATCAAACTCACTTGAGTCTCTGGAATGTCCATTTAATATTTGTCTATTGTAAAAGAGAGGTTTGTCCCACAACAGAGCAAGGTTACATTTGTAACGTAAGTCCTCTGATTCAGCCAACCGAGCACTTGGGTAAGTCATTAATTTGACGCTAGCTGTTGTTTAACCATCCAGTCTGTCCTTAATTTAACTAATGCTTCACCAGCATCTGAGGGACTACAATGATTTCAAAGACATAAAACTAGGCACTTGCTACTTGGACTACAATCAGACAAAATAATCTAAAGCAAACTAATTACTATGACTTAATTTTAAGTAAGCAGCTGAGATGAGGCAACTGACATGATCCAAAATACAGAGATTAAAATTCATAGTGATTATGAAAACAGGAATGCTGGACGGGTTCACAGTTTCACCCTCCTGTGTACAACAAATTCCAATACATATGTACACTTTTACAGAAAAGCTGAGAAGATTAGATTTGGCATGTGTATGCATTTCCACTTACTCGTCAGGATCAGACCATCTTTGTACCTCTAATCACCTACTGACATTAAAAGATTAAACGTGATGGGGAGAATTCATATAATATGTTTAGTATAATCTGCCCTGAGAATGAGCTAGCTCATGAATAGCTTCTGTACAATAGAAACATTTGGAAATATCATGAACTTGCCAATAACAAGCTTAAAAAAAAAAAAAAAGGAAACCCTCTCAGCTACAGTATATTTTAATTTTTAGTTTGGCAACAAAAAACGTATGAAATGGAAATAAATGTTCTGGCTTTTTCCTACACTTCACAGCAGTTGTGGCATCAGTTTGAAAAGCTGACAGAGGTTAAGCATCAATACATACTGGTTTGCTATAATATGTTACGCAAGAGAATTATACTACCACTCATTTTATAGAAGACTGATAACTCCACAAAATGTCCTATTTCTTTATCCCACAGGGATACATTCCCTTCTTTGAAGGGTAGGACTAACAGGCAAGCAGACTAACTATCAAGCAGAATGGGCAAAAAACATTTATAAGATCACTTTCTTATACAAAAATGAAGAAAACCCAAACCAACAACTTGGGTAACTTCTGCTACTTGAAATTTCACAAAGACAAATCTGCACTGCTACAACACAGTGCACACCAGTATTAATTCCCTAGAGCAGTGAAATGTTATTCAACACATTGCTTTCTTCCCCCCACATATTACAGTGTCAATTTGTTACCATGTAATATCAGTAGCATATAAACCATAATGCTACTGCTAAAATTCAGAAAACAGGATTATGTATTTAGGAAAAGAAATTAGGTTCATTTAAATGGATTAGATGTTTTACAATTAAGGAACATTTTGAATATTCCTTGTTATTTCAAGTAAAAAAAGGCAAACTCCTATCTCCACTTTGTAAAAGATGCTCCATAAGAGCACTTGGATAGGACAAGGAAAGCCTGCCCTTTACCCACCCTGTTTTCACACAATCTGTGTAAAGTCTATTGTACAATGTTTAACATAAAACAATGCAGTATGAATACCTATTCCCTATTAATCATTGAGCTTGATAAACTTCCATTTTGCTCAATTCTTTGTTTAATTTTTAATGCCTCCAAAATTCATAGACAGTAACAGCCAAGACAGAATTGGCATCCATGAGAAAACTGGTCTCTCTCCCCTGTTAACACAATATAAATTAGATAGCATTCTTTTATATGACAGGACAAGCAGTCCTAAAAAAACCCCAACGAACAGTAGCTTTTCTTGAAGGCTAAATATAAGTCTTGTAAAAAAAAAAAAAGGGCATGCTTTTGGTGCAGTTAAGAATGCCCAAGTTAAAAAAAATATTCAGAAAGAATAAGCATAGCTAGAGGCACACTTGTAAATATCTCAGTCCTACGGTCCTACTATGGAGACTTGTTCTGGGATGCAATTCGAATATCCTTAATATGGAATACTTCCAGGAAAGAATGCAGTTTTCCCCTTTCAGGAGGAAAGGGCACTGATCCATTCAATTTCTCTAAACACTCACCTTCTGAACTTTCAGAGTAAAAACAAACATTCACGACTAAGTTTAGAGATACTGCACGATAAGCAACATTCCTAAGATGATCTGAAGGGTGTGCACCATACAGTGGTACTCTTAGGAATGTCAGGGCTTACGAATATTCGTAACATTTAATTTGAAGCTTTTCATTTCAAAGTTTGCCTCTTTCAAGCAGTAGCTGCTTTTAACGTTTTTCATTCTTGTGTTTTAGACTAGCTACTTTACATTGTATTTTTAGTTATGGCTGGCAATTTCCAACTCACTGGGGATACACGTGCATTATATTTACAGAACAACAACAAAAAAGTATGGAAGAGAGAAGTATATGCAGCTGCAAAACGACATCCATATTAAACCACCTGATAATGTAGATACACATACCTTTTCTTTTAATGGGGCCAAGAACACTGGGCCTGATACAGTTGATTGGACTTTGACTCCTCCTGCTAGAGAGAGAATACTGATACACAATCAGGCCTGTAAAGGTTCCAAGTCTGAACACCACCATACCTAGCATCGAATCACCACCACCACATCATATAACACACTTTTTTAAAAGCTATTCCTGCACAACTGGAAGGCTTAGGGAATCTAAATACATAGCTAACGTGCTCTAATAGGCAGTACTCTTGTTATCTGCCACATAAATTTGCAGTAAACTTTCTAGGGTTTTCTCCCTCCCTTACTGCGTCACATCCTCGTTTCTAAATTGTGTGTAACATCTATATAGAATTAATATGCTGACAGAGTTAAAGTTCATTTGAAGTACCTAGAAATTTCCCCACAAGTTACCAAGTCTAGCTTAAAGACACAGGCCCGTAAAAGAGCACCCACATAAAGCTAACATTGGTAAAGGCTGAACTTTCAAAGCATTTTCACGTGGTAATACTTCAGCTATTGTAAAACTAAAGTCTCTAAAGGCATTAAAATGCCTGAACATCAGATTTAACTAAACTTAGTGCTAGCCTTGGAATTTAAGACAATGTATACCTGTTACTTGCAGATGTCACTTACTTGGAGAATCGCCTTGTTGGACTGGGAATAGGGCTTGGAGGTAATCCATTACTGCTCACAAACATTTGCAATGATGGTGAAAAACATTGCTGCAGAAAAAGTCACATCAAGACGCTTCAGAATTTCCTTTTACTCAGGTGTTTCACCCCACCCTCCAAACAAAACAGCCCATTAAAGAAAAGCTAGTAACAGAATAAGGCAGAGATGACCAAATTCAATCTTAGAAGCATTACAACCTAACTTGCAAAAAATGTACTGGTTAATGCAATACCGCTCAGATTAACTGAAAATTCAAATGCACAAGAAATATGAAATTTAAATACACACTGTTTTCCAAACAAGACAGTTGTTTCTGTAGCAGTACAGTCCTCAGGACTTACTTCTTTCAAGGAACTTATTATACAAACAAGTTTACTCAAAATACATCTGACCTGAAAATTTAACACAGAATTCCAGAGTATTGAGCTCTGCAGTTCTGCAGCTAATTTGAGCTTAGCCACGAATGCCCATAGCTAAGCACAAAAATGTTTGTCAAGTCTTTACAGTCAGATTCCAAAGGTACTGGACCAGCTGTCAGCAACAGTGTTATATTGGGAGCACATTTACCCAGCGCTAGTATGTGGCTGCTCCATGCAGCAATACTAGTAGAGGCATGCAATATAACAGTAGCAGTACAAAAGCAGGGCCACAGAAGAGGAGGAAAACAAGATGCAGCAGCCAATCTTTAAACACTGTTGCCAGTTTCTCTATGCTACATTTCAGTTTTCCAATCCTCACTGGAAAAAGTAGTTTAAGATCCACCTCTTCCTCTTCTTCAGCATCTGCCATCAGCCTTTAGGGCAAGTTCAGCATGCCCCAGTCACCCCTCACAGTGAGCTCATGCCTTCCTTTCCCTGATGGACATACTACCATCCTCCTCACCACGCAGATTTGCAGCTTCTGGTCTTTACCTACACTCTTAATCTACATATGATACACTGCCATTTTGTCGCCTCTTCCCCAGCATCCCCAACTTAAGCAGCTGGAGATCATGCGCTAATCTGATTACTCTAACAACCTCTTCCAGCTTCCCTAGAAACAGAACCCTAACCCGTCCAAACATTGCACAGATATCAACAACTGACAACACTCAGTGTGACAGAACAGACACACTGCTTAAACTCTGCAGCTCTAAGATGGTAAGCATCTGATTCTCAGAAATCAATATAAAGTGGGTTTCGGGTTTGTTGTTGTTGTTTGGTTGGGTTTTTTTTAAACTTCCAAACAATTTGTGAAGTTACGTGTGTCTTCAACGGTTCACCTGGGCCTAAAGTTCTAAAATGTTCTCTCAGTTTGGTATTTCACTTATCCTACCTTTCCTATTCCTCTTGTAGGTGAAGGTGCAGGCGAAACTGGAATGAAGTCTATTCTCTTTGGAGAGGAAGACTTCTCAGACTTGTCCAAGTCATTGTCACTCTGTAAATACAAGGTTTCACACTCAACACTGGCACAGGACATTACCTTAGAATCCAAGGCACAACCTTTTAATGGAAAGTGACCAGACCAAATGCACAAAATAGCTACAGCAGATGAACTTAAGTTCTTCTTAAATTATTTTCACAGTTAATTCCTCTCCTTCCCTTAAATTCGTCAGTTGAGTGTAAAAGTAGAATTAAATAGGAAACATCTATAAAGAGATTACCAGGCTCAAGCTTTCCTCCCATGACTGGCTTATCTGCATTGCTGTTTGCACTTCCCTAGAATACAAAAAACCCCATCAGTAGCTACAAAGAGGATAACTCTGGCTATTTTATCCTCTTGTTTCAGTAACACTCACCTTTCATGTGCTGTTTCTCTGTTCATTAAATCCACTCCTTCCTCCTGCAGGAGATAAATGTCATAAGTTTTCCTGTAACATTTGATTCATCACCGATACTTGGAATAACCCTTGCGATTCAATAATTTGCCATTAGAATTGAAATAGGAACAGCAGAACCACTCCAGGAAAAGACTGCTACCAGCCCAGCTCACCATTTCTCTTGAATGAAACAAGACTTCAAAAATGCAAGGTAGTTTAAACTTGACAACAATAAGCCTTGCAAGAATGCTATCTCACTGAAAGTAAGTCTTAAAAAAAGATTTGTTTCCTCTAGTACTTGAAAATCCCAATAGGAAAGAAACTCCCATTATGTAAGTACTTCAATATTATATAATACTTTTCGCTCTGTATCTAAACATACAGATAAAAACTATACTTACCCTTCTGATCTGATGAAGTCGGCTACTAGGAATACGAATAGGAGATGATGACAACAGCTGAAAAAAAAAAGTGACAACTACAGTGATTAAATCACACCTCAACAGCTTGCATACATCCCATTTACCATCAAATACATTCTTAGTGAATTAAAAATGAGCTGTACAACTACATGTGGATGACTCAATGTTGCAAAAAGAAAACATTGACCTTCAAGAGAAAAGACTTGTTTTACCACTTACAAATTCATTCTATCACTCAGTAAGTGACATGGATCTCAAACTTGCAAGCAGATACTGCTTAGCATCTCAAATATACTAACAGCTATATATGACATTTAGACAAGAGAGATATTATAATTATAAATGAAACTACAAACATTATACAATGCCCTACTGCCTAGGGTAAGATGACAAACTCCTGTACTAACTTACTCAGCCAGCTGGCTATTACAGAGTAGAAATCTCAGTGTTTCAGCTCAGCCTTGAACAACAATCCCTAAAACTTTACTTTTGCAAATGTTTAATTGCATGCAATTTTATGCATCTATTCCTCTGGAACTTTGGCTACCATCACATACAAATGTGCGAACGGTTCCCACTCAAGATGCCCATGTGTCTACTCTTAACACCTACTGACTTGAGCTCCAAAATTTTGCATCCTTATTTTTAAGAAATCTCATAGAAGAAGATCTGGAATTAAAATTTCATCTTGCTTAGTCTGAACATAATAGAAGACACAAAAGAAGCCCATTTCAGGACTTTAAGTTCTACAGGTTTTGAAAAAAGCAATACCTAGTCTACACTACTCTCAGACGAGAAAGAAAAATTTCAGTGGAAAAGAGCATGTAGATCCCTGAGGTGACAAGGCCAGGGTGAAAAAAACAAATGTAACATCTCTGAAAAGTTAAACAACTGCAATACTGTACACTACCAGACTTCTGTAACAGAGAAAGTATCACTCAGTAAATAAATTCCTCTTTTTTAAATCATTTTCTGATGTTTAGTATTCAGCCTTTAAAAAAAACGTGACAGTGTTGAACAAACAGGTCAACAAAGACTAATGACTCTCTCTTCCATTTTTACAACAGCTTAAAACACCCTTCCACGACTTTTAATTGTGACAGCATTTTCCAGCTCACAGTCGGGTCCAAATTAACTTTAAGACTGAACTTAATACTGGGAATTACACACAGTTTAAGCCACCACTGTCTTCTTGGGGACACAGAGTTAATACACCAGAATTATTTTGTTGTAGGTTGCAGGGCGGGGGAAAAACCGCGTATTCTGCAGCCTGGAAGCTTGCTAGGATGTTCAGTGCAAATACAAATCAAGTTTAACTTCATTTCTCCAGCGCAATTATTTCTTGTTGGGTGTAAACACAACATGCTTCAGATTCCTCACCATACTGTGACGGCTCATAACTGTCGTACTGTTCCTGCGCGTTCGCAACACGTAGGGCTGAAAAACCTGGGAGTTGTCACTGGAGGGGCAAAAAAAAAAAAAAAAGTTTTGTGAACAACTCTGTGAGGTGTGCTTTCCTTGAACCACCCAGCGCTGCCTCCCGTCTCCAGGGCGCTGAAAACGCCCTTTTTACCCGCACAGAAGCACCGCCTGCCCTGCGGGACCCGGCAGGCGCTTCCCCGCTACCGGCCCGACGGCGGCACGAAGGAACCCGCCGCCCGGCCCCAGCGCCCCCCGAACCCACGGGCACGTTCAGCGGCCTCCAGCCCCCAGCGGGGGGGGGGGCCGGGCAGGGCCCGCAGCGGGGTTGGGCGCGCTTCCCCAGCGCAGGGCCCGGCGGGCAGCCGAGGCCCCCCGGGCCGGGCCCAGGCGCCGCCGGGGCTGCGGGGCCGCCGCGGGCCGGGCCGCGCCGCGCTCACCTGAGCCCGTGGATGAGGGGGGCGCTGTTGGATCGCCTCAGGCCGCCCCCGTCGCTCGGGGCCGCGGCGCTCCCCGGCGGCAGCTCCAGGTCCAGCTCCATTTTCTCCTGAGCCATCGCGGCAGCGGCGGCTCCGGCTCCTCCCGCTCCGCCGCGATGCCCATTCACTGCCGGCGGCCGCCGCGGCTCCTCATGCCGCCGCTCCCCCCGGCCAGGCGCGGCGCGGCCGCCCCTACAGGCCCCGCGGGCGGCGCCGCAGGCAGAGTCCGGGGGCGCGCCGGGCCCGGCGAGGGGGGCGGCCCCAGCAGCGCCCCATGCCGTGGGCGGCCCGGGGGGCAGCCCCTTCCCCCACCCGCTCTCGCCGACGGACGAGCTCGCCGAGCGCGGTTCCGCTACCGGTGGCGCCGCCGGTGCCGCCGCCTCCGCGAGGGAGCGAGCGCCTCGGACCGGAGACCCCCCCGCGCCCGCCGCCGCGCAGCGCGCATGCGCGGACCGCGGGGCGGAGGCAACGCTGCCCGCCTTCCCCGGCGCCTGCGCCCTGAGCCCGCCCGCCGGCACCGCGCATGCCCCCGAGGCCGGCATCGGGCCGGCGCCCCAGCCGCTGCGGCGTGTGGGCTCCCGACAACCTCCGGCCGTGGAGCGCGCGCTGATTGGCTGGCGGGGCAGGGCGTGTGTTTGAAACGGGACAATGAGCACCGGACGTCGGGTCGCGTCGCGCGGGGGCGTGGCCGGGGCGTGGCGCCGGGTCCGACGGCGGGCACATGTCTCGGTGTGTTCTTAACCGGGTCAGTCCGGGGCCGGGTTTGTTTTGCCCTGGCGGGGCGCAGCGCCAGCCGTGCGAGGGCTTTGCGACCCTGCCTAGGGTTACGGTCTCCCTCTCCCAATGAAATCACGCGTCTTTTCCACCCAATGAACAGACTGTGTTTGTAACGAGGACATCGGCCTCTGCTCTGTTCTCAGAAATCTGGCATTAAATTTGTTCAGAAACATGTGATTTTAGTTCTTGGCAGTATTTAGGTTTTTAGATCGACCTCTACAATTCCATTCGAAGTGGTCAAAGTATCTAAGCTTGTACTTACTGATTTTTATTCTCTAATATGTTTCTATAACAACAGTTGCAACATCGACAACATAGACATTTGTCTCTTATATGCGTGGGCTATTCAGGGTCTTTCCCAGCACCAAATTTTAAAAGGTCTTTCATTTTCTCCTGGGAAACAGCAATTCCTTTTCCAGCGCACTAAGTACAGAGACTGCTAAGACAGAGAAGTTAGGATTTTTAATCATTTCACCTTTCTTAAATGGGAACATGGCTAGATGAATTATTGTGCTGCTACAAAATCATTGAAGGTGATGTGATGTTCCTAGATAGCCGAGTAGAGCTACTGCAGATATATATATATCGCTTGCTATATATTATGGTACCTCCTTGCATTTTTTGTTAGTCAAGACTGACTCGAGCATATTCCATTCTTCTACCTTCAGAGACAGTGTATATGTCTCATCAACTTTTTGTTGATGCTCCCATTTCTTGCATTATACTGACACTATTAATGAAGAACTTTGTACCTATTAAGTACCTGAGATGAGTTAACAGACCCACAAGATTACATTTCAAATATTTTCAAGATTTCTCAATTACGTATTTATATTGAAAAACCTGGAGAGAAAATTCCTTGTATTACTGCAGAAAGAAAAAACTTTCACAGCCCTGTACCACCGCTTATGCTGTGATATACTGTAGCCAGTAATGACACCTTCCTGTGAAATGATACAGAATTGCCATCTCCTGCAAAGATCAAGAGAGTAAATATCTAAAACTTTCTTTTGCTTGATTTCTAAGAATTATGATCAGTCTGATTCACTGGAAAATTAAGATCTGCTGCTACAAAAGGAAAACACTGTTAATCAACCTCCTCTGCCACTATTCCCTAAAAGCAACACCACACATTTAATACGGAACCCGCACCATTTTCCTTGTCTAATGCTTAAGCACAAGCATTTTGTAGCTTGTAATAGCTTTCACAGCTTCACTCTCCATGGCTGGAGAGTGCCCAAAAGGCAATTCAAAATGACAGTATCTAGCAAAGCATCTAGCTCTGAACGGAAATCTACTCGCATGTATGTTGGCTCTGCTAATACAAAAGTCACCTGCAGAATCTGATTACATCACCAAACTATGTGGATTTTGCTATTTGTGATTATGGTGGAGTTGTGATATTATGTCTTTGCCGCTACGGACAGAAAAAAGCTTCAAGTACTATGTACCAGAATACTGTTAAGGAAAAAGTCAACAATATCCAAAATGTGGCTGCAAGCTCAAAAACATCTGCTTCGTATACTCAAATTTTTCAGTGCCAGGCACCAACACCATCAGCCTACTGTCCAACCACGGTTTACTATAACCAAGAGAACCTTCACAGGAATAATATCTACAAGAGAAAGTGAGTACTGTCGAGGTGACCCTCAAAGGCCCAAGAAGGGTAAAAAGGCAGAGAAAAAGGGATGTGGATGTGGGGGAGTTGTGCTATGGAACAGAATGAGGTGAAAGATGGAAATGAAATCACAGATTGCCGAGTTAGAGAAACAGCGCAAATGACCATGGCAACAGGGACTAAGAAAGGAGAGTATATGTTAAACAGAGCCTTGGGACAATACAGGTGAAGGATGGAGATGCAAAGCGGGGAAATACAGGCTGGGAGGAGAAGATAGGTGGGTACAGTGGTACAGAGGGACTGGTAGGCATGAAGTTACGGTGTGGGCAATGATGCGGGAGATATTTGACAGTATCAGGGAAATATCCCTGTGGGTAAAATAAACACAGCCACTCAAAAGTTACAAAATGCCATTAGCCTCGGTAGGCATGTGACCCACAAAAAAAGATTTTAGCTACTTACAATCTACCTTTCCTCTCCAGTTATTTTTGTCCTTAAAGACTGTCTGAAAATCTCACATGGAATACGAGGTGACGAAGGGATATCTGGGCCTGCAAAGAGCAATCAACCATATTTCTGAGAAGCAGCAATGGTTAGGTATTAACCCAGATGCTCAGCGTTCAATATTTAAAGGTCAGCATTGTAGCACTCAGCAAGGCAGTACTAATGAATATACTTTAGACACCTAAAATATTTACATCCGAGTTGTACATACCTAGCTATGGTTAGATAAAATGATTTAACTACAGTTAGATGGACGGGTATATGGTGATAGACCATAAGATGGCAAGTGGACAAGGGCAGAATGGCTTTCTACACGAACGTTTAGACTCGGTTTCACAGAAACTATGGTATGGAAAAAAAAGGTACAGATGCCTTCTGTGGCACAGGGTCCCCGTGCCTCTGCGGCAGCCGCGCCGGCCCCGGGGCCCCCTCACCTCACGGCGAGGGCTCTGCCTTTCCCGCCCGCCTCCCAGCGACGTGTGGTTGCCCTGGCCCGACGCGGCTCGGCGGGAGCAGCAGCTCCAAGGGCGCGGCCCCCGCGCACCCGGCCGGCCGCCCCGAGCCCCGCACAGCCCCGAGCCCCGCACAGCCCCGGCCGCCGCGGGGGCGCAGGGCGCAGGCGCGTTACCCCGCGGCCCCGCCGTGCGGGGGCTCCTGTGGCGCATGCGCGCTGCGCGACCGCGGGGGGGTCTCCGGGCCGAGGCGCTCCGTTCCCTGAGGCGGCGGCACTGGCGCGGCTCGTCTGTCGGCGAGAGCGGGTGGGGGAAGGGGCCGCCCGCGGCATGGGGCGCTGCTGGGGCCGCCCCCCTCGCCGGGCCCGGCGCGCCCCCGGACTCTGCCTGCGGCGCCGCCCGCGGGGCCTGTAGGGGCGGCCGCGCCGCGCCTGGCCGGGGGGAGCGGCGGCATGAGGAGCCGCGGCGGCCGCCGGCAGTGAATGGGCATCGCGGCGGAGCGGGAGGAGCCGGAGCCGCCGCTGCCGCGATGGCTCAGGAGAAAATGGAGCTGGACCTGGAGCTGCCGCCGGGGAGCGCCGCGGCCCCGAGCGACGGGGGCGGCCTGAGGCGATCCAACAGCGCCCCCCTCATCCACGGGCTCAGGTGAGCGCGGCGCGGCCCGGCCCGCGGCGGCCCCGCAGCCCCGGCGGCGCCTGGGCCCGGCCCGGGGGGTTTGGCCGCCTTGGCCGCCGCCCCGCGGGCTGCCCCGTGTCTGCCCGGCCCCCCCGCTGGGCGCCACAGCTCCTCACCGGCGTCCCGCAGGGAGACGCGGGGCTCAGCCCGGGCCGGGGGCGTTTCGGCGAGGTGCCCCTCCGGGTGCCCGGGGCTGCGAGGGCGCCGCGGCCGCTGTGCTGTAGCTTCGTTAAAACGCCTGGCTTGTTGTCACCCGGCTGTGCTGTGTAGCTGAGGAGCGCACAGCCGTGTTGCCAGGTCCGTGGCCGTTGCTGTAGCTAAAGCACCGACCCTGCCGTTTTCCCTCATGGTTCAAGTCTGACCCCGAAATACCTCTGCACCGCGTGTGCTTACTGCAGTAAATGCCTTCAGAACAGCCGGGTGAATTCGTTGAAGGTCATTTCATGGCGCCTTGAGAGAGAAAAAAGTTTTACATTTAGTGTAAAACAGCGTGTCAGTTGTCCTGGGGAGAAACACAAGGAGCGGTGCAGGCAGTTTTGCCAGGCTGTTGCCATCGGCCTGTGGCAGGTGGTACCTGCCAGGGGGGTTGGATGTTTGCCATGCGTTCCAGGTTTAGCTTTCTTGCAGCTGATGGAGCAGAGGCAGTGGCAGTCCCAGGCAAGGGCAGGGGGTAACGCTCTCAGATCTGCATGGTCTCTTGGATAGTTTTGTGTTTCCGTAAGTTTCTAACTCGGGGTGCTATTTCTTGCCTCCTCTGGGCTGTCCTGCAGTTGGGAGGTGCCCCCATCAGCTACATGGTGTGGCTACCATCTGAGGTAGTCCTTGTGCTTCTGCTAGTAGTATGTGTGCAGTTTGGGAGAGCATATTGACAATAAACTTCATTAAATGTAGTATAATACGTGATAAATACTTCAGGTTTTTTCTTCAACTTTGTGTTTCTGTAAGGGACTAGATATCAAGTGACAAACCTCATAGATCTTTTGTACCAAAATGGTTAACGGTGAATTAACAGTTCGGAGGAGACACTGATTCTTGCCTGTTCAGTCATGACTTAATGTTAAGTAAACATAATTGTGGTTCTTTTACACAATCGTAAGAAAACAACTGTTAGTTTACATTTTAATGCAGTATAGAAGTATTGTGAGTGGCAGTTATTCCTCAGGGAGATTTCTGACCAGGTAAACTATCTGTAAACGGGGTGAGATGTTTCTCAGCCTTTTACAAGTTGTTTCTTATGGACTGTGAGACCCTTTGCTCCTTAAAAAAAATAAGCATCCCATAACCATGCTGTAAACAAATTGTTTCATTCGGGGTTCAGGCTGGTAGAATGGTAAGCCTCAGCTTTTGCCTCAAAACTGTGCATACGCTATATATTAGGGTTTTATACAAATTAAACTGAAATGTCATTAAACTAATTTGAGGTGGTTGCAGGGGGTTTGCCTGTTTATTAGGAATTTTCCAGCAGAATACTGTTTTTGCAAGGTTGCAGCTCTTGGCAAGAAACTTCAGTTTTTCCCGGAATGGTTTTGTTGGGTAAACTGAAAGAAAAGCTCTTGCTCTTGAACAGCTTGCTTTTTCTACTTTGCCTCCTGTTTTGACGTCTTCATTAACAGGTTTAGTAAGGAGCTTGGAGAATGAGTTACCATAGAGCCAGAGAACGTTTTTAAGCGCAGTATTTTAGATCACTGAAGTTACCTTGCACAGAACTTCTGACTCTTGTTTTCATGCCAAATAAAATTGATTTTCAATAGGAATTGTAAGGATTTTCTGTGAAAGGTAAGTCTGAGATCTGACCATCTCTGATGTATTTGCAAGGGAGATTAAAGGTAAGGATATCTGCAGAGCTTTTTCTCTCCTTCTCTTCTGTTTTAGTTAGCACAGGATATTGAACTCGGCCTATGGTAATGTGTTACAGAATCATTCCAAACTCTTTTCTTGATTCAGACCCGTGATTTCAGGATGTACTGTTTGTGTTGCGTTTGTATACCAACCAGTACACTTACACTAAAAAGAAGTTAGTTTTATCTGTTGGCCTCGGCCAGTAAATCTCATATCTAAACATGATGTCATGGTTCCCTTAAATTTTACCTGTTCCACCCCCTATCAAATGGCAACTGTTTGATCTCTTGTGGGTGTAGACTGAGTAAAACCTCTTTGAAAATTGTAAATTACGTCTGGTCATTTGTACTGGAAGTTTTGGAGAAAGAGAGTTTTTGCATTCTTCTTGGTGAAAGGCACAGTGCGTATGCCAGTTGCTGTTGGCTTTTATTTCACAGTATGCGTTGTTTATTTACAACCAGCTAAAAGTGATCTAAAACTTATGTGTCTAACTGGTGCATTTTAAACTGGAGGATTCGGAAAGTGTTGTGTCTTGAAAATGCATAATGATTATCAATCTTTAGAACAAGGTAATTCTGTTGGTCAGATTAGTTTTAAGAAATTGTACTTGTGTAGTGCTTTCATTCATCCCAAGTTAGCAGCTGAAACAAGAAGATGCAATCCAGTGACTTCTTGTAATTTAGATCTAATTACAATCTTATATTTGGATCTCTTGGCCTGTGCTGGTAAATTTTAGGCGTGGGGATTGTAGGATTGTGGCTCAAAATTTTTATTCTAGCAACCATAAAACTGAATTTCTGCAGTCACATTCATTAAATGCTGATCAATGGTTGATGATTACACTGGTGTTGACCAGTGAAATTTGCTTTAGGAAGCAATAGAACTAAAGTTGCCTTGAGAAAGGAGCTCATTTTATATCAGATAGCTAATCCTGCGTTTTTAAATGGATGTGCTGCTTCCTGGTTAGAAGCCTGACTGTGGTCAAAAGTCTTAGGGCTTTAAAAACTGGTTTTACTGTATGTTTAGTTTAACCTCTCTTGGAAAAAAGTTCAGAACTTGTTAAGTGTTTGTAGTGATAAGACTTATCGAGATACTGTATTTTTTTAAATTCTATTTTATCTATGGTGGTTTCAGTTGCTAGTTATGTAACATTTATAAATTTGTTCTGTTGAATGACGTTTGAAGCAATGTGCAAGCTGCAGCCATTCCAAACATAATAAATTCCCACAGAAGTGATTAGCCTTAACAATTTTTCTTTTATTCTGAAGACTCGGTATGATTAATTAAAATCATTTACTGAGGTAGCTGGGACTTGGGGGAAGAGCAGTTTGGTTTCCACTCTGCCAACAAGCTAGAAGAGTTCTTATGTATCTGTCTCTCGAGTGCTTTGTCTTGAAATGGTAGCGGTCATAGCATTTGAAACTGAGCTTATATTAAGAGGTACTTTTTGATAGGAGGGAGATGGCTTCTGCATTTGACAAGTGTTTCTTTTCACAGCGATAATTCACAGGTGTTCCAGGCTAACGTTTTGCGAACCCGCAGGAACAGTACCACAGTTATGAATCGTCATAGTCTGGTAAGAAAACTATTAGACTAACCACATTAGGTCCAAAGCAGAAGTGTGCATACAGGATTAAAGAAGAAAATGAGATTGTAGTCTGTGAAACTAATACCACGTGTTTTCAGAAACAAGGCTCTAGACTGTGACATTAATATGCTGTAGCTATAGTGAAATTTTATTTATAGACCATTTAGCCTTAGAGAGTACTTACGTTTCATTGTGACCATAACTTTGTTCATAAAATGCAAGCATATGTTCTAAGATAAAGAAAGGTAGTTTGCAAAGAAAATTAATTATGTGGATGTATTGTTCAGTAATCAATGTGTTAATAATTTCTGATGTTTAAAAAAAGACAGTGATGCTCTGATCTTAATTTGTCTTCTGCATAGTAGTGACTGTATAGACCGTTGTAATCAACAATTTGATACAATAAGATGGAACTGGATGATAGAACATGGATCTTGAGACTTCCAGAATTAATGATTCCATATCTCTTACAGATGCTCGTTTGTGATTTCAACTTTTCTCTGATTTCTATTATTACAGCTCCCAAAATCTGAGTCTTAATAATCTAGACCCGTGGTGATGCAACCCAGACAAAATACTGTATTGGTTTAGTATTGTACAAATTGTGGTAGAAAGGTGTGCTTTTGACTGATTTAGAACACCTGCACAGGTTCACATAGACAGTGTGGTTTGCTAACCCTTAAATGGTTAGGGTATACAGGGTAGTTATTTCCCCTGCCTAAAAGGAATTTTTGGTCAGACTTATATGTATAACCAGAAACGTAACTTTTCCCGTAAGACAGCCTTAAGAAGCCAGTAGATGTGGGATAACACCCAGCTACATTCAGTTGATTATTAATGTTCTGGAAAAGTTAAGCTATGTTGGAGTGTGAGACAAGTGGTATCAAGTTTAAGTATGGGAAACAAAGTCCCTGTAATGCTAACAGCAATTATCCTGTTTCTTAATTACCTTTTGAAGATGCTTTAGAAGTAATTTGTTAGCCCCATGTTACTGGTTGAAAAATACTACTCTCCTATTTTCTCGACCGATGCCCTTTAGCTAAAATTCTGGTTTAAAATCAGGACAACTACTTCAGTAAAGGTTTGCATCTGTATCAGAACCAGAACAGTTATGTCAAAGTCTAGGAGGGCTGGTGGAAAAGCCTTTCTCCTGCTAGGGTATAAAACCTGGTAGAATGTATTACAGTAAAGATTTCTTAAACAGTCTCTTTATATATACTTTTTTAGAGTGGCAGCTTAGGTTAGATTTGTTTATGCCTGTGGTCAGATGAAAGGAGAAACAAAGGCGAAATCTCAGTTTATTGTGTTTACTTCTTGAAGATCCACAACTGTTGGGCAAAAAAGATGCTAATTTAGGATGCATTGCCTGGAACTTGCTGGGAAGCAGGAACTATTTTACTGATGGGCTAGCTCTTCTGGCTGGCTGTCCCTAACAGAAGCTGCAGCCTTCTGGACTGAACCAGTGTTCCCATCTTCACGGGATGATGTCCTTAACCCTTCACCTCACTTTAAGATTATTAAAAAGCATCCTGAAAGTTAACTTTCTTCACTCCAAGCTGACCAGGTGCTGACAAAATACAGTTATTTTACTTACGCTAAAAATCAAGTGTTCCATTGACTGCTAGATCAGTGCCTGGTCCACTTTGAAATATTTCTTTGGTTATGGTGTAGTTTATGGTTCTCCTGAAAATGTCAGGGAGGATGGAATTGGAAAAGAGTGTAGAGATTATCTCATCCTTCTGTGGTCTTAAACCAGGATCATCTGTAGATAAATGATTTTGTGAAAACAATTAAACTTTCAGCATTAAGGACTGTAAGCAACCTCACTTGGTATTCTTGCTGTAGCAAAGACGTAAGTGTAGTTTTATGATCTGAAGAGATATTCTAAGGAGCTAGATGACATCTAATTTGGTAAATTAGATTTTACAATAAATAGGGGATAAAGTGTACTTCAAAAAATTTTTTTGTGTTTAGGAAAACTAACTCAAGTTTTATTGCAGTGTAAGGTCTAATAAAGAGGTGAAAAGATTCAGTAAGTGACTGAAACTTTGTTAATTTAGTTATTATAAGTACAGCTAAAATTTTATGTTTTGTTAAACCTTGGGGGAAAAAAAAAAGATTAATTGTATAATCTGGGTTGTGTTCACTGTCATGGAAACAATGGGAGTTGCTAAAATACTCTGATAACTAAAGGTTATATCCTATCTAACTGCATCTTCAGGGCTATTGTGCTTGTCTCAGTTGCTCAGCTGAATTCTAAAATCTTTTCTTTTTTGGGTAGCTTCTCCAAGTCTCAGACTCCAGCTCTTTTGTAATGATGACTGCAGGGGCAGCTATGCCATTTTGGCTGGGACTTAATCTCCAGGTTTCTGACACTGTATGTAATTGCTGAGGAAGGGTCAGCTGGGCTCAGTGTCTGCTGTTGATTTCCTTCCAGAAGGTATCAGTGGCTTCTAGTGAATAAATGTTTTGGGGGTTTTGGGGTGGTTTTTTTGTGTGTGGTTGGGGTTTTTGGTTTGTTGTTTAAGCAAAGTGTTTTAGCCTGTGGTTAGATGTTTAGGTACTGTTTCAGCAAAAGTTGGTTGATGTATTTATTTGTTTATTTGAAGCCCCAGAAATGCCTGTGTTGGCAGAAGCAAGGGAGCACTGCAGGGGCGGCAGTGGAAGGAAGGGCAGAGGCGCGTGGGGCAGGGGACCTTGGCAGTGGTGCCTGCCAGGCTGGCGCTTCTGAAACTTTACCTTCAGTGGAAAACATTGTTTAACCTACTGGGGAAGGGGTTTCTCTGCCATATGACAGTCTAATAGTTTGTGATGGTTTTTATTAAACTTTGTGCTCACTTAAAACACTGGGGATTTGGGTAGTGTAATTTTAACAAATGGTTCAGTCTGCTTTAGCAAGTATCCGTTCAAAAAAGTCTGAGGTTTCTTTTCAGGAGAATTAAATCAAAGGACTATGAATGGGGAAAAGTGAATTTTAAGCACGGACAAAATAAGGATGATTACTTGTTGGAGATGAGATGTAGGATCCTCAGAGTTAGTGGGTGTAGTCAGTGCATTAGATCCTGCAAAACAACACTTAACTGTCTTTTGATTATTTTTATTTTACACTGTGAGCCACGGGTTTCATATATATTCTATTAATGTTAAACCTTAAAGTATGTGGAGCACAGTCATAAAATTAGAATAGAATGAGTGGAACAAATTTCTACTGTGGAGTGACAGAGTAAATAGGCAGGAATGTCCTGTTGTCTGAATCCTTTTCCCTGTGTGAGAATCGAGGTCGACTCAAGGTCCACGTTGGCTGGTACAGCTTGGAGGAATTGTTATTTAGGTGCACTGGATTTTGGGGAGCCTGATGTAATAGTAAAGCTGACCTAAACTGGACTTGAGAAGTAGCAAATCAAGACATTATAGCTACTAGACTTCAGTAGTATATATTATGACGACTAAATTCTGGCACATACATTTGACATCCTCTGTGTGAGTCTCATAGGCTAGTATCCTTTGTGAGAGGAAGGGCGTGATGTCTTGATGTTTGTTTTTTTAGCGGGAGGATTCTGGATATATGAAGCATTAATAGTCTGTGATAACTGACCGTAATCTTTTGTGTAAGGCCGCAAAATCTTTGTGTTCTCCGTGAAGATGTTGCAGTAAATGGTTAACTGAATGTTTCTTAGTTTCCCAGCATTAGCATAATGAAGAGCTGTTTTGTGAAGGGAGGAAGCTTCATACTGCATAAAGTATATAAACACTTAGTAATAGCACAAACCTTACTTGCTGAACGCACATCCAACTTAAAAAGACATCTTGTCTTTTGGAGGGGTTGTCAGCTTACAGAAAAGAAGTTAAACCTCTGTTCAAAGCTGTAGCTTGGACATTTTTATCCCTGAATGGGTTATGACAGTCAGATACTTGAGGGATGGAAAATATATGAAAGGTAATTATATTTTGGTAAAATAATAATTGTTAATTACTTGGGTTTGAGTGTGCAGTTTTGGATCCTAGTATTCCAGTGGGATCTTGACGCAAAACTGACAGAATTAACAGAAGACCATTTTCAGTGGCATCTTCTCTGTTTTCACCCCAATTGGTGAAGCTTTTAAGAAACCATAAAGAAGGTCTTTAATTCTTTGTTAGCTGTCTAGTAGCTGATTTTTTTTCACCTGTCCAAGTACTTGTTTATAGGCAGACAACAATCCAGAAACCTTTTTGCACAATGCGTTGTTTTGGGTTTGTATTTTTTAAGGATCTTTGGGGAGTCCTCTGGATCACTTAAATGAAAATATTCTGAATCACTTAAATGAAAATATTTATGCGACTGTATATATTAAGAGTGGCAGTGTGCTGGTTGAACACAGCTTAATTCTGCAGAGAAGGCTGTGACTTCTGGTTGCCTGGAAATGAAGTGAAAGCCAAACCGATACCAATTACCATCTGTGAGCATACAAAGCAGTATAATATGGGAATATATATTATCATGTCCTTGTAAGTAATTAATGTAGTTTATATATCCTGAGAGCGTTATAAGTGGTTTGGTGGTGTTAATATTTTTTTCATTTGGGATGGCACTATAGCATGGTTACTAACATTCCTGCACCTTTCCCTCTCTTCTCCTGTAGTTTCTAAGCATGTTTCAGTTGTATGTGGCTTTGTTTTGCAGTTTGTGCCATCATCTCCTATCCGTATTCCTAGCAGCCGTCTTCATCAAATCAAACAGGCAAGCACAGATTCTAATTTTTTAATTTTTTTTTTTATTTTTTAGAGGTGGTTGGTTTATTTGCAGTTAACGTGTAAGTCCTTCAAATGGTTATTATACATTTTACTTTGAAACTGTAGTAGAGTCTGCAGCAGTCTGTCACTTCAAGGTGTTCCCAAAAGTAAAAGCTGTATCTTGTCTGCAGAGTTGCAAATTTCATGATTTAGCACACATCTTATAGTAAGAAGAAGATTTGAGGAGAAAGAGGAATCTTAAAATGGCCATTTTAGAAAGGAAGCCTTTAATGTAAACCCTTAGGGTAGTTTCACCAAGTTTTTGGCAGTAGCGCCAGCATAAATATTCAGGGCCAATAACAAAGTGTTCCTTAACTTGTGTTGCCACAAGACTTTTGTGCAGCCAGAAAATGAACTGGATAAGGAAGCACTCTGGCTAAAAAATAGTTTGGACTCTTCTGGCTGGGCTATTTTTCATCTGTATAATTTTCTTATCCAGATCACTGTATTTGTGCTGTCACAGCAGGAGCACAGGGGGAAGGGCACCAGAGCAAACACTTAGGAAGGGAGGGGGGGTGTGTAGCAAATACCTGGGTAGGCTTAAATAGCACTGCTACCAGACAAAGACCACAGTCTCAAGGGTCAAGTTTTAAAATCAACAAGCTCAAACTCTTGTGGCTCCTCCATTTTATATGTCCACTTTTTGACAGTAGAATATTTATTAAATTGGCTTGGAGAGGCTTGATTTTTTTATACATATGTATTTATTTTTTTTTAGCTTGCTAGTTTTCAATGGATAGGCTTGATTTTTACAGGGTGAAAAGTTAAGAAAATGATTTAATACTTTGGACAGCATTTTCAGGGTATGACATCTGAAGTGATGGAAGGCATTTCTGCTTCCCACCTCAGGTATTTGAGGTGTATGCATAATAAACCTGAAGAAAATAACTGCTTGCTTTTATGTAAATTATTTACTGGCTTAGAGAGACTTGAGCACTCGGGTCAGTTGTAGAGCTGTTTCATCAACATAAAAGGCTTAGGATTAATATGTGAATTTGATGAGAGCAAGGGAATAAACTCCTATGGCTCTGCTATATTACATGAAGTAAAGTTGGTAATTCAGTTTTTGGAAAATACTTCTGTATTCATACTTGTTCCATACATTTAATAAAGTGAACAATTATATTTTCTAATTTATGTTTGATCATTAAATTCACAAGTTGAAATTCCATATCTTGTATACTTGCAGAGATGGGAACCTGTGTGATTTACTTCTGATGTCTTTCAAATCTTAGCAATAATTACACGTAGTAAGACTCTTCATATGATGAAGATTGTGAAGATGTTTAGTTGAACTTCTATTCTTGAACTGGTCTGAATTAGGGAACGCTAATTCACTCAACAGACTGGGTAGCATTCAGTTAGTTTTAAGGAATGGTATCTATCTCGAGGGGATTGAGTCAAGTTTGTACTTCAACTTGGTGTTAATGTTTAGTTTAATTTTACACCTTTGATCCATTTTAGTAATATTTTATGGGTACTTTAGAAAAAAACCTACTAAATCCCAAATTCATTGTGTACAATGCACTGTATTGCAAATGAAATGCTGACAAGTGTCTAGTTAGTTAGAATAAGGTAAAGAATTCAGCCATGCTTTTGAGGATTATCTGTACCAGTTTCCATTTTGTGAAATAATATTACGCAAGTCTGCATAAAGATACTCTAGAGTGTGCAGAATTTTTGGTTCATAATATCATTGTTCAGTTTTGTAACTACCTCTTGGATAGTAATGAAAATAAAAAAGCTGGTTGAGAAATAACAACTCACATAAGCACTTTCTATGCAGTGGTCTCTTTTGCTATATCTCTTTCCCATCCTCTCCCCCTGGCTCCTTTTTGTGTAGTGAGAGCTTAAGGTTATTGTTGCTTAACTGAGTTGAATTAAATTTTCTGCATACCAAAGTGAAATGAAACTAGAGCTTTTCTGATTTGCTGTAGCAAAGCACTTTTTTAAATCTAATTTTTCATCTGCTAATATTTTAGGAAGAAGGAATGAATTTGATGAACAGAGAAACAGTACGTGAAAGGTAAGCATTAAGGCAAACTAGAATACTTAATGCAGTCTTCTATGGGCCCAGGACAATAAATTTCTTTTCTTCTTTATAGGGAAGTGCAAGTAGCAATGCAGATGAGCCACTCATGGGAAGAGAGCTTGAGCCTGGTAATGCATGCATTCGTGCTTTAATTTGTATTTCTATTATCAGTATCAGGACACTAAAGACTCTGTCATCTCAATATTTTCTTTGACAGTTTGACCTGCAATTAAGGTGTTAGTATATCACTGCTTTTGATCAACAATTTTTCACACTAACAAGGCCCAGAATTATCGTTGTTCAAGGATACATGTGGTTTCCTTGGGCTGGTGTGTCAAAAGAAAATTGCATGGATGTCTGGCTGTTTGAATTTTCTTCCATGTTCTGCTTTTTTTGTTGTTGTTGTTAAGTGTAAGCTTATAAATGGCTACCTAAAAATTGTTAACATGGTGGAGGATAACTTTGGAATCGTACTCAATTCCACACCAATCAGTCCTTTTCATGTTGCTGTACTTGCTCATAAGATTATTTACATGTACTGTTTACAGAGCGACAATGATTTTGAAAAATCATCATCACCAAAGCAAGTAGACTTTGTCCCAGTTTCTCCAGCTCCCTCACCTACCAGAGGAATAGGCAAGGTGAGCAAAATGTGGGAATAATGGCTTTAACTGGAGTAGTGCTAAATAAATGCAACTGAATTAGTAGCAAAAGATTAAGCCACCTGCTCCTTTCTACCTCAGCTGCAAACAAGAAACTAGAGAGTAAACAAAAAAAAACCCCCTAAAACCCCTAAACAGAAAATACCAGCTAGCAGTTGCAGATCTTGTGGATGTGAATTTCTGTAGACTGTTCAACTGTTAATCTGTGGTTAATAGACCTTACTCTTTACTTGCCTTCCTGTTGGAATAAGAGGAAGGGGCATACGTTCCTATTTTGCGAAATAAATCCTTTTCAATTTGCATGTATTCTGCATGAAGATGAACCTGTCCCATTTTTTAACGCTCAGTAACAAAAAGTGGTATCTCAGTATACCCAGCCGTATTGACTGGTTGCTTAAATTGCTAATGGGTTGCTTATTTACCTGCCATAAGGATCAGTTGTTACCATATGGGTGTGATAGTGTTTATACATAAATAACTCAAACTGTTTTACTCTCAGCAATGTTTCTCACCCTCTTTGCAAAGTTTGGTGAGTAGCAGTGGATTACCTCCAAGTCCTAGCCCAAGTCCAACAAGGCGATTTTCAAGGTAAGTACCAATCATGTCAATAATAGCAAATTGGCGTAGCTTGTTCACAGTAGGCTTTTGAAATACCAGAAATTTATATACATAATTTATTTCTAATCACAAATACAACTTTATATATTTATGTAAACTTTAGATTTTACAGTGCTCTAAAGATCCTCATGTCATAAAACTGGGAAAATGGACTGCGTCGTGGCATCTGTCTTCTCAGTGTAGTTTCTACATTGTTCTTAATCACATTTATGTAACTGAATTGAATCTGAAGGGAAAATGAAACCAAAGCAAACAGATTCAGTTTGTTTCTGATTCTGGTTTTAGCTGCATTGGATGTTGTTTTGAGTGACGTGGGCAAACAATTAAATTTTATTAGGCCCTAATAGCTCAGCAGAGTAGCCTGTCGACTAAGATCTGGTCAGTGCCTAGACGTGGCTTTTAGACTGCGCCAGCTGTGAAATAATGTGATTAAACTTTTTCTGTTAGGGTCTATACTTCCTTGTCTGTCTTCGGGAGGGGGGTGGGAAGGACTTATTTTGGATAAGCTGGTTTAATGCCTATTTTCTTAATGTTTTCCACTTGGTAGTTTATCAGAGTATATTTTTTTACATGTTTTCAGTCTTCCTTTATTAGTGGTGATATCAGTATAGCATATGCCTTCTTTTTAGCAGGAGAAGCCAGAGTCCAATTAACTGCATTCGACCAAGTGTTCTTGGGTCAATAAAAAGAAAAGGTACAGTATTTGGTGCTGGCGCTTCAGAGTGACTAGAAATAGAAGGTGTTACAGATAACCAAGTAAACATAATGGTTGGTAGGGATAAAGCAGACAAATCAGTTTTTACCGTTCCATAAAATGAATAGCTGTTCTGTTCAAATGCCTTTCCATTGCTGTATTCATATCAGTCTGATAAAGCTAATGTAACCTGCTTAACAAAACAAGAAATACAACTATTGGTATATTTAACTGAACAAATAGAAAATTTTGAAAGTCCTGGCTAACTGAAGCACACAGGTACTATAGATTTAAAATCACTCTTCAAAACCAAAAGCTTATGCAGAGACCTAGTAGACACCTTACAGCTTTACCGGGAAGTGTTTCTTTATCTTCCTTCGTTTTTCTTCAAGTTTAACTTCTGGTAATTTTATTGTATCTGTTTTTATATGTTCATGCCTCACCTTTGTAACAGAACACTTCTGGCTCTGAGAAAACTTTAAAAGTACTTTTATCAGATTTCTGTCGTAGCCAGTTTAAGCACATATTTATTCTCCCTTCTTCTAGAGTATTTGGGAATCAATATGTAAGTTTAGTGATAATCCTGAACCTTGTTTTTATTGATTGCAAGAGGAAGACAAGCTTTCCTTATTCTCGGCTTCTCTGCGTTGGTGGAGCTAGTCGGTGAACTGATCGCTGCATGAACTGAAACGAAAAGATTTTGCTTTGCTACTGAAGAATAAATATCTGATAACTAAACCTCAGTTCATAAGTCACTAAACTTTACTGAAGGTTGGAGTAAAATGTTTCCAAGAAATAGTCTTTAAAATTTCAGCATCAAACTTCTATGTTATACATATAAAATAATCTCTCATCTATTGTAATAAGTTTGAACCTCTATTCTCTTTACTCTGTAGAGTACATTGAAAGTAGATTTTAGTTTAAATGAGTAGTAATTTTTATCACTCCTTATCTCTTACCAAAGGTGTAACAGAGATAGAAGATCATCCAAAAAGATTATTCCAAGGATCCACCAACATGCTTTCCCCTGAAGTTTCACATCAGGTGGACCTTGGGGGATGGTAAATGCTCTGCTATTTATTGTGTTGATCTCATCAGAAGCATTACAAGTCTCTTCATCTCGCAATGATTATGCTTGAAGTTGGGGGGGGGGTGTTTTTTTGTTCTTTTAATACAGATATCTCATAATTTTGCAGCACTGAAATTACCACGGTAAACAGGGAGTAATATTTGCTACAATTTTATGATTTCTGGGACTGACTGTTAACATGCTTCACATGTGGAAGTTGGGCCTGTTTAGGAAAAGATACCTCATGGCTGGCAATTTTTGGAGTTGAGTTTCAAATTGCATTAGCATTCATGTTTGATTACTTGTGGGTAGATTGGGGTGTTTTTCTTTTTTCTTTTTCCTTGCTCTTAGTCGCATGGGAAAATTAGCCTGTCTGACCCTCTCTGTGAGGAAGAGATAAAAAATACTAGGTTAAAAAATCATAATGATTTTGCATAGTAAGAGATTTTGATTTAGTATTTCAGTCACGAGGTTAGTAATACCTAGGGAGTGCTCACACAACTGTCAGGGCAGGGCTGTTTACGGTACTTCTGTCCTTTTTGCCTTACAGCTAATGTACATAGCTGTGCACGAGCTTTGAGCCCATTGCAGTGGCAGCAGTAAAACAGGTGTTTTAAAGGTACTTTCAAGACATCACATTTTTGCACACCCTATCCACAGCAGGCACAGCAGTGCAGGTTCAGTTGCTGCATCTTGGTTTAGAAGATGGTAATTTTTTTAAAAAAAAAAACACTTCGATGCTATTACTGATCATTATCACCTGTAGTTACAATTTTGTGTCCTGTGAAATACATAGTGAACAGTACAACTCCAGTGCGTACAGTTTATCGTCAGCTCTCCTGGCAAAAGAGGCCTCTGAATATATGCTAGCCCAGGACCTTGTAGGAGATGGGGTAGAGCTTGCAATGGGTTGCTCAGCCTGGTGCTTCTAATCTGTACATCGTTCCTGTGTGAGCTGAAGGAGGAAATTAGCATCATGTTATCTGTTTGGAAGTAACTGCAGGGTGCAGATTTATTTCAAACCATAGGGCTTTACTGTTTTTTCAAAGGCGACCATTTTTTAAAATGGCTTTATAATGAATGGAAGCTAGTATTTGAAACTTATCAGAAAGAGTACCTTACCTTCCTCATATCTCCGTGTTACTCTGTTTTCAGTCTGTCGTCACATGCTCTTGATGACAACAGAAGCAGTGCAGGCTCTTCCTGTGACTCACCAGCTGAAGTTGGCACCAACACAGACTCTCCAGTCTCACTATCGGACTCCAGATCTTTTTTACCAGTAGATCTTATGGCTAAGTTACCTATTAATTGAGAAACAGAAGTCTGCTAATGGACACCAGGAAACAAGCTGGATATCAACAAGACTTTCTGTTGTGTTTAACTGATTCTGTTCCTCATAGGAACTTCCAGAAATGTTATTTCTAGAAAACTTCCAGAATAGTTCCTTGAGGAGGAATTCACATTTCTAGTGATTTGTATGACATTTACTAAAATACAGTAAGCATTTGAATTGCAGACGTATTTCATGCTATCATCAGTAAGCAAGCTGTTGATTTATAATGGATATTGTCTTGTTGGCGTAAGTTACAAAATGTGACGTACAGAATGTGTGTATGTTCTGCTTGTGGAAGGCTTGGCTTTCCAACAGCCACCAGGCAGTGTCCTCACTAACATAAGCTGGTGCTTATGTAGTAGCAGATAACTTTGGCGTTTGTCCTCAGTCTGAAACTAAAGAAGCAGCTTACTAATTTCTTTTTATTCCCTGAGTGTAAGATATTTATGGTTTTTATTCCTCATATGAAAGGGGGAGTTTCGGGGGGGGGCGGAATTGATTCTTGTGTTCTGATTGGCTGTTAAATCTGTGTTCTAATAGGTGTCAAAAGAACAAGTTGGTGAATTGTCAACTTAAATTTGTATGTTGGATTTTATTCATGATCATGACTGCTATTGTGACTAAATTCAAATGAGGTGTGGAACACTCCTCTGGGTTTTTGTATTATTTTCTTTTTCTTCCCCATTTAGATGATGTATTAGAGTGGTAGATGCTCTGTTAAAGGTCTTTTGATAGGGAAAAATAGTAATAATGTTTGGAATAAAACGTTAAATCCTGAGGCTTTAGTATTTAGTACTTCAGAAGTGCTTTATTTTACCAGACAGTATTCATCCTCATATGACTTCTGTTGGACAAATACAGTGAGGAATCTTGAATGCCTTTTTACAGGCTGAGGTGATCAAACATGTTTAATCTATGTTTAGTCTCATCCCACTTCGTCAAACAGTGGCATCAAGTTATTTCTGCTGTTGAAAATGTCAGACACTGATCGGAAGCCTAGAATTTGGTAATCTGAGATGTTTCAGGATTCTTTTACTGTATTTGAAAAGTCAGTGCGTTGAGGCATCCTGAGCTCAACTCTGAAATTCCCCAGACAGGAGGAGAAATCTGCAAACCCCACCATAAGCCACGTGTCAGATTTTCCAGTGGGAACCTCATTTTGGTGGTTGTCTCCTGTTAAGCAATTGAGTGTCCCCAGCTGCGTCCCCGTTTGTACATCTGTGTGTGTCTGTACTATGTGGTTTTAAGCCTTCTCTTCAGAGCGGTTAGTAAGAAAAATGTTTTATTTTTAAACACTGAATCTTTGTAATGTGTATTGAACTGAGAGAGGTATAGAAACTTCCTGAGGTTGGAGAAAAGCTCACTTTGAACTCTGCTGTGAAAGGTTCACATGGATGAAGTTTTGATTGACATCAGTCATCAGAATTAGAAATGGATGACTTGGAGGGCAAAGGCCTGCTGACCTGAGGGCCGGTGACCAGTTTCTGTGTGTCCTTATCGTAGAAAGAAAACAGAATGTATTTTAATAGTGTTACTCAGTTCAAGTAAGATACGACACGGTTTAGTTATGATTTCATTCCTCTTAAGTTATTGTAATAGCCAACGTCCCAATTGCAGTTCCTTTTTAAATTCAGACTGTCCTTCATCCCTGTGGCAGATGGACAAGCTTGTGTTTAATGTCTGTTTGCTCTGTCTAATATGGCATAGCTTGCTTCGCTATTTCAGGTATGTGCCAAAGAGTTGCTGTGCATTCACTATTTTGTGGTGAGGGCGAGACTTTTTTTTTTTTTTTTTTTTAAATCTTGCTTATTTTTTAAGACTGAACCTCCTGGTGTCTCTTCCAGTCTTTTTTAAAAGGTGCATCAGTAGAGGAGTTTAATAGTTGCGTGTGGGTCAACTTGTCTCTCTTCTGTTGAATATTTATGCTATTTTTCAAATAAGTGCCAATAAATGGAAAAATAAATGTGTTTTACTGTTTCTGCACTTTGTTAGAGAGGTAACCACGTTCTTGTTTTCATCTGTGATTAAATGTTTTCCTTTTTAAATCGGAATATCTATTGTAACCCACTTCCACCCAGTCTAGTTTACATTGAAGTTGGCCTTAAAACCTGCGGCAGACTGTTCTGTTTTCCTAGTGCAGTGCTATCTTAAAGTTCTGTGACAACTCTGGGAACATTGAAGAACAAACCCAAACATTTGCAGAAGCCTTTAGTAGCTAAGCATGGCCCTAGTTTATACCTGGAGGAAGTCGTGGCGAGATAGTTTGGAAGATAGAAGCTACAGCTGGCTGGTGGGCAGCACCAGGGCTCTTACCTCTTGGGGAAGAAATGGGGGGTCTCTGTGGTTTGCTTTAACAGGGCAGTTGATGCTGTTGGGGGAGAGAGAAGCAGTTACAAGTCTGCAGTTGGTCCTTCCCCTGCTTTTGCGAAGCAGAAACCACCTTGAACTTGTGGAAAAAGGCACCTTGGTTTCTTGTCCATCCGTGTCATTGGGAAGCTGTGGGTTTGCGTCCTGGAGTCAGGAGACGTACAGGGGTTTTTCCACTGAAATGAAATACTAGATTCTGGAACTATATTACCCTTCAAAAAATATATCTGGATTCAGGGAGTTAGGGTGCTATACAAAGTGCATCATCAACCCTGTACTCACATGGTAACTCATACTGTTAGTACTAGCTCCATTTTGCTAATTCCCCATTTACACATGATTGATTGCTTGATTAGATGTCACGGTTACAGGACTGTTGCGTAACACATTCCTTAACTGCTCTGAGTTTGTGTTACAAGTGTCTATGCCTTTGTCTTCCTCTGAGAAGAAATGGGCAGCTTTCTTGTCTCAGGCCATATTGGAAGTGTTATGATTATATATACGTACATATCTCTGAAAGTATAAGTATATATAACCATACAATTTATTTTTTTTTTTTTTATTCTGTGACTCTTTCGGGGCATACAGCTGTTTCTGGGGTTCTGCCACTCCTCTCGGATGGCACCCTGCCAAAGTCGTGCTTGTGATCGGCACTTGACTGGTCTGGTTGAAAACTATCCTGTAGCGTTTGTTGGCATTTAACCCAGGTCTTGGGCCCGTGTGTCTTCCTCGACAACTGATCGGTGTTTTTCTTCCTTCCACCTTCTCCAGAATGACACACTTGCTGAGGGAACATCGATAACCGTGCCAGTGCTCGGGGGACTGTATTTTTGGAATGAGCGCTTTGGTGGTTACTGCATTTAGCAGAGGAATAGATACTTCATGCTAGAAGAGAGGTACAAATGCCAGGAAAAACGAGCCTGTGCATCAGCCAGATTAACTTGCTGGGGTCTTCTGCATGTCGCCAGCAAGCCAGTCGATCCGAATACTCAACTGAACGGCTGCCCACATCCTCCCGAGATCAGCATAAGAACTTAATCCTAAATTTGTTCTTTTCGCCTTTCTTCAGAAAACTTGAGTCTAAGTGATCTCCAGCCTGTGCCAACAAAACAGGTCTCCAAAGGGTTGTATTGGTGAGACCAAAATACCGTGATGTATAAATGCGTGTTGTGGTTCTAATATTAGTGCTGTGTTTGTGAGTCCGGCCCCGCTATGGTGAGCGGGTTTGCTAGGGAAGTGACTGAAGGCAGGAGTGACCTCTGGGGCTCCGGGAGCCACTTTCCAGCCTCAGAACAGCTTGTGCATTTCTTTAGCGTTTCAGAAATGTTCACTTTATGCTGTTGCGTTAGTGCATATGTTGGAGTCGTAACTCGTTTGCTTAAAATAGAGAGATTCAGGAGCTGTAATTAAAATGTGTGAGCTCTTCATACCCTGTTTTAAGCAACCTTTCTCATCACCAGCTGGCAGACGGAGTTTAAGTTGATCCCTCTTCTCCTGGAAGCACCAAGTTAAAATATTTGTAAATGTAAATGAATGTTTACAGCTACAGTACAACAATTAAAACCTTACTGATACAGAGGGGAGCTTGCAAGAGCCCTTTTCACTAACTAGATGGAAAAATTGTCACCTCACGTTTTTTTATTTGGAGTCTGTTCCCTAAAAGTATGTCTTGGATGATGGTTTGTTGGTTTTTTCTTTACCTGTAACAGTAGAGTCTTCCTATTTTGTTTATATTTGGTACGAGCATCCTAATGATAAACTTGAGGCCAGCTGCCAGCCAGCCTGGGTCTCGGTCCGGAGATGCCTTTCGTTCGTCACAGCGGGCTCCAGGCAGCTGCCCTACACCTAAAAGACGCAGCAAAAGGCAGATTGCTTCCCCTGTCGGGGCTTTGTGGTAGAAGCATGAGAGAGGAGGGAGGGGAATAAACAACTGAAGGAGAATAACCTTGTCTGACTTTCAGTAACTGGCTCGGGAACAGAAATTTCCAAGGAGGGAGGAGCTGAGCGCATTCAAACCAAAAGCAAACACGGGCTCTCCGTGCCCTCGTGCCCATTGCCCTGTGTGCCAGGGAACCGTGAGGCTTCCCCAGTCTCATGGGGAGGAATCTCATGAAGATTCCTCAGACAAATCTGCCATTTACCAAATTTTAAATTCTTCTGATTGTTTAATTTCTTCTTTTACTTGCTTTGTAAGAGCCTTGGAAAATGCTCACTATGTAAGACTTCCTTCCATGGTTAATAATGGTGTGTAAATGTTTAGAATTTTGCTGGATGTCAGCTTTAGAATTTTGCTGGATGCCACCTTAAGTAGGAAGAGCTGCTCAAGCAGGAGCACTTTCTGCTGCAGGTACTAATCTGGAAACATGGTTCTCGTGATTTGCTTTTTCCCCTTGTGTGGAGAAAAAAATCAAAGGCGTGATGTGTGTATCGTACGTGGCGTTTTGTGGCACCGAAACAGTGTGCTGCGTTGTCTTTCAAGCTGGCTGAAATCGGGCTGTGTGGCACTGAAATTGCTGAAAGAAACTTCCTGCTAAAAGTAAATCGGGATCCTTTCATTTGAAGCATGTTCACTTCAGCCGTCAGGTTTGATTTTGGAGATTCCTGGCAGATTCCTGAGGGAAAGGCGCTAATGGCTTTGGTGATGTTGATGGAACGTGGGATTCCAGAGCCTTGCTGCAGAGTTTTATTTATCTCTTGATGGTGGTTTCTTGTTTGTCTGATGCCACCTTGTTCATACCTCAAAGCCACCAAGAGTATCTGCAGTTTCCTGGAGAAGAATGCTCTCGTTTCATTATTGTTCATATTTCATTATTTTGCTACTGTAAATTGTATTGTTAATTCTTCTGCTGTTTGGTTTTTTTTAAAAACCGTTAACGTGGATTTAAGATCCGTTACAGACTCGTTTTTCTTTTACTCCTTGTCTTTGATAGGAGTTTTATCAAGCATCTTGTTCCTTGGTATCTCCTGTTCTGCAGGGATCAGGGTGACGGCAGTTCCGTGTGTCTGAGCTGATATTCCACAACTGAGGTGTCACAGGGAGCTGGTCACCGAGGCGGGCCTTGTTCCTCAGGGCCAGGAGACCCTCTGTTGCTTTGATTGTGCTGCTGTGGTCATGGTTGTGCTCTAAATTATTCCTTTGCAGAGTCTCTGCTGTTTCAGGGACCAAGGTGCCTGCCTTTGCCTGCACGTAATGCCACGTTATATTGTCAGCGTGGTTAAAGCTTTGCAAATTTTCAAGAGCTCATATGCATTAGCTACAGTTCGTTAGCCAAAGTAAACAGCTAGTTAGCATACAGAAGAGAGCTTCCGTAGAAGACAAAAATAGACCCGAAAAATGAGTGTATCCCCTTACTTGGCTTTACTTGTTACGGTGTTGGCCTGCCTGTGTTCATTCCTCCAGCACTCGTTTTTTGTGGATACAGAGGTTCTCCAGGCTCCTTTCATTTATCCGTGTGTTATCTTTAAATGGTTTTTGCCGGGCTGCGTGGCGATGCTTCCCCGGGTTTTCTGGCTTATGTGGCAGTGCTGAGCAGGCGATCTGCTGCGGGCAGCAGTGCCCTCCGCTCTCTTCCAGCAGGTTCAGCCGTAGTTTAATTTCCTCGGGCAGCAAGCTACGCCTGCAGGGAACCTGGAGCCCAGCGCCAGCACCGTTACCTTCGTCTCCTTCTCCTCCAGCTCCGGTGGGAGACGGTGCCATCCATAGCACTACGGAGAGGAGGGAAGTGCCCCGTTTCACAGGACCCCCGGGAGGGTCTCGTACAAGGTCAGAGGGTGAAGAAAGCACCTGAGCTGCTCTGACCCAAGAGCCCAAACTCCCTCCTGGCAGGGAGGTGATTTAAGGTTTGGGGTTTAAGACCTCACGTACAGCTTGGTCCCTGAATTTTGAGGTTGCCCTGGATCCCCACGGGCCCTATGAAGCATGCATCGCTTGGCACCCAAGAACTTTTTTTCCTGTAAACAAAGTATTCCTGGATCTGGCTCAGGCAAGTTTCCTTCTGTAGCCTGGCCCCAGCAGTGGGATGAGATACCAGTGCACGTGGGTCTGAAGCACGAGATTCTTGCTCCTGACAAAGGAAAGGGAGGATGGAACTTGGCATTTGTGAGGAAAGCGAGGTATTTTACATATACAGACAAATGAGGGCTAAAATACGGTGATTTATTGCCAAACTGATCTGGCAGCCTCTTTCCAGTTGAGGCTTGTTGGTTATCACATACTACTTAGGTGTGAACAGAAAATGCAATACTGTACATTTGGCTTTGACAGTTCTTAGCCAGTTGATTCCAGGAAGGATTTCTCCGCTGCGTTGCTGAAGGCACGGCTCTGTGCATGGGTGTCTCTAGAAGCAGCTCAGATGCTGCTGTTAAAGCTGGTTAAAGGCGCGTGGTGACCGTTGCCCCCGCCAGCCCCCTCGGTTACCTTCCTGTGGCACTTGAGCAGCGGCAGCAGCAGCTCAGCGTTTCCCTTTGCAGGGACCGGGTCTGCCTGCAGGTGAGCTCCAGGGGAGACTGATCCCCCCGCTCCCCAGCCTGGGGGGGCTCCATACCCTGCCATCCCTTGTGAAATGAACTGATGATCAGAAAGTTTGGAAACTGATGATCCCTGGAGCTCTGAAACAGTTATATTGGGTCTATTACAGTTTGAAGCGTTCTGTGATTTGCTCCTTTAGATAAAATAGGGAAGTCCAAGTGTTTTCTGAGGCAGGCAAGTGCAAACACCTAGATGAGATCACGTACCAAGCCCACAGCTGCCCGGAGTGACGCTGGTGAAGGTGATCTCGGCAGCAGTCCCAGCCCCTGCCTGCTGGCATTGCCCCCCTGAGATACCGGTGCCATAGCAAGTGCTGGGTAAACAAGGTAATTGTTTCTGCTGGATGATCTTAAAGCCTTCCTAGCAGTCTGCTGAAAATACTTTTCCATTTCAAGGAAATGACTCTTTTGTTTGTCTTAAAGAGTCAGGAATGGGAAATGACGTGAAGGCTTAACTGTTTTTCCTGGTGTTTTTAAGAGGAGGCATATTCACTGTCTCAGGTCTTATTTCCAAAGGCATTCGGTGTTCTCCATAACCCTATGAAGTACTAGAGATGTGTGCGTGTATATATACATATTATGTATCAGAATTATCTTGTAAATCTTCCATGTCCACCTGGTAAAATTGTCTCCCTGTGCCCGTACCGTAACATGATTTGATATATTCCCCTTGCAGTGCTGAACCGACACTGTCCTCAGGTCTCATTCTCCCCAAACTGGAATAAATCTGTGATTACACAGTGTGCTGTAATCTCCCTGGAGCAGAAAGAAGTCAAAATTCACATTTGTCATGCTTACTTTGCCCAAGCACCAGTTTTATCTGCATTTGCTGAGTTACACTGTGCATTTAATCTTTCTTATCGGTGTATTGCTCCTTGCATGCCCTTGGAAAAGACATGGTCCAATGTTTTAGGTGCTGATAACTTTTTGTTACCAATTTCTTTGGTCAAGATGTTTCTCTAAACCAATCACCTCTTAACTTCCTTGAGACCGAATGCTGGCAGGCAGGGTCTCTGTTGGCTGTAATCTCCCTGCTCAAGGCTCGTGCGTGCCCTGTCCTGCAGGACCAAGGCGGCTGCAGGTGTCAGGATTGGTTGTAGCAACTCCGGGTTCTTACACGTGGGCTTCTCTCTCTTCTGTACTTCTGCAAGTGCCTGGGAAAACATGATCCTAGCCCATGACTAGAACTCTAGGATATGGGGCAAAAAAAGGTGGGTTTGGGTGTGTTTCGTGGTTCAGGGTTTTTTTAAATCACTTGAATACATATCTTGTTAACAGCCAGGCTGATGTACCATGGGGTGGTTTTAGCTCCCTCCCCTTCCTCAAGAAGCAGCAGGTTCAACGGCCTCGTGGAAACCAGAACTGACAGCGTAGGTACCTAACAGAGAAACTACAAGAATGCAGCTCCGCAGTGGTAGGAAAACACCGTCACCCCAAAAAAAATACGATCTCAGTGTTTGGAGGCAAGTGCTGTGTCTGCAGCACCGCTCTGGGACACAACGTTCTCAAACCACTTAATAACTTTTTTTTTTTTTAATGCATGTTAATGTTTGACTCTTCTTTATCATCTGACACTGATAGATGACACAATTTCGGTTCTTCTGAGAATCAAGCTGAAGCAACATTTTATTGTCCTTTAAAAACTTACTTGTCTTATATATAAGAAAAAAATGTAGTGATTAACAACTGGAATTCAACCTTTTTTTTTTTTTTTTTTTAAAGCAACACTGTTACCTGCATGGTTTCTTTGTACTTCCACATATAAGCAGAAAAGCGACCCATAACATGCAGGGGGAAAGGAGGTTTAATTTCCAAAATGTGTTCTTTATACAGATCAGAGCATATTATAGACTTCTTATAAACAAAGATTTGCATGTATGAATCAAATGCATTAATAGTGCCCCTTCAGCAGAAATATTTTTAAACTTAACATCTTGACAGTGAAATGTCAAATGAAAGGAAATACTTACTATATGAAACAAGACAAATATTCACCTAAAGTTAAAAATGGCATTTGAGCAGGAGTTTCTGATACAAAGGAAATCCCCTACCTTAGCTGGGGGTGAAGGGATGGTGTCAAGGAATGCCTGTGTTGCTGTACTGAGTTTGGTCTCTAAAATCATAAAAATGGTGAATTTTGTGTTAGTGTGCAGCGTGAGTGCAACTTCTGTTACTGCCACTTAATTCACATATTGCATGCATCCCTAAGAAATGAAAGGATCTGATTACAGAACTTGGTTTTATTGTCTACAGTTGTGATACAAAATGGCTGTTGCAGAAATTACTTCCCCAGGTAAGAAAACGAGCACTCAATGCTACATCGGAAATAATGAAGTAAGGAATTTTGAGAGTTAATTCTTCACCTAAAATTCATGGTTTATTTCATAGTTTCACTGATGGAATTTTTAATTTTCTTCAATGATTAGTCATGACTCTCATCCTTCTGGTATGTATACAGAAGTGTTATGCACCAGCCTCAGCATGTACAACCACAAACCAAATGAACATTTTACATAAGACAGTTTGCTTTTGTAGTGATCACGCACTGATGTGAACATAGACTAAAAATAACAAATGTTGCTTTAATAAGGATTTTTTACAGTAGGCGTAGATATAAAAGTTTTTCAAATTATTTTCACAGGTATCACTGAACATTTCATAGCTGTCTGTTACAGAAGCACCGAAAAGTGCTTTGAGTCTTTCATTTATTATACATAGTTAAAATATATTACACTTCTGAAGGTATCTTAAATCACTGAACAGTTTTGCTAGCATCTTAATGAGCCAAATGGGAGTAAAAGGCAGTCCACATTCATGATGTGAATATACAGTAAGGTGTTTGACATCCTATTAACTCATTGCTCATGTTCTCAAAATAACCATGGTGATGAGACCTGAAAGACAAGAATTAAGAACTAAACACAACGCTTTAATTTCACTTAATAAAATATTTAAAATTCAGTTTACCCTGTCACAGGCCAGTGCATAAATACATGCAGAATGAGTTTATATATACGCTTCACTTAAATACTAGAAGTATTGCTCCAAATGTTGATGTAGTCAAAAACTGTGTAAAAAAGGGGGGGGAAAAAAACAAACCAAACTGCACTGAAGTGGCAGTATATCTAGTAACTAAATGCCAAAGCAGCTATAAATACTCCAGACAATTACTGATCTCACTAGTGGAAAATCTTAACGTTAAGATTTTAACTTACGTAAGTGTAACGCTAGCACACAAGCCACCCGTTTTCGTGGGGGCTAGTTATGGGCAGTGTAACTCGCATGCTGAATCATCAGTAAGGCAGATTAGCTCAAGGCTCCAAGACATTTTTGTTCCTGCTCTGTGCAGAATAACTGATCAAAGATTAGTTTTAGACAAAGATGTTAGGCTTCCTTGTCAGTCTGCACAGGGAGCTTTCTACAGAGCCTTTGTGACGACCTTTAAAGAGGGAGGAAGAAAAAAAGAACTGCTCTGATAGAGGTTAAAAACAATTAAAAACAGATGAAAGCAGGAAATGTGGGGCTAATAAACCTACTCATAACTCGCTGAAAGTTCACTTTAATTATGTGCTGATACAGTGCAAATCTGCAAGTTCTTTAGCCATAAGTTACATGGCAGAAAGCAAGAAGGCATACAGAAAAACATTCGGGCTCCCTCAATTCCAACCTTACATAACACCAAAACAGTAGTTTATCTGTTCTTAGGCAATCTAACTTTCTTGCAGGCTCAGATGACGTCAATATAGCAGCCTTTCACTGCAGAGAGCTTAGCTATTTTATATATATTTAAAATATTATGATTAATATAATTTTTTATATATGTGTATGTATATATATGTATTTATCTAAGCTTAGACAATCAGTACTGCCACAACTGCTGTAGGCCTTAGCTTGGATTATCTAAATCATTGTAGAGTAGTAACAGAGGCTTCTGGAAGGTGCTACAGGACAGCCTACACCACTTGTACAGGGGCTTTCCGGCAATAAAGGGTTTGACTCATGTCTGTAAAGCAAATACTCCTCAACTGTCAAGTGTGCCCAGTTGGTTTCTTCTCAAGAGCAATCAGCTTTCTGCAAGAGTTGCACACAGAATGATCTTTCATGAACACTAAAACCGCTGCTACCAGAGGAACAGGTTAAGTTGTTGCAAGTGTATGAAGTCAAATGACTTAATACTACAGCTGGCACCAGCAGAAACTGAAGTAATCTCCAAAACTAGAGACAAACACCAAGCAAGGATTACTGCAAGGTCCTGATCTGAAAATACATCACCATCAGCTCAGGCAAAGAGCAACAAGTCAGTTTTCAAACCATTTCAGCAGACTGACTTGCAGGAGTCAATCAGTCAAGGGAGTGTGCGTGTTAACCATCAAGAACTTGCATCTTTTCCCATCACTACCTCACCTCTAGCTATCAGTTTGAAGCTGCCTAGCTCGTTTCCTTTAAATCCTCATTTCTGCCAGGTAGTGGGACAGGAGAACTGAGTTTAGTGTGACTGTTCTTCAAATCTGAAATAGTTACAGGAAAATAGTCATAACAAGTAAAATGTGCAACTTCTCTACGTTTGCTAATTGAGGAGCAAGTTACACATCAGGAAGAACTGTGGATGGTAGTGGTCTCTTAGGGTTTACAACAACTTATTTCCACACATTTCAACTGCTTATCAGGCAGGTAGTGAATGGAGCCTTTCAGGCCAGCTCACCTGGGTTGGAGAGAGTAACAAAACAAAAGAGATCTAGGTTCTGCAGGAGAGTAACTCTCTGTTTCAACATAAGAATAAGAAAGAGCACATTCCATTCAGTGTTGTTGGCAGATGACTACAGTTGGCCAGTCATCAAATGAAGGTGAAATTAACATGTAGGGGCCTGTATATAATACCAACTAAACTCTAGTCTAAAACACTTACGATAACTGATTTACCCTGATGTCACTATGGCTGCAAGTTAAAATATAAGTGGAGATGTAAACCAGAATGTAACGTGGTGCTTTGTCTCCATCAAGTTTCCTGGAGCCACTGGCAAACACAGAAGTTTCCCAAATCACAGAAGTTGCAAGAAAACATTTACAAAATCCCAAATACTTACCTAAAACATAAGCAGCTACTAACTTTTGATTCACACTTAAGTGGAGGTAGAGAGGCACCAGGGATTCCATTTCCCCCAATGTAGGTAGCATTAGTGCTGCAATACACACTATTCCTAGGAAGACTGTTAGTAAACTAGGTCCCGACGAGGCAGTTCTGTTTTCTGAAAAACAAGACAGTACCAACTGTAAGGAACACCTAACCAATAGAAGTGTTATAGATTCTGCAAAAATACTTGCAGTGCAATGGAGCTGCAATATCCTCAGATTTTCTTTTTCCTTTGGAGTTTGGAGGGGGTGGAAAACAACTCTTCAAGCCACCCTTCTGAAGCTTCTGCCTTTTGCAGTGGAGAAGGCTGCTGCCTGGTGTGATGCTGGGAATTGTTTTTACGTGACTTCCCAAACCTCTCCCGTCTGGGGGAACAGAGCCAGCCAGGCCCAGCAGCTATACAGACACACTCATGACAGCTGGATGTTTCAGCTGCACTTCAGGTTTCACCATGCGGCCTGACTCCACTCCTTGACATTTCCCTTCAGTGATTAGTAATCAATTGGGAAAGAGCACCTAAAGAGCTGCACAGGCAGACAACTGCTTACGCCTCCAGAACAAAACTTGGCTATAGCAAGAGCACAGGTTCTTGGGCCAGATGAGTTCCCCTCATTTCTTTAGAGGATTTAAGGGCTGCACCTGCCAGAACCAGTTTACATGCCACAAATCAGTAATATTTGAATTTTACTTTAAAACCTCTGAGAACGAACCACTTTGACAGTCAAGTATCACCAAAATAAGGAATTGCAAACTACAGATGAACTGTCCTTCATGCTTTTTATCGCACTGCAGCTTAATAGCTGGAACCTGCTCAAAGGCACACTGTAATCTTTGAAAAGAGCTGTTAACATGGTAGTTGAATACCTCTAACCAAATTCTTAAGACCCACTGGAAATTAGCCAATGTTCTTACAAAGTTTTTCTATCCTCAGTGACTAGCAATATGTGTCCTATTTCAATTCCATAAATCTGTTATTTTTAGGCTGCAGGTTATATGCAAAGACTGTAGTTGCTTTGTTTACTGTTTTTCTGTAAGCAAGCAATACAGTGTAGTCAACAAGGTTTTAAGCAGAGAAATACCATCTGGATGAAGACCAGTATCAGATTGTTCAGGACAGTTCAAACCCTCTTACCGGAACAACTATCATAGTACATTTTGTTCCCTGAACCCAGAGATCTTTGTAGGTTTGCTTTAACCATGTAGCCTAGTAATACCTGTTCTTGAGGGTTTGGGGTTTTTTTTTTTTAGTAAAAGGTGTTTCACCAGTCAACAAACTATGTATAAACATAGTGGAACAGTTTGGCTTTAACAGGAGGAACGCTCTCAAGCAGTTTCATCTATTTTCTGGAACTGATTTTGTTCTTGTCATGAAAAATAAAACAGCGGCAAGAATATTACAGTATAAATCAGCAGAAGTAACAAGAACGTAGACTGTCAAGTCAAGAATTAGTTTACATTCAGTTCTGGTAAAACTTGGTATTTTTTGTATCTCCCTCTACCACTTCAGTTTAACAATTTGGTCCAGGTTTTCCCCAAGACTGTTGATTCCCTTCCTCACATATGAAAGATGCAAAGAGTTTTCAGCTAGCGACTGTGCTTTTCTGTACTTGTGAGACAGACAAAGGAGATGGCTCAGAACAAGGAGCACTTTAGAAGATGTTTTGGCACTATTTCCTGCTCATCAGGAAATGGAGGATTAAGGGTTTGGAACAAACTCAGAAGGGGCATATGTTCTGAAAAAACCCAGGGGAAAAAATAACTACCAACCTTTTGCAGATAAATTCGCACTGGCTGTAACAGAACTTCTGCACCAGAGGAACAGAGGAGGTACTCTCCAAGGTATGACATGTAAACACGGGGCAGCAAAGGGTCTTAATTAATCAAGCCAGCATAAGCAGCACAGCCATAGTTTGGGTTCTTGGGATCCCCCAGTGATAAAGACAGCAGTCTTACAGCTAAGTAAAAATAATTATTTTACAGTTTATTTTAATCTAGTCTTTCTAGTCACTTGAGCTGTTCATAACCGATTCAGAAGACAGGAGGGGTAAAAGATTTCAGCTACCTGGTTGACACAAAGTCTGCTCAAAAAAGACACTTTCAGCCAGGTGTTCTTTTATTCGTTTTTCCTCCTCTTCCTTTTGTTGTTGCTGTTCCTTTGCAGACGGAAGTAGAGTAGCAATAATCTCCTTTTTCCCTAATGCCTTCCTCTGGCTCTGCTCAGACACTTGTAGACGGAATTTATCTATCACACCATAGTAAGAAGCCCGAACATCTCTGTGACGAATCACACTGCAGAGGAAAACAGCATTTTCAAACAGAGGAACTAACAAGAAGCATGTCTCCTATGGATTTACACCCTGCAGCCCAATGTTTCCCTTCTGACCCCCCACCCAGACAGACTGCGACAGTCCAGATCCCCATTACCTCCTCCATCACTCAATGTTCTTTAAGATTTGGTCTTGCTTTCTTTCTTTCTCCCTCCTCCCTCCTTACGTCTGTTCTGGTTCCCAAATCTATATTCTCCAATTGGCTGGCCAAAAAGAACAGTTAATTCTTTACCTCAGGCACACCTTTGCCTTGATCTGAGGCCTAGCTGCCAAATAGCACGAAACCCCCCTTCTCCTTTATCAAAGTTGTTTGACGCTGGCCAATGATTTTAAAAGGTATGGGGGGACTGGACTGGACAGGGAAGGAAAGAAGGAAAGTAGGACTGCCAACCACTTGGATAGGTGATGGCACAAGTCTAGCTTTTTGAGGAAACCAGGCTCCAAGCTTTATAATTATACTTTCTCAGAAGCAAAACTCATTCACTTTACAGACAGGATTCAGCTAGATTTAAAGGGATTTTTACAGTCAGAGGCCCACCATTAAGAGCATGTTGACGCCTGTGTATCTACACAAACATTTCTTATCTGTCCTCGGTGAAATAAACCTGGATATCAACAGCAGAGCTCTGTGCCGTCACAGCTTTGCTCATCAATCTAGCTACCTTGAGCATGTTTTGTAGCCGTCACTGAAATACATGATGCTGCAGATACTTGACTAGCTACTGGGTGTAGCTACACAAGCTGCAATCACAACTCAGAATGCAGTGTAGACATCCGAGTTATAGCTATGAGTCAGTTATTTTCTTGGTAAACCTTCTCACTGTCCAGCAACCACTCTCGCTCTACTGTTTTGAATACATGGACCAAGGTGGCTTCAACAGTAAAACAGGGTGATAGTTGTTGCACTCCTCCTAGTTTTATGGCATTTTGTGGGAAAAATTATATGTTGGACCTACAAAAGGCACGGTTTTAAAATAGCACTGATCAAAGGCAATACAGACCTCTAAGCAGTGCTCTGCTCAACTACCTCATCTCTACGTTTATGATTCATTTCGAAAATACGTATCTAGTATTAAAAAGCTGTAACATTTAGGTTCTGAAGTCATATCAGCTCTTAGGGTTAATATGGATTTTAATTATTTTTCCAAAGTGGAAAACTTCTGTGAAAGGCTATTTTAAATTTCTAAGGTAACAATCTTAGGTTAGAAAAATACCTACATATCAGTGATTTGGCTTCAAGAAGTTTGGCTTCAAGAGGGGAAAAAAAATGGTTCTACCCTTAGTGATACAGGATAGTAGTCTCAAAATTGCTTCAAGAAACCTAACTTTGTGATAATATATACATTTAAACGCTTCAAGAAACACGTTTTGTGTTTCAGTCTTCAGTTAAAGGAACTGTATCACATCAAGATACCTACAATTATTAATACAGCCAGTGTTTGTAACCAGTATCTAGTCTGAATAGACTGTTCAGCAAGGAAACAGAGACTAAGTCAACCCCCAAGCAAAAAGGCTGCAGGAATGTACAGAGTTTTAAGTCACTTCAGAGGCAAGAGCGTGCTTATGACAGGCTTTCAGGAAGCTGGGTGTTGGCTGGGCAACTGCCTTCACTAAAACAAAAGGCTTCCTCCCCTGCCAATCCTAATACATACAACTCTCAGCACATCAGAACAGCAGACTCAACTCTTTTATTTCTTCCTTTAACACTTCCTTTTAAATTTTTGTTTCTACTCTTAGTACCAGGGCACTAACTACCAAACTAAACAGAATCTTTACATAACACTGTGCTATGAGAACATGCATCTGCTGCCAAGCAAAGAGATATTTTTTGCAGACCCTTATAAACAGATACATTCTCCTGTTACTTTTTAGAGACCATTGCATAATTGGAAGCTCTGTAGAATATCTGTTTATCTGGCAAATGGCCATACTTGCATAGTACTGCTCATATCCTAGCAGTAAACACTGCCCTTAGACAGCAACTGTTGGAATGGGATGGGAGTTTTTACCACACAAAAAAACTGCCTTGGAAACACGCATATGTCTTATCTTTTTATTTAACAAAAGACATTTGTTTAAAATTAACCACATGTAATCAAGCTTGTGTAAATGTCTGCTAAAGACTGGAATCTTCACTGATACACCGGTATATTCTAACCTGTTTTGTTCCATTTTTAGGATTGTTGCCCCTGCCCATTTAAACTTTTCAGTTCCACGTTTTAAACTTCCCTTTTATTTGGCGAGTCCTTGGCATCTTCCAAATTACACCTAAGGAAAACAGCCTACAGGGAAGAGCCATTCCCAAGCACTGCATTATTTATCTAACAAAAGACGGATCATTCAGCAGTGGAGTGTTTTGTATATGACCATTTGTTAGCTACAGATTCCAGAAGGTGTTTTACAGTTTGCAAATTTCTATTCAGAAAGCTCAGTCTGCACTTTTAGGTACTTCATACTTTCTTTATCTGTACATCAGCACAGAAATAACATGGCAAATGGAAGATGAAAAAAGTTGGTCTATTTTAGCCTAAATACCTACTCTACATTGAATTATAACAGCCTACAGACCCTGTACATTGCTGTGGTTACTTAACTGGCTTTCTTATTTTCTCTGTTACTGAGTTGGGACCTGACAGGAGAAACAAGTAAAGGGGAGACTGAGAGATCCAAGAACGGGAGTGCAGCACCCAGGGTGAAAGGTAGACAAAAGTACCTTTATTAAATGTGGCCCAGGAAAATGTGCTCAGTAGGACTGCGCACATTTTCATTTTGCCAATCTGCAAACAAACACTTCTCACAAAGAAATCTCAACCCTGGGGGTCTTGCTTTTCTTGTTATTTATCTTGTACAAAGAAGTACTCAGAAGAGGCTCACATTACTCTCACTGCTGGTTTACATACTATACTACAGGTGCATTTAGTAGCATTTTATTTTGCCTAAAGACAAATTAAAGAAGGAACTACCTCCAACATTGTAACACCTCTGCCCTAGAGCGAAAGAACAGCCAAGACCAGATGGCCACAAGAACACAGAAGATTAAGAAAATATTGTATCTTTATCCAACATAGTTTATACTCTGCGTGCTGTCATTTACCTCTTAAATAATAAAAGAAATTATGATAATCAGATGTTTTACATTAGAAAAAAAACCACCGACAACCAACTTTTACTTACATATCAACACAGCACTGCGGCTTCACTGCACCAGTAGCATCAACCACTGCGTATTTATTTGGAGTTGTACAAAGAACTGTAACGAAAAGGACAGTTGTGGTAACAAATCATGAACTAATACCTCACCAACTTCAACAGATACATGTAAAGACACGAGTTTGGTTTTGTCACAAATATGATTTGTTACATGAATTATAATTGGACTGTTCAAGAGCACCAACTGACCCTTAAATAGAACTTAACCTAAGAAACCCACCTTTGAATTTTAAGGCAAACTCATAGGGGTTATATAGAGTCAACACCTGCTTGTGTGTTGACTGGTCATCTGCATAAAATATAAGTTCTGTAGGAAAAACAAAAACAGGAAGATTTCCTTCCACTAACTCTGGCTGTCTTTTTTGTTGCTGCATTGGCACTGAATCCTCCTTGCTGCTTCTTGTGTTCTTATGATTTTGTATCCTCAGAGACTTCAGTTTTTGAATCGTTTAAGAATTCCAAAGCATTTTGGCAATTCTAAAGGAAAAAAGGGGAAAAAAGAGAAAAGGCAAGAAGATTATTTCCATAAGTCTATACTAAACTGAGGCAGTCAACAAAGGTGTGAAAATACAAAAATGCGATGCCTGGTTATGAATCCACCTCTATTTAAGTTCCTTGAAAAATACGGAAATAGAAAAAATTTTTGCATCCAGTTTCCACCTATTTAACAAACTGCTATAAAATAAATGGATAAGCACTTCTTCAAAGTATTGCGGCAGCATTTTGGGGTCCCAGTCCACAACTAAGGTTGCTTATGCTGGGTCTTTGCAACACAAACCAAACAACGACAACAAAAAAGATATCCCATCCTGTCCTCAGGACACTAACACGCGAGAAGAAACAGAGCAGAAATGAGGGAACACAAAGATGTAAGGCAGCAGTAGTCACTGCTTAGGCAGGAATCCTTCTGCAGTGGTGACCTTCCCGGATGAGGTGTAACAACTTAGGTATCTGCTCACACAGCCACTGAGGTATGTCAAATCCCAGAGATTCAGAACAAAAGAATGGGAAACACCCTCACGCCTTGCTTAAACTAAACTCTTGTTACAACTGCATGGTAGTTACAGGCAACCAACTGAAAAGTAACTGGGATGAATAACACCAAACAGATTTGGGATTTACTATTTGATTAAAAAATAAGACAGGTCTTCTACCACCACTGCCTCTAACCAAAGTATTACCATTGTAATTCTCCCTCTGCCATCCCTACAGTTTTGTTTTATTTTGAGTGACATTCCAGAATTAAACCAGAACCCATGACCCAACTAAGCAACAATCCCAAATGTAATTCATAAAATAAAATTAAAGCCAGACTCCTCAGCACACATACCATTGACTTTACACACTACAGACAGAACAAAGCGAAACAGCTACATATCTGTCCCCAAAGAACGTCATATTTTACTGTAGCTCCTATAGGTTAATTATCAAACTGAAAGTGTCCTTTGAGGTTTAACTTTATTGTATAGTAGAAAATATTAGAAGAACAAAAGGTTCCTACTGACTCATCAGCTGTCATTTCCACCTCCATTGAAGTTTTATAAAACAAGGTCCATTTCAGCTCTTCTCCCGTCTAATAAACTGATCTGGTTGCACCTTATGAAATGTAGTCTCCGGACTTCCCAGCAGTGAATAACCTCATCGTGAACAATCAAAACCAAATGCTTATTTTTGCATTCTAAACATCATGATATTCATGTTTCCAAGCACCAGCTATGTGTTTCATCCTTGAAATATGAGACAGGTTTAGGTGTTTACTTGAGTATATCTGTCATATCTTCAGATTTACAGGTTCTGATTCTTACTCACAAACTAAGCTTCTAAATTTACATGTTTTTTTTTTAAATAGCAAATCATCCCTGTAGAATTTAAATTCATGGCTCTCACTGGAATGTCTTTTCCCAAGATCCAGTTTCTTTTCAGAGCACAGGTTTGTTTCCACTGCACTGAAATGCTACTAATAATATTCTGAAAACAAATCCCCAAAGATAGTGTTCCAAGTTGATGTCCTGCTACCTTATTAAGAGTCTAAAAAAAAAGCTCTGTAGGTGGCCACTTGGGTTCCAAGTGCTGCTTAGAATTTTGGTGGATCCCTTTTGTTTCAGAAGAATTAAACTCTGGAATCACTTCATGCAGCAAGTGTACGTATCATTACTTTAACAACTTAATGTACTATTGCAAAGTGAGATTCATTGTTCCATTCAAATATGTTAAGGCTATATGAAGAACTAATGTGGAAAGCCTGCCAGCTCACAGCAATACAAAATTACTTACTCTGAAACTTCTCATAGGCAGATGGGTGAAGGTGTCTGTTTTGGGTCTTTTTTTGTTGTTGTTGGGTTTTGGGTGGTTTTTTTTGAAGGGGGAGGTCCCCAAAAGTTAGCTCGTTGCAGTATACAGTAAGCATATGTGAGAATCTTTGGTCCTTATGCATATCTATACTGCATACATTATGCACAATAGAAATAGAGGCAATCTTTGAAATTAACAGGTTGGTTTTTTCCTAATAAGTGTTTTAAACTACTGTACACCCAATAGCAAACTACTGCTATATATTTAAGTGACTATATGTAATATTTTTTTAAAAAATTGTATAATAATATTATTTCAATGCTTTAGTTTTTTATTTAATAACTGCACATGTTTCATTCCGATTCTTGTCATCATATCACAACTCCAGTTTCTTCAGCTCAGCCAGGTGTTTAGGTGTCCAAAACCCCACAAATCACAACAACAGTGGAGGTATAGATCACTAAAGCCTATCAACAGGCTCATTTTTCTTATGCAGCCATTAAAAACACAGTGCATAAACCTTCCAGGATTCCACAACTTGCAGGCGGAAAGCCACCAATCTTAAAAAAGTATATCCCGTTATTGCTTCCTTTTCTTATTTAACTTGGCTGGATAAGAAGGTACCGCCCAAACTGGCAAAAGTAAAATCTGGCAAACCCAGACTTATAATAGACACGTTTGCTGACACAGCAGCGTCATTCAGGATATAAATGTCTGGATTTCTAAGCAAGCAACCAGCATCCTTTTTAAGACCATCACTTTGGCTTAAAAGTCACAGCGCTGGGATATCTCCCCAAGTAACATCAGCAGAAGCGCTCTTCCCAAAGACTGCATTATAAACTGTACATATGCTGGGAAGATTTGACGGTTTAGTATTAACAACAGCATACCTTTCATACAGCACTCATCACCAAGAAACTGCAAAGACTTTCAGAGAAAGCCTGTCTCATCACAACTTCTCTGCGCAGATGAACCCTAAAGCAGCACTCATGTTCAGAATAAAGCTACGCAGCTGGCTGCCTTTGGCACCCCAGCCAGTTCATTTAAAAGAAACTTGGCTGCTGCTCTTCTGCGCTGTAGCTCAGCAGATCCTCACAACAATCGCTGCATTTTGTAGCCAAGTCACCGTGATTACTTGCAGAACATAAAGGTAAGCACAAACCAACCCATACAAAACTGAGATCTGTGGTCTCGATTCTGTGACCTACGCTGCACAGATGGGTTTCTCCTAGTACTGCCAACGAAACTCCCTGCAGGTGCAGGAATCTGTCAAATGTAATGCTCGTTACTGGACATGGGCCAAAGTACAACACCTGAACAATGCCAGCTTGCTTTCCAACGCTCTTTGAAGTCCAGACAAACAATTGTCACTGATTTTTTTTTTTAGCACAATAAGGATCTCTCCTCCCTGAAGTTACTAAATATATACTGCTGGTGTCACAATAGGACAGATCTGCCAGTTTTTCCTTTGAAATCCCTTTCCTCATAAATTTAAACTTGACAGAGAAAAACATGAAGTGAAACGTATCTTCTCTCTAGGACCTGAAATAACACCATTTGTGATTTGTTTTTACTTAACAAGTATCTGCTGAAAAAATAAATCAAGTCAGGAAGTTTTTTGTTCCCATTGTAACTTCCAACAGCCTTATCGCCATGGCTTCTGAGTGCATTTGTTGGTTGGGTTTTTTTCCTAATGACTACAAATAACTCTACAGAATGTCATCTGGTAAACACTTTATTCAGAAGATAACCTCTTTACAGTCATAGCCTCCACATCCTCCTTTTAAAAATTGTCTCATTGCAGTGTAATCTATCTTTGTTAGATCTCATGATCTACCCTCTGATTCTACCCAATAAGGTCTTCTACACTATCTGCTCAATAAAACTCATGCCTTTTGAGCGCATATTTACAAAACAAGCCAAAACCTTCTTCAAAATTCCCTCCTATGTCAAGTTGAGCTACGTGTAAATATGACATAGAATCCAAAGCAGATCTATTAACATTCTGTTTCTCCAGAAGTTTTTGAAGGCCTTAACATGCACTGACGCAAACCAATGTTTAAACTACCTGCAATTATTTGGGAGAGTCATCCAATGATTAGAGCACAGACCCAGGAGCCAGAATGGCTGGATTCCATTTTTGCTAACTCTGTCACCGACACTCCATGACCTTGAGCAAGTTGGTTAACCTCACCTCAATTTGCTAATCTATGAAGGCACATATTCCGCAAAGCATTTAAGTAGGCGGATAGTCACATTTAAACTGGCAGAACCACTCTGACACTTTGCAAAGCCTGGGCCAAAATATGCTACCGTTTACCTCTTTGCAGGGTGATGGGAAACGTAATTAGTAACAGTCTCCAGTATGCTGTAAAATGAAATAGTCTCAAAGCGTTACCTATTAGCACAGATGACTACAACATGCATCAATCATGCTGATACTGACAGCAAAATTTACCAGGACCTCATTACTTATTTCCTTTACTTTTTCAGATACTGAAAAGGTGACAGTAGCAAAAAACATTATTCAAATGCAACTAAAGAGACATGTGAAAGCAGGGAAATATGAAATAACAGCTACGCGTTGCTTCTTCTGAGCCGTATAGTAGAACGGATCAGAACCCTATGGAAGGCTTTCAAGGGCACACCTACTTTAGTCTCAGTTTTCTCACTTTCAGGTCGTGTTTGATGCATTAAACCCAACTCGTTTTTAAACGTGTATTAGTGCTCATTAGCGCTACGTGGCCTGTCCCCCTATCCCAGGCCAGGCTCAAATACTCTGCCCCAATGCCGAGGTGCCACAGACTGACAGCAAACGCCCCTTTCCCCGGCGAGCGGAGAAGAAAGGCACCCCGACCGGCCCTCCCAGCGCACCTGCCGAAGGCAGGGGAACCAGCAATAACCGCACACACTTAATTGACCCTCTTTGTTTTCCAACAAGGAGCAGCAGAGATAAAGGCTGAGGTATCTGCGCGCTAACGGCCTCTCCCCGCAGCCTGCCCTGCCCGTGACGAGCGCGCTGCCAGCACCGGCCCCGTCCCGCCCCGTTCCCCACCGGCAGCTCGGAGCCAGCTCCGGCGAGCCCCGGCCCCGCACCGGCCGGCCCGCACCCCCCGGCTCCGGTGGGAGCGCCTGGACCCCGCTGCCCTGCTGCCCCGCTCCCCGCCGCGGGTGCGAGGGGCCAGGCCGGGCAGGCGGCGCCGGGGCCTGGCAGCGCGGCCGCCGCCCCCTCCTCCCTCCTCACGACGGCGCCGCCGAGGGGAAGGGCCGCGGCGCCACCAGCGCCCCCACCCCGGCCCACACGGCCGGAGCTGCCGGGGCAAAGCTCCGCGCTCCCCACCGCAAGGAAGGGGAGGGGAGGGGGGCCCGGCCGGCCAGAGCCGCTGCTGCCGGGCCCGGCGCCGCCTCACGCCCAGGGTGCCGCTCCTCCGCCCCGCGCCCCAGCCCGGGGGTGTCGCCCGACGCCGCGGGCCCGAACTCACCCCTCCGGGGCCGCTGGCTGCGGGCTCGCGCGGCGCCCCCTTTGTCCGCCCCCCCCCGCCTGCTCCCGTCACTGCAGGTAGCGTCGTCGCTATGGCTGCCGGGATCGCGGCGGACCCGCTACCGTCCGCCGCCGGCCGGCCGGCCAGCTATCGCGAGATGTGCCGGCGCCCCGCCCCTCGCCCGCCACCGTCACTGCCCCCTCCCTGCCGCCGCCATGCCAGCCTGGGCGGGCGGTGCTCAGGGCCTGGTGCTGCCCTTGGCGGCGGGGCCTCGTTTCTCGGCTGCTTCCATCCCCAACCGGTAGCACGGTCTGGGGCCGTGCCACGCCGCCGTTCCGGGGAGCCCCGGCGCCGCGGGGAAGGGGTGAGCAGCCGGGCTGGGCTGCGCTGCGCTGCCCCGGCCGCAGAGCGAGGGGAGGCCCCGCGGCGGGAAGTGGGGGGGTCTGCAACCGGCCCGGCGCGCCTGTCGCGCGGGACGGTGTCTTTTAGGAATAATTTCCCTCATCCAGTGGTTTCTGAGGGCTGGCCCCTTCCCTCAGGGTTCCCGGCCGCTCTTCGCTCTCGCTGGCCGTGGGGCTGCCGTGGGTCCTGGCCTGCGGGCTCCCCGGCCCCTTGCCCGTCCCCCGGCGGGGGTCAGCCTCAGCGCAGGATAAAACAAGGGGGACGTGTGTTTGTGATGCTCTGATCGTACAGCAGAACAGCTTAAATGGGGCATGTTGTCTCTAAACTGTTCCTCTTTCTGTTACCTTTCTTCTGTAGTCTTCTTACTGGTGTGTTTTTGTTAAACTGGGCTTCAGCCCATTTTATGCATATCCCCTGTCACCTTGAGCTGGGCTTTTTCCTCGCTTGGGCTTTTAAGCCCTGTATAATCTAAAAAACACGCAGCAGCGTAATGGTCACCTAAGATCATCTGCAACTTTCCGATTATTAATGCAGCAAAAGACTTTTGTTGTATGTTGGGTGAATAATTAAGGTTTATATTAAGCCATCCAGTCAGCAGGATTGCAAAATCTTTGACCCTTTACCAGGCTTTACCCACCAGTGAAATGAACACACTTCAGTGGTGAAATAAACACAACAGCCATTAGTATTTCACAATAACATCGTGAAACAAATAATGAAACAATCCAGGACAGGAAGTTATGTATTTTGTCTGTTTAAAATAATGTAAGATGTTAAATAATAAAAAAAATACCCATTTTGCACTTTAGCCAAGATGTGTTAGTGCTCACCTTTTTCCTGATAGTAGATCAGGAAAAAAAACTTCTGCAGATCTAGTAGTTGCTAATAGTTTATTAAGTTTCAGTCTTACAGCCACAAATCACATAATATTACAGTTAAATTGTTATATATAGAAATAACAATCTCGTCAGAATTTCTGCAGATGCATGCAGTGAAAACGCAAAATATTTTGTTTCTTGACAAGTGTCAATCAGCTTATGGGGTTTAACATGTTTATAAATAAACTGGAATTCTTGGTTTTAAACAGACTTATCAGACATCAGCCTTCAGGATACATTCAGAAGATTATTGTTTTTACTGAGTATTAATCAAATGCAGGGTGTTGCTGATTTTGCAAACCTGTCTCGGGAGAAGCAGCAGACATAAACATGCTTCAGAGATACTCAAATTTGTATAAACAGAATGATCAAATTAGAAAAAACATAATTTAAAATGGCTAGACTTAGAAGCACGTTAATTAGCTAAGCTGATGGTTTCCAATTCACCCAGCTCATTTACAAAGAAAGTTCAGAATCTCTGAAAACAAGTTTTAGGTCTCCCTTTATAAATTTACCAGGATTCAACTTTGGTTTATCTATCACACATTTAATAATGTTTGCATCCACTGGCCACCTATTGAAAATCAGAAATCATGCCAGTCTCCTCTTACCTATTGCTGAAGCTTGGTTTTAGGTTATTTTGTTATTTTAAAAGCCCTGTGTTAACTCCAATTAAATGTTAAAGTTTGTGTGCATACAAGTAGGAGTCAGTGTTCTTCTGTTCTTGTTGCTAGTGCCTGATGCTTCAGAGAGCACAAACCCCACATCACTGACAATTGTGCAATAATGTGCCCTTGAGAGAGATTTATGCCCCATCCCAGACACTACTAAAGTTACATATATGCCATCACTATTTAACCAGTACTGACGTATGTGAAAATATTACAGAGCTGCTTGATAAACTCACTGGTGCCGAGATTTTTGGTTTTGGGGCATGCCCAAAGCCTGGCCTGGCACAGACCTACTGCCCTTCTCACTGCCATGCCAGCAAGGCTCGGTGCTTTAGGTGGATGAAAAAAATCGTTGAGAGGATGTGTATGAGTGTGTCCATATGCCGTGTACTGTGGGTAGACTGCTCATCTGCAACGTGGGAGATGGAGACTACTGCCATGGGTGGCAGTAACTAGTAGTATCTCAGATCTGTGGGAAGTTTTCTCCTTTATCATTAGGTTATTGTTTCTTTTGCTTTCTCCTGGTTGGGCTACTTTATTTCGCCCAAATAATTAATGATTTCTAGGATCAGAGGCAGATTGAGGTTGCAGTCCTTGTTACGATGCTGTTAGAGCAGAGAAAAGACGGGAGGAGAAAATGTGGATGAAGAAATCTGAAATACAGATGCTAAGGAGTAGAAATAGACGATGCAGTAGAGAATCTGCGACAAGTTTGTGAGGTCACTTTAAGTAGGACCTGAGGTGTAAAAAAGTTCTGTTCCTGTAGCTAATGTTTGGTCCTCTGCTTTTTTACCTACCTTAGAAACCACTGCAAGCTACGTAAAAGCATTGGTTAGTCTTCGGTTACATCAAATACTGCCTCCTTGCAGCATGAAACGTGAGACTGGAGTCTGTAGATACAGAATGCTCCTGAATGACTATGTCGGTTTTGGTTGCTGTGGTGATTATCCATCTGTTTAAATACTTCATATGGGAGATTCTCAACTCATTTATCATGGAGGAGACTTTCTTAAGTTGTGAGAAACACAGCATTATGCCTGATTCCTGTAATTTTCACACCTGATTAGCAAAAAGTTCCACTTTGTCTGCCATGGCTTAAGGAGATTGTGTAGTGTTTAGGTACAGAGGGTACAGCACTTGGGTTCTGTGGTCACCACTAGCCCAGTGTGCCTGTAACATTGGCACATGTGTGATAGTTGTGCAGCTGGAGAGGCTGACTGCAAACACTTTATGAGGGGGCCTCCTTTAAAGAATCCTCAGATTCTTTATACACAAAATAAATTGTATTTTTACAAACTCTGACAGGAAAAGAACTAGTGTGCAGACAGGAGAGACCTAAACATTTTATATATCTGAATCTAACCTATAGCTCTTAATGCATTTAATCCTTAATAGGCAATACTCTTATTAGGATATTTTGTTTTTCTTGACGGTTGCCTTCTCCATGGCACAACATGGCAGATCCTCTTTGACTTTGAAGTAACTCAGGAAATGAAGTGAGGTATCTGCATTTCTATTCACGCCCGTGTTGTGTTGTTTTTGTCTTGTCTTTCTGTAGAAAACTGAGTTTTCTTTCTAATTAATACCTATTTATAAAACCCTCATAATAAAAGATCTTTTTTTCACTTTAAGAGACTATCAAAAGAAACAAAATACTGCTTTCAAACTGCCACCTTAAAGCAGCATACATATTCTGACTTGTAACAGAAGCAAGAATTGCCCAGCCTAAATAGTCCAAGCTGTTCTAGTAACTTTAATTCACCGGTAAGGTTTGGTTGGGGTTTTTTTTGCTTGCTTATATGGCAGCTTTTCAGATTCCTCCCCCCCTGCAAATGGCAGCATGCTGTATTCCCATTTTGTGTCACTAGGGACTTAAATGTACTAGCATGCAGTTTTTTGTGTCAGAGGTTAGACTTTGTTTTTATGACTAATAATGTGGACCTTGGGAGCCACATATCTAAGCACTGTTGAGGAAATACCTAGACCTCTGTTAAAGTGTAATCCCTTTCAGGGCATGCCTATACAGGAGAGTAAAGACAGCTCAAAGCTCTCTCTGCCCATGTTCCACAATGGCTGGAGGCAAGCCAGTTCCACCTTAGAAGTCCTTTAGCTTATCTCTCTGCCCGTGCTGATGGGTCCCTGAGATGTACCTATGGACACGGTGAGCACAGCATGCCAGAGTGACATATTTGCTGCAGAACAGATAAAATGATTTGGCGAAAATACAGCCTAAATTGTAGCTGTCTTTAAAACACTGAATGTAAAACAAGGGCAGGTTTCATGCATGCTCATTCTTGAGAATAAGGCCGATGTAAGATCTAAGTGATCATTCAAGTCCCTCTCGGGCCTTGTGCTGAGTGAATTTTGCCCAAAGTATGCTTTATACTTCAGACAGGTATCAGCGTTCAGTTCCTTGTACTGGGTGTCGCATGGTTCTTCGTGTGGGAGTTCCTGACCTATGCTTTGCTCTGTGAAGCTGTATGAAAGAAGCCATAATTGAGTCTTAGACATACCATGGTATTTATAATCATTTAGAAACCTCAGAGGGAGCAAACATTTAGAGTTTTATCGACAGTCATCGTCTTTATGAAGTGTAGGATCTATTTCTGCATCGTCTGTAGGACCCTGCTGAGAATCTCCATTGTCCTGCTCATCGGAAACCTGCAAACCCAGCATGGGCTCTACTTCTTTCAAGGATGTGCATATACATCTCTTATAAATAAGCAGTTATGGTTGTTTCATTAGACCTCTAATAACATCTCTATTTCATTTTCCTTCTGAATGTTTACTTCAGTGTTGACACGTATTTATAATGTCATCTCAAAAGTAAGAGGCTATCCTGTCAGATTTACAGCCATTATAAAATATGATGCTATCTGCATACAAATGGACGCTAGGAACCTTACAGATTTTTCCCTATTATTACTGCCTAAGGAAGCAATAAAATTTTAACATTTACTATTGGGAAACACCTGCAGAGATTAAATTAAAACTAGATTATATGCTTATCAGTTAAATGTTACAAAAGCAAATTCTTTAGAGATTAACATAAAAATCACTGTTATCAAAATCTTATTAAAAGCTTCACTTAATACAATCCATTTTGCACCTCTGCTGCTCAAGCATTCTACGTGTGCAATGTATTAAGTCTTTGTGCAGCTGTACAGAGGGAGGCAGGGCAGCCTCACTGATGGCTTTGCTATCGTGTTAGCAAATACCTGCCCTGATATTTAGATTTGTCTTTAAAAGCTGACCACAAGCACCATTTGTCCTTCTCTTTCTGATCCTGGCCCTCTCTGAAGGGCCCTCCACATTGCACGCTCTGTTTCTTGAGCATGGCACCAAGGCGTGCTCCAGGCTCCCTCATGGAGTTCTTCTGGGAATTACTCTGGAAACCACTTGTCCTTCCTGCTGAACTCGTTCCTTATAATGGTCAGCAGGACAAAGACAAGGGATTTAAAAAGGCTGGGAGTCAAAACCAAGAAGCTGTTGTTGCTGCTAAGCAGATGGTCTCATGCTTAGTTCGTGCAGCCTTTGGTATGTTGCAGACACACTGCAGAATAGAGATCTGGGAGGTGAGCACGCTGGAGTTGATCTCTGACCTGGAAATTCAAAAAACGTCTGGATTTGGGCTTTGCTGCCACCAACGACTGAGAAGTTTACAGTGCAGATAATATACGTGCACTGACTTGAAGAGGACACTGTCAGCACAGATCCTACTTGCGCTTGAATTGCACACACTCAAATTAGAGGTTAGAGTTTATTTCTCCATCTGGTATTATGTGACCTTTGACTCAAGGCATTAGAAGCAACATGCCTTGGGCATATTCTGAACTGTGTATGGGACGGTACAACTTGGCAACAGCCACATCCCGAATTACTTAAATGAAGGCCCAGACTAAAAAAAAAAAAACAACTTTGATTGTAGAGATCCTACTGAGTCTGGTGGATCTGGAGAGTATGACATTAACAAGAGATTGAGATCGTTGATGAGACGACTGTAAAATGTCTCGAGTCATGTAGTTTACCAAAAGCCAAATTCAGAGGGGGATTAGGAAGTATCAGACCATGGATTCCTGCAGACCTCTATCCTGAAGACAAATGTGATATAGGGACCTCCTGGCCATTTTTTCCAGCCCCATGCCATCTCCTCTGTTGTTGGTTGGCACAGACCATAACATTTAGTTAAGTGAATCAGACGCATGGGGGAATCCAACTTAAAAAAACCCAAACCCCAACAAATTTGGTTTATAAAAATAGATAAAATAGTGCATAGACCAATGGGGTGGGGGGTGCAGAGCCGAAGTGTAGCTAAAGATCGGGGGAATAGAAATAGCTGGAGCTTGCTTTGCAGGGAAGAAAACGTGTCTGCAACCCTGGCCTAACATTTTAAGTAATAAGAGTTTGCTGGCCCAGCTGATTTTCAGTGAAATAGGTTAGGGAGTGTTCAAACAAGTAAATCCAGATCAGAGGGGCGGTAACCTATTGCAGGGCAATGCTCAGCAGCCTCTGGGCACACTGGGGGAGGACTCTGCTGTCAACACAGCTGGATTTGGGAGGAGATACTTGTCCACAGACAGACTCCGCAACTGTCGCAGCCTAAACCAGTCTTGCCATGTGCCTCCCTCTCCAGAGCAGTGTGTCTCCTCTGCAGCTGTAGCATGCAGTTTGCCTTCCCCTGTGCCTGCAGGGACGAGTTGTGCATTAGCATTTTTATAACAAACTTTCCTTTGAGGTAATGGACATATCTGGTAACTTCAGCAGAAGCCATGGCCGCATCCGAATACTGGGTGTGAGCCTGCATTCTGTCATTTTATTTGGACAAATTACAGTATTTAACTTGGAAAGGCCTGCTTATGTCTCTTGCTCGACTTTCAGGCTCTGAGAAGGTGAATTACCAACATGGGGATTTAAGATTTCATTTTTCAAAAATGACATACATTTTTGTATGTACATACCTATATCCAAGATGTAGAAACTATTTAACTGTAGTCTGAATTTTCCATAGCCATTATGCTAAGTAATTCACTTCTACTGCCACTAGAGGTATAACATTCACTTGAGCAAATACCAAAGGAAACATTTAGTTGGAAGCCTTGCCCATATTAATATTTCATTTTTCAAATAACGTTTTTGATCTGGGGTTTTTTTGAGGCCTCAGCCTACTTTGCCTGTTCCTGTTGGGTAGCCTTTCTTTTATCGAACTACAGCTGGCTACTCATGAGATGAAATGCCACTTTGTGATTAAAGGGTACAGAATTGAATGCTCATTTAAACTGCATAAAAAGCTAAATTATAGTATCAGTCATCATATCAATCATCTGTGACTGCCTCATGTGCAAGCTTGTACCAACACATTTGAAAGCCTTATTCCACATTGCTTTTTGTTCTGGTGCAAATTTACATTTATTCTGAAATGCAAACATTACGAAATTTATTTAAAATTAATTTCCTTTTTTTCAGTGTGATGACCAACTATCAGATGAACCACCCTTTTGAAACTCAGGAAAATGTCAGAGGGGACAAGGATAGCTCCCACACGTCCTCTGGGACTGGCAGGAGAATGCTGTGTAACCTGGGGTTCAGTGGCAGACCTGCAGTGCCTACGCAGCCTGAGTGCAGCCGACGGGATGGCTCAGCTCAGCGGTGGTGGGTCTTTTGTGGGGGGTGGCAGAGGTTCGCTGAATTATACCTAGCTACAGCCCTGCTGGAGCATAATCTCTGTCTGTTTGAAGTTTGTAACCTTTCTTTCAAAACTGTCTGACATGCTCAGAGCAAGGCTCTGCCAGCTCAGCGCTGCCTGTGCAGAGGAGCCAGGGAGCAGCGGGTTGCTGTGGGAACTGCCCGCTGTGCCATCGCAATGCTGCGGCCGTCGCAAGCTCTCCCGCTGCAATCGGCACGGCCTGCTTCGGCTTCCCACTGCATTTCCACATGCTGCTTTTCACCTCCTCCTCAGCTCTGCCCGATGAGCGCAGCCCAGCAAGACACCAGCGCGCCAGCTTGGGAGCGAGCGTGGGGAGAGCGAGGTGACGTGAGCCTGAGCTGCAAATCTCTTCATGGATAGTGAGCCCCCAAAGCAGCCTTCCTGCCATGTTCTCCTTGCAGGACTGCACCCACCTTGCTCCAGAGAGGAATGGAAAAAACCAGGAAAGTCCATGATGAATGCTGGAAGGAAAGATCTTTTTCACTGGTTTTGTGAAGTTTAATTTGTTATTTAGGGTAAAATTGCAGCATTCAGAAAATAAAGGCATGATGGATAAATTGAAATGTCTGTTTTAATTTAGAATATATTGCACTAGAGTATGGTATACACCGTATTTATAGGCACCATGCTACATGACAGAGTAAAATTATTTTGAAGGGAAGACATTGAAACAAGACACCAGATGCTCTCAGAATTTTTCCTTTCCCCTTAAAATGAAATTTTGACAAAATTACTGATTGCTTGAAGCATTTAATTATAGTAAAAGTGGGATTTTGATGGGAAAGGTGTTTCCAGCGTACGTGAAGCACGGATCCTCGTAAAACTTCTGGCCTATTGCAGCCTTTGGGTTGCTCCTTTCCCCAGTACAATGCTAACAGCACAGTTCGGTGTAGACAACATAGATACTGCACTTGGTGTATTCTTATTGTTAGTTTCTTTGTACTTTTTGTAGTAATACTGATAAATTCACCGGAGTCTTATTACACTCACAAGAAATTTGTGACTAAGAGAAACAGTGTACATTTGGGATACTGTGGATTATATTAGCATAAAAGTCAATAAACTAATACCACTGAAATTATAGCAATGTGAGATAAAAATCTGAACCACTGATTTCATTGAAAACAACAGATCTGCTATCTGATCTTACTTCTGCCCTATATACAGTCATCAGCAAGACTGTGCCATTTATTTACTGCTTCCCCCCATTGCACACAGAATCTTAGGGAGTAAATTCCATTGCAGAAGTACTTAGAGTGCAGTTCTCTGGAACAGTTGTGTTCAGAACAAGTTACCAACATGCTTTCTCCCCAAAATCAAGAAAATAGGTGGCAGCCTTTTATGTTTTGTCCACAACTTTGATAACTCTTCCCAGGGATACGGTTTAGTGTCAAGTTGACCTTTACGGTTTTCACAGCTAAGGCAACAGTTACATAAAAAGGATGAATGAGCAACAACAAAAGAGGAAGGCTGGGATCATATAATCTGAAAACTGGAACTGCCTGCATTTTTACTTTACTATTTCAGTAAGGGAGGCAGCACTGAAAAGTGGTCAAAGCTCACAGCTGTAGGGAAGGAAACAGAGGTCCTGCTCTCATTTCTGCCTTATATTCCCTGAATTGCCCTGTGTAAGTTGCTGAAGACCAGACTGCAAATGTCACCTAATTTAAATTAAAAAGGCAGGAAGTGTAAAATTTTTCCAAAACCCCTCAAACTTGTAACTAATAGTCAAAATTATGTCTACTGGTGAAGAAAAGGAGGTACACAGCAGTCAAGGTGATTTTCAGTGACAGAAGTGCTTTTGGCTCCTACTGATTGGACTTTGATTTCTCCCTCAGTGAATGAGAATAAAACACTCCATGTGAGGCATGTTGGATGTAAGTTAGTTTAGAGGACTATTAACAGTTGGGATTAATATTTGTCACTAAACCAAAATATTGGCAAGTACACAAGTAATAGGGAAGTGTCACAGTTTTTCAGTCTTGCTGGTTGTTTATGCTCCACTTTAAATTTTGCTGAGATACAAAAGGCCTGACTTTCACACAAACTAATAATTTAATTAGTACTAGAACTGCATGACAAGCCTGTAACTATGGTTAGGTAGAAGTGTTTGACTTTGTTATGATGCTAAACCAGATCTGGGCTCATCTGGAGAGCTGTTTTTAGTCTGGCAGTAGTTGGGTTTAACTGGACCTTCTTTCCTTGCTCTGCAGGATTTTGGGGTGGACATCTGGGATGGCTTAAGCCACTGGATAAAGTTTGGGTCCCCTTAAGGGAGTAACAAATAGTCCCTGGCCTTTGAGGCCAGAAATTGGTATTTTCTTCACTGATTTCTCTGAAAATTGACATGTTTCTCCCTCCCAAGACTGAAAAGGAAAGGGAATGTGTTGTTGAAACAGCAGGTTGGCCTCGATGCTGTTCAAGCCCACTGAGTTTTTGTTCAGCTGCTGTTTTTGAGGCCTGCCTACTTCCAATTTTAACTGTTTATCAAATATCTTCAGAACTAACAATGCAGACTATCGGTATATGTAAATCTGATGGGTTTGCTAAAGCAGATTGCGTATAGTTTTCATTGACCTTGGCAGCAATAAACAGCAGTGTTTTCAGAGGGAGGACTGAGTTTCTCTGTATATTTGTTGTGCTAGGTCTTGGTTCAGGATTTTTTCCACTATCGTCTGTTAAAATTTGTTTTATGTCCTGTGTGAGACAGTGACTGATGCTGAAATCCTCCAGTGCCTTTTGGAAATGCAACAGAAGCAACTTCCAGCCCATGTCATAGGAAACGTGCATGATCCTATGAATAAAAATTAAGATGAAAGCAGGGTGTGTGGGAAGACCTGGTGGTGACAGAATCATTCCTGGCTGCTTTCTTGGTTGGAGAGCAATCACAAAATGAGGATTTTTACCAAGCTTGTTTAGATCCTCATAAGTGGATTTTGGCAGGAGGCAGGATGTGGCCACTGCCAGCTGCCTTGCTGAGCTGTGTGTATTCTGTACCTCTGTAAAACTAATGATTAGGCTATGATGAGAAAATAAACCTCAGTAGGAAAGAACAGTTAGCAAACCCCTGAAGTTCATTGTCCGCAAAAAGTCCCATTTTGTAGATAGGTTTGCTTTATTTTAATAATATTAGGGGAAACGCTCCATTTTGAGACAGAAGGCATAGTGTAGACCAGGCCTATGAAATTAGATAGCACTCTTTTGCCTATCTACTGGGAAAAGGAGCAGCTGAGTATAATGTTTGCACACAGGCAGCTCTCTGTAGTGTTTCAAGAAAGGCTTTGAAAAAGATAATATTCTCATTTTTTACTTTGACAAAAAATTGCACTGACTGCAAGAGCCTCCATGTTATACTTGCAGCAATTACAGCAGTTTTCTGTGGCGTTGCTGCAGCCCTACCCTCCCTGTTTGCCACATCACCAGCTCCTGGTAGCCAGCGGTGCTGTGGCTGGGCCAGTCCTGAAGCCCAGAGGCAGAGGGTCCACCGGACAGCTTTCTGAGACTGCAAGCAAGCGAGCTGCAGCTCCACAAGAGGGGGAAATACGAGTCCAGCTTGATGACAGATACCCTTTGCTGCTTTTGTTTTAAAACAGTAAATGAGGAAGAAAAATATTATGGTTGTATCTGGTATGCAGCAGGGCTTTAAATTGCATTTACTTACCTTCCAAGCTTTCCACATACCCCTTATTTGACCAGAGGTTTGCAAACGTGGCTATGGGAGGGTTGCAGGGGTAATTGGCTGACAGCCTGGGGACTGCATTTAATTAGCAAGGAATGCACCGGCTGTGGCTGCATTCCCTGTAGGAGCAGCAATCCACGTAGCTACAGGTGCTGTCCTGCTCTCTCTTCAGGCCCAGGGACAACCCTTCTTCACGCAGGAGCGCTGCACACGGGAAAAAATATGTTTGGGTATCACTATCAGAACAAAAGTCTTTCTATTTGTTGTTTGTTGCCCTGCCAGTGATGTCAGGCAGTATCTTTGCCTTTAGGGTCCTACTGCCCTCTTAGGCTTATACTAGATGAATCTCTGGTTGTCCAAACGTTGGTGGATTCACATTTTTTAATGCCTACGATTAACCATTTCAGGGCAGCTGGGCCTGACTGACTAGCATCAGCTGCTGATCTTACTGAGTTCATCTGGAGTTTCAAGTGATTGATACCACCGAGAATTAAGCTCAAAGTGCACCGGGCTAGACTGCCTAGAGCTAAAATACCCACAGTCAAAGCCCATTAACTGAGATGTCTGCATTTCACTGAAATTCTCTTTGGAAGGCTGAGGCTAATTTTTCCTTTGTTGCCACCATTCTGAAGTGTTGTGCCTTGATATACTAAGATGTAATACACTGTTAAGATTTAGAAGAAAAAAGAAAAGTAGTCAAATGGCTGAATACCCTCTTTGGTACTAATTTCTAAATAAAAAAAATTCGTTTCTATTTCTATGATCTTTTTAGTTTTATCAGTTGATTCTGGTTGCCTGGGATGTGATTCAGGTGAGCTCCTGTTATGTGTATCAAAAGGTAGTATATGGTTTCAGTTTATTAAGTTATGCATTTTTTTGTAATTGAGGCTCTTCCTATAGAACACAGGAACCTTGTTAGACCTATGCTTCTTTCTGGGCTTGTTTTCCTTCTGATCTACACTTTTTTTTTCACAGTTACTTTTCAAAGTGGTTTTTTACTTGTTTTGCTTCCGTGAATCTGTTCTCCTACCATTTTCATTTTTCTCCTGTCTGTGTTCCTTAATGTGTGTGAGCACTGAGGAGTGTTGAGCACCTGGGGAAGGGCAAAGAGGCTGTGAGCTCTTAGTAGGAAACTCCGAAGTGTTGGCACCGAGATACTAACCCTTGAAGGGCACAGTCCAGTATCAATGACTCTCTTCCCAGGACAGTCACGTTAGCAGGGGTGCAGAACAACTTAGGACCCCCAGCCTTACTGCAAGTATACCCCTTGCCTTAAGATTTTTTGTTCAGTGTGTTCTGAAGCTGAGAATACAAGTGCTATGGAAACCTTGAGTCATCAGTAGCTCATCACAGATTCCCACTGTGCTAGACCATCACTAGGCTTTTGTGGTCTTCCCCCTTGAATTTGTAATCCTGTTTCATTTTTTGTATATCTGTAAAGTCTGTGCCCAGCGCTCATCACCCACCACATCCTTTTCCTTCCCTCCTACTGTGCTGCTTTCTCCTCTTTCTTTTCTGCCCGGCTGCTGGATGGTAAAATGAAGGAGCAGGAGGGGGGTGTGCTGGGAGGAAAGGGGAGATTGCAGCAGGGCAAGGGAAGGGGGCAGCAGGAGAGGGTAGGACTGCTGGGAGGTAAGGGACAAGCTGCCTCTCCTTGTCTCAGGGATGCTGTAGAGTGTGTGTGCTTTGTGCAAGGCTGGGGAAGTGTTGGGGTGATGAATGAACATGTTGTGACATGGGAAATGGCTGGCACAAACTCCCAGTTCAGTTGGATTTTCCTTGCAAACACAATGGGTTTAGCTGAATAGGGAATAATTGAAGTTTGAAAATGTTTCTGACTCTGTTCTGAAATTGTTTGGAAGAGAATTGGCGTTACTACAGCCTTTTTTTTCTTTTTTTTTTTTTAAAGACTGGGCATGATCATAATTGGAAATTCTTGTCTTTTGTAAATGTTGCACATCAAATCTTTTATTGCAGTTACTATTTTTTAAAATGAAACTGAGTGACTTCAGGGTGGAGTTTCTGGTTTTTCTTTTTGTTTGTTTGTTTTTCCTTGCTGTCTGAGGTAAATTGTTACTTTCACTTGGCTATGGAGAGCAGTTGTTCTGTTGCCTTTTCTTTCTTTTTTTGTAGATAGTACCAAATTATTATTGGGGACTGGGGAGCTTTTTGACCAAGAATGGAGAACAGCTGCATTTTCTACCCTTTGAATATGAGATACAGAGGCTACAATTAAATACCAAAACATAGGATTAACATTTTCCTTGTTTTAACCTGAGATTAGCACTTTGATAGCTGATGTAATGTTCTCTCTCTGCACAATTACAAGTGTGGTTGCTCTAGGGAAAAGGAATGGGGGGGAGGAAGGAGAGGAGGAGGAGGGTTGGATCCTGAAGCTCTGCCAGAAGCATCTCTTGCTCTCAGAGGAAGCCTGCTGGAAGATGGAGAAGAGCCGAGCAGAAGAATGCAGAGAACAGTTTAGTTTACTGCTTGTAACTGATGTGCAACACACTGCTTCATAGCTCCACACTGAACAACAGGAACTGCCACGCTGTTTCCAGGAACAGTCAGCGGCAGATGCTTAGCGATGAAGAAAAAGGCCACATACTGAATCATTTTGACTTGGTGTCGCCTCCTCCCAGCTTTGGGAAATCAGCTGGGTATGGGTTTGAAAACCCGAAAAGTTTCACCTAAGCTACTGTGTTTATTTGCTGCTGATCACACTGTCCCCCATGAATTTGTTTAATGCCTTTTAAAATCCATTTTCAGTCTCCACAACCTCCTGAGGCACTGACTGCCACAATGCAATTATGGACGGTATGAAACAGTACTTCCTTTTGGGTGTGTTTGTTTTAAACCTGCTGCTTAATGACTTTGTTGGATGCCCCCTCAGCTTTTGTACTGCAAAAGAAAGTGAACAATTATTCTGTATTTACCTTCTCCATTCAGCATTTTATAGACTGCTGTAATTTCCCTCTGCAGTCATCTTTTTTTCTTCAACCTGAAGAGCTTTCTCTATTTAATTTCTTCTTGTAGCAAAGCTGTTCTTTATCTCAAAAAAGATATATGTGGGCTTTTTATTACTTCTCTTTCTTTTTCCTCTCAGACAAAAGTGTCGAGGAAACCTTATACAGGAATGTCATAGTTGAAGGATTCTTTGGTGCCTCTTTGTGCCAAAATAATTAGCTTTCAGCTCTTGGAAATTGCCAAAAACTTCTGAAAGAAAACTGTTCCTGTAACCCTCTCCAGTTTGAGGTTGTATTCATGTCCAAAACTAGGTAAGAGCACGCAGCAAGTAAGCAGAAGTTGTCTGAATTTGAAGTTCTCATTTGCTGCCAACAAACCTTCAAATGTAACACACAAAAATTGAGTGAGTGCAAGGAAGTGACGAAATTGGGACCTGAGAGAGATCAGGAAGTCCAGTAATTCAGTCCGCACTGAGCAAGGCCAGCAGCATTAAACAGGAACAAAGATAGCAACTCCAGGGAGGGCAGAGGGGTGTTTTTTTTTCCTACTTGGTCCAGAATAAGCACAATATCTTATATAGTGTATAAATCTTTAGATACAGAGGAGGAAAAGAGCACACTTTTATGTACAATTTCTATGTTCCTATTTGGCATAAATACTCCATTTGGGAGGCAGATGCAAATGTCTTCAGATCCAGGCATGAGCATGTGCAGGGGACACCTTGCTGCCTTCTCAGTCTGGCAAAATCACACAGCTCTTCTGCCTTGTGTCCTTTTTTCTTACTCCATTGCATTTGAGCTGACTCTTCAAGACTGCACACCTATTGCTTGCCTGCTGCTGTGTCTCAGTTCTTTGGATTTCCCATCTGGTCTGTGCTGCTGGCAACACCGTTGTACTGTGCTGTCTGCTCCTGCCGTCTCCTCCTTTCATGCCACTGCACAGAGAGCTGGTCTTGCAAGACAACATTGTGTCTCTGTCTAAGCTCTTCCTGGAACCTTGTTTCTTCCAAACGCCTACCAGATACCTCAGGAGAAGAGCCTTCGCTTCCCCTTCCTCATTATTTATCTTAAAAAAAAAATATTGAAGAAAGATCTTAGTTTTATTCTCCTGTGCACTTGCTTTTTGCTGAGTTCCTTCTAGCTTCAGGAGTGTGGCTTAGGCCTTTCTCTCCTGTCCCGCCTTGCTGTCGTCTTACCACCCACTCATTAGATCATGTCTGAAATTAGCTTGCAAGAACTACAGGGCAGGGTTGATTTTTCTTGCCTCTTTAGTGACGACTTGGCATAGTTTTGTGTGGTTTTGAAAAAACAGTAAAAACAACAAAAACCATCCCTTGTGCAGCTGGGAAAACCAAGGTAGGAAAGCCAGGTACCTATGGAAGAGGCTGGTGAAGACCTGTGGCAGAGCCAGCAGGAGCTCACATAGCACCAAAGCTTGTGCTCAGAGTAGATAATTCTGTCCGCTTCTGTAACTGTCTTCAATGATGAATAGTCATTAGGATGAAATATTTGGATTCCTTGGGGGGGGGGGGGGGGGAATATTTTGCACAAAATGCTTACGGTGAAATGCAACGCTTTTATTGCACAGTTTTGCTGTAGTAGCTTTGGGGCGGGGGGTTGACAACTAAATGATGATAGAGTAAACATATTGATGCCATGAAAGTGTTCAGGTTCAGTAAGATGATGATGTGTTAAGGTGATGTCGGAAAGCACAGAATCGTTTAGGTTGGAAAAAACCTTTCAGATCATGGAGTTCAAATGTTAACCTGGCACTGCCAAGTCCACTACTAAACCATGTCCCTAAGTGCCACATCTACACATCTTTTAAATACCTCCAGGGATGGTGACTCAACCACTTCCCTGGGCAGCCTGTTCCAGTACTTGACAGCCATTTCGGTGAAGAAATTTTTCATAATACCTAATCTAAATCTCCCCTGGTTCAATTTGAGGCAGAAGAGACTGACACTCGCCTCACTATAACCTCCTTTCAGGTCGCTGTAGAGAGCAATAAGGTCTCCTCTGACCCTCCTCCTCTCAGGCTAAAAACCCATAGTTCCTCAGCTGCTTTTCATAAGACTTGTGCTCTAGACCCTTCATCAGCTTCGTTGCCCTTCTTTGGATGCTCTCTAGTGCCTCAATATCTATCTCGTGGCCAGGGACCCAAAACTGAACACAGTATTTGAGGTGCTGCCTATGTTAATATTGATCCCTAAATAATACATTGGATTCCCAGTTTGGGACCAGTAATTTGATTTTAGGTGCTCTCAGCACAGACTTAATGTTCCACAGAGTGGTGTCCCTTGACATTTTGGAGACTGTCCCTAATTTTTTGTTATTTTTTTATTTGAGAGACAAGGTGCCATGCCAGTGGGGGCACTGGGTGTGCTGGGTGGAGTGAAATGGTGCTGAGGGCTGAAAAGTGACTTGCAGAGCCAAAATTGGAAGGCTGGGACTTGCAGCAGGGTCTGGTCCGCTTTGGATCAGGCATAAGCAGGATGTGGAGTATATGGTCGGGTTAGATAAACTTTCTCTGTGGGAGGTACTTTGAACTTTGTAAGGGAGAAATTCTGTTGCAGGCAAGCCACACGTATGGTAAAATAACGTAACTGTGTCCAAAAATGAAACACGCAAGAATGGCTTTCCCTTTATGATGAATACTGTCAGTTCAGAGCAGATCCCCAGCCCACACGAGTATTTTGTCATAAAATAAATGCTGATAGGTAATTGATGAAGCAATGTTAACTTCTCACTCAGTGGCACAAATCTGTGTACCCTAGCCTAGGAAAATGACTTTCCTAATCAGTCTCTGTTGGTTCCAGTCTATTTAAAAATGTGTGTTTTCAGGTGTCAGTTCTGGTAACAATATACTGCGTTCATGACTCTTCCTCACAGAAACTCGGGCAGAAGGCTGTAGCTTTCCTTAGAAGAGGCAATTTTTTAGTCTGTCTTTACATTTTATGTTGTAGAATGTAATAAAATCCAAATCCTGCCACTTTGCACATTCATTTAATTCATATTGTTGTTTTCCACATGGGTAATACTCTGGATTTTACTTTTTTTTATAATGCCTTTCATCCAAAGATCCCAAGCTGATTTGGCCTGATTCCCAGGTAGAGCTTAGCAACACTTAGCATAAGACCAGTAAAAGGAAGTAACAGGGAATTTCACGGAGTTCTTGGCTGGCTGTCAATTTAAATGCACCGACAGGTCGGAGCATCCCTGGCCCATGAGCCCCCGCTTCCCGGGGCTGTGACTGCCTGGTGCAAGTCTCTCCTGTCTCAGCCAGAAATTCCTCTCCTTTTTCTTTTTCTCCTCCTCCAGAACAAGCTCTGCTGTCTCCCAGAATTTAAAAGAGAGAGATGATAAATCTTTATGTGGGGGGAACTTGGTGGGAAAAATAGGGTCTTGGGGCTAGGAGATCCACCCCACTAATTTGTTATTTGCTGTTTGATCACAAAGATGCGCTAAGCTGAAACACACACTTTCGGTTTTGTACCTCCCTGCATATGTGCAGGTATATGCATGATTTTAATTTCTTTTTCTCATCTTCGTGTTTAGAGTAACTCAATTCTCCAGTTTTCTAAATTTACCAAGAAGGTTTCAGTTTCTTTTTCAGTAGCCAGAATATTTTTCAAACTTTTATTCTGAATGTTGTTTCTTCTTTGGAGAGACTCTTGGACTTTGAAACCACCTCTCATATTAAAAGCCTTGCCTGTCTGAAAATTTGTTCCAGCTTGATTTGCTGTTCAAAGTGCTGCTTCATGGATTCATTTTATGTCTCCTCGGAGACATTTTGTGAGAATTTTGCTTATCTACTATTATTGCAAAATGATCCACCATCTTAGGCAACCAATCACTTCCTCATCCCCTTTTCATTGGTCTTTAAAGCAAAATGGAAATTAAACTGTGTCTGCTGTTACGCAGACTGTGGTGATCTGGCTTTCACCTTTGGACCATGGGCAGTATTAGCTGTGCTCACATAAAAATCTTGCAGAAAGAGGAAAGATACTCTGTGCCTCGTGCATAGAAAAGGGTTAACACGTGCGTGGCGGAGACAGGGAGAAAATCAGGCTGGCTGGACTCTGCCCCTTTGCTAATAGGCCTCTTTTTCTGAAATGCATGGAAGACAGATGAAAAATCTCAGAGTTGCCCTGAATTATTTTCCTGAGCGTACAGCTTTCTCTTTTTGTGGTTAAATATGACAGTTATAGTGTAGTATTTATGCACAGTCAATAAATCAGGAGAAAATGTGCTGCAGTCAGGGCATGTATCCGTAGTACGTTCCTTATAGTTCACTTGAAAACTGAATTCTTGAATTTGCTGAAGCCTGTGAAAAGAAATTCAGGTGCATATCTCCATGGGAGGCTTACACAAAGCCTGGTGGCCCACAGTAATGTGAAATTTGCACCTCAGTGTCCATTACTGTCCTCAATCTGCAAACCCAGACTCCTAAAAGGCAAGTTTTAGATCAGGCTCCCAAACTCTTTCTTGCCTTTAGTGGAATGATTGCAGGAAGGAGATGGGGCAAGTGAAAGGGGCAGAAATCTTTAAGGGGATGAGTTACAATTTTGTGGAATTTTGTAGTGTGGTTACAAATTAGTGGTGGGGGAGGAAAGGTGCTTCTGAGCTATATCCTGGAAAATACTGGCTTGCTTTTTTCAGAGGGGGCTGTGTGACACATTGGCAGAAGCAGCCTGGCTTTTCCTAGTGTCTGGCTTAAGAGCAGCTAACTGCTGACGAGTGAGAATATTTAGCCCTGATAGAGCACACTATCCAGGGCTTGAATTTGCTCAGCTTCTGCCATCTTGAATCTAACTCCGTTTTCTCACTCCGCCATATAGTTACTGGAGCTGAGAAGGAGATATTATTTAGCACAATTTCATATCTTTCATACTGGAGTTCAGCTGTACGCAAATTACTCATGTAAACAGGGGATTTTATCTTTCAGAAAGGGACAGTATAGATCTGTGGCTGGCAAAGAGCTAAACACTTCTGAACTCTCACTGTGTTACTGAAGATTGTATCTTGTGTGGTGCCAAGCAAATTCCTTCGCTCTGGTGGCAGGCCCTTTTTTGTATGATAGGGATAATACCTCCCAGCTCACGGGATGGATTAATCAGTATTTTTATAGTAATTTAGCAGTGACCATTTTTGCTCTGGCTTGAAGCCTTTTAAATCAAACAGGAAAGTAATCAGAACAGCTGTATTACAAGACCAAGATAGGGAGCCACAGAAGCAGAGGGAGGTTTGAAGGGTTTAGCTGTTGATCCAGATTTTGAGTAGATAATTTCTGACTAAGGTATCAAGTGTGCCCCAAATTCAGATGGCTAATCGGTGCCAAAGCTGACCTCCTTCAGTGCCTAAAGGAGCATGGCTAGTGTCTCAGAGACACATTACTTGTTCAGGTCAGAAAGTAGCTAGGTGATGAAAAAAAACCAAACAACCCAACCAAAACCAGATGAAGCAATATAAAAGTGTTAAGAAAGACAGACTGTCAGAACTAAAATCCTTTTAGAGGAACAGCTCAGATGTTGAGCTGTGTTAGGACAAGAAACAGGAAAATAATAACTTATCAGCAGAACACGGAAAAATATCACTGATCTGTTTGGTTGGAAATTGAAATTATTTTTCCTGAATTATGTTCCTTTTTGCTGTGGGATAGAATATCTACGCAGGACCTATTTCAAAATATTTAATTATAGGAGAGCTTAATCTGCAGTAGTTGTTCAGATTAATTTCCCCATAGAAACAATTCCTTTAACTATTGCACTTGAAGAAATGTAGATGAGCATAATTTCAATTAAAACCCAAGAAAAAATTGAATTTTATAGATGTAACAAATGTCTGCTGCCATAGGCTGCCAGGTAGCCAGCACTGCAAACACCAATTGTATGGTGGAACAGCAAAGAACCACTCACTCTAGCTGCATTCATACACATTAGCAACCATGGTGTCTGTTACTTTCAGGAATAAAAAGAGTCTCATTAAACTAAAAAAATGTCTTGCATTGTATCCAGAAAATTGCTAGATTTCAGCTCTTGTGGTGTCCAGCAGGAACAGGCTTCAAAAGCCAAAATCTTCAGCAGAGAAAGGGGGAGAGTATGTAAACCTTGCCTGCTGCTGCCCTTGGAAAGGTCAGCCTCTGAAATGGGAAACAAGAGAGTTTCATCTTGACCTTTAAACACTATGCTTGAATGCGAGAGAAGCGGCTTTTAGGTATCTGGCAGTCTGAAATAAAAAAAAAAAAAAAAAAAAAAAGGGTGAGGGTATGAACTTCTAATTGCTTAGCATTTCATATAGTCTGACTTGAGAACACTGTACGATGCAGGGCCTCTAGGTTGCCAGTTTGAATTGGCTGAGGTCAGCTGGAGTCAGAAGTTAGTCTCTGATCTCAGCTGGCTGATGCGAGAGAAATGCATAGGTGGCCTCATCAAGTTCTCGGTGCTGGGACCTAGCGGTATTAGCTGGCATCTTCTACCAATAGTTTAGTTTCCATTCACCCCTTAGCAAATCTATTCCTATTGAGGAGTTGTCTTTCCAGACTACCATGCATCTGTACAAAAATATGGTATCTACATTTTTGCCTTATCTATAGAGATTCAAATCTCATTTCTTTCAGTCTGGCTCTATTCATGTGCACTAATCACTTGCGTAAAAATATGTATCGGTTTATCCCTCCTGGCATTTCTTACATGATTGTTAAAATTCAGAAACCTTGATCACAGTTGCACTCACACATACACAACCAAGGGAGGCCTGGGTAACACAATGGAGCCTCCAAGTTTGATACTATCTGTTTTCAAAATAAGCTGCTTTTCAGCTATTAATTTATCCACTTTTGGTTCACTAAAATGAAATAATTTGATAATGTTAGATGAAAAATATTTGCAGATGTTATGATTTTTGAAAAGAAAACTTATTTCTGAAACCTATATAGACTTGTCACTGTCTTAGATTCAGATGTTGGGTTTTTTTCGGTGACAAAAGGGACAACTACATCTCTGAACTAAATGAATTTATATCTCCAGATAGTTTGATCAAGATGGGTAATGATCTCTTCACAAACATTCGTATTTTGTAATGCTTTGTAATGGGGATTTTAGAACTCACCTGTGGTGTTGTGAAACACTAGTATCGTCCAAACGCTTCACAAAAACGGGAGTGAAAACTGAAACTGCCTCTTTGCTTGTTGTTCAAACGAATGGCAAACAAAATCAGCAGAAAAAGCCTCTGGAGCGTAAAAGCGTTGGAAAATACTATCGGTTTCTTAATTATTGTTTTAAACTAAGATTCATATTGACAGCGCTGCTTTTGTGTTTTTTGGATTCGATCCTGGAAGCAAACAAGCATTCACGAGCAGGCATAGTGCTAAATATTTCCTCAGTCTCATTCCACTTATCCAGTTACAGTCACCAGTAGCTGCTCGGGCCTGTGCAGGGCAGGGGCCTGTCCCGTCCCAGCCTGCTCCAAGGCTCAGGCCTCCATTTTTTTTCCTGAGGACACTTTGATCCCTTCTTTCAGGCTAAAACTTTTTTATTTTTCTGGTGCGTGTTCACCTGAGCGGGAGGAAGTTGCCCAGGGCTTTATGTCTTTTCAAAAAGCGTTGCCACGGTTAATTTGTTGCCACCCGGCCCTGCCGCAGGTGCTGTGTGTGACACGCCGCTCTGCTGCGGCCCCTGAAGATGGCCGTTACCTCACGTGGAGGGCTGAGGATTTAGTGCTTAACTGAAACCTCTGAAAGAGCAGAACCGGAGGGATTATATCACCGGGTGATTAGCCGAGCTGCGTTGCTCGCTCCCCCAGGGCCAGCCTGCGGCTCCTGCCCGCTCCCCTCAGCCACAGCAGGGCTCCCCGGTCGTCGAGGGCTGTGCGGGCGGCGATGCCGGGCCGCGGCGGGCAGGTGTGAGGCATCGGCCCGGCCAGAGGGCGGCCGCGCGGTGACTCAGCCGCAGGGACCGGCCGGTCACCTGGGCGGGCGGGGGGCGGGGGTCTGTGGGGAGGCGGCGGTGCCGCCGACCGCCGTGGGCAGCCCGCGGGGCGGGGCGCCCCTGGGGCGAGGGGCGGGGAGCCCCGCAGAGGGGCGGGGCGGGGTGACAGGTGCGGCGCGCGCGCGCGCGCAGGGGTCCGGTGGCGGCGCCTCCCGCGTCCCTCGTCACCCCGCCGCCTCCCCGCTCCCCCGCTCCGCCATGAATATGCAAATGTCGGTATAATTGGCAGCCAATGGCGTGCGCGCTGGTCACATGGTGCTGGTGGAAGCTCAGGGAAGAGAAGTTGAGTCTCGGCGAACACAGGCAGCTCAGTACCGAGCCGCAGCGGCCGCAGCCGGAGCCGAGCCGGGGAGGGCGGGCGGACGGACAGGCGGCCGGCCGGCCAGGGGGAGCGAGTGAGCCGCTCCCCCCCCTCCCTCCTCCCCGCGGGGTGCCCGGCGGGCCGGGGCTCTGCCTGGACCATGCCGATCCTCCTCTTCCTCATAGACACGTCCGCCTCCATGAACCAGCGGGCGTATCTGGGCACCAGCTACCTGGACATCGCCAAGGGCGCCGTGGAGATCTTCATGAAGGTGAGTGCGTGGCCGGGGGGGGCCGCCGCCGCCGCCGCCCCGGTCGCCCCCTTCGCCCGCTCACGCCGCTTCTCTCCGCTCTCTCCGCAGCTGCGGGCCCGGGACCCGGCCAGCCGCGGCGACAGGTACATGCTGGTTACCTTCGACGAGCCGCCCTATTGCATCAAGGTAATAACCCCCCCGCGGCCACCCCGGAACCCCCGCGGCCGCCCCGGCCCCGCCGCGGGGCCGCCCTTGGCGTGGCGGCGGCGCGGCGCAGCCCCGTCCGGCCCGGCGGCGGCAGCAGCAGCCTGTGAAGATGGCGGACATTTTGCTTTTGTATGGAGGAGAGAGGCTGAGGGCGCTGCTGAGATGGAGGAGGGGGGGGGAGGAGACGGACGGGAGCGTGATTCACCGCCCCGGCGTGGCGAGGGAGGCGGGCGGCCGGCCCCGCTCCGCCTTCCCGGCCGTTTCTCGACCGCCTCCCGTGAGGCGGTGGCTCCGGCGGGGGCCGCGCCTCGCCTCGGGCCTCTGCCGCGGGTCCCGGCCCTCTCGCAGCCGTTGGGTGGGGGTGTCCCGGCCGGGCTGCGGGGGCACGGCGGGAGGTAGCGCCCTCCTGACATCCGCGGGACCTCCCGCCGCTCCGCCCGCGGGACGGAGGCGCCCGGCGCCGTTTGCCGCCTGTGCGCGGCGAGGAGAAGCGGCGACGCTGGGGCTGCCCCCTCCCTCCTGCACCGGTTTGGCGTGAGGGGCCCGTGGCCGCGGCTCGGGTGGGCACCTCGCTGCGGGGCCGTGGCGGCCCGGCGGGCCCGGGCTGGCTTCTCCCGCCTCGGCCCTGAGGCAGGCAGGCCCATGCCATTTGTCACGGCCACTGCGCCACAGGTTATGCCAAGAGCAGAAAAACATCGGGGCGCTGTGTCCCTTATACCGTAGCCTTCAACTTGCTGGTAGAAACGTTCATCTAAAACATTCAAATAAAGTGTGCCACAGGAAACATCATCGCTGTGGGAGCTTTAGAACCTTCCTGAACACTCCTGGGTTAGGGCTGTGTTTGCCACGACTAAGACAGTAGTTGTTGTAACCGCTGGGCCTTGTGCCCGTACTGCCAGGGCCGAAGAGTTTTGTGTAAAAAAAATTCCTTGCTGGTCATCCCAGAGAAGAAAAGAGAACCCTCTGTAGATCCCCCAGCTAAAACTTATGGAAGAGAAGAACTTTTAAAAGTAAGTGTGCTGACTGCTGCTGTCTATTGACATCTTTGATAATGAGGAAACTTAATTATCAGGAACTATGAATCTTGGCTCCTTTCATCAGCAATATATTTACAGAGCTAAAATGTACAGCCTGCTTTCCAAAGTGACAGGAGTGATTTAGTGAGTCAGTATTTACTGTTTGCTACTGCAACTTTTGTTTCCTTGGTAGAAGGTGTGGAAGTAATCTTATTTCTGTGAGCTGAAACCATCCTTCTTGAGTTACAGAAACCTGCTGTCTGTCAAAAAGCCTAGGTCTGCCTAGGAGAGAGGTTTTTTAGACATAATACATGCATCCTTTCCCCCATCCATGTTTCTGGCTGGATGCAAAACGCAAATCTTTGTTATCCCAGTGTGAACTGTACATTTGTAAGGGGTTTTTCTCCTAGTTTTGTGTTGGGTATTTTGCAAGTATACCTGTATTACATTTGAGAAGGAAACCTTTCCACTGCAGTGACAGCAAGCATACTGGTGATTTAATAAAAAAAACCCCAAACTCTTCTGCTGGCAGTGTGTGTGGTAATGCTACAGGTTATTACCACATACGTACTCAGATTTGCTGAGGAAGATCCTTACGTTTAATGAGCATCTGTGTACGTTCTAATGTACTAATGAGCATCTGACTGTGTTCCCAGTTTTAGTAAATAGTAATTGAAATAAATGGGACTGTGTGATACCCATCAAAGTATTCAATCTTGTTTAACATACAGTAAATGGTCAAGGGGGAAAAAAAAAAAAAGTATTGTAGTTCTTGTAACTTGCTAGCATCATTTCTTATGAATTTATTTTTCGATCTTTAGCATACCGATTTTTTTAAATCTGACCTTAAACAGTCTTAAAATATTTTTTCAAAACTTAGTAACTTGTGTAGGAACAGGCTGCGGCTCCAACAAATAAATTTATAATAATTATGATTACAACTCCAGTTGAACTATTATGTAAAGACTTCATGGCTTAAACTAGTGTGGTTAGGCTGTCATCGTGTCTCTTACTAGAGCAGACAAAGCTTTACAGCAACAGCATGATTTCTTCCCCTGTTTGAAGACATGTTCTCAAGACCTTTTACTGGTATTTTTGATGCTCCTCGTGTGTTTTCTAACAACCACAGTTAGGCCAGGAAAACTTTCTGATCTAGGCTATATTCTGTATGTTTTACAAAAGATGCTTGTAAAATAAATAAAGTTTAGTTTCTTTGCTAACGCTGCTATAGTCAGACACTTAATCTCTCTTGATTGATTTAGAGAAGGAGAAAAGAAACTTGACAAGTGAATGTTTTGCAAATCTGCTTTCCAAGTAAGTGCAGTAAGGTTTTGGTTAGTGGCTGCTTTAATGTCTTTTTTTCTTCATGATTTACACTAATTAAATTATATAACCTCACAGATAGTTCTTTAGGTTACCAGTGAAGCAACTGAGGGTAATAATCTTGTATGGAGTTGAGACTTCCTGGGAGGTAGAGGTATTATGGGAACTTCAGCTTGGATCAGGAGTAACTGTGAGACGAGTGAATTTTTTTTTTGTTTCAGAATTTGTTTACGTGTAGCCTTAAAGTGTTTTAAATTAACAGCACTGGTGCACTTTTGATGAGCAAGACTATCTCAAGAAAACAACATGCATATGGTAGTATTGTGCTAAGTGAAAGGATCCCGCTGTTGCACAAATGATTTCCTAAAAATACATGCAAGGTGATGTTTTTGGAACTCTCCTTAGTATAGAGGGTTTGAAATTATTTAGGAGACCTGTTGCTTGTGTTTTAATTAACTATAGCTTTCTGTTTGTGCTGCTTTTTAAAAATGGGACTATTTAGTCTCTGAGTTTGTAGTGTGGCTCTGCAAGGAACTGGTGCCATGTGTCTAAAGAGGAGGCAGGGTGCTGCCCTGGGGAGGTGGGGACAGGGAGATGGGGATGGTAGGAATCTCGGTTCCACTCCCGCAGCAAATGCCTCTGGAACCTTGTCAGCTGTTTTGCTCCTGGTTGTTACGTAATGTATAGATAATGATTTGTGACAGTAATTATGATGCAGCCATTTATAACTCTTAATTTGCTTCCAAAATACACTCCGATAAGAGACAAATATTTAATATTTTAAAAGCATGTTATGAAACATATAAATCTGTAGTTGTCAAATGATGTGATCCTGTATAGGTCAATGGAAAGATAATGTAATTTCTGCTGAATGTTGGGTCAGACTCTCACTTTATGGAATAGGAAGGAAAAATAATATGTTAACTCATGAGGAATGCTCAGCCTAATGTTTATAGTGTGTTTTTCTTCCACTGTGTTTGGATTAAAATTGTAATACGATGCTGTCAAATGAGTCTGTCACAGGCTAGTGGCATGTTAGCAACAATGAAGTGAGCCAGTCTGTTCTGATTTTGGTTATGTGGCACACTTGGGAGGCTAATGATACCTATAGTAAAACTCCTTTGTAACCAGTAGCATGTGGCAGGTGTCTAATACAATTAAAGCACTAGAGCTTAAATGTAGGTATTGAAGGAATCTATTCTGTGTGTATCCAGTTCTCTTGGGTGAGAAAAATGGGTTGCTTGCTGTCTGGCACAGTATTTGAAATTCTTGGCCTTCTAGCTGAGATAAATGCATTATCTGATTCAATTAATACGGTACCTGGTATGTCCTTGTTTTGAAGACTTCACATACAGGGACTGCTAGAACTCGGAGCTTGCTCCATCCCATCTGTGCTTTGACCTGGTATTGTGGTACCTCCAAGCCCTGTGTGCTGGTCCCACCCTTGTCATCCCTTGCTGTAAAACATAGCTGATTCCGACTGCCTAGGAAGGAGGGTGAAAACAGGCCAAGCGCATTACTGAGAGTTCTGCAGAGCACTTTCCCAGGCTCCCACAGTTTGTGGTTCAGAGACCCTTGCTGAGGGGTGGTATGTCAGTAAGGGCCTTCTGTGGCTTCTTCTATGTATTCACCCAGTTGCTTTTTTTGAAGTCATGTAAACTTTTAGCATTCTTAGCTGCATTTTTTTCCCTTTATCAAAAATACGTGTTTCTCTACACCGAAGCATATGCTACAGTATAAATGGACAGAATCTTAAGGCATTTAATGTTATCTTTTTTTCCCTGAAGTTGTGGTGCTACAGCAGAAATACAGGGAGAAGAGAAGAGTCTTCTCATCTGCCCCCTCGCCCCAAGCTTTTCCTGTTTTCCAGTGATGCAGAAAAGGCGGAGTGAGCTTTCAGCAGGATCTACCTAGATTTCTTTGTAAATGGAGCTTATTCCAAAAATCTCTACTTAAAAGGATTTTTTAAAAAGGAAAGCAAGGTTTGGCGCCTTTTTTTTTTTTTTTTTTTACTTCTTGATTTTTGTTAAACCTCACATCCTCCAGTTTGTGGTCTGCTTGTGGATTTGTGCTGCAAATGGCTAGTTCAGGCCCAGGCGAAAAAGCAACAATGGTAGTCTCGTGTGCAGTTATTGATTAACTGGACTGCCCTGTTCACTTGTGACTGATACCTGACTGTTGGCAGTGACATGGCCTTTCCTCAGTGCTTGAGGAATATTATTTATGGTAGGATCACAGAAATAAGGCTTTTGTTCTATGTTTTTGTGAGATTCTGTAGTATGATCTTCATAAATGATCTGACCACGAGTCAGACTTAAAGAACTTAACTTACTCTGCTGAATCTGAAATGACATGTCTTTTCCTCTTTCTGTGATGTGTTATACTGAATTCAAGAGTCACTTGTGACTACACTATAAAAATAGGGTCCCTGAATTTGAGTGCAGAAATATGTACGTAGCTGTCTGAAAAGTAGCTCAAAATACTTAATACAGTTTGTGTGAAACACTTCACTGTTTGAGAAATGCAAGCTGGGGCTGATAGATAGGATGCCTTCCAGTTCTGTTGCTGTTCCCTGCTAGTCTGAACCTATGTTTCAGTGCTAAAGAGCTGTCTTGTGGAAGCAGCCCTTTGTGATGGGCTCTGAGCAACCTCTTCTGTTTTCCTAAAATTCTCATAAGGCGTAGCAGCTCAATGACGTTTGATTTTGGTGTTGGATTGGGATACTTTAGACACTGGAATAGGCATTTGTAGAAGGTTCTTTTAAGCATCTGTCAAAGAGTACTTAATATGAGGATAACCTGTTCATTTATGGTACTAAAATAGTGCTTCAAAACTGGGAGTCCATAAGGTCAAACTCGGTGAGAGACTACTACCTTTTTCTTTTTAGTGGCACAAAAGCTTTTGCCTGCATTGTTTAATTCTGCTTTCACATAGAAGCTGTGCTGGTGTAGAATGTACCCAGTTACCACTGACTCTGCAAAGGGAGGTGGCAAATGAATGGACTGTGCTGCAAAACAGAGATGTGAGATCTATTTGTCTGTTTCTTCCAGAAATTAGTTTGGAGCTTCTGACCCTGAGCTGCAGGGAGAAAGAGAAACCCAACTGTGAAACCTGTTGAGTTTGAGGCAGAGATCATGTAGGCTGCCTGAGGTGATAGGAAATGCATTTGTGTGTGTTCTAACTTCTGTCAAGGAAGAAAACCGGAGGAATACCTAAGCTAACCTGTAGCAAATCCAGGAGTAATTTAAACTTTTACAGGAACCTTGAGACACCAAAAAACCCATCGGTTTTATATGCAAAAGGTCTGGCTTTTGGCAAATGCAAGTACTTGGTGGTCTGACCTACGCTGTGGAAAAGGATGTATGAACAGCTGGAAATACGGTTGGAGGTTTACAAGTTGGTAGTGAGTTATGCAGGCAGAATTGTTTGGTGCGAGGTAGATAACAGCTGCAGGGGCAGGAGGGAAGCTGTTATCAGAGAGGTGCAAAAGGGAAAGAAAGCTGAGGTAAATGGGAGAGGCCTGTCTTTCTCTTCAGATACGCTGTAAATAGTGTACAAACTAAGTGAACCCACTAGCCAAGCATTGTTGGAAGGACACTCCCCCACCCCCCCACCCCAAACAAACTAAAAAAACCCTGCAGCATATAGTACTGAAGAAGTGGATTTAAGTGTAGATAGGATACACAGTGTCTATTCTTGATAACTAATTCAGGAGGCTATGTTCTGTATTTCTTTAGTAGAAGGAGCAAGCCATTACTGTTTTACCACTGTACAGATTTTGAGACAGTAATAGCAATGTTTTTGTTTTTCTGAACACTTAACAGCTTCCATTGCCTGTAAGTACTAAGCACACCTCTCCTCCAGTCCTGCAGTAACATCTTCCACTGTGCTTGGTTTGCGCTTTGTCATGGAATTTGTGCATTTTGGGAAGCCTGACTTTCAGCATAAGCTACTGGCAGGTTAAAGCCAACAATTGCTCTTCCTCTACTAAACACAATGAATTTAAGACAAGAAACAGAAGTCACTTAATTGTTTAAGAAGCACTCATGCAAGTCCTAATTGTCTAGTTCTTTTTTTACGACAAAATAAAATGCATTTAATACTGTTCAAGAATCCCCCACCAAACATATTTTACGTGCTCTTTTCTATTTAACTGCCTTATCACTTAAGTTTTTGAATGGTGTGTGCTCTGTGTGCATGCATGCAAAAAGATTTTTTTTTTCCCATTAAGCATCTATTTTTGAGTTGGACAGGCAAGGCCAGATAGTTAAACGGTTCTTGTTGATGCATGTGGTAGGTTTTATTTTATATACTGTAGCGCATGTCTCGTAATCTGAAAAAAAAACCCTATTTTACTACAGACTTGAGAATTATCGGTTGGCATCCCTGTAGCAAGCATGCAATACAGTATTGTAGCTCCTTTTAGCTTATAAAGGTACTAAAAGAATTCCAATAGAGAGCATCCTTTAAAAAGCATGTTGCCTTTCTTGAGAGACAACATATTGAGTAAGTGCAAAGCATGTTAAAATGCTTTTAAACATTCATAAGCATGCTAGTCTTACTTTCTCCCTGTCCTGAGTGACTGCTGCTTGCTGTCCGCCTTTTGTTTGTGAGTTGTAGTAAATGGCCTTTTGCAGCCAGGGGTGTGATGAGGAGAAAGCGCTATAGTGAGAGATTTTGTACATGGTAATGTACCTTTCTCTTTAAAAATTGCAAAAAGGTGATTAAGGTTCTGAAAGGAATCTATTTTAAATGGAAGGGCAGTTCAGAAATTAACTTAATCATAAATGTGATCAGCTGAACTCTGGTTGACTGTCACTTTTATCATTGGTTTTTGAAGTTAGTTAAATACTTGAACTTGTGCTTTCACCTGCAACCTGTCTTCATGGGAAGGGAGAGTCTGTGTTGCTAGGCTAATTCTTAATGAAGATATTTTAACTTGCTCTGTTTCTACAGGAACCTACAAACTAAAAGCTTGCTTTTTCATCTGAAGTGGGTTGCTGCTTTGTACTATTGATGAGATGCCAGAGGCTTTGAATGGAAACCAGTATCTGTTGTTCATAGCCATTTGTTGTGGCCATTTTATTTTTTTCATCTTTTTATTTGGTTCTTTATTTGATCTTGGACACATTCAAAGATGTAAGCCCTTAAGACTACAGGATAAACTAGACAAAAGTAGATATGTTTGCACTAAGAGGCTTAACTCATCCTCAGTGCAAAGGTCGCTTTTATTTTAAAAATAGAAGCTTAAAATGTGGAATTAAACAGTTGGGCTGGATCCTCCCTGGTTGTATTTTTGTAGTGAGATGTTCCATAAGAAGAAAGGTGCTTTGTGAAGTTGGTGGTTCCTGTCATGTATAATCTTTATTGGCTGCCTCCTCCCCTTTTGTGCGTTTACTATTTGAGTTTCACATGTTTGTTGGTTTTTTTTTTTTTAAAGGCTTCTTTTTTGTTGATATTTACAGAAGGCCTAGGCCTTGTAACCTGGTTTTGTGGTGTAGCTAAAAATATGCCCAAAATATTTCTGTGATATCTTGAAAATGGGCATTTATTCTTTTTAAGCTTTGTGAAAAACTAACATCGTATTAAGTGCAGATTGTCTCACACTGGAACAATGGAAAAAGGTGCTGAAGGTTGCAGACACTTCTACAATGTTCACACTTGCGTATTTTTCAAAACAGCTTGCCAGAAATACCTGATTTGCTGCAATGGTGCAAGAGTGGTGTTCTGAGCTTATTGTGAACAAGGAAGGACAAAACTTTGTGCTGTCTCCTACAGTGTTTTCATACTTCAGACTGTTGGAATTAAATGGGAGAAAGTAATTTCTGTACTGTGTGACTTGTCTTCTGGAGATCAGTGCTTTTGGAGGGAAGAGCAGTGCCAAGTCCAAGGGCCCTGTGAGAAGATTCTGGATGTCTCTAGTCTTCAGTGATTCTCTTCTTCGCTTGCTATATTTTGAATGCTTGTATCCCTGATTTTATTTAATAACGTAGACTACAAAAAAAATCAATTGAAAGAACAGTTGCTGCTGTTCTGAATTTAAATGCAGATTGTTAAGTAATTCACTCTTGTGAATGTAGAGTCTTGGCATTTTTTCTTCCTTCTTGAACTTTATTCTTAGTGTACCACGTAGTATGTAACTCTTACATTTCTGCCCCCTCCAAAAAAAGTATAGCAAGTACTAATTTAAAGAAATCTACTAATTTAAAGAAATCTTTTGCTTTGCATTTTTCTTGCTAATTTTAGAATAGTCAGAAAGTAGTTGTGTACTAATTGACATCAGCTGTAAGGAGCATGTTGTAGGGTTAAGATTTTAGTAAGGTGCCCATAGACTTGCATTGGTCTATATATTCACTCTGCAGAGTATTTGAAAGACACGGTTTCTTTTCATGTAGGATCTGGCATTTACAAGAATCTCTGAAACTTGAGAACTACTTACTACCAGATGAGTAAACCAGAGCCTTATTTTCTTTTAAATAGCTTTTTTCCCCCCCCTTACTCTATATTTTTCCTTTTTGCAACTAAAGGGCCAATCTCACATTTTACCCTGTTATTATGAGTCTTTGCTTGGGCTCCTATGCAGACTCTCCAGCAAAAGCATCACTAGATGTGTTAAATAATTATCCTAGGCTACAAAATCAACACTCCAGAACACCTTAATTTTGCTTTTTAAAGATGAAGATGATTGTTGATTTGCTTGTGTTTTCATAGATGTTTTTAAACTCTTTGAAGTGTAAAATAGCATTTAAAAAAATACACATTTTCATAAGGTGGATGTTGTTGAACAACTAATTTGACCGAAAACAAAGATCTACAGTGTAGTTAAGCTGGTGTTGCTATGCTTTGCTTGTAAGTGGGAATAATGCATTAGTATTGGTCTTCATAGCATGTTAGTGGTAGAGCTAATAAGTTTTTGTTAACAAAAAGAAAAGAGAAGGGGTGAAAAAAAAAAAGTTAGACTGCTTTGTGGGAAAATCTACATCTGTTGAACCAGAACACTTGGTGCCCTTTGCTGCTGCCAAGTGTCGTGATGGTGTTGCTCACCGGCTGGGGACGTGGTGAGCAGCCTGGGCTGGAGCAGGGCTGGTCCTGCTGGGCGGCAGGCAGCCAGCAAGCTCTGGGGACGCGCATGGGCACTGTCTTGGGCCAGCATGAAGAAGGATGCAGGATGCTGTGGGGTAGAGTGAGGCAGTGGGTGTCTCTTTAATCAAAAGAGCTGAAGCTCAGAATCGTCATTTTTGAACGGGCCAGCTCTAGAGGAAAGATGTGACTTACCCTCCTCTAAAAATGCAAAACTGACTACAACTATGGTACCAACTCCGCCAACATATTTTTGCTGTATCAGGTTTGAAGGTGAAATGGATGTTATTTGCTAGGCTAAATAATAATATAAATAAAAAAAATTTCTCAATTTGTGTTCCTTCAGTGAGTATTTGAATTTGTGCTCTGAAGTCTGTCATTTTTTTTTTTTTCTTTTCCCCTCCAGCAGTTCCTTGGATAGCATTTCAGACGTGAATTAAGGACATTTGTTGATTACATGACCCCCTCTAGATTCGTTACGTTCTTGAGATTCAAAGTAAACTTGTAATATATGTAGTGCTTTGGTGCGCTGCACTAGTTGTGTGATGTGCTTTTGGAAGGAGCAGGGAGGAATGTGACAGTTTTCAAAATGAGTGTGGATCATGCTGTGTCATCTCAGCTCTGGGCTGTAAAGCGAAGAGATCATCAATAATTCTCTTCCACTCAATTCCCAAAAATGTGCCATGAAGAATACCTTGTCCTGATAGCCCAAATTTTGTAACCTCTTAGGTCTTGCCTTTATTTCTTGCAATTTTTTCAGCTGTGCTGAGAGTAGGAAGGGACCAGGCAAAGGACAGAGCTGGGGGCTGAATGGCATTGGGAGCATGTTTGATAGTCTGGAAGAGCAATGGGTGCTGTGGGTAAATGTGGATTTTTTTGATTGAAACCTCCATGTTTCAATGGTTGTCCTCTCTACAGTGTTTGTTTTAGATGCGCCTGTGATGGTATTTCTAAAATGACTGCTATGTTTCTGAACAGAAGCCCATAGCCTCTTGTTTTGCTTGCTGTACTAGAGCTTGTAGGATTGTATGATTACATCTGTGTTGCCTCTCCATTAAGCTATTCTGTGAAACATAGTTTGTTCTACTTCAACTCTGTACTGAAATACTCTAGTTTGTTGAGTGTTTCTCAGAAATAGGTGTTTTTTTAACTGGATAGTGTTCCTTTATTTTAATAAAAAATGCTTTTTGGATCAAGGTGATAAAGTGATCTCTTTGGCGTTTATACTTCCCTTTCTTCATGTGTAGTTCTTTCATCTTTGTGCAGCAAGAAGTGTGGTGAGAGTAGCTGTCAAAACACATGAAATATTGTTGACCAAAAAGCTAAATCCAGAGACTGATTAAAGGAGGAGCAGCAGGTAATAAATAAAAAGGTAGAGTAGGCTTTTTTCTTCCTTGCTTGGCATTGATTATTATTATCACTTGATGCCAAGCACAGTTTCCAGCTTTGAGTTGTTCATGCAGCATCTGTTAGACGTCTCTAACAGGAGAAGGTACTGCTTCTGTATAAATGCTAATACTAACAGGAGGCCTCAGTACTACTTTCATAACTGGAGTTAAAGAACCTCTCTACTAGTGTTTTGCATGGATACCGTGAGTTGTTCCTACAGGAACATCTTGAATTCTTCTTGATGAAAAAGCATTTCTGTATCTTTTTTTAATGTTGAATTTATCTTAAAAGGACAGTGAATCACATGATGTGGTTTGACCAAGGTTGTTTCTTAAGTGTGTGATTTTTTTGTTTGTTCTTTGAGGTATCATGGGGAAATACTTATTTTCTATACAAGGTAATTGATGTAACTGATGGCCTGTCCGTAACAACTGGCACATAATGGACTAGAATGCAGTTCTGATCTTGGTCACTAATACATGCTTTAGAAAACAAGCTGGTCTAGTCTATTTTTCATTTATAATGAAATAATCTTTGGTGCACCTACAGGAGAGTTCAGCTTAGAAATGGGCAGTTGAAGGGGCTCTCCTGTGCACCTGAGTTCACCCTGCAGACCTGCCTTGGAGTGTCAGAACTGGATTGCTTTCAGATGAAGTAAAAGTGGAAGAAGCGCCCCAGCTGCAGTGCTGAGTCTACAGGACTATAGAACAGTTCTTGTGAAGTAAACCCCCTGAAATGCCGCCATATGGAAATGCAGCTGTATGGCTGTCATCTCCTCAGAAACAACTGCCTTGTTTGTGCTGTACTGCTTGCTGGCCTAAAGGTAGCCAGTGCATGACACATTTTTCCTTGCACTAAAGCCGTTTCCAGTTGCGTAGGGAAATATAATGTGGGTGAGGGGAGGAGGGATTCTGTGTTTGTTACCGAGGTACGTACTCTGTCCCAGAGAAAAGGGAAGAATTGTGGTGCTTGGAAGTAGATGGAGATGGTGGACAAGCAAAGTAACAGCTTTCTGGTAAAATCTGGTGTCAAAATATATCAGCTGTGTGGGATTAAAGGAACAATCTACTCAATGTCTTTATTTTTAAAAAAAGATGTATTTTTTCTAAAGATGTATTAAAGCAGTTTATGCTTCTCTGTTCTCTTGGAGATGTTTTACATATATTAAACTTACGTAACTTTATGTGACTAGGACTTAAGCAAGTGTTTTTTAAAAAATTAATATTTTTTTTATTAAGAAGTCCACGCTGGATTTAAAGCAGTGCTTGACCACTAGGTTTTGGTTTATGCATCCTACAAACCCAGCAGAAATAACTTCACAGGAAGAAACACTTAGCTTGCTGTTCACAACCCTTTAGCCTTAAAATGGTAGTCTGTTGGTCGCTAGCTGTAATGTAAGGAGGACCAAGAGATGCTTTTGTAGACTCTTCAGTGTACTTGAAAGCTGTGTGGGCTTATTTAGGAAACCTGTGAGTTGACTCTCCATTAAAATACTCCTCAGATGAGAGAACTGAGAAGGTGGGTTTTTGTGAGGCTGGTCTCATAGTAAATAGCAGTGTATAGGTATACGCTGCTTGAGCGATCAGGGCTTGTTTTTGTTGTGCCTGCAGCAGGTTCATGTCTTAATTTTTACCCTGAAACTCTGTTCCCTGTTCTGGAAAATGAGATTTCTATGTGAAAGTCTAAAGATAGTCTACCCTGGCTTGCTAACGAAGATGTATTTGTCTTTTCATCCATCCTTGCCCTTTGCCAAAAAGATTGCCAAAACAATCTTGCTTTGTTCCAGTGAAGTATAGAGGTAGAAGCTGTCTGTGATTCAAACCCTTATCTAAGGCAAGAGGAGGCTGGAAGAGTGGGGAATAGAACTAATAGAAATGATTTACAGTGTGCTGGAGAGCCTAACACAGTGATAGCAATTGCACGCAGCAGGCTTGGTCCCATCAAACCTTCCTCCTCTTCCTGCAAGCTTTGCATCAGACCATTAAGATCTGCTGATGTGCCCCCACCAGCACTAGTCCTCCAAATCCAGGACAGTACAGCCTGGATGCGAGCTGGCTCATTGTGTTCAGTACTGCCCCGATGATAAGCTGATTTCAGGCTTGTGTGCCAGTATCATTCTGTGCTGAAGGTATGCTAATCTCCTATCTCAGAGGTGGGTGTTGTGATGCTGTCCTGTGCCAAGAACAAAAAAGAATTGATCTTGCGAGTTTCTTTACTAAAGGCTGTTTGATATTGTGCAGTGACAGGGCTGGTATGTTGCATAAAAGTAACTAGAGAGCATAGGTACTGAAATGAGAGAAGAGTTACTCTGCAGCTGAGCTACAGGCAGAACCTGAGAGCTCTGTTGCCTCAAAAGTGGCATTCATGAGGATGTGGAAGGGAGTCAGTATCTGTAGGTATCTCTTAGAGCTATTCCTTCTGCCCCATTTGCACAGTGCAGACAAAAATTTGTGAGGGTAAATTAGTAGGTGATATAGGTTGTATGATGTTGAATTATTTTAGGACTTCTAAGTGTTAAATAAAAATGTACACAATGTTTATAGCATAGTCAGTACCTTTCTTCTACTGTGTGTTATTTCCAACTACTAAATCTCTGAACATCAAATAAAACATGAGGGTAGAGTGGGCACTGGCTGTTCTGTACTGCCAAGCAGCGTTATCCCATCCTTTATGGGGCAGGGAGACACGTGGTCCCAGGACCTCTCCTCCTCTCCCCTTTGCTAAGTTTTGCCATAACAAAACTGGGGTGATCAAGATAGTCTTTGTGTTTGCTAGAATTCCTCTTCCAAAGTTGCTGAAGCTGGGGTAGGGGAAGCTCTTAAGTTACATAGCAGGTATTCCCTGCTGCAGAACCCACTGAGCAATGCTGGGGCTGCGTTCAGGAGATTGCAGAGGGGGTGAAGGTATTTTGGTATTTGAGAAGCAGCCTCTTGCAATGTAGGGAGTCCAAAAGAATAATACAACGTAAAAATTATCTGTTCTGATTATTTGGAAGGCAAAATGCTCTGCTGGTTTCACTGTCTTCCCACAGTACTTGGAAATTCCATAGCAGGAACAGTTTCAGATTTCAGCAGCTGGATTTTTTTCTTGCCTTATTTTTTCCAAACGGATGTCACTGACAACCTAGGATGCCACAGGCATGTTATCCTGAACTAGTCTCAACTTTGCAAAGATGGGTGCATTTAATAATGGCTTGAATTATTGAGCAACTTAAATACTTCAATGAAATTGTAATTTCTGAAATGCAGTTCTTCTTTTTAGGGAGACATTAGCAGAACTTTAAAAATCTGTATGTTTAAATAAATACCGAGTGCTTACTGTAATAAAGGCTGTTGTGATTGGCATGCTAGATTGCAGGTTGTCTTCTTACTTGGAAGATTATTTTTAGTAATGTTACACTTTTTGAATCCGATCTGTAAGCAATCCATTGGACATTAAACTGCACAGTTTTGGCATTGCCTGGCATTTGCCAATAAGCTCCATCTTTGGGCATTGCCTGTAGAAGCACTGAAGATGAAGACTTGCAGTCTCAAAAGCACCAGCTCCCTGGATTTCATGGAGCTGGTGAAACCTGGAGACTCTGCTTTGGACCTTGTGCTCTCATGCCCAGCCTCTGGGTCTGCCCCTGTAGGCTAAGAAATAGCTGGAAACAACCATGCTGCCCAGAAATGTATAGTTTAAAAAAACCAAACAACAAACCAACAACTGACCAACCAAAAAAACTACAATAAAACCAGTAAATATGACAGTTAAGCCAGTGTAGCTGAGATTACAACACGTTTGTTACACATACGTAAAACTTGGTAATGTTTTACTTGTAGTTTGATATTGCTGTCTTTTGTGTGATAAAGGTAGTGTGGGCTGTGTTTGGTGTTATGTTGTGTGTCCCCTCCCCAAGCATTTTACAAGGTTCTTTTTCCTGTCTCCTTGCAACTGATATCTCCTGTTGTTTTTCTTAAATCTTGAAGGTCGTCTTAAGCTGATTCTGAATTGAGACTTTCTTTTGCTGCTCAGCTCTGTTCCTTTTGATGTTCAGTTAATCCTGGTTCTGGTTGGTGTAAATAAGACCTCTTCTTCACTAGATTTTTCACCTTGGTGTTTGTCTGAATGCTACATAATCTGGGCCTATTTTGCTGCCAAAATCAGCTATTTTGACTGTGCCTGCTTCTTGAAGCAGCTGAAGTGTTTCTGTAGCTGTATGGTGAAATAGAGCAGGGCATGGATTTGTCTAATCAGAAAAAGAAACGTTACTTTTTAAGTACATAATTTTTTTCAGTATGATTTGCTTGCAAAGCTGAAGCCAGGAGCTGGAAGGTGGTATGCTGCTTCCAGATCTCAGGGTTTCATAGGATTGTATCCAAAGCTTGCAGTTGTCAACACAGGCGGCTAAATGACAGTGCATTTTTGCCTGTTCTTGGCACAAGCAAACAGGGTGAGATTTTTGCTTATAATACTTGTTTTTTTCCCCCGCTACGTTTGAAGGTCTTTTGGTATGTGGATACAGACTAAAATTACTTGTTCATACAAATTGCCAAAGGAGACGCTAGTAACATAATGGCAAGGTAAAGGCTGCTCAGATTTGCTATTAATAAATTCTGGGCATAAAAGTGAGTAAGTAGGAATGCAATATTGAAGATTATGAGAAATTAATCTCAATGTTATAATTGGTTCATAATGTTTACTTCTGACTTACTAATTACTGACCTGTAGAGAATACATGTTTTTGCAGAATATGTTTGTATTTGGTCCTCTAAGGTTGTGGGGTTTTGGTTGGGTTTTTTTGGTTGGGTTTTTTTGGTTGGGTTTTTTTGGTTGGTGGGGTTTTTTGGTCGTTACTGTTTCTGCTGGCAAGTGGAAGCAGTGCTACATTAAAGCAGTGCTTTTTCTAAGCAGCGTTAGTGGCAATATTTGAATTTAGGAAGGATAATTATTTAATCACTTTAAAGTGCTTTGTTGAACTCATGAATATGCTCTGTGTTACATACTTGATTCTTTTTATTTTGCTCTAAGAACGATCCTACTGTATGTATGGAGAGGAGAATATACAGAGTTCTTTGGGGCTGGAGTTTCTGTCCCTGAAATACATGTTGAATTATGTACATTGGCTTGAGTCTTTCTGGAAAAAACATTTTATGGAAGTAGATCTTCTTGTCATTGATTTCGGTATTTTTAATTCAAGAAGGTTGTTTTGAGTATAAGGTAGAGAATGTAGTACATCAGCTAATTGTACCTTCCTTTAAAACTGGGTATGGAATTAGGAAATCTTGCATTTGCTGCTGCTGTTCTCTAACGAGTTGTTCTTCAGTGTTAAGTCTGTTTGTTTAAAAGGTGCGGCTCTCCTCAGGGTTTATCTGTAGAGATCCTGTGAGAGGCTGGAAGATGAAAAGTAGTTTTCTTAGAAGGCCAGATCAGTGGTGATCAGCTGCTCCTCATACCTTCAGCTTGCTTAGTTTTATGCATGGGAAAAATGGCAACATGTTTTGCAGGCAGTTGACCACACTGCAGCTAGATCAAACACAGTAGGAGTTGGAAGCTGAGCAAACATTGTTAGATGGGAGAGCACCAGAATCTCCAAATATCAGTGAAGACTGTTGCTGGTTATTTTACAAAGAAATACTCTTAAATTCGTTAGAATTCAAATCAAGAGTTGTAGGCTGGGAATAGAGTTTCCTTTGTAAATGTTTTATTTCCCCATGTGCTTTTCCAACAAAGTGACTGAAACAGCAGTCTTTGCTGGAAAACACCATTTGAACTGTAGCCTGGCTATTCCCAAGGAGCTGAACTCATTTGATAGGTGTTTTTACCAGACAAAATGAAGCAGTTTTACCTACATCTAGGGGTTCATAGAATTCATGCAAAAACATCTTTTGCAGTTGTTCACTTAAATTGTTTTAAGACAGACTTTTTCAGGATAACACAGATGATCTTGTTGGGATTTGGTGGGTTTTTTTCTCTGAAAAAAGATCATTAAATCACTTTGACTTCAAAACAATGACCCTGCGTTTGCACTTTGTTCTTGCCTTAGGCTGAAAGCACATGTGGGGAGTTGTCTGTGGCTCAGCTGATGAGATGCTGTATTTTGTTAAGCTGTCATTGTGAGTGGGTGTTGATGGTGTTTTATTAAGAATTACCGGGCTGATCGAACTACACTGTTCCTTTTGAGCTTCAAGGGCAGTTTGATGATACAGCTAAGCCAGACCTGCTGAAAGTGTTCGTTCTTTACTCCATTGCAGAGTTTTCTGTCTCTCTTGTGCTAATCTAAAGCCTGAGGAACTAGTCCAGGGAGCTAAACTTGACCAAAACCTGGGGTTTTTTTGTACCTGTTTATAATAATTCCTCATTCTGAAAAACTCAGGCTTGAGAACTCAGCAGCAGATATTGATCATCTCATGTCCTTCCTTTCTATTCCTTTCCTGTATTCATTTAGGGCTCTAAACTTGTCTACCCTGTGACCACCTGCACAGTCCACAGTGTGTGTACTGAAGTGGGATATAGTGATTTAAAAAGTACAGGAAAATCTGTCCTTTCAGGTCCTTGAACAGCATGGCATAGTCAGCGGGTGATTGCTACTGAACCCAGTGCTCCAGGGAGGAGAGAGTCTGCTTCACCCTGGAGGATGTATTGCTCAGAGATTGTCCCAGCAAAAGTCAGACTGTCTGAAATGATTCTCTCTGCATGTGTGTAATTAGGATTCCTCGTGGAGCCTGGGTGTATTCACTGCTCGCTTACTGCAAGAATGGTTTGGAGAGTATGATGTGATAGCAAGGCTGATAATTGAGTGAAGAGCTGGGATTTTCAAGCTTTGTTTCTCTTAGTTGAGGCAGCTTAAGTCCTCTTCCAATTTCCTGTGAGCTAGTGTTTTCTAAAATAGCTTCCTGACCCTGCACTGTACCACTTTTAAGAGAAATGTGAATCACAGCTGATGCTGATGTGTGTAAGCCCTGCTTGCCATAGGATCCAGAGTGCTTGGTAGGACTGATCCATCTTCATCGCTTTTTGCTGTTCCTTTGAACGGTCTGCGGGCTTTGTCAGCAATAACTTTTTTCAAGACCTCCAAAATTTCAAGCTGTGGTACTGAGACACTAAACAGTGATTTGGTTCTGCGTTACGTGGGGTGTTTGTGACTACTCCATAGAAAATGTTATGTTGGGAAGTAAGGACAGAAGGGTGTGGTTAGAAGGCTGGCAGTTGAAATACCGAGGTAGGAGAAAGGCAGGGGAGTTGTAATGCAGAAGTGACAGAGGTTGCTTGATACAGCGCATTAAAAGGCATGAACTGAGCCTGCAGGGCTGGGATGGGGGGAAGTACAAGAAAAAAGAAAAGTTGAGCAAGAGTCGTGTAATACTAAAAATAGCTGATTATGGTTTTTTTTTTTGGTTGCGGTGTTTATTGTTTTTATATTCCTTCTACTAAATTCATATGCTTGCGTGCTTCCCACTTAGGGAAATTGTGAGAAGGGGAGGCTGTGACAAGGGGGCAAAGGTGACCGTCACTGTTGCTACTGCTGCTTTACCTTTCTTCTTTTTAACAGTTAAATTTCTAAGTCCTGCATTAGTACATGTTGCAAATACATCCTTTCTTTCCCTCTAGCCTCAATTTATGGAGGAGAGGATGAAAGGGGAATGGGTGTTTATTTGAAGAAGCAGCAACATTGTGCTGCTTGTATCTTAGCTATTACTTTGGCAGCTGCATTTCTGATTTCTAGATTTGACACTTTCTTCTAAAATATTCACATGCCAAATCCAAATACTTCTATTAATTGCATCACCTCTACGGCAGTTTTCAATGTAAGAGATAGGTATTTGCAGATTTGTTCAATTGCTCGACAGTGAGTGTTCTGCAAGCCTCCCGTTATAGGCTTAACTGTATATTTCACATCAAGTTGTGCATGTGTGGATTAGGTGTGTGTAGCATGTGAATGATGTAGTGTATCCATTAATCAGGAATACAATTTTTGATGGGGAAATAACTTGCAGTTGATTTCAGCTTGTTGCTAGAATAACTAATAAGGTTTTTTTGTTTTATGTATAGGCTGGATGGAAGGAAAACCACGCAACGTTTATGAATGAACTGAAAAATCTGCAGGCTTCAGGACTGACAACCCTTGGTCAGGCACTCAGGTCATCATTTGACTTGCTAAATCTCAATAGATTAGTGTCTGGAATAGACAACTATGGACAGGTAATAAATCTGTTTGTAGTCTTCAGTCTTTTACTTTTTCTATGTTTCTTGAAATTCTAGTGGGAGAGGGGGTTTGGTGGTTCAAGTTTGTTTTTGAGTTTTTTTTTTTTTTTCTTAAATGTTGGATTTTTACATTATCTGTAGTTAAATGCCCTGGCTTCCCCCCCTCTCACGTTTGAAGGGTCCAGTTCTTTTGCTTTTGCCCCACTGTCATCATGAGTTTCTGAGTTCTCTGTATTACTACCAATTTATAGGCCACTTTTGTGAGCTGGAGGGGTTTCATACTGTTACTGGAGGAAAAAAGACTCGTAATTCTACAAATGTCTTTAGGATGGGTGTGTGAGTGCAGAGTAGCACATCTTGTACAGTTCTGTTTGGCTCCACACATGAAAAGAAAATTCCAGGGTTATTTTGAAAGATTGTTCATATTACTATTTATTTTATAATGACAAAAATACAAGTCTATAGCGGAGCATTAAAGTTACTCTTAGCATTCCTGTGCTTTTTGTCTCTAGGGAAGGAATCCATTCTTTTTGGAGCCATCTATTTTGATTACCATCACAGACGGAAACAAACTGACAAATACGGCTGGAGTTCAAGAGGAGGTAAACTTGCATTACATTCTTTCAAGTTATGATCTTGCAAGTTGGTGCTATGCTGAGATGAATATTAATTGTTTTTTCCTGCTAATTGTACTTCTGCTTCATCAGCCTGTTTTATGGAGAACAGAAACTAGCTATGCTGTCATTACCCAGTGCTTAAATTCATAGCCCATGTGGGTTTCCAGACTTCAGATAAAGTAGTGGATAGGAGAGAAATTGGGTCCTTTACAGAGGAATGAATGAATTTGGGTATTACGTTTTTACATAGTTTGCAAATACTTGAAAATATTCTTAAATCTTCTTTTATCAGCTTCATCTTCCCTTGAATTCTCCTTTGCCTGGAAGTGAACTAACCAAAGAACCATTTCGTTGGGATCAAAGGCTGTTTGCTCTAGTGCTGCGTTTGCCAGGAGCTGCATCTGCTGAACCAGAGCAGCTTGGGAGTGTGCCTACTGATGAATCTGCCATCACACAGATGTGTGAAGTTACAGGAGGTAACTGGGTGTTCCTTTGTTTTGGTTAATATTTGGCATTTGCCTTAAAATGTTTCTTTTCCTTTGATTCAAATTCACCTATGCCTGTTTTCTCCATCTGAATTGCTCAGTGTCCATGTGAATCTGTGTGGTGCTTTTTGAGCTTGGTTTCCAACATCACAAGATAACTTTAAAATAAAACAGTATTTCTGTTTCAGAGCTTATAAATGTGAGAGCATTTTATTAATGCACCAGTAGGAGGGACTGGAAAATCTCTTAGATTGTCCTTCCAGTGGCTGGCTTTGCTCAGTCACAAGATTTTTTTATTTAAATGTTGAACTGACTGGGACAAGTATTACTGAGATGTTAATTCTGCTACAGGGCTAATAGGCTGAATTTCATTTTAAAAGAACTAATTCTGGAGCCTGTTCCTTGATGTGTTGATCAGTTGGTTTTGTTTTTTTTTTAATTGGTGCTTGAGAAAAAATGTTGCTTGGCAGGGGGAAGTTTGGGCATGTATAGGAGTTGGTAAGGTTTGGGTAGACAAAATCAGATATATGACATAGACTTGGTGAAATTGGATGTTCTTAAGTACCTTTATAGAGTTGGCCTTGAACCAACCTGATTTAGCCTTAATGGCGCCTTTTATTAATGAATGAAAGCTCAGCAGGTTTGTGGGTTTTTTTTCTTGGTTATATTGCATTTGAGAAGTATGTTGCCTTTTATATAAAACTTACACAAAGTTTATTGCTATTATTTTGGATAAAACTGAAAGCCTTGGCAGTGTGACTTACGTAATAAAACATCTTCCTTTATTAAGATTACTCAAAACTTGCTTTTGTATTTTCCCTGTGTAATTTATCTCTTGCATAGGTCGTTCTTACTGTGTTCGGACACAAAGAATGTTGAATCAATGTTTAGAATCTCTAGTTCAAAAAGTCCAAAGTGGAGTTGTTATTAACTTTGAAAAGTCAGGACCAGATCCAGCTCCTATTGGAGAAGGTATAGTAACTGGGTTTTCTTTCCCCCTGGTGTTCAAGAAGAAATGTTTTGTATGCATGCAAATGTCCTTAAGTGTCTTCAGTGTCCTTCCTACCAGCTTCTCACTGTAGTGTACAGGATGCATCAGATGCTTAATACATTCTAATAAGAAATGCTTCAGTGGTAGTGTTCTGGTATCTAAATACCCCACATCATAATGGATGTGCTGTTCATAGCTTTTGAGTAGTTCTGTGTTGTTTGTTTATGTTTAGTCTCATCTTCGTTATATTTTTAAAAGTGTTAGTTTGATCCTTGATAAGTTAAATGGTGTCATAAGTTTGCACATACTTGTATGGATGATCTACCTGCTTGCTAGCTCACCTGTCACTCTTCCTACCTCTCTTCGGGGGTGGGGCTGAGGAAAGTGAATGTTTGCAGGAGGCAGTAAAGTTTGAATTACGGTATTGTCAAAACTTGGTTTTAAAATAATTAAATCCAGGACCAGTGTATTTAAATGCTTAAACAACTCTAAAGTAATCTCAATGCTTAATTTTCTGTATGCTTTCATTCTGCTAATTGATCACAACACAGTAAACTTCAATTGAATGTTAGCCACAAGTGAAAAACTGCGTGGAAAGAACAAGGAATTATTATGCTAGCTGTAAGTAAAGTGCATAACAGGGAAAAGGAAAATGCACTCTTAATGTGGAGCAGTTTTTATGATTTGCAGACATCATGCTTGAAAGGAAGGAGAGGGAGCTGACCAGTTCATATTTAGGAAATGAAGATGTTCCTGGAATGTCAGAAACATAATGGCTTTTAGGACCCCCTGACCATCCTAGCATAGCCAGCTTTATTCCCACTTCCATTTTTGAATCACCTTTTTCTTACTTGTATATATTTTTTCTCCTTTTGCTTATTTAAGTGTTGTTTTATTGGAAGGCTTTCCTATAACATGGTGCACGACAGCACCTCAGCAAATTCGTGTGTCTCTGTTGGCCTAAATGCACTCCTGTGTGGCAAAATGATTGGTGACATTTGTTGTTTCTTTTATTTTATTTATTTTTGTCACATTTAAGTGGTGATGCACTGTGGAAGTGCATCTATAAAAACACTGAGAGACTTTCCATCTTTACGGTAATTGAGAAAGTCCTAAAATAGAGAGAAATACGATGGGCTTTACCAAAGCTATAAAAATCATTGTGGATATAATGCAGAGAAACCAAACTGATGCGTAACAGAAAGGTGTTTTCCACAGTATTATTGACCAGTTGCCTAAAGCAAGGAAAAACAGTAATATAAAATCTTTTCAAAATGAAGATTGTTTAAATAGGTGATCTCTGCTGTGATGTTTGCTCTGAAGAGCAATCTTTGGAAACTACTGGTCAGAATCTGTACTACAAAATTCTTTGTCAGTGGGGAGTCTGTGCTGCAGTGGGCTGGGAGAAAATGCTGGTTGGTTCCAGTAGGTGGTGGTTTTTAAGTGATATTTGAATTCTTCCTGATCAAAAATGTGACAAAAGCTGCTCCTGCAAGATGCATCTGACTTCTCCATGAAACTTTTCTCCACTTTGTTTCCACTAATGGCAGCATCAGTCCGTGAGCTTTGCATCTGATGTAGAAAGACTGTAAATGCACGTGACCAGTCTCCACAGGTGCAGCAGAACTAAACCCGATAGGCTTGCTGTCGCCTATTAGATCTATGTCAAAGTACTAAGCTTAAGTAAATAGCGTTTTCTATAATACGTGAGTATACCTTGCTGCACTAATTATCTCATGTCTGTGCCACAGGAGCAGAAGGATAGATACGGGCAAATGTTAGCATTGTTTCTCAGATGACGCTGTTCTACACTTGGATGTATAGTTTTTTTCAGCCACTGATGTAAAGATCTGTATGTCTTTGAAACAATTGTAATGAAACACCTTATTAGTTGCTAATACAGAAATTTTGCTAGGAGACAAATGCATGCATGTAGCTTTTTTTTTTCCTTTTTGTTGTTATTTTGCTTTGTTTAAATTTTAGATGGACTTGTTGATTCATCCAGGCCCATCAATTCATTTGCTTCTCAACCGTGGCATAGTTGTCATAAACTCATTTATGTACGGCCTAACCCTAAAACGGGTGTTCCTGTTGGGCACTGGCCAATCCCAGAATCTTTTTGGCCTGATCAGAATTCACCAACACTGGTAAGTAAAATAAGAACTGAAAAAAGGATGCTACACCTAATTAAACAGACTGAAAACGAATACTACATTAGTTTTTTTACTTTCTGCGTTTACTAATATGATCTGACTTTGCTTTAAAAGGGTAGTTAAAACTGGTTTTAACACAAAATGGTATAATCTAATGTTGATACTGTATGCTGTGTTTTTTCAATTTTTTCTTCTCATCTGGAAGGTTTTCTTCCATGTATGTGGTTAGTTAGTTTGGTAAATGGTTTTAAAAGATCATAAAACATAACTATAAATTACTTCACATGACAAATCATAGCCTATTAAATTTTAATCAAAGCTTTATAAAATGCATTTGTATAGAAAAAGGAGTATTTGGTTTTGACAGAAGATCAACCATGTTTTCTCTGCTTAGTATTAACTTCATATGTGGACTCTTCCTTCAATAGCAGGAAGAATTAAAACTGAAAGAGAAGGGCTACCCCCTTCAGAAAGCGGGGAGAAAACAGCATTCGTTTCTCCTTTTCGTACTGAAATACTCGTACATTTGGCATGCCTTACTAGCCTTTCTAAACATCTCTGCCTTGCTAGGCATGTTCTGTTTCTGTACTTTGCAAATGCTCAAGGTACTGTTTATCCATTCCCCCCTACCCCCACCCCTCGACTGAAGAGTAAAAAAAAAAATCAGACTTGCAGGGAATATCTGGGGAGATCTTTTGTGGAGTGCAGTTTCACATCTGTAATTCTGAACATCAAGCTGGGAAGCAGAGTTGGAGTTTTCTTTAAACCTGCCTGTGTTATAGGTTGATTGACATGGAGGCTTTTAAATACCACGATAAAGAGTTGAATATTAACCATGTTTTTCTCTTGGTGGGAAGAATGTGTGTATCAGTGTGTGGCTTTTTGGTTTGGGTTTGTGGTTTGGTTTTTTTTTAAGTTGGAGAAAAATATTGGTTATTCTGTATTCTATTGTGGAAGCTCGTTATGTTTTCTAAATAAAATTGTGGAAATGGAGAGTTTAAGCCCATAGGATGGTAGAATTTCTGCTTATGAATCTTTTTAAGAGAATTGATTTGTTTACCATAAATATGAGACAATTGATATGCTTTCCCCCCTTCCTTTTAGCCTCCACGCACAGCTCACCCTGTTGTGAGGTTCTCCTGTGTAGATTGTGAGCCAATGGTAATAGACAAGCTTCCTTTCGACAAGTATGAGCTTGAGCCTTCACCTTTAACACAGTACATCTTGGAACGAAAGTCTCCGCATACCTGCTGGCAGGTATTTGCCCTTTATTTGATTCTAGAAATGTAATGGGTATCTTAAGGTACTTCAGTCTTCATAAGCCTGGAAAATTGGGGTCTGGTTGCAGACTCTGCAGTTGATGATAAGAAACATGTCAAGGTTTCAGTTACCTCCTTTCTAATAGAATTATCAGGAGTCAGAATAAGTGTTTCCTCTACAGGCTTGGTAATCTCATTTAATTCTGTTTCTAGGTCCATCTCATTTTGCTAAGAAATGTGTCCCTCAGGTTCCATTTTTGGCTAAATTGAAATCCTCTGTAGGCTTCCATTTGCTTACAGGGAAAACCTAGCACTAGTTTCCATTATGCTACCTAATCAACAGCTGCAAATAATTTCCACTAGATGGTTGAAGCTGCTAATGGGAATTGAATGGAAGCTGTTGATCTTGTTGACTAGATTGGCCTTGAAGAGGTCAAAGTTCTGTTGCTGAATTCCTTTGTCACATGCTCCTTTTGTCAGTTTTTTAAGTGACTTGTTTCTGCATCCCCTGTAAAATAAGGCTTTTAATTCCCTTCTCAGTGGTGTTTTTGTAAAGAATAGCTTAATATGTACACCAGGCGTTCACTTAGTGTGACAGTTTAGCTGGAAAGATGAGTTTGGAGATGTCTTTTTCATGTTTCTGTTTTCCTAATAAACACTACAACTTAACTGAAAATATAATGTGCAGATTCAGAAGAAAAATGGAAGTTACTTTTAATAAAATTTCAGAAATGTCCTTTAAACATTCATAGATACATTATTTGCCTGTTAGTAAAATGACTGCTGTTTCTCAAAAACTGCTTTTCTTCTCCCAGCTACATAGCAGACCCTTAAAAACTAGAGAAATAGGCTCACTCTGATAGAAACTGTGTAACAAACCCTGTTTCTTATGCCCTGAAAAAATAGAGGAAACCCACTTCCTTTTTACTTCGAGGTTTACTTCTTTTTTGAGAGCTGTTTTTGGTTAGATGTGGGTTATTTTGACTGTCTCAATAAGAATACATACCGTCTTTATCCTGTTGAAATAGTTGTTTGTCTGTATTGCTTTTCAAGGCTAATACCCCCATATATATGTATTACATATTTTTAAAAAAGACAATTTTAAGAGTGTTGGTGCTTGGCATAATTAAAATATGTTTGTTGAATTTTTTTTTTGTTTTGCTTAATTGCTTAACTTTAAAATTTTATATTTCTCTTATCAGTGTTTTAAATTTTAGTCGGCTATTTTATGTTGGAAGAGTAATTTCAAATAGATTGTTTCTTAACATACCTTCAACAGATGTCCCCTAACCTATTTTAAATAATTTCAAAAACTTTTTAGAGCATCACTTCAAGGTAGTTTCACTAAAGCACTAAAGATGGTACTGCGAAGAGAATTTCCACACTGACTGGGGGTACACTAAATGTTGCAAGTCTCAGTTTTGTGACTGGGAGATGTAGGTGCATACTCATCCTGATGTGTGCAACCTCAAGCTTGGCTGTTCTTGACAATTTGCCATCTTAAATGCAGTTGGATTCAGATGGATTTTAATTTTTAAATGCCCTATGCTTAATATTCTTAATGTTCTTCTAATACAGTGATATCTCTTATTCTTTGTCAGGTATTTGTGAGTAGCAGTGGAAAATACAGCGAACTTGGCCATCCGTTTGGGTATTTAAAAGCAAGCACTACTTTAACCTGTGTAAACCTCTTTGTGATGCCTTACAACTACCCTGTTTTACTTCCGTTGTTAGGTAGGTAATAAATTTACATTGGACTGCCAGTGCAGCTACGTCAAAGTAAAAGCAAAACAATAATGATTGGTGTTCTGCCTTAGTTTGAGACATTATAAAATAATGGAGATCAGAGAGTAGAGAATGTTGCAAACTCTTTAACATAATTTGGGAGGAGAGGATTTTCATACCCCCTCTCCCTTTTTTTCTCTCCAGCAGAGGAGGAGAGCTACCTGCTTCCAGTGCATGTTTGATGCTGTTCACCTCCTAGACACGTAGCCTCTTCCTTAACCTGGAGTAAGCTTCAACCTCCATTCTTTTCCCTCATTTAGGGTGTGGTGTATCCAGGTTTTGCAGTTGCTCTTGTAGCAGCTAATTTTTTACTGGAAGATCAGATGCAGTGTTTGTCATGGGTGTTGGGAAGAGGGAATTCCCTGATGCAGTTTAGAGCAGTAAGGAGGAGTTAAGCAGTGAAACAGTCTACATTTCTTCCCTGCCCAAAGGACCAGTGTTTTTTTCACCCCCATAATGAAATTACTTTCTACAGGAAAGACGGTATGAAAAGGTGCTGTGTGTGAATAACTGCCACAATTATTGTGGTTATTAGGGTTCCGGTATAAAGGTAATGGCAGAAAGAAGAATTTCCTGGGTGCTACTAACCCTTTTAGTTGCAGATGCTGTAAGGCTTTGTCTTGTTCTGGTTTTTGTGGGTGTGTTTAGTGATACAGAGTAACAGTGGAGATCAAGAGAATTAACATTGACTCTGACTGTCTTACACAGATTTTTCCATTCATTTCTAGAAAAAAGAAGCCCCACAACACAGTTCAGGAATGCTTTTTCATAATGCTGGTCATAACAAAAAAAAGAAATTTGTGCTTGCTGATAATTTGCATGTGTCTTATATAGTTACCCGTGTAGCCTAATAACGGTCCCACAGGGTGCAAGTAGGATACTTCTAGACTAAATCAGCGTTTCTGCAAGTTTGTGGCTACTGAATTACTGCAGCAGATCTGCTAGCTGAAAAGCCATCACTGATACTAAATGAATTTCCCTATTCACTTTGATGTTGACATTTGCAGTTCTGCTGTGTCTTCCCTCGCAGCTCTTGTCTTCCCCCTGCCTTTTTTGCAGGGGTGTAAAGCTCTTCCTACTCTTTGGAGAAAGGCATTTTTCAGTATGTGTAGTGCTATTCTGCAGCTCAGTCACCTGGTGTCTCCCATCTTAAATTCCTGAAGGCTTAAAGGAAAATGCAGAGCTTCAATGTTGCTTGAGTTATAAAGGGGGTGCTTTCTTTAGGATGCAAATACTGTGCGTTCCGTATAGTTAACACAAACACATACACAAAGTGTTACATTCAGATCTTGTTCCAGGACTTTGTTTATCCTTGGTGTCTAAGGCACGGTGGAATTGAATTCTACAGAATATACATAAAACACAAAAGCAGATCTGGCCCCTTTTCTACTTAGCAGTGCAGAAAACAACAAAGGTGATAAACCAGTCTTTGATGACTCTCACCTGGATTAAAAAGGATGTGAGAAATTCCAAGCCCAGGAGAAGCCTGCTCTATTCGGCCACTGCCACCCATACTGCTGCATCAGTGTGGTTCTGGTGGCTACTACCTTACTGGTAGAACATTGTGTTGGAGGATTGGGACTTGTCTTGGGATAGTACATGGATAATCTCTCTCTGTTCCTTCTAGTGGCTCTTTCAGACCAAGCCGAAACCGCTTCACAACGGTATTATTTGCACTGTCTTATCAAGTGGCTTATATGTGTTCAACCTTACAAAACAGCTAGTAAGATGCTTAAGAATATTTTTTTCTTGCATTTTCGTTTTCCTTCTGCATTTTGAGCAGGGGAAGTTTTATTTCTGTTTTTGGAAAATTATGTAAGAGCCCTAAAGGACGAGTAAAATAGGTATGCGTGAGTAAGCTTGCAGATGATACTTGAGCAAACTGAAACAAGATGTAGTGGTCTGCGACTGAAAGAGGTAAATTGTACCACATCCTTCAGATCTGGTGATTTTATATCTCTGCTTCAGCAAGAGTGGATTTGGGAATGCTGTAGCTTTTCCTAGCTTGTATCTTAATGGGTCTGCTTTTAGAGTCTGAAGCTTTGAAAGGGAAGGAGCTAATTAAATGAGACTTTGTAAAACAGCGAAGCTGCACGGTCTGTGTGTTGACCTGACCCATGCGCCATGGTAATCTGACTGTCTTGACAAAAATTCTGGTCTCTAGCTCTTTTACAGAGGTAAGACAGACCATGTGGGATGTGCTGTTGCAGCTGAGAAGCTCCTTTTTGCTTTCATGGGAACAGCTAGAGAGGCCATATGAGTGGCTTGGGGTGGTGGTTTGCTCTGAGAACTGAGGAGGTGGGGTGCAGTTCTTGTATTTTTTTGTTTTGTTCAGTGTGAGGCAGACTTCTGAAGACCAAGGCTTTCACAGGCAGATGCTGACGTACTTTGCTGAGTACGTTTGGCCCACAGATTGCAGAAATTCCCTCTGGATGGATTGTTGCCTTTAACTGATCATAGCAAAGCTGTGATCGTTCAGATATCGTTCTGTTTAAAAGCAATTGTACAGCCAAGTTTATAAAGTAGAAGTTGAATGAAGGGTTTGAGAGTGAGCTTAGCAAAGATGAGGTGTACTTCTAAATGCTCCTGCCTTGCCTCAGATGTTTCTTTGGCTGATTGTAGCTGCGTTAATGGGAGGACAGGCACTGCTGGGTTGTCAGAGTGATTATTCCCTGGGATTGTCAGCAGAAGCAGTAGCGAGTGATGAAAACACCACGAGAAGGTGGTTGATACCCTTTCTCTGTGGGTCTAAATATGCAGAAGGACGAGCATTTAGAAAATGTCTGCCTGTGAAGGACTGCAGTGTGGATGGTTTCCTTTGATGCTTTTACAGGCTCTCCGAGAGAACCTGCAAGTAATGATTTTGTGTTTTGGAGACGAAGGGCTGTCTTTCTCACAAATGTGAACACAGCATGCTGTGGTACGGGGAGGGAGAGCCAAATGTTTTGAATCAATTGAAAAAGTGTGCCATAATACCTTTTTTAATGGTGGGTACTATTTCACATTGTAGTGCCTTATTTTTGGCTAGATTGTTTGCAGGGAAGGATACTGTTTTCCATGAACGTAAAATCATGTCTCTACTGCTTAAAACAAAAGAGTGTATCTGTTAGTGAAGAGGTATAAAAAAGCTCAGAGAACTATAGGAGTCAATAAGGAATAGTGGTGTACTTGCTCAGGTGGAATTTGATGTGGGTGGTGATTAAAAAAATAAGTTTTACTTGGGAGTTAACATGGTGCAAGCTGTCACTCAACTAGTCTGTTGTCACATGAACTGTTCTTGTAATTAGGCTCCAGCTGAACTACTGAAACTACCTGCTGACCATTCTCTCATGCTCTTATTTCTTGGTGGGTTTTTTTACTGTTCACTGAGCTTGAAAGTTCATCAAGCCCCCTTTTGTGTAGTTCTGGGTATTAAAGATGTGTATGGGTATCCTGTTTGTCACAATGTGGTGGTTTCGCACATTAATCTGAAGTGGATAAAGACTTTCACCACACAGTTTTAAATTGACTGGTCTGTCTGTAGTTTTACCTGATCTCTTGAACTGCTGCAGCTGTGGCCCTTTCCCAATTATCCAGTGCTTTTAGATCCCTCTGAGTTTAGAAGTGAAAGGAATTCTGCATTAAATGGACTATACAGAGAGTAGTACCTGAAAGTTAATAGATGGAATTCAAACTAACCTACAAAAGGATTTTACACCACTTTCGGATTTTATCTACAAAAATCTGGGATTTAATATATGAAAGACATAGTTAACTGGGTTACTGATTGTTTGCTTATTTATATAAATGATTATGTGCAGCCCAGGGCACAGTGGAAAGTACATTTCAAGTGCCTGTGTTGCAATCTGCTGACAGTGTATGTCTCAAACTCTCCTGGTAGAGGCAAGGTAAGATGTTGATGATGATGTTCTCTTTGAAACTTGTGGCTGTGTTTTACCACCGTGACTGCCTTCCTTTTAGAGGGTGAGTTCGTGCTCTGGGGATGCTCTCATTTTAAATAGACAAATCTTTGCTGAAGCTCTGCTTAGATTTGAGAACTTGGATAGCGAAGATCAGGGAGGTGCTTTTGCATTTGATGTCTCGGATACGGCTATGCTGTGGATTAAGAATCATAGCTGGCTGAGCATTATGAGCATCTGTGCTATTTAAGAGTAGTTGTGCAGTTGAACTGCAGGCATTATATACTGGTCCAGCCTTCACGGTGCAGGAAGTGAGACAATAATAAAGTGCTGATAAGAGGTTTAAGGTTCAAGGCGTACTTGTAACCAGCTTGCAGACTATAAAATATTAGGGTGTACTATAGTACTGAACATTTTACATTTTGAATCTTTTTTTGCTTATTTTGGGAGAGGGATATAGTTTTAACTTCCATTTTGCTGCCAAAAGCTAATAGGCCTATAGGATAAGAGTGGATGTAATTTTGTATTTGCCATATGTCATGATATCATCACAGGTTCTTCTGGATAATAGTGCTAAGCATATGGTATATTGAGATTTTAAATGGAGTTCTAACTTGTCCTTTCCAACTCCACCCCACTTCCTTCAGGCCAGGAAAGAGAACAAGTAGCATCTGTAGTGTGCTTTTTATATGTGATACAGAATTCATTTAGATTGGAAAATACCTGTAATTGAGTGTGGTTTGACTGAGAACTTGGAAAATTGTATCTTAACATCTGTTCGGTTTGTGCAGAATACCATGCAAGTCAAATTTTCTTCTCCAAATATATCTTCCTGAAAGCTCAGTCTGGAGAAAACAATTTCCTTGCTGCATCTGTCTTTCGCACACCCTCTTCTGTGCATCTCTGTCTCCTACAGCTCTCTGCAGTTAATTTTTGGACATCCCTTTCTCCAGTCCTGCATATCCTTCCATTAGCCTCACTTTGCCAGCATATTACAGCCCTACTAAGGAGAAGCTTTATTTCAGTTTATAATTTGCAATTTTGAATGATAAATTGCAGGATACTGTGTTTGTTTTTGATGTTCAGAGGTCACTGTTGCAGTTTATAGCATGCGTGACAAATAGGCACATGCTTCAACTCAGTGATCCCTAAATGACCATATGCACACCTCTAGTGCAAGCAAGGTATTTCTAAAGTGGTATCCAAAGGAAATAATCTGTCTGGTTGCCCCTCTCTTAAAGGGCAGCTGTTTTTGTAGCTAATCACTGTCTCTTATCTGTGTCCGTGGGAGAGTTTGCTGCTCTGGCAGGAGGCAGGCAGTGTGGCTGGAGGTACACCCGTTTGCTCGAGGGCAGCTGCTGCTGCCGCCTGCAGAATCCAGCAAAGCTGACTAGAAGGACTCCCTGTTCTGATGTTTATGGGGTTTTGCTTTTTTTTTTTTTTTCTTTCCCTTTGATGCCCAAGAATTTTTTTTTTTTTACTGGAGACCAGAATTCATCATACAGGTTGAACAAAAGAAAGCTGGGCTGAATACGGAAATTGAAGCAAATGGGTGGTGTTTGGTTTTATCAGGTACAGGGAGTCCCTGATGATGCCAGAGAGAGGCAAGGGAGGTGAAACGCTTTAACAGGTGGATCTGTTGCACCTTCTGTGTTGCAAGTAGTTGCAATTTAAGTCTGGTGTACCTTGTAAGTTTGCTTATAATGAGGACTTGTTCTGGACTGTCTACTGCAGCTAGGACTGGGGATTCACAATCCTTCAAACCTAAGGTTAAGAACAGTTTTTATGGGGAAGGTCCCCTTGGGGAGATGGGTGGAGGGAGAAAAGAAAAAGGGGGGAAACCTGGCACGTTCAGTTTTGGATTGTGCTAATGGTTTGGGACTATATAAATGAAACCTTCTTTTGTTGTTTTCCTTGTTGCAGATGACTTGTTTAAGGTTCACAAACTTAAGCCAAATTTGAAGTGGCGACAAGCTTTTGACAACTACTTAAAAACAATGCCTCCTTACTACTTACTGGTATGTTCCTTTCTCATTTCATCCTGCTGGGTATAATGGCTGGTGTGACCAGAGTCCTGTGCATCATACCTCTTACTAGTAAATTTTGTTTACATAATTAGCATGACATTTTAGGTAGTAAACGTTTTGCTTTGCAGAGGTATGTACATCAGGTCAAATGTTTCTAAGAAATAATAAATTTCTAGTAATGTTGAGTAACAGTAACTATATTAAGATATTAAATGTGTTCTCTGTACATTAAATGTTATATAAGCTTTGATCTAAAGTACTTCAGATTGTTCAGAGAAACCCAATTTGGCATTTTTGTAACTTTGATAAGGAAAACGCAGATTTGTTTGTTAATGAGGGTGTAGTGCTAGAATTTGGGAAGCTGATACTAAGAGAACTGGCTGGGCCAAATAAAGGGTGGGGGGAGGCACTGTGTCACCTTTTACATGTAGCTTGGACAATGCACCTCAATATGGACTTGCATCATCCCGGCTATTCTGGTACTGAAGCCTTTGAGTGGAAATTGCCAGCGGCACCACGCTGTGTGGTGTCTTGGTGATGTGGCATAACGTCCATTGCGAGCTAGTTAGACTACCAAACTCATGTCACATGTTATCTGAATAGACTTGAATTTTAGTGGCCAAAAGTGGAAAAGCTAGAGCACTAATCTATGTGCCTTAGCTTCCTGTAATTGATCTTATAAATTTTTTTTTTAAAGACTTATTCTCTTACTATTGTGTATTTTGTTTTCCTTATAGCCATTAAAGAAAGCCCTAAGGATGATGGGAGCTCCAAATCTGATATCAGATAATTTAGATTGTGGACTTAGTTACAGTGTTATCTCTTACCTTAAAAAACTCAGCCAACAGGTAGTATTGATAAAACCTTTGCAATTAGAAGTGCGTTGATTATTTAGTTTGTGGTAATCTTATTATAAAGCAGTTAATCCCTGTGGGAGTTCATATGGGTGTACAGCGTATATTAATTGAAGATTGGTGAGAATTTCCACCACAGATATGGATGAATCCGGAGTGGTTCTGTAGCCAGTGGTTGTGCCTTCTGTAAGTGGTGGAGAGGAGTGCGAAGGAGACCTTTTTGGCTATATTTTAACTATCTGCTAGACCATTAAACTCCAAAGATTATCACTGATTGGATTCATGACTGCTCTTGCCATTGTTTTTCACAGCTGAAGTCAGAGGCTTGCTCTCAGTCTCATGTTTATTTTCATGTGTGCCTTGGCAATGTGTATGTTCCAAAAAAAAGGCATACGTTCTTGTCCACGGGGAATAAAATCATAGCTCAAGCTTTATATTTGAGCTTCCTATTTCCTTCAGGTCAAATTCATTCTGTGTGTTAAGTGTGACCTGGTGGGAAATAGTCCTACGTATCTTTTTCTCTTTGTCAAGAATGCCATTTCATGTGCAACTGTCTCTGAAAGCCATGCCTGCTTAGCACGAATCATTCTTAAAAGAGTAGTTTAATGTGTAGAAGTCGGTGGGGAAGCAGTGCAGCCTTTAAAATCAGAAAGAAAAAAATCCTGCACCTTAAAGAATGCACAAAATACATTCCAAAAGCTTCTGAATTACTGAGCATCTATTAGACATACAACTTCCTGTGATATTTTGGTAACTTAATGATACGAAAATTCATATTATTTATCTGCAATATGGAGTTGGAATGGCTTGAGACGGCTGTGTTGTTTTCACGGACATTCTTGGCACTTGAAACAGTTTAAATGTGTTGGATGCATTATAAGCTTCTGTATAGGGACAAGCAATTCCAGAATTCTGCTGTGCTCCTCCTGTCTTAAAATCAATTTCCCACAAGCAATGAAGCAAACTCGGCAGAGAATGAGATCTGGGAAGTGGGTTGCAATCACTGTGGGTTTTGGGGTTTTGGTTGGTTGGGGTTTTTTGGAGGTATTGCAAGGGGGTAAAAATCTTACTTTGAATACAGTAAAAGCTTAATACAGTAAAATTATCTGTAACTATAATAAGAAATTTGTGCTAATTGAAGAAGTAATATGTTTTTAGAAAATTGCTGGTGAAACAAATTTTATTTCTCTTAAAAACTTTTCTCCCTTATGTTGCATACAGTACAAACTGTAGTTTGTAGGTTGTTACAAAAATGAAGTCTGAAATTATGTTACTATATCTGAACAATGCTGTTTAAGATGCGACTTTACAGTAACCTAAGGCATCCCACCTTCCTGCCCCCCTCCCCTCCCCTTTCCCTTCAAACATATTTCTTCAGGGACATAAAAGTAAGTCACAGACTTGCAGCAAAATCAGGGATATTCACAGACCTCCTACTGGCATACAAATTTAGATACACTGGCTAAATATTTTTCCCATATGCTAGCACATTAGGATTTCTTTCTACTTGAGATCTAGTCTGTGTAAATCCAATATATCCCTGGGTAGGTAGTTCTCCCGATTGAGAAGTTGGGAACTAAATTTATAGTTTTATTCTGCTAGTGTACTATGGGTGTTATACTGGAAATGTGCAATGCCTGCTGATTCTTTAACTGATGGTGTGATTCCATTTTAGACAAAAATAGAGTCGGAACGGATAATAGGTTCAGTGGGTAAGAAAGTTCCACAAGAAATTGGAATAAAAGTGAAAAATCACTCCAGTGGCCTCTCCTTGGTACACAGTAGGGATTTTAAGCAACTGCTGCAAGGGATCACTGGGGAATCTCCACTGAGACTGGCGGAAATGAATGTTAAAGAATTTGCTGGCTTCCACATAGGACTTTTAAACAAGGTAAACAGCATAGTGATCTTGCATGATTAAGCAGTTAATCTCATCTGTTTTGAATGGGTAACTTTTATGGACTTGGTGTAGAAGAAGGAAGTAAACACTTTCACTGAATTGTGAAGAGTGTAGCACAGACATAAATAGTGAGAAGAGTAAATGCAATTTTTTGCACTTGATTTTGGGGACACTGTTTGAAAATCCCGTGGCAGTAAACAAAGATTACTGTGTTTTAAGTGGCAGTCTCTGCAAAAGACAACTAGTGTTCATCGAGGAATTAACATGTTTATTGTTAATGGAGCTGAAAGCCCTAACGCTGAATAAGGCCTTGTTGAAAAGACAGTCATTGAGTCTGCTGTATCCAGTTATGAAACTCAGAAGTTACTTCAGAATAATTTTTTTAATACTTAACGTTATTACAGTTCATAGAGGAATTCCTCTGCATGAGGACTGATAGGTTAACTGAATGTTACCCATTTTGTTATAAAACTAGGATTTGAAGCCACAGGCATTCAGAAATGCATATGATATTCCTCGTCGCAGTCTTCTAGACCAGCTAACTAGAATGAGAGCCAATCTTCTGAAAACACACAGGCTTATCTTGGGGCAGGATGAAGGTAAGTAGCCACTGTTCTTCGTTAACCATTTGGTTAGAGTACAGCTATTAGTTTTTTATTCCCTGAAGTAGTGTTTTCTATCCTGAGTGTGGGAGCACAAGTGGACGTTGCATCATTTGTTGAGTCAGTCAGCGTCCTTTTCTGGACTCCAAAGGGGATAGAAGGAAATTCTTGCCTTCTGTCATGTGGGATGATGTGCTTGCTTTGAATTTTAAAAATAAGTTTCATGGCAGAGCTTTCCCATATGCTAGGGCTCAGTAGACATATTTTTTGTAGCAATGGTGGCTTAAAGGAGAGAGGGGCTTATGGCATTTTACCCTTGTTAGGTGCTGGTGGTCTAAGATGCAGTTGTTAGCATAGAAATCAAACTTGTTTATTTTTCATTCTTCTGCCAATTAAGTTCAACTCATGCCAGCTTTATTTTCAAAATTGTAGTCTTCATCTCTTCCTCCATAGTGAAAAGAAATAGTAATTTCTAGGTCTTAAATGCTAACACTTGCAGTTGAAGTGTGTGAAGTCTATATTGCCTTACTTTTAAGGTAGACTAAATTAAGCTTCTTGTTCTGTTGTAGACTGCCTTCATAGTGTTCCTGTTGCTCAAATGGGAAATTATCAGGAATACCTGAAAATGATGCCTTCACCCCTTCGGGAGATTGACCCAGATCAACCAAAAAGACTTCATACATTTGGCAATCCATTTAAACAGGATAAGAAGGTATGAGGAGCCACACTATCTGCTGTATCTTTATATTTAACATGGCTTGAAATAATTGCTGAGTAGATTTTACTCTCCCACAATTGCATTTGTTGCTAACCCTGGGTAGCTCTTCTATCATGTGCATCTTTCACGTGGTCCAAGAGAAACATGTAAAGAATTACACTGATTGCAGTGGCACTGGTCTGTCTCTGGTTACAGTGTACATTAGATGTCTCTGTTCTGAGAGCTGTAAAGTGTTTTGAAAGTTACCTGGATTTTATCACAGAGGGACTTACTCCATCAATTAATTGATAGAACAGTTTCTATTTTGTACTGTTTTAAAATGTTGTGGTTTTGTGTGTGTGGTTTTTTTTTTTTAGGGTATGATGATAGACGAAGCAGATGAATTTGTTGCTGGGCCTCAGAATAAGATTAAGCGTCCTGGAGAGCCCAATACTCCAGCGTCACTAAAGAGAAGGCGTAGCATGTCACCACTGTTGAGACGGCCACAGTCACCACCTGTCGTAACAAATCATGTAGGTGGGAAAGGGCCACCCTCTGCTTCTGGATCCCCATCTTATCTGAACCTCAAAGGCATCCCAGCAAATAAAGGTATATTGAGTTGTAGTACAGCCGCTTGCATGGTCACAAGTGGGAATATCTGTGTTTTAAAAAAACACAAACAAAACCCAAACCAAACGCAAAACACCCCCTCCCCCCCCGCCCCCGCCCCGTGCCTCTGTGTGCTTTCTGAGTTGGTTCAAAAGGGTATATCAGTGTGTATGTATGCTTTAGTGTTACAAGAACTGAGTTTCTTTTGTTGGCCTAGATAAAAAGACTGCTGCTATAGCTAATGGTCTGGAATAAAAAAATAATTTTTATGTACCGTTTTTTTAAGAAAACAATACTGAACCTATTGCTAAAACAGTTTGGAGGTAGCAAGGGTTTCAGATCAGCTTTTAGTTCTCATCTGTGTACTCTGTGCTGGAGAAGGAAAGTTGAAATATGGTTAGGTTTTAATTTCCCACAAATACAGATTTTCTTACCCACCTATTGCAGCAGATGGAGTTGGAGGAAAAATCTGTTAGCTGGACTTGGGGGAAGGAAGGAGGGAAAGCATATAGTATGCCAGAAGTCATAACGTTGCAATAGGAATACAGAAAATGTTGACTTCATAATAGTGATAAAAGATGGTAACAGCCCAAAGAGAAGTATTCCTTTGGTTGTGTCAAAGGTTGAATAGAAGTATTGGAGAGTTCTTCAGCACTGTGATACCACTACACAGTACTTCAAACAAGAAAGGATACAGAACTGTTTCCTCCTGGTTTTTTGATACTGCAGTTACGCACTAGTAAGATACATATTTTTAATTTGTAGATACCAATAACAGTGTTGTCCAAGATGGCAATGGAGAGAAGAAAGCAGAAAATTGTCAGTCACTGGAAAAGGAAATGGATGGCTTACCTGTGCAAATGGCTGCTTCGGTTCCAGCTGCTGTGGGAGAGGATGAAATGTTACCCAATGACTTAGACTCTCTACCTGTTGAATTCAATTGTTTAAGCGAAGATGGGTTGGATCATAAACCTGGTACCAACGCGCTTGTTCGAGGGCCTCTAAATTACAGTGTGACTGGAGATGACCAAAAACGGGCAATGGAGTCTACTTCCGAATCTGTGCCAAATTCATTTAAAATAACACCTATGATGTTGGAGGGAAACAATGCTGATATCAAAATTAAAGTGATGAAAGAGGTTCGCAAACCTGGAAGAAGTAAGTTGTGGGTTTGGGTTTTTTTTTTTTAATTAATATATTACACATGGTGCTAGAGAGAAGACTCTTGAAATAAGGAGGTATTCTCAGTATACATACAACTTCAGATTCTGAGTAATTTCTGATTGCGTATGAGCAATGGAGGGACAAAAAAGGAGGAAAGTTCTTGCATGCTGGGCAGGTGAGTTGAAGTTTAGGCAGCAGTACTTGGGAAGTTGAGTGCCAAGTGACCTTGTTTGCCCTTGAAGGTAGTTTAGATGGTACAAATAGTACCCTGTGAAAGCACCTTTTAGAGGTTCTGGTTTTGTTACTGATGATCTAATGAGACTAGATAGACTGCCTTATGCTGCACCGCACTTTGCATACGCGTGTGTAGGTTGCTCCGTGCCTGTCAGTACTTCCTTTGGAGGGCAAAGGCATATGTAGCTGCAAGGGTGCGGCTTGTAATATGTTTGAAAGGGAATCTTAACAGATAATAGTGAAGTGATACTTTTTTTTATTTTGTGAGACAGTGTAATTACTGATGGAACACTTCGCAAACTCTTACGAACTGAAGACTGAAAATTAATTTATTTTTTTTCTTTTCCTGTAAAGTTTGATAACCCCTGAAAATCTAAAACGTTGTGAGGAAAGCAACTTGCCTCCTCAGCTTTTGTTACATGTTTTGCCTATAATTCGATACAGGATCAAAACCAAAACAGTAATCTGAAACTCCAACTAAGGTAGATGCTGTAGGTTTTGCCATAGGCATAATCTGTCTGGTTTTTTCTTAAGTCCCTTATGTAGTTTGTCTGAATTATTTCTACAAATTAAACTACTGAATATTTTTCTAATACATTGTCAAGTGCCAGTAATTAGTATAATGGACTGTTCTTAATTCTTTTGTTAACTCTGATCTTGCATTGCTTTGCCAAAACTTCATATTTTGTTGAGGCATATAGTCACTGTGGCAGAATGAGGCTACTGAGAAGTGAAGCCATTTTTATGTTGCATCTGTATTTCATTTTTAAGATGTTTTAAAACTTCCTGTTTGGGTATGTCTTTTCTTACTGTTTTACAAAGTGGCCTCATCTAATCTTATATCAAATTCATGTCTAGTAAAAGATGATGTAGAGTAAAATAGTACAATGTTCAGAATGAGTTACCTGCCTTACTGCAGAGTTCAAGTGGTCATCAAAAAAAGAAGCTAAATAGTAGTGGGTTAAATATACACATATATTCACATTTCTGACCGTATATCCTCTCTGTACCTGCTGCATCACTCTGAGCAGGCTCTTAGTCGCAGCACCATAATACCTTCATACTGGGTTCAACTTTGGAAAATACTGAACCAGTGCTATATTTTAATTTGTTTCTAATTTAATGTGCCCATTTCATTCTTTTGCTGTGGATGTATTTCCTGTGTACCATATTAACTGTGCTCACACCAAGCATTGATAATTATTCTGAGAGAACTAATCCTAACCTGTGCTTTAAGAAATGACAGCTCAAGGTTAAAAGAGGGCTTGGTTGGCCATATGTGCATATTAACTGATGACACTGTGGTCAGGGAGATACGAAGTTCTACCTAGCCTGCATTTTCTGAGGACAGATGTTTGTAGCTGCTGCTCTTAAAGAGAACCTAATTCTTCGGTGCCATGTTTGAATACCAGATCATCAGTATCACTTCAAATTATTGGCATCACCTGCTTTCTGTGCATAAAGCTAACGTGGGCTTTTTTTCTTGCCTTGCATGTATTACCATACACAGATGCATGAAACAGGGCTTTGTTTTTTCGTTTGGCTGTTAAGTTTTATTGCAGATGCATTTACAAGATTTATTTCTAATGTATGGTTGGATTTTTATCTTTTTTTTTTTTAGATTATGAAAAGATTTTCTCTCTTCTTGAGGAAGTACAAGGACCTATGGCAATTCAGAAATATTTCATTGAATTTGCTATCAAGGAGGCAGCAAGGTTTGTGTAGATACAAATTATTCCGAGTCGTAAATTAAATGTTAATTTAGGTCATGGTAGTAAATCATGAACTTCTGCACTGACAATATTTTCTTTTTGACCATACTTCAGTTCCTATAGTTGTTCTAGTGGTCAAGCTACCATTATATTTTTCGTAAACTGTCTTCACTTAAAGTTTAAACGTGAAATAGAGAGGTGGGTTGTTACTGAAGACCAATCCAAAATCTGGGTGGGCTGGGGAAGGGTGGTTGTATTAAACTAAATTTTCTGGTCATTCTAATGCCAGAAATAAAGCAAGCTCTTTCATACTGGAAACAGAGAGCCTTTGGTAATATGATTTGTCATGGCTGAATAGTCTTGAGTTATTCAACTGTATTTTTTGAAGAAAAAAATTAAATTGCTCTCCCTCTCTTCTGTAGGTTTAAAAAACGGGTCTTAATACAACACTTAGAGAGAATACTAGAGGAACTAGAGTTCAACAGCCTACCCAACAGAGTTAATCATGTCAACAGTAGATAATAATATACCAGCCAGACGAATATGGACCAGGAATGAGTTTGCTGTGCCGCAGAAGAGTGGAAGAGGATGTAGCTGCTGCCCTCACCATCTTGGCAGCCAAGTGATTTTACTGTCGCAGTCTGAGAAGAAGCAGTGGAGCTTTAACTTTAAGAACCTCTATCGGCAGAAGCTGGGCTATAACCTTAAGGATTTGCTATGAAAGGTGTGGCTTTTTTCCTGTGGAGGGTGCTATTTGCTCAACAGGCTGAAGAAAATAACTATTGCTGCCCCTCCTGCAGGTGATGAGAATTTACTCATTTGAACGCTGTCATTAGACATTTACGTGCTATAGGCAGCAGGTTGCACTAAAATGGGGCACTGTCAAATGCACACACTGTCTGCATCGTGGAGAGAGCCCGTGTGTTCCCCAAAAAAACCCTCCCAGAAACACCTGCACTGGTAAAATTGCATGTTGCCACCACAGAGACAAGGGTCCTGTTCCCAAGAACTGCTAGCCATGCCTTTAAACTTGAGATTCAGTGTAGATTGAGAGTAAAGAAACTGCTATTGTGTTAATGAAAGCTAAAGACAGCCCTGTGACTGTTACCACCCGATGGTCACTAAACAATCTACCTCAGACTCTCTTCTGTTTTGTCTGCAGACATTATGAAAGTGCACCTGAGGCTTCCCAGGTCCCCGACTTCAGTTCTCTTTCATCCTGTGAGGAGGACGGAGATTCTTCAGGTGGCCTTGGCACACGCTGTGCTTTGGAAGCACTAAAAGGAAACGCTTTTAAAAACGTGTATTTTAATGTTCATACAAAAGAGATTATTTTGAACAGTATTGTTACCAGATCACTAATTTGATATTTTAACTGTATAATTTTTTTGGAACATATGTATATATAAAATAAACCATTTTATTAATTTTTAATAAGTGCTAATCTGAGGAGTCTGTAGCGGGCAGCACTGAGTTCCTCCAATTACTGTTACCAACAGACTGCTAATATTTTTGTAAAACCAGTGAGTAGTGCAGCTGTACTGCAGCTGAACCTGATTTTGCATACCCTGAAACACAGCTTGTGGTGATAGTTGCAGAATGTGTTCGTGCCCTGGAGCACCTGCCCCATCACTCCGCTTAGCCTGCGTGGGGTGCACATTTTTACTCAGTATTAAAGGCACTAAGTTCCAATTTACCAAACCCTTGGTTACCTGAGCTAGTATCCTCTCCTCCGTTCCTCTTGCTGTTTTGTCCAAAGGTAATCTTATAGATCGCAAAACATACAAAGAAGACTGAAGCACCTGCATGTAATTATTTTTTTTTCCTTTAAAGCAGTAGCAATAATGTGCCAGTCGTAAAGCAGCTCTTTGGATAATTGTGTATTTTCAGTTGTTCACACGTAATATCCTCTCATCCTCTAACAGCTTTCTTTTGAAGACAGGTTGAAGTTGTGCTCATGTTAACTAGCTCTTTACCTCCTACTGCAGATATCCTAGAGATTCCAGTTGACTAGCCAGCGCATGAGAGGCAGGGAAACAGATTTTAGCTGGTGAGCCTGTACTTCTCTGTTCTTAGTGGTATTTTTAGTATTAGCCAGCCTGTGAGACATCTTTTCCATCCTCTCTGAAGCAGTGGCCTTCTGGAAAGATGCAGTTTGACCATTGGAATTCTGCTAGTGAAATTTAAGAAGAAAACAAAATCCAGCAACAGCAAATCTCTGTCACACTGTTGTATGAATGAAGTGATATAGGGAAAGGCATTGCTATAAATGTACCCTAATTCTTCTCTTAGAAGTAGATTTTATTCTTCTGTACAGCCAAACATTTTTTTAAAAAAACAGAAATAGCTTGGAGTGATACAAAGGGGGATTCACTCCTTCAGAATCGTTGTCTGGAAGCTGTATGTTGCCATGATAGACCTCCCATGGCTAATGTTGGACTCTTCAAGGGAATTTATTTACGGAGGGTTAGATATACTGTGCATATCTCATTTTAAAATGGCCCGGTTGCGTGGATCAAGTTGCATGTAATACGCTATTTTTGAAATAGTAGGTGGTAAGAGGAGACAGCTTTCTTCAATATAGTTAATGGCTATTTAATTTTCTTTCCTGATGCCAGAGACAGTCACTTGATCATAGTGTGTCTGAGCAGGGGCTGAGCTCTTAACTAGTGACCTTGTTAGTATGTAAACCTGCTCTTCGACGTGATGCAGTTGGCTGCCAAATTTGCTGCAGGAAGCTGGTGACTTTCATTCACTTGTTTGGAATCTTGTACTTCAGAAGCTATCAAAATAGTCCATTTGACTACAAGCAGTGAGAATTTTTCCCTTACCCCACCATTATTTTATCTGAATAAATTGAAACTGGATCAAAATACCGGAGGGAAAGAAACTTTATAGTGAACTGGACATGAGTCTTCATAAGAAGGAAGGAAGATGTGCCGTCCTCACAGGTTGTGTCAGTGAAGAGGTGAAGAAAAAGGAGCAGCAGTAATTCATCCAAGAGCGCCAAAGTGTGTCCCGAATCGACCACAAAATGAACATCGCTTGCGTAGGAAACAGTAAATGCTCCATGACTGTGTTAATGAGACTCTTAACGGAGGTAACTTGTTGTAAGACAAGCGGCCGTGCTGGATGTGGGTGAAATGTGCGTTGAACGAACACAGCTGCAAGCTTTGAATAGCACACTTGGACGTGCGACCGGGACAGCCAGGAGAGGTTACGGGAGTGTCAAGGCTTGCCTTTTCTGGGTAGAGACCATGACCCCACAAGCAACAGCTGTGTAACTGAGAGCGTGTCTGGTCTGTGTGACGGAGCCTCTGCGCAACAGCAGTGTTCCTCAGCAAGGGCTCCGGAGACGGCACAGGTCTGCAAATACGTGTATGTGTGGATGGAGTCTGGAAAAGCTGTATGTGCTTTGCTCAAACCTAGATTTTTGAGCCCTTATCTAAGGTTGAAATAATGGATGTTCAACTGGGATCTTAGAAAGTGGGGGGAAAAGTCCAGCGTGCTGTGATCCCCGTAAGGAACATTGTCTTAACACTCCAAATCGTTAAGCGCTTACCTTGCTGCTGTGGGTAGAAGGGTTGTGTGGTACTGTGGAGTCTGGATAGCTCTGTGTTCTGCTTTTTTTAACTAGGTGTCCTCATTGCTCATTACCTGTGTTTTTTCCCCTTGTAGACATCAAGGAGTTTTCCTCTTAAAATGAACCCGTAGCCATGCACCTCCCAATCCAGTCACTGATGGCAGATGCCTGTTAGGTGCTGCTGTTCCCAGTTTGTGTGTGCAGTGCGTTTATGATGGGCAAGTGTATTCTTGCCCAGCTCTAATCGGCGTCAGAAAGCAACTGTCACCTTCCAAAATAAAAGCTGCAGAGGCTGTTCCTGTGCTATGCTTGACTTTGCAGTGGTCAAGCAGTTGTGTATCTGCCTTTACAGGAAACCGTAAAAAAAAAAAACCCCAACAACAAAAAACCCAACAAAAAAAGCCCCAGACCTTTTTTCTTTTTTTCCTTGTTTTTTCCTTCCCCCCCCCCTTTTTCTTTTTCTTTTCCTGTTTTTCTTGTAGTTTTCTCCAGGTTCAGCCTCTAAAGTGGCTGGCTGAAATGGCAGCAATGTAGGGTATTAAGTTTGTTTCCATTTGTTCAGTTCTTTAATATCTACTGAGAAACTTCTGATGGAAAAAAAAAATGGAAATGCATTGGCCAACAGAAACAAACTATTAAAAAAGCCTATAAAGCTAAAAAGTGTTTCATACCAGCAACATGGCAACATCACACATTTAGCAAATGGACTCTAGAACGCTTGTCTTGAAGAATATGCGACTTAGTTAAGCTGAAAACAAGGCCAAGACACCTCAAATCTGGCAGAAATGAGGTTTGGCAGAGATCTGAAGGAAGGATGTTAGTCATTGGATTTAAAAGAAGCTGCTGCTTTCAGGTTTGCAAAAACAAGTTGAAGTCTGTCTTAAGTGGAAAGGGAAGAAACTGGAGAAGAACAATGCCTTGGGATTTAGCAAGAATCTTGTGGCCTACAGGAATTGTTAAACTGTACTTCTAAATCTGGATCTTGTGATCATTTCGGGAAGGGAAGGCTGGACTTGTCAGATGTTCCTCATTCCAGTTTGACTGCAACCTGGCATGTTGTTTTCACCCTTGCAAGTAGACTGTTGGCTTGGCTTTAGCATTGGTGCTTTTCTTCTTTCATTCAGCACTGACAGTGTGTGCACCTGTCTCTAGGTAGTGGCTAAAACGGCCTGGAATTTTGTGGGAATGCTGTTGTCCATTGTGCAGGGAACACAGGTAGGGGCTGTGGATAGTCTGTGCGAAAAGCAGCTGCTGCTTGTGTGCTGTGAAAAGCCGGTTCAGCTTCCATCTGTTCCACTTTAGAGCCTTTGTTTTAAAAGTGTATGAGATGCTTCCCCGGGCTGGTAGTGCCAACCTGGTAACTTAGCAGCTGGTTACTCAGAGTTCAGAAGAAGAAGGTGTCAAGGAAGAAGTTAAACTGTTGGTACAGCCTTGTGCTAAACTCGCCAGAAAGCATTTTCATATGGAGTGGAAGAACATAGCTGCATGTGCCTTCCCTGAGTTGGCAGCCACGTGGGTTTGCCAGGAAAGGTTGGGACCACGTAAAGAAAACAAAATGAACCTTTACCATGAGTTGGGAACTACCAAAGCAGCTGCATATTAAGATTTTGAGCTTAGGCTGAAGCTCTTAATTTATGGTGAGGTCTTAAAAGAATAGTTTGGCCTGGAAAAGGCAGTGGAATGGAAACCTCTGATCAGATTTTTGCTGGAGATTTATTTGGTTTTTTTGAGAGCTTGGGGAAGTTTCATCTTCACATCCGCAATGGGAATTTCACGGCCGTTTCCTAGTCCTGGATCAGCTCCAACAGCAGTGGAAGTAGCTGGATCCTTGGCGTCTGTATGTGCTTGCTGTCATCTCAATCACTGTTGCTCCTCTAGTGCAAGCAGTCTTGCATAATGTCCCTTAAAATATCGGGCACCTCTAGCAATTTGCTGTAATCGAGTGCTCTGCTCGCCACTGCTGAGCAGCTATTTGTGGAGCATTTTCATGGTGTGTACCTATTTGTAAAACGCAGCCTTGCAGGATGGTGAAATGGGAGGAGAGGTTTATCAAGCATTTTGGTACTTCCCAGGGCAAAAACTCTGTGTGGTCAGTTTGGGGTTTTTTTTTTTTTTGTCTGTCATCTCCAAAGTGCGTGCATATTTAATGTTAAATTTTATTTGTAAGCAGTTAATATGTAGAATATGTCAAAGAGAGGTTCAGCTGTTTGTGAAGGATGGAGTTGGAAGGTTTCCCCTCCTGCTTCATCTTGTAGCTGTGACCTGCTGCTTGTGCAGAATTGGCCCTTGCAGAGAAAGGTGCTGGGCTGCGCTCAGGTTTTCCCTGGGGAGGGACTCTGCTCTGGAGCCATCCCAGGTCTGGGATATGTGACAACAGGCAACTGCCTCGTGGTAACTGGAGCTGGATTTTTTTGCTGGATTTGTGGAAACGTAGATACTGTTTCTTGAGGTGATGGTAGGAGTGTGAGCAGTTACTGTCTGGGCACAACTTGTAAAGCTTAGAAACCTCTTTGTGTAAACTGGGGTTGGAGTGCAGGCGGCTGAAGGTGTTGTGGTCGGTGTACGCTGCTGTAGTAGCTGCCTGGTCTCTTGGTAGTGGGTGCCTCAGGATTCAAGGGTGCTTTCGTAAGTAGGACAGAAATAAAAGCGAGCCCTCCTTGCCAAGACTAAAAAGTGATTAAAAAAAAAAAAAGGCATTTTGCTGATTGCAGATGATGATAATGCAGCTGCTCAGTAGTGACATCCCAGCCATGGAAAAATAACATTGGTTCTTCAAGCTATTTTCCAGTCTGTGCAGTGTGTTAAAATCCTTCATGCACAGCTGGCACATTTAAGTTTGATTATGTTGTTGAAGTGACTGATCTGAGAGCAGCCTGGATCCCAGTTGCTTGCAGAATTCAAAAATAAGGTTGTTCCAATTCATCTGCAGTTGGTTATTTTGGAAGAGACACAAACTATCTCAAGTACTTTTAGGGCTGCTAATTAAAAGTCTTGTGGCAGTCCTCTGAGAGAGAGCGCCTTTAAAGATGGATGGAGGGACTTACCCAAGGTCATACAGTGTGTCACTAGCAAAGATGATTATAAAATCCATGCCCTAATTTGGTCTTGTACCCTGAATTATTTCCCTGGTGTTGAAAATCCCACCACAAAACAACACGGTGGCTGTGCTGGGCTGTGTGTCCGTGGGCTCCGACCTGCCAGCCTGGGTCTGTCACGGGGGGAGCGTGGGGTGGTGCTGGGGCAGGTCCCTGCAGCCAGCTGCCACGCAGAGGTGGCTGAAGTGGGTGCCTTTTGCTGGAAGTGCGCTTCTGGGGCTGGAAAAAAGCAGGAGCTTGGAAAGAAGGAGGCGGGAGGGCTGCAGAGAAGTTGCCCAAGCCTGTAGGCACTTGCGGTACTGCCTCTCCTTTAAAGCTGAGTTCTGGCTTCTGACCTGAGCTGCTCCGGTGTCTTTTTTTTTTTTCTCAGACTTGTAAAAGTGTATTTTTAAATTCCGCTGACATCCCCTGGATTCAGGGCTCCTCCCTCTGCATGCCGGGAGTGGACAGAGCATTGTAGCCGCTACCCAAAATGTTTGGTAGCGTAAAAAGGAGATTGGTGGGGAACTGATGAGCTCTGGAAGAGGCTGTTTTAAGTGTATCATAGTGAGCAAATCCTCTTGCCGGGAGTATTGTTAGAAAACGGGCAGACAAGTGCGTGGCACTTGCAGTGCTGCCGCGGCGGTGTGGCTGCCTGTTTGCTGGCTGTGGGCAGGGCACGCCAGGGCTCCGCGTGCTGGCGAGGGATGCGGGGAAGGATGCTCATGGAGCTGCTGCTGCTGCGGCTATCTCTGCGGCTGGCGGCAGGTGAAACGGGGTGAGACTGACTCTTGGGAACTGGCTGTGAATTCCCCTCAGGAAAGGCGGTTGCTGGTGAGTCACGGCCCTGGCTGTGATGGGAAACTTGCTGGATAATAGGTTAAGTGATGGCTTTTTCCAGAAGTGCACACAACAGGACCCTGAGGAAGCTCTGACCTTGTGGGGCAGCTGAAAGCAGATTTTTGCCTGGGTTCCAGGTGGCCAAATTGTGCGTTCCTGTGGATGTGAGCAGCGCAGGCTTTCCTTCCCAGGGTCTGCCTTGCACCCCTGGGCTAAGCGTGGCCACTCTGTTGAGGCGAGAGGGGGCTGTGAAAGCAAGGAAACGAAAGGGACTGCTCTCGTCACGATAGGAAACCAGTAAGAGGCTGAAAATGCTGAGGAAAGCCTTGTCCCGTTCATCCCGGGGCACGGATACGCAGATGGGGAGCTGCTCAGAAAGGTGGAAACCTGCACCAAGCCGGTGTCCTTGGGGAGGCTGGTGCACGTGCTCCGTGTGGGGCTGGGGTCGGTGCTTTGCAAGTGGGCTGTCACGGTGCCACGTGCGGGGATCTCTGCTCTGCTCGGCTCTCCCTGGAGCCGCGTCTGACGTGACTCGCCACTCTTCTTGCAGTGCCTGTGTCTCTGCTCGCCCGTTAGCTGACCTCTGCTGAGCATCCCGTTGTGCTGCGTCCCAGAACGTGGTGGGCTTCGGCCTCAATTCTGGCCCTTTCGAGCTCTGCAGTTCGGGCTTGAGCATGAGAAGCAGAGGGCAGAGCGCCTTGCAGACCTGCCCTGACCACAGCTCCCATCACGCCGGGCTGGGGGACATCTCAGCCTGCCTTGGTTGAGGTTGTCCTCTCCTGCCAGCCCTGGCCACCCAAGGCAGCAGCACGGCTGTATGTGCAGCAGACCTGGGTTTATTTGCCAGCCCTGTCGCACCCCATAGGATATGTGGGTGCCTCCCGTGCGAGATGAACATGGGTCTCGCTCTGCTGTGGTTTTTCATGTGTGATCAGGAGCTGCTGTATTCAAACAGGCTTTGAGGTAGCAGCCAGCTTCTGCCTCAGCGTGGTGGTGGTAGCTTTGACATTGAAATGGCACAGCTGTCACCAAGGTCCCTGGGAGGCATCTGTATGGGGTGGGAGGCTGCAAATCAGCAGCAGCGCCGTGGTCTTGGAGGAGGGGGAAGTGTTTGGCCCCTTCTCTTCCCTCCCCGTGCTTTGCACTGCACCGAGGAGGTGGTGCCTCACTGGTGGGGCTGCCCTTGCTGGGGCTGAGCCCAGGCCTGGGGGTTCCTTGGTGGCCCCTGTCACGGGGTGGGGATCGTGTGGACACGGGGAAGCGAGCCGCTTCTTGGAGCGCCTGCCAAACTGGTTCCTCCAAAACTGCTCTTGGATGCTAGTGGCTCATTTTGTGCACTTCTGCATCCGGGATGGGGGAGTAAATGGCTGCCTAAGCATCTGCTGTGCAGGCCGGGCGCTCTTCCTGCATCCCGTTCTGCAGCAGGGACCTCCCAGGGACGGGGATGCTGGAGCAGCCTGGGGCTCAGAGGGCATCAGTGCTGGCCTTGGCTGGCTGGCCCTGAACTGCTCTAAAACATGCAGCAGAAATACCTTGGGGGTGGAGGGGAAATTTTTTCTTTTTTTTTCTTTTTTTTTTCTTTTTTTAAATCCAAAGTGCAGTCCTCTCGCAGCACAGCATGCCTCCAGCGAATCCCGGGGAAAATGGTTCAGCCAGCACCAGTGTGGGCACAGAGGGCACTGCCAGCACCACGGGCTCCGCCTGGCAGCAGGGGTTACACCAGGGATATGAACTGGGAGTAAATAGCTGCGTCCGCGTGTGGTCTGCGGGCTCCCCGGGACCACTGCTACCGGATGAGCCATTGGTTTGATAATCCAAATGTAACCTCAGTTTTTTTTTCTTCTCTCCCTTTTTAAAAAGGCCTGGTAAGCGGTGCCACGGCACAGCCTGGGCCCCTGCCAGGGAGCCCTGGGGCTTGTGTTCCTGCCTGCGCTGCCAGGCTCCTGGCTGCTGCGCTGCTCCCTCAACTCCCATTGGCCTTTCTTGGCTGGAAAAAGGATTAAGTTAGCAGGACAGGAAAATTAATTAGCTGCCATTTTAAGGATGTAGCTTTCCTTGCTAGTCCAAAGTGTTTTGAAATGACATTGTAGCACGGAGACCAACCTGGGGCTGGTTAAAGGGCTGTTACCTGCCGGACCGGCGGGTTTCCACTGTGGTTCTCCCCCAGGTGGTTACGGCTTCGAGGTGAACCTCAAGGCCAGATCAAAGGAGTGTTGTGCCTGCGCTGCTAGTGCCGGCCGTGGAAAGCTGGTACCGAAGTTCTTCCTGCTTGTTTCACATTCAAAGTAGCTTTTCTGTGCCCTTCCCCTCCGCGCAGGCAGTGGGGGGCTGCAGGGCAAGCTGTGCCATCGCTGCTCAGATGGGGCTGGGGGACTGGGGGGGCTGCACACAGGGACCACTGCAGCCTCGGATGCTGTGGGCTGAGCCTCAGCCTTTCCGAATGGCCTGGTGGAAAACTGCCTCTTGGCGTAGGTAGCCCCCAAAAAGGAGCAGAAGTGGTGCCGCTCTCCAGGTGTGTGTGTGTGTGTGTATCCAGCTGGAGGATGTCCCCACTGGAGGTGCTGGAGACGGAAAAGGGTGGCTGTGCTGCAGCATGGAGGAGAGCAAGGGAACCCAAAGCATGGGAAGCAAGTGATAAGGAAGCCAAAAATCATTTTAGAGTTAGAAATTGCCATTCCCTGCTTTCTCCAGGGAGGGAGATGCGCTGGTGCTCCAGGGGACCAGGAAGGGGCCGTGAGCCACCGGCTTTCCCGAGAAAGCCCTACTGCAGCAGTGGGGAGAGGGCACCCCGGGCTCACCCTCACACGCAGCGCTGATGGGTCTCACGGCTGCACTTTGCTTTCCTGCGCGGCAGCGCTGGTTCCAGCGCGCTCAGTCTCTGCCCACGCGGGGAGGGAGCCACGATGCTCCTCCGCAGCTCTCAGACGTGCGAGATCAGGAGCTACTGTCACAAGCGGTGCTACAGTTCAGCCCTCGCTGAACTCTAGGAAAAGGGGTTTCTGCCAGCTGTGCTTCCACCCCAGCCTCCGATATGGAAAGGGCAAGTGACAGCAAGAAACCTGACACAAACCGTGGTCCCTGTCTCCTCACCTTGTGAAGGTCTAAACGGCTCCTGCTCTCCTTAGCTTTAAACAAAAGCCCCCCCTGAACTCTCGCTGGCTGGTGAGGAAAAGCAGAAAAAAACCCAGCAAAATTAATGCAGATTAAACCTGCTACTCCAGCAATGAATGCAATTTATCAGCACATTATTTTTAGTATTTAACGTAGCAGAAACATCGCATCCTGCAGCCAAAGCAACTCAAGGCGCGATGGCAGTGAGGGCACACGGGGCGAGGCTGGCATCTCCTCCTCTTGTCTAACCCGAGAAGCTCTTGGCAAAACTTCTGTTTTGCTTTTGAAGAAGGGAAGCTCCTCTGTGAAGAACTGCATGTTGCAAGGTAAGCACGAGGTAGCTCTGGGCGCTGGTTGAAGTGCCCCCTCCTCAGAAGGCTGCGGACCGTTTGGTTTTCCTTACCCCCGCTCGGTGCTGGATGCAGGCAGCCGCAGCGGCGTGGCAACGGGAGCCTGCTGCTCTCTCGGGTGCAAGCGTGATGGATGCTGCAGTTGAGCAAACTCCTCGAGTTCTTTGCTAACTTTTCAACCTCCCCCAACTGAAAAGCAGAACAGCGAGTGAAAAGCCATCTTGCTCAAGCCCAAGATTTTAACTGTCTCCAGCCTTGCCAGTAGGCAGTTTTCCCCAGCCACTGTTGCAACACCAGACCTTGCAGGGGCCTGTCCCGTGGCTTGGCAGGGGATTAGCGCATGGTAGAAAAGCCTTTGCTATGGTTAAATGGAAGACAGAAAATACGTCAGCTCTGCCAGATACATTAATTAGGAACCTCAAAGGCAGGCAGATCCCCCAGGCTGGTAACATTTCCCTCCTAACTGTTTCTTTTAGCTACTTGTAGCGTGCTATTTTGATTCCCCCCACTGATCTCATCTCATAGCTATGAACACCAGGCCAGGCATGCACTTTCACACAGAGCTGCTGTAATTAAGGCAATCACTTCTTGTCAATGCTAGGCAGTCACTTTTAAATATTCGGTCATCAGGGATTTGCTGCAGCAGGCTCCAGGTTGGTCAGAAATAAACTCCCAAACACTTCAAGGATATCAATTTTTATTGAACATTGCAAGATCAATAAGAAAAAATAATTTGTACAGCTTTGTGATATAACCATTGCTGCTGAAGGGTAAGGCTACTTGTCTCGAGGAGAGACTGGATGCAGCGAACAGGGTGTTCCCGGTAGGACCCGCTCCCAGAAGCAGGTGATGTTCTCCACTCACCCTGTCCCACAGCAGCACCTTCCCCCTCGGGCAGCTCCACGTAGCCTTACGGTAGCACAAATGGGGCTTCTTAGACATGAGGGGTGAGCAGCCCTGCTCTAAGAGACCCTCTGCAAATGGCTCACTGCCCACCACAGCTGCGGTATCAGTCTGGTACAGTGGTTACTGACCTTCTGCCTTGCTTCTCCCTCCCTCCCTCCGCTAATTCTGTCTTTCCTTTGAGCCTCACGAGGTCACCTGGCCAATGTTCAGCCCTTTCCTCTCTGCAGCAGCTGTTGCACAGCAGCCTCCTTCCCCAAGGAAAGGGCTCTGTCCTCAATAGAGAGCTGACCCGGTAACTATTTTTTGGTGGCCTTTGGTGACTGCATCTGGCAGGAGCAGATTTGTGACACCAGCTAGGGGGGAGCCAGGACACTTTAGGAAGTAATCCTGCAGCTCAGATGCTTTGAGCTGGCAGAGTAACCCTTTCTAACCAAACCCAGATGCTTAAGAGTGATTGTAGAGCAGCAGCTACGGATATTGCTCTAGCACTGGGGCACCCACTCCATAGGACGGGCAGAGCTAGAAAAAGAGGCTTCGGTTTACACAGTATTTTTGCTAAGCTTTTTGCCTTTGACAGTTCTTTTAACTGTTAAAAAAAAAAAAACAAAAACAAAACATTAGGACAAAAGGCTGAGTTTCTATGGTGGCAGTGAGACATCCTCAGACTAAGCAAAATTCTAGTTGGGCCCATCAGTATGTCCGACTGCCATCCCTTTGCTATGTCAGATGGGTGAAATGCCAGACCAAGAGAAATTTTAGCATTGATTCCACCCCTAAGGGGAGATGAGAATTTAGACATTGGTGAGAGTTAAGAACTGCATCATCTGTCATAATACATGAAATCAAGACAGTAATCTTAAATCAATGAAGGGCTCAGCTGGAAAAAAGAAATCAAACTGAATGGCTCTGCGGGCAGAAAAGGGCGTAGTTGTGCCACGACCAGTTGATTACTGCTGCTGTACTAGTGCCAGCAAACAGAGCTAGCTGCTGGACCCTACCCCTGGACTGCTGACAGAACAGATACTTCTTATTGATGGTGAGATACTTCTCATAGAAGATAACTTGGGAACTTGTATCTGGTGCCACACAGCATTCAGCCATCTGATGAACAATCCCATATTCACAACCAAAGGAACATAAATACAGTGGGTACACAAGCTGAGCAGAGTAGATTATCCACGTGATCAGATGTGAGCTGCCTCCCCCGCACCGGCACCAAATGTACAGCCGCACCCCAGGCAACTTGAGGCAACATAAGACAAGTTTACACTTAAACGAAGGAGGGCAACATGGAAATGATGTGATAATAAAAACCTGGGGGGGGAGGGGGGAACAAAACCCCAAACCAAAAACCTTTGCACAACTATTTTTCAGCACTGTAAAAAAATAAAAATGAAAGCAATCTTTCTGACTTCCTGTGCCTACACCAAGCAGGTCTCCCAGGCATCCTAAGAACAGGAGGCGCTGCCCCTTTTTCTGCTGTTAAGTGATGCAGTGCACACAGTATTTCTGAAGGAGTTTCATAAACTGTTGTGCAAGCAAACTGAAAAAATAAATAGCACTCAAACATTCCCTCTTGTCAAAGAACATTAATTGCAGTAAAAACTAGCTTGCTTTTTTGTTTTAACTGAAGTTAAGTCTGCTGCAACTTGGTTTAATATATGAAAATTTGAAGATGTGTTTCACAGCATAACTGTAGAATAATTTACACTGCATTGCCAATTCACAATTCAGTCATTTTCATTAACAGTGTACAAAGAAGGTCATTAGTTTATATATATATACTTTATAAAGTCTGGAAGATCAATATAAATACTGCTCCAGAAATTAAAAAAGTGTTTACATCCCCGACTTGAATATTACATCTCAGTGTCCTGGATTATTATTATTATAATCTGTAAAAGTCTTAGCGGCGCAGAGGTTCAAGTTTTCGAAATTTCAGTGACGAGCTGGATGACAAAGCATCTTGGTTTGAAGAAGAATTCACTGTGTCTGGGGACTGGAACAATACTCTACCACGATGATTAAATACATAAAAAGATGGATGGTTCCTTAATGTGTCAAATGTCCTTCAAAATAAATGTAAAAAGTCAACATCAATACTCTTTCAGAATATGGGGTTTAGAAGAGGTCAGTTTAAGGTGTACCAGCTTTTACAGACACAGAAATACAAGTTTTTCAATCCAAAACTCTTGCTTGCTTTGTAAGTTTCCTAAACCAAAACACAGAGGAAATACAAAGCCAAGCATGAAAACTACTAACTGCTCCATGTGCAGAGGCTGCCCACCCCACAAAGTTCACCCTCCTTCCTTGAGCCTAGAGGCAGTATCGCTGCACGCACACACACCAAACGTGCCAGCCTTCGTGCAGCTGGCACTTGTGTTAGTAACCTTGATGCTGCTTACTGTCACCTTCCTGTCCCTTTCTGTGCCTGAAGCTAAGGGTTTTAGGTAAATACTACAAAATACAACAACGTCAACTTTTGTACTTTTCACACTCCCCTCTCTTTTTGGAAATGGCCAGAGAGGCCGTGTCTGCCCATCCGATTTCATATCCTTTTCAAAACCTTGATTCAAAATCCCTTATTTTCTTAAAAGGCTTTCAGATATCCCACCTCGAGTAGTTTAGTGCTAAGATTCAAATAACTCAGGCTCTTGTAAGGAAGCAGAGAAAGAGCGAGCCAGGCACGCTGCCCTGTAGACTATGAGACCACCTCACGGACAGCAGTTTGTGGCTGCTGAGCTCTTACTTTGCACATAGACATTTCATTCCTCTATGAACTCTGCACAGCAGGATTTTGGATGAGGAAAAGCAAGAAGTTTATTTAATTTGTTTCAGTTATCTAATTCTCTCTGAAATTCAAGACACTGTTGGCTTTCCCAGGTGTGACTGTTCCTCTCAGTGTAACTGCCTACAATGTGCGTTAAAGAAGAACTGAGCTAAAGAGCAACTATTTCACAGTGTTCTGTTTGTAGAGTAGCAGTTAGAGGCGTTTATGAAAAGAGGAAATAAAACATACTTATTTTTTAGTTCTGAAGTGGCATCCATGTCTTTAAATTCTCCCGCGATATGTGCTATCCCATAGCAGGTGACTGCAAAGGCTAACAGAGTCTGAAGAACTATCTGTAACAGAGGGAAACACAATGCAACACGCACATTTCCTGATATCTACCCCCCCAAAAATCTCATCTTTCAAACAAACAGTGTCTCTTGTGCTTTTCATCCAGTGATAGTAAGTGCTCTACAGAGCTGGGAAATTCAACAGTAGGGAAACTGAGGCACGGGAAGATTTAATACCCCACCTATTTAGCATGGCAAATCGGTGGCAGAGCTAAGAAGAGCTTCAGCTGCCTGACAACTGGTCTGTGCTGCATGAATTGAACCAAATCACATGGCTCCTCAGCGAGATCCCTAGAACAAAACACTGTGTCCTTGTGCACTTAAGGATCTAATACTCTTTCCAAGAAGCAAGTTGGCTGCCAGCACACACTGTGCAGCGGTGGCAGCTGCCGCTCGGTCCAAACACCATGCCTGCTTGTTGTGGGTATTTGATTTCCTTACCTTTCTGAGTAAGCAAAAAATGGAATGGGTAATAACTGAAGTGGAACTAAAAAACCCAAGCAAATAAAGCAAATAAAAACAACCTCTTCCCGAAGCAGGTTGTGCTGGGATCAAATGGGTGTGCAGCCACGCTGGATAAACAAATGTCAGCCAACAAAAGCCAGAGGGAGGAGGATGTTTATGCTGCAAAGAAGGAGATGGATGCAAAAATTCTCTGAGCTACATTCAGGGAATTCCTGGACAAGATGCTTCAGGGTAGTACTTGAGAAGGAGAGGGAGGTCTGGACCTGGGGCTTGTTCCCTCTGGCAGATGTAACACAGCACAGGAAGCTGGGACAGAAAACACGGGTCCTTTTTGACAGCAGGAGCTCAAATGAAAGTGCAATTTGAAAACTACCTCACCCTTTACTCTTGCCTATCACATTTTAAAAAAAAAAAAAAAAGCAACTGAGAGACAAAACTATCCGCACAGCGTTACACCTTTCAAACATTGTAAAAACTTAAACTTACATCTATGGGCAACGTTTCATCTTCCTTTTCTGTTAATCTCATGTAAGAACGATCTGCAAAACGGAAACACAGACACGCATCGAGCCCCCCGTACGCGCCCAGCGACACAAACCCCTCGCGAACTTGCGGCCGGTCTGGGACACGTGTCACCCCCGCCGCCCCCGGGCTGCTCCCGGTGCGCGGCCGGTCCCCAGCCCCGGGCGGCCCCGGCCAGCTGCCCCTCCCCCGGCCGCAGGGGAGGCAGCCGCGCTCCGGCGGCCCGGCCCGGCCCCGCTCCCCCCAGGCCCCGGCCCCGGCGCTCCGCCCGGTCCTGCCCAGCGAGCCCCGGCCCGCTCCGCCCGCAGCCGGCCCACAAGGGCAGGGCCGCCCCGGCCGCGATGGTGCTGAGGATGATGATGATGATGACGATGATGCCGCCGCGGCCCGGCCCCCGCCCCGGGCGCTCCCCCCGGGGGCCTCCCCGCGCCGCAACCCCTCTCAGGCGGCTGCGCCCGCCCTGACCCCCCCCCCCGCCGCCCGCCCACTCACGCTGCGCCGCCGAGAAGGCGGCGTGGGCCAGGGCGAAGAGCCCGAGCCCCACCAGCCCCTTCCACACCGAGGCGGCCGCCATCGTCGCCGCCGCTCGCCCCGCCGCCGCCAGGGGCGCCCCCCGGCGCCCGGTGATGGCGTCACGGGCAGGGGCGGGGCCGGGCCGCGCCCGCCGAGGGGCGTGGCTGACAGGGCGTGGCTTTCCGCGGAAGGGGGCGTGGCCGCGCCGCCGCTTTCCCACGCGGGACCGTTGGCCATTGAGAAAAGCCAAGGGGCGGGGGCGGGCCCGCGGGGGTCCAGCGGAGCCCTCGCCCCCAGGTCGGGCCCGCTCCCCTCCCCCGGGCTGGAAGCGGGGTCGTTCCCGCTCTCCAGGTGTTCAGCCTCAAAGCCTGAGGAGCCCGTGCAAGAGGAAGTGGCGTCCGGGGATGCGCCGCGCGTGCGGGGGCAGGACCCCCGACCCCAGCAGGGCCTGGAGCAGAGCAAGGGGACCCCGCTGCCACGCGCGCGGCCGAGCCTTCACGGTCTTCCAGGCCCCCGCGGCACCACCATCGGGGGCACAACAACTCTTTGCGGGTGTTTTCTACAAACCGCCTCTGAGCGGGTCACCGTGGCGTTTCGCGCAGCCCTCGCCTCACCGGCTGCACAAATCCCCCTTGTTTCTTGCCAAACCGGGCGGGAAGTTCCCCCTGGCCGCGGCTCCTGGCGCCGCCGCCCCCCAGGACCCCCCGGCTCTGGGGAGCCGCACGTGCTGCACCCCACCCCCCGCACACCCACCCCCGGCTCCCCCGCGTGGCTGTGCGGAGCCAGGGCCGGTGCGAAACTTCTTCCTTGCTGCAAGTCTGTTGGGGGGATAATTTTTTTCCCCTCCTCACGCTCTGGCTCCCCCTTGCGAACCCCGTTTTGCACCCTCGCGAGCTGCTCTCTCCCTTGTAGCCCCCCTCTCGCCAGCCTCCCCCCTCTGCCCCACTCCAGCCCCCGCGGCCGGGCTGCCGCCCCCCTGCAAGCCGGCAGCCCCCTCCCCGCCCGGGCACGGCTCCCGCAAGCCCTCCCCGCTCGCCTGCAACAGGCTTTCCGCCTTACGAGCTCCCAGGCGCCGCCCTCGCCCCCCGCCCGGCCGCTCCCCCTTCTCCTTGGCTGCCTCAAGCCAAAATACCCTTCTCTCCGCCGCAGAGCCTCCCCTCGGCCCGGCGGCACGGCGCTCCCTCCCAGCCCCGTCCCTATCCGGGCTCCCGGCAGCGCTGTCCCCGCCCCGCAGCGCCTGCGCCCAGCGCCGCTTCCTGGTGGCGGCGGGGCCGGGCCGGTACCGGGGCGATGGCGGGGCCGGGGCCGGTGCTGGCGGCGGCGGCGGGGCTGTGGGCGCGGGGGGCGGCGGGCGGGGAGGTGGTGGCGGCGCGTCCCGGGGCGCTGGAGGAGGAGATCGTGTCGGAGAAGGCGGCGGAGGAGAGCCACCGGCAGGACAGCGCCAACCTGCTCGTCTTCATCCTGCTGCTCACCCTCACCATCCTCACCATCTGGCTGTTCAAGCACCGCCGCGCCCGCTTCCTCCACGAGACCGGCCTGGCCATGATCTACGGTGAGGGGCGCCGGGACCCCCCCCGCCCCCCCTTCCCGCCCTCCCCGGGGAACCGAGGGCACAGCGGCAGCGAGCGCCGCCCACCCTGCCCCGGGCACTGGGACCCCCATCCAGACCAGTCCCTGCTCTGTGCTGGGCCAGCTGGGGCGCCTCGCCGCCCGCTTTCATGGGACCACCAGCTGCCCACCGCTCCCTCCTCTGGTGCCTGGTGGCCCCTTGCCAAGGGGCTGTGACAGGGTTGACGTGGGTGTCTGCGTGGGCTGAGGGGTGCGCGGATCCCCCCGACACGCTGCATCCCCAGCCCGATGCGGGGATCCCCCCAACACGCTGCATCCCCAGCCCGATGCGGGGATCCCCCCGACACGCTGCATCCCCAGCCTGATGCGGGGATCCCCCCGACACGCTGCATCCCCAGCCTGATGCTCCCATCTCACTGGGATGGCTGGGCTGCGTGCCCTGTCCTGGCTGGCCCCGTGCTGAGCGTTATGTGGCAGCTGCTGGAGGATGGGTCGGTTGGTTCCCAAACCCTGGCTGTCGGGGGCTATCAGGGGCTGTCGGGGGCTATTGGGGGCAGGGGTACTCCATAACCTCTGGCGGTGAGGAATGGGTTGGGTTTTCCCAGGCAGTCTTGCAGGGTGGCATGGGTGAAGCTGGTGGGGTTGGGGATCACCGCATGCCGAGTGGCCTTGAAGCCACCTCGCGGAGCAATGGCAAGTCCTGCTTACCTGCCCCAGGGCTGAGAGTGGGGCTGGGGGCAGCACGGACCAGGCTGTGCTCTGGTCAGGAGTCTTGCATCCTGAACGCTGTGGCCAGGTGTTATGTTTCCACTGTGTGTTTAGAGGGCCTGAATTTCCAGAAGCTGTCCAAGAAGAGTGGAGAGGCTGTTTGGGGAGATGGTTCCACCCTTTGCCATGCTCAGCGACCCGCAGGGCCAGCAGCTTTATGTCCTGCTGCTCAGGGACCTGTGCACATGAGCCTCTGATCAGGGGCTTCCTCCTCCTGCTGTGCCGGGACCTCTGGGTGAGATGTCCCACACGTGTGCCCGTGGGTCGGGGGAGCGGAGCCATAGCTGGTTGGGTTTTAATGGTGGCCTGTGATTTACTGAGGTGACATGAAGTGGCCCTGCCATTGTATGAAGGTGCCGTACGTGGCTTTGCCCGCGTTACCTGGCATGGCTTGGAGTTCAACCAAACTAGGACTGTGAGTTGTGCTGGGGGAGTCGTTAACACAGCTATGGGTCCTTATCTAGACAAGCTACGTTGAGTTTAGGATTGGAAAGGTGTCTTCTGCTGAGTGCTGTGGTCAGTGGCTCTTCTCTGTGCTGTCCTTGCCCCTGGTTGTGGGTGATGGGCAACCAAGCTCCGTCAGAGCACCAGTGTGGGCCAGCCCCCTGCCCAGCAGAAAGCGTTGCTGTGGAGGCTATGGCTTGACCTATTTGGGTTGTTGGATTTTGTGATCCTACGTTTCGGTTCATTGGAAGTGTCCGTTCTGAACGAAGGGGTGGAGACACTTGCATCAGCCCAGAGGCACAAAATACTGGCTGCCTCTTCGCATTCCTGCAAGCCACCACTGAGGGAGGTGCAGGCATCGCTGGCCTCCTGCCCAGGGCAAGGGTGGTCACCTCCCGGGGACAGGAGCTGTGCTGTGGGAGCACGTGCTTCCAGCACAGGTCTTCCTTCTGCTGCCCTGGAGCTCGCTGGCTCGTGGACTTTCTACTCCTTTCATGCTTTCAAAGTTGCCATTAACCTTGTTCTTCTCCTGGAGTTTGCTGCTTCGTGGTCCTCTGTTCTCCCTGACCCACCTGAGTGCTCTCCTTTGCTCTCAGAGGACAACTCAGGTCGGTTCGGTCTCCTGCGGATTTGTAAAACAAATCTTTTCTGTCTGCTCTTTTGCAGACTGCACTTAGAGAATTGCTGGTGAAATCGGTAACATCACCCATCTGGTCATGCAGAAAATTCCAAGTTTTTCCCTGCTACCGAGGCTCTTGGCATTTGCTGCTCATGTTGTGAAAGCTGCATAGGAAAAGGGATGTGTAGTTTCCCAAGGAATGCTGAGATGCTGTTTTACAGCGACCGCTTAAAAGCTGCAGGGAGCAAAGCGGGTACTGCTTCTGCTTCAGTGTCCTGGCCCCCTGCCATGCCTTCAGCCCCGGGGAAGTCCGTTGAAAATGTGGAAGTGTGGCAGCAGGCAGGCTGCAAAACAGACCCTGAGATCTGGGCGAGAAAAGCAATTTGGTTTTTTTCTTCTAATTAAAAAAACCCCAGCAACTAAAATAAAATTTTTGCATACTTCTTGCCGAAATACATCAGAGTTTCCTTTGTGTTTCTCTTTCTACTCTAAGTTACAAGCTCTGGCTCTGAGTGGATTTCTGTCTTACAAATCATGCTGTCACCTCAGAGTTGATGATCAAGAGCTGGACACAGGCTGGGTCATCTCAGGGTGATAGACAGTAGGTGTTTGGTAGCCCCTAAGCTTCATTCCGGTGTTTAAAATGAGGTTTCTGCCTCCAGGTACTCAACATTAGGATGGTTAATTGAACAATTTTGTTTCAGTTCTTCTCAGGGTCTGATGGTGGATGTGGCAGGAACTTCTGTAGTTTCCTTGTACTTGTTCCCACTTGGCCTCTGGATTACGTATGTCTAAATTGCTTGTTGTCAGGATGTCTTCAGTTGCTTGCTACATTTTTTCTTTCCTTTCGGTGTCCAGATTAATGCTTGCCTGGGGATCCTGTGCGCTTCCATTGTTGTTAAGTGCCTGGATGTGAATATATTAGTCTTCATTTAAACCCTTACCTCGGAAATGTTCAACAGCACCTTAAAAAAAAAAAAAAAGCCTATGGGCTTTTATTCTTTTTAATGAAGTTGGGAGAAATGCAATGAAAATAATCTCTTACACTTTGCATAAAAGAACTCAATTAATTTACCAGCTTTGCCTTTAGCTTCTCTACTCCTTGCACTTTCAGCTGGCAGCTTCCTCGGTGTCAGGTTCCCTCTGCTCATCTCCCTCCCAGGGCTCAGTTTTGTAAAACTTCTGGCTGCAAAAGCATGTCGATACTGGCAGAGCGGCTCACGGGTTGCTGCTAGGATGGCACTTCAAGTGCCAAGAGAATTTGAACCATTTCCTAAGAGACCGTCAGAACCAGGAGGACCTACACGCTCCCCTGGCCTTGGTCCAGGTAGCCTGAGCCCAGGATGGGTTTGGGGTCTGAAAAACCTTGGCATCTACGTCAGGTTTGCCCCAGGTGCCTCCGGTGAGCATCATTAGGTGGCGGAGGGGGTCGGTTAAAGACCCACCGTCGGGCTGGAGGTAGGGTCATCTTAACGCTGGCAGAATAACTGGCTTTAAGCAGAGCAGCCCCGTGCTTCCCCTGTAAGTAGCTCTGGTGGTACCTCTGTGTCGGGAGCTGCTGGGGTGATGGCTGGCTGCTTCACGTGCGGTGCCCAGGAGCAATTTGTGCGGATGTATATTTGCACGTGGGCATCTTTTCCCACCCTGCTCCAGAGAGCTCTGGGAGCCTCCCAGGCAGCATGTTGCAGGGCAAGATAATATGCCTGATTTTGGGACCCCCAAGCACAGTGGTCTTGGCAGATTCTGTAGGTTTATCTGTCCCTTTTCCCTTACCTCATTCCTGGCCAGAGTGGGAATTTGGCTGTGGCTGGAGCACGGCCGGCACGCGGGGCAGGGAACAGCTGCCCGGGCAAGTGAGACGGTGAGGACAGGCAAGGGATTAAGAGTAGAGAGGAGGGTGAGTCAGGATCCCTTCTGAATTCCCAGCAGCGATGTCTGTCCATCCCTCCCTCCTTCCTCCTGCAGGGCCTCTCATCTCAAAGTGCTGAGCCTGGGCATTGAAGGGGTCACTGGGTGCACTTCCATCTGAGCAAAGGCAGGCAGCTGCTGCTGCTGGAGGTTTCTGGCTCCTGTGTGAAGATCTAAAATCAATTTATTTTTTTTTTTTTTTTGTTAAAAACCAGCTTTTTAAAAGCCACCCCAGGTAGCTCTGGAGGGCTGCAGAGTGCGGTGTGCCTGGTGCTGCCTGCTCCGTAGGAGTGGAGGAGCAGTTGCAAGGATAGAAGGTAAATGAGCTCCGGTCTGGCTTTCCTCCCTTTCATTTGACTTCTCACTGTGACTGTTTAAAGCTGCTTAACAGTCCTAATAACCCTTTGAAGCTCATCTTATCTCAGTGAAGAGTTTTGGTTGCCTGCCATGGTACCTTGGGGGTCATCATCTTCTGGGTGAAAGGAAGCCTGGGTGTTTTATCCCGATGCTGCGGTGCCATGCACCCCCCCGCCACATGCTCGTGTATATACGTGCTGTGGCATCTCAGTGTTCTTGACATCCTTGCCTTCATTTCTGTACTTATTATTTCTGGAGCACTGGATGACTGCAGGGAACAAAGAGGCTAGCAGAAAAGTAAGCAAAAGCATTCCTCTTTGGTGTCCCCCTCTTAGTGACGCTGGTGTAAAAGCAGCTCAGTGCAGCATGATGTTCCCTGGAGCAGCTCTCCTTGCTGGCCGTGCCTGGCTGTGCCGAGAGGGACCTTTTCTGCTACTGTCGGGGTGGTTCTGTACCAGCAGTGCAGTGCAGGGTGAAGCAGTGAGCACATGGTCAGCTGTGCATGCCTTAAAACCACCTGTAGCCTTGCAAGAGCAGCTCAGCTGCGCTGCAGAAGTGCCGTGTTAGACCAGGGACAGGGCTTTGGGTGCAGCTCCCGGGTCTGTTAGACCAGGGACGGGGCTTTGGGTGCAGCTCCCGGGTCTGTTAGACCAGGGATGGGTTTTGGGTGCAGCTCCCGGGTCTGTTAGACCAGGGACGGGGCTTTGGGTGCAGCTCCCGGGTCTGTTAGACCAGGGACGGGGCTTTGGGTGCAGCTCCTGGGTCTGTTAGACCAGGGACGGGGCTTTGGGTGCAGCTCCCGGGTCTGTTAGACCAGGGACGGGGCTTTGGGTGCAGCTCCTGGGTCTGTTAGACCAGGGACGGGGCTTTGGGTGCAGCTCCTGGGTCTGTTAGACCAGGGACGGGGCTTTGGGTGCAGCTCCTGGGTCTGTTAGACCAGGGATGGGCTTTGGGTGCAGCTCCCGGGTCTGTTAGACCAGGGATGGGCTTTGGGTGCAGCTCCCGGGTCTGTTAGACCAGGGATGGGCTTTGGGTGCAGCTCCCGGGTCTGTTAGACCAGGGATGGGCTTTGGGTGCAGCTCCCGGGTCTGTTAGACCAGGGATGGGCTTTGGGTGCAGCTCCCGGGTCTGTTAGACCAGGGACGGGGCTTTGGGTGCAGCTCCTGGGTCTGTTAGACCAGGGACAGGGCTTTGGGTGCAGCTCCCGGGTCTGTTAGACCAGGGATGGGCTTTGGGTGCAGCTCCCGGGTCTGTTAGACCAGGGACGGGGCTTTGGGTGCAGCTCCCGGGTCTGTTAGACCAGGGATGGGCTTTGGGTGCAGCTCCTGGTCTGTCAGCCCGGTCCCTGAGACAAGCCACCCTGTGTCACTGGTGTGGTGGGTTAGCAGCGGTGACTCTGCCTGCAGCTGATTCTTCTGCCTCTGCTCATGGTCTGAACGCGTGCCTGGGTGGCCCTGCTGTGCACGACATCCCCTGGGATGGGCGGCGGGGGCATTTTTCTTGGCCATAGGCAAAATGAGCAAATCTCATCCTGGAAAACCACTGTGAAGGGAAGAGAAGGCAAAAACCAGGTGGTAGATGGGGAACTGGCTGCAGAAGATGCTGGGTGTGCTGGGACTCCACAGCCTCCTGCCTGGCCATGGCAGAACTCCTGCCCAGGCTCTGCTCCCATGGGATGGTGGCAGAGGAAGAGCTGGGTGTTCTCCAGTCGGGGTTGTGCCCTGCCTGTAGGAAAGCACAGAGCAAGATCTTAATTAAGGCAACAGTAAAGCAGCAAGAGCATCCTAGGAGGCAAATGGAGAAGCCGCCTGAGTGTTGCGGTCTCTGTTGAGTTCCCACGTGTCTGAAAGCTTTTCATAAATGTGTGGTTCAGAGATGGGGTTAAGATCTGGGATTTCTGTGGCGGCTCAGTGCTGCCTTAATCAAGGAGTTTCCAAACCCTTTTGTGCTGAAGGCTACGTGGAAAGGTGTCTTGTGGGACATCCCTCCTCCCCAGCCTGCAGATGTCAAAAAGCTCTGCCAGCAGAGTGTTCGGCACACCGTGTGGGTGAGAAGGAGCTGGAGGAGCCTGCACTGTGTGAATACCATTAATCTGGATGCGAGACCTCAGAGCGCAGCTCATCAGCTGTGCTGCAAAAGAAAAGTGCCATATAAATTGCTGACTTGCAAATTAACCCCACGATACTCCTGCACAGCGGCTGAGCCGGAGGCAGAGCTGGCTCACGGGGCTGCCCTGGGGCTGCTGCTCCCGGTGCAGTGCTGAGGCTTGCAGGGGGGTGAGGACCAGACCTGGGTGGTTGGCCTGGATTGGGAAACTTCCATGGTTTTCATAAAACGGGGATCGCTGCGGTGTGGTGCGAAAGCTCCCGGGTGTGGGAGGAGGCTGTGTGGTGCTGCAGCATCTTGTGGAGGATGCTCACCATCCTCAAAGGGTTCATGGTGGTTGCTGCGTATTGGTTTTAATCCTCTACCAAAATGGAGGGTTTAATGGATTTCTGTAGTGGCAGAATGTGATGCCATCACATTTCCAGGTGCAGTGGGCAGTTCGGGCACACGTGAGCAGCACCTTGCCCAGGTCCCCAGCTGTGCCCCGGCAATACCAGAGTGCTTGTCCTAAGAAAACCAGCGTGCCCTCAATGCCAGCTGTTTGCTGCACTGGAGGGAGGCTCTGGCTGATTGCTGGGTGATTAAAAGCCTTCAGGACCAGTCTGTGGCTGGTGTTAGAAAGTCCACATGAGCATGAAGCATTTGCATGGCTCACGGAAGGACGCAGATGGTTCAGTACCGCTCAGGCAGTTTTGGACGGTGGTTGGGCTAAGCAGCTGAGCGAGAGGGTCAGGATCCTGACATGCCTGATGCTGCACCCATGCTCAAAGAGATTGTCCCGGGAGTTTGCCATGGCTTGTCTCACTGACACGTGTCCCTCTCCAGGGGTCCTGGTCGGTGTGGTCCTGCGCTACGGCATCCATGTCCCCAGCGATGTCAACAACGTGACCCTGAGCTGCCAAGTGCAGACCAGTCCTGCCACACTGCTGGTGAATGTCAGCGGGAAGTACTACGAGTACACCCTGAAGGGGGAAATCAGTGCCCAGGAGCTCAATAATGTCCAGGATAACGAGATGCTGAGAAAGGTAAGGGAGTCAGCAGCTGAAGAGGTGAGCAGTGCTCCCCCCTCCCTCCGTGGGGACCAGTCCTCTGTCTGCTGGATTAAGTGATTTTTTTATTATTTTCTTTTAAACTTCGGTCAGACTGTCATCAGCTATAAGTTGAACACAATGTAATGAAACTCTAGTTTCAGCTGATCTTAATTTAAAGTGTTTAGACTCTGGGCTGTGTCTCCAAAAGATCCCAGACACATCCTCAGCATTGACCCAACAGCATTTCATCTGTCAGGGGTACAAGGTTTCCTCCCGTACATTTTATGTGACATTCTTATTCGTGTTTTGTTTTTCAAAGTCTTTAACAAACCGTTTTACTGTTGGTTGTTTTTTTTTGTTTGTTTTTTTGTTTGTTTTTTTCTTAACAGGTGACTTTTGATCCTGAAGTGTTTTTCAACATTTTGCTTCCTCCAATTATATTTTATGCAGGCTACAGCTTGAAAAGGGTACGTGCCTTTACAGTGCCTATGTTTTTAGTTCCTCTGCCTCCAGAGCATTTTTAATACTTGGGAGTGCTATAATGCTTGCTCAGCAGGCCCAGGCTGTGGAGCTGGGTACAGTTTTCCCCAGGACATGTGGGATTGTAGGAAGCAGGAGGGGTCAGTCTTGTCTGCCCCTCTGCCCTGGGAAGGTCAGTGACTTCAGCCGTACCCAGCACGGGTTTGCACAGGGGGGGTTGAGGCCAGCTGGGGCCATTCCAGCCATCCTTGCTTTCAAAACACATAGGAGGGTGGGAATGTTTTAGGAAGCAGCAGCTCTCTGAAATGCTGATTTGGAAGGAAAGGAAAATGATCCTGCTTAGCTGGCGGGAGAAGGAAGGAGGAATGCTGCTGGGTTAGGAAATCGGTTCCCAGGACTGTACCTTATTAAACACACAGGTAGAAGAAAATGGTGTGTTCATGTTTATTAAGGCTGCATTAAGATCTGCTGGTCTGGCAGTGTACGCCGTGGCGCTGGGCACTGCTCAGCCGTGCTTGGCCAGCTCGTGGTGTCTGAGCCAGGTCCAAGTTGCTACAGACACTGTGTGGGTGCCTGTGCAGGCTTGAAATCAATGGTTAGCAAAATATAATTCGGGTTTGATATTTTATTTTTTCCTTGCCTCTTTCTTCTAGAGGCACTTCTTCAGAAACTTGGGATCCATCCTAGCGTACGCTTTTCTCGGCACTGCAATCTCCTGCCTGGTGATCGGGTGAGTGGTTGGAGCTGGTCGGGCTCTCCCGTGGGGGTTTGAGCCGTGCTCGGGGGCAGTGCCCTGAGACCAGAGCTACGGCTGCTAATCCCAGCCCTGAAGGATCACACAGGCTCCCTGCCACCGCTGCTCAGCAGAGGCCAAACCCACTATTTACTGTCCAAACTTCTGCTGCGTGGACAGGGCGATTACTGTCTGATTGCACAGTGATTTCTCAGCATCCCATGCAAAGTAGTTATACACCTGGCAAAGAAAATTTCACGCTTCTTTGAAGATTGTCTTGAAAAAACCAGTAACTTCAAATTAGTGAAAGCACAGCCCTAACAAGCGCGAGACACAAGAGTAGAGGGCAGGATCGTGAACGCATGTCCTGTCCTTACTTGCTGGGAGCAGGTGCCTAGCAAGCACAGATTGTGTTTCAAATTATTTATCCCGGCGCGCAGAGGGAGCTAGATGATTCCCACTCTGAATAGCAGCACGCAGGCTGGCGTAGGGTGTTTTCCACTGGAGAGTCCGGTGGTTTCAAGCAAACTCAGCATCCGCATTATCTATTCCTTGCTGAAAATTTCAGCCATTTCAAAGTCAGGCCAAGGTCATCCCACTGGAATGTGTTAATGTGAAACACTGCAAAACTTTCACAAGACCCCACAAGCGTGGCTGCTGCTTTTCTTTAGCCACGTTATGTGTGTGGAGGAGTTTCAGTCCCGCTGCTGTGGTGTGCGTGGCCTGACACTCGCCTCCAGGACTGTGGCTGTGGGCTTTCGCTGGGCTCAGCTCATCCAGTACAGTTCTTTGGTGTTCCTGTGTTTGGATAACTTCAGGGGTTAATCTGGCAAATTCAGGGTAATTGAGCCCATTTGAATGTCGTTTTAATGCACTGCAGAGATGAGTAATTGCTTCTTCTAATCACCAGCTCTGTTGTGTATGGCTGCGTAGCGCTGATGAAAGTCACTGGGCAGCTCGGAGGAGACTTCTACTTCACTGACTGCCTCCTATTTGGTGCCATCGTGTCTGCTACTGACCCTGGTATGTTACATGGTTTATTTTTCCCCCTCATTTTACCTCCGTTTTGATCTGCTTTGAGTTGTGGTGAAGCGGGGGAGAAAGTCTGAAACCCCTGCAAGTTCCCTCCTTCTGAATTTTGGAGTTTAATTTATTTGTGACATTCCTAGAAGTCAAATTTGTCTCCGTGCCTTTTTGTTTCCTTCCAGGCACAGGTGATATCCCTTCCAAACCTCTGCTTTCCCGAACCTTGGTTTCCAGGGAGGTCCTGGGCAGCCTCTCTCTTGACTTTGCCGGGGTCTGGGACAGGTCCTCTGTGGCCCTGCCGCCCTGTGCCAACAGCAAGATGTGTAACGGGGGGAAGGTTCGGCTGATGGTTTTAGTTTAGTGATTTTTCTTCTGCTTCCATGTGGGTGGGATTTTGGAAGGGGCTTATCTAATTGAAAATTGATCTTAACGAGCAGTACTGAGGACAGTAGTGACATCTGGGTCTACTGATGGGCTTTATAAATCCAGACTATGAAGAACATGCCTCGTCCAACCGAGTTTTGCTTAGTTCACGATTGCTTTTACGTGGTAGCTGTTTGCATGTTCCACCCTCCCCTAGAACCACAGGACCACAAAAAGGCCTCTCTTTCTTCCTTCCCTTTGCTGAACAGGGCTTGAATTTCTTCCTTTGCAGCCTGGCTACTGCGCTCGAGGCCAGCCTGGTGGGGCTGGGGAGTGGCAGCATCTCCTCCTTCCCGATGTTACGTAGCTTTGGTGGATCTTTTTAAATGCAGATATTGGTCAGTTTTGCTTGGAAGGGAGAGGTCGCACACCTGGATAAACCAAACCTTCTGCCCTTTTGAAACAAGTGCCAGTGGCTGTCGTTTCCAGATGAACTGGGACTTTTACCTGCTCATCTTAACAATGAGTCATGTCTGTTTTCAAAGGCAAAATGAGGAGCATTGTATGTATATGCATATAAACAAGAATGATGCTGCAGAACATAACCTGCAGCATAACGTGGGAGTAAGCCGCATCTGTCTGCCAGGTGGAGATTTGAGATGTGTATTCCCCATGAGTTTTTAATAATTTATTTTTTGTGTTTCCCTAAGACTTGCCAGGTGTGCGGCTATTGCAGCTGATACTTTTATTATAAAAAAAATCCCCAAACCCAAACTTAAAAAATAAGGTAAAATCATTGCCCAACTTCTCCAAACGTGGGCATACATTCAGCCCACTGGTTCCTTTAGCAGGGAGCTGTTCCCATGTGGCTGCGAGGCCGAGCATCCTCCCCGTAACTTAGCCAGGGTGTCACCCTCGAGAAGGGGGCACGCTGGCAAAGCAAGGAGCAGCTCCCAGACACGACAGCAGTGTGGTAGGTCTGATGGCGGGTGGGCAGAGGCCAGGCAAGGACTGTAGGTAGAAGTAATGCTTAGAAATGCTGCAGACGGGCTGTCGGTGTTGCATCCTTTCTTCAGGCTTTGAAATGGGAACAAGAAAATCCCGCAGGTAAAAATGGAGCGTTTGCCTGGGCATAAATGGGTTAAACCCCTTCAGTGTGCATGGATGAGTCCCTGAATGCTGTTTTAAAGGACTTTCACAGAAGTTAATTGGAATTAGCTCAGCCCTCCACAGCAGTCTGAGCTGTGCACAATGCACCGTGTGCGACATCTTGCTTGCTTTAGATGTTGTGATCTTTTTGCAAGGCTGATACGCAAAATCTGCTGCATTTTCATTGTCTTCCTGGAGCTGCTGGATCGCGGAAGGGCTTGAGGGTACTCCGATCTCTGCCATGTGGCTGCAAATCACAAGGAACCCCCTCGTGGGGTTTGAGCCGATGCCTGGCTTTTTCCAGATAGGTCTGAAACGTTAACACATCTGTGCCGGCACTTGCAGTGTGTCAACCTGGGTTGAATCTGAGGATTTCTCTTGGAGTATCAGGGATGGAGGGAAAAGATAGCCATCATCCTGGATAAGTCTGGCCTTCTGCAGGTGGAGGAAGGCTCTCCTTGGTGTTCCAAGCTAACGGCATCCCAAAAGCTTGGTGACACCAGCTGGTGTCAGTGTGGTGTCATGGTCCAGTCCATGAGCTCAAACCCTCAGGAAGCTCAAGAGCAGAGTGTGCTCATATCTGCCCGCTAAAGACTCAATAGATCTAATGCCCGGGATGTGTTTTAGTGAAAGGAGGAGGAGGGAAATGATAAAGCAGATCTAAAAATGAAAGGGCAGAAGGATGACTATCAAAGGGAGCATGGGGGGTGGCTGGCACCATCGCAGCAGTTGCACAGATGTGCAGGAAGGCAGCTTTCTAAAAAGGGGCTTTTTGTCTTTGATTACAGTGAATTAATGGCACCTTTTTAAATGTCTTTCTATTTTTCTATTTGTCAGTGACTGTTCTTGCCATATTCCATGAACTCCAGGTTGATGTTGAGCTGTATGCCCTTCTCTTTGGCGAAAGCGTCCTCAATGATGCAGTTGCCATAGTGCTGTCTTCGTAAGTGTGTTCTGTTTTTATTTTTAATTGTTATGTATGTTACATGTCAGGGGGGACATGGGGGGAGCCACTAGGCCTTGCTCCTGTAAGATAGGAGCATTAGTGTTCGCAAGCACAGATTTCCTTATTAAGTGTCCTGGAAAGCTGTAGTGACCTTCTGACTCATTTCCTCATTGCAGACGGCAGCTTGAAATTGCAGGTTGTCCCTGCAACTTTGCCCTGCATGATGGGAAGTTTTGTTTTGCTTTTATGGTGGTTGACCCAGCCAGAAGGAAGTTTTTATGTCCCTCTGAAATGGGAATAGCACCAAGTCTGCTCTTCAGCCCCAGGATCCCACTGAAACCCCTTGCTGGTGGCTTTGCTCCTGCCTGCCTTCCTTCCCATTCACAAATACCTGCTTTTGTTTTGGTGGAAATAGTTGGCAAAACAGGTGTTCCCTTTCTCTCTGCGCTTTCTGTGCATCAAGAAGATGGTCCTTCTTACAGCCAGAGTTAATACCCTGGACTGAACACACGGGAAACTTGCTAGCTTTCTAAAAAATGTTTTATATTCTTTAATATTTTATGTCCTGTGCATGTAGGACGTATTTTATCTGCGTTTTCACTGTGTTGTCATCACGGGAATTTGTTTGGAAAGATATAATATCTGCAACGGTGACAGGTTAATGTATAGCTAAGACTAATGCGGAAAATATTTCTGGAATACATGTCACTCCAGCATGCTGGTTGCGTGGGTTTTGCTGAGGTGGAGGCAGCAAGTAACATACTGTGAGCTGTGTATCGCCACCCGCATGGGTTGTATTTACTGAATTGAATGTTTCTGTTGAGGTTTCTGGAACTGTTTGTATTGCTCGCTCTGGCTTTTGTGCTGGATGTGTCACTGCTAGTGCGAGAGTAAATGCTGCGCAGCCAGGCCGTGTTGAAGCAGTGATCCTGAGTGAGGAAGGGACGGGGTCTTTCAGCCTGTGCCGGGAGGTTCAGAGTGGGACTGGGTGGGTTCGACGTCAGAGTAATGAAATCTGTGGTGGATCTCCGCGCACGTAGGTGACGGCACAGCGCACAGCGATTTGCCTCTTGCACTGTTTTGGTACCAGCTTTGTAGCCGTTGCTCTGATTTCCTGCCTTCCTCTTTCCACAAGCTGAGTTCAATCCACCCCCCTCCCTGAAATAAGATAATTTGCACCAAACCAGCAGCTCTGAGCTGCAGCCAGCAGTTATTTTGCAGCCATGCTTTTGTGCAGACCGGCCCAGCAGCACGCTGACTTGCCAGGGGCGGCTCAGCAGGGAACCCGTACCCATTTTAAAGCTCGCTGTGGTCTTTGTCTTCAGGGTCCCCGTAAGCAGTGTAAGGCGGGTCAGCACGGTGGGTATCGGTCGCTGCAGGTATCTCAAGGGCAGCCTTGAGCCACCTGGACAGAACCACATCTTGGGTGCAAGGAGGAGGTGAGGACCTCTTGCACCGAGGAGGAGAGTGCCTCCAAGAGCAGTCCAGAGCTCCCGTTTATGGTTCCTCTTTTTTAGATTTAGCTTGGCGTTTGTCTGTTTCATGGCAGAGACGTAAGTAGGGGAACTGCCTGGGGATGGTTCTGCTCCCCCAAGCACGGCAGGACCTGCTCTCCAGTGAGGAGATGCAGGGGTGTGTTGGGAAGATGGGGAATGGGGTGGCTTCTGGGCAGGTGGGCTGTGTTGATGGAGGAGCTGCCACCGGGGTGACAATGGGTGGTGGGTCTCACCTTGTCCCAGGGGTGAAGAGGGGCTCCAGTCACAGCTGGCTGGGTGCCTGGGTTCGGCGGTTGCCCAGAGAAGCACTGTCAGCTCCTTGCACATGGTGAAAGCGGCGCTGCAGGCACTGTCCCCACGCCGGCGGAGGATGGGGAGCTTGGGGGACTCTGTGGGTCCCACCGGGAGCTGGGTGTCCCTGAGGCTCCTCTCCTCCCTGCCTTCAGTCCGGGACCCCCCATGCCTTTCTGTCCTGCCTGGTGCTGGCTTGCCCTGGCCTGGCGTAGTGGCGGCGGGGCGGTTGCAGGATGAAGGGGAATTGAACCCAGAACCGAAAGCTGGTGGGCAGCGAGGAGCCGGGGCTGCGGTTTGGGAGGGGAGGGGAGGTGTCACAGGGGCTAAATGCCACAGGGAGCCCCGTGGGCAGGGAGCGGGGAAGTAAAGCACACAAAGGGCAGCTGTGGATAATGTCTTATCAGCGATGCAAAAAGCAAAACCAGAAGCAAAACTGTAAGAGGTTAAAATGCAAAACCGACATCCAAACAGTCGGTTATGGAGGGGAAATGAAATCAGTCTGGATTTTAAAAACAAACAACCCCAAACCCCAGAATAAGAGCATGCTGGTGAATGGGAAGTATGAAATGGGGTTGACAAAAGAAATTAAATCACAGGGAGAAATCTGTGGCTTGCAGCGTAGAAGACAATGCAGAAAAATGAAATGTATTAAAAGCAAGGAAGTTTAGCAAGGGAAGTGACCTGTGACCCGTTGGAAAGGGGAGGATTGTCATTGTGTTGCAGAAAAATGTTTGTGTGTCGTTAGGGGGGAAGGCTGCAGGATGTGTGCGCTGAGCGTAACTTGAGGGATTAAACAGAAAATGATGAAAGTTCACATCCAGGAGTTTTAACAGAGCCAGCCGAGGGATTGCTAACTAGGAAGTTGATGTTTTTGATATGTTTACATCAAATAAAGTGATGTAAGGAGTCAACAAACGGGATTTAGGAGATGGATAAGGCCGCCCCTGTATCCCAGCCTTTCCAAGTAAAACAGCAAAACGGCTGGCGCAAGGCTCAGCTCCTCAGGAGTTAGGAGGGAGCAGGTTCAGAGACGGGATCAGCACGGCAGACCTATTTGCCATCTCATCGCAAAGGTCTGTTGAAGTTTGGTGGATGAAGGTAATAGCGTGGCTGCTGCGAACCGCATTGTGCCGTTTGTTTGCCTTGCTGCCCTGCAGCGTTTCACTTTGGACTCGGAGCAGTGCAAAATAAATGTGGTGCATGTTAAATGCGGTAAAATGGCATAACTTCTCCAGGGGATATTCACATCAGCCGCCTCTGTGGAGTCGATGGAGAAATGTAGGCTTCCCACTTGAATGCTTTGTGGTCCCAGATTGCCTGACTGTATAGAAAGGTGATGCCAAACCCCCGGAATACCATCATAAATGGCGGGCTGATGACTAGCAAATGTATTTGTGGGAGATCGTGCAAGAGACGGGCTTTGGTCCAATGTTCTCTAAGATCTAGAAGGAGCAAATGCAGATCCGTGCCCAGGAGGGGTGGCTGAACAGCAGAAAGCCAGCCCGGAGTGAAGGGGGTCCTGAACTCGCGGGGACGGGGTGGGCGTGCTGCCGCCGCATGCTGCAATCCCAGGGGAGTTTTGGAATCCCTTGGGGTTTGTCTCCCTGGTTTCTCAGGCTCGGTGTTTGCAGCGGTCGTAGCACTTCATGGTGGAGGTGCCTGAGGAGCGTGTTGTTCTTGTGTGTGCTTTCCCTCTCTCTTCCAGTTCAATTGTTGCGTACCAGCCAGCGGGCGACAACAGCCATACATTTGATGTCACAGCGATGTTCAAGTCCATCGGGATCTTCCTGGGGATATTCAGTGGATCTTTTGCAATGGGAGCAGCTACTGGAGTTGTGACAGCTTTAATATCCTTTTTGTTGGGTTTTTTTCCAAGTGTTTGCATAGCAGCTTCTTTTTTTTTTTGCTGTGCTACATCTCACCCAGGTGCATTGTTTCATGATTTTTTGCTTAAATTAATGAAAGGCAGCGCCACAGCCTTGTTAGGGGCAGGCTGTGTAGTGTTGCTGTGATACGCAGCTGGATTTGAAGCGCTCTTAGCCTACAGTTTCTCTCCAAATTATCCTTAACCATCTGCAACGTCACCAAGTTCACCAAACTTCGGGAGTTCCCGTTGCTGGAGACCGGCTTGTTCTTCTTGATGTCCTGGAGCACGTTCCTGCTGGCTGAAGCGTGTGGCTTTACAGGCAAGCTCCAGCCCAGTCCTGCATCTGGGACAGAGATCGGCAGGGGTGATGGGGCTACGGTGTTTTGCTTCTCCCAGTATCAATTGCAGCCGGGGCTCTCCCTCTGCTTTCAGAAGTTTTAATTATTTTGGGTTCTGGGGTTATTGCATTAAGTCGCCTACACTGCTGGGGTGCAGCTCAGTTCCCTTTTCGTGACCAGGGGTCTAATGTGATGCTCTGCTCTCCAGGTGTGGTGGCCGTGCTCTTCTGCGGGATCACGCAGGCCCACTATACCTATAACAACTTATCTACGGAGTCCCAACACAGAACGAAGCAGGTGAGAGCTCCGCAGCCCCCCTCAGCCTCTCTGAATTTCAATATTTTTTCCTTCCCTCTAGCCAGAATTAGGTGTATCTGTCTTTCTACAGATGGATTTTACTAGGGTTGCTTCTGCAGAAGTATTTACTGCGTGATGGATGGGGTCACATGTTTTTTCTGTTAAATCTGTGTAATGTCTAACTTGCTTTTAATTTGTTTTTCTCTCTCAGTTGTTCGAGCTTCTGAATTTCTTGGCAGAAAACTTCATCTTCTCCTACATGGGACTTGCACTGTTCACCTTCCAGAACCACGTCTTTAACCCTACCTTTGTGGTGGGGGCTTTTGTATCCTTTGGAGCCCGTTTTACAAGACAAAAAAAAAAAAAAAGGAGAGGTGCCTCATTCCCAGTTTGTATTTTTCACTCAAATGTATGGGGCTTTTTTCCAGTCAGTCTAGATTTATTTTTAAAAGGGGATTTCTCCCATGTAGTGGTGCCTTTACTGGTTATTTTAAGGAAATGGAGGTTCTTTCCCAACTTTTCTGGTGGGGTTTTCTTGGTTTGTTTTTTTTTTTTTTTCTTTCCCATCTTCTCTCCTTTTGTGGGCATTCAAATCAGCTGCTGCAGGGACACGGCATCCGATGTAAATGTGGTGCAGCGTGGCACCAGGGGTGGCTTTGCAAATGGGAACTGCCTGGTATAGTCATTTATTTCCTCTTTTCTCTGCTATTCCACTCGGTTAACCCTTCTTTTGTTGGTCAAATAGCACAGTTAAAGCTGCAGTAGATGTCTCTGAATGATGTCATGAGAAAGATTTCCCCTTCTGTAGGCTGATGCTAACAGAAACAAGCTATCGGCCCTGGTATGTCTCAGAAAAACAAGGATTTTGAAGGAATTTTTTTCGTATCACAAGGAAGCTAGTTCAGTTGAGCAGAATTATTTTCACCCTTTGCCTGCACTGAAGCAGGTTTATACTGGTAAATAACACTTTGTTATCTTTGCCAGTGCTGGTGCATGGGTTTGCAGCGGGGTCGGCTGGATTTCCCTGATGAGCTTCTGTGGAGTTGCAGTGGGGTAAAGAGAGTGAAGAGCAGGGAAGTGCCGTTTGTGTGGTTAGATGGAAATTTTGTGCTGTGCCTCTTCAGTAGGAACTGGCTAACTCGCTGATGAAATAGCTCATTCATGAGAGAGATCATGAAATGTGTCTCTTATGCAAATTCATGATGTTCAGGAAAGAACATAAAAGCTGGAAGCATTTTCCATATTATTCAAGGCTGAGCTGAATACTGGCTCCAAGATTATTTTTGCCATCTGGGTGCTGGTATTAAAAGATACAGCTTCAAAGATAAAAAGCAATATGAAGGGGCTGGTGATTCTTGTATCTCGCAGGCTATGAAAACAGAAAGAGTATTAGATTATTATTTTTTTCCTTCTTAGCGGCTGCTGCTTTCATTTTACTGAATAATCTTTGGGAACGGGACTTGGCTCAAAGCTTGAAACCCAGCTGTGAAGTGTGGTGTGCTGGGGAATGTCAGAGGGGTTGTGGTAGCTGTGGTAACTTGAGCTTCACAGAGGACAAATAATTCTTGGGGTGGAAAACGGACCCAGCAGGGGAGAGCATACAGTGGGAAATGGTGTTTTTTCTCTCCCCTCGCTAGTCTAACCTGTCTTCTCATCATTTCCCTTGTTTATTTGTGCTTGTCTCTGTATGATATTCCTGATTTGCAATGCATGCTTTGCTTTGGTGAGGTAGTAACATGCTCTTCCCACAGTGCCTGGCGCCTCTGAGGCTCCCCAGCATTTCCATCAGGCAGTAGAAACTGGCTCTGCGTGCAGAGGTGGGATGCGATGGGAGACATAGGAAGAGCCATTCCCTTAACGTGTGCAAATACAGCTTGCTATCTTCCTAGGAAGAGCTGCCAATATTTACCCACTGTCATTTTTACTGAATTTGGGGAGAAGAAATAAGATCGGAACGAATTTACAGCATATGATGATGTTTGCTGGTATGTTACCGCATCTTTGCCTCTGACCACGTGGCCCATCTGCGCTTCCTTGCCCCTGAGCGCCTGGACATATTCCTTATTCAACTCTAAATCTCTTATAGGCAATGTCTAGCCGGGCAGGGAAGGGCTCCCTTAGGCTCAGTGGTGTGAGTGCCTTGGTTTTGAGGTGTAGGAGTGACTTCTCCTGCCCTGCGCTCCAGCGCACAGCGTGGGGCAGGAGGAGGGTTTGCCTTGCTGGGTTTGGAAGGAGTGGTGGTAACGCCTGCTTTCACAGCATTGCGGTCTCCTCCAGTGGTGAATGTCCCTCAGAGGGACAGGACCACACGTGGGCAGCACGATGGAAGCCCTGGGTGGGGAAGCCTGTGGTGGGGGCGGCCACCTGGGCTTGTGGGCTAACGCAGCTCCTCCGCCGTCCCTTCCCCCGCAGGGCTGCGAGGAGCCATGGCGTTCGCCTTGGCCATCCGCGACACGGCCACGTACGCCCGACAGATGATGTTCAGCACGACGCTTCTCATTGTCTTCTTTACGGTGTGGGTTTTCGGCGGGGGCACCACGGCCATGCTGTCCTGCCTGAATATCCGGTGAGTGGCACGCGTGGGGCTCTCCTGGCGCAGCGCGCCCTCTCCCTCATCCCACTCTCATCTCAAGGTGCTCAGTTTGAAGAGACAAGAGGAAGATCGCATCCTTCCCTCCTGGACCACGGCACGTACCCACCTGGCATTGCTTGTGCTAACCCTCTGCTTGTTTTTTGCTCCACAGAGTCGGTGTGGATGCGGATCAGGAGAACGTGGTGAGTGCGGCGGTGCTGGCAGCCTCTGTAGAGGGGTTCGCACTGTGCTGATCCGTGCAGGGGTTACAGCGAGAGCCCGTGAATGCCCGTCTGTGCTCCACTCCCAGCTGTAGGAGAGATTTTAGCTCCTCTAGTGAATGAGTTTGCAGTCAGCCCGAGCCGTGGCTTTTCTGTGCTCTCGGTGGTTATAATGAGGCTTGCTTTTATTCGGTCAGAGAGCAAGGCATAGAATAACTGCTGGACTGTTTAGTAAGTCCACATTACTGCTAGAATAGATTTGGTCTCTCCCTTGCTGGGTTTGAAGTAAATATCAATATGTGCATGACATGGAGGTGCTCTGCCTCATCCCAGTGTCCAGAGCAGTACAGAAATGCCATTTACTGACTCATTTAATGTAGCATCTTCTGTCCAACTTTTACCTGAGGGTACCCTCAACCTCTCTTTTGCCTCTGTGTTTCCTATGGGTAGTTATGTGGCAGCCCAGGAACCACCGACCACGCTGGGATAAATGCTGGAGCCCTGCGGTGTTGGGAGTTTTCCTGCCTGGTAGCCCCGAGCTGTCTCACTCGTGCACCAGCAGCTTGGTCGTGCTGCGGCTGTGGCTGGACTTGATTTTGGTGTGGGCTCTGCACCTTGGAGGTTCATTTTATTGAGAGCCATTTACTGAGCTGTTCACCTCCTGCAGAGAAAGCATCAAATGCTAAAGGCAGCCCAGAGCCCTAAATCTGAAACCCAGACTTCTGTGAAATACATAATTGTATTCACAGTCCCCTCCAAACAGTTCTATATTTTTTCTCTGACTAAAAGGAAGCCAGGAGTCCCCATAACACACAATTATTTGCACACAAAAATCTCAGGTGAGATTTGATGGAGGTTGGACTTGTCAGTCACTATTAAATGTGATGTCCAGATGCAGCTGCTGGCTCCGAGGCACTTTAAACCTTGGGGCCAGAAACAGGAGGGCTCTAGCAGAGAAATGGTCACTCCGTGCTTTGATACCACCTCCCTAAGGCTGTCGTACGCTGCTAGATGCAGAGTGCGGTGCTGGAAGCACCTGCTGTGGTGTGGACGTGCTTTTACCCACGGCAACCCAAATTTTTCTTCTGAAGAAGCAGTGGGAAGGTGCGTGTCTTCTTATGTTCCCCTGGGGATAACCTCCTGGCCCTGATGCAGGTCGTGGCACGTTGCCCTGCTGCTGTTTAATGTTTTGCTTTCCTGCAGGGTGTCCCGGAGAGCGAGAGGAGGAGTACGAAAGCAGAAAGCGCCTGGCTTTTCCGCATGTGGTACAACTTTGATCACAAGTATCCTTGAACGGCAGCTGGCACGTGCCATGTCACATCCCATCCGCTTGGTCAGCTCTGCTGACTTGGAGCGTGACTCGCTCCCTGCTTGGCAGAGGAGCCAGCCTTTATTTCCCATTACACCGCTGGTTTTTGATTTGCGCCTCCTCATGTCTGCAGCTGCAAGAAATGACCGTTTCCACCCACGGTCTGTGGGGTTGCGGTGGTAGCTCAGTTCAAAGCTGGGCTCGCCAAGGCTGGAAGCCCAGGGGCTCCTTGATGCCAGTGGCAGGTGCGCAGGAAGGGCAGGGGGGCTCCTCATTTGTGGCCCCGTTGCTCAGTCTGTGCCTCCCCTCTCTTGCAAATGCTTTGCCACGGATCAGCGGAGGAGCGATTTGCCAGGCTGAGAGGGACAGGGTGATGGGATAAGTGATACTGCTGAGCCTTTTCTCACCGGGACTGTGCCCTGGTCCACTCGTCCCACTGCGCGTAGTTGCATTCCTATTGCTCATCCCTGTAATTCTTGTGCTTCCAGGGACTTGTGTTTCTTTCCTTCCTGCGATTGCCTGGAGACACCAAGTCCCTCACCACTACCTCTGCACCCCACACTTGACTGATACTGGCCAGTTCCTCTTTCTTCCTTAACCCTCTGCACAGCTATCTAAAGCCTCTGCTGACACACAGCGGTCCTCCTCTGACGACCACGCTCCCTGGGTGCTGTGGGCCTATTGCCCGGTGCCTGACAAGTCCACAGGCGTACGAGGTGAGTCCATCAGTGTCCTTTCTGTCATGGTGTTGGTGGAGTTTGACATGTTTATGTTTCTGAGTAGCTTTTGGATGCTGCTCTGCAGCGTTGAGCTGGGAGCCTGTGGGGGGATCCGGTGCTGGGGCTGATGGATGGCACGTCTGGTTATGGTCACGGTGCAGGAGAGTCTGTGATTCGGTGCCTCTGTCTGCTTGTTCACCGCCACTGTGCGATTTCAAACACGGCTATTCAGGAGCAGTTAAACAGCCCTTTCCTCCTGTTCGTTGCCCAGAATCAAGAGCAGCTGAAGGACGATGACTCTGACCTCATTTTGAACGATGGGGACATCAGTCTGACCTACGGGGATTCCACCGTCAACACTGACTCTGTCGCATCCAGCGGCACGTCACGGCGATTCGTGGGAAACAGCTCTGAAGATGCGCTTGATCGGGAGCTCGCTTTTGGGGACCATGAACTCGTAATCCGGGGAACACGCTTGGTCCTTCCCATGGACGATTCAGAGCCACCGTCAAACGTCCTGGATAACGCAAGACATGGTCCAGCATAAGGTTGCTCAGTTTAATTGACAGTAATATTTGCATATATGATCAAGAAATATGTACTACCTAAAGTCTAATGCATGTCTCAAAATGTCTAAGCTGTATAAATATTATTTATATGGTGTCAGAAGAATATAAATATTCTCTGCCAAGCACTTGTGAAGAACAAGCTGCAAATTTAAGTTAAAAACTGTGTTGACTGCACTGTGTAGGGTGGAACTGTTTTAGCGTAAGAGTCTTTTGCACACAGTGAGCTTCTTTAATGTGTGATTTGACGAAGGGTGTAGTTCCCAGCAGGGTAAGTAGAGGAGCTGACTCCCTGTTCATCCTTTGAGCCTGGGAGAGGAGGGTAGGGAGGTGCTGGCGAGCAGTGGAAATCGCTTTCTATTCAGATGAGGATTTTTTTAATATTTTTTTTTTTTTTGTCTCTGATATTTGGGTAGTCACATTTGAAATATCACAAAAAATCTGCCCATAGACCCTCTTGCCGGGCAGTGACCAGCGATGAGCTTGTTTTGTGGGAACCTGAGCTGGCACCTGGAGACTTTCTGCTTTTTAGGGACCCTCTGCCCAAGCCCTGCTTTAGCCGGCTAACGGCAGGCACCGGCCAAAGCTGACAGCACGGGCTGCGGGTGTCTGGCTGCTTGGCTGGGAGCAGGAGGGAGAGAGGGTTTGTGTCTGTAGTCACGTTTAGGAGGAGGTGACCCCACAGACACTACACCAGGCATGCACAGATTTTAGAGCCGAGTCCATCTTTCAGTTGTGGCTCAAGCAGCTTTCTAGAACCAGGCGTCAAATCCTCAACTGGTAACTAAATTTCACGTTTGGGAAGCGGCTGTGTCTTTGTGCAAGCCAATCTCTTCTCCTGCGGTCACAGGCGTAGCTAAGATGTGCAGAGCTACCGCAGCTGCACACGGGGCCGTGGAGCCCAGCCAACCTTGAACACAAGCTTTATGGCTACAAAAAAAAGACACGGTACCTCCGGACCTCTCCAGAAGTGCTGAGCATCCAGGTGGTGCTGAAGGGGAGTTGTCCGTCCGTCCTGTATAGTCAAAAAATCATTGCACTTTGTTTAATAACTCCTTAGCATGCTTGTGTGTCTGTAATCCCCTCCCTGATCTCTCTCGTGTCTCTTACCATTTAATGAGAAATGTTTGCGAGTTGATTTTTTTTGTTTGGTTGGTTTTATAAATTTTTATTTTCTAAGGAAGAGCACAGAACAATTTGCGATTTCACACTAGTGTTAAAAGGATTTACTCTGTCGTTGTGGGAATGGCTAAAAGTGCAGTGAAATTGTTAACCCTGACATCCTTCTTTTTCTCCTGAAAAGGGGAAATCACAGAAATTTGCTGTATGTAATTTTATTGTCTATTTTAGCTACAGTTTTGCTATACAAACCTTTCAGGGTTACTGGTGCACTACAAGCTCGTACTGGAGTTAACCTTCTCCAGAGAGCTTAAAGAGATGTTTAAAAAGAGAATATATGAAAAAGAGCCAGGTGAGTCCGAGCACTCACAGCTCCCGTGAGCTTTCCCTGGAACAAACTCTGCATCTGTCAGGATCTGACCCTGAGACCTCAGAGAAGTGTCCCCACGGCTGTTTTCCCCAGCACCACCTGAGAGTTGGAGGAGACAGAAAATACTGAAATTTTGAGTGTACATGTATAGTTGAGAAAATAAATCTACACTTTTTCTTTTTCGTTTTCTCAGGTCTAATGTAACATTGCCTTAAATTTATGGATGTGAAGCTGATTATTTTGGCAGTTTATCCCCAAGAAAACGCTTTCTTTTTCCTTCTGAACAAAATGTATAAGTGTTGCCATCGGACCCCTCTACGAGAGGGGTAATGCTCTGTTTATATTGAGATAGGGCATCTTCCTTGCACCAGTAAATGGCAGTCTCGCTGTTAACATAGCTGTTGGATTAGCGCTAGCCTCTTTGTTTCCTACTATGCAGGAATTCCATAAAGTGTGCATTTGATATGATGTCTGTAACTTAACTTCATGTGTTTAAAAAAAACCCCAAAAAAAGGAGGAAAAAAAAAAAAATAGGTACCTGTTGACTTTAGGTTTACCGCATCACTTCTACATCCTGTTTTTTGTTTGTTTTGCCTTTTTGAAGAGGTATAATAAATAACTACCTCTTGTTTTTTCCTGTATAGTCTGACTATGAATTCAATTTACGAAGCTGGCGTTGGTGCAGCCGGAGGCACAGCGTGGCTCTGCTCCCCCTGCAAGCCCCGGGTCCCATCGCAGGACCCGTGCAGCGGCGCGGTGCAAGGGCAGCGCAGGGCTCCCTCCCGGGCCATCCTCAGCTGAGGTGCACATCTGCAGCCCAGCGCTGCCGGGTGGCTGCAGCATAAGGTTTTAGCATCACCTTGGTAGCATTCCTCTCTTTCAGTCGCCCGTTGACTTCAGTAATTTATCCACCCTCTTTAAGCTTGCCAACTCATTACCGTAAGCCTCAGCTTTTGAAGCCAGTGACGGTTCAGTTAGTACACTAAAGAAATGCAAGTATTTAAATGATGATTTTGTGGGTTACCTGTGAGCTCTTATGATCCATACATAATATAGCCAGGACTGTTTTGAATGGTCTTGGTGAATGAATCTAAGTTGAAATTCAAGATTGATTTAATACCTGACTGATACTCATCCTCAGCTGATGATTTGCTTTGTCCTGCTGCAGCAGAGGATGCGCGAGTGCCTGTTTTTCAGATGCAGAGCCCTGATGGCTTGCCTGCTGCAGATGAAGTTCAGGGTACCTTGGAGAATCAGCCCCCGAGACCTTTTGCCAAATAGATAAGACAGCGCCAAGGAGGCAGTTTACAGCTCCCACGAAGATTTAGAGAAGGTGCCCTTCCGTAAATTGAATTTTCATGGTTTTTGCACATGAAAAAGCATTGTAGGTAAAGTTATGATTTGTACTGGTACTGTCAATTTGTGTGGTAATGGCATTAACCCCGTAGTTGTGGTGTTTGTGCAGCTGATCTGTGATAGCTGATGATCACTGTTGGACCTTCTGTTTACACTGACTAAATCCTTTACTGTTGCATTGTACTGTGAAAGAAGGATTATGGGCCTATAAAAGTTTTGGGTTTTGTTTTTTGTTTGTTTTTTTTTGTTGGTTGTTTTTTCTTTTTTTTTTTTAATTCTGGAATTGTGTGTACCGTTTCATTAATTCACACAGAAATAAATCTGTAGCAAAGTGACGATGTGCCACTTGACCTTCTCCAGACGAGTTTGTTCCTGGCCTTTGGCCAACGGGTAAGGCGGCAGCCATGGATGGAGATGCTGAACCTGGCGGGCTGGAGGGCAGCCAGGCTGGGGTGCACACCTCCTGCCTTCCCCCCCCCGGCTCCGGAGACACAGCCCAGCCCTGGGACCGTCTTCCCTTGCAGCAGCAGGTGATGGGGAGCAGAGACTCCAACAGGCTCCGTGAACAGCAAAACCCAGTTGGGGGTATCACTCACACTTGCCCTGGGACAGAGGGTGGACCTGCGTGATAGGCATCGCTACCAAGTGTTTGCAAAATCGAGGCTCCTGAGCTTTTGTGGGCCTTTATGTCCTGTTTTTGTTGAATTTGCAGTCGGCCTTGTGGCAGGTGATTCTGCCCCGTCTCCCATCTGTACGATTTTTTTGGTGCTGTGTGCGGTTGGAGCAGCTGGAGAGGTTGGTTGTTCAAATGCTTTACAATCCTTCGATACAGAGGGCACCTCAGAAACTTCAGGAATCTGTTTTTGAGGGCTTTGGTTCACAAAGGACAACCTTCATCTTTTGAATGCTATAAAAATACATCGTTCATAGCTCTGTATCTCTGCAGGAGGGTAACCCCTGAAACCTAGTTAAACACGCTTGTCTTCCATCCATAGCAGCGGATAGCCGAGGGAATGTCTGTTCTGCTTTCCAAAGGGACCGTGGTCCTCACGCGGCTGCAGCTCACGAAAGCGCTGTGAGTCTGCAGGTGAGAAGGACTTGTCCCGTGTCATGCTGGTCATGGGTGGCCCCTGCTACTAGAAGTCACAGGAGTAGGACAGGAGACAACGGTGTTTTATTTTCTTACTGTGAAATGGTGCTAATTCCACCGTGCACTCTCACACCTCAAAATCCCGATAATCAGAATAAACACCGCTAATGCCGCTGTTCACATGCCATCCAGCCCGGGCTTGTGTCGTACTCGGGCACGTAACTAAAACAAACAAGGATGTGATTTAGCAGTTGAGCAAATGCCTTTTGGCAGCTCTTTACCCTCACAAACCCTCAAAAAGAAGTGCAGCACACCCCTTACACGTGAATTGCTTTGTTGAAGTAAGGTACGATTCAGGCCCTTGGGCTCACCGTTGGTGAGGGCTATCTCCAGTGCCAAAAACGAAGCCGGGACCAGCCAGCGTGCAGGCAGACATCCTCCGGGATGGGCTCGCTGTGCCACGAACTGGCATGTTGTTTCAGCCATGCAAAAAGGTTTTGGATAGGTGCTGTTCAGCGGCACTGGAAGCAGGGATGAGGCAGATCCCTGTGTAGCCTGGGGAGGGGGATTTGCACCCCAGGTAGGTCCATAGAGCTGCCGCTTGCTGAACAGTCCCCGTTTTATTCGTTCAGCTCAATCTGAGCTGATGAGGGACAGCTTTCAGTCAAGCTGTCGGACCACCCGGCCACGTTCATGTGGGGGTCAGTGAAGCGCCGGGAAATGGGCCAATGCCTGGTGTCTACAGCCTCAAAAAAAATCACAGGGCTGTTTTCAGAGCAATCCTGTATTCCCGTGCACTCGGCTCTCCGTCTCCACGTCGTGCTGGGGAAGCGCTTATGCGAGATAAAATTAAGAAAAGCAAGCTGTTGATTCTTCTTCCTTATCTCATCGTGGCCTGCAAGGAGCTCTTGTCCTTGCTGGGTCCTCTAGATGGCAACATCGGGAAGGACAGTAAGTGTCCATCGCTGCTGTGTCCCTGCAGGTCCCGGCAGGGCAGGGGCTGCCAGCCCAGCCCTGCTCCAGAGACCCTCCCCATCCCCTGCCACGCTCACCCTGAATTAGGCACCATCCAGCTCCAGCCTTCAGCTGCCCAAAGAAGAGACCCCATCGCTACACCGACTGCTCTTACACCCTGAGGCCCTTTGCAGAAGCCACCACCTTCTCAAACATTCAGGGGTCTGGAGGCAGCTGAGGCGACCTTTTGCTTGGACCCTGCATCTTGCTTTCCTCTTTAAGGTCAGCTGCTTGTTGGCATTTTTTTTTCCCTGTTAGGCTTTCCCAATCAGGAGTTTAGGGCTGATGGTCACAAGGTGGTTGCAGTATCAGTTTTAGCCCCTCAGAAACAAGCTGTAGCCCTTGCTGGAGCTGCTGGCACATCTCAGAGCTGGTTCAAGCCACACATGCAGCATCAATCCTGCCAGGGCCCCATCCTCCGTGGCACTTCTCCCTCCAGGCTCCTCAGGTCTCCCAGGTAGGGCATTGCTTAGACTTTAAGCCATTCCCAGCACTAGAATTTGCTGTCATCTGCAGCTGGTCCATGGACATGATGGCTGTTTGCACTGTTGCAAGGGGACTTTTCTCTCTGCTTGGCTCCTGCTCGTCACAGCCCCCAAAGAATGTTTGTCACTAGCTGTGGGGAGTATTCTGCAGAAAACACCTTGGTGAGATTAAGAGAGGAGGTGGGGGTGGAAGTGCCTCTCAGGTGCTAGTTAGATTAGATGCCCAAATATATTCTTACAATATTAAATTGTAAAAAATCTTTTGGCCACATGTGTCTGTAATTGGAGAGTAATTGGAAGACAAGGCAAGTAAAAGGGAAATGAAGAAATGGTGTCCTTGCTGACAATCCCAACAAAATCTGCCAAGTCGATGAGAGAACCCAGAGGCTCTGGGAGTGTTTGTGTACCCCTGTGTCCAGTGCAAGTGAAGCAACAATGCCTGCTGCTTTCCATCTCCTCTGCTCTCTGCTGAACTGGGAGCGATGTGGCTGTCACTTAACATAAAGGCATTTACAACTCACCTGGTCCCTTCAACCATGTTAACAGCTGATTTGCACCTTGCTGGCAGGAGCAGCACTGAGGACAATTTGGCTCCCAATACCTTGATGTCTCTGCCATGGCAAGGAGAGCAGCACAGCAATGCAGTGGGTCTGACGTCCCTGAAGGCTCTTGTCCCTCGGACAAGCCTGATAAGAAGCAAGGAAAGTCTTGATGTGCTGGCTGCTGCAGAGGTGAGAGCATTACTTTGGGATATATAGTTCATCTTGGTGTTTTTCCTTACTCCAGCCCTTGCAGTCCATGTGGGATGCCTCGGTCACAGGCTACAAGATTCCTTAATGACTGCAGGAGAGACTGTAAGGTTCAGGACTCTGGGGTAATAGAGCCTTAAATCTGTTGTCCAATATTTAGACATGTGTATATACAAAACGATTTGGTCTTCATTAATTGGCCTTTCATAGGAAATTCCACCAGCTGTTCTCCTCCAAGGGGTGCTGGAGATGCTCCAGCCCCGAGGAGCCCATATATGGTTGCAATCTCCTAACCCCGTGTGTTTCGCAGAATAGTGTGGTCATAACTACTTTTAAGGATATGTGTGAACGTTGCTCCCTTTTCTGTATGCATCAGCTCCCAGGAATGTGGACAAAGTTAAAAAGTGTACAAATTAAAGCTGTTGGGCTTTACACAGCGTGTCAGCTCTTCTACCTGCAGCAGCAGGGTTAGTTACTCTAGCCTACCCACACGGGTGCTGCACTGAGCTGGGAAGGCACCACAGTGCAGAGGATGCTTTGTGAATAGGAAATTGCCAACTGGCTGAACATCAAGGCATTTTGCAATGTAAATGTGCCTAGGCTGAGACAGCAACAGAAATATTTTCCCTTGCCCTTCCTCCTCCTATAAGCACATGCTAAACTACACCCAAGAGCTGCAGATACCCAGCAGCTACCCGAGTCTTTTTTGTCTGTGAGGGACTTCTGTAGCCTGAGTTCTGCCTGATGCTTCTGCCAGGGACACCTTCCCCCTCCTCCCTGCTCTGTAGCCTGGTGTCTGCAGCCCATGGCTAGCTCCTGCTCTGTTCATTCTCCAAATGCCGCAAGAGGAGCTGTTGTCTCCTTCAGTGCTGGTACCAAAATACACCTTTCCTGCTTAGTATCTCCAAGGACATAACCTTAAAGACAGCTAAGGGCAGTACGTCTCCCACATCCCCACAGCATCCTCATTCTCTGCAGTGCCTTGAAATATCTTCTCTGTACCCTTTGATGATGGATGGCTAAGTCTGCTCTTCTGTGATACGGCTTGCTCCTAAAATTCCCAGAGGCGTAAGAGGAAGGAGAACAGATGCAGCATTGCTTGTTCTTCCCCTTTCCCAGGCAGTTAATATTAATCACTGGTGGGTTTGGATAAGTTGTGTAAATTCTCCCAGTCTCTGAAGCTTTTGAGATGTGTAATAAGAGAGAATTGGAAATGCCTCTGGATCTCAGTGACAGAAGGGCCAGATCCAATACACACTCTTTCCCTTTGCCAGATACTTTGTCATAATTTTTTAGGTTTGGAACAGACATGAACATCCTAAAGCTGTAGCTAAATTACATCTGGTGGAGTGGTCTGAGGTCACTATTTGCATTGGTGTCTGTTTCTCAAAGTGCAAAATCAAGGATTCCTCTGACGAGGCAGGTCAAGGCACCATCCTGCAAGTGTACAAGGTATGTCCAGATTGCTTTCCACTCTGGGACTTCAGAGCTGCGTCAGCTGCTCACATGAGAATTTCCAAATTCTTACAAAAGGCAAATGATTTTCCCTTGTGACTGTGACTTTGTTTCTGCTCTGCATGGGCTGGTTCACCAGCTGGAGCTTTGTTGCTGAGATATTTGCTGTCGATAACATGCCTCAGCTCTGGGTCAGATGCCTTAGAGGGCTGAATGCTATTGTCCCACTAGAGAGAAGCCAGCGCCGTTTGGCACAGTTACACGCCTAAACTCAGCTCCCATCAGTGACTTGTTGCTTCAGCTGGAATCTGTCCGTGCTCCGATGACAGAGCTGATAATAGACTGATGGCACTTGTGACAAGGGTGTAGGGGCCGAGTAAAAAATTCCCTGGAAAAAATGGATCATCCTGGCTTTACAGATATTTAATTTGAGATGCCATAGCTGGCATTGGGCCCCAGCAATGCTCACAAGACTGAATTTCATTGCCCTAAGGATGAGAGCCCAGCTGGGGGTCGGGCAGTCGTGCCCAGAGGCACTGGAGAAATTGTGTTCACAGCAGCATGGAGCTGGCTGGGCTACAACGTTCCGCTGGTCTGGGGGGCGGTGGGCAAATCTAATGCTGCAGATACCTCAGAATCAGAGCAGGATGCATTGGCCCCTTGGGCTGGGGACAGGAGCATCTGTTGTCTTCCCTGGGAGCGGATCTGACCCAGGACACTGAGATGGTGGGTGTTATGGTCCAGCTGAAAGTCCTGAGCCACAACAAGCAGGACAGTTAATACCTGGACTTCTGTGGCTGGCCATGCTCCTGATGAGAATGAGGAAAGCCAAGGCGGAGCGTGTAAATATTTATAGCCCAGTTACCAGGTTTCATGTTTGGCCGGTCCCTCTTGGCTCCTACCACTTGATGTTTGTGGCTCTGAGTTGCCAAGGACACTCAGGGGGTTGCTGGAGGGGCACAAGCCTCTCTGAAGGGAGCCGGGGGTTGCTGCGGCACTCCTCTGAGGTAGCCAGGCCAGCCTGGCAGCACCCAGGGCATCGGCTGACCTGTCCTGGCAGGGAGAGCCGGTTCTAAACACCGTGCCACATCACAGCAGCGCCCGCTGCACCCACCCAGCACCTGCATCCCAGCCAGCAGCTCGGGGAAGGGGGGCACAAGTCACCGATGAGCCCCCAGAAGTCGGTCTAGAGTGATTTTCACTGCCCGGGCCAGGTGTATGTGAAGGAGGTGGGAAGTGCACGTGCAGCACCCAGAGCCCTTTTCCTGCGGGGGGGACGGCTCCAGCACCCCTTGCTGTCGCGTGCCGCTCTCCTGAGACAGACTCCTTCATCAAAATCTAAACAGCCTCTGCATAACTCTCACGTTCTTCCTCAAATCCCGACTCTCTAATGCCAAATATTTTCCCTCGCCGTTGGTTCAGTTTCTTCTTCTGTTTCCAACCCTTGCTTGAGCTGCTGAGGGGAAAAAAAAAAAATCACAGTCTGTTTTTACTGAAGACGTTTATTCAGCTTGGAAATGGCAGGAAGACAGCTCCTCTATATCCATGCATATATCTGAGATCTTTCTCTTGAGTCTCTTTCAGCTTTGACTTCAAATAATCTTTAAATCACTTTAGCAGAATTCAAGCAAAGAAGTGAGGTCTCTCATTTTCACATAAGAGGTGATTGCTAGAAAACTTGGTTTAAACCAAAGAAAGCACAGCCATGCTCCCTTCATGCCAGCTGAAGTAAACCGGTTGAAAATCCCATCCGAACTGCAAGGAGAGCAAAAGTCCAGCGCAGACAAATTTCCTTCACGGCTGGGTATCATGTCTAAAATCTTTTGGTAGAGAAAGCTGCCTGACAGCTATTTACTGCAGCTCCTTCAGCACACTGAGCTCAGGAAATTGCATTCATAATTTCCTTAGTGCCAAAAGGTTTGTAATTTTCCCATGACTATTCCTTTTTGTTGTTGTTTGTGAAGCAAAGCCTTTGAAAAGCATACACAGATTTACTTTTTGCCTAACTATGAAGTTAACACGAAGCATATAGTTTAAGGAGATACTGTTCACTTGATTTGTTTGACACAGGGAATGAAAAAAATTGTTTGGCACAGGGAATAAAAAAACCCCCAACCTTATTTGTGACTAAGCCTTCCATAAACAGCCTTATAATTTTAATATGATATTTTCTAGCAAAGGGAAAATTGGAAAATTGATCTGACAGAGAAACTAAAAATACAGTTGGTGCTGTAGGACACAAGGAACGTGCAGAAAAGGCAAAAGGGGTGATGGGGCTTCTCTGTTATCATCAGCGGAGGCCTGAGTAGGAAGTATGAGTCCCAGTGCACTCATATATAAGAAAAAGACTTGACTTTGATTTAGCCAGAGGCACTTCAGTCTTCAAGTCAGTCCCAGCCCCTGGGCCAGATTGCATCCATGTCCTTGGACAAACGGCTTCTTTCTTCACTTTGGCCCCGGTGTAGCCATGGGCGCATCGTGGGTAGTTTAGGTTGGTACCTTGGAGCACACCAAATCCAAGCCTGTGCACGGCTACAGCTGCCATTAACTATCTTACTAAATAAGGCTTTCGCTGACATTAATTGTGAGTCACACAAAATCACTGTGCAAAGAGCCAGAAAATCATTTGCTAAAGGCTCCGCAGCCTGAGGCTTTGCATTCAGAGGGATGTGGACACGCTGACAGCGGGCAGGGGAGCGGGCTGGGCTGTGACTCCTGCATCCCATCCCATGCCTGAGTGGAGCGGACTGGGAGAGGCTGTGGCAGCAAAGGAGGTTTGTGTGAGTCCCTTGCAGTAATGCCATGTCTTCAGCTATGCTTTTTGAACATGAATCTCCTCCATGGGGTGATTTTACATCCAAAAGCTCGTCCTCTTTCTACCTGTCGTCGTAAAACCTGCATTTCAAACCGCCGCCGAGCTGCTCGCATGTCTTTGATAACATACCTCCCTAGGAGAGACGTGGGGAGCAAACAGTGTTATTATGTCTTTTTGTACGCACAGGAACCCGAGGCACAGTGAGACGAGGTGAACCTCTCCAGCCTGGCGATGTAGACAGGGCAAAGGCAGCCCCAGACCAGCTTAAGCGAGGGGCTGTGGGCACTGAGCACCACTGCTCCGTTCTGGAGTACGTCCATAGTGTAGCCAGGAGCCCTGGAGCCAGGCAGGTAGTGCCTGGGGGACTGGTGTTACGTGACTCAGCCAAAGTCAAGCGAGAAGTTTATACCAGGATGAGAAATTTAATTTGGGTCCCCTGAGCTGTAGGCAAATGCTGTAAGTCACAGCCCATGCTGTGCCTATCGCTTCTCATGTTCGTTGCAATGATCGAATCCAGTTGCATTTCTTCATGGTCCTCAGCTTTCTAATTGATTTGATTTTTAGCTGCAGACTCAAGCAAAATGAAATTTGTCATGCTTTGAAAACCTCCTCTGCTATTAAAACACTTATTTTACTTACACTAGCCTGTGGGTACCTTGAATTAATTTTTTTTTTCCAAGACTAAAATCTAAAGTTAAAATTAATAAAGGAGCCTAATTTCAGTCTGATGCCTGGAAGTCATCTTTTCAAATCCAGAACGTGAAACTCCTGGTGAGCCTGAAACCAAGGAAAAAGACCACTGTTAGGGTAATTATGCAGAGTAAGATAAAGATAAACATGTTTCAGGTGTCCATCATACATACCATCATAAATCCCTTTGCTCTGTTAAAAGTAAACCTTTGTATTATATTGCTGTTGCTTTACCTCATTGCTATTAAATACTTTGTTAAATCTCTCTGGATATGTATCCACCCAGTAATTAATAATTGATAAAGACCAAGAACCAAACCACATCTCAAATTTTATCTGTTTTTCTTAGGCAAATACTCAAATATTTGATGGATTTCTGTTGTTGAATGGCTGGCCAAGGTGTTTGCTGGAAGGGCCAAAGTCTGGAAACACTTAAGCAGATTGTGACCCAGCAGTTGTTCAAGTCAATGGAAATTTACTTGACTTGGACAGATGGTGGCTCAAAAACTTCAGTCGTAGCAGTAGTTCTGCAGGAGCAGTTACTTGTCTGCCCGGACTGCTGCCCATGCTGCAGCCTCTGGGCTCTGCTCAGGATTAGACAGGGTTTACACAAGTGATGGGATCAGATGAGGCTGGCATACGGGGGTGGAGGGACAGAGGTGTGTGTGCTCGCCGGGCTCCCACGTCCCGTGGGTGCGTGCCCATGTGGAGTGACACCCGGGCCACAAGCTGCCTGCTGCTCCCACGTCCCTGCCTGCGATCCAGCAGGCAGCGGAAACGACACCGGGATCCGGCACATGAATGTGGACGGAAACACTGGGGTTCAAATGACCACAGAGCAGAAAACCTCGAGCCCTACCCTTGGCAGAAAACCTGGTGCGTTTGAATAGCCCCCTGCAGGCTGCAGATAAATAGCTGTGTCTGCTGCCAGCATTCCTTGAAAACTTATATTGTTGCTGGAAAGATGCTTGGAAGCCTTCGTTTCTGTTGTCTTTTCGAAATGTAGCCTTGCTGGGGCCGGAGAGTCAACAGATGGGTCCATTTTTTTGGGGCCCGGGTACATCATCTTTTATAAATGGGAGTCACCTTTGTAATTTTCCATGCACAGAAGGAGCAACTTGTACTGGGAGAAGCATTTTGGCCTCTGCCAAAGGACGCCAAGCGGGCTGACACGGCTGCTCCTCTTAATCTGATAGCTGAGCCAGCCCTGCAGTTGCTTTTTAAAGGTGGGAACAATCTCTCGCTAGATTCGTTCTCAAAGTGCAGGTTCTGGTGTCACTCAGGAAAGTCTGAGTAGTGGTGATGCCTTGAATAACGTAGTCACTGTCGTTACTCATGGGCTTATGTGATAGTAGCTTTTCAGTGGGCGGTTGTCCAGTTTTTGGAAACCTCTTTTGATCCGTCGATCCAGGTTGGCATTGTAGGGCTGTGCTGCAGACACACTTTGACACGAAATGGTGGAAAGCTGAGCAGTTTTATGCATGTCACCCAATACAACCACAATTTTTTTTAAATTTTTTTTTGCATCTCACTGTCCTGCCCGCTGACTTCAGAAGAACTTCCTACTTCATCCTGTGCTGGTTTGTACAACTACTGATGAAGATGAATCCATCGACACCCCTCAGCAGCAATTTGACCCCTCGCTCCCATGCACATATATGATTTCCAAACCATGTTGACAGGAAGAATTAGAGTGGATGCAAAGGCAGGGAGCCGACGGATGGCCTGGTTTTTTGCAGAGGTGCGCCTGGCAGCCTGGCTGCTCCCCGCTGAGCATCGCGGGACGTGGCCAGCAGGTTGCGATGCTTTCGTTTGCATCGACTTGGAAAGCAGCAGGTTATGTGTTTAAACTCCATGGAAAAAGGGTTTGCATCACTGATGTTTTAACCACACCATTATAAAACCTCCCACAACCCCACCCTTACTCGCTCCCTGAGAGGAATGACTCTGAAATGTTTCAGCTTTTCCATTACTTCGCCTGCCTGGAGACTTTTTGCTAATGGCCTGCGAGGCAATTAGGCGGTTTCAGGTGAGCCCCAGCTGCTCAGGGTGAGGAATCAACTTGGCCACAAGTCATCCCCCACGGCAACACAATGGCGGGATGGTTCAGGGGAGGGGGATGGGACACAAGGGACATTAGCTCTATTTCCCCAATTCTTTTTCTCTTCTCCCTCCCCTGCCTCCTTTTCTCACATCTCCTAAAGCGTCTCCCTGCAGGGTGCTGCATCGGGGCTAAAACCAGCCCAAGCCAGAGGACAGCTTGAGGGGGGAAGCCATCACTGGGGCCTCAGGGGATCAACTTTCCATTGTGACTCTTCTTTCAGCTGGGAGGCCTGTTGTGGGCCACCGGTGCTTTATGTACCGGTAGGAAACCAACCGGTCCAAAACAGGGCACAATGTGACTTCCCCGCAGCCTCAGGGACAGCCACTTAGGTGGCACAGGGGCCTCTGCAGGGAATGCCTCCCGCTCTTGGAGGCTGGTGAAAGGAGGTGGCTGTGTTTACGTGGATGAAGCCTGTTAATTAGGCAAATGTCAGGGCAGTGACCCCGGGGAGCCAGTACGGCTGGGGCAGTAAGAAGGTTTGTGATGGCACCTTGCCCCCCAGAATAGCCGCATCCCTCAAGTGGCCACACCGGAAGGAAAAAAGGAGGAAAAAGAGCCCTTCCTAGCTGTTTTGGATGAAGGAGCAATGTTGCTTGTGAGAAAGGAGGCCTGTCTGGAGACAGTTAATGAAGGGGAGTGGTAATTACTCTCACCTGTAGCTGAGGGGAGAGTGGAGGCAGCTGTGGGAGGGAGGGCAGAGGTGCTTCCCTGGCACACAGGGAGGAGGAGGGTTTCTGCAGGGAGGTCATCTCTCTCGGCATGGAGAGCTCTGTGTGGCCATGGTATCCCACAGAGGAGAGGTGAGTGGGTGGCTGTCACTGCTGTCAGCCCTGGCCTGGGGACACCATGGGTGGGCTGCATCATCCCCAGTCCCTGGTGTGTGGGAACCAGGGCAGCCAAGCCCACCCAAGGGGTGTGTGAGTATCATTCTGCATGGATTCACCCTAAAATGCACGTGGCTTTCTTCCACAGAGCATCAGCTTGTAAAAACCGGCCTCGTTGCGTGAAAGACTTTCCTCCTGTCTATGGCTGCAGAGGGATTGAGTGAAAACAGTATGGAGACCCACAGGACGATGCGAAATACATCTCTGTCTTCGCTGGTGTGGACGAGCCTGTGCTCTCAGGTGAGCCCTTTGCTTTGGGGTAGTGTCCTACCCCTGCGGGGTTTCTTGCAGAGTGCTTGGCTGTAGAGCAGCTTCCCTGCATGACTCTACAAGCTCCACAATTTCCAAATAAAGTTTCCTAGCAGTTAGATTTGAGTGAGTAATTAAACTGACTTGGTTTTAAGTGCTTCTGCTCATAGTTCACTTTGTTTGGATAACTAGTCAAGGATATATTGGAGCATTGGAGTGCTTTTTCTTTTTTTAAAATGTGTTGTGTTTGCCAAAAATTAATGTGCAGGGTAACTGATTATCTTCCTTAGCAAGCAATGGTGATAGGATGGGGCTGACTCAGAGTTGTCTCAATCCTTTGAAATGAGTTGTGTCATTCTTGCAGTTTATTCTTGTTTAACCAATGCTTTGGCAGAGATTTTTATAGTGCTATGTTGTATCTGTAATACAGCAATGCCCAAGTGCCTTTTTCTTGACTCTGGTTGCTTGCTGTCCTTGCTTTCTAAATCATATTCTGTTCTTTTCCAAACGGAATAAAGCCACTGTTGCAATATGCATGAGGTTGAGTGCTTATGTTCTTCTCTGTCAGGTATACTGGTCATTTTAAGTCTGCAGACTTGAGGTCTGATCCTGCAAACACTCACTTGCTGAGAGAAGCAGCAATATTGAAGGTGGGGTAGGGCACTTGCTCTGTGCCACGTGCCTTTGCAGACCTTTATTCTGCTGCTTTTTTCTGGATGTGACATTGTGTCCCTGGGGCTGACCAGGGAAGCCAAAGGGGACCTGGGGGATGCAGCAAGTGCAGGATCGGGCCTCGAGCTGTGATCCAACGACAGCAATAAGTTACTCAAATAACAACTTGCTCTGCTGTTATCAGTGAGAGGCATGTTAAATAGATCAGTTTGGTATTTAGCTGCTACTCTGCAAGGCCAAGAGACACGCTGCCTTGGACTTGGTTTTGATGGTAGCTGGTTTTGGGATTTGACGGTGCAATCTGTAGTTTGTGTTTTATGTGGAAGGCCTCTAATATTTTTAAATAAGAGGCAGGGGATGCTGATAGCAGCCTGATGATGTTCCCTGCAGATACGGAATGCTTATGCTGCTGGTGAGCTGCAGGTACCTGTTGTCAGCGTTGTTTTCTTACTGGTGCACTTGTGCTTCTCCAGGATGCGTAACACGGTTGTGATCTTCCAAGATGCATCTGCAAAGGTGCAGGGTCGGTTCCCACATACTCCTATTCTTTATTGCAGGGGTAATGACCAATCTCTGGGGAAGGGGCATTAACTAAGCTCCACTGGTACAGGTGCTCCTGGAGCAGGGCCCTTGCTACTCTTGTGTCCTCCTACTTCTGTTTATGACCAGAAGCAGGAAGGCTCCTTCATTTGAAGGAAGAAACCCTGCAGGAGGTGGCTGCGGAGTAACTTGCCCCTGGTGACATTTTTCTACAGCTGTGCAAAACCTAGTTTGTCTTTTTATCCCCACATTCTACAGCTTTGGTTTCTCCTGGAGCTCTTGGCTTGATTTATCTAATAGGGAATGTTCTGTCTGTCCCATCCTTGAGGGATCCTCGTGTCTGTGATCTCTCCTGAGTCCCAGAGCTCTGCAGCTGCATTCCTGTAAGCAACATCATACCTCAGGGGCAGGTGGCTTTTGCTAATGTTCTTGTTGGCGATGGTTGGTTACAGACAGCCACTAGAGAAAAGCTCGTGCTGATGCTAAATAAATGTTATGCTTGTTGGGAGAGCTGTTGGAAAAATGAGCTAGAAATGGTATTTGGATCCCTTTGAAAATCAAACGTAACCTTCAGTCCATAATGATAAATAATGTTGGTGTTTCATATCTGTATTTTATTCGTGGCTGAAGTTGCTCTTGGCAAGTGGTGACAGTTTGAGCTTGAACCTCCCGTCCACCTGATTTCTTGTCCCCTCTAGGAATGTTGTTAATATGGATGATGCGACGTTGGAAGAATCTGTGGGATTTACCTGTTGAAAGAATAGAGACACACAGAAATACAAACGCTTTTTTAAAGAGTGTGTTTGCCCTTACACACTAAACAAAAGAATTCCTTGGCTCGAGTATAATGATCTGCTTTCCAGAGATACCAGTGGTGTATCCACAAAATACCCACCAGGATATGCAGCCTCTCCTGCCGTTAGTCAGAAGCTCTGTGGCTCTCCAGGGCACCACAAAAGCCTATTTGTAGTGCAAGAGCTCCAATGCAAGCACCTCCTTTAAAAACCCAACTTACTTGCTGGACCACATATCCAGTAGCAGAAGTGTGGAAGAAAGTAGGAAGACATAAGAACAGGGGAAAAAAAGGGGGGGGGGGGGGGGGGGGGCAGATAAGGGATGGGGAAAAGAAAACAGATGTGAATGTTGTCAGGTCTGTCTGATGTGATGCAGCACAAACAGGAAGATTTGCTTAAAAATAGGAATGACTTGCTACCTGCCGGTACTTTTTCTCATATCTGCTTTGCAGAAAATACTCCTCTTTTGGCTTTTTTTTTTTTTTTTTTTTCCTGCCGTGCTCTCTTCAGCTGGGCTCTTTCCCTCCCTGCAGGCTGCTGACTTGAAACGCACCCCTTCTGTTTGTTTTCTGTCCTGGAAACCCTGTCTATGAACCTGAAGGTGACACATATTGTAACACAGCTGCCAGGAAAAGCTTTAGCTTTGAGAGAGGGCAGTTTGGATGGTATGGGAGGCTGGTGACAAATCTGCCCATGAGCAAAGCTTTCTACCACGTTTTCCTGGTGTGAAACAGACTGGGAGCACAACTCCTAGCACTTTAGGGGTAGTAAGCCTTGTGAGTTCCATGGGTCCCAGTAACGGCGGTTTGCTGTCACGGGGAAGCAGGGGAACGGCTATGCTGGCAACGTGCCATCGCTGGTTGGGTTTTCCTGCTGTGGACGGTGCAGAGGCCCTGGGAGGAGCAGGCTGTTCCCCACCTCCCTCCAGCTGCTGTCCAGGCAGGAACGGTACTATTGGCTGGACTCACGTTTTTTTGCAACGCGCCTCCCTGCTATAAGTGGCAAAGCAGCCGCTGTCCCGCCAGCTGGACACCCCAGCCCAGCCGCATTGCCTCCACAAGGCTGGAGGCACGGCCCTGGACCAAAGCGCTCCTGCATCCATCCTGCTGCCGAGGTGCTGTGCACAGCCGCACGCCGAGCTTGGTCCATCCCTTCCCTCCTCCAGGCAGCAGCCGCCTCGCAGCAGCTCCCAGGCTCGCCGGCAGCCAGTAAGCACATGCCTCGGTCTCTCCCTCTTGAGCATCATCTCGCTGAGCAGGGCAGGGAGCGTTTCAGCATCCCACGCTTTGCAGATCTTGGGATTTCAGGGCTTGTGCTGGGTCTTTTCTCTGCCTCGTAACTGCTCTGCTGGGGAAGGGTTGGTGAGAGCAGGGCTGGGGAAAATGGGAAGTCTGTGGGTGTATAATGTACTTCTGATACACTCTTTCTAGCAGGCGTTTTCTTCATGGATTGCCCGAGTTAACCTTAGAAACTGCCTCTGCTTTACGGGGTGCTTTGAAGGTGGGATTTATCTCAATTCTTGCATCCTCTTTTTCTGATACACCTATTCCCTCCTGGAAGGTGGTGGCTTTGAAAGTACAGGCAGCCACTGGGGTATAAATACAGCTTTTTCTCTTTGCTTCCCAGCCGAGTGGGTTGTTCAGGGAGTGTTTGCAGTGGTACAGAGCTGTGTAAGAGCTGTCAGCTGTGTGTTTTCCTAGGCAGGCAACCAGGTGTGCCTGTTTGAAGCTTTTAATGTCAGCTGGGGAGGAAACGGCTGAAGCAGTGGCTGTTCTGTGGGCTCTCAGGTGGTGCGATGCTCTTGGAAAGTGAGGGACAGTATCTGAATTGTGGGAGCAGGCTGGCAGTGACAGAATTGGGGAATATGGAAATGCAAGCTTTTACCTGATGTGGCTGCTTTTTAAATCGCTGCAATCTAGCACGTGCAAGGGAGGGAAATGATTAAAACAATCCACCTACCAATTGCTCTTTTACCTTGTTTTGAGAGGAAGAGTGTTTTTTTAAAACAACAAAAAAACTTCCGAAAGGAAACTGATTAAATTCTTAAACCATGATGTAAAAAAAGAAAAAAAGCTGATCAAACAACCAAATATGGCTTTAAAATGTAAACTTTCTTTTTTAATGATAAAAGCACCCACACACTTCAGTGACAAACCATCCTCTCCACCGCCGCCCCCCCCTCAAATACAGCATTCTTGAATACAAACCAGTTCTTAATTTGTCCTTAAAGAGCGCAGTGAACTCAGTATATAACAATTCATTCTTGACTAATACCTGCTAGAAAAATGTGGGTTAGGTGTTTCAGAGCTGAGACCACAAGTGCCAACCCCACCCCCCCCCCCCGCCCCTTGAGCTTAGTCCAACAGAAAGTAATTCCTCAGATTTTGGACCGTGGCTCTGAGGAAACCAGTTCAGGGCTGGGGTTTTACAGGTGGTTTCTGACTTGTACTGCTCTTGGGGAATTTTGGCTGGGGGAGGTTTGTAGGATTGGGCTCTTGAAGTGTTTCTAACAGGAGAAGTTATTCCTTGCAGTGAATGATGGCTTGCCTCCACGTATGCTGGTATAATTCTCTGCCTGGATGTAAATAATGGCTGCTGCTCAAAAGGAGGCAATGTTTAGGGTACTCGAATACCTGAAAATAAACACTCTCCAGTCCATCTTGTCTGGCCTTTATTTTGGAAGCATCCTTTCCATCAAACTGTACCGTGAATGGAAAATCCGGGCATATAGTACAAAGCAGCTGGTGGAGCTCTGCCAGGTCCCTGTTCACATCCATGAATAGGGGAACAATGCTGTAGGATGGGCTCTATCTCTGATCTAAACTCATGTCATACGAATGTGACCATACAGTCCACACTCATTGCACTAGGATATAAAAAAACCTTTAAGTCACTGCCCTCCTTGCCCCCAAGGAACAACTTGCTTCCTTTGGTGTAACACCTATGCGAAAAGGAGGTTGCTCAGTGTTAGTAGGTATCCCGCAGCCCTCTCTGTGCTGTGTGCCTGCTGGTGGAAACTTGTGCTCTTTGGTGTGGTCCCTGGGTACCACGGCTGTGATTACCTTCCCCATCTCCATCTTGGAAACGCCTCCTTGCTGTCAGTACATACGGGTCCTGGCTCTGGGTGGGTACTGGGAAATGGTTGAAAATTCCAGTGCTTCAGTGGAAAAAACTAATGATGTGAGCCAGGAATAACATTGTCCCCTCAGCAGCAGCCTGTGTGAATTATGTCCTTTTACCTTTACTCCCCGTCCGGTGGATGCACTGGGGAATTTAGGTGTCAATGCCTTAAAGAACTCTGGAAAATTCCTCTGGTCTTTGCTGATGAGGCAATCCAGTCCAGCCTGTGTTTAGCATCTTCCCCTTTTGTGGTGCTGCTGTGACGTGAAGTCGCAGTGGCACTAGAGGCGGTAAGGTAAGCCTCGCCACCAGCAACGTGCAACGTTTGCTCAGGCTTTGGGTATGCTCCTACATCAGAGCAGCTTCCTGGAGAGCAACGAGCTAGTGCTGGCTGGCTGGTGCCAGGCTTCCTCCGGGGTCACACTGAGATGTGGGTGTCACCAGCAGATGTGTGGAGGGCTGAGCTGTGCAGCTGGTGCCTGCCTCTCACCCTCGTGGTCCTCAGCCATTGTCACCTGATGCTGTGCATGTAGGAGTGCAAAGGTAGCAAAGCTGAGATTTCAGAGGCCGTTCTGCAACTTTAGCTATGTGGAATCACTGTTGCTTGAAAAGGTAACGTAAATAAAGTCTGTACATTAAATCTTCTCAGACCTGACCTGTGATTTTTATAATAAAAAATGCATTGCAAGTCAAAATACTTCACTTTGAATCACTGGGATCTCTTTTTTATTATTATTTTTTTATTTTTATTTATTTCTCTATTATGGAAGATGCGGATGGGGAGAGTAACAAAGCAGAAATATCTGAGATCAGTCATTTCATGTCTGATTTTGGCAGAGCAAGTGTGGGAGGAAGAAAGAGACCTCATGTTTCATTTAGATACCCGGATTTGGAGAGGAGTTTTAAGCAGATGGCTTTTGAGACACTAGGACTCTAAAGGATTAAATGTGGTTTAGATAAATGCATGCTTCCACTTCTGCAGCATGGTTTTAGAAAGACTGTACCTTATTGTTCTGGTTTCAGTTCTTTTATCCTTGGGTCCAGTAAAACCCCTGTTTGCAGCCACTTGGCTGGGTGTAGAAGCAAAGGCACTGGGGCTTCCCTGGAGTTCAGAGACAAGATATAGCCCAGCGTGTTTTGACTCCCTGATGTGCTTTGACTGGGGCTCTCTGTAGACAGGCAGCCCAAAACCAGCTCTGGGGATGTCTCCCCAGCTGGTTTCTGTGGGAATGAACTGGAGCTGAGAGGCCCAGGCTAGTTGGTGATGAGCATTTCTCCCTCCTAACCCCCTGTATCCAAAGGGAGCCTGCCGACTTGGCAAAAATACTGTGGAAACTTCGGCTCTGGAACAACGTGTAAATTAGCGGAATAAAATCACTTAAAGAAGGATTAAGAGTTGCTGGGTGCAGGGAGGTTGTCCTGCGGTGGCTAGAGGCAGTCGCAGAGTTGGGCTGTGATGAGGGCTACCTGCTGGGGGGCAGCCTCAGCCTGGGTGATGCTCAGCCCCATGGAACAGGCAGAGCGCAAAACGAAGGGTGGCAGGGGAAACAGAGCCCTGCCCCAGCTTCTTCCCCTCATTCCCAGGGGATGCAGGTGCTGTGTGTACCCTCACCCTCCCCAGGCCCACAGCCAAGTATCTCCTACCAGAGATGGGCTCGTTTTGCTGCTCAAAAGTATTTCCCGCAAAGGCTTTGCTCTGCTCCAAGCTGCTATGTGGAAAGCCACGAGAAAGCAGTGTCGGTGGGGCAGCGTCCAGCATCCCTGCGTGTCCCTGACATGTACTGAAGCAGGTTTTGGCCCTTGATGCTTTCAGAGTGATTCAGGAGTGTGTGGTGCCAAGAACGCTGCCAGAGCAAATTCCCACTGTCGGAGCAAGAGCGCGCAGCGTCGTCTGGGGCACAGAGGTGGGTGGATGGATGCTCTTGTGCTTCTCCAGCTTTTTCATCTCCCCCTGAAGAGATGGCAAAGAGCCCTGTCCTGCCATAGGATGCAAGCCCTAAAAGGACATTTAGGGCTTTGGAGCTATTCAAAAGCAGGGTAAGGCTTGCTTTATAGCCACGCTGGAATGGGATGGGCAGGGTCCTGAGGAAGTATTCTTTCAAAAAAAGGCTGTATTAAAGAGTGCCCTGGAAAAGGTTGGAGAGCCAGGACAGAGTTCCCGACAGTGATGGAGCTGCAGCCCAGGGTGGAAGGGCTGGTATTTTGCTGTGTGCCTGACTGGAAACTTGCAGGCAGAGTTACAATTTTGGTTTGGATGCTGTTACAGAATTGCATTGTTTTGGTAAATAGGAAATTCAAAACCTCTTGACTCTGGACTGGTGTTTTCAGAAGACCTGCTCGTTCCACAGATGTGCCTGATTTTTTTTTTTTTTTTTTTTATTATTATTCCTTAAGGTGACCCTAGTGATTGACGTAATTTGGGATGCATCCCTCTCTTCCTCCTGCTGGGCAGAGCCGGCTGTTTGGCACACGAGTAGGCAGTCAACAGCCGTTAACTGTGAGGGATTAAAAGTGGTGTGACATGGCTGCATTTGTGGTCTGTTGGCATCAGTTGTCACCCAGACCTCTAATGAAGAACAGGAAAAAACTCTTCCTGCTGGGAACACGCGCTGCAGGGCAGCTTTTTGGCTTCCGTGTTTCTAATATCTTTCCACCCCTGGAAAGGGGAAACTGGAGCAGAGTGGAAGAGAAGAGACTAAAACCTGACTCACAGGAGGCTGCCTGATGGGTGTAGCTTGAGATTTAATAATTTGGACCAAAATGTTTCAGAGCCAGTTCACTCGTTGAACTGCAGAGCAACAACAAGACAAGCCTGTTCTCTCTACTGTGATACAGGTAGGGAGGAAGAAAAGGTGAAGTAGCTAAAAAAATGTTTTCTCTCCTGGAAAATCATCCCACTCCTGTATTTCTTCAAGACATCAGAGACCTTCATGCTTTATGATTCTTTGAGATAGGGGGAGCTTCAAATCAAATGATGGCTGGCTCCCGTGGCGTCTATCTGCTGGGATGATGGGTTTAAAAGACCACTGTTAACAAGAACTTGCATGTGCTGGGTAGGCCGAGGGAGTCCACTTGGGAGGCATGGGTGGTCCAGGGAACTATAATCCACCTATTTTGCTTCAAGCTAGCTTTAATGCTGAAGTAGCCACCCCAGCATGTTAGGGTTCTTGTGTCACACCAGTGTCTAAGCAACAGAGGACTTCAGAGCTTCTGGCAGAGCAAGAATTGCTCTCCACTGTTTTGCTGGCCAGAGGCAGTGAAAAATCTGCTCAGTCCTCCAAAACTCTGTCTTATGAATGAGGGTGCTGGACGCGCCTTTCTTCTTTTGCTAAATAAAATAAAGTGGTTCATTACACTAAACCCATGGCTGGTCCAGCCCACAGTGATTGCTAGCTGGCTTTCCTGCAGAGGTTTGGCTCTCAGCATTTCCCCACTGCCTTCATTTGGGAATGTTCAGGTTTTGTGTGCTTCCAGTGGTCCCTGACCGAAGATCCCCTTAAGAGTAACGATGAAAGTGCCCTAAATATAGCTTCCCCACTGATGATAGGATGCTGGGGTGGGAGAAAATAATGTCCTTTCTTTTAAAGAAGTGCCCCAAGTTGTGGGAACCATTCTGACTTGGCAGGCTACTTGCAAGGCATTTGCTCTTTGTTTAACTTGGGACTGGCTGCCCCTGGCAGTTGTTATCATCATCCGCCTTTCTTATCTGCTCTTTTCTATAATAAACACTGGAGCAAAGGTTTGGAATTAGTCATTTCTGAGGCACTGCCTGCCTGCCTTTCCAGCTTCTGTCTTATCGTCTCATTTTTGGACTCTTGAGCCTTTCACACTTTGTTCTGTGCCTCTTGGTTTGCCCCTCTTCTCATTGCACTGGCATAGCAAAGAGCTCTTTAAAATATCCCGTAGTTTTGTCATCCCCAGGACTGCCTGCATCCCAGAAGAGATGCTGCCCTGGGACAGCTCTGTGCACTCATGCTGCTGCTGGGTACTACAGAGATTCTAGAGTGATTTACCTAATTCAGCCAACGGGCTGGGTGAGTGGTTCTAGCTGACGTCTGTTCAGATGAACAGCAGATGAACAGCCCACGGAGGCGGTGTTGGGATCTTGCAAGCATCCTGGGGACCTGGCACCACGTCCTGCTCTTTTAGTACAGCATTAGTCGCAGGGCAGCCGCTGGTTCGAGGGAATACAAACACAGACAGCACCTCCAGAAGCACAGAGATGTATGATCCTTGTTCGGACATCTGAGTAATTCCTACTAATCTGCTTCCACTTCAAAATTCCCTGGGGATGTCTAAGCGTTGACTTGACATGGTCGTCTTCTGACAGTACCATAGGAGAGGTGGTAAAGAGCAGTCCAGGGTGCAAGAGTCTTTCCCTCTCTCTGGTCTCATTTAACTTTAAAAATACACAGAGCTATATATTTCACTCAACACATGCAAATACTGTTTCCTATCTACCCTTGCTCTGCCCATTGAAAGTCAGTCAAGCTTCCCTTCTGGGACAGCCTGCCTGGTAAATGCCACTGGATGTATAACAGATTTCAGTAGATTTCAGCGCTGCCTCTGGAAAAGGCGTGGATGGCAGCATTGGAGCAGGATGGGAGCACAGCCCCTGTTCACCCTGCAGTCGGTGGGGATGAAAATCTGTTTAGTTCTGTCCGGATTTACTTTGTTTGATGTATGAGTATGTCATCCACCTCTTGCCATAATCTCCCCTTCTCTCTTACACCGTTATTGCTATAATGATTTTTAGCTGAAGGTGGAAACTTTGACTCTGGATCCATCTCTGTGGTGGGATGATTTTTTTGCAGTGGGTAAGGGACACAACTTGCCTGCTTTCATTTCAGCAGGCTGGGCTGGGGGCTTAGCCATGGATTATGTATCTTGACCAACATTTCAGTTAGTGGGTTGAGCTGGTCAGGGTAGAGTTTTTCTTTCTTGCAAAAAAACCCCAAACCCTTTGTTAAATGTAAGAGGCGATTTGGGCAACTTCTGAGCTGTATTGTGGCTCAGGTCTAGGTGTGACAAAACCAGACATCGCCGATCTCGTTCGAGCACTCTACACATTGCAGATCAGAGCAGGCAATACCCTGGGTTGGTGCTGCTTCTCAGTGCCCTTTGTGCTGATGCATGTGATGATGAACGGGGGGGAAATTCCTGCCCAAGAACATAAACTAGCAGCAAGTCCTATATCTGTCCTGTGTCCTCACAGTCCTGACATGTGAAATGATACTGATGATGGCTGGTGTTAGTGGATATTCTAGTGTCAGACCTTCCTGATACTTGTTTCAGGGAAAGATTTTGGGATTTCTAGCTGGAGAGGATTGCAGACAGCATCTCCTGGTTTCTCTGATGTGCTGGACTAAGCTTTAACACCTGTCTGGTGCCTGGGATGGCAGGAGGCTACCATGTGGGGTCACCTGTGGTGTGTGTGAGCGATGGCCATGCCTCACACCTCCTTTTCTCAGTTTTCTGTCACTGGGGTCAGGCCCAAAATCAGCTTTCCCTCTGACCTCGAGAGCTGCTAACACAGCCCTCGAGAGCTGCTAACACAGCCCATCTCCATAGCAATGGCTGTAAATACTATCCTCCACACTCTTACACCCCAGGCTGTGCTGGTGCTATGATGTGGTGAAACTCTCTGTGTACTTCACTAGACACTGAAACAAACAACCTATAAATCTGTTACAAACCAATGAGTAATTTGTTTTGGTTACCAGGGAGATTGCCAAGTGCAAATTCAACCTGAAATAGCAATGAGCTCATCCTCTGAGCAATGTTGGTGCCTGAGCTGGAGCAGCCGGATGGAAAGGGAGCCAGCACCAGTAACGCTGTCTGCTCCACTGACATTTGGATGCTGTGTGAGCTGTTTTGCCAGAGAGCTTTTGCCTTGTAAACGAGATCATGCAGGGGATAATGCATGATGCTGGCTGCTGAGCCTGGGCTTTTACAGTTCCTGGAAGTGTGGCAATAACATTCCTGGTGGGACTATGGCCTGGAGAGCCCTGGGGTGGGTTAAGGTGCTGCAGAGGTGACCTACTCCACCACCTCCCCTATCTTTGAAACCTCCCTGGGTGCAAGGATTGCGGGGAAAACTGAGATGCTTGACGTGTAGGTTAGTTTAAACAGCTAGTTAGATAGGTGTATCTGACAGGCAGAGCTTTTCCTCTGCTGCCGCTCCAGGGGCTGCAGCAAGGACTTGGATAATCCTCACCACCTTCTGCAACATATCTAGGGCTGGAGCTTGGAATTTTGCATTCTGCCATTATTTCACCCCGAAGTGCCCCCAGTTTAGGTAGATCAGGACTTGACTTCTGAAGCACCGATGCTAGAGGGTTTGGCAGCTTTCTGTGTCTGCCTGTCCCTGCAGTTGCTCCCAGGAATAAGCCTGCAGGCGACACTAGGTGTCAGGAGGACCTGTGCTTGGACAGCCGCTGGGATCACCTCCTGCCAGGGCACAGCAGGGTGGTGTGGGACCTGCCCCTGCAAGAGAGACGTGGCTTTGGTTGGGGTTGGAGGGGGCTCCGATAGCAGCCTGCACCTCTCTCTGCTACAACAGAGATGTTTCCAGACATACTTGCAATGAATTCACATTTTCTGAAGAAAATAAGTTTTTTAACTAAAAAAAGTCTGTCTGTGGGAGGAAGTACTGCTTGTCCCTCTGCGTTAGGTTGCTGCACAGGGGTTGCTGGCAAAGGTGTGGCAGTGGTCTCTGCTGCTCCCTTTTCTTGGTTTTTGCTCCCCGTTGCTAAGTTATCAAACACATAAAATTATGTAGAAATACATCAGCATATCACCTGGCAGCTGTCTTGACAAAGGAACGCATAAACCACTTCCCAGAGGCCCACTGATGGATTTCACCAAATCTTTTAAAAGACGTGGTTGCCAGTGGCTGAAAACAAATACAATTATCAACAGCACAAATGCAGAGAAAGGCTGAGCCCCTGAAATGTAATCCACGAACCTACTCACATGGTACAAAAACACAGTCTTTTTTTGGATTAACCTCATGGCTTTCTGGAGCAAGGGATGAAGGTCGCATCTATAATAAAAGGCATTGGTTTCAGTAGGGGTATTTTTGTATTTTGGAAGTCTTTTACTATAATTTTGCAAGCGTGGAGTGATCTGTCTCTGTGTTCTTGTGAGTCCCTTCCAGGCCTGTGGGTGGATTTCTTCCAGCTCCGTTCTGGAGCCATGTGAGAAATGCTTTGGTGACATGACCAAGTCCCTCAGCATCAGAAGCAGCTCCGTCACAGCCACCAGTGCATTCAGCCATCAGCTCTAGAGAAGGGCTTCATGAAACCCTAATACTTGGAGTACGTTGGCATTTGAAAGACCGTGCTTTTTAATGTCAGCAGTTACAGCTGAGTGAGATTTGGGTGAGAGACCTGAGTTCAGCTGCAGGTCTCTGTCTTTTACAGCTGGCAGAGGGTTGGCAGTGCTGTCAGTGGGTGCCTGGGCCACCCCAGTGCGGCCCTGCAGCTGTGACTGCTGCATAGCACAGCCCTATGCCCCAGCCACCACAGCCCCTGTACTACCCCATAGCTGGCAGGCAGCTAAAAAACCTACAAATGCCCCCGTGGCATTCTATCCCTGGCTTTCAGCAGAGAAAGAATGCCACGGGGGCATTTCTAGGTTTTTTCCACTTTCTTTGGAAGTGAGACACAACTTGTTTAATGAATTGTTTAATGTGGTGTTTGATATTCCTTTATGTCACCTCTTTTCTGTGGGGTGAAGCACAGGACTCTAGTGTTTGGGAGTGGGACAGGCATCCCTGCAGGTCTGCAATGTCTCTCTTCCCCATGTCCTCCCCCAGTAGCGTATCCCCACCCCAGCATTTCACCTACTTGGTATCGAGGCGCGTTTGCTTTTGGGCCGACTCTGGGCAGCTAAAAACACTGCTGTACTCTGCAAAGCCTGGACTTGGCCAGGGTCAAGACTAACCTTGCCCAATGCTAGCGTAAAGCAGGCAAGGCTTGCTCTAGCACAGCTGAGAATTTGGCTCAAGGAGTAACTTTATCAAAGGGACAGTAGAGTCCTTGCTAATGCAGGAAAAGTCCTCCACGGTTTGGAAACCTCACCCCTTCCCCATTGTCCTGCAGCATTCCCAGAGGGACACGGGTGCTTGTGGGCTCTCACGCGATGCAGCTGCACAGGCTGGTTGTGGAAGCAAGCAAGCCACTGTTTCACATCTGCTTTAGCTTTTTGACAGTTTTCTCTGGCACTTGTGTGCAATTAGCACTGCTTTTTTGTCACATGGAGCTGATCCTCTAATAGTTTGATTTGGACGGTAGTTTGACAGCTAGCAGCAATTGTATTGAGAAGGGCTGTTTCCCTTTGCAGACCGTGTCACTCGTTATCCCTGAATTTATTGTCTTGCTGCTACATAAGAAAACAAAATAATTTTTTGGGCCTGGATCCAGCCACAGAGCAGAGGAGGGCTTAATCAAACACATAAGTGGTTGTACCAACTCCAGTTGGTTTATTTCTGTGTTTAAAATCAAACACTCTTCTAAGTATCTTATTTTTCTTATTCAGAGTTTGTGTTTAGTAGGTGTAACTGCCCATAGACTTTGCCTGTTACTCCAGGGGTGAGCACAGATAGAAATGCTGTAATGTGCAGTGCTGCTATGGGACCCTCAGTGGGAGCATGGGAGAGGAGGGGGGACCTTCTCTTGCCTCTGATCACCCTGGCCTGCCCCTGTGGAGGTGGGGGATGAAGGTATTTGCTGTTTCAGCAAATGAGAGGCAAATTAAATGTAGCAGCTTAAGCAATCTCACCTCCCAGTCCTGCTTTTGCCTGAACTGTCTCTCGCCAAGTATTAGTCTACCGATCCTAACGTTTTCAAAGACACTAAAGCAACTCAAATTTTGCTAGGTTACCCAAAACCTACGGTGGGATTGTGTTAGGGGGGGACAATTCCCCTGCCTCCCTCTCCGAAACAGCCTCCATCCTGCAGGCGATGACACTCAGCTGGGCTACCACAAGCCAGGGCAGGGCTCTGATAGCCATTCTGGGATGGGTCTCTCTAGCTTTGGCTAAAATTGAATCCTAACGCTGATGAAAGATTTAAAGATATTTGTTCCTTTTTTTTACCATTTGAATCGGTGTTTTCTAACCAACCCCGCAGAGCATGCTTTTCGGTGTAGCCCCTGCCCAGCTCTGATCTGACATGATTTCCAGTGAGACCTGGGATCCTTATCACTTTATGAAAAATGACCTGTACATTCCTGTACACATAGGCACTTTGAAAATATTATCCCTGACTCCAGAGAAATGGCTCATACATTTTAATGCCGTTATTAGAAACTGAATTGACAACATTTATCCTCGGTGGAAATTGTCGTGCAGCTCAGGGGGAAAAATATGCAGAAAGCACTGGTGGAGACTTCAGAGAGCTCTCATCACCCTAAGCTGTGTGTGCTTTCGGTGCAGTGTTTCTGCTGAATGACAAGAGCAAGGTTTGATATATGCCAGAGAAAGGGGAAAGCACAAGTGCATGGGCCAGCCAGCGTCATGGGGTGAGACAGCACTGGGGCTCAAAGCATCGGGACAGCTTCTGGGGTGAAAGGCAGAGTGCCCCCAGGCCTTGCACGGTGCTGGGGAAATGTGGGGTGCTCTGGGCTTGTCTGTCCCAGGGTGCTGGGGAGGTGTTGCACACAGGTGCTATATTTGCTGTCTTAGTAAGCATGGAGAAACTGAGCTGGGTGAGTGCTGGTGTACTGGCATAGGAGTGAAGTGCTGTTGAGATGCTCAGATTGGTGAAAGATGCTCTTGGGAGAAGCGGCAAGGAACTGCAACAAAAAAAACCAAACACCAGATCATGTTGCTTTTAACTTTTTTTTTTTTCTTTTTTTTGTGGTCAGTGAACTTGCAAGAACCAGCCTATCTCAGCTCCTCTCAGGGCACATGGCCTCTGAGGAGGACTTCACAAGTGGCTGCAGGGCATCGAGGCTCTGGGGTTGCTGAGCTGGGAGTGCCTTGCTCCTGAGTGTGGAGGGAGGAAGAGGGACACCGTTGGCAAAATACCCCTTTATCTCCGGCCTCCAGGCTCTTCTCAAAGTCTGGCTGACTTACCTGGTTTTGCCCGAGTCCTTAGTCGCTTGGAGGTCAGTTTGGGGAAGAGCAGCCAAGGCAAGCTCAGTAGGATCAGTGCGAGTGGTCTCCTAGTTGGGCAGGGGCTCCAACTTCCTTGAAAAAGGACAGAGGTGAAGAGCCTGGCTGAGGAGCGGGATGTGTGGTCGTTAAACGCACAAGGCTTTAACGAGAGGCTTGGTGGGCTGATTTGCAAAATACTAACACGAATGGTGGCCGAGGTCAGCTCTAGCTACAAGATAAACCTAGGCAAGGCGGAAAGTTAAATGGCATCTCTTTCGGCAGAAGAAATGTGTGATAACACAGGACCAGAGCAAGGTGTCTTGGAAGGCTGCACCGCGGCTCTGTCTTACAAGCGAGCACGTGCCTGTGGGCATCCTCACCCCACGCTGGTGGGTGTCTTCTCCTTGGCTTGTCCTGGAGAACATCCCCAGCCTGTCCTGGAGCATGTTCCTTAGCACGGCCAGCAAGTGCCCATGTGATGTGGTGCCAAAAAAGCAGCTGTGGATTTGAAGCCGTCCCACGGTGAAGGGTTTTCACTTCTCCTGCCCTTGTTGTTGGTGCAATGTGGCCCAGCCGGGCTGAGCCTTCATTGTGTCGGGGTGCAAGGAAGTCCACCCCTTCTTCCATTTCAAAACACACTTATCTGAAGTGGGAAGTTAAATCAAACCCTCCCAAAATCGGAGGTTTTGAGAATCACTTTTGTGACCAATCCACCCCCATTGGAGGGGACTTTGCAGCTTTGTTTTTCCTTGTAAAGAATGCCCAGCATATGTCCTGACAGTTAGTCAGAGTGCCCAAAAATACCCGTCAGCCCTGCAAGCTGATCTCCTTCAGCTCTTGGAGCTGAGACAGACAGAGGGTTATGCACTGGGAGGCTTTGGGAAAGGTTATTTTTAAAATGGCCACATAACAAGGGTGATTTGGTCCTTTCAGTCACCAGCAGTGTCTAACAACTGAAGGTGTAGATAGCCAAATGCTAATCTTGCTCGAGGCGACTGTCGTGCACCCAGGGTAATGGGCTGGTTATCCTGCTAAACCCCTACGCCAAGGCTCAGCTCTAAATCAGCACTTAGGGCATGGCCCCGGCGCCTCTGCCAAGTCTGGGCGGTGCTTTGATGGTGTGCTGGATGCCAGAGAGTCTTCCCAACTGGCATGCCAAGGCTTGGAAGGGCATGTCCTTCTCATTGGAGTGGTGGCCTGTCTCTGCCCTTAGCCAGGCAGCGTGCTTCTGCCCAGCTGTTTTTTGAGAAGCCTTTGCTTTACCCTTCTCTGACCACCTGAGCTGAAGATTTCCGTCATCAGTGTCTCCCAGTGGTGAATTTCTGGAGGATGTCTTGCCAGAATCACAGTCAGCCATTTCTTCTGCTCTGAAAATAAAGCTCTTTAAGGGGAAACACCAAGGCTTTTTGGTCTTGCAGAGCACTGCTTGTGCGGGGTTATGGCTTGGTCCACCGTGCTGTGGGGGCAAAGGAGGGAGGTTTGCAGAACCATCTGACCAGCAGCTGCCCGGGAACACGATGTTTTACTAGAAAACAGCACATCAAAAGCATTCCCAGCACTTTGGAGGAAAAACTTGGGCATAGCCTGCAGCTCCTGCCTTGCAATTCTTTCTTGCTGCCAGGTCCCGTTAAATGAACACAGGAGGATGGCAGAGCTACTGGAAACCCATGTAGGGGATGCTGGAGAGCACGTGTCTGGCTAGCTGCTAATTTCTGGCTTGTGAGTAGATTTCCAGGGAAGGTGAATGACCCAGCTTTCAAGCAGTGATGCAAACTAATAGTTGAACTTCCTTCCACGCTCCCCACAGTGAGCTGTTTAACTTCACTGGGAGAGAGCATCGCTCAGCCAGTTGCTGTGCCCATGAGAAGTAATTGAAAGCAATTAGGAGTGCAGAGAGAGTGATGGGGGTTGTGAAATATTATTTCAGTGATAGCTCACTAACAACTCGGTGAAGCCCCGACATGAGCATTTATTGTGTGGGTATGATAGGATTATATTGCTGTGAGTGTTCATCAGACTTCATCTTTCCTGGAAAAGACTGCCGTGCTGCCTGGCTGGGATCAGCATGGTATTTATTTGACAGGGACTTAAGTTACTTTTCTCAGCTCTGAAGCCAGGGCTAAGCCATTGGGGGAAAGCTGTGACTGGCAAATCTTTGCCTCATGTTTGACTCCACCGGTCATTCCTCCTCCACGTGACTGCATCCGAACGTGGACAAAGACAGACCCCTGCAGCTGGCCAAAACCTCCCTAAGGAGCTCCACTGCCCTGAGCGTGAAGCTTTGTGGAATAACTTGGAGAACAGCTGAGTTGTGGTGCAGCTTGCTTGGCCCCAGGGAGGGCTCCTCTGAGGACCTTATCAGCTCTGGTGGCAGTGCTGGTGGTACCCGAGAAGTATCACGCCCCTGCCACCTGTGAGGGCAGGGTGCTGTGCGGCTGCGGTGCTGCAGCCACAGCTCCTGGCACTGCGGTGAGCAGAAACCCCAGGGCTCCTCGTGGGAGCTTGGATTGCAGGGGCCTGGCCAGCGTGGGTGAGAGCGTGGCACTGCTGGGGCCCCGAGATGCTAACCTGGATGCTGTCCCCATGGCTCCTGTGTGGCTGGACACGGGCTGCTTCCCCTGCGCCTGCTGGCTCATCTTCCCCGGTAAACGCCGCACGCCTCACTGCGGCACCCCTGGCTGCTTTTGCGGTAAATGAGCTGATTTCTGCTCCTCTCATGGCAGATGACCTCTGAGGAGGACTTCACACTGGGCTGCAGTGTGTTGAGGCTGCTTTGCTCAAACTGGGCCCCGCTGGGTGGGTCTGTGCCTGGTGCAGCTGTAAGGTTGCTGGGAAGGAAGGAGGCGAATGCTGGGTTTGAGGCTTTTTAGCCCAGTTAAGGGCTTAGTGCTCTTAAAAGGTATCTGAATCAGACCAGTCTTGGCAGCGCATGTGGATCTTTCTCCAAAGAGGAGCAAAGGAAGTCTTTGTTGTGTCTCCTTAGGGCTGGCTGATGTCCAGGCACATTCAGATCTGTTGTTTTCACCTTGCCGTTCATGCAAGGGGGTGGCGGGCAGCCTTGCGAGCCTCCCAGTCTGCTGCCTGTGTGCTCACATCTCCCTTCTGCAGGCTGAGTTGAGGCAGAAGGACATGGGGGAGACGGAGCTGGAAAGGGAGAGATGGCCCAGGTTTAACCTAGTGTATTTAAGACTAATGCATTTATCTTTCTAAGCTATTTAAAAAAAAAAAAAAATCATCTTCAACCTTTTGGGACTGTCCCTTTCTGAGCTTGTACTGAAGATCTGAATCTAACTGCAGGGACCACAGCAAGCACTTGGCATCCTTGCTGCTGGAAGATGGAGCTGGCATCTTATCTGTGACACAGCAAAGAGCCACAGGGAGCAGGGACAGGAGGAAATGGACTTCCTTGTGCAGTTGATTCAAAGCCAGCCCTGTGCAGCACCTAGAGTTGCTGCAGCCTCTTCTCACCCCGGTCCTCTCTGGAGCCTGCAGGTCCTGGGGCAGCTGCCATGGGTCTGTGTGGTGCCTGCACCCCACCATGCTGCGGCTTCTCTGCTCCAACCCTGGGATAGCCATGGGCCGGGACAGAAGCTGAACAAAGCTTTGGGTCTACAAAGCAGCTCTTGATTTATGTGCAGACGTTCCCCCCAGGCCTTGGTGTCACTTGGCTTTCAGCAGCAGCCAGAGGTCTGCCATGTCAGCAACAGGTGATGGAAAGAAGTGCCAGTCAGGAGCGTGTGTGGAGGGGAGCCACAGAGCAGATGGCAGCGGGGAAATAAGTTTGGAGCTGCCATGGGAATAGTCCTGGAAACAATCCAGCCTGTGGATGGAGGCAGATGGGAAAAATGCAGTTTATATTTCTTCCCAGTTTTTCTGTTTTTCAGAGGCCTTAATTTCCAGCTCTGTTATCTCTTGACCATTCTTTCCTGTCTGTTACTACATCCTCATCTTTATTTTTTTGTTTCTTCTTATCCTGCCTTCTTTTCCCCCTTTTGTTCATACTCGCACTACAGCTGAGTTCATGAAGGGTTACTCAGCCTGTGTCCGCTTCCTTATAAATCAATTCCCGGTTCCTCTATCCCTACCTCCATAGCTGATCCCAAAAGCTTCCCTTGGCACTGAAAGGGGCAGCACACAAATCTGACCCAGCTGTGGGCTGGAGCTCAGCATTGAAGAAAGGAAAACGCGCTGTGTGCTTTTGCCATGTGCTGCCCCTTTCCTCCTCCACCGTCCCCTCCGAGCTGGTTGCCTGAGGGCACGGGGCTTGACTGATGGCTGGTAGCTTTGTCCCCTCTGTCACTGCAGTGATGCCCTTTGCTCTGGATGTGGGTACATCCCCTGTGAACCAGCGTGTCTCTGTCTTGCGTTTATGTGAGTGCCTGCAGGATGCCTCACGGGTGCGGAGGTGCATCCTTGTATGCAGAACGGGGGAACTGAGCCAGGCTGAGCCTTCTGAAGCATGTTTGTGACACTGCAAAGAGAAACTGGTTTTGATCTGAATTGGCTGTTTGAAAGGACTAGGTGGAACCTCCCCATTTTGGCTCAGATGTGATTGTGGGTGGCATGCAGTATCCCTGGCTTGGGGGGGGAGGAGCAGGGGCCATCCCCTGGCAGCCCTCTCCGGATGGTCTGCAAGCACTGTTCTGCAGTGCCTTTCATCAGCGCGAAGCCAGTGCTGGGAGCGGGAAGCACATGGGATACTGAGTGCTTGGAGGGCTGGATCAGCCCCAGGTGCCAGGCTGGGATCCCAAACCTACCTGGCATTTCTGTGTCAGTGGGGCTGCTGCCTCCTCCATCCTGCTGATGGACCAGCTGCAAGGACAAAGGCAGACTTTTTCTTGGAGAGCTGTATTTGTGTCCTCTCACCTTTTAAGCCCAACTCCTTTATTGGTTGGTTTCCTGCAAACTCTGTCTTGATATTAGAAAAACAAAAAAGCTTTAAAAACATGATTTTGTTCCTCAGAACATGATGGCTTCATGATTTAAAAACATGATTTCTGCCTCAGAATAGCCAAGGGAGGTTTAACTGGGGTCTGCAACGGGCAGAAGGAGTGCTCTCTGCTGTGGGTGAACACACATTGCATGCAACCTAAGATAGATTTAAAATGTAAAAAAAGGCTAAACCTGCTGTGTCGTTACCTGAAAAGCAAGAAGTGTTTGTATGAATGGTGAGTGGGAGCAAACCTGGATGTGGACCTCTACCCCCGGTGCTGCCTGGCACAGCCCTGGCTGATGGTGCTGTGCCGGTCCTGTGCTATCCAGTGGCATTCTCCAGCTGGAGGGAGAGCATGGAGTGTGCCCAGTGCCTGCCTGCATGACGGGGAGGGTAGGGAGCAACACGGTGCTCTCGTTTTACGGGCAGCCCGGTGAATGGCTAGTGTGCTTCTCTGCGCAGGTTCAAGCTGCATTGCTAAGCAGTGTGTATGGAAGCAGAAGGTACAGCGTTACCCTAAGGGGTGGACAGGTGCTCCCCTCGTGCTCGTATTTACTGCTGCTTGCTTCTTTCTTTGATGATGGTGACTAATAGTTCATCAATGCCTGGGTTATACCGGCTCTATTTAGGACTTTCTTCCCGTTGAGTGACAGCAGGATGTGTGAGCAAGCTGAGACGCCCAGACCTTTTCTGGCAGGATTGTTGGGGCAAGAAAATACTCTGGAAACCACAATGTGAATCATTTGTCCATCCGAGTGGATGACACTATGTCCCAGCCACGGCGCTTTGCAGTCAGACCCGTGTGGTGGGATCAGTGTGTCCACATCAGCTCCCTGGAGTCCTGAAGAACCTACAGGACAGGTTTAATGTTAAAAACATGAAAACCCAAGCCTGCCTGCCCTGCTGTGCACTTGCTGACTTGTTTGTAGCACTCTTCCCTCTGGGACTTGCAGACGCGTGGTGCCTGGCTAGAAGAGAAGGGCTCAGATGGGGCTGCCGCACCTCCTGGCTGGAGCACTTTCCCTTTCCTGGGGGGTTTCTGCTCCCTGCCGTGTTTCACAGAGCAACTATGTCCCTCCTTGGCAGTTGTGCTGCACCTTGCACCACCAGTGCATTTAATCACCTGGGCTTATTGGACAAAGGGGAGCTTGGGAAGATGATGAGAATTGTCCAAGGTCATATGGCTGAACCCAAAAGCAGCCCTGTCTTCTCAGTGAGGGTTGTTCCCCACCCCGTTTCTGCTGTGCTTGCCCAGCCGGTCACAAATTCAAACAAAATGGCCTTTTAATTACAGAGGCTTTGCAGCGAGCTGTGCCATGAAATGTTTCTCCAGGGAGTTTCATGGTGAAGCTTCATGAAGCAGGGCTGCGTCTTCCTCCTGTTGTTTGGTCGAGCTTCCTCCCTCCCACCTCCTCCAGCCCATGTTGTCGTGCTGCAGACACACATGTATTCATGCACGTGAAATATTTTGATGGCCAGGTGTCTGTCCCTACTCTTCCGCAATGCTGTCAAACTGCTGCTGACTTGCAAGCCGCCTCTGGGGTAGGACATGGCAGCTGCTGACACTGCACAGCAATGCTGTTCCATCTTTTAGGACAGGGAGCAAAGGTTACCATTTCCAGTTGAAATACAAGAGAAATACTGTGGGAAGTAGGAAATGTAGAGCCAGGCAGGAGGGATGCCAGTGCTTTGTGTAGGGAGCTAGAAAGGAATGAGAATGGTTAATGGTGCAAACTCTACATGCATTGCCAAAAATGAACTCATGTCTGTAAATATTACACTGCGAGCAGCAAGATTAGCACAGGAAAATACCAGTTGTTAGGGTTCCTGTTACCATCTGAATTATGCAAACAATTTGCTTGAGTTTATAGATGAGCTGGGGCAGAATAACATTGGGTTTTTCCTAGCCAAAGTGTTTCAGCGTGCTAGTATTTTAGCATGTTTTCCAGCCTCAATCTGCTCTACAAGTGAATCCACGCTGAGCTCTTTTGGGATGGCATGCTGTCAAGTGTGGCCTTTTCCAGGCCACGCTGGAAACCTGGAGATACTGGGATGCTGGTGAGAGGTTGCCCTTCAGCGTGTGCTACCCGGGGGCCCTAAGATGGGTGCAAAGGCTCAGGGGGTCACTGAGCCTGGTGCTGGGGGCTGTGCACAGCCTGCTGCGTGCGTGGGAAGTGGAGGTGTTCCCCGCCCCTGGCTGCAGCAGGGCCACTGGGGCTGGAGATGCTGATTGCTGTGCGGAGGCCAGACACCACCGCGATGGGCTCCCTGGAAGGAATGATAAACATTGGCTCTTCCCAGTGTCTGTCAGGGAGGTTAACTGACTTTCCCACGGCCATGCAGTGAGTCAGTGTCGAGGCGGGATTAGCAGCTGGGTGTCCCTGGCCCCCAGCCCTGAGCGTGCGCTGCCACCAATTGCATAACCTGGAGTGAGCGTGCGGCCGCAGGCTGCGCGTCCCCGCGGGGCGAGCTCTAAGAACCAGAGCTCCCGCCACTCCCGGTCACATCCCGGTCACGACTGCGGTGGGAATAGGTTGGTTGGAGCCGCGGAGTTGGGGTCTCCCAGGGAGCTTTGTGGACACCTGAGTAAAGAGGACAGAGGCACAAGCCAGTGCCCTCTGTAAGCCGTGTGCTGGGGAATGAGCCCAGCCGCCGTGTTAGGTGCTAGAGAAGCCCCGTCATCATGAAACCTGGCTTTCCTAGTGCTCCCGTTCAGGGACTTGCTTACTTCAGTTAATGCCTTGAGCTTCCTTAGGGTAAAAGCTGGAGGAGGACCAGGTATGGTAATTTACTGGCAGTAAAACTTCAGCATGACCCTCATGTTGAAACCAAGTCTAACCCACCCGTGAACGTATCTCTTGGTACTTCTGTGGGCTACCAGCTGGGTCCCCAGGGGTACAAGCCACATCCTTTCTAGGTTGTACCTGTCTGGTACAACCCCTTGCTGGTTTCTGGGACTGCAGCCCCCCCAGCCCCCATGGGGCTGTGATTCACCTCTCGCCTTCAGCAACGGCACTGCGGAATTCATGTTGGGTCTGTAATTTAGCTCAGGACTGTTACGAGACACAATCTAGCTCTAAAGCCAAGGCCAAATAGTACTAGCATGGGGTCAAGTTCCTGAGGCACACTCTGCCTTTGGGACTAATTTGGGTGCTGAGTAGCTGAGCAGGTATTTACATGTTGCCTACAGAGACCTAGAGGTCTCTGGATCCTATTCTTCTCCCTTGGATCACCTAAAATGGTAAGAATTTTCAAGGGGGATTAAGGTTGTGATCTCTGTGGAGGGGAGTGGACATCTGGTAGGAGCCCCGTCCATATTAATAGCCTCCGTTTAAATGTATGTTATCAAACGGGGCAGCTCCTAATCGGCCAAGAGACTGTGAACTCTGTTCGCTAAGAGGCTGCTGGTGACTTTGGGCTGTTAATCATGGCTTTCCACAGGCACACAGGTAAAGTGGACGTGGTGCCGAGCGTTGTGGGAGAAGCCCTGTGCGTGCAGTGCCTGGTAAATGGGGACAAAGGTTTGCTAGCAGGCTCCTCCATCAGGGAAATAGCTCTTGGATGTGGCCTTAAGCCTCAGTAATCTGCAGCTGTAATTGATGATGGCAAATGGGCTTATAAGCAGCGTGGGGGACTGGTGCTGGGAGCGTGGTTTTGGTGGCAGCCTCATCTATTTGGTAAAATGCATTGGATGGTAAGTGCTTTTGTATCTGCTGCTGTGGGAAGGCTGGGGCTCAGCTGTTTTTTTGAGGAAGACTAGGTGAAAACGGGGGACGATGCTCCTCCTCGCAGGGAGCAGGGGAAACTTGTAGCAGAGGGGAGCATGCAGAAGCCCAGTGTGTAAACCCAGGTGGTTTGCTCTGCTCTGCTCTGGTGGGAAGTTTGTGGTTACTCCCTCTTCTCTGTGTTTGGCTTGTAGATCAAATGGGATGACCCTCACCAGTGATAGGAAAATGTAAACTTTTCCTTCCCATTAATATTGACAGGAACCTTGAGAGCACATTTTGCATGTCCCCCGTTGCACAAAGATGTGTTTTATCTTCCCATCTGTGACTGATCTCCTCTAGCCCTCTAATTACAGATACCTGAAAGCCTTTCAGGATTTTTACGATCTTATCTGATTCTTAGAAGATGACCATATTTGTGTGCACAACCCGCACATCTCTACAGCCACATGACAAAATACAATGGCAGGGGCACTGCATCTCTTGATGAGACATAGCCCGAAGGGTGCACGTGCCTGGGGACAGGACAGGGTGGCAAGTTTGAGGGGAAGGTCCCATGGGCATCCCATCGAGCTGCAGCACACCAGGAGCCAAGGGACAGTGTGCTCGTGAAATTTGGTTTGGAACATAGAGGCTCTTTAAAACTGGGGAGGAAAGTCACAGCATGGTGTTCAAGCTCACGCTCAGCCTCCCAGGACAAGGCAAGAGCAGGCTTCTTGCATGGCATGTAACTACGTAGGATTTGCTTCTGTGATGCAGACAGACATTACTCGAGGTACTTTTCTGAGTAAAATCTGATTTCTGTAGTACCATTTTTAAGCACCTCAAAGGTGTTTGAAAAGAGAAATCCATTCAATTAAAATGTAAGAAGACTTATTTTTTTAACTGAGCTCACAAGAGTGACGGATGCTGTAGCATCCTTTCATTATACTCCCCGCTGTATCTTTGTCTTCTTCCTCAGGGGGGGTATCCTCTGGAGCAAGGACCCATGGATTTGATGTTGTGCTGTAATATAAAATGCTAAAGTGTCTTCTGATCAGATGCTGCGGTTGGAGTGCTGCCCCCCCCAAGTTACAATGTGTTGTCTGTTCCCACACGCCACAGGGAGCCCCGCTCTCTGGGACAGCTGTAGTGCCTGGCCTGGGGGGGTGAATCCTCCACAGCAGGAGAAAGGCTTACTACGTTGGGCTCTTGGGGGCACCTGGGTATGAGAAAGGCATTCAGCTACCGAGGTGGAGGCAGATCTGTGCAGAGCTGGGGACATAAGTGAGGAGTCTCAAGGGTCAAAGCTTAAGGCAGCTGCAGAACGGCTCAGCTACTGAGCAGGACTCTCTTGCTTTAGCTGATTTGGTTCATTTTGCAAGGTTTGGGCTTCGCTGCTTAAACTCTAAGTGCTCAGCATTACTCTAGGCAGTGGTGCTGTGCACACGGGGAGCCTTGTTAGCTTTAGCTGAGCTCTGTATTAAGTGCAAGAGCAAGCCCTGGGGGAAGTGTTTATGGGGCTGGGGTGTGTTTTTTAATAGCATGTCCCTACTTCCCCTGAGAACTGTGAAGATTTAATAATGATTGGGATGTGCTCAGACATGGTGGCAATAGGACCGTAGGGAATGTTTTTGGCAACTGCCTGAGGAACTCGGAGCTGTTCTTGGTCTAAATAAAGAAGCTTCCATTTTATCAACAGACTAATTTTTGAATTATGGAGTATGAGACTTGCACGTGCCCCAGCCTGGCAATGGAAGAGCACAGCTCTCCACTCGTTGCTGCCAGCCCCCCCAGCAAAAATGACCTGCAAATGATTTCTTTCTTTCCTTTGGCTTTGCAAATGTTTGTTGTCCGGAGCAGCATGCCAGTGACCTTGAAGTGCAGTCCTGAGTGTTTCTTTGCATCTTGGATTAATGGGACCCTTCTTTTAAGGGTATTCCCTGGTATTTATAGCAAACCACTTGACATTGCATAGAGGAGTGCTGAGAATAGTACCCCAGGTGACAGGCATGGGGATGCCAGGTCCTGAGGTGAAATAGGCAGGTGTAGCCGATGCCTGGCGGTGCGGGGGCTGCGTGTACTCAGTCTACTGAGAAAAATAAAACTGATGGAGAGTCAAAGAGCAATTGCTCTTTCCCTTCCATATTGCCATAGAGTATGCAGCTGTGCATAGGGCAGAGGCTTAACACGTTCAGCCTCATCTTTCCCAAGCGGCAGAATAATCCCTAAAGTTTAGGTACAGTTTCCCTGGTTGTTTTTAGAGACCACACCTCAAGTTCTTCTTTGGTGGTTTATCACATCTAAACATATTCCCCAGAGACATTAACACATATCCTGTGCTAAGTGCTTTGCTTATCAGCTATGCCTTCGGCTCCCTTTCCTGAGCGCTTGAGTTTCATTTGTTGTGCAAACCTCTGCGACGCTGCCTTGTGGTACACAGCTCCGCTGAGCCGGGACGGGCACAGGGGCGATGGCAGGCAGGAACCGACAAAAAAGGCAGGGGATTGTGTTAATGCAACAGCTTTTGTGGGGTGGCACTTCTTAGGTCTGTACTCTTCCTGTCCCAAAACTTGCCATGCTGCAGGGTGCAGACGTAGCCCAGATCCCGACTGCTGAGCTGGGGCAGTCCTGTGCCTGCCCCACAGCATACTGTCAGTCTGCCTTGAGGTGCGTGGAAGCTGGTGGCCCTGAACATTTGAGATCTTTGAAAGATGAAGGCATGGTTGTTCAAGGGCTGAGGAGCTGCTTTTGAAAAGCAGCAGATGCTCTCTGGGGCAAGTGGCTAACTGGCACCTCTGTGGTCAGGTAAATGTTAAGGTTGAATTCCAGGGCATCTTCATGCCAAATACCCTGATACTTGAGAAGGCCACTGATCTGGCCAGCTGCCCTCTGGCCAGCTGTAGCCAAATCCATCAGGGAGCTACATTTAGACAGCACCCTGCCAGGGCTGGTGGGAGAGGGACACCTTGCTTAAAGGGAGATTAGTTTCTGGAAGTAGTGCTGGATTTTTCTTGAGCTCTTATTTTTATTGAAGGTCCCCTAGGCTATTTAAGGATGGGCATGTACTGCACTTACCCCTCTCCCCAGCAGCCTGCACTCTCTTCTCACCTGCTTCTCTCCAGCAGAACACCCTTTGCATGTGGACGTCAGCCTGGACCAGAGAATAGTTCCAGTCTGCCCATAGTTTTCTTGTTTTCTAAATCCCGTTCTGTGGCCCCAGACTCAAGCTGCAATGAGGTTTGGATCAGTGCGTGGCCTCAGGGTATGTGATTTTCCTGGGGTTAAGCAGGAGACACTCAACCAGGCTGCCAGCTCTGAGACGCTGTAGTCTGGTGTAAAGGTACAGCCAAAGAAACTGTGTTCAAATAACTTGCAAGCTAAACCAACTGCGTGTACTGCTGTAGTTTTAAGCACGCCACTGAGAAAAGAAGCAAAAAGGTACAGCAGTTGTGATTTTAGTGATTTGATGAGTGCTTACCCTGAGTACTGCGTTGCTGTAGCGTGGTTGTACCACTGGTGTGAATCCCTACTGCGTGCTCAACAGCTGCCGCGCAGCTTGCTCGGGGAAGCTATGCAGTGTGCACAAAAATAAAGGCCCCAACGAAGAGCAAGGAGGAGTCATGGTTTTTCCATACAGCCAGTGTGTCCTTAGGTTCATGACTTGCCTTTTTTCCAGACAGCAAAGACAGGCTTCAGTTAATATAGCTGGAAGCTCTGGAAAGTTAAGCTGTGGGGATATGGTGCAGCTGGAGGGTGAACAGGTTATTAAGGAGATAAACATCTCCAAGGCATGATCTGCTGCCAACCAGGCTTTAGAAGTTTTATTTATTTATTTTTTTTACACAGCACCACTAATATCTGTTCTGTCTACCTTCTGTGAGAGGGGACAGGACCACTTAGGGGAACAGGAGTAGGACGCTAAATTCACCTTCCACAGGGCAGCAGAGCTCTGAGCTCACTGTGGACATTTGCTCCACTCTGGGAAAATTATCTGGGTGGTTCCAGCAGAGCTGCTACCAGTGCAGGGCCCTGCTGTGCCACAGACTGACAGCTTCTGGGGTCTTGTGCGCCAGCCCCTGGGCAGGATGTTCCCGTGGGAGGGTTATAGGAGATGGTCTGGCTGATGTGGGCTCTTGGCGTGGCATGGGTGAGCAGAGACGGTGAGCAGCCAGCACGTTTGCTGGGACAACGTGGTCAGTGCATCTTTGTTGCAGGCAAGAGGATGGTGGCGCCTTTCCCGGGTCTGGATCAGGAATGATATTGCTGAGGAAAGAAAGCTTGGAAGCAAATTCATGCCCTAGCCTACGTATGAGAGGGGCTTTTTGGTCCATGAGGTGGCACAAAGCAGGCGGAGGCTGGCCTGTCTGCATGTACAGCACACCTCCCAGGGCTGTCAGCCCCAGTGCTAACTTGTCTGTGGAGCTTCTGTGTGTGTGTCTCACATTAGTGCATGATGCATTACATGGGAACACAGGTTCATGTTACTCCCTGAGCCCTATGTTGACGATTGTGTGTTCTAGTTGAAAGCAACCCTAAACCTGAGATCAGGAGTGTTTCAAAACCATTTGCCCTGGACTCTGTGCAATTGCACTTCTTCTAAATAAAACCCGCTTGCCTGATAAAGCTCTGCAGAGCTGGCGGTGGCTCACATAGTTTCCATGTTTCCCAGCTGTTTATTTGTTTCACTTACTTGAACCAGCAAAACACAACCCTTGGTGTAGTCAGCAGGATATGGCCGTCTCCTGACCTTGGCCGTCTCCAGACCTCAGTCCCCTTGGGGTGTAATTCCTGCCTGCTCGGCATCCAGCCCGCTTCTGTAAGGTTTAGGGGAAGGGTGTGAACCTGGTCCCCACCTCTCCTGCAGCCTCCCTGTGTGATGATGCTCCTCTCCAGAATTCTAGCCTGCTTTCTGGAAGGGAAACGTTCCAGCTTGTTCTGGCCTGACATTGTTGAAAGAGTGACAATGAGGAGACAGTGAGATGACTCTTGGGTTTAAAAATCTGCTAAGTAACGGCATGAGTCCTGTCTCCTGCCCCAGCACCTTTCATTGACTACCCAACAGCTGCCTGAGCCCAGAGCTGTGGCAGAAGAGCTCTGAAATAACAGCAAAACAGCTATTTGCAGGCAGGCACCTCCCGGGGCTTTGCACCTGGCTGCGTCAGGGCTGCTCACGGTGTGCTGCCAGCAGCACGTTACTCTCCAAGTAAATAAAACTGGGTGGGCAAAGGAGATGGCGAAGGCAGCAGCCACCCGTGCTTCTTGCTGCAGTGCCTGGGCTTGCTGGGCAGGGCTGTGCCCCGGTCAGGATCGGTCGGGTTTGCCGTGTGCTCACCTGGCGACGTGCGCTTGCACTGGTGCCTCTGCCGCCCAGCCCTGCTCCTCACGAAGGTGGCAGCAAGGGTCCCTCAGCCCCGGGGGATTTCTCACGGTGACAGGTCGGGCCATGCAGCTGATGGTAAATCCAGAGCCGCTGGGGTGGGCAAGCGTCCAAGAAGAAGCTGCGTAAGCAGGTCCTCACGCCGTACCAACACGGCAGCCCTGCTGCACAGCACCTTGCAGCCGAGGGTGAGCCCAGCGGGGTCCTGCTGATCCCCGCCCCCCCCCCCCCCCCCCCTTGCCAGGAGGGTACAGCCAGGAACGGTGTGCCCTCTCTGCACCCCAATAGCCCCAATCTCTCTTTCAGCTTATAAAGGTGCCGTGGTGGGGCTTAGAGCAGCATGGCTGGAACGAGCAGCCCTTGTGCTGCGGAGCTCGGTCAGGAGCCCCTCAGCTCCAGGGCTGGGTGGGGTGCTCCGGGCTGAGGATATGTGATGGGGGTGCTCACCGCCTCCCCCTCCTCACAGCAGGAAGCAGCAGCCATTTATATCGCCTGACCATGTCCTCCTCCCTTTCTTGCTGGTGCTGCAGCTCTATCAAGAAAATAATAATTAAATTTTCCTCTTGGCAGCCCCCGTTGCCAGACCACTGCCGCATCTCCCGTCGGGTCGGTGGTGGTGCAGGAGGTTCAGGGCTGTGTCCTGGGTTGCTGGCCGTGCGGGGGAACCGGGGCGCTGCCGTGCTGGGGGCTGCAGGCGTGGGTGGCAGCGGCAGGGATGGAGCTGTGCTTCTGGGACCCCGTGGGCTTGCATAATCCTGCCGGAGCTTCTGCAGCCCCCTCGCAGGAGTGGTGCTGGCTGCTTCTGGGGAAGGGCGTGGGGAAACGGAGGGAGCTGTTAGCAGGAGCTGTCTGGGAGGCTGAGCCTGGGCGTGCAGGCTGGGATGAGCGTTTGGGGACAGGGTGTGAGTGTGCACCAGTGGTCAAAGTGGAAAATCCTCCAGTCAAGAGCCTCCACACCCACTGCTGTGCTGGCTCCCTGGCCATGGTGGCATCGTGCCTCGGCAGAGCCCTGCTGGCACGAACTAAAGAAGTATCTTTACATGTAGGGAGATCTTTTCTTGCTTTTTTCTTATGACTATGTATGTGAAAGCCCAGTGAAAAGAGGAAGCTGGAAGCTGCACAACTATCCAGCACAAAAGGCCTCAGAGGGCTGCAGCTGGCTGCGGGCTTAGGCTGGAAACATGGAAACTATTTTGCTGTGCTCATGGTTGGCGATCTCTGCGCACAAATTATGTGGTGCTTCAGCCAGCACCTCGCCAAGGCCTGCAGTGGGCTGGCCGCTATGAGCTAAGCGGCTCTCAGCGCATGATCAGGTACCGTTATCCCTGCTTGATGTGAAATATGTCAATAAAAGAGTCTGGTATCCTTCTGCTTAAGAAGGTGACGGGGAAAGACTGGGGTGGGACTCTGGTCCCCCTGCCAGCCAGCAGACCCTGCAGTGCCGTGCTCGCCGCGGGCCGGGCCCCGGGAGGCAGAGTGCTGTGGTTTGTGCTCGGCCAGAGCCTGTCCTGCCGCTCTGTGGGCAGAAATTTCACATTTGTGTCTTGGATGGCTGTCGGGAGAGCTGTACGTGTTTGTGCTACCAGGGCATTGCTGTGTTGGGTTTGCATGGCGAGGGTTTGGTAGCGGGGGGGCTGCAGGGGCGGCTCTGTGAGAAGCTGCCAGAAGCTTCGCCCATGTCCGATGGAGCCCGTGCCAGCCGGCTCCGAGACGGACCCACCGCTGGCCCAGGCTGAGCCCAGCAGTGACGGTGGCAGCGCCTCTGGGGTAACACGGTTAAGAAGGGGGAGAAATGACCTGTGGAAGAACAATAATGGAGAGAGGCGTGAGCAGTGGGAGCAGCAGCCCTGCAGCCCCCAGGCCGGGGCAGGAGGGGGCCGGGGGGCTCCAGGCGCCAGAGATCTCCCCCTGCCCTTATCCCGCCCCAGGAGCCCCTCGCTGTGTCTCTGCCCCCGGCCCGGCTGAGCAGGGCAGGGACAGGGCGGCCGGGGGGGAACCCAGCACCCAGCGGGGGGCACCCAGCACCCAGCCGGGCTCAGCCCACCACAACTGCTCATGCCAACAGCAGCGGCAAGCAGACGCGTCCAGGAGGCAGAGCAGCCCCTGCCCTTGCTGAGCTCCATGGCACAGCCAGGACTCAGCCCATACGGCCTTACGCTGTAGCCCACATTTTTCTGAGACTTCATGGTTATTTCTTTTTCTGCGTCCTGAATGGCAGTGCGTGACCCGGGACATCCCAGCTGCCGTCTTTAGCAAGGGTACAAGTTTCTGGTTGCTGTGACCAAACCCAGGTTGCCTACTGCACCCAGCCTCCCCGAGCGTTTGTTGGCCCAACATACACCCAAGCTGGAGGCACCTGGAAAATGCCAGTGCAGTTGGTAGAGCTGTGTGTCTTATAAACCACTGACCTGCCCGAATGAAACATTGCCCCTAACTGTGCTTGCATGGAAGGCGCTTTCCGGCCAACAAGCCCTGGAGGAGTGTGATGTCACCACATGCTCACTGTTGACCCATCTTCCTGATACTTATTTGCGTAGCTCCCCAGAAGCTGGAGCAGTGATCAGGGCTTCCGTGCTGTAACGTCACCCTCTCTCCTCCTGCAGGGCCTGGCAGTTACACTGTGGGCACCATGTCGGAGCGCTTTGACTGCCACTACTGCCGTGACCCTCTGCATGGGAAGAAGTACGTGCAGAAAGAGGGCCGCCACTGCTGCGTCAAGTGCTTTGAGAAGATCTGTGCCAACACCTGCATTGAGTGCAAGAAACCCATCGGAGCTGACTCCAAGGTGAGGGCTGAGCAGTTAAATGGGTGATGAGGAGACATGGGGCAGATGCTGATAACCCTCCTGTTTGTTTTCCTGGCTCTGGTCTGCTTGCGAGCTTCTGTGTGAGTCCTGTGGCTGATGGGCCATGTGCTCCTTGGGCAAAGAGCCAGAGGTTCTGGAGCACTGCAGTAGGGATGCTCACGATGGGCTCCTTCTGACAAAGAGCTAAATTCAGGGTCTAGATTCAGTCACGTGAGCTGCTGGCAAATGCTGGATTGTCCTGAAGAGTGTACTGCAGGAAATCCAGCTTGCCCAGGACTTGCAGAAATCCCATCTGGGTGAAACACTCAGGAACCTAGGGGTCTGGTTTCTGTCAGTCTGTCAGATGTTTATTGCTTCAGGTTTATGGCAATAATAACGTATACCTGAACCAGAGGGAACTTGATGACCGGAGAATCTCACGCTTACAGAACTTCAAATCTCAAAGCTGTTGGTTTAAAGCATCTTCTGCTACCCTGGAACTCTGAAGTGAATGTGATTCTGTCAGTGGGTTTGGTTTAATGTCCTCCCAGCTGCTTGCAGACGAGCTGCACCTCCAGCCACTGAATGCAGACATGCTTAGGAACCTGTCCTTTGCTGATGAGACAGGAGCTTGGGCTTAGGGTTGCTCAGCAAGACAGAAGGGCTTATTGCTCACTCGGTTTCTGTTCATTTCAGGAGCTGCATTTCAAGAACCGTTACTGGCATGACACCTGCTTCCGCTGCTTCAAGTGCTATACGTCCTTGGTCAACGAGCCCTTCATGCTAAGGGAGAACAACAAGGTTTGGTGCAGCAACTGCACGGCCACCGAGGATGCACCCAGGTGTAAGGGCTGCTTCAAGCCTATTATTGCAGGTACTGGTGCCAGTGACAGGGGTACGACTGCCAAGTTCTGCTCTAGGGCACAACCGTAGCGGTTTATTGCGCTGTGGAAGCTGCAGTCAGGGGTATGGGCATCATGGTGGAAGGCTGGAGCGCCACAAAATGGTGCAAGTTTTAACTCTTGCTCTTACCTGTCCATTTTATGCAAGCGTTGAAAGGCTGCTTTGCAGTTAACCCTTATATGGCTAGTTCACCCTACTACTGAACTACTACTAGGCTACAATGTCTGACAAATATTTTAAGAAAATCTAGAAGGTCCTGGCTAAAGTCTGATGCAGCAACTGACAACTCATCCCTTGCCCATGTTACAATTGAATCCTGGGCATAGGTATGGACAGGTCTTGCCTACAGGTATGTTACATTGCACAGAGCGAGGAGCTTGCCACCAGTCTAAAATCCCATGTAACAAGTTATTTCTGTCTGTTGTAGGAGACCAAAATGTCGAGTACAAGAAGATGGTCTGGCATAAGGACTGTTTCACCTGCAGCCAGTGCAAGCAAGTGATTGGATCCGGGAGCTTCTTCCCCAAGGGCGATGACTTCTACTGTGTCTCCTGCCATGAGCACAAGTTTGCCAAGACCTGTGCTAAATGCAAGAACGTAAGTCCTTCCACTTTGCAAAGGCAGCTGCCAGAACTAGCTCTCACACATCTTTTGGAAGCTAGGAGAGCAAACCTGTAGGCTTATCATGCTGAAGCTCTACCACTGCTTATCTTCTTTCCTTGAGACACTGGTGCAAGCAGCTGGTGGTATAATAATGTGAGAGCTAGTGGTTCTTGCACATTACAGCACCTGAGCAGGGGCTGTAGGGTTAGCCGATGGCAGCTCTGCCGAAACGGAGCGGGCACTGGTCTTGTAGGTGCTTTGGGATGGTTTAAGCTATGTCTAGTAGGTATTGTGTCTTCAAGCAGCAACACTATTTTATAAGATAGCTGGTTTACAACTTTGGCAACTGATTTAAGTTGCAGTCACTGCAGGTAAAATTATGAAAGCTCCAGGCACGTAGGATTTCATGCTGGAGGAACTCTAGCGTGCTACACTATTTAATTTTAATGAAAACTTCCAAGAGATCTTCTCCCTGACAAAACCCTCTTACCCTACATCCCGTGCCCGCATCACCTCTCTCTTTCTCTCCCTCCCAATTATAAAACGCATCTCTGCTCTTTGCCTTCTAGCCCATCACTTCTGGAGGCCTCACTTACCAGGAACAGCCTTGGCATTCGGAGTGTTTCATTTGCTCCAACTGCAAGAAGCAACTGGGCGGGAAGCGCTTCACAGCTGTAGAGGATCAGTTTTACTGTGTCGAATGCTACAAGGAGTGTGTTGCCAAGAAGTGTGCTGGCTGCAAGAATCCTATTACAGGTATGTTGGATTAAATGCAGCTTTGATGGCAGTGGGTGCTTAAGGTCAGAACAGCAATCCCCAATGACACGCAGCTCAGAGGCTGCTAACACCAGAAGCAGGTCTAGTATCGCAAAGTCCAACCCCAGCAATTCACATGTGATCCCACCAGAAGCCACATGCGCTTGCTGGGAGGAGCCTGAGTAACTGAGCTCTTCGCACACCTCAAATTTACCACCTTCAAAACTTCTCCGACTAGAACGGCTCCCAACTTTCATGTCTAAAAAGAGCAGTGGTTTATTGCCCCAAAGTGACGTTTGCTTCTGATGTATCTTACAAGTAGCAGTTACTGGACTACAAAGCTGTGCCCCGAAATGTGCACACTATCCTGCCAGTCCCCTGCGACGCATTCCATTCTGCATTTTAGCGCATGGATCCGAGCCCATACCAACCGGTAGGGCATTTAGTCCAACCTGTCCTTGCCCTACATCTTGATCTTTCCTCCAGTTTGACTGTTTCCTGGAGAAAAAAAGATCCAAGGGACAAATGTTATTGGAGACACAAGCCACACAAGCCTTATGCAAAGCTGCCTGTTCCTCTAAGAGCAGCAAACGATGTGGTTCAGTTGCGATATTGGCTAGTATTTTAAGCATGCAAATATGGTCTGCAAGACTACAGAAGCACAGGACCCAGTAAGAATGGGATCTGCTGTTTGGTGGGCTAACCCAGCCAAGGGAAAAGCTACTATCGCCGTCCTATAATTGTTTTCTCTCCTAGCAGGATTTGGAAGAGGAACCAGTGTGGTTAACTACGAAGATGAATCCTGGCACGATTATTGTTTCAAATGCACAAAGTGTGCCCGTGGTCTGGCCAACAAGCGCTTTGTTTGCCATAATGGAAAAATTTACTGTGCTGAGTGTCCCAAACGACTGTAACGAGCAGACAGCAACTGCTGTAAAATGGATGTTAGAGCCCTGCTTTCCAAAGCAGTCCTGGTAAAGGAGCAGGTTTTTGCATGTTAATGATTTTAACTTCTTCCATTTTAGTACAAAAACTAAAGTAGCTTCAATACACTTGGTTTGACTTCTGAAGCTCCTGCAGTACAAAAGCATGTAGCGTTGCAAAAATCTAACTTTGTTTCCAAATAACTCTTCGTGTAAAAGCCTGAAATGCCGTTAGATTTAGCATTAGAGATCTCCATAATCTGCGTGTGGCTTAAACTAAACCAAAGCTAGTTTAAAACTTGTCTGGTATCCGTTTAAGCTTGGCACTTAAATGAAGTGGGTTTGACAAGGCATGCACCTCAGCGATGTAAAGATTGCACCCAGGATCAAACAGATCCATTATTGTGCTTTTACAAGCACAGGTACATTACGTACATCACACCATTAACAGCAGCTCAGTAACACGTACTTTAGCTTACCCTACCATACCAAATTGCACCACGTGTATGGAACGGCTTCATTTTACATATAACAGTGTTTTGGTAGGATGACTCAGCTTTAGTTAAGTTTCCATAAAATTGTTTTAGTCTTGATTTCCGCATGGTTTGCGCATCAGCTTCTTTTGTATCATTGTTTAAATGAGGCTGCCTACATACAATTATTAATCCATTAATAAGTAGTAAATCTTTCAACTACAACAAAACTTTCAACTACAACAAAATGCATATGCATTTAGAAGTGCCTTAAAAATAGCTCTCCTATCATGTCAATGTATGACTTACCATTTAATAAAAGTGAGAGTAGTGCCTACTTGGAGTCCTACAGTCTGGAAAACTGTTTTTTCATTTTGCCGTCTTACACGACTGACACCTCTTATGGCTGAGCTGCTGATATCAACTCTCATACACTGAAACCGGCAAAGCAAGAAGTCAGCTGTTCTGCCATAGCACCCTTAAATAGCTGAGGACCAAAGCAACAATTTCCATAAACTAATTCATTTTTTTTAATATATAACTGACATGGGACCATCTGCCAGGAACAGCTTGTGTGAAAAAGCCCTTTGGAGAACATATGTACAGCCACTGTCCATACACAATCTACTACCCTTCAGCAAACCAAACACTGGTTTAAGGGGTTTTTTTCCCTACAGTTGTGAAATACAGAAACGGCTACCAATTGGATGCTGTTCCAGTCATTCCCTTTTGTTCACAAGCACCTCTCTGAAACAAAGAACCCTTGCAAGAAAAACAAAAGGCAGGCAGATAGTCACTGCTCCACTTACCGTTAGAACAAAAAGAAGCTGGTACTACAAGGCAAAGGCTTACGGTGAAAAGCAAGTTAAAGAATTCAACAGTTATGAACACATCATCGGCATATACAAACGCAGCAAGGTCTGAAGGTGTTAGTACAAATACCTTCCCAGCCACACAAACGCAGCTGCCAAAGAGGCTGCTAGTTCTGGGAATCTGCAATGTGGAGCAGTTAGAGCAGTACCAGAGTACATCTCAAAGCAGGTCAGCATGGCAAGGGGTTGGAGACTCCTAGTAAGGTAATGTTTAGCATTACAGAAATAAAGCATTGTTCGAATGCAAAGTTTATTTAACAGTGCGCACATATTTACATAGAGCTGTAACAGACCATCCAACAAATATCATCAGCACAGAAAAAAAAATATTGGCATTTTTTTGTTAGAATGATTGTCTCTGCCAGAATGAAAGAGCTATCATACAAAAATACATTTTTCCTTTTACCTAAGGCACTGCTCTAAAGTCTAAAACAGTTCTACTGTATTCTGAATAGCGAACAGCAAGAGTAAGAGGGCTGAGGGTTTCCTATTGTAACTGCGATGTCCAGGAAAGAACACGTTTAGTTCCAGCAAAACCATTTGCATTTAACCACTGAAAACACAGCTGCCATTTGGATGATTCATTTGACCTGAAGTATCAGCCAATGGTTTTTAGCAGGATTTGAGACATCTATTCTTTAAAGTAATCACTTATCCAATATATCTGTTACAGGAGACATAAGAACAAAACCGCATTATTACTTTTAGTAGCAATTTTCAGAAGACGCTTAGTTAATCTCTTCATGCTGTAAAGAGCAGGCAAGTTTAGGTTAAATAGATTACTTAATGCAGGCTTTAGGAGAAGGGAGATACATATGCAGCTTGCAGCCACCGTTACAAAGCTAGAACAAGAACACTTAGAATAATTAACATGAACAAAACATGACTTCAGTGGTCTAATACTGTTATGTACACAATAAAATAATACTTCTGTAAGTGTAGATAAATTTAAATAAGTAATTCAAAAAGAAAACATTTTTAAAAGCGTGACATGTTGAACTGCACTGTGACAGACACATCTAGGTACTCAACATTTTGGTAATATATTAGTGCACATGCTGTAGAACGTTTTGATGTCTGCCAATAGATTAAAACATTTTAGTGATGGTACAATACTGCATTTTGAAACTGCCAATCTTATCACATTAGAAAATTGGCAATTTTTCTTCTCCATTCAAAACCGAAGATACTTAATTTTCCATTTTTAAATAGAACAAGAACCAACAAGCAAGAGCAGCTTAAACACACACTTAACGAGTCTTCTGTTTCATCAAGTGCCATCTCAGGAATATGCAAAACCTGGCCAGTAGCTAAGTGGGGAGCCTCCAGTGGCATGCTGCTGTACACGATACCGACACGAATAGACTCTAATGGGCTACTGTAAAGTCTGTAAAAGGGAAACAAGTGATATCTGAACAATGACATCTTCTCTAACAATTAGCTAAACGAATGGAAAAGGAACATCAGCACAGTAGATTCCCTGAAAGGTTTCAAGGTGCAAATTAGAAGTCTGTCATCCCTCCCCTGGTGGTTTGGTTTTTTTTTTGTTTTTTTTTTGTTTTTTTTGCAAACTTGAAGATGGATAAAGGTAAACAAGCAGCTTTTCAAAACAAGGCCTTCGATACTTGATAAAACACTGGATTACTGAAGTGCAATCATATTTCCAGGTCTCTAGTGTTCACAGTTCTGTCCAAAGAGCAAAGAGAAGAAAACATTTAGCCATCATAACTGTGTGTATGCCACATATGTCTATCATCGCTGTCAGAATCTACATCCAGTGAGTGAGCACAGAACCACTTGGTTACTTACGGCTCAAAAATCAGTGCAGTAGCTTTTCTTTTTTTATATACAATTATTAGTTTTCAAAGTTACGTACAGAATTCTTAAACCATAACATGGTCTAAACATTTAAATGTCTAAACATTTTCAAGTTCAAAATTAAAAGGCAACACTTTCTTCACTAAAAAGTTAATTATTTTGATCAGAACAAAACGTGATCAGCAGTGTCACATTAAATCTGTCCATTACCATGGCCCCGGTTAGTCGTGTCCTCAAGGAAAGTCTCGATAAGGCTATGTCCATGGGACTAAAATTCACAAGACGCAGAGTGACAGAGGAGACTCGGGAAACAGTTCAGTCTAGAAAAGTGCTACACTTTAATCAACAAAAGTGCTACACATCATTTAAAGAAAATGTGGAGAGCAAGTCTTGGTTTTTTCCACTACCATTCATTTCAACTGTTCACACAGCCATTTACCTCACGGAAAGAGATCTCCTGCTGTGAGTATGTCCATTTGGGGTTTAGCTCCAACACCAGACAAGTTCAGTCTTACAGAAACTACCTTACCGAAGCCTCTCTGACATGCTATGCTGTACTGCATCAGGGTTCGGCTTCTCAAGTATACGTGGCTTCAGATGCAGCCCCGCTTCTTTCAAAAAATTCGGTATATTTTGTATGCAGCTTTCTTACTCCTCCCACAATGTAACACAACCGTCTGTGGAATTTAAGGTTGGTGTTACCCCCCTCAGTGAAGTGAAAGGCTATTCTACAGTAAGTAGAGAGGACAGCTAATACCTTGCCAGAGCCTGAAGAGACCTTGTAAGACCATGCAGGTCAGCATCAAAAAGTTACAGAATGCGCATAGGATTGGAAAGGTCTTGTCTGTAGAGTTACATCAGACACCTTTTAAACTGTTAGCATCTTCAAAAGTAACACGTGCCTTTTTAAGATATCTCAGAAGAAGCTTAAAATACAACAGATGGGTTTGAGTGCTGGTAAGAGATACAGGAGCTTCACAGGGGCTCAGCTCTGTCTTTGGAAGAGCCCTAATGTCAAGTCTTAGCTGCTGTCTACAGCAAGTCCCTAAAAAGGCATCAGTTGGTGACTCCTTTTGACAGAATTCAAGCTACAAGCACTAAAGAAAGAGCCTTCCCTCCAGCCTACACATTGGAAAAAGTGCCCTGAAAATAAGCCGTAGTTAAGGCAAGGAGAGTAAAATGCAAGGAAGTTAATTACCTAGCCAGAGGAAGAGACAGACAGGGAAATCAGCTTGGATTACCTGATGAAGCATCTATAGGTTTGGTCAATGAATTCACTGCACCATCTTCCTCAAAAGCCAATTTTGGACTAGAAGGTATTGTAGCAGCATCATTCAAGTTTTGATTACAGTTACCAGCAGAGATGCTGTCCGAGCTTAGTTTGGCTGACTTGGAATGTACTCCAATGTCAATAAACTCCTCAAAAGTCCACGAACCAGACTTTCCATTAAGATTCTGGATAAGTTCAATTGTACGATCAGCTTCATTAACACCCAACTTCACTGAGTCATCAATAACCATTTCTTTTGCAGGGTGGCTAGAAAAAAAAAAGAGAATGGATACTTGTATTACAATTTCTACATGTTTAACCTTTAGCTTGATTACAGGCCAGCCAATTAGCAGTCTGCATACTTTGCAAAGCACTGAATATCCTGAAGGGCGTTCCCAGACAAGCTCCTCCATCTGCCATGCAGGACCTCCAAGAGCCAACGGGGAAGAACAACTCGCCAACATATAGCCACCTTTACTATACTAATAGCTCTCAGGTAAGATCTGGCTCCAGAAATTTGGTAGAAGCAAGCAACAACTTTAAAGTCCTGCACCATTAAATCTCCTATTTCAGTACTGTGCGCTTTTCCCTTCTTCTCCAGCTAGGACTTTTTTAAACACAAAACCGAAAGACTAGCAATATTTAAAATGGACTCAAAACCTAAACCTAAATCTGAGTGATCAATTTTCATTCGTTCTTAAAAAACCATGACAATGTCTATATTCCATGACTGGAGGAACGGTATTAATTCACCTTCACTTTAAAAAGAAGAGTTCACAGTGCTAAATGATTAGCATTTAGATGAGCAAATGGAGCAAGCATCAGAGGACAGATTTTCCAGTAGTAGACGGAAATGCTTTATATTCAAAAAAATAAAATTTGAAAGACTAAAAAAAAAAAATCCCATTAAGGGAGGCTTTTGTGTTGTATCTGGTGTTTCAGTGCAACTGGAACTGTTCTAGAGCTTTTTTTAGGTTATTCTTCCTTTTCAGTGTTGTTCCTCTCCCTCGTGTTTAATGTTTGTTAATGAAGAGAACCACTAGCCATTGCAAGGGAAAATATTTCAAGCCAATACCATTCTTTATAAATAACACTGCCATGTTGCTGGCTGTGGGTCTCACTTCTTAGCAAAGCCAGTACTGTTAACACGGTGCCATCTAAACAATTCTCCTGAACTAACTGCCTCCGTGTGAAGCCATAAACTGACAGCATGCACACACCACATGCCTGGAGCAAGCCAGAGAAATACCACAAAGCTAGCGGGGCGCAAAATTTGAGGCAATGCTACATACGGCACTAAATTTAATTTAAACTGAGAGAGATTTCTTGTGTAATTGATCTGACAGTAAAGCAGCCACCCACATAGACTCACCTGGAATCCTTTAATTCAGTAACAAGTAAAGACCCCTCATCACTTTTCAAATCGCCTCCATTCATAAACACTTCACTGGCCTTCAACTCTGACACATCTTGTTCCTCAGATTCTGTAGAGTTCAAACTATGCGTGGTCTCTAAACAACCCTCTGCCTCCCCCTTGGCTTCCTCAAGTAAGTCAACGCCATTTAGCTTTCCTGAAAGTAGGGGGGGGGGGGCAGGGAAGAAAGAAAATAAATAAATAAATCTTCAGTAACAGAATTGCTATTCTAAATGAATAAAATACAAGTGCCAAAATGACCTTTCCTAGCCAAAACTCGAGGCACTTGGCTTCAACAGATCCATTTCTCTACAGACAAGCTGCCTATAATGACATGAAATGTGTTTTCCATCTTTAAAAATACACTTGTAAAATGAAAGCATTCTGCCTTCATTTCACACTCAAATTATTTCTGTAATCATTTTGACTGTCTCTTGTGGTACAGAACAGGCAATGATCTACTCTGTTAAAGCAGAGAGCCCCCCTAGCATTCCTGGGACTTGCGTCTCAGACCATCACATCGCTATTACATGAGCGACTTTTTTAACAATGCTTAAACATCACTGAGACACTGACGGCCACGTAGACCTGACTTTTGATCAAGTTTCCTTACCTTGTTGATCAGGCTTCTCAAGACCCAACTCTTCCTCCTCTTCAATATCCTCTCCTTCCATAGCCTCAGAGGCAGACTTCCCTTCATTCTGCAACTGAATTGCCAGAGAGTTATTTGAAGTAAGTCACTACCCTTCAGTGTTCCACAAATTGGTGAAATCACAGCTCCCACACAGGACTGTTCCGTGCCCAGCAGTAAGGCCACACTAGCCCAACGGCTAACAGACGATCAGGTCACCCAGCGACACACACTCTGCTGAGTCAGGGCCCGTAAACGTGTGGGACCCACTTCTATCACCTACCTATGAACTATTCCCGAGTTCCTTTCCCCCTCATTTCTCCAAGGTATGTGCTAAATATTTATGATTTTCAGCTATATGAAGACTTGGGTCTTCAAATGTTCGGAGAAGAACAACTATTCCTCAATATATACATAATTTACCACAAACTCTAGGTCACTAACAAAAATATATCCCATTTACTGTAGCAATCCAAGAGGCATGCAAGACTTGCTTTAAGCAAACAGGTGAAGCCAGGAACTGAAGTTTTCTGGGGAAAAATAGCCCCAGTAGAATGCATACGGTTTACTACCCGGTGGGTTTTTTTAAACCAACCTGCAAGTGGTAACGCCGGATCACATTGTTTCTATACGCCTTGAACAAAAATGCATCAAAGATTTTTTTTGTCAGAACAAGCAAAGCAGAAGAATGTGTGTGCAATGGGAAGCTACTGAGAATTATTCTGGTGCACCAGAACTTTGCACTTCACGTGGAAGCCAGTTTGTGTAAGGGTAACAGAGGAAGACACGATACAAGGCAAAGCCTTCTCTGGGAAGGGCCTATTCTGTCATAAAGATCCAAACAAAAAAGTACCTTGGATTCATTTTGATCTGATTTTCGTGTTCTTTTCATAATTTCTTCGATTCTCTGTTAAAACAGGGAAAATATTTAAAATGACATAGAGAGCTTTGTATTTCAGGATCCTCGTTTAAATTTTCATCACAATAAATTTTCATATTTCATAAATTTACTACTTTATTCACTGTTTTTAAAGCTTACAAGCTAGATTCAGCTTTTTTTAAAACATACGCACTACTTCTAATTAAATGCATCTGAGACCATTTGCCTGTGCAGTTTAACACTTCAACCACTATGCCAGGCTGAGAAACTCCCCGCTTTCAAAACAGCGTACCTTTTTTCTTTCAAGCCTTTCCTGCATATTTTGCTGCATAATTCTCTCTCTTTCCAGCCGCTGTCTTTCAGCCTCTTCTTGAGCTTTTGCTTCAGCTTCTTCTCTCTGAAGGTAGGACAAAAAGAAGAAAGCACCCAGTGCACAACTCCTTCTCAAAAGTGAAAAGCAGAGCTGTTACAGAAATTCTGGTTCAACACAGACAGGAACACCAGACAACCGCTATTAATATTAACCATACATTGCAGCTAAATGCCAACTACCCAGCTACTGACATGAAATATATATTACTACGACATTCAGAAACTGATCTGAAAAGAAAAACTATGCACAAGGCTATACTGTCATTATGCAAATTTTTTGAATGTTGTTGAACTACTCAGGATTCAAACTATACTTCAGGACGAAGATTTGTCTAAGGAAAATTTATAAACTAGACCGCAATTGAATTCCAAATGTGGCACGATTAACTTAGAAGCCTTGGCAGTCAGGTATTACTACCAAGATACTTGGTGCTGAGTATCTTCTGTTCCTTCTACACTGGAAGAACTGTTCCAGTATGACTGGAAAGACGACAGGAGCATAGTTAACACTCTGAGTAACTGTTATAAACCTAAATAAGCTTTTAAAGAAATGTTCAGACCCATGTCAGTGGTATCCGTAAGACACAGCTCTTTTAACACAAAGAATGTAATCTGCTTTTATTTTCAAAATTAGTCTCATTTAAAGAAAGTCCACTTTCTGCAAAACAGCTTCCTTCAGCTGGAAGGATGCCTTTGTAAAGTACACAGACAGCAGCCGTAGAAAACTAGTAACCAGAAAAATGGACTCCGAAACACTACCGATCTTTCTCTTAAAGAAATCAGAGCAAGCCAAATGACTTTCCAGACAGACCCCTTCTTTATAATCCGTAGCAGTAAGCTGGTGAAGTGGGCTCAGTACAAATACTTTACATATGCAAAATAGCATCCCAGATGGCAAAAAAATTTTCCAAAATATGCTTCTGCCCCGCACATGAATTTATTAAATGCTGGAAAAAACCAACCCCACAACATAGACTAGGGCAAGGAAAGGACTTCAAGACATTCTGAAATCCATCTCAGACAGGATGAACTCTGCTTTACATCATTCCTGACAAAGATTTGTCAAAACTGTTCTGTGAAGAAAAATCAAAGACAACCCCCTCGAAAACATGTCAGCAGCTTGTGTGAGGAACACAGTTGGAGCCTACAGATAAGCAGACCTGGTGTTGAAGCTCTGCGAGTTTTTCCTGCTCTTCCTGTTCCCGGCGGATCCTCTCTTCTTCAGCCTGTCTTTGTTGCTCTTCATAAGCCAGTCTCTTTTCTTCCTCCTGCTTGCGGAACTCCTCCTCCCGTCGTGCCTTCTCCTCAGTTGCTCTCTTGGCCATTTCTTCTTCTCTGATTCTAGTGTTTCCAAGACACAGGTTACCGACTGGGTATTCGTTTCTTTACAAGTGTGTATGCACATGAGACAGATGAGGAAAGCAAGAAAGTTCTAAGTTATCCAATCACAAAAAACCTGCATAAAGATACTTCCTGGTGTGGATTTACAAATGCCACCACCCAGACCAGTCAAAGGAAAAAGCAGAATAACTTGGAAGAAAGTCTCTACAACTACATAAACGTTCTTTGCCAAGTAAGTCAAGACCAAGGCTGGTTGCACCGACTGACTGAGAACTGGATTAAATGACAACTATCTAATAAATGCCACCTGCATCCATGACATGAATGAGGCTTTTAAACACCTGCCAACCAAATCCAGTTGGATTTCCTAAAAGACTGTTTCTTCTATAGTCTGAATTCCGGAGATATACTGGAGGTGTACGCTCCAGATCACGCAGACATGCACAACAGATCTGATGACATATTTCTGATAAAACATCTATAGCAGACTATATGCAAATTTATGACAGTTTTAGACCTATGAGTGGAAACAGTCAACAATCTGATGTTCCATTGCATTCACAGAAGCACAGACAGGTGAACCCTGATCTGGAATAAAGTTAGTCAGCACAAAGTTAATAATTTATTTTAACAACTTCTATGTAGTGAACCAAACGCACAGTGGTATCTTACTTTGAATTACTTGGCTGCACCATTTCTGATCCAGATTTTGGCTCACTAACAGGAGGTGTAATGTACCATCAAACTACCTGCCCGAGTTCAATGGAAAGTTCAATACATAGAGGCTGACTACTTCAAGACAAACACACACAAACCAAACACAAAGTGGTGTAAAAAGCACACTCTAGTTTTGAAATAGAAGCACCAGTGGTGACTGGAAGGAAAAAACAGCTGTGATTTGCACAGGGATCATGCGTTACATATCTACTGAGATACAGATTAACGATACACACAGCAACCTGTCCCAACTCTGATGGTGTAGTGCCCGTCTCTGCTTCAGGAACTGCATTAAGCTTAAATTTAAGTTTCTGTAAATCTTAGGAAACATGTACAGCCATAGCGTCCACTCCAAGCAGACCCCACCACTGAAAGCACCCCTTCCTTCTCCTGAATTGTTACCTTTCCTCTTCCTGTCTCTGAATTCTTTCTTGGTCTTCACGCTCTCTTTGCTCCCGTGCTAGACGTCGTTTCTCTGCCAAGATTTTAGCAGCTTCTTCAGCTGTGGTGGTCCCTGCTACTGTTTTGCTACCTGATTCTGCAAAGGTTAAAAGAAACTGATGTTAAAAAGCCCTAGTAACTTAAAATTAAGAAAGACATTATCACTATGAGGTGGGATCTTTCCTCTGCCCAGCTCACCCACTATCTTTTTGATCAGTACTCGTCACTCAGTGAATATGCCCTGGATCTAACGGCCCACAAGAGCCAAAGGGGAGTCCTAAAGAGATGAGAGCCACAACATCTCACTGACACTGAAATAAACCCAACTCATTTCAGCCACACTGATCCAGTCATATTCCAGGCGATAAGTTATTCTCCAGTTCCCACGGTACTTAGAAACACGATTCTGAAAAGAGATATTTATTCCATAACACTTAAAAACATTTAAAAAAAACGAAAAAAAACCCACAAAACCAAACCTGCTTTAGGATATACACTTAACTTCGTACACATATCTACCTTCTAAAAAAACTGAACACACATAGCCCTAAAGAAGAAATACTAGTTTTTTTGATTTCTCGTTTCATAACATTAATATTCATGCCTTTATATTTATAGAGTATCTTATGGTGCAAATAATCACCATTTTATCTGGCCCTGAAGGCACATACTGATGACTTCAGTAATACCGTATTTCTACACATTTTAGCAACAAATCAATTTCCAATTTACATGGAGATTAAAACAGCTCCAGCCACTAAGTTAGTAGATATTTGACAGTCCTGCAGCTTATGTTTCTTCATGTCCTGCCTGGTGTTACGGTGTCGGAACATCAGAGATACTATTATTATAAATTAACATTAGGGAAAAAACAACACTCCTTGTCATCCAGTGGCTCTCAATGTATATTGAAAGAACTCTGATTTTTATCAGTTATTCCCACTCTAGAAATATTACTGTTTGAATGTAACTTAAGAACTCAGCATCTCGATATTTAAAGATTTGCTCTTGATGTCCGTAGAGCAACGGCATCATAGTGTTGGTGAGAGCCTGCCCTTCCTTCTGATATTTCACAAATCAGCACTTAGATGTTTGCTTAACATTTATAAAGCCTTCAAGTCAAGGTAATCTTAATGAACAATGACATCAGGGTTTGATTGGTTATTTTGCTTCCGACCTAAAGACAAATCAATTCAAAACACAATGCCATCATTACGAACTTTAAATACCTGAAAAGCTGCTTAAGCCCCATGGACACGTAATCACTGCTTGCAGCTGTAGGGCATAATTACACAGAGTGAACCCTCAGCAGCTGAATCACGGCACTGTTTCGTGCATAAAAATTGCTCCTGCAGTCCTAGGAAAAGCACTCCAGCACTGATGGGAGTGCAGTCACAGAGAAGTTTTCTAATATTTAGATTTATCCATGCTGAAAAAGAAGCATGTCCCCAGAACATGCATTGCTTCTGATTTGGGCAAAAATGCAGTCACTTTGGTATAAACAAGAATAAGCCACGACAGTTCCAAATTTGAACTCAGTCAAAAGGAATCTTCCTCCCTGAGCAGGACAGACCACTCTGCGGTTACAAGGACCATTAGCAGGATCCGCCCGCTCATGACTTGCACGTGCTTTTCCTCCTATATTCTGCATTTTTTTTAATTTAAAGTAGGGAGGTTTCATTTAGTGCTGCCAGTATACAACCGTGAAGAAATCAAGAAGCCTTTCTTCCCCTCTACCTCTTGAATGTCTTGCCAGTTTAGACTAGTCACTTTTTACAGCACAGGCCATCTTCTACTGTGCACCTGCACAGCAACCCATGCAGTGGTCCTCCTATTTTAATGCTACTGGAATCTCAGGTGTATGAAAATTTGTTGACATTTAATGTCAGGTTCAATCTAAATGGAACTCAAAACTGAACCTAAATAAGACAACTTAATCCTTAGCAAGAAGCCCTAAAGGTTTTAGGCTTTTAGGTTATAGGGTTATAATGTGATAATGACAGATTGAAAGACAATGAATATCTGGTATTGAAAATGATAGAAGAGAATTAGTCACAATTTCAGAACACCGCAGATATGGAAAGAACAGGGGGCATAAAAAGAAAGGGTAGGAGATGTCAGGTCTCTGGGGGACCTTCGCACTGCATTTTCACTTTTGAAGCTTTGCTGATGTTTTCCATAGGGTTACTTCAATAGTGCTTCTGTGTCCATGCACCCCTTGTACAGTCTGTTTCCATAGGTAAGGACATGGGACTTCCCAACATGATCACTAACATGCCTTAAGAAGATTCTTCCAGCATTTTACACTCAGCTCTATCTTCCTTATACTCCCACTGCCATTCCTGATAAGAATGGTCTTTTTCTCCAGGAACTTTTTGGTGAGGAAGGGGGAAGAGGGAAACAGGCAAGAGAAGTATCTCAGAACAATTGTGAAATGTACTGTTAGTTGGATGGTGGGAAGATTCGAACACATTTCTAGGCAAGCCATTTATTCACAATTAATCTAGGGATCATATTCCAAAGCCTTCGCTACCCAGATACAAAAATGTGAGGCTCCATGATAGTTTATTACCTATCATCATGCATAAGGTGAGAGCTCATGAAGGAGCACTTCTTATGCTTTAAGTTGAAACAAGCCTTTTAACTCTCAGAGAAGCTGCGAAAGGCTGCTGCCAGAAATGACAACTGCTCCAAGTCACTGAAAAATAAAAAGTGTTTTACTGCAGAACAGTATATTTTAGTAAGAAGACACAAAAACCGAGACAAAAACTTGATTGCTGTCTGTCAACAATGGGCAATCAAGTTCAACTTGAAGGAGAAGAGATGGTATGAAGATAAAGGTGCACAAAGCTAAAATAAGGCTGAACCTACAAGACCCAGAGACTGATTTGCCTCATGCCATTCACTGGTGCACTCTGACTTCAGAAGCTGTCTGGAATACGGTATTGCACCAACTTACAGGGTGAGTTGCCTACACGGATGTGTAAAATGAAAATTGCTTTGAAAACTGAAAGCTTTTTTTTTTTTTTTTTAAGAACAAAGACTTTTGCCTCACTTAGCAATATTGCAGTGTACCAAAACATTCAAAGACATAAATTAAATCATCTCTATGTTGAAGAACATGTCCACTGTTTTCCTTATCTTTCATGCGTCAAAGAAAAATAGCTTCGCCCAGCTCCAGTATGAGTCACTACAAAGATGACTAGCTTGCAGATTAGCAATAGAATAAAGTGGAATCAGATAAACTAGGTTAATACAGTTCCAGAAGTCAGTGTAGAGAGGAGACGGGTGAGGCATCCAAAGAACAAGGACAGGTGTTCTTGTTCCAGAACAACTGGAAGCTACAGAAATAGGACACATTGTAACGGAGATTTCAACCAATCGATAACGCTGATCACAATTGATTATGCCCCCTCTGAGGCATGCAAGACATTTATCACAGTAACGCATCGAGGGACAGACATTCTGACTGTGAAGATAAATGACGTGACACTGAAGACTGATGTGCAACTTCATACAAACATCCACATTTGACGATGACATCCAGGCTTCCTTCTAGAGGAACACATGCTCGAAGAACTGTACCACACATGAGTTCTTCAGCTGACTATTTCACATCCAACATTGAGCAGTGCGAGGAAGAGCCTCAGAAATAACAGACAACTGCAGCAGCTGAGGAATGCACAACAGGAACCGTACATGCGGTAACGTGCAGCAAGCATATGTTCCCACTTACCTTGCGTCTGAAGGATTTTCACCCCCAGCACTGCCCACCGGCTGTAGCTTAAATTCCAGAGATCCCTCCTTTTCCTGTTAAGTCTCCCCTAAGTCCTTCTCCACAGAGAAGTGCCTGTCAGACCTCATCAGAAGGCTCTCCTAGATTCTGTTCTGGAGATGGCAGATGGCATTCTTCCGGTAAGAGGGACGGAGGCTGCGCTTACTTGGCACAATGAAGAGGACTAGGAGACTAATTGCTTATGTATATGGCTCTCCTTAATACACCATCATAATTTCTCAGTGTGACCTGTGAACTGACCACTTTTTCCTGAGGCAGCACTGACTATACATTCACTGGAACTGAAACGGAGGCAGCCTTCTAGCTCTGTGAAAATTGGCCCTCAGCCTGTGATGCAGCAGTAGCTGATTTCTTCCTCCAAGCAGGTCTCTACACAAGCGATTTTAAGAACTACCAACTGAACTGAAAGACCTTTGCATAGTTTAACTACTGACATTGCAAACTTAATCTAGTAGCTCCCTCAGCTACCGTGGTTGGATTTCTGCTTTTCTTAAAACTACAGTACGAGCAGTAATATCGAAAGCTCCTGACTTAAATCTGCAAGTCAAACAAACTGACTGCTGCACTAAAATCCACTCCCAAAAGTCATACCACATAAAGTTATTGTATAAATAATCAGCAATGAACAGCTTCTGCCTTAAAGCATCCTACCGTCCAGCGGTCTGCCTCACGAACAAATTATTTCAGCAGTCCTAGCACACACTGGAGATGTCCTGAATAAAAGTGCATGAGTCACTGAGAAACACTCACCTTCTTTGGTCTTTGTGCTAGCTGCTACCGCATCCTTGTCCAAGGCTGGTGAAACACCTTGCTCTTGTCCTGTTCCTTCTGTGCTCTTATCCTTTGGTTTGCTCTCTGCTTCAGTTTTCTTTTTGGTAATGTTTATAACACCTGGTGTGAGAGGTGGACGTTGGACAGGTACAGATTTAGAGACTGGAGTAGGAGATGGTGGCCTTTGTTTTGACATGCTAGGTGAAGGTGGGCGAGTCTTCTGTCTGTTGGAATAAAGAATATTTCTCAGGGCCAACACTGAAAAATTCAGTTTTCAGTGGACAGCAGTCTACTTTGGTTAGTTTACATTTACATACCTTGCTTTTAAAAATAAATCCACCCACAGACTACTGGTGCCTTCCTCACAAAAAAATCAAATACAGGATGCCAATATACCCTGGGCACCTGGACTCACTACTTGTGGGCTAACATCAAAACAGGTCTGGTAGCCTAGACCCCCATTTACTCCACAGCAAGGATGAACCCTGCAATTCCAATCCAAGAAATTTCCTACTAATGCAGACAGATCAGCTTATTCTGAAGCTCACGTGCTTCCTGTTCGTTTTAGTGCACAGTCTGTACAGAAAACGAGGGTGTATTTTGTCTGCACAGAAGAGACAAAGGTTCAAGTAAGAGCTGTATCCCTACCGTGGAAAAGGGAAATCGGACCAAAAATGAAGTCCTTATGCATATAAACACGGCATAGTGTAACTCATCCAAACTCTAACAGCACAGCTGTCGAGATAGGAACTAAACTTCATTTTGTTCTGAATAAAAGCAGATACTTAGCCTGGATGCTCACCTAACTGTAGAAGGTGATGGAGGACGCTTCACCAAATTAGCAGGAGAGGGGGATCTTCTACGGGCAGACACAGATGGTGAGGGAGGGCGTCTTAAACCAGAACCTGGGGACGGTTTTTCTGTCTCTGATTTCTAAGATACATAAAACCAAAACCATGCTCACTCTCTAGAATACATTACAGATAGAGGAGCCACCACCCCAACACACACACAACTTCTCAACAAGATGTACATTTCTTTTATGTTCCAAAACTCAGACCCAGTTAGTACGTTTACCTAAATTAAACTTTGGGAACCATAAGCAGCAAACAATATGCCTTTAGGACACCAGAGAGATCAAGGACCACGAAAATCCCAACTGGATTTCAATATGTGTTTTTTAAGCAAAGGCTATTGACCATTTCAATAAACAAGGAAACTGCTGAAACAGGATTCCATCCTGAGCCGTTTCAAATCTCCCCCAGTTAATACAAACCTAATTCCTGTGGATTTTCAACAAACCTGGGTTGAATCTGGTGAACTTGCATCAGATGAAGATACAGAGGACTTCAATCTGTCGATGCTACGGCTGCGCACGGGCACTTTAGGAGTTGGGACTGGGGAACTGATGGAACTGGCTGAAGCTGAACGAGGACAGAGGTGAGATTCTATAAAAGTTAGGAATTTGACAAGACAAAACGAGAACCAAGTGCACAGCATAAGAACAGGAGAAAAGGAAGAGGGAGAAAGAGAGAAAGAAAGATTGTGTGTGTTAGAAACTGTACAGAGAAACACCACAGGCAGTGCACGTTGCAATGGGTCACGGACACAGACACCACCACCACACGATTAGTACTTTGGAAGCAACAGCACCAAGAATAAAACCATTCTGAAAGCAGCAGTCTGGAGCAGATAAAAATAAAATGCTTTTCCAAAAAATGCCTGAATTTGCAATACACCAGTGTTACTTCAATTTTAGTTAAGCTGCATCTAATCCCAAATACTTGAGTTTTAATGGCTTAGCATCTTTCTTTACAAGTTCCTCATGACAGGTTCAAATTTTAAGCGTGCTTCCCTCATACTTAAGGAGGAAATCTTCCTTCTTTTCAAAGAGTATTTATAAAGCAGAATTACATTAGGAACGTGAGCATTACTTTACAAACTTCTGTGGTGAAATAAGCATTTGTGCGATATTATTTTATTCTACTTTCCCTCTCTGACCTCTTTATTACTGTGTGTGCCCTTTATCCACATTAACAAATCAAAATAGGTGGTGTAAAGGAAACCTATCAGGAGAAAAAGGTCAACTGTTAAACTAAAGTACTTTTCCTACCTGAAGCGTCAATCTCTTCACACATAAGATGGAAACTGGATCTTCTAATTACTTTTTTTCAGTAACATAATTATAGATCGATAAGCATACATAGATGTAAAAATCTACTTCTGAAACTGGATACTGGATTTTTCTGTAGACTGAATAAATTGTGACAGATGCTAGCACCTAATTTTGTAACTTAATGGAAAACACATTTTATTTTTATATCTACAGCATTTGTGCAAGGAGAACTGCATTCTGTTTGTGCATAGTTTGTGCAATAGCACAGGTACGTTTCTACTGAAATGAAGAAAGTACCTCTAAGTGAACTGATAAAAAATGTAAAAGTTACGTTTAAATCAGCAATAGTGAATAAGTCACATGCTGTCAGTAACAGTGAAAAAGATGGTATTTCCCCACATGACATGAACTGCAATATTCATGGTAAAATAAAAGCAGCACATAGATAGGTGTGCAAAAATATGACCATTGACTACAAACCAAAAAAGTGAAAACTGATTATTACACAAGGGGAGCAGTGTAGAAATGTCATCAAGGACCACATTAAGTGGCAGAAGATAAAAAATAAAGATGGAATAACATATTTAAAGAGGAAAAAAGCAAAACTGGGAATGCAAGTTGTAAGGCAAGAGAGGAGAAAGGACTCCACATTGGTTCCAGGTACATATTTACTGGGGCATTTTTACAACCTATAACAATTATAAGACATATATGGGATGCAGCCAGGACTTGCCCATGATGCAGAGATTCCTGCGCTAGTACTAGGTTGAGCCACAGTGTGGGCTTATCAGCTCAGTCTGGACCAACATAAAATTGCTTGAGCCAGCCAGCGTTTCTCTACAGTACCTTCTCCTTCTAGTATGCCTCTACTTCTACAATCAGCCTCAGCAAAGCCAGCTCAGGGCTCCCTGTCTTTATGTTGATAACCCTTTTGTCATGTTCCTCTTAAGAATTTCTCCCCCTAAAGAACATTAGGCTTTGCACTTATTCCTTTCAGCCTCCTTTGAAATTACATGTTTGTTTGGGGTTTTCCCCTTTCAGTTCCTAGCACTGTTCTCTGACCAGTCTCAGATTCATTTGAGGGTATGCTCAAATGCAGATCTCTGTCAGTTAAAATAAAAACAACAAACAAAAACAAAAATCCAACAAAAAAACCCAAAAACCAAACCACAGACAAAACCCAAAGCGAACACCAGCATCTGGTTCTCTGCACAGCAAGTTAACTGGCACTGGAGTTTAAAAGCCAGTATTATTCTGTGGGTTTGTAAACATGCAACATAGTATATGAATTGGTTATTACTGACCAAAGAAAAGTCTGGATAAGTAATATTATACATAACCCCATATTAACTGTCTGATTCACACTGAAGTGTAGCACAGTTAGCAACCATCATGTAAGTTCTTGCTTGAAAAGCAACCACATTAAACTTTCAGGCTTTGCTGCCCTCCTGTTACCTGAGGGATCTTGTCCATCAGCCGATAATGTAGCAGCACTTTTACTCCTAGCTAAGGATGCCTGTGTGGGGGCGAGGAGGCGACTGATTACGCTACTGTCCAGAGGACTGAGCTGGGAGCGACGAGCTAAATGATGGGAACAAACCAAAAAGGATCCAACATGAAATCATATAATGAAAAAGACAAGAAGCACAAAGCAAAGGAAGACTGTGAGCATTGTTGCAAATCAACAGTTTTGGAAGAAAAATACTGAAGTCATGGAGAGGGAAATCCAAACTAAAAGCACGGAAGGGTTAAACATTGCAATCTCTTACATTGCGCTGCTTCTCCTTGGCTTGCTTAATACTGATCATTTTAATGCGCAAAGACTGGCATGCATACAACAGATGAATGCTGAAGTCGGTCAAAGTACGAAAAGTTTTTGACCCAGCTCTTCAGAGCTATATTCTCTATGCAGGAAAGGCTGTTCTGACATAATAAACAGAAGACTTGCAAGTCAAAGCAAAAGGTTATTGTCAGGCATCATTTGCACACACAAATTCACATGGACAACACCCATCAGGTTCCCATACAGGGAAGACGTTGAAGCAGAGTATAATTTCCACTGTTGGCAATAGTTGCTAAAATGGAAAGTTTCAGAATTATTAACTCATAAGGGGAAAAACACATTAGAAAAGTTGCTAGTCTTCAGCTTTAGGAAGAGTTCCTAGAAAAGAGGTTATTTGTAACCTAGGGGAGAATACACAGACCAAAAGAGACTTAAGTGAGAACAGGTTTCTTCCCTCATTTGCATGCACAAAGTTTAGGCCAGCAGCAGGAACAGAGAAGTTGCTTTTAAATTGAATAATGAAAGAGAGCTTAAGAAAGGAAAGGTAAGATTTAACTAAGTAGTGAACATACCAGTGACATTTTTACTGTATCTTACATTTAAACCTACCAGTTATCAAATACGTCGCTCTCTTAAGTGGAGAGACATTTTGCTATCTACTTACAGTGCCATTTAACAAAGTCCAAGTCCTTCTTACAGGATTTCTTTTTTGTCCAAAGGGCGAGATTTAACCTTTTACCCCTTACAATTTTATCTTTACCACTGGGTAATTAAAAAGCCATTAAAAGTCCTAAAACTTTAAGTTCCCCAAGGAAACTAGTGAAATTAAGCCTATCCAAACTTTACTATGAATGGCTTTAAAAAGAAATATTCAGCTTTATGAAACAACCACCTGTTTTTTCTTCCTTTTTCACTTTTTCTAGTTCTGGAGAGGACTGGGGTTTACTACTCATTCTATTCAAAGATGTGCTCCTCTTCTTTTCTGTTCCTCCTAGAGACCAAGCGTAAGGAAGATTATTTTTAACAAGATATAAATATGTATGATTTTCTAAACTGCCATTCCCATGCTTTGTTTTTGCCAATCAGCTAAATCTACTGATCTATCATGACGAAGCACTTTTTTTTTCTTGAGCTCAACAGTTTGGCTGCCATTTTTCTATTCGGCCCCCCACCCTTCCACTTTTCAGAGGGAAAACCCTGGTTTATAGACCCAGTTACCCAATATCTGGCACTGCAGTGCACAGAACTATTTATGCCACAGTGCACAGACTACATGCACAGCAGTGAAGGCCTGAGTAAAAACATTTATCATGAAACTGGGACATGGTTTAAAGTCGGCTTCAATTTTCCCATTTACTGCCTCCCATTCCTCCAAAACAAATTGGTTTCTAGCACCTTTCTGTTCCACCTGTGAACCTTTGAGGGCTGACTGCTGAGAATGTAGAGGAACTTTGTTATTCAGTCTGTTTAATGAGGCGCTTCTCTTTGTGGTACCTGCAAGTGAAAGCGTATGGATTAATTATGTTGAAAAGCTTAGAAGTCTCCTCCAACACTTCCCTAAGATACAGATGAATAATTAAGTCACTTTATAGTATGAATCCTTCAGAAGCAGGAAAACTGGATCAGGGAAGAATTATTCTCTCTCTCTCTATATATATATAATATAAGAAATAAAGCATTATTTCTCAGATTCCTGTACGTTACTGATCATAGCAGCAGGATGCCAGCCTCAATAGGCTTCGTGTTTGACCTTACCAAGGCCATTCTTGTGCACCTTTTAAAAATCAATAAATAATATTAAAAAAGGCCGCTGCTCACATTCTGTATGAGTGAGAGTAAGCTCAGAATTAACACCGAACACAGTTGATGAAATACTCCACTGATCCAGAGCCAAGCATCTTCCTCCCATTTCCGCATTCTGCTCCTCCACCTTCCCAGGCACACATTATGCACAGCAGAAGGAAGCTGGTTAATTCTGTGACTGTATTTTCTGTCATCTGAATTTAGCCATCTTTTATGAAACATCCAATTCTTCTTGAATGCCAGATCAAAAGCACAGACCTGCTCTAATTTGCTGTAGTGATTTAAACCAGTCAGTCCACCTCTACATTCTGACCACGTGGATCAGTTCGAGTCCTGTCCAAACTTCTTGTATTTCAGGCCACTTAAGAATTCTGCCTCCAAAGCAAACAAGGATTCACAAAGGATTTCAAGGTATGATAGTAAGTTTGAAAGCAATCCCAATTAGTTGATAATTAGTGACTTCCTTTGTTAGTGCCTTAATTTGTACTTTACAGCCCTGTTTCTGACTCATGTTTAGAGCTGAACCCTGCAGACACATTATAAATAAAAATAATTTTAAATCACAAGCAGTCTCCAGTGACTCAGAACCCTGCCAGTACAGATATATTCACTGAATTCCCTAGCCGGCATACAGAGTATGAGTACAAGCTTTTCTGCTGCATCACCTTCCAACATGAACCAGCAAAATCACCATTAGCTGTGTCCACGTTAGGGATTCCTCTAGCACAGCTCATCTGATCAAAGGCTGCAGACTGACAGAATACTGCAGCATAGACCTAGCTGAACTTGGTTTTACATTACATTTACATTTAGCTTATTAAAGTTTTTCATTTTGGAAAAAAAAAAAACCAACCACCCACCCAAACCAAAACAAAAATACATTTGGGATACAGGCAGGCTCCTATGAAACACTGGGGAGATTCCCCACAAGGAAATCTCAGGCTAAATCAAGATGATATGTGCTCATGCAAATAATTTTTATTTTTCTTAACAAGTAGATTAGGAAAATTCCTTGTGTCTCATAATTTGTTCGGGTTTTTATTTGGAAAAGGTAAGATTGCCATGATTTACAGAATGTATCCAGACGGGGCAAAGGGGAGGTGGCAGAGAGGAGACTCACACGTACAGGTTTATCAGACAGTGGGAAAACCAGAGATCTATGTCATTCTCTACATCCCTGTTAAGACTAGTTGTGTGGGACACATTTTAAACATGACACGCTGCAGTCAGGAGCTTTATCCACCCCAAAGTTGTAATTCAAAATGAGACTGGAAGCCACAGAAATTGGTAGATGATTTCTATTCTAGAGTGCAAACATTCTCAGAAACCCTTAAAAAAATAAAATTAAAGAAATAGTTGACTTCCAGGCCATTTCTATTTCTTGGTAGTCATTGGCACAGTAAGTAATGCAGAATGCCTGCAAGCAGTGGCGTGTACTAACCGTTTAAGAAATGCATAATTTGAGTAGCAGTGTCAAGATTACACCAATTTATTGGTCTAGGAAACCATGTCAGCTGCACGCTCTGGCTACAATCATACTAGAACTCCAGATCGAAACAAAACCACCTCCTCCCACCCAAAAAACTCCCACAGGTGTCAGGGGGTTTTCATGCATCCTTCTCTACCTAAAGCAGAATTCTAACATTAAAAAGAAAGTGTGTGTCTATAGAGTACAGGGCTGGCACAACACAAAGATGTCAAAACTAAGTTGATTTTTTCCTTTCCACAGGCAATCAAATGACTGAAACTGTCTAACAGAAAAAGGCAAACGCTACTTTTGTACTATTTCTATTTTGCTGAAATTTTAGGGTGTGATTTAAGGCATGCAAACCCGTAAAGATGATATGAAATGATCTGTGAATCAATCATTCACCAAGATTTGACTTCAGTAAAATGATTACAGAAATAAAAAATAAAAAACCAGCAATTTTTACCGTTACTCTTCTCCTCTAACAGAGATCACATCAACTGGGTCAAAGCCCTCAACAGTCAAGCTGGATTAACAAATTGCATGAAATGTATTTGAGATCAAAATATCAAGTCAGCTACACAGCAAGGGAGGAAAAGGAGCATCATTCCACTCCTGTCTCCTCCCCAAGTAACAGTTAAGCAGTACACCTGCTACCAGCAGACACACAAACACTTACTTCGATCAGAAGCATTTAAAAGCGCTGCAGATGATGACAACCGTTTATTCATGACAGCTTCTGTCTGTTTGAGGTTTGCTGTGGAGGTGGACCGCTTGCTGGCTGTGTGAAGAAGCGCTTACTTTAGAATTCATCTTCATACCTGAGGAAGAACCTTGGCACACTGCTGTGAGCTACCTTCGGAAGTATTACATCCTGAAAGCTATTTCTAGTTTTGCTTAATGAGAAACAGAATTAATATTTTTTTTCCTTTGAACAGACTTGATACAATTAGCACCAGTCGTAACGTGCACAGAAAAGGCATGTACTTTAGTGGAGTCATGCTAAGATATTATCCATATGTATGCAAACAAGTGATTTTTAAATCCTGCGCTCCTAACATGTAAAGACAAAAGCTGCTGAGGTTGTGTGCTGTTACCAGACTGGTGAGACAAAGAAAGTAACAACAAAACCTGAAAAACAGTAATTTCTGTCTTCATTCCTTCTACGTCGGAATGTCTAAGCCCTTTTCCAATCACTAGTTAACAAAAGCAAAACAAATGCTTTTGGAGGGATAAAAGCAAGTCCTGAGGAAATGCAAGAAAGCATTCTTCTTTTTGATTACTTCCCAAGGGCTGCTGTAACTATTTTAGAAATTTCCAATTTTTCTCTAAAAGCTAGTCCTGAAGTTAATGCCTCCTATCAATTTTGCAACTTTTCCGAAAAAATTGACACAAGAGGCATTAGTTGGGGGTTTTTTTGTACGTGTATACACACGGACATACATATACACACATAAAAATCACATCCTGCATGGCAAAATTTCAAGTTTTCTAGATAAATATCTACTTTTTGATTTCAAATAATGTGCTTTCAGGATGAACACTACTTCAGAGTGTGAAAGCCTTGGAAAAGCATATACCTGTTGCTATTGGAAACTCAATAAGCAGAAAACAGTAATGCACACAAAGTAGCGCGGACTAGCATAATAAATACAAGGAATTCTATACATCAAACACAAGTAATCAATTTTACCGGCATACTGGATAGCAAAGATGATTAATGTGAGCATATTAGCGCGTAAGTACCCAAAGGAAAAAGCAGCACTACTCACCACCGAGGCAGCACCTTTTCCCTTTGGCCAGCATGCTGTAGCAGCTACTTATTGCAAGAGCCAGGACACAGGGACTCCTAGGGACAGCCCTGACCCTGCACTGTAGTTTTGAAACACGTACCCAACCCAGGCTTCCTGAGCTAGGGCCCTCCTGCAAAATCACACCAAGTGAAAAAGATTTCGGCACTGAAGCTACAAAAGTGGCAAGCTCTTGTCACAGCGAACAAGAGCCAAGTCTCCACGGGATAAGAGGGAAAAAGGGGGATCTATTGAGGCTACTGAAGAAATAAAGAGCTGAGTGGATACTTTCCTGACATAACAAGAAACAAAAAAAAAAAAAGCCATTTTATGAATGAAGTCTGAGTACTGGGATAACTAAGACAGCCTTTAGAGGTTTTATATACGGAATACATGCATTTGGGGCTTTGTGAAGGTAAAGACTACCCTCTAGTGTCTGCTCCCTGGCTCCTGCCTGAACTCAAGCATGTGAGTCTAAGGCCTCCAAACATCATGAAGATGATTCATACATATTTCTCTTGGTTCAAATTAGCACTTCAGCACTTGCATGAAATCTGAGAATTGGTCTATAACCTACCAAGACTCTGAGGGCAAAAAATGAGATCTTCCTTGAGATAAACTGCTGAGCAAAGTAATTATTTTCCAGCAGGTTTACAAGTTCTGCAGGTGGGCTATGCTGTTCAGTAAAGAAACTTCTACAAGACTCAAAAAAGAAGAAAGTACAGGCTAAACATGACTGTTCAGACAAAAAAACCCAACAAACGTCTCTTTTTCAGTGGGCAGTGGTGAGGGCATGACCTAATATCTCAACTGATGTCTTGACAGAAAAAAAATCGAATTGGTAAAGGGTATTCATACTGATATGTGAGTTTTCTTGTTCCAGAAAACTTCAGTTTGTATTAATTGCATAAGATCTTAAGACATCAATGCTTTTTTGATCAATAAATTTGCAGATATACAATCAAATGGCCTCCAACTTTTTCCATATCTCACCCACAGAATAGCTTCTGCAAACTTTGAAGGTCTGGACAATTCACTAGGAAAAAAACCTCTAGAAGACAGGCAGGATATTCTTGAATAAGTTAGTCCAGTTATATAGGTATTTACAAAGTATCTTTTGAAAAAATACTTCAAATATCTTCTTTTGGGGAAAGTTTTGAACACTTACATACAAATCAAGTGATCTGAAGTGGAAGAAGCATACAGCGAAATCCCATGTGATACCAAACATTTGTATTTTTTTTTAATGGAAGGGGGAAAGCACACTGTAGCAGCAAAGCCAAAGAAAGCATATAATTGCCATGCAGCAAGGCTTGCAATTGGGTAAGGAGCCGGGAAACTCAGTATCTTAAGAAAATCATTATGAGACATAACAGTTCTAAATCTTAGCTTCTCAGAGTTTCACTGAGAGAGGGTGCTGCAGCACCGCCTATCAGAGGTTGGACAAAATTAGGCTAAATAAAATGAGATTATCCATCTCTCACTCCCTTCCAAATTTCTACTAGGACAACAAAGCTCTTTATTTAGAAAGGAGAGACTCTGGCAGCCCAATTTCTATTCTAATAGCACATGTCTCCACTACAGTTGCACCTGAACATCTAGTTTTGCTTAGCAGTCATCACTAAACCTCCCTCATTTACAAGGACTGTCCTCAAGGATGCTTTATTACACAGCCTTGCCATTTCTTTTGGCAGACCCACACCCTGCACGTTTCATCTTAGCACCGACAGCAATGTCATTAATGTAACACTTGACTCTAGGGCTTTCATCAATTTTTAACTTTCAGGCCATCAGCGGGGTACTTGCTGCAGTCTCAGTGAATCACATTCTGCACAGAATACAGAATGGCTGATGCTTAGTGAAATGTTCAATTACAGGGGGGTCCCTTTCCAGAGCACACTACCTCTATCACCCACAAATGCTGCTTTACCAGTCAATGTTCCTAAATATTACTGTTGACACAGTCAGTTCATGGAAGAACATAGCTGATTTTCTATTTTTTTTGCACAGCAATACAATAGACGAGAAAGCCTTTAGTCCTAAAGTAATGTAAAGAGTATGTGAAATCTGTTCCTCCAATGGTTTTCATTTCAAGAAACTGAGCCTTTAAACCCAGATCTGCCACAGAAACTGATGATAAAAAAATAGTAATTTCTATTGAAACTTGCTCTAGGTATGTTGTTTGACAAGATGCACTACTCAGCTATGATGACATAAAGCTCACAGGCTGTCATTTTCCAGAGTATTAAAAAACAGGTAATCATTGTCTTTCCAGCAATTATGTAAACGTAAGGTGAAAGGGTCCAAATATGGATTTTTTAGAAAGCCAGCTGGACTTAGGCATCCTATATGGTTTGGGTAGATTTTAAGTAACAATTAAGTGAGGAGCTCCCGGAAAGGTAAAAGGCCAGGAATGATCCTGAAACAGGAATAAATACAACAAGCGTAAATCCAATTATGATTTCACATTATCCACCCCAGGTAAACAGCTATACATGTGAAACCTCAACATCAAATCAAAACACAAATTTAAAACAGAGTGGATGCACAAATGTCCTAGTCAAACACTGCATTATCTGTTTATCTCCAGTCACTTGTTTCAAAAGTGGTGCCAAGTTCTCCAAATTGATCTACTGTAGCCGAACTTATCTGCTCCTCCTCGTTACTGTATGATGCATAAGGTATAGCTTAAGCATGTATTATTACATTGGGAGATGTTTTTTGGAAGACACTTCATTTTTTATGTGTTTCACCAGCACTGAAAATCTTCCTCTAGATCAGAAGTACAGACAAGACTGGAGGAGAGAGCAAAGCACGTTTTTTTCGTTTGTTATTAAGTTTAGCTTTAAAATTAAGGTAGAAAACAATGGAGGAGAAAAAAATAGTGCTTTCCTAAACGTGCAAGGCAAATGTGATTTCCTCATTTCAAGGTTAAATGACATTCGGTAAAGTGCAATACAGTAATTGGATTTATATATGTATCCAAGGAACACATGTTAAACAGGTAAACCAATCCAGTCAAACTGGCTAATTTTGGAGAAAATTAGGGATTCATGCTGTGCAGAGGAAGGGTAGAGAGAAGTTAAATAAAATACATATGCTTTTGCTGTGTTGCCAGAATAAGCCACAGCAGTTAAATCATACTCAGTCAGACTTTCATTGCATTTTCAAGTCTCATATTGTCAGCATTACGAGACAGCTGTATTGAATTAGTAACGCTGTGAGCATGCACAGATTTTTAGAATTCAGATTTAGCGAGGCCTCAGCTGAGAGCTATCATCTTAAACCAGCTACAAGAAATAATTTTGCTTATTAACCATGTAGCCTTGACAAATATACCAGTGATCCAAAGCATTTATATGAATGGCTCAGTCTGTGCACTGAGAAGTGCCAGAAATCCAATGAAAACACATTTAATACATAGAATTATGTTTAGATAATTGGACAGATCTGATTTTGCAAAACTCTTCATGGAAAAAGTATCAAACTGAACAAAGCATTCATTCCTTTTCACACAGTTTCAGCAAAATATCATTTATTTTGCAAATGTTACTTCAATTGCTGGTAAAATAAAGCAAAAAGAAAACAGACCAAACCCTGCCATGTACTTTTTGCAAATTAGGAAACAATGAAAGGGTTTGAAATTTCCCTAAAAAAAAAAAAGAAAAAAAGAAAAAAAAAGCTTAAGACTACTGAACTAATTTATATTCAAATAAATGCCACTAAGAATTTCTATTCTCCTCCCCCATGCTGTATCCACTCATCTTTAAAAACCCAAAGGCACATATCCTTTCCCTGAAAATTCCCTCAGGATGCCACAACTTAAGCTGTAGTTTAATTAGCTGGGAGGGATAGTTAAAAACATAGGGGGGCTGCTTTCTACTTAGGGATCACATTTGTTGCACGGCTGGCCAAGATCCAGGAAAAGATCTATAAGAAGATGGTTTTCCTTAGTTTCAGAGAAACAAGAGCTCAAGTTTAAAAGGTTAGTAGTGAGTGTAAAACAGAAAAAGGACATTTTAGAAATCAATACCACCAGATCCACCTTCATCTGCAGTCTGTTGTTCTGTAGAAGAAGAAGGTTTGTAAGCTAAGTCACAAGGTCAAATAGCAAACAATGCAAGTTAACCAAAAAATGGGGAAGCTGGGTATCGTAACAATAATTTATATCAAAGCACTTTCAAACATGTTATAAACAAACACTAAAAAGTCCACACTAAGCTGACAGAAGACTACTAAATCACATTCAGTACAATTCCACCAATTAAGAAGATAGGCTGACTTGAAGCATTTTTTGTTTTATTTCATTTCTGGACAATAACTTATGTTAAGTTACTTATTGGGGGTGGGGTGTGTTTTCCAGTTAGGTAGTGCATGGAACGATCCCTTCCATTACAATCCTGATTTGCTGCTCTGATTTCAGAATGTTTACAAGCAGGAACAGTTAATTGTGTGAAATACAAAAAAAAAATCTGTGCTCAAATTGAACAGTGTTAAAAATGCATCACCTAATCCAGAATAGAACCTGTCCTCCAAGAAGCTCAGACACTACCCACCGCATCTCCTTACTGGTTGTTCAAATAATCAGTTAGCATTCTGTAACTCTAAGGCTGTGTTTAAAATCTTTTAGATGTAGCATTACAGTACAACAGGTTTTTTTTGTTCTGTTTATCATCAGTCCTAGCACACCATTACATGCACTGCATTTGAAGGACTCAATTATTTTAACATTCTGCATTACGATTCCCTTTATCTGATGGTTTGGGGCTGGCAATGCAATGCTGCCAGGTGCTGCATTTCCCTTGTGGCTTCTCTGTAGCTCTTCCCAAAGTTAAAAATAGCTCTGAGCAGCATTTCAGGGCAAGTATGGATATGACTCTTTCCTCACGAGCTACCTGTAGATCCTGTTATAAGATCCAAGATAGGAAAGCATGCCCAGGTCCCTAGGAATAGCGCTGCACCTGCCAGTGTTCACACATAATATGCTGTGATTTTAGCCACGCTAGAAAAGGTGCTACTTACCTGTTTTGCTCTCTGAATCTGGAGTTACCGATCCTCCCCACGACCATCTCTTCTGTCGTGTTTCCAGTCGCTGATTCCGTTCCAAGGTACGATGCATAACTGCTTCATATCGCTCCTATCATCAAACAACATCCCTATGAAGCTTATAACTATAAAGCACAGCTATGCCAGAAGACAAAAATATGCAATTTTTTTTTTTCTCCCAGTATGATTTAAAATCTGGTTTACCTATACTGCCTGATAACAAGTGTTTGGTACAAAAACTATTATGCAAGGAATGTTAAGAACAATTAATGGTTTCAAAACACTGCAAACATGATTAGGTTGAGCTAAAGCACAGATTATCTATTCTACTCTTTACTTAAAATAGCCACCAAACAGATTTCCTATTCAGCAAACATCACTACTTATTTTCTAAATAGGGATGAATGCCAATCTGAGCAAAACTAATTTCTCACTCTTTAAACTACTTATATTCTGAAGTTATTTCTAAAAGGTGATAAAAATTCTCCATTATAACATACCAAGTATAAGGTTATTTGTATTTTCAGAGAACTATGCAAACACTGACCCAAGTCTTAACAGATACTGGCATTAACAGAGATATGATGAAAGCAGAAATAGCAAGACATGAAGGCAAAACTACAAAAAAGACCAACCAAGTCCAGACCTCAGCAACCACTGCTGACAGGACAAAGAGGACTGAAAGAAGCTTTCACTACTGTCTCCAGGACTAGTAACTACTAATGGGGGATCCCTCTCTCTTGTGCATGAAGATGAACTGCAACCACACTAGACTGTTTCTTCTCAGCCAGGTTCCACATGTCAACAACAAATTTCTCTCCTGGAACAGTTGTATCCCAAGTGATCTTTTGAAGCAGTATTTACTGCTGATACATTGCAGTAAGATGCCAAGGGGACTCATTATCCAAACATTTCTCCCTCTTGAGGACACAAGACTTTCACCTTCTTTCAACACCATTTCACAACACAAACTAAAACAATTGTAGTGTATAACAGACAAAGTAAACTTTGCAGGAATGATTCTGTTCACTGACAAAAAAAAAATAATTTTCTGTTTGTAATATAAAGCCTAGTTTCCCCTCTGTTAAGGAACCCTGAACTAGAGTTTACCTAAGGTGCCGAAGTACCCAGACATTATGTCATCTGTAGATGCTATTTCCACAGAGGTATCTGCAGTACGGCAATTCTTCAAAGTCATAGTTAAAGACACAAGCTTCACTTTACAAACAACGGAACATGAGTTATCAGCTCAAGATAGCAACATACAAAGTTGCACAGCTGTACAGAATAAGAGTAACTGTGAGAAGACAGATGTCTCAATCTTAGCCACAGCTAGCTGTCTTCAAGATTCTTAGGTAGTGAACTACTTTTTCCATGTTATTTGCTATTGTGCTGCTGCTTCTACTTTATCCAAGGAAGACTTGGCTGAAGTACTAAACAAGAATGTTGGAGGCTATGTATTTTTTGATGCACTACTAAATTTACAACTGTAGGTGGTATCTTGCTGGCAAATATTGCCCTAGTTTCTTTAAAAGCAATGATCTTCTAATGTCAGAGTATCAAAGTCACGATCTGTTTTCACCTTCTGGTTGAAAACAAAGTTTACAGGTCAAATGCACGCTATTTTTCCACTTGCTGGATTCTTCGTATGTAATTCTCAACGTACAAGGTCACCTTCCTCCAGGGACCAAATAAAAGACAAGGTTAACACCAGCCAGTCATTGGCTAGTCTTTGTATTCCTTGATTATTCATTCCAGTGGCCACTTTGAACATATCCACCATCCTGAAAATTACACGAATAAATGTACTACAGGCTTGGGGTAACACCTCTTGAAGCATAAGGGACACTTTTTGCTTCAAGTAGTTGCTTAAAGAGATGATACTGCACTGGACTGCAGTCAAGGCCCACCCAAACATTTCTGCTTGTTCTCCAGCAATGTAAACTATTCCATGAAGTTCAAATGGAATATCAATCTGAACACACCCAGAAGCTGATTAAAGATAACCAAACACCAGTGTACAATACTGCCAGTCAAAAAGGGTAAAAAAAGATGTATTGCTAGGAGAATGTAACAATGGCTGGACTACAACGGAACAGTCCGCCAGGCAGGCTCTTCAACAATGACCCACAGCAAGTTCTTACAACTACCTTATGGAAGCCCAGTGCATGCCATACCTTTACTGCTGACACCCTGGAAATGTACCCTTTCAGAACGTGCATCACATTTAATATGCACTAACAGACTTACTCTTCACAAGGGATGGCAGAACTTCATGTATTTATTTCTACTTTCAGCTTCTATCAATTTGCAATGAGCTCCGTAACTCAAAATCTGCTCTGCTGGTCCATGTGCAACCAAAGCAAAGGCAAAGAATCAAGTGAAATCAGTCAATACACAGTTCAAAGCAGCAAATGGTTAACTACACAGATAACATTATCAACTGCTCAACACAGAGTAACAAATCGTAATTTTGAAGAACTGAAAGAACACGAGCCTCTTAGGCCACCGTGGGGCTCTCAGTAAGCAAAACACAGAAATAAGAAAACTCTAACACCTGCTACCCATGCTGGTTTACAAACAGAATCTACAAAGTGCACCAAAAGAAATCTAGAAATGTAGGAATATGGGGTGAGGTCTTTGCTCATATGAAAAACAACCAGTAGCCAAGCAACAGCCACAGCTCCTGAAGTCCTGAGTGCCTTGGGTATAGCTAAAGCTAGGCCTGGGGTGAGGAAGGAGGACATGTGTCTATATAGCCCACTGTAGAGATGTGGAAAATATTTTTATGTTCCAATACGTTTACCACTTCTGTAACTTTCTATTTCACAGCACTTCAGAGCATGGTAACGTAGGAAAACAATGTAGGAATTTCTTTAAAACTGCAGAACTTAGATATGTAGTACCTTTTCCTCCTCTGTTTTTTGTTTTCTCTTTTCTTCTACTGCTGCCCTCCGTTGTTCCTCTTTCTGCTTCTGTTCTTTTAGCTTTCTCTGCCTTTCTTCTAACTGTTTTTCATATTGGAGTTTTGCTTTTCTCTCCTTTTCAAGGATTTGTGTCTCTTTGGCAGCTGTAAATTTTTAGGAAAAAATTAAAATCAAACTTAACTATTCATTGACATGACAATGCAACTTACAGGAAAGAGACTACCAAGCAGAATTCCCACCACTCAAAGCTGAAAGATACAGCAAGATTAGCCTGCAGAGCTGGATGATGCTGCACTTGACGACAGAGGAGTCTTTAATTCTGTCCTCAGGTTAGGCTGGAATTAGAACCTTTCCTGCCATCAGACTTTACTGTCTAGACAGCAATGTCAGGATATGCATATACCCTATGTTAGGCACATACTTTTCTTGCCATCATAATAGCCAAGTTTTTATAAGCAAGTAGTAAGTTGAGTGTCACAAGACAGAATTTTCTATGCTGCGATTTTAATTTTTTTGGAACAAGATACAATGAAAAGATTTAAAGCACTGAGTGACAAGATGGGAAAACCCCACAGTTACTGCTTTTGAGTTCGTAATTGTTATGTCACTATTCTCCACAGCCTCCACCTAGGAACAGCTGTGCGCGGTTTAAGAGGAAGCTTCAAGTCCTGTGAAAAAAAGCTCGTGGTTGTATACACAGAAGTATTTTCCATGGGTAGACAGATAAAATGAACCAAGAGACCAGATAATTACACCAGAAATGAACAGGCAGTATCTACTACATATATAAGGTCCCCAAACCACTTCTGAGTTTATACGCGTTCTAGTCCTTTCCTCTCTCCATGTCAGGATAACACAATCATTCCCACTGCTGTGTGTCTGTGCTTTTCTATTAACAAACACACAGGCCAGAGAGACAGTGCTCCTTACAAGCTGGGAGACAAGAAACAGGACTGCAGGGCATACTGTGACTCTCTCCTCTCTTGCTGCACAGATCCACGTCACAAGCAGCATAAAGCTGGGCAAGAGTTTTACGCTCTTCTCTGGGTCCCAGATTCTTTGCTAGGATAAAGTGCATACTGCTGACACTTCAATCCAGGAGTCATTTCAGTGCGCTAGGAAACAAGGGAAGCAGTGTTCAAGGCAATCAAGCCATTCAACTAGCTAAATCTTTTTCCGTTTTCTCTGAATCAGCATTCCCCAAACATCAGTCTTCAGGGAACCAGTTCTAAGCTAAAACTTTTACTCTCAGCAGTGTTCTCATTAAGGTATTCAGTAAGAAACTGGCTAAATTCGCTTGGTGGTCACTAAGAAATGGAAGGTCAAAAGTGACATACAGCTTCAAGAAGCCCAAAATCTCTGGAATTCAAATCTAATCCTTCTCCATTCAGGTTCGCAGACAGTCACTGATGCGAGACCAAGAGCAGACCTTGTCTCTGGTCCTCAGGAAGCTGAAAAAGCCCCAATGACTGAACAAAAGGAGTAAGAAAATAAGTTATTCCCTTATCACAAACATTTTAGGAAATTATATTTTAAATGAAACATGAAAATACCATGTTGCTTTTCCCGCTCTTCTCTGCGCTCCCTGGCCAGTCTTTGTCTTTCTTCTGTTCTTAGAGTGGAACCATCTATCACTGTCAAAAGAAAAAAAATTGAAGACACATAATCATCAGTTATTTTGAATGTTCAAATTTAAAAGTCAAAAGTCTTTAGTATCAAAAGGATAACAGAACCTCCTGAGATACACACATACCACCAAAGCACTGCACAACCTATATAGAGATTAAAGGCATCATCTGAAAAATTCCTAGGAAGCTGAATACCCTCCTTCCTTCCTGCCCCTTCCCATTCCCTCACAACAACCAGTTCACTATTTTTCGTAGGTGTGGCAGAAAGCAGACACAATTTTAAAAGGCCCAACATGCACAGTCAAAAGCAAGCCTGACCAGAAGTCAGATGTGTGAGAACATACATTTATTCCAAATTCAGCTCTGATCCTCATTCTTGTACATATTCATTTCTATGATCAAGAATTACAGGAATCTAGGAAAACTCAATCTGAGAACAGATAGTCCACCTGTCATGACAAATTCAAAGCACCGCAGGATAGGTAGTTTGCAGGCTAAGCAGAACCAAGACTGCTTAAGTCCTTGCAGGTATAAAAACTTGAATTTCAGCAAGAAGTGAACTGACTGATAACCTGACCAGAGCACAACCCCCCCCCTCAAAAACCAGAACAAAACCCCTGCTGAAAATACAGACAATTTTATGAACTGAACTCTGAGCAAGTCAAAAGAAAAAGTCTGTCATCAAAACCAGACCTTCAATGAATCTACAAACCATCTACCAGGTGCTTTACACACTGATGCTTCCTGCAAAAAAAGAGCATCAAACTTCTTTTTAAAAGCCGTTTTATTCATTCCCTACTAACTCTCCCTTGTGAACCTGGCACTTCATTAACAACAGTGACCAATAATTATACCTGGTTTAGTTGCTGTCTTTATATTTATTGAGGTCTGGACTGCAATAGGGCTAACACCACTTTGGCTTCTTCTTTCTTCTGCTATGGCTTGGGCTGCAGCAACTGTGAGAAAGAATGGTACCATATTAAGAAAATCTCTACAACCAAGACTTAACCAATCCTTCAAATAAACACATAAAATTCTATCCGAGGTTGCAGATACTTTTATTGAATAACTAACTTGGGACTGCTCAACTTGCAAGAAAAAAAAAGCAAACTCATTGAATGAGACTTCAAACCTGGCACAACTTTTCTCTGTGAAAACAACAGTTACAAAACCTTATGTTTTAAAATGTGTGGTAAAGGACCATAGAGTTCCAAACAAATAGAACTTCAACAACTTTTCTAAGAAGGAAAAACAACATTTAGCAAAATTATGAGTCTGACTTACACTTAATAATAAAAACTCTTTGCCAGCATATGCTATTTGTGGGCTGAACACATATATGTAACAGCTGATCAGCACCAGTAGAGTCATACTCTGGTGAGACCCAAGCAAGGAAAGGTTTATGAAGACCTTTCATTAGTTCAGGACATGAAACAGAAAGTGGATTAGCTGCATAAAGTAAACCATTAAGGGATGCTTACAATGTACTTCTAAAACTGGATCTTCAAAAATAAATTTTAATTATAAATTGGATTCTAAAACAGTAATTTGAGCACTTGTGCAGAGACCCATTCACCTTACTCTAGTTTCACCAAGGTGAGCACAGTGAGTGGCAGGGCTACGACTCCCAGTTAATCATACAGAAACGAAATGCTAGCAATATTAATTTCACTAAATAAGAAACCCATTAAGTCGTCAGGAAACTAATTTACTGTATCACTTTCCACAGATTTTCTTTATTTCTGTATCAACTTTCACTTTAACTAATCACCTTTTAGGGTGTGAAGGTGAAGCCTTACAGGAAAAGCAGGGAGGGCAACCTGTAAGACAGTATTAGCCCATTTTCCTGCACAGCTTTGAACAGGAGCGTCCTTATACAGCAGTGACACCTTTTTCTCACCTTGGTTGACAGATACGGGATGATAAACTTGGTTCTTCCAGAAACACCCAACTTCAGGGGAAGCAAGAGAACACACCACACAATCAAGCAAATATAAGAAAGCAGAAGTCGACGCCTCTTTTAAACATAAAGGCAATCCACAGAAGTAATGCATAACATTAATGCATAACATGCTGTGATTTCAACCATAACGCAAAGGACGAATAGCAGAATTTGGTGTTGCATTTAAAAAAAGACTATGACAGCTTTGCCAATGATCTCAGGCTTCCCTTTAATAGAGTAGTGCAGAATGCAAAGGAGGAAGGAAGAGTCTCCCTCTTCTCCATGCATTGCCATGACAACTAGTTGTGTCATGGTAATAACCCTCCCTAAGGCTGTGCCCAAGAACAATCACCTCAAAGTGTTTAATCCCATGTGATGTCAGTGATAAATGCCGATTACAATACTTATTCAGCAAGTCTAAATTGTCACCCGCAGCTGTTGCCATGTCTTGAATTAATTTTTCATTGCAGCACCAAACAAAAGTCTTCCTCAGTTCCATCCCATACATCTCTGAGGCTCTTTTCAAACAAGTCAGAGACCAGATATACCGCGACACGGTAAGATTACCAATTGGTAAAGAGAACAGCTAAAAAAGGGCTCACTGTAATTTCACTATGTAGACCAAAAGTCAGTCAAAAACCTGATTTTGTACACCGCTGCATGTCATGTGGATGGGAATCTAGCCCAAAAATTCATGAAGTGGAGAACAACAAAATTATGTATTCTCAACACAATTAGATGTTGAAACAGCCTGAGGAAAACCCGTCTATTGCAAGTTTTTCCAAGAGGAAGAATATAGAACCAGCGCATTTATATCCAACGACACCTCTGTGGATCACAAAGGCTGAAAGAACATAAGCTTCTTCAGGTATCATTTCAAGTTAAGACAAATACAGAAACCCAGCTGCATCTTTTCTTCAGTCTCCATCAGCAAGGGAGGAGAGACAGCGGGCACACAGGCAGACCGAGCCAATCCATCCCAGCGCAGCTGGGAAATGAGCCCAACAGAATAAATTCACCCTACGCCTACACCAGGTTTAGTTAAGACCAAACACTGGAATTTTGCCTCGGCTCTCAAAGCTGAAACATCGAAGTTTCTGTAACCAAGTTATAGTAAGAAGCAAACTGCAATTTAAACTGGCAGAATAATCATCTTATTTTACTTGCAGAAATATTATCATCAGAATCTTGCTTAACAAACCAGTCACAATGCATGTAGGGGATTATGTATTTATTCATTTAAAAAAATAAACAAACACTTGAGTAATGTTCATGATTAGAAGGCACTCATTTAAAAAATGTGTCATATCTGCAAAGCAATTAGTTCATCCTAATTAATTAAAGTTGCAAAAAATTACTTGAGTTTCTATAGAACAGGAAAGTGGGTTACAGAAACAGTACAGTTTGCAAAGGACACAGAGATGAAAAAAGTCCAGAAATACTTAGCCGAAGGATTTTACACATCAGGGGCTTTTTTTGTACGTCACTTAAAAATATTTATGTTCAGTGCTTCAAGACTTCATTATTTGCATAGAAACAACATGCTTACAAATTTGAAAGTAGCAGATTTAAAGGTATTAGGAATGCATTTCTGTGTTACAGAAAAGCAATCCATTTAACTAACAGGAAGCTAAAATTCACAGAATCATAGAATGGTTTGGGTTGGAAGGGACCTTAAAGACCACCCAGCTCCAACCCCCGCCATGGGCAGGGCCCCCTCCCCCCAGCCCAGGTTGCCCCCAGCCCCGTCCAGCCTGGCCTTGAGCCCTGCCAGGGATGGGGCATCCACAGCTGCTCTGGGCAGCCTGCGCCAGCGCCTCACCACCCTCACAGGGAAGAATTTCTTCCCAATATCTAATCTAAGTCTACCCGCTCTCAGTTTAAAGCCATTATTACATTTAAGGTGAACGGGGGATTTGAACAAAAGGCTATTAAAAGGGACACAGCCATCACATGACATGCATCCCCAAGATGCGTGAGCTCAATTTCACCCAGTCTCAGGTCAACAGACAGGTTTTACAGCCCTTGTCAATTTTACGGTAAATTTACAGTATGAAACTGTAACTTTCAAAATCCACATTCTACCTCAGTAAGAGAAAATTAATTGCATACTATCCTACCCTGCAACCTTTAAAAAAATACAATTTTATTTTGCCCTAGTATGATAAAAGAAATCTTAATTTCTAATACATTTAAATATTATTTGGCACAGACGCCTGTCATTTTTTTGCCTAGTCTTCCATAACGAATGTAGTAGTCTGCTATGGAGAAAAGCTTCACTGAAAAGAATTTCCCACAAACTCTAACTATCTCTGTAAAATAAGCCTAATACTTCTGTAATTAATCAGGATACCCAAGAACAGGAAACCAGTTAACAACCATTTCACTACAGCCTGTGTCACGTGCTGCATTACTGGGGGGTGTCTTCACAGACACATTCAGCCCGCTTCCCGGAGAAAAAAAAAATCCTCTTAGAGGCAAATTAATTCTCATTTCTGAGCTTCCCCTCCCACTGTAGTCACTAAAGGCCTTCACAACTATTAATTTGTGATCAGCATAATGTCTGTGCTTGTTTTACAGTAGACTACCTTAAATATTTCAGCTAAAATTAGTAAAAGTACAAGCGACACATGTGGCCAATAATATCTGTGTTCATGCATAATAAAATAGGGCTATTTGGAACATAAAATGGACAGGTAATTTGGGAAGCCATTCTCCTTCTGCACCCTCCTCACCATTTAGCACTATGCGCCTGCCCAAGCATATCACGGATAAACCAAACCACGGCAAGCACCAGGTGGGAAGCAACATGCCAGATAAAGGCAACTCTCCCAGCTTCACCTTCCAGCTCACGATCACGCTAACGGCGCAGGTACAGAGGTGCCTCCCTTGTACTGAGCATGACGGTACTTCCCTTCACCGATCAGGTTTCCAATATGCCCTGAAGAGACTGCTGCTAAAAATAAAACTTGATTTCTATTTCAATCCTTGCACCGAGTTAATACCCTTGGCCCCTGCCCAGACTATCCAAGGACTCATACAGTTGCTGTTCTTAGTAAACCTCATTAGGGAGTGAACCAGCTCCATCCCTTTACCTAGCGAGGTTTAGGGCTTCCATCCTCTCCTGGTACCCGAGACCCAGTCAGATGCTGCCCTGCTCACTCTTCCCTTCCCGGGTGGGAGATCAGAATGTGCCAACTTTCACAGCAATCCTTCTGGTTCTTCAGATTTAATGACTCATTATGCAAAGCAAACAAACAAACAAATCCCAGACCAAGCCTTTGAAACAAAAGTTAGGAGGTCTCCTGAATGTTAAGCATTGTTATGAATCAAAGTGTTTTCATAAATGCTTAAAGCAGGTAACAAGAAGCCAACAAGCAATCCATAAACTAAAAGTGAACTTCACAGAAAAACAACTGATTCTATAGCAAACCAGGTCAAATCTGCAAGATACCATTTTAATCTTGCTCCACTACAAACAGCTACTGTTTCTCTAGCAGACAGTAATCCTTTTAAGTAACACTGTTCAGATCCTTTTTCTTTCAATAATTTTTGTACCCGCTTTCAGGAAAGTCAAGGGAAGTCAGCACTCAAATTTGAGATTTCTGCACACTGTCTTTTAAGCTGATTTCCACTCATTAATTAAGACCAACAGATGCAAGATCATACGTTAGATGTTTTAAAATTGGGTATTGGTTTTACACCATTACTCCTTGTTCAAAGGACATCAGAAGAAGGATGCACCCTCACAAAAACTGGTAGACAAAACAAAGTTCCTAATGATGAACAGAAAAGCCCTCTCTGCGTGCATTCCTCTTTTCCCTGTCTTCCCCCAGTGATCCTGATGTCCCATCTTTGGGCTGCAAGGACTGACAGGCTCCACAAGCAACACATGAGCCTCCCAGTAGGCACCTTCTGACGGACCAGCTGGAAGGCAGATGGTTCTCCTGTTTTGTCTGGGCAGTCACCAGATGGGAAGCACACGGATCTCCAGAAAGCAATGCACGCTGTCTCTCAGCTTCAGCAGGCCATAAGACTTCCTGTTGTCTTATCCTTATTCCAGACTTCTGTTTTATACTTATTCCCTGCACGGGATACCTATTTTCTTACCTTTATATGCTTTCCTCCCCTTAAGCCCATTTCTGCAGTTAATTCTGTACAATAACATGGTTTTCTTCCCAATGTTCAAGGCAGTTTAGGATGATTTCTTCAGTTCATCACAAGTATCGATCCCACTGGAAAACACTTGACAGAAGCATTCCTTTGTAGTCTATGAGTTAGCAGCTCCACAAGTAAGTATTTGAGACATACTTGCAAGAATATGTTTTTACTTATCCTTAAGCATCCACACTCAGATTAAGAGCTGGAAACATTACAAAAAATTATACACATAATTAACAAAACACTACTTATTTCTTAAAAGGAAACCTACAAAGATACAGCTGAAGCAATCTCAAAGACATGTTACTGTATTCATTCAGCCTTGATCACAATCAGAGAAGGCTGCTAGTTAATTTGTGGGTTGATCCCTGTACACTTTTCCCTAGGGGAAGCACATAAGCTAAGCCAAACTTGCATATAATACTGACACAGACCAAGGAATCAAAGTTTGTCCTTACAAAAATTGGCAGTCGCCTCTAAAACTTTCTACAGTCAGAGATGCTGTAACGTTGTCCAACAGCCATATCAGACGAGTACCACCCTTAGTCCAAACGCTAGCGATACATACTGTGAACGTATCTCCTATGGAGTCTTACTGATTACTGCTGTCACTTGTATTCTCTTATTTTAACCTTACTCACATTGCTCAGCCAAGACTTACGTTTCTCTACTTAATGGGAAAAGCAACTGCCAGCACAATGCTTGAAGAGGAAAAAGATGCCACTAACTCTTGCAGAAGCCATCGTAACGTGGGTAAGAAGCACTGCCTGTACTCTGTACACAGGGCTGACAAGCTAAATCCACCCCTTTCTCTGGAAACACTCAGCTTCACAATTTGGGGTTCTTTATTAGTAAGGTATGTTATTCACCACTTGAAAAAAAGAAATGAACCAGAGCGGACTCTCTACTCTCACCAACTTACTGGCTTTCTGTTGCCTTCACTTTCCCCTTTGCCACTCTCTTCTTCCCCATGGTTCTTCCTTACCTTACCAAAGAAACGTGAAAAGGTTTTTCATTCTGCATGACCCACTTGTCACCCTTTTCTTTAAAAGAACACAATCTTTCACATGTCTTTTGATAATGCTAACACTATTTGTACAAAAAGGCCCTCCAAAGATGACACTTCTCCAATTCACACATTCCCAGCTCTGCAACTCAGATTGCTTCCCTGTTCTACCTGGCATTAGTTATTAATCTGTTTATTGCATCGTGCTTACCAAGCTCACCCGCACAATGACCTCTCTTCAGAGCTGATGCTTCCTGCATAAAGGATATACAAGCTTTACAGTCCCATTCACGTTCTTTAGCAAACAGCCATTCACTGCTGTCTTGTCTTTGCTGTCTAGAGGCACAGTCTTAGTAAGACACAGCCACAGGGAAGCCAGCTTTGGAAAGGTTGGTGCACTCGTGTTTCTCAGTGAAAGAGCAAGGAACTAAGGTATGTGTAATCTGTAAAATTCTCCACCAGAATACATTAAAGCTGCATTTTAGATGTAAAGAGAATGTTTCTGCACAGTTCCTGCGGGTTGGCAACTATAAACTCTTCTCACCAACTGCAAAACAGAAATTGCTTTCATCCACCTTGAGCGATTTTTTTAAAAGACAGATTGGATGCTGACTGCAATGCTGATGCAATAAACTATGACTAAAAGTCCCTTGTGAACCTTCCCAAGTGTAACAGAAATCAGTAATTTACCTGTTTCTGCATAGCAGAAATTCCAAAGTATCCTAATACACTGGACTAAAATAAAAGCAGTTTATATGCCCTTACATAATTTCACGTGGATTCATTGTGAAATTTAGCAGTTATGTGACTTAAGTTAAATACTTATATATAGGTGTATACAGATTAAACACTACAAACCTGACAGAACCAGATGCTAGTTTAAGAGCTACAGAAGGACCAAAAAGGTAAAGTGGCGGAGTTTTAAACACAGAGTACTACTCTGCTGCACAGATAATTTTCTTTAATCCGATGCCTCAGGAGTGCATGTTTTGTCCCTCACACTGGAATGGCTTAACCGATGTCAGAGCAGTCCCACTTCTACCTGCTGGGAGCAGTTTAGTTCCTATGATTTTTCTAGCTGAAGTGCTGGCAAAAGCTGGACAGACCGAAATCAGTGCTCTCTGCTTTACTCCTCCAGCTCTGGAGGCTGCCTTAAACTGACTGCTGGTCACACTCCTGCATAGCCACTGCAAAAAGCAACTTCAAAATAAACTTTTACTCTGTTCTCCTCTTTCACACCTGTGTTCCACGTTGCATTATTTCTTTCTTTTATATTGTACTATCCCCAATGCTGGAAATCAGCTAACTTCTATCCGCTCCTTTCCCCCTTCTGAGCAGTTTGGTTTCTTTTGCTTGCTCCAAGCATGCTCTTGTGTAAATGCTTTTGTCCTCTCGTTTGCAGGCTGGCTATTGTTTAATACACCCAGCCCAAACAATGCCAGTGAAGAACACTGCCTAGCACTGCAAGTCACAACAAACTTGAGACAAACCCTGTGAAAACACCATTTTGAGCTTTCTTCAGATGGAAGGATAATAGCTCCTTTACATGATAGCAGTGAAAACTACTGCTTTTGCCTTTTACACTTGATGCAACTTCAGAGCCCATTCACTCTTTCTGCTTCAGAAGCAGCATGACTGTGCTGGCATTTACCCTCAGAGACCAGCCTCCAGATTCAAATCAAATCACTCCAGAACAGTGCTCTAAGACACTGACAGGTCCACAGGGCGTTTAATGCAGCAAACCACCATCTAAAGCAGAACACAGTGGTATAAAAAGTAAAAGGAATTAAACTACAAGTTTTCTTAAAATTGTATGCTTAACTATTTAAAATAATAGAAGCTCTGAGGCATCCCACTGCAAGTGGAAAGTAATCAGTTCCTGCCCCAAAGAGCTTAAAGAATGGCTAAATGAAAAATGACAAACGGGTGTAAAAAAAAAAAAAAACCAAGCAGGATAAAAGGGCAAATGAGACCAATAAAGAAACTATGTTTTTGCTTAATTCATTACCCAGTGGCAGAAAGTCTTTCAGAGAAATCTGAAAGTAAGGTGATACTCACTGATCTGCTCTGGAGATGACTGACCTTGGTTTTGAATGTCCAGAATGCAACTTACGTATCATTGATCAATACTGTGCTGCAAAAACATGCTTCTTTAAGAAATTATCTTGGCAAAACTAAGCAGAGGATAAAACTTTCAAATGAACCAATGTGTTCTATAGAATTATATTCTTTGAGTATAAAGATCTCTACAGGGTTTCTATATTCTTGTAGACAATCCCTCTCAGACTTGGGAGAGGAATTTTAACACTTGGAAGCTTTAAACCACTTGCTCAGAGAAGGCAATTCACACGCCACTACAGTATCTTTGCTCCCTCCCAAGATTCAGGTCAGTGCATTTAAGCAGCGGAGGGTGTCTGTAAATTAAGAGCCAATTAAGTACTTATAAAACAGTATTTTAAAAGTTCCCTGGGCATTATGAAGGCAAAAACACCATGAGGAAGGACAGAGGTATTCTGAGCACAGCGGTAACTGTCTTCTTCAAAGGCAACTTCAGCTGCAGATCCTTCACCTAGAAAGCAGAAGTTCCAAACTGACTGGAAAATAAAAATAATTTAGAAGAAAACAAATGTCAAGCAACTAGGCCATCCTTCCTTAAAAGCAAATGCTCGTGTCCATTTATGTACACTGTGAACACCACAGGCATATAGGGTGGGTGGCTGAGGCATTATGCCGGGCAGCTGAGGCTTCTCTTTCAAACGAAAACAGTTTGAGCAACATTGGATTTTTATTCCATGAATCCCATACTCCAAACAAGTTAATCGCCAGCATCTAAAACAGTTTTAATTATTGGACAGGCACATGCAAACACATCCAAAGCATATCATCCACTAAGAAGTACCTGGTTGCAAGCTGCGTAATTGGAAGCTAAACGATGCTAATTTATTTGTGGCAGACCAGGAATTTGAAGTCCCCAGTCTGTTTTTAAAATATGACCAGTCATTTGATCAATCATATCCACAGAAGTCACTGGAGTTGCACGCTCAGAATTTTATTTTTCAGGGTATCCTTTTACAATAGGACTGCAAGCATCTCCAATTATTTAATCAAGTTTAAAGACGACAGCATTTGACACCCCTACAATTAGGACTAATCAGAGTATTTCTTCCGTTTGTCTCACAGTAACACAATGCTGCTTTTCTTAACTCTCTTACCACTTTTAAGAGCTAAAAATTAACAATAGCCTATCAGTACTTTAAATATTCCTGATTTCTTTTTGAAAAACACAAGAAGCAGCAGTCCTTAAAATTCTAGTCACATTTTAAGGCTACACACAGTTAGGGATAGTACAAGCCACAGTATCTCTGTGCTCACACCACTAGAGTTAAGATCCTTGCAAATCATTATTTGTTTAATGCTTCCATCTGAACTGAAGCATGGAATCCAAATTTATCTTTTATAATTTTGACACATGAAGACATATGTAGAGAATGGAACATTCTGTATAAGAAAGTAAAAAAATATGCTGTATATGCACCTTTTTTTTTTTTTTGCTTTAGAGCAAGGAGGATTTTTTTTTTGAATGCACTTGGAGAAAACTCAAGAATTTAAACTTAGAATAAAACCTTTTTTATAAACCACTTACAACTGGAAGCAATCTTCAAAATGTTAAGCACCTAATACATAGCATACATCTTTATGAATCAGCATGAAATTACCCCTACTCTGTGCTATTGCATTTCCGTGAACAAGAAGAAAATGAAATTAAGGCTCATAGCCATTACAATTAAATTAAGTTCTCAGCCTGACTTGGGAATGTTCTCTCTCGCCACTGGGATCTACGTGAAATCCAATTTCTGTGCAGTTCTTTGCATTTATCACCTTGCACTCTCTCTGTAAAGCGGTATAGTACTACTTCCATGCAGGGAAAAAAGAAAAATCTTAAAGACCTTCGCCAAAGTTACTAGGAGTCTGACAAAACAAGAAACTGAAGCCAGACCTCATGAATGCCAGGTGAATGCCCCAGTCACTGGGCCACCTTTGCTCCACAGATGGAATATGTACCAGTCATATGTACAAAAACCACCAAGACGGACAACTGAATGCTCAAGATGCTTTTACTGTAGCACACGCATGCTATCAGAAACCTGGCAAAGGAATAGTCTCCTGGTCTTGCAGCTTCCCAGACAAGTTTTGAAGCCCACCTCTACTCACGAACACTCTGTAAACCCCAAGTTTTCAAGAGGCAAATGCAAAAGTAAATGCTTTCTCTTCCAGCAGGCAGCTCTGACGCAGAGGTCAATTCATCAGCTGATAGATGCACACTTCTGAATCACTAATTATTTTCTCTAGACAGCACTCGCTATCTTCTGCGGTGAGACTCTGCCATGGCACTCTCTAGTACTTCCATAGGTGTTGGTACAAACTTGTGTACTTAAGTTACGTTTTATAACTATTACCTAGGGACCAGACAAATCGGCACATGCTCCTGACTACTTGCTTGAGCAACGATGCTTCATTATTAGATATTAGATGCTTATTTTCATTGCAATTCTGTGTATATACATTGGTAAAGAAGTTACTAGGAACTGTGCTCCAGGCAAGATGGAAAAGTCAGTGTCACTTATACAGAGAGAAACAACTGATTAGGCAGAATGAAGTTGTTATTTTATTAGACAACTTCTGACCAAACTGGGCTTGGCCATGCAGGTCATGGGAATTATGCCTGCAGCTAGATTTCTTGAAAAGGCACTTTATTTTTTTCACATGTCCCGAGACAGGTTTCCCAAAAGATCGTGTAGGTCTTGGAAGGGAAAGTATACATCTAGCATTTTAATGTACTGTTTCGAACAACCTTCAGAACAGTGATTCAATACACTAGGGGAAAATCCTAGCAACAGTGCAGCTGAGCTCCGGCAAAAGCAAATACACATTCTCTACCACTGATACTACAAGACAGGATAGGAGATTCTAGTATTTCAGTCAAAATGAAGATAAAACAATAAATGTAGGCTACAGCTGCTTGAATTATATGTATTTTTATTCTGATTATTCATACGACTCAAGAAAAACCTCACTTACTGGGTAAACCACAAGTAACTGACTATTCCACTCTTCTCAAACCTTAACAAGCTCAGCAGTGCTTATGGTATTAGAATAGGAGCAAAAATTCCTCTTCATCCCTGAAGGATGACAGCAGCAAGCACGGATCACAAGAACGGAGTAAGCAACTGCTATTTATGCACTGCTGTTTCACAGTGTACAAGTCACAATTAATTTCTGATGTTATGTTCATGCATCATTGACAGAAACATTAACTAGCTTCTAGTTGTAGTAGCAAAATCTGCTTTTTGTAGTGCACCTAAGGGAAATAAGATAGGACAAGTGTGTAAGGGCAGAAAATTATTGCAAAGGAATTGCAGAACTCAACAGCAGGCATGATTTGGCCTGCAGAGTCTTAATTACAGTTGATACGCAAAGAAAGAGAAACACCTTTTCCTTGCCTCAATGCTAGCTTGAATTGGCAAGAAAAATGTTCTCTTTAAACTTACCACAATGGTACAGAAGTGGCACTGTAAGATTCTACACTTTCAAGGCCTAAAATAATTAACAAGCACCAATCAGCCACAGATCACACCAGTATCAAGAGGCCGGTAATAGAGAGCAGAGGCAGAGAACAGGAACCCAGCAGCGTCCTGTAATAAGGACCCACACAGAAACCTATGCAAAAGGTAACTATACAGAAGGTATACATACAGCTCCTAGTCAAACTACTAGAAAGAGCCGTGTCTTCTCAGCAAGACACTGCTCATTCATATTTACTGCCCTTAAACAGGAAATTCTCAACCAGAAGTTCACTGATAAATGCCTGAAGGTGCACGGCACCGTATTTTGTACTGTACAGATGTTTGTTCTCCAGATTGATTAAGACTGTGAAGGGCGTAACTGCCCACAGACCAGCAGAAACTGGGTGCGAGCATTCTAGTTAGCAGGCATTTTGGAACTGAGCAGCTCTCCACGCAGCCAACTGAGCTCAGAAAGGCAGAAAGTTATGTCCCTCTCCAAAGCTGCCAAACGGTAGCATGGGGGTGCAGTTTCTTCCTGCTTTTTTTTTTTTTTTTTTCTACATTGTTCTCCAAGCAGCTGCAGTATCAGTCTCGATTGCTGCTGCTCACAACTTCTCCAAAAGCAGCAAATGCAGCAGCAATTATCTTGCAAATTCCACTGCTGACCACCGGATTGCAAGCATGGTTTCTAAACATCATTTGCTTTCCCCAGAGAGCGTGGGAGTGCTACTGACAAGAAGTCAGGAGCAGAACTGCAGTGGCCCCAACACTCACAGGCAGCATTGCTTCAATCCACATTAGCAGTGAGTTCATCTTCCAGCATGTAACTGCTAGAAATGCATTCTATGTAAACTGAAGTTTAGATTCTGGTTCAGTGACTTCTAACCCCTCAGGCAAAAAAATTCATGGTCTAGCCTTTCTAGGGTCTAGTTGGGTTTGGTTTTTTTTTTTGAGTGTTTGGTTGGTGTATTTTGTTTTGTTTTGTTTTTTTTTTAACATGACATGCATATTAGAACATGTGCACATCTAAAGGGAGATGGAGCTGCCCGGTTCAAGGAAGATTTCACCTCTGGTTCTGGGACTAAATCTAGGTCATGACAGCTGTCAGCAAATGTGGGTGCCCCTCTTTAGAAAAAACTTTGGAGCCACAGCGTAAGTGCATCCAATACTCAAAAGAAAATTCGGCAATTCCAGCAGGAAGGATAAGGATCAAATAGATGTGGTCTGTGCAGATGAAAAGCACTATCTTTTGGCTGATTGTTATCCTTCTGGAGCGCTAAGTTGTCTTAATTTTGAAAGAGAAATAAAAAGTAATTAAGTAATATTTCTGACACAGAGCACACTGCAGGAGAAAGACTGCCAGATGAAAGTTGTGCATCCAGGACTTTTTGCCAGTACTCTTCTTTATTTAATTACCCAGGTACATTGAAAACAATCAAGTGAGTAGTTTTTGTACTCGGTCCAAGTTAGTTAGTTTAGATCAAACCACAATTCTCCTTCCCTTATTTATTTTTTGTCTGGGATAAGAAAATGTTTACCTTTTCTAATGGCTCACCCACAAAGCTGATGTGGAGATGTGCCATGGAAGTATGCTTGGAACATACATCATGCATGCACAATACTCATTTTAGGGTACGATATTAAGAATCTTAACTATAACTAGGCACACAAACACACCCAAGGCCAAAACCAACGCAGAATTTCTTTAGCCTTAAAACACCGGTTCAAAAATGAAAGGCAAAAAAAAAAAAAAAAAAGATTTAAAAAAAAACCCCAAGTAATTAAAATGACTGAGGCATTATCTGATCTCTGATTAGGAATCAATGCCGCAGAGCGTCCCCGACTTGGGAATCAGAGCAGCCACCGGCCACATCGCCGGGACAAGGCACCGGCAGCAGCCGCCAGGAGCCACCGGAGGAACCGACAAGTTGAGACCGTCAAGAAACGAGTGAAACCCGGCCGCTCGGTGTCACGGAGCGGTGCCGCATCCCGCCCCGCTGCTGCCACAAGCTGCCGGAGGTCCCAAGTCAGCAGTTACCGCCCGGGGGGGGCGGGGGCGCTCGGCCGCCTCACAGCCCCGGGGAGCGGGGCCGGGGCCGGGCGGCGCGGGGGCAGCCGCTCCTCAGCCCGCCGCCAGCCGGACACAAAGCCCGCCGGCCTGCGCCGCCCCGCTGCCGCTGCCCCGCGCCCGGGGAGGGGCCGGGCTACTGCGGGGCTGAAGGCCACCGGGGGGGGGGGACACACACGACCCGGCCCCAGCGGCGGGCCGTGCCCTTGGGCCACCACATCACGGGGGTCCCCAGACGGCCCCCGCCGGGACAGACGCCCCTCCCCCACCACCTTTCCGTCCCCTCCCGGGGCCGCGCTGCCCGCTCTCACCCATCTGCTCCCGCAGCCCCTTCAAGGAGGAGGAGGAGGAGGAAGAGCAGGAGGGGGGGGGCCGCGCCGCCGCCGCCCTCCGCCATCTTCAGCGCCGGGACGCGCGACTGGCGGCCGGGCAGAAGGGGACGCGGGAGCGCAGTGCGCAGGCTCCGCACCGCCCGCCAGCGCCGCCGCGGGGCAGGGCCGGGCCGGGCCGGGCCGGGCCGGGCGGGGCTTTGGGGGCCGCGCCGGGGCGTACCGAGCTGCGGTGCTGCCCCTCGGCCCGCCCCGCAGGGGTCCCGCCTGGGGCGGCAGGTGGCGGCGGCCGCGGGAAGCGGCGTCGAGGCCATTAGGAACCGGCGCTCCACGGGAGTGGGCCCATGGGCCCGGCCCTGAGGGGGGGGCAGCACCCCAGGCCGCGGCCTGCGCACCGGGCCGGCAGGGCCAGCTCAGTAACCGGCCCGCGGGGCATTTATGGCCCCACAGCTGCAGATTTATCCCACCGTGAATGGTGAGGAATGGCCTCCGGATCGGGAGCAATCAGAGGGACACCTCTGGGCCAGCTGCCCACACTGCCCTGCCATTACAAACGATCTGCCTGTAAACTCACCTTCCAGCAAAGAGGCTGAAGCAGAGGGGAAAGCGGGCTATGTTTCCAGATGCTGACCCAAAATTTCGTCTCACCTGGAGAGGATGAGAGTGTGTCGGCAGAGTTCCCTGCTGCAGAGAACGCCGCATTGGCCTGAAGCGGTAGAACGCAGGCAGCGCTCGCACGGGCTGGAGCTGCCGATGTGGCTGGGTGCTGCAGACAGCCTGCTAGCTTGAGCAGCCCGGGGGCTAAAGGTAAAGCCCATTCTCTGTTTATCGGTCCTGTGGAAATTTAGGTTCACCAGTTCACAGGAAAGCAGCAGACAGATCCACGAGTTGAATTGCACGCCTGCGTAACGGAGCGCTCGCTGGCTTGCCACAGGGCTGGGAGCTGAGGCCCGTGTTTCAAGTACCCCTGTTGGTGTACGCGTTCCCAAAAGAAGAGTGTGGTTAAGGGTGAAGTGGTCCAGCCAGTCAGGAAAAAACTTACTGAAACCCCATCGAATGAATTCCCAGATACTGTTCTATGTTAACTTGAATCTGTCAGCTGTCTAGTTGGTTATCAATGAATTCTGGAATAGCCTCTTCTCGTTTTGCCTCTGGGTTTATGCTTTGGGAAGAGTGAGGCTAAAACAGCATCTGTGGCCGTATTAAAGAGTAGGCTGGACCTTGTGCAGAAAACTCCATCTGAATCATAAATGGAAAGTTTACCTGTCAGCAGGCCAAAGATTTATCCCATGAACGGGAAGAATCCAGAAAAAAGTAGCAGTAAGATCATGTCGTGTTTCAAAAGAGTAAAAAGGAACTTTACAAGAACTCGGAGCAAGACTCCATTTTAACTTGAATATAACAGACCACAGACTTGCCCTGTTCTTTGTTTCTTGTTTGTTATATTGGCTTTCCCCACTTTCGCATGTGTGTACAGAGAATCCTTTGTCTGTTGTTTCCTCTCAGTGTTAATAGAATGCCAATTATTATTATTTAAAACAAAAGGGCAGCTAAAGGGTGAAAAAACCCGAAACATGCGGTGCCAAATTTCCCAAGTTTGTGTTTATAATATGTAGTAATAATACCTTGTCATGCAGCAATTTCAATGTCCTTTATACACATGCTGAAATTAAATGTCACCATTCCACCGGGAGACACTCAGATGTCATCCTCATTTTACAGATGAGAAAACTGAGTCACTGAAATCAAAGTCTCTAGTTATGTCATGAACAAAGCAGCACAGCAAAAAAAACCAGCCCTGTTTTCTTGACTCCTTGTTCCATATCCAGGTCTTTTTCCATCTTCTTTTCATCAACAGCTATCAGAAAATATCACCAAAATGGTTTATATTGATTCTCTACAGCATAATGTACAATAGGTGTGGTACAAAAAAAATGGTCAAACTGCCTAATAGAATGTAATTTTTATGTTTTTGCAAGCTCTATAAGTAATGTGTAGTTACAAGGCTGTACTTTTCTGAATCTGCAAAAGTAAAATTCTCATGAATGTTTTGGGGTGCCTCTGAATTTTCATTAGGTTACAAATATTTTCCTTAGCTTACAGATTTTCCTTAACACACTGTGCAATAAAAGGAGTCAATGTCTATTTATCCATTTTTTTGTTCCTTTGAGAGAAATGAGACAATTGGCACAGGAGCAATCGCTCTACTGAAGGCAACACTCACAAACGGAATGGGCAGCTAAAATTAATTTTCGAATGAAATGGTATTTTCTGTTCTTTCGACAGACACATATACAAGTGGCCTCAGTGCTTGCAATTTACCGTGTCTGATATTCTGCACATGCAAAGCTTCAGTGCAGAAGGTATAAATTACAGGAAGGGAAATAAACCTAGTGTTGCACACTCAGGATATTTATGGTGGGACAGTGGAAGCTGTAAACTTAAAATAAAAAGGCCAAGCACATACAAATTCATGAGAGATAAAAGGACTCTTGAGGTAGAAGTGGAGCATTGTCCCATTCTGCTCTCCATACATATACATACTCCTTCATATACATATCTTTTATCTTTAGACACACAGGAACTGAGCTGAGAAAATCTGTCCCAATGTGGAAATGTGTTATCTTTTTCTATGATGAGCCATTTAGGAATGTTTGAGCTAATGCAGCAGCAATTGTAACTGTAACTTCCATCTTATTTCCTGTTTAACCTTGTTTCTCGGATTTCCAGTTCAGTCATGCAATTACTGCTTATGCATTTTTAGTGGAACTTCATTAAAATTTTGACCTTGCGTGGCTTCAGCAGCACTTCCAATCAATTCTGCAGCATTTGCAGATTTGATTGCAGTAGCCAATTTATTCTAATCCTCTAAAGACTGTCCTTTTTTCCACTGTCCCTGTGGAAAACTGAATAATTTAAGTTTACAGTCATTTCTTCTGTCGTTTTAGTTTTCATGTGATAGTTTCTGACAAATCTTTCAAAATTGTTTCAGGCCAAATCACTGATGGCTGCATATTTGCGTTACGAGATGAAAATCAATAGAGCCCTGGCACTGCATGCAATTTGAGATTCCAGGGGTTTTATACTATCCATTTCAGTTTAACAAATACTGAAATTAGTTAAAATTAATAGTAGATGAAATTAGTCAAGTAGAAGCTTGCACATGCAAAAAAAAAAAAAAAAAAAAGCAGCTAGTTAGGAAAATAGTTAAGTCATTGGTAGATCGGGGGAGGATGGGATGTCAAGGAAGAAGCACCCACCCATTAATCTATTTCTTACTCTGTTTCCTAAAGTATCCAGTGTTACACAATATTAGATGTTGTGCTTGACTGGATTTAGTCTGAAATCTGGTATAACAATTTTTATATTCTAGTTCAGAAAAACAGCCCCCAGATTTTCTGTGAGCCTACAGATCCTTATAGCTTTGATCATTGAAGTATCTAATGGTGAAATGTTCATGTGTATTCAACTTTGTTTATGTCAGTGTCTCGCTGAATAAGAGCTAAACCAAGGAAATTAGATGTATCTCTGTGTGTGTGTATATATATATATCCGTCCATAGGATCTTGAAAAATGGTGAAAAAGTATTTCAAAATGTTTTAAATCCAAAAGTGTAAGGCACGTATTGTGACAGGTTATAGTGGGTTTCCTGTGGTGAATGTAACTGCCAGGGCCGATGGAAAGAAAATTGGTGGCATGAAAATTACTGTAGCCGTCCAATCTTTTTTCCAAATGGGCTTTAACTGCACATTCTTTTTTATTACTCTCCTGCTGGGACAAGTACCTGCAACAGTCTGTGTTACTAATATATCTATACCTCATTTCTCAGTCCTGTCTCAAGCTGACTTCTATTTATCTGGGTGAATAACTCCTTAGATGTAAAATTATCAGGCAGTATTGCTTAATACAGGAGATACAGAATCAAGCCTTTAGTTTGTCCTTGGTCCAGTATGTTTATTAGTTACCTGGATGATGGAACGGAAAGCATTTCTATAACATTTGTATGCACTGTTAATATGTTAGAGAGCAAGCTTAGAATTCACAATTATTTTGAAAGCTGGCAATATAGTCCAGGAGAAATGAGGATAAATAGGGACTGATGCAAGATAAAACATTTAGACAGGAATAATTAATTGCAGAAAGACAAGGCAGAGAGCAGCTTGCTAAATAGCAGATAGAGCAGAAAATAATCATGTCACAAGCTGAGCATGAGTCAACAGTGCAATGGTATTGTGAAAAGGGAAGTGCCCTGCCTGAGAGCACGGACAGAAGAGTAGCCTCTTGGACATAGGGCGATCCTCCACTCAGTTCAGCGATGGTGAAGCATCAGCAGGACTACTGCCCTAGAAGATACAAGCCAACTGGGGACGATCTAGAGGAAGTCAGCAAAAATTATGAGAAGACGAATGAGGAAAATTAAAGAATTGGGAAATTTATTTTAGTCTAAAAGAAGAGGCAAGTGAGGGGTGATAATCTGCTTTCCTTGACTGAAACAGAGTGAATAGAAGACAATAGACTTGATTTTAATCAGGGAAGATTAATGTTTCATTTTAAGGAAAACATTTTCAGGTAGGGATAGGGAAGCATGGTGGAATGGATTGCCAGGGAAGTGGTAAAACTCCAGCATGGGCGATCTTTGGCTGAACGAGTGTCGGCCCAGAAAGTCAGGTCTGATCAGAGGGCAGGAAAAAGGACTGCATGACCTCTTGAGGTCTCTTCTGGCTCTGTGATTCCATGATTCTACAATTCCTGCTTGTGGGTTTTGGGACTGTTGGCCAGAACAAGTATTGTTCAGTGCAAGGATTGCAGAACTGCCTTCTAAATTTAGATAGAGTACACTAAGCAGTGACAAAAGATAAATGAGTCCAAGGGAAAATGGGAAGACACTGTGATCGTGTGGCTGCCTTGGGCAGCTGGCAGAAAAGGTTTGACACTTCACTGCGTGACACCAGTTCTCTATCTTGGATCATCCTTTGCCGTATAATAGTTCTGTAAGGACAGGAGACCCATTTATACAAAAAGGAATAAAGCGAGAAAGAACATACACATGTAATACATGTGGAAACAAGTCCGCTCCTTTCCTCTCTGTAATCCTGTGCAAGCCCACCAGTTCTCATTTCATAGAGTAACACCTATGTGTTGCCTTAGCGTACGTATTCGCATCCACATTTTAGTTACTGCTGGGGTCAAAATAGGGATATGGAGGCCTGTTCTCACCATCTCTTGTCTTTTCAGTGTTTATGTATGTACTTATTTATTCGATGGCTTTCCATCAAGCAGAAGCTCTCCCTGAGGTTGACCGTTACTGTATTTATGTGTATATGCGTGTGTGTGTGTCTGGTAGGTTGAGCACACTGAAGGCAGTAAACAAATAACGGTGAAAAATAAAAGCTAGCGCTTTTGGGTCAATTTTGTGAAATTGATTGCTTAAACACTGTGTGTAAGAGCTGCATCTGTTCAACTAAACTGAGATGCTCTGTGCTCAAGTGCTCACTGCAAGTGCTCACCTAATGCTGTCATCGGTTTTTATTTGTATTGCCAGTGTCTGGGAGCCTGCAGTAGTAGTGGCTAAACAGAGATGGCAGCAGGCTACTCCCTGCCCCAGAGAGGTCAAATCTGGTCCAGAATTTGTTGCAGGATCTGTAGAGCAGCTGGCTAATTTTTATAATATTTTTCTTACTTGTTTTTGTCTTGACCTGCTGTGATTTGGAGCAGTACATTTCCCAAGGAAAAGATTAAGGTGAATCAGCTCAGTCAATTTTCTTAAGGTACAAATCCCATCACATTGAGTCATTGTACAAATGCTGCACTGGCTGTGAAGATTCCAGCATTTCCCTTTGCTTACAGCACAATCTGGTAGGTATTACTGAATCATCTGAAATTATCCAGAATTTTGATGTGATTACTGTCAATGGCACTAAGTAATACAATTCCAACAAGCTAAACGCTAATACGGTAATCCTTATCACTTCTAATGCTAAACAATTTAATCTTATCATCATGTGCTGATGAGATAATATATTCCAGCAGTGGCATTTTATGAATATTGTATTGTTCCAAGTGGTGTTGAGATAAAACACCGTTGTGGAGTTACAGTATCACGCTAACAGTGCTGCGCATCTGACTGAGGGGATATTTTTTGAAGACTCTTAGAAGACTCCTCAAATCTGTGTAATGATCTAAATATCCTTCTGATTGATCCCTGTCTAGAAGTGAGTCCTTGTGGGAAATTTGAGAATACAGAATAATTTTTCAGTTACCTGAGCATGAAAGTATTTCTCAGTAACTCAATGCTGCTTAGATGTTTTTCTTTCTGACAGCTCAAAGGTGGCTTCTTTTGAAAGATCAGTTTTCAAAGAAGTCTCCTTGGACAAAAAAGAAGAGCAGTCAGTCATGCTGGGTTTATTATGTGCAAAGCTCCTTGGCAGAGCAGAGGAGAGTCCCCGAGAACTGCCTCACTGCTTTTGGAAAAAGCAAAAATAAAGAGCGGGTTGTAGTGATGATGGGGAAGGTTCTTAGTGCAAGGGTAGAAGCTTTGTCTGAAGTCTTTGCTTTCCGAGATTGTTGTAAGATGTTTGCTTGGAGTTTCAAGCTCTGCCTGCAGTCAGAAACAGCTCCTGTTTCCCAAGCTCTGTGTAGACCTTGTGCTTCATATTGCTGCCTGCTCTTCCTAGATATCTTGGCAGGCCTACATTTAATAGCCTCATTACATTGTTGTGATTCCCTGTGCAGCTTTGGTATAAGCAATGTGTATCTTTTTGCCCAGCTGTTCCCACGCCAAAGCAAAGCAAATTCCAGCCAAGAAGAACCTTGGCCATGACAGTTACACTACCCCACTCACAAAGGGGAAGAGGAGGAAGAAACTGCTTTTCAGCAGCAACAGCAAAAATCCACCAAAACTCAAAAATCCAATAACGATTTTATTAATGCACTTAATAGCTGGAGCTAATTTAATCCAAATTTCAATTCCCTGCAGTATTTTGGGATTTGCTTCCCTGAAAATCCCTCCTTTATCCCAATGCCATCTAGCTGCTGTTTCAAGCAGCTTGTAAGGGGACCCTTCCCCTACACATGGGAGTGGGCACTAGCAAGTCGTACGTCAAATTTGCTTTCCTCTCTGTCAGAGGCCAAAGATGCTCATGTGAGAGATGGATGCTGTTAGGGCTGCACAATAAAAGACCATATGCATGTCTGGCACAGATAGGTGCTGGCTGCATTCACACTGCTGAGAAGCTGTGGCTCCATTTCTTGTCTGGGAGTTACAATCTGTTAATTCTGCTGCCGAATTTGCCTCTCCCCATTCAATTAATCCAACCTTTCCAAGTCCAATATGTGGTATTGAACTGAACATGGGTCCTATTCAGCAGTATCAAGAAAGATTTTTAGCTTTTGGATTACTTCATCAGTTTTTAAAAACCAATTTCATACTGAAATAACGCTTGGGCAAACACAAAGTAGTTCCTTTTTGTAAGAAAAGTATTTAGAGAAGAGGCTCTAGCTGTATAGTTGTTACAGAAATCCGCGGTGTTCCTTCCTGTTTTGGCTTGGAGATTGCTGCTTTGGCGATTCCCACTGGCTTCTTACACGGCTTGGAAAGACCCTGGTCCCAAAGGCTGCTTTGCCATAGACCCTACCTTGTCCTCCCATGAAATGGGCCCTCTACTCCTGACCAGCTGAACGAACTGAAGTGGGATTCTGCAGATGAACTCAGCAGGGGCAGCGGGAGGCCCCTGCCACGGTTTTAGACTGTAACACTGTGAAGCTCCTGTATTCCAGCACAAAAAGAGGGCAAGGAGATAAATGACTCCAGTGTTTGTTTGTTTGTTTTGCCTAAAGAAGCTTCTTTGTAAGCGTATTCCACATGAGTATTCTTCTGTCCACGTAAAATAGGTCCCTTGTGTCTGAATTTAAGTCTCTGTATATTGTTGCTTGTGCAATGGCTTAGAAATACTTTAGAAGCATTATCTAGGAGCTTTTATGACTTCTCTCACATATTTCCTCTGCCTCCCTGCACCCACACATCCATGCACACACAGTGAGAGATGCAGGGTCAGATTCTGATCAGACTTCTGCTCACTTTATCCAAACAAAAATCTCTTTTTCCACTTTTTTTTTTTTTTTTTTTAATTTAACCCAAAAGCCAATTTTGGACCCATTAGACAGCTCTTGGTAAACACTAGCCCAATAAGAACTGTGCTACTGAGGACCTCAGAGTCTGGAAGGAGTGATAAGTGGCTGGATTTGGACCCGACAGCTTTAAAACACAAGCATCAGCCCATCTGCGGCCAGTTTCCCTGCCTGGCAGGGTTGTTTTGTGAGGTTGCTACAGAATCACAGCAGTGCCATTTATTTTTGAAACTGTGCCTTGCATTGCAGGGATAGCCATAGCAAATCGCTAGCATCTGTCATAAGCAGGCTTCATGCTTTCCCATTTGGGTTACTCTTCATTTAAAGCCCTGAATGATGGCATGGAGCAGGAAGAGAAAAGCCAGATGTTTCTCCTTGAGCATTTTCTAGTCGTCTCTTCCTCAAAAGTTAACCATTCCATGATTCCTTTTGATTTAATGTCAAGTTTTGGGAAGTCTTCAGGATTAAAATCTAAGGAAAGCATTTCAGCTCTGAAACAATAAAGCAAGGAGTGCTTTGCTCTTTGGGGAGATCACTGAGCAAAGAGTTTTCCTAGCAGAACGCATTGTCAAAGTACAGCTGTGAGCTGCAACAGAAGTAGTCTTTCCACCACAGAAAAAGGGCATGTGCTCCATTTATGAAAAAGGTAATTAGTTAATCAAAATTCCTATTATAAAATGATCAAGGCAGGTAACAAGATATCCCTGACTGGATTGTGTGAAGGTGATATATGTGAGGCTTGTCTACAGTAACTGGAGTTCTCTAAGTCAGAGATACAAATCACGCAGATGCTAAAAGTATGCCAGTTCCACTTTGCATGCACAGCCAATCAGTTATTACACCCCCCTCAAATGTAATCAGTGGTGTACTCTGCAATTAGGCCTCCAGTGTCGCTGCCTGTAATGAGCACTGGCTCAGTTCTTCAAAGCGCTGTGAGTGTAAAATAATAGGTGAGTGCATCATGATGAGTAAATTGATGCTGTGGGCCATGAATTCAGCAACATGCAGGGTTATAGCCCTCCGAGAAATCCACTCTGTCCAGTCTGTTACCTTCTAGCTTTACATCTTTGGCAAGGACAATGAGGTTTCTTTCTTCTAGGAATTTAAGGGCCAAACTAGCGAGACATTTGAATATTTCTGACATAAATGAACCCTAGGAACAGCATGTGGGAATCCTTTAGATATATTTTGTGAAATGCTGGGTGATGATATAAATTATATTAACTCCAGAAGAACCCTCCAGAGTACCCATTGCAGTTCTTTCCCGTACCCATGTACAGTAAACCACACACGACAGCCACCAACCACCTGAACACCCAGTAATCAGCAAAACAGCTTCGGTAAAGCATTGAGCACATACTCAGTGAGCTTTGCAAGGCAAACTCTTCAGTTTTGATACGCTCCAACCCTTTTACCAAGCTAACAGAAACCTCTAGGGCTCTTGTTTTCTGGGAGTTAATGGCTTTCAGTATGACTGCTATTAGCACAGGTCATAGAATTGCTAATAGAGTTTCTACCAGTTTATTTGCCATGACTTCTGCTTTCGCATTTGGTGAGACCCAAGTGGTTTGAAATCCTGTGGTAAGTGGCCTACTATAAATTACTGTGAACACGGTGATAATACCCATATGTGTATAGAATCAGCTGCAAGCGTGTTGCTGAGGTTGCATGGTTTGTGCAGTGAAGAAGCAACAGGGAGAGACGTTTGAAAAGCCCTGAAGATTCTCCTTTGCCTTACTGTGGTGATGCAGCGCCTGCTTTGGCATCTGAGATGCCTAATTTCAAGGTGTTTTAGCAGTGGATCAAAGCAGGCTGCTCACGCAGGAGCCCTTTGAAGCTTGCTCTGCTATTGGAAATGAAAAAGAAAGAAACACCCAGTGCCTCGGTAGGGCTGAGCATGAGGTGCTTGCTTTCCACCAGCAACACTGGTTCTTCTTCTTAGTATGACAAACGACCTGCTCAGCCCACCAGGTCTGTAGCCTTGTCTTTTCGCAGGGGGTTCCTGGGGACATGGTTTTCCGCCAGCCTGCACCCCGCTGAGTCAGGGCGGTATCGGGGCTGTGTAAGTCGTGTGAAAAGAAGTTCTGACAAGCCCTGTTGTGGTAGCGCTTCAGCTGTGCAGCTTCTGCTGGTGAGTGGGTAGGAGAGTGGGTGGGGGTGGGGGGTTTCCATTTGAAGTTTCCATTTAAATACTGACATTTGCCAGTTATTATTGTGCAGCGGCATCTGAGCAAACTCAATTATTTTGCTGTTCCACACCTGGAAAAATAACTACTGTAGTTCAGACCTCAGGGTAATAAGCATTGGCTGCTATTTACTTTTCAGTGGTGGTTCCTTATCTGCTTGAAGGCGATGCCGTGAACCTTAATTAGTGGTTACACAGTGCTTTGAAATTATAAGACACTATCTACCTTTTAAGTATTATAATGTTTCTATAACATATTTGTAACAAGTACATGCTCCAGTACACAGCAGCACACTCCGCTGTAGGCCAGAAATGTTTCCTAAGTGAAATAATCCAGGACTTGGTGTCCCCATGACACAAGGAAATTAAGGAAAATCTTCATCGGTTCTCAATTTACAGTGTATGTACCTTGAGAACATGGATAGCCCAGCTAAGAAAATCAAGAATAGTACAAATCGCTGTCAAATATAACAGTAGTGGGTGTAGTGCCAAACCTACGTACAATCCTCTCAAGGCGGAGTACTTTTTAGGGTGGGACTGGAGGAGGATAGGACAGGTATAGCATCATCTATCTCCATTTATTTCCTCCAGTGTCCAGCCTAGCAGCTCCTGGTTGCTCTGGGTGTGACTGCACAGTGCTATAGACTTTCTTTTATTTTGATACATTGGAGACAAAGATGACTCTGACTTCCTCACTTTGCTCTTTGGCCAGTGCTGCCCATGGTAAATAAAATGCATTGCTAAATTAATAAGTCATAACGTTTTTGGGCTCGGGCCACTAAACTGTCTCTCTCTGCTTTGCACGCAAGTATGGGAGATATGTCAGCCTGGGGATAGAGTAACAGCTCCAAAAGGCTGCAGTGAAATGCAATCTGGTTCTGACACAATGCAGCCAGTCAGGCCATCTGTGTGAAGGAGCACCCAAAAAGGTAACTGGCAAAGACTGATAATCCCCAACTGAGCCTCGAAAACTCAAAGCACCCGGCCTAGCTGTGGAGGAGCTTAAAATTTGCAAATCTGAGAGCTTGTGGCACTGAAGTTTTATAGTGATGGCAAACAGTTAGGAATATTGATACTTAGTTTGTATTTCTTGACCAGGGTCCACTTTTATTACTGGGTCCTTCCCTGGGTCACTGAATCGGCGTGGGCGTGCGGGTTAGCCAGAGCTATCGTGGAGCAGGACTCTGGTGCGGTCTGACACGGGGCTGTGCAGCCCTCGCTGCCCAAAGGGAAGGATGCCCTGGCCCTGTGGGACCAGCCCTGTGGTGTCTCTGCAGGACTCAGTGGGCAGACAAGTGGCCCTGTGGACGGGCTGTGAGGGCACAGCTTCCCGCAGCAGCCCAAGCAAGGCTGGGTGGATGGTGCAAGGCGTGGGTGGGACTGCGGGGCTGGGGATAGGGGACTAGTTAGTGATACCCCCTCCCTGGGTGCAGCAAGCTATTGGCTTGCCTCAGCTGTAACCCCATACTTGCTCATGCCACTGGCTTCTGTCCAGTCTTCCTCCTGGCTGGGGCTATCTATGCCTCACACCTCGGTTCCCACCGCAATCCCAGAAACAACAAGGATTGATGGGTGAACCACTGACCAGCTGGGCCTGGCACGTGGGGTCTCAGAGCTGGAGAGGGGCCATGTGCTGTGCAGCCCCTGGAGGGTGTGCAGATGAGCAGGATATTTTGCTGCAAGAGGCTCTGCACAGTGCGGCACAACAGCCTTGCCTTTAAATGCCTTTATAATGTGGTTTTGCTACCTCTGTGTGCCTCATATTGCATAGGTAGCTATTCAAGAGGGAAGGCTGCATTGTTTTCATCATTCCTCCCCCTGTGCCCTTCACTCCTTTTCTTGGCTAATGTAAACGTGGAGTGTTGATCCGCTTCTCTCTGGATGGAGGGAGAAGCTGTGGCAAAGCAGGTTGCACCATGAAACTTCTCCACCAGCTGACACATCGCAGCCACGCATGGCTGTGGTGGTCATCGGCCAGGGAGTACTCCTTCTGGAGACCGTCTTGTAGAAGCAAAGCAGAGGAATGAGGGCCTGAAACAACAACAACAAAAATAATTTAAGATTTTGAAATATTAAATGAGGCTTATGAGGTTGTAAAAAAAACCCCCAAAATCCTGCAGATAGGAGTGTGGACTGGTACAGAACAGAGAGATGGGACTTAGAGCTGGTGGAAGAAGTGTTGCATCACTTCAGTGAGATGTAGCCAATGTCACCACCATCTAGGGATAAGGATCAAAACAGACCCTATGGCTTTGTCTATGCATAATTCTAGTATATAGGTTGTGATGCAGGAACAGTTCATAGAACAGCACAGAGAGCATCTTTTAGATATTCAAAATAGCTTTTGAAAAGAACAAATATATCCAGAGCTAAACGCTTGGTGCCACCTGCAGAAATATAGAGAGAACTACTCATGCCTGTTTGCTGCTTTTCTGACAAATACCTCATTTCCAGAGAGAAGTGGTACAAGCACAAAGCTGTATTCTGCATTCAGATTTCATCCTGCCCTCATGGGACAATTTCCCTTAAAAGCCTTTGATGCAGTACACCTCTTAAGAAACCATTCACCTGAACACACTGCGTGGTTTAACACATGAAATAAGGTGCAAGCCTGTGTGGAGTGACTAAATGCAGGATACAGCACAGAAGGATACTATGTAGCATCTGATCTGGAATTTATCTCCAGCAGGCTGTGGCAGAACGGAATAAATAAGGAATTATGAATGCTTCATGTGCGGTGAAGGGTGCAGACTCAGTTAAAGCTGGCGGTTCGCTTCCCACTGTGCTCTTGGAAACTGAATAGAAAGACCAATTACCACCTATTTCTGAAATGACAGCTAAGGGTTGACGTTTCTCTTTGGTTTCCCAGCCAAAGCAATGGGCTGCATGTCAGAGCTTGTGCTTGCAAAGGTAAAGGCTAGAGGATGTGGGGCAAGCTGGGTGGTTTGCGTGTCAGTGAGAAAAGGAGTCATCTAATGGACTCCTGAAGTAACAGGAGGACAGACTGCCTTGGGCATAGGCCATGCTAATGACCCTGATTTGGGAATGGTGAGTAGGAGAAGCCCTGCTTGGTTTTCTTCTTCTGTGTTCAAGAAAACAAGGCACAGTATTGTAAATATCTGACTTTTGCCTTCAGCCTCTCTTCCCAACGGGAACAACCCAGTGCAGCCCTGGTTATTACCTGCTATAAATCAGCTGAACGTACACACTTCTGACTTGAGCAGGGTCCCCTCCCCTTCAATTACCACTCATTCTCATGTACAAGCGTTAAAGCAAAATTCAATTAGAAGTGAGCTGGGAGAGCACAATGAAAAGCTAGTTCTGGCTCCCAAATTCCCCGAGCAGAGCAGATGTAATGTTCGGAGGGGCTGCAAAGGTCAGAGTTCAGACTGAGGTTTAGATTTAAGCATCTCCCATGCCCCAGAAGTTTCAGACACCCTTTCAGCTGTGGCTCATTTCTGCCCAGAGCAGTGCCAGGCTGAATGGGGTGCTCCTGGAAGAGGTGCCTCCTTGACCATTCCCAGAGGATGGGTTAGACCCAGGGACAGTGCAGGCTGGGGTTCTGCCAGCATGGGTGGCAATAGCATGTCACTAGCTGTTGAGCATTTCTGGTTTCAGAAAGGACATTTTACTGGATGCATGGGGAAGTCTCAGATTTAAGCTTTATTTTCCGTAGTCTGAGCATAGCCCTTGCTCTGAAATGGGACAGGCTCACCTTTTTCTTAAAGCAATGCTACCACAGCTGATAAATCCCAAACTACTTCTTTACCTAAAAGCAGGGCTGATTTCTCCCCCTTTGAAATGGTCTTGATTGGCACAGCACAGCTTGTTCCCCTGAGCAGTTAAAGGGTTTGGGCTTTCACACACTGAAATTTTGGTTTCTCTTTACAAGAAAAAAAAAAAAAAAAAGTCTGTAGTCTGTATTAGGTCAGTTCTAGGTGATACTTAAACTAGTATAGGAAAGTGCATCAAAAACTAGCATATGCTCTAGGCACGTGGTGAAAATAAAAAGATTGCAAAAAGCTTTCATCCCTTAAGTCTGTTTTTCCTACTCTGGTGGGATCGTTAATGTCAATATTATTTCAGAAGTATTTAAAAACATAAATCTGAATTATATTGAAGAAGTTGATATGTTCATAAAGATTTTTATTTTCTTTAAGACTACTAAAATGAATTCTTTCTCATGCCTCAAGATTTAACAATAATTATAAAACTGAAAAGGGAATGATTCTGAGAAAGGGCCTGAGGAGATCTCTGGGGTGGCAGTATTGATTTTACAAACACACAGTACAATCCTGTTGCTATTTTTAATGGCCTGCCTCAGCTAAAAAAGGAAAAAATATCAGAAGATGTAGAAAATGTGAAGAGGAAGTACTGCAAGTACTGCAGGGTGAACCCAGCGGGTTGCTCAGAGAGGAAATGAGTCAGGCAGTTGCTAAGTAAAGGCAGTTGCCTATTTGCAGAGGAATTAAAAGAGTTAAAGGGGTGTCTCATGAAATTCCCAATCAACACTTTCTGAGCAGAGTGCGGATGGCATCAGGATGCACTTAAAATAAACACGTTTGGATCAAACCACTGAATTGCCTAAGGTTTGCCTTGTGGTAGCAGAGGTAAAACAGATGGTCAGCCATAGGACAAACCCATTTCTACCCTCAGCAAAAACTGGTGACATGAGCATTGTTGTGACGGTGGTCTGGATATTGCAGGCAGGGCAGGAAGCCCTCTGGCAGCCAGGACATCATCCCTCCTGCTGACCTGCCCCTGGGCCCCTTTTCCCTGCGTGATGGTGAAGGATGGCTTGAGATAGAGTTGAAGAACAACCAACCACTCCGGCTTCTATCTGTCCATCTTAGAATAGGGTACCATCTTCATTTTCTCCCTTTGAAGGCCACTTGCAACCTCAGCTTGGAGGAATTTCTGGAGGGAAAAGACATGGCTTGTTTTTTCAGCTCATGAAATGAGGAGTCACTGGGATCTGCTGGCAGAATTTGTATGTGTGGTGCACACTATCTGCATGAGAAGTGCACCAGAATCACTGGCATCTTCAAGGCAGGCCACAGAGAGTGTTTCGATTTACCAGGCCTTACCTCTGCATCACTGTTTTTCCATCTCACCAGACATACGTAGTCAACATATGGAATGTTAATCTGGAATGGAGAGAAAACGAAAGCTCTTCCTCCCACTCACATCTAGTACCCATAATTAATGGGTAAACCACATTTCTCTCTGGTGAGCAAGAGCCTAAGTGAAAAGACTCCCAGCATTGCTTGGTAATAAAATAAAATAAAATCTAGTGATAAATCATAGCCTATAAGACATGTTAGAGAAGGGCTGTTGGCTCTTAGCAGCTCAGTTGTCCTGGGGGTACCAAAGGCTGATGTGCCAGCGCACTGTCCTGTTAGCTGGTAACAGTCCCTGTGTTTTGGGTCCCTGATTGCACAACCAGATCTAGCATAAGCAGAGGGAGAAATTTATATCCATTTACATAAGTTATGAATCTCATCCTATTATGTTTAACTGTAAAGCTCTTACAGGGTTTTAGTTCATGTCTCGGGAAAGTGTTATTATCACTTTAAGAAATTCCCCAGCCACAGGGAATGAGAAAAGCAGCGATGAGTGAAACGCTGAATTCAGGCTGTGGAAAAAATCTTGGCTATGACACTTATCTATTTGAGTTTCTGTGTCATCCGTACTTTCCTAGCAGAATAGTTCGCATCGCTCAGGCAGCTCTGACTCCCCAGCTGGATGCAGTGGCTGTGGAGGAAATACTGCCACTGCTGTGCTGCTCTGTCTTCCACATCTGCAGCCGTATATCCACAGGCTATTATGGAATAAGATTTCTTCCTGTTGCTTTTGTGTCTTTTCAGCCCCAGCTGACTGTCCGAAATTTTTAGTCTTTTATCACTGCTGAACCGCCCAGTTTTGGTGGCTCTCAGGACTACCCAGGGTTTTCATATTTTTGACTAGCAGCACCATAACAATGCAGAAATCCTCAAGTTACGAACAGTGAGTTTCCAGCCTTTAAGTAATTTCTAAATGTAGGTGCATGTATTCAGGAAACTAAATGTAGGCACATGTATCAGGAAACTTCGGATCAGCGTTTTCCTCCATTCACATGTATTGAGGGAAGCTGCAAATGTGGGAGAATTTAGGAATCCCATCATGAACCCTGTTTGAGAAGACCACTGATCAGAAGTGCCCTTCTGCACACTTGGTGGAACAGCCTGAATGAAAAGGGCAGCAGGGAAAGTCCCGTTGCGCGTGGGGAGGAACAGCCAGAAAGTGGGACCAGGGCATGTTTCCAATGCAAATGGTCCAATGCAAAATTTGAAGCAGGGGATCGTTTTTCCTGAAACCACAACCACCAGGCATGGAAAAGTCAGAGAGAAGAATCAGACCTCAGCAACCTGAAGGAAGCTCCTTCTACAGACTGTTATGGAGGTCCCTGTCTTTCTGAACTGCTGCCCGGACAGCAGTATTAAGCTCAGATGAGGACCATTACTCCATCATATTTACATGAATATCACTAAGATTTTACCAAGGAAGGGGGAATTTGAAGTGTAACCTGGCACACATTAAAGGCACAGGGCCAAATCTCTGGTTTGGAATTGTGGTGGTCTTGCACAAGAGGGACTCTCTCTCACTGGCACAAACGATTTTAAAGATGACTTTAAGAAATACCTGAGCCCTGTAAGGAAGTAAGCTTACAGTGCTTACCTTTCTTCCAGAAGGTGTTTCTGGCTTGTGGAAGAATGGCAGTGGAAATTATTAACCACGGGACAGTATTCTTGTTATGTTTGTTTTTCTGGGTTTGTTCCTGCACTGTACATCTGCCCAGGATCTGGACAGGACCATATTTTAAAAGGAGCTGAAGGAGAGGCAGAGGACTAACTGATGCTGCAGACCAGCTCTCCTGTTCTGCAGATGGATCACAGCGCGCTGTGAGCCGTGCCTAACCGCCTTTTCGGTCTCTTGGGCTCATACATTAAGCAGTAACACGTAGCTGACAGGGACACAATCCGTGTCTCGTTCCAGCATGTGTCAGCTTGGCACATGATACCTTCTGCAGGACTGTGTGTGTGCCTGGGCTCTGAGCTCACGCTGCTGCAGACCCCAAGGAGATGAGTTGACGTCACCCTTGGAGGACAGCAATGAACGCTGAGCAAAATTCAGTCCCCATTTCTTGCAATTCTACTCTTTCTTTTAATGCTGCTTTTGAAAAGTAAGCAGCTCCCTTCTTTTTATGCTGCTGCTTTTACTCTTGCTTCAATGACAGCATTTTCTTTGCAGGAGCCACCTGCTGTGTGCCCAGGAAAAGGCCCATCAGCAAAACTTGTGTGGGGCAACAGTGACATCCAGTGGTCCCCAGTCAGCCCATGATCTGCAAACATCTGCATGCATCAGTCTGCCAGAGTTCAGCTCCGAGTGTGTGAGGAATAAACTGTCTCGCCACCGAAGTCAGTGGATATCTGTCACTTCTTTAATAGCCATTAAATTAAATTCTTTACATTTCACCCAGTGTAATTAAGACCTTGCATGCCTTTTCTTGGCTATAACGATTACACTTTTGACAAAGGAAGGACAAGAACTTGCTCAGAATAAGGTATAAATGAAATTTCGTAAGAAATAGTTCCTCCTATTTGTCACAAATACCTTAAAAAAGAAAAACCTGTGTTGGTGGCTTATCTGCATAACCATTATGGTATGTGGCTGGAGGTCCTTCTGCTATTTGTTGTGCATCTTTGGTGTGCTCACCTAGTAAGAGGCATAGTTAGGCTGAACCCTTACTCTGATGACCTACTTTTCATGCTTCTCAAGCCAAAGTTGGAAGTCACAGAGTTCTGCAGCATCGCAGGGTGTATTTATTAATTAAGTTTCTTTTGTAGCAGAAAGAACCACTGCTGCTTCTTATTGCCTGGTAGGCAGACACCTGGGATTGAGATTCCAGTGAGGAAAACTGAAGAAGTGGGGGAAAGTGAGGAGTATTCACTGCAGCTCATCAAGTCCAAAGCCCTGTGCCCCTCAGTCCGCTCCCCTGGCCGGTCTGTGTGTATCTGAGCATCATGTTCTCCTGGGGAGCGGGGGAAGCCCCTAGGGCAAAGCTGGCTTCATCCAGGGCAGCTAAATGTAATCCAGCACTTCACAGTGGTGAAGACTGCTGCGGCAGAAGTGGGGGGATTGTGTAAGAGTCCCTTTTAGAGACTCACATTACCCTTTTGGATATGCTTGGGACTTAGCTGTCCCGTGCTCCAGACAGCACTGTGGTAAATCAGCTCGTGCAGAGCAGTGCAGCTGAGCTAGCTCTCTCAGAGCAGACCTGGGGTCTTTAATCGTACCTTGTTGTGGAGACCAGCCAGGTTTAAACAGGTCATTTTAGTATCTGCCTTTTCATTTCACGCAAGTTTTGCTACAAACCTTTCTCCCAATCTTTAAACTCCCACCACAGCCACCAGCCACTCATATCTACATCAGCTTCCCTCCTCTTTCCTCTTCCGTTACTTAAATGTCCCACAATGTGAGTCTAATACAATATTAACCACTTATGCCATAAAGGTCCAGTTCCAAAGTCTCATAACATCAAATTGCTTTCAAGGCAATATTCATAATCCATAATTCCAGAGGACTAGGAGGTGACACTACGAATAAAATCAGTTATGAGACTGACATTGTAATTTGTGTCCATCTCCGTGTGGCAGTCTCGCTGGGGCCATTAAGCCAGGGAGTGGCGTGTAGGTGTGTTGCATGGAAGTAACGCTTTCCATCCCAGCAGTTACGCGTTGTGGTTGTAACAGCAGCAGACTGGATCGATGAACCACCTGCCAGGTGCTGCAGAGAGATTCATGGGTCGTGCAGAAGGTTCTCCACTTAATTTGCCGTGAGAAATTTTGGTGAGGCTTGATCCTTGGTGGTGATGCAGTATTTTTGACAGGTGAAAGGCCAGGTGAGCCACTCCACCTGACAGGGAGCCACCAGGAACCTCACATGAGATGCAGCGTGCTGTGGCCATGCTCCTGGTGCAAGTGTTTGGAAAGGTGCTTGGCTGGGGGGAGAGGAATAGCCCTGAGCTCAATGCCTGGACACCAGCTGGGGTTCCTGGGACCTGGGAGGATTTCAGAGGTGGAGTAAGACCAAGAGCAGCTGCAAAACAGATGTCCAGATGTGATTGTGTCTTTTTTGGTCACGGAGAAAAAATGGAGAAAAAAAGTAAGGGCTGATAAGAGCAAATAGATACTGCTCATATGTGGTTACATGGGTCAGCACGTGTAGGCAGCTGCACACTGCTCCCAGTGCTCCAGCTGTAATATCTGGTGAGCAAAGTGGTAGTAGCATCTCAGCAATTGCATGGCAATGAGCTAGATGCAAGCGGATAAACAACTGGGACGTGTTTTCCCCGGTGAGGATTGCACGGACAGACACGCAAATGCCCCTGCCCAGGCAACTCTGCTGAAACAGCGGAGCCACGGCACCGGGGAAGGGAAAGAGAGCGGCAGCAATCCTGCGGAACATCATGTTCTGGAAGTTCACGCAGCGTTTCTGCCATGTAGAAAGGCAACACGAGGTGATGGCACAGCAGACTGCGGTAAACAAGGTGCAAAAGGTTTGCTGATGCTAGGTTTCTTCCAGGAACCATTGATAACTGCTTGGGGGGACGGGACAGGATTGTAATTTCATTAAAATTTCTACTACTTCCCATGTTGAAACACAACCAAGAAAGAAAAAGGAAAGCATGTTTCAGAACACATTCTTTTGGGTCACTCAAAATGTTTGGTCCAATTTGAATTTTAAAGGTATCAGTCTTTTTTAAAAAAATTAATGTAGAAAATTTTTTTTCCTTCTAAAAATAGCTGCTTGGGATATTTTGATATTTTGACAGAACAAACCATATGTCATTCTAGAATCAGCCTGGAGCAAAGGACCCGCGTAAATCTGAAGGTGTGGTTGTATTCTCTAAGTTGTATTTCTTGAACGCCTACAGCTTCATAAGTGTTTTACCCAGGCTTCTAAAATACCTACTACAGGATTCAATAAATCATGGTCAAAAAGATTTTCTCCCAGCTTTGAACTTAATAAAGGAATGAAAAAAGTCAATTTTGTACTAAAACCAATTTGTGATAAATGGGCTAGCTGTCAGCTCTCTCAGAAAATACTTGGTAATAGTTACGTCTTGCAAGGTTTTTGAAAGAGAAGATTAACAGCCTGCTATCTTTCCCTGCCCTTATTTAGTGAATTAATCTAATACTTTACAATAAAATTTGCAGGATTATTAATGACCAAGCACGCTATGTACAGCTCAGTGTCCAGAGGGCAGTGCCAGCCCCCCCGGCTCGGCCAGCCGCCCCGTGCAGCCAGGTCTCTGTGCTGTGTGGCTGTGCAAGGCACCCCGATGCTTCTGTTTTGAAGAAAAAGAATAACAATTGTATGTTGAAACTTAACACTGGGTCCACTTGCTGTTAAATATTTTTATACTGTTTATTTCGAACAACAGTGGTCTGATTGTTCCTGATTCGAAGGGTATGTATTTCTGGCCTTAACTCTTTTTTAATGGTGCGCTATGTGCAGAACTGGGTAGGTGCATTGACTAGAAAATGCGAGGGATATTTGCACAGACCCTGTGCTTTCAGCGCTCAGTCAGTGACAACTGAAGTAAACAACAAAAGCTGAGGAAATGTGAAAATATTCCCATCATTATGCATGTTTTAGTTTAAGGACCACATTTAAATGTCTGGTGGTATAAAGAAAGCTCAGTCCAACTGGGAGCTAAACATCCTCTAAATAACCTTCGCTGATGCATAATGCAGGACTGAGGTGATCTGAAAAGGGAGCCTTTTAGTTAAAAATTATTCAAGAAGGTCTTGGGAGGATGGCAGCCAGCAAGGCCAGAAGGTTTCATAGAAACTGTAAGCAGCTGTTAAAGGCACATGTATATGAATCTTTTTGTGTTATTTTAGAATAAAAATGGCTGGTTGAAAAACATCCTGAAGAGTCAGCCACCCACATTCTTCCTCCAAAGAATCAAAGATTCACAGCTCACAGGCTTTGAGATGTAATTACAGTACGAGGAGTTTTGGGAGAGCTGAAAAGTCACCATAGCAACCTCCTGGCAAAAATCTTCGCACATCCAAAGTAAAGCAAAATTTCTTTTTATCTGAATGGTTCTAGTCAGTCTGAATGCGTTCTCTCTTCGTTTTCTGCTTCTCTTCATTTCATTGTACTCCTTAATCACAGGGTTTTTCTGGTCTGAGTCCCAAGTGTCCTCTTCTAAAACTTCTCGGGGAAGTTTTGAGCAGCAGTGGATGCGGTGTGCTGGCCGTTAGGTCAGGCTTTGCTGTGACTTAGCGTTAAAGAGGAGATGCCCTCCCATGGCATGCCAGACCCTTTGCAGTAATCTCTGGTGAAGCTGATAAACAGCTTGTGTTGAATAACTACCAACACCAAACTAAACTGAAAACCGGGGGAACAGAGAGAAGATGGAGGAAGTACAGAAAGGGAACAGCTAAACCTTCTCAATAGCTGCTCAGGGGTGGCAGTAAAAACTCCTTCCACACCGTGATGCCACGATAGTGGTTTAATGGGTACAAAATGCTGATGGGGACAAAAAGATGACTTCTGAAGCACCGACCCTTGAAAAGCCCTGATCAGTCCCCTGCCTGAAGAAAGGCTCTCCATGCAAGAGTTCACGTGAATACTCAAAACGATGCATCATGGGTTTCATGAGGCAAGCAGGGCATGCCTAGCAATTTCCATGAATATGATCTGCCCACAAGAGAAATAGAAGAAACCTGCTGGCTGTGGCTGGAGGTTGCTGGGCCATGGCTGCTTGGCTCTGAGGGATTCTGTGCTGGTGCACAGTGAGAAGACAAGGCAGGGGAGGCGTTCCTGAGGTATGAAGCACTTTGGCTAAGGGGTGATGTTGTAGCTCTTAGGGGAGAAACCTGAAGTCTGGAGTTTATACGGGGGTAACCAAGAGGAGGAAACAGATTTGTCAGGAAGAAGGTGAAGAGGGATGGCTAGATTCTTTAGAAAAGCAGAAGACAGGGACAATTCCATCTTGCTTGGAGACTAGAGCATCTGGAGGAGCAGGATGAACTGCAAAGTTAAGCAGTCTTGGGAGGTTCAAGCTGTCTCCAGTTCCTCTTATGTCCCTAATCAGACCCAGTGAGGGAGCTGAACTGCTGGGAGCCACTGCCAAAATATATATGATCACACTCCCGCAGGAGAGAGGAGCAAGCCCTCCAGGGCTCTGTGCAAGCCACTTCATCCCTCTGGACCTAACTCACAAAATTCAAGACTTAACCTCTAGCTAGCCAAAGTGACAGTCGCGCAGGACCATCCTTTCCTCATGCCACTCCCTCCTTAATCTCAACGCACAAAGTCTTTCTCAGTAGCAAGCAATATTTAATACTTTTACAATTATATAACTGATTTATAAATATAATTAAAATTTATATAACTGACAATAACTGATCAATTTCTTGCAGGAGGGAAGAAAGATACTGGTTGATCTTTACATTATAGTGCTATATACTACAAACAGAGGCTAGACAGCTGTTGTGGGAAAATTGCAACCTCTTGTTCTTTAGTTGAAGTCACTTCTGAATGAGAAAGAAGGGGAGCTCTTCAGGTCAGCTGCTTCTTTCTAATTTATGCTTTATAATGCACCATGATCTGGACTTTGCTCTGGACAAAGCTTAATAAAACCCTGTGACATAACAGAGCCTGGGAGCATAATGGTTTGTTTCTTAAATGTTATTGCAAAAGTCAACAAATCATTGCTGGGGTAATAAAGGACAAGGTTGGGAGCAGAGATTTGTTGTCACAGCAGGTTTTCCAGGACCTAAGAAATGTGAGTTCAGAACAGAAATCACTCGCTCTTCATTGCCTGAACCACTGAAAACATCACAGCATCCCACCTGATTTTCTCTTCATATTTCTCTTCACTGGTCTTCTGGCATCTGGCAGAAGAAATAGTGTGGAGCACCTGGTAAAAATCTGCCTTCATTTCTGTGCTACACAGGGAGGTGAGTTTTTAAGCAGCACCTTTTAATGACTATGTTGTTTTTAGGAGAAAGGATGAATCATCCGAAATATGTAACAAGTCCTGCTTAGGTACCACAGGCTGGAAGCATGGTGATTTGTTCCTTAAATGGTACTGCAAGAGTCAGCAAATAATTTCTGGAGTAATAAAGGAGAAGGCTGGGAGAAGAGATTTGTTGTCACAGCAGTAAATGGAAAACATTCCCTAACTTCCTAAGTGTTGTAAAGCGCAGTTCTAAAAGGAAACGGAGTGAGCTTTACTAGTTCAGGTTTTTTGATAATTGCCTGATGTTTATTTTACATGTCTGGGCACAACGGGACAGTTTCCATTTTGCCAGTGGTGAGTGCAGTAACCCTCGGCGGGGAGCCCCAGGGGAGGGCTGAGGGCTGATGGCTGATGTGAAGCCAGGCGGCTCCTGGGCCGCTTAGACAATCTAAGGGCCTCGTCCACCCTTACAGCCATTTCATGTATCTCCTCAGTAGCTGAAGATTTAACGCAGTGTGCTCCTAAACCAAGAATAAGCCCTCGCCTTTGATAGCTGGTGAAGTGAGTAGAGACAGCAGAGCACGGGGGAGTGTGCGGGGCACGGGGGGGCAGGCGGGGCGTCTCGGGCATCGAGGCTCTCTGTCCACTCCGTTGCTCTGCTTTAGCTACAGTCATCTTTGAAGCAACTTCAATCAAACTGAAGCACAAAATAGGACAAACTCCTTTGAATTTAGAGTGGCAGATTTGGATTTTGCTTTAAGGGTTCAGTGTATGCTTACACCCTGGAACTAGCCCTTCCCAATTACAAGTATGTTCCCAGGGCTTAATTAAACTGATGAAAGTTTGTCTGTAGACAAAGCCCAGTGGTGAGAACAAACACTTTTTTTGACTGTGCTGTCCGTGAGCAGCCTTGTGTCCTCTTTCTCCGCACGCCTCTCGCCCTGTCTGCTGCCATCCCAGAAAAGCCTGTGGGGTATGACCGTGGGTCAGCACATCCAACTCGACCTCACCGGCCTTCTTGTTTTCCCCACGTTTGTGGGAACTTCACCACTTCGGACATGGACTCCTTTTGTCAAAGCAGGTTGAAAGTTGCCAACAGGTTTGCAGATTGTGAGAGATGGACAAAACACACACAGTGTAATTGTGGGAAGCTCATCGCTTTTAGAAACCAGCAGGAACCAGAGGGTTTGTGTAGCTGTGACCTTCACAGAGACTACTGATCTGGTGACTCAGCTTGGTCGTGGGGAGTGAGGACTTCTGGGCTCCTGTGCTGTGAATGCCATTTCAGCAAACTGCAGGAGCAGTGTGAATTTCTCAGCCAGCTGTGTGGTAGGGGGGTGCTCACCAACATCTTGCTTTCAGAACATGCCTGAAGAATGAAGAGGCTCATGTGTGGCCCTGGACACCGCTCTTCTGACAAGGCTCTTTACATCTTGATGGTTGCTGCTCGTCTTTTCCTCCTGGCAGGTACAGTAATACCCCTCAGGATTAACCACAGGGATGGTGCTGCCAGTGGGCTCTGGGCATCCCCCAGCCCAGGGGATGTCTGCTGGTTTCCTGCTTTGTGCACACACAGTGTATCTATACAGGAGCCCACTTTCCTCTCATTCGGCTCCAGTGCAGCAGTTATTCTTGCTCTGGACCTCTCCCTTCTCACTGCAGCTGGTACTGGGGTCCTTGTCTATCCCTGAGCATATGTTGGCCTGCAGACCTACAGGTCTGGGCATGATGCGCACCCTCTCCTGGGATGCTGGCTCAGTCTGGGGCACAGATGAGTCAGTACAAACGAGAAAATATGGCAAGGAGTGAAATGTCAGGTTTTGGTTGCATCACAGCTGTTGTCCATGTTGGGAGGTGAAAAGCCTCTTGGCTTTGCCATTTTCCATTGTTTCCTTCCTGGGTGTCTTCCTGCAGTTCTGTACAGTTTTCATGAGTTTTACGTTGGTTGCTGTACAGTAAGAGCTGTGCATTTACTCACTTCATGGTGTTCTGGGAAAAGCATGAAGCTACTGGGAGAACCAAGTTACCCAGTAATAATTCACGCCCTGAGTCAAACACAGTAAGCTGTGCTTCATGAACACACTCAATACCCTTTCTCCACCATAAATCCCAGCAAAACAATAATTAGTTCTGTGTTGGTTTTTTTTTTATTATTTCTTCCTTCGGCTTCTCCTCGAGAACAATACAGGGCACAGAGATAATTCATGCTTCTAAAATGCACCCTGTAGCACTGGGGTCACTTCCAGAGCGCAGTGCAGTCGAGGAAAAAATAAGCTCTTTCCAAGTACAGCCTGCATAATAAAAAGACTGATTTAACGTCTGGGTCTTGCCAAAGGTACCCACTTTCTCAGCTTCGGCAGCAGGTTCCCAATCCGGCTGCTGTAAGACAGTGGGAGGCTTGACCCCTGAAAGGGTGATTTCTCAGGATGTCTCAGCAGAGGTGCAATGGTGCTCTGGTCACTTGTGGAATGGGTGCCAGTTCTGCCGATCGTACATCCCACAGGGATTCCCATCCCTTGGAGAAACCCATGGGAACTGGCTTCTTACCCTTTCGGGGCCCTGCAGCTGCTGGAAAGTAGGGCTGAAGACGGCTGCTGCATTTTCTTGTGCTGTAATGAATTACTCACTGCTCGAGCTATAATTGAGTAGCTACACCCACCTCTCTGCATCTCCTAAAGCTCCGTCACGGATCTTCTCCTGCAGCCCCAGCACCGGCCATGTGATGTCATGTGCAAGGGCTTTCTCCCACTAAGGCAGAGGCTGGCGTGTTAGCGGAGAGGAACCGAACTCTCATCCCACCCAGGGCCCTCCACCGAATGATGTTATACACTGCTGTTCCGAGTCCTACGCACTCCCACTCAAGGGGAAAATAATTATTTTGGGTGCAAACCACTATCTTAGTGGAGTTGCAGTGGTGGAAGCTAGACCAGGATGTGAGTGCACGCTCCGCAACACACCGAGATGCTCAGTGGAGCTGATTTTATTGCTGAGACAGACATGAAAGACAGCAGTGTTATGCGTAATAGAAATGTTCTCTTTACATTTCAAGTGCACAAGGTTATGCTGGGACAGCAATGCACCACTCCTGGTCACCTACAGAGAATTAGACTCTGCAGATAGATCATTTCCTACTTGCCTCCAATTTGGAGCATGTGAAGCAGATGGGGAGAAGTGCCAGCTACTTTTGCAATCCACGATGTGTATGACCTTTACTAGAAGTGCAAATAGTCGCTGGAGATTTATTGGTCAGGTTAGACTTAGGGGGATTTATAATGCCTGATTTGCTTGGCTGGCAATCAAGTTTGGAAAAATTTAAATTCATTTGAGGAAAATGCTGTAAAAAAAAGCCCCTACATGTGCTTATAAAAGACTCGACATAATGGTAATTCTTATCTAGAAGAAATATATCCTGAATCAGCGAAGCACATGGAAACACATGAGTGTAATGGCAAATTAGAGATGCAGATCACCTGTGCAGGAGGGGCCTGCCTCACAATTTGAGTGTGATTAATTACCATTCTGCTGGTGCACGTGGGGCCACCTCCCCCCCTAAAAAGAAACACTCTGTTGGTGGTGGACGGAGCTGGTGGGAAGATTGGCTCCTGCCTTTGGTGACCACGTGCTGCTGCCTAAATGTGTTGCCTGTGGAGCAGTGCTGCTCCGTGGCTTTGTGCGTGGTCACAGGGGTCGGTGCCTGGGAAAGGGACGTTGTTGCAGCTGGTGGTGACTGCGGTGGCACTCACGGAGTAGGAGGCTGTGGTAAATTCAGGAGCCAGAATGGAGGTACGTGTCTTAGTGTTGCGCTGTGCTGCCTCCTGTCCAGATATACAAGACACTTAACCCGGAGTGCAAAACCCAGACAAGCGGAGGGAAATACCCTTCACATCGCTGGTGCCCCTGCCAAACTGCTCCAGGGATGGAGGCTGGCTGAGTTAGAGCTATTGCAGCTACTACTCTGCTACTCTGAAGTCAGAGATGGGGCCACATGTGAGCAAGTTACTCACTGCCTGTGTAGGTCTGCGGTTAGTATTACTCAGGGAGGTTGCCTCTGTCAGCAAAACCTTTTAAGTAGGTTGTAAAGATATAATGAAATAATTTAAAGTAATGAAGAAAAAAGATGCCCAAACAAATTATTGAGCCTGAGAAAAGGACAGTCTACATGATTTTTATTTTTAGCAGAAAGCTTGAACTAAAAACTGCAGGTTGGGGGTGTGATATGTCATCTGGGAGCCAAACCTGCAAACAGCTCTTTACCCAGAGCGTGCTGAACCCAGACCTTTGCACCGGACACCCATACTGACCGGGCCATGTGGACCCTAGACCTGAATTCAGTATTGATTCCTATTTGGCATGTCTTGGGGACTTCAACTGCTCCTTTGCAGAATGAAACTCTTCTCTTTACTGGTAGTGTGCTTGGTCTCAGAATTAAATTTCTAAGGCAGTAGAAACTAGAAATAGCAACATTCAGGGAAGTACTTGAATGAGGTCACATTGCAGCTTTTTCTTTGGAAGTGACATTTTTTTTCCCTTCTTTACCCTCTTTCCTAATGTTGTTTGCTTACAGAAGCACGTTACCTGCATGGAGAAAGACTGGATTTACTGGGAAGGAATGATAAGTACGTGTCTCTAGTCAACTTCAGCATCCCTCAGCTATGTCAGTTCACGGTATGCATTGACCTAAACCGGGCTGCAAATGTCAGCTCTTGGGCAGCCTTTTCCTATGACGCTAACAACACCTCCACCGACATAAATGACATAGAGCTCGGACTCTCTGGAGAAGACAAGCAGTTGAGACTGTATCTTTTCGGCACCAGACGAGACATTGAGATCGATCTGGCCCTTTTTGTGTGGTATAGCGTGTGCTTCTTGTGGGACACCAGGAAACATCTGCTGGAGGTCTATTGCAATGGTAATCTCGTGCACACCGAAAGCATTGGCAGCGCTGAGTGCCTGAAACCCAAGGGTAGCCTGGTGCTGGGTCATCTGCACAAAAGAAAAAATGGCTTTATTGTGCAGGTAAGCAGCAGCTTCATTGGTAGCTTGTACTACTTCCAAATGTGGGACCATGTGATGGGTCAGGAAGAGCTGCTGGAGTGCGCCATGGGCAATACTGTCAGCTGGAAGGAAGAGTACTGGAACTTCAGCAGCATCGCTCCCGTTGCGGACCGTCACCTGCACTGTGGTGAGTCTTTGCAATATTTTGTCTCCTTGGAGCTTGTGTGTTGCTGGGGATCACACCCAGAGAGTAGGGAACCCTGCACTGCTCAGGACACAGGGATTGTCTAACAGCCTCCAAGTCGCTGCTGTTGTGGTTGAGGCCAGGAGTGGGCCCAGCTGCAGCCACACACACATCGCCTGCTCGCCCCACACAGGCTTTTCTGGAAGCAGATGCACAGGTGGTGGGTGAGGGGAGGCGGGCAGGTGCAGGCTCTGCCGCTGAACTCCCTTGCAGGCTGCTGGCAGGTGGCATCTTTTAGATGAACCTCCTAGTGGCTCATCCTTCTGCTGGAGCACCAGCCTGCCCAGCACTCAGCAAGGTCAGTTGGATGCAGAAATTTTCTTCCAATATTTTTAACTAGAGCCATTAGTCAGATGATAGCAATCACTTTTCTGCAGGAATCCTGTCCGTTGTGTGCCCTAGATACTGCTTCATTGAAAAGCACCTTAGCAGTGGTTTAGGTTACCTTATCATCCAATCCTGATGTCTGTATGTACTACACGGTATTTAAAGTACACAGTATTAAAACAGAGGACCAAGATTGACTGACTGACTGACTTGTGTAAAACTAATGACAAGCTATGATATTTAAGTGCTCCACAATAATAGTGAGCGCATCTTCACTAATTGTCAGTAAGCTGATGGCTTCACAGGGAAAGCAGGGGCCCAGTTTGAAGTAATAGGACGTTTTTGGTGTCCACCTTGAGAATCCAAGGAGTACCCCGTCAGTCAGCATGTCTCCATCAAGCGCAGCACCTGCTGACTTCAGTTCCCACTGCGCTTTCCCATCTCCTGCTCCCAGGTTTCATTGAACCAGGGCCCGAGGCAATGAGAAGAGCATCAGGAAACCACCAGCTGCTGCCGAAACCTGTGCTCAGATGGATTTTCCCCACACACACACCTCACTGCACAGCCCCTTGCTCTGCACCACAGAACTGGGGCACTAATGACAATTGCTGTGAGTTACAACCTTCTCTTGGCTCCCTGCCCCGCTGCCTTTGTCCCGGCAGTCCTCTTCCTGCACCGCCTGTTGCCCGAGCTATTTCCTCGCTTGGGTCCCTGACTGGGGGGGACAACACACATGATCTGATGATGAGGGGGCAGGAAGGCTCAGTTTCCCTTTTCCAATTAACACTTTGGCCCTTGGGCCCACTCGCTCTGTGGGGAAGGCATGTGCTTGGCTTGGCAAAGAGTTGTGAGCAGCTCAGTCATGTTTGCTGATGAAAAGTTTAGTACCTAAAATCAACGTCTCCATTCGGTGTTCCTGGATTTTGATTTTTCAGAAACAATAACCTGGATGAATTTGAGCAGCTTTTTAGTGAGACAAAGCACGTTAGAGAGAGGCTTTCAATGGTCAAAACACTTTTTCCCTCTAAAGCAGTCCCCAAGAACCAGGTGATTTCCTCTAGTTCAGATTCTCCAGTGCAGCCTGTATTAGACATTCAGTCTGGAAAACATTGGCCCAAATATTCAAAGGGAGCAAGGAGAAGCAGTAGAGTGTCTCACAAGTGATGAACTACACCAGCAGGCACTGAGGCTACTCTTGCCTATGGTGCCGAGAACCACTGGGTCCACATTGCATTCCATACTGGGAGAAGGGTTACTGGAGTCTGATGTTTTCCCAAGAGCAATAACCAAGATGACTGTTTTGAAGTCCTAGTTACAACCGTGTTCATAAAATTTCATCGGGTTTGAGAATCTGTCATGTGTCAGACCTTGGCAAGACCTTTGCTTCCACTATAAATCTACTCCTTCCTATAATTAACTGAAATGCGTGAGCTAGCTGTTGCGCAGAGATGTACTGACAATGCGCTAGGTAGGGATAACAGTGAGTGGCATAAATACATACTGAGATTTATGTCTGTCAGACAGGGGAAGCTGCGCTCGGTTGTAGTTTGTGTGGATTGTCCGTATGGGGTCATACATACTGAGTTTACATGAGGACGTCTGGAGCATGCGTATAAGAAATAGTTGTGCCGAAGTGTTGCTGTGTAATGAAATATCACAGGGAAGTGCCGTTTCAATGCTAATGTCACGTCTCACGTTGTTACTTATGCCCTATAACAACTGCTAGTTGCAAGGTTTGCTTCTTGTGTTTATATGTGTTGTTTATAGACCTGTGCATTGCTTGGTCCGCCTTGACGGCTGGCAGTTTGTGCAATTGTGCTGGGAAGTTGGGCAACCTGCTTTGTTTTGGAAACCTTAAGTTACTTTTGAAAAGCCAGGGCTCATTTAGACAAAGTGAGTGAAGCTTTTCATATGAATGTAGCAGGAAGCAGCCTTAAGAGGGTGTGTTAACATTTTAGAAGGGATATAATTGTCATTTATAAGGGATTATAATTGCACTGGCTTTGCTTAATAACAGGAGTAAAGTTATTGTTCTGCCTTTGCTTTTTCCCCCGGAGTTCTTGAAGATGATCCTTTTCTTTACCAGCCTTTACTAGAAGTGTAGAAGTAAAAGTGCATGTTCTCATCCTCTCACTGACTCACAGTCTTCCTCTCTTCCGCCCCCTACCTCACCCACGCACTGATTATTTTTTTTTCTTAATTTTAAATAATCTGGGAGAGGGATGAATAGACAATATCTGAAAAAGACTGCTAATAATAAAGAAATGTATTTATTACAGTTCTCTCATAGGTTGGTCTAATTTTTGCTGCTTTTCTATTGGAAACCATACATATTTACAGGATGCCAAAACCCCCATTTATTAAATTATCAAATCAAAATCCATAACTAGGACTTTAAAAATGTCAGTGGTACAGTATTTTTCTAGCTTCAGATCTCATCTGTCATCACGCCTTAGCCCTCATTTCGTGAATGGAATTATATGCATGTTAATTAAAGCAAATTAAGTTACAGGATGCAGGTGTCTAGTCCCACACCTGCCTGCTGGTAATGATCCTTGACGTGTGAGAATAAACAGATATTTCGTTTCTTCAGGTGATAACGAGAAAGAGAAATAAATTAAAAACTGTGAAGTTGTAACTATGCTTCATTTGTCAGGAGATGAAAACAGCATTGTGATTTACATTTCTGATTAGAATGTTTGGGTTTTGTTTGGCCATTTCTCTATTATTAATTTTTTTTCCCTAGCAGATTTTTCTGATTCATCCTGACTGACACTGGATGGTAATCGTACATCACCCCTGAGGCAATGGTTTTTGAAACATCACGCTGGTAACAACCGGAACAGAGCGGAGCCTGTAATCACCCAGCTATGTGCAGATTCCTCCTATCGTCTGGAGAGGATCTACAGCACTGTAACAGGCAGGAGGACAAGTTAAACGCTGGGTGTGCAAATAGTTTGGTTTATGGCTTGCTAAATCATAGCCTAATACCATGTCTGTAGTTCTGTAAGGAAGGAGAAAAGAATTTATTCTAGTGCTAGGGCATGTCTGCACAGCGTTGGCCCTTCTGTGTTCTCATCACACTGCCTCTATGACAGCAGTTCTTAAAAAAAGCTTATAACGAGACACTCGTTTTCTATCAGCTTGAAACCAGGGACTAATTATTTGTAGCATCGCAGTGGTGCGTGCAGAATCCATCTCTGCCGTTCACACCACAGGAAGGCATAGAGGTTTCCCCTAGAAGTTTAAGCTGTGGGATGAAAGGCACTGGGGATGCTGGAGTATCTGCCTGTCCGCAGCACTGGGAGTCAGGTACTCCAGGTTTTGCTCATTGTATTCTCACGGTAGTAGGTGTTGTGAGGATGGGGAGGGCTTGGCATGCATGGGTGCTGTAGGAAAAAGCACATCCCCTTACTTTCAGGTCCTTCTGTTTTCTTTCAAGGAGTTGTTCTCTTTCATTTCTAGGTTTTTGCTTTTAATTTAGTAGATACTTCTGGCTTCTTGTTTTCTGCATATTCATGTGTATGTCTAAAAGCGTTAGCAGCTAGCTATTGGTAGGAGGTCTGTGCATTGAATATCTAGGTCTGTCTTGCAGCTATATGATCTGAGCCTGCGGATCTTTTCCAAATAAAGAATCAGCAAATATCCATTATATCGGGTCATGTTTCTGACCTACTGCAGGCAGCAAGTTTGAAATGGTGATGTGGCAGCTTGCTCCTGGACTTGCTAGTGTTTTTTAGTGGAAGAGTGAAGCCGAGTAAATTAGTCCTCTCTTTTTCCAACAGTTTAATACTATCTAAGAAGCAAAAGGCCCAAGTAAAAAGGAGAGACATCCAAATGAAAACCTAAGATTCATCAAGCATCACGGGAAAAGCAAGCTTGCTATTTTTACAGCTTTCTGTATGCCCTGGGAGCAGCAGAGGCTGTGCTATAGAGAGCACTGCTCTGCAAAAGCAGATCACTGGACAGTTTGATCTTTGGAAGAGCCCGTGCATCTTTCCTGCTTCCCACGCCGCTGCCTCCAGGTGTGGAGGAGCCTCCTGGCTCAGCTCTCTGCCAGGTTTAAGCGTGCTGCCTCTGCTGATGGTGCTGGGGGGGGTGAAGCTACTGTTTCCTAGAGCATGAGATGACACCAAAGCACAGACGGGCACCTTGGAGGAGTATTTTGGAGGCTGAAGGTCTGAGATGAAGACTGAAGGGTCTGAGCTTAGTCTACAAAAGCAAATCTAGGAGAGACAACTCGGAGCTGGACTTCTGCTAGATTTATTGTCCTCCTGCTCCGGTTTGACTTTGTGCTGAGTGCACAGCCTGTGGCTTAGTTTGTCTGGGAAGCAGATGCTTGTGTACTGTAGTGTGCCTGTTCAGAAGGGGCTTTTGACTTCATCTGTCCTTTCAACTTCACAAACTAATTTGAAGCTATTTAGGATAAAAATAGGAGGCTTCAAGTTGGTAACAGCCCCTGTTTCTGTTATTCTCTGTGGATGTATTGCCATTGATTTGAATGGGTCAGAGACGGGCTGTTGTATTTTAAGCATGAATGATTCTCCTTACCTTGAACTACAGTAGAGAAAATGTTTTATGAAGCGTGGCCTTATCCTACTTATTTCCAACAGTGTTCATAGACATTTGGCTTTGTATTCATACGTTAAATTTATTTCTCTTAGTCAGAGTTAGAATGTCAAGCCTCTGACAGTCATGTGAGTGAAGGAAAAAACACAAATTACCAGCATAGCAAGGAAACGGTACCTCTAGAGCAAAGTGTTGTGATCCTGCTTTTCTTTCAACACTGAGGTCTGTATTGTTACACGGTGATTCGGTTCACTGCAATTTTCTGTAGTACATGTGACAAACATCACCCGTTTTTGTCCCTGTCTGCCTGGTGATGTGGCAGATTGCATGTGAAATGTAAAACTCCTATCTGGTTTGACAAGGTGATTCACTTCAAGGAAAATTAGCTACAAACAAATTCTTGGAATTCTTTACTTTGAAAACAGCAGGCAGAACAGCCAGCATTTATAATGGGAATCCTTATGCCAGGTTATCATTAAGCCAGAGACCATGATTATCAATGCTCATCTCACATGCATTACTGCATGTTAACCTGTTCGTGTTCAGCATTTGACAAATGCCTTTTCCTGAAGGCTGGCACAGGTTACATGAGCAAGAAGGGAACAGAAAGATAACCGCTCTCCAACACAAGCAATGAAAAAAGATAGCGTTGCATGAACTCTGGTCTTCCTTGCGATCTAAACTTTGCAAATTCTGTTTTCTCCCTTGTTATGCTGTAGTTACCCCTGGAGAAATAACCCCCCAGCCCTACACGCAGGTGTATTTTCACCCTGCAGAGGTCCGTGGAACAGCAGCAGCTCTTTCTTATGATGACCTTTGCTGAAGGACTCGCACCTCTCTCACGCCTGGACTATGCTCTTCCTCATGCTTTTGCCACTGCGGATTCTTAGGCTTTTTAATGTTCTTTTCAGCAGGCTCGGGTGAAGCATCCTCAACAAGGGCTCCCACGCTGCCTCCCTTACCTCCAACCAGTAGTACCAATGGACCTCCAACCAGTAGCACCAATGGTACCGTTCCACGTAAGTGCTAAATGGCTGTCTTAAATGCTGACATGATCATCACTGACACCACGCACGTGACAATTTAAGACTCAGTGACATATATTTAAGCTATTGCTGCTTAGCAAAGTGTTTGTATGTCAGCAGACCCTCCTGTCTCCCCCTGTGCTCTCTTGGCAGGCAGTAGAAGCCAAGTTGGGTGCACCCACAAGCACGAACCACAACTTGTTTGTTAAACTGTGATGACCACGTGTTTGGGCCCTTAGGCTCTTTCATAAGATTCCTAGCAATGTAGCAGTGATCTAGACTTGGACACTTGGAGTCTGGGGTTTCCCAAAGAGCCTTGGTGACCCCATGGGAATGGGAAGCACAGCTGGGGTTCAGCAGAGGGTGAGGAGATGGGAAGGGGTGCAGGCACCTTCCGTGCAAACTACAGGATGCATCTTACTTATGCTTTCTTCTTACAGTCAGCTTCTTTAATGTTGACATGAACTTCTCTCTTTTCTACAAAACTGAGAGACCCCCCAATCACTATGATGCAAGGAAGCTTCTTGAAAACTGGGTGAGTAGCTTGCTTTTCTCATTCTCATGTGTTTCTAGCAAGTATCAGATGATGAGGACAGCTGGTGCAGAATGCAAGCTGATAGGACAACACAGAAAGGAGTATCTGTGTAACAATATTGTGGCATTTCAGAATCGTGTTATCCAACGCATTTTTAACAGGATAAAATGAAATTCTGAAGGAAGGGAAGAGTGTTGACATTTTGCAAAAATTTTTAGCCATTTTCACCAGGATTTAGAATTTTGATGACAATTCTAAATTTACAAGCAGGTCTAGATAAAATATCAATAAATCAAGTTAATGAAAATGTTGTTTTCTTTCCAGTTTAATGTCATATTTACTGGAGAAGAATTTGTTGTGACAGACTTTGAAGTCAGGTAAGCAAGCCTCTGGCTGTACAGTGGCATCACCTTGACCCTCTGTCCTTTGAGCGAAATTGCAGCCAGGTTCCAAATACTCGTTTCACAACTGACCAGTCCCCTGACAAGGGTGTAAACCAAACCTCCAGATCTGTACAACTGCGATCACATGGAACACCCACATTTTTTTTACTGGGCTCATTCACCTGGAAATATATATCCTGCATAATGCAAGGCAAGTAGCTGGTGCCAAACTGAGATCTTTGGCCAGATCTATTGTTTCGTGGTGAAGGTTAAACCTCGCTGCCTCTGCAGTGTGTGAGCAATGAGTCAGGTGGGCTGATGTATCCGGTGAGCCCTCCTGGCAATTCCAAAAGTACAAAAATTTGGGACTTGCAGGACATGGAAAGTAGGGCAGAGCACTGGTACCTGCAGGGATCATTCACATTAGTAGCTCTGAAGCCCTGTTTCAGCGATGGCGTGTGAGTGCAAAGGAGCCGTGGGGTCACATCCATCCACAGAGCGAGGGTCGCAGACCGCTGCGGGCTGTCTAGTTCGTGGAAGTAGGTACACGCTGGCTTTTGTGTGGCAGTGCTTAATGAAAGCATATTACAGTTCCAAAACTCTGCTCGGAAACAACATGTTTTGCACAAGACTCCTCTGTTTCATACCTTTTAGCCCAATCCAGCTGTATTCATATCCGAACTGTGAGCAGCTGAGAGGGATATTTAGCAATTCATAAATGTATCACTTGTACAGATGTGGAGTTTTGTTAATTGACGCATATTTCAACGTCCTACTTTCTTTTCTGACTTCCACAGTTACTGCTTGCTTTACAAGTGACAATACAGTAACACACGGCACTGTTTACATGAGGTCAGTCTGATTCGGAAAACCGTAAGAGAAGGGTGGGTCCCATTCTGGAAGAAGCGTTTTTTGGCAGGGTGCATATCGGTTACAGCACTTGGTCTTGGCGATTGATGTGGATATACCCATGCTGAATTCAAGATAACTTCTCTGCTGCAAGGTCTGGCTTATTGTGGTTGCATGATTGATTTATTTTTTTAGGTGACAGCAGAATGGGGCATGTTATATTTATATGCCTACTATGCAATAATTATTCTCTCTTTTGCTTGCAGGGGTAATTATCCACAAAACAGCGCCTATAAGAGGACTCATGTATGTAACTTGTTATTTTCTGATTTTAAAACTTACTTTTCCTTATCTCTGCATAGAGGTTATAGTAGTTGCACAATCTAAATGCTTGATACTATTATGTTTTGTTGACATGATTAAATGTTGACCTACAGTCTGGTAGGTGTGTCCCATGTAAACAGTTGGGCTGCAGAGCCACTGTGTCCCCATAGATATTGGTGTGTTCTGTGCAGAGAAAGGAGTGCTGGACGTGCCCAGCACCATCTGCAGGCAGTCTACTTTGCAGTAGCCTTCTGGTGAGCACACTCATTGACTGTACAGACCCGCTCTGCTCTCTGCATGAGGCAGCATCAATGCACCATGATGTTCTGTTTTATCATGATGTACCCCTGGAAGTACTGTGAAACGGAGAGAGTCAGGTCCCAATAACATTTAAGGCAATAGGCTCTATTTTAATGAGCGCAATGAGTTTCTGCTGTTTGCTTTCCTTAAAATCCAACTTGTGCCAGTTGATTCTAACCAGCTTCTGACTTTTTGTGTCTTTCCATGTGAACTGAAGATGAAAGTAAAGCAGATGTCACAGCGGTAAGACCCATGGTTATGTTCTGGGTTTCCATAGTTGATGTCACTTACAGGATAAGGAGGAATTGTATCCCTCCTCAGCTGTTTTAGTTTCAGAATCACTGTGGAACCTTCAGTTGCGTAAATCAGAAAAGCACATGTGGAGTTAAAGCCACAATAATGCTTGATTTGGGGAAAGTATTTGAGCATGCAAGGCTTCCCTCTCATTCCCCGTATCTTGGGAAGCTCAGAGTGCTTCCACGGCAAACCAGGAGGTTTGTGCTGCACTAGAAGAGCTGGCTGTGAGCAGTATCCCTCACTGGGGCCAGAACAGTGAGCGGACAGTGCCCGAGAAGGCTGCCAGGATGAATCCTGCACCTCTTCTGCAGGGAATCCTAACTGCCTTCCGACCTCAGGCCAGAAAAGGAGGGGGACCTGGGTTCCCATCACCTTCAAGGGGTTGCAAATGGTTTACAAAGGCAATGCTGAGTGGGCAACAAATTGGCAGAGACAGGAGTGAGTTGGAAACGCTTGAAACATCACAGCCCCAAGGAAATTAAATTAGAGGTCCGTTGAGGTGCTCCACCCACAACCAAGACCTGGCTTCTTGCACCTTTCTGCCATGTCTGAAGCCACACCAAGAATGATACATTCTTTCCAAACCTCCTAAAGTCAGCAAACGTAGTTATCCAGAAGAACAGCTATTTTGAGAAGAAAGAGCTGGAATCCAGCGGAGATACTGAATGCAGTTAGTTAAATCTCAGTTTTCCAGGGAGCCTTGGAGTCTGTCACTGCTGTGTGGACACAGGGGTACTCGAGCACCTACCTCGTCGTTCTATGACTAGCTCGCTTCAAACTTTAAAAAGTGGTTGAAAATGCTTACTTGTGACAGAGATGTTCCTTTGCTAAGATAAAATTATTAGGAAACCTTCTGAGGTATTTACTATGAAACTATAATTTTTTTTTATTTATGTATTTTAAATGTATTCCCAATAATTTTACTTTAGAAAACATTTCCAGCTATAACAAGTGGCATTTAGTGACATTTGCCACAGGACTGCACTTTATGGTGAAGAAAATACCGACATCAATTATCCAATTCAATATAATTTTCTGGCTTACTCCTTAATTTTGTAGCCACTTATAATTGTGAAATGTAACTAATATGGCAGCCTTGTTTGTGTATCTATTATATTTGTAGCTACATCTGTAAGGCCATTATAAAGGCCACATCACTTGAAACACAAGAAGGGCTAAGTTTCAAGATCAAACAGTTGTTGAACGACATTTATGAAGAGGGACTGTTATCTTTACATGTGAAACCTGAAGATGTGGCTGTCAGGTCAATAGGTAATCCTTCATTAAAACCTCATTGGAAATGACATGTTTTGTAATTCTGGCTGCAAGTGTTTTATCAAATTTAAATTTTGTGGGGATGCTGGGCTAGAAAACATCCTTACAGGCAGCCAGCCTGACCTCATCTGATGCACAAGCTGTAGAACATCATGCAGTGACAGCCAGATCAAAAAGTTGAATCCCAAGGCTTGCAGTGATGGCAAGGTCAGGCTGACACGGCTGCAAACCCCAGAGTCCCTGCTCACAGCCGGTGCCCCAGAGCCTGGCTGTTGAGGGAGACTGGATCCAAGCACCAGCCCCAAACCCACTGCTGACATTCGCTTAACACCAGTGCACGTCGGCTCAAATGGCAACTAATCTCTTCATTGGCTCGGTTATAGTCTCTGTCGCTCCTTAAAATACAGAAGTAAGCCAGAGAGAAGAGCTAACGGCCTGTACCTGAAATTCAAAACCACATTTTATACCAAAGACTTACAAAAGATTAGCTGCAGACAAGAAAACTACAAGCCTGGAGGAAAAACACTGATGGAGTAATGAGGGGCAGGGTGAAAGCACCTTCAGATAGATTAGAGGAGCCTGTCCTTAAGAACAGCTTGTGATTCTGGGAGGCTAACACTTTACCTGATCTTGTCTGCTTTTCTACAATCTTTTCCTCTTTTGTTTGATGAAATATTTAAACAAAAAGTTTTCTTGCAGCCAGTAAACTGGTAAAATATTCCTATCCAGTCTGCAATTTACAGCTTATTCCCATCAGAAAGGGAGGTCCAGAGAACAGCCCGGTCCCTGGGTGTTGGGGGGTGGGTGTGTCTTTTAATAGTCAAAAAAAAAAAAAAAAAAAAAAATCTTTTTAAAGAGCTTATGTATTTCTTCCTCAGCACTAATGGATTGTCCAGAAAGCTTTTCACACACAGCCTCCAAGGGGAATTATTCCTGGCCGCTAACAAGCCCAGCTACCAAAGTGGAGGTCAGCTGCAGGAAAAACCCTGCGCAGTCTGCTCAGAGGAGCTGGTGAGGGATGAGATCATTGCGTTTTGGTTCTTGCAGGGGAAACAGGAGGGAGTGCCAGGCTTTGTGTGATGGGAAACCAGATGGTAGACTGTCGTGGCACACAGCAGTGCCCGTCCAGCATGGGCTGCAGGGAACGGGAATGTTGCATCGTTTCCATCACCTGCCGCAAGTGCAAGGCAGCACAACGGGAAGCTGACTCGCGCAGGGAGGGGAAACAGATTTGCCATAGCTTTTTGTGCAATCCCTTCATGGCTCTGCCCTCCAGTACCTCTAGATGCACTTCAGGTTGCTCTGGCACTTGGGCTCTGCCCCCACTCTGCTAAATGAGTCTAAGTCAGATCTGACTTGCAGTTTTCAAAATTGGGCTAATTAATTACGTTCTTAGCTACTGAATGGAAAATATGAGGAGCATTATATCTTTTTTCTTGTAACAATGTAGACTGTTTTCATTTTTCAGTGCAATTAATATTGAACTCGAGCAAGCTTTTTGGAAGAAACCAAATATGACCGAATGTAAATTACTGGAAGAACTTCCAAATAATATTTTAGACTTCCATGATATCACAATAACAGAAGGTAAGGCACCAGATACTTTAGTGATACAGTGAATCAAAGTAAAAATAGCTATATTTGGGTAATGCTTATGTTGGACATGTGAAGAACTGCAGTGATACAGTTATTTTATATGCATCCTACTTGACCAGTCATCTTAAAGTGTTTTTAATTAGATTAATTCTGAATTAACTTCAAAATTCCCTAGCTTTCTCTTTGAAGGCTTATCTTAAATTCTACACTTAGATTTAGAACTAAGTAAATAACCAATGAATGATGTGACAGGTTTTGCTTGTCTATACTCTGTTACCACATCAAAGTAGTTCATAATATCTCATACAAAGAAGCACAAATCAGTGTATGGAATTAAAAAGTTTGTGCTGTACCATATAAGCTCGAAGGGGATGTTTACCACCTGATTGTATCTGTTTTAAGCTATGCCAAATAGTGCCAGTGGTTTGAATGGTGAACAAAACCAATACTCCACCTCAGCAGTGGCATCAAATAATAGATCATTGAAGGATATCTGCAGTTGCATACAGTCTGTCTGACTCCCAGGGTGTAAAACTCTGTGTCTATAAAAAAATTATAGAAGGATGATGAGACAATGAATGGCAAATACAACCTTTCAAACTATACCATTCAGAATTTGCTTCTGCTGCTATACCAGTTAAGCAGCATTTGGGGGCAAGGACAGATCTTATGGAATTTTGAATTCACAAATGCTTGTAAACATGACCAAAGTTAAAACTAAATATTATTTACAGATAACCTTTATAACTCAAACGCAGGTGTTAATATTCTTATGAGAGGTACATTTATTTCTTCCTTTAAAATACAATCTGAAATATCCAGATTTTATTTTGAAGTTTTTGCCTGTTTCATTGACATTTTGAGGGCTTATTGACTTATTTTTAAGACATAATTTTGAAATAGATTAGAAGCATTATGACTATATAGGAAGAGAGGAGAAGCAAACTAACTCCTTGCTTTATCATAGAGACATGTAGCTATATAGCTATGCCACATAAATAATCTATATATTTTTTTTTTTAGAGAATGCACAAGATGTTGTACAGCGTATTTTATACCTCTTGCCAGATGCAACACTGCATATGGAAGAATTAGAAATCGTTGCAAGTAAAATTTCTGATATCACAAGGCTTGCAGATATGAGCATGACACTTGCAGAGACTATATTGTCTATACTAAACTATATTTTGCTGCAAGAAAAAGATCAGAACATTAGAAAAATGACCAATAGGTAAGTAAGATAACTTGCCCAGAAGTGGCTTCCTAAGCTAAAACGGCACCATGGAGTAATTCATTCAGTCTATTAAACTATCACCACAAGAGTTAGCAATTTCTGTGCTTGGACCTTAAACATGTTTGAGGTTCTTGGCAGTAGAAATTGGTTTTTGTGCTGTCAAAGGTGCTTTTAGTAGTCCCAGTCCTGCAGAAGTCACCATCAGAGAGTTGTTCTCTGTGGGCACTGCAGCCTGGAGGCAGAGCGGGCAGGCTGCCTAGATGCCGTCTCATCTCAGAGGTGATCTTTGCAGCTCAGCAGTAAGATCTGTTGGCAGGTCAGCCTGGAGACCCACATTCCTTCTGCCAGCACACCAGGCTGGGGTGCTGTACCTGTGCTGATACAGATTTTTCAAACATAGCTATTCAGTGTTAGACTTCAAAATCTACGTTTAGGATCCTACATCCATTATGCAATTCTCACACATGGTAAAATCGAGGTTGCCAGATAACTTTAAAAGCATCTCTCTCCTTTGAGATCTTAAAGGTAACTCAACTACCTGTTTTTGAAATGCCTGGCTTCTGTTGCTGAGCAGAGCACTGTTCAGAAAACTACTGCCAGCCTTTACAAAGGCAAATGCAGGTACACAGGGTTTGCCCAATTCTGATTTGGGCAAGACAGCTCACCCACTTCTCACCACACGGCCTGAGGCTCCAAAGGGGAAAGATTATTCTGCTTTGCACGGCCCAACGCTAGCCAGCAGCGTGAGAGATGCTGTGTTCATCATATTAAAAAGCCTTTCAGCATCTCTCATCTGAAAGACTGTGCCCATCTGCAATTTTCTGTTTCACGTAACGTCAAACGATATTTTAATAAGAACTATTAAAATAAGAAATATTAAAAGCGAGAAAAGCTTTCCGCTGAAGTTCTAGGTGGGGTGCAGCCTATGCAATGGCCCAGTTCTTTGCACTGAACAACTCTGCATTGCCTTTCCGAAGTCAGGAGTCCGCAAGGAGGAGTAGACAGAAATAGCTTAGCAAATCTGTCAGAGAGACAGCATCGTGATCCTTCTGGCTGTGTGCTCCCTCTTCAAAGTCTACTGCACTGCAGCGTGGGGAGTGGGGGCTGTGATAGCTGCCAGCACTCAACACCTCTGCCTTCCCAAATAGGCTGTGGGGTTTTTTAAGTGAAATATCCATTACTTTGAATGCTCCTCCTGTGAAATGTAAGGTTTTAGGGACAAGGATGATATTCTCATAGGCCCTGGATTCCTGATCCTTAACGAAGACGGAGTTGGAATGTACAAGTTGTAATAACGATGTCTTCACAACTTTAGTGGGCAGAGAGTCTTGGGTATTTAAACTTTTCTCTAAATCAGACCTTACTTTAAAACCGAGGAGAGCACAGCCGCTGTGGTGATACCTGACAAGTGCTAGAATGACATCCTCACAAGAGCTATTATGCTCCTTCTTTCAGGCCTCAGTAGAGATTTGGGATCCCAGATAATTTGGGAAAGTTGAACTCCAGACTTGGTGGCTCTAGGGCAGCTGTGGTTGAAAGGATCCCATGGGGGCCTTGTGTGTCCGGGACTGACGATGCATGAAGATAACACCAGCCCAAAGAAGGCCGGGAAGGTTTTCCTTTAGCCTGTTGGGGCCAGCTGTCTTGCACATTTTCAGCAAAGTATTACCCGTTCTTGCATGCTGCTGAGTAGCCTGCCGGGAGTCCAGGCAAGACACAGAGCTGTCTCTGACTCTTAATACCCGTGAGCATTAAACAACCCTAATTTGCTGCTTCCTTTACGTTCCAGCCTTTTCTCTCTACTTAGACTAAACCCCACCGAAAGCAGGGCCCAGAAAGCCTGTGAAATCTCCATCCTCAGAGGTATTCAGAGCTTTACTGGATAAGAAGACCCTGAGCAACTGACCTAGCTTTAAAGCATGCCCTGCCCGGAGGAGGTGGGGAGTGGGAGGACAGACCTCCAGAGGTCCCTTGCAGAGTGAATTATTCTGGCTCTGATATTTTACCTGAGGGTACAATTAGATGATTGCAAATAAGCAAATTAGTAGGTTTTACACGCTACTGCCTTCCAGATGAAATACCGTATTTGACTGGGTGTGAATATTGCCTCAGGTCTTCCCAGAACCACCTTGTGCTGTCCCCACAGGAGGGTTTCTCCCACCTGCCAGGCTTCCAGCCTACTGAAACATGCTAACTCAACTGCTTGCCATCACTTGACAAGAAAACAATTGCCAGAAAAAATGCTATCTACCCCAAAATGGACTGATTCCACTCCAGTGATTACTTCTTATGATCATAAATCAGAGCAGAGGTTTTTAGCTGGTTATCTCCTGGATGCATATTATGAAGCTAGGAGAGCGTTTCAAGAGATGTTTCTTTTTCTTTTTTTCTTTCTCGATGCTGCTCTTGGTAAAGTATCCTGAAGACAACTGAAGAGATAGGCTACAAGGTGACTTACACAGAAAGACAGGCGTCTGTTATAACCACCTCCTTGGCTTTGCTGGTGATGCACCCAGATCCCAGCGTGTTTGGAGGGCTGGCCTTTGGCGTTACCTCCTACAACAGAGGCATGGATCTCAAGGTGAGAGCAAAGTATGACTGAACCAGACAATCCTTCTGTTATTTTTGTGCTGTTGTGTCTTTGACCGAGGAAGGCAGCTCTGAGCATGCCACCTCTCTCTCCTGCAGATCAATGTTCAAGAAAACCCATTCAAAAAGGCCATGGCCTCGGTGTTTTTGCCAAAATCACTGAAGAAATTCCTAGGGATCGAGCACGCTGACCCAGACAAGCATTCAAAGATCCAGTTTAAGTTTTTTGGCACTACTTCACTCTTTGTGGTAACTACGACTCCTAACGAATGCTAACACAGCAGTTATCAGTTCGGCTGTTCTTAGTGTGTACAGAAGAAAAATCCCAATAGTGTCATCGGTTCTGGGCACATTTAGCATCAGACTGATGGAGCACTAAGGAATGTGCAGGGAAAATGTACCCAGGCAGCAAAACCTTCTCTGTAGCAAGGATGCTCTGAGAGGTGCCTGTAGACCTTAGACTTTTTGTTCATTTTCTGTAGCAGACGTTCTAATACTTCTGTTCTGTAGGAAAAGAACGCACCCTAGTCTTCCTCTGATAGTAAGCTCTCACTTAAGGAACATGCATAGTACATGTCAAATATCATGAAAATAATTTCAAGATTTATGTCTCCATTAAAACAATAGCAGCACTGATACGCAGCATTTAGGACTATTCTAGTACTTGCTATATTTTCTTTACTTGGGGGGTGGGTGAGTGTAATTTAAAAGAGACATTTCTTTTGGTGTGACGAAGCATACAGTGTGCTGAGCAATGCTTTTCACGCAGAAGAAGCATTCACAATTGTGTCTACTGTCTAATGAGCTTAATGATGTACAACTGGATGTTTTGATGTACTGAAACGATTATAGAGCTTTCTCAATCCAGCTGATGCATCTGAAACTGTTCTGCTTCAGCTGATGTGGAGACTGTCGCTGAATTTGCAGCTAACTACATTTTCTAATGAAGTAGCAAGTAGCTAAATTACACGAGGCATCCCATGGTGTTCAGCTGATCGTTTTTTCAGAGAAATACAATTTTAAAAAAGGGAAGCAGGGAAGAGCTTGGAGTCTTTTTGCATGTGTGTATTTTTCTGCTGCAGGATGACAGTTTAACAAAGGGGAGGTTGAATACTTACGTTGTGAGTGCCAGCATTGAGAATGCATCAGTTCAGAACCTTAATGAGCCTGTGACAATTACTCTTCAGCACATAGACCAAAATACGGTAGGATGTGTTCATTTCATCAGAGATGTGTTGAAGTACAGCCTGTTTCACTTAGCCTGACAATAAACCAGCAACAGCATAAATAAGATTAAAACATTTTCCTGTCTGACCTCTCGAAGACATATCAACCAAAACATTGACAGACCACACAGATCTCAGTGTTTAATTCCTGCAGGTTAGAAAAGCATGGGCCTCCACTCTAAATCCGTGCTTAGCAGCAAAGTTCATTTTCTTTGTTTCCTTGTTTTGATCTGGACAATTTTTTTTCAAGGAATAGTTTATTTGCTTAAAAATGGCAGGTTTTGGATGTGAGTGAAATGATTTGTAGTTGCTCCAAACTCAGCAAATTGTTTTAGTCACCAAAAGAGGTAGATTTCAAAAAAAAATCAAAACATTGCACAGATGTTTTCGAAACTCCTTTGCTTTGTTTTGTTTCAAAGTTATGTTTCAAAACTAAAATCTACCTTAAATTATTTTTAAATGGGCATGGGTCAATGTTGTCCATGGAGTGCCACCTTAGCATTTTTGTGCTGCCAGTATTTATGGTCCAGCCTCCACACCAATATATTTCAAATCTTGGGCAGAACAAAATTATTCACTGAGATGAATTTAATTAAAGTTCAAGTTAATGAGGGCTTGAAAATGCTGCTTTTATGGGAACATGCTCTTTCCATGCAGTTCTAGCAAATAATATATACCCAGAAATTTCTTCTAGATTGCCCCTCTCTTCTGTCATTTTTACTCCACCAGACCATCTGGCACCTCTCAGATTTTTCTCCTTGACCTTTTAAGAATATCCTAATTAAATATTTAATGAGATATCATCCTAACCTACATCTTTGACTCTCTGCCTAATTATATTTGACAGTCTACAGATAACATATCTTAACAGCTTATCTGTTAGGGTGGCTTTCTGTAAACTCTGCACTTTATTAAACTTCATTAGTAATACAATAATAATAAAAGAAGATGAATCTATGCCTTGGGAAAGTTTGCTGCAGCATTATGAGTAATAAACTACAATGCCCCCAAGAGAAAACACTGCATTGAATACTTACTTAAATCTGTTCATCTCTTAGGTGTCTTCCCTGCCTGGTTTCAGAGATGCAGAGGAAACACTGAAATTGTAAAATAAAGGTTGTCTTGTGTTGAGAATTGTAGGGTTTTTTACTGTATAAAATCTCAGGTTGTTATTCTAGGTCTTAGTCATAACTTCTGAATTTCACCAGTCATTTGGCGTGACCTCTCAGGTACCACATGAAGCCAATGAGATCAGACATAGGAATTGGTCTAGGCTGGACAACGTGTCAGATTCTCTGCTCTCCTTAAAAGACTACAAAAAAGACTGGTAAAACTGGGAAACTCACTGACTTCCAGGATTTCTCTTGGTAAAGGGGAAGTAAAAATTGGGAGCCTCTGCTGGTTTTCAGTGCCATGGATGAGATGGCCAATACCACATCTGGTTCCCAATCACCGAGTGCCCAGCTGCCCTTGAACTGCTGACACCTCCAGTGACCCGCAGACCCTCTGCGGCACCACACCACCATGCAGTAATCGCAGACATTCATGGGCTTTCTGGTCCAGCAGCACAGAGGAAATCAAATCAAACTGCCACAGCTATAAAACCCTGATTACAGGCAAGATGCACCGTCTGCAAGTGCAGACGGCATACAGACGTACTGAACAAATGTCACAGCCTCCTTTTTGTCTGCTTGCAGGGTAATGCAGCAGTGCACTGCGTCTTTTGGGACTTTTGGAAGAACAGTAAGTGTTATTTACAGAGCTGCCACGCTTCTCTGTCACCAGCATCACAGAGCCTTTGGGTCCTGGGCATTGCAGCTTGAAAATTGAGGCTGTCCTGTTGAGTCTGTGTTACTGATTTTTGTTGATGTTGATACCTCAGCAATCAGTGTTTTCACTAGGGGATACATGTGTGGCGTTGTACAGTGGGGCATCTACATGAATAAGAAGGTTTAGGCTAAGAAAAAAGCAGGAATGCAATGAAATGTCAGATGACTTCTCACAGCTACTTCAGGGAAGTCAGCGGGGGCTTTGCTGTGGCCAAGTCTTGAATATGGCTCAGGTAGTCAACAGACACAGAAAGACAATTGTGTATTGGGTTAACTTGGAACACGTAGGAGAGGATTTCTCTGCAATTAAAGTGTTAGAATTTTTTTAAAAACAAAATCGGGATCTTAGCTTCTGAATGTGTCATGCACACCACATAAATAGGGTCATAAATCTAATCTTACCAGGGAAGATCTGGCTTTTTCAATGCTACACTCTGCCTAAACAAATCCTCTGCCTTGTAAATATTTCTTGCCTTCTGTGTTTCCACATCCTGCAGTGTAATCTAGTCCAGCGCACTCTTCCTTACCTTCTTGCTTTCTCTGTGTGCAGGCATGTAAATGACTTTAAATATTTCTTCATTCCACCAAAGGCTTTTATCCAAGTTTTGAGGTTCTCAGGCAACCATGTAAGATGTGTTCCTGTGTGAAATTTCGCTTGTGTGCTGCTAAATGACCCTGCAATCTGTACTAACTTGAGCTCATGTTCACACATCCTGCATGCTGCAGAGCTATAAATGACTGAGCATGACTAACTCTGCTTAAAAATCCCTTTTTCTCTATTACACAGATGGATTGGGTGGTTGGAATACATCGGGGTGTGAAATGGAATATACAGATATGAATTACACAATCTGTTTTTGTAACCATCTTACCCATTTTGGAGTCCTACTGGTAAGTGCTCTGTGAATCATCTCCAAAAATGTCCCGTGGCACTAAACAAAGTCATCACTGGTTTTGGGGAGAGATGGGAAATTCACATCTATGCAAGCTGTTAGATAGCTGCAATTTTGCCAAAACCAGTAATAACAAACATAACAGTTATAATAATTTTTATGGTATAAAGTCCTCTAAATGTCACTTGCTTCAAGGCAAATTCATTTTACAGATGTAGTTTGTACTTCTTTGCAATGTAACTTAATCAAAATTAATGTGTTATTTGCTGTGTTGGAAATACTGTGTTAAATTTATTACCTGCCAGCGGCAACTAATGACATTACATCTTTTTGAAAGTTTTATCTACGCTTCATCAGAGAGGGAAGTTTTATATAAATATGGGAGATGTCATTAGCTATCATCTCTGATTTCTCTGTAATACAGAGAAAACTGCCTCTAAAAGTCGTATGTTAAAAAATGAGATGACTGCCTGAGACTGGGCTGCAACAAATGCAAGGCGATAGGCAAATTCAAAGCAAACGGGGTAGATTAAAGCTGTCTAATCCCAGCAGGATACAACCGGCACGATGGGATAGAGCCATCCCTTTGCCCCGGGATGCTGGTGCAGCCTCCCCAGGAGGCCAGCACTACCCCGCTCCAGCGAGGCACGCGAGCCCTCCCTGGGAGTAAAGATGGGACTTTGGCAGGAAGGAATTTAGATGCTAGAGATTTCAGACAACTTGTTAATGTTTCCATTCAAGCAAAGAGAATTCAGTCTGAATTCAGGCTCGCGCCTTTTCTGCACCGCCACTTCAGTGATCACCCCAGTTATGAGTACAACAGCACCATCAATGGTACATCAGCGATGTAGGTTACTAGTCTGAGCTTCGAAGTTTCATCAAATAGAAGAGAAACTGTGGCAGAGAACAACAAAATTCTCTCAGTATTCCGGCTGGCAGCAGCTGTGGAGAAGCAGGGCCCAGCCTCCCAGCTGATTTTTGCAGAGGGATGCTTTCTGGATGTGGCAGATCCTCCCACGCTCCAAGATATTTAGCAGGTTTGTGCAGCTCCCAAGTGTGGCAGCTGCCATTGAAACAAAGTAGACTTTCTTCTACAAAGTGAGTTCCCAGTGGAATAATTCTGGCAAGATCCTGGAATCCTTGTTGAATTTGTGGTTTCCAAAGTACAGCTTTTCTGGCTTCACAACTTATCACTGGGTACTTTAAATATTGCGCATTTTCACTGGTTATTCTGTAGGACTATACAGTAAGAAACACACAAAAATATTAATGGAAACCCTCCAAAAGTAGCAGTAAGCCGAACAGGAATCAATCTATTTATCAGTGTGAAAATGTGGGATGCAATTTTCTTTACCTGCTATGGCAGATAACTGTGATTCTTTATCTTGTAACATAGGACCTGTCCCAGACAGAGATAGACATCACACATGATCGTGTATTAACTCTGATAAGCTACGCAGGATGTGGTGCTTCTTCCCTATTTTTGGGTATAACACTGGCGACATACCTAACCCTTGAGTAAGTCTGATTGTTTTTCTTATACTGCTTTTAATATTTTCCCAATAATGAAATTGCAGCAGCTGTCAGAATGGCTGGTAGTATTTGATGCTGTGATGCACAGGAGGGAAGACTGAGACCTGACAGTGACAAACGGTGCTTTATTTTGTGACCTGTGAGTGTGGTGAAGTAAGAGGGATTCAAATGCTCAGGCTTCAATACAAGCACAAGTCTGAACTGCTCAGCAACTTCGGTGTTCCTAAATTTCTGTCATTTCATAAATTTACCCATAGACATGGGTAAGGTATCATTTCAAGAATCTGGAATATTCCCTGTGTATAGGCTGTACATTGGATGATATCAACAGTAAAATAGAAAAACTTTTCTCTTCTCTTGGTCTTGTGTTTTGTCCTTTTGGAAAGGTTTCATTTTATACTGTATGTGCCAGTAGCTCCTGGCACGATGGGGTCCTAGACTCAGGTAACTGTGGGTGCTTCCATAATCCAGTAATATCGCAACAACAATAATAGTTGATGCAGTAGTAAAAAGATGATGTGAACTCTGTCTCTCCTCCACCAAACGTGAAAAACTTTGCAGGTCTCTGTGTATGTAGAAGCTCTGCTTTTTCAGGCTGGGAGATCTGCTTCAAAAACACACTAGGGATGGGATATAAAACACTAATGTAGACACAACTCATAACACAAGAAGCCAATTTATAATATGACAAATACGTATTTGTGCTGCTTTGCTTTAGTGAGCAACTCATGCAATGATAACCTTGTGGACTTTCCTCATCTTTTTAGAAAGCTGCGGAGAGACAATCCTTCAAAAATCCTGCTCAATCTTTGTACCGCGCTGCTGATGCTGAACATGGTCTTCCTCACCAACTCCTGGCTGTCCTCATACAACCAGCCAGGTGTCTGTATCGCTGTGGCTGTGCTCCTTCACTATTTCCTTCTTGCAGCTTTCACGTGGATGTGGCTGGAGTCTGTTCACTTTTACTTGGCTCTTGTAAAAGTGTTCAATGTTTACATCCCAATGTACGTGCTAAAATGCTGTATTGCTGGCTGGGGTAAGTAGATTTCTTCTTGTTTGGGAGAAATTTAACAAAAAAGACCCCAAATGCTGGCTCAGATGTTAGAAAAGGTGTTATCAGAGGCACTGACCCAGAGCAGAATTTGGTCTGTGTTTTTTGGGTCACCATTAGGTGCTGTTTCAAGGGGGGGGGCTAGGCTTTCGAGTGGTGTGCATCATATATCATCTTCTCTGTCCTTATATCTGATGGCGCACACAACTGTACCTGGGGCAGCCATCCATGATGGTGGTGTTGGCAGCAGCTGTTCAACAGAAAAGCCAGAACTGAAATAAATACAGGAAATGGGAAATGAGTGGAAGGGAAGACTGCTAAAATACTCTGCAAAAGTCTTTCTCTATCAGGTCTTAACACAAAATGCTGTGGTCTGCTTATCTTTTGACACTCTGCTTTTTGTAATAATCAGCTGGTTTTATTTTACCAGATTGGATCCCTTCTGGAGATGTTTGAACACTCACAAACATTTTGCAAACACAGATATTTTTATGCCTACTCATTTGTAATTTACATAAATAAGGAGATTAAACCTGCCATGCCACACATTTCGTTACATTTGTTTCAGAAGGAGCTCTAGGGGTTAGAGTCTGACCCTAAAATGTACATGCCTGTTGTAATCACTCATCAGAGATTATCTGACATCTTTCCATATTCTCCCTTTTTTCTTTTTAATCTAAATATTTATTTTTCTCTTGCCTTCCATATTAGGAATACCAGCTATTGTAATTACTACTGTGCTCCTCATAAATAAAGACTTCTATGGCAGTAGATCACATTCTGAGAGCAATCCATTCACCAATTTGTAAGTATAATACCTTAAGCTTTTTGATGGTCACCAGAGTATCTCAAAGATACAAGAAATAACCAGAAGGCAACAACTTCTCTCTTGCTTTTATATTTTCTCCCCCATCTTAAACCCTCTGTTTATGGTTCTGGTTCACTGGATTATTTTGGATGTATGACTACTACATGGAGTAACTCTCATATCAGTGGACCAGGCTTGAGGGCAGGGAAAGCTTCTGCCAGTCAACTCAATTTTTACTTTCTGGAAAACCTCTTTCTTTACATGACATTAACTCAGTCCAATTGTATATGCTCCTGCATGTTCTAGACTTCTGGTAAAACCAAAAGGCAGAATAATTGCTCTAGTATTTTTCATATTGTTTTTTTTTTAATGTAAATTCTGATAATTGTCTTCATCGTTTCAAATTCTTTTATTTAAATCATCTCAACCTCCTCTCTTTTCCAGTGGGAAAACACTGCATTCCTTTATCCTTTTTAAAAAGGGTTTTATAGCAACGAATGCTTCCATTTTTTCACCTGCTTTCTGCAATCTGATGACTTGCTGGTGAAGATTACCTGCAAAATTTGAATTCTGTCCCATCAGAGAGGAAAACACACCTCAGTGGGAAAATTGTTACTCACCTTTAGCAAAAAGGCAGTAGAACTCACTAATTTATGTCTGAGGAAAAGCTAACCAGTGTTCATCTCTGTGCTATACTGTTACTTAGATTCCTAATTATGTTGTATTTAACTTGGTTTTCCTAAGGCAGTGTGTCTTTGTGTGTATACATTATTAAGTTGTGAAACAATTGTCGAGTTTATCTGAATTTGACAGAGATATTAAAGTCTCAAAGTTACTGAATTTCTATAACATCCATAAAAAAGGCAAGTGGACAGATTCTATGAATGTCCTCGCTGAGGGAAAGTAATGGACGTTAGGGAATGCCCCTTACTAGGTACTGGAGAACCATACGGGATACCTGTTTTGGAAACCAGACTTCATTAGCTTCACTGCTCGCAAAACTCCTTATGGAATATATACCTCCCTTTCTTGCAGTTGCTGGATTCAGGAGAACATAGTGTTTTACATCTCCGTCATAGCCTATGTCGTCTTAGTGTTTTTGATGAATACAGCCATGTTCATCACTGTTCTCCTCCAAATCCGCTCCATGAAATCAAGGACACACAAGAGATCCAGGCTCTGGAGACGGGGTTTTCTCCAAGATCTCAAAAGTGCTTTCAGCTTGATGTTCCTTTTGGGCTTAACTTGGGGCTTTGCCTTTTTTGCCTGGGGAGCAGTGAGGATATTTTTCTTGTATCTCTTCAGCATTTTTAACACCTTGCAAGGTAATTTCTGAATGGGGTACTGCTATAAATACAAGCGTTTAGGGCCGTGGAATAGAAATAAATTTGTAACATCGTGTAATTGAAACATGGGGGAAGAGGAGTGCTCATACAGCTGTCGTGTTAACTATTTTAAGTGTTTAACTATTTTAATGGGAAAGCTCCATTACAGTGGGGTAATAGTGTTGCTTGGATAGCGTTGCTGTGATAGATGCGCTATTAAAGACACGAATTCATCCCTTTGAAACATGGGTCCCAATAAATGCATCTTTTCTGCAGCCGGCACAATCCTTTTCACCGGGGCATAAAAATGGTTGATAGCATCTACGGTGACTTGCAGATTATTCTTAGAGAAAATCTGCAGAAAGCTCTTACCCTTCCGTATGCACAACGGGCTCAGTGCAATTCTGGGCCAAGGCGACAGCAGCCCAGGCACCACCCTCTGCCCACACTAACGTACCGGTAACGGAGAGGCATACGGGTTTAGAAAAGGGATAACAGGTCGGAGAATTGACCAGAAAACCTGTGAATATAAATTCTTTCTTCGTTAGGGCTCTTCATCTTTGTGTTTCACTGCCTAATGAAGGAAGAAGTAGTGAAGCAGTGCCGAGTGCACTTTTTCTGGGGAAGATTTCATCTGAGTAATTACTCTGGTAAGCAGAGAGGTTTTGTGTAGCTTGGCTCCTAAGTCTTTGCCTGCTGCTGGTGTTACATTTTTTCTACAGTAAGAAATAATGCTCCCCTCAATGCCCCTTCTGTACTGTTCTTTAACAGGTCTTTATCCTCTTCCATTAATTGCTTATATGATACGATGATGGGGTGACAGCCTGCAGTAGAAAATGTAGATTTCTAAAAAATATTTCAGTTTGGTCTCTAATTCAGTTCTCACGTGCCATTCTGTGTTCCCTTATGTGAGCTATATTTTTGGTGGCCTTCCAGTCTTCATAAAGCTGAGATTCAGAAATTTATGCAGGATATTGGACATACTAGTATCTATTTTTTATGCACAAGACCCGGGTTTGCTCAGCCTGGGAAGAAGGGAGGTGTAATCACTGGTTTTGACTATCTGAGGGGTGATTATAGAGAAAAGACGGACTCTTCTCGGAGGCTCATGGCAAGAAAACAAGAGGCAATGGACACAAGTTGCAGCTATGGAAATTCCCATTATTATAAGGAAATTTTTTTTTCTTAACAATGAGGGTAGCTAAATACTGGTCCAGAGAGGCAGTCGAGAAAGTCTCTCTCCTTGGAGAGTCGAAATTCAGCTGGACAGATGCCTGGCCAACCTGATCCAACTCTAGGCAGCAGGTTGGAGTGAATACTGCCAAAAGTCCCTTCCAACCTGAATTACTCTAAGATTCTGCTGTCTACCAGCTCAGCAAGAAATAACATGTGCTATGGCTTATTCTGGGCTACCCAGTGACGTTGATTTTTCACAGAAATGTGGAAGAAATTAATAACTTCAGTACCTCTGCGTGGCTATCAAAATTAGTTGACATTATGAATGGGTATAACAAAGGAGAAGCTAGATTCGTTGGTTTAATCTTTTTAGGAAACCAGACTAAAAATGCTGTGTTAACACCCGTGTCCTGCACACAGTAGTCCTGTGCATTGTGTACTGCTGGGGAATATGTAGCTTTCCATTTGCACAGGGGGAATTCAGCAAGAATGTTCCAAGTAGCACATAGAGTATCCCCCCTTGACCATGAGCCAGCGCGATGCTGTATGGTACAATAAGGGTAATATAAAAAAAATAAAGGTAAGGCTGCCACTCTGCTCCTCTGTGTACCTCCTGTCTTCTTCGCTGTGACCTTATCCAAGTTAGTATTACTAGACTGGGTCCCAAAAGGGGAAACAGAAGACTGAATTGCAGGTATCCAGCCCCACCGGCACAATTGGGACGGAGCCAGTGTCAAAATTACCAGCAGGAACTGTGTACTGTGCTGCACGGAGACCCACGGCTTCAGGGTAGGTACAAGGACGACACAAGAAGCAAGCACAGACCCTTCTCTTCCCTGCTTCCTAGTGGTTTGAGATGTGACACCCATCCAGAACTTTATTCCTGTGCCTTCCATTCTGATTTCAGACTGGAGTGGGTCAGGTGCAACTGTTGGATCTACACCAAAGCCTTTAAACCACATATCACCATCCCAGGCCTCGTGGAGCCTAAGTTCTAATGGAACAAGTTCAACTTTCAGTGGTTCAGATTTCCGTCCCAGGACTTGTCCGGATATACATTTTAGGATCAGTAAGAAAAACAGCATGCTCTGCATGGGCTAGAACGCATGGGTTCCATATGGTGATTGTCAAATCCCAACCAGTGGAGAGAAATGGGAAACTTTTTGCTGCTTTGTCTGTGCCAGCCTCCAGTTTGGGGTTAATGACCACACTGCAGATGGCTTTTGCTGTACTAAGGGAAGTAAGAAAGCCCTTAAGATCCTGGTACGGCTCTTCTCCAGCAGGAAGGGGACCCTGCTCAGCTCCCACCTTAGGCACCTGCGAGATGCCCTGCCTGGGCTGGCTGGCTCTCATTCTCAGGGACCTGCTTCCAGTTAGGGAGCACTATAGTCTCTCTCCTGCATTCCCAAAAGAGAAGAGGTCTTGAAGATTACAGAAAGATGAACAGGACCTGCTTCAGCCTGTTTAATCCAGAAGAATCCCAGCAGGATGCTTTGCCTTCTAAAATGGAGAAATTGTTGCGGACCCGTGTTCTGAAAAAGGAATGTCTTTATAGGAATCCTGACCTAAGCACCAAACATTCCTGCCTGGGGTCGGAAACACACTGGTTTCTGTTATTTCCCCAAAGACGTTAAATCAGTGAGTTCTGCACAGACAAGTTTCTTTCTAAATCTATTAACTGGTATTATTATAATGGAATCTTTTTCCTAATTCTTTTCCATAGCTGAAGTTCATTACAACCCCAGTGCCGTACCTCCAGAAGATGGTGAGACCAAACATCCTTGTTCACAAAGAATACTACCCATGGACACGGGGCTGCACTATCCACAGCAAGCAAGATTCTTTCATTGATACTGAATTTGTTTTCTTCTGATTATCTAATGTTTGTTCTCTTTTGTGGCATGTAGAAATAAACATTGATCTAAATAATTACTTCTAATGTTACAATCACCACTCTGAACACAATTACGCAGCTAAAATGTCCCAAGATTCAACTCTCTAGGCTTCACTGGAGTGGCAGTACTGATCACGTAAGGATTCAGTCCCCCTGTGATTCCAAGATTAGCCCTCATGTTTAACAGAGACTGGAAACATTCTCTTCCCCATCATTAGTCCTTCTCATAGTTTGTCCTCTTTTTTTTCCTCTTTACACCTTCCTGCCAGCCCTCTGCTCCCTTCTTAATCTTATACTTATCCTCAGAACCTAACACACCCATAATATTGAGTTTCAGGTCATATTTTTGAGCCTGTTGGGTGACCGTCTCAGGCATGGATGTCTAGGTTCCTCAATCAGTATCTTCCCTTACTTTTTCTGAGATGGACTTTGATCAACTTACAGATTAAGAAATTGGTCTCGGCTTTCCAAGATGTTCCTTTCAGTTGTATGTTTTTATTTTCAGACATGCTGGCACTGCTGACTTGGATTTAGATCTCTAAAGAGATGTAGATGTTTATCTAAATGTTTGAAAATATTGCCCAGTACTTTCAAATGGAATGTGGAAACAAGAAAACTGAAACCCCTACCTCTAATGGGTATCTGTGTATGCAATATAGGTTTCAGATTATCCCTCCTGAAAAAAAAAAAAAAAAATCCACAGCAAAAAACCAGCAGATAAGATCCTACCAACTTTGGGGGTGGCGATTAAGAAGCCTGCCCTTTAGTAATACTTTGCTGTGAATACAGCAGGAGGTAAACTTCATTTCCTAACTCAAAAGAGACTTTCCTACTAAAGAGGGGCTTGCTTTCAGCAAATGTGTTTGAATTGGTAACTTGCCTGCTCAACTGAATCCTAGTTTCAGTTTTGAATGCCTTTCTCTGTATCATTCAAGTAAAGATTTTTTGTGATTGCTAATATAGTGAAATACTAACCTGTACAGATGACAGAGAAGTAAAAAAATATAATGGAACTGGTATGTACAATAGCAAATACAGAAGGTTCTTTCATTCTGTGAATAACTCCCACACAGCAATTAGTGGAAAAAGATTAATATTTCAATGTACAGTAGCTACAGCCAGATTACTTGAAGTTAGACAGATCACCTTCAGTTCCTTGGCTTTTGGGGAGAAATGTTGGCATTAAAAATATGCAAACAAGTTCCACTTCATACCCACTTGTTTCTAACTTGAAATTGCTTTCAATAAGAAAGAAATTTAATATACAGTTCCGTATGTTGGACACTTGAACTATCATCTTCTGCTTGTATTCTTTATTTTCATTAGCAAACTCTTTGTTCCATAATCTGCTGCTGAATACAATTTTTCCCTGCTTTGCAATGAGCAGCATGCCATGCTGTGCCATGGTGCAGCATGCCAAAGCTATGCCTGACACCCCCCCTGCACCCCCAACCTGGCTGCTGCACACCCCAGCAGGGTAAAGAAGGAGGTTGCAGAGGTTTTTAGAGGAACTGGAGCTTTAGTCCTCCCCTGAGTCCATTTTACACCACTTTGTCTCTGCTGTGGCATTGCTAAGTCTACGTGGATGGACAGCCTGACCCTGCCTCTTTCTGTACCACACTGCTTTGAACCTCGCTGTCCTTCATGCGGTCATTCTTTCTGCATAGGCTTTACAGGACAGAAGGTAACAGACTTAAATTTAGACATTAGGTAACAATTTCTAATTTTAAGGAATAAGTGGTCCACACAGCACATGGAATTGCCATCGCTGCAGGTCTTGAAAAACACCCATAGTGATAAGACAAATATCTGCCAGCACTGGTATAAGTAAAGTTGATTTTGCCTTAGGGTAAAGGATGGACTGGAAGATCTGCTGAAAGTCTTCCCAACTCTGTTTTCTATTACTCTAATTTAAAATGAAAAGGCAGCAAAAGAGGATCAATACGAGAGCAACACAGGCCTGGCCTTGTCCCTTGCATGCTGTAATTATTTTATTACATTCCTGATAAAAGACAAAATGTACCCTGATCTTCTAAAGTTGTTGCTAAAGCTCTCATAACATTATAAAGTGATTAGAGGCAACAAAGATTTGGATAAAAGCTGAACAAGCAGTCAGGAAAGTGCTGGAAAAATTAAGACTTCTCAGGCTGCCGAGAAATGGCTGGAAATGCCATTTCTTGGGCAAATCTGTCAGTGTGTTTCCTGCTTCGGAGGTGTAGCAGCGGGAGGAAGAGCAAGCTGCACAGTGCAGAGCAATGCCAGGTCGTCGTTCTTGCTATTGATTTTTTTTTTCAGAAAGCAAAATCTGGAAGTAAATTTTTAAAGACCTGTCAACTGGCTTATGTAAAATGCAAAGCGCTATTTGTTTTGAGAAGGCCTAATGGCTTTTCCAGCTAAACAGTGTATCATTTATGTTTCAAGCATGGCATTGTTTAGGCTGTCAGCCAGAATGAAGACATGTAATTTTCTTTCGGCTGAAATAATATCTTCCACGCCGGCACCATTACATTTGCTCTTCTCCAACACATCTCTGCTGACGTTCTGTCACAGAATTGTGCATTGATGGTTTTCACAGGGAGAGGACACACACAAAGACAAATCTAATAAAAAATTGCTATGCACTTCTGAGTCACATCCTAATAATTTTAAGTGATGGGAACAGCTTCCACGGCTCTGGCTTGAACGTGACCTGATGGGCAGCGGTGTGTTGCCGGTGCAAACGCATCCTCCTCCCCACGGCTTTGATTGTATCAGTTGACTCTGCTCGCCCTCTGAGAAAGCAGCAATCTCTAGGCTCCTTTGATTTCTAAGTCATTCTCATTTACTCCTAGATTGCTTATTTTTAGGAATACATACACCAGGAAATGCGTGCTCTTTTTTAAACCAGTGAAAGAAGGATTTCTGAGAGTATATTTATCTACAAAGACAATTATTCAATGTCAGGTCTCAGTGGGTTGTTAACAATGGGTTAGATGATGCAAAAGAAATAAAAAGTGATAGTAAAATCACTGCAGCAGCTGTGGTGACTCGGGCAAAATCCTCCCCACTCCCATCTTGCTATTTAGACTGGCACAAAGCTCCACCACCTTTTGTACCAGGTCAGTGGATGCAGATTCAAGGTCTGGGCAGCTCACTCAAGGGTCCCTGGGGACTCTTCATGTCTCCGCATGGACAAGTGACTAAAGCTGCCTTCTAGCTCAGTGTACGTACAGCACTTTGATAACCATGTGATAGATAAATATTACAGAGGATGACAGTTAAAGGTCATCTTGTTTAAGTTTTCTTCTGACAGTTTATGAATCTACAAGAGTGGTTAGCAATACAGGTTAGCAATACTTACACCCAACATGCATAATTCTTTCTAAATTTAGCAGGCAGTTATTATTGGCACAATGAAAGAAATATCATTATGGAAAATTATTTGAGATTGAAAATGAAAATACTGGGAAGATAATTACCTATTGCATAAGATGATTGTTAAGTCTTAATGCACAATACTCTGTGCTTTTAGGTATCAGAAAGTATTTAGCATGTAATGGCACTCTAATGGTTCTAAATTAAATGTATCATTGAGAGTTTCAAGGATACCCAAAAGAATTATGCTTGCTATATTATTTCATTGCCTGATTGTTCCTTTAACAGAAGAAATTCAAGGATACATTCCAGTGTTTATTCTTCTCTCTTTTCTGAGAAATGACACCAGTTTCACTGGCCATTCCCATACTGAAGCTGGCTGAGGAAACCCTTGGAAAAGGAGGCTGGAAAGGACACAAGAATGGAGAAACAGGATAAAAGGTATTTGGAGCCACTGATTAATGACAGCATTTGAGATCCCATCACAGACAGACCGAGTCCCACCAACTCCACTGAATAGTCTGGATTTAGGCATTGTAACAAAATCAGAAACTATTTTCCTAGATTTTAACCAAGATACCTATCTTGTTGCTGTATCACCAAACGCTGCTCCTGACAGCTCATCCAAGCTGACCTTCCATCTCACCTTCGCACCACTGAGGGCTGGGATGCTGTTATTTTTGCTCCCAGACATGCTGATAAGTCTTGTAGCATCTGAAAGTGTAACTGGATAGCTCATCTTCAGTTCCAAAACACAGGGACGCAGTTCCAATCAAACATCACTGCAAGATCTGATGCCCTGAGTCCGAGTGCCTGCAGAACTCCCTCTGCCCCCGCTGTAGAATCAGCTCCACACAGGTGATAGAGAGAGAAAACCGTAACAAGCTCATGTAGTTTTTTCTCCTAAATGGGTAGTCTTTGACAATGAATGGTTACACTCTGCTATGAATGTAACACAGCCAAGAAAGTTCTCATTAAACTGTCCTAAAAAGGTATCTTCCCTTTTAGCAGCTCAGTAGTTATTTTGTCTCCAACAGAAGGACACTGGGCAATGGTAAAAAATCAAAATACAGGATACGGAAGACGTTCCCATTCAGTGGTGAAAAACATCAGATTGGCAGACACCAAAACCAAGCTCTTGTACTCATGAGTGAAGAAATCCAGCGTGGGCAGTGCCTTACACAGCCTCCGTCCCGTTGCCTGACACGGCTCTGGAATGGATGCCTGGCGAGGTGGGCAGGTGGTGGTCTCTCTGTTTAAGCAGGGACTCAGATGTAGCCCATAAAAACGACTCATTCTTGTTCTCTCAGTAGGACAGAGCAGAACTGGAAACAGCCCTGGATGCGCTAGTAATTTGCTCTAAACATAGAGCACTGTCTCTGCCACCGACGCTCACTCCAGGTGCGCATTCAGGCTTTCCCATTTCATACTTGCCTTCCTAAGAACTTGAAAATGGATTGGGAACACTCACACAAGGCCTACAGCCGATTAAATGGCTGTCAGATAAAAGTTTCATTCTTACTATTTCATTGACATGAGCTGTGATGCTCTTTGTCCCCTCCTCTTGCCATTATTTGTCATGCTATTGGCAATTTCGGTTTAAAGAGAGGACACTAAAGCTGCAACACAGGTGCAAGTCAGAAACAAGGCAATTACGCACACCCATCCCTAAGAATGTTGTCTCCAGAGCAGTAAGTCCTCTTCCCAACACAAAGGTGGCAAAGCCAGTTCAAAAAACACTAGGGGAAAAAAAAAATATTTCAGATAACGTAATCCTAGTTATAACTGCAGAGTTTAGTTTATAAGCCAGAATTGTTAAAGGATTTCTTGATGGAGGAACAAAAAGCCTTCCTTCATCTTCATGTCAAAAGAAGACAACCTAAAAGGAAGGCTACTGAGATTTGCTGGAAGGGAAAGATTTGCATTGATCTGGGCAGACCGTTTGACTTAAAAACTGTTTTCTGCCCCCGGGGAGAAGAGGAATGTACCCATGGTGATCCCACCGCAGAGTCCTGCTTTGTGCTGAACAGTTTGGGCACGTGGAGAGCAATCAAGCTCATCCATAGAAGGAATCTTAATCTGATAAAAGCCTTTCATAAGAGAAGTTAACGCAACAAAGTCTACCAAAATTAAGGACTAGGATAGACAAGCTCTTTGGTATCCCTCTACCGATAACACCCGAGGAACATCAACATCAGTTCGCTCAGTGGAGAGACAGAAAGATAGATCAGTCAGCAATAAACAGATGGCGAAATTGCTGAGAGAGACAATCAAAGCAAGGGTCGAAAATTGGTTTGAGACATAAAAGAAGAATTAAGACAACTAAATAGTTCTATGCAGAAATTATACAAATAATGACTTAAGAAAGTGGGTTAAAACAATCCCCCAAAACCCAGGCTAGCTACTATAGCTGTAGTTCAGTGTAGATCAGTTTTGTGTTCCTAGCACTCTAGCTACAAAGCTTTATGACCAATGCATACTGAAATCACAAAAATATGCTACAGAAAATAATGACAATTCTGGCAAATCGATTTCTTTAAAGGCAGTTAAGATTTTGGCTGTGTTCTACATATTTTGGCTTGGTGCAGAGCAAATGATTCCAAAAGAGATCTTCCTGAGTGGGTGACACTACGCAGCACATGGAAATGACTTAAGTCAGCAGTCACACTGCATTAAGACAGAAAATTTGCATTAAAAATACAGCTAAATGATAGGCTCTTGAGTATTGTACTAGCTTTTTTTTTTTTTTTTTCAACATGGAGTTCAAAAGAAACATTTTCTGTGAAGCTTGGTACTTGAAACAATAGTCAGAATTACCCAAATTGCTTTTCTCTTTGCACCAGAAGACAGAGCTCTAAAATAACGCCTTAGAGTTGTTTACTGTTTGGAATAATGATGCCATTCTCCTCCTTTTCAGCTGGATTTGCACAACTGAAAACTATCGGAATGTATGTTAAAAACACAGTGTGTTTTCTCTTGCCTGGTTTCTACCCACGATACTAATGAGAGCACATAAAACTGATGAACAGAAACACTGAAATGCTACCATCCTAAACAAATTGCGTATTTGAAACATACTATCTGTCCTTCAGGGGTTTATTGGGTCTAAAGAATGTTATTTTTGTGCTTTTTCAAATTATTTTTCACCTCCTAACGATTGACTAAGACATAATCTTATGATCCATGAAGAGAGGACCTGGCCAACTAGCTAAAACCTGCAGTAATACAAGGACTGTAGGAAGAACTGGGAGAAACGAAGGAGCTGCCTTCTTCCAGATTCTCCCAAGAAGGCAGAAAGCTGGGAAAAATACAATCTCTCAGTAGAAAGAGAAAACCAAGGAGAATTTCATGCTGCTGTGAGCTGGGTTAGACGTATGTACTGTGCCTATTAGAGAGAAGGGGAAACATGTCTGTGTTTCCAGGTAATTTGGGCTTCTAAAGTGTGAAGCATCAGACCGAGCATTCAGGTTGAGATATATGAATCCATGTCCAGTTTGGAATAAACAGCACATGAAGTACCAGGAGCAAACAGAATTTTAAGCTCTTGTCACTTGCTGAGGTCGCTTTCATCTGGGGCACATGTTGGCTCAGGAGGTTTGAATATGGTTTGGGAGGTCTGTTGTTTTGCCCTTTGTACCTGAATCATCCCGCAAACCAACTGTTGGGAGCATCTCATAGCTCAAGAGCCTCCAGTCCTCTGGATTCTCTCTTACACAGAGGGGTATCAGTTCAGGTCCTCTATCCTGCCATACAAAATGATCCAGTGACAGAATAAACCGAGCCTCAGATTTCATGTTGTCAGCTCTAATCCCTTGGGATCTATGCTGCTAGCTGAACTTTGGTGCATCAGCTCCTCACCTCTAGTGCAATTCAAGGCAAGTAACAGGTTTCTTTCAGCTAAATTCCAGTTTCAGCTCAACACCTGATGTTTCATTCAGATGCCACCCTGGAGTATTCAACACCTGGTGGAGAGCAGTTGATTCCCAATTGTTTGGTGATACCCTACTTCTCCTATACAGGAAATCTAAACATTTTATATAACTATCTGACATTAAGCTGTCACAATCTGCTACAGTTGCTGAACTCAATATTAAATATAATGCACAGTACTATGCCGGTGTGGGTGGACAACATAATCGGGCATCCTCAAAGGCACCTAAATCTGTGAGCAACCTACATATTGTGCCTGCATAAAAGGACATATTATGGTCGATCGTGACAAGAACTTATCTTCTAAAAGCACTTTCAAAATCTGTAACTGGACTTTTTAACCCATGCATCCTTTTTGTATCGGTGACTCCTTCTTCCACCTGGCCTGATCATTGGTCTTCCATCTGATTCTACCGCCTACCATCTGGTTTATCGCCGCCTGATATCTAAATCATAGCTCTATTTGCAAAGAATTTGGATTGGGAAAGGGAAAATTAGACTTTTCATATGCAGTACTTAAAGGAGGCTTTTATTGAGTAAATGAAACAAACTTGGTTTTCTGTGTCTGCGTGTCTGTGTGTGTGCCGCTAAAGATAAAGGGACTCGGCTATAAGCTTGCTTTTGTGATTTGAGCAGGGTACCTTCTCCACTCGAATGTCACAGCTGAAGAACAACCTGGAGGAAAGAATACTCCAGCTACTGATCTTCATTTTCAAGGCATAAACCTCAGTCCTTTGATACCTTTTCCACTTTCGCTATTTAGAAATTAGATCTTCGCTTTCTTAATTTCAGGAGATTTAACTCAACAGGTCACATTCCTTGAACCTTAGTTTGAAGTTAATCAGGAGTTCATCACAGCAGAGTTTAAGATTTGAGTATTGACTAAGCTAAACATAAGAAAACCCATAGTACTAACATGTTTGATTGATATAGCATCATGAAAAGTGATTTTTCTCCCAGAAGATTTCAATCATCAGTTGTATTATCCAAAGCAAATAAACACATATTGCAAAATAACAGCAACTATCTATTAAACCCATTCAAACTTCAGCATAAGCTGTGGTTTTTTGATGGCAATGGGACTGTTTGTGGGACAAACCTAAGCTTTAATGTAAGTGTTAGCAGGATTATGGCCATAAATTTTGATCGTTTATTGCCATTTGGAAGGTCACTGCATTTCTGTGATGGAAAGACTAATCAGAGCATAGACAAGCACAGGCTGTCTCTGGCTTTTTCAGCAAATACTCTCTATACTCTGAGATATTTTATCTGCCATTAAGGTATACTGTAGAGTTTTGTGTTAAGTTAGTATATTCTATTCTTACCTGTACTATTGAGGAAACTATTTCAAGTTTTCATTTTATTTCTTTTTTAGAATATTTTGAAAAACATTTACAAGTATTTGCTAGATAATATGTAAATTCTGACACTACAGTGATTACAATACAAGATTTACTTGCCAGATACCTCCAAGAAAAAAAAAAACATCATTTCAGCTAATATCTTTAAAGAAATTCCGTTTCTCTTTTTTCCTCCTCCCTCTCTGCTCCACTAGCTGAAAAGCCAATAAAAAAATTCTCCACCTCCTACACAGTTCAGAACAAGATCTGTATGCATTTCTCCTAGGCATGTTTTGAGACCCAGAAGGGGATGAAAGTAGTTAATGCGCAACAGGAATCTTAATTTCAGACGCAGATCTGTACCTTTCTATTGACCTTGCTGATATGCTGCAAGCTAAATATTAAACAATTTTTTGATCAATTTAAGTCCATCCTGGGGAGAAGAAACAGTTAAAGAAATGTCTCAAGTATACTTGCATTCAGCTAATCAGACTTTGTGTGCATCTACAGACGGTACAGAACTGAAATCAATCACTGATAATGAAACCACAAATGAAAAATGGACTGAAGACTCCTTTCCAGGATTAGAAATACTGTGCACAATTTATGTTACATATGCTGTGATCATTTCAGTGGGTCTCCTTGGAAATGCTATACTCATCAAAGTCTTTTTCAAGATTAAATCAATGCAGACGGTTCCAAACATCTTCATCACCAGCCTGGCATTTGGAGACCTACTGCTTTTATTAACTTGTGTGCCTATAGATGCAACACGTTACATTGTGGATACCTGGCTCTTCGGAAGAATTGGGTGCAAGCTGCTGTCTTTTATCCAGTTAACCTCAGTTGGAGTATCAGTGTTTACCCTGACTGTTCTCAGTGCTGACAGGTGGGTCTGATGCAACTGATTTGCCAGGAGATACCGCAAGTGTGAAGTTAGAAATTAATAAAAGAGCAGAAATGATCATTTTGCACCATATTAAATGGCACGTTATAATAGACAATAGGAAAAGAATAGGAAAAAACCAAAACCCAACCAACTGCTCTCCCATTTAATTTTAAAATGTGTGTTAAAAATTTGAGCAGTTCTTTTTAACGTGAAGTGAGAAAGACTCTTCCAAGTCTTTTGACCTTTTAATAGCTTGAAGTATAGTACATAGGTTTTTTCTCAATTGCATAGGAAAGGGAAATTGCTTAAGGCATGGAAAAGACAGTATATTGGTGCTATCTAGTGGTGCACTAAAGTAGTCAGTGCAGAGGAAAAACAAAACTGAAAATGACTGAGTGGAAATCCTTTGTCCTACGCACTTAGCGAGGCTCTAAAATTCTAGAACTGAAATGATTGACATGTGGGGTAAAAAGCCAAAAGAAAACACAGAACAGACTGGGGGACAAATGAATGGCTTATAATTTGATAGTTACTGCAATATTGTATTAATATTCCACTTGATAAGTGCTTAGTGCAACAAGATACAATTTTAGTATTTTCTCTTATACTTCTTAGATCTTTTCCAGAGATATTTTAGCCCAGAGGTCCTGAAATTAAACTGAGGTGACGACAACAGCACTGTTAGTAGGCATCAGTGCTCTCCCATCTGACTGCTGTCAGGAGTTGCTGATCAATCAGTTTTCCACGCACTTCTTTTCTGAACTAAACTAACTAAACTGAACAAAACTAACGTGAGATTTCAGTTCAATCAGTATGAGCATGTCAAGGAGCAGGAAAGCCCTCAAATTAATTTTAGTGTTAAGAGAGAAAATGATTTTCATATTGTGGCCAGCAATTGTGGATTGTATGTAACAGCAAGTAGTTCATGTGTCCAGAATTTAAGCAATGCTGCTGTTACTGTACTACCAAAAAAAATCAGCCAACATACGAATGGCCACATTGGGTCAGATTGAGGGTCCATGTGGGCCAATACCAGCCTCCAGCAGTAGTAGTATAAGGACAAGAAAAGACACACAGGAAGAATAAAAACCACTATCCAACACTACGCTTATAACTTAAGCTTTCCGATGACCTCCTGAGCAGATGTGGTTTCTGTCTATTTAATAACCTCAATAGATTTCTCTTCTAGAACCTTGTTCAGCCTCTTGAACTTGTTTAGCAATGACTTTCACTGCCTGTTGCACATTATTTTGCTTTGCACGTGGCTTCATTCGATGGCCCTGGGTCTCGTGCCCAGAAGAGACAGAGATCCCTACCCACCTCTCCAGGCTATTCACATTATATTCTATACTTAGTATGTGGTTTTTTTGTTAAGGTGTGCAGAGCAGCCCACGGTGTTCAAAAGTTGCATGAACCTGAGGCACAGATAATTGCACAGTAGTCTCTTTTGCTCTCCATTGTTTTCCTGATAATTCCAACCATTTTGCTTTTGTGTTGTTTTTTTAGGGTTTGGAGTATGTTTTTTTACTACTGCTGAACATTAAGGTGATGTTTTCACTGGACTATCTATCATAGCTCCAAGGTCTTGGTCCTGTACGATGTCAATTCTTCACACATCTATACGTTTACCCAGATTTTTCTCATACGTCTGACTCAGTCCACATGCTGCAGAATCACAGCCATGAATCAACAGCACTGTTAGCTCCAGTTTTATAAATATGAATGAATACTGGAGCATTACTTTGAGTCAGATCACTGCACTCAGCTGGGATCTTAACAACATGGAAGAAAGGAGAGGTGTACATGCTTGGTTTCATGTATTTATAAAGTAGTTAATCTGTTCCATACCAATTTTGCATGCTAACTCCCTCATTTACCATTCTAGGCAATGTCGTAGAAGTAGGAGAAATGTTTGCCCTTGCTGATCTTAACCCAAACAGCAGAAGTCACCTTTACTTAGCAAGGCTTTAATGATAAGTCCTGCCAGCCAAGTCATTAAAATACATGCTTAAAGCTAACTCTTACATTTCCATCTTGATTGCAAAGAGCTAGTATCTGTTTTCATTTCCAAGACGATTCTACTACCTTCACTTTAGCAAGAACAGAGATGGCTTTATCCTCAAGAAGTTTGCACTGTCACTGCTTGCATTATTTCTGTATTTGTTCTGACAATGATGTTGGTTGGGTTTAGGTACAGAGCCATCGTTAAGCCCCTGGAACTGCAGACTTCGGATGCGCTCCTGAAGACGTGCTGTAAAGCTGGCTGTGTTTGGATCATCTCCATGATATTTGCTATCCCAGAGGCTGTTTTTTCAGATTTGTATTCTTTCACCAACCCTGAGAAAAATGTAACTTTTGAGGCATGTGCTCCCTATCCTGTATCTGAGAAGATCCTGCAGGAAGCTCACTCCCTGGTTTGCTTCTTAGTGTTCTATATTGTACCCTTAGCTGTCATTTCTGTCTACTATTTTCTTATCGCCAGAACTTTATATAAAAGTACAGCCAACATGCCAGCAGAAGAACATGGTCATGCCCGTAAGCAGGTAAGCTATGACCAAGCACTAAAGTGTCCAATTTTCCAAAATCTATCGTGCTGATTAAGTCTGAATTCTTGAGTGCAAATCCTTTACCTGACAATGGAGTAAAAAGCTCCATAAACTCAGCCCATATTAGCAATCCCAATTCAGCTATGCACTTCAGCACATGCTCTTGACTCATTAACTTTACTGTGTGAGTGTGCATGTTTTCCAAAGGAGGGATGGGGTTTGTTTTGCTTTAATATGACCCCATTAAACTCAGGAGTTAAAACGTGGAATTGTGAGCTGACATATTAACTATTGTACTTTTAGACCCTAGTCTAGATGAGATTGCCATGTGATTTATAATGGAAAGGGAATGTGCTCTGCACTGGAAATACTTTGTTACAAAAATTATTAAATAGATTTATTTTTCTGTTGGTTTCTTGGGGTTGGTTTTTTTTTTTTTCCATTTTGGTTTTTTGGTTACTAATGCATTTAGACTTTTAGACCCCTTTGAAACTCAGCACCAACTACATAAACATGTGTTACTAATTGCTATTAATACCAGATATTCATTATTTTCTTGTAGATTGAATCCCGCAAGAGAGTTGCAAAAACAGTGCTGGTGCTTGTTGCTTTGTTTGCCTTTTGCTGGTTGCCTAACCATATCCTCTACCTATACCGCTCTTTTACATACCATGCTTCTGTAGATGCTTCCACCTTTCATCTGATAGCTACTATTTTTTCCCGTGCCTTGGCCTTCAGCAATTCCTGCGTCAATCCTTTTGCTCTTTATTGGCTGAGCAAAAGTTTCCGGCAACATTTTAAAAAGCAAGTCTCATGCTGCAAGGCAACATTTCGTACAAAGCCTCCCAGTGCTACCCACAGTAATACACCTACCAGAGCCCTGTCAGTTACGGGCAGCACGCATGGCTCAGAAATCAGTGTTACACTGCTAACAGATTATAGTATCACAAAAGAAGAAGAAAGTGTTTAGTCCGTCTGGGATGAAAAAGGACAGAAACTGAGCCTTTGCCATCAGTTCACTACTACTGGCATCACGGAAAGAGATGCCATGCCTTGCCCTGTCTGTGACAGAGTTTTTGTCAGGATTTCCTCAATTTTTTCAAATATACCATAAAGAAATCAATTTGTGTGGGAGAAGAAGCTGCAACAGCTGAACTTTCCAGTGTAAGCTCAAAGGGATTGTTCATGCTCCCAAGCATGAACATGGATCCCTAACTGGAATTCCTGGACTGGGCAGGACAGGAGTCAGCAGAGTTGGTGCGAGAATTGGCTGCGAGGATGGTTTTGTCTTCGTGACTTCCTTGACTTGTGACTGAGAGCTCCCTCTGTCAACTACTTGCATCTACAGCAAACAAGCAAAACCACGCATTTTCATAACACGGTCAACCAGGCAGATTTTTTATTTATTTCTTTTCTTGTCCCAAATGTTGAAAGTTGGCAAACTTATCAGAAAGCATGCTAAAATGAAAGAAAGCTAAGGTCTGAAGTATGGTGTAATAAAAAAAGAAAAAGCATCATGGGCTAAATCCACACCAGCCTTTGCTCTGTCGGGGACTTTGAAACTCTGGGTAAGAGCTGGCTGCTGTGTAAAGAGGTGCCCTTGTCAGTTCCTAAGGAAATCAAGGGAACCAGCAGGTGATCACCTCTCTTAAAAAGCTATAATCATCGTTAACCGCACTTGTAAAATTCTTGGTAATCTATGGGCAGAAGATCTCAACAGCGCAGAGTTCTTTATTGTTATAGTGATTGAACATCAAGAAATTGGGGTGGATCTGTATTAGATTTCTAGTTTGGATTTACAGTGCGCTTTTGAAGTGAACTGCTCAAACGTCCCCTCCTGCCCTACTTCATCTCCCAGAGTGGTCTGGAGTGCATAACCCACATTTCCCTCAGACGAAACTGTGTCCCCAGTCCACAGAACCAGACTAGAATGAATTTGAAATAAAGCCCCCAAAAGTGTATGGCGCGAGGGGTCAGCCCAACCCCTGCAGATCCACTCCTGCTGTAGTGTACATGGTTGTATCTCAGTGGTCTGCACATTTTCAAGCATGCTGGGAGAGCTTGATTTTTCTATTGTACTAATTTTCTATTCTTCAAGTTATTCAAGTTGTAACCCTTTTTAATATTAGGATAGACTGTCCTTACGAGATAGGCCTTCTAATCTCAAATCCACTGATACTGTGACTCTGTACGCAGAGGCAGGTCAGTGACAGCCTACCACGAGCAGCCTGGGCATCCCTAGAAAGCCCAGCAGCACTGCTGGCAGGGACTGGCTTCCCATCAGGAAATACAGGAGGCAAATCTTCCTACCCCACATTACAAAAATGTTGAATGACACTTATTTTTATGAATTTTGTGTACCCTGAAGCAAAATTTTCTGTGGGAGTTAGTGATAGAAAGCACAATATATTTTCCATTGCTTAAACTAAGGGACTTCTATCTCAAAAAAGAATTTGTGTGTTGAAGTATAGAAGAGAGGTTGCAACATATAAATTAAACAAAATAGTGCTGTCAGTCACAGAAGTTTCAATTTTAACTAATCCTTGAAGATGTAACACCCCTCCAGCTGCACAGAGCCCCAACAACACATTGTTGGAAATCCATACATCCATCAAGGCACCGTTATTTGAGTTCACTGTAAGATGAGAAAATCTGTTTTCATCTCTCTCTGTTGACTGCCCTTATCATAATAATATAAGCAAATGATAAATCCCAAGGGTGTTGGAATACAACCTCTGTCACCATATTAAACCAGTTTAATGACAGTCCATTTTAATGCCATCATGCCTGGCCTTATTTTACTACACTCTTCATGTTACTAGCTGCAAGGCTATAAACACTCATTTTCAAAGGGATTCTCCCTTTTATTGTACCAATTGTAGACCAGGATAGGACCACTGAAATAAATGGAAATATAACAGCACAGAAATACGATTTATGGCAAATCAGACTCCAGAGACCTTATTTTACTCTCTTGGTCTTAATACAACACATTCCCTGGTAGTGAGCTACGTGCAAATATAACAAACATATTGGACTGGTATTTTCCCCTTTTCCTTTTTTCTCAATGGAGCTGCAGGGTGAGACTGAAATAAGTAATTAAGCCTACACACTTATGAGCCTATTTTTATCTTCCTGGATCTTACTGTAGGGACTTCTAAACAAAAGAAAAATCAACGCACAGTAGAGTTCCTTACGTCATTCTTCATTCCAATTTATTAAAGCCTTTGGAAAACAAATCTGCCACATGTTTCTGGACTTCACAATTTGTCTCTGTTGGAAACCAAATTTCCCGCTGCAAAATCCTTGGCTACACCTCACAGTAGCCCTTAATACCACAGTTTCCTAATTCATCATTTTCCTTGCTTTGCATGCAGCTACTTTTTGCTTGTGTAACTACGCTAACTGGATGGTCTATTGCTAACATATCCTGCTATAAAATTGATGGTTTTGCTATATGCTGCACATGTTTTGGTTAAAGACTGGCAATATTTTGAGCCATAATTTAACTACTCTCTGTACTTTATGCTTTTGTAATTCTGTACTTTCAAATCTTCATGACATGTTGTATTGGAGTGATATATTGGTCAACATTTATTTTTATCTAAGGAAGTTGGTATTATTCGTTCCGTCTATTCCCCCCATATAATTACCCATAAAATGTCTCCACATTACCATACCCGGATTTAGGGGAAAAGAGTTGTTTCCTCTGCAATCTTTTCTAGTGGTCTAAAAACCAGTTCTTTCACCCCTAGCTAATACAAGTGTAATTGTATAAGAGCATAAAGGAATAATGTCTATTTACAGAAATAATGAGTATTATTTAGCAAAGAACTGGCATGAATAACTAGTATACTATTTATATCTACAATGAAAAAATAGGTAGAAAAAAAGCAAAAAATACTGAAAGGCAAGACGCTATCAAAGGTCTTGTTCATATGGAGTCTTACTGAGTAAATAAATACAATTTCTAGGATGTACCTTTCTTACAGTTTGTTTTGTGACTGAGATGCACGCATTAACAGCTTTAATACATACGAATGTAATAATGTTTGTGTTAGTAACAGGCTTAATATCAGTTCTCTTAATTTGTGCTGTCACTACAAGATGCTGGTTTAGTTTAAAAAACAAAAATTCCAAAAAAAAGAACAAAACCGTGTCAAAGCACGGATGTAGTGTAACAGACTGCATCTCCAGCACATGGCACAGAATATTAAAGTCAGTTATGAAATTATAGCCATTTTAATGCTCACCCTCCTCTTTTTTAGAAAGTATTGTTTTATTTTACATAGTTAAATATGGGCTACCCACTGACGCTCAAGCGATGCCATTTCTTGATAGTTCAGACTATCTGAGCTGAGTAACACTGGAGCTCTTCGCACCATCCCCAGAACACGCAGCTTGCTGCAGCAGTGCTTGTGCAGCCATGAATCATAATATTTCAAGGATGTGACTGAGAGGAAAGCTGTCTTGACCCAAAAAATGACAAGTTTCCAGCCGAATCAGTTCCCTGAGCTGGCTCACTGTGCTGTCTTTACTGAAGAGGAAGAGGACAGATGGTGGCAACACATTAAGATACTGTGCCACAGTGGCTGCCACCACGCATGTTGTTATCTGTGGAAAGTGTGAGGGAATTTGAGGTAGTTTGTCCTCATAGCTACATTAAAGTGTGCAGATCAGATTTACCATGCACTAACCCTGCTGCACACAAACATGCTCTCACTTTCATCGGTCTGAGATTAAATTCGGATCTCCTGCTCCCCAGGACAGTGCCCCAGTCACTTGCTGTAGGCAGATCTGCACACTAGGGAAATCTGTACTGTGTGGGCATAAACTTCACCACATTTACTCAGGTTATGGAAGTAACAAACTTTGCCAAAATCGAACAAGTAGTTTAAGACTTAAATTGCATTGCTCTTACAATGTTTAAGGCTATGATTACCCTACCTCCAAACATCTACCCAATTTTTCTAAGTAAGCGCAATTTATATTAAACCTCTCATGTTCCTCACCAAAATCCAATACCTATTTGAGAGCTAATACAAATGCCTCTTAAGCTGTCAGTTTATAAGTGATCACAAAACAATTTTTGGACAACTATCGTAATAGCCCTGCCAAGAGAAAATTCTTGAAGCATGAAAGATGTCATTAACCAGGCTGGATGTTCTTTGTGTAATAGCCAAAGGTTACTAGAAGTCTATATTTATATCCTCAGCAATTTCATCTGACAGTCTGTTGACCAGCCAGTTAGATGATGTCGGTCTCTCCCTACAGAGCTTTGCAAGCTCAGGATTGTGTCTTTGATTTTATTATCATTCCAGTCTGTATGACAGCAAAGATATATTTGTTCCTGGAATACTTATTTCCAGAAAACTTCTGTACTGAATATTGTTTTTATTTCTGAGTAGAAAGATTGCTTTGTCATTGGCAACCAGCCACTGCCAGCTTCGATGGGGCTGTTCAGCTAAATTTTCATTTAAAACACATGCACTGTTTTAATACCTGGGGTTTATAGCTCTGTGTTAAATTTTGCAAAACAAAACTTAAAGTGTGCTTCTTCATCTTCTAAATAAAAATACTTTGAAGTAGGTACTTCAGCAATTGAATTTGGTTTTGGTGTAATGCTGCCTGGATGACACCGTGAAAACCACTAGATGGCTCTGAATTAAGTTATTTCAAGAGAACTGATTTGAGTAAGAAAATTTGATTTAAAATATTTAATTATCCACAGAGTACTACAATGCTTAAGAACTCATTGCGAGACTTATGCAGACATTAATGCAAACCAACGCAAAATTTTGAAGACAAGCTTCATCCTTTGCGTTGTACCAATGGATCAACCCTTTCCCCAAGGGAGCACAACAGCTGTAGCTGGTCACCCTCAGCCTGTCACACTCCCGTCCTGTGGACAACAGATACCTCGGTACATCCAGGCAGCAGATGCCTCTTCCCCGGAGGCTTAATTGTTCAACCCATTTGCACCACAAACAAGTGCCCAGGGAGAAGCAAGAACCAATGTGGTTTTTTTGATATTTAGCAAGCCATTTTCATCTCACCTACCTCTTCTTGGTTTCATTTTTGCCTCTGGTAGGGTGTGGATACAGACTTTCAGTGGCAGTGGCAGATGGCAGCCAGCTAACTGCACAGCGCAACTGACAGCAGCAACTTGACCATTCAGTGCTGCCCAAGGCACAGCAGGGGGGAAATACTTTCAGTGCTTCATGGCCCTTAGCAGGCTTTTATTTTATCATAGCAGTGGACTTGGCAGTGCTGGCTTAATGGTTGGACTCGATGATCTTTAAGGTCTTTTCCAACTTAAAAGATTCCATGTAACTAAAACCAGCCTCCACGCAAGGCCTCTCCGGGCTCGGCTCCCTGCCCACAGCAGGCCGAGACGGATCTCCCAGCCTCAGGGCCAGCCGCGCTCACGCCAAGGCCCTGGCCCTGCCTGCGTTGAGACAGACTGCAGGCTGAGGAAAAGGCGTTAGGCCGGAGCCAGCAGCGCCCTCCCCTGCGCGGCCCAGCCTGCCGCCACCGCCCTCGCTCTGCGCCATCACTGCAGGCCGCGGCCCGCCCAGAGGCGGGAAAGCACACCCCGCCCCCTACCGCGCGCCCCCAGGCGGCCGGCCCGCTCCAGGAAGAGCCCCCTGCCTCCCTCCCTCTCTCCCTCCCATTGGCTGTGTCTCTCTCACGTGATCAGTCAGCCCGCCGCTCAGTGGCTGAAGCGTGGGTTAGGGGCGGGAGGGCGGAAAAAACCCGTACGCGGGTGGGGGGCTGCTTCCGCTCCTGCGCGCGGCGGGGCTCTGGGGCGGTCACCGGCCGCGTGAGGCGTAGGGGGTCTGCGCGCTCCCGCCGCTCCCGGCTGCGAGTGCCCGCGCTCCACGGCCCCGCCACCGAGAGGGGCGGGGCGAGCGGGCGCCTCAGGCGGCGGTGCCGGTGCCGGTGCCTAGGCCCGGTGCGGGCGTCTCCGCCAGCCCAGCCCCCCGCCGAGGCCCGCCGACCGGGCCAGGATGAGTGGCGAGGACGGGAACGAGGAGTTCTACCGGCAGCTGCAGCTCCAGCAGCAGTACGAGGCCGAGCCCGGCGGCGAGGGCGAGGCCGACCCCTTCACCTACGTGGACCCGGCCGATGGGGCCGCCTACGAGTGGGACCGGGAGAAGAAGGCCTGGTTCCCCAAGGTGGGTGCGGGGGGAGCTCCCTGAGGGCTGCCGGGCCGGGCCCACCGCGGCCCCCTCCCCTCCTGGCGCTGTGAGGAGCGGCCTGGCCCGGCTGCGGCCCCCGCGGGGTCCGGCGTGGCGCTTGCCTGGCCCGCAGGCCGCCGTGGGGCAGCCCTTCCCCTGGCGTGCCCAGGTTTCCTCGGGGAACGGTGAGAGCGAGGAACTGTTGATGCTGGGCCTCCTCACCGCGGAGGTGCCTCACCTGTCTGCACCCAGCCACACGGGCGTCGGCTGCGAAGGCTCTGAAACACTCGTTATGTGCAGGCAGACCCACGGCAGCTGGCGTTGTCTCCATCTGTCTGTAACCTTACCGGCTGCTTTCTGCTCTTTTGTTATGACGAGCTGCAGGTTGGCTCTTCTCCTTGGCTGTGAATCTGTAGAATTGCTCGGGCCTGGCATGAAGTCACAGTTATATTTATGGATCAAAACGGATCGGTACTGCCTTTGACAAGCTTAGGTTTCTTTATCACAGTAACTATGGTGATCTCTTTCTGTTGGCAGGAAAGAAGTGACCTAGTCTGTTAAAGAGGTCTAGGTGAAAATGGAGTAGTATATCCCTCTTTTATTACTATTTGGAAACAATGCATGTGTAAAAGATGCCTTATTCCCTCTCCTTGGGTCTTGGAAATGCACTTGAAAATTAAGTGTATTTGGTTTAGAGGCATTCCACAGAATGGAAACATGTTGCAGTTTTTCATCTTGGTTTTGGTTTTTTTTTTTTTTAAATTAAATATTGTATGTATAGAAAATGAACTTACTCTAACAACGTGGCTCTTCAAAGTGAGAGGGAGCACAGATTTAATGTGTTGAGCCAATTACTGATCTGCAAGTGAAACAGTAGTTTTGTTACTGCATAACAATCAATGAGGGCAATTACTTAATTTAGAAGCATTAAGACGTTTGTTTATACTTGATAAACATAATATACCAGTTCTTATTTGTGGCTCTGAATTCATTGCAATTCAGAGAATCTGAGTGAGAGTGAACCCCGTAGTGCCAAGTTTATATGTCTGTAAACCTAGTAAGGTGTCCATGTAGCAGGTGGCTTACGGAGGGGTAAAAATATGTGAAAAATCCAGACTCAGAAAATGGAGCAGTGGATAACCGAGTATCCCTGGCTCCCTGCGGAGTGCTATATCCAAGTAAACATAGTAAAAGGGTCCTTCCTTCCCGTTGCTCTGTTTATTCCCCTTTTGCTCACCTCTTTTAAAAATTTGTCTCCTCAGGACATTAGTTTTTTCTAAATGCCTTTCTTCCCTCAAATTTGTGTCTTGGAGAGGAGATAACGTTAAGGGTTGGACAGATTATATAGGAACAGCAAAGTTCTTTAGTAAAAATGATGTATAGTAGAAGTTGGTAAAGAATTATTGTGAAGCACTATGTGTCGTAGATAGGAATTGAGCTAGATACCATATTTCAGGTTTCTTCATTTTGCTGATGATTATTCAACAGAATGTTTTATCTAAATAGTTTTTAAGAGACCGCAGCAGCCAGAAGTTGTAGTTCTTTCTCTACTCCATGAGCAGTAATAAAATTTCTTATTAGTGTTCTTTGACAAAAGATTAAAATATTCTGACTGGTCTTGAGTGATCATAATCTACAGACTAGTATTACACTGCTACTCTACTTCAGGAATTGGGCATCTGCTGAACTTCTAAAGCACATTTCAAAGAAGTGCAAAAAGTTAATGATACTAACTGTTGATATTTTCCGGAAAAAAATGGAGGCGAATTTTTAATAAAAGCGATTGCAACTTTCTGTAATGATTTCATAATTTTTCTTTCAATGGTACTGTCTTGATGGATACAAGGGTGTTTTTATCATCCTTCACAGACATAGCACAGAATTGCATGTTGAATTCATCTGCCTTCATCACTTGCTATGAAAAAAAAGATGGATGTCTTCTTTAGGTGTAGGGTATCTGTTCTTCATTTGGTTGATCTATTCCTTTCCATTTCGGTGTGGCCAGTAGTTATTTGCATGCTAGCATGTCCTGTAGTATTGTATTTCTTTTTCGATAAGCTTAATTGCTCCAGACTGTACAACTGTGTGGGTATGGAGATAGACCTGATCTCTTTCTGTGATGTTCTCCACCACAACTGGATTGGAGCCCCAAGAAAGAAATTCTGTGACTGTTTTCTGTGCAGACATGGTACCACATTAAGTTCCAACAAAAGCCTTTATACTTGTATGAATTCCTTTATGCTTCCAAAAATGCATTTTATGTTGAAGTAGTTGTAATGGTATATATGGTAGGATGATAGCGTATTACGGGGGGAAAAAAAGACTGGCAAAATTTGAAAGTCTGTGTTAGGTAAATTGCTAAGAATAAATTTAGCTTTACATGAGAAGGTGGTTCCCCATGAAGCTGAAAATAATACTGCTGCAGGAAGGTGGCTAGTTGCTGCAGGTTTAATCAGTAATTTATCAGTAGGTTCTCTGATGAAAATGAGTAATACTGTTCACAGGAAAGTTTAGAAGCATGTTAATTCTCTGGATTTCATCAACTGTGAAGCCAAGGATTTGCTAAGATTGCTAGTGTCAAATATAATGAACCTGATTAGAACACAGAGTCTTCTTTTCTTCACTAAAGATGGTTGTACTCTTCCTTTCTCTTGGCGTTGTGTCGTGTCTATAGGAGCAGCCACTTACATTTCTGATTGAGGTGTGTTGCAGATCTTCTTTAGTGTAGGAGCTATTTCATGCTAGACTTTTAAGTTAGATGAGGCTCCATGGCATCTTGCGTTATTCACAACAAGCCTGTGCATTCTGCATTTTTGATTTGTCATAATAAAAGCTTAGAGTTGAAATATCAAGCTTCAAATCACTATGGAAGATAAAAGATTACGTTATCATTGACACTTAGTACTGTCCATTGTGCTGTTCTCTTACAATAGCTTAATGATACTAAGTTTTGTTCTCTTTTGAACATGGATGAAGCAAGTGCAGCACAGGTAAGTGTCAGGTAAATTTTCAAAGGTTAAGGCTCAGCTTTGGGAATAAATCATTTCAGAGTGTGTAACTTCAGAAAATACTTTGTAGTGCAGTGATGCTAGCAAAAGCAGCTATGATTTATTATCTCATTGCATGTTATGGCTGATGGCTGGTATTAAAACTTACCTGGCTAGAAATGCTGGGTGTAATTTGTAGGGATTTTTTGGTCTCTAAAAGGTAGACGTTAGCCAATCTTACATTTTATCCAGATATTGTCTCGCTGTAGAAAAGAGCAAGCTAATTATTTATGTATTAATAGGGTATAGGGTGTACAGCCTTATAAACAGTGTGTCAAGCTACCTCTCCATCTAAGTGCAATATTTCTTGTCTATAAGTGCAAATGTGTCACCTCTGAAAATGTTTCTATGAAAAGGCAGATGCCTACAAATATCAGTCGTTCATAATCTGTGAAGAAGTCGTTGGCTTACTGTCAGTGTCACTTTATCTCTTCAACATGGTCAGGAGCCCTTGGTTTCTGTCCTTCAGGCAATACCAATTTGTCTGGAAGGCAGAAAACATTGCTTGAAAACAGGCAGAAGTGAAACGTTTGTTTAAAACTTCGTGTGCTGTATGGGGTTAGTGTGTTAGTCTAGTTCAGATAATGCCTGAACTGATTGTTCTTGTATGTATGGCTTTAGAGATGATTAAAAGACAGTTTTAAAATACTGTTATTTTCTGTGTTGCCAGATTAGAAAATGACCATCATCTATCTAAGTTAAATTTAAAACACTTACAAACCTGAATTCTTCAAAATTTTGGATTATTTTTCCTAATTTCTTTTCAGATAACAGAAGATTTCCTGGCAACATACCATGCCAACTATGGCTTCCATGCAGATGATAAAGACAGTTCTTCTGCTTCTGGCACAGCAACTGAAAGTAAGCAACCAGTAAGTTCTAAGACATCAGGAACACAACCATCAGCAAATGAGAAAGGACCACAACAAACAGATCCAAAACAAAAACCAGAAAAACGAAAGCTTGAGCCAGGTAGGTACCAAACGGTTTTGCTCTGTGTAAGCTGTAACCTGTGTAGTACTGAGTGGTAACTGGCGATTGTTCAGTGTTACACACAGTGAAGATACGGGTGGTTCTGAAAACTTCCAGAATGGTTTAAAAATTGTATGGTAGTTCACAGCTATTCTCCTAAGTCTGTGTACATGGTGGGGAAAAAAGGCAAATGTAAGGCATGTTAAGAGCTTTTCCTGTGAGCAAGCAAAAATTCTTAGAAATCTGATGGAATGCGAACATTAGTGTATGCTCCCATGTTTAATATATTGGCATAACTGAGTATTAAATCTTTTTTTTTTTAGGATGGTTTCATGTTGAAGAAGACAGAAACACAAATGTTTATGTGACTGGTAAGTAATAGCGTTTATCTATTTTGAGCTAAATATGGTAAAAAGAGACTCATATAGGTCTCACTGAGTTCTCGTATTATCTTTCAGTCTGTCACTTGCAAGCTACTTAATGTTATGTTCCTGACGGCTTAATGTCTTTGTGACCTTTAAATTGCCCATATGGGGAAATAATATAAGGGACGTATTCCATGCTTTTATCTTTTAAATGTGATATTCTGTGAGCTGTGTCAGCCAAGTCACTAATACTAGTTTTTTTAAGTAAGCTACAGCCAAGAAAATCAATTTCTGCAAGCTCCTAAGGAATTGGGTAATGAGAACAAGTTTATAAGTTAGTGCATTGACTATACACATCACTTAATATTTTAATCTTTATTTGATTTAATAAATACATCATTAAATCATTAGATAAGAAGGAGGAAACAATAAGTACAAGAAAATGCTGGGAACAGAATGGGCAGGTAACAGGGAAGCTTAAATGAAACTATCTGTGCATTTGTTATGGTATTTCTCTACCTGGTTTGGATGCTGAGGTGCTATGTTTAGGTGCATGCACAAAGGTACATTTGGTGGTTCTGAGCATTCACAGAAATGTGCACACTTGAGTTCTCAAAAATCTTCATTCAGGACAAACTAGCATGGAACATTCACATGATTTTCTTCTCAGTTTTGTTTCTTTTTCTTGTTCTCAATTCAAAGGTGAGACTTTAAAAACTCCATACATCATCATTGGCTTGTTTGGTCGAATTTGTGCTCATCATTGGCTTGTTTGGTCGAATTTGTGCATGGAGAAAATAGTTGTTCATAAGTTGGGTTTTCTTGGTTTGTTTTTTGGGGGGGGGGGGGGGGGGGTTGTGCCTCAAATTCCTGGAGGTTGACTGGAACTTGAAACTTGGGCAGGATAGTTATATTTGCATGGGCCTTGTCAGTATCATGCCAGTGCAGTGTCAGTATCATGTATAGCTCTAAAGCTCTAGGTCTGCCTATTAGGGAGCACAAAGATGTTGCTATGTGTTACACCTATTAAAAAATAAAAGGATTGGCAAATTATTAGTATGATGTAATGTTTAAAAGGTAATATAAAAAATACTGGTCCCAAGGGCAGTGCTTCCTTACAGTGTATGTAAAATTTTGTTCTTAATTTTGATATTTCATTTAAAGAAACACTGGGGGTCTTTTTTTCTAATGCAATTTTTAAAAGAATTGAACATACTCAAGCTTTCTGTTTTAATTTTTGCAGGTTTACCTCCAGACATTACAAAAGATGAGTTTGTACAAGTCATGTCAAAATGTGGTATCATTATGCGAGATCCTCAGACAGAAGAACACAAAATCAAATTGTACAAAGATAAAGAAGGAAATCTTAAAGGAGATGGCCTCTGTTGCTATCTAAAGGTCAGCGATGCACTGAAATGCAGCTTTCCTTCCCATTGCAGATACTTGTGGCCACTGTTTCTGAATCATAGAAGATTCTTGAAATACCTGAAGTATAACTTAAGAGTTTAGGTGTCTGTTTTAAAGTTTTATTCCAGAAATACCCAGTTATCTGCTTGTGCACCTTGTTTGTTTCCTCCTATCCATGCCTACCTTCCCCCTGAAAATGTCCGTAATACCTGCTGAACATGTGTCTGCATGCTCCTGCCTGGGGTGCTGGTGGTTACGGCATGAAAAGGGTGACCTCTTTGCCTTTTAGTTCTAAAATATGCCACTGTGTGGCCAAGAATACAAAATAATGAGATGGGAAGGAACATACTGTAGTCCTGTACTTACTGCTTTTAGCTGAGAACTGGTTAGGTTCAGGACTGTTCTTGCATTCTGTATTAAACTATAAAATTTTAGGCTGCAGTAATATTTCCTTCATGTCTTTTAAATTCTTCAGCTTGCTTGACCATTGCACGTGGGTTTCTTTGAAATACTTGAATGAAATGTATGCAGCTGCTTTCGGGAGCATTCATCTGCTATAGCAGTGGTGAAGAAATACAGGGGTTTGGTAAAAAAAGCAGTGCCAGCTGTGTGTCAAGAGACTTGGAAGAGATGGCATTATGGTTTTCGGTGACAGAGAATTGATTCTTAGCAGAATATTCTTTATGAAATTTTATTGGAATAATTTGACTGTGCCATGTATTTTAAAGCTTGTCCTCTGTTTTATCTTCAATTAGAGAGAATCAGTTCAACTTGCATTGAGACTTCTGGATGAGGCAGAAATTAGAGGCTATAAATTGCATGTTGAAGTTGCAAAGTTTCAACTGAAGGGGGAGTATGATGCAAGCAAAAAGAAGAAGAAGTGTAAAGACTACAAGAAGAAGTTGTCCCAACAGCAGAAGTTTGTATTTTTTATTTCAGTTAAATATTGCTTGAATTCTAAGTGCTGTTAGTGAAGCGCTGCTTTCTTTCAAATGCAATGCTAAGAGTTATGCAAAAGTTGAATTTTTATCTGACAGTGAAATAGCTCTTAACATACATTTGGAGGGAAGAAACTTCTAAATTAAATGTTGGCATAATGAACTTCTTTATGATTGACACATTAAAATAATACATAGGGAACCCAGATCCTTTCAGATGTAGAAGAAAGTATTACAACGCTGGGGAAATAAAAGACTTTTTCTCAGTGTGTGAGACCGCAAGTCCTGTCACGATATCTAGACTTAATTTTATAAGGTAATAACACTCTGGCTGTCCACGTATTGTTTCTACTGTACTAGTTGCAAAGGGCAAGAGATGTTAGCTGCCATAGGAGCAAATACTGAAGTATCTCTGTAGATTCCCCGAGACATCTCTCTCTGGTATGAAATACACTGTTTTTTCAATTGTACCTAGATTCATTGTTTTTGTCATTTAAAAATTTTTTTTCTGCCTTTTGGAACCAAGATGATGAGGACTAAAGAAGAAAGAAGTTTGAGTATATAGGACTCCCCAATATTTCAATGAAAGCAGCATTCCACTAAACATTTTTAATAGTGATGCAGAAGCATTTTGCCAAATTAAAAGGGAGCAAAGGCTACTTTGTATCTTAATTAAAAATAAAAGTAGCTTGAAGTGTACCTGCCCTGAAGGTACATTGCAGTGCCTGCTGTAAGAAGTCTCCAGTGTGGAGAGAGACATATGAAAATAGTGAAATTGCATTTGACAGTGATTTGTGTGAATAAACTCACTTCAGCTGGTGTTCCTTTTGAGTGGAAGAGCATAATTTACTTGCAAAACTACCTTAATTGGAAATCCAAGTTTTCTTCAGCTAAAGTAGCAGGTACAGGAAGGAACTTAAGATTCCACTTCTCCCCTCCTCCCCCACAATATAAGATTGTGAGTTTTTAAAGTGTAAGTGAATGTGTCCTTTTTTTTTTTTTTTTTTTTTTTGTAATAGGATATGAAGTAGGCATTTCTACGAGAAGTAACATTTTTCGTGAGAAGGCAAAGTCATAGAACAGATGCCCTGGGTTACATTGCTAGTTTGTGGCAGTGGCTGTGTACACTGTGGAACAAAATACATCTTGCAGCAATGCCTGCGTAAGACTGAAGGTGTTCTTGCATGTTTGTTTGAATAAAAGCAGTTAAATTTTACCAAGGGGAATAGTGGATCCCTTTTTTTACAAAGTAAGTTAGGAAAAAATGGTAAAATACCAATAGTTTCATTATACTTGGCATCAGCTGGTTCCTGTATCTGAGCTGATATTAGGAAGGAATTGAAGATTATTTTTTTTAACGTTTTTAAGGAAATACTTTGATTTTTAAAATAATTTGTATTCCCTCTACGAGCATTTAAGTACCTGAAAACCTCAACTGCTTTGTAGAAGTGATAAAACTGGGTGTTTATTGCATTTTGTAAAAGAATAATGTAACTCTGTGTCAAAACAAATGTTTTAGTTGATGTATTGCAAGAAATGTCAAATTAATCATTTTTTTTCAACAAATACTTGTAGAAACTGAAGAGAGCCGCAACAATATCTTCTTACTGTTGCTTCATTTCATTAGACAGCTGGATTGGAGGCCTGAGAAGAAAGATGGCACAACTCGAATGCGACATGAACGCATTGTCATTATCAGGAATATGTTTCACCCAAAGGACTTTGAGGTAGGAAGATGCGCTTTGCTACTCTAGATTGTGCTGTTACAGTTAATGTTGTCTGAACTCTGCTATAAGAATTTTAGCAAAATTCTAAGCAGATGAGAACAAAATTAAACTTACCGTTCAGGCAGGGTTTTTTTCTGTACCAAGCATCTGCTTAAAATTCATTTCTCTATCTCCAAAAAGCAAGAAAAAGACGTTGGTAAGAATGTATTTTTTGAATCTGCCTTTTTTTCTGTGTGCGTCCTGAAAGTATTAATTTTGGGGCTGGAAAGAGGAGTAAACAGTAACTATGTTAGAATGGAGAAACCAGCACAAAATAGCCTGATCAGTAAGTACCATTTATTAAATTCAGGTAAGGGCTGTCTGCCAGCTCCTGAGTGGTTTTGAAAATGCAGTGTGACAACACTTAATTCATCAACTTCTAATAGATTAGCAGATGCACTCCATTGGTGATTGAGCAAAAATAAAGCTGAGAGAAGTGCTTTTGTTTAATTTAACCTGTGTGCTTGCACTGCAGGAGGATCCGTTAGTGCTAAATGAGATCAGAGAAGATCTGCGGACAGAGTGTGAAAAGTTTGGTCAAGTAAAGAAGGTTCTCATATTTGATGTAGGTATTTTTTACATGTTGTGTTGGCAGAATCGATGTAATATGTAAATGTGCAAAACATTTTTAATTCTTTAAATAAGAGTGGAGCATTTATTTGGGTTTATGTGTTTATTTCATGGAAACGCAACGTAATTTTTCAGTATTTTAAAATCAAACGTTTTTGAAATGAATTTCTAAGCACCTATTTCAGCCTGTGTGAAGGCAAACTATGTAAAAATACATTTATCTGTAGCTAAACTAGCTGAAACATTTGTTTTCTGTGTTCAAAAAGTGTGTTCTGTGTACCAATAGAATAAAATCTGTAAATTTGCCATTTGAATTTTTCAAACATGATCATGTATGATTGGAGAGGAGCTATATCCTGACCGATCTTGTACACAGTCTAAAAGATGTTGGACTAAAAGCCAGGTTAATGGTTGCACTTGGTGATTCTATGAAAGTTGTGTCTCCTTACAGCGACACCCTGATGGCGTGGCTTCTGTGTCATTTAAAGAAGCAACAGAAGCAGATCTGTGCAAGCTAACTCTAAATGGAAGGTGGTTTGGTGGCCGTCAGCTCAGTGCTGAAACATGGGATGGTGTAACAGATTATCAGGTAACCTTTCATGCTCTTATTTCATCAAATATTTCCTCCAGTTAAAACAGATTTAAGAAGTGCTTGGTGTTCCCATCCCCTTTCCCTGCCCACCCCTGCCCTATGTTGCTTCCTCTCAGAAACTTCTAGGATGTTTCCAAAATATCATCCTTAATTAATCAATTTAGCAAATATTTAAAGGACCCATTTGATGTTAAAAATAATGTGTTGGAGATGCCAGCTTACAGGATTAGCCACTGGATGTACAGATCATTAGTGCTCAGTCAACAGGGCCTACTGAAGTCTTGAGATATTGCTGCAATATAAATGTATAACTTTATCTGTGTAAATATTCATTTTTACAAGTATAACTTCTTAATGATGTGTATAAACGTATCTTGACTAGGTGGAGGAGACTGCAAGAGAAAGGGAAGAAAGGCTCAAGGTGTGGGGATCATTTTTAGAGGATCCTGATGCAAAGGAGCAACAAACTACGGCTGATTCAGATTCTGCAACAAGTAGTGTTAAACTGCCTGAAGGCAGACAACCTTCAAAAGTTAATGACACATCTAAGGAGGATGTAAATGATGAAGCCCATAAGAGGGAGAATAATGGTGAGGGCATTAATGAAGATGGTGCTCCATCTACAGACAGCAGCCTTGCAGGCAGTGATGTTGAAGCAGATACATAACATCTTTAATGCTTTATGAAAGCATGGGTTTTAGGGTGATGTTTGAGTTTATCCCTTTCTTCAGGGTGACTGCAGACAATATTCATAGGAACATATGCATATTAGAATGTCATCAACTGTGTGCTTTGAAGTTTTCATTAAAAGCAGTATTTAATGAGGTTCTAAAAGTTTGTATTAATTGGCTGTTCAGGTAAAGTAACTCAAGTTGCCAAGAATGCAGTGAAACTCGTCAGGCTTCTTTTGTTCTAACTATGCGTGTTAGTGTTACATTATGTAAGTGTGAAATATGTTATAACCCTTAAGTTTTTGTAACTATATGTAACTTAAGTAATGCAAAGCTATTACAAAACTTGTGGATTTTACTGTTAATTTTCCTGTATGCCTTGGAACTTGGTATCTCATCCTTAAAAATGATTCTTGTCCTGAGTACTTTGGATCATTTTATGGAACAGATGCTGTGATACGTTATAGGGTGAATGCATTGGATATGTTGCTATGCATTAAGTAGCAAATGGTAAGAGTAGTATGCAAACTTAAGGGAGGTGGAATACAAACGGCATTGACGTAGCCAACATAAAGCAAGCTGAGTGAAGATAGACTATTAAATCACATCACTTAGTAAATTATTTTTTTTTCCCCTGTTTAGATCTTCTGTTGGGGCTGGAATTATGTCAAGGAGACTAGAAATGCATGAGCACACACATTCTAGGCCATAGTGAAATAAGACTGATCTTAAACTCTCATGGTCTGTATGCAGTAGGTATGCAGAATAGGCTTTTGATTGATGTGTTTACTTTGTTTAGTTTTTGCTTTAATATTAAAGGGTTTTGTTAACTTTGTTAGAGTAAGTGTGAGTTCACTTCAACACTTTTAGCTTAGCCTTACAGGCTCTTCAAAGTGGGGAAAATCTCCCATGTTTCATAAAATTTAAAGGCTTTTGGCAACTTGAACTACAGTTTGTTGTGCAAAAGTTAGAATACTTGAAAATATGCTTTCAAATAATATTCCTTTATATGGAAAAAGCAGATACTAGCCCTCTTAGAAATACTTCCAAAAGCAAGGGTTTAAAAAGACATTCTAACTTTAGATAACTTAATAAGTGGCAGGCTTTCAAAAATAACTGGGGGAGTCATTTTGGGCACAGTCATTCTTAATTTAGAATCCGATTCTATTGATACCTAAGGATAGGAGAATATGGATATAGGCACTAAACCATTAATATATTGGTGCTAAATTCATAGCATGCTGTTCATATGGATGGTTACTAGTGCTGATTTGTAAGGAGGATCTTTTGATTTTTTTTAATTCATACTGGATTGTAAGACCATAGATGATAGTTCTTATATTTCCATCATGAAATATTCAGAATATACTGAAAATTGGTGTATTCAAACTTTGTGCTCTGAGATTACCATCTATATTTTTTCCAGAAATCTGTATGGTACTCTTAAGTATGGCTTGGTTTTGTTGTGTTTTGGTTTTCATGTGTAATTGATATGTGTGGGCAGCTATGCCAACCAGAGCATCTAAGTTAACACTTGGCACATGGTTATAAATGGTATATTTTTGTGACAAAATATCTGGTCTTACAAGAGAGATGATATTTGAATTCAGGATTTAGAATTCTGGGGGCTCATTATAAGCTGGAATGACAGATTTCCACTTTTGAGTGGCATTATAAAGAAGACCTGTAACTCTTGCCAGCTAAGAAAGACCATTTTCTCATTTTTATGAGTGTGTGAATTGTACGTTTCAGCGAAACAGGTGTTTGAACAATTTGGGGAATCTGAAATACTGCCTGGTTTGTGGCTGCATGTAGTGGCATATTCAGATTACATCTCTGAGTTGTGTTGGTTCTGCCTCGGTTATTTTTACTGGTAATAAGCACCACAGACCTTTGAGGGCTGGAATTTTTTGCATATGGAGAGTGTAATGTAGTGTGGAGGTTATTGCTTTCAGTGCTCCTTTTTTTTCTTCCAGCTTCTAGACTCCAGGCGTTAGATCTGTTAGACTATAGCGTTAACTTTTTTTTTGAGAGCCTAGTCATGTAACACTCTACACAGTTAAATCACATGTTTTACAGTGGAATTGCAGCTGATACAGGGAAACTTAAAAGTATGTAAAGAATTGTACAGTTCTATGAACCCTTATGGTATCAGATATAAAAAAATAAGGTTAGTGTTAGTGTTTGAAAAGACTTTGAAAAATAATCATTATATGTGCAGTAACCTTCCTCTCTCCGATTGGTGTACAAATTTGATTGGCTTGCTTCAAAAGTCAAACATGATGTTAAGTCTTTTCACCTTTTCCTCTAAACAGTGAAGTCAAGCACCGACATATATTGAGACCAAATGCATTACTGGCTTTTCTATTAACTAGGATTCTTAAGGAAATAAAAGCTGTTTTTTCATGCAAACATGTTGTTCTGAAGTGCGGCATTACACTCAGACTGGTTTTTCCTTTTGTCTACCTCTGTTACTCCCCAGTAAAATGTAAAAATATATTTTTATAAACTACTGAGTTATTGAGGCATTTAGTAGTCTGTGGAGAGGTTAATGCAGCTGTGACTTTCCTTTCAGCGGATTTTCAGTGAGACTGAATTCTTTTGATTTTTTTCATTTTTTTAAACAATGAAAAATTTTATAAATTGAACAGAATTTTTTTCACAAAAGTTAAAATCACTGTTTTGAAGTATGATTATTAAAATCTTGTCATATAAAGCAGTAATGTTTAATACCAAATGTTAACAAATCTGAAGTTGAACAAGCTGAGTTGCTTTTAAACTTACATTTTTTTCCTGACTGAGCAGCATCATAAATTGGTAAGAAGTTAAAACCCTAATGCAGTTTTCACTGTATTCGTTCTTTAATTAAAAGTGCTTTCTAATGGTTTGTCACTCATTAGAAGTGACAAAATCAAATTTTTGCTCAGTTTCTAGTATTTCTTTGGTTCCAATCCCAGTATACTGCATGTTCCTTCATCCCTAGGCTTTTGGCGAGAGGTTTGTTTTAAGAAAAGCTGTCTCCTTCCCTCCATATATTATGCAAACAATAACTAGCAGCAGGTTGAAACAATTTGTGGATAATCCTTGTTGCTCAACTTTGAACTAGATTCCTCTAGTTGTTTTTAGCTAATTCAGTTGTTTCTCTAGCTGTTTTTACTAATTTGCACAGGGTAACGAAATGGATGTGAAGCCTCTTAAATATAACAGTGGGGAAAGAGTATTAACCGATACTTCAGCATGATTCAGCAAAGATAATCGCTTTCTTAACCACGCAATACAAAATCAGTTGCTTAGCTTCAAGATACATTGGTAGTTTGCTTTACAATCAAATGCTGTTTAGTGGTTTGCTGGCAAGGTAATTGTATGGAGTTACAAGTATTTGTCAGAGAGTACGTGGTTTGAGGAAGCATGGCTAAGGTAGGCATCTGGAAACAAAAAGCCCCAAAAGGAAAGGCACATAAGTTGTAGCAGGTTCTCGAATGTTCATACACAGCTGTAAAGAGAGAATTAGTTTCATTTTGCATCAAAATGTGTATCTGTTTCTCCTGCTGACTTTTTTTAATGACTTTTTTTAATTGAATTTCAGTCTCTCGTACAACTTACATTTTGTATAAGGATTGCAATTCACTTAAAATCATTAGTATGTTAAATGCAGTGCATTTTGGCTAAAACATGTCCTAGACATTATTCAGTTAAGGTTAATCCATTTGCAATTACAAATCCTTAGCTTAATTCACTTAAAAAAAACTTAAAGGTATTGGATGCTTCATAGTAACCCGAACTTGCCTTTAAATTTTCCAGTAAAATTGATATCCGTACCCTGAATTCTTGAACTGTTTAACCTAACAAAAATCCTTAAGAAAAAAATAAAATATTACATCCCTATAGCTTTTAATTGGATTTTCAATTCTTACTTTTATTTCTGAATTGGAGGAAACATACTGCAGTATGATAAATGAATTATGTAAGTTGTGTACTTGTGTTGATTTGACTTGTGTGTATTTTAGTGCTCATTATACAAGGCTTGAAGTCTTACTGTCAGGATACTCTGAAAGTTCTGTAAAATATTTATAGAATTATGAAATCTTTTGCAGCAAATTGTTTTTTGCTCATTCTGTAATATGAAAGTATATTGTTAGATTAAACTTTTCAGTAAGATGACTTTGGAATTTTTCTGACAGGTTATTTTCTTTCGATAAGTTAAATTGATCATTTTCATTTATCCTTTAGAAAACCAACATTTAAAAAAATAAATCATATTTGAATAATATCTAGACCTGTGACAGCATCTGAGAATCCTCGATTTGTCTTCAATTTTGTTTCTTAAAGGGGTTGTGTTTTATACTACCTTTTTAATAAACAAACTCCTGAACAAAACAAGTCTTTTCTGATCAGTTTTGAGATAATTTATTTGTCTGACTTTTTTTCCTCAGTAAAAGATAACCATAGCATTCAGTGCACAGTGACTTCAGTTTATAAAGCGTGTGTTAACATGCCGGAGCTTTCCGACTGGAGTCCCGTAGACATGTTGCTAGAACTGTAAGTGTTCGCAGTGGGACGTGGTATTTGTTCCCTCTCTGTGGGTTTTGCCTCCAACTTCGTTCTGGCTTGGTGTGCTAACAGACCCTGCATAGAGCGGGAGTAATGACTGTAGGCACCATAGTTACAATTGAGATTGTAGCAGGATTTTTATTGGTTAAGGACAAGCAGAATTTCAATTTTTAATTTCAGAAATGAAGATTTTTTTTAAGAAAAATTTTTCTTCAAACCTTGACACTTTGAATACTTAAAAAGCACTGGAAATCAGTTGTTTCAGTTGCTATACTACAAAGGAACAAGGAGGATGATCTTTTACCCAGTAGTTCTTTGAGGTGTTCACCTAGGAGCTTTAAACTGATGCCATCTGACAACCTCATGAGTGCTTTAACTGCCAACTTAAGAGGTAATTCTTGAGTGAGGTCTTGAAAAGCTTTAGCAGAAGAAACCTCTGCTATATGAAGCGGTTTAGAAGAGGAGATCAACGAATGATGGAGGTGTTGAGGGCACTTGCCCTGCTGATAGTCCGGAATCCCGTCTCACAGTGAGGATGTGCTATGCAAAGTGTGTGTCAAAAAGACTAAACACGGTCCAGGGAAGTCTTACAGCCTGGTAGTTAATTTGTTCTGGGAGAGGGCAGAGGGTGGATTCATAGCTATTTAGGCAGAGGGAATTGGATTGTGCTCTCCTACTTTCTGGGTGAGTAAACAAGCTAGAGTGTAAAAGTCATAATGTCACCCGTTTGATGACTAGTTCCCCAGTGTGTTTTTCCAGCTGCGACTGGCAAATCTGACCCCAATTCAGCATTCTGGAATGGCTTGCAATTTGGTAAAATTCCTACCAAAAAACCAAACAAAAACAAAAAAAACCCACACCAAACTATCTGTTTCTTCCTATAACACGGAACAAGAATGGTATTTTTATTTTCTGAAGATTTCTTCAGTCATTTAAACAGATCCATCAAAGAGGAGAGAGAGAATTGCTTACCCAGTTTATCAGGGATGGAGACAGGTGATCTTTTCCTTCTTGTTGATGTTACCTACTTAATACTGAACATGATACAGTCTGGCACAGGAAAATCCTTTATGATCCTGGCCATGTTTGGTTCTCGCCATAACTTGTTTATCATCTTCCTCTAAACTCTTTCCAAAGTCCAGACGCTCTCTTCTTTATTGTGTACACATTGTCATACAAAAAAAAAAAAAAAACCCATACCCAAAACCTATTTACAATCCTATTTTCCTCATTCCTGAAACCTCCTAACCTGGTTGACTTGTTGGAGTGCATTTCATGCATTCTTAGCAGATAGGCTGAAGGAAACGCCTAGTTCACTTGCAGCTAGAGGCTAGAAAGCATGTAGGGAGTTCATGAACGTTGCTTGTCTCCTCCTGCAGTCGCTGGAGAGTGTACATAGCCTGCTGGGGGAAGGATCCCAAACTGCCGGACGCGGCATGACCGTCCCACGTCTGGAAAATCCTACTGTTGTAACACCGCTCGTGACAGTGAGTTAAGGTAGGAGAATTCAGTGAGAATTTCAATCTATGGTCACTGACTTTCTCAAATGTTCCTCCATTTGAAAACTACTTGCAAAAAGAAAACGCCTGTTTGTTAAATTGTTGCTTAATACTTGGGAAGTGGATTTTTTAATTTTTTTTTTTTAATTTAAACTGGTTTGGGCTGCATGAAATAGAGAACAGAGAGTTCTCTGTCTGATGATACAGCGATGGGAGATGAATACTATTAGCCAGGGTGGGGAATGTGAAAAATATTGTAAAGTACTGTCACTTGTGAGCAGTCAACAACGTCTCTTAAACCTGTGTTGAGCATGAATCTTTGTCCACCCAAAGGACACGTAACTTTTAACAATTACACACATCATTGCCATGATGAACCCATTCTGAGAGTAGTGTGAGGTGAGCTGAGTCTGTTTCATCCTGAGCTCCACTTCTGCTATATTTTGACAACAGCTTGTGGCAGACACAAATTGGAAGGATTTCTGCCGGTTTTTGCAGACTTCCTGCTGGAAGATGGAAGAATGGGAAATTCAGGTAATGAAGACCACAGTGCCCCAAATCTAAGTCCTGAGCCCTGGGACATCAGATTTCTCATGTGTATATGGTCACTGAAAGGACTGAGATGTAACCTGCGTTATATCCAGCCTTCTTATGAGTGCTTGTTGGAAGGCATAAGAAGTTTTTAAGGGAAATGAGAAAAAAAAATAGATAAATGACCATTCTTTCTGTAAAAAATTGTATTAGCATTTTTTTATTTATAATTGTTCTAGCATTGTGGTCACAATTCACACAAGTTCAACAGCTGCTACACACCAATAAAGGAGCTTACAATTAATGTCAGAAGCAAGTTAAGCATGTTAATAAAGTGGCACAAAGACACAATGGCTGGCTTGCACTGAGTGAGGAACAGGAAAAAGAGACCTCTGGGCCAGAGGTAACACTTTTTAAATTGTATGTTGATCTGTAGTGGTGGAGCAGTGTAGGAAGAGCTGGTTTGCTTGCTTGCCGTCGAGGTGGCATGATGGAGTCCATTCTCAAGCCATATGGCTGCTAACGACTTTGCCAAGCTTTTGCTGCTTGGGTTGGAATTTTCAATGGCAAGTGTTGGCCTCCAGCTGAGCAACCAGAAAGTTTCTTCACCTAAACCGTGGGTTGCTTTCTAAAACAGGACTGGGAAAATATAGTGTCTTTTCCTGTGCTTGAAGTTCTTCCAGTTGTTTGGCTGGGTTGTGCTTGTTCCTGCTCCCCTCATGGGCCTTTGGAAGGTGCCTGTAAATTGTGAGGAAGGGTTTTCGGTTTAAGTTTTCTGTGTTTTGGAAAGTTTGGTCAGTTTTAAAGTTCTGAAAGATTGTCTTCTGAATCAAAAGGCTGTTATAGAGTATCCCCATGCATTTCCTAACTGGTGACCAACCTGTATGTGTCCTATCCCCACCGTTGTGTTTAGGTGGACCGGAGGCTGGAGCCACAGAAAGGATGCAAGAAGGACGATTTCTTAGATGAGGACTGAGGAACTCTAGAGTTTGAATGTGAATTGGTAGTTGACAACAGGTGATTAGGGCTAGCTGAGCAAGGGACCATGAAGGGGGGAGAACTGAACAGAGAACATGGGGGAGGTGGAGGTAACAAGCAAAACCAGACATAGAAGCAGATGATAAACAGGGGCAAGAAGTTTGTAGATGAAGGCTTAAGCATAAAAAGGGTTAGATTACAGCTAAATAACCTTAAGCCTCATATTTCTGAATATCTGAATACTGGGCTTTGCAGCCTGAGCAGTCCTTTCATGTGTAAGAAATAGACCGTCTTTGCTGCCCTTTGAGATGAGTGCAATGTTTACTGGGAAGTTTCTGAGCATTAGTGTGTGTGTGGGGGGTGTTAGAAAATAAATCAGATAAATGTATTGGAATAGGTTAAGCAACGCTGCGTATTGTAGAGTCAGTGGGATGGAAACACCGATCTAATGATTCAGTAGGTTTTGTGTGATACAGCTGTCTATTGGCCAAAGGTTTCCCCGGTCTCTGAAAAACAACAGCCTTGGTTTTGCTACCAAGGTAAATGTTGCTGTTATGCTATGTGGTGTGATGAGCTGACAATGAGACTGGAAAATTTAATAGAAACAGCAGGCACTTCTCACAACATTCCTAACCAGAGCATTGCTAAATATGATTCTGATTACAGCAGAACATATGAGCTCTGGTTGCGGAACTAGCTCCCCTGCGGATAGAAGCTACATAAATGCATAAAAACGATGCTTTTCCAGGGCAAGCAGTGATGTGCCTTGTCCTACCCTTACCATATCTGGCAGCAGAGATTTTTAAGGAAAACGCGAAGTCTTACAGTCTTCTGTTGCCTGCAAACTCTTTTCAAGTAATTCCTGCCTTAAATCCCTAACTTCTGGTTGAACTACAGTGTGTGTTTTAGCAGACTAGCTACTAAGTTATAAGCAACTGGCAGACCCACCATGTTGCTAGGTAAGTTGTTTTGAACGAAAAAAGGTTTTTTGGTTTGGGTTGGGTTTTTTTACTTGAATTTGCCACAATTTGAGTTTCCAATAATTTAATCTAGTGTCTTTTTCTAACAGGTAGAGCAACTAATTACTCTTGGAAGTCTTTTCCTTGTGGAGGTCTGTGCTGACAGTGATCAAGGTACTTCAAACTTTACCTTATCTAAAGTTGTTGTTGTTGTTATTTTAACCTCCAATGAGTATGTTTTCTTGGTTGGGGTGGGGTTTTTTTCCCCCCACTCTGTCAATATGTTTTTTGAACAACGCAAAAAACAGAGTTGGGCAAAGCATTTTGATAAGTTCACCTGGAACTTCACCCACAGCTAACACCACCTCTGAATTATTTGTCGAAGTGCTTCAGTTCTTTCAGCGCAGTTCCATCCTCAGGTCATATTTGCACGGTACTAGGTCCTAAGTGCAGGGTTATAAAGGCAGGGTGAGAAATGATGGCTAGTGGATAGATGTGCCCATTTTATTCTTCACTAGAGCAAATGCTATGGTGTTGACAGGGAACTTATACAAGGTTGGTACCCGTCAGGCCCTCTGCATCTCTGGACCATTCAGTGCTTTCAAGGTACAGGATCCCTTGCTAAGGCTGCGTATTGTGCAGTTACATCAAACTTGGAACTCACCAGTAAAAGATACTGCATTGAATGAGTTAAAGACTAATTGTACTCAATTTGTCTGATTGGGAGACGTGCACTCCCATCACAATTCTGAAAAATGTAGTATGTATTTATTGAAAGGTTTCTCCTTCTATTTTATACTTAAAAGTATTTCATATTAGAAGTATATAATAGGGAAATGGGTAAAGAAAAGGTGTGTGGAAGAAGCAGAAACCCAGAGAAATAATTTAATCTTCCTAGTAACAGTTCTTCTGGCCCTGCTAGTTTCAGGAGAGAGATGGGCTCACCACTGTCTGTGCACTTTAAGTTGAATAGTATTTCTCTGACCAGTCTGGGTCTTTTTTTTGCAGGGACTGTTCGTCGTTGAAAATGGAAGAGACAAGGAAGCTCTCTCCAAAGCCATGTAAAAGCAAAGAACCTGTGAAAACAGAATGGGGATCTCAGAGTGTTGTATTTACGTATTTTCAAGGGGATATTAACAGCGTGGTAGATGAACATTTTTCTAGAGCTCTAAGCAATGCCAAGAACCCACAAGACCTGAGCGCAAAGCACAAGGGCGAGACTGCTGTCCTGAAGAACGGTGAGCTGCTTTCCATGTCTGAGCATGGTGTTAGATGGGGGTGACTAGCTTTCGCTAAGGAATTTAAGATGCAGTGTGCTTAAATGTGGAACTCTGCACAAACAGAAAGCAAGAAAATCGTGCTGACAAAGCCCTGGATTATGTAGCTGGGACTTGTGGTAAATCCTGTGCATGCTGGGTTGCTTCTCAAGCTCTTCATAGGCCTGTTGGCAGGACTGGGTCCTCACTTTTCAGATAAAAGTCTCCATTGCTGTCAGATGCATTAAGTGCCTTATGACTGACTTTGTTATCTTTGCAAAAATATATTTGTCTAAGCTTGCAGTTGTTAAAAACCTGCCTATGCTAGTGGCCTATAAGAAAACAAATGTAATATTATTTTAAAGTATTGGTGGTGGTGCTTTAGTCTGCTTTTTATATGAATTTGTGATTGATTTTTAAGATGAGAAGCACTAAAGTAAAAATATATTTCTGTAAAAATGAATACGCAATCTGGTGGCATTCTCATCCATTGGAATTTGCCTTGGAAAAAAGTAAGAATTGATGAGTCTTCAGATGCTTTCTTTCTCTTTTTAAGTAGATAACATGTCTCCCCATCAGTGGAATTTCTCTTCACATTGCTCCAAACCATATCCATCATCTTCTGCGACAAGCATGCCAAATTCTGGTCTGAATTTTTCTGCTGCTGGTATGGCAGGCCAATACCAGCCATCAGCTCTGCGGAGTCATCCAACGCAACCTGCGGATTTATGGCCCTTCCCTTCAATTGGGACTCCCAGTCTTACAAGTTCAGCGTATCATCATGCCTTGCCTGACCTGCACGTGGTAGATGAACCGATCTCTGGCAGGAAATACGGTTCTCTTCTTGGACTTCTGGAACAGGAAAGGTGCCTAACATCCATGCAAGAATGTACCATGAAGCAACACTCAAGTTCTGCTTGTATGACTGGACCTGCTAGGTTACAAAATATAAGTCAAAGTTCAGCTCCTGGGGGAGGTAAGGAAATACCATCACTTTATTCTTTGGTGGCATCATATGTAAAGAGACAAAATAATACCATCTGTTTCTAAGGCTCTCAAATTGGAGCCATCTTCAGCCCAGCTCATAGAAATTTTTTTTCAAGAGATGACCCATGGTGTGTAGTGTGTTACTTTGGATTGATGAACTGTATGGTATGGCTTAATCAAAAAATACGCATTGCCCACTTGCACAATATTTTACCTTCTGGCTTAACTTAGGGAGGTATTTTAACTGAATATAACCATTATTCACAGTGCTATCAGGATCTCTACCTTAGAGGTAGAAGGTATGGTGTGTACCACATGCTCCTGTATTATGACCAGAAAGGGATGGCCAGGTAAGAGCCCTGAGCAACCTATCATACTGTGTAGGGCGTTACTGGTGCTCTGAATTCAGGATGTGACACTGCAGCCCTTACCAGAAAGGTCGGGGGTTTCTCTCCCTCTCCACTCTCTTGTCTGTAGCTGGAAGGATTAGGGTAAAGGGGCTGGTGGGCCCACCTTGCCTGTTCTCCCAGCTAATTGCTTTTTTAAAAATTTTTTATTAATTGCGTGTCAAAGGCTGTGTTTGCTCTCTGCAGTGGATTTCCCAGAGCTAATGCAATTCACGCAGAAGCGATGGTTGTTGCTTATTTATTATTAACAATTCGTAGGAATCCCAACCCTTAGGTACTACCAGCACACACAATAAAGATGGCTGGTGAGTCCAGGCCATTTCCCAGGAGCTTATGACTCCATAGTATCGAGGTGTCCTGGATAAAATTGCTCCGCTGTGAGTAATTTCTGCCTTTGAGAAGCTCTCTGGGATCAAGCCTGCTGGCCAGAGCCCTGGTGCCCTGTTCGGGTACATCTGCATTGCTGTTCCTGGGCATTACCCAGATAGTCAGCTTGGCACCGGTCTCCAAGAAAAAGGGTTGTGAAATTGTTTTGGGAGTCTGCTGGAAAAATACAGTACATCCTACTTGGTGCTTCTAGATAAAAAGGACCAGGCACGTGAAGAAGCAATCCTGAGTCTTAGGTTTTGAAAAATAACCGGCTGTGGAATACCTACTAGTTACCCCGTTTCTAATCTGCATCAGCAGGAATTTGGCAGAATGGGGGCTAAAACTAGTATTTATATCTGCAAGCAGTCTTATCCACAGTCCTCTTTTGAGGTGTTTTGCTAACTTTTTCCTGCTGGAGTGTCTAATGCCTGTCTCTGTGCATAGAAAAGGGCAAGTACGTACGTCTTCAGCTGGAATACAAACTTTCTGCTCATGGTACATAGGTAGATTTAGCTAAGGCTGTTTGTGTGTGTGGCACAGGCACGCACCCCAGACTTCGTGCAGCTACTAAATGTCAGTCTACTTTAAAGACACCGTCTGGACTTCTAGGATTTAATTTAAGAACACGGTTAGGTGCCCTTTTCCCCCAAGGGGGCAATGTGGGCCTATCGAGGCTTGAGAGCCCCAGGAGCCAACTCCAACAAAAAAGATGTTTCATGAAACTAGTCTTGGGATCAAAAAAAGGGGAGCAGTGCTAGCAACAGTGGACTTTTTTTTTTTTTTTTTCTTCTTTCTTTTCCCCTCTGCAAAACTTCAGCAAGAAAATGAGCGGGGAAGAATTGAAAAGGAAATTAAATAGCTTGATGTTCCCCAGCTATCGTCAATTAAAGCCTTTTCTTTAAGGCTGTTTGCAGGGCCTTTCTGAATATTTGGGGAGCTTCATAACACCACATGTATAATGCCAAACACGCTAATCAAGCAAACCAAAAAGAACAGATAAGAAGTAGCTGGCCCATGTTCACAGGGAGGCTTTGGCAAGCCCCTAGGATGTGTGCAGCTAGTCTGGCTGTGCGAGTCCCTGTTTCTTGGCTCTGTCTGTTAAATATACTTCTTGTTGCGCTGTGTCATGTTTAAGAACAGCTGATATTTATATTTGTGAAAGTGTATGTTGCTGTACCAGACAGCACAGAGCTCCCCAGCACCTGTGCTATAGGCTGGGCTGCAAAAGCACAAGGTTTATTTAGGAACTACTGTCTACTTTTAGCTCTGTGTTGAATCTCTGCTCATCTCCAGTATTTTATGGTGGTTTGTTGTTTTTTTTTTTTTTAAGAGAGGAAAGCAAGCTCTTACCAAAGCTCAGAAAATCCCAGTGTAAGCCATGGCACTGCAGGTGAGTAACAAAACCAGCAGATTTGGAACAAAACAGTGCTCACTTATGACAGATAGCTGCCTTGCTTAAGCATGCGGAATTAAAGATGCTTCCCTGCTTGCTTCCAGACTGTATTTCAAAACCTTGTTTTCTTCCCACCTATAGATACACCATCTCCTGTAATTACATTAACAGAGAAGAAGGAAAAGATCCTATTAAAATAAGATACATGATTTTCTAACCCCATCTGCCTTAGTTTTTGTGGTTTGCCATCAACCATTTCACGATGCCTATTTGGCACTGGATGTCAAAGTTTCAGATCCCAGAAAAATAGGACAGCTCTTGCTTTCTATCTCAAGCACCGAGCTTCAGGCTGAAGTCCCTGTTGGACCTGTGTGCTAGATTACTGCAGTTTTCACCAGCAAGCCCACCACGCTGCTAGAAGAGTTGTTCTAAGAAATTATTCCTGAAGTATTCAGGCTTCCATATTTTTATTAGTCTTTGAGACTGTCATACCCTGATGTCGGTTCTTTGACGTGCAATGTTTTGGGAATACTTTGGATGGGTCATTCTGGTTATTCTAGTAAGGGCCATCTTGCATCAGACCCAGAGGTGCAATTCTGTTTCACAACATCTGAAGAGATTGCGTGGACCGTGCTGTTTGACTGTCCTGATACTGCTGTGTCTTTCAGGTATTCAGATTCATGACAGAAGACAGGATTTGTACTTCTAGCAACTGGATGTTTCTACTTTATTCTGAAAGAGAAAGTTCTTGCTGTGAACTTTTATTATTTGCAACTGTGAATCAAGAAGAAATGAACTGCAACTATTCTGTGCTTTTTCTCTCAGTTGGAAGAATACGTGTATTAGTTACTATTCGGGGAATGCAAAATCATCTTTTTCTACTCACTAAATAATTTCTAATAGCAGTGGTATTAAACCTGACAGTATGTTGTGAAGAAATACTGTCTACTTCAGGCTTTTCATGTAGCCCTCTTGAAAGAACTCCTAGCACTTTCATCCTTCTGTGTTTTTGTTTACCATCTCTTGATAAGAAGCACAATTTTTATTCAATGCAGTTGATAACTGATAAGTGCAGGGATGCAGTTTGCATAAATTCAGTGCTGCAGCTTCTTCGCTTAATTTAATATCTCCATATCGTTTAAAATAGTTTTAGACCATGGGCATTTAGACCATGAGACTTACAGATCAGCAAAGCACGTTATTCTATTTGTTTTGAAATACAGTAATTTGTGATCATACTCACATTCTTCAGTAACTATATAATATGCATATGCCCAAAGACTATTTTGCTTCCCATAATATATAATCATCCTCTAAAAAAAGGTGAATTGACACTAGATCTGGGATGAAATGTGGATCCTCATGGGATGCAATTAAAATACCATTGACCAAAAAGCTGGAGGTGGGAATGGTCTATTTTCCCAGTCTCTCTGCAGGTATAAAAAGTTTGTGGGGCTGAATTTTAAATTACTGAGTTTGAAAGGCTTGGCCACCTGAACAAGGAAAAATCAATCCCTTCGTGGTAACTGCATCCCACAGACCTCGGAGTGGCTGACTGGGGGTGGTGTCTGTGCTCCTCTGTGCAGAAGTGGCAGCTATGAACTGTATGTCGATACTGCACGTTCAGATTCGTCCCCCGTCCGTCGCCGTCCCCCCCCCCCCGCCCACCTCACTTCACCACTTGCCCTTGGCAAATATGTTTGTTGAAGCTACTGTGAGTAAAACCTCATGTGACTGATGTTTAGGTTTGTATATGTAATCCCTGCAGTAAGAGAGACGGCTTAGCCTTTATGGTAAATCCTAAGGATAAAAAAAGATTTGGGCGGTTGTTCTTTTCCTTCTCCATTATCTATCGATTTATTTACTATAAAGGAGCACAATTAACTTTTTCTGACAGCTATATGCAATTGCTTAAGGAAATTTGACCTTTGAGATCCTAGAGCTTGTGATTTTGTAGGACAAATCCTTAGCCAGTATAAGTGTTTGTGACCGTTTACACCACATATCTCTATGCTGCCACTGGTCTATGTCAGTTATAATACCCTGTGTAATTTTATAAATAATCTGAGTTCAGCAACTTTAGATGTTTATGGTACTGTCTTAAAAGAAAAACTGAGAAAATATCATCTTGTGCCTTCCAAGTTTGCTCTAGCAAATACATGAGTTAGACCAACCTGAGATCACATACAAGTGGACCTATTTTAACTAAATTAATAAAAGGTAGAGCAACATCCTGCCCTCCCTATAGATGAGCACTGGAAAATCACTTGTTCTCAATATTTCTGCCAAATTGCCTTTTTTCTCCTTTAAGTTTAGGAATACCTCCCCAAGTAGTTTTCTTCTGCCATCCCAGATCACTTAATTCCCTGATTTTTAAGGCTCCATGGAAATATAATCTGACTTTCTCTTTGGGCCGAAGCAAAGATTTCCAAGCCATACTCTGTACATCTGTCTTACTAGTGTGTGCTGTGATTCCAGTGGAGTTACTGCTTCAAAATAGTGGAGTATTATTTTTGCCTCCCTCTGCCATTCCTCCTAAAGGAAAATGCTTAAATAATTTCTCTCTAAGGTCTGAAAAGACATATAACAGTATATTTCTATGCTCTTAAAAGGTTTTCTTGGAACGGTTTGGTCCTGTGCGTGTCACAGCTGGGAATATTCAAGGTGACTTATAAAAGCCTGTGTTTCTGGTGAGCTGACCAAGTGGGGCCGGGCAGTGCGAGGCAGGGAAAACACCCCTTGGTTTTATAAGCACATGACTTACTGCAAGGACACCGAGCACCGGCAGCTCTGCCTTGAGGCAGTAATGCTTTGAGCCACTGCTGCAAGGTGTCCTCACCACCTGGTTGAGTGTCACATCTGGGAAAGGGAGCCAGTGCCCGGGCAGCCCCAGGGCTGGGGGTTTATCCTGGACCCCCCCGTCAGCGCTGCGAGCCACGGTCTGGGCTCCGCACCAGGCACAGGGGTGCCTGCTCTTCTCCCCAGCTGTCAGAAGAATGATGGCTTTGGGGCAGAGGGCAGGGGGCAGAGGCTCTTACTGCTCTGGTGTTTTATCTTGCACCACCTCAGCAACACGCACCCAGAGCATGCCTGGGTTTGTCAACGTCTCTATTTTCTTCTGCAATAAACATAGTTAACCTACCTGTGCAATTTGCCTTTAATGATTTAGTATGAATAGAGGTTTGACCATTTCACAGAAGTTCCCTACGTTAGGTATGCTTTTATACGTATATTTTATATATATATATAAAATTATATATACATATATATTCCTCTATGCTATTGTTTGTCCAGAGGGGAGTGTTTCTTGCTTTTCTGCCCAGGCTAGCGCCGTGCTGCCATGCTGCCGTCACGCTCCAGCGACGGGGTCTTCATTCCCATTCAGTGCCTGCGCTCTTTCGCTCGGGACTTGGCAGACGGCACGCTGCCTTCAGCAGCCGCCATCTGGTACTTCCCACGGTTATTTTCGGTTCCTCCTGTGAATGCAGCAGTCGTGGTGGTGATGGGAGGAGAGGAGATGCAGGAGGTACCCGTTTCAACAGCTTCCAGCTCTCCGGATGCTAGCGCACCTCTGCAGAGACCACACAGACGGACAGAAGGACAAACCTGTGCCTCGTGTTGCATTTTCTGGTAATTTGCTGACCCTGTGGGAAACCACTGTTTTCCCTCACTTGGGTACTGTTTCTAAAGCTGTAGTCCAGGAATAACTTCTCCGCACAATTTTTCTCCTATCTTTTTCTGATGGGCGGATGAGCTGCAAACTACATGCTCTGGGAGCCCTGTTCGGAGATTAATGCAGAGAAAAACACTCAAGTGTTTCACGTACCTACACTGTGAGGAGTCTGGGGCTTTTTTTAATAAGCCACAGGAACTGTTGTACGTTTTTTCACTGTGCATGTCCCAGGACAGACATTTTCTTTCGCCCCTTGCTCTGCTTTCTCATGTGGGATGGCCCTGGTCCAGCTCCTCCTCTGATGGTCAGATAAACCTGGTGGGTGGCTGGGAGCAGCATAGCTGGCTTAGCTACTCCACCTCATTTTAGTCACTCATTAGTAGTGTTAAAAATAGTCCTGGACTGCAATGACAAACAGGAGAGATTCTTTTGTATTAAAGAAAAACCTAAAGGTTAAAAGGAAGGGGGGAAAGCAGGAATGCTACGGGGTAACTCAGCCACAGTTTATATGGCCTCTTCTGGATGTTCATTGCCTCTCTTCCCCACCAGCCTAGCTTTTTACTTGAAGTCAGTCTAGCTCCAAAATATCCCAGAAACGTGATGGAGGTATGACATGCGTTTGCATTTGTGTTATTCCTAGTTTGGGATGCGCAGCTGAAAAACACACATTCTCCCGTGTGCACTTGGGCTGGAGTTTGCTGGGGAGCTGGGCTGTCTCGGGGGTCACCAGGAGACGGCTGGCTGGCCCCAGCCCAGGGGACCACCAGCTCACAGTGGTGCAAGCAGTGATGTCACCTCGGAAAATGGTCATGGCTGGTAGCCCTTACCCTGGAGTTGATATCCCTCATCCCTTTTAGAGAAGAGAACCCAAGCTACTGTTGCTTTCATTTTTGTTCCGGTGTCAATTAATTTGTCCCATCACAGATGAGAAAGGGACATCTCATGTACCCACGTGGCATGTAGCCTTTGGTAAGCAATTACTTGATCACTGGAATTTTTTTACAGTCTTACAGTTTTTAAGCCTCTTTTCTGGCAGGCTCTGCCAAGCAGGACAATCCTGTTCCTGGTGAAAAGCTCAGAGTTGCACAGCGAGGCTGACATCTGGCCAGAGCATATCAACGCTGGTGAATTTGCAGCTGTCTGAACGGAAGGTGTGATCTGTGCCCTGGGCCATGCTGCAAAGGTCAGGAAATAGAAGTGATGTTTGCAAGTGTCCAAACTTTTTTTTTTTTTTTTTTTTAAATAGAAAATAGTCTCAGAAGTGGTACATGGGGAAATTTCTCAAAGCATTGAAGAAAGCAAGCAGTTTGGGGTAAGAGAACAGCGAATTCGTGGCATCCTTCCCTTCCAGCACAGAGAGCAGCACAGGTAGGAAAGAGTTCGCCACCTGACCAGAGAGGCTCTCACCTTCACTCATGAGTGTGACAGCTCCTCCTTCCTGGGTAGGTGAGCTCCCAAATCCCCCCAGGAAAAGGCAGCCAAGCCCTTTCTATGACTTTCTGAAAGGCTGGACCAGCTTGCTTCGTTTGCAAACAGCCCCACGGCTGGGCTGGGCGCAGGGAGCCTGGCTGGCTATGGCTGCTGCCTGCAGCCCCCCAGCCGGGGGGTGATCACAGGGGTACTGGAGGGGAGGTTAGGAGGGGTGCTGGAGCCAAACCTGCCCACCCCTTCAGTACCTCTGCTCAGAGAGCACAGTGCTCCACATGCCTTTTCCAAAGGTGGTGTCAGTAAAAGTGCCTCTTACTGGGGTGTTTTTTGGTGTGGATTTGGGTTTTTCCCCACCTTCGGCAGATTTATGACTAAGCAACAACGTGGCTTTGGCACGGATTGAGGCAAACCTGAAATAACTGGCAGAGGTGACTTTCCGGGAAGGGTAAAAGTATTGTCGCACCCCTTTGTCCTGTGATCTGTTTTCCTTTACTGTCTGGTTCAAAACACTGAGTGTTTTGTGCTCAGGGCTCTAATCCACTTAGCTGCTGATCCACCGTAGACCCTGGCGCTCCCCTCTGAGTTATCACATATCATTACACTCGGAGAATTTCAGCAGAGAACCATGCAAACCTGTGGGTTTGGTGCCTTGGCTGCTGGGAGGAGGATGCTCTCCTAGTTTCAGTATCACACACCATGTCAGAGGGCTGTGTGTTACCGCACTGACAATATTGCTGTGCAAGCAGCTTGGCTGTGGTTGCATCATACAGATCATGATTTCATTGCTGAGGGGGTGCAAAGGTGGCTGAGGGGTAGGAAGTCAGTGGCTGGGCTGCAGCATGGAGCTCTGTGGGCCAGCTCAGAGGATGCTTTTGGGTAGCTGCAGCCGTAACAGAGCTGGCTGACCCAACCTGGCTGTGAACCAACTCAGATGCAGTATTCTCCAAAACATGGTCTGGCAAGACTCCCCTCTGAGCCAGCGTGAACCTGGCTGAGCTCATCAGCACCCATGATGCTCGTTCACGCTGTCCCCACAGCCTGTTTTCTAGGTGGGGCTCAAGGTGGGTGCACTGCTTGCCATGAGCAAGGCTGGCCCCCCAAAGCTCATGCACCCCAGAAAGGTGGCTGCTTCCCTGACCTCCATCCTCACCTCTGTCCCCCCCATCACCCCAGCCTGGGCTTTGCAGGCTCTGAGTTTGCGTTTGAGCAAAGCAATTTGTATTTTCCCCATCTCTCTTTCTCCATGCGGTGAACGCTAGGTAGAGCACAGGGCTATAGAAATACTATCAAGCAGTATTTCGTACTGAAATACAACAGTATTTCATCCCCTCCTTGCTACCTTTCTACCTGAGATAGGGATAAAGCAACAGCTCTCTCCCACACAGCACAATTGTAATAAAAAAGTTTTTTATGCTCAGCATTATAAATTACTCAATTGGTTCCAATACTGTATGTTTACCAGAGGGAAGTGTCACTTTAGGTAAATGTCTCTGCCAAATGAAAAAACAAATTGAGCGGATGGAAGGAAACTGAATGTACCGAACACCCAAAGAGCATCTCTGGTAACTGAGCACAGCTTAAAATAATCTTGTACCGGCTGCCTGTCGCATGCCATCTCCCTGTGCCTGGACGGCTGCGGGTGACTTCATCGGCAGCACCCCCGCACACACGGGCTGCATCTGTTACCCCATGTTCATAGGCTCAGAGATGACCCAAGCCTTGCAGATACCACTGAATGATATGTTAAGGGACAATGCTTTGGTCTGGCCTTGCAGAAGATCAACAATTTCTTGGTCTTTAAAGATTCGTTTCCATGAAAGCCCCAAATGTCCTTTTGTCCCAAAGTTCTGTGGACCCCTTCCAGCTACTGGCTCCATTGGGTCTGGTTGTGGCTCTGGAAACCAAGACCTCTGGATTTGTGTAGGTTGTAGAGCAGTGTAGGCTAATGCAGAAAAGCCACGTTCCCAGGAGGGCAGGGAGAAATGGTATTGCTTCTTGTGGACTACCCAAATATTGTCAAGTCTCAAGTGTGTGCCTGATAAATGATATTTAACAAAAGTCACCATGTGCAGCTCACTGGCGTGAGGAATGTTGTGCACAATCTGGGTACCACGCTCCGGAGAAAAACACAAGGGCTAATTAAAAATGATGGGCAATTAAGAAAGTCCTCCAGCTGGACTTTTTGATGTGTAAAGGAGGTGGTTTTTTAAGGTAGAATAAGTAGATTTCAAGGCAAAGCTCCTTCCTGGCTTTAGTCAAGCTGTCACATAACTAAGACATTTGAGACGTGTGATACTATTACGGTTCCACCTACCACACGGTGTTTGTTGTGCTGGATTTGTGTCATGTTTTAAGAAAAGATTAGCATCAAAACACCCTTTTCCCCTGGCTAAGGTTGCACCAGTGGTTGCTGATTGTAACTGCAAAGAGCAGCCAGGTACTGTTTTGCCTGTGAATCACAACGGTGCTTTGCTAGAACAGCAGCATCAAGGACTGCGCTGCCTGGCGGGTGCGTGGCACTCGAGGTCTCTGCGAAGCACAACGATGTGTGATGTGCTCTGAGTAAAAGGGCTGGGGCAGGAGGGGCAGGGAGTGTTTCCACGCTGCTCCATGCGGGCTCTAAGCACCCTCTCTTTGACCTCTAATGTTTGCCGACAGAGTGTGAAATGATTGCCCAACGCCTGCTCTGGGCAATTTGGACTGTTCTGGGTTTGTCCAGATATGTAGGACCAGGATCATGGTTGCACAGTTTGTCCTGTTTCTTGGGGGAAAAAAAAATATTACAGAGAGTTCTGTTTATTAGATGGATTTACAGTGCAAAACCCATGTGTATCATCTATAAAGTGACATATTGAACAGAGCTGGTCAGCAGGGCTCCTTTGCCCCCCAAGCCAGGGCTGAACTGTTAACAGTGCATGACTTACGCCTGCGCGGGCAGGGCTGGAGGATGAGCCAGGTCTGATAAGGAGGCCTGTAGGTCTGGTGTTCCAAACACACTGCTACAGACCTCTTGTCTCGGAGGAACACCTGTGGGACCATGTGACAATGGGGAAAATCAGGTGCAAAGCCACAGTGGAGCTCGCAGACATGGGCAGGCAGCGAGTTGGATGCAGCAGGCATCGTTGTCCCGCAAGGCAGCCCCATGCAGCATCCTCCTAGCACAGGCGCAAGTGGTGACCCCCCCCTCCCTGCACAGAAACCCATTGTCTGCCCACAGGCTTTGTAGTGCTATCCCAAAAAGTAGTTTGTTGTTTTAATTTTATTTTTCTTTGCTTACACAGGAAAGCAGCCTGGAAATGGTTTTGAGGAATGACGGTTTGGGAAGCAGCTCTGACATCATCCCGCAGGGCACTGGTGCTGCCCAGGCTGCAGCAGGCTGCCAGGCTGGTTTTGCTCTAAGCAGATTTCCCACACTGACAGGCTGTAGGGCACAAACAACTCTATAACGGTGAGTAATGAGAATTGCTGCCTATCTCCATGCAGGAACGCTTGGGAAGGGAGGGATTTCAGGAGAATAAGAGACTTCACCTCCATGCCTGGGAAAAATGCTTTCTGTGGCTTTCCAAACTGGGGAGCATTCCTCTGTGCGCATCCATCCCCCTCATCTCTCATGTACGCAGCTGCAGCACGCACAGAAATTTACTTTAATGCAGACTGAAAGCCCAAGGATTTTCTGTCGTCATTCTGGCTTTTATGCTTATGAAGTCAGACACAAACTTCCTCGCATGCAGTGGTGCATCAGGAGTTGAAGCTGTGGCAGTCCTGCCCATGCCTCCGACTTTGTTTATGTCAATAAGAGCAGGAATGTTGCACATCCCTGCAGACACCACTAAAGGAAAAAATTAGTGCAGCTAGTCAATCTGGCTCTGTTTGAGCAGTTCTGGGATTGTGTTCTGAATCTTTTTAGCAGTCTTGAAAGGAGGGAGAGAAATCTGTAATTACATCAATACATACGTAAATGAGCATCTGCCACAGAACCAGTTTTGCTTCTTTGTGTTAAACACGTATTTCTGTTGATGTGTTATATGTGACATATTCTTTGTATATAAGGGTGTTATTAAATTGGATTTTGGCTTGATTTAAGCAATTAAGTGAGTCGAATCATTCTATGCACTTGCAGGATTTTGTAAGCTGTTATGTTGGCTCTTGATGTGTGTTCTTGGGACTGCCTCTTGGCTAACAGCTACTTTTATGATTTATGATTTATGATTATTCAGAAGTAGGTTTGGGTAAATCATTCGGGTCAGCGTTCAGGTTTTCACTGACCAAACGTGGTTGGATGTGAAACTAAGAGCCCTTCTTGCAAGGCTGCGTTTGGATTCGGTTTGTTTCTGAGCTTCTCTAAGAGCCCTTCTGAAGCAATGGTTTCAGTAACTTCAGTCTAATTCTTCGGTGGCTCTAAAATCAAGTAGCTCTGTTTCAGTCACCTGGCATACAGTAAAAATACTGAGAGCCTGAAGTGTTTATGGCATGAAAGAAGATACTGTTATTTCCCAGGTAGGAAATTAGTCTGGTCTTGCATTTCCTGAACACTCAGCGCTGCCATTTATTTCATGGATAAACATGATCCATTATTCTTTGTTTCTTTCCAAAGACTGGTTCAGAGCTTGGACATCCCTAAATCTCTCTTTAAAAAAAATATATATATATTCCTAGCTGATCTCTTTGGGAAAAAAAGATCGTATTGGTGATTTTGTTGTCTGTGATCACTCATTCTGCAGTGGCACTCCACAGTGTGCGGGGCTTGTGCATTGGACTTGGATGCTGCTGGCGTGGGTGGCAGGGTCAGACAATTTGCTTCTCTTCTTCCTGAGGTATATACTCATTTTTTCCTAAATTGGGAAATCCAGCGGTGTCATATGGCTGTCGGGAAGGATACTAGGTCTTGCCTCGTATATATTTTGGCTGCAGCAGGTTTCCACCACGTGTGCGTAGTCCCCTGTGTCATTGGATCATGCAAATGCTACATCTTCCTTCCCTTTTGCAGGACATTTTATCTCCTACCTTGTGTTGCTTCCACCTCTGCGACAGAAGGAGAGTAGGAGCAGTCCAAACAGCAAGGGTCACCTCTGGCTGCTTTTGCATATTATAACGCTTGGAGATTATTAGTGCTATTAGTGGTACTTCGCACGCCTGGGGATATGCCATGTGTTTGCACATATGCAATGAAGTTTGCCCCTGGTTTGTGGGTGGATTCGTCGTGCTGCTGGTGCTTGTGATAGATACATGGTGCAGCTCCAGGGTCACAAATGTCATGTCGTGATGCTAGTATGCTATTGTGATGCTAGTATGGTAATTCCAGGAGGCTCCATCAGGGCAAGTCTCATCTGCTGTGTAGATGCCCAGAATGAAAAGATGCTCACTGATCCTAAAGTCTTAAACATCTGTCACACTCTGCTGCCGCTGCGGTCTTCAAACATTACGTTTGCTGTATAGACAGCAAAAGACACAAGTATAAGAAATGGATTGAGGCAAGGAATATGAATATTGCCTTTTTATCTGATGATGAACCAAGAAGATATTTGGTAAAGCCACCTGCAATGCCCCATGGAAGAGAGATAATGCAAAGTTCACACATGCTCCAGGCGCAGTGCTTTGCATACGCTTTAGTCCTCAAAAGGAGACGGTAACAGGTTGCATGCAAGCCAGCTCTTCCTCCGAAGGTCCTGGCTCCCACAGCTCCCACTGCTTCCCAGGCAGCCACGCTGTGTCCCAGAGCTGCCATCAAACGGCGCAGTGTGGGAAGGAACTTCCCATAAGGTTTAGCTTGAAGAAGCGCTACTTTACCGTATTGCATCAGTACAGCTAGTGAATTCCCACTGCTAAGGAAACGAAAACTGTAGAGCAGCTCAGCAAGGATCAGACAGATGGATGAAACGAGGGGAAAGAAAGTGTTTCTGTTGCACTGTGTAACCAAACTGTGGTGCTCCCAGCTGAGGGATGCTGTGGGGGACAGCAGTATGCACAGGTCTCTTCTAAATGCAGCTCTCGGGATGCGATCCCCAGTGTAGGGAGCCACAAACAACCTTTGATGGGCATGAGGTAGGTCCTTAATTTTGTTGGTGGAAGTTAAGTGGTGGGCACTGGATATTTGGCCTTAATGTAGGATGGCTTTTATACCTGGTGGCTCCTGAGCTCCAACAGGTCTGGTCTAGCATCATAATCCAACCCTCAGCTTGTGTAATGGTGCGTGCTGAGCATCATGCAACTCCATCCTGCATCCTCTAACACCGTGTGTGGGAACCGAACCTGCCAGCCAGCGCGCTGCCAATCCAAGGGAGACTCGCTGCCCTGCCACCACCGAACCCTGCAGGGACACCACAATTCAGGAGCAGCAGCTGCTGAGTGTTTCCTTGGATTTAATCATGTCCCAGAGCTGCTGAGTGCTGGGGCTGGGTGTTCACCGAGGCTGTACACTACTGGGCTGATGTATGAAACGCTCAAGGGCTCTTCATTAATTTTGTATGTTAATAACCCCAGGACAGCTATGTAGGTTCCAGAGCATTTAATTTCCCATGCAGAGCTCTGGCCTTTTTCCTACCTGAGGCATAATTTTATGAATGACTCACTGGCACCTTGCCACCCAGCAGGAGCCACTGCCTTGCAAAGGATTGTAATGGCAGCTCTTAGGGAAGAAATTTCCTTCTCCTTCAGGGAAGGAGGAGAAAGTTGACCCATCCTATGAACACTGGCTATCCACAGGCTGTGAGGAGGCCACGGCAGCTGAGGCTTTGGGTGCCCCGTGATCCTCCAGGCCATGTTGCTGCTCCTGTGCCGTGCGAGGAGGGGTAGGCATGTCCCCACCTGCATGAAGGGATTCTAAATTGTGTTTCCTCCTGAGCCCTTATACACCGCTGGAGGGGGATTTCTCAGGGTTTCTGGAAGTCTGCTCAGAGGAAGGAATCGGTTGCTGCAGAGCTATTTCGTGTCACCTCTCTTCTGACATGGAAAAGTGTCCCTGCACCAAGGTGGGCACCGTGTCTGGAGCTGGCATGGCTCCACGATGCGTCTGCCCGCTGGGGTTTCAGTTCGCATGCCTCAGTGTACACAGAGCCTTGGCCTGGACCATCCTTTGTGGGTAGAGATGGTTTCGGCTCCAGATCCCATGGCATGGCTGGGACAGCTCACTTGTCAGTGTGTCCGGGTGGGCTCCCACATCCTCATTCTTCAGAGTAATGCAACTTGCTTCTTACCTTGACTTCAATTCAGTGGGATTTTTAATAAAAGCAGCTAGTTATTTGAGGAGGTTCGTAGAAGAAGGAACATCACATCAGTATCGTGGTGGTGTCTATGGTTACCTACCTGCCTTCTCTGCTGGATGCTGTGTGTGATAGTGCCTTTGGCCACGACCAAAGAGAACCTGGAGAACCTGTCTGGATTTCAGCAGGAATGGTGTTTGGCAGCTCCTGAAATGAGCTAAAAGGACATAGTTGGGTCTAATAGATATCCATTGTCTAGTGTTATTCATATATGGCCTTTCCATGCGGTTCTTTGCAGGCACCATGAAGCTCAAGCTCCATCCTGCTGGAAGATGCCTGTCCATCCTTGCCATGCAGGGAGGAAACCTTGCTTTACGTCTTCTCCCTTTGAGCTCAGGTATGTGAAAGAAGGTGATATGAGAGCTCTGGGTTTGTACTGAAACGCTTGCAAGATTATTTGAAGACTGGGGCTCATTCTTAGAGACCTCTAAGAATTATGTGTTCCTACCCTCTAGGACAAGTTCGGTGGGTTTTCTGGCAATAGCAGACCAAGAAGTCATTTCTACCACTAAACTCTTCTGAGGCTGTTTTCAGTAGCAGCGGTGCTCGGAAAACGAACCTAGTAAATATTAGAAGAAGATTGTGTAATTGCCTGGTTTTGTGGTTCATTATAGTTTTGCATGGGAGGACACTGTGATGTGAACCTACTTTCAGTTCCATTGATGTTCTTCTCTTGCAGAACATCCCCTTCTGAAAGATCCTGCTGACCGCCCCAGAGGCTGCATGCTCTCTTATTATTTCAGGCACCGCAGGAGGGAATTGGGGGGAATTCACCTTTCTGCACCAAATCCAGGCTGTCGCTTAGAAACTCTCTGCATCACGTGGCACTGCCACAGACCACAGACCTTCGTGGTCCAGGGGGCCGGTTAGTAGAGATGGGAGTTGTGTACATGCGGCGATACTGAGACTCAGTATTGCATGATGTCATTATTAGCAGTGATTCGGCTCAGTTCTTTGAGAATTAGGGTGAATTCAGTGGTCAGGAAGCCAGGCAGGGCGGGTGATGCTCCTCAGGGGCTGCACTGCAGAGTGGGAAGTGGATGGGATTGTGGGAGGGCTGGGACCTTGTGGTGGGTTGACCTTGGCTGGCTGCCAGATGCGTGTTCCCCTCCCCCCCCCAGCCACTCTCTCACTCCCTTTCCTCTACAAGATGTAGGGAGAAGGTAAGATGAAAAAGTTTTGAGATAAGGACTTGGAGATCATAATTACTGTCACATCCAAAACAGACTCAACTTGGGGGGAAAAAAATGGATCCGCTAATCCTGCAGCCTCACCTCGAGATACAATCTGCTCTGAAATAATATTGCTCTGAAGATTAGAGCTAGCACGGTGTTTCTTTTCTGTATCCACTGAATATTTTGGGATGTTTCCACCTCTGCATATTTACTTTCCCCAGCAGCAAAGCTGCTTCATTTCACCAGTGATGAAACGAGAGCAGCTGACTTATCCAAGGTATTGTGAGCTGGACACAGGCAGCAAGGGAAAGCCGGTGTCCTGTCTGCCAGATCTCTCCACCTATACATCCAGCGAGCAAAGGCCAACAGGATCCGCATCCCGGCCGGCTCCTGGCCCGTGGCAAGGCGTGGAGTGGCTGATACTAAGGGAACCAGCTGGGATGTGCTCTGGGTTTGCTTTCCTTTCTCTCAAACCACTTACCCTGTTTCTAGTACGGTTCCCCCAGCTTACTGTCACGGGGCTGACAACACTGAGCACTTACGTGGGCAGATTTCCTTGTGGCTCAGCAAAATGGTGGTAGTTTCTTGAACCGCTACACGTTCATCTTCCCCTCCCTGAATACTGGGAGGAAAATTGTCCTTTTTTTCTGTCCTTATGGTTAGTACCATTTGGGTGTTTTCCTTTAACAGGGTATTTAGGGTTTTCTTTTCACTGTTTTGCAGCAAGTGGTCATTTCACCGTGCAAGTCTCTCTGACTGCGTCACGTCTGTGTAATAGTTCCCTCCAGGTGTGCAGGGATTTTTTGGGCCAAGTATTTTCCACTTTAAAATAAAGGTTGCCTTTCTTCTAAAAGGGAATTACAACCTCTGGGGTTTGTTGACTCATTCAAGAGAGTGAAGAGAAGCGTGTCCCCCAGCCTGGGCTCATGAGAAGCTGCTCTGGAAAGGAGAAAGTGTACTCTGAGCGTGTTGCGTGTCCCCAGGCCAGCTTTCATCAGCTGGCATGGTGGCATGGTGGGGTCCAAGGGGAGGTGGGGATGTGTCACCTGGGACTCTGGCTGAGCCTGGGCACCAGCAGAGAAGCTGGAATCCCATGATTCTGCAGTTTGATGTCGGGTTCTGTCCCCTAGACTCATAACTAGCACCCACCCATGAGGCATGTAGCTCTGCGTCCAATTTATTATGTGTGAGAGATATTTGGAGGAGTCTTTTCCAGATGCAGCTTGTTCCTCTGGTGTGACTTGATCCTGGGGGACCTGCATGTGAATGATAAATTTTAGGTTTTTAGCCCCATACCCTTCTAAAACAGAATGCTTGAACAAGCCGTGCTTTTCTGCAGCTCTACAGGGAAGTTGTCCACATCTTATGGGAAAGCTCTGGGAAGGATGAAGCCTGCTGACACACTCCGCATGCTTTCTGGGGGTTTCCAGCCACCAGCCCCTCACAGCCTGAGTGTGGTGGGACAGGAGCCGGAGCAGAGCTCCCATACCATGAAGCAGCCCTGTGAGAGGGACCGGGGCCGGGTGTGGGGCTCCCGGCACAGCAGCCACTCTGTGGGAACTGCCTGGGTGCATGCCTGGCCCCTGTGGTAAATGTGAGATGAGCTGAGGTGTCTCAGCTCTCTGCAAACAGGCTGCAAGCTCCGAGAAGTGCCGTGCATCTGCCGGTAAGAGTGACTTGTACCTAGAAACGGCAGCAGATTTGCTCCCAGCATCAGTGGTACGCAGGCACCAGGGCTGCAGCATCTTCTGTCGTCACATTCCTGGAAGGATGGGAGATGCCTTGCTCGTGCATCATGGCTATGATTCACCTGGGCTGGAGCCACTTCTTGGAAATGCCTCTCTTCTGAGCTGAAAAGGGCAGAGGAGATCACTGCAGCTGGCATATTCAATGCCAGACCATCAGCAGGTACTATGTGTGGCCAGATCTCTTGACCTCATTACTCATTTCCAAGTTTGCAGCACCCTTTGCAGAAAGGATGGTTAGCACAGACAGCTCAGCAGGGTGTTTGGAGACCTGCACCTCTCTGGGCAGTGACAAAAAAAAATTCAAAGCAGGTCTTCCTGGTGACAAGTGTGTCTGGCTGTGATGGAAATGGTGTGCCAGTGGGCAGGAGAACTTGAGCTGCAACACAGCTATTTGCCACTGGTTCCTTGGAAAGGAAATATCTCCTCTAGCAAAAGTATTGGTAGAACAGCTCATCTACACAGTGACCATGGTTTTAGCTTTCCCAGTGTTCAGAAAGAGAAACATCTTAAAGAGCCTCATGTCGATGGTTCTGGTAGCACCATCCTGCTGCAGCACTGCTGTGGGAAGTCTCCATCCTTCATCTGGTACATCCCCAGGGCACTGCAGGGAGAGGCAGTCCCTGGCCTCCAAGACACAAGCTTGACATTTGTCATCGTGCTGCCACCATTCTCCTCTGCAGAAGCCCCCCCGAGCCACTGGGACCACTGGTGTGGAGGCAGGAGTTTGGGGCTGAGCCCATGGTGCCTCATGGCCCATGGTCATGCAGTGTGGTGTGCTGGCCCACAGGCCACCTCCAGCTGTAGGGGTCCTGCATGTGTGGCGCATGCCGGGATGCTGCTGTGGAGGAAAGCAAAAGAGAAAATGAATTCCTGGTGTGCTTCAGCACTCCCACTTATCACACACAGCTGCCTCTGCACAGCTGAGGCATGTAAGGTGTGAGCTGGGACTGGTGCCAGTGGTATCCTTGCCCTCATGTCCAGGTGTCTCCCCTGACCTCTGCAGCTGGAGCTCCTTTGCTTTGGAGCACTGAAAAGAGGGATCTGCCCCGGCGGCCTGGGTTTAGTTCGGGAGGTACCTTCTCACCCTGTCAGGATGGTTTCCATAGCACCAGGGATGCTCTTCTATTTCCACTTCTGCACATATTGTTTCCTATTGATTTTACTAATGAGGAAACGCTGAGCTAATCTTGCTGCTCAGGTTTCTGTGTGCAACCCATGAGCAGCAGTTCCTACAGAAGGTTGTCTGCGCCACTGTGCCCGTCAGCAAAACCAGCTGTGTGAGGCTGGGGCTCAGCCTGGACCCAGGCTTTGCACCGCCCGCCTCTGGTCACAGCAGCGGGGCTGCCAGGCTGGCTTGGGACTGTCACTTGCTCTTCCCCACCATGGCTGCCAGCGCAGCGCTAAGCCAGACCTGGGCTCTGTCCCTGCTCCCGTGGTCTGTGGGGAAAGCAGATGTGGCCGGACCTTGAGGAGACACACGCCAGCCATGGGGCACTGCTTCCTTGGCCGTGCAAAGGAAAACCTGCAGCCGAGGTCTGTTCAGGCACAGACATTCCTGAAACACCAGTGCTTTATGCAAGTCATACTTAGTCTCTTCTTTAAGCAGGTTTTGTCCTTGGCCTGAGCGCTAGGAACATGGTTATGTTGGTAGCAGCTTTTGCAGATTGAGTTTGCTTTTCTCCCCACAAAGCCCCTTGCCCTGCAGCCTGAGGACTACCTGAGCTGGGCACACGTGCCCACGGTGCAGGGCAGGTGATGCTGCAGGCGTGCTTGGCTGCAGGGCTCCTCGGGAGTCACCTACGGCATCTTGTCCCAGCAAGGAGGCCCGTCATTTTTAGCAACACCTCCCCAGGTGGCTGCACGCAGCAGGGACGGAGGGGTGGACCGGGCAGGCAGAGGAGCCAGAGAAGTCAGTAGATGGCAGAGTTGTTTTAGCATCCGCTCTCTGCCGGGTCTCCCGCAGCCTCACAAGGATTTCATGATGGATTTGTTATCAAGATGATGCCCCAAAGCTCGGGCCATTGCAGCCTGGCCTAGGAGCAAGCTGGGGCTGGGGCTGCTGCAAACCAGTCGGTCAGGGCAAGCGCTCAGACTATCGCGCCGCAGCAGCGGCAAGGCTGGCACCTTGCAGGGAGAGGGCTCCTCGCAACGCCTACGTGCCTGGCTCGGAACATCCCGCTGAGGCGAAAGGGCTGTGGGTTACCATCGCAGTATCTATTGCATGCCATCGAAGGCGACGCTGTTCTGCCTTTGCATCGCTTTGAAAGAGATTCCAAATTGGATTTGCTGCCTCTGACTGTGTGTGTATTGTGTTGGTTGGGCTCTCAGACTGAGCGTTGCTAGAGAGCATGGCTGCAGGTGGATTTCTACCCCAGCAAAGATCTCTCCTACCCCCAGGCGATGCCTTCTCCACAGGGATGGTTAGTCCCAGGCAGGAACTGAGGATTTTATGCAGAGAGAGGGGGGAGAAATGACAGTGAAGGCTGAAAGGGGATGCAGTGAAAAACCACTGAGTTCATTCTTGTAGTGGTGAAGAAAGCCCTGTGATGGGAGTCTTATGGAGGTCAATGTGTGTGAGGTTTTGAAAAAGATGAGTAATTTGCATTAATATTGCCTTAGCAGGGGGGGTTGTCGTTTAATACAGGAGAGAAAGGCAGAAGATTGAGTTAGTGGCTGCCAAATCAGCCCTGGGAGATTGCCCATCTCTTGATCATTTCTGATAGGGATCCAGATGATTCGCTGCAAGATGTGTTAGTGCCACACAGCCCTGGTATATGGCCAGCCCAGAGCTCAGCCCATGCGAGGGCTCACTGCAAACCTCTGGTTACGGAGGGACAGGCTGTGTTGTGTCTCGCCTACCTCCCATGACAGAACCTACCCAAAATCCTTGGGGTCTCATCCATCCCAGTGCTGCACATGGCAACACCTCCTGAACTTTGGCCAAGAGGTGCAAAACCCTCCTTAGGGCACAATGCAGACCCTGACCTATGGGCATGTCCCACCTGTGTGGCCGGGGACCCTCGAGGAGCGGTGGGACCGGAGGGCTGGGTAGCTCTGCCACAGCAAGGCTGGGTTTGACCCCATGGAGCCCAGCAAGTGCTTGGAGCCGGCTGCAGCAGCGGCTGCTGGGGGCTCAGCCCCACAGGGTGGAGAGGAATGGCAGCGTCCTCCCCCTCCCAGGGCTTTTGTTTTGTTTGCGGATGCAGAAGATGTGGTCCTGGCTGCCTTTTCATCCCGTCTCGATAGGGCGAGTGGGGGAGGAAGGGGCGATGCAAAGGCGATGCTGGGACCCTCCCCACCCACCCCATGGCGCTATGCCGTGGGAGGCAGCCGCTGGCACCGGCAGCCCCGCAGCCTCCCGCAGGTTTTGCTTTTCTCCGCTCTTACCCTCTCCTTTCACAACATGAAAGGGCAGAGCCTCACTGGAGCGTTTCGCTGTGGCTTTGATGGTCACAGGCCCCCACACCCCGTGCCGGGGAGAGCTGCTTTCGGCACTTGGCCGAGTGTGGGGGGATGCATGGGATGCTCCCGCTCCCTTCCGCTGTGACTCAGGCAGCAGGGGCTTGTTTGGCAGGGCCGGGGCTGTGGGGCTCCCCACGCCAGGCTCTATTTTTAGGAAGCTGGGAGAAGTAGGTGCAGCCTTCACAGCAAGAAGTTTCTAGTGCAATTTGTGGTTTCACAGCTTCAGTAAGGCTCAGCATCAGCAGTTTGGAGGCTGGGTGCTCTCCGTGGCTCAGCACAGCAAGGCTGGCATCGCCGCCCAGATGTGGTGCGAGAGCCACATGGTCACAGGGCTTTCCATCCTTTCTGGGGTCACTGAGGCTTGTTCCTCTGCCTTTCCCTGCTCTCCATCCACCTCGATCCCCTTGGGAAAGGCTGGCTCGGGTGTGTGTCTGTGGGTGGTATGAGTGGGATGGAGGGAAGGGGGCACAGGGGACAATGGCCCTTGGAGGAGTGTGGCTCAGAGGGGCAGCGGCACCCCAGTGCCACCTCCTGCAGCTCTTTCCCATTGCTCTTTGCTGCTATGGAGAGTGGCAGGGATGGGGCAGGTGTCTCCTCACATCTCTGGGGAAAATGCAATGGAGATGACGCTCTACACCCTCCTCTGATCTACCTGCTGGGGAGAAGGAGCCTGGGACGGCTTGTGTTCATGTCTGCTGGAGCCTGGAGCTGTTGCTGACCTCTGCATGGGTGTCTCCGTGACTGAAGGCCATGATGAGCGATGGGGCTGCAGCCTGCTGTTACCACCGTAGTGGCTGCAGCCATCATCTTCTGCTCTTCCCTTCCACAGAGAGACATGACCATCACGAGTATCGACACAGTTATCTCTCCTTGAGGCTGCTTCTTGCTGCTCTGGATTCCAAGAGCTTTCTCTCATTCATACCGAAGTAATAGACAAATGGAAACTGCAATGCAATTGTTCCTTCTCCGGATGCTGGTGATGTTTTCTGCGGTGTTCTGGCTATGTCTGTTCCCCCTTCCTCCCTGGTGATGGGTTGTCCTGGAGACACGAGAGCTGAGAGGATACAGGAGAGGGAAAAATCGAAAGAAGTGACAAAGCAAATGGTGGAAAAGCTCAACTTTCCCTTCTGCTCATGGCCCTGTGCTGAAGGGACTTACTTGGGGTTTCTCTCATAGGTTCCCTTCCTCATTCCTCCCACAGCATCACAGGCAAACTCCTTTTGTGACTCAGAATAAAATCTCCTTTTTGAATGTATTGTTCTTAGTACCGCACAGCACCCAGCTTTTGTTAATTGTGAGGAGCATGTGGGGTGAGCAGCACATTATAAGGAGCAAGTCAAGAAACCACAGCGGGCACCCAAAAAAAATATCACTCTCTTCTCATCAGCTTTCACCTTGCTGCCTTCAGAAATGCTCCCAGCCTTTGACAAATCACCGGCACAGGCAACCGGATATTTTCTCAGTAAACAAAACTCTGAGCACTGAGTACAAGTGGAGACAATGTGCTGATCAGCGGAAATACCACAACTAGGTCAATAGGAATGCAAACGATGGATCACATTTTCCCATTGTCTCACCCGGAGGTGATCTGGCTGGAGGAACTGTGCCGGCTGGGGTGCACAAGTGACTGGGTACGGTTGTGTTCAGAGGGTTTGGGGGGTGACAGAAAACCCTGTTGTTTTCTCGGTGGTGGGCTCATCACCAGCTGAAGGCGTGACTTCACCTTCCCCAGGGTTATCCTACGCAGGCAGGATCTTTCCTCTGGTGTTGGGTCCTCTCCCACAGCCCATCATCCCTCTGGACTATGCTCCTCTGTCCTGGTTTCCGCTGGGATAGAGTTAATTTTTTTCTCAGTAGCTGGTGCAGTGCTGTGTTTTGGATTTAGTGTGAAAACAATGTTGATAGCACCCTGATGGTTTTCATTATTGCTAGGTAATGTTTATACTAAGTCAAGGACTTTTCAGTTTCTTGGGCCCTGCCAGCAAGAGGGCTGGAGGGGCAGGGGAAATGGGGAGGGGGCACAGCCAGGACAGGTGACCCGATCTGGCCAAAGGGATATTCGATAGCGTAGAACATCATGCTTACCATATTAACTGGGGGGGGGGGCAGGCAGGGGAGTGGTGTTGGCCAGGGCCTGCCGATTGCTGCTTGGGAACTGGCTGGGCATCAGTCCGCAGGTGCTGAGCAACTGTGCTGTGCATCACTTGGGTATTTTCCTTTCTGGGTTTTATTCCTTTCTCACTCTCCTCATTACAATTGTTGTTATCTTTATTTTAAACATTTCTTATTATAATTTATTTTCATTATTTATTCTTATCTCAACCCATGAGTTTTATCTTTTTCCCAAATCTCCTCCCTGTCCCTCTGAGGGGCAGAGGGAGTCAGCGAGCGGCTGCATGGTACTTGGTGGCTGGCTGGGGTTAAACCACAACATCACTTTTCCCCAAGGCTGATCCCCCTTTCTGCCACACTCCCCTATCTTCCTACGGCAGCCAAGCAGTCCAGGATGTGCAGCCATGATGCTACCTGGCCCTGGAATGGGATAACATGGATTTTGAGGGTTTTGAGTCTTTCCCTCCATCCCTACCATCCACGTGAAGCAGTGAGGTGGCAACAGAGCATGTCCACAGGGGCCATCACCACCACACACCCCATGGCAGCTCTGTCCTCCTGGCTGCCTGGCTCTGCACCGTGGTGGTGGTGGGATGGCCCAAGGGGGCTCTGCCTTCCCCAGGGCTCAGCCAGCACCTCCTGGTAGGTCTGGCGCTACTGGCATCGACTCCTGGCTCGAGCCGGAGAAGCCGCAGGACCTAGTGGGGTGGGGTGGAGGAGGTGGCTCCCCGGCTCTCACCACCAGGCAGGACAGAGAGGGGCTGGATTGCTGACGTGGAGCAATGGTTTCCTGAAGAGGAGCAGCCAGCCTCCCCTCCCCGCTGACGAACCTCTGCCAGGATCCCTGCTGTCATATTTTCCACCCAATTTCTCCTGTCAGGGTGCTGGTGACTAGCGACTCTCAGTTTCCTGGTTTGCAGCACAAGCCGGCCAACCCTCCGGTGAAGTTTTGTGCTGGGTACCCAAAACCGGAGCCTTTCCCAATCCTCCTCTCCGAACCTGGCAGCCCCTCCAAGGCTGCCGCTGGCTCCAGCCTCCCCAGCAAGGTGCAGGTGATGGGGTCAGTGATGCACTTGGGGTTTCTGGCATTGCCTGCAGGTTCTTCTCATTTTGGTGAAACAGTGATGGGTGCCTGTTCAGAAACAGCTTTGAAAAGGTTTTGTCTGCCAGGGACAGCCAGGTCTCAGGAATAACTGGATAAACCGTCACTTGCTGCTCTCTGCAACACTCATTGCTGAGGTTTCACTAGTTACTGGCTGCCTCTCAGTCCCGACGCTCAGAATTCAGGGAAAGTATTAAGTAACGACTTCCCTTGTCATTTTGTTTCTCATGTAAAGACTTGCCCCAAATGTGAGTGTTAAACTCAGAGGAAACTCTGAAGAGCCCTGGAAAATGCTGGTGAGCACCGCGGGGCTGAGGGATGGGATGAAGGCTCTGGGGAGCGGGCGCTGCTCCCCGCCGTGGCCCTCAGCTGTGTGGGGTGTCCCTGGGGATGTCCACCATGAAATGGCTTTTTGCCTGTGGCAAGCTTGCCATGACGGGGACGGTGTGTAGGAGCTGGGTGTCAGACCAGACGTCTTCCCAAAGATAATGCCAATTTTAAGATAAAAAGGAATAAAACTAGCAGCTTGGCAGAGCCCCCAGGCTGTGTGTGGGTTTGGTCCCATGCACAGCAGGGCTGCAAGGCCAAGGGACTGGGTCCAAAGCCCGGAAATGTTGAGGGGACCTCCTTTGGTGATCCAACATGGTGCATCCTCAGCACCATTTGGGTCACCTCGCTGCTACCAGAAGGATGCTCCTGTGGAGGCTGGGTAGCCCCGGTCAGCTGCACGGCTAGGCAGCCCTCAGAGTACGGGCACCCAGGGACGGGGACCCCAGCGGCCACTGTCTCCTCTAGTAGGCAAAAGTGACACGGGGAGCTGGCAGTCCCGTCCCAAAGCTCCCATTGTTGCAGAGGGGTGACAATCCTGGGCAGTCCCATCCCAAAGCTCCCATTGTTGCAGAGGGGTGACAATCCTGGCACGGTGAGGGGTTACACGTCTCCAGGGCACCATCCAGGTCCTCAGCCCCGGGCTGTCCTCTACCTAGCTGCTGCCCATGAAGACCCTGGTGCCATCCCACACTTGTGATTTGGATGGTATGTTTAGGAACACGGTGACCTGCCAAAGTCAGGCTCTGACTTGGTTGCAGACATGTTTGTGCTTTGTTACCAGCTTTTGCATTTGCAGCTCGCAGCGCCCTAACCACACAGGACAGGATGCGAGAGAGTGGGTAGATAAGCAAAAGTGAACGCTGGACTCCATCCTGCAACTCTGAGCAGCCCAACAAGGCGCTGTGTACCCTCCTCTCCTGGGGCTGCTGGTGAGCAGCGTCCTGCTCAGCGCCCTGCTGCTTCTAGCAGGATCCAACCCTTCATATGCTGCATGCTGTGCTGGTTTTGGCTGGGATAGCGTTCGTTTTCTTCACAGTAGCTTGTATGGGGCTGTCGTTTGGATTTGTGCTGGAACCAGTGTTGATAATGCAGAGATGTTTTAGCCACTGCTGGGCAGCGCTTACACAGAGCCAAGGGCTGCTCTGCCCCTCACCCCACCCCACCAGTGAGCAGGGGGGCACAGGGAGCTGGGAGGGGACACAGCCGGGACAGCTGACCCCACCTGACCCAAGGGATGTCCCACACCATAATGACATCATGCTCAGCATATAAAGCTGGGGCAAGAAGGAGGAAGGGGGGACACTCCAAATTATGGCGTTTGTCTTCCCAAGTAACCTTTACTCGTGATGGAGCCCTGCTCTCCTGGGGATGGCTGAACTCCTGCCTGCCCATGGGATGTGGTGAATGAATCCCTTGTTCTGCTTTGCTTTGTTTGCACATGCAGCTTCCTGATCAGAGTATCACCTTTAGCATGCTACTTTGAAAATAAGTTTACATGATGACTGTCTTCAAACTAGTCCCCCAGCCCTCCTCCTCTGCACCCCAACAGAAACCCAGATTTATCCCCTTTATGTGGAGACAAGGAGGTCTGTCCCCTGTAGCAAGCAGTGAGGACCCCTCTGCATTAACCCTAAATTATTTTACTGGTGGTGCATGGCTACACAGGTGCCAGATGCCTGAAGAGCTTGGGGGCAAGACCTCACCTCCCTGCTGCTCGCTTGAGACATATGGGGACATATGGGTTGCCCAAAGTTGCATGGAGGTGATGCTGGGAGGTCAGCAGCTGGCAGAAGTGGCCAGCAACCCCCCACAGCCCTTCTCACGCCTGGGTCTATAGATACAGGTAACATGGGTAAGTGGGGACAGGGCTGAGATGGCTTGTGCCCTTGGGTGTGGGGTGAGCACCTCATTAGGGCACCAAGAGAGCTGCTTAAAACTTGTCTCTTCAGAGTGGTGGCCAAGCACCAAGACCTAAGGTCCTGCTGTCTGTCAAGGAGCATGAAAACTGAGCCCACACTAGGGTCACAATGCCCATACAGATGGTCTTTTCTCCAGGATCATACAGCCTACCCAGGCAGACTTCACCCATGTGGAGCACAAGGGAAGGCCAGAAATTAGCACAACGCGTGTGCCTCAGCCAAGCATCTTCACTGCAAAGTCATCGGAAACAGGGCAAAAATCCTTTGTTGAGAAACAACCGAGTTCCCGAGTGCTTCCTAGCCCCTGGCAGCCCATGTCTGTGTGTTCATGGTCTTCAGTTCTTTGAAGACAACTTGTCATGAAACTTTCATCCACAGCAGAAAAAAACCCAACCAGGGCATAGTCTGGATTGTTTCAAGGGCAAATATGAATATATGGAATAAGAATATCTCTCTGCTTTTGGTAGAACGGTAGGAAAAAGCATGGAAGTGCACCAGAGAAGAAAGTCTAAGCAACCTTTTTTGTTGTGGGAGACGGTAGTGAACAAACTTACCCACTACGAAGAGCTTTTTCCAGGAAGTGTAGGTTGCTGCAACCTGTATCCCTTCAGCAGCGGGTGCTCACACAACAGTTCTCATGCTACTTGCAAGCAGTGCATTTGAAGGCGCCCCAGCAACGTGCACGGAGGATGAACGAACCCTACAGCCCTGCAACACCCCGACCCATCAGCAGCACCTCGCCCAGCACCATGAAAATGTTCATGGGCTTTCTCGCTGTATTTATTGTAGCACAGATGATTGGGACCGTACTCTTCTGTTTGTATCTTCACATGAAGATGGATAAGGTAAGTGGAGAAATAAGGTTGTCTCTGTTGGATTGCTAACGTGATCTGCCTTCAGCTGCGGCGAGGTGTGCTCACCAAAAGGATGAACAAGGTAGAAATGATGCTGGCCACTGGATGGATGCGGGAGTGGCATTTATTACACCTGACTTCTCATTTCTGCTTTAATTTGCCACTAAGATGTATGCTGAGGAAGAGATCTGTTCCTTTCATTAACAAAATGAGATTGGATCAATCGAGAAGAGCCATTAGTAGCAAACCTTGCAGCCCATGGCCAGTCCAGGGAGAGGAGAGTGTGGCTTAAACACACAAGTGCTTATTTCAGGCTTGTGGTTGATTTTTCTGGTGCCGTAGCACTTGGCAGCACTGTGACACGAGGCACAAGGATGGGTGGTCCAGAAATGAATTTTTTTTTAGTGTTTGCCTGTATGAATTTTACCAGCATCTCACTTCAGATGCTGTCTTTCTGTTTAGGGAGGAAAGGAGTGGATCCCACTACTTTGTCTTCTTTTGAAGAGACGGAGTATTAGTGATCCTGTCCCATACTTGGGACAATATTTAGCAAAAAATTAAGAACTGAAAAGCTGGTTTTGAGGTTGCCATGACTGCAGCTGCACTGCACGATGTTTAAAATCACCAATCTAAAACAAATCAGAAAAGACTACCAGCTAAAGGAATAAAATGCGTCTAAAATCCAGAATGAGTTCTCCCTACCAGATATGAGGATCGTCATTACTGATTTTTGAATTTTTTAAATTGAAATTTAAGTGGGTGACTTCTGACCTTCAAGGGTGGAAAGAAATCCTGAGCTAGAGGGACTTAAAAGTCAGGGTGATGGAAGGGGACTTTGCTGCAAGGAGGTTGCAGCCTTGGAGTGAAGGGGTGAGTAGAGGGTCTCCGGCAGAGCAAAATGTGGCTGCACAGGGCTGTGGCAGGGGTTCAGAGGTGGCCAAAATGCAGTCACAGGTGGCAGGAGGGTTTCAGCAGCCTTCAGAGCTTGTGGCAGGGCTTCAAACCCGACCCTCTGCATGCCAGTGCTGCCTGCACTGAGCACTCTGCCAGGATGTGTCTCCTCGTGTCCACCTGCACTTCTTTTTACTGTTTAGCTGAATGTTAGGTTTTTACAAATAAGTGGTGTAACTTCGAAAATTAGTATTATATATATTTATTTATTCTTTTTTGGGGGGTGATTTTTTTACATCTGTTTTTTTTAACCTGAAGTTCTCGGCAGAATTCAGCCCCAACCCAGAAGTTGTTTTAGTCTCTTGGCAGCTCTTCTAGTCAATAAGCTAGCTGAAAAAATGAAAAGCCGGGCTGCACGGGCAGGGCAGAGTGGGGCTGGGTGAGCATCCCAGCTGCCTGCTGGGGCCGCTGGGGCAGTGGCAGCAAGCCCTGAGCCAGCTGCTGAAATTGTGTGCTGCTGTCTGTAAATGCAGGTGGGTGGATATTTGCCACCTGTGTTTTGGGAAAGGCAGAGTGGGAATTACAAATACAAAGTTAAGGTGATAGAAAATAGGAAAAGATCCTGAGCGATCATCCACTCATTCAGCATTGCCAGCCAGGGTCAGCCCCCCGGGTGCAATTCCTGGTGGATGCAGGTGTAGATGCTGTGCTGGGCGGCTGGTGGGAGCGCTTGGTACCCGTGGTGTGTCTGCCCGGCTCACCCCGATGCTGAACAACTGATGCTGAGCTTTCATGCTGTGATCTGTCACTGGCAGGAGCACAGCGTGGCTCTGCTGCTGGCCATTACAGGTTTCCCACTAACATCCCATTCACTCTCTCTTCTCTCCCTCGCTGGCAGATGGAAGAGACATTGAGCTTAAACGAAGACTACATCTTCCTGAGGAAGGTACAGAAATGTCAGACGGCCGAAGGTCAGAAGTCGACATTATTGGACTGCGAAAAGATTTTAAAGGGCTTCCAGGACCTCCAGTGCAAGGTACACTGCTGTTAGGCAGATAAAGACCCCGCTGAAGGTGGAGGAGGGCTCCCAGGCACATGCACAGCTTCACCCCAAGCTTTTTTTTAAGACCATGGGCACCCTTTACTTTGGGGCTGCACAGACATGCTCTTTTTTATGCTATATTCTTTTTACACGATATAATTGAAAAATCTCATCCATATTTTTCTCAAACCAGTCTTGGTCAGAGCACGTCCAGCTGCAGCATGCTGAGGGATGCTTGGGGCTTGTGGTGGGAGGGATGGAGCTGCAGCCACCCTGGCACTGCACTCTGATCCCAGTATGAAAAATATTGATGTTCTGCTGTCTGGCACCTAGCTCCAATCCTGTGCCAGGTGGCTGTGAAGATGCTTGTGGCCACCTGCCGCTGGGAAGACTTTTATGCCCACTTTGCTCAGGTGTCGATGATTATGCAAGGCTTGGGCCAGGCAGTACAGCTGCCAGCAGCCGGTGAGGAGGAGGAGGATGCTGTGCAAATGCCACCCCACAGGCTCAGGGATGGCACCTCCAGCCAGTGCAGCGGCTTCTCGTGTTTGGGTGCAGAGAACTGAACCTGCACTGTAATGCCCTCTTAGAGCAGCTGAGGGCTGCCCAGCCAGGGATGAGGTGCTCTCAGCCTGCTCAGCCCTTGAATTCACTGTTTAGGAGTGGCTGTGCTGGCCAGAGCAGGCAGGAGAGGGACATTTCTTCCTCGTTGTCAGTGTCCAATGACATCAAATGCCTCAGCTAAATCTTCAGATTTGCATTGGTACCAAACTGACAACAGAAAATTGTGTCTCAGATAGACCCTGCTCAGCAGCCCTGAAAACCCTTTTGCAGGGACTGGGACATGCCTGGCTGGCTGGGCAGCATCTGCAGCATGGCTCACTGACATGGTTTTAAATGAAAAGGAAATGGTTTTTTTGTTTGTTTCATTTTTTTCCAAATAAATTTTCCCCATCACATCATTTTAATCACATAAAACCTAAGATCATAAACCCTACAACCCCCCTGCTGCACACAGCCAGCCAGCCCATGGCCCTGTGTGGTCCCGGGGAAGGTACTGGAGGGGCCTTGCGGTTCCAGGTACCCTCTGCCGAGAGCTGGCAGGGCTGTTGGGGACAAACCATGCCAACCCGAGCAGTGAGCACAGCATCCTTTATACAGAAACTTTCAAAACCATTGATTTTTACATCTTAAAAAAAACCCCACACATTTTTGTTGTTGTTACAGGACGGGGAAGCCAGCAAGGAGCAGCCCAAGTTTGAAATGCAGAAAGGTGAGTCTCCTGGTGCCACCAGTGCACCCCTGGCTGGCTAGGGCAGGAGGAGCTTGGCGTGGGGAGGGCTTTCCTTCACCCTGCAGCAGCCCACTGGGGCCCCGGGGCAGGGCACGGAGGCAGGGGACGGGGCTGGGGTTTGGAGCATCCCCATGGGGTTAGGACTGTGCACAGCACGGGGCTGGCAGAGGGGGTCACCGGGCATGGCTGTCTCACCAGGGCAGGCAGCTCTGGGTGCCACAGTGCCTGGAGCTGATGAAAATGAATCCAAATTTAAATCTGTGGCCTTTTTGCATTGCAGGCCATGAGCATCCCCATTTGATGCACAAGGATGAGACATCTGTGGCAGGTAAGGGGCAGGCACATCCAGCTCCCATTCCCATGGTGGGTAAGGTGGCACAGTCTCCTCCGCAGGATTTATCCCTCAGAGGCTCCACCTGGAAGGCAACTGTGTGTTTTTGCTGAGCAGAGGCCAGATCCTGCCTCACTCAGGGCTGGTGGGGGGTGGGGACACGACGACTTCTGAGTGTGTCACTGAGCTGGATTTGGCCCATAGAGAAATATCAAGGGTGGGAGGTGCCACAGTCCCGGCAGAGGAGCTGTGCTCCTGTGGGGGGACCGCGGGTGCCAAGGCATCAATAACACTGGCTCTCCCAAATTGCAGCAGAGAAGAGGCAGCCGGTCGCAGCCCACCTGGCAGGTCACCAGAGCAGCAAGACAGTCTCAGGTAAGACAGACCCACTCAGCACTGCCTTGGCCAGGGAGCCAGCGGGGCATGGCAGCATGCGTCCCCCAGCCGGACCCAGCAATCCTGCCCCGTGGCTCAGTAAGGGCACGGACAGGGACGATACAATCCCAGCATGAAAGCATGTCCCCAGAGTACAGCAAACCTCTCGGTGGTAATGTCACCACATGCACCTGTGCCACATGGTTCGTGCATCCCATGCCAGCTGTCCTCAGTAACCTTATTTATGCCTTCCTAGAAATGCACCCCAGTGGCTTAATCTTTGCAGTGTTTCTCATGAGCAGAAAACTATTTCTTTTTGTATGTAATGAAACCAACCTCTCATTTTTCTTTTGGACTCAAAATGCAATGCTTCTGCTCTCCTGGACGTGTCTTGCCAGGGTGGCTCTGCTGGCATATTGTATCTGCTGATCTAGTCATCTTCTTACCTGTAGTGGTCCTGATAGCAACGTGGACGAGGTGATGACTTTACAGTCACAGCATAGATAGCTCCAAACTGATCTAGGCAAGATGCACTTATTGACAGCCTCAGCCAGGTTAGTTTTGAGAAATGCACGTGAGTCCATTTGCACATGTGCAACCCTCTGCACAGACCATGGTTGCTCTCGCAGCTCTGTCCCTCAGCATAGCTTTAGCTAAGGAATATCCCACAAGAGCAAGGATTACCAAAGCGAGCAAGAGGTTGCAAGGTCAGTCTCTCAATCAGGCAAGGCTTTCGCAATCTGAGTACTTTTGATTTAATTCTGGAGTAACTGCCAGTAATCGGCAACCGCTCTTTCCATCTCTGACGCAGCATTTCACCCAGAGCTCAGTCTGCCTATGGAAAGCTTAGTGTTAGATAAGATCAAAGAAGTGAGAAACTTGCTGCATTTTAAAACTCCCTGCTTAAGCGCTTGTTGAGCCTATAAAGAGGGTTGAAATTCTCCAGAGAGCAGCAGCTACCTGGAGCTCGGCTCCGCTCCTCGGCAGTCAGGCACAGAGGCAATAAATGTCCCTGTGGGATGCACGGGCACAGACCGTGGGCTGTGTGGCTCCCCCAGGACCCCCCGCTGCGGGGACTGGGACTCTGGGCTGGGACAGCTGAAATTATTACTCCCCTTGGAGCTGGGTTGCTCACCCATACTGCTCTTGCAAGTGTCTCTGGGACTGGGGAAGGCGGAGGTCCAAAATCGCTCCCAGAGGTGGCAGCTGAGCTCAGCCCCTACGGCCATGGCCTCCTGGTGTCCGTAGGGACTTACCTGTACAGACTGGCAGGAGCGCCTCCTCATGAGCTACTCTTACGCTCTGATGACAGTGACAGTGTCCAAAAGCCCTGGCAGCAGCGGGTTTGTGTGGGCAGTGGTCCCAGTGGTGGGAGGCGGGAGTTGCCACGCAAAACCCTCCCAGCTCTGAACGCTGCCAGGGACCAAAATTGTGGGACGTTGATTTTTGCACTTCCTTGGCAAAGTCTCACCTTCTTCAGAGGCCAAGTGGAGCATGGACTTTGGAGGAAAGGCAGCACCCAGTTCGGAACACTATGTGCCCTGGGATGGTGCCTCTGGAGATAGGAGCTGCGGTGTGTTTTGGCAGTGCTCTGAGGGCTCGGAGGCTGTGCCACCAAAAGCTGTGGAGACAGAAACCCTACGGGGGTGGGCACAGGGGTGTTTAGCCCGCGGTGGCAGCTGTGTGCAATCCTCCACCCTAAGCATTTCCACTTGGTTGGGTGAAGGAAACCAAGTGCTCCTCTGCTTGCATAATGGATTCAAGGGTGTCAAGGCCAGTGACCAGGAACAAGGGTTAAACGTGTCCTGGCTTTGGGGAAAGGGACCCTGCTCCCCTGGGCTGGGGATGGTGTCCTGGGGTGGGCAGGAGCCAGCCCTGCATCCCGCAGCAGTCAGAGGCTGTGATGCCAAATGTCTGTGGGGTGTCCCCCCAGAATCAGCCTGCCAAACTGGATGTCACCTTCTCCAAGCTCATCTGTCGTGCTTTCCCCCTACAGTGCTAGAATGGAGGACAACGATGTATGGCCCCATGAACAACAAATCGCTATCCTACCAGGAGGGGAAACTGAAGGTGAAGGAAGCAGGGCTCTACTACATCTATTCCCAAGTCAGCTTCTGCACCAAGGCGGAGACTTCAGCACCCTTCACCCTCTATATTTATTTGTATCTCCCCATGGAAGAGGACCGGCTCTTGCTGAAGGGACTAGACACACACAACAGCTCCACGTCTCACTGCAGCCTCCAGTCCATCCGGGAGGGCGGTGTCTTCCAGCTCCGGGAAGGGGACATGGTCTTTGTCAATGTGACAGACTCAACACGAGTGAACTACAGGCATGGCAGCACCTACTTTGGCATCTTCAAGTTGTAGTGAGGAGGGGGCCGCCCCAAGCTGGGGGTCCACCCAACTTTGTTGAGCAAAGTGGCTTCCCCTGTTTCCCGTATTTATGTTCCTCTGTCTCTTCGGTTTTCTTGTTTCTTAATGTGTATATTTTGTTATTTATTAATGAGGGCCAAGGGGCCCTGAGAACACAAATGGAACAAAGTTTGAAGCTGTTGTTGTTTGCACTTTGCTTTTTTCTTTTGTTGCCAACAGTTTGGTACGTGCCTGGGTCTGCCATGCCCCACGTGCCTGGCAGGGTGGATGTCCCCGTTATGTCACAAGAGCTTTATTTAGCGAGCTCTACCATCAGCGTTTCTTTCCTAGCAATGTAGGATGGCTCAGGGCGCTCCAGCCAAGCTAGGTTGGTACATATCTTCCGTACCAATCTGCTTACAAAACATCAACGGAAAAACATTAAACGGCTTAGGAACGTCTCCTCTAAAGGAATCAATCAGCCAAGCACTGTCCTTACGTGCTAGCTGCTGGTGATGCATCGTTGCCATCCTAACTGTCTGCTTTATCTTGAGAACCTCCTTTTTTCCACCCGTGCCTATCTACGAAACTCAACCAGCCTTCTTGCTTAGGGTGGCACTGCCTTGGCCCTGGTCGTGCTCGGTGACAACCACCCTGCAGCACAGGGGCGATCGGTGGCAGGGGACACTGCTGATTTCAAGTCAGAGTGTGGGTAAGGTGCCAGTGGTGCTCTGCTCTTGGTGACCCAAATCCGCTCACCAGGCTGTCCTTCTCCCACCTCTGCAGGTAGAGTCTGGACCCTCTGCCTGTGGACTGTTTCACTCCCCTGTGGAACGGGTGTTGGCCAGCACCATCACATTTGGACCTGCCTCCTCTCCTGAGACCCCTCCTGCCCTAGGAGGACGACCAGGAAAGCATGGGGGTGGCAGGGCCAACTGCTTCTTGCCAAGCCCTCCAAGGTACATGTGTAGAGCATCTTCTGGTTGTCCTCTGTGAGGACGCGCCCACAGCAGTGCTTTTCCTGGAGCTCCAGGAGGGCAAGGCTGTGCAGAGGGGCAGGACCCCCTCTCAGGCAGGAGGTACCTGGGTGGCACTGCATGCTGGGCTCTCCCTGACCCTCTTCTCCAGCTTGGCCCACAGAGAAAGTGAGCTGAGCAACAGCAGGGCACAAGGATCTTGATGCAGCATTTTTTAAAAGCATCTAAAGATGCCAAAGGTGGCCAGTCTGGAGCGTTTGGTTATACAGGTCACACTTGTCGGAGTGCAGAAGTTTGGAAACACTCCTGGAAGCCAACAGGTTTGCAAGTGGAAGAGCTTTCAGATTTGGGCAGTCCTTGGGGTTTTCTTGGCTGGAGGCTGCAGGTCTGGTCCTAACACGGCGCCTGAGTGCCACCACTGCCGGGACGGATGGGGCAGTCTTCGCACAGCTCCTTGCAGTGCTGGGTGCCCGACACGGCCCCCTCCCAAAGCCAGCAGAGGAGAGCTCAGAGCCACTCTGGTTTTACTATAATTTAATATGTATTTGTTGGCAGTTCTCCCAAAGTGCCTACCTAACTTCATCAGGGAATCGAGCACTCTTGTCTGACACAATGTATAAAAACTATTTATTTAACTAAAACCATCTTATTAACGGAGAAGCGCCGCATGCCAAGGGACTGTGCATGGCCAGCGCTGTGTTTTGCAGAGTATTTCAACATTCATGGTTCCCCTTGCTGAGAGTGGGGGTTCGTCCACTGTCACCCCACAACTAATACAATTTGGGAATGAAGAGACAGGGTGCTTTGTGTGTTTTGAATGCCGCTCACTCTTCTCAGCGCCAGGCTGGGATTTTCCAGGCTCCTGCTTGGGGTCTGGGGACAGAGGGCAGTGGGGTAGCACTAGGGGGCACAGGGGGAACAGCCAGTCCCTAAAAGCGTCTGGGGGCAACTGTCCCACCCCACTCCTTGGGACATGTTGGGGTACCAGGGCCATGCAGTGCTGGGGACATTCTGGCTGGAGAAGGGAGCAAGGACCCCCCTGCCCTGGGAAGGCAGCAAGGCCCTGGGGCTGGAGCCCCCTGCACAGCTGTGAAGGAAAAGGGTGGGGGCAAATTTAAAGGTATTTAGGACACCTGGCTGGAAGAGGACTCTTCCTGCTTGTACCTTCAGGGATGTCTCAGCTTTGGAGCAGAGGGATGGGTACTGCACAAGGTAGGATCCTATGGGTGCTGGGTGCAGGGTCTGGGTGGCCGCAGCCTCCTGCGGTGGGTCCCACCACCTCCTGCGGTGATGTGGGTCCAACTGCATCCCCACTGCTGCTGAAACCTGGCCACCCTTGCAGGTTGGGCTCGCTAAGGCAACGCTTGCGTGGCTGGAGAGCCCCAGAGCTTTGCAGGGGAAGTGGAGGTGCCCAGCAGCGGTGGGGGTGTGGGTGGGAGCCACGGGAGAAACCAAAGACGATGCAAACCTGCACGGTCTGAAACGGGGGAGAAGCTGGCTGGGAGCAAGTGGATGGGGAGGGAAGAGCTGTGAGGAGTGTGTGCATAGCTGTTGTTGGGTGTCCATGTCCTTCAGAAACAGGTTATCATGGGAGAGGGGAAACAGTGCACAGCCTTGAACCCCCTGCAGCTCCCAGCTCCATCGGCCAGGGGGTTTGAGCTGGGCTGCAGTCCCTGGCGCCAGTCACTGAGAGGGGATCCAGGAGCTGCAAATTGCATGGAAAAATAGATTTTCCTGCGTGACTGGGGGAGACAATTAAAGAAGAGAGAACAAAACAAAGCATAAAAGCACAATAAATGCTGTAGCGAGAGCAGCAGATGCCAGTTGCCACCTCCCCTGCCCACGGGCTGCCTGCCCAGCCCGGCCCTGCCCGCAGCACTGCCTTTCCCAGGGCTTTTGCCGTTTCTTGCCTCTGTTTCTTCATTTGTCAAAAATAGCCTGTGGGATTCGGATGTGAGGTAGTGCGTGGGAAGGGAGGAGCTGCGATTGCTGCCATCCAGCTGTGGCCTTCTCCCGAGCAGTTTTGTTGTCCCTGGCCCCTGCCCAGTGCCGTGGCAGGTGCAGGTTTCCCCTACCCGTGGAAAGTCTGAACATCACCAATACGTTGATTTTATTTATTTATTTATTTATTTCTCCCCTTGATGTGGGCCCTCTCTGTCATCCTTGGGCTGTGGATTTTACGGTTTCTGATTTTCGCTCTTTCTAAGAAGGGGATGAAAGGGTGATGAGTACGTGGGTCACATCAGCATGGCAGCTGATGGGGGGGCACAGGCAAGCAGTGGCAGGAGCAAGCAGCAGTATAGTCATCTGCTGGGAGAGGTGCTTGCACGGCTTAAGACGCACAGCTCACTGGGAAATATATTATTTTTTTTTTAGTTCTGTATAAAAAATGAGATTTTGGTTCAGGTTTTTTTCCCCTCAAAAAAGGTTGGGATGCCACTTTCCAAGCAGGGTCTCTCCAGCTGGTGCCAATGAGCTCAGGGCTGCTGGGCAGCAGCAGCTGGAGCAGGGCTGCCCACATGCTGCGGGGCTGTGCACAGTGGCCACCGAGACGACAAGCCTGTCCTAGAATCTCTGCACTACTTTGGGGTCTTTTTTTTGTTGTTGTTGTTTTTGGGGTTTTTTTTTAAATCCCCCTTCCCAGTTAGGCACTGGTTGCCTGGGTGCCAGCCTTACCTTGGCACCCCTTGCTTGGTGACAGCTCTTTCCCCTGCTTGGCGCAGGCAGTGTCTAGGTCTCCTCTAGGAAGCCAAACCTCTTGCATGCACCCTGGGGGCATAGGAGCCTTCTGCCCGCCCCCCCCCCCCCCCCCCCCCCCGCCCCGGTTTTAGTTCAGAGCTGGGGGCACTTGTGCTGTGGGGTGGTGCCGCACTGGGGCAGGCAGCAGGAGCAGCCCACCACCTCCAGGGGATCTCTAGCTGTGGCAATGGCTGGGGCTGCACAGATTTAAGCTGTTGGTTGGGCTTTTTTTCTGGTTTTTCACATTGATGGTCGTTTGGAGCCAAAACTCCATTGCCTGGGAGCTGCTGGCGCTACCTGTGTTGGAGCTGGGTTGTGCAAAGGGGCTGTTTGGGGGCTGGCATAAGAGAGGGGGCCAAAGAAGACCCCATGTTCAGCAGGAGAGCAGGATGGGCGGTCTCTGGTTAAGGTGTGGATCTCATGGGGACGTGGGAGTGGAGATGTTCCCCCCAAGATGAGCCTAGGGGATGCTCCCTCCTTGCTCTTGTGCCCAGTGCAGGCTCAGGGGCACTCTGGTCTGGGTATGGCTCTGGTCTGCCTCTGCAATAATTCCCTGAAGTGCCACTTGGGTTCAGGGTGGCTCCCTTGCAGACTTCATTGTTTTTCCATGATGCACCTGAGGCCAGTGTTCTTTTTTCACTTTTTTTTTTTTTTTCCTGCTCCGACTGCTGTGCTTGTGGAGGGAGAGCAGGGCCTGGCCCTCCTGCCCTCGATCCTCCCGCTTTGGCTGTGGGCTGGCAGCGCGGTATGTCTCTACCAAAGAGTTAAAAATACCAGCATGCAGGAGAGGTCTTGTCCAAGTGGTAGACCAAAGGAAATCCTGTCACCACACCTAAATGCCAGAAAAAAACACAAGCTAACTAAGAAAAAAAAAACAAACCCAAAACAACAAAACAAACCAAACTTAGGCAGGAAGTCACTTATCTACAGCAACCTGCCCGCACAGCTAATTCTCCCTAAAGCATCCTTGTTAGCAGAGTGCAAGCAGAACTTGAGGGATGGAACCGCATCTCCTTCCCCTGGGACCAGGTGCCCTTCCCTGCTGCAGGTCTGGGCGGTGGTGGGAGCAACAGCTCAAGTGCCAGCATCACCATTCACACCAGTATCCCTGCCAGCAGCCAGTAAACTGGAGGGTGGATGAGGCACCCACGGGCATTTTGAGCAAATCAGGGATGCCCAGAGCAAGCACTGGCTTTGCTTTCGTGGCGGAAATGAAGCAGCACCGAGAGCTAAGAAGCCATTTTTATCCTTCTTTATTTGTTGAAAATGTCAATTAAAAAACTGTTCAAAATAAAAACATGTTAGAAAAGTTGAACTTGCATAAGTAGTTACAGTAAATAAACCTACATGACAAAGATAAACTGGAAGGCAGCTGACACAACATCCATCTAAAGACAGACTCACTGGAACCTATTTACAAAGCACTGTAAACAAAGTAAATATGGAAACATTGCTGTCCATCCGGCATGGCTTCTTTTCCTTTTTATTTTCTTGTCTTTTTTGGCTTCTAGCTCTTGACAAACGCTTGATCCAAAAAGTCCCAGTGTGCCCTCCATCACATTACATCTTACGAACATGCATATGTACACAGCACAGGTTTCAACTAAACCAGGGGGCAACGAGGAAACGTTTCTACCCTCTCCTTGGAGTGTAAGTGACCCTTGGTTTGCTGCCTAGCACCCAGTGCATGTCACCAGCCTGGCTCCCAGCCCACCTTTGGGCAGGCAGCAGGACTGGACAGTGCTGGGGTGCCTGGGCACAGCACCCCCGATCGGCGGCACGAGCTGCTCGGTGTGCAGCAAAGGCCATCATCCTGGCAAACCATTAACCAGCACGGTAGAACCTGCCTGCTGACCAAATGCTCAACGGCATGCCTGCACCGGGATGTGGGGAGCTGCCATCCAGCTGGGAAGCTCTGGAGATGTCAAATGTAGCCAGAGCAAAAAAGACCTCTGTTTTGTCCTAGAAACAGCTTAGATTTAGAGAGGGTTTCTTTTTACACTCCTTGTGATGTTTTGGAGTCTAGCTCTCCCCAAACACCATTTGCTATGTTCTGGCTAAATTTTAATTGCGAGGAGGGAGTTGTAATTATTGCCTCTATGTCTTTCATGACCAACGTAACGATGTGACTGTAATGAGCTGTGGTGTGTCTGCACACCCTGGGACCATGCTGCCCTGTGATATACATTAAGACTTATAATTAACTGTAACAGAAGGTTACTTTTATAATGCTGCTAAGGAACAAAGGAAAACATCAGTTCTAAACTAGGGTATAACACCGAATAAGATGAAGATAGCCAATACATATGCATGTTGCCTGTGTGCTGTGTTCGAGGTGCTGTGCAGGGATCTGGAAGGGTGCTGACCATCCTTGCCCCAGGAGCGTTCCAGCTCTTGTCAAAACATAAATACCTTTCCTATTCCGAGAGAAAGTTCCTTTTTCCTAGCAGAAAGCCCGTTGGGGGGCAATGGGGGTAGAAGTGGTCATTGGCTTTGTTCCCAGCTAACACGGGCAGACGGGAACAGGGAATCAGCACGTGTGGGGGTTGTTCCTTGTTGTCAAGCAGTGTTTACATTTCACACAGAGAAAAGCATGTCCTGCAAGGGGAAGCACAGCAAAACTATAAACTCATATGATACCTGGACACTCAATGTGAAAACAAAGAAGGGAGTAGGAGTTCTAGGTCATGCATAAGAAAAGGGATGTGGGGGCAGAACAGCAGTTACCTGTTGCGCTAATCACGAGCTCTTAGGAGGCAGCACTGTGCAACATACCTTCCCATGCGCTCTGACAGGTGCTCCAGATCTGACTTCCCCAAAGAGTTCGAATGTCTTCATGTTAATTGCACATTTTAATCAGTATCAAGGCCACACGGGAACCACAGTATTGCTGGGCTCTAGTTCGCTACAGTCAACTAACGGGGAAAAAGAAGGTGGATGGGACAAGCTTCCCCAGCTGTGATTATCTGAAAAGAGGAGCATGGTGCTTCTTGGTTTCTGCTCAATGCTACCTCAGTAATGTTTTCATTCAATAAATAGGTACCGGTGCTTTTGGAAAGAATGAAAGCATTAAAAAGTGCTTAAGCTTCCTCTAGGAAACTGCTGCCAAACCCTTTGTGAGCAGCAATCATTAGCAGAGTTTGTATTTGCTCCCAGTAGCAGGTACGATGAGGTATTAGTTGCTGCAGATGAATTGTGAATCATGGACCGCTTGCTTACTGGTTTAGTTGTGATTGATTGTTTCTGGTTTATTTCCTTATTGGATGGAAGAAAACCTATTCTTTTTTTTCTCTATGACTTTTTTTTTTTTTTTTTTGGTAACAAAATTCCCCAAACCAACAAAATAAGGAGCAAGAAGAGGCAAAGGATCCAGTTCCGCTTCCCAAAAACCACCTGAGGTCACACACCACTGCCAGCAGCTTCTCCCCAAATTCAGGCGATCAGAGACGACTTGCGCCCCGTGTCCTCTCTGCCACACTCGTCCGTCTGCTTCAGCAGCCTTCTAACCAGCTTCTCCAAGTCCTTCCTGGATTTAAGCTCTTCCTCCAAACACTGTTTCATCCTTTTGTTCTCCTGCAAGGTAAAAAATAAAGAGTTAAAGATGCAGGTGCGATGAGGTAGCTCCACACGCCTGGTGCCTCAGAGGTGATGAAATATCAGGGACATCTGACAGGCCCTGCTGGCTTGTGAGGATGGACACCACAGGTTACTTGTGGCCTGATCCACTCAAGCAGACCCTTACTACCTTATAGACCTGCACAGAAGTCCCTGTGACTTTGAGCAGGCAGAAGCATCCTTGTGGAAACCTAATTTTAGCCTGGCTTGGAGGACCCTGTCCTCCTGGGGTGGGCTCTCCCACCTTCAGGCGGGGGGCTGGAGGGAGGACGTATTTCCTCCGAGTCTACAAGAATTGGTACCTACCAGACCCCTATAAAATGAACAAGTTGAAAGGGTTTTAGAGTAGGGGGCAAGTTTCATGTTACCACAAAGACCAACAACTCCTTCCCTCCTGCTGGCTCTGGTGCTCAGCAATTGTGTGGTGAGTTGATTCAGGGAGCTAAAAACCAGAAGAAAACTAATGCTGACGCAGGGAGCTGCAGGATTAGACCAGCATCAGCAAGACTCTTCCAGGGCACTGACCAGTCAAAGATAATGACCCAGTGCAGCCTGGCTGGCTTCTGCTCAAGCCCCAGCACAAACGACCCCGCTCAGAGTACCTGCTTCAGTTCTTTGACTTCATCTTTCAGTGCATAAACTGTGTCAACAAGGCTCCTGCAAAAAGAAATGCCAACGTTAAAAAAAAAAAATTAAAAAAAAGCTGGAGTATAGCAAAACAGCAACAGCAAGGGAGCTTTCGTGAGTGAGGTGCTGATGGGGAAGGTGCTTCCAGCTTCTGCTTGGCCAGCATCAGGCTGCTGCGAATGCTGCTGCCTGTGAGAGGATTCTGGAAACACAGCCCAGGAGCATTTAATAGGCCACCGGTCTGATATTCAGGGCTCTTTTCTAAAAACTCAAGAAAAATACCTTGTTCTGCTATCTTTTAAGTTATCAACAAAGGTCTGTGGTTTTGGCTTCCCTGCTTATGCTACTGCAATAAATAACAATGATTTTAAACCTGGAAATGCCCGAGCATCTTTTGTAAAATGGCTTTGATTCCTTGAGGTTATACTGCAAAAATAACAAGCACGAAAGCAATGCGCTGTCTGGGTTAGAGAAGGAGCCGATCAGCGCTGTCGCCCAGATGCTGAAGCTGGGTAGCCCTCACAGACAGGGTGCCAGGCAGGCTCCCGAGGGGTAGCAGCAGCCCAGTATGTCAGAAGTTAAAAAAAAGCCACTTGTTTGGTTCTGTCCTCCCTGACGCCATTAGCTACACCCGGATAAGCTCTGGGACTCAACAAACTGGCTCTCAGGACCCAGCGCACGGACTCCCAGAGGGTTACAGCCACGTCACGGCAGCTGGCTGCTCTGTCCTTAAAAAGGGACAAAACAGCAACTGGACTAAGGCAGCGGTCGGTGAGACCAGCCCCGCTCCTCTGCAGGGATGCAGAAGGAGAGCGCGTCGGGTTTTAACGGCTTTCCAAAAAGCAACAAGGGGATCGGCCAGCAGCCACGCTTACTTTTCCTCCGTGACAGTCTGGCCGTTGCTTCGTGTTTCCTCTATGATGATTTTCTCTTCCTCAGGAAGAAGGACTTGGGGGATGGAGTCTTTACGGGAGCCTGTGTACAAGAATTACCCATCAGGAAGAAGAAGGGAGATGTCTCCCCGGTGCCCACGGTGCTCTGGAGGCAGCAGCCCTTGCTCTCTCCGCTCCTCTGCGGGGACACAGGGGCTGGAGAAGCCACCACCTATCTGCCACGGTTACGTACGGGCTTATACGTACCACCGACCTGGCGCTAAAGCAGCAAGTGGAAAGTTTTCAAGAGTGCTCGCTGCATCTAAAGCTACGTCATGACTTATAAATGAAATTATTCGATTCGAGTCAAGAGCTCTCAGAAGAAACACGACCTCCCCTCTTTAAATGTACCATTATTTGATAGTTCAGTGATTTAATTTGACATCTCACCAGCAATGATAAATAGTTATATTTCCAGAGCTGAAGATGTTAGATAGGTTCTTATGAAGCAGCTTGTTCTTAAACACGCAGCTGATTGAGAGATAATATACATGCTTCCTTTCCAAAGCTGTATGCAACCTGAGATTACCATCACGTTTTCAGTGCTGACAGCCACAGGCACTCACTAGGTTTGCTTAATTCCTAACAAGTGCTGGTGAAATAGCGGTGTCTCATCTGCCCTCCTACCAGCTTCATTCTCTGCGTTTAGAAGAAAGACAATGGCAACTAAACCACTAGGTAGATGAAGCTCCCTTATCTTGAAGATTGAACACCACACAGTTTCCTAGCATGAGCCTCACTGCTGTATGATGCAACCATCTGTTCTTTCTCAGAGGGGTTATCAGTGTTGCAGGCGGAGTAAGAACTAAATAATCTGGTTGTGTGCCCACCTGAGCTGAGAGCTTGCTGGAAACCTGCCCCGGTGCAGTACGCTTCAATCACCTTCAGGATCTGAGCATCTTCTTCCAGTGCAGCAGTACCTGTAAAACATTGCAATCAACAGCTATCACAAAAGGCAAAGTGTGCTGGCTTTCACCTGTCCCAGCCTTTGTTCCGAAGTGCCTTAAAAGCTGTTTCCCTGACCGACACCGGGGCTTTACCGAAGTCCCTTTTGAGGTCATTTACATTTTCTGGCCTTTGCAACGTCCCGAGGCATTGAGCATCACGACTAAACTTCTAGCTGCTAATACATCTAACATATCTAACATCACTTCTAGCTGCTCATCTCAGAAAAACCCAGGGGGTGATGCCTGGGTGCAGGAGCACTGGGAGATGTGTAGGCAGAGCAGCTGTGCTAGGAGGGGTCTGGGACAGCTGCATCACAGCAGGATTTGGAAACGTGAAGTCTTCATTTCCAGCCCTAGCTCAGTGGTGTCTTCTCAAGGGAGACAACTGACCTTCAAGCTGCATACCGCAGGAGCTCACCGCTGGGTGACCATGGCCTCTCATGTAAAACCCCCAAGGGGTGTCCCAAGTGGACTTCGGGGAGCTGTCAGGACACCCCTCTTTGGAGGTGAACACCCCTGCAGGGACAGGGCCTTTTTTTGTTCCCTGATCCCCCACGCAAACTGTTGCAGGTGAGGATTTATCCTGCCTCTCAGACATATTCTGATGACTGTTGATGCGCAGTTTTACTGCAGCTCTTCACTGCTTGGAAGTAGTTCCTTGGCTCTGCACCCAGAACAAGGCAACCAACAACCCGTGACCTTGTGCTAGCCATCATGAGGAGGGTGGCAGCACGTCTGGCAGTCAGAACTGGGAGGGGATCCGTCAGAAGCTGAGGACCCTTGCTCAGCAGCACGTAGGCTTGCGCACAACGTGAGCATACGGTTGCATCCTGCACCATAAGAAAGGTTGTTCTTGAAGTCCCATGGAGATCACTGAGTACACAGAAACCTCCAGAAAGAAGAGAAAAATACAACACTTACTTTTCCGAATAACAAACTCTTCATCAGATGGTTTTCTCTCAGTTTTCCTTTTTGGAAGAAACTTCTTCATTGTTTTTGGACTTTTGCTGGAATCCTATAGAGAAACAGACTCTTGTGTTTAACCAGAACCAAAGACAGCCCAAACAGCAGAGCAGCGCAGCTGAATGCAGCTATCCATGTTGCACACAACACATTAGAGAACTACAAAGCAGACAATGACAAAGTTGGGGAAAATGATGCTTTTTGCCCTTCCTATGCGCTAGTTGTGGCCAACTGCTCCCTGGAAGAGCAGAGGGAGTTGCGCCTGCGGGGCTGGGCTGGGACAAGCTCCTCTAGCAAATTCAACCCTCGGCTAAGATCCTTTAGCCAAAGAATTCAAACACATTCACAGCACTTTTTGTCTGCTTACCAGCTCTGTGGTCTCTGTTGGAAAGCCCTATATAGTTGCGTATTTCCTTGACTTGATTTCTAATATAAAACAGTTGGCAAATAACATTGCTTCGAAGTGCACACAATTTGTTTGAGAGTATAAATCCCCCCTCCATGTACACAGAGAACAAACACACACACATAAAGTTAGTGTCTGCTATGACTCCACAAGTAAGAAACACAAGCTTTTATCTTCTTCACCGAGTTACAAGTCTTGCCAATTTGGAGAGAATTAGTGTATTAGTAGGTTACATGCAATACAGATTTCAAGCAGGAGAAGAGGCACACCAGGAGTTTAAGTACCATAATACTAAATCCTTCTTGTGAGTTATCTCTATACGTATTTGCCAGTCACTACTGACTCTCACGATAACTAACTGATACAGCCAGACAAAATTAGGGTCATGCAAGCACGAGAAGCATGAACAGGAACAAGCATTCTTTGCCACAATAAGCCAAAGAGATGTATCTACCCTTACCTTTAAGATATAAGACATCCTCTACAATGAATATGCAAAGAAAGAGAAGATGAGTGTGAGAGATTGATGATTTTATTGACCAAGTCCATTAAATCCACAATTCTAAAACACATTTGAATGTTAGTCTTGCGATTAATGTGGCACACCCTCTGTACTGGTTTTAGAGCACTACCAACATGCAAAGGAGCACCGTGTCATGCAAAACTGAAAAAATTACATGTGAAACGCATGGTTAAGTGGGCATTAATACACTCTAAACACATCAAAACAGAAAACATGCCTCCTCGGTTAGTAGTAGGTTTCTGCAGATGTTGGTTGTCTAAAATGGTGCTTAAAAATGTGGGACCCACTGGTGCAGCCACCCCACGTGCCCGGCTCTGTGGGATCAGCTCAGGGTCTGGCCCCATGCTCAGCACCAGTCCTGCAGTCTTCAGCCCAACCCTGCCAGGATGATGGGGTGCTCTGCCCATCCTGGTGACAAGTCTCCCAGGACTGCATCTTCTCAAAGGGGACCTCCTCAGAGGGGACCTGCCATCCTCACTGGAGACCTGGCAGCATCAGACATCAGCATCTCTCTGCTCTGCTGAAGGACAGGTTGCTCCCTGCACACCCCATGGAGGGTCCCATCCTTGGGATGCTCAGTACAGGGAGCCACACTGCTCTCCAGCAGCTCTGGCCAGCAAAGTCCTGAATCCCGATGTTACAAACCCTTCAACTAATGCAAAGCAGGCCACTCAAAAAAAAGAGGGGAAAAAAAAAAAAAAAAGATGTAGAAGAAATCATCTGTAAATCTTTTTTCACTTTGCTAACCTGAATCCGGACACACCGCTTTACCCACAGCACCTGCTCTGTAATTTCAAATGATTACTGGAAACAGAACAGGAAAAATGACCCAATTTAAATGGAAATAACAAGAGTGCTGTGCAGTACGCAAGCAGGTTCTGGGGTTTCCTGATCATAGCTAGGTATGAGGAAATGCACAAGACTGTGCCATCCCATCCTACACTATCAGAAGCCAATTAAAGTAACGCTGGATGTCTGAAAATCTCTAATCTTTTAATCAAACTCCCCCACTCGCTTCCCTGCAAATAACCTTTGAAATGTGTATTCCTTCGTTACATCTTCATTATAGGAAGATGACTTGCACCAAGCAGTTAGCATAATTTTTTGTGCCCTACTTTAATTTAAAAAATAACAATAAAGTGAAATAGGAGTTCTGCTTAGCGATTGAGCACCCGGCAGGAGGGACAAGGCAGATGCAGAGCTGTATGGGCCAACAACTGAACTTATTTCACATTTTTCATTGCAGGCTGGTGCCCACGAGCCCCTCCCCTGAGAGAGGAGCTGCCCCCCAGGCTCAGGCTGGACCTTGTGGGTTACCAGGCTGTGCCTGCCCAGCTCTGCTCCAGCTCTGGTAGACCTGTTAGCCTTTGAGTTTCCATCACTGTGGCCAGCTCAGCCTGTTCCTGTGCAAACAACATTTTTGGTCCTTTGACCCCTTGCACGCTACCATCCAGCCTGCAGCAGAATCACACCCCTTGGGGCTCCCTGCCTGCTCAGCCTCTGTGGCAAAAACCTCTTGCCTGGTTTTGACACAGAGACTTTAACTCCTGCTGTGCATGGCAGGAGACAACTGAGAAACTGCAAGGCACCGTGGTATTCATAATATTGCTCAATCCGTGGTTTTGGCCTACCTTAGAAATAAGTATCAGCCTTGCCTTTTCACACAGAAAAACTCCTCTGCTTCAAGTCTCTTCCTATATTTTAATTCACCATGCAAGCAAGAAACAGTTTAGTCTACGTTAGGGATTTGGACCATGCAAAGATTAAGGGTCATTTGCAGTCTGCCTGCTTGGCTGTTTTTTGAACAGTTTAATTTCTGAACTGAAACGCATTGTTCTACAAATATTAATAAATAAATGTAACAAAATGCCGTGAGGCTACCTAAAAATCTCTACCTGGAGCAGTGAAACCACAGCCCCCCCCTGCCGCCAGTCTCTCCATCCCTGAGTACTGGGGTGGCTGAGGGGGTCCAAGCCCCCTTTCCCCATCCCCATCCCCGCTGGGAGCCTGGGCAGTGATGTTCCCAGGGCTGCTGTACCAAGAAATGCAGCTGACTCAGAACCAGAGTGCTCATTCAGTAAGGAGAACGTTACCCGAGTTACTGGTGAGTAATCCCAAAAGTTTAACGTGAGGTAGGGATGGAGAGCACTGCAGTTGCAGCGGGGGGTGAGAATTGGAGCTGGGCGATATTTGGGGTTTCCCCACGCAGCCTCCTACCTCCCAGGCTTGGGGTTTCTGCAGGGGAAGCAATCCCTTGGGCTGCTGCATCCCAGCAGGGTACAGGTGTGTGAAACACTCAGGTGGGCAGCGAAGGAGGGTTGAGCCCCACGGCTGCTGCAGGGAGCCCTTCTCCAGCCACCAAAACACAGGGTGGAAGACATAAGAAATACCAACAGGCCTTTTTCATCCTCCTGTTGGTGCAGCACTGCTGCTCAATCCTGCAGCATCAGCCTGGACAACGCTGAGCTGCTGCTACAGCTGGAGCTGGAACACATCCCGGCTCCCACCCACAGCTCCAACCAAGGCAGGAGGAAGAGATGGAGGCAGCTCCACCACGGCACCACCGAAGGAAAAGGCTCAATGGGACACGCAAGGCTGTGGGACACCCTGCAAGGCTGTGGGACCAGTGACATTCAGCAGCCAAGGGCGCTGGCTGCAGCAGCCGACAGCAAACATCAAGCCTGCAAACACACGTGCTCACACTTCACTTGTAGCACAAAGCCAGCCACAGCGACGAGCATCCATCGCAGGACTGGGGAAGAACTGGGCAGCGTCATTTCTCTCCACAACCCCATTAACCTAAGCTTTTGTGCCCTCGCTAAGGGATAAGCCACCCGGGCAGCAGCACTAGGGATTGCCATGAGGTGAGGGTCCCCCGCAGGCACGCGGGGTGGTTACCTCTTTGTAACTCAGCGCTGCTGACGGTCTGAGTGGTGGAGCAGGACGGAGGCAGCTCAAGCTCCAGGGTTTGAGGATTTTGGGCGGTTCCAGAGGCCCACGGATCTGTCCAGCTGAACTAAACGTCTGAGAACATAGACGAGGAGCAAATGAAGACTGTTAGCCACCAAACAACATAGAGAAGCAGAGGGGGATGGGCAAGAGCTCCCCGTGAACTCCTTTGAGACATCTAGGTTGCAACAAAACTAGGGCAGGATACATGTAAAATGGTACAAGCATGCCACGGTTGCAGAGAAAACTGCGGGATGTGCCTTACGGCTGTCCACATCACCTCAATATCAAGGTGCGTTGCCGAAACAGAGAGATCAGCCAGCACTGAGGAACCCAGCGCAGCAGAGGGGCTGGGGAGGTGAGACGCTTACCGAATGAGCGCTCCAGGACTGTGTTTTGGATACGGTGTTGCACGTCCCTTTGGTCAGCCTTTGCAAGTGGTCCAGCCATTCGTGCAAGTCCTGGCTGGTGCTGCAGGACACGGTGATCCGCTCCGTCATGTTCCCTGGGGCAGAGGATTAATTAACCATCTTTAGCAAGCAGTAGAGACCGAGGAGGAAACGCAAGGCAAGTTCAACTCAGCCCAGCAGCCAGCAGCTCTTCACTTTGCAAAGTCCAGAGGCTGCAAAAAGGCCAGGGCAAAGATGCCACTGCCCATCCTGCTCCAGGCACCCAGTGTGGGAGCTGCACAGAAAGGCAAGGGAACTGGCAAGATGAACATGCGAGGAATTATTTAATGTTAAAAGGAAACAAAACATTTCCATGATTAGCAGGACCATGACACCAAATGCCACCAGCAAGAACAGCTGCATTGCAGCCAAGGCACTGAGCATGAAATGACTGTGTATAGCTACAAGGAATGAGGTAAATCGAAGGGGAAAATTGGGAAGAACATTACGAAAGCTACCTGATGACTAGAGCCATTAATCTGTCAATAAACAAGGCACTCACAGATGCATGGGATAGATGCTGGACACAGACAGGGCACGTATAGCACAGAGCAGCGCTGCTGGGGCAGAAGATTTGTCCCACATGAAACACTCTGGTCTTTGAAAGCAGCCCAGTGTCAGAGACAGCTCAAGGGCGCTGGGAGGATGGTGCCTCAGCCAGGAGGGAGATGTTCAGGAGTTCAGACAACACATGGTAAAAGAGCAAAGCGTGTGATGCCATGGTTAGAGGGACAAGGAAGACCAGTACCTCCAGCAGCAGCTGCTGTTTGGACTGGGAGGAAGGCCCCAGGTAGGGGTCCCACTGACCTGCAATTTCAAACACGTGTTCATTCCCTTCAGCATCTTCCAGCCTTGTCAGTGTCATTCCTGTCAAAGGCAGCCTTCCCTAGGAGAATTGAGGAGGAGTCAGTGTCTGCATCTCCTTCTCAGTGCATCTTGTTCTGCTTGTTTCTGCCAATTCCTTTCTCTTTGGGAACCACCATGAAAAACTAATTTATGAAGGCTTCAGACTGCAGGAAAAGCCTGCTTTAATTTATGGATCTAGATTTCCCTGTACAATTAGGTCAAACCCCGGAGAAGAGGCTCCCGTGACAACTGAGTCATCCCTGGCTCACCTGCCACCCCTTCCCTTCACTAGGTGCAAACCCTTTTTACAACCAAGTCAGCAGGATCAACTTCCCCCGGTTTTTCTGAAAGCCTTCCCTGTCCCTCTGCTTTGCATGCTGAACTGCCTGCTCGCCTTACTCCTGCTGGTGGGTGAAATCAAAAAACCCAGCCAAATCCTTCCCAAATCTTTCCCATCTCTCTCATGTATGAAAGACCATCACTTTCCTGGTGGGTATTGATGGTTTCAGGCAACTGGAGAAAAGCCAAGCTCCCAACAGCCTGATCGCAGCCATTGAAATGGTAAAACACAAGAAATGCCGAGTTTTGGAGTGGAAATTTTGGGCTTTTTACAGTTGGCTTTATAGTAGTGAAAAATTTTCACACAACACAGAGCCGGCTGGCTGGTCGTGTGGGGCAAAACCCTACAGCTGGGTCAGGACACCTTACATACACACAGAACATTCTAGAAAACAGCATGTAGGCAACATGCTGGGATGGTGGGGTTTTGGTTTTTTTTTTGATTTCACAGCATTCACATTTACCAAATGCTATTTAACAAGTTGGCAGGACAAAGGCACTAAGTGTCCTGGCATGCATGGTAAAACAAAGCCCTGGTTCCCAGCCTGGGGTGTTTGCATCACAACAGAGGGGTTTAAGGAAGAAAAGGATTTTAAATTGATAAGAGATATCTGATTTCCTTTTTCACACCTAACGCCTTGCAATTTCAAATTAAGCATGCCTACCTGATAGATGAACCCACTCATCCGTGGGCTTGCAGACAGCATCAGCAAAACGTTTGAGAACAACAAGAAATATCGCTCTTCTTTCTCCTGCGGGGAGAATTTAGGTTAGGTTAGTTTGCAATGCAGCACAAGAACCTTCCTCCAGCAAACTGAACCTGTTGCAGCTGGAATCACAGCCTGTGAGAGATCACTCCCAAATCAATTCTTTGGGCTTTTTTTCCTTACAGGATCTCATTTCTGTACTTGTTTTTCCTGCATACGTTTCTGTCTGCATCCTGCTAATCCTCTTCCCATCACTTCAGAGTGTCTCAGAAGACCAAGACCTTATGTCCTCCAGCATCTCAAACAAGACTGTGGGACTAGACTCTACAGGGCTTTGTTTTACAGGTCCTTCCCTTCCCAGGGAAAAGTTCCTACAGCAAACACACAATTCAGTGATAACAGGCACTTTCCCCACACCAAACATGCAGTATGCACGGCTTTAACACCACTGGTGAAGGTCTGCGGCAAGCACTGGTGTGATGCTTTAGGACCAGTAGCAAAGGAATCCCTCCAGTTATTTCCAAAGTGCAGTCAGCTCTGGAGTGGGACGTCAAGGCAGCCACCGCACAGGACGTGGCAAAATGGTTATGCTAATGCACACTTTCAAGTCACTCTCATTTCTCAGAGTAAGTCACAGGGGGGAAAGAGGGAAATTAACGTACTATACGACATTGAGATACTTCTTTTGCTTGCAAAGTGTGTCACCAAAGGCCTGAAGCTATGCTGCCAGGGTGCCTGACTCCAAAGATGTACACAGCCCCATGGCACAGCTCTTCTCCAGGTAAAATTATTTATCAGCATTATTTGTCAGCACTTTGCTGGCTTGGAGTGAGGGTAGCTGCCACCTCGCATCGCTGATCTGGTGAGCAAGGGGGTATTTGGACATCGCACTCACCTCACTTCCCCCACACTGCACCATAACCTGGGACATGTAGATGATGTTTCCCATCGTTTTTATGTCCTCTCCTTCCCAGCGCTGGATGGATTCAGAAAGGATCTGCAGTTCGAGTTGTTTCCTCTTCCTCAGCTCCTGGCATTGCGACTGGGAATCACAGCAGGGCACTTTGTTAGCCAAGGGCAGGCGCAAACCCAAACCACCCCAGCAAAGACTGTTTCACCACCAGCGCTCCCACAGCCACGTGGGCTCAGGGCTGGTCACATCAAGAGAGCAGGAGAGCCTCTTTGGCTCTGGTACACAAAATTTGTTAAAAAGAATCACACCCTAGCAATTTATGAATGAATTGATACATCAAAACATCAAAGAAATTGCAAACTGCACTGAACAAACTTTTCTTTCCAAACCAGTCCTACCTCTGAGAGTACAGGGTCGCATTTTCCAAATCGAGACAACCGCAGAGTTAAACACCTCTAATTTTGCTGCCGATTAGAGAGATTCTGCCCATTTTGCCCAAACAGCAGAGTTCTATTTGCAGCAATGCAAAGTCCCCATGAATCAGATGGGTGGATATTTTCCAGCCAAAATTTGTAAACCCAAAAGCAGGACTTGGTGCAATATTTCTGCGGGGCAGCGGAGTAGCACAAAAAGAAGCTTTGAAGGTGCTGTAAATGAAAAGATTGCACCGATGCTCAGCAGCTGGGGACTGGTAGAGTTCCACAGAGCGGCCAGTCCTTCAGCAGCTTTCAGCAAGCAGAGGGCAATGCTGACTGAACAAGGACAGTCCTGCAAATTCAAGCAGAACTTGCTCTAACCAATACCTCTACCAACGAGGAAAACTGCTGCAAAGCCAAAACCAGGCTCGTTTTTCACCAGCTGCTTGTTTTTTTCCACCCCCCTGCTTCTGACAGAGATTTTCCTTCTTTCCAGCTCAGTTTCATACACTCTTTGACTATCCAGATCCGCAGAGAAGCTGCACTGGGTATAGTATGAAAACACACAAATTTGAACCAAACTGTGGGGGCTTCCTCTCCTTTTGCAACTGCTGTGTGCTTTTTGACAGCTCCCCAAGCGTCCAAACCCAGTGTTCCCGTGATGGAAATCCATATAAAATCCACAGCATTCCACCACAGTCTGTGCAGAGGCACCACTGCTAATCATGGTGGCTCCGTGGTTCCTCCCTGCCTTCCCTCAGGAGCCTCCCTGGTCCTGCCACGGGACCATGTGTCCACGGCAAGAGGCATCTCTGCCTGTCTAACCTCAAATCCGCACTGAACCTCTTTAGTTGTATCATAATTACATTCAATTACTCAACACCCAAGTACACATTTCAAGTAAAACCATCCCATCACTTACGAGCATTCCTAAAGATTAATGACACCTTGTAATTTAACTGAATTATTCCCCTATTATCTACTAGAATAAATGGAAAGGGAGATGAGTTTCTAAGTAAATGTAACATCATCGCCCTTTCCTGTTTTCTATGAACTTTGTCCTCCCCATCTTTTATCTGCGCTGCTAAGCACTGAAAACTTGCATCTGCTGCGCTGAGGAAGGAAGTTGGACCACATCTGGAGTGGTTGTAGTGAAAGGTATTCAGTGGCTACAAAGTGAGACACACTATGGCGTTTTTAATAACCGAAAAAAGCTTTGACAGGTAAAAGCTTTGTGCACATGGATGGCTTTTCCCCCTCTTTTTCATCTTGGTGCAGTAGGGCTTTGAGGGGTGTAGGAAACGCAGCTCACAGAAATAGGTTTGTTATCTCTGACTCATCCCTTCGCTGATACCTTCGCAATACCTGCAATATGGCCAATGCCTCCCAGTGCCCATGGAGCAAATCTCAGCAAAACCAAGAGCCCCTCGACGGGCTGGGAGCGTAGTAGCTCACTGCTGGCATCAGCAGCTGAGTCGGACAGCCCTGCTAACCTTTCACAGCTCGTCTCAATGAGCAAGGGGCGGTCCAGTTTCAGGTGGCAAATGCTTAGGGTATGGAAGCCAAAGGAGATGAAAGGGACCCCCCCACCACCACTACCCACGTGTGGCTTTCTGCAGCTGAGGAGAAAGTTGGAGATCCTCCGTCTCTGCTGCTGGGACCACGCAGCCAGCGTGCAATTGCCCCAGAAGGGCAGCTCTAGGCTTGAAACTCGAAATTAAGATTCTTTGTCACCCATCTTTTCCATTCCAAAAGACCTTTTTTTCTAATGAGAAGACAAATGTCAGGCTTGACTCATTCTTCATGAAATGCAGCCCTGAAATGGAGTGCTCTATTTTAAGAATTGCCACCTACCACAAGGGACTTGAAGGATGTGATGGCTTTCAAAACCTCTTCGTGATCTGCATGCGCCTCCTAGTGAAGGGAGAGAAAAATCCATCAGCCACCACCAGCAGCAGCCACCCTGTGCAGCACCCACCACCCCAGCGCACCCAGAGCTGGCAGGGTGCTGGGGGATGCAGGGCTGAGGGTGCAGGCAGCATGGGCTGCAGGAGGGGGACAAAGTCTCCCAGGTACCTTCCCCGCCACCCAGTTCAATGTGACACGGTTTAAGGCAGCTACGCAATTCATCAACACCAGTGTAATCAGTGCAAAGTGGCCAGAGCAAGAGCAGGTACGGTTTTACTTAGAACAAACTCAGCTTGCAAAGAAAATCAATCAAAACAGGCAGAGTTGCAGGGTGGCTTTCTGGTTTCACCTTCAGGAAGGAATCGTCCACTGGCATGCAAGGTATTCCAGCCATTGCCCCATCAAGCGTGCCATTTCCATGAGCATCAAAGGGATCTTCACCTCTGGGTTTAAGTCTGAGCAGAAAGCTCTTGGGCCAGGGAGGGAAATGCAGGATGCTGCCCCGTATCTATGACTGCAGCTGCATGCTAGTACTCTCCTGGCACCTCCTCCTGGATCGAGGGCCCTACATCAAAAGGTCTTCATCTTCCAGTCCTCTTGCCAAGCAAATCCTAAGGTGTCTAGGTTGTGACGGAGCTGTCCCCGTGGCTGTCAGAGGCTGCCTGGGATTGTTCACCTCTGAATCCGGGACAAGAGCTGCCCTGAACATACCTGCCCCATCTCCAGCTGCACACAGTGCAGGGAACGCTGTGGCATACATCCACATTGCACACATCCACATTGCACACATCCACGCTCTTCCCATGGCACCACAGCTTAAACTTCAACCCTGCTGATTCATGCACAAAACCCCCACTCTCAGCTTAGAAACTAAGAAAAATAGGTGATGTGTGTCCCCCCCCAAATCCACTGCTGACCCCCTAGAGAGCATCCTGCAAGGAGCATGCTGTCTGTATGGGCACAGTGGCTGCAGCCAAGCTCAGCTGTCCCTGCAGCTCAGCAAAGCCAGGTGACAGCGGGACAGGTCAGGTCTGTAGTGTGCCTACAGTGCAGGCTCTTATGCCCTGCCCTATGAAGAAAAACCCCTGGCTCAAACACAGAGGTTTTAATCCTCTGGCTGGGATGTGGATTTGAATGATCATGCCTAAGTGTGCCGAGTCATTAACTGGTAATTAATACTGAAAGGGGGAAAAAGCAAACCCACTTAAAAACAGACTGTTACTTCTGTTTTCTTCCCCTCCTGGTACAACCCCTGAGGTTTGCATCCCCGTGGCTGGAGTACACTGGCAGGCGAGTAGCAGAGCTCTACAGTCCCTGTGCGGGGGGAAATGTCCTACAGCAGATGTGACACTTGCTGAGGAAATCTCTGTTAGCTGCTCTCCCTGCTCCCAGGCACTGGCTCCTCCACCCCCGTGTCTGCGCTGGCTGCCAGGTCTCTGCCTGCCTGCACGGCTCTGCTTCCACCCAGGAGCACCAGCCTCAGGCAAGGGCTGGGGATGTGCCTGCAAGCTGCAGGAACCAGTGGCCAGGCATAGGAATCTCAAAAAATGGTAATAAAAGCACTTATTTATTTATTTCCCGCTGTGCAAATAAATACTAGTTGTAGCCTGACCTTGAACGCTGGTTTTACTTGTGCTGGAAATGGCCCATCTTTGAAGGAGCAGGGTGAAGAGCTGGCAATGCCTTCCCACAACGCCCCCCAGACCTCTCCACTGCTTTCCCACACTCCTTGGAGGGGTGGCAAGTACTTTTAGCAATGTGGTGCTCAAATACCGACAGGCAGAGATGCCTCTTGCGGCTCTGGGGGCAGCTCTTGCAGCATCAAGGGGCACAGCCTGCCCAGCAGCCCTGAAGCCCACCTACCTCCATGTGCCGCTCCAACTCCTGCAGCAGTGTCACATATTTATCCAGCCTCAGGAAGGGTTTGCTGAGGCTCGTGGTTAAGATGAGAATGCCTGGGTTGGCCGCACCCTGGCTCTCCATGAACTTCTCCAGCTCATCACTAAAAATAGAGACAACAACAACGAGGAGGGCTCGCCACCGCTGAGGGCTGTGTTTTGCTGCCTCCCCATGTTTTCCTGATGGCCAGGGCTTTGCTCCGAGCTGTGTCTTTCTAAAGACAGTCCAGCCTCCCCTCTGAGCGTCCCCCTGCTGCAAACCCAGCAGGGCAGGCAGGGACCTGTGAGCTCCCAGCCAAGCAAGACCCTGCTCCCCAGGGATGCCGGGGAGGATGCCCGGGTGTTGGTGTGCGCAGCCTCCGGGGTACATCGGTGCTGGCAGCTGGTCCCCTGGCACAGCGAGGTGGCACAGTGCCAGGCATCTGGTGGACAGCATGGGCTGCAGAGGCTGGTGCTGTGCTGGAGGATGCTGCAGCAATGCGCTGGGACCCTGCTGGGAGCCATGACGCAGGTGTTAGCGCATACATCAACTCTGGAAAACATGGCTTGCGTGTGTCAGCACATTTGCCAAAGCTGAATCTTTGATTGATTTAAGAAAAGAGGTCAGACTGAGGAACCACATGAATGAGTCATTTACCGGAGCCAGACTTTTCGTCAGGCTGAATTAAAGCTGGATTTCAGCAGGTAAGTAAACATATTGTGAGTTCCCATTACAGAACGGGAAGACTTAAACAGTATGGCTGGGGTCCTGGCTTTCCCCATCACTGCAGCGGGGACAGATAAACTGTATTAGGGATGACACAGCTGTAGCCTTTTGGTTTGGCATGCTCAGATCCAAGTGTCTGCTCAAGTGGGACATGCTGAAGAAAGATGTTATTATGGCGATCTACCAACAACTCTGCAAATCAACCACTTGGTTGAACAGCAGCTCAGTTAATCAACTGGGTAACTCCGGGTGACTTGATGAGCACCCCCCTTTTGCAATGATGTGCCCCACACCGTAGTGCCACAGGGGAACGTAGCCCCACCTGCAGATGTGTGAGCACTGCAGCAACGGGTCACATATCATCCGGGTCCTTCAGCGAGTAAGTCATAGAAGATACTACTGCAAGGGCTGAGGTTGCCTCTGTTTTACCCAAGGCAAGAGTCCTGCATGTGCAGAGGGAACCTGTGGGACCAGCTCTGAACACAAGCAGCAGGAGTTGTCCCCAGGCTGGAGCTTAGAGGCTACGCTGAAGAGCCCAAAGCCCCAGCGGTTTTCCCAGCAGCAGGATCCCATGTTATGCCCTTGCCCTATTGTCAAAATACAGGTCAAAAGCCATACCAGGACAAGCAGTAATAAAAGTGACTTTTTAAAGGAGGGATTTCAGTCTGAATCTCCTCCTCCATCACTCACCTGTGTTGCGTGAGGACGTTGACTGCCGACGGGTGGTTAGCACAGTACGTCAGGTACAGCGAGCGGAACTGGGGCATCAGGTTCATGAAACAGCCTCCCACACGCTGCTGGTTCTCGGGGAGCCTGTGGACACCAACACACCAGCCACGAAGGTAAGCCTCTTGATCGGCACCCGGCAGCTACAGCACTCTCAGGTGTCTGCCCAGGAACTACCCACTGCACGGGGACAATCCCAGGTCACCGCATAACTGCGGCACCCAGCAAAACACCCACACCTGCCACCTGGGGAGGAGGAATACGGAGGTTCTCAGGTGGGTCTGGGTTTCTGTGGTGCAGACAGTGAGTATCACAACCCGTTATCAGCCTGGGATAAGGTGTGACCCAGCCTGTCCTGTCCCACCAGCAGAGCTGCAGCTGGGATGCGGCAGCCCACCGCAGCTGATGAGGATGTGCTGGGAAGAACTGGGTGCAATGCAGCAGTGGTCCCAATGTCTGGGCTGCCCATGAATATGAGAGCAGATGGAGAGAGAAAGAGAAGCCACACCTGAATATACTTCCAATATTCAGTCTTTTCCCCATCTCTTTTCAGCCCTTCCCAAGGAGAGGCTGGGCTAAGGCGAACACGTCTGCCAGCCTCCCCGTGGGAAACCATCACCTCTAATAATCTGCTCTTTGCTCCCTGACAATCCCCATCTTCATGCTGCCAGATCTCCCACACCACATGTGTCTGCATCTTTGGTCTAGGTACACTTTCATGTCAGGTCTAGTGATGCTCTCATTCAGCAGGTGACTTACCAGTGGAAATGTCAGAGTTTCTTCTACCCTCCCTCCTCCCAAAGCACTACCTGCCTTTCTTCAAACCTGTTATTCTCTTCTATATTTAACAAGCCTAAGACAGCAGCCAGGAGGAACATCAATGAACGTGTCTTTCTATTATTTTTAGCTGCAGTCTAACAGTTTAACAACCTCACTGCTATGGCATGAGCTTACTTTGCAACTTCTTCCAAGGCTTGGTTCAGTGTTTGCTGGAACGCAGAGATTTCTTCCATGTTTCCCAACAATGACGCGATGTCCACAGCACTGAGCCTAAGAGAGTCAAATCACCAATTAGCATCAAAGAGATGTTGCTCTCAGGAGCACCCCCATGGTATTTGCAAGCAGTCCTTCCAAAAAGGCCCAAGAATTTCTCTTTCCCCAGGTACACCATCGGACATGGGAAAACACAAAATCCATGATCTGTGAGCTACAGACCACAGCCTCCCGGAGAAGATGTCTGCTGTCAAGGATTATCTTAATTGGATTTTAATCACTTAATCACACTAATCTTCTCAGACGTTTAGCTGTCTAATAGACACAGACAGATGGGATTTCAGCCAGGGGTGGGGAGGGAGGTGTGTGCACACAGAAACAGCTTTGTCTTCAGGGATTCATTCTGTGGGTCTCCCTAGGGAAGGAGGGTCCTCTAGAGCAGCCCCTCGGGTAGGGGTTCTTTGTTCCTTGAGCGAGGCTGGATTTTCCCTAGGCAAAGCTAATGTGCCTGCTTCTCTCATCCTCCAAGCCATCCTCAGAGTCACTCTCATACCACCCTCATTTAAGCCATTTGCTGTCTACAAGGCTGAGAGCACGAGAAATATTCACAGCTGAATATCTCTCACATGATGATTTGAGGAAGGGAGGAGAGATTTAAATACAGAAGCCTTAAGACATCACTCTCCCATCTTGTGGAACTGCATGATGACTAAACATCTGCCCTCTGCCCGGGATGCCCCGGGGCTGCCCAGCCCTCCCGCAGCACGCTCAGCTGGAGGGGTCCCAGCCCCAAATGCAGCTGCACGGGCAGGGTCGCCAAGATGGCACCATTTGGAAGAGATGACGGTAAAGCTGAAGCAATAAGCAGGAGGTGAAGTTAACTGCACCAGGTCTTTTATGCCGGGTGAAACTATCAATAGGAGCCTGCCAATAGGCACCAACGCGCTGCCTGGGTAAGGACAGGATGGCACGTGCTGCCTCGGCACCACACTGGCCAGCACGGATGGAAAGCACATCGGCTTGTTTCTGCAAGTAAGCCCTGACAAAGCCCCCCTGTTGCCCCCGGCATACGGGATGGCAGCATGCTCTTCCCGAGCACGGAGGTACTCAATGCTGATGGCTGCGCAGACAGGGAAGTCACTCCTGGCTCAGCAGCAGTTTGGATTTAGCGAGAGGCAACCTAACCGCCGAGAACGTGTGTCGTCGCGCATGGAATGAAGAGATGACTAGGAGATGCGGCTTGGGCCCGAGAAGTCACAACAAGGCAAATCACAAGGGGAGAAGCCATGCAAGGCACACCGCCAGGACACATGCACGCTGGGACAGCCACGCACGAGCTTGCAGATGGGTTGGAACAGCCAGCACTGGAGCAGATGGAAAAGCCCGTCTCTAACACAGCCCAATGCCTGCACCACCACTGAGGAATAGGAAAGAGCAGAAACCTGTACAAGGTGGGCTTTTTTTCTGGTTCACAGAGAAGCTTTACAAGAAGAGCAGTAACAGTCCCTAAACATTCAAAAGCAGGAAAGTAATGAACTATGGTCGATTTTACAGGGTTCTCTCCACCTCAGATGCCCTTATATCTTACTTATCATAAGACTGGAGGGGTCTTAAGTAAGTTCCCAGAAGTGACTGTAGTTCCTTCGCATAATCTCGTTCTGTTTCCAGAATATTTTGCAACACCTAGGGTGAGAGACAGAGCACTGAGTAGATCTTTGTACTAGTGACTAGTCAAAGGAACACGACATCAGCTTCCAAGTGTGGAAAAGCACGGAAGTGTATTTTAAATCCATAAATTACACTCATTAATGCAGAACCCAAAACGCTCAGGAAAGCCCTGGGGGGTCCAATTTTGGGCTTTTACTTTGGCAACTGGGGGAGGCCTGGAAAGCAGGTGTTAAGGGCTGCTCCTTCTTCTCTGGCAAAGCATGAAGACAATGTCAGTTCAGACCTGAGTTTAGTATTTGACCCCCGAGAGGCTCATGCCTAACCCTGCATGCACAACTGGCTGCCAAGGTATGCAAACAAATGATCTGTGCATGCGTCCTGGGAGCACCGTTTGCACGAAGGCAGGCAACAATTTAAATGCAACAGTGGCCGGACCAAGGACGGCTCCTGCGGCAGCTCAAGCCAGGGCACAGCTCACTTGCACTCAAGGACGTGCCGTGTTGGGTTTGGTCCTGCTAATCCTGCTCAGCAGCCAGTTCGTCTCCAGCAGCGGGGTAGGCAAACCCACTGCCTGCACACTCCCAGTTAGCACTCCAGTTTCTCAGTGTGGATGAGCTTTGGAGACAGTGGAGGTGGTTCCCAGCTCTCTGGACATATTGTTTCTGCTTTGCTTTGCTTGAAATATATTTAGACATGCTGATGAGCACGTTTCACCTCCAGCACTGAGAGCCAGGGATGTTCACATGCAGGCATTTTAACTCTCCCACACCGCAGGGTTCGCTCTAGCCTGGACACAGCGGGAAGGTACCTGCCGCCCTCTGCCAGACCTCGCTGCTCCTGTAGCAAGGTGGTAGAGGGGGTGATGCTTCACCCCTTCTGCAGCCGCAGTTCACAGCCCGGCAGGCTGACCTGCTCCAAAGCCAAGCCCAGTTAACAAGCCAGGCTGTGAGCTGCAGCACCTGCCCCTTCTCCAAGGGAGAACACAGGGCAGGCAGCTCAGGGTGTAACATCTCCAGCCAAACCTAAGAAAGGGATCATGGATCAGAGCCCTAATTTGGCTGGCCACGCACAATGACATTCTCTCCCCATCTTTATCAACAGAAGATGGCCCTCAGTTAACGGCAGGGACTGGACCAGAGACACTGCGCTTTATTCCCCAACACTGGTCTCAGAGCTGCCACCTCTGCTATACTATCTAGTTGCCTACTTTGAGTCTCTCTCTCCTTTTGACATCTTGCAGCAACTTCCATTTGCGGTTTACTGTCTTGACAACCTTGAACCAAGGAAATGGCAACAGCTGCATTCAAATACAGAGTCACATCCCCAGTTGTTATAAATTGCTTCAATGATTTCTGAGGGAAAGAGCCAGTTCAGGAGATTAATAATATGCTACTTATTAAAATGTATGATCAGCACTTTAAAACTTACCACAGGGTAATAATTCTTTGTCAGCTGAGTGCTTTCAAGTCCTTTTAATGCTTTGGGAGAGAGTGGTTTATCTGTACAAAAAAATACATCAATAAATTACAGTGTACAACTCTCATTACTCCAGCAGGAAAAGTCACTGCTGCATCATGTCCAGCAAACAAAACTTCACCCCTGTGAATGCAAAACTTCAACGGCAGGGTTTGTTTGCCGGCTCCAGAAAAACTAGGAGCAAACCGAAGGCATGCATGGCACCGAAGGCAGCCGAGCAAGTCGCACCAGAAGCACTGCACAGCCTCTGCCAACTAACTTACAGGTTTGCTCTGAAATCCCTGGCAGTAGCCCAGTGTCTGGCACTGTTTGGAGCTACAGTGTGGCTTCACCCGGCCCACAAAATTTGGGTTTCAAAACTGGGTGTCTATCAGAAATGCTGGATACAGCATTTTGTTCCAGGTGATTCACAAAGCACTTGAAGCCAGCGCCAATCAAGACACTGAACCCTGATCCCCGCAGTCATTTGCGATACAAAATCCTTCTCTGAACGAAGGCAGATTTGAGCACAAAGCTCCCACAAACCTGGAAGTCAATTCTCATCTTCTTCTGCATTCGCTAAATCCCTGTGGATGCCTCCAGCATGGTACGCATGTGCACGTGTACACACACACACACACACACACACACACACACAAGTCCCTGCTCCACTTTTCCTTCCCTAGAGAAGCCTCTTCCCTGCCAGCAGCATGGCTTTGCCAGCTCTGCCCGCACCGGAGAGCTGTGCCGCCAGCCCTGGCCACGCTGCACACCTCGTACCGATACGCCTTTGCACCACGCAGGACAGCCGCCTCCTTGCTCCCTGCCATCACTCACAGAAGGCAATTACTTTCACACCGATAGCAAGGCAGAAGCTTGGAATTGATAAATTTAGCCCCTGGAAACCGCAGCTTAATGTATTGTCTAATTATTGCCCTTGTAGAGTTTCCTGTCACTTTCAGCTGGGAGCTCTGCGCCTCATTCAAAGACTCGGAGGAGCCTTGCTCCACGCAGCTAGTTATTTCCACCAAAGGGCACGCTTAGGACACACCGGAGGTACAGACACTGCTGAAAAACAAGTAACTCCATTTAGAGTGACACGTCTCACGCTTCGGAGGTGAGGAAAGCAGCTTCCGCTGGCTTGCAGGGAGGCGTCCCCCCGGGTGCAGCCCCTCGGCAGTGGTCCTGGGGCAGGAGAGGGTTAGCTGATGGTGCCTGCCCCCATCATTTGCAATCCAGCCATGCCTCCCGAGCAAGCAGAGACCAGGGGAGCAAACCTTCCTCCCATGTGAAATGGGTGCTGGTGAGAGGGTTTCAGCGGAAAAAGCTCTGCAGGTAAAAAAAAATCTGCCGGGCTCCTACAGTCAGGATCAATTGGAGTCTTGCCCTTTGCTTCAATGAGGTGCCGTTATTTCATGCAGCTCCCATATGATTTTCCCCATAGGACTGAAATCTGATCTCCTTTTTTTGAAACATTTCTCTTCTCCACTCACTGACTTAATTAGCGATTCCTGGGTTGTGCCAGACAAGCCTTCAATCTCTGCTGCAATGTCCTGCTCCAGCTCAGACATCATTTCCCAGAGGGAAACGGTGGGAGATGAGATATCCTAACAATGATTTTTTCACTTAGAATTAAATAAAATCTGGCCTAATTCTGAGCGCTCACTAATTTTATTCTTCCCTCCTTTGCTTTTTCACTTGCAAGCATGGCAGCGAGGATGTCTAACGGGTTGTACATATTGCAGCCACTTTGCAGGCTGCTGCTGATGTCCCACATGTCTGAGGCCAGGGCTGATCCTGAGCCATGAAACCAGCACTGAGCGTAGAACTGGTCTCTGCGCAGGGTAAGCCCTCAAGGTGCATTAAGGAATTAAGTTGGATTTTGTAAAAAACCAAGTTTACTGTCACACAACGGCCTCAGAAGCACAACGGGGTGAGCTGCTTGAATGGATATGTAACACTACAGGGCAGTCAGCCAGGGGCATGCCTCGTGTCATCACCACCCCACATCTGGTTAGAATCACACTGCAGAAAACATGAAGGACACTCAAGACAAAGCTCAATAAAGGCAGATGTCATCAGATGGACCGTCCCCTCCCTCTTCCCTTCTCATTATCGTAGCAGAAGACGCATCTGGGGGAAAACGTACTGTGTGAAATCAGCCACCACGACAGGCAAAACCAGGGAACCATTCCCTGCGGCCACCTAGTTTTTGTTGGTTTCCTCACTGTGACCACGAGCACCCGTTCCACTGCCACCAGAAATGGCAGGATCAAACACAAATACAGCGCCTGACCGAGGTCTCTAACAAAAAGCTAATTCTTTGCCCAGACACTGGAACGACCTGGCAGCTCCCCAGGACAAAGGGGACCCACACAGCCATCTCCAGCCTCATCCTCCGGCAACGTCCCCGCTCCTGCGTGGCTGGGGGGAGCCATCAAAAGGCACGATGCGCTGGGGAAGAGGGTGAAGCAGCTCTCAAACAACTCATGCGAAAGACTAGGCTTTACCCTTCTGGCCTTGTTCATCCTTCCATTAGTCCTGCTGCTTTAAGGACACAAACGGTCCTTACTAAATAGCAGCAATTTCCCAAAGGCACAAGGATCTACGCTGCATTATACCGCTGTCATTCAATCAGCCCTTGAAAGCAATTTGCTTACCGGTGGATTTGATTTCTCTGACGTAGTTGCTTGGGAACCAGCCTGTTTTTCCATTCAAGGTCCCTTCCCACCAGCCCCCTTCTTCAACCCGGGTGACATAAATAATGTCTCCTTTGTTAACGGAGAGTTCATCCTCATTGGTCTGCTTAAAATTGAACCTGGCCTTTACCACCAGCTGATGACTGCCATTCTCGGTCATCTCCTAAGGAAAGAAACACGGGAAAACATCACTAAATAGTCCAAAAAAGCAGAAACCACTAGGACAAGCCATTGTTGTTCTTTGTTGTGACAGCTGTTTTTTCAGTATTGCTTGTTATAACAAGCAGTAACGTCTTGCTTTTGTGCAAGCGCTCCCACCAGAGGACCACAAGGTCCCTTCCCAAGCATTAATTTCGTTTCACAGCCCAACGGATGGCAGATAAGAATCGCTCTCCTCATGTCACAGAGAGGAGCACCGCGGTTTGCAGAAGCCGCAAGACTGTCTCCAGCCGAGGCAGCAAAGCCATGATGGAGATCGGGGGAGGACAAAGCCCCCCTGGCATGCTCGACCCAGGGGTACCACTCATACCCCTCTACCCCCACAGCCACCAACCCCCTGATGAGATGTTAATTAAAGGATACCACAGGCTTGGACTGCCTCCTTAACACCCGCGCTGACTGTGAAGCTGTGCCGTTGGAGTCAGTGTGGGGACCTCCAGCCACAGAGCTAAGAGACGACAGATGTGCACATGGCCCTTTTGACGGCTGATCTGGTGAGGCAAAAACAACATCTGAGTTTTACCCGTCTGTCCACCATCCCTCTGCATCACAGCAAAGCAAAGAGTAAAGCCTATAAAGAAAACAAGAACAGGGCACAACAGCTGAAAGAGCATCTATCAGAGCAAGAGAGCAAGTGCTCTGCATCTCCAGTGCGGGTACTCCTAGTCAACAGCAAGGATGGTTTTGCTGGGCTGGGTTAACCCTTCCATGCTGGAAGAAGTTGATTTGCATCCCACGGCACTCCCAGGTTATGCCACCTCTGCAGCCACACATCCACCCACAGTATTTTTTTTTTAAATCCCCCTCAAAACTGTAGAAAATTAGAATAATTCTCAGCCCAATGCTGTCCAACTGTGAATGTTTCTGGTAAGCACTGTTGAAGGTGTTTCGAAGTTTAGCTCGCAAGTGAGCGCTCTCAGGTCACCTCCACAGCTGCAGCTTAGGGCTCCCCGCCGAGCGGGGAAGAATGCTGAACAGCTGGTCAACACAATCGCTTCTCTATTTAGATAAGTCCGCCTGGGTTCATTATACAGCTGAAAGAGGCTAGGCACAATTTTGATTACTGTTCGTGGACTGCTGCCATTAGCCATGTGAGAGAGGGATTCAGACCACGCCGAGGAAGGACAGGACTGTCACCCCCAGGAGACAGACAGCCCTCGGAAAGGCTCAGGTAGCCCCAGCAGCTCTTGGCGTTGCCTCCTTCACACGCTCGAAGCTCCTCGCTTTCTCAAACTAGTCTCTGGGCTTGTTCCTGCCACCGCCTGCCTGATGCTGGAAATAAATCAGTAATCATGAAAAACAGACATGTGTCAGAGCAGCAGCTTTGTTTCTATATTATTACTCAAAAAGCTGCCAGAAGGTAAAAAGTTTCCTGGTGGCAACCGCCCTGTGCTGAGATTGAGTCAGTGGCCTTGTCACTATGAGCAGTCCCAGCTCCTGCAGGACCTGGCAGCGCTCAGCCCCAGAATCCTGCTTGGGCGCTGCAGAGCAGCAAAACCCATGGGATCCAAGCCACCCAGTCATTCCCAGTACTTCTCTGCCACTGTACCTCACACCACGCTGTGGGACAACGCTCAGATCACCTCCCTTCTATATGCCATGGTGCTAAAATGCAACCACAGCAGATATTATAATTTCAGCAAACTGTGAAGCCCTTTTAAGATTTGCCTTGTAGATTCAAGAACATTTCTGTATTCCAGAGCTTTTGTTTTCTACCTGCAGCGTGGACCTGGCATGCCCGTGGACCTCAACAGGAGGACAGAGAAGAGTGTTTTGCAGGCATGACCGTGCAAGGTTCCCTGGGTGATGTTCGGAGCTGTTCTTTGAAAATGCTGCAAGAAGAGAGGGTGATCGAGCCACCAAGCATACGCAGGAATGAGAAAACATAAACTCTAAAGCTGCTGTTCCCCCATTCTCCTCCAGTCTGAGTGTCAACATGGAAAAATCATTCCGAAGGGGAAGTTTGGTGGGAGTTACAGGAACTCAGCTGGGCTTTCACTCTCCCCAGAGAATTTTTGTTTCAATAGAAAAACACCGCATCCTTAGATTGGGCCTGGAGCAACACAAACTGTGAGCTCCTGGAGAACAGACTTGCTTTGTCTTTCTCCAACGCCTTGCACAATAGGGACCAGGTCTATGACTATGACTTCCAGGCGCCGCTGCCTTAAAAACCCTTAACCAGACCATACCCACACACCAGTCCGCCCAGACCACGCTCCAGTGACAGACAACGCTGTCGGTAAGTGTTGTGTGCTCTCAGTGAGTCAGTTTTCTCTCTCGCCCTGCTCCTTACACAACTGCCCGATGACCGCACGGTGAATTCCCATCTCCCTGGGCTGCAGCAACAGCAAAACCCTCTGCGTGGAAAACTCACTTTGCAGACACAAAGTGGGGTTGTTTTTTTTCTCTGAAGCATCCTGATATTTGAGCAGGAGCGGTTTCGGCTGCTCCCGGCGACTCCCAGGCCAGGAGGGGTGGCTGGCTGCCAGCGCGAGATGCTCTTCCCCTGATTCCTTCTAAAAAGGGAGGGTGTAAACCGCGAGTCCAGACTTCTCCGCTTATTCAAGCCATCAGCAACAGTCCCACGGAAATGACTCGGTTACTGTAGATTTTATGCTTCTCCCTGCCCCTCCCAATCTTCCAAAGCTTTTATAAATATCTGCAGCAACCTAGAAACAAATGTAAAACTGACTTTGACAGTTTGGTAGGGAAGTGTATCATTTATCTTGCATCGTGACAGCATCCTATTTTATTCCTGGTCCAGCATGGAACACTGCTGCCATATGTTGCTTAAACTATGGTTAAAATAGCTGGGTTTTCTGCTCACATTCCTACACTATTTTTGGCAGATGAGCCTCATCTGATCCAGCCCAGCTGGTTTTCCTCCCCTGCCCTCTCTTTCAGATAAAAGCATCAAGCTCTGTGTTGCTGTTATTTGATGGACAGCTGCTGGACTCTGTCTGAGTTAATTTGCTACAAACGATGCCTCTAGTTATTTGCATAACAAGATCCACAAAGACTGAAGGATTTGAACTTCAAATGGATCCTCACAAACACATCACATTCCCACAGTGTTTCTTTATCTGTCACCTGCTTCCCTTTGCCTCCAGCAAGGGTGTTGGGATGCAGCAGCTCTGCGGTGTTGGGATGTGCAGGCATGCCAGAGCCTTGGCCATAGCAGGAACTGCAGTAGCCAGTACCAGGCTTGTCCTGATGCTCCGTTCAGCCCTCGGCCTCTGGCAAGAGGGACAAATGGGACCATCTGCAGTGGCAGTTTGTAGGACACAGGCTCCTGCTTCTCAGGAACTTGGCCAAGCCACCAAAAAGCAAACGTTTTAGGCATGTATTTATTTTACCCTGTACTTTTCCCAAGAGTGCTCTCTGACGGAGCAGCTAATTATATCACAGGCATTGCGCTTTTAAACATTTAAACAGAGAAAGCATATGTTCAAACAGATGTTTGCCATGAAAACAAGAGGATCCCAGCTTCCCTATAGCCTGTCGGTAACGTGTGCTAGAAATTATTCCCCAGCAAAGCCACGTCCCGAGCCTTGCCCAGCGACTGCAGGGGTGAGCTGGGACACGGGTGGCTGCACGAATAGAGTGGGGGCTGTAAATAAGGGCTGTGACAATGGCACTGGCTGCCCCATTGGCACACACCCCCATCACACCCCTCCAGTCTGGCAATAGGCAAGCACAGAGGCAGAAAATTTTCTCACTCTTTTTGCTTTCAGAAAATTGAAACTAACGTCGATCATAATGTCAGCATTTGCAAAGGTTGCTCCTGGACTAGGTAACCTGCATTTTACATCCCCCGTCATAACAACCTGCAAGGGCTTTCTACATGGGGTCACCGGGTGCTGGCATTTAGGGGAGCGGTAGGAGGCTGTCAGGAGATGTGCTGCAGCTGAATTACCGTGCACTGACTTCTAGGGAACGAGCTGGCGGCAGAGCTGAGTGCTGGCTGCAGAAAGGCAGTCCAAGAACCTCGATTTCTTTACAGCAACATTATACACACACATACAGGTGTGTATGTACAAATATATACTATTCCTATGATTATAATACATTATATAGTATCAGATATATGTCGTTATTTATATAACATATACCTGAAAATTCACACAACACTCATGTGTAAGTATAGTATATATTTTATATACATCTGATTTTATAAAACCTGGCATCAGAACAGAAGAGAACAGAAAAGAGGGAAAAGGGAGAAAACGGTCCAGTCCCAGCAATGAAGTTGTTCCATTGAACAACCTGAGCAGCCTCTGTACTAGCAGAAGAGAACCCAAAAGCAAAAACTAAGTTGAAAGAGAACTGAAAGAACCGAGAAAACCACTGCAAACCAAAACTAGGCAAAATGCAGTAAGCCGACAGAAAAAACATCCCATGACAGGAAAATCGTTGGGTTTGGGGTTTAATTTTTTTCGCTTTTAATTGCCTAAAATGTAACTTGCAAGAGGGGAATTGAACTCTTCTCTTGATGTTGGATTTTGGTGGATCAGGACTCCGTGCAAATCCACTTGTATGACAGGGGGCCATAAAAGCTTTCCACCCTGCAAACTCTTCCCAGGTCCATGCAGACCTGCTCCTCATCCCCCAGAAAAGAGACCCTGGTCCTCTCACCCCTCCCCAGAGCACCACACTGTCATCACCCTCCCTGCTGAACTTCTCCTTTCACAGCCTATGTGGACAAATATCAGTTTAAAAGAGCCTGTGGGGAACAGCTATGTATTTGGGATGGAAACAAGAGGAGCTGATTTGCTTTGCATCAGCAGCCCACTCCTGCTCCCAGGGAGGCAGGACAAGCCATCACCACCCCGATTCCCAAACCCAGGAGCCTCCTCCATGGACCAAGGGAGAGGAGAGAGAGAGAAACATCAATACAATTGACTGAGCATGTGGCAACTGTTTGTTTTGACATTCAGTAAAGATATTATGCAGATGGATCTGTTTTTCCCTTCAGCTTTAAAACGCACTATTTAAAATCTGCTATTTGCATTTTGGGAGATGCATGCTCATTTACATTGAGGCTCCTTTACGATGACCTACTTTGAGGTCCCTTAATACTGTCAAAACTGAGCAGAGGTCCCTTAGTGTAAAGCGATAACGTAGCTCTGCAAAGTGCATACAGCAACTCTGAAATGCCACGTTTAAACCCGGAGCTGGTAGAAGCGTGAAATATTGATCCCACTGTCCAGCATCAGGCATCGGTGCCATCAGCACAATCTGCTAAGCCTCCAGAAATCATCATAAACTAGGAATTACCAAAAAAATAACCCCACCCCAGCATACAAATGAGACAGAAATTGAAAAGACCACAGGAAAAAAAAAAAAAGTATTTTTCTTACCTTCAGTAGCTTTATTTACAGCTGTTAACGTACTCAGGACCTTGGAGAACTGTTCTCCGGTGTACAAATCATGTGGATCAAACACCTGTGAAAGAGGAACTTGGTCAGTTGAGCTCGAAACATCTCACTAGTGCTGTCTGAGCAGCCCACGTCGCTGGAAGGTGACAGTGAGGGTTAAGCTGCCCCTGTGTCTCTGCAGGGAAAGGGCGTTTATTCAGGGCTGACAAGTCCCATTTCCTTTATAGCGAGTGAATTCCTGGGGCGCAGGTGGCAGGCGGCATGGGAAGGGCAGGGGGACCCAGCAGCGTTTGGAGACAGGGAAGGAAATCAGTGCGATCTGCAGAGCAGGAACTCCTCTGAAAACCACGGAGAAGGTTATTGCTTGCCTTGAGGGAAGGAAAGATTTTGCTGCTATTTTTGTTATCGAAAGCTGAAGAGATTGAGACTGTACATATATATGTATATATACATACACATTTACTTTCCACAGCACAAGAAACATACAGAATTTTCTGCTGTTGCAGTATGGCATACATACCACATTCACATTTTTTACAGGAAGCCAAAACCAGTTATTTTATGTGCAAAAATTTCACTCTAAAGAATTGTGTGTTGCTAAGCCTCAACAGCAAAACAGATACACATAGTGAGCAAGGGCTTATTTTCTATGACTGGTAACGTGAACCTTGTACACCCAGCCCTTCAGAAATCACCACCAGCACAATGAGGGTCAATCTGAGTTTCCAAAACACTGCAATCCCCTCTAACCCCTGAGAAACGCCCTCAAATTCATATAGACTGTATAAATCCAACCATTAATGAAACAAAGACAAGCAATACAAAAAACCCCTGTTACTGGTACCACCAAGGCACTGCCTCCTAACCCCCAAATACACGTCTTGCAGAAGGAGACCACAGATCTGCAAATCCAACGAAGAGGAAAGATGCTTTTAATGCTCTCCTGGCAGACACCATCTACTTAGAAACACTTCCAATGCACTAAAGAGCGTATCCTGCTAAACAAGTACATGGGTCTTAATTACCTTTAGGGTAGTACTGCCCTTTAAAATGGCCCTTTCTTGCTTTCCACATATAGCTCCTTGAATACACTTGGCACATTTCAAATAGGAAGGGGACTGGCCTCTTCCGCAGCCCTGGATGCTCGCGGCATCTCTGCCTTTTGACAGACACATCAGTGCAGCAACAAAGTCAAACATGGGCAGTACAAGGGATGCTCTTTGTTGAGAATATATTTCAAAATTGACTCAGCCCCTGAGCACTGGGAAAAAGGCTTTACCCTAAAAGAAATTTAATCCACGCTCAGATGGGGAACAGCCTGCCATCATTACAAATGTTAAAGTCCTTAGCTCCACAGCTCTGGTCATATCTACCACTCTGCACATTTTGGGGACATCCCCACCTACCTTGGGCTGTTTCCAAGCTGATCTATCTCCTGCGCTCGCTTGGGTTTGCTCCTTGGGACCACACGGACCCCATCCCCTCTGCCAACTGGTGTGTGAACTAGTTTTCCTGCCTTGCAATTGCAGGCAGCGCTATCTGAGCATCGCCTCCAGCCCTAGGCAGCGATGTTAGAGGCTCCGTGGAAAGGGAGATGGTAACGGAGAGCCTGGGCGTGCGCTGACCCTGTTGGCAGCCGCTGGAGGATGCAACCTGGAGGATGCAAAGTTACCGTAACACGTCTTCACCCTTCTGCAGAGCAGAAGAGGAAAGTCAACAGTGAGGCTGGGATGTTTGCGTGCATGTCTCTGGTGTGTCATTTTCTCAGTCATACCCTCTTTCTTCCCCTTCAGGAAGTCCAGAAAAACAAGTCCTGCCTTGAATGAAAGGCTTTCTTTTTTTTTTTTTAAGGTACCAAAGGAGTAAAATACATCCCTGATCCTTCAGTGCACAGAATAATGCTGTAAGCTCAGAGTCAACAGACTGAAAAAGTATAGAGGAAAATGGTAACAAGAGCGATATATAAAAAAATCTAGTACAACAGCAAGCAGTAACTTTTAGGACTTTTCTGCATGGAGAAATTGTCTGGAATAGCTACTGTGGAACAATGGCTATGTGGAAAACTCTCCTGGATCAGCTACTGTAACGTAAATGCAGTCTGCAGCTTGTTCCAGAATAAATTAACCATACAAAAAAAGTCTTCATTTATGAGCTAAACATTACTTTTCCCAGCACGATCCATCCATAATTCCACTCCTAACTAAAAGACAAGCTGTAAGGCTAGAAGAAAAACAGAGGGGAGAAAGGCTTTTCTGCTCTTGGGTCATGGAAGATCCTGGTGGACGTTAAGTAAAACCCTGCTTAAATCTACGGCTGTCACCTGAGGATCTCCATTAAAATGCTTTTCCGACTTTTCATAATCACAATACTGCAGCTGCCCTGGGTGAAACGCTCTGGCTGCTCCATCGGACATCGCACCGGGAGGGAGCAACCGTGCATCGGGGGAGAGCAAGCCCCGCACCGGGGGGGGGGGGGGGGGGGGGGGGGGGGGGGGGGGGCGGTCCGTGCAAGCCCCGTAGCGCCAGCGCTCCTGCCGGGACAGCAGGGAGGCGAGGAGCGGCCGGTGCTCGCAAGGCAGCTACCAGAACACCCGGCTTTTCGGGAAGGTCAAGAAACATCCAGCCCAGGCGCACCCAGCAAGTTACCGGCCCCCCAAATCCCGGGGCCGGGCTGGGAGGGGCAGGAAGGTCGGGGGAAGCCGGGCTGCGTGTCAGCCCGAGCTGCTCCAGCGGCACAAGCCGATCCCGCCGCCAGGCAGACCCCCGGCAAACCCCCAGCTGGGGGCAAAGCCCAAAGCCCGGCGCGACCGCGACCCCCGCAAACCCGAGGAGGAAGGCTGGAGCCCACGGTCCCACGGCCGCGGGGTGCCCGTGCCCCAGGGCTGCGCCCACCGGCCGTGCCGCTGCCCGCGGCGGGAGCGGGGCGCCGCCAGCTCCGCCAAGCCCGGCGACACGGGGACGCGCCGGCGACCGGGGAGCGCCCTCGGCGGCCGCAGAGCCAGCCCTGCCGCCGGCCCCCCGAGCGCAGACGCCGCGCCGGCCCCGGTCGCTCACCGCCGGTGCCGCCATGCCCCGCACCCCGCCCGCGCTCTGGCCCTGGCGACACCAGCGCGGACACGCGTGGGTGCTGCCCGGCGGCGGTAACACCCGTGGCTGCTGCCCGGCGACCCCCCGGGGGACACCCCGCGGGACCCCCCGCAGACGCCGGAGGGGCCGGGCCCGGTGCCGCGGCGCGGTGGGTACTCACGGCGGCGGGCGGGCGGGCGCGCAGCCCCGGGGCATGGCGGCACGGCGGGCGGTGCTGCGGGCCGCGGGGCGGCCGCTGCGGCTCTGACCCGGAGCCGGATCGCGGCGCGGGGAAGGGAAGGGGAAGGGGAAGGGGAAGTGACAGGCGGCGCCACCGCCCCGCTCCGCCCCGCCGCCGGTGCCGGTGCCGGGCCCGAGAGGCCGCAGCTCCCTCCGCCGGCCGCGGGCGGGAGGCGCGGGGCGGCCCGGCGGGAGGGGGGCAGCGGGCGGGGAAGGGGAGATGGGAAGGGGAGAAGAGAAAGCGCAGGGGAAGGGAAGAGGGAAGGGAGAAAGGGAAAGGGAAGAGGGAAGAGAAAGGGAAAGGGGGGCGGGAAAAAGGGAAAAGGGGGAGAGAAAAAGGGAAAGGGAAAAAGTAAATCAGGGAAGCGAACGGAAAAGGGGGGGGAGGGAAAAAGTAAACTAGGAAAGAGGGGTAAGAGGAAAGGAAAAAAAGGAAAGGAAATAGGAAAAGAAAGGAAAAAGAAAGGGAAAGGACAAGGAAAATGAGGGGGAAAGTACAGGAAAAGAAAGGAAACCCCAGCCCATTGCAATGGCAATACAGCAGTGTTGTACCACCGAGAACGGGCCGCAGGCGAGGCACCGTTCCGCTGAGGCACGGGGTTCCCAGGGGGAGCACGTCCTCGCCGCGGCCAGCATGGTGCCACTGCTGCCTGTGCCCACCTGCCCGGGCAGCACGAATGTCCCCAGGTGCTCCAGCACGACAGCAGGCTGCGGCACGGAAAGGGAACGAAGCCCTGTACTGACATCCCGGCGCGAAGCCCGGCTGTAGGTCCCAACCCCACACAGGGGTGTCACAGACACCCACACACCTGCAAGCCTGAGGTCTCCAGGACACTGGGGCGCTCTGAATCCAGACATACCCATTTCCCAGTGCTTGTGCTGGTTGATGCTGGGCAGGAGCTCTTGTTTTGACAGTTATCCAGCTCGGAAAATGTCTCTTGGGAAGTAAGCCAAAGCAGTGCAGGCTTTGGGAGCACACGGATGGGGAGCTACGGGGGTGATCCATTTCTCACGAGCTCTCACACGCCCTCCGTCCAGGTACAAACAGTTTGGTGAAGGCTGCGAGCATCTCCAGCTGCAGAAATAGCTCCAGTTCTGCCCATGATGGCAAAGACACGCTGCAATGCTCTCTGATTGTTCTGGACAGTCAGGTTTAATCCAGCTATTGATTTATCCTGCAGATACTGTTCTTAATTCACAAAATTCAGCCCCTTGCCAGAAGTTTTTGGTTGTATTAGCAATAAAATGCTGCTGCTGCTGAATGAAGGGCTTGTGCTTCCTCAGCAGTAAAAGCTGCTTAGCTGTTGAGCTGCTGTTCTTAGGTGCACAGTGGCATCAAGAGCAAAAAGCAAAGACTAACAGTTCCCATTTGTGTTCTCAAGCAAGCTAAGCCAGGAGCTTTCTACCTGATTTTTCTCTTTCCCCATGGTCTTCTCCCTGTATCTTCTACACTAGACTCCACCTGGCTATCGGGACAGACCCTCTCGCCTTCCACTTTCCACCTCAACCCACCTGCATCCAGCTGTCACTGCCTTAGCAGAACTCATTCACTGAACCAGGTCTTCAGTCAGACACAGCTCAGAGGTTGAAGCCACAGTGTAAATGAAGCACAACCAGGTTATCTGCACCGTTCCTCAGTCCAAATCACCAAAGAATCCTCTAAGGACCCTTAAGATCCCCTCCATGTGTGGGCATGCCCCCCTAGTCCTCTGTCTCGGCAGAGCTGGACCGATAGATGCTCTTATGGATCAAATTCCAGCACTGAAAAGCAGTTGGACAATTTTACACACACTCATTGTTTCACCTCATTACAGCACTTCTCTAGTTAGAAGGTGCTGATTCCTCTGCTTGCCTTCTTTTTTAGGACTAACACATCTGAAAGCAGCAAATGTTTGCAGGCTTCAGTCCTGGGCTGAAGCTGAGGAAGAGTTTGGTTATTTATACCCTGCAATGAGATGGACTTTTCCAGCTCACATCACCAGCCTGTAAAGCTGCTGCAACTTAAATGGAGCCACCTCGAAGCAGGAAAGTCACAGCATCCTTCTCCCCCACCTTCCACGTCCAAACATTTCACTGCTCCTGTAAAACAGGAGAAGGTGCTGTCTGCCTTGCTGTGTCTTTCTTCCACTTCCGAAGACTGAGTTACCAGGACAACAAAGAAGAGTAGGAGGGGAGTACGTATGTGGAGCTCTGCAGGAGCAACCTCTTTGCACGCCTTCCCACTGGAAGAGATTGGCAAGCAGTATCCCTTCAGTGGAAGGCGGGACCTGGGTTTCAACCGAAAACTGGTGTTGGAAACCCTACCTTCCGCAATGATCACCTTCCCTGCACACTAGCAATGCCCGGTGATGTGATGTATTCAGCTCCAAACGGCAGCTGTACAAACGTCTACGGCAAAAACAAATTTAAGGCATAGAATGAAGGGAGCCCCTGCTTTGGCAAATGCAGCCATGGGATGCTGGGACAGGATGCTAATGCCATGTATGAAGTTCTCCATGCTCGAGATTCCCCAGGATGAGGCCCTTTTGTACAAGTCGGTATCCAGAGTAGAAGTTGTGAGCTCTGAATTTCCTCAGAACATCCTCTTCTGCTCACATCTGCAACATTAACAGAATCTCAAACCTTAACATGCACTTGTCAGTCTCAAGAGAGGAGAAGTGGCTCAGATCCCGTCCCAGGCTACTTCTTCATATCTAGGCAACAAGAGTTCTCCATGGCATTTGGAGAAGGGCAGAATTAGAACCGTTAAGGTTTTATTTTCAAATCCAAGGTCTGGGTAAAAGCAGCAGGGAATTCAAACATTTTAAGCCAAAAGCTTTCCTGACATTACTCTTTTCTCAGGCCAGGTTACTGGAGCAGAACAGATTTTCTAACCCTATGCTCACCTTCCTTAGACATAATAATCATTGCAGCTACAGTGCTTTTAGATCTTGGAACCAGAATGTTCTTTTGCCTGTTCTGATGCTCCAAACATGCTTTCAGAGTAAATGTGCTACCGAGAAGCCCCCTCTGAAGGGCAGCAGCCGCTCCCAAGGCAAACTAAGAATCAGGCATGACAGAGGACCACCTATAGGCATGCTGCTTGGAGTCTCTTTTGCCAAGAGGGACCAAACAGGGCTGCTTTTGGAAGGAACAGATGGCAGAGGGTTTTTCATGTCTCTTCTGGCTTTGCCTCCAGAGCACTCAGAAAAGCTGGCAACATGGGAGGCAAAGAACCAGAGGGAAGCATAAGTGCTGTCTTGTGCCATGTCTTGCTCACCATCTCATCTGTCCTACCTCAAGCATTCCTGTGCCCGAGGCTACAGAGAGGAGCCAGGAAGAAGCAAAATTCCTGTCTTCACTTGGCATTCTAGTATGATTTCATATTTTGGAAAAAAATAAGCAGAAATAATTTTCAATTTATTGCAAATTTAGTGCAAAGTTTAACCTCCACCTTCAGAGATTTGAGCTTTTATTCAGCTTTTGAGGCCTCCTTTCACAGCAACCAAGAGGGAGGCAACCGCATGAATGCTAGGAAACTTACTGAAGGGTCAGAGTATTTCAAAGATTAAGAGGGTTATAAATCAGAAGAAAAAAGAAGTCGGAAACCCTTTCTTAAATGAAAACTGAGGAAGAAGAGCCACAGGGAAGATCAGAGCAACACTCAGAGCTGGACACACAATGTTGCTGTTTCCTAGTATCTGAAAATTGTGGAGTGCATTATCGCAGAACTGGTCTTGGAAACTACGAGATGTTAAAGCACAAGAGTTGAGGACTGTACCCTTGTCCTACCTGTTAGCTGTTTAAGACTGCTATTTTTTAATATTTTCCACTACAACCATTATGATTAGTTTTCAAATAGAAAAATAAACTCTCTGAAAAAGGGAGGAAATCACACATGGCCAGTTCCAGAAGATTGGCAACACCCGATTTTTGATGTGATAGGCCTTCAGTGATTCTATATACATCCGCTCTTAAAACTGGGCTGCCGCAGCAGGCTCTGAGAAATGCATGACTAGTGAAATGGTTCTGGAATGAGCAAATTTTCATGCTGTTTAGCTAAAAAGCTGTGAAAAGAAGGAAAGCTCTTTGCTTGTTTAGACCTTCAAAGGAAAAGCGCAGGAACAGAGCTACCATGGGTTGAACTTTTCTCACTGTGGTGTATGAATATTCCATGTAATGCCCAAGGATGCTGTCCCTGCTTCTGGCAGAATTTGTCTTCAGAATGTGTTTTTTTCACAATGTTGAGTATATTTGAAATGCGACAGTGACAGCTCTTGGTTACAGGTTTCTTTTTTACTGTAGGAATTTAAGTGTGATACAAAAGTATTTACATTTTAAATCCATATGCACTTAGTAAAAAATCTGATGGCAAAATTAGCTGAACTCTTAAAGTGATTTGTTTAGACTCTGATCTCGTAAATATGAGCTATTCTTAAGCATAAGAATTAGCATATAGTAGGATCAGGATCAGCCACTGAAAAGGTGTCTTTTGACCTCATTAGGATTATTTTTATGTGTAAGGATCAACTTAATATTATGTGTAAGGATCACTTTAATATTATGTGTTTGCCAGAATCTCATGCAACTGTTGCAAGATGAAAAATACTGCAGTATTAAGAATATTTCACTTTCATATTAAAGCAAGGCTAAAACCTGCAGTCTCTTCTCTTTAATAATAAAAAAACAATGTAAACAGGTCCACACTGCTCAACTCTGTTTACACAGACCTCCTGGTATTGCTGCACATTTTTCTACCATTTAGGTTTGTCTCTAAAGACAAGAAGGAATCTGTTAAGCTCGGTTTCTCTCAATACACTCAGTTTCTAAATTCTCTGGACAAAGTATTAAATTACCCACACTCTCATTTGTGTTATTAATACACAAGATGAGGAATGACTACAGATTTCATCCCTCTGGCATCTGTCTTGCTTTCAGAAGGCTGATTAAACAAGCATGTTATGACAATAAAAGAAAGGATCCAACTTGACTTACCTCCACTTTAAGGAGTGCACAGCCTTTCAAGAATTCTTGAATATTACTGATGCAATCAGCTTCATTTTTAGGCTCCAGGCAATACTATAGAAAGAAAATCCACTGAGATCATTGCGTTACTTCCCGTCTAGCCTCTGTTCAGAAGGCCTGCATGAATATTGACATGTGCGTTTTATACTGAATTAGGGAAGCTTCTTAAGGGGGCGGATGGGGGTGGCAGGCAAGCTGTCGAAGCAGGAAGAAAGAGCCACCGGAGGAAGTGATGCATACATCGAAATGGTCGGCATCTTGTTTTGAATGTCAACATATGACAGTGCCCTAAGTGACAGTGGGAAACTGATGACCTTTAAGAACACACTGCCTTCCAACCATCACACACAAGCAAAAGATAAGGAGCTAGCAAAACTGATTTTTGCATAACAAGACTCCTGTTTTACAGGGTGGAGAACCTGTTTTTCTTTTTAATTAAACAGCTTCTCTTCTGCGTTGCCATTTCCTACCTCTCATTGGACTCCTTCCCTTTTTTTCTCCTGCAGTTACTTATCACACTTCTGGACTGTGTGAACATACGCCTTATAAAACTGTAATAGGATGTACCCACATGGCTTAAACAACTTCAGTACCAATGGATTTGTGGCCTTGCGACACTTCAGAATGGCACAGATGCAAGGTTTATTATTTATTCCTAACCTAATCCGCTTCTCTAGTATATTTCCTGACTAATGAAGCATTTTACAGTAAGAGTTCTGAAATAATTAATATATTTGGAGTTGTAATTAATGATATTTACGTAAATACAAACTGCATATCCTTCTATTCAAAACCAAGATATTTTGATCTCTGGTAGGCCCAGTATTTCCTGCCACTCAACGAACATTCATTAACTCGGCCAGCTGCAACCTTTCACTTTTTTTTCTGGATGTTGAGACAAAACTCAAAAGAACTAAAGCTACAATCGTACTTTGCCCTCAGTTAGATACTACTGAAATGTAAAAAATTTCTCTCTGTGATGCTCCTTGCTCATCTTACCAAGGAAAACTGCACCTCGAAACTATGAGGGCACTGTTTCACCGAGCAGTGCCCTGTTTCAGGCTAGCAAAGTACATCTGAAAGAGTTACCTTTTCTGCAGATCCCGGAAGAAGTCGATTAATGAGTTTACAAAGCACAGTTCCATCCTTCAGAGAAGTTTGCAGGAACTCCTCCGGATCATCTACTATTTTCTTAGGGGAATTTAGGACTCCTAATGAAATAAGCCACGTTACAATTTGTTCTTCGGGATTCATCGTGAGGAGCTCTGCCACCAGCACGGTTCTCCTGTGCAGCAGCTTGCTGGAACCCACATCCGTGATTACATCTTCCTGCCTCTGCTGCTGCTTGCAGAGCTCAAGTGTGAAACTACTTTTTTTTTTTTGCTCGGCACAGAAACTCACCAAATCTTAAGAACCAGAACTACTGTTACTCTAAGGTAATAAACATTTTAATAGAAGTTTCTCGTGCTCTGTTACTTTAAAGAGAGACAGTGAAAGATCTTTAACTACACAATTTCAACATTATTGAAAATAGAAGAATTTTATATGGATACTTATTCCACTAAAAATACCTTACCTAGTGACTTCCTCCTTGTGGCAGCTGGTAAAGTTGGTCTTAACTTCTGGCTATCACCCAAAGAAGTAAATGTGTCTTTAATACTGTAAATACTGAAGTATTACAATTGAACTTCACCCTAAAGATGAAATGGCAGGAATATCACACTAATTTTGGGTAAACATTTATCAACTTTATGCAACAAACCAAGTTATTGAAATACCCTTTTATAGTAGTTTTCTATTTTCATGATCTGATCTGATTTTTGAAAAGAAATTCTCATCATGCACTTCAGTGGGTTTTTTTCAAGGTTTTTTTACAAGATGTGCACATGTAATTCAAAACGTTTTTTTGAAAGATAACCTCTCAAAACAAACATCTGAGTAACTTCAAAAAGTTCATAAATCTAAGTCATCCAAAGCTGAGAATGAAACTTCCCAACCATTTTACTAGTCTTATTAAAATGTCCCTTTCCCTAGCTCTTCCGGATCCACTGTATGCCATACTACGTTTTTCACCCTGCTCTGGGACAGTATTAACTGTCACTATCTATCATACCAGTTTAGAAAAGTCCAGTCATCTTGCCATTTTCTCCTTTTTAATTGTCATTTTGCTATAACAGACGGAATGAAGCATTCTGTTTGTGATGTCAAGGAAGTTGAAGAGTCATGGATTGAAGCAATAAAGCAGGACCAAATTACCCTAGAGACCAGAATTCCTCAGTGACAATATTCTGAGCCAATTCCTAACCTGACGCGAGGTAAACGTTTTCAAAAAATCGGCGCTCTCAAACTGCCTAGGCTATTAATTTATAGGGTAGGGAAAAAACAGAACGGCAGCAGGATAAATTATATACAGCAAATATGCATGGTTTCGTGTGTTAGAACTGCTACTGGGACCTATGTAAGGATCATTTTTAACAGCTACCAGTAAGAATTCAGAATTACCCTTTTAAGGTTAGACAGACTTTTGACCTTTATGAGGACATGGGGACGAGTGCCAGTTCTCTGCTGTGTGGAAACACCAGGAACACATAGCTGCAGACAGTGTGAATGATAAAAGCTGGCTGAAGCTAAATCACAGAACTCATGGCCATCTGGTGAAGTACAGCTACCCGCATGTGTGCAAAACATTTCGAATTTATGACTAATTACAAGAACTTTAGGTGTTAATTTTCATTTTTCCAGTTCTCATGAGCACTTCTATTTTGTGGAAGTGAGTACTTGCAGTCTCCGCTTCTGTAGCTTGCTCTCTTTTTCCACATCTGTAGTAGGCAAGACAACTGCTACTGCTCGTTCATCTACTGGAGACAATCACTTGTGATGGAAGACATCCACTTTAGTCATCTCATCAGAACACACCAGTTTCTGATGTAAAGAGCAAGAGAAGTATTTCAACACAGGAAAAATTACACACCTGCTTCATTAAACTCAGTGTTATGAACGTGAACACAGGAGAGTACTTCACCCACTCCCTCCTCTAAAGCGAACGTTTTATTGTGTAGATAAGCAGGTTTAGTTTCATGGTTATTTCACATGCAGCTGTTGCAGCCAAGCAGATGTTAATGGTTGCAACTACAATGAAATTAAAATATTCCCGCATTTTGAACACTTACCAACTGCTTTACAGACCTGGAAACATACGAATATTCAGAAAGCCCAAAAATTTAAGGCATTCCTGATTAGCTACCTCAAGACCAACCTTACATTTTTCTGAAAAGGAGACATCTACAAATGTTCCAGCTTGTTCACCCACCCCTACTCTAAAATTAATTCTGTGGCAAGCCCATAAGCCCAATGTATGACTATTCACCAAACAAGGAACAGCTTCTGATCGGGTCTTTGGAAAAGACTTCAGCTTTGCTTATTTGCTGACACGGACAAATAAAATGAACTGTCAATCACCTCTTGCAGTCAACCTCCACCCCCTAGTCAGAAAATATTTATTTGCACCCCGACTTACACCAGTAATGACTATATAGCACAGTAGTATTTAAAAAATAAAGTGGGGGGGGCGGTGAGGTAGTCTATACCCAATTATCAAAGGACTCTGATGGCATATGCATCAGTAACAGCATAGTAACAGCAGCAACTTAACATTACTCGGATGTTCAGAAAATATTCTGGAGCGATTCTCCTCAAAGTCACTTATTTTTATGTAACTTGCTCTTTTTTTTCAGCAGAGGTACAACACCCAATACAAAGAACACCACTGGAGTATTTCTCCAGTGCAGAATCTACTGATGCCTTACACGCAAACCAGTGGCTTTCATGAAGTCTGAGTCAGCACATGAGCCGATTTACATTGCTGGTACATTCTCATTGCTTAGCATTTTAGGCAGGTACCAATCTTTGTTCATGATAGGTCGTTATGCTGGCATTACATTTTAGTTAGGATGATCTGGTTCAGCCTGAACAGCATTACCCAGACTATAAGCTACTGCTGAAAAACTAGTCTCTTAATGCTACAGTATTTTATTCTTTCTTGCACAGGAATAGACTAGGACCAATTTGTACCAACAAATTCTCATCACTATATCACGTCAGTAATCTCTTCCACCATGCAAATGTCACCAACAGGTTTTATTTTGTTTTTACTTAAAAAAAACCAAACAAACCCAAACCCCATAATGCTTTTGTTTAACAGTAAGTTTATTAGCCCTGGGAAATACTGCAATTCTACCCATCTCCTACATACAGGCAAATGTAACTCTTCGAATCTGCAGTCCGTAACTGAAGTTTAAAGTGATATCCCAAAACCCAAAGGCAGTTTTATATCCCTAGGCAAAGTATGTGTGCTTTTTCTTCTTCAGCTACTCGTTACAAACTGTCAGCCATTTAAATGAGATCAGTGTATGTGTACCACAGAAGCAGTCAGTGTAAATTTTATTAGCCGTTGACTGTTTAAGTACTTCAGTCAATCTGAAGTTATGTCTTCTACATGAAACACTGGTGGATTCCTCTCACATACACTGGCAATCAACATACAAGTAAGATAAAACTGCATCAAACCAAGGAAAAGTTTTGAACAAAGCATCTTGTTTCAAGAGATGCAGTGCTGTCTGGAGTTTTGCAAGAAGCTAGTACTCACAAGAACACTTAATTACTTTGAGGATTTATCACTAATATCGTCTCAGTACATCAGTACTCTCATCCGGAAGGCCTGGACAATTACAAAACTGTAATACAAGAATATAGCAAAACTTTTCATGGTTTCTTGGTGAAGAATAATCTGTGACAATGTAGTCCTCTGTATTTTAGAGGACTAAAATTTGCTGTCATGTAACTTGCTCTTTTTTTCAGCATAAATGGAAAGCACCCTATATAAAGGGCAACCCCAAATTCTTTCTGCTACAGAACCTACTGATGCATGTATACTGACCAAAACAAAAGGCTCACTCTTGACTCTTGGAAGATGTTAGCTATGGCAGACCAGAACTGACTTCCACCTGAGAATCTTTTTATATCCAAGAGATTTAGTAGTGCTACTTTCAAAGGCAACTCCTGAATGGTAACACAACCCTGTAACACAAACAGTGGGCAACACCACATTCAGAAGCCAAGTTTTATCAGTCATGTTTTGTATCCTTTGATTTTCAAATGCATATCCACTGCTGCACTGCCTTCTTCTAGTCACCATAACTGAAAGAAAGGAAATGCAAGTTAGTACCTCTCAGAAACCAAGAGACAAAAAAAGTTAAATCATCTTCAAGATTACTGTTTTTATACACACAATGCATACGTTTTTATTATATTCCATTTGTTCCAACAGTACGAAAATACATCAATAGCTAACTGCAATGATCAAAATGATTAGAGGTTTACTTGTATTATGTACATTTCTGTACAACAGTCTCCACAGCAAGTACTAAGTAAAGCCTCCGTAATTCCTGTGCGTATCCTCCCTCCAAACTCTGCCTACCACAAAATGTCACTAACTCTTGATCATCTCAGCACAATACTCAGGAGTCCTTTAATAAACTGGTATATACACTGGTACTAATCTGTAAACAATTATGTGCTCTAAAGAAATAAAACGTGATCAAGAGAAGAACAGCTTGCTCAATTAGCAGAACTACATCCTTATGCTTTACAAAGATAATATTACCTTTCCTGCCATGAGTGAAGTTCAGTTTACTGCTCCCTAAACTAACATTGGCGCCATGCCTGTTAAGAATTTGGAAATGTTTATGTGCTGTAGAGCAGGCTGAGAAAGTGTGCTTTAAAATCTTTAAATCTTTATTAATTACATGACACACTACCACCAGTAAGTGACAAAACACTCAGTGAATTGAGAAAAAAACACTTAATTTTTCCAAAAGAGCAGCTTTTTCACTTGACAAGAGAGTAATCCTCAGCTTCCCAGCTAATACAGAGAACAGAAGCACACATATTAAGAAGTCCAACGCATCCTAACACAACCTATGTGACGTTTTGGCAAAACCTTTCAGTGTCACCTAGGATACTGCATTGTTAAAGACAGTGTTCCATCTCTTTATTAGAGGATTCATGATCTGGATCAGCCTCTATAAAGTAAAAGATTGACTCCTGCTGATATTTTTTGCAGATTTCTGGGGGAGCGAGAATGTACTTTTTAGACATTATTTCCCTAACCCTCTTTGGTGTCACACTACTGATCAGCGAGTTATGAATGAAAAAGCTTAGGGTTTTTAATCTTTAAAGAGACACCTGTAATTCACATAGTGTCCTTTCCAGTAGGATTTGTGATTTAAATATTTCAACAGTCAAGCTTAAGAGGAATGCAAAGACAAAGAAAGTAAAGCTTTTTGTTGGTTGAAATTCTACCAGGTCACAGAAAAAAAAAAAAAAAGCTGTGTCAGGTAGCAGTTTTTATTTTATTTAACTACATGCTTCCTTTGACTCAGAACAGAAAATACTTGTGCTTCTACTGTACTTGATTTGAAATACAACCCAGTATCCTGAAATAAAAGTGCATTTTTTCCTCTTAATCAAGGTAATAGCAATTTATCTGAAGTATTTACAAAACACTACTGGCATATTCTGACAAAGGTGCTGCACAGAGCTATTTAGTTGCTGAGACACAAAGAACCGACTGTAAGCCAACTGAAAATACAAACATCACACAGTATGCAACAGAACCTAGCCTTCACACAAGATGGAAATTCCCTGAAATCAGTGACCATGTGTCAGATGAACAACACTGTACAAACTACAGCTTTTTTTCTGTCATCATTTCAAAGTCGATTCTCAAAAGCAGTATCTGAAACGAACAGCAAAGCATGTTCTTGCATTTACGAAGTACTTTGGAAACGAATTTAAAAATTACATAAAAACACACAAACTTCTTAAATAACTTCCGTTGGAAAAGGGATTTGTCCTTATCCTTTACACTTTACTAAATTTTCACACATTTTGTACACATTATAAGCCTGGGTTTGTTGTTGGGGTTTTTTTTTAGTAACAATTATTTAGTACAGAAGTTTTCCAAAAAGCTGTATTAGCATAACGGCCATTACCACTTTTTCCCTGGCAAATTATCAGAGAAATGGGAGACAACCACTCTTCCACATAATGTCTGAAGACAGTTGCTCCTACCTCTACTTGAAAAACAATTTTAATAGGGTAGGCTTCGAAGTCACAAAACACAGCTGACCTACAAAGTTTTAAACCACTCTGGAAGCACCTGCAGGGGTCTGCAATTTAATCCAATGATCTCTGTAGAGATTAATTCCTAATCAAAGATCATAATCACTATAATCGTTAAACTGCATGTTCCACACACTTAACAAGAGTGATTTAACATCTGTACTGACTGTGCTGTATTACTCCAATTCAGATTTTTATGGTCTGGTCTTACAAGATTAAATACTCTCTGCAGCATGATTTACAAGTCCATTTCTAATCTTATTTTATGTTCAACCATACCCAAACTGGACCAGTTTCTGCAGGGCTCACCATCATTCCTAACCTGTCAGGCTTAAAAATCCTATTTAAACCTCCTCCTCCAAATTCAAACACAAGTTGAAAATATTATTTAGCCATGAACGATGCCCATCCAAATATCTGAACACAGAACCTCCAGAAATCTTCCTTTCAGCTATTACACTAGTATATTTACCTTACATATCGGTAGAGGCACCATCCATCTCTGCGATCAAAACAGATGACACAGCACTATACTTCAGTGGTATCTTCTAGAAGTTATCACCCTGCAATCAAGAGAAGATACAACTAATTGAGAAAAGTACATTTTACAGCATGAGTCAACCTATAGTGCTTCCCCCCCATTTAAAACAAAAAAAGTCACAAGCTTGGGTTTGCAGATTATTCTGTTGCAAGTTTTACTACTTCTCTTTTAAAAGTGGTGGAGGATTCACTGCCTTGGAATGGACTGGAATGGCTTAGTGATAGGTTGCATGGCTTATGGATTCTCATTCCTTTTCAATGGTGCACTGCCATGTTAAATCCATAAGTTGAACGACAAAATTTACTGAGGACTAAACAGTAGTGCAAAGCTTTTGGGTTTGTGGTTTGTTTTTAGTTGGAGGTCTTCACGTCTACTATATTCAAGAGCATCTTTTGAACTTCATGGCTTTACCTGAGTCACAACTTGCCACAGGTTCTGCCACATGTACTAGGTATCCCCGCAATGCAGTGTCAAACTAAACAGAGTCAGGCATCCAACTAAACGTCAAGTTTGCAATGGCTCGCTTCAAACTCCCCATAGCCGAGCTGACATTTGTCAAATCTAAACCAATTCCTGATTTCACAAGGCTTAAATTTTGTTCAAATATAGCATATGCAGCCTCTTTAAGCATCTTCACTGAAAGATACTGGGCACAAAATACCCCCTCCCAACCCTACTTGGCAATATTCTGTCTACAGTGAGCTGCATTAATGTCTTTAGTTTCAAAATAGGTGCCATAAATGCTTTTATCCAAGAAGAAATGTTGAATTTTGAGAACTTCTAATGTATTCGAGTATTTCTTTTCCTTTTTTTTTTTTTTTTAATCTAGACAGCACTTCCATTGCCATGACGTGCAGCTTGTCTTACTGTACTAGAGGAAGATAACTTGGTTCAATTTTGACTTAGACTGAAAAACTAGTTTGCTTTGCTTACCATCTTTGCTGTTTCACAGGCATTTGATGCTTTAAATCAGCTGTGGAATGCTGAAAGATTCACTTGTTTTTATGAAGCCATAAGCCTTTGAGAAGTTGGAGAGAAAGACTTCTTTGCTTATCTTATTTTCTCCTTTGGAATCAAAGATGTTCCTTTAAAAGTGAAACACTACAGAGTTGCAAAAATTTGAAACAGTATGAGTAAGCATCGTTTTGCAGCTTCTTTGATGGAATTGGTCAAATTCTTTTTTTTTTTTATTTTTACAGTATTCTGTAGCTCACTTACATGTACATGATTTATGGAAGGGGAGACCTTTTCAAACTCCCCATGAAACAGTAGAAAGGCAGAAAATAGTATTATCCACTTGCTTTCTCAGGTTAATTGAATGATATCCTCTATTTTTCTTTACACAAGGATCTGAAGGCAATTTGTACTGGGAAAACTGTGACTTCAAATTCTAGGCACAACTGTACTTAGTGTGGAATATCCCCACCACCCTCCACATCACAAGCAATACTCTGTTAAAGAATGAGATGCTGAACATGTAGAACAATCCATCTCCACGTTAGATGGCTGGATGTTGTGTGGAAGATCTTAAGAACTGCTTGTTCCATTCATGAGGAAAATCAGATGGGAAGTGTGGCATTTCAGGGAAACTTTACTTTGAAAATTACAACACTAGTACACAGCTCAAGTTTTATACATTTAACATCTGCTTTCTGAAAGAAATGTTAACAATTTTGAAATGAAATTAAACATTGGTTTAACTTTTCCTCACAAAAGCATAAAAGTCATGGAGGGGAAAACTTAACAGGCAACAATAAAAAAAGGTAAAAACAACGTTTCCTTTTAGTAGTTCTCTGGTAGTAAAGATAGAACAACTTCCACTTTTCGTTTTTTTGAGAAGTAATCTGTCTTGGTCCAAAAGTTTAAGAGTGTTTTTAGTATCTGCTTCGGCCTCCACCTCTATCGGATCTGCTTCCGCCACGGCCACCACCTCTGGGTGCTCCGCGGCTTGAACTACTGTAAGAATCACGAGGAGGTGGATAGCCCCTTTCCATGGATGGGGGAAGACCCCTGTCTTGTCTTCCAACACGATCACGGCCACTTGAGTAGACATCACTTCTGCTGCTTGAGTAACTTTCTCGGCTTCCATATCCATCTCGAGTGCTGCCGTAATCATCATATCGACTGCTTCCACCATAAGATGGCGGGGGCCCTCGTGCAGGTGGAGCACTACGTGAGTTACCTGCAGGGTCAATGGTCAGGTAATATGGCAACACCATAAGTTATATATAACAATTTCAACCTGAATTTACAGAATTGCTGTATTTAAATGTTTACTGCTACTCTTTCGTATGTATTGAGATGTTCTAATATAATCTGCCACATTATGGTATTTAAAGTGAGGACTGCATATCAGGCAGTGAGTGGATTTAAAGACTCTGAAGGAATGAAGACGGTGTTTATTCAGGCAGGCTCTTTACTGGGTATTGCAGAACAGCTTGTTATTTTAGAGAAGAAACTCAGCCATTATTTTCCAGAGATAGTTGCAATTCTGAACTGTAGACTTTGCTTCTTTAGCTTACAGCTTATTTAACAAGATGATCAAATGATAACCAACAACTGCACTTTCACTGTAGGGGAAAAAAAGTGTGCCACTTCCCCCTAGAACATAAGCAACCTAGTAAAAGTCAGATTTTATGACACCTGTACAGATTACTACATAATCCTCAAAATGGATTCTTACCATAACTCTCATATGAATCTCTGTAGGAGCCTCCACTTGGATGATCCGAGTAGTCTCTGTCACGTCCACCACCATATCCATCACGATCACTGTAAGAGGAAAGACTACTAAGACTTAGTACAAATCAGTGAGATCACAGCAAGAATAAAGTGACAGAGAGAAAAATCCAGTAGTAGGTACCTATATCCCCTAGATGGGTATTCGTCACGTGAACTGGAATGACCATAATCACGATATGCATAGTCTCGTGGAGGTGGCGCGTAGTCCCGTGTATCCCTGGAACTGGGATAATCTCTGCTTGAGTAACTACAAAGAACAAGAATTGGTATGTTAGCCATACGTCACACCTCAAAATATCAGGGATCAACATCCTTTTCTGAACAAAAAGAAAGTCAAACTAAATTAGAAAAATAATTTACCCGTCTTTAGTGCTATAGCCATCATCTCTTGGAGACATGTAGACATCTCTTCGTGATGGCATTGGTTCTCTGCGTGGAGGACCACCGTAACTGTCTCTTCCACGAGACACAGGAGCTTAAGAGAAACAGTCCCAAGTTTTTAAAATTAATTACCATTTAGCCACACAGACTCTTCAAGGCAAAGAAGTATTATCAGACTGTTTACAGCTATTTCAAACTATCTCCAGCCTACATCTGTAATACGTTTCTGCTTGTACTGTTTTGAAGCAGCATTAGAAAGAACCCTCACTGAATCACAAATTCCACACAGCTACAAAATTACATTGGTAGGCATGAAAAGAACTGATAAGATTAAAAAAACCCCACCACGCTACACTACACTACCCCACAGCACATTTAAGTCAGAATCAATGACTTGCAACACTTCCTGAAGAGAGACTATGGTGCTACAGCTGACCAAGCAACAGAAGTAATTCAGCAAGTCCTTACCTCTTCCTCCCATACTACTGCTACGCACTGGTCCTGAAGGTGCAGATCTTTTAGGTGGAGGGCCTCCACTTCGTGGAGGTGGACCTCTCTTCATAGGAAGTGGCCCTCGAGAAGACCCTAGAAGAGTAAGCCATGAACCAACTTTTTATTTCTATGATACTTACCTGCACACCCCTAAAGCCTGAGCTGCAATAACCTAGGCATTATTTGTTATTACCACCATGTGATCAACAAGACATCTCTAATATTAAGACCTCAAAGCATTCTCTTGTGTTTTGGTCACTATTTGATGCTATTGGCAGAATTGAGAGCCCACCAAGTTAACTTTCCACAGCCTAAATTCCTGTCAAGAACTGTCTTTTAGAACTTATCCAAAAGCCACAGCACGTGACACAAGGCAGAAAGACAGCTGACACATGTAATCAGTCACAGCTTAAATGCTCAACAAGTTACTGTTCTCGGAAGACAAGAGCCACCTGGGAAGATGTACTAGAGAAGATCCTAGAGAGGTAACAGAGGCACTAGAGAGTCTGCAGAACCTACTACACAGACTCTTCAAGACACGAGTTTTCACTATTTCAAGTTTGCAATTCTTTCTGTGCATTACAGCTTTTACTGTTATACCTCAGGTGCTTTTTCTGTTAAGCAAGAGTTTTGTTTTGATACTGAAAAGTCTCCGAATAAATAGACATATCTTAAGTTAAAAAATATCCAGTATCAAGTAGTATACTATTCTTCCACTTCAGAAAGCTTCAACTCAACACACTAATATGTTATAACAACAAGGCTTAGCTTCCCTAACTCCCATTATAATCTGGAAGGATCAGTCCTAGAATTTAGTAAGTTTAGACCTCTTGCTAGTAAGAACGAAAGGCAGTTCCCTTTCCCTGGTGGAAGAGAATCACTTTTTCAACTTGAAATACCAGAAAGCTTCCTTCCTCACGTGCAGGGCAGGAGTATTGCTTTTCTTTCATAGCCAAAAGTCAAGTGGAGTGTTAGTTGTAGAAGGGAATCTTCATATTTGGAAGCCTTTTCTTAAGGAGTACTTGCCTAATCAAAAATTTGACTAAACTGCCGAGATCATATTTCATCATTTTAACAAAGAACAAGGAGTGCACTATTCAGCTGTTTGGCTTTTTTTTTTTCCAGTAGGATTACTGTGATCTTCCAATGGGATTCTCTTGTATGTTGTCCAAGTATATAATGAGAGAGGTAAATACATACCCAAGTGACTCCCTCTTGAAGGTGGTCCTCTCGCGCCACTTCCGCCTCTTCCACCTCTAAGGCCCCTGGGAGGACCTCTGCTTCGTGGAGGGGGTGGCGGCCCACGCCTACCACCACTTTCAAAGGATGGCTTGGTTGCTTGTTCCACTTTAATTGCTTTCCCATCTAATGACTAAAGAAGAAGCTGCTTTACTTACTGCTCAGTCATGTTTGTATTTAAATTAAGCCCCTCTTGCTTCACTATTACAGGGCTTCCATTTTATAAAGTTAGAGCAATTCTAGAACTGATTTCAGTCTTCAGTATTAGTCCCCATGTACTCAGCGGCATGTTGGACCTAATTTCTACAGTACTTCATTCTTGTGGTATTGACGAAAAAAAAATACAGAGCAGCATCAGAAAGGACTTTCACTGAAAACACAAGCGTCCAATGATTACGGCAGCCCCATGTCATTTATTCTGTAAATGAAACACGATTTATGATCTCCAATTTACTTTTCAATTGCCACGGACTTTTGTACCAAACTAGGACCGCACCAGTAGTTACAGGATTAAGCTGAAGATATCTTAGCTTCAGTTGGGATTTCTGGCAATGGGGAGGCCGTTTAGTACATTCTCTTGATGTCCTCATAAAACGGTGATCACTGAAGTATTTAGAATTTCAGCATCTATAAAGGAGACTGAGTATGGTAATTCACCCCTCCTTCCTACTGTTTCAAGCTGGGTTTTCAAAAAAGGTGACTGTCACGATTTACTCTATTACTTGCTTTTCCACAGTGGAGGTGCTTTGTGGTTTAAGGGTTGGGGGTCTTTTTGTTTGGGGGTTTTGTTGTATAGGGTTTGGTGGTGGGGTTTTTTTGGTGGTGGGGTTTTTTTGGTGGAAAAAAAGTAGAATCTTTTTCTGGAACATGGACCTGCAGTAACAGGAACTCTGCAGCCAACAATTATACCTCAAACATGTGCAGCTGGTTAAGACACCCTGAGTAGCTCAACCTAATTAATCAAATTTCTGTATATTCTTTCAGATACCACACATTTAGTAACTGTAGCAAAGCCAAGATCACAAGCTCTGCTCAAGTTAAGTTACTGCACATCTATCCAGGCACAGTTTACTTGCCATTTTGAGCAGTTAAATATTTAACTCTGCTGTAACAACTGATGAATTATACAGGCAAAAAGTGTTGTTTATTGCACTATTTTGCTGCAATGAGCAAACAGAAATTTAACTGCTAGTAATGCCCTTCCTCTGAACTGCCGACAGTATTTTACCGAGGTACTGAGTCTTTCTTGCTCTTCACTGAAACTAGGTCTTTCTGAAATCATCCACTTCAGCAGCTTATGTATTCTGCCACCATATGTAGTTATAGCTACTGTCTGAAAAAACTATGTGTATACCCACAGGTCCAACTCGATCCATTGTGAGGAAAAAAAATACTAGCAAAATCATATTAGTCTTGTTGGCTTTGACTTAATAAAGATGTATTAACATATGGAAGGTTCCTCAAAAAGCCTTTTGGCATGACAATCTGAAACATTCCTGGAGCGAGCATCAGTACCTCTAATCACTGGAACTTCTCAGTTTGTATCATATTCATCATCATTCATCTGCCTCAGTCATCCTTCTCAAAACAGGAATAATTAGTGGGCCTGAAGCCCTAAGGTTCACCATCATGACCACTGCTATCCTCAATTGCATGGCGTATTCTTGACAGCTTGTTTGAAGTTTGGACACCAAACACCATCCCCTTCTGCTAGGCTTGGGTTTTGAAAACCTGGATGCTAGGTCCAAGTTCTTTCCTTTTTTTATGCAGGAGGTAGTGTTTTCCTTATTATTTCTCCTCCTATTTCCTTCTGCCTTGCACTTGCGTTATCTTACCCAGGCAAAAGATGGTTTTCTTTTGAAACTGCTTTATACAAGCAGTCTTAAAAAGCTATGCCCAAGGTCCAAAAAGACCTTTCAATAGGTCCAAGATGAGTATTTACCTTTGTAAATCAGAAAATACTTGTCTGTCCTATTTTAAAGCAGAGGGGGAAAACTCATGTTACAGGTTTTTAGCTCAAAGAAGAAACTTCTCATCTCACCAAACAGAAACTTACACAAGCCATCTCAGAATAAGGATTTTTTTTTTCAGAGCCCAAAACACCAGCTGTCAACACAAACATTCATTCATTGGTGTTTAGAACCTTGATTCAGAGTGTTACAGTAGCATTTTTAGTATGATATGGCCACCATGAAGTGGGAATCACCTTGGTGCTACAAAGCAGGAAATAATTTGAAGTCAAGTCATTTAAGGATAATAGACTGGCAATCATAAAGACTCCTGTATGTGGAATGAACAATCTATACAGCTTTTTAGTGTGAACCAGGGAACCTTAACCAAACAGAATCAGAGAACTGTCCTGCAAACTATTCCACATTCCAACAAAATTGATGAATGAAATTTGGAAAGTTTTCGGAGTAGGGCAGAAATAAAGTACTTCGAAGAAACTGTTACAGAAAACTTGCATGGATCTGCAACCTAACACCACATAGGGCTTTCCTCTCCAATGGATCTTTTACTGTTGATGCTGCAGTAACTCCATTTCTGCATGTTCCTTGACCAACACATCAAATGGGCTTCCTTTCACCAAATATATTCAAGAACTGAAGATCACTTCTTACCAAGGCTGAGCTTCTACATATTGCATCTCTTCTTCACCAAAAGAACTGGTAACACATTCTGTTGATTAGAGGACAACAACCTTCTGCAGCGCTGAGTACAGATCAGACTGTTGACTGGACTGTAATATTTGCTGCCAACCTTTTAACACAGTCCAGCTGGCTTGGCAGGTCTACACTGGAATTAAATCTTTGGCTTGTCCTGGATGTTTCCTCTAAGGTCATATCCTCTCTTTCATTAGCCATTTTGTCCTCAGGACTTAAAAAAAAAAATCAAAAGATCTTGAGAACAGCCTACTGCACAGAATGGCCATTATAGACTTGGGAGTATTAACACTTGTGTCCAGGTAAGCACGTGCACTCCATGACATCAGGATGTGGACTTGATGACTGCCATGAATTAAGGTTCTTAAAGGCTAGTAATTTGCTATGATAAAGTACTTAAACATTTCTTCTGTGCTGCTCAGACATACTAACATTGATCCAGTTCTGCAGAGAAAGTAATTTAAGTGAAAAATCTCCACCCCCGCTCCAAAAATCATTATCTTCTGACCTCTTTCTGTAGGACTGAAATGGATCTTCAACAAGCAAGCTTAGAGGAGTCCATGCTTGTCCCATTTTAGAATGGAATATAATTAACCTTCTTCCTTCACCCCACCCAGAAAGAGCAAAATATTTTATATGCTTTTTCATGCACACTTACAAAGCAAAAAATCTAATGCAAATTCACTCTTGCAGAATCTAAGTCAGCCTCTTCTACTGGCTGCAACTTTGAGTTCTTTTGGAATGACAGAACAAGCAATGCACTGGCAACGCAGAACTCTTCCACCGGCTAGACAGGTCAACTAACTTCTTTGCAGACTGCTTGAACTATTGTCTGCACCGTACTTCTGCTGCTGCTGCTTCTTAAGTGCCTGAAATTCACGAGTGCTCCAATGCATTATTTCCAACTGGACAGAAACTCCGAAGTGCAGATTTATTACTATGATCTCTTCCCACAGCATGCCTCAAATGTCACTCCTCCTCAGATCTAGAACACAGAGTCTTTCTAAGGTACAAGCAGTACTTGTCCAGAAGGCTTTCTGAAGACGAGGACAAGATACTACCTCATGAACATCTTCCACATCTTTCATATCCATGGTCAAACCAAGCTAGACCAGTATAGAACTGGAGCTATACATAGCATTCTTTTCATACACTATTTGCTGTTCAAATTTCAAAGCAGATGAAGGAACTTTTGAGATTTGTAGTGTTGAAAACAGAAACCACGAGCATGATGATCCACAAGGCAGTACTTTCTAGCATTTCTTGCCAGTGCTGCAGACTGTGCATTCCAGAACGCAGACATTACCTCAGTCTCGTTGAGCTACTTTACCAGACATTACCCTCCTGAACGTTTCCGATATGATCAAATACATGCCACAACATTCAAGATTTAGAACAGCTGGCAATTATTTTCAGAGGTATTTTCATTTGAAAGCTGCACTCCACAAACACTTAGGATTAGTGACTGAACTCCTTTCAGTCTGCCAATTAGTTGTTGGTGCTTGAAGTTACCTTATGTGAGGGTTCAGTGTAATGCCTACTTCAGAGGAAATCAGCATTTAAGAACTACAGTAAGTCAGTCTTCAGAACTGTAGCAAACCACACAATGGAGAAATTCAACAGAAAGAGTACCTTTAAAGATGTTTAGGTTGGTACAGAAAGGACATTATCCAACTTGTCACTCTACCTTTACAAGAACTACAAACTTGTTTAAAAAGGAAGCAAGTCTCCAAAGAAAGTAATACTAATTGTCATGAGGTTGTCCTGATGCACCCAGAAACTAAGTACACACAGCTGAAAGCCTGCTATAATACAAGATTTACTAATTGTGTTCACTGAGAACACTACTGCAAGCTCATTTTATGTGCAAGTATTCGTTATGCTTCACTGACTGCAACAAACGACATTTTTCTTCCATTTCCATGTCTTATACTAACATGACAGCTATCAAAATCCCAAGTGCTAATTAACCAGAAACAGTAAAGGCTTCTTCACCTTACATGAATGGCATCTCAGAAACACTATTTAGAAATAGGCCACTGTAGCATGACCTTAACTTGACTGCTCAGATTATGCATTAAAAGACCAGAAGAGACAGCTTTCACTGCCTGAAGAGACAGCACTTCTATGAAGATATGCAGCTGTTGATGATTAAATTGCAAAAAACCTGCACCTAGCTTTTCAAACACATGCCAGAACACAGATCTCAATAGCCTACAATCCTTTTGACAAACTCCTGGTATTATTTCAGAACTTTTGCTCCCACTTCCTAGTTTTCCTTTCTGAAAACATTACATATGTATTCCATTTTTATTCCCTCATAAAGTCATATCCTTGCATTGCAGAACATAAGCAAGAAATTTATTAACTGCGAAGCTGTTTCACATGAACTGGCAAGATGCTCCTCATACATGCCAAGTGGATTGACAATGCCACTCACAAACGTAGGAGGTTATCTACAGATTACCAGATAGCACATCAATGCTCCAGTACAGTAGGGAAGTCACATTAAACCCATGTTAAGGGAACCATTAGTTTTCAGACAAATCACTTCCCTGAAGTGTAATTTACACAGTACTGCATTAAAATACGATAAAACAGGAACATTGTATGAGACATCCAACAATGAAGAGCTGACTACTAAAAAGCCCTCCGTAACCAATTTAAAAAAAACAAGTGTGACTGACAACCAGACTTCACTTTCTACTGTCAAATCCATAATCAGGAGAAAGTGATTCCAGCTTTGTGGAGACAAGACACATTTTGCCAAATCTCAAGTTACAACTTGTCTCAAGGACCTTCTAACCCACTGTCTTCCAAACTTTTATTACTAGTTAATTCACCCCAAAGATCAATTCTGCTGGTCAGTAGCAACAGCAACATATAACTGGTCGTAATTCCTACCTTTCCATTCATATCTCTGGCAGCATCCTTTGCATCTGCTGGACTCTCAAATGTGACAAACGCAAATCCTCTGGACTTGTTGGTTTCCCGGTCTTTCATCAGAAGGACTGCAGAAATAAAGCCACATTACCCTTTCCTGCAATTAGGCAGCCAACACTTAACTTTTATTTAACCTTTTAAGCTCAGAACTTCTTAGAGGACATGAAAGCACCATCATTTCACACGATCAATGCCAAAAAAGTCATCACTGCCATGCTGCTGCTGTTTGTTTTTTATTATCTTGAAATAGAGTTTTCTTTTTACCTTCCACAATGCGTCCATATTTGCCAAATACAGCCTCAAGGGCTTTTTCATTAGTCTCTGTGTTCAGGCCCCCAATGAACAGCTTCCCAGGACGATCCGCTTCTACCATTTTGATTCTGCAAATAACCTATTAAAAGCATAAGGTTATTATTAACAAAACATCAGCCTGCAAGAGACTTCTATACCACCACATGGAATATAAATTACTTTTCTTAAACGTGCAATTTTTTTTTTAGAAAGATGTCAATTAAGAGGTATTAAGTACAAAGAACTTTAAGAACTTCACATTTTTATACTGAAGCAACTAGAAGCACTACTGCCTTCAGTTACTTCACATTACACAGCCTACTGAAAATAGATTAAGAAGCGGAACAAAGCACCCGTAAGAATTCTTGTTAAAATCAAGCAGTATTGGTGAATGTCTTTCAGGGTTACCATCTTTTTGCCCTTGATGGCAATCCTAGCACTTACTCCCTCTAAACCCCATCATGTTTCAAGACAAGTACTTAATGTGTCAAGGTAAACCCAAAATATCAACTTTAATGCTATCTTGGACCAACATTCCAAATCGAGGTCATTCTTTAAATTATTTACAGTACATCGAAACTACAAGGAAGCGCTTGCCTACACAACACGTCAGCCCGAACGGACACCAGACCATCGCGGCAGTTCTACAAAGCAAGGCCACGGTTAATACAAGGTGGGAGGGCCGAGAAAAAAAAATAAATAAAAAAGCAGCCGAAGACAAAGCAAAACCTCAAAGTGCCTGGCAAACCGCCTAGCGCCTGTGGACAGACGTTACCCGCCGGCTCCCTGCCCCATGGCGGGAAGCCCGCAGCGCCGCGCAAGGGGGGCCGGCGCCCTCCCCCCCCCCCCCGCACACGAGGGGCGCGGGGACAAAGCGCCCCCCCCCCCCCCGGGGCGCAGGAGGCGGCAGGGGCCGGCCCGACCGGGAGCCTGCGGCGCGCGCGCGGCAGCCCCCGCTCTACCCGCGACGGCGCGCAGCGGGCCGGGGGGAGCGGGGGGCGTCAGACCCTCCGCGATCTCCAGACACCTCCACAAAATGGCGGCCACCTTTGGCAGGGCCTCCTCTCCCTCCCGGCGCCGACGGACCGCCTCGGCGCCAAGCCGGCCGCACACCTCAACCCCGCTTTGCACATCCGCCCGGCCCTCCAGGCGCGGCGGCCGTCCTCCTCAGGGATGCGGGGGCCCACGCGGCGGGACCTCGCGCAGAAACCTCCGCACCTAAAATGGCGGCCACCGCGCCTCACGCGGCTGGGACCCCCCGCTCGCCCCGCCGCAGCCGCACCGCTCCCTCCACCCCACGCAGGGACAGGCGGACAGGGAGGCCGGCCCGGCTCCGCCGCGCCTCGCTTGGGGCCCGCAGCGGCGGGCGCCCGGAACGCAGCTCCCCCGCCCAGCGCCCGGGCCCTCCGCCGCGCCGCCACGTTCCGCTGCCCGCTCCCGCCGCGCAGGGCGCCGCTTCCCGCTCCCCAGAGCCCCCGGGCCCGGCCCGGCTCGCCCGGCGGCACTCACCTCCGCGCACACCGAACTGCAACTGCGCAATGAGAGCGAACAAAGGCGCTGCAGGCCTTTATAGCGCTGACGTCACCTGCCGGCTGGAGCCCCGGATGCACGCGGCGGCGGGCCCGGCAGGGGGAGGCCGGGGTCCCCCGGGGCCGGTTCGGCCCGCCCGCGGCTGCGGCAGCGGCCGCTCCGGGGTCTGCGTGGGGCCGGGCCGGGGTGTGCGGCGGCCGGGAGCGGGAGCCGCCATGGCGGAGCACGGGTTGACCCTCCCGGCTAGGAAAGGCGGGCAACGCGGCCCTTTGTCTGCCGGCTCCTCGGGGGCGGGCGCGCCGCGCTGCTGAGCGGGGTGCCCGGGGGGTGGCTGCCTCACGGCTCTGCGAGCACAATCGCTCGCCGTAGCGTCACTTTAACGTTGGGGACGTGCCTGTGTTAAAACAATCTTAAAAGTGGTTGTCGTTAGTTGAATTAATAGCTGTGCATGTCAATACCCCTTCCTTGGAGACTTACAGTAAACTACAGTAAGCGCGGTTTAAAATGAAATATGTTGTCCATAGCGCCAAGTTTTGCACTGGTGCAACTAACTCCATTTCTTAATTATACCTGAAGTTCGTGGCCATTTTCTTTTGCTGGCTAAACCTGATAGCTGGAAAGTTAGGAGGAAATCTGTACATACAAAAATTGGCCAAGCTTTCATGATTTGAACTTGTAGATGATCTAAACAGGTATTGATCCGTCAATGAGGCCTGTTTTCTTCGAGTCACCCACTCTAGTCACCACCTAGTCTTTTGATTTAATCTAAAAGCATTAGATTTAATCTAAAATCTAATTTTCCTGTAGGCTTCTTAAAAACTAAGTGGCAAAACAAAAGGGAAATTGATCTTGTATCCTGTGTCCTTTTTCAACAGGACAGCTATTTTGCAAGTCTGTCTGTCTCCATTCATTACATTTTATCAAAATTCCAGAAGCATGGTAGCTTGGTCACTGAAAACTGGCAGCCAGGGCCTGTAAATAACAGCTATTCCCACTCGTTGAAGAAGGACCCTTAGAGTTGATCTCTAGAAGATGCAAAAGCTAAGGAATTGTTGAATGTTTGGGGATTTCATATAGCTCCTGACTCATCCTTGTGCAGTGAGGGAACAGTGCCAAGATGTATCACAGGTAGATTATTTAATACACCTTGTTCCAATGGTGAAATCCCACTAGGATTGACCAGAGGACTTAGAACTTCAAGTGAATCCCCTGATTCCAGGTTTGAGTAATAGGATGCCAAAGGCCAGTCCCTGCACATTCTTGGGGGTTTGTGGTGCTGAGGGATGCCTGTCATGTCTGAGGAGCTGGTTCCCAGAGCCACTCCATGTTCCTGTGCTGCACCAGCATCAGCCGTGGCAGGTTAACAGGTATTTTTTCCTAGGGCTTTTCAAAGGATATTCATGCTGGACAGTAGGCAGCGGAGCCTGGTACCTATTCAGTCTGTTGCTTGTACATACACAGATGCATGTCCTTCCAGACACCATAGCATGTTGTTACTGAGAAGTCCCTAGGGCTAACAGGCTCTACAACGAACCTGCAGGGCACTAAGAAGAAAAAAACGCTGCCTCTCCCACATGTATCTACTGCCCTCGACTCCTTCCAACACTGCTGTTTGTACCAGCTGCACAGGGGGGTGTGTAGGATGGTATGCGTGGGGTTGAAGCAAACAGCAACTGTGTAGTTCCCTAGGCCGTGTTGTCTTGCAAGTCACAGGAGACAAAGAATATGGTTCACCAGCATATTACCCTATCCACTTAATGCATGGGATGGACATTGCTCAACTTCTCTGTGATTTCTGTTCTCCCTTGTGGTATTCTACAGACTTTTATTTCTGAGAGATGCCACAGAATAATCTACAGACTCTACTGCTATTGCCCAATGCCGTTACAGTGGCAGAGCTGCAAAATTGTTGCATTCTGGCAAGAGAACATCACACTCCATGCTTATCTTCAGTTTTTCCGTCTCCTCTGTTCATCCTGATACTGAACGGCTCTTTGTGTTAGGGAAAGCAGAAGGCAACATTGCTTCAGACTACCTCAAAGATCTGTTGAGAATACAAAAGAAGGTAGCTCTCAAATGCTTCTGTAGACTGTAGTACATAGTTAAAGATTATTACCTTTCCTGCATAGATGCTAAGAGTTACTGGATGCTGTTACAGTGCATGGGAAAAGGGAAAGATGACCTTGGGTAACGAAGTGGGAGGGCACTGCACGTGATAATAATGCAGTTGCCAAAGAATGGCATAGCTAGATACTCATCCAATTATCATATGAAAAAAAGGTTCAAATTCTAGTTTCAATACAGCAGAATTTAAACATCAGAGCCTCCCTGGAATGGATAGTGAAGACTAAAGCTAATTATTAGTCCTGTAAGACACATGCTAAAAATAGACAGAATCTATGTGTGAAGTCTCTGTGTGCTTCTATGACCTACAGTAGCGTATTTGCTGACTGCCTCACAAATAATTGGGAAGATAAGCAAATGTAAACAAAAGTATCTTTTTCCTCCTCTGCTTAGAAGAGTAAAATTGGTAACTCCAGGATTTATTAACATTCTGTTTATATGTACTGTACATGTAGCTAGATGGGATTAGCATGAACATAATTACATTGGAAACAGCATTTGAACATAACTGCTATAATTGTTTTAGGAACAAATTTTTCTATCCTTTGTCCTAAAAGGTATCTTCATCATGCTTCTTATCAAAACCTTACTTCCATTGCAAAATGGAACAGTATTTTAATCTATTCTACTACATAGTTTAAGTACGATCTTGCTCCAGGTTTAGTGAGACAGATTTTTTTGTCCTAGAATGGAGATTATATAATTCTTTTAATTCTTCCCTCTCCTCTTCCCCCCCCCCCCCCCTTTTTTTTTGTACATTTGAATTTTTATAGAAAAACTATAGAAATATTCAGGGAACAAACTGCAGTCTGAATAGAAACTAATCCTTATGCTTCATTCAGTAAGAAGTTCAAGGCTGAAGAGCTATAACAGTTTCTTTCACAAATGATCTCTCAACTTTGAATTTTCTGAGGTCTGAGTACTGGTCCCTACAGAATAGGGAACAGACTTAGATTGGATAACTGGGGAAACAGAGACCAGGAAAACTCTACCAACCTTTACAGAGAAGACAGTTGCTATCTAACTAGCACAGATATACTTGCCCTTGCATTATCATAGCTTAGAAAATTTTCCTTACATTTTTTAAAGTAGAAGAAATGCAATTAAGTATGTTACTTACAAACCCAATACATATAAACTGATCCCTTCGTACCTTTTCAGTGATAACCATAAAAATGAGCCCACTAGATGGGAGAGGTGGACAACATTCCATGAGGGTAATATTTCATGAATTTTTGTGCTATCTTTCACCTAAAATGTCACACTCCTGAATAAATCCTATGATGTTCAACAATGTAGTTGAATGTACACTACAAACTTGTTCACACAGTGGGCAGTACTCTGGATCTCCCTTGTACAATGCTGCATATTTTCATCAACCATGTTGGCCTTTTACCAACTTCATCATGCTTTGGCTTTAAACTGGATAAAGGGTTCAGGAGAGCTGGGGGATGAGGACTAATAAATACATAAATAATCTGATCACATAAGACTCATTCAGAATGAATAAAAAAGGGAATGTAATTTCCTCTAGAGATACAGTCCAGCTCTAATAACTGAAAAGATCAGTTTGATACTGTCATGACAAAGAGCAATTTACTAGGCAGCTGTCAGTTGGTAAGTATTTATAGAAATTCAGCATTTTTCCTCTGTAAAACTCAGACTAGAGCGGATGAGGGCAGCACAAAGTAATTGTTTCTGAGAGTGACTTTGTTAGCCATTTCTAAACTGGAACTCCCTCATGTGCTTCTCCCAAATCACTTGTTTGGGATCTAATTGTGGTCCCTTTTGGTTTAGCAATAGAAGGTGGACCACAGGTCACTAAGACATAGCTGGAGCTGCCTGAAATAACTACAGCTTTCCAGGCTCAGCTGAAAAGACACAGGCAAAACAATTATTATAAACCTTTTAGTCTTTCCCCTTTTGCCTGGTGCTGTCCTATGGTAAGAGCAACTCACTACTGATTGACGAGTTGAGTAAAATTGTTGGACCTGAAGGTTTTTCAGGAGTAATGCAAACATAATGTCACAGGTTGGAAACCTGAGTGGCAACAGCTTGCCTAAACAGGAAATACAGAGAAGATGGTGGAGGTGGTGTCTACCCAGTACCGACAGCAATGCCATTAGAGCCATGTCTTAGACAGTAGTATCTGTCTTGCCATGGTAGAACGGAGCTCAGCTCGTACCTGTCATTTGTATCTACCCAGCTTCTCAGACGGGTTTTGCAGCTGTCCCAGAGTGCTGATCCTACCATTGCCACCTGAACGAGCAGGCCTGGAGCTTGGCATCAGGTTTGTGGCACCATAGTGGCTGTGCTGTAGCAAGGAGCCACGGGACACTGGGAGCTGGTGCGCATCCTGCTGTTGTCGGCTGCAAACATCACAAGCTGCTGAACCAGGCATCAAAAAACTAATCAAATAAAATTCTTAAAAATTGCAGGATTGCAGATAAAGGTTGCAATACAAAATCTTGGATTTCCACCCCTAATTTTCTCAGCTGGTAAAATCCCATTTGAGTCTTCCTCTGCTTCGCCGGAAGCTAAAACCTGACAAGAGGTTCTGGTACAAGTCACTGCAGGGGACTTGGGGAAAAAAGGCTGAGGTGAGCGTGTAAGGCAAGAAGGGAAATCACTTGCCCAGCGAGACAGAGGCGACAGCCCGCCCAAACGTCCCGAAGCCAACGGCGGCCTCCGTGAGGGAAACAACCGCCGTGCCTCAGCGTGCCCTGCCTCAAGATGGCGCCCAGCGCCTCACCGCCTCACCGCGCAGGCGCCGTGGCCCCAACGCGATGTGACGCTGCCGCTACTGGCCTCCGCAAGGCGCTGGCCGGGGCGCTCGGGGCTGCGGTCTCGGCTCATGGTGCCTTGGTTCCTTCAGGCTGGAAGATGAGGCTGCTGGCGGCCGGACTGCTGCTGGTGGCACCTCTCTGCGCCGCCTTCTACCTGCCCGGCTTGGCACCCGTCAGCTTCTGTGAGGAGGGCGAGGAGAGCGAGGGCTGCAAGGTGAGAGCCCTCATGGGAGGGCCCCGCTCGGGCGCCCCCCCCGCCCAGTCGCGGAAGCCCGGAGCGGGCCCGTCCCGCGGCGAGCGGGCACCGCCGGGTACCCCCCGCCCTGCCGCCTGCGGGCCCGCGCGTTCTCCCTCAGGCGGCAGCCTTCGCTCTGGGAGCCCAGCCACCCCTAGCGCCCTTTTCCGTCTTTCACCCCGTGTTTTTTTCGGGTGAAAGCTTTCCCTTTTGCCGCTGAGCTTTCCGTTGAGCGCCGGGAGGGTCGCTGGCCGCTGCTGCGCCCCCCGCGGCGGCGGGGCTGGCGGGGGAGGGCGGCTGTGGCGCGGCCCAGCGCCGCCGCGGCGGCCGGGGCCTGTCACGGGTCTGTGGTAACTCCGCCGTGGGATAGCCTCGGAACTTGCAAAGGCGCTTGCCAGCTGGCTATGCCTTTGGCGTCGGCCACGCGTGTGTTTTCACAAGCCTGTATTTTCATACTTCTTCCTCCTCCTGCCCTTCCTTGTTTCAGTCGTTAATCGAGCTCTTCGTGAACAGACTGGACTCGGTTGAATCTGTCCTGCCCTACGAGTACGATGCGTAAGTACGTTGCAACAGGCTTCCAGAAGCGTTTGGAAAGTCTGTTCTCTGTGCAGCAGTGAAACTCCTGATACAGCACGCATGTTTCTTGCAAGCAGTGTTTTGGATGTAGGGGCGGAAGAGTAAATCCAGCGCTTGGTGGCAGGAACAAAATACATGGGTGTGGAGTGGATGAAGGCCACACCTGTGCCTCCTGACCGTCCTCTGTTATTGTTAAAGGCAAGGCTGCTGGGTTTCTGATGGGTGTGTATTTTTGAGCCCAGTACTAGAATTAGTGTTGAAAATTCTTCCTGTTAGTCAAATCTGGGAAGACAGGAGCTTTGTGTTCTTTGTTTCTGGCAACTAAAAGAAATTGGAAGAAGAGTTACTGTTATTTTTTTTCCTTTTTCCACCAAAGCTCTGTGTCTAATTGTTTTTTGTTTTGATTTTTGTCTGTGAAAACTATTATCTGCTTTTTCAGATATTTATAGGCCTACAAAGCAATGATACACAACATGATTTGCACTCTTGCTCTTGGGCATACAGAAAAGAGAAAAATGTAGGTGGTATACGTCTTATCCTGTGCAGTGCAACAGTAGCAGCAAGATCAGAGACTAGCTCAAAAAGCCGATTTTGTCTCTATTTTAATTCAGCTTTATGGAAGCCAATGAATTTAGGGCCACTTAAGGAGCAAAAGTACTTATAAGTGGTTCCCACCCCCGCACCTCCCAACCTACTACTACTCACATTTGAATAATGAATATCCAGAATAGGAGGCATGTTCTCTCTCCCATATTCAGCTGTTTCAGACTGTATGTAGTTGAAAAGAACTGCTGAATGGTGTTTGGCACTGTGGCACATCAATATTAAAAGTGCTTCCCTTGTTTGGAACATATTTCTGGTTAAATACTATTTGTAAAGACTCCTTTAAGATAGGATTGCGGTTGTTTTTCTGAAACCTTTTAGCAAGTGAAATGGACAGGCTGTAGCATAGTCTTCTTTTTTCCTACTATGGAACATTCTGTTGTTTTAGATTGCCATTTGAAAAGGGTGCTTGTACCAAGCATTGTACCTTTTGTTAAAGATACTTCAGCTGTGATACATCTTGGTTGAAAGAGATATCAAAGCAGATATATTTCTGTGTAATATACACCAAATTTCTTTGCAAAGGCACTCAAATTTTTACTAACAGTATCTGACCTGCCAAAAGAAGCATGAAAACTGCCATGTTAAAGGCATAACTCAAGAAATTGTTTTAGGCTCATCTTTAGACTTGTATGTCAATTAAAAATCAAAGGTAATGTTTTCCACTTCTTTCCAGATTTGACTTCTGTCAAGATACAGAAGAAAAGAGGCCATCAGAAAATCTTGGACAAGTGCTGTTTGGGGAGAGAATAGCATCATCTCCATATAAGGTTATTGTATCCCTTGAAGTTGATCTTGTTTAAATTTGATAACTGTCATTTTAATGACTGTAATACAGACATAGCTGAATATTTGATGATTGTGTGATATTTTTTTTTTTACTTTTTTCAATATCAGCCTTATAGTGTTTATGTAATAAAAACAAAACCCCTCCCACCAACCACCCCAAAGGCATCTTAGGGTGGCTAATTAGAGTTAGGAAGCTGAGCCAGTAATCGCTGTTCTTTCCTGTTCCTCTGTCATAGAGAAGTTCAGAAACTATAACTTAAGCAATTCTTTAACAGCTGTGTACAGGTTGTATAGTGTGTTAGGTGATCTGAAGTCATTATTTTTTAAAATGTAATGTTGGAGGCTGTGACTGGTGGTTCAAGAATTGTTTCATATGCTTGGTTGTACTATTGGGCAACTTCTGGAGTAGGAGGTGGAATTTGGGGCTCAGTTTCAGCTTTTCCCTGTTTGTACACACTTAGTACCTGTTGTCTAAAACCAAATTTTCATTGTTGATGCATGCCACTTGAAATCTGTAAAATAAATATATGGACGTGTTTTGTAGATTAGGTATGTAATAATTTTCTGTCTCATGCCCTGCATTAGCAATGACCAAATGGAGCGTCTCTAAAAAAGCTGTACAATCAGCTTGGGAAAATTATTAGCAGTAAAGAGATATGGTCAGATGCTGGCTCTTAATGCTTGAAAGCTATGCGCTTTTCAAAAGCAGTTTCCAGACTGGGATTTGATGGTGAAACTGGAAACTGGGCTGTGTTTGTATGCATGGGTTGCTAGATAATCCAAATACCTGTGAGAAAAAGAGGCAGTAGAGTTTATGAGTCTACTGCAGCTCAGCCATTAGGGACCTAGTCACACCTTTTCATAGGACTGTTAAGGAGGTGATGCCTCTTCCCTTGTGTAAACTGTTCCTAGAAGTCTCTTTTTCTTTGAAGCTCTGAGCTAATGTAATTTTAAGTCTTATGGCTGCTGGCCACAAGAAGCTTTTGAATATGTAGCATGATGGACCATTTGGGCTGGATACCCATGGAACAGATTATTATAACAATCACTTGTTTGAAATGGCTGCATGCTGCAGGAATTAGAAATTGCTGTTACTGGTTAGCACTTAGGCCTTGATAATGTTAGAATTTTAAGTCACATTTTAAGTATGTTAGCTCACAAACAGGTAAATCCTAACTGGGTTAGACTAGAAGTCTGATACACAGATGCGAGCACATTTGTGTTAGGTGGTGTCTGCACTCGGACTTTAGATCCTGTGCAACTTGTTGCATTTTTGGCAGCCTTGTCTAATAACTTAGTCATGGTGGGGAAACGCAGTTAAAATTAATGTGAAACATTCAAAAAGGGTGTAGTTAATCCTGTTTTAGCAGATGATGAAATTACAAAAATAAAATGGTAAAAGAAAAAAATAACTTTTTTACTAATTTTTAAGTTTCAGTCACTGAACCACAGAATGGTCAGGGTTGGAAGGGACCTCTGGAGATTATGTAGTTCAACCCCCTGCTAAAGCAGGTCCACCTTGGGCAGGTTGCACAGTCCTCAAGGTTTATCTGGGCTAGAATTTATCTGAAGAGAATTAATTTGAGCAATATTCAAGGGGATTACTGGTGCTGGATATACATAAATCTTGACATTTAAGTTAAAACTGTTATATGGGAAATTCTGGCTTTAGAAACTTCTAATAGCAAGGAAGTGAAGTATCTCAAAAAAGTCAGCTTTACTTAAAAAAAATCCTCTTTGGATTTTTGAAGCAAAACTGAAATTACTCTTTTTGTGTGTTTTTTTTAATCAGTTCACTTTCAAAAAGCAAGAAACATGCAAGAAAGTTTGCACAAGATCATATGACCCAGGAAACAGTGCGGATAAAAGCAAACTGGCTTTTTTGAAGAAAGGAATGCAGCTGAATTATCAGCATCACTGGTAAGCTGTGTGCTTGAGATTGGTGGGGTTTTTTGCTGCTTTTTTACATTGTTATTTATGTTCTAAGTGGTTGCTTTCTTCCTTCAATGTGATAGTTGTCCTCTACTGTGCATCTTGTGGGCAGTACTGAAAACTGTGTGTTACATGAATGTTAAATATCAATGTGAAATAAGGTGCATCCCTTGCTGAGGACGTGTTCTTTGATGATTTCTGTCTAGGATTATCGATAACATGCCTGTAACGTGGTGCTATGATGTGGAAGATGGACAAAAGTACTGTAATCCAGGATTTCCGATAGGATGTTTTGTTACTCCAGATGGTAGAGTTAAAGATGCTTGTGTTATAAATGTAAGTGGTGGAATTTCTTTTGTTAGTATAGCAGACATAATTTCATTTACAATTTTAATTTTAAGTTTTCTTTTCCTGAGAAAGAACAGATAGCCTTGTAAACATGGTTAATGTTCAGACATGGGCGTTGACAACATGGAGTGCTGCTTCTGTATGCGGTGTCTTGCTGGTACGATTGTCCAAAAAAAAAAGTTCATATATCTTTTGAGCAATATAGGTAGAGATGTAAACCAACTGTATTTGTGTCTAAAAGCCTTAGAAAATTGAGGGGGTTGTTCTGAAATTTCATGTGTATCCGTCCTTGTACCTATTCATTCTTTGTCGTATTTGCATGCAAGACTTTCTTTTACCCATTTCAGATAGAAGCTTTCTAGTGAAGACCTAGAAATGAGAGCTGTGCTCTAGTTGCAAAAGTTACGTCTAGCACAGTTTACAAGTTAAATGTGTCGAGGTTTTCCCAGATGGCTGGAAGATAACAAACACAGCTGTGACAAGGAAAGAATTATATTGACAACAACTTGAAATGTGTCAGTCATCCTGGGAGTTCCATGGTGAACTAGTACAGTTACAGATAATAGCGATACAGTTTTATCTGTCTTGGGGTGAGGTAGCACACTCCTCTCAGTGAGGGGGGAGCATTTGTGCTATGTCTCTGCTCTGCCATATGACTTAGTGTTCTTTTGCAGTGCAGTCAATTTATTTGTATTCAGCAGGTCTGGTGCTTCTTGGAAGTGATGCATTACCATGCATGTTCAGTTTACTCTGCAGTTACCTTCCAGCTTGGTAGGCTGGAAGTCCTGAGGCTCCCTAGAGTATTAAAAATGGTCTGTGAATTGAGTAACTTGTTCCAGTTGGGTGTTCAACTTGCTTACTTTAAGTGAGGTTGTTTTATGTGAAATTGATACTAGTGTATGTTGTGTTGGAAGCTATCTGATACACAGAAAGCAGTTGCAGCAAAGTCAGCAACTTGAATGAGAAGTTGATGTTTGTTGTTTTTTTTTATGGGGAGGCTTTTGTACATCAGCATCAATGTTGAATTCCCTAGTGAGTGCATAAGGAGCTTGTACTGCGTATCTATGAAGTGCTGTGCAAATTATGTATGCTAGCTGTGGCGTGGATGCTCTGCCAGTGTAGCTGTCATACCCAGTGTCAGTTTTAGTCTGTGACTTCTAATTGGGATGCGAATGTTGCATGGCACCATGCTAGAGGGGTGATTGTTACATGGGCAAATAAGAATGTAGCACAGTGGGTACAAGTGTAACCTCTGGGCTGAGTTGGGGAATGTCATCTTTCAGATGTATACCCAAATACCTATTCCAGCAGACATAATTATCTTTAAAAATGGGGGCATCATGCAATGGCAGAACTACAGTTCATCCTCACACTTATGCAGCTGGTGAGCTATATTATTGCTTCAATTGCTGCTTTGGAAAAGGAGGAAACAGGTAGCTAAAGATAGGGTTATAGTATGGCACAGGTATGGTTCTAGTCTTCTCCCGATGGGAATCTTGATCATAGTGAAAGAAGAGCAATCCAGATAAATTTAATGCAGGACACCTTCATATTTTGCTGGGGGTGGGGGGGCAAGGGATGAGGTTGTATGGCAATTGGAAAATGGCTAATATACACAATAAATTGAGGAATTATTTTACTTGGAAACTCAATGAGCAGTCTGTTATCCTGGTCCCCTAATACAAATCAAGGTTTTTTTTAACAATGACAGTGTCGAGGAGAAAAGAAAATCCAAGCCAACTTAATTGACTCTGGTGTCATCTGAGCTTTATATAGTTTTTCATAATTCCAGATTCTGAAAGGATAGGAATGACAAAGCAGAATAGCTACTGAAAGTTTTTTTTTTAAGCAGAACCTGGTTTGTAAGCTTTGGTAGCCGGAATGTCTACCAGGAAAATTTTGGGAGGAGGGGGCAGGGAGAAATGGTGAATCTGAATTACTTGTACCTTGAATATATACTTCTTCAAACTTGTTTTGGCAGCCTTGTGTGGTAAATACAAAAATGGTGTCAAATGCATTTAAGTTTTCCTAGTAACACAGATGTGATGCTTTATTATATACATTTGTATTTATATAATACATAGAAAAATATATAAATATTTTATACAGGTGTATTAAAAGTAAATATTGAAGTATTCCCCCTCCTTTCTTGCTCCTTCATTGGACAGTGGTCTCATTTTAAAGTTCTTGACTGCTTATGCCCTCTTTGTTGGAGAAGTTTCTCAATCTGTTGATGGTATTTTGTAGTCAGAGTTTAACAAGAAGAACACTTTCTACCTCTTCAACCACGTTGACATAACGATCATGTACCATAGTGGGAAGGATGAAAACTGGCCTGGTGCGAGACTGGTGATGGCAAGACTGAGACCGCAAAGGTAATGTGTATTAAAGCAGCAAGCTGTAGTACTAGGGAGTCCTAATAGTAGTTGTAAACTTAGAAATGATACTTGGTGTCCGTAAGTTCTGAGGAACTGGTTACTTTGACTTCTGATAAAACTCTCAGTATACTGGTTCGTGGCTGGAACTATTACAAAGAGAGCAGTTCCACGACCTTAACGTTGCTTTTAAAAATGTTCCCCAGAGTCTCTCCTGATGGGAAAACTGTTTATGCAGACTCCTAGAACCTGACACAAACAACAGAAGCTTTTTCATGTGTTTATTGATTTGCATCTGGGTGTGCATTACTTTCTTTTAAAATACATGTTTTCAGATACACTGAGAAACATCCTTTAACTGAGAAAGTTTCCCATGTCATCTCTCTTACCGTTGCTGCATTGTGTCCCAGTTGTACTTTGTATGAGTGTACAGTACTTGTACAGGTGTACTTTTTCCTGTGTTAGTTCAGATACTAAAGTACAGGTAAAATATCAGGTTAGTACTGATATTCAGAACAGCAGAAGATGACAACCGATTTCCTAAGACTTTCTCGAACAGTAGTTTCTGTGTTGGTCGGGGAGGAGATGCAACAATTCAGAGGTCAGAAACAGACTGAAGCAATTGCTTTGGCCTCTTGTCAGTTTGTTCATGCTTGGTTCATACTTACCTGTATTTGAAAACTACAATCTGTTTATAAAATATCAAAGCAAGTTGTGTTGGTTTTTTTAGCTAAGCTCTTTTTTATACAGAGTTAAGTACGTTCTTAAATTACACTCCTCCAGTTTTGCGAGTCATACAGTCATGTATGGTACAATATGACTCGGGTATACTGTTTTTTTCTGTTGCAATGGTACAGTGTGTTTTTAGTGAATTATACTTGCTATGCAAGTTTTTTCCTTCCGTTTACATATGCTCCGAGGTAGTGGCAAGAAGATTCTACCAGTCTTTTCCATTCCTGATTAACGCTTTATCAATAGCATACAGAGTGGTTGAAAATTGGGAATTTGTCTTTTCACTAGTAGTGCAGACCACAAGGGGGCACAGTTAGGTTGCACATAACCTCAGTTCTGTCAGTCTCTGACCTGGTGGTTCGCTTGCTGCTTTGCTTCAGCCTTGCTCTCCTGAGATGGGGAGTGTTTGTGGTTGGAGCACCAGGGTTGGAGAACCCTGAAAGGCTCATGAAGGTTTTTGCTACCTTGTGGCTTGATTTAGTTGTTGACATACAATAATGCGTGTAAAGTAGAATTACCTAAATTGGGTATATACAACTTGGCCAAGAGGCTGTGAGAGGGAAGCTATTTTCCAGTGTTAGAGGAGGTTCACAGGAGTAAATTCAAGCAAACTTTAAGGTTTCTTTGACACTGTGCTTCTATAGCTGCAGTATTTCTAAGATACTACAGGGAAGGGTTTATGTATTTGAAGTTTATGTAGGGTAAAAAAAAAAAAAAAAGATAATAGTAATTAAAAAAAAAAAGATAATAGTAATTAAAAAAAAAGACACTTCCAAATCTACCAAAATAAAATAAACACCCTTTTCCTTATGAAACTTGAGGGAAGGTGAGAACCTGTGGGAAATTGCTAAGAAATTCTCAGTCTTCCTTACTGACGATCACACAGTGAGGCTGAGTCCCTCACCAGTAACACAGTGTTGTTAAAACGGGAAAGAGAGGAATGATGGCAGAAAAGGGATATTTTATGTTAAAACTTACAATCTTACCAGGTAAAGATCTCCAGACTGCAACCCGGTTAACCATGCAGTGCTTTAGCTTAGGGCTAGGACTTCATTTTGATGATTGCAGAAGGTTGGGTAGGGTGACACCACATCTCATGACCTTTAGAGATCTGTGCTTCTCATTTCCCATACACTTTGCAAACAACTTTACCTATAATGTTCTCAAATACCTAGAAGTGTGAACAGATATTAATTGAATATAGGATAGTGATCCAAGATCCAAATCACTAGGGTGCTTTCTGTGGATTTTTTAGCTCTTGCTTGTGAAAAATAGTATTCAGTTCTGGTGTGGCTTTAAGGCTGTTAGAAAAATTCTGAATAATGATACCTAATTGTATATGTGATTTTATTTATCTCTTATTATCTCTAGCTGCAAACATAAGTGTTAATAAAAATATATTTTAACATCTTTGACTTTTGATAGAACAGGAAACAGATTCTCAAAGAACTTGAATAGCTGGTACAAAATTATATACACAGCTCTCCTTGTTGGTTTGTGGTTTGGTGGTTTTTTTTTTCTTTTAAGTAATTAAAGCAAGTTTTTATTTCAGAAAAGAATTTGTGAAAATTCATCCTGTAGAGCATATGCAATTATATTTGACTTTTTTTTCTTCCTCCCCTTAGCTACAAACATACAGATGAGAACAACTTAAGTTGTGAAGGTCCACCTATGGAGATTCCTGGAGAATTCACCAACAAACTGAATTTGATCTACACTTACTCTGTGACATTTGAAGTAAGTATTGAATCTGTTACATGAATATGTAATTCCCCAAAAGAATGAAATCAAGACAATTGGATAATTTGCTAATAGTCATAACTGGATTAAAGCAGTGTAAATTCCATAAGGATGGTCTTGTGAAGCACTTTCCCCAAAATCTCTTACTTTTCTATTAATGTAGTTTGACACTTGGAATGTATAAATAAAGGTGCTTTTTTTTTTTGCCCTGTTTTATTACTAATAGAAATAGAGGTAGTAGGTTGAATAACTGCAAGAGTTGTCTTCCTTGAGGTATGCTCTATTTTTTTCAGTTCAGTCAGGATACTGAAAGTCTTGTGTTGAAGAAAGGTTTGTATTATATTTGGAGGCACTTTTGTGTTACAATATGCTAAAGATCAATATTTAAAGCTCTTTTTTTTTGTAGTGAAGTTGCAGGTGTTGTCTCATTTTCCATTGTTTTTATTCACTAGCTTTTTTTCAAGTAGGTGGCCTTTCAGAGTCAATACTCTAATGTCTACTAATACTCTCATGCTTTATTCAGCCTATTATGACTTAGGAGGAAACTAGACTTTCTCGCAACTGGGTCTTTACCCCAGCATGGAAAGTGAGCCTCCGTGGGGGATGCGAAAGATTTGATTCAAGCTGCTTCAAACCTTGGTACTTTGGTCCCAGTCTGTCCCAAAAGCATGGTTGTTTTTCTGATGTAACGCACCAATCTTACTGGATTTGGCTTGAGACCACCAGCTTATTTTGTATAGGCAGTCAAGCAGCTGTCATACGATAACAACTTTTATTCTACCAAATTGAATTTGATTTGAACCAGTGACCCGGAGGTGTGAGGCTCTATATCCCGTTACTTTTCCCTTGAGACACCCAGTCCTCCTCAGACTCTCCAGTTTTACTACATGAATGAGCCTCCTGTCTTTTAACATTGGTGTTCAAATGAGGATGGATTGCCATTTGGAGTTGCAGCGTGAGCGGTGCTGTGTCACCCGTGGGGCTTCCAGGTCCCCGCTCCCTGTCCCATGGGTGGGGAGCAGCTGCCGTGGGCCCTGTGCTGCCGGCTGGCACTGGGCACATCTCGGTCACGGGCCCTTCAGCCCTGCTTGCTTTCTCCGCTGCCTGGGACCCTGCACTTGAAATAATACCTGCTATGTTTTACTTTTCATTACTAGTTTCAACAGAACTTAAAAGGGGAGCAGTTATCAGTGTTTCACAGTATCTTTAAATAGGAGAACATTAGTTTCAGTAAGCCCAAATATGTAAACTAGTAAAATGCGTAACTGTTTCATTGTCCTTTCCAGTATGGCAGCTGACTTCTGATAAAAAGCTACATTGTCTGCTTTAATTCATTGAAATGGGTGAGGTATTCAGCTCTGTGTATGTGGAAAGTATACATGTTTGTGCCTCTAATGTTTAATACACAAGTACACAAAAATGTAGGCATGTGAGCAGGTTGGTACTCAAGTAACAAGCTTTAGAACCACACTTCTGAAACTGTCCCAACTACCTGTGAACTACTGATTGGGCTGATAAAGAACAACTTACGGCATTTCGACTACCTCGTTGGTGCATTTCTTCATTGTTACATGTTCTTGAGCCAAAACATGAATCGGAACTAAAAAATTCTAGGCTGGAGACATGGTCTAAATTTTGAGAATTATCTGTACAAACTTACCACCTGGTGAATAAATGGAGAAGTTCAGCAGGACTTCATGCCAGTGAGGAGACAAAATTTGTTAACGGGGCAGCAGGTGTACATCTCATGAGAGAAGCTGTAGAGAGCAAGGCTTGGGGATCAGAGAGAACCATCACTTGTACAGCTTTCACATGAAGTGTTTAGAGGAGGAGATAGAAGGGAATGGAAGTGTCTTTCAAAGGTGAAAGTTGTTGAATGATTTCCTCTTAAATCCTTCAGAGGGGTATCTGGAAATGAAAGTTGTCTGCCAGGAATCAGAGTGGAAAGTAGTCTGTATCAGACAGCATTATGACAGGGAGCAAAGAAGCCTGTGCTAAATACATTAAAGATGGCAAGAGAGAAAAATTCCAGGGGAAACTAGAAACATATTCATAGAGTATGTTTAACAAAGTTGAAGTTTCAGTATCAGTGTGCTATACTGGGAGTATCTTGTAGTGATGGCATGATTGGTTTTTAGCATGTGTTTGGCAGCTGCAGGCAGCTACGTACCAAATTAGGGAAAGATGAGGCTTAGAGAAGCTGCAGTTGAGGGTGGAAGATGTGGATAGGAGATTTTGGTGAACAAGATATTCCTTGAGAGACTCAAGAGATGAATTAATGCAAGAGGGAGATTTAACATCCAGGGTCGGTACCAAGCTTAGGTATTAATGCTGAATGGAAGGTTTGTGGAGGAGATTTGATGTGCTTATTCCTTCTCAGAGACCGCACCAAACTTGTACTTGTTTCTGTTAATTGCCGTTTAATTTCTTTATAGGAAAAGAATAATATTAAGTGGGCTTCCAGATGGGACTACATTTTGGAGTCAATGCCACATACAAACATCCAGTGGTTTAGGTAAGATTTGCATTCTTTCAGTGAATAACCCTGTAGGGGAGCACAGAGATTTCTTATTTGTGCTGCTAGGAATGTATAACTTCAGCTGTGGTAGAACAAAGTCTGTTAGTTTTCAGGCAAGAAAATGTTCTTGTTTTCATATGTGAAGTAACTTTTATCAGTCTTCCATCTCTTGGGAGCAACTGCAGTATTGCATTTCACCAAAGGAATGCACTGTTAGTGTACAAAAGAAAAGCAGCTTCCATCGTTTTATTTTATCATCTCCATTCTGTAGAACTTTTGACACATTGCTGCTCTGCAGTGTTCCTGTTGTTACTGTCTGGCTTTCTCTGCCAAGTGAGAGGTACATATGTGTACTGCGTGTTTTGTACTCGGCAGCTGCTTACAGTAAAAAGAAGGGCTGTTTTTGTGAGTAAAAAGTATATGAAAAGCTCTTATATATTTCCCTCTGTACCATGGAAATGATATCAAGTATGTAATTTATGTTGAAATGTTAATGTTTTGCAATATAAAATGTTTGAAAAGGCTAATCTGGTTAAATATGTCTCTACAAAATATTAAATGGCATGATATAGATTTCATTAGTTGATAGTTATAAAGTCTTGACAAAGTCTGCTTTAAGAGCTGTAGCTGTTTCACTAGAGAAATCACTTCTTAGCTATGTAAGGGGAAAATAAAAGCAGTATGTAACTGTTTTGAGAATTAACAATATATTATGGAATATTGTTCTCACTTCTTTCTCCTAAGAAGTCATATATGTACACAATTTAAAACAGTCTACTGTCTCTGGGTGGGAAAATACTAAAAGGTCTGAATTACTTTAACTGTAGATATTCAGACTTTATTTATTCCTCAGATTTGAGCTGTACATGTATGTGGTATGCATTGGCGTGAGTGTCCTGAAACCTGAATATGGATTGAAAGTTTGACTTCTTCTTTATCTGCAGTATAATGAATTCCCTCGTAATTGTTCTCTTCTTATCTGGCATGGTGGCTATGATCATTCTGAGGACTCTTCATAAAGATATTGCAAGATACAACCAGATTGACTCTTCTGTGAGTAAGATTTACAGCTTCCACATGAGCACATTTTTCTGGTAATAGTGCTGTCTACCAATTAGTTTTGAATCAGTCTAAAGAGATGTGTAAATACCAAGAATCTGATACATGCTAATATATGTGGGGGTTAAAAATAGCTTTATTGCTAGTTCAGCTTTTCTAAAGCAGGAATACATGGGCAGATGTGACAGTCGTACTTTTCTAGCATCGTTCAATGAACTTGTAATGTGCGAGGACATACTTCAGATTTTAGAAGTATGTGGAGTGATTCACAGAAACTTTTTGGTAGTGAAAAAACTTGTATTTGAAATGCAAGTCCCTTTGTTCCAAGGCCTTAACCAAGGAAAGCCTCTTTTTTTGATAAATACTTTCACAGTGCCAACAGCCACAAGACACAGTGCAGACATTGAGAAGTGTTCTGGTGCTGGTTCACCAGCAAGATGCGGCGGTTTCTCCAGAGTCGTATGGTTGCATTGTGCAGTCAGTCAGGTCATGTAGCTGGTGGTATGACGCTGACCTAAGCAGCCAGTGTTTTATTTAGGGAATTTCCATCCTTGGAGATACGGACATGGTTCTGGGTAACCTGCTGTACGTGGCCGTGCTTGAGCAGGGGAGTTGGACAAGATGACTTCCAGAGGTCCCTTCCATCATCATCTGTTGAGTGATTCTGTGCCACCTAGGATTATATGTAAGATTCCTTGTCAACGCAGCCCTGTTTTAAGTAATGTTATGTAGCCTTAGTGGAAAGGACCTGCACTGTGTCTGTTGCAGTGACATTTGTAATGCAGAAGCAAAGACTTGCTACCCACTTTGGCCTATTTTGTCTAAATATTTGTCTAAAACTGCATTTTATAGTCTGAACAACCAAACTTGTGAGGAGAACAGTTATTTTTGATCACTGTTTTTTTCCCTTGTTAGGAGATCAGGCTTAAAAGTGCTGCAGACAGGTATTGTCCCCCCACTGTAATGAAGCTGTGTTAGGAAGCTCAGTTGCTGCAATTTTTCAGATTCCAAGGTGGTGTTTCGTTATAGTAGTTTGTAGCGTGCCTTGTCCAGAAAGGAAGTGTGTTAGCATGTGACTTGTGAAGTTAGGAAAGTTTGTGGTCTAAATTTCATGAGAAGTGTGATGCTATGCAACTTCATAAAGCAAAGTGTTTTTTTTAAAAACCCCGATGACAGATGATTATTGCAAAAGGATCAAAAATTAAACCAACGACTAATAATGGAGTGAAATCAGTGTGAATATCAGTAGTTTTGCTAAATGTTAGGGGAGAGATTGATTAAGATAGACTAATACAAATTGATGTTGCCTTTTGTCTGTGGCTAGAAAGTGTGATGAAATCATATACTTTGTCTGCAGTTAGGAAATTCTAATATTGCAGTTTATGTGCAAGACAACTTACGATCTCTAATTGTGTTAGAACTACTTTGTGTGTGTGTGTAAATTACGTTGTGAGGTTTTTTTAAATACAATTCTCCTGGTGATCACTGTCAAACAGAGCCTGGTTTGTCTAACTTAAGGTAGTGACTGAAGCTTGTTGCCATCTGACTGAACCTGTTGGAAGTTTTTTTGAAATACGTGCCTCTTAAAATGGGAAGGGGGCAGGCCTCTACAGTGGCTTGCTGCCTTGGTGGAAGAGAATATAACTGACTGTGCGTTAAAGACTTGACCAGTAAGTAGACTGTGAGTGAAAGGCCGAGTAAAAATTACTCTTTGTCATTGGTAAAAGTGGTATCTGCAAGCCAAAGATGAAAAATAATGTCAGATACTAGAAAGGCTTGAATTTTCACTGTTGTTGCTATCTGTCTGGATAAAGAAATACTTTAAAATGCACAAAAACGTTTCATATTGAAACTAAAACATCCATCTGAAAGTATTTTATTCTTCTATGTGGTTTTGATATTTAATATCTTTTGTTAATGCAAATTCAGTAAAGTGGAGGAATTTTTGCACATCTTATAACTGATCGTTTTTGCGAAGCTCCTGTTTGATCTTTCAATTAAATTATGTTCAATATCTTATACTGTGTTATCCTTATTGGTCATTCTTAACGTGCTGAAGAACATGACCTGTAGAAGCTTGGTTCATTTTTATGGCTAACAGCAGGGATAGGTGTGACTTTCAGAAAACCACACTTTTTTTATTTTCTTGCCAGTTGTAAGACACTTAAAGACCTGTTTGCACTTCAAGGAACTGATTTAAAAAGATGTGAAGTAATTGTGCAGAAGAAGACCTGGGCTGAGGAAGCTGCAGTGAAGCAAGTTAATATCTCACACTTAGGGAATGCTGGTGCTTCTACTTGAAAAGAGATCAATGCACAAGCCAGTAGTTGTGGTCTAAGTATATGCATTTAATGTTCAGCTAATACCTTTTAGCAAGATGTAGATTTAGTGAGTCATACTTTAATTAATGAAGTGTTTAGAAATCATTAGATTACTTCTAGGGTGTTAGGACTACGAGAAGATTCCTGAGCTGCAGAGAATTCATGTCAATATATTTTCAACAGTGAAAGGTAAAACTAGTCTCTTTTTTTTTTGTTTTGTTTTTGTTTGTTTGTTTAATTTTTGACCATGACTGCTTGAGTGTAGAGGACTTAGATCTTTGTTAGAGTATTTTGAGAACTAGGCTAAACTTATGGGTAAGATGAGGATTACTGCACTTTGCTAAAAATTAGGCTAAATTTTAAAATATTGGCCAAGAATCATAAGCGTATTTTTAGTTTTTCCTGAAGTATTTTTTTGTAACTATAAAGTATAGCTTCCTACTTGGATTAGTTGTACAGTTCTTGTCCTTTGAACGTTAAAGGTTAGCAATATAAAATACTACTGATTTCTTTAAACAAAAGTCTGGAAAATACTTTGTCTCATAGCTAATTGGCCTGTAATAGAAGAGTTTTATTAAAAATCAGGCTTTGAGACAAACACTGTGGCCCATAGGCCCGTAAAAGATAAATCAGGGGTCTCGATCTGCCAAGCTTGTTTTCTGTCTATTTTTTCTTAAACAAAGATACTTACTATGTAGCTGTATGTTTTAAAGTTTGTGTTAGAACCAGAGGGTGTGTTTTGAGTGCATTTGCCAGATTAGGTGTTGATAAGAAATCCAATACCAGCCATTCCAAATTTGTACAACGCTTTCCTTGTTCTGTCAGGAACTAAAGTACTAAGCATTTACTTCTGCTTAGTGTTCACCATTTTGAAAACGGATAAAGATTTGCTTCAGATGGTAACCTTTTAAATTCTTTCATTCTTCACAACTACCTAGGGAAAATCTTTTCTTCTGTCTTACTTTGACAATTTTCTCATTGTCACAATTAGTTCAAGTTCAGAAAAATCTGAACTTTATGCTTTTTTAACCAAGCAAACCTTCCTTTACTGGAAGAGTGCTGGTGTATTGAAATTATACCTAGATACCTGGTATAATTGTCTTTGCAGGCACAGTCTGGGGTTTTTTGTTTGTTTGGGTTTTTTTAATCAAATTTTATATTAGTTTAATAGTTTTCAGTTTTTGTATTAGTATATCAGACTTCTGAGAGTAAATTCTAGCCAGCAAATGAAATCTTTTGCTAAAAAAAAAATAAATAAAAAATTACTTAATCTGTCACAAGTTAAGATGCTGTTATGTCAGTGGCCAGTTTGGTCTTTATTCTTTCTTGCCTTATTTTTTTGTGTACTGTAATTCTAGGGGTAAGAAGTTCATTAAACTAAACTCGGTACTCCTAGGTTGAATTGAACGTGTAGTTTGTAACGTTGTGAGGAAGAGAGTGGTAGTCTTGGCATGTTGTTTACTGTTTGTGGTCACGGGTGTGTGTTTGGGTTTTTTTTGTGAGGGAAGATGTGCGAGTGACTTTATTTAAAAGTTTTATTCTTCAGCAGTGGTTCCTTAGAGCTGCTGGACTGAGATCCCTCCCGTGCCACCCATCCATTCACCTCTGGCAGTGGGATAAAGATTGTTGGTACTTGCCCCCAGTGATTCTAGGGAGCAAACTTCCTTCTGGAGTACAGAGACTATTTTATTCTTTTCCAATGTTGTCATTGAGACTGATGTTCTTTGTAGTGGAAGCAAAAAAGATAAATGCTTGAAGTACGTTGCAATGCTATAATCTGAATTAAATTAAATTGAATGCTGTTTTTGTTTAAATTTAGAATGATGTAATTAGCCAAACCATATAACGTTTTGGTTTTTTTTGCTTTGAGATGAAGATTTTCTTGAAAAATCCTGCCTTTTTCTTTCACTGAACCATTAGGGGGTTATAAAATCAATGAGTGATTCATTGGATGCAGTTAGTCAGTCTTTGGATCTAAACTGGAAGCCAATCAAACTTTAAATGTATATTTTACATCTTGTTTGTGTTAATTCACTACTGCATTATGTATCTTTGCTAAAGACTTTGTTGATTTTATACAGGAAGATGCCCAAGAGGAATTTGGCTGGAAGCTGGTTCATGGAGATGTATTTAGACCTCCAAGGAAGGGAATGTTACTCTCTGTCTTTTTGGGCCAAGGAACGCAAATTTTCATTATGACATTTATTACTTTATGTAAGTAACTTTATTAAGGTGATATTTGTGGTGCAATATATTATTAAAGGTGATAGAAGCCTTCTTTTGGAAATGAAGTCCATCCGTTAGTAAAATAAAATATTAGTGCTGTTAATACACTATATATAGTAGTACTATTAATTAACCTTAATCTAGGTAGTTTTAGTAACACTGTTAAACAGAAGCAGTTTGTCATGATGTAAATTATCTAAGGATCCAGTAGTGCAAGACACCTAATCAAAGCTGTAATGTTCTCGGAACACTTTCTGTCTAATACGTTTGACACAACAGTCTGCAGCCATGCAGAAATAAGAGCAAGAATGAATGCCAATGAAATAATACTGACACAAAACTGAGATATATGAGAGCCTACCATAAATAGCTATATATACATGCGATGATGTAACCTGTCGCAGGTTGATGGTTTATTATATGTTATCTATAAAGTATATGACAATTCATTTTCTTACTGTACAGCAGAATTGGGAAGTATACTGATACTTATTACAAAGGAAGGTTTTTTTTCTGATTTCTGCTCTCCAGGTTTTATTCAGACTTTTTGGTCTTTCATAGAGGAGCTGCTTCATTTCTATTCGTTACGTGTTGCTGTAAGATTATTAGAATTTTCTTGATGTGCTTGTCTTTCAGTGTTGATCACAACTCTTTGTAACTTACTTAACTGTGATAGTTTCCTGTAGCGTAGAAAGAAATTAGACAGTGGGAGTCCTTTTTCTGTTAAAAAACAAAACTCCCTACTAGAGGTCACTGATGGACTCCTTTTCTGAGAATATCTCCAGGCTGGCCTCTACAATTAGTTTGGGCACGGGCAGCCTTCTTTAATAAAAGAGGCTTATTTTCAAGTTAGTGCATTCTTGACTGGAGTGTTGTCCATCATAGCGGCTGAGAGTCTTTTGTGGAATTTCAAGCAAGTGACTCATACCTCCTAAGATCTTACGTCTTCACACTTACTTCTACCTTAAAAAAGCCCAATAAACAAATATTCCCCCCTCTGCTCCCCACCCCCCAAAAAAACCCCAACCCCAAACCCCTAACAACTTCCCTGCACAACAAAAAAACCCTTAGTGCTGTTGAAGTTCTTGGTTTCTTCAGACCTGCTGTCCTCGGGTATCCTTTATGCCACATATTAAACTTCTGTTGTTACTTAGCATGCGTAAGTATTGACCACGTATGTTTACAGGAGGACTGTAAGATTTTGGAAGCACAGTTTTTCAGGCTGAAGTTTGGTTCAGATTCATTATTTATCTCTGTGTGGCGTTTTATTTTTCCGTCTTTTGCTCTCGAGAAACTTTCTGTTTAAAAGATGAGGTGGAAATAAATAATACATTATTTTGAATGAAAAAATGACATTGGGAGTATGATCATGTGATAGGGCTGTATGAGATCTTATGCACATAAAACTTTGGTAGTTTTAATTTAAATATCTGGTAGTGAAAGGGATAAACCTGTTCATATGTGTTAATAGGGAATTTTGATGTGCCCACAAATGACTAAATCTTTTCGTCTCTTTAGTCCTAGCTTGCCTTGGTTTTCTTTCTCCTGCCAACCGTGGTGCTTTGATGACCTGTGCAGTTGTATTGTGGGTCTTACTGGGAACTCCAGCTGGTTATGTGTCTGCTAGAATGTACAAGAGTAAGTACATGTGTGTGTTTAATGTGACACAGCATGTTAAATTCAGAATTTTTGGGCTTAATATAAACCTCAATCTGGAGCAGGTGTCTCAGACAACAAATCTGCATCTTGCTGCCATACTGCAAAACAGTTGGAAAAAGTCTTGAACTTAAAATTGTTTTTACTTTTTCCTTCAGCATTTAGAGGCGAGAAGTGGAAGACAAACGTTTTGCTTACAGCTCTGCTTTGCCCTGGGTTAGTATTTTCTTCTCTTTCTTTCCTTTATTCTTAAGTATAAATGAATCCTAGGTGGGAAGGAGTGGGCAAAAAAAATGAATTGTTTGTGTGATTATTTTCTTTAATGTTATTAAGTTGCTGTTCCTTTTGTGTATTGCCCTTCTGTGAATATAAAGAAAAGAATTCTGAGGAGCTGAAGCCCAGGACTCTAGAACACAGCTTCTTAGCATCTTGTTTTGTAATCAGCTGTGGGGCTAAGAGGGGTGATGTAGCTCTTGCAAGGTAGTGTCACAGCCTTTGAGAATTGCTGCACCAGAACATGAGGCATAGTGATGGGGTAATTCCAATTTGTTATCACAGCACTCGGTATGTTCCAGGTGATCCTGTCTTAACTGGTAATAGGTATGGACACCTTGTTAGGAAGTACATGGTTTTGTAGTAACCTTGTAGTGTCTGGAGTGCTCTTCTTATAAGTAGGGAGGCAGCCCTTTAGGCAGAACCTCTGTTACCTTAGTTACAGTATCAGTGTTTTCTTGTAACCATGTTATGGAAAAGGACAGAAGAAATATAATTTAGGTGTGGGTTTTTTTCTTAAGTAAATGGCTATACTAAACAGTAGATGTTTATTATGCTTCTGGGTGAGAATGATGCAGAGATTCTCTTAAACTGGTAATAATCTTGTATAAATTTAGGTAGTGTCCAGTTTTGGATATGACTGTAGTGTATATCATACTATGGTCAATACTGTTGTGCTTGGGAAGGATGATAGCTCTCCTGCCTTTTGTTTTCTCATAGCTCTTAGACATTTTGTGAGAATTAGGTCAGTGAAGAAAGGGAGCAGAAACTTCCTTCTGCAAGTCTACTGTTTTTCTTGGTTGCAACTTTGGGTACATGAAGCTATCTTGTGACAAACGATCTTGACAAAAGTTGAGGAGAAGGTTATAAATATTTTTTTAAGGTGAAAAAGCCCTGCAAAAGCCCAGAATGAATAAAACATGACTTGGTTTCAACTAAAGTAGAATTTTATCAAATTAAATGTAATGCATTTGATAACAACTGAGTGTAGTATTTCTATGAGGAAATCTTATTTCTAAACAAAATGTGCTTCAGTCTCCCTGCTGTCATTTAGATATTATCATGAGAGAGAAGAAAATATTTATCAGTGGAAAAATATCATGCTGATTATTTAAACTCCCAAATAAATTAAGTTTCACAGAGGAAGTAAAATGTTTGGGGGTGGTAGAATAGGAACAGATGTCTTGATTATGCTATGCTAGTTCAGTGAATTTGCATAATATCATAAACAGCCTGAGGCCATTATAGTCTCAGTAGACTGATGGGAATTCATATTTGCAGTACTTTTTTCTAATTTTGGAGGGGGTAAAGTGGGGTCTGTGTTATGAGCTTGGATAGATGATAAAGATTAGCAAGACTCCTAAAAATGGATTTGATTTTTATTTTTTGTTGAACAAGATGCTTACAGCAGGGGTCGCTTGGGTGTGCTTATTTAATAAGTCTATTCCCCCAAACAGTTTTGGCAAGTGTAAGGCCTCTCCTAAGAAAAAAGGAGCCTATTGCTCTGATCCTCCATACTTCCTTTTTAAATTAAATACAGTAGAGGATGCATGTTCACTTCAGGGCAGTTTAAATTCTGCCTCAGGAACACTTTTTTTTTTTAACAAAACCCAGATAATGGTGCACTTCACAGGGGCCCTTCCTGAGGCTGAGTTTTCTGTGATGCATCTCTGAATCCATGAATAATGGCAATTTAAGCAGGCTTTCATGTGGGGCTCCTTTGCAGTACATTTTGCTTTGTTTTCAGAACGGGTGTTTGAAATCTTCATCATATGTCTTGGAGTTGTTTCCTAGTGTTTTCCCAGGATGTTTAGAAAGTGAGGTAGATGCGCTTCATTGGGGAGGGCAGAACAGGTCTGGAGACATGTCATGACTGATGCTGTCTTTAAATCCTCCAAAGGTGTGGGCTACTTAGCTGTAACTCTGTGAGGTGTTAATACAAAAATTCTTGTTGTAGGAAAGAGCCCTCTTTAATCCACGCTTCTGCTATCATGTTGCTGTGACACATGCTGCAGCAGGGTATATGTTTGTTGTAAGAGTGATGTGTGGCTTCCTAAATCTGAGACTTTGTTACCACTGCATTTTTTTCAGAGGGAATTTACTGATAATAAAAGAATTAAATGACTGGCAATAATAGGAAAGGTGATTCAGCTAAGAGGGTTTTCATTAGTTTTATCTTCTTGCATTCTTTGTATAGATTTTTACAATGGAATATTTCTGTTACTTTTTGGTTTTATGTGCAGTCTTTATTTAAACAGTGGCTTTACCATAGAAACTTGCATTAGAAGCATTGGATGTTGCAGGCATTTTTACATAAACTGCACTATTGCTGAAAGTAACTAGCACTGTTAAGGAATGGAAGATTCCTTCTATTCTTAATTGGTTAATTGCTTATGTAGCAAGCATTAAGCTTATTATTAAGATTGCTTAATGTAGCAAGAAGCTACATTTTTCTGATGCAGGCTTTTAACTGTTTATCGTTTTTAATGCTAACTGATGTTTATTCTTCCCTTAATATTTTAGTATCTTCTCGGATATTTTTTCAGGATTGTCTTCGCTGATTTCTTCATTATGAATCTCATTCTGTGGGTGAAAGGATCCTCAGCTGCCATCCCTTTTGGTACTTTGGTTGCGATCCTAGCTATGTGGTTTGGAATTTCAGTCCCACTGACCTTTGTTGGTGCCTATTTTGGCTTCAAAGAGAAGGTAGGGCTCTCTGAATACAAATTTGAAATACACCGATCCTCTGTAGTTGAGCCTCTGAATCCCTAAGCGTGCAAGAACTGGTTGGATCGAAACATCTGTGGCCCTATTATTGTGAAATGATGTTTCACTTTGTCATGATTTTGAAACTGGGTATATGCTTGTAATATCACATTAAACTTTTTTTTTCTGTCTGTTCACTAGAATCAGAAATTAATAGTGCTTTCGGAGCTCTTGCTTGCCTTCTGTGCTTCAGCAATACCTTAGCAGTGTTTTTTTAAAAGTAGCATTTTGGAAGTACTTCAATTTGTATTTCACTAGTCTGAGATAATGCCAGATAACTAAGTACAAGCTGTGGGTGGTGGTGTTCTTTGTGTTGTGGGTTTCCTTATTTTTTATTTTTTTTTATTAAAGACTGAACAAATTTCTTTCCCTCATGTTCCGACTTGTTTACTGGCTAGTATTTGGAATGTCTAAAGTATATGTGTTTTTCCTAATGATGGATATTAAGTTTGTAGATTTTTGGTTTGGTAACTTGTGATGGCTTATGGATGACAATAAAGTTGTTTACTTTTTCCCTAATATTAACATTAAAGATTTTATAATTTTATTAATGGTGTAACAACTTATCTTTTAATTATATTAATTTCTTCCAAAGCCTATTGAACATCCGGTTCGTACAAATCAGATTCCTCGCCAAATTCCTGAACAGTCCTTTTTCACAAAGCCATTGCCTGGTATCATAATGGGTGGTATCTTGCCCTTTGGCTGTATTTTTATTCAACTTTTCTTCATTCTGAACAGCATTTGGTGAGTACCACTTTTTTTTTTTTCTAGTTATGCTGGTTTGTTAATAAACACATGGTGAATTTGAACATCCCAAGCCAATTAATATAAGGAATAAAACAAGTTTTAAAATTTTTGTCGTTGTGCAGACTTCTGTGGCATTTCTAGAATCTGCATATATATTCCAACTTATAAAACTAGTTGTTCTTCTTGACAGCTGCGAAGTGTGAAATCAGTTCTGTTGCCTTATTTTATCTTTCTGGCTCTGAACAGCACAAACATGGTTTCATGCTGTTGTGGTTAGGTGGAACATAATCTGTTATGTAACTATGCTAAATATTATTAGTTTCATAAATCGTAATAGTTTCAACTGCTGAATAAGAATGAGTTCAAGATCTTGGGATGCCATGTTCTGCAAAAAGAAGATTCCACCCCCTGTGAAGCATCCACACCTCTCCTAAATTTGTCAAAACCTTGCCAAAAAAGCAGGTGCATGGCAAATTAAACCACTGCAATCTTTCATAACTTTTCACAATGTAAATATGAAATGTTTAATATATTGTTGGTCAGTGGGAAGTGTTAACCTAAGGTGCTGGCTTTTTAATGTGTCCTGTCTTTTATGTTGAGATTTCTTACAGAACAATTTTCTAAATCAGTTCTTAAACTCAGATACGTTGGATATGTTAGCCTTTCACATTAGTCCTCAACAAAAGTAGAAACTGTGTAATACAGATATGCTGAAAAACGTAATCAGCTGACAAAGAGGTATACTCTAGACTTTTGTACTTGAAATTACTGAATTCCAAAATTGTTTTCTCATTATTTATCCTATAGAAGGGAAGCATGGAGGGAATGTGCAATTAATACTCCCTCTGTCCAAGCTTATAATCAATCATCCTATTATCATCACTCAATAAGTAGATTTGGTTACTTTCCTTATTTGAAAGACCAGATTAAAAGTAAATTAACGTATTTCCTTTGCATTTATTTTTGTGAGTGTTCTTGTGTTTTGTTAACCCTTGGATTGGAGTCAGACTTGGTCTAGGAATAGACCGGGAGTGGAGGAGCATCTGGTTGGATCTAGTGAGGACGTGCAGAGACACCTGGAAAACTTAGGTGCAGTAGGAGGAAGGGAATGGGTATCGTAACTCGGGAAGGGTGCAGGTGATGCAGCAGGCAGGGAAGCTAAAGGTCCTCTCAGCAAATGACCTGAAGTGATAAATATCTCTGGTGGAAATTGTCTGTAACTGTTCTCTGTGAAAGTTTATTGACGTTAATTTCAGGGGAAGTATAACTGAAGACTTGGAGCATTGCTCTGTAAAGCAGTGGATTTATTACCGCTTAAATGAATGGTATTTACAGAGTACATTCAAGTAAACAAAACTTTCCATGAATCAGCCAGTAGTGGTATAGACAAAGTTACCCTAGTGGTGTGGGTTGTTTGGGTTTCGGTTTTTGTTTTTATTTTTTGATTAGCTTAGTATCTGGCAGTGTGACACTGTAAAACTCAGAACTTAACCAAAAATGAAACTTTGTTTGTTTGTTTATTTTAGGTCTCATCAGATGTATTATATGTTTGGATTCCTGTTCCTAGTTTTTATAATTCTTCTAATTACGTGTTCGGAAGCTACAGTTTTGCTGTGCTACTTCCATCTGTGTGCAGAGGTATAAAGTATAGTTTTGATGCAGATACCACTTTTAGCTGGAAGATGTTAGAAATAGAGTTGAGATATTCACATATGCTGTGATGTGCTGGACACTATGAATGGATTGTATTGTCAACCCTTGACATGCTTATCTTAGCCACTCTTTTGACACGTGCCTTTTTCCTTCAAAATCCACTGTTTGCAGCAGATAAGCAAAAATAAAGAGCCTTGATCATAGCATAATTTCATGTTCATAGTGGAAGCAATACAGCTGGCTTTGAGAAAGAAAAAAAAAAAGTAGCTATGTGCTATGTTTGAATTTTTATTTTTTGAGATAAATTTTGAAGAATTAAATTATTTCCTAAGACAATGTTAATTTTTTAACTAGCTTATTTGTATTCTGTTTTCTCCGTGATGTGTCTTACTGAATGGTTTATTGTTTCTTTCAGGATTATCACTGGTGGTGGCGATCATTCTTGACGAGTAGCTTTACAGCAGTTTATCTCTTTATCTATGCAGTTCATTACTTCTTCTCTAAACTCCAGATAACAGGAACCGCTAGCACCATTTTATACTTCGGTTACACAATGATCATGGTCTTGATTTTTTTCCTTTTCACAGGTAAGTACAATGTGCAAAGTAGAATGAATGCAGGGGATTCTGGTTTTAAAATGAGAAACATCAGGTGAAATTTAGACTGTCTGAAACATTAAATATAATTTATGACTTCTTAGTCAGTATTGGTTTGTGACACCACACATCACAGGAAGATATTCTTTAAGGTTTGGTTTTTCCTGACTTGAAATTGTATTTATTTACAGTAAAACAAATTTCCTTTATTGCATATTATATTAGGAGTGAGTTGAAAACATTACATTTTCAAAGTGTGGTTCTTGTTCATTTGATATTGCGTGCTTAACTTGATTCTGGAGTTTACAATTGGTTCTAGAAGCTCTATAGTTAGAGACAATTGCCCTCTGTATATGGAAAAGAAAAGATATTTTCTGCTTTCACTGTTAGCAAGTGAGGCGGGTTGATGCTGGGGAAAAAAGTGAATGTTGACAATAGAGAGTTCTGGTACTGTTAGAGGTGATCTTACTTACTCATTAAGCACCACTTATTAATGACAGGAATGTACTTTAATGGAGGAACCTATTTGAAAAACAGCTCTCCTTTTTTAGTCATCCAACGTTTCTGATGTTACTGATGCAGACTAAGTGTCTTCTACAGAATTAACTCTAATGTTCATAATCACTTGACTCAAACTATAATTTCGAGGTTGATTTGATGAGAAATCTGTGCCAGATTCAGCATGTGTTAGAAGAAATTAGAAGCTCTTTGAAGGGTACTGGCCCTTAAAAATAGCCAGGAGCACTTCATATTGGTGTTTGTCATACTGCTGCTGTTGTGTATTTAGCTTTAACACATGAAGTCAGATTTTTATGTATCACTCTGCTTAGCATCATGAAGTACTGCAGTGGCAGAACTAAAGAAAATGCTAGTTCACAATGGGTTGTTCATAAAACCAACGTTTATGTTCATTCCTAAGATTTATAATAGAGAATCTCGCTGTGGATGGCATGATGGTTTGTATTATTACTTCTTAATATCTTCTACCTGATTATTGAAACCTGCTGTAATTACTTTGTGTTGGCTTTATGAAATGCATCACTTAACTCCCTTGATGCAGTTAAAAAAGAGTTGCTAAAATAAGTAATGAAAGTAAGTCTTAGCATCAGACTTCAAGTTTGTCAGTTCAGCAGTGAGAAGGGCCTCTTTCATCTTTATTGCCTCTAATACTGGTTGATATGAGGAAAAAAACACTGTTCATAATAGAACACTGAAGCAAATTACTGTATGTGCTTGAACAAAGCAATTACTCTGTAGAAATTATACTTAATAACGTTAACTGGCACTTACTGCTAGATTTTTATTGTTGTTTGTTATTTAGACCTTCTTCAAAAGAAGTCTCTTCAAAAGAAAAGAAAAAGTTTTAAAAAGAAGTGGGGGAGGGAGGATTTAATTCTTCCAATTCTTAATTATTAGAAGGTGAACATAGAAGTTGGCGTGTTGCCAGTTAAACCCCTGTTTAAATCCTGGTGAAACAGACAAGCTCCAGATGTCCCTTCTAATATAGATCTATATTTTAAAAAAACCTCCCGAAGTATAGTCTAAAATGTTTTAATTACTTTTAAACTAAAGCAATATGTTAATATGTGTCTGGATTTTAGCGTAGTTTAGTTGCTATTCTGCCAATTTCAATTTCAGTTACAAGATGCAAATTGGTAGAATTAAAAATATCCCTTTCATATATAAAATGATAATTGAAGTTGTCATGGCAGCTGCTGAAATGGTATTAAAAGCTTCAGATGTGCTGATCCTGGAGTTCTTGATGTGGAGGCCAGTGAGGCCCCAAAGTACTGCTATATAAACTGTGCGGCTGGTATTTTTGCAGTGTCTCTCTTTTTGTTCATTTTTCCTTTTTTTTTAAATAGAACTGCAATAGTGATAGCTATGCTGCATTTCTAGTTCATAAAGAAAGCTACTAATATTCCCTTTTTTTTTTTTAAAAAAAAATGTTTAATAGAATGCCTAATCACTAGAAAGGTAGTAGGGTATAATAGGTATTTGGAGTGTGTAACACATCCTTACTAATGTAAAGTGCTGTAATAAATTTCTTCTGCGTGTTTAGTTTGATTGATTTTTGGGGACTGAAATGTACAGTATTTTAGATGGGTTACTCAAGCAGAAGACACCTAACTTTGTTTTGTAAAATATTCCTTAATAGCACTTGCTTTGGAAAGTATGGGTTTAGTCCTTCACAAGTTTATGGAGGTGAGGGAGTTTGCTAATGTAACTTTACACACTGTTTGCATTAATAGCATTCTTCTGTATGTTTCCAAAATGGGACCTTGATCTGTTCCACTTAAGTTAGCACTAGGTATTTTGGTTTTCTCTATTCTTGCCTATTAGATCTCAGCCACTGTGACAGAAATATAAAGGGCAGCGTTAATACCTCCTACATGGCAGTGTGTTGGTTACTGTGGACATTACAAAAGAGATCGTAATGAATACATAAATAGGAACTGAATGCTTGTATGGCAACAACGACAATAATATAATCTGACTGGTGAAATCTAATGATTAATGTGCACACCCAAACAGGACAATTTTATTTTAATGTACAAAGTGCGGCTAATCTTTCAAGAAATAATACATGCGGTTGAATGGGGATAGCCGCATGATTACATGTGTTTTATGCTAGGAGACAAAAAAAAATGCTGAATATAGTCAAAGCATGTTGCTTTACAGTGACCTCTATTTTTGAACATCATTTTCACTTGTGAGTTAATGCCATTTTCAAAATTGAGTTTTGATCTTCTGGGTAGATTGTGTTTAGAATCCGAGATTCTGAAGCACCCACCACTGTGCGGTGATTGAAACCAGTATGATACAGAGAGCTTTTAAGGTACATAAGAAGTATCAGCCAAGTGCAGAGTGCCTTTCTATTTGCTTTCTTACAATCTGTTCGTGCTTTGAATTCTCTTTTCTTCATTAAACAATAAAGCTAAAAGAAACAAATAGAGCAGAACAGTCTGCTTAATGTATTTTGGCATTATTCTGTGCAATAATCCTTGGTTTTAATTTTGAGTTTAAACTAGTTTACTAATAACTTTCTCTCACCCAGTCAGATGCTAGCTTGCTGTGTAGAAGATCTTTCTGTGTATAAGAAAACTTGTGCTGAGTGGTAGGATATATATCGCAGACCAGAATATTCAATGGTGTATAAACTGGAGGACAAAAAGATTTAAAAACTGAGGTGTCACTGTCTCCCTAGTAAGTATAAATGGATGTATTGGCTAGAGAAATGACTTGAGACATCTTAACAACTGGGGTTTTGAATTTTAAATAGCTCCTGCAAACACAATCTTTTTAGCCGTGCCACTCTAGGATGGTCAGTGATGTACAGTGGGCTGCAGCACCCTAGGATGGCATCGCTTTCCTAGACTAGCACAGGTCATTTAGAAAGGCAGAATCTTAAAATACGAAGGAAAAATAAAGGTTTGCCGACAAAACTTAAGTTCTTAAATGCATGCTGTTCAGATGGGTTTTCTTTTAATTTAAGCTGGTGAGTGGTCAGGATTGGTTAAAGTAAACATTAGCTATGACACTGATTTGTAATAGTAGATTAAAACAAACAGCTTTTACATGCTCATGGGAGGAATTGGTGTCAGGCTTGGTATCTTTGTGCTCTGTCATTTGATAGACATGTGCATATAAAAGCTGTAAAAACCTTACAAATGGAAAGGAGTTTAGACAAATTGGAAAAAAAGGCTAGATCTCCACTCTTTCAGCTAGAGGGGTTTTTTTGATTGGTTGGGGTGGGTGAGTTTTTTTAAGTACTTACTGTTAGAGTATTTTAGCAGCTTTAAAAAAAAACCAAACACCTTTGGTGTCTCTTTTCTGTCATGCAGTGATCATTGATGTCTATCAGTGAAGCAGTAAGCTGAAGAGGTGCGCTCCTTGTTGGTAGTGCTTCAAAACTTTGGTTTCAATTTGAATGTATTTTGAAAGAAATAAATATAAACAAGATCCTAGGTTGGTGTTATCTAAAGCTTACCTAAATAGTCGTACTATTCTAATGAGAGGCACATTTTTAAATAAAGTATGATTCTAATTTTGGTGCAAGATGTGATTGGAAAAATGCTCAAGATAGGAGAGCTGAGCGGGCTTTTCAAGAAAATATATTTCAAGCCATGCTGCTCGAGATGGCAAGGTTGTGTTTAACTACTATAACTAATAATGGCAATTTTACTGGGTAGAGGTACCAGTTGCAGGAAACTGGTCGTGCACTTACCTGTGTTTTAAGATTGGCCTTAGTCAAAGTAGTTAACGGGTTCTCAGTTTACCCTTATATGCTAGCCAGCGCTGGCGTAAAGATCTAGTATGTTGATGCTTTCCCCATCTAAAGTGCTAAAATCTGGAATAAATGGCAAATTTGTGAAAATGGGCTAAAATGAAGAAAACACATTCAAGCTAGAATTTTCAAACAAACCAAACTATTCAGAGTTGTTCTTCCGCAATCGTTATTCATTTGCAGATCCCTTTCTGATTGGGATATTTACTCCTGTATAGAAAGTTGGAAGCTTTTTTCTAAATCGCCTTTTGTGGACCTTTTAGTGGTTCGTGGAATCGAAAGCACCCCTAGGTTTGAGGTGGAAAAAAGCCACTGAATTTCAGTGAAACCAGGCACTGTACTGTTTACATTCTCAAAAAAAAAAAAAAAAAAGTTTTTTGTTGCATTAACACAAGCAATCATGTAGGTAAAGTAGCTGCACATGGAAGCCTTGTAAATAATGTTGTTTTAATTTACATTTATTTCTATCAATTAATACTGATTTTGTAGTAGCAACACAACTCTGTGCTGACCTGAGCCTTTGGAAGTTTCTAGTCTGTTTGGCCCATGTTATTTTTAAAAAGAGAGCACTAAAAATACCCAGTTGATTTGCTGCAATTAATTCTCACTTCTAAATTTGCAGTTCGATTCTTGATGTGGATTTTCAACCTAGTTGTATTTCTGCTAGCACCTTTAAACCATTCTGATCTTTGCGTGTCATGTATACTATGTAGAAGAGGTGCTTCTAATGGGTAATAAGGTCCTTAGTTTGATGTTCATTTTGAAGTTTCTGGTCCATAGAGCTATCCACATCTGCAGTTTGTTCATGGGAGGGAAGAAGAAATGAAAATACAGGGAAGCCCTTCTGTTGATGTGGAAGTAGCAGAAGGAATCTCTGCTGACCAGAGAAGGTACTGACTGCCTAAGGCTGTAGCTTAGTGATGAGTCTAGACTTGCTCTCCTGAGCTTGTAAGTTCCATGGTTCAAATCTGGTGTCTGACAAACATTACCACTTGTGTTAGAAAATATAGTCTTATTCTCATTCCAGTACATTGGCAAAATTCTGTTAAAGTTTAAAAAAGGAGCAGGGGGGTACTTGGTCTTTGATTTGCTAAACAGACTTTTTAGGAGGGAAGTTGAAAATCAATGTTACTGAAACCTGTGAAAATCTGTTCATGGATGAAATGCTTGTTCACAGTGTGAAGTCTTCAGGTTCTGCTATGAATGAGGCCATGTTTTATAGAAAGCTGCTGTGTCACAAAGATTCAGAGTGACAAAGATGGGAGGAAAATAGTGTGGGTTTAGGGTGTGTTCCCATATAAAATTATGGCGTGCTCAGAAAGCTGTGGTAAATCCCATTCTTGTGCTAGTTATATGTTTTTGTTATGATATGACAGTTTTGTTCTAGAACAGCAGATAGATTTGTAAGGTATCTCATCTGTTAAACATTTGGAAGAAACATTGCTTTCAAAGCCATAAAAGGCTCAAAGTAGGCTATATTATAAAAACAACTAGAAAGCAGATGATGAGAAACCATTATTAGGAAAAAATCGTGAGAGTAAGGCTTGGAGTAACAATGCTGATATTGGAGTATTGGACACAGTAGGAAGGAGTGAGAATTGACCATAAACTGCAAAGACTTAGTGATGTCAAGCCTACAAAGGAATTAAATTCCTTCTGTGGTTGGTGTCTGATATCCTATCAACAGCAGTAAATCTGCTGTCTCCTACTGTTTCAGAGGATGATAACTGCAAACTTGGAGGGAAAGGGTAATCTGTGGCATATAATAGTAGGCTGTCAAAAAGCCTTTAACTGCAAATATACATGATAGCCTGAAGAACACAAGAATTGGCATATAGATAATAAGCATCCAAAGACAGGCTCCTGACTTGGGAAATGCGTAGATGTACTCTGAAAGACAGAAGAGTAATGAATGTAAAAAAGAATAATGCTCTATAAAGAACCTTCTAGTTAGTATAAACCAGTCACAATGAAATAGTGAAAAAAGTTGGAGCCGATGTTAAACATGGGCTCTACAAACAGAAAAGGAGGAATGTAAAACTGGAGAAGCAGAGTGTGTGATTTTGCAAATGCCTGTAGTGTAGCTGGTAAGCGCTGTCACAGGGCTGGCAGGTAGAGTGAACTCAGCTGAAACTGAGACCCTTCCTTTTTTCCGCTGGTAGGGCTTCAACATCTGTGTGGCATTTTTGCCCCTAGGTAAAAGCATGAGGAACAATGCATTGCTTCCCTTAGAGGCTTAAGACTAAATTAATTGTATGGGACTCAATGTCTCCTTGTGTACTAAGTTCTTAAAGTAATTTTAAAGTATATATGATGGACAGTGTCTTTGCAGTTGCCTTAGAATAGCAACTGCGGGATGAAAGCCCTAGACTTGTTCTTCAGCGTAAAAATAGAAAATTGGTATACGCTAATCTCATTCAGTGTGATCTCGGCTCTCCTTCATCTTACTCTGCACTGCACTAACTCAAGCCACAGCACTTGACACGTGGTCCAAAGTGCCTCCAGAAGGTAGTTGTATGGGTTTGTTTGTTGGTTTTTTTTTTTCCTCCTGGGTTGGCTGAGTGAAAACTGGATTGGTAAGAAAGAAAGGAAGGCTCTACCAAACCAGACCACAGGTCCGCTACCCAGGCACCCTACTAGCAGTCGGAAGCAGTATGAGAACAGGACAAGCATGCACTGGTACTTTCTCCCAGCCTCCCATCAGCTGTGGCTCAAGGGCTTTTTTAGCACTTGAAATGGTGTCACTGTAATTCATAGCCTTTGGATTTCTTTTTTCGTGAACTTGTTCACTTGCCCAACTAGTGTGTGTTTTTATTATCTAGAGTGACCTGTGACAAGAAAATCCGCAGCTTGAATACGTATATGTTACACAAAAGTATGTTTTGGTTTGTGTCGCTGCTAGTTTCATTTGATGCTTGCTCCCAACTGCTGTAGCACTCGGAGCGTTATTTTAGCAAAAGGAAGCAACAAGATATACAGAGTAAGAAGTTTCCTGTTCTTAAGTATAAATAGAGCACGATGAACAGAAAACTGGGCCAGGTGACTTTTTCTCAAGGCTGTGTTTTGTGGTATAATTCTTAGGTGGCTGTTAACTATTGTAGACCTGAAAAACCCAGGTGGGGGTTGACTTTGTGTGCGTATAAAAGTCAGTTTCTTAACTAGTGCTTGTGTGCCTGCTAGTGGTGGCAGTAGCATCACGCTCAGTGCCTTAAATGTACATCAAGCAGCCTGGTCCTAAAAGTAATCTTTTATCTAAATCAGTAACTTAGCCTAGGGATGAATGTGTGTTGTCGAATTTAACAAGTACTGTTATTCTGGATAGTTAGCTGGAATACAATGTTATTTTCTGTCCTGCTGGGAAGTACTTCTTAGATTTTTCTCTCAGAGCAAACTGTAAGATAAACTTAACCATTTTTGCTTTTTCATTTTAGGGACTATTGGATTTTTTGCCTGCTTCTGGTTTGTAAGTAAGATTTACAGTGTTGTGAAAGTGGACTGAAAAGCTTCAAAGTGTCTTTAGAACATATCTCCCTTGCTGTTTGATAATTTTTACCATGTATTGAAAAACATCCTGTGTAATTATTCTAATTTGTAAAAGCTGAAAAGCAGACTACAGCATAAAATACAGATTTTTATGGAAGGAAATAGCACCATTGGAAAAATGTTTACATTGGTGTACTCATTGAACATGCTAATTCTAATAATTCAAAAAATTATATCCAAAATGCGATTTAGGACAAATAAAAATTGTTACCTAGTTTATTTGAAAAATGAATGCATTATACAGTCCTCCAGCTGAAATTCCTTGGATTTGGGTTTGGTTTGGGTTTTTTTTGTTACCTCTTTTGGTTACATTTATGTACCATGAAAGCATAGGACTGTCAAGTAAATCTATGTAAAATGTGAATTTTTTTAACTTAACTATGATTGTACATATTATCCTGCACATTCTTTACAACTAGATATCTTCTTAAAAATGTACATTCATTTAGTGTAATGTAGACTTTATTAAAAATATCAACACTGGTTTTTGTTCAAATAAAACTGCACAACTCTAATGTGTTTCCTTTCTTGTTAATTAGACCTTCACCACTTGGACACAGATCACATTAGTTTGGACAGTTGATAGCTTTTGAGTTTTATATTGTATTTATTTTATTTGTATTATATATTCAAGTTTATAAACAGTTTGGCTGTGACTGGCTGCAGATTGCCTCTGCAAGCAGCAGAACTGGTAGGTCACTTGAGTCCATGGGGCTGTAGGGTGGGCAGGGGCTTCTGAAGCTGCTGCTGCTGTTACTTGTGCCTCAGCTGTGCACTTTGACTTTCCTCAAAACATTTTTTTGCTGGGCAAACTATTACGTTCTATCAAAGAGCAAAAACCTTTTCTTTCTTCTAGCCCCCCAAAACACACATCTTCGTTGTTCTTCATCCTGCAAAGATCGCATGCAGCTTGTTAGGAAGTTTAGCCATGAATCTAGTGGGCTTGGGAATGGATGATTCTTAAGGCGAAGCCTTTCTTCCTGCTCTGCAGAGCTTGGGCTTAAATGCTGGATTACATGAGATGGAGTATCTTAATAGCCTCTTCAGTTATAAGCTTGCAGGCGTTCTTCTCTCAGGGATGGCAAGGCTTTAAAGAAAGAAGCTCCCCAAAATCTTGAATTGCACTTGAAGCTGAGCGGAGTCACTGCAGACGTATAATTCAAATGGCTGTGTTACTGATGCTGTTGGAGATGAATAAGGGGATGTTCTCTCAGATTAATGGGCAAAATACTCAAAGCCTATTAACTGGCATATGGAAACATTCATCACTGGAAGCTGCTTTTCGGTGTCTAAGCCCGCAATTTAACAAGACCCAAAATGACTCTGTATCTTTTCATCGTCATACAAGCACCAGGTTATTGTAGCTAAATATTTAATATGCTTTCCAAAACTTAATCTTTGGTATGAGGATTTCAGGTTTTACTTCTATGTGTCGTTGTTCCAGGTTAGTGTGGGACAGATCACCTGGCTAAGCTGGGGATGAGTACCAGCCTGCATCTTTTGAACAATGCCTGTGGCATAAAAATGAGGCTTTAGACAACTTAATAAAAAGAGCCAAGTGTTAGTGAACCAGGAGGAGCTGGCTACAGTAAGGGTTGTTTCAAATGAGGTTCAGGTGTGCTCCTGATGGCAACCCGGCCTCCCAAATGTGTTCCCCTCCTACCACCAAAATCTCCATTTCCCTTCCAGAGGTGGAAAACTACAGAGTTGCCATTAGAGAGATCAACTTGCAGTTATCTGCTGGTTCAAGAGCACCGTTCACTCTACTAGAGATTTCACACTCTTGAAATTGGCACTGCTCTGTTTAAAAAGGTTCTTCCTATTAAATTGTGTGTTTAAACTTTGGGGGGATTTTATTGGATACTTAAAAAAAAAAAATGTTGGCTGAAGCTGGTTTTGAATTTTACATGTTCAAAGGGAAATGAATTCATGAGAATTTGGAGCCACAGTTGGCATAAACTCCCAGCAGAAAATCTTGCCAGGTTAGTAAATACGCATTTCACAAGCGGAAAAGTAAAATGAGGTGTAAAATTGTATTTATGGGGCTTTTACTGTGACTGCTAGTGAGATAAAAAGTAGATACTCGGTTAAGTGAGTTTTTTGAAGCTTGCCAGTAGTCTAGAGCCAAAGCCATGAGAAAGTAAACCAGTCGTCCTCAAGCGGTTGTCAGAGAACTTTTACTTTTTTTTTTAATTAGGCCCTTATTCATGCAAATCTGGTGTAACTCATATTTCAGCAGTCTTTGTGATGGCAATAAAATGTTGTGGAGCAGCGGAGTGTATCTAAAACAATCAGAAAAAGGCTTGAGTTTTAGTCTCATTTCTTCAAAATAGATGGATCCTGTCATGGCAAGGGCCGTCGCTCTACTGTTACTGTCTGTCGTGGGCTTTGCGTTTGAGTATAATTAGAGTGAATTTTAAGGACGATCTTTACATGCTACAGGGATGAGCTGGGGCAGGCACTGTCCTGACTGACTAACACCTGGATGGTGGCACGTTCTAAAATAGTCTTATTTTCCCATCTGTGGATGCCTGTGAGATTTGCTGCTGCTACACTTCCCCTGCCGAGGAGACGACTACCCCTCCTGCCTCTTGAAGTCTTCTACATCAAAGTATTTTTGCTGGCCCCAGCTCTAAGGTTTGTGCGGTTTGCAGAGAATCTGAATATAAGCCCTCAGCATCTCCTGGCGTCTTTTTTTGACTGAGGAAAAGTTGCAAGCTGTCTTCTGCTCCGCACTTACAGAGGAAGCACGGATCGATTTAAAGGTGGTGTAAGCCCTAGCTAGGGAGCAGTAGACAAACTTCTTAGTTTTCATTTTATTGAGCCCAGGGATGGGCTGTAATTAAGTGGCTTTCCAGTGACTCTCGGTGTTCTTCAGGAGTTTTTACACCATGGTTAAAGATTTTTGTCCGCTCTGTGTTGAATCAGCCATGGGCTTTGAAGAAGAGATGGTCAGTATGGGGAAACGGGAGTGGGAGGTGCTCGGATCGCCGGTAACTGGTGTCTGATCTCTAACCCATTTTGTATTAACTTAATAATAATGGCTGTCACGTGGAAATAACAGTTACTCGTCTACTCCCATTAGAACAACGGGCTTAGTAAAGCATTCCCTATCCTGCTGCAGACACTTCAGCCTTCCCGCCCTCTTCAAAAAAGAAAAAAATCGGGTGGAGTTTTAGTTTTACCGAAGTGGATCTATAGGCATCCACGTTGCATTTTGTGATGCTCCCCGTAATGGACTCGCAGCAGACGAAGTAAAGCATCTCCCGTGTCAGACTCTTCTTGTAATAACCACCCAAATCCAGCAGACTTTGTAAATGTTGTGTTTGTCATATTTTAAGTAAAACTTGACAAGTTACAACAGAACCTCAAAGGAAGAAGGGATTTCAGTGCTGCTGTTTTACATTTCATTCCACTTGCTTGAACAGTGCTGAACAGGCACAGCCTCATCTTCTTTTCCTGCATGTAAATGCCAGGAACGAGGCCGTGCTGATGTACCGCCAGGTGGGAGGCAGGTGCAGTACGGATATGGGATTCATGCCCATCCTATGAAAACCTCCTTGAGGACTATAAAGGGTGGAGGAGCTGGGGATGCGTGGCATGTTCATGGTTAGTTGTGAGGGAAGGATGTTTGATGAACAGCAATAACCTGGGCTTCAGTGGCTTGCTTCATCTTCCTTACACCAGTTGGGCTTTTGCGTTCGATAACACTTGCCAAGTTAATATTTAAAAGTTGTCTCTTAGTTTGCTATGCCAATAGCTCAAATGTTTAGTGGGTTCTGTTGCAGAGAACTGGGGAAGAGGAAATTTAAACCAAACTTTGCCTGCAGTCAAATGCTAGTGTAGACGTGGGATCTCTTCTGGAACCTAAGTGGTGAGATCTTTAACAACGCTGACCACATGAAGGTCCGGCTGTGAAAATCACACATAAAAGAAACAATGTTAGGTGTTCTGCATTGTAAGAATTGGGGTGGAGGCAAATGGCTGCTGAAGCAGATGGAAAAAGGTCATGCTGGTCAGAAACCGTAAAGAAGGGATGATTCTTAGACGTGTGATTTCCTGACAGAGATCTGTCCTCCGTAGTCCTACACCAAATGTTCGGATGCCCAGTTCCATTCCCATGAGCTATAGCACTGAAGCTGGTGGGGAAAAAGCGAAGTGTGTCCCCGTTTCTCTGAGCTCTCCTATATTACTCTGCATCTTCGTTTGCAAGCAGGAATGAGATCACAGCCTTTCTGCAGAACAACTGCTGGTGCCTCCAGGCTTAAGAATAGCGAGGCAGAGCTGCTGTGCTCTTCACCTGCAACTATGACTTGTTCAACTAAAGTTAGATTTAAGTCTTTAAAACAGTGTCTGCTAAAGTCATGTCACGGAGCCGAGTTATTTCAATATTACTGGTTTTATTAATTAGGAACTATGTGTGCTAACCATTATTTTTAGGAAAGGCACTCAGGGTGGTGCGGGTGGCTTTAGGTTAGGTGGCCTTCGTTTTTCCTTTTCTTTTTCATATCTGGGGACACCATTTTTGCCCTGAGCAGAGCTCCTCCTGCCAGAGAGGTGTGAAAAAGAGGGTCTGACCCCATTTCCCAGAGCTTTCCAGTGCAGTCCTGCAGCAGCGGAGCCCAGGAGGGGTCCTGGAGGGCGCAGCCCTTGCAGCAAGCGCCTGAGGGCCCACGAACACGAGAAGTGACCAAACTGTTGCAGCCTCTCCGTTAAGGCCAAAGTCAGGACTTGACCGCAGTGTGATTTGCTTGAGGGGAAGAGACTTTTTCTTATGGCAAAGAGCAGGTGGGAAAAGGCTTAGCAACAGCCTAGGCTTTCCCCTAGGATAATAACCAGTGATGCAACTCTCCTGGAGACACGGTGCATCCTTCTTAGTAGGGTTAGTTTGCACCCGGGTGGGATGTCTTTGACTTTGCTGGGATAAAAGCAGGATGGATGTCTTTCATGTTCTGTTGGGATGCTGCAAGTCTGTACCCAAAACTTCAGGTCAGGGTCACGGTCTGTTTTGGTACCCAGAGTAACTACAGTTAGGGAGTTCACAGCATGGTACTTTATCTCCCTAATCTAGATGCCTCTTTGTTACAGGCTACACACACTAATTAGCTGTGCTCATACAAACTGGAAGCCCTTAGACTTTCTGTGAAGTTATTAGTGCCAGGATTTTTATAGATAACATTAGCGTCTGCGGAGTTTACCCAAGGTAATTTATGTTCTATTTGCAACTCAGGGAAAACTCTCAGATGTTTGACATCATAAAACAGTAAAACCCAGAGATTTATTACAGGGGCAGAGAGAACAGGGCCCTTGAGCTGCTTTGTTTATCATAAAAAGTCGGGTTAATCAGACGTGCACATGTGCCTTCCATATTTTCTGGTTTTGTTTCCCTCCTGTGCTGCTCCTTGACAGGCTCTGTAGTAGATGAAAAGGCGTGGGAGCCCTGGCAAAAGTCCTTTGGACTCTATGGGACAAGTATTATATTTGTACATCCAGAGGATGTTTATCTCCCTCTTGAGCTATCATTAATAGAGAAGAGACATATGCAGCTGAGCTGTCAATGAGGCTTTAACCTCTCCTGGAGAAGGGCAATGGAGGAAATCCCAGTAGCGCAGTTGGTGGATGGATTGAGAGCTGATACTCCCAGTCTGTGCCGGAGCTACTGGTGCGATGTCGGCACCTCAAAAATGCTCATCCCAAAGGATGATGGCTGCAGGCAAAAAGAGATACAATAAAGAAACCCCGCTTTTTAGAAAGGGACCAGGAATGGCTACGCAGAGGAAGCTGGAGCTTGGTGGCTTGTGCCAGACCCAGCGGGTGGGAGCGTTCGGCCATGGTGGCCACCACAGCATCCTCGGCAGCCTGGCCAGCCGAATGGGGCTGTGGCCACCACAGCATCCTCGGCAGCCTGGCCAGCTGAGCGGGGCTGTGGCCACCACAGCATCCTCGGCAGCCTGGCCAGCCGAATGGGGCTGTGGCCACCACAGCATCCTCGGCAGCCTGGCCAGCCGAATGGGGCTGTGGCCACCACAGCATCCTCGGCAGCCGGGCCAGCTGAGCGGGGCTGTGGCCACCACAGCATCCTCGGCAGCCGGGCCAGCTGAGCGGGGCTGTGGAGGGCAGCCTGCAGCCGGGTGTCCTGGCTGTCTTAGATGGCTTAATAAGACACTCCCTCTGCCTGGAGAGCTTTTCCCACCACTATCCTGAGACCACCGGCTGCGACAGCCCTGCCTCTTCCTTTTGGGTTTTCTGCAGTACTGATGTGAGTAACATCTGGGTGCTTTGGGAGGGTTTGCAGGGAAACACAGTCACCTCGGGGGTGCTGTGACCAGCAGAGAGAAAGTGGTTTCTCCAAACTGCGCAAAAGCTGTGGCAGCGTTTGGCTCGGCTCATCTGACAGATGCTGCTCCTGCCTTTACATTCACAGGTCCTCGCTTTGTTTGGCCTGGTCACGCACTCAGGGTTAAACTTAATCTAGATTAAGAGACGGTCCATCAGACTGGCAGGGGCCAATGTGTAGTTTCACCTGCAGGTTAGTGTGGGGTACTTTTTCCAACAAATTTCCTACTGATGCCGGCACTGGGCATCTCAGGCTGATCCCCAACCTGCCTGCTATGGCTACTCCACTCGGTCTTTCTCGGCTGGTCTTATCATTTGCTGTGGATATGTGGGGTGCATCAAGTAAATGTTCTCTGATGCTCCCAGGCAGCAGCAGGAGACGCCCTCTGGATTTCTTAGTGGTGGTGGTGTGTGAGCAGAAAGAGGAGGGTTGCTAATGTTGCAGGGGTCCTGTAATGGTCAAGAAGCGTGGAATGGCTAGATGTGGCCAGGCATCCCTCCAGGAGGGGTGCAGATGGGGTGGCAGTGGGGAGCTCCTGACCAGGCAGAGGGATGCAGGTCATGCAGGTGACTGCTAGTCCTCAGGCTCCACACAGGCTCAGCTGGCTTCCAGCTTTCTCCTGCCTCTCCTCTCCAAGCATCTCCTTTGGAGGTTGCATCAGCAGGGAAGCTTTGGTTAAGACAGAAGGGGAAAAAAAAAAAAAAGGCAGATACTTTATATGAAACAACTGCGCAGCATCCTGCATGCATTGCAGGGTAAGCTTGTACTGCAGGAAGAAATCCAAGGGAATTAGGGAGGCTGAAGCAGAGGTTGAGGAAAAGCACGTTAAATGGTCTAGGTGTCTCAGGACGCTGCATGGACAGCTTCGAGCAGGGTGGGCTGGGGGAGCTGAGTGAGCTCCAGCATCAAAGAGGGAAAGCAGTGAATTGGTATTAATTGTGCAGCTGAGGGTGGTTAAGCAGCAAAACCCATAATAAGAAGTATTTACTTTAAAAAAAAGGGGGGGGGGGAAGTAAACATCTGTAGTGAAAAACAAGAATTTGAAAAACAGAGGATGTTCGTTAAATCCTTACAAATGGTTAGCAAGACATGGCCTTGGGAGAAGGAACGGAGCCATAACTGTGGAGCTGGGGTACAACAAGATAAGCTCAAGGAGAACTAAATGGTTAATGAGACTAAACAGAAAATTACTGGAACTGCGTGTGAACTATCCTAATTAGCATACTACAAGATGCAACCTCCAGCAAAGAGACCCCCCTACTAACAAAGCCCCCTCCCCACACAACATGGTGTAAAAAAACCCCACTGTACCTTTAGATGGCCACCAGGCTGGTAAGAACCAAGGACACTTAAGTGTGACTAAACATAATTATAAACAATTGTTCAAAGCGTATTAAAAGTTTTACCGCGTGTGCAGAGGTGTGCTGGCTGTGTGGGTTTACCACCAGCACCCACGTCTGTGCAGACATGCATAAACAGATCCCTCCACTCCTGCCCACCTGGTGGAGAGCCCAGGTTGGGATAATGAGAAGACCTTGTGACGCTTTTAGGGCTTTCAGGTGTGGTGAGGAGCAGAGTCGGGGAAGGGTGTGTGTGCTGGGCTGTCGGCTGGAGCTTCTGCTGGTTTTCTATCCCAAGGAGCAGGACACGATGTGAGTTCAGCAAACCTCTGCTGTTGAGCTTCCCCTCTTTGAAGGGAGTGGGGGGGAAAGGGGGTGTTTGTGGTGGTCACTGTGGTGACACTCTCTTGGCGTAGGGGTTTCCTGGGCAAAAATGGGCTGCGTGGTCATCTGGGAGCTGGTTCCTGAGGCTCCCTTGGAGCAGGGAGCGTCTCTGGGCAGGGCAGGGGCTGTGCTGTGGTGTGTCCTACTTCACAGGGAGTCCCCAGGCTGCAATGCTGCTGTCACAGCAAGCTTGGGGACCCCCAGGCCAGGTACCTCCCCAGGAGCTTTCTGGAACAGAGCAAGACCTCAGGGTGGGGAAGTGGCTTACCCTAGGCTTAACTGAGACTAAATGGCTTCACGGTGAAGTGGCCAAACTGGGAAATTTAAAGCAGGGAATGAAACCCTGTGGGCTTCTCCCGTCATCTGGGGTGTTTCTGTGCCACGGGTGTAAACCCAGGAGGATGGCACTTGTCCCATGGTTAAATTGGGGGAAAGTGCTTGACCAGCAGAGATGGTAGGACAAAGATGCCCCTGCCATGTTGGCTAGAAGGTGCCTGTGGCACCAGGCTTTGCTCGCCCGGGAGATGCCCTCAGGGCCACGTGCCATATGTAGCTCCTGTCATGCTGTGGGTGTGCTGTGGGCAGTGGAGATACATCCATAACGTGTTCGGGGCTTGTGCTTTGTGAAAGGGCTGACTGGGGTGGCTGTGGGCACAGAGAACTCCTGCTGACCTTGCAGGACAACATTGTGTTGGGTGATGTAGGGAGGAGAATGCCTTTTACCTCCCAGACTTCTGACTCAACCCCAAACCAGCCTGAAAGCAGATCCCTTTGAGGCCCCTGAACAGGTCCGTGGGCTGCAGATCAAACCCAGCAGGCAGCTGTTATCTCCAGCTCCCTCTTTGCGTGACAGATGCTGCAGCATGCGCTTTGCAGGACCACCCATGCTTTCCTTGGCCCAATGCAGGTGTCCCTCAGGAAACGCCTTCCTGCGCATCACATCACTAATAACTTTAAACCACCATGCCTGCATATGATACGTAATTCTTTTTACATACTGACTAGAGGTGTCCGGGCTTCAGAAACGTGTTCACTGCATATGAAACCACACGCCAGCGGTGATTCAATTAGCCAGCTCCTTGGGATCTTGCCATGGGGCACGTGGGACTGGGTCTTTATTTCCCTCTTCTTCCCGCTCTGATTGACTCCCAGGTTTCCTCCTGCTCTTTCCCTTAATGAGTTGTGCTGCGCTGGGACAGACCTCTCAGCTGAAAGAGTCTAATTGCTGGAGTAAGGATCAAATAGCCATTAGAGTGTTTGCTACTAATTAATTATTGCTTGTCGCTGCTCAGAAATGGAAAGGCTCAATTGCGGTGTAACAGGCTTACTGGTGCTAAATAACTCCTGTTTACAGCTGTGGGGACCTGACGGCCGGTGGTTACTTGCTGCTTGTAGTGCTGGTCTTCTGGGGACGTGGGGAGGGCTGAGCCTCCCGTGTCACACCTTTCTTGGTTTTCTTTTTTTGGTGGTTTTTTTTTTGGGGGTGGGGGGGCGGTCTTGTGGTTTCTTGCTCATCCTGAATGTTTTCGGTTGGCTTAAAATGGATGGTGTCTCCCTTACCAGTCAAACATTGCACTCTAGGCAACATCAAAGAACTAATTAACCTGCCAGACTGCTTAACAACATCACAAAAAGATTTCTTGTAACTAAATACAGGACATATCTGCCATCTCCTTGGCTCATTTTTAATTTAGAAAAGGTGGAAAGCTGGTGGGGAGAAATCTGTGCATCCAACTGGAGGGCTGATGGTTGACAAGCAACCGGCGGTGATTTATGGCTGGGTAATTTTCCAGCTGCCATAGTTTGTGTTAGTGCAAATGAGAATTGATGGCAGTTTGAGTTAATAGCTGATGCAGTAAGGAGCTGGCACATGGTAGCTTTGATCTCCTCTGCCACGGGAGCAGCCGCTTCTCAAACCACCCAGGCTCGTCTGCCGAAACCTGGAGGAGTGGGTGGGCTCCAGCTGCGTGGAGGGGTGGGCCCCTGGGAGAAAGGGGGGAAGGTGCAAATGGATCCAGGCGTGACATGGAAAGGGCTGTGAATGGGGCAGCGCTGTGGCAGCAGAGCCCAGTGCGTGCCTGGTGTGGCTGGGAGGAAATTTGGATTTCTCTCTTTGCTCGCTCTTTCCAACACCGTGCTCCTCTGTTGTCCAGGGCACCCACACCCTGTGTGGTGTCCTTCCTCAGCATCGCACGCTGCTCCTCCAAGCATGGATAAAGCAGCCAAGGACAGTAGTCATCTACCAAGGCATGGCCACCAAGCATCATCGTGATGCTAAGGCTACTGGACAAGGAGCTGGAGTGTTTCAGCACAATTGAAAAAATGGGAAAGTTTCCCCCTCCATTCCCTTGCTTATGTCCAAGGGACTATTTGGGAACCCTCTACCCAGCCCTACCTCCGTCGTGCCCCACTCTGAAGGGATGCAGAGGCTGGGGCAGGAGCATCATGCCTTGGAGGTGGAGCAGGGCCAGTCCCAAGGTGATGGGAGCAGGACTGGAGCAGGGCGCCAGTGTTGCGGCAGGGGCAGGACCGGTGCTGGCACCATGGTGGTGCCCACCCTGTGCACACAGGGCTCGCCTGGCCTCCGGGAAATGCCAGTGGCCATCAGAGCAATGGAGAGGTGTTTAGTGGAGAAGAAACAAAGCACATGGAGAAAGCGTGCACCAAACATGAAGCCCCTCAGGGCTGCCTTGTGAGCATCCCACGGTGGCAGCCCAGCCCCAAGCTTAACGTGAACACATGTTAAGCTTGGTGGTCCCCAAACCACCTGGCATGTGGTCCCCAAACCAGGCGTTACACTCCCTATAAGGTGTTTTTAATTTTTTGCTGAATATTTTCTCAGCCCTAGCAGTGATAGAAAGAGGGGTTTATTCCAATGTGGTTTATTTTCAATAATTAAGGAGAATAATAAGACAATTGCTGGCAAAGTGCATTCCTTATAGCATCAATAGTCTTTGTTTTAAGGTTTTCCCCAGTGTCAAAGTTCTTGAGTGGCTCTCGTTAGGAAATATAACACATGCCAGTCTTTGACAAGTGGCAGTGAGAGGAGCATAGCCTAGCAGGAAGAGTCTAAAATATTTAAATATAAATTATTTACCTCAAAAGTTGACTCTGAATGTTTCTTGCCACCAGTACCTGACTAATTATCATCTTATCAAAGGAGCGTGCAAACCTGTAAGCCTCGGTGTTTGGAGTGGTTTGACAGATAAGCCTTCCTGACGGAAATAGATGTAACTCGGCTATTAACAGTCTGGTTCACTTTTGAATTTTGAATTACAATTTTTTTAAAAAAAACTAATAGTCTGTTTTATGTAAACCGCTCGGAGATTAGGAGTTGATTTCAAAGATCATCCTCCGTAAAGTCTCTTGATCATATTTTATGGTTCCTGTGACTCATGGGTGTAATCTTGTATCCCTGGGATATTCATGACATGTTCGCCTAATTCCCCATGGTAGCTAATCTTACTTCTGTACCTTAAAAAAATATTAAAATATCTTTAAAGCAGGACTGGTAAAAAGGCAACTTTTATAGCCAATCTTCAGCTCCAATTGCTCCTGCTGGGGAAGTCATAATGATGAATTTGTGACATAATTTCTGTGGCAACATGCTGGGATTTCATAAATGGGGATGGTGATTATAGAGCAGGATCAGGTGAAGCTGGATTGTGATGGAAAAAGCCCCGATTCAAATGCAAATTGTTCAATAATGGCATAGGGGATACCAGAAATTACTGGCAATTTATTTTATTTGGGTTAAGCTCCTCATTCAGTCTTCTTCAGTTGGAAAGTCACTCTTTTAAGGACGTGAGTAAAAGAAATGGCTGGAAAACATATCTTTCTTCTCTCAAGAGAACAAAATTGTCGTAATTTAATAATAATTAATCAGTTAGTGTAATTAATAACAATGTTCTGTATGTCTACGATTCCTCCCATTCAAGACTAAGTGCTTCACAAACCCTAACTGATTCCACCTTACCATTCCCTGTAGCAGGACCAGGTAATTTACCCCATTTTCTGAAGACAGGGAGGCATGAGCCAGGCAAATCATTTTAACCAGGTTAAATGATTTGCCCAAGGTCAGATGAGGAGCCGAAGTCGGCACAGATTTGCATTTCAAAGATCAGCCCCTACCCAGCTGGGGTTTGGCTATGGGACGGCGCGTGCAGCTATCACATGGCCACGCGAGTGGTGGCCACCCAGTTGCAGCCTCAGAGTAAATCTGGCGGTTTTCTGGTGTCCAGCACGTGGAGTCGGGGATAGGAACAAGCCCCGTGGGCGTGCATTGGTAGCAAAACCAAAAAGCAAAAGCAGAATTGGCTTTTTGTTATTCTCACTGAAACTGGAAGCAAGTTGGTTTGTTTTTTGGATTTTTCTTTTCCTTTTTTTTTTTTTCCCCTGCTCCAAATTACTTGGAATTTAAACTGTTTAGTTGAGGATTAAACTAATTGCTTCTGTAAAATGCTGTTCCCACACCATCTAGTGTACATCTGTTAACTGGGGAGGGATAACTGAACCAGTTGCCAGATGGTCTCTTGGATTTGGGTGGCTGGGAGCCAAGGAGCTGCCAGTTGGTGGTTTGTGGGGTTCTAGCAAAGAAGTCACGCTACGTGCTCATTCCCCTTGGTTACTCTTCTCTGCCTTAATGAAGATACTGCCTAATGCAATAAAGCAGCTATTAGCCCCCTCCCTGCACTTCCCTCTCCCCAAAAGGAGTGAGTTTTTGTAAGTCTGATCTGTCTGCCTGAAGCAGGCTTTCCCAGGTTCTCCGCACGCTATGTGTGCAAAGGCACTTTCTCAAGTACGTGAGTTATTCAGTCCCATGCCTGACGGCTGCCTCTTCCCATGCCGCAGTGGAAAGATGCTGTCGCAACAAAACTGCTGTTTGAAAGTGGGGTTTTTTTATCTTTATAGCTCAACTCAAAGTTCATTGCTTAGCCTTGATTATCGAATGACACTTCCATAATGCATATTGGCTCACATCACGCTGTACCAGTTTAAAAACTTCAACCTGAGGGCTGGATGCTGTGCTTTGTGTTTAAAAGGCATGCGATATTTACCTGTGCTTGCAGGAGGACACAGCTGTACTTTGCTGGAAAGGGCTGTTTTGTCAGATTCTGAAGAGCCTCTTCGTAGTAGGGTAACACAGGTGCCCTTGACCAAAATTCAGAACATCTTTCCCAGGGCTGAGCCAGAGCTTGGGATCCTCAGAGGTGACAGCTAGGCAGCGTGTTTTGCATGGGACTGCTGCTAGGGGACAGCCGTGGCATCTGGAACCCAACCTGGGCATGGACCTCGCTCAGTTCTGAGCACGCGGTGCTAGGCAGGGATGCGGATCTCGGCGGGCGGGTGGTGGAGTCGCTCCCAGCTGCGGGAGAGCTGCAGCAGCCCAGAGTGGTTTGGAGTGGGAAGGGGCTCCCCATGCTGCACATAGCGTACGGAGGAGGCAGAGAGCAGTACCTGAGCCGGCGGCCAGCTCGGACTGTGTCCCCACTGAGGCTTTGTGCTGGTGAAATTGCCTCTTCAGGGCGCGTGTCTTTGATAGCCATCAAAAGCCAAAGCTGCCTGCTGGGGTAGGGAAGGACAGAGCCGGGAGGAAATCCAGTTTTACAGTGATGTTTTCTTTTTGGCAGAGAGTGTATGTACTCAGAAATATTAAGCTTATGTGACTTTGAATGCTGCGGTGTCAATACTCATCTGGATCCCCTGCAGCGTAAGTACCTCCTAAGCCATGATGCTGTTACTGGGCTGGAGCTTGCATGCAGTAACATGCATGTGTCTGTCCAGGTGAAGCACTGCTCAGGAAAAATGATAAAAGCGAGGGATGCATTTGGAGGTGATGATACAACTGAATCCAACTGCTCTTGACAGCCAAAGCCTCACCCAGAGCCGTCTGTGGGCAGATTCCCACTCAAGCGGGTGGGTTTTGCAGGTGGAAATTTCCTGCCTCTGTGGGGTTTATCCACACGCCTTGGCATGGGCTGTGATGCCCATAGCTGTCACGATGGGCTGTGGAGAGGAGGTCACCTACTTTGAGATGGGTTAGTGAAAATGGAGCTTTATTCTAGTTGGGGAGGTCTAGGGTGGTGCAATGTGGAACCTTGTTTTTTCCCTTTTACACCAGCAAAGTCTTTTCTACCCTGGCTTGGTGAACCTGCTGGCTTGAACCCTGCAGATCTTGCAGACCTCTTCTTGGAGGCAGGCTCCAGCAACAGCACAAGGGAAATTCAAGGGAGGGGGGAATTTATGGTTTGACCATTAAAAAAAAAAAAAACAAACACACTTTGGCAGCTGAAAATTTGGTGTTTGGCTTACTGTCAGAAAGGTGCTGGACATGGACAAATTCCAATGAAAACGGTTGGTCTGGGGGAAGTAAGTCAGCAATGGTTACCTCTCCATGCTGTGAGACGGAGTGACAGCACCTCCACACCCATCCGTGCTGGGGTCGGACCGTGGGGCTGCTCTCCTGTCCCACCCTGGCTGGGTGGCTCCTGTGGCCTGAACTGGCAGCAGACCCTTGCTCTCTCCCGGCATTGTGAGATGAAGCTCAGCTTTACAACGGCATTGGAGTCCTACCTAGGCTTTGGGGGATAATTTGCCACTTTGCTGGTTCTTTGGGATTTCCCTCTTGGCTGTGCATGAGCGATTCCATCCCATGATTGTGGCAGGTGATGGGGGCTTTCCCTGATGGCAAAGCAGCATGGACTTCCGTGGCTGCACCTCTGGGTCTGCATCACCTGGAGGGTGACCAAGCCTACTTCCACTGATTTCTGGAAATTGTTTTTTTTCTTAGTTGTTAAGAGTTATAAACTACTTCCCATAGTCAATGACTGCCAACTTAGTAAGTTTTTCTGCTGAGCAACCCAAAGCAAACAAAGTAGAGGCTAATGAATCTTGCCCTCTGCTGTATCCTGTGCACTTCTCTGTCCAGGGCAGACTGAACCATTCAGCTCTGTTAATGATGGTGTTAAATAGACTGCTTAGCGCTTGCTGTTGCTTTAAGAGGTGAATTACTACTTTTTTTAAAAGGAGTTTGCTAAGGACCAGAAGTGGCGTGTGCCCTCCGTGTGGTGGTCTTGCACAGCTTGCAAACCTCCCCGGGGTGGGTTGTGCTGGTGAGCAAATCTCCTGGCATTGCAAAGCAGTGGCTGTTTCCATGTGTGGTCTGTGCCGACAGGGAGAGATGAGACTGTGGGGAGCTGGGAGCTGCCCTGGGCATGGGGAGGCCAAACCCCCAGTTCTGTGCCTGGAGAGATGCTTGGTCGAGTTGGGCTCAGCCTTTGGTGAGGCAAAGCCCGTGTGGAGGCTCTCCCAGGATGTGGCATCACTTGGTGAATGTTTGCACAGCTCCTGGTGGAAGCAGGGTTAGGATGTGAGGCACCCTGCATAGGCATGGGAAACAGCCCTGACCCTGCGGAGCTTTTTCCTGGTTTGCCACAGTGCCCTGCAGCATGCTCCTGGTGAGCCCCTGACCGTGCGCCTCATGCTGCATGCGAGCATGGGTCAGGCAGAGGCTTCCCTAGGCAGGGACCGCGTGTGGTGAGAACAGCACACAGCTATATACGGAGATGTCTGTGCCGCTGTTCAAACCAGTGTCCTTTTGTTTCTCCTCTGGAGGAATTGGACGTTCCCTGCCAAAGAAGTGTTCTCTGGAAGAATGACACCCTGTCCTGGGGGCCCCGTGCCAGGAGCAGGCAGCTGCCTGTGCTGTTGCCCTGCCAGGCAGAGCCTCGGGAGACGCGAGGCACCTGTGGCTTTGCCTTTCTCTCCGGCTTTAGTGTGAGAAGTCTTCTAGGAAAGACAGGGACCTGGGCAGAAAGAGGGGAGAGGGGTTTCTGGTAGATAATTGTTACTGTCTGGGGACATTCCTGCTCCCTTCGAGCTCCTTCACCTGCCCCAGCCCTGGGAGTGCCCCGGAACTGCTTTATGGTTGCAACCACTGCTGCTGTCCCTGTGTGTTACAGGCTTCCCTCCCCAGCACCCCCGCATGGTGCTGGGTCTGTCCCTGAACCTTTTGCATAAGGCCGGTCAGGCTTATGCAAGCAACGGTGCAGCCTGATGGCAATGCAATATATAAAATGATGGCAATGAAATACCTCTCTTTTTTTTTTTTTTTTTTAATGTATCTCTGTCTGGCAGTGGCTGCTAGGAGGCTGGGGATGCCTTGACACCCTTTTTGCGAAGCCTGTGCTTCCAAGGGTGTTTTGCTGTGCAGGGGTCAGGGAGATCCCACAGAAGGAGTAAGTGGTGGTGGGGACTGGACGCAGCAGAGCTGCTGGGGCTGGGCCCCCTCCTGCAGCTGCCTGGGCTGGGGACAGGCAGGACAGCACCATCCCAGCGGGACCTGTCAGACCTCCCAGCGACGAAGCATACTGGGTGTGTGTCATGGCATGGGGGGCAGATGATCCGGGTTGCTTTTCTTCTCTGCTGGCTGCAAGCCCCAGGCAGGGGGTTGGGGTTGGTCTGCAGCAAGAGCTGCCAGATCATACCCGTTGTTGTGCTGCGGCTCTCCTGGGACCATGCTGCGCCGCCCCTCCTGCCGAGCTCCATGGTGCCTGTTCGTCTTGTGCCTGCTCGGCTTCTGCTCCTGCCTGCTGCTCATACACGTGCAACACTGATGGAGGACAAAATGTGCGTGTGGCACTGGAAGGAGGAGGACATGAGTGGAGATCTAGGCTCAGAAGGGGTTGTCTGCTGTCGATGTACAGGGATGTGGGTAAGGCCTTGACCGAAAATCCCAAGCAATATAAAGTAGAAAATAGCGTGCTTTTCTGAGAGTGGAGAAAGCAAAGCAAAACATCCTGAACGGGACCCATCAAGGGTGCAGTGCTGCTGCTTGGATGTTCAAAGGGCAGTGCCCAGAGGCTGCCCTCAGAACAATGTTAGACATATCTAATATATATCTTGACTTGGTCAAGATATGTGGATGTACAAACTCTTTCGGTGCAGTCACGCTCTGCCCTGCCCATCCCTGAGCAGGGAGATGGTGCGTGTCTGTCCTTGGAAGGCACTTCTGAGAAACAGAGGATGAAATGCGAAGCAAGCCTTTATGGCTGTTTCTAAGGATGAGTCGAAGAGATAAAGGCAAACTGAGGTGCCGAGAAGGTGCACATATGGAAGAAGCTCCTTTATTGAAATTACAGGCACACAAATCCAGAAAAGCCTTGTGGGTTAGATCTAGGTGCTGATTTTGGTAAGCTTCTTAATCAGCATGATCCTTCCTTGCCCAGGCTACGGGGAAGCTGACCTTCAGAAACCGGGGTCTGGGATGAGCATGGCAATCCCTGAGGCGGTGTGGTGGCACGCGAGGGACCCCGGCTCCACGGGGATGTGACATGGCAGAAGAGTGAAGCAAATGGCCAATGGCAGAGGACAAACCCCGACTGCTAAGAGTCCCAGTTTCCCGATTTCCCAAGACAAGGCAGAGCCGTGATGCTTAGAGAGGACCCTTTGGAAATGACCGATGGTGAAATGGTAGCTTTGGTTGCTGTACCCACCCACTGCATTTTTAGGAGGGCTGCTTTCTCACCTAGTCCAGAAGCTCAGGTTTATTGCAGCCCTTGTGCAGAGAGGATCCTTGGAGGTTGCAAAAGCCATGGACAGCTTAGAAACACCAACCTGGCTTTAGGATGGCGTGTGGCTTTGCAGGGAGCCATCCTGCTGTGCAAGGCTGCGTCACTCCTTTGCACATCCAAGTCATTAACGTGCAAGGAAATTTGGGAGATCATCACTCGAAACTCTGTTTTCCACATAATGGCCTCGAGTTCTCCAAGCTCATTTGGGATGTGTTTGGGGGTCAGATGAGAAATGAAGCAGGATCAGAGTTAGCCTGAGGAAAGTTCCCATTTACGTGCACTTCTCCTTTTCCAAAAAAAGGTCTCCAGCATGTGCATGTGCAGCAGAAAGGGGTCTGGGCAAAGAACACGCCCTCAAAGCAGTTCCAGTTCTGCCTTGGGGATGTGCCTTGCGTTTCACAGAAACTGAACTCTGTCCAATATGCTCTCTGCATGTTAGATTATGGCTTTGTGAGCACGTTCAAATGCGAGACTAGTATTAGTAGGCACTCGCGCTTTAGTTTATGCTAAGAGCCAACAGATGGGGAAAGTAGATGCCAGGAACCCAGGCCCCGATCAGGTGGCTTCAGCTGTGCTCATACTGTATTTAGACAATAGGCTGTGTTGCATATTTGGAGGCTGATCTTGTGAAAATGAAACCCTGCTGGTGCTAACCCACAGAGGCTTTGCACGCTGGGAAAATGGCCAAATTCCTCTGGAAAATGGTGAACCTCCAGCTGGGGGAATTAATGAAAATTCACTTTTGCCAAAAAGCAGAATTTCATCTTTTTGCATGACAAAGATTGGCTCTCGCTGATGGAGATTCCCTCTCTCCTGCCACCCCATCTCGCACACACGCAAGAGGAAACATGTGGCAGTCAAATACCCAAAACTGCTGCAGGCAGTAACTTGCTCCCTGTATCTGCTGGGGCTAAGGCAAGAAGTGCGGGCTTTGGGCTGCAGCAGGAATGGGTAGGCTCCACGCTCAGAAACCCTTCCTAGATGTAAGGCATCTCCGGGGGTGGGGTTGCCCAGGGCATCTGTGGCACTGGAGGGTTTGAGAGCAGCACAGTAAGTATGTCTGCAGACATGCAGGCTTGTACAAACTGCCTTGAAGCTGGGGATCGGGCTTGGGCATCTCTTCTAGCTCTGTTTCCTATGATTTCTGACACCTGCTCCTCAAGCTAGCTATCGGGCAACTTGGGCTCAGTTGCTGGAGGAGATGGCTGGCTGCACAGCCCTCCTGTGCCCAGCACTGCCCTTGTCCTGGAGTTTTCCTGCTTTCCGGAAAGCTTTGTGGTGACTTGGCTGTTCATCGGTTCAATCTGGCTTTTCTGGGATGCTTCCCTAACTCTTAGTCTCCATCCAAAGTGAGAGTAGGCTTTTGCTCTCTGTGTCAGCTGTGTAAGCAAGCTCCCCCAAATCCTCTGCTCTACCCTATGCCCTTGCCTAGGCTGACTTCCAGGAGACTGAATTCACAAGGACCGCGTGCATGAGGCAAGGTCTCTAGAGGGCAACAGCTCCTCAGTCCTCCATGGGTCAAGAGAATTTTGACCCAAATAACTTTCCCAGACCAGTTTTCTCACATTTTCTTCTCTGATTTTCAACATCTGGTTCCTGAGGTTGGTGCGCAGTTCCCCTCCATTAGCTCAGTTCCTCTCCTTCCCTGGTATGGACTGCAAGATCTCTGCTGGTAGCACAGGTGAGATAACCAAGCATCTCAGATGGTCACCAGTCCAAGCAGTATTTTAGTTTTTAAAGTGCGGTAAAGAGTATTTCGAGGATTTTGCTCTTCTAGCAGCCCTTGTCAACTTGTTTCTGAGCAGAAACCTGATCCAAGTGCTCTTGTAAAGCGGTGTGCTATTTTCTTCAATAGCTCAGTGGTTAAGTTTCTTGACAGTATCTCTTAGCCAAACTGCCTGATAATCAACCGGAGTAAGCAAGAAGGCCAGTTTATCTTCAAATGCAATAATTATATGTGGAAGAAAAACAACTCGGCATGTTGTTGTGCTGTATCTTGCTGCTCCGCCTAAGAGAACGGGCAGCAGAATGACCTGGAGGATGTGATGCTGCTGCATGGGGGAGGAGAGCTGGTTTTGCTCTTGAAATCCAGTCTTTGACCTTGCCACTGGATTTTAGCTTATGATGGGGGGGAAAGGGGGAAATTCAGGATCTTCCATCATTTCTGTTGTGAAGGGGAACAAAATTATCTAGGATAGCTGGTCATATATCTATCTTGGAAGACCTAGAATGGATTGCCTGAACTTCTAACCAGCTTCAACGACATTACTGTGCTCCCTCAAAAATACTCTGCAGAAGGGTTTCTTTCCTTTAGGGAAAAGTACAGCACAGGGCTGTTGTAGCCACAGGTAACAGAGTTGATTGCTTCTCGTGCAGATATGCAGCCATCACCCAGTCCTTGCACGGCTCCAGCAGGTGCGTTTGCCCAGCTCCGTGTTTTTTACTCGCTGTGATGTAAGTTTGCCTGCTCATCTTAAAAGCCAAAGGCTGGGCGCCTCTGGCAAATGTTGGTCGAAGAATTTTTCTGAGCCTGGTGCTGTTGGCACACAGAGAAATGGAGGGTGGGTGTACCACCCCTTGGGGGTCAAGGTAGCCGGGTTGGATCTCTCCTTGTTGTCTCCCTCTGCATGGAAGAAGCTTCCCTGCTGTCAGCTGAGTTGATGATGTACAGCACCTCGCCCTGGGGGTCCCTGCAGGTCCCTGGCCGCTGAGGGCTTTGATGGGGTCACGGTGGGATCCCAGCCTCAGCCCTGGCTCCTGCCACCCCCTGCCAGGGGCCTGACCCCCCGCTGGCAGCTGCAGTGCTGGCCTTGGGGGCCCCCTCACTACATGCAACAAATATGGGCTGCAGGGAGAAATGAGAACATCTTTAACCACCCCGGAGAGATTTGGGTCGTGCTTATGAGTCAAATGTTTACTTGATGAAGAGTGAATTGATGCAGTCCCCCCTGCCCCCTCACAGCCCTTGGGAACCACTTGTGAAATGAATAGCAATTGTTCTCTGCTCAATTAGTCATATATAAGTGAATACCTCATGGTGGTCGTCCCCAGAATGGTGCGTAATTGATGCATTTCACCGATGGTTACACCAGAAGGATCTCACTTTCTTTGCGTGGCAAAGGATGGGGGAAGGATACAATGACGGCGGAGTTGTCCTCGGCCCCTCGAGAGGAAGCGTGTAGTTGCTGGATGGATGGGATGCTATTGAGCCGAGCGCGGTGCTCTCGAAACATATTGAGCTTATTAGAAGTGCATGTTGACTCTGGGACTTCAGTCTGACTGCGTGGCAAAACAGTTAGGCCAACGAATATGTGATAATGTTTTTTATAAATGTGATAATTAGATAAAAGAAGGGGGAGTTGGAGTTTAGACTCAAAGACATTAATTAAATTCACATTGACAAATCAACATATTGGTCTCATATGGATTAAAGCGGCCCTGAAATGCTTCTTTTGTTTAGATTACACTAATTAAATTCACACGTTTTGCCAATCCACAACAGTTACCTTGAAAGGCAGAAGGCTGAAGCTTCGAAATACACGTCAGTGAAGGTGCTGAAGTCAGAGCACTTTTGCAGAGCAAACAGGCGGGAATTTTAAGAAATTCTGGGGCTAATGTTTGTGAAATTTTTATACCCTTGCAACCAAACGCTGTCAGAATGATGCATGCTTTTACTTAAACGCTGAGTGCTTAACTGCAGTTTTAAATTATGCTCAGTGATGAGGTAATAAAGTATTTCAGTAAATATGTCTCGGAGGAGAACTTGGGAAGGAAAAAACACATCTATTCCCAGTAGCCAGTCTGTTCAGGTCAGTATTTAAAAACCATGGGTCACACGTCAGAGAATTATGGGCTGCTGCTGGCAATATTTTTGGAAGTTAGGACTTCATAAATATATCAACTACTCGACGTAGGGCTGCCCTACAGCAGCTGCCACTGGGCAAAAGCCAGGGGATAGGATTTTTTTAAAAAGAAGCTAATATTTGTGTTCAACAGTGACTTTTTATTGTGAAATCTTAAAAAACTGAGCTCATTGATGTATGTGTGGCCCAGAAACGGGAGAGGTGGTGTCAAACTAGGAGCACCCTGTGCTGAGCTGCCAGAGACCCTGTCCCTGCAGAGCAGGTAGGTGCCTTAGGAAGATGCTTTTTTGGGTTGCAGGCTGCCTTTCCAGCCTGCCCTGGCTGGAGGGGACACCGGCAGCATTGCAGGGTTGTGTTTTGTGCTGTACAGTCTGGACAAAGCCCATCTTTCATCTTTAAGGACAAAAATCCCAGCGCAAGCCTCACTGCTGCATCTCCAAAGCCTTAGGTGTGAGGGCCCCGAAATAATCCTGCGTCATCACCATCGAGTCATTAGTGAATATTCTATTTTCTGTCCGTAAACACAGTTTAAGCACTTAGCAGTTAAGCTTCTTAAGATTCACAGCTGATGAGGGAGCAATTAGGACAGGATTTTAATGAATACACACAAACTGGGGGGTTCCCGCTGGGGGAAAGGAGAGGTTCGAGCTGGATCTAGAAAAGCGTTCAGACACGTGACAGTAAAACGCACTTACACAGGAACTCTTTACTTCAGGGCTAATCATACTCATCTTTGCCACGTTATCTCTTTAAAATCTGGCTGTCAAACAGGCAGCTGGCCCTGTAGTGGTCTGAGCTGGGGGGTGTCCTACTGCATCTGGTGATGCTCTATCACAATAATTCACTGTATTTCCTTGATTAGAGGAACTCTTTTTGTCTGTGTTCCTCCTAGAAGGTTTGATAGTGTTTGATCACTAGTATAGGGAGAGATTTGGGGCTTTATTTTGATACAGGCTGCACTTCAAATTTAAGTGTTTCCAGCTGCAGGTGGAAGGCGAGTCTGTGTGGGACAGTGGGAAAGCAAAGGGGAATGGCTCTGTGAGGAGTGGTAGCACTTTTCACTGGTAGTTTCTCATCTCTACCGTGGGATGGGTGGGTTGGTTGGTTGCATTTATTTTATTTCTTTGTTTGTATGTTGGTGTTTTGGTGATGTTTTTTTTTTTTTAAATCAAAGCACTGAGATGCTGGTGCATGGAGAGTGCTGTGCAAATGCAAATGTCCTTCAGTCCTGCCTGCTGTCAGCGGGGTGCAGGAGGATCACAGCTCCCTGGCTCGGGAGTGATGTGAGGATGAGGGGATGAATGGGTATCGTGGGAGATAAAATTGATGTCTCTGGGGCTTTGCTCTCCCTGCTCTAGTGTAAACAGCCATGGGGGCAGCTGGGCAAGGGCACATGCCCAGGGATGGCACTGTGCCCCTGGAGCCCTCCCAGCTCCAGTGCGGCTCGTAGCCATGCTGCCTATGGGAGGGAAAGGGGATGGCATTGTGGCTTTCCATGCAGTGACCCTTGAAGCCCCACTGAAGTCCAACACATAGCAGCTATAAATCCTTGTCGTTTTCAAACTCCTTTACAGATGTTAATTAATTAATTCTGCCTAATTTGATTTGTGTGTCTGTGACTTGCGCTTGGTCGTCACCAGCGGGTTGAGGAAGGGTTGGTTGCTGCCAGGTGAAGGCCAGCAGTGGCCAGGGCTGGTTGCTGGGGTTGGCTGATGACAGTTCTCGTTTTGGGGGGAAACACTGGTTTGTGGCAATATAGCGTTTCTGTCACCCATCTTCACCCAAGGCTGGATTTCTGGGTTGCTCCTGCCCTGCAATTGGGATGCTTGTGCTGGTACCAGTGCAGGATGCCCACCGAGGAGGTGGCACTGGGTCCCCGAGCTGGACCCAGCCGGGCACAGTCCCCGTGGGTGGCTCTCACTTCTCTGGGGTGGGTGAAAGTTTCTGTTTGAGCGCTGAACGCTCCTTAAAGCCTCCGGCTTTGTCTCAGCACACCGCGGGGCTTGCTGCTGCAGGGGCTGCAGTTCTTGCTTAGCTCTGCTGGTGACAGTATCGTCTGAGCAAAAACCCACTGCGGCTCGGGAGGGGGGCGAGATGCTCAGTGCCTCTGTCCCAGCCCTGCTGGGAGGGGGGGATCCAGCTGCTGGCTGTGTCCCTGCCTGTGGTCAGGTGGATGGCAGAGGGGGAATGCCTGGGCTGTGGGGACAGGAGGGGAGGTTGGGTTGGGATGGGATGGGATGAAGCAGGCTAGGAGGAATAGTAAAGTGTAGGAGGCTCAGCTAAATTTTAGCTAACTATCCAGATGCTACATTTGTTCAAGCTGGACAAAGTTCAGCCTAATGCTCCTGTGACTGGTTTAAAAATGCCCATTGCCCTGGAGGATGCTCAGCTCCTTAGCCCGTATCCGGTGAGGTCTCCCAGGAGCTGGGTTGGTTCAGACCTCTGATTGCGGGGGGTTTTGTGGGGCTGTACCAAACAGCCAGCCCGAGGTGGTCATATGGTCATCTTGCAGAGGACCTGCCAGCGGCGGTGTCCCCAGCTTGTAGCCAGTCTGTACGTGAGCCTGCTACTGGGAAAATGAGCTGTGCTTTTAGGCCAGTGGTGACCAGCGTCCTTGAGAGGAGAAATGCTCAGCTGTGTATAAGGTGCATCAGGACACTGCACAATAAACAAAGCCAAACTTGGATGGGAAGGGATTAGTTTGTGTACTAATTACACACTGTCAGTCTTCCTTCATATGAGTGTAATGACTGCGTAATTCAGGTAATGAGCAGAAATCAAGGGCCCACCCTGCCTACCGGTGGGCTGCAAGAGCAGAGGAATCCTTGGGACTTGGTCTGACTGGTGTAATTCAGATCATTGATGTCACTTGGTGCTTCCAGTCCTCTGGAAAATCAGCTACTCTTAATTGTAACCTGCCCCATCCCACAGCAAGTGCCTCTTCCTCCTGATTACCCCCTCATTTTAAAAATCAAGAGCACCCTTTCTTTGACACGAGGATGATGGACCTTGTACCTCTGAGCTCTGCTGCTCTTGGTGAACAGCTCGCACCTTGCGGGCACCCTGCGGCTGCGGCGCTGCTGTCCCCAGGCTGCGTGCGTGCCAGGGATGCCACTTACTGCACAAGTCCCTGCTGGTGGAGAGGGGCTGGGTATGCTTGCATGCAAAACTCATTTTTCCTGAGGCTTTTTAACTGCAATATGGCTCTACAGATAAGTTTTCCCACCCTAAAGGAGCCTGGCAGGTATCTCAGATGTCTTTTGGGGGCCATAGCAACTCTTTTTAAAATATTTTTTTGGCTTTTTGCAGGCTTCCAATCCAAAAGCTGTCCTTTCTTTTTCAGAACAAGCTATTCTCAAAAAAAAAAAAAAAAAAAGACCAACAGAATAATTTGCTTAAGACTCAGATTCACAGCAGCAAGTAAGATATAATTGCACCCTTTGATCTTCAAAGATCTCATCCAGTGTCTGATGAAGTCAGTGAAAGCCACTCTGTTTGACTTCAATGAACATTTATAATATACAACTCAGAAATATCCTTCCATTTTATCTATATGTCTGATGCCTCTCTGGTGAAAATAAACTTCAGTGTGTAAGTTTGGGCATTTTAACATAATTTCATGTGGCATGAAAGTGTTTCATATTTTAACATGAAAGGAATAAAATTTGTTTGCCCCCAAAAACACAACTGCTATTAAAGAAGCGTGTGGCATCAAGCCCATATCACCTAATAGGAGTTTATGCAACGTTCGTAGCTGCATCAGCATTGCCGAAGGAAGTGCTCAGCTGCTAATGAGCTGCCAGCCAGGCAGCGATGCTGCCATCTGAAAACCTTTCTGGTCCTTGGCATCTGCCTGTAAAAGAGATGTCTGATATCTAAGCCCTTAAAATTATCTTCATTATGTCAGATTAATTCTGCACATAGTCCAGCGTTTTAGCCTGCTGTAAAACTGGAACTATCTCTATGTAAATGCACTAAATAATTAGCTGAGATTTGCCTCTGTGTGGGGGTTTGGCATTTTCTATCCTCTTCTCCATCCCTATATACATCCTCAGCAGCAAATGTGATGGACTAGTCCGGAGGGGAAGGTTTTAGCAGCATGAGGAATTTGTAATAGAAATCAAATATTAGTACAAGCAAGATGATATCTTGCCCAAATGAGACTTGATTCCATTATTAATCTTGATCGTTATACATGATTTTGCGTGCGTGTGATTTGAATACTGGATTAAAAAGCCAGGAGATGAGTCACTGAGAAGATCTGATTTCTTGGGAAATCCAGGCAGAAAGGTGTATTTGCCACTGAATAAAACTTCCATGGCCTCTGGGTTAAGTTTGCAGGATTTCATCCAGCTCGGATGCTGCTGGAAGGCTTTCCCTGCAGAAATCCTGGACCAGAGCTGCCCATCAAGTACAGCAAAGCAATCCAGCATGTGCCTGAGCACCCCAGCCACCAAGGGGAGCGGAGCCCTCTCTTGCAGTTAAGCACAGGTTCCTGCTTTTGACAAACGGGGTGGGGGGGTTAATGACGCACTAATCGTTGCATCGTGGCCTCAGAATACTTTCTTCAAATGTATTATCACCTAATCGGATATGCCCTTTTGTGCACAGCCATCACTCTGGTACCTTATCTCTGTTCCAGTCTAGCTTCTGTCTTATCCTTTTTTCTTCTTTGCAGACTCCTCTCCATCTCACAGCTTTTTCGCTCAGGGGAGCACCAGGCTGCGGTCCCGCTTGCAGGGGGAGGTAGATGGGGTGGGTGTTACGGGAAAATGCTCCCACCAGCACCAGGCTCTGCTGGGGCCATGCTGGCAGCAAACCCTGGAGCATCTCCAGCAGTGGAGAGGGGTGCAAATACATGTGTATGAAGCATCTGACAGAATAAATCCCAAGTGTTTCAAAGACCAAGTATCTCACACTTGGGGTGTTTGATGTGTGATTTTTTTTATTATTTTTATTAAACAGCCTGTTTATTCCCTCTTTTCTGTATGGACTAGTTGTAAGAGGGCAGGGGGGAAGACTCGGTGTTTGGTCCTCATATTTACTTTTCAGTGGGATTGCTCTAGTTCTCTTACAAGCTTTTTGAAGGCTGCTTATTCGGTGTGTAGTTCAGCAAAGTACTGTAAAAATCACTGAAACCTCATTTCACAGGCTGATAATTATTTTTTTTTTTAATTACTATTGTAGCAAGACAGTTGTTACTCCTCTTTGAGTCCCCTACAGCCTGTTAAGAATTTGTTGTGAATGGAGAAAAGGCCCCAAGAGAGTCTTTGAAAAAGTAAACATGTGCCTGTGTTGGATGCGTACGAGTGAAGAATGATAGAGCATGATCTGCGATTGGAATAGGAATTACTGGCATTTCTAAAGAGCCTGAGGTTTCGGACCATGCAGAGGGAGTAGTGAGTCTTAACCATTATCATCACCTTTGAATTTTGCTTTTTAGGCACCTGCTAACTTAGTTTTGGGGTAGCAAAGGCATGAACGTAACGGTGTCCCTATACGGGATGTGATGCAGCAATGCTGCTGAGAGATGAGCCCAAGGCTTTCCACTGGATCATACTTAATAACCTAACTGCAAGCAATTATTTTCATTTTGTTTTAAATCCCCAAGAGTTATTCCACTCTTGCCACACCGGTTAAAACCAAAGCCCATCTCAGTGCAGCCTGCAGAGATGCTGGCCCTCTGGTAGCTCCCGCTTTGGCGACAGGTACTGCACGTTTGCATCTTTCTGGTGGGGAGCTCAGGCAGAAGAGGGGATGTAGGAAAGTTCAGAAGATAAAGCTGGTGAGAAGCCACAAGCACAGGTGGCGCTACAGGTAGCGGTGGGGTATGCACAGCTGAGTGGGTTGATTTGATGCTGATGGATGGTTTTGTGATTGGTGTTTTGATCTTGCTGGGTTTGGAGGAATTATTCTGGATGAGAGATTGTTATATAGTCTGGGGTCAGAGCAAGGAGAGAAGTGGATGGAGCAGTGGGCCAGAGGGGAAGGTGCCCTCCACGGTGTCGGAGGTGAATGGGGCAGGGAGAGGAGCCCACGTGGATGGGGCACCTTGCAAAAGTTTAGGTGGCAGCACTGGGTGACTTCTGTAAAGCTTACTGGTGCCACCACGTGCATGAGACATCCATATGTTAGGAGAAACCTTAGAGGCCAGATACAGCCATGATGAGAGATGGACACTGCTGTGCCCACTGGCGTCTCTGGTGTTGTGTGTCAGTATCGGTTCAAGACACAGAAACCTAATCCAGCATTGCAACCCAAGAGTGAAAATGCCACCATGTTTCCAGGAACGTTTTTGAGCTCCTGCGGTTAAAGATCACCTTACCTACAGCTGGGATCACTGGCCGTAGCTCAATTTTAATGGTGCAACAGTGACAACCAGTGGCCAGCTGGGCTAATCCGGGGCGAGTGCCACCCCTCCAAACCAGGGCTGGGCACAGAACCACAGAATGGTCGGGGTTGGAAGGGACGTCTGGAGATCACCTGGTCCAGCCCCTGCTAAAGCAGGGTCACCTGGGGCAGGCTGCACAGAGTCACGTCCAGGCGGGTGTGAATGTCCCCAGAGAAGGAGACTGCACAGCCTCTCTGGGCAGCCTGTCCTGGGGCTCTGCCACCCTCAAGGTAAAGGGGGCACCCTGGGGCTTTCGGTCCTGGAGGGGGCTGCAGTCATGCTGGCTCTGCCCTGCCCAAGCAGAGGGAGATACCCCACCGGAGAGGCTCCTGACAGTGGCAGGCTTCGGTGTTTCCTTCTGGGGGTTGTGATTCCACACTGCTAATAGGTGAAACATCAGCGTAGCAGGTTTGGGGCTGAATTTCTTCTACCTGGTACTCAGCTGCTGGAGTAGAGTTTGAGGACAATGTTCAGTGTTGGAATGGTTGGAAAGGGCAGAGCACAGGTGGGAGAAGGGCTTGGGCTAAGCTTCTGATGGTGCCAGTGCACATTTGGAGATGTGCTTGCCTCCAAAGCCTTTATTTCTTTATTGCATCCTTGTGCGCTGCAAATGGACACGACCTCACAGCACAAACGGTACATGGTTGAACATCTCATGTAAGACTGCTTTGTGCATCTTGGCAGGTGGGAAGTGGCAAATACCTGTTCCCCAAAGTTTGGTTTGTAACCCAGCAGCTCTGCCAGCCCTCCATGAGATTTGGATCCTGTAGATTTTCAGAGTGTGTTGGTCCAGGTGGTCTCTCCTGCAGCATCTGCCTTTTGGGAAGGTGCAGGTCCTTGGGGCCAAGTGGGGTCTGCACTGGGAGGTGTGATCTGCACTGGGAGGTGTGATCAGATCTTGGCCAAAGTGTGACCAGCTCTGCTGGCAAAACTCCTCCGGAGGCTGGCATGGCAAGTTGGCTCTGTGTGCCTGCTTTGCTCGTCCCTCCAGGGTCCATGCGCACCGGGTCATCCCAAATGATGTACCCACCAGGCCTTTGCACTGGGACATCCCACAGCAAAGCCACTGATGCAAAAACCTCGGTTTTAACTCGCAGTCAGACAGTGTTGGTCCCTTTATTGTTGGTGTGAATGAGATGGTCTCAGGCAGGGGCAATGTAGTCACCCACGTTGTGGCATGCAGCAGCTTCTCCACAGCCTCAATTAGCTCTTTTTTTTTTTTGTTGTTCATTTTGTTTTTCACGTCCTTCAACCTCAAATTTAGACCCTGACGTGTTTATCTTGCTCTTTGCGTGCAGAGGACCCTGCCATTAGCCTAATGCTTTTATCCCAGGAAAAGCAGAAATCTCACTAACCAGCCTCTGCTTGGGCGCTGCTGCATCCCGCTCGCAGCATCCCTGAGGACTCGGTGCCGTGTCCAGCACACCGTCTTACCGCAGTCTTTCCCCTCCCACAAGAAGTTTGGGGCTGTGCAGGAACTGGAGGGGCCTGAGGTCCTCCTGCTTCATGTTTGCCATCTGTTTTGGGCAGGCCTTGGTCCCTTTCCCAGGGAGGTGGCAGCATCCCTTCCCAAGGCCACTGCAGGGCGGGTGCGTGGGGGAGGGCAGCCTTTGCTTTTCCCTGCATGTTTGGCAGTTCAAAGGCTGCTGGTCTCCTCGTTGCCGCTCACAAATCAGTAGATGATACAGATGTGCGTATCTGGTTATATTGCAAAGGAAACCGTGGTTTCATAAGCAAGGGTTTGAACAGCTCGAGGTATCTAGCTGAGTCACGGGACTGCCAGTAAGTTGCCATTTGCAAGATCTGGATCGATTTTGAGAATTTGGGACCAAGGTAAGCCCCCTGTGAGCTGGCACATGCAGCCCAAGGGTACTGACCCCTCTTGTGGGGGGGCTGGTGCTGGTCCAAGCTGCCCTGTGGGCACGTGCGCTGCCCCTGAGACACCAGGAACCACTCTGAGCCCTTGGTGGGCAAATTCTGCTGAAATCAAAAAAATGCTGGAGAAAACTCTTTGGTCTTTCTTGGCCCAGTGCAAGTGTGTTGTGCGTCTCAGTTTGGGGTTTCTTGCGTGAGTCACAGCTCCCAGCAAAGCAGTGCTGACTTCCAGCTGCAGCGCCAGTCAACTTAACCAAAACTAACTTGTTCGATGGATGTTTGTAGTTTATAAGATCTTAAATTCTAGCCATTTTGACCTCTGGGTCCATTCAAAATAATTCTGGTGTGTGTGGTTTGGGGTGTTTTGTTTTTGTTTTTTGTTTTTTTTTTCTTTAATTTAATAATTGATTTAAAAGTTTTAAGAGATTGGGGTGTAAGAACACCCAAGCATGATGCCGAGCTGCCCCTGGGCTGGGAGAAGCGAAGCAGAGCCTGGCCGGCATCGCACTGCGCCCGTGGGGCTGAAGAGCCGGGACGGAGCCGGTGACCCAGCAGAGCATCGCGGTCCCCTGCTCCGGGCACCCGGGTTAGGAGCCGCTCTCCTCCTGCTCCTTGTTTCCCTGACCAGATTGGGCTAAAAGTAAAAAGTAAAACAGGAGGTGAAACCCTTTACTTCTGTTTGTTAATCTTTCTTCTTCTATCTTTCTTTCTCTTTTCTTTCCCCCCCCCCCCCCCCCGTTTCTTTCTTTCCTTTTTTTTTTTTTTTTATTAGCAGAGCTCCTTTTTTCTCTCTCTTTTGCCTCAATAGAAAGAAAAAAGTTTTGTCAGCACTCCTGTTTCTTTTGTTGTTTTCTTTTTTCTCAGAAGTCTTTTCTGCTTTTATCCTAATCCCAGGCATGCATGAGGGAACAGTTGTGCTCTGTTGTTTGTCTGTTCTGCTAGTTTTGAACCAGTAGGGCTCCCGCTTTGTTCTCTTTATTTTCTGAACACAGAAAGGTAAAAGAGTAGGAATAGCGATTGAAACTCTTAAGAAGAGAAACCTTCGATATTTATTTAGATTTAATTCATTTTTTGCCATGTTGGTAATAATTAAGGGATGGTGACAAATTAAAAAAAAAAAAAGGGGGGGGGGGGGGAAGGGGAAAAAGGAAGAAACCTCTTTTCACCCCTCGGAGATCGGTTTTCTTATCCAGAACTTTTTAACTTGTACCCCTTGAGACGCTGCATTTTTAACTGTGTTGTCCAATTTATTTGCTCTCTGGAACCAGACAACGACTTAACATATGCTGGGGTTGGAGGTTTGGGTTTTTTCCCCCCACACGCAGAATTGCTCCTTTGTAGCGATGGTGTTACGGTAGAAGTGTGTATTTGAAAAACAGCATTAGGTTGGTTTACCTGATGTGATGTCAGCCTGATTTTCAAGTCATATCCAGGTTTTAAGCCTTATATTTATGGCTTTAAATCCACTCCGGCACTTTTCAGCTTTTTGGGGCACATGTTGCAGAACTGTCGGTAAAGCTTGTGTGGGTTTTATGATTTTTTAGGTATTTCTTTAATAGTTGGACATACTGGCTGATAAATTGCCTGAAACGTTTTAACAAATTAAAATAAAACTAAGCACGGATCCATCTGTTTCTGTTTCATCCCCGCAAAACAAACCTTTTATGATTTTGGTATCCAACATGTGCTTGTTCTCTGTTGCCATGGAGATGCTGTAGGCCCGAAATTTTTTTTTTTTTCACAGGCTCTTACGATAGAGTTTTTTTTGAAAACTGTTTTGATTAATTTTTCCTCCACTTCAACTTCTCTCTCACTTAAACTGTTTTCCTCTTTTGTTTCCCACTTGATTTATGGCAGGTCGCTGTCATTTAAATAGATGCGCGTTTTGAAATTCCTTCTTTCTGTTCGAATGCAAAGAAAAAAAAAAAAGAAAAAAAAATAACCCATGCAAGTCATGCTCAAAGACTTGGTTATTGTTGCTTGTTGGATTTCTGCTCTCTGTGGTTGTCGGGCCTAATTCAAAGTAATTCAGGCTACTCAGTGGGGGCAGTGCATAGCTCCACAGGAAATTATGATAGCAAAAGTCTTCCTGTAGAGCTCTACACTTGGCACTACAAAGTGCCTTGGGCTGCAGTTACCTGAATAGGGTTGAATTAGACCAGACAACCGCATCATCCCACTTCTTAATCTATTAGAGCGATATACAAGTGGCAATTGTTGATTGCAAAAATGGGATTAAGAGGCTCTTCAAGTGAATTGATTTTCTTGTGAGAACAAAAAAAGGAAAGAGAAGGCTCGTTTGAATCACACAGCCAGAAAGTTTCGTGAATGGGTTCCACTCCAAATGTTAGAATTAAAGCAACCAGTATTTCCCCATGGAGCACGCAGGTGAGAGGAATAAACTGCTGAAAAATAGAAAACGATGCCTAAAACTTAAAGTTTGTGGCACTCTCACCAAATCACTGCTCTCCCCACACCACTCCTCCCTCCCTCCCTGCTCCTGGCAGCAACAACAAATCCTTGTTTCAGCCGAAGACTTTGTTGCTCTTCGTCAGCCTCTGCTTATTATTCTTTAATCTTCATTTTTACCGATGCATTTCACTTATTTATTTTGCTTTAACTCGGGGAAGAAAAGGGGAGAAAAGCTGCTTCGACTCCTCCTGGTTTTCCCTGATCCTTTTCACTTATTCCTTCCCCCACCAAGATCAAAGCAGTGCCGTGTCTCTCCTAAGGGACCTCCAAACCACAGTGCCTGCGCCGACTCCTCGAGGGTTCCACCCAGCCCCACTGGTCCTTGCTTTTCCCCTCGGGGCTACTATTTTCACTGCAACCACAAGTTGTGTGTAGTTAAGCATCATAAATGTCCCATTAACCTCAGCGTATCATCCCTTGGGAAGAGCAGAGCCTGGCATTCGGGCCTCGCTGAGATGGGTCCTGCTATTTATTTTTGGGTGGCTCTTGGTGATGCTGGGAACCATTTTGCCTAAGCTGAAAGAGAAGGTGCTGAGCATGCCTGTGGTGGATACTGAGCTGCGCGGGGAAGGTAGCGGTGAAGGCATGTCCTGCGCTGGGCATACCAGAGGACAGCCCTTGGACAGGGCTGGCTGTCAGCAGTGTGGAGAATAGAAATGACACCCAGCAAGGAAAAGGAGCTGCTGGAGCAGATGAAGGGAGCCTGGTGCTACCATTGGCGTTGGACCAGCTAGGAGGAGATAGTGAGGAAGGTCCCCTCTTGGGCACAGGGGTGAGAAAACTCCCCTCCCACCATAAAAACATGAGGCTTCCCCCTGGGAGCTGGTGCCAGAGCAGGGATGCAGGGTGTGGGCCACTTTCAAGCGGCTTCAAAGATTTTGGGGAGGGGAAGAAGCAGCTGCACTAGACCTTGTTCCACGGGTCGGAAAGGGTGTGTCCATCCTCATCACGTCATCACCAGCGCGGCTGCTCAGAGCTTGTTGTGGGGTTTGTTTGCCCTTCTTTAAATCTGTTGCTGTAGGCTTGTTTTCTCACCTGGCCCCTGCTCAGCAAGTGGCTTGATGAGAAGTGTCTTGGAGCAGATAGGGCTGATGGAGTCATTGCTGTGAACTGGGGGGGCACAGCCACCAGTGAGGCTCCTGCCCTGCCACTCTGGGAAGGAGCAGAAGCAAGCCTGGAGCGAAAGCACCATCTTGATGCTTTACTTAATGACTCTTTATTTCAGAATATAGTTATATTCTTGTGAAACCTTTCCTTTTGGGTAGGTGGTGGTAGAAGCGGGCTTGGGTTCTATGGCACTAGAGACCCCTCTCACAGCCAAAGCACCCTATGGGCATGTTCATAAGTGCTGTGAATCCAAATGAAACAAGACAAAATGTGCCTCCCATCAAACGTTGCATTCGTACTTCCCCAAAGCCTTCACTACGAGCAGCCACGTTAAGCCTTTTACCTAGCACTTTCTAGCCCTTCCCACCTCTTGCTCAGCTCTAACAGTTTTACAGGGCGTAATTTCCAAAAACCCACTTGCACAGGTTTCCTTTTCATCCCTTCTTTCCCATGGAATGATTTTTCCCAGAATCTCAGTTGCAGGATGCCAGGAGCACCCATCAGGTACCAGCAACCATGGGCAGCAAGCAGGCGTGAATTCCCCCTTTGCAACAGCATCGCCTTCTCTAACCACAACCCATTAATTGCTCCGTATTTAATTACCCAAGATTGCATCAGGTCCGCATAGCGCTTTTGCATGCACGCTATCAATTATGTCATAATAAATGAATTTCCTTTTCAGGATTCCCCGCAGCCGATGGCCAGGCTTCTGTTCCTCCTTGACTGTTCTGACTTTGAACAGGTTTATTCAGCTGTTGTCTGCTAAGCCCTACAGAAAAGAACAATAGCTTCTGATCTGCCTTTTATGGGTTATTGGGAACTGGTGGTCCGCACTACAGCTTTGGTCAGTGATTAACCAGAGTGAAAACAAACTACACAAGGCTAAGTTGATGTTGGAGGAGGAATGAACCCACTTCATTAAGGCTTTAAGAGGAAACCTTTTCTTCTTCAATGCTTGTTCACAACTTTTCAGGTCTCTATTTAATCACGTAATTCTCTCTAAGTAGGAAGAGAAGCTTGCCTCACAGCGAGAGGTCTTTTGCCGCATGACAACTTAGAAAGATAAATTATATATAAATATCTTCATGGTTTTGTGGAGAGGAAACCAAATTCAGTTTTACTGCGTGCAGCTATTTTACTGGTTTCTTAGGTGCCATGGGTGTCCCAACGTCCCGTTGCAGGAGGGGAAATCTTTGCTGCAATTGCCTTAACTTTTGGTGTGTGTGTGCATAGGGAGAGCAAATCATACCTGATCAGCACCAGACATGAGTGGCTGACGGGGGCCAAGGGCAGATGAAGAGGCAGCAATAATAGCAACCCTCCCTCACAACACCACTGAGCCAAAATGGAAGTGTTCCTTAAGGATGGGGTTTTTATTCTATCGCCTGGAGAAATCGCACCCTCCTGCATCCTGGGGATCTCTTTGCAGTTGGCACCCCAGGGAGCTAAAACAAAAGACAGGAGATTTGGAGTGGATGAATTTGGTGCTGGTGAATGTGACAAGCGGCTCCAGCCCGTGCGGTCCAGCCCTCGTGCTGCGCTGAGTAATTGCACGAAGCGCATCTTGTTGGGGCAGACTGTGTGCTTTTGTTTAGTGTAATTTATTATTATTACAATTTTTTTTTTTAGCATGGCAGTTAATTATGGTTTGGGAAGCATATGACTTCAACCCAAAGCCCAGCAGTAATAAATCAACCTGCCAGCTCCTCTGGGGGTATCCAGCCACAGCAAAGCCCCTTGTTCCTGCAGCCCCTGCGCTTCTGATGGTGCAGGTAGCAGCCCCTCCTGGCTATCGGTGCGTGGGCAGGGGGGGATAACACGGACACCCTGGGAAACACCAGGGAGCTTCTTGCTGGGCACCTTTGGCATCTCTACCGAGCCCCAGGTGGACAGCAGAGGTCTTTGCACTTTGGGCATCTACCCCACAAAGGGGTGTGTGTTAATCTGGTGCCTGTGGGACAGGCCTGGCTGGTCCAGGCTCCTGCTCACACCCTGGGGTAAACAGGTGTTGGCTTTGGGGCCAGGATGGAGTGGGTTGTTGCTGGGTGGATGCAGGTCACCTGGTGCTCTCATTTTTCCCTCTGAGGGTTCCAGTGGGGACATGTAGAAGATCCCATTGAGCAGAGGTGACTGTACTACTGGGCATCTTCTGCTGGCAGGGCTGTCTCCTGACTCACCTGGGTACAGCAGCCTGCTTTCACTGCAGTTCACTCAGCACCCTGGAACTCCCCACTCCACTCAACACCCCAAATCCAGCGTGAAGGCTGGATTTGAGCAGTTAAAATCCCCAGCTGTGGTTGTAGGGAGACCAAAGATGGCTTCACAAGAGCAGGGCACACACAGTACAGGGTGAATCCCTGCCTGCACCCCAATACCTGCAGCTTTTCCAGGGCTGTTCCCCTCTCCTGCCAGCCCTGAGCCAGTCTATCCCTAGACACCCTCCCAGCTACCAGGAGTGGATGCAGCATTCCCTTTCTCTACCTACCCCAAGTGACGTACATTACTCATCTGCACCCATCTGTTAAACCTCATAGGGAAAGCACGGACCTTGATGAAAGGACATTTAAGGAGGAGCAATTTTTAGTCCCAGCAAGGCAGGAAGGGAGCAAGAAAATGGGTCTTGCCTGTGGCACCCTCCACACTGCAGAAGCCATGGATAAGGCTTGGCTCTGCCCTTGGTGCGGCATTGCACCAGGGAGGGATGGACCCACCTGGGGTAGGAACAGAAAACCCATTGGCCCTCTCTTGGGGGAACAGTGGGTGCAGCTAATCAAGCTGGGAGATAGAGGGGGCAAAGAGGGTAAAACATCTGTAATGGAGATGTCCCGTTTCTCATAAAAGCAAGAAAAGTAACAGGTGATGGTTTCCTCCTTAAACTGAACAGGGAGGGCACAATTTTCCCTCCAGTGATGCATTGCAAAGCATGATTTTACATAAAACTATAATTTTGTTTTCTCCAGGTGTTTTGTAAATTGATTAATTTTGGGTACAAAACTGTTTAAATACTTCATTAGCTGATTTCTTCGAACTCAAATTAGAGGAGCTTGTTGAAATAATTTAATGATGTGCCTTGGTGGGAGTGGAGGGCAGACGGAGAGGAGGGCTGGGGCACTGGGATGGGAGCAGCATGGGTTTCCAGCAGGTGAGGATCTGGCCCAATGCAGGGTTCGGCTATTAAATGACAACACTAAGCTGTCTCAATAATTAAAATGTATGTTTAAATAATGTATCAAAGGAAATTGCTTAAATTGCAAACTTGAGATTTTGGGGGTAAGTTCGTGTTCAGACTCAGGCTTCAAATGTGGGAGGAATTCAGATATCTAATGTACTGACATGAAACGGGGATTTCAAAAGCTTTAGCTTTTCTGTTAAAATGATGAAAAGAGAGGTAGGAAAAGAGATTGCCGAGCTCCTCAGAGTGTTTGTGAACAAAATAGCACCTTTTTGGGGAAACAAAGGCAACCCTTTAGAGTCTATCAAACAGTTTATGCCCCAACTGCTGCAAAAATTGGGCAGCAAAAAGTATGAGACATCCTTTAGATGATTCCTCTGGAGGGAAGGCTAAACTACAGATTGAACAGAGAAAACGAAAGGCAGATGTGCCTTGGAAAAAAGGTTTATCAGACTAGTGACCATTTAGGAATCTGCAGCTGAATGAGAAGAAACTGAAGCAGGGTGAGACTTCCCACGGTGTTTTATATCTGGTTCGGAGCTCGCCTTGGAGACAGCAGAGGGTCTTATGGCATCAGCCCAGGATGTGCCACATACCTGGAGACGTGAGGAGATTTGTGCATCCTTCCCCTGGTGAGATCCAGCACCTTCCTGCAACCGCGGCAGCTGGCACCAGTCACTGCATGGCTGTGATCAGCTGTTCTTGGCTTTTCCCTTCCTCTGACTCCACTCAGCCCCATGCAAGTTGTGCAGAAACTGGCTGCTCCAGCCCACCCTGTGCCCCCCGCCTGCTGGGTCTGGCCCCTGGAGAAAAGCATCTTCACACTTGGAAGCATGGCATGTGCAGGGCAGCGCAGTGGGACAGGGAGCACAGGGGAAGAACCCTGTGTAACGCAGCACTGCTCCAGCGTGATGGCATCTATTTATCTTGCGTGCATCTCTCCTGCCAGCTGGTGCCACATCACCGGCACCAGACTGTCCCTGTTCCCATGCAGGGCTTTTCACAGGTGGAGAAGGATCTGTTTGCACATGCAAAGTCTTTTCAGCAGGAAGGCTGCAGACCAGGAGAAGCCACCAGCTGCTTAATTGCTGTCTGTGCCCCAGTGCAGGGGAGTTATCCTGCTCGCAAGCAGAAAATCTGTCTGGGCTGAGTGACAGCTCATCAAAGCCTTACCAGTGCTCTCAGACACACAGCCAAGTAACTGCATATCTGTCCTTTTCAGCACAGTGTGTGCTTTTGAGGCCAAGGGAAGCAGAGCCCTGGTCCTGAGCTTTGCTTCTGTGCCACCATCCTAGGGGAAGGATGCTGCTGGCAGGGTTGTGATGGATGCAGCCACACTCTTATCTCAAAGTCCTGGGGTGGGAAGGGTAAACTTCACTGCGGAAGGCCAGCACCACTACTTTTCCAGACCTTGCAGAGCGGAGAAGAGAGGATTATATCATCCCATAGCATACGGGCCAGTTTGGATCTCCTTAACAAGATCTACCCTAAGAGAAGCTGGCTTTCAACCAAAGCACCAACAGATAGACATGCTCCTGTGCTTTGTCTTGTTGGCATCAGGCTACGTCCAGGGTTGGTTTGGAGATCAGGAATTGTGCAGTGCTGGATGTTTTATGCTCTCAGCTGTCTTGGCTGTGCCAGAACAGTGGCAGAGCCACCTCGAGCAGGTGCAGCCTTCGCTTTGGCTGGAGAAGCAGCAAGGTTGGGCTTTTCCAGCATCTTGTCCCAACACTGGGGATGGTGGCACAGCCCACTTTCACCCGTCCTGCACAAGCCTGGTTAGGCTCCCTCTCCTTTGGGTGCTTGCAGGGAGGCAAACCTGCCTTCCACCGCCAAACCCCAAATCCTCCTCTCCCCACATCACCCAGGGATGGGGCCGGGTGGCAGCGGTGTGTCTCCTCGCTGGTTGACAATGTTGTTTCGCTCCCTTGGCCGTAGGGTTTGGCCACGTTGATGTCTGTCTGGTTTGACTCTAAACATAAACCTCTCCCAGGCTGAATAGAGGGGATTCCTTGGTGCAAAAGGCCGGCTTTCCCTTCACACATGAGGGGTTTGCTCCATTATGCTTTGACATCCTGCAAAGAAGCTGCCTCGGCATCAATGGCATCTAACACAGTAACACATGTAGGGCCTGAGGGCTCTGGGAGCAGGTTTAAATAGGACCATTGAATCTGTCCGCCTGCGTGCACGTGACTGTCGGTGGCAGGAGCCCAGCGATCAATTGAGCTGTCAATGTGTGCCCATGGACCAAATTTTGGACTTTCTGCCCTGTGCAGAACGACTGGTCTCAGTGCCTTGGGTCTGATCCAAGCCTTGGAACAGTATTTGGCTGCTCAGGGAGTGACCAGGGGGTACAGGACCTGTCCAGTGTGTGTGTAATTACTGTTCTGTGGCTTTCTCAAATGTCTTGAAAGGAAATAATTTAAACTGCAAATTGTTTCCCACCATAGCTGAGCGCCGCACAAAGGAGAAAGTCTCTGTTCAGGGTTATGATTAGACCCCGGGGCTTTGGAGATGATGTACCTAATGGAGAGAGAAGTAGGTAGTGTTTAACCAACAGAGGAAATAGTGTTTAACCATAAGCATGTCTCTCTAATTTCTGCTTACAGTCCTAATCATGAGCGGGTCTGAGCATCAAAGGCAATTTTGCTGATGCTGACACCACAGGGATTTCATCCCTTTTGCTAGGGGACAAGAAAAGGCCCCGATTTCCAAGGACAGGTTTTCTCCTGGATTGTTGCTGCTGATCCAGACTTCTCCAGCCGGAGATGGCCTTGGAGGCTGTGGTCCAGCACTGGAGCATGAGGGCTGTGACCAGGCGCCTCTCCTTCCAGCCTGCACCCGCTGCTGAGCTCTCCAGCAACTACCCAGTTCCACTGCAGCTTTTTTATACAGCAAGTATCTGAGCAGGTCTGGCTGGTCCAAAGGTACCTCGTCCAGATGGGAACGTGATTTTGCATATGACAGCGATGATGCTGATGCTTTTTCTCATGTGCTGATGTTTGCCCACCTGCGAGCTGCCCATCATCATTTTTGGGGAACTGGACCTATGCGCTCCACCTGTGAGAAGTGATGCTCAGGTAGGGGTAGGCTCTATAGGAGATGCAGTTATGACCCAGATTTACTGAGGTCGTCAGGTATTTATTGATTTTGGCTGCTCTTTGTGGCCCCAGGACCTCACTTTTCACCTGGGAACAGCTGGATGGGGGCACCTGAAGGAGGAGTGTTTTTTGCAGCAGGCACAGGTTTCTGCGGAAAGCATGTGCTGTGAGGGTGGTGGAGCTGCCAGCCCTGGGACATCATGACTCTCCCTGGGATGGTGAAGAAAGAGCATGTAGCAGCTTTAAACCATGCTGGTCACTGAGGTAACATGCAATCTCCGTTTCCTTGCGAGCAGGAGCACTTTTTATTCAGAATTTGCTTTGCAGAACTTCTTTAGCAGATGTACACAGAGGAGTATGTTTGGGGAAGGGTTTGGATGATGCTTGTCTGAGAGTTGATGGGCAATGTTGGGCCTTCCTCACCCTTGTGGGGAGCTTTGAACCTTGCTAGGATGCTGCTGAGCTGGGGTCTGGAGGGTGATGCCAGGATCTGTGGGACCCCTATAGTCCCTGACCACGGGGACAGCGTGCCAGGGAGCCTCAGGCGAGGTGAGCAGGGCACCCCTCCATGTGCAACCAGTTGCAACCCCTGCAGCAAAGCACATGCTCCCACAGCAGCTCCCTGCTCAGCAGGCAATGGCCTTGGGCTGATCCTGGCTCCCTGCATGGCCAAGGAGAGCTGGCCAGGGGTGTCAGCACCCTGAGGATGGCCCTGTCCATGTGGCAGATCCCCATCAAAAACTGCTGCCTGCACAGGGATTCACGGCTCCGATGGCAGGGACGCTGCGGGGAGACCCTGACCAGAGCTGGATTAACTTCAAACCCAAAAAGGAGCGGGGGGGGGGGGGAAATCGCTTCTCTGGCCATGCAAGGCGAGTTTCTGGCTCTGGTGACTCAGGATTAGTGCTCCACAAAGGGAGGGTAGGAGCATTATAGTGAAATGTAGACTCTCCGTAGGAGGCACCCATACATCCCGGCGGTGCGGGGAGGGAAGGGCGGGGAGAGGCATCTGTGGCCTGGCCAAGTTTGCGGAGGGAGCCAGATTGCCCTCACTGCTACCCAGATGCAGGTGTCAAACCTGAATAGAACGGGTGGAAAGCACGGCGTGGGTACCTGCAGGTAACATCCCTCCCGGCTGCATCCCGGGGATGCCCGACCCCGGTATCCCACAGCACGGATGAAAGGATTGCAAAGAGCGGTCGTGTGGGAGGTGGGAAAAGAAAATGTATTTGGGGGTGTGGGGGGGGTGTGTGTGTACAGGGGTAATGTCTACTGGGAGCTGTAGTTAGCAAATGCACGGTGAAGTGTGAAACAAGAACCGAAGTTAATGCTGCATAGAAGCTGTCACTGTTTTCTCTGCATCCGTGTGTGATGTGTATGTGCAGCGTGACGTAGGCTGCTGCCGTGTCCCGTGGGCACAGCGCCTGCAGGAGCCCACCTGCACCCTCCACGTGGGCTGGGGAAGGGGAGTGGGAGAAGAATTTGCCGTGGGACTGTGTTTTCCCCCTTGTTCTCAGCATTTAATTCCATCATGAGAACGCTTTTCTTAAAAAGCAGGTGGGGAACTCCTGCTGGGTCGAACGCTGTTGCTGCTCTGCCGCTGCTCCTTGCAGGTTCAGCTTCCATCAGCCTCTGGCATCAACAGGTGAAACATGGTCTTCCCTGAGGAGATGCTTGGTGCTGGCAGTGTCTTGCTCTGGGAGCTGGTGCCTGAATAAAACCTGCGGCTTTCTGGGGGATGTTAAAGGGTGAGGGCTTTGGGGGTGAGGGTGGACGTGGGTGCACAGCTTTGCAGCTGGGATGGGAGGAAAACGCCTTCGAGCACTGGTGATGCCTCCTCGGGTGCCTCTCCACACCCGCTGCTTCCTCCCAGGGCTCTGGGGACACTGGGAAGCAGTGGTGGGGCTCTGGGGAATTAGTTAATCAGGTTTAACTCACTTCATCTTCCATTGGAAAAATGGCACACACAAGCACGTATGTAATTATCTATGTAATTATATATGTATACATATATAAAGTCTGAAGTCTCTTTGTGAATAGGGATCTTGGAGGGTAAATACAGGACTGAAACCCAAGAATCTTAATTTTGCCTCAAATTTTGGCTATACTGTTTCTATAGAGACCAAAAGGAAGCTTTGGCTCCCCCACTCAGCTATTAAAGTTTAGTGCATTGAAAACTGTCTTCATGCTGTGATACCCTTTCACGGAGTAGAATAGGGTCTGAGCTAATCCATGAAAGTTGTCATGCTATGAACTAGTAGTCAAGCTTTTTCCTTTCAATTGAGTCTAAAACTATACTGTACTTCACACTTGATTGGCCCTTCAGATGGCAGGACTCAATATCCCTGCTGGAAATAAGCTCGTCTTCACACAGTGATGTTGAACGTGGAAAGATCTTGTTTCTGTGGCATAATTACTAGCACCGCAATATGAAAGTCGTCAGGATGAGGTGTCTGGGTTTTTGCGTTGGTTTTTTTTTTTTTTTTTGGGGGGGGGGGAGGTCTAATTAATATATATCAAACTTTTCTTTCTTCTTCTTAAAGATGGGTGAGGTTTGGGTGCGATGCTAGCAGCACACGGTCCACCAAAAAGCAGGACCTGAGCAGAGGCTCCCATTTGCTTGGGAGCTTTTCTCTCCTCGGTGTTGCACGCACAAACGTAGCAAGGCAAAGTTACCATCCGCACACCAGCCTCAGCCTTCCCCCATTGAGTGTACTGTAGCAAAGGTAATGAATGGGTCTTTTTTTTGTAAATTTTTTCTTCTTTTTTAATTTTTTTTCCTCCCATCTATCAAGATAACCGTATAAAGCAGGAGTTTGCACTGGGGCAATTTTTCTAATGGAAATCAGCTCCTTCCTTTGATCTTAGCTGCTACTTGTGTATGTTCACAGGGGCTAAATCGATAGTGGGGACAGTGGACCGTCACTATAGGTGGAGCAGCCGTGAGACTCTCAATTAAGACTTCACCAGTGAAAAGTTACTGTATTTTTATGATGGAATTTTTAAATGGGGAAAAATGCCTTGAACTGTATAGGCCAAAAGGGGGCACCAAGGTATTAAAAAAAAAAAAAAAAAAAAAAAAAAAAAAGTGATGCTGGTTTTGGTATTTACCTATAAAAACTGTGACTCTTTCTACCGTAGCTTTCTTGCTTAGTGTAGTTACTAAAGAACAACAACACAAAAATCTCCTTGAAGTTTATGCGAATTTCCAGTATTTTCACTGTGCTGATGTGACACTTTGATTCAGCTGGGGAGACTGCTTTGGGGATTGCTTCTGTTGGGTTTTTTTTTCAGTCTTCGTCAGTTAATTTTTTAAGAGTTGGAAAGTTTTTTAAATGTAGAGTTGGGTTGTGTGGGCTTTCTTAATTCAGGAGTGATGCTTTAGAGAATAAGCAACAGATTAACGATATAAATCTTCAAAGCGCTGTCTGCCTTTTCTGGAGCATTCAGCATCGCCTCTGCCACCACTTTTATAAAGACAACTTTGCTGTTTCTTTTTGGTTGCATTTACTCCCTTACTGGGTGCTAGAGGATTCCTTCTGAGCTGGCTGTGGGATGAAACGGAGAGCACAGGTAGGGACAGCGTTAGCCCTGTCTCTCCATTTGGGAAAGCAGCTTTAATTACAAACAACCTCATTTATGGGTGGTTCAGCCCAGCGTCATGGTCAGGACAAGGCACAGACCCTGGAAGAAATTCTGCCCTGTGACTAGCACAGCAACGAAGTATCTCTTCTCCCACTGCTGCCAGAAAGGGATGAAAGAGCAGAACAAACATGTATTTCATCCATTTTCCATCCCCATGCTATAGACAGATTTGGTTAAAAGCCTTCTCGGTGTGAATGGCTGCGACGTAGGAAGGGCGCGGAGCAATTGTGTTCTCGAGACTGGGGGGGGTTTCCTTCTCTCGACTGTGCAGGGTTTTATGGCGCATGGTGCACATTTATAATCTCCATTTTTTACAAGCATCTAGCACGTAAAACGCCAGTCAGATGATTATAGCTATTTTGTAATCGCTGGGTTTTATTTGTGCCTTTGTAGCTCTGCTCATACAAAGTCCTTTCGTAAAATTGTCAGATTCAATTATTTTTCACACCGCATTGGAACAAGTTTGTTTTCCTTATTTTATGAAACTACCTTTATTGGTTTTTAAATTATAATTTAGAAATGAAAGATGGGGTGTTTTCAAGCACTGAATATAATGTTTTATAGTTTAATTTGTACTGAGACCTCAGCCTTATTTTTAGTTTTGTTATGTTACCTAATTTATTGAATCGTATATTATATAATGCAAGGCAACTGAATAGCTGAGGTTACATTAATAATTTTGATACATGCAGCTAATTAGTTTGTATTTTCTGTGGATCTCAATTTAAAAAAAAATATCCACGTATCTACTTCAGATTTGAGCAATAATGTTAAATGCAGCAGGTACCTAAATAGAACTATTCATACAAAATTGTGTAATTTACTTTTTAAATATAAGTAAGTTGATATTTTTAAAAAGTGACTGTCCCTTTGGTATCTCACAATTTGTTCACAAAAGGATGCAGTCGTCTTATCTGTCCACCATTTATTAACAGCACCTTTGAAACTGCGGGGCATGAACCTGGTTTGTTCTGTAGTTTAAGAAACGACATTTTGATCGCATCAGCTGCCTGACAAGAAATGAAAAGTTGTTGCTGTTTTGGTTGTGAGCGCTTTATGAGAAAGCGTGGAGAGGAGAAGAGAGGCTTGAAATACCATGAAGTAGCCTCAGCAATTTTGTTGAAAAAGTAATTTGTTTAATATCTAATTTTCCTCTTCCAGTTTTGTTGCAGTTTAAATGACTCCATGCTTTGAGTCTATTATTACTATATTATTCTAATTTAGCTTTTCCAGCTAACTTTTTCAAAATAGTTTCTGTATTTGAACAGTTTCCTTCTGTTTCTGCAGTTTACTTTGAAAAATGATCACTAAACAGTGTTAGACTTCAGCTATTCTTTTGATGCAATTAATTATAATAATAAAAAGAGTCCTTCTATTGAAAGCACTAAAATATTGTGGCTATACCTTCTGCTGTGCTGTTTGGCTGATCGTAAATCTATCGCGTACAGCTCCAATCGGGTTTTAAAGGTCTGTCATAATTCATTAAACCAGTTAACAAAAATGTGTAGGTAAAGAAAACTCATTCAAATATGAACATGAACCACTTCAATCACGTTCTGCAGAAAGCTGATTTATCAGGTTAAATTCCCTTTCTGCGATGAATAGCATTTTGCTCTGGAAGAGACATCCAAACTGAAATTTATTTTTTTTTCTGGGAAGCAGAGAGGGAAACCAAAAGAAAAATGGGTAACATATTCTTAGTTTTGCCTGCTTACAATGCTATAATTACAAAATAAGGTTTTCTTTCTTCATTTCAGAGGCGAGGGGGTAAACATTACCTCTTTTGCTCCCATGCGACTCAGATTAATTGAAAGTGTAGATGTATAAAATGTGCAGGCAGAATTTGAAATCCCATTTCCCCCTTTTGAATTACAATTATAACCTATGGGGGAAAAAAAAAAAGTTTGAAAATTGGCTACTACAAATGCCTCTGATTTTATTTTTCCTTATCACACACGTGTGTGTTTTTTAAAGGACGGGAGGACCTGTGCTCCTGCTTTGGGTGCTGTGCCGCAGTTAGTTATCACCTGAATTTCTGTTGCTTGTAGCACAGAGGAGGGGAAAAATCTGCCTTTATGCTGCTCTGCTGGCATTGCCATTTCACTGAACCCAGCTTCGTGGCAGGCGGATATATATCAGCAGATGAATTTACTGCTTATTTCCAGCGTGCTCTGCATGAACGGGAGCAGTTTTTTGCTTTTTAACAAAGCGAACCAAGAAGCAAAAAGCCAAGCAAACCATTTCCAACTCCTTGTTTGGTTAAATGCTGAGGGTACAAATTCTCCTCGTCCGTGGTTGTGCGTTGGGAGGCTGTGAACCCTGTAAGAGCTGGCAAAGCACATCGTTAGAGTAGTAATCCAGCTGGATTTTAATTTTCAGGGTAACAGCAGAGCACTTATTTGCCGTGTCTCTTTCTGTCTCCCTCCCTAACGTTAGCGTAGAAAGGAAACTTAATCTCTCCAGTGACCCTGCTTCTGTTCTTCAGCTCATAAAAGCCAAAAAAAAGTCAAGGCAGAGACTCCTAAACGTTGGCAGATCCTGTAACTCACCCTGTAGCGCCGACAGGATAGCACCTTCTGGGGAGCAGATCTTTGCCTGGACTCTGAGTTTTATTCCCTTTTGTGAGTTTAAGAGACACTCTCGATACCAAATCAATGTATCTGTATGTACAAGATTTGATCTATGACAAACTGTTTTATTATGCACAGCAACTGGAGATAATTATGACAGAATACAAATTTTTAAATGAATTCCAGGGCATTGGATGCCTCATTACCTACACATAGAGGGAAGCTTCTGTATTTCTGGCTGCAGAAGCAGAGACACAATTTAATCAATGCATTTAGAAATAAAATCCTAATGTCTCATTTCAAAGTGGGCAAATTAAATGCACAACAGAGGAACAGTTTTAACATTACCATGTATAATTAGCTACTCAAATGTAGGCAGATATCGTTATATTGTTTCGCTTACCACTGATTAACCTAAAATTGATAGGGAATAAGGGAAGAAATGGGTTCTGATGGGGGAGATAGGACAGGAGCCTCAAGTACAAGCTGAGTTTGGTGGTTTTATAAAAATGTGCAAAGAAAAAACCCCGCCATTCCTTTCTGCTCCTTGCTTTGACACTGCTTAAATTAAATGCAGAGTTGCGTTGGCTTTGCGCGTTGTTTTTTGCTCGTTTGACATTTAATACTGTTGTATCAGGACCGATCATCTTAGCCGAGATACTGAGGGGAAAATACCCAATTTAGACCAAATGTGAGAGGGACTTGCTGAAGCCAATATCTGTGCAAGCTGCTGAGCAGGGAGGGAGTTTGCGTGGGCTGTAAAAGGCAGATTGCCCCCAGGACGTGGCTGGGGAGAGGCTGGGGAGCGCTGCTGCCAGCACAGCACTGAGACCCGAGCAGGTCTCGGGCACCGCTCGCTGCAGCCTGCAAATGCTCTTCTTTCGGTAATTGGTACTTCCTAACGCAGACGGATAAAGTGCACTTTCTCCATAAAACTCTCATTAATCTGGGGTATAAAGTATATTTTAAAAGTTGATTGTAAACAATGCAGTTCTCTGGCCTTTTTACTATCACTGCTGCTGCAATGCTAGCACATTCAATAAATGTCATGTTATTGTATGTCTGAAGTTCAAAAAAAAAGGGGGGGGGGTTAGTTGCAATCTGTAATTAAATCCAGCGGGAAGTATTTCCTGAATGGCAGAGACCTTTCACACTCTGTTACCTAATTCTTTACAGGTGATTTCCCGCGCACCCCCCCCCCCCCCCTTTTTTTTTTTGGCACTGGGAAGTGGTAGTCATAGCAAAATTGGTTGGATTTCAGAGCAAGAAAATGTTCTCTGCCATCTCATAGCAAAATTGGGAAACGTGATGGCTAGTCCTCAGAGTAAGAAGAAGTGATTTTACTTTTTTTTTTCCTCCCCAAAAAGTAAAATTGTGATTGAAGGGACTGAAAGATAATTATTTTTATTCCCTAAAACCCTCTTTTGGTCAAAAAAGAGCTTGACACAACGCTATCTTTTCCCCTTTTGTGTCAGAAATGATGGAGGTTGGTGTGGGGAAGGGGCTGCTCCCTTGCAGATGCTCCCCCTGGCTCCATCGCCCACCCCTGGGTGCCCCCAGCCCCGTGGGGCAGGGGAGGCTCTGCCCTGGCCGGGGGCTCTCGCCCTGCGACAGCAGCCGTGTAAACCCTCGCGCTGGCACAATAGGGAGCAGCCCCGCACAAGACGGCCTTTTCTCTCCCGAGGAAGAGCCTGCCTCTCCCCTCAAACCTCCTTTGCTGGAAAAAGGGCTTTCCCAGGCGAAATAACTTACTTACATTGGGAGGAGCCTTTTGTGGCCGGGCTCCCGTATTGTTCTTTGAAAAAGTGGCCCTTTTTCCCTGGCTCCCCGAAGAATAAAGCAATGCAAAGAAATACAAATGGCACAGCAATGACTCGGGCTGTTACAGGCAGGTTTGATTTGATATATGAGATCAGTTCCTACAGTATAAATCTTCTCTGGTTTCCTTCCGAGCTTTGTGCTGAGGTTCTCGCCCAGTACCTTCTGAGAAGCGAGCAACTTGAGAGTCAGTTAAAACCATATTTCTTCCAGGCAAATAAATGTATAAACACTCCTCAAACGAGCTTGCAAGCAGAAATGTCAGCTAGTGTTCTCCAGGTAATTTGATGTCGATGAAATAACATTTTGCATTGACAAAGATAGAAATCTAAAGTAGTGGCTTGATGCAGCAACCTTCAAAGCATGAGGGACAAATACAACATTTTTTTTATTTTTTTTTACTGTTAACAGAAAAGGATGCTTTAATTTTAAAACATCCAAATAAAAAACGTGGCTGCCCTCAGTTTAGTGACATTGCTGGCCTCTTGGCAGCATCCCTTGTGCCAGGGTTTTAACGCCAGACCTTTGAGGTGTTGGTTGCCTCAGATGCTGCTCCTCTTGTTTCATGTCGGCCACCCAAAACCCCTCGCATGGGGGTTACTGCAGCTCCCTGGCTGGGGTGCCTCAAAGCAATCTGGGGAGCAAAGCTGCCTCTTTGAAGTCAGCAACTCCTGGAGAAATTGTCAGACATATTTTTTCATAGTAAATGGTGAAGAAGTTCCCTCCTGCCTCAACACGAGCGTTACCACTTGCTCCGTGGGTGTGTGTATGGATGGTGCTGCTCAAGCAGGACCAGGGGTTTGCAGGCAGGGGAGAGCTGGTGTTCATCACTTCCCACATGGAAACTGGGAGAACTGCCGCTCTGGTATTGCCATAGCTGAGTAGGTTTGCCCATTGGGATGCTGATGAGTCCTAGAGCTTTGTAAGATCGTGGGAGGAATAGAACATTGGTGTCTGTTAAGGGTCTATAACTGCTTTACATTGACCACTGCGTGAGCAAAGGAGTGGCTCATTCATACCAACCACAGCTTTTGTGTGCAGGAGGTCTGGGGTGGGGGATATCACTTGGTGGGAGGGGGACGGACACCACCTCCTCTGCTCTTGCAGCTATGGGATGGTTATAGCGGCGTGCAGGAGCAAAACTTGTAGCATGCATCACATCCAGGGGTTATTCTGTGTGTGTGACCACCCGCCCCACCATGGCCACGTGCTTTCCAGAGTGTTGTGGGCACGTCAAAGCCATGGTGTGGTGCTTTGCACTGTGAGTGGCCCGTGCCCTGCAGGAGGCTTTGCCTGCAAGCTGGGCTAAAGACCACCGGTAACAAACTCCGTCGGTGCTATATGCATGGAAAAAAATGATGGTCACGATGCTCTAGTGATGGTGGCTTGGCTGGACTTAACCATGGTTTGGGTACACAGTGCTTCCTTCTGGTCACCCAAAATGCAGCAGCTTCCCTCCTCTTCCCTCAGTGGCTACAAACCAGAGTGCCCTCTCTCTGGGAAGCAGCTGATCTCTTTGTCGTAATTGCAGAGCCCAAACAGCCCAACTAACGAATGTAGGATTGGAAAATGCAACCAGGCAGGTCAGGTACTTTGTTATTATCTGTTCTCAGTGCAAAGTGGAAGTACCTCTACTCATTTGCACGTCACTTACCTGGAAATTCCATTATTTACATAGACAAAAATGTGGTTTTCCCCCATTTATTAGCACTGATTAATAGCAGAATGCTGCAGCGAGCACTCCTGTTACTCCAACTTCATTACTTTTACAAAGTAGCCTACAGCCCACTTACCCAAAGACGCTTTGCTCGGAAGAATTATCAATGATTAAAACCAAGCTACACTTGTCAAAATAAATTACCCAAGTACATTTTGAGAGGCAGCAGCTTTCCTCTTTACAGCGGTTGCCTGCCTTGCTAATTTGTGCTGCGCGGAGACTTGTGGTGGGACGGCGGTGCCGGCGGAGGTTGCACGATGCCACGCGGCAGCTCCCCAGCGCGAGAGGGGTTTGTGGAAGCGATCTGGATTTTCTTGTGTTTCCTCATGTGTTACCGACATTACATCATATACATTACTGCGGGTGCAATGAGACTTCGTTGATAGAGGGTGATTCATTCATTGGTTTGCAGAGCTCGGGTCCCCCAGGATTGCCACCGACCCGCCTGGTGTCTCCAGCTGCTGGATTTTGCATGTGGATGCGGGAGTCAGCTGGGAGCTGGATGGAGATGCGAGGAGCTTCCCAGTGGCTCTGAGATGAGGTGGCATGGAAGTTCAGTTATTTTCATCAGTGGAGTGGAATGAATTATACTAAGGAAATTTTCTCCAGATCTTCCTCTTTCAGAGGGCAGTATGTAAACAAATGGTGCGGAGTGCCGAAACGTCCTACTTTTCCTCCTGGGGTGACCCTGGCAGTGGTAGGAGAGAAGGTGCAATGTGTCAAATGCCTTCTGCTCTCTTGTTCAACGGGACAAGGAGAAACCCTCCTGCACTGCTGCTGGGCAAGAACTCATCTATAGGAGACTATATTGAGGCTTCTAGTGAAAACTCTGAAATGTCAGGGCGGGAGGGAGGTCTGAGGGATGGTGTGCTGCTCCCCTGCCCGCCGCAATGCTGGGGTCACCACTTGTGCAAGGACCGACAGGGACGAGAGCCCCTTCCAGCTTGCTGCGCTCTCTCAGGGCAGCGAAGGGGCTGCAGGTGAGCTCTGTCATACGTGGTCTGGCTGCTTCATGTGCTCGGCAAGGCACTGTTGGTGGTGCTCGCTGCTGCTGCTGGGGGCTCCTGGAGGGGCTGGGGAGGATGCTGATGGTAGCCAGAGCAGCCCTGCAAAGGACTCACTAGAGCCAAAGCAGTGCTGTGGGTTTGTTCCTGCTCTGCACCGTGACTGCGTGTGTGGTTACTGAAAGGGGTTTCTCTTGGTAAGGCAGGTAAATATTCGGCCCCAAAGGCAGTGCTGGGAGCAGCAGGCTCCAGGGTGAAGCTCGGTGCCATGCTGCAGATGCCACTTGGACATGGTATGAGCCAGTACCAAGGAGGACTTGCACCCTACAGAGAAGCAGAGAGCAGCTGGAGACAGAGGGGGCAACGCAGGGACATGGGGATGCTGCCTGGAGCGCTGTGTCTGGGGGCACCCCCCAATTCCTGTTGTGGGTGTAACCAGCTCACTCGCTTTGCTTGGCATGGGATAGTCCCCCTCATACCTGAGAACGTGCCTCCTTTCACATACAACGTGGCTCATCAGGGGTGTTTTTTGGGCGAGCACTCATTTTGATTCCCAGATGCAGCGGTGGTGATACAGGGATGGGTGTGAGAAGGACTTGTTTCTCAACTGCCAGCATTAGCGTGTTTGTGGCTGCATTTGGGGATGATATTATAAGCAAAGCAGAACTTTCCAGACCAAGCTGCCTTTTTGGACTAATGCATGGGAAGATGCATTAACACCCGCAGGTATTAATTGTGCTTTCAGCGGCTTTTCTTGGGCACAGGCTGAAAGCACAGAGCATCTCATCACCCAAACTGGCCAGGCAAGAAAGAGTGGGCAAATCTGAGCTGTCTTCTGACACTTAAGGCTTCAAAGCAGTGGTGGAGGAGGAAGACAAAAATCACTACTGCCTTAACCGAAGGAATCGGAAAGGATGTAGGCAGAAAGATATTTTGGCATTTCTTCTTTGTGCATGGAGCTGGTAAAATGCTGTGAAAGGCTGCCACGGGAAAGCAGCAGGCTCGATAAAGGGAGCTTGGCTTTCTGCTGGGGATTAGATCCTTGCCCAAAATGCTGTTCCTCATTATCGGGCTCACAGTAGGTGAGGGTCTGTTTTCCAAGTGCCCTAGAAACTTGCCGTTGGGGTGGATGGCATTTCCGTGAGAAAGGCGTCTGTCGCAGGCAGCGAATCCTCAGCTGTGGCTCTTGGGGAACCCTGTGATGGGAAATCACGGGGGTTCACATCTTGTCTTGGTTACGGTGACTCTCGGGGTCTGACTTCTCTTGCTGGTGTGGCAGTGTGAATCCTCAGAGGGAGGAGAGCAGGGTGAGGAGCCTCTCATCCCCCCGTGGAGAGGCTCCTCCGGAGGAGCATCCTGGGTGGACAGGATTCAGCAACCTGTCTAGTGACACAAACCCTGAGAAACTCAAATAGCGTAAAGTATATAAAGCGGTGGGTGTACCAGCTATAAATAGCAAGACAAAGTAGATTGCAAGTGTTTAGAGGAACCATATTATATCAGGCAAAATTAAGCCCTTTTTTTTTTTAACAAGAAAAAAAAAGTAAAGCAAACAGCATGGGCAATGGACTAGAGATAATGTAATAGCTTAATTGAAAAATTAACTTGAATTGGTGGAGATATGACTGCTGCTCTCTGGATCGAGAACTGTCTGGAGGAACGTAAACAAAAGACAACAAGGAACAAGATTTGGTTGGGGGAGGCTCCATGTTGCTGCAGACATGCCAGTGGCACCTCCCCTCCAAGTGGCACCCCCACGGTGGTATGGGATGGCGAGCAGGGGGTACCCCATCAGCAATCACAAAATATCTGGAGAAGACTGAGGAAGTCTAGAAATTGGCACAAAACCCCACATCCTCAGAAAAATCCTCGCTAATGCATTAAAGAAAACCAGTCCTTCATGTGTGCACTCAGCAGGAGGAAGGCTGGAGAGGAGGCAGGAGCCTTTGGGAGAGGCAGACAGGACTCAGAAGCGTAAGGTGATGTTGAGTGCAGGTGCGAGGGGTGGCCGGAGCCCTCCTGAAATACCCACCCTGGTGAGCCAGACAGCCGGCCACACCGGGACCCTTCCTCTCAGTGAGGAGGGATTCCACTGAAATGCCAGTAATGCCCACAAACCACCAGATCAAACAGACCTTTCCCACCTCCCACCCCCCCAAACCCCAGTTATCTATTGGAACCAGATGCAATTTTTTTCCGCAGGAATTTCCAAGCAGGGAAGGCCAGGCTACCTTGTTGCAATCAGAGAGGTGACGGTCTCCCTCTGCATTTTTGCTTTTTCAGACATATGGAAATGCAGCCTTTTTCCCTGTGATGAGCCAGGTTTGCCAGGAATCCTGTTAGAAGTGCTCAGCAGACACTTGTTGTTGAGTAGAGCTGGGCTTGCTTTGAGGGGCTGCGGCACAGCGCCTTGCAAACTTCACCCACCGGCTTTAACGAGACGTTGCAGATCGGTATACCAGATTATTTCCATCTTCTCCTTTGTGTACTTTAGCAGCATTTATTTTTTTTTAATCATGTTGAACATGTGAGTTTGTTCCCCCCCCGCCTTTTTTTTTTTTATAACGTGTACTTCATTTAGAGCTGTTTTGAAGTGATAGACACCTTTCTAGGTAGCGGCTTCTTACAACGTATAAACCCGTTTATCAAAGGCAGGATTTGCTGCTGTTGTTTTTCTATTAGGGAGGAATTACACTAAGCCTGTAGCAGACATTTTGTGTTACCATGGCAGCCCATATTTCCTACAGGGTTGTGACCTCTAATGACTACAGTGGAAAGCTAGGAAAAATGGGGACTCTTTGAAGATTAGTAAATAAATGCATACTTATGCAAACTATCCAAGAGATGGCTAAACTATAGAGGGGGAATGGCACGATTCTGAATGCTGAGTAAATGGCTCTGTGTAAATACCTGTGTGTTTTTTAAAAATCACCTTTCATTTCGCCGTGTTTTTAAAAGGCTTTTTTGTTTCCATCAAAGTGGTACACCAAACACATTTTCTGCATAGGGCTTGTATTACTTTTCATGTAAGGGAACAGAAATACGGAGTTCAGAATTTCAGCAAAAGATGTTTCTTACCACCTAAATCATTCTTTTTTTATAGCCTTTTCAAATATTATTGCCATCATGATTGAATTTTCAGTGTTCTTTTAGTTCATCACTGCTAGATAAAATAAGGCAGCAGAATGTACCGAACTTTTAAACAGACATCTCAGTGGGAGCTGTCTTTATTCTTTTAAAATAGCGTAGTAAAAAAAAAGTCTCTGTTTTTAAAGAACAGATTGATTTTTACGTATGGAATTTACTAAAATGGAGAAAGTGCACCCACTGAGTAGTACACAGTACTTGTTTTGGACCATTAAAATACCTACAAAGGTATATTATAGGATTTGTTTGTGAGTTTTAAATGATCTTGCATTGTACTCTGCAGTGATCTCCTAAATTGTATAAAGTCTCAGTAGACATGCGGGTGCTCTGCGCATCTTCAGTTAATGACCCTTTTCATGTAAGCACAGCTGTTGCAATGTAAAAAAATAAATTAGCAAAATGTGCCGCTTCTCCCTGCACCTTCCCTTCACTTTTCTGTGGATTTCAGCATTTTTCCCTTTCACTCAGTAACTTTCCAGACTCCTGCAGCCCAGATATGTGGTGCAAAACTCTTTCCCATCGATGCTGTCAGCAGAAAAGGAGCAGATCAAGGTCTTACAAAACAAAACCAGTGTTGGCCAGATCCTGAATATCTTCCTCTCCTGTCACAAATACTGAGGTCGAGAAAACGCTACTGCTCCTTACAATGGAGGTTGGTTTAACCCTTTTCTTTCCCTTTAAGTGGCTAAAACAAGACCCTTTGCACGTAACCTCACAGCACTGGCTTTCAGGGAGAGCACTGGAGCCCCTTGTCTTGAAGCCACATCTAATGAAGGTTGCAATGCTGCCAAACAGACGTGGGTCCCCCCCTGCAGGGTTGGATGCATCAGGGTTACATCACCCTGGGGCTGAAGCTACCTGCTGTGGGAAGTCCTTTTCCCATGGAAATCACAGGGGCCGGAGAACACCAGGATGGGCTGGGGAGCAGTTTTGTTGCCCTGGAAGGCACAAACCCAACATCCACAGGGATATTCCCTGCTCCCCACAGACTCGACTTCCTGGCACTGGATGCCCACGTAGGATGGGAAAGCCTGGGTGGCTTTGTGATCTGCCCTTGCATCAGCATGTAATATTGAGGTGAAAAATCAATGAAGTTTTGGGATGGTTGCAAGGTAGGATCATGTGCAGTGCTCTTGTGCTGGCCATTCATAGCTGTTACCACGTCCTAAAGGTCCTTCTCCTGAGTAGCCCTCAGGTAAGTCACGATTATTTCTAGCTTAAGCAGCAGCATGAGGTGCATTGCTAACCCCTGAGGCAGCATAGCTCGGGGGTTCTCAGAAACTGTGCTGCAAGCTGTGCAGTGTGAGGAATTACCATGCTCTCTGGTGCGCGATGGTGCTCTCAGGTGCATGATGGAGACTGGAGGCAGATGGAGAAAAAGGATCAGTTTTGGTGTTGGCTTTGATTTCTTTGCGTGTTATTTCACTTCTTGCTAACTGCACTGACAAAACAAACTAACGGGCTCTGTCTAGAGACGTGGGACACCAGATGCCTCCTGGGCTGGTCCGTATCATCGAACACCCACGTTATTAATCTTCTTGGAACTGGGAAACGTGGTTCAAAATGAGGGGCTCCTGATGTTGCTAATCCTACTTTTCTTGCACAACTTCACAACGTGCTTAGGAGCCAGGCTATTTTATATTCTTGTTTCTCCTCCTCTTGGTAGCTTTGAGTTCTCTGTGAACTGACAGCAATCCAAAAAGGGCCTCCTGGGGATGTGCCCTCTCCTCAGGCTCCCCTCCCATCTCGTGTCAGTAACGAACGGCTCCCTGGAGCAGGGATGGAGGCATACAGTCCCACCTCCCGGACCTCTGCCCTCCTCGCCCAGAGACAGTCCTGCTCCCCTCACTCTCAGCATGGCTCTTAAAGCTTTTTATAGCATCTGGAGCTCTTCCAACACAAAGGCATGCTTGCTAACCCGCCTCACCTGAGGTGTGGGGTATGCACAGATCTGCCCTTTACCTGATCCCAGGCACTCTGGAAATCCTGCCGTTGGCTTCCTGGGCTCCCACAGGACCTGTTCTACTTTTTAGAGCTCAAAGCCCTGAGAGAGAGGGGCCGAGTGCGTGGCCTCCATCTGTGTGTTGTGGGTTGCTTGCCTCAACTGTGAAGCAACCCTATTCCTCTGCCCATCCTTGAATGCATAGTTTCCAGCCCAAACTATTTGACAAATCTGACCCAGACTAGCTAACAGTTTCAGGGTGACCAAAACCACGTATCTGATGAATTTCCGATTCAACTGAAAATTCTTGCCTTGCTAAAGTCCAAACATAGAGCGGAAGCTGGTGGTTAAGGCAGCAGGGAGGAAGAGAGGAAAAGAAAGCTGGGGAGGCTGAAATGGGATCCTGACGTGAGCTGAGCTTTTTGGAACGGGGGTCTCCCTGGTGCAGGACCTGACCTTCAGTTTGCGCTTGCTGGCTGGGGGCCCCCGGGTCCTGGCTAAGGGGAGACTCCTCCACCCCTTCCAGTAGTCTCATGAAACTGCTTTGTACTTCCTTTGGTTAATATTTTTCTTTCTTTTTTGTATTGGAGGGGACTTTTCACCTTGAAAGCAAAATTTTTTCATCCCTGCTGATGTGAGGTTGGAGTGACACTTGTGTTAAATGAAATGGAGAGTGTGCATTTCTGAGATGGAAAGTGGAACGATTTTACATCTGGTGGGGTGGAGCAGCGCTAAATCATTACTGGTTTTGTAGCGTGGCAGCTGAGCAGACCAGTCTGTGATTTCCCAGTCCTGCTCCCAAGCCGCTGTCACCTAGAGCCGTTGCCATCCCCAGTAACCCTCGTGGGCTCTGTGCAGCTCCCACCCTGCGCAGAGCTCCCCGGCTTGCCTGCTGGGCAGCCGTGGTTCAGAAACGTGATGGAATCAATAGGAGGGCAAAGCAAGGACCTTTGGGAAATGCAGTGACTTCTGCATGTCTTGTTCCTGCTTTCTGCTAGCTGAGAGCCTGCAGAGTGAAGGTAAAACAGGTGGGTTTGGGCACAGACCTAAGCTGAGCATCCACCACCGCAGACGACTGAGCAAGTCCAAAAGACACCAAAGCTGCACCTTTTGCATGTGGCTGGGAGAGCCTTTGGGAGCCTAAATTTCTGCATCTCCCAGGGCAAGCTGGGTTGCTGCTGGCCTCCTCCAAAAGAGCATCTTGGTATCACCTGGCTTTAAACCAAACTGAGCGGAAAAGCCCTGTATCGGACTGGAGTGGCATTGCCCATGCTGTATTTCTCCTATCAAAGCTGGTTGTCATGGAGTTGGTTCCAAACAGGATTAGAAGTTCAGGTGAGGAATAGATGGGCTGGTGTTTTGCAAGGTTTAAATATAAAGGAAAATGGGAGAGAATGATGGCTCCAAACAAAGCTACCCTGAAAGATAATATTGCTCATGGCTTTTCCACATGGCTCTGTGGCGGCCGAGATGAACCCTTGGCTTCTGCTGGCATTCCCGGTCATGATCAGAGCAGTTCTGGAAGCTGGCAAACGAACCATGTTCCTCAGCCCAAACTGAAAGATTTTTTTTTTCTTTTTTTTTTTTTTTTTTAAGACTGAATGTATATCTAGTATCCTTTATTGCCCAGAGTACAGAGGAGACCACAGCACAGCTGTGACAAAGCTTTCTGCTTTCCAAAGTACAGTGATTAAGGAGACCAAGCCTCTGAACACCAACGGGAGTTAGGTACTTCATTGCCATTTCAGCCTTTGAAAATCTCTCTCTGATTTAGCCAAGTAAACTGTGCCAATTATCTCACAGAAGTTTAAAAAAGCCTGTCTGAGCCACAGAAAACTCAACATATCCAGGGACTTATGCTGCTGTAAGGACAAATCTATAAACGTCTTTAAAACAAACAAACAAAGGAAATGGGTTAACAATGAGCTTGGAAGCTATGTACGTTTGTATTTATAGAATTCTATCATACATGTCAGATATATAAAATACATACAAGTTGTGTCCAACTTGCATTCCAATTACTCTCACCTAGATCTCTCAGGAAATCAGGGAGCAGGTCTGGCTGGTGATTCCCCACTCATGTCCCTCATACTGCAGTCACCCCACAGTCTTGCATCTAACATTTTGTTAAGGAACTTCTCATTTAGGGAAGAGCCATGGCTTTTAACTGGGACCATGGCTTTTAACTGGAGACGGCTTGTATCTGGACAACTGAACATGCCAGAGGAGACCCATCTTTGTGGAGAGCGGAGAGATGCCCCTGGGCGATGTGAAAGGTCTTCCTTGTGTTTGCCGCACTGTTTCCAGACAAAGTGCTTCCAGGAGGCTGCTGGCATTGCCATGCTTTCCTGTACTTCCAGAGGTAAGAAACATTTAAAAACCCCAAATGAGACTGCAATAATTCTGAGACAAATGTCCCCAGCATTTTGTTCCAACCATCCTCACGGCCGCGGTCACCCCGGGTGCCCTTTTCCCACCCAGGCTCGCTCCAGCTGCACCCGGTGCTGGCGGGTGCTGCTCCTGGGGGTGACTCATCTGCTTTTCCATTTTTTTTGTATTTTTTTTTGAGACTCCTAGGTTTGCCAGGTCTCCCCAGCTGAAAATCTAATACATATGTCCAGTGTGCTTTTTATCTAGTTAACTAAACACAAATAATGTGCTCTGCCTCTTCACTTTGAAAGCTTTCAACCCTTTCTCTTTTGTCTCTGTCTGCATTGTTCTTTAGCAACCTGACAGTTGAGTATTAAATGGTTTCTCTTTTTCCTTGATCCTCTGCCCATAATTTTCACTGATTTTTCACTGGGCATCACTTCCCAAAGCACCTTTGTGTATTCAGAGCTAGGTGATGTTGGACGTTGATAGGACCTAGACTTCTGAAACAATGCAGGTACTTGCAGAAGGTGTTTCTTTTTCTCTGGGGCAGTTAATTTGATCTGTTGACTTGAGATTTGTCTCCAAACCTGCTGGAGAGGAGTTCTGGAGAAATGTCATCAAGCTGAAGTGACATGTGCTTACTCCCAGGCTGTTTTTTGGCATATTGTATTTTCTGCTCCTCCAATGCCAAACCCCCATTGCACATCTGTGCTGCCTGATGAGTGGGAGAAATCCCTTTGAGATTTAAATTGCTTTAACATGGCTTATTAGCTGCTGTGGGGACTGTGTTTGTCTGCCAGTGCCCCTGACAGGACCGTCCCCATTCATTAAGTCACCTTGTGTACATTGATGCTCTGATCTACTCTCCCATACACCCAGCAAGACACTGTGGAGGGTGCTTCTGGAACGTCGCTTTCCAGCTTGGGAGTTTTGACCAAAAATGCTGATATTGCTCCTAGACCTTTGTGCCTGGTCATACCCCAGACTGATGCATAGCTCTTTGCTTATTTGCCTGAATTAGGATAAAGCCAAGCTTCCTGCCTGAAATACTTGTGGATTTTGAAAAATATATTTATTTCTCTATTTTAGACATTTTGGTGATCTAATTTTTCTTTGTACATCTGTGTTATTGGTCTCCATGACTTTTTCTGCTGTGTTGGGCCCATTCATTTCTTGTCATTCATTCTCAGTGAATAGTTGTGCTATGGTTATTGGTTTGCTGGAAAAATATAAATCTGATGACTATAATAGCTATTTCCACATTAGAGCTTGAATTTGAACTGGATTAAAAGCAACAGTCAAAAGAAACAACTTTGTGATGACCGTGCTCTTTTTCAGCCATCTCCTAGGACAGAATTTGCTAACACAACTACTGCATAGCTGCATGTCAAACGTGGACAGAAATATTTGTAGCAACAATGTGTGCTGGAATGATGTTATGGAATTCCTGCTATGCTGAGACACTAAAATATGGTCTAAATTAAAACTGAGGCCAAGCGTATTATTTACTTGATGAGGTTTGTTCCACTCCTCCTCTTGGGATACCTAAAAGCAAGCTGCTATTTCTTCTTCTTTTTTTTTTTTTAATTCCTCTGAGGTGACTGATGTCCTCTAAATCAAAATGACACTCAGTACTTGGAATTCACCCTTATTTGGTTGCACTTGGTCATGTAAATCACACCAGGGTGTTGCTTCTGTTCCTTGAATGGCCATGGGTTGTTTCTTACAAACGGGAAAGGGCAAGAAGAACCAACAGGGAAGTTCAGCCTTCCAAGGAGGTACGGTACAAGGAGCAGGGTCTTTAGCAAACAACAGTTGGTATTTTCCCCCTTGTTGGGGCAGTGCAGCATTGCTAGAGGCATCATCAGTGCCAAAATGGACTGGCGGTTTGAGAGTTCCTATCCTGAAGGTGGGATCTGGATTTAATTTTCTCTCCTTACAAATGTATGCAGTAATTGGGCGTTTGTAAGTGCCTTGGGTAGTAAAAAGTGTCGTTGCATCTCTGTCTGCCTTCTTTAAGAGGTATTTTAAGGCTGGGACCAGACCTTCTGACTTTCCAGCCTGGTACATGGCACAGCCGAGATGTAGGCTTCACCCAGGAGACTTCATCAGCTTTGGCTCCAAGAAGAGCTACTGTCTTAGAAGGGACATAGGTCCTTAGGGGCATAGTCAACATAAAAAATAATTTTGCATGGCACTTCCAGAAGCTGATTCACTGCTCAGTTGCCCTCCCTTGCAGATAAGCAGCTTTTTTCCAGTTTACGACTGCCCTGACCTTCGGGGCTGAGCTGTCTGTGCAAAACTTCCCAGGCAGAGATGGGTGGGCGTGCGGGGTGGACCACGGGTGCAAGGAGTCAAGGCAGCCGCGTGCTTTGCTGCATGCCCATTTCATGCAGTAGGTTCAGCTCTTCCTGGGTGTTAGAGCCAAGAATCTTGCTGGGTTCACTCTGATGTACTATATCTGCAGGAACCACCTCCAGGACTTCCTAATGTCTACTGCCCTCGTGTTGTGCCTTGAGAAAAAATTGAAGTGCGTAAATAGGTCGTGCTGGCAAATTTGAGTGCACCATGCCCTCGCTCTGCCTAATGGAGAAGTAACTCTGTGTCCTGGCTCTTGCAAATGTGCATACGGAAACACTGCTGGTGTGAAAAGATTTTATGGGCAAAGGTGAGCCAGCCTTATGTTGTAGCTCACCTTTTTCTCAACCTCGAAATGGTGCAGTTTCTGCCTGCGTGAAGCCATTTTGCAGCAATGTTCGTGAACTTGCTGTGCTGAACATCTCCCTGGTGCACTATTAGGCTTTGTTTTGGATGGTACGGTGTGTCCTCCTTCACTTTCTGGGCTCAGACCAGGCAAGGAAAAAAATAAGGCTTTCTTCTGCCTGTTGTTAGAGAAGAAAGTTCAACAAGCTTGATGTGAAGTCCTTGGGCTATTGAAAAACAAAGTAGGAGTTTTAGATCTTGCCAAATCATATAGCTTGTAAACAGAAATTATTGATGTCTTTCCTGTAGTTGTAGGACAGAGAGAAAGCAATCCAAGTTGTAAATAAATTATAACTAACCTGGGGTTTAAGCAGAACTTGATATGTAAAGACTCACTATTCTTGGCCAATCCCGAGCCCTGTCAGAGACTCCAAAACAAAGTCGTTGGAACAGCCTGACCGGGAATTTCAGCACGTGCCCTGCCGTAGCAAACCCCGGGCTCTGCGCTCCCTGTTTGAGTGCTAGAAAAAGTCGCATGAGACCATACAAAATGCCTGGCTGATGTATTTTTGGGCTGGAGCTTGAGGCTGAGCTCTGTTGCTGGTGGCAAAGCTGGGGTTCCCTGACCCCGCTGCCGCCCCGAGCAAGGCAGCAGCCCCCAGCCCCATGGTGCTCCGTTCCCAGGCAGACTGCACACCAGGGAGACATCCCCGCCGGGCACTGCACCCGAAAAAGTGGTGCTAGCCCTGCCAAAGCGGGAACCCGGGAAGCACTGGGGTCTCCTGCTTAGGGTGAGTGTTTGGCATGGTTTTACCAAGGGCTGGAGCTGCAGCTGCTGGTGGTAGCGAGGTCTTTTGCATGGAAGGGGCCGTGTCCATAGTCCCTTGCTTTGGCTGCCTGTCTGCCCTCGGCAGCCATCCATTGGCAAGGAGACCGAAAACTTAGAATTGACGTTTTAAATCATCTGGGCTATGGTATATGTATATTCCTTCCACCTTCCAATGATGTTTCTAAGCCAATGATTGTTAATTATCGGTTAATAATGAAGCTTTCAGAATTAAGTCAGAATAGTGTTTCTTTTTTATCTCATTCCTTTCTTTTCACACACCAGTGTGCACAGCGGGGCTCCCTCCTGTCTGCGCTGCTTGTAGCAAGTGTGACAAAGCCACACGTTGGACAACATGGAACTGTTTGTTGTGGAGGCCAAATCTGTACCAAGAGACAGCAGGTCTGATCACAAGTAACTTAGTCTGGAACAAATTCAGAATTATCATCACTGAGGCCAAAGAGAAGAAAAATATATAGAAATCTTTTCGTGCTATGCTAAAACCTGTTTCCAGACATGATAATGTTGCAAGGAGATACATTTGCAATTATACCTGGGAGCCAAAGAAGAAGTTAGTGCGTGTGCATCATCAAACCCAAAGCTGCAGAAGAAGGAATTGCCAAGATCAAGAAAAATGAATATCAAAGAAACATAAAGGTTATGCCCAGGGGTCCTGTTCTAGGTCAGAATATTTGTTCTTTGGGTGCAGGGCACAGTTGCTCTTCTCCACTCTGCCCACAGCTGCCTGGTACGTCCCCTGCACTGGGTCCCTGTGTGGAGCAATCCCTGCTCCCGCTGGGACAGCGAGGGCAGGGTGTCCAGCACAGAGCTGGGGTGCAGGCAGGGGCAGAATGTTTTACCCCAAATATAAAAGAAAAGGGGCAAGAATTAAAACAAAGACTGCTTTTTGTAAGTTGACAGCAACTTTGTATTGATGAGTTTCAGGACACGGACTGGTTGCGGGAAGCAGGAAAACATGAATATTTGTTTTCTGGAGCACTGCATTAATTTTCCATAACTCTGTACCGTTCACTGTTTCCAGTGGCTGGGATTTTCAGGTCCATAGAGGTGCTATGTTAGCCAGCTCTCCTTGACTTTCCATGTGGAAGGAAAAGCATCTGTCTCTGGGCTGATAGAGGCTGATTCACATAATTGACTGAACACCTAGCAGTCACAGCTTAGCATGAGGACTCTGGCTAATAACCATCTTGATTAGATGCCCTTTGCCTTCTCCCAAGAGCTCGTCAGCCAGAGTTTTGACGATATGTCACAGACGGGGCTAAAGCAACACAGAGCTCGCACAACAGTCTTATCCTACCATGGGCTCCAGAGCAGAGGAACCAAATCTGAGACTTCTTCATCTCTTCCTTAATCTATGGTTGGGCATAGGCTGAGCTTTGCAGGAGATGCTTAAAGCTGGGGATCATTTGTATGAGGAGTTTCTACCAACCCCAGCAATGGACGCCTTTCTCACCAGAGTCCTACTTCTCTTTGTCCTTCACTGTGCTGAGGACAGGTCTTGGTGGGTCACCTGGTGTTACTTGCAAGGAAAAATTTATGAAACTTTCTTCTGGACAGCACGATCTCTGTCTCCTGTCTCTACTAGAGCTGAATGTGTCTTGTGGGAATCACAAAAGGGAGTGTCAGAGTGCTTTGAATCTATTTTTGTGCTTGTATGCAACAGCAGAAGCAATGGTGTGTCGTGGGAATGCCCAACATACCTTGACCTGCCTAAGAGTCACTCACCCAGTTGAGGATCTCAGTTAGGAAGGGACTCCCCATGGAACCATGAAAGACAAATGTCTTTCTGTTCTATACTGAAAGCTCTAAGGCAGCTTTTTTGCATCTACCAAACTAATTTCTTCATGAACAGAGGAACTCTGGAGTGAAAGCAGCAGGAAGACATCAAGGCCATGGAAAACAGGATGGAAATCAGGCATCCCCTGAGCTTGTGGTGCAGGGCATGTCTGCATGGGTGGGCCCAGGGCTGAGGACCAGTCATCTCTAGTGGCAGACTGAGATAACAGCAGAAGTCACCATGGCTTGCAGAAGTCGTAAGAACTCCACGGAGGTAACACCTTCTCCAAATTTCTTTACACCTCGGCCAAGGCAGCCTAGGGTCTGAGCCTCCCTTCATTGGGTATTTATGAGATGCTCCCTGCCGTCCCAGGTAGTCTGGCTGAGTTCAAAGGCACTGCTGCAGTTGCCTTCATAAGGATTATTCTCAGGAGCAAATCTCCACAGGATCAGGCCCTAGGTGTGCATGATAACGTATTTACACTTTGATTTATTTCTTTTGTAAATGCCTGTGGTTGAAGCCTGTAGGTGCATTTACTCAACAAATCCTGCTTGCTAATGTTTTCTTGGCAAAAGCTACCTTGGAAGGAAAAACAAACAGGCCCCAAAAAGCACTGAAATGGACGGCTGCTACAATTAAAAGGATCCCCTGGAAGGCAACATCTTCAGCCAGAGCCGTTCTGAGAGCCCCGTCTCTCTGTCCTAGCACGAGATAAAAGCGTTCATGGACAGACGGGCTCTGGCTGTGCCTGTGAAAAGGAAAAAAGCCTGGGTCTGCTGGATCAAAAGGGACTTGAGTCTGAGCAGCAGACAGCCTCTAAACCCAACCTTGCTCGTCCTCCGGTGCTGGCACCGGGCCAGATGCAGCTCTGTGCAACTTATTCCCCCTTCCCTTGCCATCCAACCAGGGACAAAACTCCTTGCAGGGCTCCGTTGCGTTTGCTGTCCCCCTGGCTCCTGCGCAGCGGGGACCTGCTGCCCTGGGCACCCTCCACCCCACCCCAGTGGCAGTTAATGCTGTAACTGGGATTTAGGGAGGCTGCTTTTCATGCGTGGGCAAAGAAGTACAGGGTTCCTCGGGGTGCGTGGGACCAGCACGGCACCCCCAGCCTCCTGGCATGGCGGGGCATGGTGTGGCACGGCACCGCAGCGACACGGCCCCGCGTGGGTCGGCACGGCAGGGCAAGACGGGGCCGTGCCGCCCCCCGGGGGGGTGGGGGGCCATGCTGGGCGGGCAGAGCCGCCCCTTCCCACGGCTGGCCAGACCGGCGGGCAGCGCCCGGTGGGGCCCATCGGAACGAGCGCCAGCGCCAGCCCCGCCGCGCTCCCGGGGCCGCCGCGGGACGCCCCGTCGAGTCCCGCCGCGTCGGGTCCGGCCCCGCCGGCCGCGGGCTCCGGCCGCGTGTCCCTTCCCCCAGACGCCGCTTTCGGGGGCGCGTCCCCCGCGCTCGGCCCCTCGCCGACGTGCGGCCCCCGCCGCTGCTTTTGCCCCGGGAGGGCAATTAGGGAAACAAACGATTTGCAGCGATTAGCTGACTCGCCGCTCTGCATATTAATATGGCGGGGGCGCCTTCTAACGAACGGCGCGGCGCTTCGGCTGCTGTCGGGGCTCGGGGGCAGGGGGGCTGCGGAAACCCTGGGCTGTGGGTACCCCCCACCCTCCCGGGAGAGCGGCTGGGTGCCCAGCACTGGGGGATTTGTGCCGGTGTGGCAGCTCCTCCAGCGTGCCCCGGAGTGCCCATGGAGGGGTGAGGGTGCTGGGTGGGTTCGCGGGTCCATGCAGATGCTGCAGACCCCCTGGGGCTGCATCTCCTGGTTTTCCAAGGGATCTAGCTATTGCCGTAGTCAAAGGGGAGAGGAAGAGGTGGATGGAAGGTGCTTTGCATGGGCCACTGGGATCCAACTTAGCAACGCTGTAAGTGCTGCCCAAGTGGCTGAGGCTCCATCCTTCGTCCTTCAGCTGCCCAGGGAGCCCGGCACCCAAGCCACGGGCTGGTACCATAGCCAGGAGGGGTGTTCCAGCACTTGTCCAACGGGTCCGTACGGTTCTGGGTCTGCGTACAGCATCACTTTCCTCAATAGCTGTATGAAGTTCCTTTCAGAAATGCAATTGGGATGGCCCAGCTCTCTCCACCAGTGCTGGGAATGGAGGGTGAGTCCTAGGACAGCTCGGACTTAAAGCTAAAAGCTAAAAGCTTTAGCCTCTGGTCCTAGGATTTTGCAACCATCAAGGGCACAGTGGTAAGCAGAGGTGCCCCAAGTCATTTTTTGTTACAAATAATAATAATAATAGATCAAAGACTAAGGATAATAGTAATAATAATGAAAATGATAACTAATAGATTGAATTTCTTGTATCAAAGTGCTATTCGGAAACAATACACAGTAAATTCCAAGTCAGCTTTCAGAAATCCTCAGCTGCACTGACAGCACCCCAGGCAGCCAGGCTGGGGAGAGCTGGGGCAGCGGCATTTGGGACAGCAAACTTCAGCGTCCACAGGCTCAGGAGAGGAGGCGAAGCGCCTGCAGTGCTGGTGTTTCTGAGTACTTCCCTCCCGATGATCCAGTAAAATATGGCATACCTTCTCTTTTTAAAGCTGCATTGTCTTATGTGAGAAAAGAACATTTTCTTAAAGGGAAGCTGTATTTTCTGAAACCATTTGTATGTTGGGGTGTGTTGCGTCAGCTGAGAACAAATGCACTGGGTTAGAGCCTGTGATGTGGCTGGTGTGACCGATGTAACCGCATGTGCTGGCTGGGGACCGAGACGGAGGCAAAAGAGCACTGTGAAAGCTTAAGTCAAAAATCATTTTTGACACAGAAGTAAAGCTGGCATCTATCTGTTTGTCTGGTTTCAATATACTTCCCAAGATGAGACTCCGGTTTGTGATTTTGGGTTGCTTTTTTTCTGCTCAGCACATTTTATGGAGTATTAAAAAAGCAGTTAGAAAACTATCTGTTTCGTCAATAGTTATCCCTTTTCTCTGTGTGTGAGTTTGCTGAGAGATTATTCTCTGCTTTTCATGGGAAAAACAAGTTCCAAAATCAAACTTTGTTGGTTATTTTGGCAACTGATTATCTTCCAGGCAATTTACCTGTGCATTACCTGGAATGCTTAAAGGAAACTAAATATTTTTGGGGTTAAAAAAAAAAAATGGTGCTTGGTAGTTCCTAAATACTTTTCTCATAAAACCATATTTTTTGTAGAAAGTATCATTGACAAGAAAACCTCCTAGAGTCCACCTGGAAATTTTTTTTTAATGATTCACCCCTCTTATATACATGCAGCTGTCTTCTTGCATGTCAAGTTTGCGTGACGGTTTTGGATGCAGTTGGTTTATTTAACATATGCAACAAAAAGGTTAAGGAACTTTTAAAGCTGGTACCCACGTCAGTATCTTGGCATCTAAACAAGCGGCCTCGCTGTTTGGATGTGCGCACATTTTCTCATCGTGTTTTGTCTTCTGTTAGTAGTCAGCTCCTGTTATTGATGGGAGGCAACTTGGGTAGCGCCCTGGCAGTCCGGCTCTTTATTTGGATGTGTAACTCCAGGCACCGCCACTTTGGCCGTGGATGCTTGGCCGCGACCCATGTTATGCAGTCAGCAGGAATCTTAAATTATGATGATGGGTATTTATTGTTTGTGTTATGACATTTTTTAGGGATCCAGCTGAGTGCTGTGCCGGCTTCTTCCCGGCATGGCTTGTATATGTGGGGAGAAATGGGGTTTGCCCTCCCGCATGCTTTGGCCAGACGAGGGGCAGGAGGGGAAGGGGAGGCGGCAGGACCAGCCTGGCACCAGCCATCCCGCAGCAGGCTGGCCGGAGAGATGTGTACATTTTAGGAAATGAGTCAAACGTTACTCTTTTAAAAGAAGTGCCCGGGCAGGGAGTTTGGAGAGTTTATTATGGCCACAGGGAGAGCAGTTTTGGAGGTCAGCAGGGGTTAGCAACAGCCCCTGCCTCCTGGGTCCCTCCCCGCAGGGTCCTCCGGGCTTGGGCTGTGGGGTGAGACCCGTCTTGCTCCGTGCTGCTGTCTGATAAGCTCTGTCCCAGCTGGTTGCTTTCACAAGAGTTATTTTCAACCAAGCAAGAGTATTAGGCAGCCAGATTAGGGTCTAAGGTTTGGCTATTGTATCTAGAGCAATTAGAGCAATTTAGTTTTGCAGATGTTACGGGAGAACAGCCTGTTGGCTTCATTTGGAGCTGTGCTTGTGTAAGGAAACCCAGGCTTTTGCGGGTAAGATTTAGTTTATTGCTTTTCTGCCCCCTGCTTCTTTGAGCCCTGTGTCTGCAAAGCATTTACAGCTCCCATCTCTTGCCACCGTCCTTCTCTGGCCAGCACTGGTGCTGGCTGTGGAGTTTCTGGGGTTTGGGAGCAAAGGTGAGAGTCTTGAATTGGAGTTACACTCTTGGGCCCAGCCTCTGGAGAGGACGTGTTGTCCACTGGCCATTTGCACATTAATGCTAAAAAATACAAACCCTGGAAGAGCATCTCCTGGCATTTCTTCTTCTGAACTCCCTTTCAGTTGCAAGTCCTGCTTCTGAGGAGCCAATGGCCCAAAATCCTGGTGTAAGCTTTTCTGTTGGGTTGGCAGCCTTCCGACGAGCTACCTCGGCTTGGGCTCAAGGTGAAACCCCTGGTTTTGGAAGAGTTGCCCTAAAAGTCCAGGTTATTTCTAATAGCTGGACAGCTGTGGACCAGTTAGGATGACAGTCCTCCTCTAGAAACGTCCCACATTCATGCTTTTCTGTGCAGCACAGTTGTAGAAAGACCTACGGCCATTGTGAAGAAGGAGCAGGAGGAGGGACAAGACACAGGGACAACATGCAGTTGTCTTAACCAGGCAGCATCTGGGGCAAAGCATGGCCCAGGCCTGGTCTCGCGTGCCATCCCTTGGGTCCTGCATGCCATCCCCTGGGTCCTGCGTGCCATTCCGTTTGCTGCTGCATGGCTGCACCAGGGCTTTTGGTGTGTGTAAGTGAAGCCATAGCTATGGAAATACCTTTCCTTAAAATTAATCTCATCTTAGAGGTGGTCTCCCTGAACACACCCTGTAATTTGGATAAAGCCTGATTTTCCCCCTGTTCTGGGGTATTCATACCTTTCAAACTGATGCTGTTTCAACCACCTCCTGAAGCGCAGCTCTGGCTTACAAAAACTGGGTTCTGGGGGGAGGGTGTTTTGGTTTCCCCAACGTGTGGGGGTCTCCGTCTGCCTCTGCTTTGTCTGCCCCTCTGCCGCCCTCCCTGAGCCCGACCCAGCCATGTGGCCAGGGATTCATGCCTTGGTTGGAGTTCTCTCATTTAATTTTCATGCATCATTTATAGCTTGCTGTGGTGATTTCATAAAGTGAATGTATGTAGTTAACGCAGGGGGCCGGCTGGGAGCCGGTAATGCAGCTGTGACAGAATGGTTGCTCCCTGCCTTTGTCATTATTTTCTGTACTTGGAATGTGTTGGTGAGAAACCGCTTCTGGACCAAACAGACTTATTTTTCTCTGTGAAATTTGATTGCTTTCCTGAGGGGAGGGGCGGGGGGAAGGAAAATCTCCTTCCCTTTCCTGGTAATCTGGAAAATTTCCCACACACGACTTCTGCCCTTTTAGATGCACGTTGTCACAGGGTGAAACTAAGCAGGGAGACCTGGAGGTGGCTAATTTAAGAGGAGTGCAGGGCTCTGCTCCATCAGTGAAATGATGGTAGCTCCTGAAGCCAAGCCAAAAAACAACATCCAGCTCCAGCAGGAGTTTATGCAGGAAACTTGACTTCTGGGGTGGGCAGCTGCACTCGCAGCCCTTGGGTTGTCCTCTCCTTGGGGCATGTTGTGTGGCCTTCAGCAGGCAAAGCCAGTTTTGGAAGGGAGCTGGTGGAGACATTTGGAGGTATAGTTGAGAGCAGGTGTCCTCCCTTCCTTGCTCTTTCCATTTTCTGGGGCCAGCCCATTCGTTTTACTGATCTATTTGCTATATTTAATAGATTTTCTTAGGCTGAGTGAGAGCATGCAGTGTTTGCATTTCTACTCTGCTTGCTTACATGAAGTTGTTTGCTAGGCTGATGTATATGCTGTCAGGCTAGAAATGACTAATGAGGAGAGGAGAATGAGCCTGTCATTGATTTCCATTGGTTTGGCTGGCAGTGGTTGGAAATGGCACATGAACTGTGTCTGGTTTGAAATGCCACATGTTCATGGCCTTGTGGCACTACTGGGAAGGTGGTGGAGCAGCTGCACGAGTGGCCTTGAGCAGGGGTGGCCAGCCAACCAACTAACCGTGGACAAACCAACTAACCATGGACCCCAAACTTGTTCTATATATGAGTGGACAAGTTTGATTTGTTGCTTTGGGCCATTTCAGTGCAAGTCCCACCCCTGGGGTCCATGGAGGTTGGGCACCTCTTGCAAGGAGGATCTTCATGCCTGCTGGGATGGAGGTCCAGTGAGGATGTGCAGGGTGTAGCGTGGTGAAGGATGGAGACGATGAGTCCCTGTGAGCCAGGATGGAAACTGGAAGTGATATTCAGAATATGGTTTACATCCAGGACAATGCCTAACTGGAAGGCTTAAACCCAGACATGCAGTAATGGCTTTAAAGGCAACTGAGGGACTGTGGCTCTGCCAGGAGACTTGGGAATAGGAATCCTCTGAGAAGGCAAGAGGTTAGCAAGTACATCCAATGTATTTGCTGGATGACATGCAGTAAAAGCTGGACTGGGATACAGAACATAAAGCAGTGATAAGGAGACATGTTATGACCTTGTCTGCTGTTAGCAGCTTACACAGCCTGCCAAGGAAAAACCAGCCTGCATTACAACGGCCATATGGTATTTTACTAACTCAGTGTGTAAATCCCTAATACAATTAGAAGATCCAACCTCCATGCTGGATTAGAGCTTCTGTGCAGCTTTATCTGGAGGAATTTCTGGATCGCTCGAGATTGTTCATATCAGGAAGGAACTAAACATATACGGATGGAAAAAGGGCAGGGATCTATCAGCCTCCTGAGCAGAGCAGCCCTTTTGCTGGCCTCTGCTGTGAAAAATCCCCTTTCTGGCTTGCACAACCCCTTGGGGGCTGCCTGGAGCTGCCCCCTGAGCACTGGCTGTCTAACCTTGCAGTAGCAGATGTCTGTTTTACCGGAAAGAGTTTGTGCAGGATTCCTGAGCAAGGGCACGATTTCTGTAAGAGGCCAACAGGAGCTATTGCTACCAGGGTAGGTTGGGAGAAAAGAAGAAGCCTTGTACCCTCACCTTCCTCTTCCCTGTAGGATTTTGTCTGGATCAGACATGTGAACGCAGGAGGGAAGGGGGTGCCTGTTGCATACGGGGATGGCTCTGAGCATGCCAGCTGCAAAGGTGCTCAGGCCCAGAGCATGGGCTGCAGGTGGTATGGGCATTGAAAGGAGGTAGCAGGGAAAGTGTTGGGTGGATTTGGAGGTGTCTGGCTAAGGGCAAACATGTGCGATGCAGTCGGTGGATGTTCAGCATGTCCAGGACTGGTGCTTCAAACAGTGCAGCCAGCCGTCAGCTGGGAAAGGGGAAGAGAAGGTCAAGGCAAGGAAACAAACAGCTTGATCAGAGATTTTTCTCCAAATATGACTTTCACTGGTAGGGAAAAACCACTGGGAAGCCAGAAACTTGTTTTATTTGCAGCCTTTTTGGGTCCCCATATCTCTGTTACTCCTCCCCAAGCTGTCCTTTCCACCAGCATTAGCTAACGAAGGGTGGCTGGGCAGTGGAGCTCCCTGGCATGGGGCTCTTGCATGCTGCCTTGGAGAGGTGCCTCCATGTCCATCAGCAACTCAGTCCACCACCACCTCGGGATTTCTCTTTGGGCTGTAGTTTAAAATGCTAATCCCTGCTGATATCTGCAGTCACGACTTGCGGTCCCCTTCCAGAGAAGGGAAACCTGAAATCTTTGGAGTCCCACAGCAATCATCCTGCACCACATTGTGCGGGGAGCCCTGGGGAGACCTTTGCTGCAGTAAGCTTGAACTCCAGACCTTGTGGGTGGGTTTGAGAAGCAGGGCATGGCTAGAGCCAGATCCCAGCCACTGATCTGCTTGAAGATCTCCCTCTTAAGGAAATCAAAAATGGGTGAAAATTTGCCAATTTGGACTATTTTTTTGAGAGATTTTGACACCAGAACCTGAACCAGAGAGAGATAAACACCAGAACCTGCTGCTTTATAAAGCCCATAAGAGTTCAGCAAAAAGTCACTGAAAATGTGGGTGTTTGCAGGTGTTTGCAGCTCTTGCATGGGAAAGACATGAAGCCATGGTGCTTTCTGCTGTGCTGAGCACTGCAGCTGAAGGAGGGAGTGTTGCGCTCCAGGTCCTTTGCTTGGTTCCCTGGGTCCCTTGGTGGGCTGTCTTGTTTTCTGGACTGCAGCAGTCTCCACGTGCCAGGAACATCCCTCTGAGTATAAGCTCTTCCTTAGCCTTATGCACCTTTTTTCTTGCCTGTCTTGCCCTGGACGGGTTTACCATGGCGTTACCCCTGTCTTCTCCAGTGGTTGCTAGTAAGGTGTCCAGGAATATACAAATTTCCCTCTTTATTCCAGTATATTAACCTCTCCAAAAGATGCCATTTCATTTGCAGATGAGAAGGGAAATCACCACCTTTTATTAATAAGCCCTGTTAAGTGTTACAGAGGGACATGGCTGTGCTTGTGATATTAGTATTGAGGGACAGCCCTGCAGCGGGCTGGGACACGCTCTCCTTTTCCCTACAGCTGTTGCAATTCTCCCTGACTCAGTTTCTCCCTTCCATAGAGCTGGCTGGGGAGTGTGTCCTGCCCTGCTTTGTGCTTCTCGTGGAAAGATAGTATTGCTTTTATTTTCTTTGCTGTAAAGTGCCAGCCAGGCTTTCAGTGAAACAACCTCCCTTTTATCCGGGTTGGAGGGAACATGGCTTTTGTCTGAATGGTTATAGCTGTTTAATCTGATCAGATTAAACACAAAGCTTGTTTTTTGGCTGTGCCGTCCCTCTTTTTCATGCGTACCTATTTCCAAGCAAATCACTCTGTGCTGGAGCATGTAATTGCCAAGTGTGGCCCTGGCTCTGCCACCCACCGGAGGAGACCATGAGATGGGAGCGATTCACCCGGGTGCTTGTCAGGTGGTGGCTACCGCCAGTTCGGAGCCTGAAGGAGGGAAATGCCGTGGGCCATGTGTGTGCATAAGAAACATGCTTCTAGCAAGAGCTGCATCTTGCAGGCAATACAGCCCAGATCTCAGCCCAGTGAGTCCTGTGCCCCCATGTCGCCGTATCCCCGCTGCCAGCGGTCATGGGCTCATCTCGCTGGGATGGGAGCTGCTGTCTTCAGAGGCATCTCACGTCTTCTGGAGGCTTGTGGCAGCCTGTGTCAGGGTGGAGCGAGGGTGATGCCAGACCAGCTTCCCCAGCTCCCCACAGCTCTGTTGCAGCAGCCCCCACGCGCAGGTGCTGGATTAGGGGCCGTGACTTCTCTCTTGCCGTGACCATCTGGCAGCAGGTTTTGATGCACAACTTGCATTTGTTTTGATGGACGGAGCTGCTGTAATGCATTGGTTGCCTGGAGTTTTAATCTAGATGAGACTTTCAGAAGCCTCATTTGTTGGTCCCTCCTATAGTAACTACTGCTTGCTCAGAACTTAGCCTCTCTGAGCCTGTAGTCAGGCTGTCTCGCTTTTTTATTTTTAAAAACTGGATAAGTTCTTAGGTGGTGTTACAGCCCCGGAGCACTTTTAATGTGAGTACAAGTACATATACATACCATCAGGGATGGAATTGCTGAAAGCTCCTTCAATGAAATGGCCAATACAATGGCAATAAATTCAGAGGAAATGGACGTTATCTGCTGATTGACCTTCTTGGTACGTTAAACAGCTTTTGCTTTTGCCTTGAGGCATCTGGCTGCCTGACATGGTCAATTATCCTACGATAACATCAACTTCATTGGGTCTTATTGCTTCATTATGAAACTGCTTTAGCTCATAATGCATTGTGATTAGTGGGCAAACATTCTTGGGAAGGGAGATTACCCCGTTCCCACCGTTCAGCCTTGGAGCAGTGCAGTTTGCAGTGCAGAAGGCAGCGATGTGGGGAAGGTCCTTTCCAGCTCCTGGGAGCAGGTTGCACAGCTCTGGCGGCTTCCCATCACCTCCCTTGATGTTTGGATCTTTTTCTTGCCCAAGTGGAATAATTCGTAAATATTTCTATTTTGGGAAGGAAAAGTGCCAGCCTGTAGCTGCCACTGGGGGAAAAAAAAATACCAGTGCTTAGTCCTTGCTTGTCGGGAGCACCGAATCCTTCTCTCTCCTAATCAGAGCTGTGCATAACTCTTTGTGCCGTGATCCAACCTGGCATGTTCCTCCCTTTCTGTTCATGTCACTAGAAGGAAAGAGATACTCTCTGCAAAAGCTCTTTATCCTTCCACTCAGGTTTTCCCCCTGGCCTGTGGTGGAGCAGAGCTTATGGCCACGGCTGGTGCTGGTGCAGAAGGAAACACTACACACCAGAAGCCTGTTCCCTTCGCATGTTCCCAAGAGGACGCCAACACTTGGAGTTTTGTTGAGAACTCACTGTGGTTTTGCTCATTGTCCCATTCCCAGAGTCCTGTGGCCATGAGAGACTCCCTGCTTCCATTGAAAAAGGAGATAAGTCCTTTGGAGAAGGTGAAAAATCATGAAAATACTGATTATCTTTTGCAAATAATTTTCATTTTTGTAGTGGTTGGCCAAGTGGAGGCCTCTGGTGGAGGTGCAGTTTCTCTTGAGGAGCAGTGGGGAGCCTGTCCTCCCTCTGCCACCCACTGCAAGTGTACCAGCATGTTATGGGGTTCCGTGTCCGTGTGGACAATTTATGGGGTCCAAAGTGTGCATGCGTGGTGCCTGTGGGATTCAACAGGGAGACTTCAGAGGCCCAAACAACCTTACGTGGTTAATAGGATGCACGTTTGCTGGGCCATCCCCTTGTGCACAAGCTCCTGGGACCTGCTCTGTACATGGAGTCACCGGACAGCAGGGTCCTGCCCAGGCTGGGGGTCTGCTTGTCCCCCCAGCCCTTTATGCTGCCCAGCTCCTGGCAGCACCCATCCTGTGGGCAGGGCAGGGAAGAAGCCATTCTGCAGCTGGGGCTTTGTCCATGGCTGGAGGACAGCCAGGGTGCAGATGGGAGCAGCTGAGGAGGGCAGATCGGAGTCCTGGTGCAGCTGGGGGAGAAAGTGGATTAGTAGTTGGGACATCAGAAGCCCGGATGGACTGGGGAGGGTGGATCAGACAGGTGAGGACCGAGGAGATCATAAACCCCACTAGTCCGTGAAGGGATTCAGGTGGGTCAGGACAGCTCACAGGAGTGAGACCAGATGGGATGAGTGGTTTGCTGGTGCTGCCTGCGTCTGCCTGTTGGGTTTGCATCCCCCTGTGATCGCACTGTGTCCCCAGCACAATGGCAGAAGGTCCAACCCTGCTGAATGCGTGCGATGCAAACTGCAGCACAGGTGATAACGCAGCAGCTCTTCCCAGGGCTGCCATCTGGGTGAGTGGCTGTTTGCAGCAGGGAGGCACCATGGCAATTACGCTGTATCTCAGTCGAGAGTTCCCAAGAGCTGCTAAAATGCCACAATCTCTGCTAAGACCCCAACTGCATCACTGCAAAACGCTCTCTGCCACCTGCAGGTACCATTCCACCAAAGGCTGTGTTTGGCTAAATAGAGCCTTGACATCCTGACCATCTGAGCACGGAAGCGCACCACAGCACTCGTAAGGGAGAAGGTGCTGTTTAAGTCAGATAACTGACAGAACAGTGGCTGTGCTGTTTCAGCTCATGCGTGGCTGTGGAGGTGGCACTACAGTGTCACTGAGCAGCCCCACCGCCCCTGCAGCCCACCTCTGGTCTGATCTCTGCACCTTTTCTTGGAGCACCAAAAGCCTCCGTTACCTGCGCTGGCAGCTGTCCCCCTCCTGCTGCGGTCTCGGGGAGCCCCAGCCGGCTGAGAGCAGCCCTTGTGGGGGTGGGCTGGGGCATGCGGAGGTGGGATGTGGCTGGCGGAGGGGACAGCCCCTGGGGGAGGTGGGCTTCTGTCTCTGCTGCTGGCAGTTGGGCAACACTTAGGGGGTCTGTGCTTCTCTGCCTGGTTTTCCCGAAGGAGAAATAGGAGTGAAGATAGGAGGGAAAGCTTTCTAGAGAAGAGAACACCAACCACTCTGCCGGCACGTGCTGTCCTGACAGTAACTGCCTAATAATATTCCCTTTCTCATGCTTCTTCCCCTCCTTCCCTCAAACGATGTGGCTTCCCTTCCCAGTGCTGCTCGCTGTGGTGGCAATGCCTGAACACGATGCAGGGGTGTTGGGTCACCTTCCAGAGCTGCAGGGATACCTACAGGGGGGATGACTGGGGGTCGCTCAGTGGTACCCCTAAACCCACTGACCTCGGTGTTGGGATGGGTTGTCTTGATTAACCGAGGCTGGGTGCCTTGATTAAAGGGATGGAGCTCTGGCTGCCTGGTGCTCCCACCTTTGGAGGTGTCATCTTGGACTTTGGCCACTTTTGGACATTTGTCACTGCTGCTGGTGGGGACTGTCTGTGCTGGGCTCCTGCCAGCCCAGCTTTTGATGTCCTCCAGGTGCTGGGAAGAGCCGTGGGTGGCTGGATGGAGGCAGCTTTATAGAGCGTGGCTAATTGTTTCGTTGTGCCTTTCAGGCCCCAAAGGTGGGCGCAGGCTCTGAGGGCGCTGGGCCCAAAGGGAAGGGAGTGGAGCAGGACCATTCAGAGCAGTCTTGGGTTTGGTTTTGCAGTCACAGGCAAGACACAAATGAACCTTGTATGTAACCTTTCCTGATGTTTTCCTGTCCCCTCATCCACTTTCTTCTGTTTCCAGCTTGCATTTGTTATTTTCTGGTGTTTTGCTGTGCCCAGCAGCGATGGAGGGCACTGCAGCACAAGCTGAGCATCCCTGCACTGGCACCAGCCCTGCCGCTGTGGGGTGCGTGGGGGCCAGTGGAGCTCAGTCCCCCTGGACCTGCTTCAGCCCAGCTCAGCCTGGCCGTCCCAGGTGGCCTCCTCTGCAGCCCTGGTTACAACATCTCTGCCCTGTGGGATGTGTAGAAGGGAATATCGGCATGTGGCAAAATAGTGAGGTGATGGAAGTTGCAGTTTAGATGATGTTCTCATTGCTCAGTCAAAATGTTTTGATAGCAGAGATGGGAAAATAATTATTTATGCGCAGCTGATTTCAGAGACACAGACAGAGGGAAGGAAGGCATTTTGCCTGGGTGAGGATGGCAGGGGTTTGGCCATATTTAGTCCAGCATCTGAAAAGGTAAACTTACAAAAACCCATGGGGAAGATGTTGCCAAAACCACACTTGGCATCTCACGTACCCACCATCCTGTGATGGTTCAGGCTGCTGAGTGTCTCCCTGCTCTGGCAGCATGCAGAGCTCCAAACCACATGCACAGGGTCCCTAAAGCTGCAGTAGATTCTGCCCCGTGGAAGCTCCAGCTGCTGGGGCTTGGTGGCTTAAGTGGAAAGCTAAGACAGCCTTTTACAAAAAGGTAACAGCTGAAAAAGTGGAAACCTTTAAAACCTTCGAGCCATGTTATTTGCTAAGCTGATAAAAGGTAGAGTGCATAAATTCATGAACAGGGGAAATCCCTGCTGTATTCACATGGGCTGCTCATGGTTTCATAGTTAAGTAAATATAGTTTAAAGGGAATTTGAGAACATAATGAAGCTCAGAGAATTAGCTGAACAGCTTTCATTTGAGATTACAAAAACACAGGGTAATATAATGTTTAAATACCAATGTGGCTTCAATATTACATAAAATAACCAAACAGAGATAAAACCACTGTTCTGTCCTAGCATCAGCTGGTAATCTTATTACTGGATTAATATAACCATGTACATTATGATCACCACTTTCCCCCTAACTTGACAGACTAGGTGAAGGAATAAAAAAAATGTCAGAAAAGGAGTGCACATTAGTTTTGAAGCTCACCAAGCTGCAAAGCCTGAGGCAAAGCAAATCCTGGTGATCCAGGCTACATCATGCTGCCAAAATGCTGCCACCCCAGCATGGGATGGGGCAGGAGACAGGCTTTGATTTTGCGGCAGCTGGAAGAGTCTGGAAGGATGCTTCATCCTGCTGGTGTCAACCTTCACATAGCATGGGGAAGACTTTGTGTTTCTGGGTAAGGAACATGAGTCGAAACTATTGAATTTATTGTAGGAGGGAAGGGAGGTGAGAGAGGTGAAGGTGTGCAGTGGCTGCTGGTTTTCAGAGGGAAAGCCCAGTTTTTTCAGTCTCACATGGTGCACGTGGCTTTTGGGCTGAGGCGAGATGTCCCGCAGGCCATCAGTGCAGGGGCTGCCCATGGGGACAGTGTGTCACACCATGGATTTATTTGGCACTCCGTTGCATACTCTCACGGGTCTGAAGGGAAAAAAAGCGAAGAATTAAGTATAGTTTTGTGCCTTTGCTCTATCAGTCTTATTATTGAAGACAGAAAAGCGCAACTTGTTTGCCTGCCAGCTTTCCCCGAGCGATGCACTGTTCTAGCACGGCCACTTTTGCTGCAGCATCCTGGTGGGAAGGGGGAGGCATGTGCAGGAGGAGCAGACGCTCCCCAGCCCCATCCACATCCATCCACAGCATCTCTGGGGGCAGCAGGGTCCCAGCACAAAGAAGCCAGGAGGAAGCAACAAGCAGTGAACATCAGGAGGTTAAGGGGAAATAACTTCTTAATGATCAACAGTGATAAAAATTAAGTGTGGGCTTTTCAGTGGAGTTTTTGCCCAAAGGGTCACCTCTTGTGTCTGTGATTTGGGGTAAGAACCATGTGTTGTGGTGAACCAGGGGCTGCTGGGGCTAGCTGGCAACAGGGACCAGCACTGGGGATGCTCATTCATGGCATCTGCAGATGTGGTGCAATCAGGATACTGGCATGGCTCCTTTAGCACCATTTTTTTCATGTTGTGCAGGAACAGTGGCCAGTATTTTCAGTGCTTTGGCATCTTTAAGGTCTCACATCTTCTGGTTGCCTTGGTGGGGGCTCAGCTCTGAAGGCCAGGGGAGCCCTTGGTCACGCACCCAAGTGTGATGCAGATCTCGTAGCACGCTTTGCAAAAGGTGCCAAGGTGGCTTAGCCCAGTGAAAACAAATACCTTTGCATCCATGTTCATAGCCAAAATTATTTACTCAGCTTTGAATTATAGAAATGTTTCTCCAAATGTTCTGAACCCTGGAATAATGCTGCTCACCAAACCTAATACCTAAAAGGCCTCTTTTATGTGACTATTACTTTGGTGACCAAAGTGCCAGGGTTTTACAAGAGCTGCTTATCCTTTGATAAAACAAAATCAGTGAATTTATGCTGACAGCTTCAGATGCTGCGGAAACCTGAGCAACCTTTCACCAGCATATGTTGCTTGCTGGATCCTTCCTTAAGAACAAACCGCAGAAGCATCTTTAGTAATTTAATGAGCAATAAAGACGACTATAAAAAAACAAGGATAATTAAATGCAATGATAGATTTTAGCACCCTAAATGGTTACCAGAAGTGCTTAATCAAAACTAAGGTTTATGCTAGGCAGAATGAATAGCTCTTTGTTGCCCCATAACAGAAAACATTTAAAAATAGAAAGCAAAGGAAGATTTGGGATAGCACTGGAATGACAGAATCATTAAAAATCATCACAGCCTGCCTCCTGATGCCCCTCTGATGCTTGAGTAAAACAAATAAAGCAAAATTAGGGAGCTGTTTTCTGTACTGCTTTGATCTTTGTTTCACCTTTTGAAAATATTTATGAAGGGTACTTTAATACAATTTGGCTTGTAATTTTTTGATTTGGAAATGGAACAAATAGATTGACAGTGTTAAAGTTTAGTCAGTGATGTGATTTTTTTTTATTATTTTTTTTCCTTCGGCCTACTGTTCTGGGAGGTAAATCCTAGAGCACGAAACATTGGCTACCTAGGCAGAACGAAGGGCGATGTGTGTGTGTGCTGTCAGGATGGAGTGTGCGTGTCCTCCAGCCTCACTGCCACTCTCATTTCAACAGCACAAATAGGCAGCTAAGCAGGGCACCAGCATTGCCACAGATTCGTTCTTAATACAATAGTCTTTAGGAAAATCTGTGGATTAATTACACATTTTCATGCAATAACATGATGCTAATTGTTTACACTAAGCCACATTTGCTTATGGAAATTATCTTAATTGGAAAATTCTTTAGTGTATAATTGTGATAGAGAATTGCAGAAACAAGGAAATACAGAGGATGTCAAGGCAATCCTGTGCAGATGATACTCTGGTGTGATTCAGGGTGACCTAATCAGTTAACTCAGGCACTAATTTCTCATATAGGTACAAAAGTGCTTGATACACCTGGGCTGTAATTGTAACAGTTAATGGCCTGATCCTGCCCTCTTTCCCTCCCAAACCCTCCCCATGACCCAGGAGGGAAGGGATGATGCTGCGGAGGGGGCCTGACCCTGGCTCTCTGCTGGCAGGACCGCAGCAGCTCAGCTCCATGGGACCTGAGTGCAGCATTTTTCATGAAAGCATCTTGTTTGCAAAGACATCAAGAGGGATTTTTGCACTGGGTTGGATTACTGGGCTGTACACCACTGGCCAGAGTCACTTGCCTCGTGTTGGTTGCTAGGAATTTGTAATGCCCCGTGAAAAACTGTGACCTTGGAGAAGTCTCTGAGTAAATAACCATGGCAGAGCTTAGGTCAGTAAAGAAGGAGCGAACAGCCTTGCCTGCAGGTACCGATGCACTCAGCGCCGTGGCTGGTGTGAGTGGGATGGTGTTCCTCAATCAGATGCCGCCACTTTCTCGTCTTGGTTGTTTTGGTGAACAAAAAACCCCAGCAACAAGGAAACAGCAGCCCATTTCTGTGTATGCCACAGGTGAGGTGTTTGTGCTCAGTTCTCCTGATTACTCCTTTACTACTCACTTTGTACCCAGCCTAATTACCGTAGAGGTACTTTCCTGAAGCTGTAGGTTGTCCAAGTAGTTTCAGGATAAGCTGGAATATGGTCAGGAGCCTTCTTGGAGTAAGGTGGTGTAGCACTGTTGAAGATATCAGTGGGGCTTGTTAAATTAAGAGCAACCTAGGGAAATGTGGAGAAAAATTGCAGAGCAGCCTGTTTTGGCTCAGAAAGGGCAGGTGTCAATGGGAGAGGTAGTTTCTCCACAGGGAACATCTCTGTGCAGCCACCAGGATGGGAGGCCAGGACTGCCCTTCTCACCACTCTGGGGCACAGCCGTCTCGCCCATGGGTGAGGCTGTGTGTCCTCCTTGCCATGCTGTGGACTTGCCTTGGCTCTTACCCTCAGGACGCTGCCACAGAGCTTGCTCTCCCAAAATCTTTGTTTGGTGAGGGTAGGGTTCCCAAAGCGTGTCCCCACCACCCTGATGGGGCGGGATCCCTGACTGTGGGACCATTCTCCTTCCCCAGAGATACGAACCTGCAGAAAGTGCATCTCTCCATCCTGGTGCAACATGCAGCAGAGCTCAGCAGCCCTACCTTGGCAGCTGCTTTCACTGGCCAGTGCACGGGGCATCACCAGGCTGGGGAGAGGCTTGGGGAGGTGGGGACCATTGTGGCCCTGTGAAGGGCTCTCCCACTACAGTCCTGCCTGCTGCGGGTGTACACATCGGTGCCGAAGTGGGTGCAGCGTGGTGCTGGCACAGGGAGGGGTCTCTGCATTGGTGCCGAGGTGGGTGCTGCACTCCGTCGTGGTGCGGCGCAGGCAGAACGTGCCGTGGGGCTGCAGCCGCCGGCTTTGTCAGAGGTGCAGGGTGGAACCAATGCAGAGGACTTCAAAGCTCCCGTGTGAGCCAGCCCGGAGCTGCCTTGCCGCAGCCTTTTTCACCAACAATTAGACACGTAGGTAGGTAGATGAGCGGCAATGCTGGGCTGTGCCCCCCTCGCCCCCCACCAGCCCCTTTGTGCTCCCTGCCGCAGCCCCAACCAGGAGCAGCCCAGCCTTTTTGCCCATATTATTCTCACCATCTCCCTGACAGGCGTAGTAATATACCTCAAGCTGGAACTGTTCAAATGAGGAGAGATTTAAAAAAAAAAATATTAAGAGTGAGATTTCAAGCGTCTTACCGGAGCTTGGCACTACAAACTGCTTTGTCAGGAGGGTGCAGGGATGGGGGAGCCAAAATTACAGCCAGGGAGAAGGGAGGCTGAGCTGCATCACTGCATATGTGTTATCATCACTTAATACATGTTATTCAGGAGAGCAGAGTGTGTTTGTGATCGAGTGGGACTCTCCTACTGCTGTACTTAAAATGTTTTTTAATTTGATTCAGCAGCTCCTCTTATAGGAGAATGAGCATCAGTCTTTAAAGGCAAAGTTAAGTCTTTTTCAGATGTCTTCATAGTCCGCTGCAATAATATTCCACTGTATCATATACCTAGAAGAGTTGTGTCCTGGATCACTGTCAGATCAGAATCTAACCATTTTTAAAGGGGACACCCCTGCCAGATTTCCTTTTTTTTTTTTTAATCAGACTTACCTTTTTCTTTATTTTGCTTATTGGGATTCGCATCATATTTTCTGAAGAGAATTTACTCTTGATGCTATGTAAAGATTGGTAATCTGGAGCATCATAAAGAAAATCTATCTGAAATGATTGCTTGGTCAAGTCTCAGAGGCTCCAGGCTGTCCGAAAGTGTTAACGCAGGAAGGCTGCAACTAAAGGAGCTTTTGCAGCTCCAGCAGACATATTAATTTTGAAGGGTGTTTCTTTGAGCATTAAGCCTTTCTCATGCTACATGCTGTTTGCACTCCTTTGTCTTACAAACCTTTTAAAAGTGATCCCAGGATGCTTCAGTTGGAGGCTTTTGCTTTTTTGGGATGTTTTTTGGTTTGGGTTTGTTGGGGTTTTTTGTCACTGCCTTTTTTGTCTTAACTCAGTAAACTAAGAGCCAGTGAAGGACTGGGTGAGAATTTTAAACTTCCTGCAGGATGCTTGTGGAAAAGATAATACAGAAAGAGGAAAAGCAAAAGCACATGTTGCCAAATGTATGCATATTTCACATTGGTGTTTCGTATCGTAAAAGTGTGCATTTTCAAGATGTAGAGAGAATACACTAAACAAAATATTCAAAGACTTTGGCAACTCCTGCACACTTTTTTTTTTTTTAAATCATAAAGCACTTGTTCTGTAACTGGGTATGTTGTCTATTCAAGAGCAGTGGTTTTCCAGTTCTCATAAACAATTTCCATGGTTACCAAGACGGTGTGGCTAGAGAAATCAAAGTACATATTAAGACATTAAAAAGTAGGTTTCTTTTAAATGAAAGCAGAGGTGTGCTGGCTAGCTCCTATTGAAGTACGTTGTTTTAGGAAGCTTAGGACTTGATCTGGTGCTGGTGCAAGCAGGTCCAACAGCCCTGCAGCCAGGGATGCCCATGGTATCGCACCTGCTTATAGCAGGGGGGTATCCTGTCAAACGCTCAAACGCTGGGTCTGTTCACAACCCATGTCTCAAGCACATCCCTCTAAGGATGCAAACATTCACGCAAACCCTGCTGCCCTGCTTGACCTTGCAAATGGTTGTAAGTGCCCAGTGGAGGCCACTGGAGCCAGCTGCTGATTTCCTAGGGCTTTAGATCCAACCCCTAAACCAATGCAAATATTCCTGGTTTGCACCGTCATGAATCCCAAATGTATTTTCTGTGTCTGCCACCAGCAACAGCACATGTCACAAATATATTCAACAAAAGAAAGAAACCTGGTTTCTTATGATGATACTTGAGAAATGAGTTATGATATTGCCAGTCTTTGAGGTTTGTTTGGGCTACAGTAAAATTCTGGGCCATATTAGAATCTCTGCTTTTAGGGTCAGAAACATGATTTGGAGAACCAAAAAGCCAGAACCTCTTAAAAGGACTAAATACATTCTTCAGAAAGAGCTGTGTGATTTCTAAGTTTAACTTATGAATTGGGAGACATGAACTTACATTCCCAAGACACGAACCCCTCCAGCATCCCTGGGTCTCTCCTGCTCATCAGGCAGTGGCTGCTGCGGACAGGAGGGAGGAGGTCTGCTTCCACGGGATGTTCTCCTAGAGGGAAGGTCTCAGCCTCCAGTATGGCAGCTCATGCCTGAGGACCTGGAGGAGCTGACACGGAAAGACTGCCTGCTCTATAAACAGCGCTATTAAATCTGACTTTTAAAAGCACTGATAAGTCCTGTGAGGAGAGACATGCAGCCAGGAAGCACTTGTGGCTGGGGTGTATCTGCCTACCAAGGTGAAATGCTGAAGCATCTGCTGCTCAGCTGCTCTGTGGCTACTACCGTAAAGCCCAGAGAAATTGCAAAAACCTCCCACCTGTGTAACAGGACTTCTGCTGCTGCCAGGGTGGTGGGACGGCATCAGGAGGGCTGGCAGGCAACCGCTCCACATCTGGGCTGTGTCTTCAGCATCCAGGTTCTGGCCTCCCAGAAGCTGGTGTATCCATGCTAATCAGCAACACCTTGGTTTAATACATACTGAAACAGGTTTTTCATACTTTACATATAAAGTGCTATATCAGGAATGTATTGATGTTCTCGAGCCAAGACTATTTGGGCAGGGAAATGCCAACAAAGTGGACCAAATCCATGTGAAAAGGAGGCGTTTGCTTGAAGGAATTAAAGCAAATTGAAAATATTCAAGTTCACTGACTAGAAACATTATTACATCTGGTGGTGAAATAGTGAGTGGCAATTTCTGCTCCTTTCTTCACAGGCCCCGTGTTACCTTGAGGGGGTTGAGAGGATTCGTGGACTAGAAGGTTGCAGATGGGGAATGCAGAGAACTTCAGCTGTGATAAAGGTACCTCTGTGTGACTGAGTTATTTAAATATATATAAAAACATCAGTCATGCATATATGTCATAACTTCGAGCAGAGGCAGCAGCGCCTGTTTGGAGTTGGCAGTTTGCTTTCCAACTTCTCTACACCTTGCTTTTCTCAGACTTGTGTTTTGAGTATTTAGAGCTGCAGCACCAAGTCCTCTGCTTCTTCTCCAGCAAATACCCAGGTATTAGAGAGATGGCCTCATCAATCCTCATACCTTCCCCTTTATTTAAAACGGGAAACTGGGAGGTTTTTCTAAGGGAAGATACTAATAGACTGGGAATGACTGTTAATACATCACTTCCTGAGGGTAAATGTTTTCTTGATGTTCACCTGGAATTCTCCCTTATCTCACTCTTTTGCACTGCTTTTCTCTCTCCCCCAGGGAGCATACATGGGTTTTGGTGTTCATCCTCTCTGAGCTGAACTCATGAGGGGTTTTTGTAGGCTGCTTCTGCTGCAAAGGGCCTGAGGGGGATGAGCGTGGGGGCTGTGGGTGCCAAAGCAGCCCTGTCCCCAACAGCGGAGCTTTGCAGGAGCACTGGCCAGAGGTGCTGAGCCTGTGGGTTTGCATGTCTGTGTGGGCAGACAGAGCTGGAGCAGGAAGAACTGTGTTCTCAGGAAGCACTGGGGTGCAGGGAGAGCTGGATGCTTCCTCCAAGCCCCTTCACCAGCCCATGCTGGGGGACACAGTGCCTTACGATGTCCCACTGTGGCTCTGTGGAGTGGTAAAAGTGGGGACAAGGCCTCTCCGAGTGACATCTCAGCAGAGCTGTCCAAGCATGGTGAGGAGCATTGCTGCTGGCATCCCACTGCTCTGCCAGGGGAGCAGGCACTTGTTGGGTAGCGCAGACACAGCCTGGGGTGGCTTTGGTTGCCACCGCATGGTGTTGTCCCCCTCTGCCCCATCTCTGGTGCAGCTCAGCAGCACGGAGGGATGAGGCTGGGCTGGTCCCAGCCCCACTGCTGGCTCCAGCCTGGGAGGTGGTGGGTCCTGTGCTTGCAGGGCCTCATAAACACAGGGGGCAAAGCTATTTCTTTCCTTTCTGTTCCTGTGCTGCTTCCTGAGGCCCGTTTCGCTGGCAGGCAGCTCCTCCTGACCCCTTCTTTCCCTGCTCTCTGGCAACTGCGTGGCTTTTAGATGGCAAAAAAAAAAAAAAAAAAAAAAAAAAGTGGTCCCCAGATAACTATTTGGTATAAGCAAACCATGCGGCTTTAATGGAATTACCTCAGCCCTGCTAGTAAATAATTTATAGGAAGCAGTAAATAAAATATGTTTCTTAAAAAAAAAGAAAACAACAACAAACCAAAAAACAACGGAGTTGTCAGCTGGCAAATGCCCTCTGGGGGGGAGTTAACCCAGAACTTGCCCCACCACAGAGATCCTGGCCGGGAATGGGACCTGGTGGGGGGAGCATCCAAGGCCAGAAGAGCCGTGGGGAGGGGGCGTTGGGAAAGCTGTGCTGCGGGGCTGGCCCGGGGTGCCCGGCGGCGGCTGGGAGCGTCTGCCCGACCGTCGGGGCACTTCCGAGGTTGCCTCCCGGTAGCCTTGACCGTGAAACCCGAGTCCGCGCCGTTTGACCTGAATTTCCGAGGCACCCGCTGCAGCCCCGCAGTGTCACCGAGCCCCGATTGAAACCCGACCTCTGTCACTAATGGCATTAACGGGAGCTGCGGGGCCAGGGCAGGCGGCAGCCTGGGGGTGCCCCGAGGGGCTGGCGAAGGATGCTCGGAGGGGCGCACCGGGGCCGGGATGCCTGGGCGGGAGGATGGAGGGTACCCACAGGGGGATGGATAGATGGATGGATGGATGGATGGATGGATGGATGGATGGATGGATGGATGGATGGATGGATGGATGGAGGGAGGGGTGCCCGAGGAGGAATCGAGGTGCAGGGCCGGCTGCCGTGCCCCTCCATCCCCCTTTGCGGGGGCAGACCCGACTCGGCAGGCCCCGGGGGTGCGCGGCCAGGGCTCGACCCGGTCCAGCCCGGCTCGGGGGGGGGCTGCAGCCGGTCCCCCGCTGGCGTGGGGGAGCCCGGCCCGGGGAAGGCGGCGGCGGAGATTTACGATGCGGGAGGACAGAGCGTGAAAGCAGTATATCATCATCAGGTTGGGCTGAAAGAAAGAAAACATATCTTCAACAAAAAGCGGGGCTTCGCAATTCAGCTGCGTTGTTAGGACAACGCAAACTATCCTTGAAATGATTAGTTCCACTTCAAAGGCATTTACATTCAACAGGGGCAGACGCAGCCTCTTTTTATGTCGCCAGAGGAGGAAAAAAAAATAATAATAATAAAAAAAAAAAGGCGGGGAGGAGGTGGGGAGGTTTTGTGCTAAGGAGAGTCATATGTTTGCTTCTTCTATTTATTTTTCTTCATTCAGGGGACACCCGTGTAAGATAAACAGAGGGCTCGCAGCCGCGGGGCTCCGGGGCCACTGGCCGGGGAGGTGGGCAAGGGGTGGGCAGGCAGGAGGCGCCGGGGGCTGTGCTCGGACACCCCTCCCCTTCCAAATGGGAAACGAAAAGACAACAGTAAAAAAAAAAAAAACCAAAAAAAAAAAACACCCCCACCCCTGACCTCAAGAGCTGTCTTTCCTGGGACATCTATTATTAACTTGAGGAAGCGTGACATATGTTTGGTGAGATCACAAAGGCTCAGGGTATCCTGACAGAGTTTGGGAAAGATTTGAAGACTGAGGTGTCCCCACGCTGCTCGGGAACTGGCTGCCATGTGATGGCCTGGGCTGGGAAGAAGTTTTTGCATCTGAAATCACACACCTAAACTGCTTCCCCGAGGCCTCTGCATGGGGAAAACCCATTTGGTGTCTTCCAGGTTATCCTGAGCTGCACAGGATTGAATGTGAAGGAGGAAAAAGGTGCTGGGATTAGTCCAGTGGCAACATTTACTATACTCCTATCACTTTCCCACAACCCAACCTATCTCCCCTTGCCCTGACCAATTCTTACATCCAAATTAACCTAGTCTTCTCTCCTATTTTGAAGCATGTCACTTATTGTAGCTCCCAAATTACCTAATGGTAGTATTCCCATCATGCTTAGCGTTGCAAGTAAAAAGGTAAGCATAAAAAAACCTAAAATGCAAACTATGGAGTCTATGTGGAGAGTTACCTGCTAACAGAGCATCACCTGAAACATGTTGCACCAGCACATATGTATTTATGTTTACGAGTGGGAGGTCTTTGCTTTTTCTCACTGTTCCCATTGCTGGTTTCTGCCTGATGTTCTGCAGCTCATCCTTGGGTTAGACCTCAGAATTCTGTAGAAGAAGAAAACTGAAATTGTAAAAGATCCTGAGCAACAGTTTTCTAAAATATTTTGTCTCCCACAGCTACCTCAACGCATATGAACTGAATTATTCTCAATACTGGTGCTGATCAAAAATCTTTCTTTCAAGTCACTTTTGTGGGGAGGTTAACACTTTGCACATTTGAAACCTAACAACTATATTGGGGAGGAGGGGTGGGAGTTAAACATTTTTAAAGGTGTTGTGAACGTTTTAATGCCTGCACCCACAAACTCTCTGCTTTGGCCATGTTGGAAAGCCAGAGATGATGATGGCCCCAGCTTTATGAAATAAATAACAATATGCAAGTTACTATTTGGAAATTAAAACCTTATTCCAGCTAAGCTGTAGCTGAAGTCAAGGTTTAACTGTTCCATGATCCTTATTTTCAGTTATGAACATGTACATGAGTCATTCCTGATCAAAGTTCCCTTCTCTTTTTTACCCCTTCCTCTCTCTTTCTTTTATATCAGCCTTTTTCTCACTGGCATGGGAAGGCTCAAATGAGGAGAGTGGCACAAGTCAGCACTCACTTTTAGTTATTTTCATCCAGGTTTTGGTCATCTCAGACACTTTGTTTGCTCTGGAGAGCTGTGGCCCAAGGAGGACCAGTCCAGTGCTGGGTCTTGTTTGGATGATGTGGATTGAGAAATCATGTGCTGCAGCAATCAGTGTACAGAGACTAGAAATGGGCTTTTCTGTGAAATCAGCTCTCATGGTGGTATTGGTAACCAGGAGAAATGCAGCTGAATGTGCGGCGGTGGCATTAGAAAGAAAAGTGTTAATTTTTTTTATTTTAGAGGGCAAATGCCAGAGAGCTGATGCTCTGGAAAAAGAAAGAAATAAAACTGCAAAAATCCTAATAAAGATAAGATAGTCTTGAAAATTAATTAATAAGAGGTAGTCCTGAAAATAGTTTGGAATCAGAGAGGCAGATGGGAGAAGAAGGGAAGCAGGGTGAGCGCTGGCTGCTGCGCTGTGCGAGCGGCACCGGACCTCAGAGATGAAGCTGAGAGCGCTGCCAGCCTGAGACATGTTAGCCAGTGGTGTTATTTTTCATTCCTAAAGATAAAGAAATGTTTTCAGTCAGAAAAATGCACTTTTATTGAATTCCCTGCAAGTTCATACTTTAAAAATGTGGTTTTCATTTCTGACTTTCTTGTTTTATGAAACACTAGAAACACGAGAGCTTTTCAAATATCCTCGAGAACGATGGGAGTTTTACATTTGTTTTGTCATTTACTCTGTCATTTATAGAGGTGTTATCAGGAAACTACAGCTGATGTATGTTTTAGCTCTACAGCATCTTCTGATGTGGACCTTTCTCTTCTGTGTTTTATTGTTATTTTGCCACCCTGTTCCTAAGATATGGGTGAGGCTGCTGGGCTGCTCGGCTGCTGGGCTGCTTGGCTGCAGGAGGGAGCAAACCTGGGAGTCCCCGGTTTGGTGGGGTGCTTGTAAAGGAGAAACACGACAAGCAGAGAGGGATTTTTAGACTGCTTTGGTAGGCTGGGGGCTCGGGGTGGTGTAGGCTGAGTGAGGGGGCAGCATCTTGTATTCCCTGGGCTCAAGAGTAGTTTGACTTGCAATTTTGGCTTGTTTGCCCTGGCTGATCCATGCCTATCCATAAGCTGGCATTACCTAGGGCCAGCTTTTGGTTTTCCAGGTCAGTGCTGGTGGCTGTGGCATCATCCACGTGCACTTTTGGGAACAGGAATAAGGAATGTGGCTGTTGATGAGAAATGCACCATTATTCCAGGTCCCTTTGCAGATGTGCCGATGGCAGCCTCACCAGTAGCAGTGCAAAATGTGGGTGAGCTGGAAAATCTTCTTGGGTTTGGGGGTTCAACCCAAAGGCCTGATGCTCTGCTGTCCTCGCACGGGGCGAGCAAAGAGCGAGAGGACCAGCGTGGGGCATGGAGAGGGAGCAGGCCAGGTGAGGAACGCCCTTCCCCATGTGGTCTCTTCCCCCCTTGTTACCCCCTTGTTTTTCCCTTTCTCTGATTTTTGTGTGCATGCGTGTCTCCCTCCCCTCCTTGTCCTCGTGGCTCCTCTCCCATTCTCGTCTCGCTCCACCCTCGTCTCTCTTGTCTGGCTGCCCCCCACCCCTTTTGTCCTGCTCGGCTGCTCGGCATCGCTTTTGTGTGCTAATAGCGGCCGACTGCCACCGACCCGCAGGATCCCAGTGCCGCTGCCGTTGCCCCCCGGCTTTTAGTTCGGCTGCTGAGGACCAAGGAGGCTCCTCTGTCCTGGCTCCCTCACTGTGCGGTGTGGCTGATGCCCACTCCTGAATGTGTCTGTGGGTCCCCTCTCGCTGGGTACAGCACGTTGGCTGTGATTGCCATGGCCTTGAGGGGACAGTCCCAGTGGCCAGTGCACTGTGCCCCCCAGTTAGCTTGGAGAGCCCATGGAGAGGGTGGTGGCAAGGCAAACCGGAGCTGCAATAAGTGAGGTTTTCAGGCTGTTCTGGACCATGCTGGGTCTTTCTGGAGGTGCTGGCACCCATGTGGCAGGAGCCAGGGGAAAGGACTTGCGCCTCCATGGGGATGCAGGTGCCCCTCGCTCCTGAGACCCTCCAGCCCTTGTGGCTCCATCCCCATCTGAAGTGTTTCTTATTTTGTGTTATGTTCAGCTTCAAATATTCAGGGAAATGGTTTCCTCTGGGAGCTTTTCCTTTGAATGCATGGAATTTGCTGTTTATTGTATGGCAGGAGCTGGCGGCGCAGAGCAGGTTCTGGGAATTGGCCGTTCCTGCTTCCGAGCACATCCCCATGAGGTGTGCAGGGGGCTTGTCCTGGGGTTCCCTGGGCGGGAGCATTCCCCTCCTTTAGGGGATTGGGTGCTTGCAGGGCAGTAGGTGACAACGTGCATCAGTGGCTCATCCTCACCCCACACTTCACCCCTCACATCCCCGGGTCTAGCCCAGCCACAGCTTTGCCGAGCACTCCTCCCTGAATCCCACAAGCTGCAATTCTCGCAGGAGGCATCGTTGCCCCTTTTCCCCCACGGTGACAGCATGCCTCATGCTTTATTGCTCCTTTCCCTCCTGGGAAGCCTCTGATTGCTCTCAGGAGCCGCCACGCTCAGCCGAGCACACCCCGCAGCTATCCCGGTGTGTGGGTGGGTTCCCCCTCTTGCAGAGGGGAGGGGGCAGCAGGGCTTCGGTTTGCACAGCAGCATTTTTGTGGCTGAATAATGTTTGTTGCAACCCAGTGTCACATTTGTTTTTCTAAGAGCTGCGCTCCCTGCCCTGGTTTTGTCCTGGGGAGCTCCAGGCTGTGGCCGTGGGTCTGTACCAAGGTTGGCAGAAACCTGCTTCGTCCTCCAAGCCCCAGGATCGCTGGGATGCTGCGTGGGGATGCTACATGTCAGCCAGGTGATGCTGAGACCTTTAGTACTGGCTGGGAGGGAAGCAGCAAGGGGTGATGGAACCTGCCTCCGGTAAATGCAAGAGAGTTGCAGAAAATGCTAAGGAGGCTGAAAAAAAACAGCTGGTTATCAGAACAGTTCTTTTTAAAGAAATAAACCGGTGTCTCTTCTAAAAGGAAAATCTGGGAAGTCAAGTGGTATTTCTCTGTGGTCATGTATTTCCTCTGAAACTGGGTAGGGTCATTTGTAAGTACCCCGTGCACTGCAGCTACGCTTAGATGTAAAGGGGACAAGAATAAGAGTGAGTGAACACATTTGGCCTAATTACTCATCCTTTCCAAGACTTATTTGAAATATTTTTCCCTGACACTGTGTTTTCTTTCCTCTGAAGAGAACAAGTAAAAAACCCTAAAATAGCAGAGACAGAGGGAATAAATGCTAATGAGATGTTAAATGAAGTATTTATATTACTTGCTGATGGGTCTCATTTGTGCACCTGGAGTAAAAATACCCGGAGTAAAAATAAAAGTAAATATATATATATGTATATAAACGGATGTATACATATACAGACTGAGATGTAGATCGCTTGAGAGCTTGTGTATGTGTGGCTGTGTATTTGCATGTGCAGGTAGGTGGAGAGAGAGAGACAGAAATCCACCTGTGCGCGGCTGTAGCTCTGACTTGCCGATGGGTTGGCTGGAGTGAGCAAGTCCCTCTGTCCCTGATACACCCCACGGGTTGCTCTTGATTTAAAAAATAAACAAGCTCCCTTAAACCCCACTATAGGCTGAGATAAAACAAGGCAGATGCTAATGAACACCAAGAGGTTTGCAGCCCCCTGAGGAGGAGCTGTGTGCGGGTTTCCACGGCATGCTGACCTTTTGTGTGAGTGCTTCACCCTGCCACGGAGTCAGCCTGCCTGACCTTCTGGAGCGTGCAGGAGTTGCAATGTCCTGGAGAGAAATCCTGTCCCTGTCGAATCCACCACAGCATCCCGATGCCAACCAGAGCCAAAGACAGCATCGGAAGCGCTTGCTTTTCTGGAGATCACACACCATCACTGCTGTCAGATAAGACTATAAAAGCCTGGTTTTATTAATCTAGTACAGCCTTCTACGTATTAAAAAATAGTTGTGCCATTAATAATGGATTTGTCACATTTCTCTGGCAGTTCCAATTTGTGTTACTTCCCAGCCGGCAGCAGGCTTTGTCAGCCAGTGTGGTGTGAGCTGGCGGAGCTCTTACCTGGCATTTTGGCATCTCCACTCTGCCCTGCACCCTGCGTGCAGCCCCATGGAAACCTGGGTGCGAGGGGCTCCATCCTTACTGCCTGCCAGAAAAGCACCCTGGTCCTTAGTGCCACAGGGAAAGGAAGGCCGGCTTAGCCGGCAAAAGTGGTCTGAAAGATGTTTTCTATTCCTTGGGATACTAAAAGAAATCAAAACGGCAAATACACAGGTTTTTAAATGAAAAGACCTAGTAAAGTTATTTTGACTTTGAGCAGTTAAGTAGTTGAGCATGGATGTCACTGGATAACTGGTAAGGCAGTTACTTAAACATCCCCAGATAAATCTGCTTTACCTCCACTGAGACCAGATTTGAATTTGAAGTCGTGGAGGACAAGGAATTGCATTAAATACCCGTTATGGCCATCAGCACCTCCTGGCAGCAGCCGTTCTGGCAGTGGGAATGGTGAGCTCCAGCCTATGATTGAAGCTTCCCATCACATTGCCCTTCTTGGAGCAGGTCTGATGGACCTGATGTGCTGTGGGGCACTGCCCAGACAGGGTCCCAGGCAGGCCAGGGTGGGTGTGTGGCTGCTGCTTGTCTCCCTTTGTTTCAGTATTTGCCCTAGGAAATGTCATGTACAGCTGACTTTGCCACGTCCTCCAGTTTATTCAGTCCATTAAGTCTGGAGGTCTGTAGTCCATGGGTTGTTTCTTGCCACAGGATATTTTAGTCTGGTTTCAGAAGGAGATGGGGCTCTCTCTTCTGAGCTGCTTGTCTGTCCCCCTGCTTTGCTAACTCTGAACCCATAAATTGGAAGCATTGGGCTTCATCAGCTGTGTTGATCCCAGGACTAATCGGTATTGCCCTTGAAATCACAAGTCAGGCAGTGCAACTTTGTGGGAATAACTTAAAAACCTTGAAACAAAGGAAAAAAGAAGAAAAAATTTGGACCGGGGTTTGATTTTCTCCAGTTTCTTTGAATCCCTGGGGATGCAATGCAAGGGGATATACTCAAGGGTTGATGAGATGGTGTGTTCCCCAGTAACTGCCACGATACACCCCCGGAAGGTGCCTTCAGCTGTGGAGCCGGTGGGAGCCCCGGTGGCTGGTGAGGATGTGGTCCACGAGTGATGCTGCAGGGACCTGCCCAGAGCATCGATCAATGTGCTCCGGCATCAGTCACTTGGCACAGCGAGGCTACGGCAGCATACAAAGTGCCATTAAGCAGATGTTATAGATCCCAGTTCAGTACAAGATGGGGAAAACACTTGAAAGTGACAGTATAAATGTATACTGCAGGTGTTCACGATGTAGCAGACAAGGGTTTTGAAGGAAACTTGTTACTGGGAGTGTCTGGGTTTTTTTCTCAACTGTCATTGCTTGCTTTCTTTTCAAAGTCCCTAATCAAAACATTTGCTTATTCAGAGAACAAGCTCATGAATGCCTCAATGGGGAGTGCAGCAGCGGGCGATGCCGGCAGGGTCCCATGCCCCTCGGTGCGGGCAGCCTGCGGGGCGCTGGTGGGTGCAGCTGGGACAGCCATCTCCGTGTCCGTGTCCATCCCTGTGCCCTGGTGCGGTGAACCCTGATGGGTTACAGCCTTATCTGGCAGCTTCAGCCCTTCTCCACTGTTTTTTGCAGCTCTGCTCAGTGGACAGGCCACAGGCTGTACAGCAAGGGGGGACAGGGAGGTGGCGTGGGGGCTCCATGTGAAGCCATGGGTAAAGGGAATCTTTCCCAGAGCCTCTCTGGGGCTGGCAGCACCCAGCACACTTGTGATGTGATGCTGCTGTCTCCCTCCCTAGTGGGGTGGGGATGGGGGACCTCCCCTTTGGCAGAAAGGGGAGGGATGACATCCTCGGAGCTGTCATTACTGTGTCTTTCAAAGCACTAAATTCTTCTTGTAATGCCGTTCTGTACATGAGGGGTTTTTCACCATCTTAGCTGTGAGCTTTTTGAGCTTTCCTGTTACTGCCTGTGCCATGTGCTTTTAAATTATTGCTGATGCCACGGCGTTTATAGCTTTTGCTCTCACATTGTGCTCCTGTAAAATCTTTCTGTTTAAGATCCCAAGGTTTACCTGATGGCAAGCACGGGTGCCAAGGCATCAGCTGTGCCACCAAGCATCTGCCCCACAAATTCAGCCCTCATGGGCACAATGGCAAAATTTCCCTTTGTTTTTAGAGAAAAGCGACTGAAAAAGGAAGAGGAGACCACTGAACTGTAATTATAAAGTGGTTTTTTGTGTACCTGTGTCTCTGTGTTAAACCATGGGTGCCAGCCAAATTGCTCTCGGAAAGTTCAGCCCAAGGCAGGCCAGTTCAGAGTGACTTGAAGCTGGCATCATCAGAGAGCTGTGGACTGAATATAAGCATTTGGTAGGAAAATATTATTCTGAATTGTTAACCTGAGACTGAGATGGATGTGAGGGAGGGGTATCTCCAGGCTGTACCACACACCATGTACTCACAATATCTTTGCTTAACCCTTGTTAACAGCACGGGAGTTATGGCCACACTGAAAGGGGACTCTGGCAGCGATGCAGCTGCACCTCTGGGCACAAAGAATATAAAACAGAAGAAGTTAAAGAATTATTTTTAGTTTTACTGTTGAGTGAGACCCGGGTGCTTTTAGCAAGCCATCCGTGACAAACCTATTTGCAAAGATCTAGACAATAACAAAAGGTTCTTCTTGACTGATGGTTTCAAAGTTACCTTTGTCGGGAAAAAAACCCATCTATAAAATAACGTGTGTGTCTGTGTACACATATTCATTCACAAAAAAGCCCAAACCCTGTCTATAATTTGCTGGACAAATATAAATGTGATGGTTGATCTTTCTTTTAAACTGAATTGAATATTAGCATTCTAGGGTGACTTCTCCATGTCCTGCAAAAGATTATACAGGAACCTTCTCTGACTGCAGTGTGAGTGAGCCTAATGAATGTGTGTGTTCAGCCTGATAAATGAATGACATTTTATTTTTAAAAATATGTTTTTCAAGAGCTTGTACTGAAGCACTCAGAAATTCTTATTAATCTATCAGAGCTTTCTAATTAGTGTGCGATTGCTATTTTATAGGAAATGCCAGTTGAATATTACAGGGGTTTTTCCCCCAGAATGACTCCTGGGCACCCACAGAAGTTTAATGAGAATGTATGGGACTACACAGGGGCAGAATTTGCTGCTCAACCACTGGTTTTCTGAAGGAAAAGGCAAAGAAGGTTCTGAGAAGCACTGCAAGATGCTGCTTTAAAATTCAGTTATTGTCCTAGTGATTGACTGCACTAACTGTATCCTGCCAGTAACGGCTGGCTTTTAAAATATATATTTGTGATTAGTTTAATTCATGGAGCCTTTTTCCTCTGAACTGATTTGATGAAATGAACTAGGCAAATAATAAATTTTTCACTGGAATGAATCTGCTTAATCAATTTAGACAATCAGTTTGTTCTTTGCTTAATAACATTTGCAAAAAGAAAACAAAGTCTTTCATTAACAAGAAAGGCCAGACATTCATAATGAGAGGTGGCATCTAACATCAGGTTATGTCTTCTGTATGAGCAGAAAACAGGATTAAACATCTGGTGCAAGTACCTGGCTCCAAAACGCCTCTCCCGCTACTCAGTGTGGGTTTCAACGTTTGTTTTTTCCCCTGGCACGAGTCCCATTTACATCCCTGGACATTTTGCCAGGGCAAGAGTTAATGACAGGTACACGAGTCCAGATCCGAACCTGCCTAAAAAACCATGGAGGTTTCCAGTCTGCTTTCAGTGGGAGCTTAGGAAATAATGCAGAGACCAAACGTGGTGCCGAGACCCTGCGTGCAGTAAAGTTCTCTCATTTGCTTCTTAGAGACGGAGTTTAATACAGAGCGTTAGTAACTAACTGCTTCTTACAATGGGCTGCAAAGTAACAGCTTGCCTGAGAAGCCTGGGAGTTCAAAGCATCTCTGTACAGGGAAAACAAACACTACTAGCCAGAGAGTGATTACGCTTGTACCGCAGTGCAGAGGACTGTTTGGTCTAGTAATTTTAAAGACATTATCTCCTAATGTTTTATTTTCACTGTGTTCTGGATTTTATGTTGATTTTAATTATACCTCTTAGGAATAATATCTGGTAAACTAATTTTGGTGAATGGCAATGAAAAAGCATTACCCACCTACGGTAATTACACATATTTCTTAGTCCCTAGATAAAATAGTTTTACTTAAACCCCACTACAGAATTTATAAACTCCTTTTTACAGAGTCTGCCAGCAGAGTTTCAGATAATAGAAATCTAAAATACTAATCTCAGCATCCCAGATGGCCGCCTCCAGGAGCAGCATAAACTGTTTCCCCCAACAAATTTCCTTTTGCAGCCTTCTCAGAAAAACACAGTGAGCCAAAGCAAAGACATTCAATATTTTCCCTTATGGTTCCTATTAATTTAATAACTTAGGGATTAATCCTTCTGCCTTTGAAATCAGAGAGTTGGGTTTTTTTGCTGCTGAGTTTTGCCCTTCCAATTGCTCTCCCAGGCTTCAGTGTAAATGCCCAGCTGCCCCACAATGGGCATTTTCTGGTGCCACTAAATATACAGGAGAATTTTAATCACCCCTCCTTACTTCCAGCATAATAATACACTGACATCTTGGCCTCACTTTATTAAGCCAAATGTCCTATTTAGTAAATTGAAGTAAATTGAAATAGTATTTCTAATATTCCATTGTGAAAAATGTTAACACAATAGCATCTTTTTCCCTGTGTCTTCATCGTGTTTGGAAACAGAAGCTCAGGATGAGCAGTTGCTTTCACCTGTGAGTGCTGCCTAACCACTGGTGACCTCCTCCTGGGACACCCTCCATCTCCACTGTTGCCTTCTCCTTCAAACCTCTCCTTCAAGCACGTCTTTCCCCCAACAATTTGCAGGCAGATGCATATGGAAGCACTAGGCTAAAGTAATAATAAAATGAAAGTAAGCTCTGGTACCTGCAGACTGGGACAGCCTTCCCTGCTCCTGGATGACTGCTGTGCCTCCTGTCTTCACCTCTCTCAGCCCTCACTTGCTCCCAGAAGCATCGTGTGGGTCTCTGGGGTGAGAGGTAAGGAGTTTGGGACCATAACCCAACTGTGTGATGTTTTCTGCAGAAGGGCTGCTTGGTGCCAGGATTTCCTTTTGTCTGATTTTTTTTTTTTTTTTTTTTTTTTTTTTTTTTTTTTTTTAATTTTTTCTCCCCCTGAAATCCTTGAGGAAAGCTGAGTCAGGAAGCCTGAGTTAACATTAAGCCTCTGGCAGACTCATTTAGGGAAGTTATGGAAATTATGAAAAAGACACGTAGCAAAAATTAGGGGGAGCCGAAGGCAGCAGCACATAGAGGGAACTGAGGGCTCTTCTGCTAGCATGGACATCCTGACCAGCGTGGCTGTGTCAAGCCCAGCTTTGGGCAGATCCTGCTGGCTCTTTAGCTGGACCTGGATCTCGGCAGCCTCTGCTGCTGGTTGAGGTACAGTTACGTGTTGTCCATCCTGGCCTCCTGTAACTGATCACCTCTACCGAGGCTTTTTTCCCTTAGCTTTGATTAATACTAAAGAAAAAAATCCATTAGCGTCTTTAAATTGTTTCATGGAAATTCACTTTACAGCCAGATTTTACCCCACTCTTGATAATTGTGGTAACTACCCTGCAAACCAGTCTTCTGCGTGGGCACAGGCTGTTCAAATCTGCTGTTTTATTTGGCATTTCTGCTGTATTTCAAAAAAGTGAAAAGCAGCGACACAATACATCAGAACCAGCTTCCCTATTTAACACCCTATAGGCACCATTTACGTTTTAGGCTAAACTTGGACTATTATACGGTGGCAACGCCTGCCCTTTTGCAAGACTGGGCTTTTGTAGTCTGCGAGATCAAGCAATGAAAAAGCCCCGCTCCTAATTCTTGCCTGTGAAAAGTCCCCGTCGGCTCACATTGTACCTTCTCCAGCAGAGATAATGCTGTGAAATGATCCAACTTGAACTTTTTCCCCCGTCTTTAAGCTTTAAGCTTGTGTTTAAGGAAGCTCATCCTTACCCGAAAAGTAGCAATGCTGGCAATGGAAACTCCCCTTCTTTGCTCTTTCTGATGGTGTCAGGGCTGGGCACGTGTGGGGGTTTTGAGGAAGGGGGGAAGGTTTCTCTGTACCTGTTTCTGGGACATCCAAAGAGCTTCTCTGAAGCCTGGTTTTGACCTTACTGAACCCAACAAAAGGCTGCTCTTGATTAAAATGGGAAAAATACCGAGTCTGTTGCTTTTACTGAGCATTTTATATAGCGCTTTCTACTAGATGGGAAGCTGAAAAAATGTCAGATCTACTTACTGGTCACCAGTGATCTGCAGTACCTGATAGTCTGAAATAAAATACTGGACTGAGTACAGCGGCTCCTTGCATGATAGGTGCTTCATCTGGTCAGCCGAGGATTTCCAGTAAAGAAAAGCATGGTGGGATTATGATTTCTTTTTTTTCCTACCCATTCAGTCAGTATTTTCTTCAGCTGCTTCTGCAGTCTTTGGGTATTATTATTATTTTTATAATGGTTTAACTATCAGATGTAAAAAATATATATGTGAGATAAAGAAAGAACAAGAAATCTCTAACCGCTACGAACAGATGTCTTACAAATGAGTCAAATCCCTTTTTTTAAAAAATAAGTCAGTCACTTCAGTAATTCATTTTGCAACATGTCATTATTAGGGTATTTAGAAATAAAGGTAAATAGTAAATGTTAAACAGAATCTAACAGAAAGTGTGCTTCACTACCGAATTACGTTTTGTTAGAAGAACAGAACGCAGCAAATCTGCAGCCTATGCAAATCAAACTGGTTAAAAAGTGTAAACCAAGAAATATTCCATTCCAGTCATTTGACTGTGAAAGAAATAAATAAGGAATTTTAAGTGCGCTCTGTGCTTTAAACAGATGATATATGCTTTAATTTTAAAGGTAATTTATGCTGTTGGGAAGAGCTGCTGCTAGATGTTACACTGCTTCGTTTTGGTTGGAAAACTAAGTTGTAATAATCCATTTCTGGTACACTGTATTGAAACTATTTAAACTCGAAGGTGAATACAGAGCAGGGTTCTCCACGGACAGAAATTAATTTCATTTTGTTGCTGGTCTCTCATTAAGGTGAGGAACGTGTGTCTGTCCCAGGGACTTGGCACTTGTTCTAGGGCTCAGGGTCGGCTTTAGGGTGAGTTCACGTGTGTGAGCGGCAGAAAGGTGCAAATTGCAAAGGAAAAATGCAAACTCTCTCCTGCCTGATCTGTATTAACTGTCCTCCCTGGAAAGGCCACCCCTGCCTGCTTTCCCGCATTCCTCCAGGAATGCCTTTCGAAAGGATCATGTGTTTAAACAGTAACTTGGTGTAACATGGGGAAGGGGCTGTTTAAGAGCGATTAAGTGAACACTTTTGCCTTTCTCAGCCACTGTAACACTTCTCAAAAGACACTACAGAAGAGATTGAGCCCTTTGTATGTTAAACGTGTGTGCAGTTAGTTGCTCTTGGTGGCTTTGGGTGAGCCAGTCACCTCTGCTAATAAACCCAGAGCTGCAGGCTTGCCATTTTGTGGGAGAAATGTAGGTTCTAACATTGGTGGTTTGCATCTCGGTACTTCGTGGCTGTAATGTTAATTATCTGGTTTAGTATTATTTTTTGTTGGTGGTGTGAGTTTTTCTGTGGTGGGTTTGTGGTTTTTTTTGTTGTTGTTGTTGTTTGTTTAAGCACCCAGAAATCAAATATTAACCTGATTAAGAATTCAGCGTTACATGTAAGGCGGAGAAGAGCTGCAGGTGGTGACAGGCAACTGGATTGTGTTTGATCTGGCAGTTTTCATCTATGCCACCATTTTATTCCTGCTGTGGGACTGCAGCAAAATGGTGGTTCGCTTGTTGTGAACCTCGGTGATGAATAGGGTGTGTGAAATCCCAGCTCCTGCGTGCCAGGGACTGCATTTGCTCTGGAAAATAACTCGCTGAAAGATGTACCCTTGCTAGTGTGTGGTGGACAATAGGATCTCCTACTGGGGAGCTCCTGGTATTGGTGCAGGGAAAGAGCTACGTTAATTCTTCTCACGGGATGAGGATTTAGGAATTTCATCATCCAGTGACTTTCATTCCCACCCTCCCCCACCCCCTTCCATGTTTTCTTTAGGTAGGGCAGGGAGATAATCTCCCTGGAACATATGTACAGGGGTGCCTCATCGTGTGATGGCTCCACGTCTTCAAGCAGCCCCAATCTTTCCTCCTGTGGACTCTGGGATGGGTTTTACTTGACGATTTTGCTTGGAATAGACTGGGTGCTGGGGGAGGCAGCAGGTCATACAGAGACTGACTCACCCGGGGACTACCGCTGGGGAGGTCCTGGTCCCGGCAGGCTGTGAGAGCAGGGATCCGCTGGAGCTGACTGGGACCCCGGCCTGGGAAACCCTTTCCTAGCAGAGAGTGCTGCAGCTGTGTGCTCCTTCCCTGGCCGTTCCTGATGTCCCCTGAGAAGATGGCAGCAAGGTTTTGTGTTCCCCTACACTGAAGATCTGTGCTCAGTGCTGGTTTCTTTGGCTGACCCCAGCAATGTCCATCTGCCAGGGATCTCCCAGAGCTGTCTCAAAATCATCAGCCAGGGCTCCCTCGAATGAGCTCCAGGACAGGCGTGGGGTGCTCAGTTCCCTGTAGGAGTCCTGTCACCTGAAGGGATGACGCTTGGCTAGTGCCTGAACCAGCAGTTGGCCTCTGAAGACCATGGGAAACATCTGCATTACTTCTAAGAGAAATGATGCGCGACTTGGTTTCCCCACCCTTTCTTGAGTTGTGACCGACTGAAGGACGACTTTAAGGCTGAAGGAGCTTATTTCTGCCCTGGGGTGGGACAAGAGGTGCTGCACCGGGCCCTGCCTCAGCCAGCCTCCAACATGGAGCGTGTCTGGGTCCACCCAATTAATCTATCGAAAATGGGCAGCACTTGGGTAGGGTTGCTCTGGGCAGACACTGGAAACCGACAGCTGATGCTGGCTTCGAGCTATGGGGAACCAAGAGAGGCAAGAAACATGGAAGCAGCATCAGCAGAGCTCAAAACAGTGACCAGATGCAGTGTTGGGCTCATGTTAGACTGTCTCTGTGTTGTTCCCTGTGGGAGAGGAATGCAGGACACGTGGGTTTTTTCTTTCTGCTTTAACTGGGGAAGATGGACACCCCCCCTGTTTCAGCTGGCTATGTCCCAGCCCTGCTATGAAAGCAGGGGGTTGGCTGGGGGGAGTTCACATTGCTTTGGGCTTCCTGGGGAGCTGGGCCAGGCTGTGGTGGCACAGCCTGAAGGACAGAGCTATTCCTGTGGCCAAAAGCTCAAGCTGGTCTTGGTGTTTGCCCTTCTTTGCCGAAAGAAACCTTTCTCATGAACGGTTGGGTGACCTCATGGGGTAACCCCCATATAGAGCGGGGACCAACTAGGGGGTCTCACAACCACCACTGGACAAAATAGGACCTTCCAGTCCAACTGAAGTGTCTCCTGAGGGAATTCTGATGTTTCTTGTGACATGAGACAAGTAAAACCATATGGGCCAATAGTGCTCAGATCCCACTGCATCCTGCCCAAGCACTTTAGCAGTCACTGAGGATGTCGTGTGTTTATTTATGCGGTGAGCTGGATGGATTGGGGCATGGATTTGCTGTCTTCCAAGCTTAGAAAGCACCTTGCACAACTCTGGGCTGACAGACTTTAAAATAATCCATTGGGATCTCTTGTTCACTAGTAACTTTAAAAGGGATTTTTGTGCTGGGATGAACTTCAGAAGAGAAGTTATTTCAGCAAGGAATTTTTTTTGGCCTCAAGTTTTCTGCATGCTTCAGCCTCACAGTTGTGCCTAAAACTGTTGTGTATCGATAAGAGTTTCCTTCCACCCATAATCTCTTCTCTCCTTCTGTTCCCTGCTGTAAACAAGCCATTAAAAATGTGTTTATGACATCACAGTTGGTGACCATGGAAATGACTTTGATGTTAGAAAGACAAATATAGCATCGTGATTTCACGGCAGGATCAAGGCAGGAGAAGACCCTTGTTCAAATGGCGGGTAATTAACAAAGGTGATGGAGGGGAAGCTTGAAAAAAAAGATGTGAAGAGCCAATTGACTGAATATGATACATTTTAAAGTTTTCTCCAGTGTAAAAAATAAAATAAATTTTATAAAATCTCTTTCCAATGAAAAATTGCAGTGCTCTGGATGTACTATTTTAAATAAATAAATAGGGTAAAGAAAGAACTGGGGGGGGGGGGGGGGGGCGGGGGAAGCTTTGGCATAAGAATTATACATCTACAAAAAATCCAGCAGACGTCTTTCAAGCCAGAGTGGTCTGTGCTTAAATCAGGCTTGGAGCATCAGGGCCAAAATAGACCATGGGGCCCAACCTTCCTCCAGTTTACACCAGTAACAAAGTCTTGCAGGTTTCAAGTGCAAATGGATGGAGCTGGAATCTTTGTCTTGTAAAATCCCCATCCTTTGCTGCATTACCCTCGTGGTTATACCTGCCTGCAGCCAGACTCTTCAAAGAAGTCAGGGGAGCCAAGTCTGGCAGTGAAACAAAAGTCTTTGGCTCCTGGTTTCGCTGCCACTCCAACTCCTCCTCAATCCATTAGGCCAACACTCATGGCACGGCTGCATCTGTCATTTACACAGACTGTTGAAAATAAGCCCTTGTTTTCATGTACTTTTTATTAAATTGTTGGTATTACATGCTTCAGAGGCAGCAGGACCAAACCTGTTAGGAAAGTATTGTCAGAATCCTTTCTGGGCTCACGTTTTGAGCAGTAGTTCCAACATATGTAATTATGAATAAAATAGCCTCTGAAAAGACCTCCTTGGATTCAGAGAGAGATGAGAACAATAGGGTAGAGATTAAAAAAGATGGTTCTTCTCAGCTAATTGTTTTTAATAAAATGGTAAAAGTGAAGAAAACACCAGGAAACTACAATTAGGATGATAATGCTTTGTTCTGCAGAACTATGTGCCCTGTTGCCTCTCCTATTACAGAGCAACAAAGGGAACGAAGTGGAAGGGAAGAAAAAAGTGGGGATGAATGGGGGTTGTTAAATACTGGACTGGAAAGGTCAATAATCTTGTCTTGAAGGTATAGCTGATACAACAAAGCCCTGCAGAAAGGCTGCCCCGAACGCTGCCCAGCCCGCTCCAAGGGTTACCCAAGCGTTGGGGCTGGCATGTCTCCCTGCCTGCCCTACGTCCTGGCCAGGAGCGCAGCTCACAAATGCTGCCCAGGGTTTCCCGATGCTGTTGCTGAAGTCCACGCTTCCTCCTATGAAAGGAAACCCCCAGGGTTTGGGGGATTTGTATGTTTTTCACGTCCAACTTCTCTTGCAGCTGAAGGCTCAGCCCAGCAGGTTGAGAGGAGGATGCTGCCCCTCCATCGCGTGTCCCAGCGCTGCCACCTCTCTCAGCTCTGCCTGACTGTATGTGCCTTCTCCAACCCCCGAAACATTTCTGATCCCGTTACCATAGAGCTGCCATAGCTGTTTATAGCAAATAGCACATATGACCAAATTAGCCCCTTTCTTGCCTTTGAGCGATGTGTGGGCAAACTTGGCTAGCTGAAGGCTTGTCCGGTGACACCGTGTGACAGTCCTGGGCTATTGTCAGTCTCTTCCCGAATTGTTAGGGGTTCAGCACGTTGTTTGCGAGTGGGTTCGGTGTGTGATTCACTCTGCAAGCCACCAGCAAATGGGTTTGCTTAGGAACCAGGTGATGGTGTTTTCTCTTCCCTCTAACTGCGGAGATTTCCAGGCTGGCCAGTACAGGGTGCACGTTTATGCCGGTGCTCTTGTGGCTGCTTTTCACTTTCTGTGAATTTGTTTGTGAATGAAAACTGACCCACGTGCAGCTATCAGAAAGGCTTTTTCAGACTAGTATTTCGCAGTATTCACCCCTCTTTTCTATTCACCGCTGTGCGCTGCTGAAACCTGCAATTTGGGACAGGAAAGGATGACTCTGCCATTTTAGCGTGAACTGGGAGCATGTGGGTCCTGGTGGTGCCGCAGCCTTTCCCTGGGCTGGTGCCTCGTTGGTGACACATTTCCCTTTGCTCTGCTCTGGGATGGTAGCAAACTGCTACAGAGACTAGAGATTCGGATAGCCCACGTGTGTGTTTGTGGTCCTCACCTGCTGGATGAAAGCTGGGGCTGTGGTCTTTAATTGGGCTTCCCAAGGGGGGCTTTTATGCCCCCAATTAACCCCTTGCATAATTACCTGTAGAAATAAGCAACCTGGCCCTGGGATGGAGCAAAAGGCACTGCTGGCCAGTAGCTGCCCTTCGCTTTAGACTGACAGGTTGTGTCTCCCTTTGGGGACAGCCACTGCAGTCGGGGTGGCACGAGAGCAGGGGCACCTCCACCTCTGCTGCCAGGCAGCAAGGGGGGCACAAGGGCAGGGGGTCCCCAGAGGGCTTTATATGCAAGTATGGAGAAATTTAGCTTTCCTTGGGCTAGGGGACTCTGTCGTACCTGTACAGCATAAAATTCGTAAGGGAGCAAAAGGTGAGTTACTGAAGGGGAAAGGAAAGCTTTAAAAATATCTGGGGTTTCTTTTTGTTATGCTTATGTCCAGTGCCTAATTACCACTTTGGAGAAGGAAAGCATTTCTCATCCAACAGCCCCCCTGCTTCATCTCCTGTAGTGAGGCAGGAAAGACCAAATTTTACACCTATGAAATCAGTAGTGTAAACCAGGAAATAGTATCTTCCCCAAAAGAAGAAAGAATGAATCCTTTCAGCTTGATACCAAGAAGCAAGAAAGATCACAAAATCAAAATATTTTCAAATACTCCTGGGTCGCATCTAGCAGCTGGCACAGAGCAGCAGGGAAGTGAGAAGTGTAGTTATTGCTTGTTTTAGGTACTTTCTTTTGGTTTGGGTTGGGTTTTTTTCTTCCAGATTCTGGATAGAAAATGATGCAAGATTGCTTTGTGAGAAAGGAAGAAAATTTATATTGACAGGTTGCTGAGGCGCACCTGAGAAGTCAAGCCGATCAGGAGAGCTAGTTTCTTCCCTTGCTGGCAGACTTTCTCAACTGAGTATGTAAGAGTATGAAACCCCTCGGTTCTCTGCCAGCAAAGTGCTGATGATTTCAGATATATTGTTTGAACGCATTCGTCAGAGGACGGGCAGAGACCACCAACGCTCTCGCCCCAAACAGCCTTTTTCAAAGGGAAAAATGGTGGATTCTCACCACGGTGATTATAGGGGATTATTCTAAGATTCTCAGAAGTATCTGAAAACCAATCTTTCTAAGTTATTTCTGAATAGCTATTGAATGGATAATTTCCATACCTATTATCAAAATGATGTGCTGGCAGTGAAATTTAGCTGTATTGTATCTGATCAGTAATTGGTGAAATGTTTTCCTAGGGTTAAAAGTAGTGTCGGCAACAGCTCTGTGTAGGGATTTACAAGGTGTTTAGATACATTTTTATGTATTCAGTTGCTTTATGCTGTCCAAATGCTTTGATGGTGTGGAGAAAGCTAACGGGATTTATCTGAGTATTTAAAGACAAACTGAAAAGACTTTTACCTTCTGAGACCCAAGTTCAGAGTTGCATTGTTTCTGTTAGCTGTTGGTGACACAACTAACATTTAAAACAACATACAATATTAATGTCTTGATCATTAATGACTTGCAGGTCTGGAGAATAGAACAGGCTCAAAAGCAATCGGTGCAAATGCATTGGACCAATTAGTAAAGAAAACATCGATGATAAAAGAGTGAAAACTTTCCTTATCTTAGATTGTCTTTCAGTCCATGGCAGTAATGGTTAAGATTGTGGCATATGTTTGATTTTGTTTGGACCACATGAAATAAGAATTTGGTAAAATGTTCCTCGCTTTTTCAACTGGAATAAAGAGAAGAGATTAAGACCGGGAGAGAATAAAACCAGAAGGACTGAAGGGAGGAAAAAGCTCCCTAATTTCCAGTTAAAGGTGAACTGAAAAAGATAGCTGCCATTGAACCCTGGTTTTCCTTCTCAGTAGTATCACAAGCCTGCGGTGCACACGAGTGCATTGAGACAGGGAGGCAGGAGATAGACAGCACATCAGCCTGAGCTTTAAAAGTGTTTCTGCATTGTGGTAGGTAGCTGAGGTTGAAAGTAATTTTCTGGAAATTACCCTGAGATCCTGACAAGGGGACAGAGCTGAGCTGCTTCAGGACTGAAGAGGGCAATAAAAAAAATCAACACATCCATCACAGCACAAAGATACCTACATGTTCTCAGCAGAAGCGAAACACCTTTGTTTCAGCCCCTGCGTGGCTGGTGTGTGTTGGTACACTGCTCTCCTCACCTTTGTTTTGCCTCCAAAGCTGCTGGTTCGTGTGGTGTCTGAAGCCATGTCATGTTGCTGTGTGGGTGGAAGGTCAGGGTGGCCAGGAATGTCAGGGCACGCCACACTCCCCACCTTAGGCATCTCTACGGCTGTAGAAAAGTAGAACAAAACTGCTGATTCTTACACCAATATTTAAATATCCCAAATTGTCATGACCTGCTGACAAAAAAAACCCAAAACCACAACCAAACAAACAAAAAACCCACCACCAAAGAAAAAAAACCCTCTGATTGTTAAATCTGACACATTCTAGACAAATCTTTATTTTTGCCTTAAGGAAGTCTATCTGTCCTAGTGTCCCATGGCCCTCTGCAAGCTCTTGGTGGCTGAGTCTTTTTGCAGCTGCAGGGGATGATGCCCGGAGAGACTGACTTGCCTGAGGGCAGAAAGTCTGTAGGTGAGGAAGGAAATGGAGCCTGGTTGCTCAGTTCTTGGTCTGGCAAGCTTGGTCCAGGACTGTCCTTTCTTTTTAAGCAATGAGACAATTTAATCTTTAGAAATAACCAAATAAAAATGAAAAAAAAAAAGTTTTAATATTCTTTGACAGCACCTGGAGCCAATGTAAGCAATGAAGTCAGATATTATAGGTAATATATAATAAAATATATATATTATATATTTATATAATATATATTTATATACATATATAAAAGAATATATAATAAATCTTAATTTACCACCAGACTAGATAATATAAAACACAGCTTTGCATTAACTATATAGTGTTTTTAAAAAATGTTTTGGACTGATAGCAACACTTCATTAATGCATATTTGAGGTGAACTCCCTTAGATTCAACTCGCTGTATCTGCAGAGTATTTGTCCTCTTATTTTAAGGTGTCTGACATTTCCCGTAACAAGCCTCACTGGACTGATCTTTAGTGGTGCTTTCATACTGCTCTGCTCGCTTTCACCCAGCAGCTGGTGATCCTTGGAGACATCCTCACACCAGGGCTGCGGAGAGCTGGCCCCAGCAGAAAAGAAGTTGGAAAGGAGGGGGGGTGGGGGAGGGAAATGTAACCCATCCATCTTGGATGCCTTGAAACACATATAACTGAGGGAGCTGCCAAGGGAAAGCCATTTCCATACGCTTTCCTTGTCAGGAGAGTAAGCAGGCTGAAAAAGTTGGATGTGCACAGTAAGCGGAAGCTGACCCGGGCAGCCTTGATTTACATAGTGCACACTTGGGACCTGCTCATTACCACAACATCCCCCTAATCATCACCTCCGCATGACGGGCACATGGATGTGAATATGCCCCGGGATCCCCAGCACTTCGTTTTCCTAGCAGCACCCAGCCTTTTGCAGTTATTGTGATATGACAGATGCACATATCATTGAAAGCAGGTCTTGCATGGCATTACACAATGTAAATCAATAATGTGAAAATACAGCCGTTAACACAATGTACAGTTTTGCCTATTACTACAATGCCCTGCTTGTTCCAAAGGAAAAGCAATTTTATGCTCCACTGAAGCATGGTTTGCTTAGCCTTCAACTAGCGGCAAATGCCAGATACTGCAAAATGTTACTGTTACACAAGCAGTGTCCTGGATTTATTTATACGTATCCATGCAAAGACTAATTTCAACAAGGACTAGGACTGGAGTCCCTCTGAATACGGATGGGGCTGAACTGCTCTGACCCTGCATTTCCAGCTCTGTGCCTCTTCCCAGCACCCAAGTCCTGATCCAGCGAAGCTGCACGGTCCCATGCAACTCACCGTGGCTGCCCTTGTTTTGAGTCGTGATTAAATCCCCCCAGGTTCTAGGGTACCCTAACACCCAGTGGCATCTCTCAACCCAAAAATCAGACCAGGATAGCTGCTTGCTGTAAACGTGCCCCATATACACAGGTCCTAGGTGCCTGACTCACACCCTGCTCTGGTTGCTTTCCCCTTACTTCCACCGATCTCCATCATACTCCTTTCCTTGGGTATGAGGCTTGATTGCCTCCCTGCATGGCAAGAAAGTCAGCACTTCTTGGGCGCTTCTTATCCTTGTTGGCTGAGGTGTACGGAAACCATAGCATGGAGCCTCTGAACCCATAATTATCACTATGGATCACATCGGCTGCTCCTGCCATTTCCAAGCCTGATAGAAGTTAATTCCTTTTAGCTGAGGACACAAAAGGAAGAGCTGTAACGACAGAAAGAGAGAGCTGCCCGGATTGCTTGGATAGCAGGGAAGAGAAGCGATGCCGCTGTGTAAAGGTAACCCCTCCTGACCCTTTCTGAAGGCAGAAGTCACTCAGCTTTCACTTCTGAGCAAGGAAGCCTTGGTGCATTTACCCTGGGGTAGAAACAAAAATACCAGAAAAATGTCTTGTTGAGGTGAAAAAAACGTAATTCCAGAGTTTATCAACTCAGCATAAGGGGGCACGAGAGGGCACTACCACTTATTCTCTGTCTACGTAGCTGTCCCCAGGTACGAAAAGGGTGGTGGCAGGAGCAGGCGAGCAGGGACATGGCCCCAGCTCGCAGCTCACCTTCTGCATTTTCTGGCAAAATTGGTTTTCATTGGAAAAAAGCAGATTTGTCAGACAGGCTGTTTAGCAGAAACAGATTAATTACCTGAGAGCATGGACAGGAAAATGTGGAAAATGGAAACGGGTGGGAATCCCCACAGGCTCATGTTTTACCAGCTCTCTGCACTATAGATCTCCTGTGTGGAAGCAGTCGGGTAGCCCCGAAAGAAATGTTCCTGTTCATGCTCATTTTGGGGTAATTCTGGGTCTTGACTTGTCCCTGAGTTGGATGGAGAGCACATTTTGAAATGTTGAATTATTGCACAAAATAGAAATTCTGGCATTACTCAGTTCTGTCTTCTGCCTATAAGATGAAGCAGCAAAGGATTAAAAGCTCCTGGCAGTTGCACTGTACGGCACCCAGACACTGCAGGCATGCTTATTCCTGAGAGCTTCATCAGGAATCGAGGGGTTCGCTGGTGACTGAAAGACATAGATGCCAACTTCTCGCAGTCAAACGGTGGCTGAGACTCCACATGCTGTGGATGGAGGGGCTGGGACATGGCACTGCCACGCTGCGTACGGGGTGGGGGCGAAGGCACAGCCTCCTTCCTCCTCCCAGCAGCACCATGTGGGAATAGCTCAAAAATTAGGAGTTTTATCATCTGGGAACTGCTTGGAGCCCAGCATGCTGATAAGCGCTGACCTGCTCAAAGGGCGTGTGACGAACACAGGAGGGTTTAATCCAGGAGAAACCAACTGCTGGGGTTCATCCCTGGGTTCTTCTAAACCTTCTCCTTTTTCTCATTTGGGCTGATGTCAATTTGAAATGCAAATGCAACCTTGAACAGGAAAGCAGGAGCGTTTTGTCTTTGAGATGTTCATACAAAATATCTGTTTTAACAAAATACCCTCTTTTTGTTTTTTCCTTTGGGAACATCTGCCATGTTTGGCCCAAATTCAGGAGTGTTCTGGTGCCTGCCCCCCTCCCTTTGACATCGCACTTAAAAAAAGATGCCCTTTTTGTTGTGCCTCCTCGGTCACCCCTTCCACCGTGCCCTGAGCGTGGGTTGGTCAGCAGCCACTGCCTCCTGCCTTCCACCTGCCTGCCCCTCTGCCGGCTCCAGCACCGTCCCCCATGCCTCTGGGTGGGAAAATGAAAGTGTAGGCCACTGAGATGGCTCTTGGGGTTTGGTCCAGGTTGCGGTGCGTACATCGATGCTTCTCGCGAGCCACGGCTTTGCTTACAGAGGGGAGAGGGAAACCTCCTTCCCCCGAGGCTGAAGCTGCTCCTCCATGCCTGGGGGCTTTCAGTCATGGAGAAGAAGGGAACCAATCCCCTTAGCTTTAATATTTCTATTATACAGCCTAGATTAATTTTGATTTTCTCTTTTGACTCCTTTGTTGTGTTTATTTCAAGGGATTTCTGTCACCTCCCTTCTATACTTCAGTGTGCCTGAAAAATTTCTGTCAGGAGTGATTGTGTATGACTTGAAGAAAGTGCAATTTTTAAGACTGGAATTCACTTTACAATCCCCACTGCTTTCTATTCTTTTATTTTCTTTTTTCCCCTCCAAATTAGCACATCTCTGTGCCGAAGCTTCCCCATCTTACAACGCTGTGTATGTTATTCCTGCCACAAGACCTTTCCAACACCAGGTTTCTCTCTCTTCCATTTCTGGCTATGAATATGAGATTTGCAGGGAATTTCCATGTGCTGAATATTTGCATCACAGCCCAGGATGCTTCAAGTAAGATTTCAGGGAGCTGAAAGAAGCTTGAGATCAATCCAAAATACTCTGGAGAAAATTCCCCAAAGTCATAGACAAATATTTCCAAACATTAATATTTCTACCCTGGCAATTCTCTTTAAATATATTACTGTGACAGACAGCTAGACAGACAGGCAGATGCTTACGGACGGCTGACATTAGCATGTAGCTTCTGCTGTCACCCACAGACGGGCTGCGTGGCTGGAATTATGATGTTTCTGTCCTGACTTTGGGGAGTTTCACATATTAGACAGTACTAAAAGAATTTTTAATTGGACTCATTTTACTGTTTTTTTTATCAGAAATGAGACAATGCGCGCAAACCCCTGTGGTTACTGTAGTCTCAATCAGCTGCCAAATAATATTATAGGAGTTGTGATTGAATTAATGAAAAGCTTGTAACAAAATTATGGTTGTGAGAAAATAGTCCTATTGGGGTCTTTAATTTAAACTGGTGGGACAAAATTAGTCCTAAATTAAGGAAAACAACTAATTGTCTAGATATCACTTGGTTGATAAATGCACCAGTAGGATTCCACTCCCAAGGTGTCACTTTGCTGTTCATAGGGGTTTGGGGAGAAAATGTACTTGACAGCCTTATTCCACTCCCTTTTTGCTTTTTCCATGGGTGTCCCGGCCTGCTGTGGGCTATGAGCTTCTCCTTGGCCCTGCTCCTGATGGCACTGAGCCCTGGAGGTCCCAGAGGGAAGGGATGGTTTGGGCCAGCCCAGGGCTACCCTGCGCTTCCTTAGGGATCCCAACCTCTCAGCTGGGGTAATCAAGCACCCATGAGCTTCCACTGCTGGGACACATAGATAAGGTGAGGACTCATCCCTCATGTCCAATCCAGGGCTCCACTTTGGTGCTTGCAATGGAGCCGTCTAAGCCATGTTCTCCATTAGCTGCCCCATGCCACGGCTTTGGGAACCAGCCAGTTGCCTGCAGGGTGCTGGCCCCTTCCCTCGATGCTGTCCTCTCCCCGTTCCCTCAGCAAAGTGGGACCCGCAGCTCATGCCCACTCCTCATTTCAGGGCAGAAAAGAGTATTCAAAGCCCTGTGGGTCCCCACGGTGTGGAAGAGGACAGCTCTACAGAAAGAGCTTTTTTTCTTCTGCTGGAGTCAAAAAACAGCCAGAGATCTGTAAACACAGAGCCACAGCTGTGCCTTGTGCTGGGGAAGGGGTGTATTCTCAGGTGACAGGTATTTGTCTGTATTTCATATGGAACAAAGCTTGGTTTTCTCCATAGCTGGGAAACCCTGAGTTTGCCTTGTAACAGCCACCGAGGTGCTGGGGGCAGGGGGAGGCCATGGGACACCGCACAGGAGAACCTGGGGTGGTTTTCATCACGCTTTGTCCTGCTGCTCTGAACCAGGTAAGAAGGTTTTGTGGGCCACAGCATGCACCTGCTCTGTGTAGCTCCCATGCTGCAAGGGTGTTGGGAAGTGGGATGTGGCAGGTGTTCTGGGCACCAATTGCATCCTATCAGAAAAATCCTGGAAAGGAGGATGCAGAGCTGACAGGAGACCCCTTCTCCAGTGCAGATGACCTGCAAAGCTAAGCCACTTTAGGACAGGACTCCTGGTGCCAGTAAAGGGTGTCAGTAAGCAAAGGGTAATCCCCCCATACCTGGGGGGCGCTTAGACTGAGTTTTCCCTCTGTTTCTAAGGCCCCGTTAGATCCCAGTGTTTTGCTGGTGGCTTAGGCTGTGTTGCTGGATTGGTCGTCTAAGAAAAAAGCTCCATTTCCTTCAGAATTTTTTCCTTTCCTTTAGGAAAACGTTTCTGTTGCTTGCCTCTGTCATTGGCCCTCAAGTGGTAAATCCCAGGCAAATAAATCTGTACTTAAAGCAATAAATTCAGTGCCTTTCCTCTGAGGCTTTATTTTCTCATTTAGTGACCTCTTGTTCCCCATGTCTTTGACACTTCTCCGATGTGCATTAAGCAAATATGCAATCATCCTTTCATTCTCTATCTTTGCTTTCATTATGATTTTTTACACTTCATTACATTTCCCTCTATAATTGCAACTCTTTGTTGTCCCAAAGTTTTATGGCTCTTTCCTCTCTTCTCTCACTTCTTGTGTTTCTTTGTTATTCACGTTAGCTTTTCTTGACACTGTGTTCCTAGTACATTTTCTAGATGTCAAGCAAACTCTTAGGCCTAAACTCATTTATCTTTGAACACTTTCCATTTCCACTTCAGTGCTCTACCCCAATGAATTCCATCCAGAACTTCCTTTTCTTCTAAAATTGGCTGTGCTGCTTTTATTCAGCGTTCTTTCCTTTTTAGGCCTAATTATAAATCCAATTGTTCAGTCCTGAATGCTTCCACGAGCTCCATTCATTTCCAAGCGCGGTTCTGCCATAACTGCCGGGGGAAGTTGCGTGACTGCCCTTTCAAAATCCTAATATGATCTAGATGAGAAAGAGTGATGTTATTTCTAACTTAAATTAAACCCTAGCGCAAGATCAGGCTGTTAAGTCCTCCGCTCTGCTCTCCTGTCACCGCGTTTACCCGCCCCAGAAAGTCCGGAGAGCGAGGAGGATGCTCTGCGGTGGGTTCATGGGTTTATGGGCTTTTCCCAGCCCCTCGCAGGGAGCGGCGGAGCTGCCGGGAGAGCCGATGGGCACCAGCGTGCCTCCCGCCGGCACCAAGTGCAGAGGTCTGTTGAAATCCTACTGTTCTGGCAAAAGCAGTTCAAAGCGGCAAATGGCTGATTCCCACAAGTGTACACCCTCGCTTCCCTCAGGAATTTTTACTGGCTGCTTGCATAATGGGATGTTGATCTGTAAGCAGAAAGTGCCGCCCTTACTGACTTCATGTTGAGCATCTTTGGTGTAGGTGGCCAAGGGGAGACGCCTGGGGTTTGCCGCAGCTCTCCACCTGGGCGTTGCGGAGCTGTTTTGATGGAATTTCAGCTCTGCAGCTGGGCAGGGGCTGTGTGGGGAAAAACCACCTGCGGTTTGTGAGGCTCGCCCTGCTCCCAAACCCTACGTGGAGCTCAGCTGTCTGATCTCAAGGCAAACCATGACCACTGCTCTACAACCAAATGCCTAACTCCAATCCGGAGTCTGAATTTCAGAGTCAGACTTCTAAATGACATGATGGGTTTGATGTGTCTCCAGATACATCTGGCACTGTTTGCCCTTTCGGTATATTCAGGTGTTTAGGCTGCTTAGGTAGCTTCGTCTGGGTTGAATGTTCTCAAGAGGGGAACACACAGGGCTGGGAGCACAGTCTGAAATAGAGAACAAATAGGAACGTGATGCTTTTCCTGTGGAAATGTTGGTAGGATTTGCTAAGCTTTCAAATGGGCAAGGCAGCACTCTTCTTTCTCCTCCAACATTGCCCTTGGAGGGAGGTGGTGACAAAGAGAATTGCTCTTGTCTGCTTTCTTACTGATTTAACCTGATTTCTTCCTGTGTTTTGAGCATCTGGAAAAAGCATGAGTAATGTGTTAACAAAGTTCATCCTTTGCTCTGAGTCGAAGAGGAGAATGTCAGTGACTTTGCAGACCTGGGGCAGTCTGTCATCCCCAGGTAGTGTGGGGGCAGCTCTGCTTTGCTCTCTAGGCATCTCTTTCTCTCAAAAGCCTGAGAAAAAGCAACCACTGCTTCCTGGGCTGTCTTCTCGTGACCTTTCAGACTGGTGTTCAAGCAGCGTCAGCAAGCCCAGATGATGTACGGTCATGGTCCTGTAGGAACGCGAGCAATAGCAGTGCACCCTGAAGTGTGTATATAGCTGTGGTTGTACATGGTGCACCAAGCCCATCATTTGAGCATTGGTGATTTTGAGTCCTGTTCATGGTGCAGGATCACTGATGTGGCTGCAGGCAGATAAACTTGACTCTTGTGAGACCCCACCTGGAGCACTGCATTCAGCTGTGCAGCCCCCAGTGTAAGAAGGGCATGGACCTGTTGGAGTGAGTCCAGAGGTGGCCACAAAGACGATCAGCCGGCTGGAGCACCTCCTGTACAAGGCTGAGAGAGCTGGGGTTGTTCAGCCTGGAGAAGAGGATGCTCCAGGGGGACCTTATCGCAGCCTCCCAGTGCCTAAAGGAGCCTGCAGGAAAGCTGGAGGGGGACTTTTTGCAAGGGCAGGTAGTGATAACACAAGGGGTAATGGTTCTAAGCTGAAAGAGGGTAGATTTAGGTTAGGTATTGGGAAGAAATTCTTCACTGTGAGGATGGCGAGACTCTGGCACAGGCTGCTCAGAGCAGCTGTGGATGCCCCATCCCTGGCAGGGCTCAAGGCCAGGCTGGACGGGGCTGGGGGCAACCTGGGCTGGTGGAAGGGGTCCCTGCCCATGGCGGGGTTGGAGCTGGGTGGTCTTTAAGGTCCCCTGCAGCCCACACCATTCTGTGATTCTAAGATGCCTCATGAATTGCTCTGTGTTCAGCTCAGTGATTCGAGGAGAACTTGCCCTTGTCCAGCTTTGCCAGTGCAGAGCAGAACTGTCATGGGTGGAGAGGATACAAGACACTATCAAGATGCACAAACACCCAAATCAGGGGTTGTAGCAACCCTACACGTCACTCTGGGTTGGTGCCACATAGCACATAGTGATGAAGGGCTTAGGAATAAAGCTCCTTTGGCCTCAGAGGAACCCTGTGACCTACCCCGTGGTTCATTTCATTGAGCTTCTGCTTTTTGCAGACAGTGGAAAAGGGGTTCAGGCTCCCCAGGCACCAAATAAAACCTTGCAAATTACCTGACCTTAGAGCCTGAGCCCTTTTGAAATCTGTACATTGATTTGTTAAAAGTTTTAGTGTTTTTTTAAGAACTTTAAGTGAAGCTTGAAATGCTGGCCTTTACCATGAATTGATTGGTTATGATGTAGAAACTGTCCCCAGGGGGTGCAGGGGCATGGCCAGGGTATTTATCCTGTGTCTGAAATTTTTATCCTAGTTTGCAGAACCACTAGTTTTTTTGGAAGCTTCAAGCCATCTGTGCGTGTCCTCAGGGCATTTTTTTCTCCTGTTGAAGTATCTGATAGAGGGAGATAGGAAGACCTCTTACAGCAACTACTCTGTATCACACCAATCACAGGAGATGACCTGAAAAAATCAGCTATCATATACCGTATCATGTAAATAAATACATCTTTCAGTTTTTCTAAGCATCTACAGTTGGCTGTATATGCTGGATGGGTATGACTGGATTATTATAGTCTGTCATTTCAGCATGAATTCAGACACTATTTTAAGGGAGTATTATTTAACAGGCTGGAAGAAGCCTTTGGAGCTGTTATTATCTCTCATGTAAATGCACGTTAAAGCAATCTGAACAGACATATCATCTTCCTGATGGATTGTATTGCTCCTGTAGAAAGGCTGAGGGTTTTGTACTGTGCAATGCTGGAGCTCTGGGATGGCGAACGGGGGGAGTGCGGACCCCCAGGCTGGTAAATGGAGGGATGGCAGGCTGCTGCAGGGACCGGCCGAGCTGCTGCCTGGGCTGCGGCCACGTGCTTAAGGATGCAAAGCAGCCAGCTTTTCTTGGGAGGCCCAAGGTAAAGAAGTTCATCACAAACTTTAGAGGTGATATCAGCAAATCTGCGTGGCCTGACCATATCAATCGCTTCATCGCAGTGTAACGTGGCTGTGCTGCCTGTGGGTTGCCGCTGCGTGGGGAACCAGGACCCTGCTGGGGAGGGAAAAGTTTCCATGTCCAAAGAGCAACCTCTAGGAAACCACTGGCTTTGGAGGGTGGGGAGCCACGGGAGGGACTACCCAGCGTCACTGCTCGTTAACGGACAGCAGAGAGTGAGTGGGGAGGAGGGATAAAATCCCACGCAGCACAGAAAGCTGCTTGATAGGGATGCTGCTCTAGGAGACTTCCATGGTAGGGGGAAACAGGTCTTGAAATTGCCATAGGAGTAGGTTACATTTGTGCTCGTTTTCCATCCCGGCCCCAGTCCAGGAGCCCCTGCACCGTGCCCAGCTCTGGCCGCAGCCAGCGGGCCATCCTCGGAAGCAGCAGCAGTCCCCAGCTGCCTCATGATATTATTATTTTTTTATTCGCCTCAATAAAAATCTGTGATTCATTAAGTGCTTGTCATGTTTTGATACGTGGATCAGGAACTGATCAATAGCCAGCCAAATTTAATAAAAAGGAGCTGTATTCTTGGGAAATGAGCTTGTTACCATGCCAACTATCGATCTTCCCTGACAGGCTCTGTAAGTCGCAAAATGGGGTCCTGATGGGTAGGTCGGTCTCCCTGCCTGCCTGCCAGGAACGATGCCGATTGCAACCTCTGTATTTAAAAGACTTTGGAGACAACCCTATTTTTTGATATTGCCTCAATGTAATTCCTTGGCAAAGGTTCTAGATTGCCTGGAGCTAGCAGAAATCCTCCAAAGGCTTTGTTTTTCTTACTGGCTCTAAGGTGATGGAAATACAAGACAGAAGGGAGCAGAGCTCTGGTTCTGTGCTGGAGCCTCCCAGGGCAAGGAGGGATGGAGCCCCACGCCAGCCCACGTGCCCGCCTCACTGATGCGTGATGTGCCAGCCATCACCTGGTCCCTGCCTGCCACCAATGCCCCAGTTTTTTTTCCTTGCAACGTAAATAACCTTATGTGAGCCAGGTGGTGTTAAAGGACAGTGTACCAATCCCGTCAGGTGGATTTCTCTGGCTGACCATGGTAATCAGGGCGCTGATTCCCACGCTGATCCCAAGCCCCTAAATATGAAATGTTGGCATTGCAGCCATTCTCTGACATGGGAGCAAGAGCTGAATATGGACGAGGAGGAAATAATGCATCCCTAAGATCTTGATTGGACTGATCTATTTGCAGCGTTCCTGAATTTTTATGTGCAGTTTATTCTCCTTTTATTTCTTAAAAAGAGGGTGGGCAGGACTGTCTGCTGCCAGGGCAGGCTGTGCGGGGACCAGGGCCATGTCCTCACCCTGCCAGGGGGTACATGGCCACCTGGCACAAAGAGGGAGCGCTTTCCAGCTACAAAACACACCGTGAGTTTTGGCCCCACTGTTCTTCAGGGCTTGGTCCAAAACATACCAGGCTTGGTGGAGACAGATTTCAGCAGGCTCTGGCCATTTCCCAGTCCAAACCATTTAAACATGGTGCCCAAGTCCTTCTCCAGGGCAGCCACTTATGTCAATGTTGGAGGTTTTAAGAACAGATGGTGAATTGTACTTGGGGCAGGAAAAGCTTTACAGGCTTAGAAAACCCAATTCTGTACTCAGTACAGTCCCTGAGGCTTCCTATAGAATAGCTTATCCAGCCAAAAGTGAGACAAAGGTAGAATGTGATGTGGAAGAGCTCGCCAAGGTCACTTGGGGAGAGGGAGTGCGATGTAATTCCTTCATGGCTTTTCTGGATTGTGTACTGTAAAGCTTGTTATGATTTGACATTGACATTATCCCTGCTTTGGGTGAGGGGTTGGACACAAAACCTCCAGAGGTCCCTTCCAACCAACATTTTTCTATTACTTCATCTCAGAGATGTAATGTAAGCTCTAACACTGAAATGAGTATGCAACTGGCTTTCTCGGGTGTTCAGACTTGGAGGGCAATAAGAGCTGACATCAAAACCCGAATATTTCTCAGAATTATTTGTGTATATGAGGTGCCAGAAGAGTCCTAGTCCCTGGGCTAGGTGAAACAGGTTATTGAACAGTGCTGTTTGTTGCAGTTGTCAGAATGGTTGCCAGCAGCAAGCGCCTGCCCTTGTGTCTGCTCTCTGCGTTCCTCCTCCTTGGGCTTAGCTTATCCCAAACTCCCAGCACCAAGTTTCCTTCTTTCAAAGATTTTTTTGCTAGTAAAAATCAGCGGACATCTCCATAGGGTTCGGTAACATGAGTTGTTTAAGGGAAAGGTCCTTTTGATACATGACAAAGGCAAAAGCCTTCAGTAAGGTTTGATAACCCCCAGCCTCTCTCAGTCCCTGCAGTATCTTACAGCGATGTGGCACAGCAGCGAGTGCGGAGCAGAGGCGGGGTGGAGCAGCTCTTTCGCTTAAACATACACATGCTAAATTGAGCCTGAAAATAAAAGTCTTCTTATAATCCCGTGAAGGTTGGTTTTGGGAATGGTCTGCTGGATTAGATCCCCGATGCCTGGGCAGAGCCTGGCAAGGGTTTAACGCAATGCTGACTGCATATTCTGTTTTCTTTGCAGTTTACACTGGGGCTTTGAAGACAAACGAGACCAAGCGGGTGTCAACGGCAGTGCAAGGCAGAGGAGAGAGAGGGGCCCCTCCAAAAGCCGTGGGAGGAGGAAGGCCAGCAGGGCTGTTCGCAGGAGCAGACGCGGTTCCTGCTGCCGCTCCTGGGCACACAGCCCCTGCCCTGCTCAGCCAGCCCAGCTTTCCCCTCTCCGCCAGCAGACATCGAAACAGCCCAGCAGGTTCAGGGGCAATGCAAGCAATGGGATAACCAACTTGGAAAATACCTTTTCCTTAGGAGAGAAAGCTGGCAAAAGCAAAGCCCAGCTTGCCAAGCGCTAGCTCTGCGGGCAGCTGCCTGCCTTGCCTGCTGGGAGCGAGAGGCTCCGTGTCAGCACGAACCCAGAGAGGGGAGAGAGGCTGAGCTCAGGGGTGCCAGAGGGTTCATATTTTCCTGTACTCTAGGAGCCTGCTATGCAGTTTTTAAAATGGATCAGCAGCCGTACGTCGCATCGTGATTTGGCTGCAAGTTGAGCCGAATGTGTGTTATCTCGGCAGGCTCATGGTATGTCTCTCCTCCCCGCCTAATATATGAATATACGGCAAGAGTTTTACGGACAAGATAATGTGTTTTGGCTGCATGAAATAGTTCTGTTCTTCCTATAGGAGAAAAATTTAATTTTGCACTGAATTCCACTATAACCAGACAACTCTCCGTTTATATCCTGGATAATAAATCAAAGCAACATGAAGTCTCGTGCACAGAACTGAAGTGGTTTCTTAAAGCAAATTTGGCAGGAAGTAAGTCATCATCTTAAAAAGCCAGTTCACTCTCCCTATACAGTATGCCACCAACTCTTCTAAAATCTGCAAACAGGCACGAAAAGTCATTTTGTGAAAAATAGAGAGAAATCCGTGAGCTCTAGCGATGCTCTGTGAGATAAGCCATGTTATTCTGTTCTCAAAATCAAGTAACTTTACCAGAGAAATCACCCCGTGAGTTTTCTTCAACTCTGGGGTTTGCAGTGCCCAGGGACTCAAATATCACAAGGACCACTAGTTTGGCTTCGTACAAAAATAAGGTCATGCTGGTATTACATCTTCCCTCTGTGCTTTTCCTCTTCTTGTCTTTTCAGCTAATGTTGTTATTTTTTCTTATTTTTTTTTTCTTTCCAACCTTCCTTTCTAGTTTCTATTTCTATCGTGCAAACATGCCACGGCAAAGCGATGTAAGCAATGCATAATATATTTGCAGTAATGTATGATTCATTTACTAGTTTCATAATTAATGTGGCTGTGTTTTACATACACAGTACTTCCTGCATGCATTTTATGTTGTGAACACTCTTCAAAATCTAATAAAATGTAATCCGTTAAAAACAATAGTACTATTCCTGTTCTGAGATTTGTATGCAGTTTTGCAGGAGCTGCAGAGAGAACTTGGTGCCAAGTTTATATTCTAAACACCAATTTTATGCTGCTATTTTATGCAGCTCCTAATTTTCAAGGTGGAAATTATTATCATGATTTATATTATTATAGTGATACCACAGTTGGTCTGGGCATCATCTGCTTTTATACCCTGAAAACTTTCCAACCCAAATAATTTTTCTATCTGCTGTCTGGAGCTCAGTAACAAATATGAAATTACGGTGAATTTATGCAGAAACATACAAGAACTGTACAGCAGCATCTGTAAAATATCAGCTAAATAATGCCAACATCTGCACCTCCAAAAAACTTCCTTTGCCTGAGGTTTGGTGGGGCTGAGAGCACACACCGCTTTGTGGTCTGGGCCCCAGGACCGTTTCCAAAGGTATTTATGCATCTAATTGCCATCAGTATCGGCAAGAGTTGGGAACTGCTGAAGAGCTCGGGGCATGCGCTTTATTTATACATTATTTTCTTTCTAGTGAAGACTTGAGGAACCCAAATTATTTTGCACCCCAGGGAGAAGAAAGCTGACATAGCCATTTGTGTGTTGTTCCTTGACACGCTGTTCCAGGCAGATGGATTTGGGAGCTTTTCGTTTCCTATCTTCATACTAAAAATGTGTGTAAAATGATTTCCAGCAACAAAATCTACACTTATGAATGAATCAAATTAACATGAATATGTTGAAAATTCAAAATGGATATGAAAAATGGATACAATTTCCAGTGTAAGGCTAGAAGTCCTGTTTCCATCTCTCCAGATACCAGGCTAAAATTTTGCCTGCTTTCTTTCCAGCTGAATTGTCATTAAAGCCAATGGGCACAAACCAGCCCGGCCCGATGGTACCGTGGGGTTCGGGGATTTACATCTGCCAAGGCTCTGCCCTGGCCTTGGTGAGGGCAGCCAAATCAGCCCTGTGCTGCTCGGCTTGTGTGTTAGCACTTCACACCTACACAGCACCTGGGTGCTGCCTTAGCTGCCAGCAGGTGAGGAGCATCACTGCACTGAGTAAGTTACACCTGGGCTTGTGCCTCGTGGGATGAGGTTTGCATGGGGTTGTAGGGAAATGCAGCATTTTCTCAGCGTTGCTGGTCAGGATGGCAAGGGAATGGCTGAAGCCTCAGCATGACTCCAACCCCCTGGCTTTGCTGGACTTACATCAGGCTTTCCCTGAAGTATTGAAATGCAGATTTTTTCAAAGGTATTTAAGTGCTGCTTTTGGACTTTGCTGTGTTCCTCCTGGTGAATGGTTCTCTGCTGGGGCAGCTGCTGCGTGGGCAGCTTTGGTGTTTCTTCACAAGCGGGATCAATGCAAACATACAGGTAACTTGTGCAGTGGCTGATGCGCTTCAAGATGGGGAGTGTGTGTTCCTGCCAGCCAGCTCGGCAGGCAGAGCTGCCACAGCTGGGAGCTGCTTCTCTTCCCCAGCGTGGCACTAGGGGAAAGGTGGAAAAACCTTTCACGTGGCAAAATGAGCTAAAGACCTTAAGGCCCAAATCCTACCATTTAGAGAGATCAATACCGCCGTTAGTGTTGGGAAGTGAAATCCCGAGCTGCAGCAGCACGGATCGGATGTGCTGTGTCCCTGCCTAGGGTGAACCTGCTGGCCCCTTGTGTGGGCTCCCAGCGAGGTGGGGACACTCACCCCAGTGAGCTCAGGACCTCCTGCTTGGCCACCTCTCACCCTGGCTGCTGCAGGGAGGTGGTCACAGCAGTGGCAGGAGACACCTGCACAGTGCCCTCCTGACAGCCTGGGAGGAGACCGATAAAACTCGTAATTTCTAATGTTTTCTAGTTTTGATTAGAGAAATCTATTCCCCACCACCACCCCCTTCATTTAAGGAGGTTTATTTTAGTGTTGTGTGTACTGCTGGACCTTTGGGCAGGAGGTTATCTTGTGTGCTTTCCCAGATCTTGGATTAGTTTTGTGTGCTTGTTTTTACCTTTGCTTGGTTGGTTTTGTTTTTTGGGTTTTTTTGAACGATTGCTAAATTCATTATTTAGAGGAGAAAACCCACGTAAATGTATCTCTGTGCCCTGCAAAGGTTCAAGAAACGCAAAGAAGTGGAGGGGAAGGGATCAAGCAGCAGTGCTATTCTAAAACACCAATTTATGGAAACTGTTTTAAGCGAGCTCTTTGATAGCAGAGACTTGGTAGTGACTTCTACCTTTGGCAGGCATGTGCGGGTGATGCTGAATCTTTCCTGGCACCTGCAGCGGTTCCTACTTTGCTGCAATCTCAGCAGGTGCTTTTGCTACAGTGTCCCTTCTTCTGCCAACAAAGCTATGGGAGGGGGCTGCTCCCTTGGGCAGGCAATGTCCCTATGTCATATCTGTGCAGAGCCCCCAGGACTGGCGATAGTGGCAGTATTTTTGACTCAAGGCATGTGACAATGGGGGCTGCACTGTGGCCCATGCTGGCACATGAGTGGGGCTTGGCCTCCGTATGGGATGCTGCCGCTCGGCCCCGGCCTGCCAAGTGCCACATCAGAGCTCTGCTCTCCAGTGTCAGGGCCTCTGGTGTCCTAAATGAGGGAGAACCCCCTGGGACACGTGTCTACCCAGGTGGCCTCCTGTCCCCAAAGGCTGACCTCCAGCTGGGAGGTCTCTGCCTCTCCAGCCACCTCCTCTTAGGTCCCTGCCCGGGCCCCCAGAGAACACCGGCCCCCAGTCTGCCTCCCGGCAGCGGGGGTGAAGGGGCAGAAAGTCCCCTTTTGGGGGGAGGTTTAGGGAGGGAGGAACAGTCCAGCCCGGCTCAGCGGGAGCCTCCTGGGAATGCAACAGCAGCTCCGGCACATGCAGGGGGCTCTGGATGGTCCTGTTGCATGGCCTGATGCTGCAGCCAGGAGGGCTGAGACTCTGCTCAAAGCATCGCGTTTCAGGGGAGTCAAATAGACAAGATTTTGGGGGGAAGCGGGGAAATGCAGGACAAATGCTGGACCTGGAAGACCTTTACTCTGCCTGGTGGAGGAAAACTCCCAGGAACATTCAAAGAAAACAGCTAATTAGTGCTCGTACGGGGCGGGGTGGGGGGGACACGCGACACGATTGGGGTGAGGCTGGAAGCTGCAGCCCCGTTTGGGGGCTGGGGGGGAGCGGGGAAGGACAGGGGGCTGGGGCACTGCCGGCAGCACTCTCTGCTCACCCCCCACCTTCACCAAGCACCGAGCTGGGGTTCCTGGGGTGGGGGTCTCTGGAGCTGGGGGGGGGGTCTCCAGCCGTGTGCAATCGTGAGGGGGGGGGTGGAGCGGGGAGGGCAGGGGAATGCGCGCAGGGGCTTTCCGCGGGCGCTGAGCGACAGCGCAGATGCCCGAGCTCTTTTTCCTGCAGGGCAAATGGGGCGGGCACGGGGTGGTACCCGGCATCTGAAGTGCCATGGATTTAAAGGATATAAAATGTACGTGTAGGTATATATTTCATTTCCCCCCCTCCTGCACCAGTAAGCCCCGGCTTCATTTGCACCTTTAGTTCTCGTTTCAGGGCGGGCTGCGATGCAGCAGCCGCCACCGCCTGTGCGTTAAACGGGAAATAAAATAGAAATAAATGCCCTCATCTGTCCCTTTTTTAAGACAAACGGCAAAATCATTTCGTGTCTCCCTGTCCGGCCAGATCCACCCAAGGACAGTGGGGAGACCCCAACGTCTGGGGAAACCTCGCAGCCTTCTCCTGCAAACGAGGGGTGCGAAATCTTGTGAGATAAAATGATGGAGCCGAGGGGTGTGTGGCGGGGGGGAATCCCTGTAAATAGACTGAGCATCGGGAGCCTTTGTGCCCAGGTCGCCTTGGAAGGCGGAGGGCGTCGGGGGTGCCCGTCCCTCCCGGCTCGCCTTTCTGTGGTCTCTGACATGGTCACATCAAAGGACCCGCCGGGGCGATCTGTGCACAGCCGTGTCCCCGAAATTTGCGCCTGGGAAGAGAGACAAAACCAGGCGATATTAATATCTTACTGAACGGCGGAATATTGGATGTTTCTGTAGGCGCGCGTTGCCAGAGGTTTGCACAGTTTGTCTGAAAACACCCGGAGTTGGAGGCGGAGGAAAGGGAGGGGGGTTTTAATAAAAACCATTTGCCACTTGTCTTCAATTAGGGTCTAGAAATTTAGCAAAAAGAAAAAATGCCTATTTTTTTTCTCACTTGCCGTCGGGATCAAGAGGTAAACCCGGCGCCCCTGCAACGATTTCAGGGCTTCGCGGTTAACAGGAGAGGGACAGCACAGGCGGTATTGTCGCCATCCGTGTCGGCGTGGCCGGCTGCGGGGGCGACGAGCGCGGATGACCACCACCCCCCGCCCGCCCCGACGATGTCTCATGCCCCGGCACGCACCTCGCCGTGCTCCGCCGCTTTTCCCCCGCTGGAAGGGGCTTCCCCGCCCGGAGCCGGACCCCCGACGGGCCGCGGGACCCCCGCGGGGCTCGGGAGCGGCGGGACGGGGAGTGCCGGCTCCGGGGGGCGGGGGGCTTGGAACCGCAGCTTCCCGCAGCCGGGTGTGCGGCGGGGGGGGGGGCGCTGCAAGGGGGGAGCCCTCCCCTCCGTTTTTTTCCCCGTGCCATCGGGGCAGCCCCAAGCCGCGGGGGCTGGGCAGCCGCGGAGCCTCTTGTCACCGTGTCCCAGGCAGGTGATGAGCACCTCGGAAGCTAATACCCACCCCCGATATCCCCCTGCATCTTAGTGTCCATGACAAATAGAGGCAACGTGAGACAGGAAAGGGGGAGGAGGGAGAGAAAGACACGCACACAATAGCCAGGCAAATTGTTAGCAACTCCGGCGTTTGGGGAAGCCGGTACTGTAACTGTGCTCTCATCAGTCACCGCTCCTGAAGTGATAGTAAAAATGCATCTAAACATGCTGCGGTGTGATATATAAAAGCACAGCGGGATGAGCTGCTTTCCAAAAAGGGACTTGGTGATTGGATATGCCTTGGCATGATTGACAAGAGCTTAGTTTGGTAAAGAGAAGACACGCAAGCTTTCACAGCGGGATTTCTTTTCTAAAATATATCACACTAGCCTTTGAAAAGCGCCGCACACTATAAGGGAAATAAGGTTGCTTTATAGTGCGCTGACATTTCTTTAAAACACAACTAAGATCAAAAAAAGAAATAAAATGTGTTCCAAACACAATGTTTTAATTAGTTTATTCTGTGCATTTGCTTTTATCTGGTGTATATATCACGGATCCCCACCCTTTAATTAAAACAACTGGCTGCCTATACAACAGCAGAGACAAATGCTTAACTTTCTCCTTTGTAGCTACAAGCAAACTCAATTTACTACAGCTCTCAGAAGAGTTTTTAAAATAAACGTGGACGCCTTGAAAGCTATCGGGGAATGGGCGAAGGTAGCGGGAAATGGCTGTTTCCTGGCTTTGAAAACTTGAGAGGCTGTGAAGCCCTGCCCGCAGCCCTCCCGCAGTCCTGCCCGCAGCCCTCCCGCAGCGCTTACCCGCCGGCCCCGGGGCTCGCAGCCCTGCCAAGGGAATTTAAACGAAGGAGAGCACATAGCTGCCTTCCTGCGGGAGCCGCAGCTGAAGGGCTGCGAGATGGGGCTTTCGGTTTGCTTAGTTGCTTTTCGGATTTCTTTTGGTTTCTCTTTCTTTCTCTCCTTTTTTTTACTTATTTCCAACCCCCCCCCCTTTTTTTTTTCCCCCTTTGGTGCCATCCCCATCGAAGCCCAGGTTCCCGCAACCCCCCGCTCCCTCCCCCGCCGGCACCGCCCGCTCCGAGGTTGATCACTTGAGGCACCTCTTCCACCGCGATCTCCCCCGCCTCTGCTCGACGAGGTTCTCGTTACAGAACTGATCCTCCGGGGAGGGGAATAAAAGTCCTTGTAAAGGCATCGACCCCTTCACCCGGTGGCAAGCACACAGTTTGCAGGGGGGTTACTTGTGCCGGGGGAGCCGCCGCTGCCCCCCGCGCCCGGGGTGCGGTCTCTGCGCGCCCGCGTCCCGCAGCGCGGGGCCTGAGCAGCGGCGGGGTATTCGCTCCTCGGGGTATTCGATAATAAAAATAGAGAAGAGGGGGGCAGAGCGGCGAGGGGTCGTCTATCGGCCCGAAATCCGGGGCGTTCGGCAGCAAGAGAGGAGCTGGCTCTCCCCGAAGCCCCGCGGCCGCAGGCAGAGGGTGAACCCCCCGGTGCAGACCCGGCGGCATTTGGGGGGCATCTGGGCAAGAGCCCACGCCCTGCTGCTGTTATTCACCCCGCTTTGCCCCCAAGGCTTCGAGTGGGATTTCACCCGTGAAAGCGGCTCCCGTTGCGGGGATATTTGACTCAGGGAAGCGTGCGAGGGCTGAGCCCGGCTCCTCCCGGGAGCCGCAGCCGCCCAGCCTGCGCCGTCCCGCGGCCCGCCGCGGCGGCCGGAGCCCGTCGGGGCTTTGGGCTGGGAGCGCCCCCGGAGCGCTTCGTTGGCGGAGGGAGTGGAGCAAGCGGCGAAAGCAACGGGAGCGGGGCAGACCCGCAGCTGTGCGGAGGCACCGCTTTTCCCGGGGGGGAAATAAACCTGAGAGGAGATGGGAATGGGCAGATCACCCCAAAGGGATCGGCGGGGACGCGTCCCCGCGCCGGAGGGCCGAAGGGGCGCTCGGTTCTGTCCCTGACACCTTGGGAAAAGCCGCCGGTGGTGGTGGGGAGAGCCGCTGGGCGATGCGGCCGGAGGGAGGATGGCGAAAGGCAAGCGATGGCAACCCCTCGTTTTAATTTTTTTAAAGACTTTAAATAGTTCAACGCGTCGTTCCAACACATCCTCGGGGCTGCCGAAATCGTGGCCCCGTCTTTAGAGGATGCCGGGCGGCAGGAGACACCCTCGATGGCCGCTGCCGATGTGCCTGTCGGTGCGCCGGGACGGCGCTGGGTGCCACAGCCCGACCCGGCTCCCCTCTGCCGGAGCCCACCGGCGCCCCCGCCCCCCCCCCCCCCCCCGAGTGCCCTCTGCTCCACCGGGCCGCCGCGCAGCCCGCCGCCGGAGCGGCACTTAGACGGCTCTACCCCGGGGACTCCCAGCCGGTCGCAGCTCCCAGCCCGGGGCCGCGGGGAGCAGGATCTCCCCTCGACCCTCCAACATCCCTGGTGCACCCCGGGGCTCGCAGTGTCGCGGGAGCCGGTGTCCCCGCAGGCGCCGAGGGGTCGTGCTGCAGGCTGGGGGTATTCCCAGGACGGGCTTTAGGTCGTCCACCCGGAGCCTGGCATCTCTCCCCGGCTGGCCCTCGGCAGCTGGACACTGCTTTCTCCGGCCCCTGGGGGTGCCGGTTCAAACAGGGCGACTCGCACCCGGGGAAGGGGTTTGTTACCGGGGTTTACACCTGCTGCGCGGCCCCGGGGCGGCTCGGCGGGCAGAGGCGGGCGAGTCCGTGGGCAGCGGCGGGGCGCCGGGCCCGGGGACGGGCTGGCATGGGGCTGATCTGGGGACGGAGCCCTACGGCCCCCGGCTGCCACGTCCTCCGTGGTGCACCCGGGACTGCGGGGCAGGGTGCTGGGGACCCCGCCGTGTGCGGGCAGGGGCGCGGGGCAGCAGCGGGGGTGCCCGGAGCCGCCCGGGGACTCGGCAGCCGTCGGGGCCGGGCCGGGCCGCTCCGCAGCGCCGCCTCGTGCCCGGCTCCGCTCCGGGCCCCGCTGGCAGCCGCCGCCGGGCGGGCACGGGCGGAGGCGGCTCCCGCAGCCCTGCTCCCAGCCCTGCTCGTCGAGGCCGGCAGGTTTCGCGGGGGGCTGAAGAACTGGGGGTGGGGGTGGGGGTGTGTGTCCGTGGGCGACCCCTCCTGCCCTTCCCCTCCCGTTATCCCCGTCGGTTCCTTAGAGCATCGCCGCGCTCGCCGCAGGTCAAACCCCAGCCTCAGCACGGCCGGGGACACCCAGTGGGGCCTCTCCAGCCCCCCCCTGGCTAGCCGTCGGGTGGGGATGCTCTGCCCAGCCCGCCCGGCCCCCGGGGAAAGGCCTGGGGCAGGCGGGGGCCGCGTACCCCGGGTGAGGGCTCGGAAACAGCCGGGGCGCGGGGGCAGCGGCCCCGGCACGCCGGGGAAAAGGCGGCGGTGCTCCGGCAGCTGATGCCGGGCTGGCGGCTCCCGAGGCCGGGATGCCTCCCTGGAGCCCGGGGCTTGCGGTTGCCCCTCAGGGCTCAGTCACGCAGAAAGGCTGACTAAAGTCTGTGTCCCCCGCAAGAGCGGGACAATAGAGCCACCCTCCGGGTCACAGGTCACCTCCTCGCTGATTGAGATATTCGCCACTTCCCCCCACCCCCTCTTCTCCTCCGAAGCGCGGGGGGATTTCAAGGGGGCGGCCGGAGAGCGAGGATGCTCTCGGCCGGGCCGGGGTGCCGAGGGCCCGGCTTCCTTCTCTGCCTGTTCCCGGGCCCGCACCGTGCCTCGTACTAACGGCTTTGCAGGGGCCTTTTTCGCCTTTCCCGAGGGTGGCCTTCCCCAGGGTCACACCGGTGCATGGCCATCTAGGTGCATGGGCATCCCAGGGCACAGGGGGCAGCCCTGGCATCCCGCAGGGCTGCGACCCCCGCCGTCCCCTGTCCCTGGTTGTCCCTCGGTCCCCTTTGGGGCGACCGGATCCATTTATTCTGCAGCTCCTTTTAACTCTTCCTCGTGGTTTTCCCACTCTCTTTGGAGCCAACGCGTGTTTTCCACACAGCTGAACGGTGATTTTCATTTTTGGAGGCAAACTTCTCCCCATCCCCACCAAACACGCGAGAAACTCTGGTCCGTGGGCGAGGACGCCGGTGCCAGCCCGGCTTTCCGGGCTGCAGCAGGATGGAGCCCGCTGGCACCTACATCCCCTCGCCACTCCGGTCTTTCCGCCTGCCTCCGCCTGGCCTTTCGTACTCCTCGCCCCCTCCCCTCGCCGAAGTTCAGACCTGTTTACTCCAGCCCGTATCTCTGAAGTTCAAATGTACATGTGCTTCCCCCTCTGCTGAGTGACAGCTACAATGGGGATGTCTCGTTCGCTCCTGGTTTGCATATAATTACACTGGAGATGCAATATGTTTATGGCAGGAGAAAAACTACTTGTCTTTACGCTTGTTAGGGATATTCATTTAAGCGCGATACAACGCGGTTTAAAAGCTATTTAGGGCGTATGAAATATTCCCCTCGCCGGCCGGCTCGCAGGTCGGCACGGGGGGATTTTTGTCGCCGTTTGCGCGGGTTTGTTTTGCCTTTTACTTGCCCCCCCGGTGGAAGGGACGAGGGAAACTCTCGGCGCCGCCGGCCTCCGGCTCCCGGGGCCGTCGCCGAAACTTCACCTGCCCCGCTGCGAACTCCGCCGTAACGGCTGGGCACCCACTGGGGACCATTTTTTTCTTCTGCGCTGCAGGGCCCAGACCTTTAGGTCTTTCCTCTGGCAAGGTTCCCCTTGCCGGTGTGCTGGGACAGGGCAGCGTTAAGCCCCGGGGGTCCCCGGGCCAAGGCGGGGGCAGCACCGGGGGCAGCCCGGCAGGGAGGTCCGGGGCCGCCGCCGTGCGGGGCACGGACGGGAGCCGGGCACCGGCGGGGCTCCGGGCGCAGGGGGACCCGCACCACTTTCGGGGGGTTTTACGTGTTTGTGGCTGTTAAATTCCCAAATCATCCCAAAGGGGAACAAAAAAGAAAGGGGAAAAAAAAAAAAGGTGGTGGAGGAGAATTACACGAATATCTGTTCTTGACGTAAAGCAGGGGGGCTTTCTCCGCCTTCCCCTCGCGTTGGGAGCACGACGGGAGAAGGGGAGCCTGCGAGAATACTTTTCCGGTTGCTGTTGTTTGCAACTGAGATAGATTTTAAAAAGGAGAGAGAAACAGTGTTCCCCCGCCCCTGGAAAATAAATTGGGATCGGCCAGAAATACCGCTGAATAAAAATGGAATTTACTGAATTGGTAAAATAGGTACAAAATATACGATGCTTTTATTTTTTTTAATTACTAAAGCACAGGGGGAAAAAAATCATGGGCCACACCGACAATGCCCTTAAAAAAAATAAACGCGTTTTCTGGAATTTTTTTGGTCCTTGAGCTGGCAAATTCTAGCCAGGAAGGATCGGGTGTAAATAGTGCCTGTACGCCCGTGCGGATATTGCTGGGCGCGCACACTCAGGCAAAGTTGGCAGAGTAGAAACGGGAAACGTATAAAAAAAGATTTATAGGTTAATTGATGTAGTCCGATCCGCAAGTACACTGCGGCATGGCAGGGCTGCGGGCGCCGCTTGCTGCAAAAGCCACCAAACCCTCCCCGAAACGGCGAGTCCTCGTCCAAAGCTACGATCGCTTCTTTTACCCCCCCACGCCCACCGGGACACTTTTCCCGAAGCCCCGCGGTGCCGCCGCTGCCGGCGCGCGGGAATTTTTCTAGGCGAAAAAACAAAATTAATTTTTAATTTTTATTTTTTTTAAAAGCTTCTCCTTCCGCCGTGGGACCACGCTCGCTCCTTCCCTCCGAGCCGGAGGGTTTCGCGCACACACCACCACCACGTCCCGCACCGCACCGCCCGGCCGGGGCAGCCGCGGTCCCGCATGGGGTGGGCACCGGGTGGGCACTGGCGCGGCCCCCGCTCGCCCGGCGGCTCCCGCCGCCACCGGCCCGGCCCCGGCGCATCCCATTAGGGATAGACAATGCCACACGTGAGGCCTCTAGCGCAGGCAGGGGTCAGTCGCCCTCGGTCGCCCCAGGTCGGCGACTTCAGAGGCGCTGCCCTCCCCGGCGCTCAGCTGACGGGCTAATTGAATTATGCCCCCTTTTTTTTTTTTTTCCCCTTTTTTTGGGGGTGTGTGTGTGTGTAGTGTGGTGGGGGTTATTGCTGCCGAGAAACCCCAACACGTGCGGTAATTAATTACCCCGCCGCCGCCCTCCAGAGCAGGCAGGTAGAGCCGCCGCCGGGCCCCGGGGGCCGCAGGTCGGTGCCCGGGTGTCCCCGGGTGTCCCCGGCCCTGCCCCGGCTCCCCCGCGCTCGAGCTCCCGGCCGTGCCCCGCGGAAAGGGCTCAATCCTGCCGGCCCCCTCCGCCTCCCGCGCAACGGCCGCGGGGCGCAGCGACGGCAGCCCCGGCCCCCCCGGGGCGGGATCCCCCCGGGACCCTCCCGCTCCTGTTGTTCTGCTGCGATCGTGCAGTAACGGCAGCGAGGGACTCACCTTCCAACTTTGGGACTGTTCTTGGCGGCTGTGGCCTGGGAAAATTGACTGTTTGACGGGCACCGGTGTTACCTCTCTGGGAGATTTTATATCGGTGGCGCTTTTTTCCTCCCCCCCCTTTTTTCTACCCCCCCTCACCGGCAAACCTTAAAATAAAGAATGTGAAGCCTTTCCCGGGGCTGATTGGGGGGAGCGATGTGAAAGGGCCGCGGTTATAAAGCGCTGCTTGAAGCGGGCTCTCAATGCATCTCTGAACTTGATCAGATTTTACGTTTCCTGCAGAGAGCCGGCGGCGAGCCGCAGACCTGCCCAATAGCCGGACCTGGGGGCTCAGCAGATCTCAGGATATTACAATTACAGCCATCTTTCTTTCTGCCTTTTATTTCCACTCTTGCTCCCCATAGTTCTTTGCAAATGCTTTCCAGAACAGAAAATGAGTGGATTTATAGCGCTGTCTGCAACTGATAATTATTCCAAGGCAGAACGTTGCCTTTGCAAAATAAAATTTAAAAGAAACGGAAAAAAAAAAAAAAGTAAAGAAAGAGGGTCTGTGTGTGTGTAAAGGAGTGTAGGGAAAAATACAGCGCAGGAGCCGCCGTGCCGGGTGCTGCTCAGCCGCGTCCCTGCGGGGAGGGAGGGCATGGAGCCTCAGTGCCCGCGGAGCGGGGTGCGACCCCCCCGGCGCCCCCCCGCTGGGCAGCGAGGGGGGACAGCGGCGGCGCAAGGGCCGGCGGAGCGGGCCCGGCCCGGGCAGGCTGCGCCCTGCGGGGTGAGGGGCAGGAGCGGGCTCCCCCCGCTCGGCTCGGCGCGGCTTTGCCCTCGCCTTTAGTCAGCGAAGGGAAAAACAAATAGAAAAATGAAAATAATGAAAAAAAAAACAAAAACGGAAAAGGGAAAACAGCACCAAAGCCGCCGGTTTGGGTTTTAACGTGTTTTTATTTTTGAAGCAGCGCGGCGGCTTTGCGGCGGCTTTACGACCCCCGCCAACACCGCCCAGGGCGAGCGTCCCGCGCGGTGTGGGGCTGCGTGGGGGGTCGCGGCGCGGCGGGACACGGGGGGGGCAAGGGGGGCACCGCGCACCGTCACGCTGCAGGACACAGGGACTCGCACCGGGCGTGCGCGGGGGTGCCCGCCTGCCCCTCGGCACAGCGCGCTGGGCCCCGGGCCGGGCCGCCCCGCCAGCAGCGGGGGCGCTGGGCTCCCCGCCGCTCCCCCCGTCCCGTCCCGCGCCCGGCCGCCCCCCACCCCTCCGCCGCCCCGTTATTACCTGCGAGGCGCCCGCGCCCAATCAGCGTCCCCGGCGGCGCGGGGCGCGTGCCAATCAAGCGGCGCGCCGCCAATGGGACGGCGGGCGGCGGGTCAGGTGACGCGGCGGCCGGCGGTTCCCCATTGGCGCGGCGCGGCCTGGCCCCGGAGTTGGTTTATGTGCGAGGCGCGGGCGGGCGCCCCGTCAGTGCTCCGACGGCGCCGAGCGGGAGCGCGGCCGCGCTGCGCCTCGCCCTGCTGCGCCGCCCTGCCCTGCCCTGCCCTGCCCGGCCCGGCGCGGGGGGCGGGCGCCTCTGGGGGCGGGTGGTTTTTGGGGGCTGGTTGTTTTGGGTTTTTTTTGTTTTGTTTTGTTTTTGTGTTGGACGGAGGGTGCTCGCCTCGCTGCCCGCCCGCGGCCGGCGGCAGCGCCTGCCCGCAGCGGGGGGTGGGGGTGCGTTTTGGGGTGGTTTTGTACTTTTGGGGGGGCGGGCGCGCGGGCGGGAGGTGGGTGGTGGGGGGACAGGCTGCCGCCGCGCCGACGGCCCCGCGCCCATGACGATGCTGCTGGACGGAGGGCCGCAGTTCCCGGCGCTGGGGGTGGGCGGCTTTGCGGCGCCCCGCCACCACGAGATGCCGGGCCGCGACGCCGCCGGCATGGGGCTGGGCCCGTTCGGCGACTCCTCGCATGCCGCCGCCTTCAAGCTGAACGCGGCCCCGCACGACCTCGCCGCCGGGCAGAGCTCGGCGTTCACGCCGCAGGCGCCGGGCTACGCCAGCGCTCTGGGCCACCACCACCATCACCACCACCACGCCGGCCAGGTGCCCTCCTACGGCGGGGCCGCCGCCTTCAACTCCACCCGCGACTTTCTCTTCCGCAACCGCGGCTCCGGCATCGCGGACGCCGCCTCCGGCACGGCGCAGCACGGGCTTTTCGGTGGCTCCCCTGGCGGCTTGCACGGCCCCGGCGGCATCCCGGACACCCCGGGCTACCTGCTCTTCCCGGGGCTCCACGAGCAGAGCCCGAGCCACACGTCCCCCAACGGGCATGTGGACAACGGGCAGATGCACCTGGGGCTGCGCGGGGACCTCTTCGGGCGACCGGATCCCTACCGGGCCGTCTCCAGCCCCCGCACGGACCCTTACGCCGGCGCCCAGTTCCACAACTACAACCACATGAACATGAATATGGGCATGAACGTGGCGGCCCACCACCACCACCACCACCACCACGGCCCCGGGGCTTTCTTTCGGTACATGCGCCAGCCCATCAAGCAAGAATTGTCCTGCAAGTGGCTCGACGAAAGCCAGCTCAGCCGGCCCAAGAAGAGCTGCGACAGGACTTTCAGCACCATGCACGAACTGGTGACCCATGTCACCATGGAGCACGTCGGGGGGCCGGAGCAGAACAACCACATCTGCTACTGGGACGAGTGTCCGCGGGAAGGCAAGTCCTTCAAGGCGAAATACAAACTGGTGAACCACATTAGGGTGCACACGGGGGAGAAGCCCTTCCCCTGCCCCTTCCCGGGTTGCGGCAAGATCTTTGCCCGCTCCGAGAACCTCAAGATTCACAAGCGGACGCACACAGGTAAGGCCCGTGTGCCCCGGCCCCCCGTCCCCCCCCCCGGGGGGCACACGCCTCCCCGGGGCTGCGCGGACGGGAGCACGGCGCTGCCGCCGCTCGCGGCCCCCTGCGCGCCTCTGCGGAGGGAACCATAGAAATGCTAATGAAGGCTCATTTTCGGTGACTTCCGCTCCTTTTTATTTTATTTTTAGGCCTGATTGGCGTCTCTCCTAATTAAATCAGCGATACTTTTGTCAAAGTGGTTTTATTTGCAGCCCCGTCTTCCCTTCAGCCCTCCGCACGGGTGGAGGGAAGAGAGGGAGAAGGCAGGAAAGCAAATGTATTTTGGCTCGTATCCGCCAGTACGTCTTGTAAAACTGTCCGAGCCCCTGAATTTATCTCGGGTCTTCTCCCACCCCGGGCTTGCCCAGCTGCCGTTTGTTCCCACTGGAGCCCAGCGCGGGCCTGGCGGGAGGTGAATTAGAAGTAATAAAGGCTGACCCGAATTTATCTGACTCGGAACAAACCCTGCTGTCCCCCTTCCCCTTCTTCGTTTGTTGGGGTGCTTGCGCATCCCCAGGCTGGGGCGAGCGGGGCAGAGGTTGTCCTGGGAGGAGGCAGGTGGGGATGGAGAGGGGAACGGCCCTCCTTCACCCTCTCTGAATTTCACAGGTGAGAAGCCCTTCAAGTGCGAGTTTGAGGGCTGCGACAGGCGCTTCGCCAACAGCAGCGACAGGAAGAAACACATGCACGTCCACACCTCGGACAAGCCCTACATCTGCAAGGTGTGCGACAAATCCTACACCCACCCCAGCTCACTTAGGAAACACATGAAGGTAATCACCCCTGCGCTCCAGCCCTTTCCTCCCGGAGCGGGGATGCTCAGTCGCTGGTGTGCTCAGGGCTCGTTTCCCTGGGCAGGGCAGAGCTGAGCAGTGCCTGCCGCAGTGCTCCATGCTGGCAGCGTGGCCTGAGCGGTTCCCGGTGTCTATCTAGGCCATGACTGGAGCACAGCCCAGGGAAATGGCGTAGTTTCTTTTTGTGCTCCCACCGGTGCAAGCGCTGCCCAGTTCCCGGAGTGCGGCTCGGTGCTGGAAAGCTGTGAAATGCAACCTGGCCTGTGGCTGCAGCCCCGCATGCCGGGGTGCTGCAGCCCCCCACGCTGGGATGCTACAGCCCGCCATGCCAGGATGCTGCCCAAAGTAGCCAGGAGCCGAGGCAGGCGTTTGCTGCCGGTGCTCAGGGTGGCCAGCAAGGCATGTACTGCCTGCTTGCCAGGCAGAGGCCGAGCCGCTGGACCCCAGTGTCCCTCCTGCACGGGGGGAGCATTCCAGCCTGGCTCAGCAGGGTGGCGGGGACTCCGAGCTCGCTCCCATCTCTGCCTCTTGGTTTTAGGTGCACGAATCCCAGGGGTCGGACTCTTCCCCTGCAGCCAGTTCGGGGTACGAGTCCTCCACCCCCCCTGCAGTGGGCTCTGCTGGCAGTAAGGACTCCACTAAAACGCCGCCGGCCGCCCTCCAGAGTAACCCCGGCCACAACCCTGGACTGCCCCCCAATTTTAATGAGTGGTATGTGTGAAGGCAGCTGCTGCCCGGCCACAGACTGGACCAAATGCTTTGGGAACAAGGAAAAAAAAAAAAAAGGACAAACCAAGCCAACTGCAGCTCGCTCCCACGGAAATGGAGTTTCCACACCGATGACCGCATAGGGCTACACATAGTTAAACTGCCAGGATCTGGAGGGGGGGGTGTCTTTTATTATTATATTATAATTATTACTATTTTTTGCAAGCTCAGACGCTGGACTAGCCATGTCCTTTTCTCAGGATTGGATTTCTTTTTTTTTTTTCTCATTTTTTGCAGTCGCAGTTGTTTCTTTGATATTTTCTTTTTCTTCCTTGCCCGAGTCCCTCTTCCTCCGATTCCCCACTTTTTAAATTCTTAATCTGTTTTGGTTTTCCTTCTTTCGGTGGGATGTTGACATGAGGATGAAAATTCTCTTTCGCCTTAGTGGTGATTGTTTAAACTTACAGTCTTAAACCGTGCCAAAGTCCTGTTATGTCTTGAACTTTCCTCTCTAGCTCTCCTGCTGCTTCTTTCTCTGCTCTCCTCCTCTTTCTCCTTCTCTCTCTCTCCAAGCATTACACTTGTGAATGTATTCTCGTCTGATGGGGTCGGTCAGTATTTTTCAGGATGAGGATGTGGTGTTTATTCTACCCAGATTGTGACGTTTAGTATAACAGTTGCCTTTTTGTAATAACTTTTTTTGTAAATACATATCCATGATGCCATATTTATCGTTCGTAATTTAATTATTGATACAAAGTGCCGGGAACTGAACAATATTTATGGGGGAGAAAAAAATTGTTTTCTAACAAAAAAAAATACAAACAAACAAAAAAAAATTCCAACTCTGTACAGCTTTTGGTTATAACTGCTTTAGCATTAAAAGTTTATTGTTTTGGAAAGAGCTGGTTTTGACCTCTCCGGGGGATGGGGCAGCCGCGGTGCCGTAGCGGGCCCGGTTCGGCGCGGCCGCCGGGGCCGGGCCGTTGTTTTCGAGCTTGCGGTGCCGGGTGAAGCCTCTGCCTCGCCGCTGCTTTTTCTCCTGTCCCTTTGTCCCCGCCCTCCGTCGCCCAACGGTTCGTTCCCCGGCACCTTCCCGAGCGAACGGAGCCCGGGGCGCGGCGCCGCCGCCGAGGGAGAGGAGCGCCGGGGGCAGCGGGGCCGCCTGGACGGGGAGGCCCCGACGGTGAGTACCGGGGCGGCAGGGCGGCCGGCGCCCCTTGCCTGCATGGCGGGGGTGTGGGGGCCGGGCGAGCCGTGCAGGACCGGCTCCGCCGGCACCGGGCTGCCGGCCGGGGGGACCGCGGGGCGGCTTCGCGGTGCGCCGGACGTTCTCCATTATCGCCTGTTTGGTTTTTTTTATTTTCTCTTTATTCTGACTAGGATGCAGAAAAGCTTCCCCGTCCTCAGGAGAGAAAAGGGGTCCAGCAGAGACATCTCACCCGAGAAACTTCTCCGGCGCCGCCCAGGAGCCCCAAGCAGTCAGAGCGATGGTGGAAGCTCCCCAGCCCCGGCAAACCTCCGTGCCCCCGGCGGCGGGAGAGGCCCGCGCCCCCGGCGGGCCGGCCGGAGCTCCGGTGGGGCTGCAGACGGGCTCCCGCCCCGGCGAAGTGCGACCGGTGCTCCCCTCCAGCGCGGCCAGCCCGGGCGTACGGCTCGGCGGCCGCATCCCCCCTCACACCGCAGGGACCTTGCCGCGGGCTGACCCCCGCTCCGAGGCGGGGGGACGGACCCACACCACGGGCTCCGCACCTCCGCTGACCGGGAGAGACCCCAGACAGACCCGTCTTGAACTTGACTTGGGGCACAGGGGGAGGACGGGGCGGCCCGTCCCCTCGAGCGTGCCGCAGGGTCCGCTCGGGCAAACAACCCGCGAAACCTTGCATGCTTTAAAAATTAAGTTTGAACAAACCTCCCCTCGACTCCCTCAAAAAAAAAAAAAAAAAAAAAAAGGTTTACCGGGCAGAAAAACACAGGAGAAAGGTGGATCACAGCCGCTGCGGCTGCACATCTGGAAAAAAAAAAAAAAATCCCCAAGCCCTGTGCAGGCAGGTTCCCCGCTCCTCACTGCCCCAGCCTGGCTTTTTAAAATAATTCCCCTCGAGGTGCCCCGGCCAGACGTGGATCTCCGCTGCCTTTATGCTGTGAAGTCTCTCTCTCGCTGTGCGCAGAGCCGAGCCCGGGGCTGGACGCGGAGCGGGGCCGGCCCGGGCCCATCCCGGGGGGCGAGCGGGGCCGCCCCGCACGGTGCGGGCGAGGAGCAGCGGAGCCGCCGGGCGCCGTCGGGTTTTCCTCGGACACTGCGGACCGCGCCAGGCTGGGAAACGTGCCGGTAGGCTCGGTTTCGTTACTGCTTTGCTCGGAACCGGGGAGGCGCGGGGTGCGCAGGGCTGGGCGGTGGGGCGCCCCGGGTGGGTGCCCCGGGGGTGTCTGCTGCTGTCAGTCCCCAAAACGCCGTCCCAGTGCGGGAAGCTCGGCTGTGGTCGGGGTTGTCCGGCTTGGGGAACCCCATCTGGGAGGCTGCAGCATCTCCGGGCCCCGGAGGAGCAGCCCCGCCGGGGGCTGGATGTGGGGGGCCTTCTGCGCCCCGCAGATGGCTCTGGCTGGTCCTTGGGGCCCTCAGGCCCTGCTGGCGTACCTGCTCTCTTGCCCCTGCAGTGCTGCTTTGGGCCGGCAGCACAGCCCCTGCTGGTTTTATAGCTAGGATGTAAAACCAGCATCTTGGATCATTTGGCTTCCCCAGGGTAGCCAGCTGGCCCCCCCACCCTGGGGCCTCCCCACTGTGCCAGAGCTTGCACCCAGTATGGGGAAAGGGGGAGCAAACTGTTGCCCGCACTGCACTGAGGTCAGTGCCCCCCCCCCCCCGCCGCTTTGCAGTTCCCCATCCCCCCATTCCCCCTCCCAAAACGGGGCATGGACAGGGCAGGGGCAGCTGGGGTGTGTGTGCATGGTTTGGGATGGAGGAATGGGTTTGGGTTGGGTGCAAAAGGGGCTGGGGACCTGTTTGGCTGTGAAATGCTTGCAAAGCACACAGGGTTCAGCACCAGCACCGTAGAGGTGGGGCAGGAGGGCTGTGTCCCCTGAGCATGGCACGCTGTGCTGGTGGGTGCTGCTGCTGCTGCAGTGCCTCTGCCCCCCTGGCTGCTGCTGGCCCCGAGACCTTGGGGGTGAAGGCCGGGGAAGAGCTGTCTCACCCTGCAGCCGAGTGCTCAGCTCTCATGGACAAATATGAAGGATTTTTCTGTGGAAAGAATCAAAAAGGTTCTGTCCCTTGCCTATTGCAGGGAGAGTCCTAGAGCAGGCAAAAAAGCCTTTTTTCCCCACATTTCTTAGGCTGGTTTTGTGAGTCGGGGTGAGACAGCTCATGATTTTCAATGCCGGGGGCTGGCAGCAGGGACCCGCAGGCATCCCCTGTGCCCACAGCTCGGGCGAAAGCGTTGCAGAGCTGGCCGGGGCAGGGCAGCGCTGGCGGAGCAGGTGCCGTGTTAGCTCAGCTTTTAGTGGGTCATTAATAATGGGTCTTGTGTCGCACCCCAGAGGGGTCCCAGGACTGTTCACAAAAAAGGGCCGTATTCTGTTGCCCTCTCCCAGCCTAGCAGCTCCCTTGAAGTCGCTGTGCTTGCTTGTATGAGTAGGGTTGGGTGGACTTGTCCCCAGATAAGGGATGGTTTTCTAAAAGGGGTAATGTTGGTTTATAGCGCTACAAAGAATCTAAGCAGAGGCAGGCGATGAGCTGGAGCCATTCCTTCGCTACCACGCTCTATGAGCCATGAATATTTTGATTCCTTTAGTGTCATTGTTTTTGCATATCTGCCTCTGTCTGGTGTAATCCTCTGAAAATAATATTTATTTTTTTCAAGCTTTGTGCATGCCATTAGCAGCTAGTGGTTGCATGCAGTGTGAAGGCAGAGTCCTGAAGGCATTTGATCAGGTTGTGTTCGAGTGTCTCGGTGCTACACCACCAGGAATTAAGTTCCTATAGTAACTCTGTCGGCTGTAAAGCTCTGAAGCAATGGATAAGGGTGTAGTATTGTGTGTTTGTGTTTTACTGTTTAATATGATGTTCCCAGGTTAAAAGCACTGCATACTAACACCAGCATTTTTAGCTGAGCTTAAGTTTCATGACTGTTGGATAAACCATCCCTGTTATTTATGCTGTTAGTTTGACCAAACTATATGGGCAGTGTCTCTGCAGAGATACACTCATGTTTTGGAGAGATAAAATTCTAGAGAAAGCCTTAAAATCATTTGCAGAAATCTAATTTTATTATGGAGTGTGCAGAAGGAAATAATTTGTATCGTGCTGACTAATCTGTACATCCCCTGAACTAAGGCATTTGGTTACCCTTGCTATGCTGTTTGTATGGGTTAAAAATATAATCTGTCTTGCAAGTGCCTGCTCACCTGAACATAACTGCAGGCAGTAAAAATGCTTGTGTAAGAGTTTATGCTGGTGAGTGAGAATGGCAAAGTAAGGACCTGCCCTGCAGACTTGGTAGGAGAAGGTTTAGGGTGGCTTTACAGGCACGTGTTCTGTACTAGCCGTGGAAAAACCCTCTGCATAAAGCAGGGGAGGCAGTGTCTAAGGGGGCGCAGATATATTTTAATATTAAGATGCTAATTTTTATTCTCAGTAAAGAAGGTTATGTGCCGCTTAGTTTTCCTTTCAGCCGACACTTTGGCAATGTTTCTCCATTTCAAATGTTTGAGTGAAAAGAAACTTTCATAAAAAGGGCTGGGGGCAAAAAAAAAGTTTAGCTGAATGATTTTGTTTTGGCAACTTGTTCAATAGTAGCAGCTTTGAAATTGCTAAAGCTCGACTTTGAAATGGTTGAATGGGCAATGCGTGAAGTTCCTTTCGAGGGAGACCCAGCTCGCATGTTGGGTATTTGTTCCTGTGTACGCTGGGCAAGGTAGTCTGACCTGGGACAGCCGGGAAACTCGGAGAGGGGAAAGGTCACCAGCAGTCCTGCCCTTGGAAAGAGGCTGGGGAAGCTGAGAGGGTTAATGGCCGAGGAGCATAAAGGATACATGCAGAACAGGGCTATTCCCATGTTTTTTTTCCTTTTCCAGAGCATTGTATAATCCCGGTTTGGGCCTGTGGTAGTCCTGCAGATACAAAATGGCTCTTAGGCCGGGATTTTGGGGCACTTGGCGTGGCAGAACAAGCGGCTGGGCAGAGATCCTAAAGCTTTTGAGAAGGCTGTGTGCTACCTGGCTTCCAGTGTCTGTGGTGTTTGGGTAGAAACTAGTCTGTAGGCTGGAAAAAAGTGGAACATTGGCACGGTTTGGTATGGGAAGAAAAAGTGTTTTGCTCTGCAGCCCGTGCGGAGTGCCGTGCCCGGGCAGGTGCAGGGTCGTCACTGCTCCCTGTGCTTCAGGGGGAGCGTGGTGGGCTTTTGGAGCAGGAATGAGTGGTGGGCTTTATTCACAGGCTGGGATGTGGCCTTTAGCTGGCAGGGTCACGGCAGGGTAGAAAATGTCAGGATTTTGGTTCCTGCTAGCCATGGGCTTGCTGCGTTTGCATGCCACAGAGAACAACCACCTTGGAAAATATAGCTACAGCCAGGAAGGCTCGAGAGGCAGCGAATCAGCATATAGTATTTGCTTTCAATAAAATTACCTACCTACTTACCTCTTCTTGAAATTCCTCCCATTTTCACTAAGATATTATTCCAGTGCAAAATCTTGTGTGTGGTGGTTGGCTTTTTTTTTTTTTTTAAAGTATTTTTGCTGTTTTCTGTAGTTTACATAGCATAATTCATTTACTGTTTTGGGCAAGAAGATGATACTGTTCTTTCTATTTGCTTTTTTCCTTATTTTAATTTGGTTTGTGTTTGGTTTTTTTACCTGTGTTAGTAGAATGCAGTTGAATTTAGAGTCTCCACCACTTCACTGTGTTCTTACTGAAAATAAACATTTCTTTTGTTTGCATTTAGCATCCTATTAAATCCATGGACTTGAGCTTCTCACTAATTATTGATAACCTCAAGAAAAAAGTAAAACTTGTGTTGAGATTGGTGAGAGAAACTCAGTCTTAACTATAGGAAAAATCTGTATTTGGACTCAAATACTATCTTTAATTAAGAGAAAAATCTCTATGCAGCAGATTATGTGACTAAAGTTCCTCCGATGCATGCAGAGTTTGCAAGGACTGGACTGTGGTTGCTCACTGGTTCAAGGGCTCCTGGTGCTGAGGAAGGTAGATGTTCCCCAGAATACCAGTTTTTCTCATAGTATTTATTTTTACTAGAAAAAAGATGCTGCAGGAACTTGCTGAAACTGTCAGTCATAAATATTTTAAAATCACATTTCAGGTACCCCTGAAATGGTCTTGCTTAATTTGACAAAATTCAGAAAGGAAAAGAAAGTGAATGGTTTTATTTTCTTTTTCTGCCTTTCCACCACCACCACCACCACCACCACCACCACCACCACCACCACCACCCCCAGTGCTGTGAGCCCCACTGGCCAGATTTTATTTTGCCTTCCCCCTCCCCCGCCCCCCCCTTTTTTTTTTTCTTGTGACAGCTGTAAGGCCAAAGGGGCATATACCTGTGTTTTCAAGTGGAGCTTGAGTTTTTGTGCAATTGCCTGATTCTGGAGCTTGACTTATATTTTTTAAAATTAGGCTATTGGTAATATTGTAAGAATTGGCAACGCTGCAGCAGTAAAATATTTATTCAATTTTTAATCTTGGCCTGCAGAAGTGTTTTAAAATAACGCAGTAAGCAGACTGATTTACTTTAATAGCTTTGCACCACTCGTTTTTAAAATGAGATACCAATGTGATATTGCAATCTGCTACTTTCTTTCTGTTTCCTTTGCGTTCTTTGCTGATGTGGAAGGAGAAGGCAGGCAAAGGACCAAAGGGGTTGAAACTGCACCTTGAAGATACTCCCTGTATGTCTGGGAGGACGCTGGGCTGAGATTAAAAAAAATGCTCTGTTGATGCTCGCTTTGTGTTGCTGAGGACTTGATTTCATAGGAGTTACCTGACCCTTTCAAAAATCTCAGGTTGGAGATGTTTAAATAAAACAAAGGAAAAGAGAATTTTAAAAAGAGCCGTGTACCCATTGGTTCCTTTTCGAAATTACAAGCTGACATGGGATATTTTGAGAACTGTAATTTGATAAAGAACTTACTGGGTCCTATACTGGGTCCCTAGTTGTGCGGCTGAGCCTTGCCTTGCAGCCGTGGTTTCTCTGCACGTTTGATACACCAGAACAGACCATGTAAGCTACACCAAGATGTCTGTGATCAGAGGACAGCGAAGAATATAGCGGGCTCACATCTGAGTCTGCTAAGTCTAACAGTCCCAATTTCAGGCTGTGGCCACTTGATCAGCTTTTTAGAAATTTGTAACACAAACTCGAGCAACTGCACCATTAAAGCAAAATTTCTTGTAGTCATTTAATTTTCATCCAAGCTAGGGGGAAAAAAAAAAAGTCTTCTAGAGATAACAGTAGTTTATATCAGCATCTTATTTTTATCACACTTGTATTTCTAGATTTCATTGTTTTGCTGTCGGTTAAGAAATAGTTTCCTTCCAGATTGACAATAAATTGCAGTGAAAGAATTAAGCCAGCACACATGCCCCCTACAAAGTTTAAAATCACATATGCATCAGTGAAACATTAATGTTCTGAAAATATGTTTTCTTCTTTTCAGTAATTTTCTGTTCTTAATCTCGGACAGTCTTTTACATAAAAGCTAGTCGTCAGTGCCGTAGCGCAAGTAAATCGTGCCCGGCAGAGAAGCTGACGCAAGGAAGGGGCATCGGAGAAATACTGCATTTCATAAACACAATCACTAGAGCATTAGGAGAGCAAACATGTGGTTTTATGAACATAGTTATAAATATTTAAACATGCAAAATGAAAATGTTACTAAATGTCTGGTTTTCATTATCTTTCGATGAACATTTTCATTCTTGGAAGCATTGCTAGCTGTCTGCAGAAAATGATCACCACCCCTTCCCCAGAATGAGTGATGCGTAATACGAAAACGTGTTAAAATGCACAGTTGTTTGTAATATCTTCTACCAAAGTGGAAGACATTCTACCAAATTTGGTATTCTACTGAATCGTGAAGTATTCTTGCCCAACAAACAGGCAACCATCCTGCTTCTGTCAGCAACTTGCTTGCTAGATGTTATGAAAAATCTAAGGGCGGTTTGGAAAATATAAGATGTCACTCAGCGTGCTTGGAGTTGCGTCCTGCCATCCTTTCTCCAGCAAAATTCCTACAGAAGTCAGCAAAAGATGTGGCTGCTGATTTTATCATTATTAACGTATTATTTTGAAGTGTCAACAAGTTTGTAAAGCGTTTTGTGTGCCTCTGTGGAAGGGCTGGGAGACTGTGGTAGGAAGCAGTGTGCGGGGAGCCAGGGGTCTGCCCCTTGGCCGGGCTCTCGCAGTGGGTGTGGGGCTGCACCTTTAAGCAGGATGGTGGCAGGCAGTGACGGATACAGGTTGTGCAATTTCGCTTGGATACAGGTTGTGTAATTTAGCTTGCGTGAGGGGAGGCCTGTGAGAAAGCAGAGGCCACGCTGTGCATCACTGTTCGTAATAAGGCAGGTGTCTGATTCCTCGGAACCAGTGTAGTCAGCTGTCTCTCTTGGCTTCAGTTCTCCCCCATCAGTGCATCCCCACAACGCTCTGGCTGTGCTGCGTATGTCAGGAAAGAAGATGCCAAATGATTTATTTATTTATTTATTTTTTAAGGCACTGGGAAACCCATTTTATATTAGTCACATATTTAACCCTGGCTGCTGTGAGCTTCTGCCGTGCTCGGTAGAGGCATGGTATCCCATGCGCTGGCACATAGGCACGCACGCGCGTGCTGTTTACTATTCCTCCTGCAGTTGCTCCCACCAATAAATCTGCACTTGCTGTAGCCAGGATGGAAATCTTTAAGACAAAGGACTTGAATGGGCAGTTTTTTATTGCTGTGATAGAGTAGAAGGCCCCAAGCTGGGGACTAGTGCATGCATGAATGCTGCCCCCCTTGGCTTGGTACTGTCTCCTACTAGCACTGTACCAGTACCGGAGACTGTGAAAGAGAGAGGGCCCCAAGGCTGGTATTTCCCCATTTCGATTCTTGCTCCTGTGACTGCAGCAAATCCCAAAGAAATGATGGCTGAGAAGTAAACTTGGAGAAGAGTGTGGAAGGGCAGGCTGATGGGTAAAGCGAGGGATGCCTGGGAGGCAGCACAAAAATGTGGGAATGAGGAAAGGAGGAACAAAAGAGATGTGGGTTGGCGAAGGAGGAATAGGGGAGTGAAAGGCAGCCAAGCTGGTGCAGCAGTGAGGAGCTGCTCCTTGTCCCTGTGTGTGAATACATCCAGCTGAGCCTTTTGCATTCGCAGGCTGTTCAGGCAGAGCCCCCACAAAAGTGTGTGAGTCTCTGGAGGCGTGCACAGGATTTGCCCTGTGGGAAAGAGTGTGCGATGCCTGGGGTGAGGTACACTCCGTGCTACGCAAGCTTTGGCTCCCGTGATAAAGCTGTGCGGGCCGGGTGCAGGCCGCGGGCATCGGTGGCGCCGTTCCCATGCTGGGGCTTTGGGATGTGGCCAGTGACGGAGCCCGTTGGCAATCCAGACCTGAGCTGCCAGGGGGAAGGAGGAGGCTGGCGTGCTGCAGGCAGCTTCATGCCCACCAGGCTCAGGACCAGAGGGACCCTTGGGGAGCTGCTGTTGCCCTCCTGCTCCCCCACGGCTCCCGTTCTCCGTTGTTGGAGGCCACAGCCCGGGTCCTGCCATGGCGAAGGGACTGGGGCTGGGTTCTCAGCAGCAGGCGCGATGGTGCTGCTCTCTATCCACTTACGTCAATGCAGACCTTTCCACGGACTCCAGTCTGGGTTGGATCAAGCCTTGCATGATTGTGGCCCTTGTGCATTTCCAAACTGTGTTAATCTATATCTGGATCCCAATGGGGGCACTTGGGATGAGCCGAGCTCAAACAAACAATCCTTGGCAGGAGGGACGGACTGGAGTTGGCAAGGATTTTTGTCCCATTATTGGTTACTTGGGGGAAGGAATGTACGCACCATTTTAATATATGACAACTTGAGGTCTGTCATCTTCAGCATATTAGAAAAGCCTCATTTTTAACAAATCCCAGAGCATTTACTAGGCATCGCGCTGCAGCTGGATTGAGGCTGCAGGCTGGCTGTGGCCAGAGGCATGGGGTGTCTCTCCTTAGGCTCTGGGTGACTTCTCCTACCGTCGGGTAGGCCCCGTGGGCACCAACGGGAGACCCCTGGGCTGCTGACCTCTCGCTCCTGTCTGCCTCCGTCGGCAGGGGAGGTGGAAATACCAGGGCAGAAAAAAGCAGTAGCAGTGCAGCCCGTAAAGCAAACCATGCTGAAAGCTTTTCCCAACTAGTTACATCTGCCTGCATGTTCTCAGCAAGTTTATCCGGGGGGTTATTTACCAAACTCAGGGGAGACTTGCCTCTCTACTGTAAGATCTTCAAAATGTGTTCCAAAGGCACTGAGAGAGGACTGGCTCTCTTGGTCAGTTTGCTGTTTCCTCTAGTGAAAAATCCAGATGGGTACTTCTGTTGAAAATTGGCTCAGATAAAGTCACCCTTTCTGCTTTCTCACTCTGGGCTTCCAAAGTACAAAAATTGAACCTTCTAAAGATTTTTGCAAGATTATTTAGGCTTGTTGTATTAAGACCAAGAAAATCTGTCCAGGTAACCTAGAAATAGTTAGAAGGGATGGGGGAAATATGTTTGAGGGTTGTTTTATTTTTGCCTTGTTTTGGTTTTTGTTTTGGAGGAGGAAAGAATTTTTAAAATAGCTTTCTCTATTTTTACCAAGCATTATTTGTATTTTTATCAATCAACAAACCACCTGAGTACTTAGCAAACTGTTCCCTTCAACAAAATCCCCATAAAGAGAAAGCTGAAACAATCAGCACAAGGAATAGGTGTCAGCCTTAGACAGACGACTGTGTTTCTGGGTAATCTAATGCCATTTAATATCTTGCTTTTAATACAGCTCAGAGAATGTTTGATGGACAAGGCACTGATACTCACCAGCCTGAGTTCAGTTGTTAGGAGTATGTCAGAAATTATTTTTCACAGACAACTGTAGTGGGAGCGTCAGCTCCCATTAAATATATTAGGGCCTCTGAGGTTCAGTGCTAGCACACCATATTTTGTAGCCTTTGGTTTGCCTCTGTGGCGACAAAAACAGAAGGTCTTTGGTTAACTTCTGACCATTGACATATTAAATGAAGATGAGTATTTGAGCAACATCAGTGATTTCAATTGACTCATCAATTGCCATTGCATAGCAGTCCTCATGTTTCACTTTGGTAACAAGCTGATCTGCCACATCTGATGCCAGCAATTCAGTCCTTCAAACAAATGACATGTTTGATAAAGAAATCTTTTAAAATTCATTATGCACTTTGGCTTTTGTCTTTCCTTTTAATACAGCATCTGTTGCAGCCGGGATACATTCCTTGATCGTTTCTGAGTCTGCAATTATTTTTATGCCTGCCCAGTGTCCCGGAGATGTGAAACGAAGCTGCCACGCTATGCTGCTGAGCCCTGAAACTCTACACAGACATTCAATTTAATCTCTTGGAACAGACTGCATTAAAGTAGTTTCATCAGTGCACACTTGTGATAAAAAGACGACATGAAGAAAGACAGTGAACTAAAAGGCCCTGCTTTTTTTTCTGGGAAGAAAATAGGATATCTGTCCCTTCATTTGTTTCATGGATTCCTCGCACAGCCATTTAAATTCAGGAGAAGGCTCCAAATGTCTAAACTTTATCCTGAACATTTTTTCAGTGCTGGAAAGGAATACAGTTAAGTGTCCCAGGGGGAGTTTTATAGAAAATGCTATGTGCAATGTTAATGAGTTGGGATGGGGTCATACGTTTTTCCATATAGAGCCAGTACAGAGACAAATACAGGACTCGAGGAGAAATGATCTGCAGGGATCCACTGATCTGTGGCATGGGGTGATTCTGTACGTCTGTAGCCCCTCCAAAGACTGGCAGAAGGATCATGGGGGCTTTAACCCAAAGTGCCTGCTCCATGCCGGGGCTTCATGAATAGTTGACACTGGAAGAAATGACAAACTTCTTGGGTGCCACAAGGGATCGCATCAGCGTTACTGATCCTTACTTGGCTTGTTACTGAAAATGCATCAAGCAGCTATATGGGTCACACTGCTAAATTTGTAGACACGGAGTGTCAGGAAGCCTTTTTGTCAACTTGGTACCGTTTAGTATATTTGTCCTCAAGTTCAAAGCAATCCTGGCCTCAGACTTGTGATATTTTTTGCCCTTTCCCCTTTCTGTTGGCTCAGACCTCTTCTCTTTGAGGTCAACATCAAAATAAAGATGTATGTTTCCTTAGCCTGACCATGGCTCTGACTCTTTAGATCAGCAATCCTATAGTCCATATGTCTTCCCATCTGTCAACTGACATCTGAAGCCAGCTTGCTCCTCTATTCTTTCAGACAAGTGTGAGAATCAGGAGTTTCTTTAATGACGGTTTCAGGCCTTAAAGCGTTTGCTAAGATACTACCTATTAAGATTCCTTGATGGCACCTTGAATAGAGATCAAAAGCAACTGAGTTCACTCCACAAATCTAATTCCGTCAGTCAGTTTAGGGCATTGAGAGAGGGGTGGGGAGGGCTCGGGAGGGCACTGCGCTCCCGCAGTTAGGAGACAGGCCTGGGAAGTCCGAGCCCTGGCTTCGGGGAGTGATGTAAAACCGCGAACGAGCACTGCTCAGCCCTGCCAGTGGTGGCTGTGCTCGAACTGCCAGGGCTCCTCCAGTTTGCAAAGCCACTGTACCAAGTGGCTGGTGGCTTTGCTTGCTCCGTGCTGTGGTGACCGCCTTTAGGATCTGAGCTGTGCTTGGTTCAAACAAGCGTTTTTTGGTGCCGCATTAGTATCTGTGTCATTGCAACTTTGGCTGGGAGATTATTCAAAATCTTTTTGCAATGCAAGATGATAAACAAAAATCTTAAGAGTACAAAATACTCTTCTCACTAATAGTTATTACCAGGCGATAATTTGTCTCTTGTACTTTGGAGAGCTGCTAATAATGGGAATCTGTGTCCTGCTTCACCACTGGGACCGCATGAAAGGCGGTGTGGGGAGATGCTGCCTGCACAGCATTATCACAGCGAAATGGCTGCTCTTTCTGAGGGCACAATTTGACTTTCAAACTCCCCTGTTTTTTAATGCTTGTCAGGAGATGCTGCAAAGCCCTTGGAATATGTGGGGAAGTGTTTGCTTCAGTGGTGCATTTCCCTGAGTGACTGTCATAGGAGAATTAGTGGGAAGTGGTTGCCATTAATCCAAGCCCGAAGCTTGAAACTCAAGGCCTGTTGGCTGTGGGAGCTGGAAAGTGCAGGCTGCCCACCGTGGGAAGGGTGGTGGAGGACATTCCCCAGGGAGCCTCCACAGCCAGCCCTAACAAACGTTGCTGTTTGTTTATGGGACCCAACAGTCTGAGAAGAGCTGAAAAAGCCCAGGATGCGGCTGAGTGCTGGGGGATGGTGTTACACTGCTGTCTAGTAAAACTTGGCTCACTGGAGTCAAGGACACCATATGTCCTTAGTTTTACATTGGAACCTGTTAAAGTGTGAGCATGAACCTGAAGTCCAGACGCTGCAGAGTTTCTTGGGCCTCAGTGTCTTTAACTTCAGTCATAATGTCACTCCTGCTCCCTGAGGGAAGACAGCTGCTCTGGCTGCTGGTTCTGGAGCCTCGCTGCTTTTGAATCAGGTGGTTGGTCAAAATTTGAGGCATGCAGATTGTTTGCTTGTAAGAGGGGAAGCAGAAATTGTTTGGATGCAATTCTACGTCTTCACCAAGAAGATGCACCAGCTCCTGGACACTGCAGTGCGCAAAACATCAACAGTCTGGTTTTGTTCCCACTTCAAGCCTCTTTCAGCCGGCCCCCACACAAAAGCAATCTCTGAGATTGTCCTTGGGTTTATTTAAATGGGTTTGGCTCTTGTTCTTTGCCTGTGCTCTCGGTCACTCACCATTTTTCTTTTACAACCCCCACTCAGTCTATTCTGTCCCTCTTTTATATGATGATACCCAGCCAAGTTTGTCTTCATCACAGTAATTTTTAGTGTGGATCCATATCTGCCTTTTTAGGGGGTAGTGGCAATGGTGACGTGTACTTGTGGTTGAAGCAGAAGCTGCTATTGAGTTGGACAAAATAGGATGAATGCTGTATAAAAGCCTTCAGAGAGCTGTGAAATCTCCATCCTCTCTTCCTTTTTCTCCTGGGAACACTTGCACAAAGAGTATTTTTAATGTGAAGCAAAAAGGATTCTGACGAATACTCATTAACATTTTGTTTCTGCAAAGATACATACATGATTATCACAAGGCTGCAAGGGACATGTATTCAGTAAAGCTCTTAGATGTATGCTTAGTTTTATGTATATGCTTAAATCTTCCTGATGGCTGCTGCTTTGCTGAATAGACATATTAACCAAGAGAAAACCAGGTATTTGATGGAGCTTATTTGTACTGCTCAGGTATGATGCAGTGTGCTGTTATATAGGTCTCCGAACTCACTGCATGGTAGTGCTCTGGTGAACAGCGAATCCTCTCATAATTGTTGCAATGGATTGGCTGAAATCCACACCCACAAATCGTTTGTATCAGAATTGGGAACAACAAACAATAGGAGCAGGTTTTAACCAGAGAGGTTGCAAAGGGAAACATCAGAGCCATCCTCTACTGGAGCTTGTTTCCATCATGTGACTTTTTAGTGTAAGCTCAGGTGAGAATCATCAGGTGAAGGTATCACTTCCCCATTGCCACTTTGGAAGCTCCAGTCCCAGGAATGCAGATCTGATGCGGAGTGCAGTCTTTGTTAGATACTAGCTGTATCGCTCAGGGCATGTGCAGGCAGCCCTGTTTCCTGCTGCCTGTTCTGAGCTGGTTAAACCCAGGACAGCCTTGGTCAGCAAGAGTTAATGCAGCATGGTGCTGAGTCTCAGCTAGTAATCTTGTCTGAGGGGCAGAAGAAAGGGTGTCTGTCAGTGCCTCTTCCTGCAGACATACTACTGGTATTTTCATCTGTTGCTCTGAATGCCCTGTGGAAGGTGGTGTGCTGGCCTTGCTTGGCTGCATCATTAGATACTGCCCCAGATTCATTTAGGAGTAAAGATTTCCCATCTGCTCAAAAGAGGAACAAGTTTTGGGGAACACGTTATGCAGCAGAGGTAACCAGACATGACAGAAGGGTTTCCAGGCTTTGCTGGAGTTCTCAAATCTTGTCACAGGGGGAACCATACACTCATTTTTCATGAGGTCCCCATTCTTCCAACAATTGCAATCCACTTTTTGTGCTGCTCTTTCCATATGAAACCTTGGGTTCTTTTTAGCAGCTGTTTGGGTGGAATAATGAAGTCTAACGGTTGGAAAGAAAAAAAGATTGTATGGCCCTGGCTATTTCTTTTGTGTGTACCCAGAAATGTTCTGAAGATGACTGTGTTTTGCATGGTTGAGTGTCATTTTGACTCCCTTGAAGCATACTGAAGCTTTGACACAATGTCACCATTATTACACTGTGACAGGAGTTTCTGTCACTGTGCAGTGGATGGTTTGCTAAAGTGCTCATTAATGTAATACCTCTAAATATTGCTGGAGCCTCAGGGTGTGGTCCAGTGTGGACTCAGAAGTCCAGGTGTCTCTCCTGGGAAAGGGAAGCTCCATGTTCCAGTACTTAATTGCAGGATTTTTTGGTTTTTATACAAAAAGAGTTGAGAAGCAGAGGCCTGGCTCAAGGACAACCATGACTCCAATGTCTAGGTGCTACAACCGAACAAGCTCATCAGCACTGGTTCTGTACCCCAGGGCAGGAGGGCAAGAGAGTCTGGTTCCCACTGCCTGGGCACAAGTACTAATTCAAGCGGGCCTGTTGTCCCTGGAGGGCAGGGTGAGCAACTTCAGAATATGACAACTACTTAGGGATTGTCACTAAAAATCAGTCACCCACGAAGACGCTGACTTCCTTAGACAAATGGGCCCAAAGCGTCGTGGTTTAACTTCAGGAGAGCCAGGGGAGTTAACTTCAGGAGAGCCAGGGGAGTTACACCACTGTTTTTCGCATCACCATTCATTTTGGCCATACTGGAACAACAGGTTACTTAGTATGTGTATGTAATTGGGAGTATTTTTTTTTCTAGCTGATGGAAAGATAGCTGTGTAATTAATGGACTGGGTAATTTGTTCTAACAATAGGCCATACTGTTACATTGATTGTTAATCAGAATTCTCCCTTAGCAGAAAAAAACATTTGCATTTAAGTCTGTTAGCATAATCGAGCTCAGTGTTTCTAAGAAAGCTGCATTAGACCTTTGGTGAAGGCTAGAGGTGGTAGCACCTGTTACCAGTGAAGCAAATGAAGATGGTATATCCCTTCTATTTATATGGCAGATGCCAAGCATTGTAAACATGCTGCTTCTTGCATTAGCGTATCCTTGAAGTACACAGAGCTAGTCTAAAAAATATGGAAATGCAAATGGTTAAAGTCATACTCATCATTTGACATAAGTACTATTCTTCAGCATGTAAGTAATGCGAATGTTATGTTGCACTAATATTTAGAGCTTCGTTTACTTTCACCTTCTTTTTTTTGTTTGCAGGAGGTCTTGTTCTCTGATGGTGTCCTGAAAAATACAAACTGGATATTATTCTTATCTCTGCTGCTGATATTTACTGTTGATAAATAGACTTAGTGAAATGGGAACAAATGTTTGTTTCATAATCCTCCTGCAACTGCAGGCTTAATTATAAATGAAGAATACAGAGGTTAATTCTGCCATTTGTCAATAGCATGTTTCCCAGTATATAGTCCTCACATGTTAACTTGTACCTGGGCTGAAATTTTTCCCCCCTTCTTGGGTAAGATATAAGGATTAATTATTGATGTACTTACTCTCATCTTTCAACCTGGCTGGAGTTGCCAATTTTTTCCCCATGCTGTAGTGTCTAAAGTATTTCCTTTCCTCAGTGGAGGTGAGATTTTGTATTGCAGTGAATTGGTCTTTGCCTCCTTAAAAGTTTTATTTTTTTAAAACATTTTCTGAGCGCATGGCTAAAGTCCCTTTTCCAAAAATGGATTTCTTTTTATCACAAAATGCTATTATACCACATCTCAAGAGTTAAAGATTTATCATAGGCAGATTCTATTTTCAGATAGCATCGTGTGGAGACTATGTTTTCAAAAGCATTAACTCAAACCACACGGATGCACAACTGTTTTAAAATATGAGAATTCACACATGCTTTTTATTATAATGCACATAAAACTGAACTATAATACAGTAGGCTTTGGCAATAAAACAGAGTAGTCAATATATAAATTTTATGCCTAGTTCTTTAGATTAATGAACCACTTTTCTTGATGAATTGAGCATGAATGAGTAAAAACACAATGATCTGATTAGATACTAAATCAATGGTTTTCTAGCAATTCAAAAATTGCATCTCTAGTTAAGAGTTTACTTTTTTTTTCCCCCTGGGACAACTTGATAACCTTCTTCTACTAGCCAAACCGCTAAAGAGGCATTGTCAGTCTCTTCAAGTTCACTATTGTTCTCAGAAAATCACTTCCTTAAGAAATATCCATATGTTGAGGGTCTCAGTTTTACTTTGTGGGAAACAAAATTATGGGTCAAATTCATTTACTTCGTAACCCCATTGAAGCTGGATTCAGCTGGCACAAATGTCTCCTAATGGCATTATAGCAGGGGTGAGCCTGGCTTCACCTCCCTGCTGGCAGGAGAAAGGGGGATAGGTCTGTAGTCAATAAGGATGGTCGCAGGTGGGGGAGATTCCTCAGGGCTGAGATTTCAAGCTGAATCACTTCATACGCTTGGAAGCTCAGATTGGTATTTAGGAATATAAATGAGGGCAATGATTTTTCCAAATGAAGTGAACAGCCAGATGACCACCTTCTCTAGAAAGGGCTCCATGTGTGTTTATGGCAGGGAGAGACCTTTTCCATCTCCGAGGCATTGGGAAGAGGAAACAGAGGTGGGAAGGTATCCTAAGGTAGACAGACCTCCATTGGCTGGCAGGGAAGGAGTTAATCAGCCCCTTGGTACCAACTAGAAAAAGGCCTGTGCAGCAGGTAGTGATTTGTAGGAGTAGAGATGGGCCAGCTGGGAGAAATGAACTGATTGCTTTGAGGAGGGGCTGTAAAAAAGCCTGCCTTAGCAGAAGGGCCCACAGGAGGGGCAGCTTTGCTGCTTGGGGGCTTTGGGTGCAGGGCTGTGTCTCAGGCTGTTGTTAGAGACTTGGGTGAGGCAAACTATGCTTTGCACTTTTCTTTAGAGTCCTGGTGTGCTTCTAAAAGGGCTGAGATGCAGCTTTGAGACGAAAGGCTCCCCTCTTTAAGGTGAGAGTGAAGTGGTTATGGTCCTCAGGCTCTGTGGCATCCCATTTTGGTGCTGCAGTTCCCAGCTGAGAAGGTGACTGATAAGCTCTGGTGATGGAGCCATGTAAATGGAGTTGTGCTAGAAGCTGGCTGAGGTAAACTCTCTCATAGGAAAAGATGCTGGGCCTGATTCTCTGTTCTCTCACAACCTTCTGTAGTTGCCGTTCCAGTGCAAAAGTGATGTGAAATCCTGAGCAAATGAATTGATTCCCAGAGGGGCAGAAGAACAGCAGCATCCTGTGTCCAGAGGGAAGGCCTGGAGGGAGGTAGAGCCCCTCTATAGAAAAGGTGAGTGCAGTGGGGAATGGGAATACCAGCATTTAAGGCTGCAAGCAGTAAATCTGACAAAGATGGTGAACCCTCCAAGGTGGAAAGAGCAGCTGCTGTAGAGGTGGTTGGAAAATACAAGGAGTATTCTGTGAGTCTTTTGCCTGGGCCGTGGGAGAGTCATGTTCTTGCTGTGGCTGGCAGAAAGGACAGGGTAAACAGCAGTCCAGGGTGTTTTAGCGTGCGCAGCTGTGTTCTGGCTGTACATGAGAGAGGTCTAAAATGGAGGGAGAAAGAGAAAATAAGTGGTGGAACTGAAGAAGGTGGCAGCACTAACAGTGGCAAGCTGGTGTGCGCAAGCTGCAGGCGTGTCTCAGATGGACTGGAAGAAAGGAAAGGAGACGTGTGATGTGCAAAAAAAAAAAAAAAAATTTAAATCCCCACTAACCTCAGTTGAGAGGTCAGCTCTTGAAATGAGCCTGCCAGGGGTGGGGGTCCTGTCTCAGGGATCCTTTACATCCAGAATACACCATGGCATTCACAGACCTCTGTCTGGTCCCTTTTCTTCCTCACTAGTGTCTTTCCCTCTCCTCCCCCCCTCCTCCTTTGTCAGGCAACTCGTTAACACTTATTAGCAAGCATCTTCAAAAGGCCAGGAGGGGGGAAAGGATGGGAGGGGAGCTGAGATGGCTAAAGGAAATGATTAGGAGATTCCTTTTCCTTTCTGCCTATTCAAGCTTTAATGACCAGCCCTTGCTCTGTCTGTGCCCTGCATTGTTATCCAGCCCTACTCCAGGATCGCAGCACCCCTGCTACCCCAGCACTGATCTGCTCTGACATCTGGGGCACTGCAAGTGCCCACAGCATCTAACTTTTCTCATGCTGGGGGAGCTCACTGGGTCTTAAGTCTTCCTGCTGGACTTGGCATTGGTGCCAGTGTTGTGGCAGCACCGACTAGTTTACTCCTCCAAGTATACCTTCTTAGTCGGTGTCATCAGCACTTGGTCTGCCCTTGAATGATCCTGCCTAGAGACTGATCTCTATTTATGTCTAAACATGGCTTGTAAATCCCGGGCATCCAGCATCAAGGACCAAGAATCTGCTAGGCAGCAAATAGGCTGGTTTAGTGGCCAGGATTGAGCTTGCTTGAGGTGGAGGAAGGAGGGTTGAATAAAGGTGACAGAATTCGGCCCATAGCTTTCTATTTCAGGCTTGTAGTTCCAGTTGTGATGCATGTTCTGTGGTTTCCACTTGAGATGGTTATCTAAAACTGAGCCCTAATCCCATCCAAGTGGATGGCAGAGCTCCTGTTGGCAGTGGGAGAAACAGGCTGGATCCCTGGAGGCTGTTCTGGGCAGTTCTGTTGTGGAATGTGGGTTATATTTATGTTTTGTTTTGTTCTGTCCATCAGAATCGTCAGACTGGTGTTTCTTCACCCTTTGCAAGCTACGGTACCAGAATTACAGATCCTGGGCTGTTTTCTATGTGTTAGTGAACTCCAAAGAGGGATTTTTCTATCAAGACTCCTGTGACTTGGTCATGACAGCCCACTCCTCCTCTCCTCCCACCTGGCAGACAAAGAATTGAGAAGTTTTCAGAAGCTGCTGAAGTTCTGCATGTGCCGAGGACTCTGCAGGCATAAAATACTGGCAAGTGTATTCCTGCAGGAGCAGGAGAGCTGGGTGCCAGTCCTCTCAGTAGCACATGCCAGAGCAGGCAGGTGACCCTCAGTGCTAAATTCCTGCCTTGCAGAGGGGAGAAGTCTTCATGGGATTTCCTGCCCCTACTCAATGCTCTTTAACCTGGCAGTGTATGTGTAACTGCATGTATAGGGCAAAGCTTTGATTCCAGGAATGGGTCCTTAGAGACTGAGCCTTGAAATGAAAATAACTTTATTAGAATATCTGTGAGGGTCATGGGCTAGAGCTAATAGGCCTAGGAAACCTCCTGAAATCAGGTCTGGCTCTGAAAGGCAGCACTGCATCTGTTCGGGGGCCTTGCTACAAACCTGTTATTTCTGATGGGCTTCTTCAGGATCTCCTCTTCTCCTGAATTATTGGTGCAGACATGTATTTACAATTAACTCCGTGGCCACCTACTAGTAACCTGGAAAGAGGTTTTGACAGGGCTTGGTTGTGCAGAGAATAGATGTGTTTCTTATTAATGCAATGTCATTTGCTCCAGAGGTTGGTGCTTTGAGGGCTCTGGCTTGCTCCCTTGGGATGTGAATTTTTTGGAGCAGCAATTCTGTGCGGAGAGAAACTGAGGCTTGCTAAAATCAGGAGATGTTTTACTACTGAACCCAAGGTGTGGTGCTTTGGGGCAGCAGCATGCACAATTTGCCCAGGTAGTTCAATGACTTTTGTGTCAATATTAAAGACAAGGACAAATTTGAAATGAAAGCGGGGACAAGTTTAACTTGTTCTGTCTTTTAGCTTGTAGAACAAACCTTGGATCATGTAGAGGAAAATCAGATCGAAGAGGTGCTGGTGGCTGGCTGGAATACTCCTGCTCATACGCAGCCTGTGCAGTGCCTGCTCTGAGAGCTGGGCGCCTTCGCTCACACCAGTTCGTACAAGGTCCCTGCCTTCAACAGCTTGTTATTACTGTCTGCTGAGTGCAAGAGAATCTCCTCTGTCTCACTAGCTGAGATTTTAATTTTTTTTAAAAAAAAAGGAGGAAAGTAGATTTCGAGATGAATACTGGAAAATTGGAACTATGCATGGAAAGAAACACAGAGGATTGGTGAGCTGGAAAAAAAAAAGACAAATATTATTTTTTTTTAGTGTTTTTCAGAGTTTATGTTCTTTATTTATTACTTATTCCATCCAGCATTTTGGAAAGTATTTGGCAAATGTATAAAAGCAATCTGTAGGATACTTTGTAGTCAGATGCCATAACCTAGATTAATTTGACTGCCTTCACAGCAATAGCCACTGAAGAAATACACTGGTTTATGTGTCAGTTTGAAACTTGTTTGGAGAAACGGTTATAGCTGTAGGATACAAAAAAATATTTAGGACCAACAGTGCAAAAGTTTTTATAGCTTCTTAGTGCGAAAGGAGGGGTAAATTTCAATTATGCATTTTATTAACACAGCCTTTTCAGCTCTATAAAATGGTAACAATGTTAAAATCCCCTCCTGGGAAATAATGTCACATATCTTTCCACTGAGAGATGGAACTGGAGGATGTTATGAAATGCCGGTGGAGTTAACCAGTTGTTAATCAGTTGTTCATTTGCAGCTGAGTCCTGCTCCAGCTGCAACTGAGGATAATTGCATGATAATTTTGACTTGCAGGCGGTTTTGTTGTGAACTTGGTGTCTAACAAGATCTGCAAGGAATTATTTTATTACTCTGATAAAATCAGGTCAGCTTGTATTAACTTTCATCTACCAGCAGGTCACCAGACGGTTGGTGCTCAGGTGCTTGCATGGGGCCTGAGCAGGCAGCCCCGGTCAGTGCTGGGCTCCCGGCCGGCTCCCTCACAGCCCCGATACTGTTGGCGTTACTGGGGGGTGCTCTTCCAAGCCGAGGCCTCTGGGGAGCACCTGTAACGGATTTGGAAGATTTGGTGCCCCAGTACAAGCTCCTGTGGGGCTGGTGGGAGCGAAGCGCTTCTGTAGCTTGTGGGGTTGGGCCTGGCCTGGCCCTGTGGGGCTGGGTGTGACCCTGGCAATGGGGCCTGACCGGGCCTGGGGGTCACTGCAGCTCCCACATGCCTGTGGGCACTTGTAGGGGACAAGTTCCCCCTGTGGAGGGGTATGGGAGAGCTGCTGCACTCGGAGACTGCGGCGCCTGGGCCCTGGCACGTGGTGTCCCAAAGGCTCTGAGCCCTGCAGAGGAGCTCAGGTGTGCCCGGCCAATCCCGTGCTGCCATCTGTCCTGGCCAGCCAATCCCCAATTGCCAGTGGTGGCCCCCAACCAATGGGGGTGTGCCACCTGGTCCCAGGGGCACCGTGGGGCCTCTACCCTGTGGCGCTGAGGCGGGAAGGGGCTGAGGCGGGAAGGCGCTGAGGCGCAGCTCCCTGTCCTCGTTGGTGTCCTGCCCAGCCCTGCCTGAGGAGAGCCTGGCCCTGCGCCAGGGACAGTAGCCTGGCTGTGGGGCGCCCGAGTTCTAGGTAGCCCTAGCAGCCATAGGGCACCTGGGAAATACCAGGAACCCCAGGGGCTGGCGTAGTGGTGCTGCGTGCTCTTTCCTGAAAGGATGCTTCTTCAGGAGTGGGTGAGTCCCACAGGACTTGCTGTGAAACTTCCCAGGGACTGACTGCAGGTTGTATAACCGAGAACTGTCCTGCCCTGGGTCATCGCAGTCCTGTTTCCTGCCGTTTGTGATGGAGGCATCTGACGCTGGTTCCTTGTGTCTTTTTCTCCTTGAAGCATGAACTCCACGTAACAACTGGCAGCTGTACTGACTAGCTCCTTGTCTTCCTGTAAGTGCTAGTTTTCCCCCAGTGGAAAAGAAAGTGTTTCAGTAATATAATCCCAATGAATGAAGGGGTTTTCTTAATTAAAGTAATAATCTGAAAGTTGTCATTGATAAGTGTGTAAACAAGCTGATTGCAGTAGGCGCATGAATAGCTCTAATGAGCACGTGTGGGTATTAAATTAACCATGGTTCACAAGCCATGCATGGCTATATGGTTATTTAGAAATAACGCTTTCCCCTTGTGCTTGACTTTGCCCTCCACCCCAAAAATCTTGTCTTTTCAGTGTTACACAATAAAAAGGAACTTGCTTCTCTCACATGAGGAAGGCTTTAAAGGAAATCATTGCTCTTAAGGTGGCTGGGAATGCAGCCTGTGCTGTTGGCATTTCCCTCCCCACCCCCCACCCACCCCTGAAGTGCAGCCTAGTGGGTAGCACGTGGGCATTCGGCATCAGCCTCTCCTTGTTGGTGGGTTGTACCAGGGCCCTTGGAGAAGTTGTTCCACTGCTGGATACGGTGGAGAGCCCTATATGTGAAAGAGGAGAACAATGGCTCTCACAAAGCTGTTGTGCTGTTAACGAGCTCCTTGGAGGAAGGGCCCTACAGAAGTGCAAATCATCTTCTGACTTGCTGTTAATTATTGATATATTTATTCATTGCAATAAGCAGGATGGAAATAGTAGGGTGATGGTAGTCTGAGCTGATCTGTAAGTGGGTGGAAGTACAGTGGCTTCTTGTGACTGTCCCAAGGAGGTTGCCACTGGACCTGCAGCTCTGCTCTGTTGATGCTGGTGGAACTTTGGAGGAGTGTCACCTTTCCAGGCCCAGGAACATCTCTGTGATTTGATTAAAAAGGGCTTGTGTGTGTACCTTCCGTCTATTGAAAGGGAAACAAAGTCCGAGTGCTAAATGCATTCTGGCTGTCTTTCCTGGGTAATTCTGTCAGCAGCCTAGGATGGTAAAGAAAGACACAGCTTCAGGGTGTAATTTAGCTTCCAGAGAGTTAAGTACAGCTTCTTCCCTGATCCAGAGGTCAGAGTTCATGTGTTGTTGTGTACTGGAGGCAATTGGACCTAATCTCCCAGTTTAGTAGCAATACTTCTTTGCTGTCATTTCAGGATATCATATTATGAAGTGGAAGTTCAGTCTCCTGTTAACCGCTGTGTCACTGCACATAGCCTCCTTCCTTTTAAGTGTCCAGATCTAGCAGAGAATTGAGGTGGAGAGGTGGTCAATCAGTGAAACTACCAAAGACAACTGTTGTTCTTTGTTTAACAAATTATGACTTGCATTATGAAACAAACAAACAAAAAGGATATTTATTGTGTGTCTGCCTCCACCCTCAAACTGTGACTTAATGTTTCTCTGCTGGGATAACAATAAGTGGCCAAAGGGGCTGGTTTTAAGAGATCACTTTTGAGGGAACTGCTACAGTATGCTGTCTATTGATCACTTTGCATATTCATACATGCTGTCCTACTGTCATGGGATTTATACTTTTCTGGGTCTGCATGATCATCAAACAGACAAATGAACACCCAGGATAACCTTGGCTCTGAAGATATTTGCGTTTACCAAAGTGTCTGCTTTTATCTGCAGAAACTCAGGGAGGAGATTTGTGCAGGGCTAAATGTTTCCTTTCTTTCTGCAACTAGCACTGTCTGATGTGGGGTATGTGTGCATATCCCATGTGCATCCCCTGTCACATGTCAGTTGGGATCATATATCCATCCCCCGGTGAGTGGGTTTTATGATGGAAGTAGTCATGCTGTAGGATGGCATGTCCTGTTTCCTGCCCAAGCATCTTTGAAACAGACTTGCAGCACCTTGCTCTGCTGGTCCTTCTCCTGTTTTGTAGGTCCTTGAAGCACAGCAGCTGTGTCTTCGGGATGACATAGGGTGTGCACAAGGTCAGATGGGGTTTGCTTGCAAGGGTAGCAATGGGTGGATGTGAAACTCTCCACTTTGCCTATCTACTTTGACAAAGCCAGCTCCATGCAAAGGATTGGGTGTCCGTACTGCCCAGAAGTAGAAAACCTGGAGGATGGGAGAACGGAAGGAATATGTCCTATTTCATCCAGCAGGTCATTGGAGGAGGTGGGTAACAGTCTTCATCCCTAAACCCTTGTATCTCTTGTTCCTGTTGAATAGTGTTAAGTACCTGGAATGTGTAGAGAGAAGCTTGATCCCAAGTTAGAGCTGGTATAGGCCATAAGTACCCCCTGCTTTTTCCAAGACATAGTTAACGGTTCCTGATCCCCTGGGCTGGCTTCTTGCTTAACATGGCACTCTGTGATGTTGCTGGAGGTCTTGTTACAGTGTGTGTGGGTCCTGCCCTTCCTGAGAGGCTTGGTACTAAACAACTCTCTCTTGAAACAAAACCCCCCAAAACAACAACAAAACCCAAACTCAGGTAGGGTTGTTCTAGCAGAGCAGGGTGTGCACAGTCACTTCTTTGCTCATTTGAGTTAAAGTAGGAAGTTCCAGGTGGGATTTCTACACTGGTGTGTGATCTGTCTGGATCACTTCCCTTCCCTTACAAAGGGAAGGCAATGTTGCCCTGGTCTTTGTGAAACTCTTCCCTGACAGTATCATGCCTGTTCAATTTACACAAGTCCAAACTAGCCATAGGAAGTAAGATGTGTACTAAGCTTGTTGTCTCCTGCCCTGCAACTGAGGGCAGGATCTGGATTTAAGGAACTGTGGGCAGTTACAACCTTCAGGTGTATTTCTTCCGTCAAGCAGACCAAGGGTTGCCGGAGATTCCTAGTTTCAAGGTTTGGCAGGAATTGCCATTTCATGTTACTAGCAAAGAGTCTGCATATACGCCATATAATTAACACCAGGAAATTCTGACTCCTGAGGCTACAGGGTTAAACAAATATATGGCCCCATTAAACTTGAATAATAAGAGGTTAACTCATTAGGAAAAGAACACTCTTGATGTGCTTAATGGAGGGAGAGAGCATTAACTCTTACAGTTCCTTGCAAACCCTTATGTTAGCTTAACTTTCTTTTTGGAGTGTTAATTTTTCTTCCGTAGGATACTTGACACTTCCACTCCTCAAAGCTCATCTCCTGTGTTCTGTATGAGGCATCTTTTGATTCCTGGATTATTAACATACTTGACTCCTTTGGAGTCTTTAAAAATTATGTCCTGCTGTGTTGATGGTTAGTTGCATATTTAAAAATAATATGCAGTGCAGAACTTCTGCAGAAAAAAGCAAATCTTGAAAACCACTCATTTGAATGTCCAGTAGCAACAATTCACATACTTGTGTCTTTTGTATTTAGTCCTTACCTTCCCTGAGAAAAATACACTGTAATAGCAGGAAAGACCCAGAGATATTAAGTCACAAGCAAGCGGCCTGCAAATGTAACGTGTTTCATCAAAGTAATTTAATTGTAAAAGCACACAAAAAATAATTTTAAAGACCTTGTATTTGCAGTTCCAAACCCCAGTTAATTTCCAACAGATGTACCTAGCTTGTAAACCTCTGCTTGGAGTTGTTCTGGACCAGGAGCTTGCTGGATGTGCTCATACCTGGCTGGTCACAGAGTTCAGGGCTCACTGACACTTATTACTGTAGAACGAGCTTCTTGGGTCAGGCAAAAGATGACAAATTTCAGGGGAAAACGGGAAGTATACATAAATGAATATAGCCAGAGCAAAAGGTTGCAAGCTTAATAGTTCGTTGATTGTGGTATGAGCAAACCTTATTCCAGTGGCTATGGCTTTCAAATGCCTTTGGTGCTCTCCAAATGATGTTGTCCTCCAAAGACAGCATGTATTCTTGCTTGAAATTATAATTCTGGCAGAATTGATTACTCCCTTCAGTCTGGACAGTGATGGAAATCAGTCAGCTCCAGCACCTTCAGCCATTTCCTCCAGCTCTTCTTCCTTGCTGAGCACTGACCATGCACTCTAGGGTGCTGTTGCTGGGTGAAAGTGTCTCTGGGGAGCAAGAGATACATCACTTTGTGTTTAGAAGATTCTCCAGAAGAATTTTTCTGGTTTCCAGGTATCCTTAAATGTTGCTCTTTTGAATGGGGTGAGTCTGGGTCCTTGCGAACTTCTGTCACTATGAAGGCAATAATCTTGTTGCTGGTCATGCTTCTGTCAGAGTAATTAATCCAAGCATTGGCTCCATATGGTATAATTAAACTATTGATTTGTACAGTTTGGTCCAAACAAGGAAAGAAAAGTGGTCCTTTGCACAGATTTTTCTAGGACTGAGAGACTAATTTTTCTTCCTGAGGTTACTAAACAACAGGAACAGATTTAACTAAATAATTACTTCTGGTAAATTGAGTGCAGAGCTCATCTGATTTTGCTGTAAGCAAATAGGAAAATTTTCCTGCATTGTTACTTGCATTCTGCATTTTTCATAACAAACATCTGGATGTCTCTGGCCATGGATCCCTTAGACTTGGCAGTTAAAAAAAAATTGCAGAGAGGATTTGAAGTTAGAGGCCCATGAGGTGAGAAGGGGAACTCAGAGTATCCCTGACCTTTGATGACCCACTTAAGAAAGATTTGCTTATGGAACAGCTACATGCTTGAAGCAGCTCTGGCTGGGAACAGTTCTAGCCATGGAGAAGACAAAGTGTAGCCTCAGACTATGTAATAATGCTTTTCAAGGAAGAAATAGTAATAATTTATAATCATGCAGCTGTATAAGCTCTCAGCAAAATCAATTCTGGAACATTTTATTTTGTGGATCACCTGAGAATAGCCTATCTTCCCAAAGCTTGCAGAGAAGAGATGCAAGAAGTCTGGGAAACGCTTCCAAGCAAGGAGGTTTCCAATAGCAAATAGTAAACCAATGATGTCAGCCAAAGACAGGAAATCAACATTTTGGCTCCTGCACCCTCCGTGGCTCTGCCTCTTTCCTGTATGTGGGAGTGTGCATGTATGCAAAACCATATAAATAATCACATGCCAACATGTTTCATGTGGTGTAGAGGCTGCTGTAGAGTGACTGGCCTCTGGGATGTGTAGGTGCTTAGCATGAACACTTGCATGTTCTTAGAAGAGCCAAAGAACGAACTTGCAGTGGTGTCCCGTGAAATGATCCTGAGATCCAAGCTGTTCCATATGCTGCAGCAGGGTAGAGGAAATAGCACCTTTTTTTTTTTTAAGTAACATTTTTGTTGAATTTACTGTCTGTTATATGGGCGAATTAATCTCTGTGTTTTTGTCAGGTGTTTCATACAAGACTTCTGTTGCAGCAGCCCAAGCATTTAGATTTTTGTCTTTATTTTTACTGGCCTGGTTTCCACTTTAACAAATTCACAGCTTGCGAGCTATTGCTTGAAGATTCAAATGTGCAAAACATTAAGGAAGCACTAAGCACAGCCATCCTCTTAATTTGTGCCCTGTCTTTGCTACTAATAGTGTGTAACATCTGACTACAGTAATGCCTAGAGCACCAGCTCCTGTAAAGCCCCTTTGTGGTGGGTGCCACGTGGGCGGGAGGGGGAATTCCTGCCTTCTGGGGTCTTGTGTGGGAACTGAATGAGACGGGGGCTGGGGGAAATTGCCATAGTGGAGAAAGAGAAGTGACTTGGTCACACAGCAGACTGGTGGCAGAACAGGGAATAGAATTAGGTCTCTGCTAGGATATTTAGTCACATCTAAACTCATTTTTCACGGTGCCTCGAGGCAGGCTAGGTGACTTCTTACAGTACTCTTTTGCCCCATTTTATTACAAGCCCATGGATGAATTAGCTGATACCTGCTAATTAGTGAATGCAGACAAGGACAAATCCTGCTCAGGCTCACCTCAACTTGCCTGGGGTAAACTTAATGCTGACCATGACTTTCCTTGTTTCCACTGACCAGTTAAATGCTGTGCCAATCTTGATTAACTTGGTAGTTTTAAAAACTGAATTCAATTAATTTCATCATAGAGACAAGCCCTCTGGCCATGCGAGTTTGCAGGGAGAGGCATAGAAAATAGGCTTGGATCACTACCTGCATTTCTCTGGAGTCGTTGAAATCATACCCATTAATTCATAACCTGAAAGTACAAATATAAAGCTGATGGATATGGCAAAAGAAATCATGCTGCTGTTTCATAGAATGCCATGATGGAGAAGCCATGCTTTAAGTGGAAATGCTGAGTTCTTGGTATGAAAGAGAAAGCCTCTTCTACAGATCCAACACATTAGTAATGATAAACAGATTTTCCAATGGATATTGATTTAGGAAAAATAAGATGGATTAATACAAGCATTCATCTTCACTGTCAGTTTAATATCAAGATAATTTTATTTGATAGTTCAATGTAATAAACTCCCCTTTTCCTTAATACATATTTGGGAAAAGTAGGCAATATTGTAATACAGTAATTAGCCATATTTGCCTTTACTATGTGTGAATAAGATTAATATACTAGAGTGTTCAACCTAATTGATCTATTATGTGATAGGGACTCACAACCAGACTGCAAATTACAGTTTAACCCCCCAAAGGGCTAGACTTGTTTAGAAAATGTGCGAGTCTTTAAGAGATAAAATTAATAGAACTGACGTTGACCTAAATATTCAGTATTATTAATTGTATCAGTGGATTGTGCTGCTTTTATGTGCAACTAGGAAGGCAGTCTGTTTAGAAAGGAATGGGTTTATGATAGCAGTGGGAAGGGTGGCTAACAGAAAACATGACAATTATTGCAAACCAGGTTTCCTGGTTAAAAAAAGTGATTGTCACAGGCCCTTAAAATTGCTATTCCATGTGGTTGTGATTAAACAAATCATCCGTGTAGCGCGTTTGGAACATAATGGCTCTGTGGGAAAAAAAATGTAAATCAGGTTTTTGTATTAATGAAAACAGTTTAATATGGTTTTAATGACCCATTTTTCAGTCTTCACCAGAAAGTAATTACCAGTTAGATAGTTAGTGCTCTGGGCTTTGTTCTGGCTCTCAGAACTCCTTCAGCCAGTCACCCAGGGGAGTCCTGCCGTGCTTCGCGGGCAGCTGTGGGCTAGTGACCCAGCAGCAACGGGCGTTCTCTGCTGTAGCTCCCTGCCCTCTGCTTCGTGGTGCATGAGGGACGAGTGGGTCTGTGCCTCTAAGTTTCCCATTTATTGCTGATAAGGCCAAGGGTAAACCCATAATGAGAGACAGCAGCTGCCCCTGAAAACAAAACCGGGGAGACCTGGCTGTGCCTGATTAATAATGTCTCTGGGAGTAGGCCAGGGACTGGCAGCCACAAGAAAGAACATCTGGGCATGATGGCAGGACGGGGAGCAGTGCACAGACCTGAATGTGGGCAGCTTGGCTCATGAGGGAGGGTGCTGCCCCGGGGTGTACTGTTAATGTAGACAGCCAGCAGGTTAAATGGCTATGACTTGCTCATCTCCAGCAGAAATGAGAGGAGTAGAGATGCCAGTCACTGGGGAAACTGAGACTGGAACCCAGGATTTGTGCATTCCTGCTAACCCAGTAAGACCAACTGACTCTCTGCTCTTGTGTATGGAAGTGAAGGTCTGACTAAATGACTGAGGTCTTTGCACTTTTTCAGTGCTTGGAAAGGGCTACCAGTCAGTGGTTGTTTATTCAGAATGGGATTACTGGATTAGTTTCTGCTGCAATGCTGCCCAGTGCTGCTCTTCACTCTCTAAGAAGGGCACTGCAGTGGGTTCAGAGCAGCCATCGGGGCAGGTAAGGCACTTGGACACCTTTGAATCAAGCAAATTAAGATTTGCCCTGTTAGATGCTCGTGGTTTGTACCTACATACATGGGGAGCAGATATTTCATAATAGAGGGCTTTCATTCTTGTGAAGAAAAGCACAATACAGCCCAGTTCCTCAAGGTAGGAATATGTAGGGTCAAAAAGGTACGTATTTTACTTTAGGAGTGTGTAACATTGGAACCCCTTGCTGAGGAACATGGTGAAGTAATTGTCACCAGAAAATGTAATATCAAGGCAGGACACTTTCCTCTCGAAACCTGCTGCAGAGGCTCAGAATATGCTCATCCTGTTGCTATTTGATTTGAAGCAGGATGGGGTTTGGAGAAGTCCTGTGCACTGCACTAGAGTGAAGGGCAGGCTATTGTGATGGTCTGTGGCTTGGTCTGTGCATTCAGAGCTCACCTTCCTGAGCCTTCTGATGGAGAGAAAGCCAATGCTACCGCATACTCATATGGACACAAAAATATGAAAATTAAAAAATGAAGTTAAAGGTCCAAGTGAAATCTAGAAGTTACAAAATTTCTGATTTCTGGATGTTGAGCTTGCTGCACTAGGTTAGTGGATTTGTGTGTGCTTGCTGAAGCTTAAACACATCTGAAGTGTCTCTTGCTGGGAAGCAAAGGCAGGAATCTTCTAGATATGGCCTCTGCCACTCCCAATGAAAACTGGTAGGTTTGTCGTGTAGTGTACCCTACCTGAGGTAGTTCAGGCTGTTGAAAAGGTGAATTATGTAGGCTTATGCAAAGCTCTGTGCAACAGTAGCTGCTTTGCCTGCAGGTCGCTACAGCCTGTGGTGGGGAGCACCTGCAGAAGCTGTGTGAGTTGTTACTGCGGGTGGCTGGGCAGGTGACATCAGAACTGGCCTTTTAGCTCGTAAATCAGGTGTAACACTGGGCTCTCTTAAATGCTTGGAGGAAAGATACATTTTTGCCTTGATGTCCCTAGAACTTATTTCAGCTGGGAAACATCATGATATGTGTGTGAGACCAGTCAATATAGAGGGATGAGACTGTATTGAGTGTTCCTGATGCTATTGAGAAATAGTTTGGAGGAAGTGAGTGAGAACAGAAGGCGATTTTGAGGGAGGGAAGGATCCTTCAGACTTTATTTATCCATTGTAAAGAAACCTATGAAAGTAAACATAAATCAATTTTCTAAAAACCCATCCCAGGTCACCTGTAAGGGAAATAATGTGACACAGCTCAGTGCTGTGCACTGCAGATTTTGTCAAGAACATAAAGAAATCTAATGCTTTATTTTTATTTTTGAAGTGGAAGTGGTTCACAAGGTATACCAGGGAGATAATTCAGTGCTTACAGTTGTGACATGTCAGAGTCTCGTAAGCTCAAAGACGACTGTCTTTATTGTGTTTTCCTTTTCATCTTCCAAACTTTGAGCCCCTGTGTTCCTATCATTTTCCCTTTCCAATGTGAAATAAGGAGCATATTCTAAACAATGGTGCTCTTTTGATACATGCCATAATAAAGAAACACTGACTTGAAGAACAGCAGATCATAGCTGTCCACAAAGAAGTACAGAGAGGTGCTAATCCTTTTGGCATGGCACTGCAGCAGTTGCTCCTGCTGGCTGATGGAAAGCCAACAATTATTTTTCTCTTCTAACATAACAGGGACAAAGGAGCTTCCCTTAGCAGCCCATCTCTGCCCTAATTTGTGTTGCGGCTTTTTAGGGAAGGGAGCAAAAGTCATTTTAGGAGCTATTGAAGGATATCTTCCTCTTTTATAGATCCTGTATGTTTTTGGCAAGTGAAGCAGAATGCATTTGTGGGACACATCAATGGCAGCAGCCTGCAAAAGGTTCAGAAAAAAGGCCTAATCACCTCCTCAGTGGTGACACAGCTGCTCTAAGATCCTGTCAAACAGGGAAGGTAGAAGGCACCTCAGGAGCCCAAGGGAAGGCTGCTTTTTGGATGGGACTACAGGGCTGGCAGAGCGGTCCTCTGCAGAAAGGGAAATGACAGGGCATGCTTAGGAAGCCAGAGTCCAGGGCTTGTGGGGGTGTGTGTTGGACTGTGCTTTGTGGCAGGTCCTTCCTGAGACAACTCTGTTCTCTGCTGCTGCAGTGACCTGGGGGGATAACTCCGTGGGGAGCTGGTTATAATGTTGCTGAGGAAAGGCTCTGGGGACTGCCACCTTTGCTTCTGCAGACAGGTAGTTGTGACTCATAAAGGGCTCCGGTGCCCCATCTCACCCCTGGGACCTGCTGCATGGTCCGTCTTTGGAAGTGCTTTGTAATTCAGATGTTTTTTCTGCCTCAAACAGAATGACTTTTGCTGTCCTGTTGTGTGAGTGTGATGGCAACTCCCTACTGAATGCTGTGCTGTGATGGGGGCCTTAAGATGTGTAACCCCTGTGAAGCAAAAGCTATTAAAAAACTTCTGTGGGGATCTTTCACATGGTTAGTAAGAGTACCCTGGTCAGATCAGAGCTGACTGACCCTGACTGGACATCAGTACTGTCAAGTGGAATTCCTTATGGAATCCCACAAGGGACAGAAAATTCACCAAGAGTGGAAAATCTGCTTACTCCTCCTGTGTATGGCTGAGGATGAAGCAAGGACATGCCAACAAATGGCCTTTGATGTCATTTAGGGGGAGTGAGGGACTAGAGCCCAGAGGTGACACAGTGTTGTCCTGAACACTTACAGGGAGAAATCCTGCCAGTGGCCAACTGGAGTACATCGCTTAATGCTGGATTGACTTGGGCGGTCTATTCTGATCAGGACAAAATAGTTCAGTTGGCTCTTGTGTACTACAACTTGTGCTGCATGTGTCTTTTAACTAGGAAATCATCTAATCTCTTGTTCTCCCTGAGGAATCTCTGGGCTTTGAGAAAGATTTTTATTTTATTTATTTATGTTTGTTTATTTGTGATTCTCCCTGTGACTGTGTCCCGTATTAGGGAGACAAGTGCTCAGGTCAAGGGCCATCTTTTTCCTATGTGAGTGCTAACAGTATTTAATGCAAAAAGGCTCCAGTTTCTGACTGAAACCTCTCTAGACTTTACTGCACCATGAGTAAAAAGTAATGAGATTGGCCAGAAATGAGAAAGCCCCAGGAATTTTGATTTTTCTACCAGACTGAGCTGCATAGAGCCCCCCATCCCTTGAAGACTGGCATGGGTGGGAATATTCCATAGCCAGTGGGGTGGCTGAGCGTGAAGCACATGGTGAGCCTTTGCAGAATGAACCTTTAACTCCTCCACAACCTGGCCTGCCACTAATGCTGTGTTTGGTGCTTGAACAAACTGACCACTGCTGTAACCAGACCAATGTTTCAGGCTCAGTTGCTCCTGCCTGACAGTGCTGTGCCCGTGGCCCCCTGATATGACAGTTGTTCACACTGCTGGAATTACCATTTTTTGCCAAAGGCACCTAAAATAAATATGCCAAAGCCTGTAGGTGGTTGGTTGGTGGATGTTGATATTTGTAAGCTCCTAGTCTGAAAACCTCCCCTGACTTTTTCACTACTTTCTCCTTCGCATCACAGTGACGTTTTCTTCTCAGGGGGCTGCATTCATCCTTTTATTTGTCCCATTAATGCTGCTTTGTCACTCTCTGAAATCTATCATCTTTCTGTTAGGCTGTTTCTGTCTTGTCTCTGCATTTGATGGCCAGATGGTTGGGATAAGCTCTGTGTCTGGAAGATGCTTGGGGACACCAAAATGCAGGGTTCTTAATTTTTGGCTGGACAATACCTGATGTATCTTGTTCCTGTCACTGCAATTTTTTTAATGTATTTTTAATGTCTGCTTTCTTTAAAAACAAATGTTGGGGAAGGGTCAGGCTCTGAGTTAATCCCAGTGCTGTGACTTCATGGGACTGTTGCAGATTCCCGAGCCCAGCACTGGGTCCTCTGCCTCCTGGAGTCCTTTGCTGTGCCACAGGCCCTGGCCCATGCTTATGTAGCTCGGTAGGGCTGCCTGTGCCAGGTCTGGGCTCCCCTGACTGTGGTGTGGGAAAAGCGAGGAGGAGCAAATTGCTGTGGGCAGTGATATGCAGAGCATGGAGGGAAAGGGGTGAGCTCGCAGGGGGGCATCTGTTCTTAATCAATTTGAAGATTTTTACAGATTGGCTTTCTGGAGCTGGGAGATGGTCTGGGGAGGTGGGGATCTCTTGCAGGCAAAGCCCTGTGCTTTCCCAAGGAGGCCTGCTTGACTGCTGTCTTAGAGGAGCTCAGGGAGTTTCAGAGCAGCTGTGTAGGAGGAGAAGAGGGATTTGTGGTTGAGCTTCTGGGAATTAAAAAGGGTTGAAATCTTGCCAGCCAAAAATGAGATCCCTTTAAAAGTAGTGTGAAATTAAGGCACCACTGAAGTCAGTGGCAATTTTGTTCTGGACTTCAGTAGTATGAAGATTTTCTCAGCTGTGTGGGGAAAGAGTTGGAGTTACATCCACTGCAGTGTTTGCTACTGAAGCTCTATAGCTTGAACACCTTTATAGAAAATAAGTGTCATAGCGGCAGTGCCAGACCACTCAAACTTCTATGTGTATGTTCAGACAACAGAGAAAAACCTGTGGGGGTGTTTGTAGGGTTCAATTCCCTACGGTCCTTTTTATAGTCAGGAGAGAGTGTGCTCCAGTATGGACCATTCCCTGACTTTAAATGTGGCTTTTCCTCTGGAGGGAAGAATCTGTTTCATCTCCCCAGGATCGTGTGACCTGCCTGATCTGTTAGTGCAGTGAACAGTATTATAAATACCTCTCACCCATACAGGGAAATCAAATAACAATTAAAAGGAACCAACTAAAAAGGCATTAATTAATTCTACTAGAATAACAGGCACTTACAGAAATCTCTGTATGGGGTTGATATGTGAGAACACACCAAAAAAAAAGCTAAATTGATTTAATTGCCATTTTTTTTGCTGTAATCTATGATTTTTAATTGGGTACTTTGGTCAGGAGATGGTGCTGTAAATATGTCCAGTTGTCTTTTACACTTCCTTAAGCCTCCCTAGTGCTATGCGGTATTGAACTCTGAAAGCAGATTGCCCTGAAGATCTGTTCTGCTGTGAGATCTGCCCTGTGTAGCTCTGAGAAGAGGCATGAATTACATGGCTGAGGGGCTGTCAAGAAGGTTTTGTACCTCAGATGTGGTCTCCTGGCAATTTGCTATCACCTGGTTTTCCACAACAATGAGGATTTGTCCTATTCTTTGCCCTTACCCCACCCCACCCCACTCCCCCTGCAAAGGATGGGCTATTTGGGCAAAACCCAGGCAACTAGTATCAAGCCTTGAGCACCGAGTTGTTGTACCATCTGAAACAGAGCTATAGTGATGTTCCTTTTAGTAATGTGAATTCGTGCTGACCTTAGCAGTAATATCTTGTGCCTTGCATGCTTGAGGTGGCTTGGAGAAGTACCCAGTAGGGAAAGCTGTCTGTAGACATGTCTTCACAAAGCTTTTTTGCCTCAAATCTGAGACTCAAATACAGAATCTAATAGGATCTGGTATGTCCACTAATGATTTCTGGAGGATTGCTAGAGAGATAAAAAAACATTAATGGATTGTTCTTAATTGTCTCTATTTTGTATAGCCTTCATTTAATAGATGTCTTTTTGTATATGCTTAAAATTAAAAAATATTACACAATTTAAATGCCTGGAGAGAGAAATAAGCTCCAAAAGAAACTGCAGCTAAATGGCAATGCATGTGTCACAGTAGCTAAAATACATATGCTAATAGACCACTGCCAGGCCATGTAGTATTTCTGCCTTGTAATGCCAAGAAATAGATAATGGCTTTGAGGTGAAGTGTTCTGCCTTTGGTTTTTCAGGTTGCTAAAGCCAAGCATGGTCAGGCTTTGACTCTTGCTGTCTCACCATACAATGCTAACTGTATTGGCTAAATTGGCATAGTGTTACATCTGGTAGCCTAATGACTGGAAAACCTGCCCTGGCTTAGCTGCCTGACTGGCTTACAGCACCAGAGTGCTTCTTGTGTGGTGTGGTATATGGACTGAACATGGGCTGTGGAGCATGATCGCTCTGTACGCGAAAACCTGCTTCTTGTTGGCTTGGGAAAACAAGCTAATAGTGGACTGCCCTCTGATAGCAGTGCTGGAGCTCAGATTTTGGTGGCATGTCTAAAAGCATTGCTTTTGGAGCTTGTGCCTCCTGTAGAAGGGAGCATTTTGCTTAACAGTTCTGGTGGTGCCTTTTTGCAAATAAAGAGTTAATGACTAGAGTGGAAAATACTTTAAATTCTTTTTGATAACTTCAAAAATGTTTTCAGTAGCAGCTGAGTTGTCAGAAAATATTTACATAAGTGCATCTGTGAACCGCTACAATATCTTAAGATCTGCAGCAGCTTTGTCACTTCCTTACAAATAGCTGTGAGCTATCTATTATGTAAAAAGGTTCAGTTTAATTTACAGGAAACCTTACATTTTTCTCCAAGTACTATGTTTATTTTTTTTAAAACTACTGTGGCTTTTTTTAATGCTGCTTTACAGAAGTATGAATGATTTGTAGGGAAGTGTAATACTTTCTTATTAGGCTGGATGACTTGCAGAGGGAGGGGAGAAGTGAACAGTCCTTGTGTAGGTGAGCTGTTCTCAAAGCCTCCCTTGGCACCCCTGGTCCAACACCGAAGTGATGCTGGCAGTTGGTTAACTCAAAGTTAAAACTTATGTTGATGAGCTCTGTGGTGATAGCAGCATCAGCAATGTCCAGAGGATTGCATGTTTCATCCTGCTGAGTAGCTTGGTAAAGCCTTTGGGGCTGACAATGACTGCTCCTGCTCAACACCTGGTACAGGCCCTTCTGGCTGATCTGCTGGAAAGAGCAACAAGCTGGCAGATTCCTGTTAACTTCAGTGCAGCGTTTGGAGGTTTATTTTATCCAAAAAGCTCTAAGTCTTTGTGCAGTGACTTTAGAAAAAACTAATAGGCAATATCTTTGTTCAAAGGCCCAATGTTCATGCCAGCTTAATGCTATTTTCTAAAACTGCTGTTACTACTTGAAGTCTGCATGTTTTGATTCCGAAACAAATGGCTGACATTAATGTAAATTAGCTATTTACATTAGTTAAGCTGACTTTTAATCTCTCCCCTGTTCTTTTAACTTGAAAGATAAAGCTGTCCCTTGGTTGAACTGGTCCAAAACAACAAAATTGTCTTAAACTTGCACCTTACATTGTTCTGAATACCAGTTTTATGTAGACCCAAATCATTCTATCTTTAATTGTGTTATGTAAATTTGACCTACCCAAGTTGCAAAGCTTCCCTGAACAACTAGAGACTTGTTGGCATATGTCCTTAATCAGCCGAAAACAATCAGGGACACTTCCTGAGGTTGCTTTGTTCTTCTCCACAGTAATGTGTATTGTGTGTGGTCACGTTCTCTAAGTGTGTGAAGACTTACTAACACTGTGGGAATTTCTTCTCTATCTGCATTGCTGATGTAACCAGCTATTCAGACATATTTCTCCCTTAAGTGTAAAGCTAGAAACAATGATAATAATGGGACCAATTATTTTTTCGTAGCATAGTGTCCCAGATCTGACTTTTCCTCAGAGAATACAATGTTTCTCATTTTTTTTTCCTCCCAAACACTAGGTATATATTACCAAGTAGAAGATTGAGAAAGATGAGTGAGCTTTCTCTCAAACTTAGTAATGAAAGAATTACACATTGCTATCCAGATAATTACTGATGTAACACGGCAATGAAGGCAGACTTTGAGCTGGTGCAGGATTCCCTAGAGAAAGGGAACATATTGGCAGAAATTTCTATTAATTTTCATGTGTATTTTCATTCAGTTAAGGATTAAGCTCACTATATGGGAATGCTGATACTGGTTACAAGTTTGCATAGGAAGAGTGAGGTTTCCAGAATTACTCTCTCAACTTGAAATTTCTCAGAAAAATGTTTGCTAGTTTTTGAAGCCATTTAGGAAGAAAACATTCTGTTCTTAAAGGAGGAGAAAACTAACCTGTATTAGAGTTTGTTTGGTTATTTTTTTATCATTTACAAGAAAAAAAAAAAGTCTGTCCAAAGCAAAACTCCGCAAACTTGATTTTCTTGAGGTACTGTTTGAAAATATTTGTTTTAGGGTTTCTTGCTGAAAAGCCAGAAAGCTGTCAGAACTGACCATATTGACATGTCAGACATTAACAGGTAAAATTTCCTGTACAGCTTCAGTAATCCAGCATGGGTTTACTCTTCCCATTTGCTAAATACAGTGTCTAGCACCATTATGTAGCCCTATATATTTTATTCCTCCTGAAAATGAGGAAATAAAGGTACTCTCTCAAGACAGAAAAGACTGTAGGAGTAAACAGAGCTCAGTGATCACAACTGGGCTAGGAGAATGGCTTAATGCCACCAGTGAAAAAAGCAGTCTACTTGGATGCACTTTCAAAACGTTCACTGTAATCACAATTGCTGGTGTCAGGTTTTTTTGGCTCTTATTCCACTATACCCCAAAAGGTGCAGTGGGAGACCCTTTCCAGTCTCTGTTCCAGAGGGATGAATCTAATGTTTTCTCAAACACAGTTAACTTTTGCTCTGATCACTATAGTGACTTCCAGCTTAATGCAGTAGCAGTCCAGTCTGCTGGGAGAACCCTTTTCCCTCTTCCTATACTTTTGACATTTTATGACTAGTTGTCTTAAAACACAGCCAGAACTGAATCTCTGATTGCATATTGAGAACAAATCAAATTTGATTGCTGTCTTATGAAGGTATGTAAAGTCCATTGGAAAGGAGTAGAATTCAGCCTGCAAGTATTTTGTTTAAAATCGTTGGAAGAACTTGCTGTGATTCAGGCAACTCTTGGATTGTGAGAGAGCCTGTTTTCCAGCCTAGTAAAGCCATCCAGTTTGGCGAGACTGTATTGCTCTCCTCCTGTCCCAAAATGTTTGAACTTCATTATGAGTTTTCATTTTCTTTGTCCTGCACAAACTTGGTGGTTCCCCAGGGTGCAGCTTCCTGTCTAGCCTTGTTGCTGTGCAAATGTCTTCTTCCACCTCAGCTTTTCTATTAGGCCTGAAGTTGACTTTTCTAAAGGTTGCAGTTTCGCAGTGTACATCTCTTCAGCTGCTCTACATTAGTGAGTTTGCTTTCATGTGATTTTTAGGTTTAGAAATCCTAATAACATTCTGTGCACCTCCAAAGAACTTGTATCCCTCCTCAATCTGTTTTAAGTCTTAGAGTACTTTTGTCTTTTAATTTCCCAAGAGAAGAAAACATTCTCAGGACTCTTGAGATATTGATTTGGGTTCAGATATTAAATGGAAAAATGTTTAGGTAGCTTAAGTGTGTGATTTCACAACTTATTTCATACAGTGAAATGAAGCAGGAATTTGAAGCTACTGCTGGGATAACTCTAAAGTTTTGTTATTTGAGATTTTTTTAGGCACTCAGCTTGCACTGCTTTGATTTTTTCAAAAAATTTTAAGCTGCTCAGTTCTTAATGTCATGCTTCTGGGTAAAATAATAATTGCCCTTATTTTGCTCCCAGTGGTTGTAATATTTTTTCCTAAGTTGTGACCACCTGTGAGGCATAATACTGCTGCTGTATGCACTTGCATGTAATGTGTAGGTTTTTTTAAGGTGCCTGTTTAAAGATAGATGCCAGTGCTCTCTGAATTTGAATATGTAAGTAATTTGCTTTTAGTAGGCCGGTTCTTTGACTTACCTTTCTCTTTAGCAAAGCCTCCTTTGGGCGCTGTCGTTTCTTGGTGCAGTAAGTGCTGTGTAGTCTTGGTACAGTTCTGTGTGCATACTAGCATTTGTGCTTGTACTCAGTAGCCAGATTGCTTTTGAGCTCTTTTGTCTTAAGTAACTTTTCAAATAGTAACATCGAAGCAGCAGCCTTTGTATTCCCTCATTGGTCTGTCTGGAGACACCCAGCCCCATTGTAGTTCGTTATTCCTTGCAATTTAGCCTTTCGTTTGGACTCTTTTGGAGAGGAATTCTTTCCCCATTTGGCAGTAATTACATGGTAATACACAATTAAACTTGGACTTACGGAATGTAAATTATCAACAAAGACTTTCAAGTACTTGTATCCTTGCTTTCTGTGCCCTACACAGCTCAGATCAGGCCAGATCTGCTCTCTTCTTCCTCCTGAAGTTGCTGTTGACTGCCCTTTGGGTCTGCTTTCCATCTTCTTTCTCCTTAGCCTCCATACCTCCTGCAGCAACTTCCTTAACCTATCAAACATCTTCAGATTGCTGTTTTGCATTGTTGTTTAATCTATTTTTGAGCCTTCTCCCTTCTTCGGTGTTGCATCAGCTAGAAGCTCTTGCAGTGTCTTATGACCATGTCCCGTGTTTAGAAACAGCATAAATACTTTCAAATTAATCCTTTGCACTGGCCTACAAAATTAAATAGAAAGGTAGGACTAAAGTATTCCTCTCACAAATGGACTCAGTGTGTCATAGGAATTGACTATGAAGGGAATATAAATGATTTCCTTGTGGGTCTGGAATCCTTTGGATGTATACTTAAACATGAATCTTATAGGAATCTAAAGTGAATGGAGAGATGAACAATAGATCAAGTATTTCGCTTTGTCATTAAATAAGTAGAAATAATCATGAGTACCAATTTGAAGCTTAGATGTTGCTGCTTAACTAAAAGTGATTTTGAGCGATGCATAGGATGGAGACTTGAATCTGGGTTCAATTCCCAGATCTGCCATTTCATTGAATAACTTGTTCAAGTCACTGAATCTTCTGGTGTCCCACTTCCCCTTTATAAAAAGGGGACAACAATACTGCTTTTATCTTAGGTTATGAGGCCTCTGGGACAGGAACTGCCTGTTATTTAGAGTGTGTGTAGTATTTAGCACAGTGGGGTCCTCCTCGTGGAGATAATAACAACAACATGTGTAACATTCACATAATACGATTTATCTTTCATCTTCCAATGCACTGGAGTTCCCAGATTGCCATAACATTTTCTTTTTTAGATGTGAGAGATTATTTTTTTCTTGTATGAATGCAGGCATGCTTTTTGTCTTTCTATCCTCTTGCCATCTGAGAGGAGGGAGGTGCGTGGGATAAACATGGTGGTGTAGTGCACATTTTTATGAAAGGTTACCTTGAGTAGGTTGACAAGATGACTCACCAGTTTCAAAAAATCCATCCCTGTAAGGGAAGGTAATAGTGATATACAGGGAGGGAGAAATGCTTCTGGATTTCGTGCCTTATGATGCACTCCATGCTGAAGAGCAAGCCAGAAAGACTCTCTTGAGCATTACTGTATTCCAAGGTGAACCACTCAGGTTAAAGATAACTTTTTTCCTCCAGTGTTAGGGCCAGCCTCAGAAAATAGAAGGCTTTACAATAGGGGGAAGGAAGTGATTCTCAAAAATCAGTCAAACCCATGAGACTAGTATCTACAGAGTGATACGGCTGAGCAGAGGTGCAATGGGGGAAATACCTATTTATTATAAATGGCATTGGGTAGATTATTAGGATGAAAAAAATGTATTAAATGGCAAAAAGCTGTTCTGGCTATCTGTTACACTCACAACAATTAGGAAACTTCTTGTGGAATAGTTGGCTGCAAAAAAATTACTTGGATTTGCAAGTATCTCAATGCAGGAAGCAGAACTGAGCTAGAGGTATCACATCATTAAAGACTGGGAAATTCAGCTGGTCTGTAGGTGTACAACTGCCTTTCACACCCAAATCATGGACCAGTATGTCTACAGGGTGTAGATGGGCAAAGCTCCCTTTTAGCAGATCTGTTCCTTGTGCTATACAGACTTGTGTTTTGAAACTACACTCAGGAGACTATGGAAATAGCAATGATTTTATTCTGCATCTCTGCAGGACTATGTAAAATTGTTAGTTTCTCCTTGAAGCTGAAAAGCTTCTCTGAGCATAAGCAAGTGAAGCTTTTGTAAACTCCATGTTTCGAACCTTTTTAGCAACTTATTCCAACTAGTATTAACAAAAGACACTTGAGGTCTTCTGGCTCAGAGAGGTTTATCAAGAGTCATAGGATGACTTGAAATAAGGAAGTTGTGTCAAGGAAAGATTCTTCTTAAAGGTCTTGCATAGAGGATCAAATAGGAAATGTTTAGTTGCTGTGCTAGACCAGGCCTAAAATACCACTAGCCCAATGTCTTGTTTCTAGCACTGTCCATTGCAAAAGGCTCCTGAAGCAGATGTGAGTGCCCTCCAAAAGATGTGGGGTTACTGTCCCTACCTGAATATCTTCTGTGTTTCAAGTAATGACAGGACAATGTGAAATTAGAAACATGAGACTTACTAGTTTTTTGGAATACTTGGTTATATACAGGTAGAACTGCATTGCACATGCTGATCTGTCCTGGAAAACCAGAAGTCACCATTCTGTAGAATGAGACTACTAAATATACTCCATAGAGCAATGTCTCCAATATACTGCACAAATAAGCAAATTTACTTTCTCTAACTTCTCTGACTGTTCTTAGAAATTTCTTTGACTAAACTTACTAACTATTATTGCTGTTGAGATGGACACGACACACAAAACCCAAAAGGCCGTAATATTACTGGAAATGGCTGCAGCAAATACAGGCTATGATAAAGCACCATGGCAAAGCAGAGCAGTGTTTTCATGCAGAAAGACAAATTCCATCACAGTCCCAGACTACAGTCAGCAAGCGTTAGACAGTGTTTTGCTATCAAGTAGAGTCGTTCTAGCCAAGATGCAAGATTTAGCAGATGTTTAGCAAAAGGTTCCATTCGTCTTGCCACAGACACATGTGGAGCTGTCAAGAGTCTAGTAAGGATTTTATAAGTTTTATAAGTCATAGTTTATTGAGCTTGGGAAAGAATTTAATATGGCATTGTGATCTTGGAAGCTATTTCTTTTTCTGAAATACTAATTTTTAATTTGTTTTTTTAAAGGTGAGCTCTGCTTCTGTGATAATTAGTAAAAGAGAAGGGAAGCAGATTTTTTAAAATGTTGCTTCTCTTCCTCCTTGGAGTGTCCTCCTGTAATATCATCTTAGGTTACACAATTGTGTTTTCCTCTGAGCGATAAACTACCAGCAAGCTGAATCAGCACTTTGGAGCAGCTTAGATCTGGCTTACCTTTGCTCTGGAGAAATTTCTTTACCAAGTCTCATAATGACTATGGAATGGTACAAATAAAGGGAACAAAATTTATCAACCATTGTTGGCCATGGAAAGTGATATATTTAGATTAGCATTTTATGTAAGTGAAGGATTTCTTAGGACACAAGATAGTGCTGCATATCACAGGAGGCATTTGTAGGGAGAGATCCAGTTTGGGCAGGGAGACATAGCCATGGAAGTCAGTGCTGTTACTATCTACTGAGCACAGACCCTACTAATGAAAGTGAAAAATTAAGTGTGCTAATTTTATAATAGCTTCTGAGGTTTAGGCTGTAACTTATGCTACTACTTAAAACATAGTAACTCTGAAATGTTTCACTTCCCACCGAAATTCTCTTGATTTGGTTAAGCCCTATGAAGTTTACTGCCAGACTTGCTTGCTGGGGAGAAAGTGCTCTCCATCAGTCTCACTGATGTGGACTGGAGCCACAGGGATCTGGGTGTGAAATAAAAGCAAGGGATCGGAGAGGCATTGTAAGGGATATGAAAAAAAGCCTAATGTAGACACACAAGGATAACAAATACTTCTGTTCTTTAAATGCCCTTCACAAAGACTGGCTACCTTCTTGGTACTCCTCCAAGGAATTGAGAAGTAGTGCAGTCACTGGTTTGGAGGTTGAGATCTCAATGAAAAAGGTTTCCTCCCCAACAGGAAAACTGGGTATAGAGATCAAGGCCCTTGGTGGCCACTCCTCTGCTCCAACAGTGACACTACTGTCTTCCTTCTCTTGGAGCTCCTGCTGAATTATGAGCAGGATTGAGGCTTGTACAGCACATGGAGATGCATTTTTCTCACCAGCATAGCTGAGAATAGCAGTTTGTTCAGTACTCTATAGTTGTGACAGGGCTGAAGAGATGGAAAAGGAGGAGTTAAGATACCTGCCAGTACTGTCTCAGAGTGATATGATTGTCACACTCTCATGGAAAGGCATTAGCCCTTCTGCTCTTCTTTGCACATGCCATTTCTGAAGGCACAAACACTGCAGAGAATTATGATGCTGATTGACATAACCCTAACAAAGTGCTGGCAAAACCAGCTAGCTGCAGTGCTGTATGTCTCAGTGGGGACAAAATGTGGAAAGGTCCATAGTAAAAACTACAAACTGAGAATCTAGATGTCATCCATTCATTTGAATGTGAGAAACAAGAGCCCCAGTAAGCGACCCTGACTCACTCCCAACGTGGAGGAAAAAGAGTGGATTTGCCTGGAGTGACAGAGCAAGACCTGTTCCAGTGGGAGCTGGAGACAGAGGTGTGCTGTTCAGGAGCATGATGAGTAGTACCACAGCAATGTTTCATAAGGAGCTGGGGGAGCAGTAAGTGATATGAAATGCTGAGTCAGGCATGGCAGTTCAGTGACTGAATACTCCTGGATTTAGTGTCTGCCTTTGTTACGTTTCCATTGCTTTCCCCAGACAAGGCACAATGAATGCAGAGATTCTCAGGAGGTCCACTGTCCATCCTATATATGTGAGCAGCTCTCATTAATGTTATTTGGGAGTTGCACGCCCTCAAAAAATGAAGACTCCCTTGTGATGCTTTGAGAAGGAAAGCAAATATCTAAATGATGTGTTATTATTTGTGCAAATGGTGTAATATGTGATGTCTTTGTTAGGTCATTGTTGCTCAGAGTTGTCCCGATAACATTGTTTAGAAAAATGACCACACACAAAAAGTAACAGATTGTATTAATTTCTGCTTTGTTTTACTTGAACTCTGTGTGCTCCTTTCTTGTTTTCTAAACAAAAATTAGTGTTCCTGTAGTTTCCCTCCCCCAGGAAAGTATCTTTGAAAATTAGTGTTTGTTGGGGAAGAGTGAAGTGTCTGTCCTGAACTGCTGGTTTTCAGGGGATGATTAAGGAAACTGGGAACTGTGGTGTGTACCTGAGCATAGGCTTTAAAGGACAAGATTAATACTATTTCTGAGTTGAGCACCGTGAACAACAACTGCAGTCAGTGGGAGACTGGGAATTTCAGGATCATGATTATACTTCTTCCACTGGATGCCTGATGGAAGAAGCACCTTGTTTGTAACCCATTGTGTTGCTGAGAAGAGGACCTGGAGGAAGAGGCAAGGATCTCTTCTTTGACTTTTTATGCTCAGCACAGTGGTGCTCTGCATGTAGCCTGTGGCACTTTGAGCTTTGTGAGAGCACAAATGATAAGTAATTGTGGTTAGCACCTGTGTAAATTGCACAAACAGCCTTTGGAAGTTGTATCTTCTGAAAATACCAATAAAGACTTTGAGAACTTTCCATGGGAGAGGCAATTTGGGTTTTGAGTATGTAAAATCTTGAAAATACCTGAAGCAAAGGCATGGACTGAAGTTACTGTGCACATTTGCTTTGCTGGGGTTTGGATCAAAGGGCACTCTTCATTTTACAAAGTGCAGCCTCTGGAAGATGCTGTTGAAGTGCGGTATCTCACTGAATTTTGGATAGTAGCTGGTATAATGGTAGCAAGGTTGGTTCTGGTTAAAAATTTATAACTTCTGAGACCCATGAGAGAGGGGAGTCTGGTCCTTGAAGAAATAACATGGTAACACACTGGTGATCAGAATTAGCTCCTGGTATATAACTCTGAGGAAAATAGTGCTGTTCTGCATAGTTGAACACACAGGGAAAGATCTCAACTCTTTGAACTTGAGGAAGCTCAGTGGCTTGGCAGCTCTCAGAGCATTTGCTCACCCTGTTGGGGTAGTAGCAAAGACATTCCCAAACATTAATCAAGTGATAGGGTTGCATCAAGTCCACAACTGAAGTTCGCTTATGCAGCTGTCAGTGAGTCCCCTTGTGTGTATGAGCAAGGCTTGTGTGCCAGGTTTCTTTATCTGATGTGCAGGAATGGCATACATGGACTGTGTAAGCACAGCATGTCACACAAACCCTGGGCTGTGGACGCAGTTACTAATTTTTTCTTTTTCAATGCTTCTGGCTTGTAAACATTTCGCAAATATAAATCTTCATGACAACACTGAGCTGAGAGGGTGACACAGACACCATGGAGAAACTGAGGAGTGGAGATGGTGTTAACTCATGCAGATGTCCAATTTAGAGAATGTGTATGACTGCAGTCATACCAATTTATACTCTTGGTATGTTCAGAGCAGAGTCCTTGCTGGTCTCATTTGCTTCTCAGAGTACTTGGCACTGCTGCAGATGACATGTCTCAGAAGGGGTTCACATTCTGGTAGCCTTCAAATAATGTTTTTTCCTCCCAGTCTTCTCCCAGATGTTCTGTGGTCAGAAGCCTATTCTGCTGGCATTGTACAAGTCAGTACGGTCATTCTGTTAACGTTGTTAGGTTGTTGGTGTTAGATCTTTCAAAGCCCAGAAAAGCACCTTCACACTCTTCATTTCCACCTCTCTCTGTTGCTTCAGCTTTGTTAAAATAAGGTGAAGCCCTGCTGGAGGCAAGGGATCTTCCCAGGCTAAAACAACAGGGAGTTGCTCTAAGATTCTTTTTTTTTTTTTTTCATTTTTAATTTTTAAAATTTAGTTAACAAAACCTTATGTTAAAAGGCCAAATGTATTGTAGGCAAAGTAGCCCTTTTGGCTGGAGAGAGGATTTGCATAACAGTATAAGGCTAGACTGGAGATGGCTATGTGTCTGAATGGTCTTCCATGAAAATTGCTATATAGCCAAAAAATATCTTGATTGGATGTTGTGAAGAGAGGTGCTCTGCCTTGCCTTCTGGTTGTTGCAAGATGGGTGCTTATGCACTAGAAAATTTCTGATGTCTCGTAAAAACACTCAGCTTTGTTTCTTGGCCTGTACTTGAATGGAGTTGGATTAGTGAAGAATCTCCACATGGCTAACAACTCTGGAAAGCCCTTCATTATGCAACCAGGTTAAACAGAAATGTTAAAGTATCACAGGTGAAATATTCCTAATGAGAAACCAAGCTTCCTAAAAGAATAAAATTGCCCCCTTTTGGCTGTGGCACTTCTGACTCAGCATGAAGCCGATCTTTGCTGCTCTTTAACTCGGTGTGCGCTCTGACTGTGCTCGGGGTGGCATTAGGCATGTGTCGTTAGTTGAAGAACAAGACAAATGTGACCAGAAGGTACAATACACTTTATAAGGAAGAAGCTTCTTGGTTGTAGTGCAGCTGTCTGAGGATAGGATGGGAACCATGCAGAGAGTGGAAGGGCTACCTACCGACCATCATCCTTGAAGATACAAGCAAAAGTGTCATTAAGGATTGTAGGGTGGAAACTTACTTGGCAGTGGGGATCTTGGCACCTACACATTCAATCCTGATTTTTCAGAGGTGGGATGCTAAGTAAACCTAATATGGGGGATGGCAAATCCTACACCTTTTGCCAAAACAGGCAAGTCAAATAAATGAAGCTGTCATGCTTTGCCTTTTCCTCCTCCTCACCAAGTAGATAGGAAAGACTGCTCTCCTAAAGACCTTTCCGCAGTGGTTTCAGTTGGCTTGTGTTGTTAGACTTACAGCTGATGCCCCTTGGCCAATCATGCATTGCTGATCACCATTCAAGGTAAGAGACAAAAGAGAGAGCTTAGCAGTCAAGAGGATACTGATGAGAGGGGAAATTGCTTATTTGAAAGGCTTTTTAAGCACTCTTCTCTTTCTTGATAACAACAGTTTATCGCTCTCCTTTTATCCCTCTGTGTAGTCAAGACACTGTCCATTATGAAGAGCTCTTAAGAAGCCCTGCTCTCCTTTTTGTTAATCTCTCTCCTCTGGCTTGTGTATGCCAACATACACAGAGAGGGGACTGGGGCATCTGCATGGTCGGGTGCTGTATTTGGCAGTGTGAGCGGTGGCCAGCCCAGACCTTGTCCCTGGAAATTATGTCAGCGGTGTGGGTTTTAAATGTTAATAAAATGGAGATGAGGGTGAAGGAAGGAGAAGAAATACCGAAGAAAGTACACCAGTGTGTTTTGAAATATCTTGACTGCCTGTAATACTGGCTTTCTCTTATTACATAAACCAGCCTGGACTCTTCAGTTTTACAGCTGCACGGTTAGCTGGAAAAACACATAATTTCTTGGAAAGTAGCTCAATTGTTCTCTTTGTCCACTTTTGGCTGCCTATTGGTGAAGTTTACTGCTGGCAGTTAACATTGCTTGCATGCCATTTGTCTGATACCAATGGCAAAGTTTAGACTTAAGGTAATGCAGCTGCTTTCGTACTTTTGCTCCCTTCCAAGGGTTGCTCCACAGTCTTTCACTGCTTCCTACATACACAATTTTTGCTCGTATTTGTTACTCCTAAAGGCCAAAACCCCAATGTGAGGCCTTACTTGCAGTTCTTTTACCCCAGGGAGCTTGCAGTTGCATAGACAGGTGGGCAACGTGTAGGACAGGGTTGAAGTTGCTTTTGTTTTACAGGTTGGGGTTTGAGGCACAGGGAAACTAGATCTTGAAGAAACTGAGAAAGAATGCTGGGGCCAGCTCTTTAGAAATAGGGCTTTGTGGAAGACTTGCAGCTGAACATAATCAATAGTGTAATCTTCTGGCTTCTTTCTGCAGGGATGAAGGTGCTTGTTTTGAAGTTTCACATGCTGTCATTTCCACCTGACTGCTTTGTGACCAGCCTATCTTGATGCACACCTGTGCTAATTTGTAGTCTTTTATATATACCCATGAGTTACCTATACAATTTTTGGCTATTATGGAATCAGGTCCTAAAAGGTTTAAGTTAGGGTAACTGTCAGTTCTTGGATTTGAATACTTTTGTGTTCACTGTCAACAGTGCCAGCAACTGTTACTATGAAAAGCCATGACCCAGTGGAGTCACCGTACTTAATTTTGAAGTCTGAAATGTTTCATTACACTTTTCTAAGTCTACCTAAAATGTTTTGTTTCTGGGCAGCTCAGCCATTAAGTGAAGTTTCTTGTGTCCACAGGGACTCGAGTTGGGACACAAGGAGTTCTCTTGCTTGTTCTTCATGGATGATGTGGGCCTGGGCCAGACTGTCTTCCATGAGGTACCACAGATCCGTTGGTGGGGGTGTGATTACCCAAAGTCTCACCACAGGCAAGAACAGGGCCTGGATTTGCCTACATTTCTTGAATTACAGTACTGAGAGTGGTAGGAGAAAAGCACTTGAATGTAGGGACTGTGCCTGAGCAAGTATCTTGCATTTCTCAAACATAGTCTTTTTTTAGTGATCTCCTACAGAAACTGTATTTTTTTATTGGAAAATGTTCTCTGTACTTCTAGATAGTCGCTACAGGGTTATGGGGGTTTGGCCCTGGTAGAAGTAAAGGTTCTTCCCATTTTGAAAGGAGAATATCAAATGTCATAATTGAAATTCTGGTATTAATGTGTTAAATACAAGAATGTCTTAGGTCAATAAATGTGGGTTTAGAACTGTAATGCTCTCAAACTGCTCCTTGCTGTGCACAGACAGGATGCAAAATGGCATTTTTATCACTCAGTGAAAGCTTAGTTTAATTGGCTCCAGTCAAGTTTTTGTATTGTTCTGCGTAATCTGAATTAAACATTGGTTTGACTACATATGTGGCTTTATCTTCCTTGAAGACATAGGGTGCTCAGTCAGACAGTAGCATTCGCTTTGAAGTTAAGTTATTCATAGCTCAAGGATTGATTCTGACATTAACACTGTTTCCCTACACTCCTTGAAAATGCATACCACCACCATATTCTTCCAGTTCCCACTTTAGTATTAATTTTAAATATCTGCAATTTCATAGTTTTAAAAAAAAGCTCCTCTTCCACTCTACAAGTAAAAGATTGAAGAGCAAAATTAGAGGGATTAACAGGGAATATTACTTTTTACAGAATAACTTCTTGCTCATGTTTATAAACTACCAGCTGTCATATGCCTTAATGTAGAGTTGTTTTGCTGTTTCTTTCTGTGGACAGGTTCTGTCACTTAACTACAGAGCTGGGACAGAAATGCATGCTGTTAGATATACTGAAAGCTTGACCATACTGAAACTTGACCATACTGAAAAATATTTTGCTTGGACCTTGCAAACCCATTCTTGTTAATGACATACTTGCCTAAGAGCTTAGAGTCACTCACTTAAGTAGCCTGTGCTTTTAGTTGCCAGGTACAATTGAGTTAAGTTAAATAAGTTAAATTCCATCCCACCCCCCCTCTCCCCCCCTTTTAACTTTTTTCTCTCTCTCTTTTTTTTTTTAAAGGAACATGTGGGGGAGGAAGCATGACTTTATTCTGAACTTTCTTCTTGTTTCTTTAAGGAACTTTTTGTGTGAGAAAGACTGGATGTCAGCTCACAAAAAAATGACTTAAGATTTGCATTCTTTTGCCACAGGAATAAATGAACAAAGTTTGCAACTGAAAAGGCATTTTACACCTTTTGTTGTTTAGGAACATAGAAATCCCATTATGCTTCATGCATAGCCCTAAGGAATGTGCAAACAAGTATTAGATCAATGGCATGTCTCTGCAGCTTCTTTTATCATGAGTATTTAAAACTGAATATTCAAACATTCATTCATATTTCAAACATCTGTCTCAAATAGTGCATTTGTGTTGGAGTATGTTTTATTGCCAATAGATAGGTTAAATGTAAAGCTTTTAAATGTTTTATAACTTGCAGATGCTTAGCTATGGTCTGTAACAGTGTTTGCAGGGTTTTTTTGATGCAACAGAGTGGAAAATCAGCAATAAGCTTTAAAAGGTAGCCAGGCTAAAAAACAACCAAACAACCCCCCCCCCCGCCCCCCCCCCCCCCCCCCCCCCCCCGCCCCAAAAGAACCCACCTGAAAGAAGGTATGTGAAAAGGTTGATGTGTAATTTGGAGAACGCAGATCAGCTTTAATCAATAATAGCGGAGTCTGCATCATTTATGGACACTGTTCAACCATCTTGCATCTTTGGGTAATCCACACAAGGATTATGCTCCCAATTAGAGTGATCACCCCATACAGTTTGACAATAGATTTATCAGTGTTAAGGTTGGTGGTGGCCCAAGATGGATAACTATATGGGTTCATCCTTCCCATCACATCCTTTCTCATTGTTCTGTCCCAACAGTGCTGTTCCTGTGCTCATACGTGTGGCCCCCATCATTGCTGTGCCTGCCCACAGCAGCAGTGCCTGTAGACCTTGTATGAAGCCATCTTTCCCACCAGTACATTGCTTGCTTTTGGCTTCATGCTTAAAAAGTCCTTTGGAAAGGACATGGAAAACAAATGTGTTTCATCCAGTCTTGTGCAGAACAGAGTCATAAATGTCATGTTAGGGTAAAGAGATTGCTTCCCTGTCCAAATGAATAGAATTCAACCTTTTTTTTTGTGTGTGTGTATGTACAAAGACCATGTTTGAGTTTTGAGCTCTACTACCTGCTTTACTTGGACTGATAAAATCACAGTCATGACATTCCCTGGTGCAAATATGCTGTCCTGCTGTAAGATGACGCTCACTTTGGTGGTGTTTCCCCAGTGCTTGAGTGGATGGGGTCACTCTGTGAGCAGTGCATCTGACCAAAGGGTTCACCGAGACAAACATCTCCATGTTGAAGAGATGTTCAGCATTATAATTAAAAATACATTACTTTTTGTGGTGAAAATATTTTTCAGTCACAGGAAAGCTTTTATTTATTATTAAAGCATTCCTGGTTTTGGTGAGATTTTTGCTGTTTCTCTGGTGTATAGACTGTAGCAGAGAAATACAGGAAGTCTCCAGTCCTTTAAAGACTTTTTCATATGTTCATGCTGTGAATTCTGACTTTCAGACATAAAAAACTTTTGTAGAGTTACAGCTTTAAAAACAAATCAATATACAAACAAACCAAATAAAAAGCAAAGATAATGCATCCCTTTAAGAAAAGGAACCTTTTCTTTTCTCCTTTGTTGAGCACAGTACACATGGAATTATTATACTGAATACTTTATAGTATTTTTTTTTTGCAAAATTATCAAAATCTTAACAAAGCTTGTCTTCTGGCAGTGATCTCTTGGGAACTAGATTATTTTGGGGTTGGTTTTTTTGGTTGTTGTGTGTTGTGGGGTTTTTTTGTTTGTTTGTTTGGGGTTTTTTTTGTCAGGACACTAATAATTGGTTTTGCACCTTCTTATGTTGTCCACATCTTGTTTGCTGTTAAACTTTAGGAGCTGACTTCCATTTTTGTGGTTGCAAGTACTTCAGCATCTGAGCATCTGGCCTTCTTTTCTTTACTGAAGTATGCTGGCAAAAATATCTTGCTTGTAGATTGCCTGCATGTGTATTTTCACTTTTAAATCAAAAGACAGTGTGGAGTGGTCCAGCAGAGATCTTAAATTTAACCTGTTCCTAATCTGTTTAAGATAGGCCTGAATAAGACTTACTTTAAACAAAATAATTGTTTGTTTAGCCTTCTGCTTTTGTTGGCTGAACTGATTTAAGATTGCATCTTGTGTTAAGCCAGTAAAACTGTGTGTATAAACAAACCACACATGTGAAATGTGGTCCTCACTGCCCTGTCCCCTTGTCTGACCAATTGTTCCATCTAGCAGTGGATGCAGTGTGGGCTGGTGTGTGAAGTGTTAATCTGTAGAGTTGATGGCCTCCAGAGCTGGATGGAAGTTAACCCTGCTAAGATCTTGTTGTTGCATGGAATACCTAGATGAATTTAAAAGAAAAAAAAAAAAAAGTCAGAAAAGAAAAAAGAAAGTCCATTGTTATTTGTATGGAAGTGAAGAAATGCCAAAATGTTTGTCTTGGTGCTGTCTGTGTAACTCTGACATGGCCTCTGCACAACGCAGTGCAGTAGTTTTTAGATGACCAGGCTTTTTTTATTTCCCAAGGGTCCACTCTTTGATACAATTGCATCAAAGTGTTGCAGCTTTGCAGTAATCAAGACTTAAGTGTCCTGACAGATTTTATACTTGTTACCTGTAACTGAAGCAGAAAAACATGCAAATACCTTCATATGTGAACTGGTCTAGGAGGACCGAAACCTTTTAGGAATACATACATTTTACTGATGGAGGGACCTCTGGTTCCATTTCAGTCCCTGCAGTAGAGCAGACTCACTGCACTCCCTGTCACTTTGAGTATGGCATCTTCTTGCTGGGTTTCTTCCACTTCTTCCCTGTGATAGATACTCCTGTCCCCTACTTTCTCCTATGCTCCTTATATCAGTACCAAGACCTGCACTTGCTGCTTCTGTCCCTGTCCTCAGCCATCTTCAGGGACTTCACCACATCACGGTGTCTCTTCCAGCCATTGCCTCCCTGCTTCTTTTTCACAAGTGCCATGCCCGAGTTCTCCTTGGGTAATGCTCCCATGTCCTAGCCTCAACATTGGTCCGTCATCTGTAGTTATCAGCTTCCAGCTTCTTACTTCCACTCAGTGTTTCTCCCTCATTTGTTCTCTCCCAGATGTGGTTCTTGCTGCCCATATTTTCTGCAGCCTGTTCATGTTGTGCTGGTACCAGAAGCAGCGGGATCTTGGGAGTGGCAACATCCCAAGCCTTGGCTCTTCTGCCTGCTGTTTTGGGGAGCAGGGGAAGAGAAAATCCAGCTCAGCCCCTGTCGAGCCAGACTGGAGGCTGCTCTGTGCATATGGCGTTTTAAGAGAACTATGCTGAGTCTCTCTTCCCCAAAGATTTACAACCCGGCCAAATGTGATTTTTTTTTTCCTTTTTCTTTCTTTTAGATTAGCAAAAGGCACAGCAAAATCCCTGTCACCAGCAAAATTCCTCTGCTGAAGTATTAAGGGACTACTCTGTTGGGAAGCTTATCTGTGCCTTGAGGTGGTCAGCACAAATTTGTTATAATGTTTATGAAACAATGTATATTCCTTAAGCCATTTTCCAAAAAGTACATTAATACCTATTGAAGAAACTATGAAAAGATAATGTAAAAATTTAGTCCAAGAAAGGTATCTGGCATGAAATTTTGAGTCCAAAGATTTGCAAACTTACAAGTAACTGAAAACAGGGCTTGTAAATTGCTAGCTTTGTCTTTAATAATAGTAGATGCAAACAGAAACTGCTGCGATGTTTTTGGAAAGATACTCAACCTCCTGCTTCAGGTTTTAAGAGATTAGGATAACACCCATGGTGTGAGGCAGATCATCTCACATCTGTCTACTTCAAGGCTTCTTGTGTCTTGCTCTGAAACATCTGGTACAGGCTGCTGTCAGAAGAAGAACATAAACTAATTTATATGTGCATGTGTTTTTTATAGCTCGTTAGCATGGGCTGGTACTTTTTTGGTGAATTTTTGGTAAGTTGGTAAATATTTTTTTTTAGGTGAATCAAAATCAAAGGTTTGTTGCAGCCCAGAACACTCAGAGTATGTTCCTAACTTTAAAAAGATCTGTCCAAGTAACTGATTTTATTTTTTCCTTTGGTAGTTATTTGGCATCTGAAACAAGTAATATTTTCTTTTAAGATGACATAAACCAAGAAAAATTTGTCACAGCAAGGAGTTGCAAGCCATTTAATTTTGAAATAAATGTTTTTTTACTGAGACAAAAGGGTTTCATTTAGCTCTTGAACATATTTTAAGCGTGAAAATTATAATAGAAGGAAACTTTAATAAATGTAATATATTGATGTGATGTGTGACTAAGATCCTGAACTTTGTTGTTGTTGTCGTTGTTGGAAAAGCTAATAGTGGGATAAAGTTGGCTGTGCTAGCATTTTGATTTTTCTGGAAACCTCCTGACTAATTTTGAATGTTCCATGGCCTTAAGCAGTGACCATTAGAGATGCATCTCTGCTGGGTAGTGATAAACCCTTTGTTATGCTGAAGTGGAACCTGGAACCCCCGCCACCCTCTTCTAAATAAAGGGTCTAATCAGGTAAGGCACAAGGGGCAGCTTCGAGGCAGAGGTGGCTTTTCTGCATGGCAGGATGCAGTTGTGTGGTTCAGTGCTAGAAACACCTGGAATTAAAAATACCATTAACTCTGTGGCTGGATCCAGTGATGGAGCTGCCTGTTGAGGTTCGGAGTCTGCTGCTCCTGAACCCAGTGGAACCAAATGGCGGCTCTGCAGAAGTAGAGGAAAACAAGCCAGTGTCTCCAGTGAAGACAGAGTTTTCACCTGGACAGTTTTGTTGCAGGGTAATAGTGGAAGCACAACAAAGGCAGTACTGGGTGGTTTTGAAAACCTAGGCTTTCATGCAGACTGCATCTTAGTGCTAGGCACTGCTGGCCCAGAGGCTTTGAATACTGGTGCCTGGTATATACTGGTAGGGAAAAAATAACACCCAAAGCCTCAAACTTCTGAATATCTTTAAATATCTTTACTGATAAGCATCCCTGCTATGACTAAATGTACAAATCAAACGTAACAAATAATGAAGTTAATTAGTCAGCTACTTTTCCACTCTTGCTTTGTGCAGAGAAGTGATAAAGACAAATATGAAAGTACAATCTGAAGTCCATGAATTTAATAGTAAAAGGTAATTTTTAAAAACAAAGATCTGCTCATAGTGGTTTTCTGTCTTCAAGCTTTAGTCTCCTATCTGAAAGGCTGACCCCTATTTGGATGAGGGAATCAAACTCTTTAGTTGATGTAAAGGGATGAGCTGAATTTGAAAGCGCGTGAGGGAAGAGATGGAACATCTAAAGGCTACATTGTCATTAGTTTTATTTTACTTAAAATAATTGTACAAGTTTAGTTTAAAATGGAGGGGGAAAAGTACTTTGAAACATAATTACATTTAACAGTCTTGTAGCTTTGTACTTTGTGCTATAAATTGTGTTCCCAGCTGTTTTTCATCTCCTGTAATTTAAATAAGTAAACCTTTTGTTCTTAAACTCACTTAGTTCCTTCTAGTTCTGCTGATGGACATCCATTTCTACTGCTTTATTTTATGTTAATATTTAACAATGGCATGCAGTTACCCCCCTGCCAGCCACAGCTCCACCTCCTTTGTTTCTGGAAGGCCTCTTTTTGCCTTGGTCTTTAGTTTTATAGAAGAACCCAAACTTCCTGTCCCTGCATCTAGCAGGAGTGAGGTTTCTGCATAAACTGACACAAAATCCCTTGGAAAGGGTGCTAGCCCCAAGCAGGGAAGGTGGTGCTGGGCTGTCAGCCTCTTTTGTTCCTTGCTCAGATGGAAGTATGAAGTGGATGATGCTTTGTGGGCCAGACCAAAGCTGTGCCAAGGGAATGCAAATCCGCTAGGTGTGCCCAGGTAATTTAAAATGCTCATGCTGGCAGCTTTTCTGCATGAGTAAAGCTGTTTAATTAGTGCATTTTCTCCACTTTCTTTTCTTTACAAGTTGATTCGAATTGAAATGGTCTGTAACAAGCTTGTCATGGGTCTTGGGGACAAATAAGCCCTCTCATGGAGGTGAAAAATAGTCCGTGCATTTTGTATTTCTGACCAGAATGTGGTTGCAGGTACAGCAGACAGAATGACGGTGGTTGGACTGCAGCACCCACTTACAGGCCACACCACAGCCTGGCTTTACACCGGTGCCTAGAAAGTCAGGTGCAGGACTTCAGGCAGGAGAACTGGCATCTGTTGTGGCTTTTCTGTTTCCCCTACTTTTACACAAGGAACTTAAGCATGGTGTGAATGTAGTGGGGCAGTGTGTGTAGGCTCAGGCAGTACTCCTCCTGTCTCCCCCCTCCTCCACCCCTCCAGAGAAAGCTTATTTTTAATTTGCCTAGCCTTGTGGTTTGACAGAAGTGCAACATGGAGGAGACCTGAGTCCAGGATCAACAAAGGCAGCACTGGGCATTTCAGCCACTGCCTTTGAAATAGGCCTTGACAATAGTGGAGTTGGGAAGCCCCACTGTTCAGCCTTCTTTATAGTGTTAATAACTGTCCAGAAAGAAGAGAAGCAAGAAATTGCTCAGATTTCATCTCTCAGATTTCATCTTGCATCTAGAGTGCCGCAACAAATCAAACTGAAATGGGCCCCTTCGTGGCTTCTGCACTACCATGCCGAGCTGCCCTGGGCCCCTTCTCCCCCCGATTTGCTGAAGGTTATAATGCTGAGAGAGTGCTTGAAGCAGGCTGGTTGGGGTCAAATGCATGTGCTTCTAAATTGCACAAGTGTCCGGTTAAGGATGGACTGCTTTGAAATGAATTAGTTTATAGTGTTTCAAGTGGAGGCTCAGGCAGGTAGCAGGTGCCTGCTGATACAGGGTATGGCCAGAAGAGATGTCTGCTCTTCCTGGCCACTCATCCTGGCTGTCCCCATCTTGCTTCCCTTGAACATGCAGGGGCAATTTTAAAGGTTCAGCGTGAAAATGCGAGGTGGGCTTGGGGGAGGCTGAGTTCGTGGCTGGCCATCTATTCTAGCCCAGGCTTTGGGGGAAGAGGGCCCTGCAAACTCTTCAACACCATTAACAAGTAATGCTATTTTTTTATGCTTTGTAATATTAGTAGAGTTTGGAGTTGTATGGCTTGTCCTCAGGGATGCACTGGGAAGAGTGCTGAAAATCCACAAGGGCAAACACAGATATCATGTATTGAATTACACTTTATTAACTGATAAGACTTGCAAAAATATTTAATGTCAGGAAAAAACCCCAACAGTAAAATGTACAAAGAAGCTCATGGATTTAAAGTGGAACAATGATGGTAAAAAAAAGTTGCTGCTTTTTATGTTCATTCATCTCAGGTCTACATAGTAGAAAAATTCTGGCACCTGCATCAATTTAAAGGCTGCTTGCATTAATAATCTCCACTCAATAGATTGAAGCAGCTGGAATGCATTCTCATATTACAATAAGACAGCGCGTGGTCTTCAACAATTTCCTTATTATCTTTCATAATTAGCAAATCAAATTTTTGTCTTTGATCCTTCTGCATCCAGGGATATTTCGTGCTCAAAAGGCTGGGAAGTATGTGCTAGCAGATTGTCATGCCAGTTGGAATTCCCCAGGGCACTAGGGAAAATGCTGAGGAACAGGGGCTTCTGGCTCCAGGTCTGCCACTAGTTTTGCTGATTGAGTATTTAGAGCTGCAGCATTACAGCATCCTTTCCCAAGAAGTGCAGCACAGCAGAGAGAGAACACGTGCTAGTGTGTTCACATCTGGCATCAACATATAAAATTTGAGGCATATAAAGTTTTTTTCCCTTACAACTAAATTAAAAACCTGTGGCATAAGGTAAACTGACAAGTGCAAAACTTCTTGGGTGGGAAATTTTAAATGGTTACAAATGTCTCCTGAAAGCTGCTTCTGGAAGACTGTTACTGAGCATGGCTGTCTTCAGGCACGCTGCCTACCAGTGTCAGGGAGAGCTGTCCTGTTGCCATGATTATTACCAGTTTTTGGAGGAAATGTTCTGTTCTGGTTGTGAAAAGAGCACTGCTGCCTAGAGTGTGGGGCAGTCGAGGCTGTAGAGCTGAGTTATGCCATGTAAAATAACTGCATCTCAGCTCTCATGGGGGGAGAGGACAGCCACAGTCTGCTGCTGCTTTGCTGGGTAAAGTGGTACATGCTGATAGCTATTGACTTGCAGACACATTATCTCTGCATTGCGCAACATGTTTCTAATTTGAATTTGTAGCTCATGGGATGTCTCAGCTGAGGTAATGCGCTAGACTCTTGTCTCTGGAGACCTTGTTTCTGACTTATTTTGATGTACTTATTCCTATTTCTACTGGAACAGGACCCATAGGCTCTTTCTGTGTGATTTGAGGCAGGCCCACAGTAATGTTGTTGGTCCGTGTGAGCTGCTATGCTGTCTGGCCTTAGATCAGTTAGGACTATGAGCTCTTGGTTTTGGTCATACCAACTGTGGAGGAGCATGGAAAAAAAAGTAGTGAGGAGCTTGACTTCCAAGGTGCTACTTGCTGACAATATCACTTCAAAGCAATAGGAGCTGGAGTGTACGTCACGTCTGCAGTAGCAGATCTCCCGTGAAGGATAAACACCTTGCTTGCTCCAGATCCTCTGAGGGACACCAACCCTGATTGCTAATGTAGAAAAGCAAAAGTGTATTCATGATACTGTGAACTACAGATGAACTTGAAGTGAAGTAGAACTGCTGTAGTAGAATGAGACCGTTTTAGTCTCTCTAGCACTGATACTTCTCTGCTTGGCTGGACGGAAGTTTGACCCATCTGTGTCTAGGCTTGGGTTCCTGTGTAGACTGAAATTGGGTTGCAACCTATCTTGTGTTCAAAGAGAAATGCAACTTGTGTTGTAATGACCGTACTTGTTTCCTCTTGATGCTGGCCTCTATTGGCCCTTGTCTGTGCTGCGTTACTGCACAAGTGTTAAATCTCTATTAATATCTTTGTTGATTGCATTAGCAACCTTGCTGTTTATAGTACTTATGTTGCAAATGTAGTCCTTCATGAAGGCACTTTAAAAGATATGTTATGGCTGTAGAGACCCAAGTGATCAATAGCTTTTAGATTACTGTGTCACTAAACAGCAGGCTGAGACATGGAAAAGGCACTGTTACTTTAGGGATGAGAGATTTTTAGAAAATAAATCAATAGTGAATACAGGCTGATTGGTTTCCAGTTCAAATAATTCCAAGAAACATGGAGCCCAGGGGAAACCATGCCATTCATACTTGGAAATAAACAACACATGCTTGCTTTCATTTATGTATTTGGGTCAGTACTCTTGAAACTGGAGAGGGAGCCATTGGGCAGGGTATTAGACTGGAAATGGGGAACCAGGGTTCTGCTTTGAGTGTTGCCAGGGTCCCCTTCTCTATACCTTTCCCAGGCTCCCTTTGGTGCTAACAGCCTTTGCTCTGGCTCTGCGCACACAAAACCTTTAGCACGCAGGGACTGTCTGGTGTGATTCGCAGTTAGACTCCTTTTGGGGCTAATAGAAATGTAAGCAAGAATAAACATGCAGGAAGGTGATTTTGCTTTCAAAATGCCTTCCTTTTTAATGCTCAAGTGGCCATGGGCTAAATGATGATTAGTAGCTGTCATGTGTAGCAGTATGCTGGATGGCTTATAGACAGGTATGGCATGAAGCTGCCAGGGAAACGTACGCTATTGCTGCCTCTCCAGGAGGCTGCTGTGACTCCTTGCATGTGCAGGTGTGCTTACATGGCACGGGCTAGCTATGCTGGTATGTAAAAGTCCCCAGAGCAAACTGCTTCCTGTGGTACTAATGCTCCTCCCAGCTGCTTGGCCCTGTCCTGGCATTCCCTGTAGTTGTGGGGTGAGATAGTGAGCGGTGACTAAAGAAGCTTGCCTGTTCCTTGGGAGTAGGGACTATGCAAAGGGAGTTTTGTAGAGGTCTTCCAGCACTTCAGGGATTTTGCGGTCTTCATTCACAGGGGACTTTCCTGTGCGAACTTGAGGTGCCTTCATTTACTTTTTGTTCTAGTCCGGGACCTGCCTCCTACTCTGCACTGGATCCTCCAAAAATGTCTTTTGTGACTGTGCTTCAAGGGCAATTTGGTGACAATGCACTGTTACCTGCTACCTCTGGGACACTGGACAGTGAATGAAGGTCCCTGGCATTTTGCTAGTGCTGGTTTTATATCTACTGGTCTACTAGACCACTGCTTTTATCCTGGGATGGGATGCCAAGCTGGGAAGTCCTGGAAAGCTGCCACTGGAGATGTAAAAGTTGTGCAAGTTGTTTCCTAGAACCGTAGCACAACTCAGCAGCTGAGGGCTGACTCCTATTTGCGCAGTAGTGGCTGAGGAAGGCCAGCAACATGCTGCCTTAAGGGGACCAGCTGGAGAATCTTATTTAAAGGAAGAAGTGAGATATACTTGAATGTTGTCTTCTCATGTGGTTTTGTTCCTCCTTGTCCAAACAGGAGAAGGAAGCTGGCTCCTCTAATCTGACTTTTGCATCTCTACTTAGGAAAGGTGGTTTCATGATGGTGACAAAGTGAAGGACAGTACTTTGGTTTAAGGTTTGGGACACCTGGAGTTACATCCCTTTCCTGGCCTGGATCTGCATGTGACATACAACTGCATCACCTGGCCTGGCTGCACTCTGTGTGCAAAGTGGAGAAAACAGTATTCCCCTGCCTCAAAAGAATGAAGGATGATTATTTTGAGGCACGGAGATAAGGCAAGCCGTATAAGCATCTAAGACAAATAGATCTGCTCCCACTGAATTCAGTGGCAGAACTTTTAATAGGAGCAAGATCCGGGCCCCATCTGATAAAGAATTTCATCTGGATTGCATATGGGGGCAGGCATTAAAGGACCCATCTAAGGATCTCCCCTCTGGAGTACATCTATAAAAGACCCTCTGTAGTTGTGTTCAAAGCTCACAGTAATGCCAGTCTCCTCAGGACAATTCACTTAGATCATTCAGAAACTCTTTCTTGTCTAAGCCCTGATGCTCTCCCCCAGTGGAAGAATGTGGTTGAAACTCCCATGCAGGGAAGAGTGGAGATTTGTTTTTTATTTGAACCCAAAACATTAACAAATTGGACACACGTGCTTTGAGACTAGAGCCCGTTCTTATTTAAGCCAATGCAAAACTCTCCTTGATCCCAGCAGGATCAAGCTCTTAAATATTGCTTGTACCTTTTTAGAATATCTGCCTCTAAATGAAACAGACAGTGACAAACTTATTCTGGGTTTATCCTCCTTGACTGATTTGCAGCCAGAGAGGTTTGCAGACCCTCCATCTTGGGACAGGGGAGCTCACAGTCTAATTGCTGAATGAAAGACCAAGGGCAGGTATCACTATGCCTTCTTTTGCAGCACACTTTTTAGCATGTGAAAGTCAATGCTATAACTTAGCATTTTTTGGTATTTAAACATCTTTAACATTTTTGTGAGCCTGTTGCTCCAGCCAGCATAGTGCTTCTGCTCACATATGCATCGTTTTCTTCCTCTTCACGCTAACGTACTGACAGGTGAGTATTATATGGGTAGGAAGCTATTCAGCAGAAACATATGCCTTGATTATGTTAAAATTCCTTGTAAGTCACTTCATCAATGTGCAGTATTTGTGTCCCCTCTGTAACTTTGCCCTAAATTCATATTCATCAACAGAGGTTGCTCAGTACTTAATGGGACACTCAGGCACTGAGTGAAGGGAAGGGACAATACGCAAACAGGGTGAAGAATGAGGACAAATGTAGATGAACTTCCTCAAACAGGCACAAAATGCTCATTCCTGAATAAAAAATGTGAAAAGGTCAAGTGCCCCCAGAGGTTTCTATTGTGACAGGCACTTAACCCCTTCACTCCTGGTTATCTGCTTCAGCTGCTGGGCCACTCAGTGCACAAGTGCCATTAGCATCAGTGGAATGTGGGGCCAGGCAGCGATGCAGGATACGGCTGGGTGAAACTCACCTCCCTTCCAGACAGTGGGCACTGGGTTAGCAGGAAATAATCCTTGTGGACACTGACCCTGTCAGTAGCTGTGTCTAGAGATAATTATTTCCTAAAGTGTAACCTTTTCATTGTCAATTGCTCTGTTATATTAGACAGAAGTGTGTTTTCCTTCTGTTTTCAGACACACACAAGTTCCTGTCCTTCCTGCTTTAAGGGCATAACTTAACAAGTGCACAGACAACCCAGTGCTCCTGGACAAATATTGTTTCTGTTTTGCTTAAATGAAAAAGATGTTTGCTGCTCTCTCTTGCCTTTGAGCAGAAGGGATGTGGGGTCTATGCCCACTCCCATGTTTTTTGGCAGACAGGCATTTCCCTTTAAGAATCTAATACTAATCAGGCAACTGTCAATGTTTAGCAATCTTCTGCTCCACCAGATTTCTTGCTTGTTGACTGATTTTGGTTTACCTTTTCCTAGCTTGTGACGCTTCAGTGTATGCCCCTTGACACATCACCAAGGCATCTGAAGAGGCAAGATCAGCAGAGTATGTCAGTACAGACTCTCAGAAGGCATCAGGTTTGATATCGTCAGGAACATCAAAATGAGCAGCCAAGGGTGAAGACAGTTTTCTTGCATGACCCCATGAGCCCTGCCTGCTCCTGCCTGAAGTACACCCCACAAAGGCAGCTTTGGTGGTTGGGACTGGTGTGAAGAGTGTGATGGGGGATAGTGCTCTTCCTCCACCCCAAATACTCCTGCGTGCTCCTCTGTGTTGCAACCTGTGCAGCAGAGACTTGGGCACACCACCCAGAATCCTTGTGTTTGAGACAGTCCCTTCTGGGAATGATGTAAGCAAACTTACTCATCTAACCCCTTGGAGACAGCTTGTGTGGACTGTGATGAGCAAAACAATGACACAAACCCAGTGAGTGTTGCCGAGTATGATTCATAGCCAATATTTTTGCAACCTGCTTCTTGTTTTGTAACGGTGTCTAATTGGTTTAAAGAAATGGGTAGAACTAGGTCAGTTTGCCATTGGGCCCTGTAAGACTCTTTAGCTAAAATCTCCAGACTTTACTAGAAGTTAATTTGAGCCAGACTTAGAAAAAATATATATTAATATACCTGCAGTCTCACGTGAGAAACTTGTAGGCAATGATTTGGGATTCAGAGTCATACTTGTATTCCTAAGACTAAATTCAAAGTCATCGTTTAAAAGCAAGCTTGCACACGTGTACGTCCTGATCTTTAATTAGGCAAAACTCCCACTGACATCAATAGGAGTTTGACTTGAATAAGAACTGCAGGATCAGGTCCATAATTTGGTACCTGGGATTTGATTAAGCAGCTAAATTACTAGAGCAGTTTCCCCATGAGTATAATTGCCTAATTAATTTTTAAAATAGCTAACTTCAGCACCGAATATGGTGTACCTCTTGCCACATGAAATGTATGCTGTTTAATCCAAGTTGATGGAGCTATTTGCAAGAGTTTATTTTACAGTTAAGTAGCACTGTTTATTTAAAGTTCAAAAATAGCCACTATTGTGCTAAAACACCACGTTTCAGAAAATATGCTTTTGTAATAGACTTCACTTTCAGTCCAGTTTGCCTATTAGCATTTCAAATGTATTTTAAAGCATACTGCTTTACTGCATCCTAATTTTTGAGTTCTGGATACTGTGATTCATTTTGCAGGTGGGAAAGCACTCTAGAGGCTGGGGAAGAACATATTTTCTAACAGGATTTTTAAATTCAATGCTTTTGAAATGTCTTTTGCCTTATCAATGATTTTTTTTGTTGTTGTTTCTGGTGCCCCAGCACAATGCCTATAGTAGAGTTTACATATATATAAATAAAAATAAGGGTGTGTTGTGTGCTTTTTGCTGAAATTTCAGTCTAACACTGTGGGCTGTAGTTTATATGTTTGCTGCAGAAGGACTTGCTTTGACAACTGAAGGACTTTTTTGTTTGGGTTTTTTTGGGGTTTTTTTGAACAGAGATATTGTTATGTAAAAGGAATAGAGATCATAAATGGGTTTCCTATGTGGAAAAAAAATTGCAGAAGGAATTGCAATGCCAAAAAGTGGGAGCTTTTCTTCCTAAATGTATACATGTATGCCTGTGTGTGTTTATATATGTGTGTGTGTCTGTGTATATAGACATAAATAATTAGACTTGTAGTTGGCATAATGCCTACTCATGCTGTTGACAATTACTCAATAATGCACGTTCTCCCATTCTCTCCAGCTGAATTCTTAAAGCATTACCATGGGAATTTTCCCTTTCCTGGGGATTGTAACAGGGCTGTAGGACTAGCTGTTTTTGTGATGTGCTTCTTGACTGGCTGGAGTGGCCCTTATTCAGGAACTCCATCCAAGCATCTCCTGCAGAGAATGAAACCATCAGTTGTCCTCAAAGAAGTGCTCCACGCTGCAGCAACACATAACGGTGAGTCTTGTGTCTTTGGCAAGTCTTTCAGGGTGGTGGGATCTTGTATTTTAACACGCTCAAAGCATGGCTAGGAGTTTAAATTCCAGCATATCACCATACGAGGTGGGATACAGTCAAAAGTACTCTTTGGAGAGGTAGGCTTGAAGCCTTTAGCAGCCATTCTGTTCATTTTTAACGCTCTAACAAGACTTGATAGGTAAACAAGATGCGACTCTGAAACTGCATGCACAGTCTGAAATTGGCTGAGGTCTGCAGTCTTGCTATCTTTCAAAATGATAGCTTTTTTCTGTTCTGCCAGTGTCAGAGCCTTGCCCACAAAATAAGCAGTCCTGTGCCCTTGAAAATTAGCAATTGGGCCCATCCAAAATGATGAGATGGTTTTAAAAATAGGAAGATTATCTTTTATGTTTAAATTGGAGTCCTTTTGAAGGCTGCCCTGCTGTCTTGGTTTGCCAACTTTTATTTTTGCATTCAGCTCATGTTTTGCAGATTTTCTGTGAGGGTTATAAAAAGGAGTAGAAGGAAGATAAACTTTCAGCTTTTGTTTAAAAAGAAAATAGGTAAAATGTCTTGCAGTCTCTTGATTTCTGCAGCTGAAATTCTCTGAAACATGACTTAGTATCATTAGTGATGACTATTGTCTAGAAGCGATGACTACTGCTTTGGGATCCACTGGGTTTTAAGTAAAATTTGGAGATTTCTTGGGCTCCCCCCTCTCTTAACTAATACTGAATCTCAGTAAAATTGAGGAGACTGCTCAGTTATGAAAATGTAAAAGGTAAGAAGGGGGTGCCGAATCTATTTGTGATGATTTAGGCTGTAGTTTGGGAACCATCGCACCCCTTCTCTCTGTGGCACTCTGACCTCCTCTAGCGGTGGCTGGGCCACAGAGAGCCTCATAGCTCCTGGCAGGGGTGAGTCTGGCCAGGGTTGACGTGACTCTGTCTCTGAGATCTGGTGATCTGGAGTGGGATCTCTGCTGTCAGGGATTGCTGGTGTGAGAGGTTTCCAATTCCCTCAGATTCAGTTGAGTTTTCTCCTTCTGCCTTGATTTTTCCTTTGGACAATGCCAGAAGCTCCTTGTCAGTGTGTATCACTCGGGGGAATCAGAGAGACGTGATGCTGGAAGTCTGACAGCTCCTATTAGCCATGCTTATTTTCAGTCTTGGTTTCTAAAATATGAAACCAGCCAAGAACAAATACCAACAGTTTTGTTGTTTTTTTCTCTTTCCCTTCTCTCTTTTTTTAAATGCAAACACGGGGAAAAGAGCCAAGTTTCAATTTCTCCTCAGATTTACAGTCGTCTTTCTGTAACTGTGGATGCTTGAAAAATCAAGAGTAACACCACAAAGGGGAGACCTCAGTGTATCTCGTTCTCCTTATTGTCTTGGCTCACTCGACCCTGTTGGGGATGTGCCCTTTCATTGTATGCTGCTGTTGGGCCTGTGAGGGCAAACAAAGGGAAATGAGCTCTGTATAAGCCCATGGCTTGATCAGGTACCAGCTGAATTAGCTGGACCAGCCCTTGACTCAGTGTGGCTGAGTAAGGATGCAGCTCTAATGTGCCAGGGTACTGTGTTTGCCTTTAGCTAGGAGCACTGCTTGCCTTCAGTCTGTGTTGTGTGGGGGGTGCAGTCAGTGGTGGTGATACTTTTCTCTGAGGGATTGAGGAATGGGCACTGCCTCGCTCGTCTTGAAGGGTGACAAAAACTGAACTAACATTTCTAAGAGCTACTGAATCACATCCCACTACAACAGGAGGGCAAGAGATGGCTTCTCCTGTGATCCCTTTCACTGGGCAGAAAGCAAAAAGGTGCAGTCCAGAGGTCCTCGCCGCAGGCTCTGGTGTGCAGTGTTGTTATCCCTGTTTTGCTTTCAAGGAAGTGGAGATGGATTTAATCAAATCGTTCAGAGCAGAAATGGCAAGACTGGATCTGGAGGGTGCTTTGCCTCCCAGTGCACTGGACTCTTACTTTCAACATGAATAGTCAAGGACCAGCTCCAAGAGGGTGGTACATAGAATCTTTTTCTCTTAAACCCCTGATGCCCTTCCAATTGCTGCCGTGGAATAGTTTGTTTGTCAAAGATCTAATTTTTAGTTGGCAATCCTTTCTCCTGCCTCTTTGTAAAAACCCAATGCTTTCCCTAGTCAGTGGAGGCATCGTTGTTTTAACAGTGCAAATGTCTCCTGAGGCTTAAGCAACTGTGTATTTTTTTGCTGAACTTTTTTGGCTAAGCCTAGGTGAAATATTTGATTTATTATGTTTTTTAATAACATAAGTAAGAGTAGCTGCTGGATTTTGCTACTGTGTTTTCTTCTACCTCAGATGATTTTTGCGCTGCAGAAATGCTGGAAATAACAACAATGCAACGGATTTCAGCTGTATATATGACTGTGGGGACAACAGTTCAGTATGGTGCATGATAAATAGGGACCTCATTCTCCTTTTGTTTCTTTAGCATTGCAACTCAGGAAAAGATTTAGTACAAGAACAGAAATAAGGTAAAGACTATGAAAGACCCATGGTGTGTTTGAGCCTGCCCTAAAAATAATCAGTCATGATTTGGTGAGCATGGTGGAGTCACTTGGATGAAGTCCTGTGCCACCATCTGAAGTCACCCCAGCCAGCTTGGCAGACCCAGGTGGGGGAGGTTACTTGTTTTGGGGTTGTAATTTTTGCAATGCATTTTTTTGGTTTGTGTTTTTTACCCCACAAATTCAATTTTTTGGGGAGGATTTTAAGAGCTTTAGTGGTGTTACAAAAGTTAACAATAAAAAAGCCAAACAACCCCCTCCCAAAACCCAACAAAACCCACCCAAAAGAAAAAACAACCAAACCCCCCAAATCAACTGGAAAAAAACACAAAAAACAAGAACCTAAAACATACAGAGTGAAGGTTTGGAGCCGGAATACAGATAGTTGTATTTTTTAGAAAATTAATGGTGGATTTTGGGTCTGTGAGATCTGGTCATACTGTCAAATGACTTCATATCTTAAAATACACTCATTCTAAGCTTGCATGTTAATGGTAGTTTTGGTAGCTTTTGGATAGAGCTGGTATCTTTGCGTCCCTGGAGCCAGGATCAAGCAGGCCAAAATTGTCTTACCTGGTTCCTAAATTACCCCATGATCTTGTACAGATGTGTGGGGATTTTGGCTTTGCTGCATCAGTCTCTTTGAGAAGAGCCAAAATGAAGTTTATTTCTCCTAGAAAAAGCTTCTTCTGCTTTGCATCTGTATAAATTTCAGTGAATTCAGATCTCTCTCTTCTTGGAAGAGTGGAGGTAGTGGTTAAACTGAAGACTTATGGAGCATGGTAGTGTTGGGAAGTTTTCTAAGCCCCAGGCAAAAACTAAGTATCGGTATATTTCAGTAAGTTTGCCTGGGATATTTGAGTAACTTCATTTTTTATCTTAAAGCAGTTAAAGGCTCTGGAGAGAAATACAAATCTCATCCTTCTCACTATGAAACAAACAGGAATAAGTATGTATTGTTACTGCATTCCAGTATATTTTTTGTCATCCTTTACACCACTATTAAATACTTTTCAGTCTGATTAATCCTTAGAGTGCAGATAAAGTTGTGTTTAATTCTATTGTGATTACCCTGTCTGATCACCCCTCCAAAACAGGCAATAGGATTTTCCTGAAATGAATGAATTTGTTTGAACGAGGGTGCTTTTCTACACAATTTGCTTTGTCTTCATTGAAAAAATGTAGTGATGGATCTGCATTGCTGTCACCTGTGGTGAATGAATGACTTCCAGCCTAGGCAGACTGTTTAACTTTAGTTTCTGTTAGGCCTTTGCTAGAGTGGGAAACTCTGTTATCACAGTTTTGTTCCCACATAGGTGTGTATGAACGTATGCTTTGATAAGCTAATTAGACAGAGATTTCTCACTAAAATGCATCTCCACATCCTTTAATCAGCTGTGTGACTCTGCTCTTAGCTGGTCTGAATTTAGAGATATTTTCTGTTACTACCCCTCTGCCAGTTCTCTCTCCCTTGCCTAGGCTCTGTGGTTTGCCTTTAAGTATCTTTTGGGGTGGGACAATCTACATGGTACATTATTGAGGACCCGAGAGGGCCTCTAGGTACTGCCTTAGTAAATATGTTAAATAATGAAGCCCAGAAGAGTTGCTGCTTTAACAGAATCTGGGTGTATCAGTGAAGAAATTGAGAGCAGATCCTGTTTGTCTCTCCCCTTGCTTAGCCAGCTGGGGGCATGGGAGATGCTCTAAAGACCCACTGTGGCAAACTCATCATCATATTTCCTTTAGAAACACATTGATGATTAGAATCTGTGGCCCTTCGATGTTATGTGGGTTTTTTTCCCCTGAAAAATGCTGCTGCTGCCTTGAAAGCTATGAGAGATCCCCAAAGCTTGCCAGGCAGAAAAGCCCAGGGAGCTCTCAAAGGATGTTGCTGGTTTTCTCTCTAACCTCTTAGTTTCTACCTTTCCTCTGTTCTTCTTTCTTTCTTTGCCAGTAAGGCGCTGTGTGCAGTCTTCTGTGAACCTTTGTGGACCAGATTTCTCCCAGGTGCCTTTTTTCCTCCTCAGTAGCTGCAGAAGAGGCAGTGGATCTGAGGGGGAGATGTGTTTTATGATTTATGACACTTCATAAAGTGCATTTTGCAGCAGGATTGACAGAGCTGAAGTCCACCCAAGACCGGGGATACAGAGGCAGGTGTGGGATGGATCTGCCCCCAGTGACTATTCCTGTGCCTTGGAGCCACCCGTGGACTGAATGGGGACACCTCTGCTTGCTCAGTCCTCTCTTCCCTGCTCAAACTCTCTGCAGCAAGATGGGGGAGGGCTAACGCTAGGTGAGCCCAGGACCTGTCTCTGCTGAGAGTTGTTTTCAGTGCAGTGGTTCATTTTACATCACTGGTATCTCTCCAGAAACCATGGGAGGGCTTACGCATTGACTGAGCTCCATTATCCAGCTGTTGATCTAAAGCCAGGCTTATTTTGACAGCCCCACCTCTTCCTCCATGGGCTGCCTCCTGATGGCGGGGGTGTCAGCACAGTTTCCCAGTGTGAGGGAGCTGAGCTTTATTCTGCGTTCCCTTGGCACCCGCATACCCTGTTAGATACTTCAAACAGGGTTCTTTCCCACGGTTCTCCCATGCTAGTCTCTGCCTCTGCCCCTTTCTTGCCTGTAGCCTCAGGGCTGCAGCTCTCCAGCCATCTATTTATATGGCCCTCATTTGTCTTAGTCTTTTTGGCACTTATATGGCTCCCATTGGCCCAGGACCTGAATGCCTCCCAATCTTTAATATATTTATCTTCACACATGCAGACACACATGCATACCTGTGAGGTCAGGAAGTACCATTGCTCCTATTGTACAGATGGAGAACATTAAAAGGTAATTGGTTAAACTGGGAGCAGGTGGTGGTGGTGATGGAGGAGCACTGCTTACACATGGTACAGAAAATGGCATCACAAGAAATGGTTCATCAGCCATAGTGCAGCGCTGGGTAATGCAGGTCTCCTAACTCATGTGTGAGTTTTGTAGCCAGTAGAATATGAGGAGTCATCCCAGCCATGCCCTATCCCTGTTCTGGCCTCTTCAATCTCACATCTTGCTTAAAAAGATTTTTGTCCCAGTTATACAATTTCAGAGGTAAAAGCTTCTGTCAAATTGCCCAGAAAGGATGGAGATGGAGATGGGTGTCCTCTTAGTCTGACAGTGAAAGCAAAGAATCTTATAATGGTGGGATCCTACCCCGTTGCTCACTGGGTTTGATATGTTGGAGAGGGGATTGACCCCTTCTTTTCCGTGGCTCCAAGGTGGGGATGGGCCCAAGTCTAAAAGGCAGCCATCAGCTCAGGGTTTGCTTTGTTTTGCTAGAGCACTCTGAACAGACTGTCTGCTGGGGTAGGAACTTTTGGCAGCCCATACACAGTGACACTATTCCTTGGCAGTAGCTTTCTGTTAGCATTTCCCAAAGATGGCAATGCTGCCAAGCGTATCTCCAAATGCTTTGCAGTCTTGAACAATTAACAGTGTCTTCAGTATAGAGACAATGCTAGCTGCATTTAAGGAGCTAAGTCAAAACCCATTGAGGGTCAGTGGTAATTCCATTCTTTTGAAGTTAACCGTGTCTTCTCCTGTTGTTGCTTAAAGTTGAGCGAGTGCAAAGTGTCTGGCTGAGCATGAGCTGAAGCCACATGCCTGGAGCCACTGCGTGTGAATTGCAAGAGAAGTCAGGTGGCTGGTTCCTGGGCCCATGCCTGGCCAATAGACCACGGCGCTTAATTAGTGTGGCAGCTGTTCTCCGTTAGCAATGCTTTCCTTAGGCGCCTGCACTAATGTTCTTGATAGCAGCTAAGGAGAAAGAGGAGGAGGAAATTGCATCTATATTTAATTAATACTGCATTCATATTTTATTGCAGAGAGCCCTTAGGTGCAGGAAGATTCTCGGTGAGAACAATTGCATTTGTGTGCTGGAGCCATTGTATAGTGCTGAGGAGGTGAACTTTGGTTTTAAAAACAAACCAAACTTGTTTTCAGGGTAACCTGGGAAAGCCCAGAAACCCTCTGCCACACATGTCCCAGCCTCAGGCTGAAAAGCAAGTGGCAAATTTGCTGATAATTCATATTTGATTAGCTTTAATATCTTTTAATATTGTGAGTGAGAGAGGGTTGATGGGCTGCAGACAAACATCACACTGATTATTTTTTCCTTTTGATAAGCTGCCAGGCTTGGAGAGGTTTCCTTTTTGATTCGCTGAGCTTACTCCCCTCTTCCAGCTGCATGCTGTGTTCCTTCTCTTCTGGCTCTGAATCCCAGCAAGGAGACGCAACGTGTCATTAAAATGGCCATCACATTCCCATCCTGCATGGTTGGATTGCTGTGCTGATGGTGGGTCTGAGGCAGCCTGTGAGTCTGGCAGGGTTGGCCTTGGCAGCTGATAGAGCTGAGAGCGTGTGAGTGATAGCTGTTTGCTGGAGTGGCCTCGGCCACTTTTAAGGCCACCTTGAGGCATCACTTGCTGGGCATCTGGGTGTGATGCTGTACTGAGTAAAACTGCTGGTCTTTTGAGGTTAGCCTGAGTGTGGCCGAGCAGGAGGTGCAGCAGCAATGCTAGCATGTGCCCTTCTTGCTGGAGGCCCTGATCCTGCATGTGGATGGGTCGCTGCTGCTGTCTCCTGCTGCAGCATTAAGGCAAACGCAGAGCGTGCTCACTGACCTGCTGTCAGCACTCACCCCTCTGTCCTCATTAGGAGCAGACTTGGGCCAGGAAGGAGACATTTTATAGTCCAGTCAGAGAAACGTAAAAAATAGCCTTTGAAAGACTGTGTGCCGTAATAGACCAAGCCTCTTAAAAATCATGTACACACCCTTCATGCACCATTAAGTATCATTGTTTCATTTTGTTAGCATGCGGTATAGTTTGCTTGTGCTTTGCAAAACACATTACATCTCATTCTCCAACATGTTGTTATACTCTGTGGTTTGTGTTACAAGAAAAATATGCGAACAATTATTATCCAAACAAAACTAAATATGATTTAATTTTAAAATCCTCCTCATTCTCCTTTCACTGATTCCACAGTTTTTCCTTAGTAGCGTCCAAAATTCAGAGAAAGGAAATCTGAATTCAGAAGTGTTTACAGAAAGGAGTATTTCTGCCTTCCTACAACTACAAAAGAAACATTTGTTGCCTCAGATAACTCCTAAGCAAACTGCCGTCAAAACAATTAGTGTTATTTTTCTATTATTCTCCTATTTGAGAGTAAATAGCCATTTCATGAATATGTTAATTATCTGGTAGGTGCAGAAGATAAGTGGATGTTATATCTCCACCAATGATGGAATGATGATAAAGCTTCTATTGTATACAAAAATTTCCAACCATGATTTTTTTCCAAGTACTTGGGGTCAGGCAATTGCAGTTAAACTGCTCACAACTGGACCCATTCTGTTCTGGTAACTTAAAAGATTTAACAAAAGTAACACAGTTGTGCAAATGAAGATTTTTTTTTTTTTGTTTTCTTTTTTTTTTAAAGAAAAAGCAGGCGGGTGAGCAGTCAGAACTGAGACTCTTCCATAGGTGAGCATTTAAATCCTCTTGTATTTCTGTATGAAGTTTTAAAGGCTAACCAAGATTTTTTTGGGAAAAAATCCCTTATGTGAGTACTGCAGGGTGATATGTCTGTGCACTATTAAATCCATGGTAGTTTTAGATGTAAAGTGATACTGGGTTATTCCATTGAAATTGGGCTGTCTGCAGGACAGGAATTGTGAATTTATCTGTCAGGAGGAACTGCAGGTTACTAGATAGATATGTTTGTTTATTTTTTAAATAATCCAAATATTTATTTTAGTGAAAGTGTGCTTATTTAGGCTCTGTAGAATCAGAAAAGTGCTGGTTTTCCTTTTGGAGATGTGTACATTTAGGAAAAAAATTCAATATTCTGCAAAGTTGAATGCACCATTGTGCCAGATAATTAAAATGTAAATTTAAGTATCTATGCCTGCTTTGTGATTTTTTTAATACTTTTAAGTTAGTTGTCTTTTAAAACATGTGGTCAGCTGTTGTATTCACATATGGTCAAATGATCAAAGTCTGAACTCCTCTCTAATTGTCCCCTGCTGCTTGTCTGCTCTGTCCATGATCAAGGCCTCAGCAGGTGATAAGAAAGGCATGAGAACAGGCTGGAAGGAGAATGAACTACTGAGGGGCCCAAGCTGAAAGAAATAAAGACTTCCAGTACATCACCCTGACAGTATAGAACCAAGAAAAAGTGAAGTCTGGTTAGTTCTTATTTTTTTCTTTCTTTCTCGCCTTTTTTTTCCCCCCTTGCTCACCAATCTGCATATATTTTTTTAAAGGCAAAATGCAAATGGGGTGGTCTCTGTGTATTCTCAGCTCATATAAAAGACAGAACCAAACAGCCTACTGCAGACATGTTTATTTACTTGCTAGGAGGAAGAAGCTGCTAAGTCACACAGTTTATAGTATTTCACATGTTTGTGGAAATCATTGCAATTCTTTTCACTTGTGCTTGTCATTGTTTGCCTGGAGTTCACTTTGCCAGATGGTTCTTTATTGTCACTGGTGTCCACACCTCACTCTTGCATCACTTCAAGACCAAATGGTGTGAAGAGCTTTAATACTTAGAGGATTTAGTAAAAGTAAATCCACACTTTGTGGAAGGTTCATTCTCAGCCATTCAAGCAGGTCTAGCACTGATTCAGAGAGGGAGTAGCTGACCCAAGGAATGAAGAAAGGGTGAAATAAATGGATTGTCTTTGCCATTCCTGTTTGTCCCCTGCTCTCTTGCAGTCAAAATAGCAATGGAAAATTAGGGATCAATATTAGATTTAGAATGAGGAGTTAACAGTTAAAGAAAGGAAGGAGCTTTGTCAGATTCCCCCTCCCCCTCGCCTCCCCCCTGCCCCCCCCCCCCCCGCCCCCGCCTAGAAAACAGTTGGCTGCATTTCTTAAGCTAAATTTCTTAGACTTGCAGTAATGTATTTGTATGCATCATGTTTCTGGAACCACGTGAGGATTAATTTTTTACATGAATTTGCATGCAAATAGAGTACTCCCTTTTGGCTTCTGTAGAGTCGTTTCTTGATGTTTGCAAACACTGTCACTCAGATGTAAGAAGTGCGATTGCCCCATTTTACAGATGAGGAGGCAGTTGCTGGCTGAGAAAGGAGAGAGTAATGTGCAGGCTGTCATTCAAATATGTAGGGTTGTGGGACAATTTATATTCCATTAGTAAAAATAGGTTTGAGTACCTATTTCTCTAATTTTGCAGGTAGATGAAGACTATTTGCCCAAATGACTACAGCAATAAGAGTGGACGGAGAGAGTGTGTGTCTCTGCATGGATAAGGAGTACTTTAGCAGAAGGCAGGTGTGAGAGGATTTAGAGGGTATTATAGAACAATCCTCGTGGTGATCAGACTATTACATGGCTGCTGTAAAATAGGCAAACAGGTTAATGGGGTATATCCGCAGAGGAAAGAGCACACATTGCAACTCTGCTGCAGTCCCTACAAGGAAGCAGAGCTGTGTTCAGTGTCGTAAGTTCTTTTCTGGGGATGGTATGGCCAGCTCCAAACGGTTCTTCTCGTGGACTGTGGGGATTTTAGGTAGGACATCTCTCAGAGTGGGTTCATGGTAGAAAGGGAGATGTCTCGTAACTTCAGTGTGCAAGGAGGGTGGTGGAGAAAGAGGAATACGATCACGTCTCTGCACAGGGCAAAGGGTGAAAGAGACTTGAAACAAAGGGTTTGGAGCATTTTGACCATGAAGATTTGTGGAGGGGAGGGCCCCAGTCCTGCTGGGAGCTCTGCTGGAGAGTGTCTGCCTCAGCAATGACCCACAGAAGTGAAGTGTCCCATGGAAATCTCAGTGCTTTCCTTCCCTCCCTCCTGGATTCCCTTCTGGGGTGTGAGCTGGTTCCACTTGGTCATGCTCAAGTGACTTCCTGAGCTGGGGTCGGTGGAAGTGCACCACTGAGGAGGTGAAGTGCCCACCACAAGCTATGTTTAATGTGAGAATTGGCAGAGCTGTTCGCTCCAGAGTGCAGTAAACAGAGAGGCTGCCAAGTGAGGGCAGTGAAGCAGGGTGTATAGATGAGCTTAAAAGACAGCTAGAGGTTTTAAGAGGGGTTGAGTGGGGAGGTGGAAGGATGTGGTGACAGGAGAGAGAGGAGGGGATAAACAGGGCAGGCAGGCTTGTTAGGCAGAGTGGGCTGTTTCTGCTGTTAATTCTTCATAGGAAAGCTGTGGCATAGCAAATGCAGGGAGGTATATTCCTTGTACTTCATTTGCACATTCAGGCTCTGCTTTTCATAAAATGGGCTGATAGCCCAGCATTGTCTATTCAAGTTACTCTCGTTCATCCAACTCATGACCAGTGTAAATCGAACCTGAAAGGATAACGCTGCATTTCTTGCTATTTGCTTTACAGCCCACAGTGACTGGGGTAAGCTATGGAAGGAGCCTGGACCTGGCTGTTGCACTTCTTCCACTCCACCTTGACGACTGCTGAGTAGTTGCAGCTTCTTATCTGTGGTGCAAATGATGAAAGATCTTGTTTTTAAGGGGAATTGTATTTGCCCTACTTCTCTTCAGCATTCCTACCACATGCATTCAGCTCCTTGTTAAATACCCTTGTTCAGCGAAGGCTGTGTGGTACTGTTTGGTTTGTGAGCTGTTTTTAGGGATCTGAGATGAGGCAGGGTTTTGCAGATGGAACGGGTTTTTCTCTCAAGCTGGGTTTGACTCCAGCTGCTTCTGCCTGATGCCCTTTGAGCACAACTTCAGAAAAGGTGGTGCGGGCACACAGTTGCCTTGTCCTTGTGCCAGTATCTAAGACAGTCTGTATAGTAGATGTGACTTAACAGACCTGAGTACTGGGAATTTGCCCTTGCTTGCTTAGGGTATCTCGCACGTCCTGTGTACTGCTCAATCCATCCCTCTGTGGGGTGCTGCTGGCTGAGGGATGATATATAACCCTTCTGTCAGGATTTGCCATGCCTTAATGACCTTCCTGTAAATATTTATTGTTCAGAACATCTAGAAGTAGGAAAGAAGATCTACCGTGATGGTGGACACACAATGGGAACAGAGGCAGCCAAATTTAGCCAGCTTAAAAATTTTATCTTCTGCCATTTGGTCCTCTGTTTCCTTGGGAATAAAACTGACCGTGTCCAAAAAGAGCTGGTGAGAGTCACCTTTGCATCTGGAGCTTTCTGAGCTCGTGTGACTTCTCTACTTTCAGCATAGCTGAGAGGTTTATTTTTCATAGAGAAAACACAGCCTTGGTCATAGACACTCACGGGAATGTGGAAGTGAATTCTGGTTCTTTAACGGTAGTTATTGTAGAACACATGTATTTGTTACATAGATAACAACAGCATACAGCAATACATTGAAAATCCCAAAATTGTGGTGGGAATTACCTCGTATGCAATACTGCATTAGCCTTGCAGACAAATGGTTGGGTGAGGAGTTATTGGTCACAGTAACTGTGAATAAGCTCACATATTCTTATTTTTATATTGGTTCAGGTTTCTTTACTGGCAGAAGCTTGTCTTTCTGCTAGCCCATGGAAAGTTCCTGAGGAAAGAGCTCTCCACACCTGCTGCTGATGGTAGTTAGTGTCATGCTGTTTTCTTGGAAAATGTGTTTGGATGCTATTTTCTAGAATAAACAAGTTAAAGTGGTCAGCAAATAAAATAGATTCCTCCCACTTCTCTCCTTCCCCCATGTGCTCATAATAAGTGGCTGGGGGTGGGGGCAAGATAAGTGGTTGGGTCTCACTCCTGAAAATGGTCAAGAAAATTACAGAGCCAACAAAATCAATTTCTAGCTTTAATAGTCCACAAGCCTAAGGAGTTCTGCACAGTACTCCCTGGGGGCAAAGTAGGCTTTTAATCTCTGAAGTTCTATACAGAGGGGAGGCGTGTTGAAAACAAGTTTTTGGCAGAGTCACATGCTTCAGGGGGTCTGGGATCAACAGGAGGTGCATGGTTTGTTTTCTCTCATAGTGGTTTTGGACAGGAGCTGTGAGCAGTAGGTTTGGTGGGAGGAGGCGAGATGCCAGGCTGTCCTTCACACCTCTTGCTGCACTGTACCTCCTGTGATGTGGGTGACTGATGTGGGTAGCCATCCCACCGCTGCTGGGTCCCAGTCCCAGCATCCGCTTGAGGGCAGTTGTTCCTGTGATGATTTTATGCTGCTTTATGGGTAACTGAAGGAGGCAGGTCCCAGCCTTGCTTCCTTGACAGTATAGTTCAGTTGATTCCTTTGCCAGCCTCCCAAGGACTGTCTTGAGAGCTCTTTGCAATAACGGATTATTGAGGGAGCATCCTTGGGCTAAGCAAGGTGAGCCCTGTGTGCTGTGGGACCTATTTCTTATCGGAGCCAATCTTGTCAGATGTTCCTCCTGGCTGGACTTGTGTGGGAGACAATCTGAGCCCACCCTGTCCATGCATGTGCCTCCAACCAACCAAAGCGAAAGGGGTGAACAGATTGGTCACTGCTTTGGACCGAGTTGTGAGGCAGAAGGGAAGCAGGAGGCTTCAGCAGGGGCTCTCCAGGAGGATTTTGCCTGGTGGAGGGAGGAAGGTACTTTCCTCTGCGCTGTAGGTCAAGTGGTAGTGTAATAAAGAGAATGGCCCTAATGTGCATAAATGCTGCCTATCAGAATGACTCTTTCTCCTCTACAAATCTGCTTAAAAATAATTGCCCATGTGCCGCCCTGAAACATATCTAGCAATTAAATGATAAAGTTAATATGTTACATGCATGGAGGCCAGGAAATTTGGAGGGAATGTTGCCATAGCAACTGTAACTGTGCCCTCCTGGGCATAGGCATTCCTGTGGGGTCGGTCAGGGCACAGTTGTGGGGGTGGGAAATGCCGCCGGCGTGGTAGCAAAGGGGTGGGAAAAGTCATAAAAATGTAAAAATAAACCCAACTCTTTCATCTCATTTTGTGGTGTCAGTGGAAGAGCAGTAAAAGGTGAAGCTCCTCTCCATTATGCATATTCGAGGCAGCACGGTGGTGCTTGCTGTCAGGATGTGCCAGAGGCCCTGCACCTTCGGGAGGGCAGTTAACTTTGCTGGATTTGGCCTCGGCAGATTTCAGCTGCTCTCTCAGCACGCTGGGGACACTATTGAGTGGGGAAAGGATGTCTTCGAAATCATACTGGTATCCTCCTTTTGTTCCTGCAGCTAAAACCCTAGTCCATAAAAGAGATGTCTGCTCCAAAGAACTGTGTTTCTGAAAATGCTGCTCAGGCCCGGCCCACTGAGAAAGCATATATTCAAATATGCTCAAAATAATACTGTACCATTAAGAGCAAGACTTTGACTCCAAAAGGGAGTCACCTTCCACCAACTTTGAAGCTATCTAATTGTGGTCTAAGAATTACAGAATGTTTGCTTTTGTGTGTTTGTGAGCCCTTGCATTGGTGCCAAGTGGCTGCTTGTTCCTTCCTTTGGGAGCTGCAGCTGAAGTTGTGCCCTCGCCTCTGGGCCCATTAAGCCCGTGACTGGAAGTGACAGGGTGCCATCACCCTTTGTGATGATGAGTCCCTGTTTCTCACATCTGCAGTGTCACTGCCTGTGACTCTACTGCTAACAGGTTTTTGTTAGTACAGGTGATTTTAGGCTAACAGAAACCCCAGCGGTGAATGATGTGGCTTCTACAAAATATAAAAGTAATTTGGTGAAGAAATCAGAAATGATGTCTTGGCTTTCTCGGCTTTAATGAACTACTTAAACCTCGGTAGTTTTGCAGAGATGATGATTCTTGTTTCAATATGCAGGCCTCACTCCTCAATAATCTCTGAATCTATTGTTTTGCCTTTGTGAAATGGTTTGGTTTTCTGTTGCTATCTTCTCAGAATAGATCTGTGCTTACGTATTACCACAAAATCCAGGTAATTTTTTAAAATGAAAAAAATGTTAGCGCGTTGCTGACAGATACTTCTCATCTGGAAAAGACTCTTGGCTCATATGCTGGTTATCCCTGCTGAGATAAAGGGAGCAACTGGAGCAAATGAAGCACTTGTGAAGTGTGCTATGGCTTCTTCCTGTAGTATGCAAACGAACTGCAAATCATCTGTGTTCCTGCAGGAAGTTCTTCATGAAAAGCAATGGGATGGAGAAGAAAATGGAGGGCTTGGGCACTGGAGAGGTTATTTTCAGTGGAGGGCAACATGCATTTGCTGTATGGTTGGAGTACAATAATAGAAATCTGCTTTCTGTGGAATGCTTGTGGCTCTAGGAGGCAGGAGATGAAAGACATAAAATGCCCTGAGATGTACCACTTTATCGTTCTATTTTATATTAAAACATCATTTTTTTTGTGGCAAATGCATACCAAATGTGTGAGAAAAAGCCTATAGTATACTAGACTTTAAAATTAAAATATGCACGGAGATCATGCAATTGGTTTTATTGTACTGAGACATCATCCTAATATCACTTTGGTTTATTTGAATAAACTACACATCTTTGGCGATTGTGTAGTAGGAATTTGACACGAAAAAGTCAGCAAAGGTACATGATGACAATACCATGAAAGGCAATGTTTATGGAGAAGATATTTTCTATATACCATTGTTCAATGTTGAAACATGTTTCTTCAATTTACATTCTTTTTTTTTTAAGGGTGCATAATAACTTAGTGTAGTGTTGGGAACTTGGGGCAGATATAACTTAAGCAGATTTATCTAACTACACACAGTACTTTGTTGTTCGACACACAAGCAGCTGCCATAGCAACTGCAAGATCACAAATTGTTATGATACCTCCGAGAAATGGGTTGTCTTTTAAAAGAAGTGCAAGTGTGTGAATTTGCATGTCAACTTTATTCAACAGTAGCCATGACTTCTGGGGAGAAATGGTATCTCCACATGCATGCTTCTGTCTCTGTGGGATCTTTGTGGTTTATTTTGATGATGATATTTTTTCACTTGCTGTAGTTTTTTTCATCATCATATATTTTTTTGCTGAGCTGAAGGAATAGAATGTATTTCAAACTACTCATTATTATTTTTATGTACCATGATAGTGTCTAACCCTTTCAAACATTAAGACCTTCTTCCTGCCTCCAGTTAAAAAAAAAGAGAGAAACAAGTCCTGTTCCAAATAGTTTGGAACCGAAAAAGATGGAAATGGAGCTGGTGGCATAGAGAAGCAAAATTATTTGTCCCAGCCGCACGGTGGGTTGGTGGCAGAGCTGGCAGAGGGTCTCCTGGGAACAGGGACAACTGCTCTGTCGTATACATAGTTGGGCTGCTAAATGGGCATTGGGGACACAGTGTTGTGGGCTTGTTTCACATGTCCAGTGTATCACTTCCTGAATGCAGCTAAGTATGTTGTTATGTTAGATAAGATGGAAACAAGGCAAAAAAAACCAGGGAGGGGGTCAGTGGCAGGTTTTTTCTCTCCTGTTGTTTTGTCATTAAATAATATATCCCAAATGGAGGTGAACTTACCTTCCTAACAGCTATAAGCAAGGTATTGTCCCTGCTTCACAGGTGGGTGAACTCCACTGAAGAATTAACAGACTTTTATGAGACTTAAGATTAATCAATTGAGAGGTGGGTGTAGGTCTCACGAATGATTAGGAAAATAGTGATGCAAGTCCCTGCAAGCAAAATTTTCCATGGCAGGTAACAAAATAAAACATGGAATATTTTGCAGCAATGTCCCAGTCCTGCAGACAAACTGGTATCAAAAAAGAGCTGTATCAGTGGTAGGTCACTTGTGTATAGCACTTGGCCTGTTAGACACCCAAGTGGTTTAATTTTGTGACTCCAGATTTATTGGTTTTTGTTTGTTTTGAAAAGGTCATGGTGATGTGTCCCAAGTCATGTTATATATCAGCTGGGGAACTACCATGTGTCTCTGAAAATAAGAGCAAATCAAGAGCGTTTCCCAGTTTTTATTAATAACACATGCAGAGAGTCTACAGACATTAATAGATCACTCTTAACGGGTGCATTTTCTTAGAATTTGTTACTTGCTTTGTGAGGCCAATGAGTCTTAGTCATGGTCCAGGATGTCAGGGAATGCATTGAAACAAACCAAAATGGTCCTGTCCTCAGAGCACTTCCAAAGCAAGCCCAAGACAAGAGGTAACAGGAATAGTCAGATGGGTGTGTGTAAGGAGTTGATGAGAACATTGGGCTATGGACCTCTCTCAGGAAGACAGCTATTTAAGTGATGACAAGCTGTTTGTTTGCGTGACAGTTCAGGAGACTTTGAAGGCTGGTTTGAAGGCAAACAATGAAGTCACTTTGTAGATGGTTGTTGGGAGCTCTTCCTAGCAGGAGGGGCAGCAGGGGGAAAAGCACAAAAGGGATTTTGTTTGAAAACCTAAGATGTAGGCTAGGGAAATGTTGGGGAGCAGGACCCAATGTTGCAGATACATCACGCCATGTGTAAAACAAACCTTTATCAACTGTTCCTCTTATTTGTCAAACTTGCTGTGAGGAGGAATCTGTGGATCTCTCCCAAAAGTGACTGCATTTTGAAATAGTCAGAAATATAGTATTGCTGACTTCGGATGGGTTTTCCTAGTCTTGCTTTCTGGTAAATCCCTGTCATCTTACGTGAATGGCCAGCTCTTTTCCTTTTCCAGGAAATGGGCTGTGATGCACGTTATGGAGAACTGCCATACCCTGCTGGGGATGTATCAGCCAGAGACCTGTATCAGGGCCTACACCATCAACAAGCGGCACTTGGCAGAAATGGGAATGAGTTGTGGATAGAAGCATGCAGAAAAGCACTCATTTTCTGGTTGTTAGAGCCCAAATGGTATCTGTGACTTGGGAATTCTGTGGCCTGCTTTCTGGGAATCTTTGCAAGGAGTCTGTGCATCTTTGCCAGCATTACGTGCTCAGAATTCATGAGTTATACCTCATAAAGTTCATGAAGATGTATTCTTTTTGCTTGTTTCTTTTTAAATTGTTGGATGTGTTGTCATGTTTCTGAGCTTTTAGGTCCATCTGTGTTGCCTATTTCAAGGTTTTCTTTGCAACTGAGAATTAAAACCTTATTTTTATGGTGCATGTTCTATTTTTATACAGAACCTAGATTTGGGCGAGTCACGTGCCTGCAGGTTCTGAGGCTTCCTGAAAATCACCAGCTGTTGCAGGTCTTGGGATGAAACTGCAAGAGCGTGCAGTGCTGCTGGTATAATGAGGCCTTTTTATACAACATCCTTTTTAGATTGCCTGGATATAAAATGTGGCTGTATTATTCTTTCCGCCTCCACCCCCTCTCCCCATCATGCTTGGGCTGGGTGGGAGGCTGGTTTCTGAAAGGTTTTAATATGTTGTTGGATAACATGACTTTCTCTGAGATTTTACATGTAATCTGCCCGTATTATTGCTAAGTTTTTATTCCCCTTGTGGCTGTAGTGGATACAGTGCAGAATTCTTCAGGATACACTTAATATTTATGGTGGGAAATGGGCTGTTTGCAAACTAGTATCAAACTATAACAATTACTTTGCTTTCCACTTGAAATGGTGATCTGAAGCTCTGACTGCCACAAAGTTCCTATGTAAAGCCACATAGATCTTCAGCTGCATTTGTTGGATCTATTTAGATCCCTGCTTTGTTTCTAAAAGTGGCAATAATGGCTGTGAACATCTCTAGCCACTTCCTCCCACGCATTGCCTTGTGTGAGCTACTGTCTGCTTGGGTATCTATATACAGCATAACTGTAGGTGTGACTTTCTGTGGTTTGACCAATTTCCATAAGTTAAAGTTGCTAAAGATGACTGCAGTGATAATTTAATATGAAATGCTGTAAGGAAATGCTGAGTTAGTGGTGAATTTTCTAGAAAGAACTGCAAATGTCAAGCGTTTGAAAATTCAGAGGGGAAAAAAACCCACATTTTGAGGATGTATTTGAAGTCATGAGAAGAAAACCAGTTTGTAAACTGGTGCTGATCTGGTCAGTGTCATAGAAATGTAAGTTTCAGCATGACCAAAAAGTTTATGGTGTTGTGAAAACTCTTGATGGACAAATTTTGAAGTGATTTGGAATCAAACTGGGGACCCTCATTCTAACTCTCTTGGGTTTGCTTCGATTCTTCTACAAAAATTGTACCTTTATTTCTTAATATTGGCTAATATTAATTAAAATAATAATATTAATTAAAATTAAACCCTCCCCAAGTTTAATTAGGTGGTTTTGAAAGGCACTCTTGACTTTTGAGGCTTTCAGAAAGACTTACGGACAAGGACGTGTGATGAACTTGGTGTAAATGTAAACAGAAGTATTTGATCGGATAGCAGAAGGCAGTGGCTGGGGCAGGGGCTTGGATCAGGTTTAAAGCAGCTCAGACAGCCTTAATTCTTTTCCTCTGTGCAGCACTAACAACTGAATCAGTAGCAAGACTGGAGCAAGACTTTGTCAAAATGTCTTCAGACAATCAGGAGCCTACAGCCATGTTTCCTTCCTGTTCCATCCTATCCACTGTAAGTCTAAACCTCTGACTCTTCTTCCTCATAGACTGCTCCTGGTGTCCTTCTAGAGAGCAACTGGAAGACCTCAGGTCCAACTGTCTCACAGCATTTCCAAAGATTTTCTCATCCTTTGATCTCAAAGCACAATGCCGATACAGACTAAGCCTAAGGCAAACTTTTCAACAGTCATCAGGTCTTTTCTATGAGGTGGAGGAAATGCAGGTGAAATATAATGAGCTGACTTCTTCAGGAGCCTGTAAGGCATGCTGGTTATATGATTGTCATCTCCTGACCCTGACTTTTGCAGTTGGTGACTGGATTGTCTTTGCTTTCCCCTAATCCCTTTGAAAAATTTGAGTAGATTTTCTTTTGACAGCTACTGCTGCTGCTGCTTTTTCTCCAACAGAAAGCCATTTAAATACCCCTTTCATTGTTTTCTGGGCTCTGGCAGCTACATGGAACTGGTGGAAAAAGCGTAACTGGGATCTCTGCTGGGAGGAATGAGGTAGCAGCAAGGGAGCAAAAGGAGAATGCTGATGAGGAAAGCCATGCCATTCTGCAAGGTCCTTCATCCCTGGTAAGCCTTGGCTGAGGTTAGGCAAGTTGCAAGAACCACATGGGAGAGGGCAGTTGTTCACACAAGCATTACTGTGCCAGGGGTTTTCACCCCTCCTGTATTTAGCATCTGCTAGCAGGAGAAGCAGTTGAGAGGATGGAGATCCTGATCTGCTGTGAGCCAGTACAAAGGAGCCATGGGGGTGGGGATGCTCTGGTATCAGTTACGGCTGGAGTCAACCTTGGAGGAAAGCAAACAGTGGGAATAAAGGTCACAGAGGAAAGCGAGGATATCATCTTAAAGAAAGCCTCTGCTGTACAGGATTGCCATGTGCAGTGCTGCTGAGCATCTTGAAAAGCAAACCAGTAACATCAGGGTGGGAATTCCCACTGCATCCCCCTCCTCTAGCCCCCTCACCTCTGTCTCAAGATCAAAAAGGCAGCAGCAGTGCAGTCTTCTCTCTGCGTGAGAACAGACCCTGCAGAAGGGAGCTGCCGCATGGGAAAACTGCTCTGTGAAGATGCTTGAAAAATAAACAATGGAACATCAGCACAGAGAAGGAGAAAAGGAGAAACCATTTATGCTTTGGATAGGCAAGAGCCTGCTTTCCCCTCTCTTTTGAGTGGCACCCTCTTCATTTCCATGTACTTATCAGACCCAGTGTAGTGTTTACAGTGAAGGCAGTTTGGTGAGGTAGATGCTGCAGGCAATATAGCGCTTGGGGGAATACGTTTTGTCAGATCTTGCTTTCTGCTTATTGAAGGCTAAAACACCCTAGCACAAACCATCTTGCAGTTTGCACTGGGGAGCAGGACATTAATGGATTCTGCCAGCAGTGTTTCCTCATCTTGGACAAATTTCAGAAAAGATTGGGAGAACTTGAGGCTTTTCTGTGCCAAAATTCTTGCCGTTAGCCTGATCTCTTGCTGCACCTGAAAAAATCTTTCCCCCTTTGGAGAAGACCAAAACAGTGAACTGTTCCTGAAAGGCACGCTGATCTTGGGTGCCTGTTAAGGATGTGCGCAGGGCTGTTTTTTCCTCTTGCTCCATTTAGGTTTCCAGTGCAGCAATACCAGCTTCCTGTCTGGTATTCCTGACCCACCACATGGGAAGCCTTGAGTAATCCCACACTGCACTGAGCATGTTTGAGAAGTTTTGTACGACAAGATCGCCAAGTATCCTGCCCTTTGCTCTGCCCCCTCTCGTGTTTGTCACATCTAATAATGGGCAGAAATGTGGTGTGTGCCACTGAACACGGGGAATTTGTTTGTATTCTGTGTTTGCCACAGCCTTTTAATTTGAGGAGGGAGCGTGGGAGCAGGGAATGGCTAAAAACACTTCCCTTTGGTACCTCTCTACCACAGGACACATACAGCTCCTAGGGAATGATATGAACTTCAGCTGAAGTTTTGGGTTTTAGAGTGGCAGTCGTGTCTCAAGGGGCAGCCTTAAGTGCTATAAACTGCTGTATCTATTTCAGTGGATGGTGAAGGATGTATAAGATACGCCACTATCTGTGCTCTGTTATCTGCAGTAGGGATATTGGGCATTGTAATTTCCAGTGAGGATGTTGTCATGTTTTATGCTGGGAGGGAACTGCTGTACAAAGATCAGGCAGGCTGTCTCTAGCCCTTAGCCTATGTCAGGTGCTGAGACACTTTTTGTGATTTGTACTTGTGTTACTGCCAGTTACAGGACTGTACTGCTGCAGTCGAAGTGGGCTTTTGTCTTTAATCTCAGTGTGGGTACATTTGGAGCCTGTTCCTTGGAGAGACACCATCTATTCAGGTAATAATAATAATGGTTAAAAGTGTAGGAGATTTCTGGCTTGTGAATCCCTGATGGTTTTTCCATGCTTACACATTTTATCGGTTGTTGAATGTGTGTATCTGAAAAGACAGCCAGCCCGAGGGTTTTCCTAGTCTCTGATACACTTGCTCACTGTTCCTGGATGTAGCAGGTTCACTTGTTCCCAAAGCTGCCCCCCAGCTTTTCTCCCTCCTTTTTTATTTCTTCCTTGCGTTTTTAAAACATGGTGAATAAGTGCAACACAGCAAGTCTGGGAATGTGACTATTTAAGGGCTCTTTCATCAACGTGTCTGAAACAAAAACAAGAATGAGAGAGGCCTTTAAACTAGTTCTGAAGTCACAGAGGAAAGTTGCTAAAAATAATGACATTTTTATGAGGAGGAGGGGAGAAATTAAGACCTACTTGGAAAGGGTGGAAAAGATATGGTGGGACATAATTTGTGGCCAGCTTCAATATTAGCCATTTTGGGAGGATGAGATCAAGATTAGGTTGCAAACTTCAATTGTCTTTATGGCCTAGTCCAAATGAAAATGGGTCTGGTTTAGCTGGGATGTTGGCAGGAAAGGAAGACATACATAAGAAATTATTCCTCATGTGAGGCCTTCAATCCCTCCTTAGTCAGTATAAATGGGGACAAGGTCTACTTTTGGATACGTATGAGTATTCAGCAGTCAGCAGGGAAGATTCCACAAGGCAAATAAAGTCCCTGACAAATCAGAAAGGCATCTGCCTTGTTCTATAGGCTATGTAAGAAGCGTGGGATCTTAAATGAGACATGGAAATTAGGTGGATTGTGCCAGTAGGATAACATTTTTGAGAAGCATCTGGTTCCAGATTGTACAGTGTCTAGCATGGGTGCTCTCTGGGACAATTTCCCATCCAGGGCTTGGTTCCATTTGCTTTATGTCTAGCCCCTTCCAGAGCATATTGTGGAGATTTGTCTGATTGCCATCATTTCAGAAGAGAGGGATTCTGGAGCGTGAGTACTTTGTCAGCATGATATTGCACCCAAGTGGGGGAGCCCTGCTGACAAGATAATTTCACTGCTTCTGGGACCTGGCTAGCATTTCCAAAGGAAGTTTTGTGTATGTACTGGCACTGTGCACAGGAGGAATGTCCTCTGAGATGGCTGAAGGCAGGAGATGTGCCAGGATTAGTGCTGCTTTTGGGTAAAACTTGATGGTTGCCTGTTATCCAGAATATTTTAATAATGTCTTCAGGGTATTTCCTCTGAGACACTGATTTTTGGATGACTGTTCTTATCTTTATGTTTTCCTAAGCTTTCTCAATATCTTTTTCACTTCCAGCTATGAAATCAAAATACAATGTTCTTTCTCTCATTTTTTTTTTATTATTATTTTGCCTTACACAGTTGTTGTGGGCTAACTTTGTTATCTCTGCTGCACTTTGTATGGCAATGACTTTTGATATCAAGCAATTTAATTGCAAAAATGCAGAAACTGAATAACACCAAACAAAACCACCAGAACCATATGACAAAACTGATTTTGCTGTGCCTATGAATACATGATAATGCAGCAAGAACAGTGATTGCCAAATGCATGTGAAAATTGGTGGGGCAAGGAATGTCATTTCATGGTCCAAGCTAGGTATTGCAAATAGCTTCCCTTTCAGCTTTATACCTTTCATCATCAGAGCTGTTAGGCTTCACTTATTATGAGCTTCTGCAGCGGGCCAGCCTCACTCATTGATAAACTGGCTTCATATCAAACTGAGATTCTCTTTTTTTCTGGATGATGCAGATTCTTCTTTTTCTTTCATGAATTGGATCATTATTTTGGAATTTAAGGCCTTTCAATAAAGGGGGAGGGGAGGGAAAGTTTAAAAGCCATGAAATGCTTCATAAACTTAAGCAACTAAACTTTGGCACATGGGCATAAAGTATCAGTACCCTCTGTTAGAGCCTGGGAAGAGGCTTCATTCTGAACTGGCACTACTCTGCATCATGGCCCAAATCCCCAAAGCTGGCTGTGTCCCTGTATTAGCAGAGTTCTGCTGGCACCCACCAGCTGAGAGTCTGGCACACTGAGCACTTGTTCTAGCAGAGTGACTGAGGACAAGGTGAGTAGCCACCAGAAAGGCTGCATCAGTGTGTTTAGATCAGAGAAAAAACCTGCTTTTAAACCAAAATGCATTTTGCTCAGGTATTTAGAAGATTTCAACAGCAGCTTTCTGCTGGAGGGCTTGTGTGCTGTGAGTCAAAGGTGAATATATGCTGTAGCCTCTACAGAACTAAGCCCTGTGTAATGCAAATCAGCTTGGAGGGGAGGAGAAAGCCGGTGCCAAATTTGCTGTCTGGTTTGAGTTGCATGTTGTCCAGTTCTTATAGTAATACCTGATAACACTTTTTTCTTGGTTTTGGTATTATCAGCAAAATGTGTTAGGCGTTTTGTGGTAAGATGATGTTGGTTTGACAAAATCTGTGGGGATTTTTTTCAAACTGTGCTCTTTCTGCTGAATGTTTCTTTATCCTGTGGATGCACGTGGATTATACTTCATAAATATTATTCTAATGTTAAGTAAAATTGAATGGAATGAGGAAAAGAAAACTTTGAAGCAATGTGTTTTGAGCTTGACAAAAACTTGAAGCCTGATAAAGTTCTGCATTTTTAAACCCAGGATAAATACCAGACATTTTATTCAAATTTGGGATGAACCTGTGCATCAACATTTTAAGATTTCCCATGGCAGCTGGGAAATCTTGTTGACCAAAGAAAATGGCCTAAGTAATATGGCACTGTTATTTTGGTAGAAAGGGAAAGAAAATCAGCATAGATTGAAATCGTTGATACTGCAATCAGTATTGCTGCAAAAACCTGATGAGCTGGTGCACCATCTAAAGAAACTTGGAGAAAGACCTCTTACAATCAACTGTCTGAATCTGTCTCTTACCAGTTGCTTAGGGAAGTAAAACAAATAAAGTAAGGCAGCTGATTCTAGTGGTCCTGGTTTGATTGCAGTGGTAATTGGAGTGCAAGAATGGGGAGGCCTTTCCCAGGAGCTGCGTGTGAGACCTTAGTGTACCATTACACCTTTTTTTATAGTACACTTCATCCTTTTGAAAAGTAGTTACATTTTTTTGAGAGGAAATGCAGAGTTTTGGTTTGCATTTTGTAACTTGTCTTCTCTTCCAAAGCAAAACTTGGCACTCTGAACTTGCCAACTCCAGCAGGCATCCAACACGTGCTTTTGAGAAGGTGATTATTCTCTGTCACTGGGGCAGGTGTCTTTTCCTGTGAAGATTTCTGTTGCCATTAAGGAGTGATGTCCTAAAGGGGTTTGTATTTTTAGCAGCTGTGATTTATGTCCTGTGGGCTCTGTCTTTAAACCATGCCTCAAAGAGGGGCAGGTTATTTTACAGAGAAACCCATAAAGTAATATATGCTTCTGGTGTGACTTGCTTTAAAGCTGCGCATTAATTCTTGAGAACTGAGGTCAGCCTGCCTGTGCTGAGATCTGCACAATGACATTTCCATGCTGTGGCTCATTTCATGCTGATGTGAGAAGCAGGAAGTAATATTTACCATATGGAGATACATAGTGCTATTAATAATAATAACAACTAATTAATACTAATGCAGTACATTTTGTAATCATTCTTTTTATCCTTAAGTCTCAAAATACTTAATAGGACTTTCCCCAATTTACAGAAAAAGTAATGGGAATGCTAATGAGAATTCAGATTTTGTAGAAATCTGTATCAGACTCTGGTACACATGCAAGCACTTGGTTGCAACTTGGTGGAAAGCAGGTATATGTTTTGGAGTTCTTGCTTTTGGGCTGGAAACATATTTGCTGTTCTGGTCTGGAGACGCCTTCTCTGCATGCTGGGAACCATCCAGGATTCCCCCCACATCTCCTAGAGAAGTAGTAATGAAGATCAAACTGAGAATGGAGAGAGAGTAGCCTATATTTGGCTTCAGTTAGAAAGTGGTGCTGGTTTAGAGAAAGCCTCAACCTGGACTGGGCTTTCAGTGTAATCTGAAGTCACCACCAAAATTCAAAAAGCAATCTTGCTACTGCTCTAACCCAAGTGTTGAGGAAAACTTCTCCTATTCCTAACTTACTTTCTCTCCAGTTTCCAGGAATTTCATATACCTCCTGTCTAAGGTCTCATTATAAAAAAAGCAAGGCCCAGAAATATTCAAAAGAGTTAAAGGTGGTGACAGATTCCAGACATAGGAAAATGTTGTCTTTTCTTGGTGTTGGGCTTTAAACAGATTTATCATAACTCATATACTTTCTCATGGAGAAACATCAGGAGGCAGAAAATATTACTTTATTCATTTCACATATGGAGGGAGAATTCTTCTTGGGAAGCCATAGTGTGTCCTCCATGGCAGACAACGCAGAAATTAGTCAGGACCACAGTAAGAGCAAATACACTTAATCCCAATACCTTTAGGCACCTAAATAATCTTATGCATAATAGTCCAGCTGAGAAAGAGATATTACTATTGTTGATGTTGGTTGCACTATTGTAGTATTTCCTCCGCTCCCTGGTGCTCCGTGCAGTAAGTCCTAATTTATGGCTCTTCATGGTCTGATGAGGACATAAACCTACTTCTATTGTGAAGATTTATGGGTAGGTTGTAGATACCAAAGCTTAGTGCTATGTATCTTTCAATGGCATTACACTGGTGGTTATGATGCAACGAATAGAATTTCGTTCATTATGGATTTAAGAAAATGATGATGTATCTCTGATGTGTAAGACATATATGGAGGAATATAGGAAAGCTGTAATTTTTTTTCTCGTGTAACTATGGAGGCATGCTTTGATATCAGAGAATTGCTTCATAAATGAAATTGTAAGAAACATTTAAGTGTCAAGTATCCTTTGTCTTTTTCATTCAAACACAGAACGTTTAGGAGGATACTGTTGTTAAAGCATCTTTGCCTCTCTGGCAGAGACTGGACTTAGGCAGAGTGGAAAGGACTAAAAAAGTGAGAAAAGGATATTCAATGAATTACTTTGAATTTCTCTTGCACTCCCTTTTAAGGGTTTTGTGAATTGCTACAGCAATCTGCTAGGTATTAAAGGGAACAAATTAACAGGGCCCTCTCTTTTTGCAAGACAATGAAACAAATGTTTTAAGTTCTTCAGATTGCTTCAAAAATAGCTTGATGAAGATGGACATTATAGCAAATGAAATATTTAACTAGAGTGACCCTCACTGAAGTGATGTCAAGAGTAGTAAGTAATACAATTGTCACATTGTATGTAATCACTCCTTTGTAAACTACTGAGGCACAATTATTTTAAATAAATTGAAATGTCTAATAGGGACAAGGAGGTTTTTCTTTAGCTAAAAATAATATATCAAATACTTATTCAATCTTTTAAATGTTGCAGGCTTCACATCAAGGCTGAAAAATTTCACTCTCTTGGTTTTATTCTTTCTAGTTAATATCTTTGCTCTGAAGCTTTCTTATAATACAAGTATTTAGCAGTTTCAGCTCAAATGACAAAGAGTATTTATCCACTTAAGTTGGTTTTCCTACTGAACAGATTAAAGAGGTTTCATTTTTTGAATGGCACTCTTGAGTCTTGGCTAAAGTGTTTGTGATTTGGAGAAACTGCAATATTGTTATAAGAAATGTGATTTAAGAAAAAGCTTCTGAATTACCCAGATATCCGGGAAGCAGCTTTGGGTCCTGAATTGCTCCTGCTGATGCAAACAGCAAATATTGCACCCTTGTCCTTGAGTGGCAGCATGGTGTTCTGCATGACCCATGAGCTCTTGCCACTTCCAGTGATATGTCAGGAAAAAGGTCAGGCCGATGCCACATGAATGTTCAGCACAGTCAGAGCTTGCTGTAAGAGTCACTGAGATAATGCTAGTGTTAAGGTCTCTCCTACATTTCTTTTCTTCTTCAGAGGCTGTACGACCTGTAAGCTCTTTGCACAGGGTTTGCAGGAGCTGAGCATAAACATCTCTCAGAACTCAGGGCTTTCCTTTTACATGTGGCCTCCCAAATCCTTTGCCTTTAGCCCCCTTACCTGTTGTTCTACTCGATTATTGCGTTTCCGCCTTTGGAAAGTTTTCTTCTTTTTACCAAACATGCACAAAAGTACTGGAGAAAGTGCCATGCAGTGTCAAGGCTATTGGTGCTTCTAGCTCGTTTCCAGGGTGCAACACAGAACTGTTTTAAATGTATCAAGGAAGACAAGGTGCCCACTTACTAGTTAATTTTCTCCTTTGATGGCCAGAGTGGAGTCTTCTTGTATTCTTTTGGTATAATTTCAAAAATATTGTTCTTAATTATTAGTAATTCTAAAACTTTACTTGCTTATGAAGCTGTTGCTACCCTTTTGCATGACATTACTCAGAAGTAACACATTTAGGACATGTCCTGGAGGGAAATGGTAGCATTGTTTTCAAGATACCAGAGGAAGCAGCTAGCAGCTGCTCCTGTCACCAAGCCCTGTAAGTCAGGCACTTGACCAAACCAGTGTTTTGGCATTGGTCTAGTGCCCAGTGGCAATGATTGTGAGATTGCCTGAAAACTCTTACCATCAATTTCTTGAATATATCCACAGTGAGCTGGAAAACAGTGTTGTGATGAATTTATCGTGGTCTAACTCACCATACTGCCCCTCTTCCTTTGGCAGTAGGATTCAGAACTTTGACCTTTGACTGTAAAAGAAACATCACTGCCTGAGCTTGAGAAAAAGAAAAATCTTAGCAACAACCTTCATAGCATTATATAGTTTCTTTTCTCAGTGGCCCCATTACCAGTAGAGAGGTGCAGTAGCCTACAGAGCAAGCTCTACTACCACAGTAGAGTACCTTGATGCCATTCTGGGTACTCCATCTGAAGGAAGGTCAGTAGCTGCTAGAATTGTAAATAGAAGAGGTTTCTGTTTAAGAATCATGGGGAAAGTGTGGACCAGCAGCTATGCCTGGACCTTTGCCCTTGTCTCATTCATAGTTCAACAGGACCTTTTGTAATTCCTGTTTTCAAGTTAGCAGGAAACATGCGCTGAAAACACTGCACATCAGCTGGAAAGTCTCTTCCCTGATGAGTACTGAGCTGGCAGCTTCTGAGCTTCCAGTATCAGAAGCAAAGTTGATGCTGCATGACCCGACCTGGAGTGTGTCCTCTTTAGCTGTGCATCTCCACTGCCTTTGAAAGCCCACACAGAAGAGTCTGTAGGTCTTTAGGTGGCACTGGCTACAAAAGCCAGTGCCTGACCTCGATGAGCTTAACAAACCCAGATCCTCTGCTGTCTTAGCGTGACCCTGAGTTAGCAGGGCCCTTCTAAGCCCTGCCAGCCTGAGCCTTGCAATGTCCTAACTAATCAGATTAATCTGAAAACCTGAAACCTGTTTTTTCTCTTCCTAGGTAAAGAATACTGTTTTTCTTGATACATATTTCTTCTGAATACCCATTTATGAGCATGAGTTGAATAACTAAAACCCAGTTATATTCTCATCAGACAGAGACATGAGTTATTAAGATGAAAATTGTTAGTAGTATCCATTTGATCAAAGGGCAGGATATGCTGCTAGGTTCTCAGTTTTTCCAAGAAGTTGAAAACGTGTCAGGTCTCAACCTGGATCCTTATTTGTCCAGATGGAAGTCTCAGCCCTATGTTCCCAAAGCTTTTGCAAGCTTTTCTTGAATGCATAGTAAACCCTAGTGTTGCCATATTTCATATGGCAATAATTATGTCCTTTGCTTCTATTCTGGATAACGTTTAGCTTTATTATCATTATTATTACTTGCCACTGTTCTGCTGGGAGCACTAGTTTGCATTTAATTATGGATCACTTGCAAACAACCTTTACGGCCCTGATGCAGCAAACATTTCTAGCAGGTGTGTAATTTTAAAGCAAGGGAATGAGCCCATTGAAGTCTGTGTATCCTCAGTTATATTTTGTGCCTAGTATCCACTGATTTCATGAACCCCAGACCTGAAAGATGCCTGCGTGCAGGTTGGAACTGAGCATACTGTTCTGGCTCCATGACCTACTTAGTAGGTGTGACACTGAGGCCCAAAATTGCCAAGCATGTCATATCGCAGGCTGCCCAGGGATGTGGTGGAATCACCATCCCTGGAGGCGTTTAAAAAACGTGTAGCTGCTGCGCTTAGGGACATGGTTCAGTGGTGGACTTGGCAGTCCTCAGTTAATGGTTGGACTTGATGATCTCAAAGGTCTTTTCCAACCTAAATGATTCTATGTTTCTGTGATCTTAAGTCAGCATCTTAAATGAGACTGAAGCTGCACCTGGCAATCCATTAGCATTATATAGGACTCTAGGACTTGGAGACTTCTTAGAAGGAACAACTATGCTTTTTGTCAGCCTAGCACAAAGTAGGACTCCCTATCTTGCATGCTTTCTTTGGCTCAGTATAAATTTTAGTAAGAAGCATCTATACCAGAAGTAAAACTTGGCTAAATTACATACCATGGAGCAGGATATGCCAGGCACATTCATAATATTGTATAATTTAATTGGCTAGTTGGAAATGCATAATAAAATACAGGGTGTTTGAGTTATTAGTTAGCTGCCTATGTAATTACTTCTGTTTAATATTTAATTGTGTTGATCTTTCTGTCTTGTCTTTGTTCCACACAGAAAATAGATCCCTCTTTTTGTCTATTCACAGGCACTGGGCTACTGGGTAGCGGGCTTTGTGGCTAATCTTTCTGATTGTTCAAATGTCACCATAAAATATTTAGCATCTTGATAACTCTAAAGCTATCACAACAGATTGGATGGTAACAATTAAAATTATGCTAACATCACTAAAACAGATATAACGGAGTGATGCTTGTTAAGCACTTAATGATCCCTTTCTCCAAGGAATTCCATTTCAATTTCTTTATGCTGCCTGATTGCTTTACTGCATCCTGCAGGTTTTTGTGCACTACCGCTCTGAGTAATACATATTCAAACCCTTCTCTGCAGCTCTCATCATGCCAATCAAGGATGCAAATGGAGGTCTATATGACTGTGTGATCAGAATTTCTTGCTTGTTTGCAAGCCCATAAATAATGGAGTGAATAAGGATCCGATGCGAAACAGTATAAAAGTAATCAGACCTTGTATCTGGCTTCTAGTAAACATCAGTACAGCCCTGATCGAACTGCTATTGTACTCAATGGGAGGCTTTTATTGACTTTAATGGAGTTGAATTAGGCCTTGTCTGTGGTTTGAAAATTCATCTGTAGATATTGGGGCTAATCCTTGGCTGGTGTAACCTGGCTTTGTGCTCCTTGCAATCAGACAGCCATTCTGGCTTACCCCGCTGAGGATGTGGCAAGCAGCACCCTATCCTGAACCCTGCTCTAGTCCCGCACGCACTTCAGCAGTGCTTTCTGTTCAGGGGGGAGCTCTGGGTTTTGCTTCATTCAGCTATTCACTCAGGAGCTTAAACTGCTCTGTGAACAGTGTTTAAAATGTATAATTACCTTTGGAAAAAATGTTTCACTTGAAAGGGATTCTAATAATCATTATTTTGAACTTCGGTAGTTTGACATTTTCATTGTTTTTAAAGGAACAGTATCTTTTCCTTTTATTTTATTTGGACATCAAGAGAAGAATAAGCCTAATTAGCAAAAAATAAAAATAAAAATAAACTTAAGTTGATAGAAAAAGCAGTTCTTCCAGGTTTGCAGACCTGTTCCTGCAAATGCCAATATTAAAAACTGTAAAGGTTTTATGAAGTCTCCTTGGTTTGGGGTTTTGTTAGGATGAATGGGCAGAGAAGATAGTAATGCTATGTGGTTGAAAGGCCTTTTGAATGTAATTTTCTGGATCATCTCTATTATGAACCACTTAGAGCTGTGATACCCTTCCTGTTTCTTAAGTATTACAATGAGTATAAAAGACCCTGTAAAATTCTTTGAGCTGAGACTTATTCTGGCTTCTCTGCTTTGAAAGGATACAGAAAATACATTATTTGCAAAGTCTTCTGGCCAGCTGAGCTCTCCAAGGACAGGCTTGAAAGCATGCTAGGTTGGTGTTCTGGAGCAGCTCCAAGAATGCTTGGCCAGTGTGTGATGGCAACTGTACCTACCCTGAAAATCAGGGCAGCAAATGCGTACCTACTTCTGACTTGTGTATTTTCTTTATAGGCTTACTCCACAACAGTGAAAATCAGCATAGTGCTGTTTCCTTCCAAACAGAGATGCTGATTTATGCTAGCTGAAAATCTGAGTCTCCACCTCCTTATGTATGCATAGGCACCACTAGTTGTTTTTTGCTGTGTTTTTTTTTCTCCTCACTTGAGTATATTTCCAACAAAAACAGTGGAAGCAAGTTGGCTGTGGTTATTTCAGTGAGAAATCTGCCCTGCGTATAGGGAAGTACTCGGCTGTGTTGGGAAGCAGGATACAATGACCTTGTCATCTCTCAGCAGAGGGGGTAGTGGCATTACTGTGGCTCAGCTCTCAGCAAGTGGGTCTTTTGCTCAGCCTGGGAGTCAGCTGAGGGGAGTGCTTGGCCAGATGAATGCCTGCCCACCGAAGGAATCTGCCCCAGTATGCTCTGGTTCCCATATACCTCCTGTGGATCCTGCTAGCTTTTTCCTGCTCCCAACTGACCTATTTGCCTCCATGTGAGACAGAGCAATTGGTGAGGTTAAGGTGCATTTGTGGGTCCTGCTGTGCTCATGGTAGTTCAGGTACAGACTTGTTTAGAAGTGATCACCTTCCAGAAGGTTCGCGTGAGAACCCCCTCTTTGATCTAGCCACTCAATATTGCTATAAATAAATTCTCTGCTGCTCTAGTTTTCAACAGGAAGGCTTCTTTGCCTGGCACTACCAGGCTATCCTGCTCTTCAGACCTAAGCTGGGAAAAAAGAGAGATTGCTGGGCTTTACAGGAGACTTTTATTTCTTTTTTTTGTAAAATCCGATCTTTGGAGATAAGTTCCATGAGGTTGATGATAACCCCCTTATAAAAATTGTGTTTGTCACTTAGCCATTTTCTAAGTTCTGCCATGTTTTATTTACAGTAAATGAAAGCAAGAAGGTAAAGTTTTTTTTATTTTCCTACTTTCATGTGTTCTATATTTATAGGCTTTAACATTTGCCCTCCATCCTCTTCCTGTGTTCATTCAATATCAAACCATGTAGCAGTAGGCACGGATGGTGTCATGGCTCACCTTTCTGCCATGGTACGCTCCTCCTGAGCATTCGACTGCAAAGTATTTGGTAACCATTGTTTGTAGGTGAAAATTGTCACTGCTTTTCCTTTTTTCTGTGATGACTTTGGAATTGCACCTTTTCCCTTATGTTTAAGGAATTCCTTACGTTTAAGGATTTTGGTTCATGGCTATATTGGATGAGCCTAACAAATAAAGCCAAACTCAGCTAAAACACAGAGAAGGACTGAATAGGTCCAGTGAACAGTCATCAGAGAGAAAGAGTATAGCCTGACAGGTCTGCAGAGCAAGTAAGGTGGTAGAGATAAGCTGCTTTATTTCAACTAAACATCTGTGCGTTCTCACTAATTCATGTTCTGTTACTACGCTGGTGAGTAGAAGGATTTCTTCAATGATGCTGTTTACTTTTGTTCATTAGTATTTGAGGTTACAAATTGTTTGAAAGCAATTAACTTTTCACATAGAAATTTCACTCAGGGGGAGGCTTCTCTGTGCTAGGGAAAAAGTGAACAGAATTTACATTGCAATGTTGATTTTAAAGTCCTGAAGTGTGGAAAACTTCAGAATGACCCATTTCTAATATGTGGAGCAGTTCTTCCACCTGTTTACCTCCTCATTTTCCACATTATTTTTTTTTACCAACCAGATATCTCCTCCCTATTTCTTGGGAAAGAGTTTGTTCTCTTCCCCATCAACTTCTAGTGTCTGTTGGTCTTTCATCTTGTAGATCTCTGCTTAGTACCTCTCCCTGACCCAGTCTGTTTGGTCTTACTCTGTCACTGTTGAAAGTTCAGGCCACAAAGACTTTGCCCTTGTCATCTTCATGTGCAATTAGCACAGACTGCTAGACAGTAGACATAAATCCTACTGTTGCTAAGGGCACTGGGAGCCTGGTGATCGAGTTCAGTGGGGTTAGCGTTTGGGCACATTAGAGCCTTTCAGTGCAGCGTAACTTACAAGTAATTTAGAATATTAGATGGACAAACATGTCATGATTAAATCCTTAGGAGCCTTTAAGAAACTGTTTTTACACAACTGTGCCTGGTGTGTTGACAATAAATGTCCTGTCAGGCTGGACGTGTGTCCACTTCCAGGCATGAGATGACTTCTCCAGTAGCTGTAATTAGAAACAATTTTCAGATTTATATGATGAGTTTTATTTTATAATGTGCACATACACACAATCCATGCAGAGAAGAAGAAAAACTCTTCTCTTCAAATACAGCTACCTCTCCAGCTGCCTTCAGAATACTCTGCAGTGTCTGTAAGAGCCATAAAATAAGTGTAAGCTTATAAATTCACTTTTTTCAGTTATTAACTGAGCTTTACTCATTCCAGCCTGTTGCTGTGGAGATAGGTACAATATAGGAACCTTGGCAGTATGACAGGCAATTAAAATACCAAGATGTTTAGCCATGTATGAGTATTTTCACACAGTGAGACCTCTAAGCTTAGCCTGCTACTGACATTGTTAGTTATTGAATCAATTGCATGAGATGAGGTTGACAGGTGTAATTATATATTTCTATGGTGATTATGTATGGCCTGTCATAGAGACCAACGTGCCTGTAACTTTGCGCTCATTTAGTAGTCATTTATTGGGTGAAGTATTGAAGTTGGCATGCCATTTCCAAGGGAAGAAATGTAAAACAAAACAGAAGTCCATTTTGAAATATAATTGATTCATTAAAACATTGACCATTACTTGCTTTTAGTACACTGAAATATGTCTTTCCATATTTCCTATAGATCTCTGTTATTTAAGCATGGTCTTGCACCCCGACTTTAACAAAAGAATAAAACTCATGCAATGAGTTAATGGGAACCTGGGTCAGGTCTTCAGCTACCAAATACTGGGAGAAGTTATGGAGCTGGCTGGGAACCAGCTGAATATGGGGCCATTTTAAAGTATTTGGCTTACTTGTTAAAACAGCTTTTGTTTTGTCACAGAATCTTTTAAAATAAACTTCTCTCTATATATACACACTTCTGTACAATCTTCTTTTTCACAGTAAGTGTTCTTCAAAATGTGCTTAAAATTATACAGGTATTTTTGGAATACACTGAGGTGAGACATGGGCTGTTGCTGAAATTCCTCATTCATTTTGTAGATAAAAATTTCTCTGTGCAGTGACATCACCCAAAATTTTACTGTATCATTTCCCAAATAGTTATCTCTGGCCTTTTGTGCCACCCTGATGAACTGAATGAGAAGTCTCTGTTTCTCAAATGAGAGGAGGCAAAGGGAAAGTAAATACTGGTCTCACTTTACTTAGAGGTCCTCTAACCTGGCTGAAGTCAAGGAACCAATTTGACTCCTTTTCCTCAGCCATACCTCTCTGCAATACAACTGTTAACCTTATTCACAGCAGTTTTGATGTCTGAGAGAGATACCTGAGATGTGGTGGGGATTTTTTGTGTGGTGGGTTGTTTTTTTGTTGTTGTTGTTTGTTTCATTTTTTTTTTTTTAAAGTAAAAGAAGAGCTGTTTTCAGTGACTACTTTAACAAGAAGAGTCCGCTGTCTTCTTTTTTTAAAAAAACAGGATCTATGTTTTCCCTGGTCACTTAGAACAAGCTGAAAAATGCGATAGGACGTTCTGGAAACAAACAAAAAAAAATCCCCTCATTTTACAGATATGAAAAGGACCTTTTTATATGTTTAACAAAGAATTTTCATTGTGTTCTTAATTAAACATTATGATTTTAAAACTATTTTTACCAAAAATTGTTTTTCAACAAGTGTGTGCAATATTCCTTGGGGAAAAAACTAAAACTTTTGAGAAACATTTTCAGTGTGTTTCAAGATTTTTTTAAAAAAGTAATTTTATAAATAATTTTATATTTTATTTCTTAGCACAGAGTTTAATTTTGAAGTAAAATTCTTCTCTTAAATGCACAAAAGAAAATGGTTTGATGTGCTCTTTATTTCAGGTCAAAGAGCAAGTCCTGAAGGAATAATCATTAATCTACAACAATTAGAAAAATGTCATGCTTTGTAAAACCTCTTTTTACAGAAACTCCTTATGTTGCACATCAATGCACTTTCATATCTGAAAATAAAAAAAATTCAAGTTTTATCATTGGGGAAAAAAAAAGTGGGTTTATGCAATTTAAGTTCTCATCTCATTTGAATGGCATTTCTTGCTAGTTCTTCCGCCATCCAGCTGATGAAAAGGATAGAGGTCATGCTGGAAGTGGACCCTGGAAAGGGAATTTTTTTTGATAGCTGAGCAGTCCAAAGGTCCTAAATCCTATTTGGAAGGAACAGAGATTGACTTGTCACTTAGGGGTAAGCCAGGTGAGACACGGGGAAAAGGCTGAGATTATTCTTGTGCTAAAGGTCTGAAAGTTGATGAGAACACTGTATGTGAAAGAACACCGACAATCTAAAGAAAAAAACCCATATGTCAGTTTGGTTTTAAACTTAAAACCACTCAACCAAATGTAAGGAAAAACAGTCTTCTGAAACTCAGGAATATTTTTTTCATGCGTGTATAAAGGCCTACTGCTATCCCTTCCCATTTCAGAGTTGTGTTTTGGGTTGGGTTTTTTTTGGTGGTTGGTTTTTTTTTTTCCCCCTTTTGAACATTTGATGGTCTTCCCTGTCACCACCCCTTTGGCCATCCTCACATCTTGGGAGCTGGTCCCTTAATAATGAGTTTGGGTTAGTATCATCTGTTGCCTCGTTTTAAAGACCAGACTGTCATATTTCTGCATAAATTACCTTGATCTGGCTTGAAGCTGATCTCCATGGTAGGTAGGCAGGCTTTGCTGCATTTTTTTTCCTGTTATTTTAAAGTCATAGATGTTTATTTTAATGTAATTAAAGGTGAGTAACACTTCTACTGAGACTATGTAGAGGAAAAAGACCAGTTATCTATGTCATTGAGAGATGTCCTGTTATTCAGTTAAGGTGTTGCAGCTTTGTACAAGACTCCATCATTTCAAGGAGTCTTTTCTTAGAGTGTCCGTGTGGCGGCCTGGTTGCAGCAGTGGGATTTTATGAACACTTTGGAATTAAAACCCAACTGTGATGGTGGTGCTGGGTCAGAGCACAGATGCAGTGGCTTAATTTCCATCCCACATGCACTTGCAAATCCCAGAATCTTTTTGCCCCCCCAGTTTCACTGTGCTGCACTCATGCACCAGCCCATCTCAACTGTACAGCAGAGGATTGCTGTGAAGCTCTTTTCCTTTCAGATCTTGTGGTCCTGCTAGAAGTTCTTTTAAACAATGGGAGGAAATGGGATTACTGGGAGGAGTTTGTGTGTTTTGCAAATTGCTAACAGTCCCTGTGTTTCTTCTCATTGCCTTATCCTCCTGGCCACACTGGAAGCTCTTGTGTTGTTTTTTAAGGCTTATTGTCCATGAAGCTAATGTTCCCCGTTCTGATGTTTCAACACTGCAGTCCCTGGCTGTCCTAGCATCCTTGTCTTGAGTTAGCTGATGGTACAAATGGCACAGCAAATATATATTTTTGAATCAGCATAAAGACAACCAGATGGCTGGCTTCTTGAACAGCAGTTGCAGGAGGTGGCTTACGATGCTTGGAAACAGCTGTAATGAGCTTTCCTTTGCATGGTCACTTGTTCTGGTTTCTTTCCTATCTTGCCCTTCTCTGCCTCATCTTCACTCTCTGAAGTTTTAATCACATGATTTCTCTTTTCAAATTGTGTTCTGGGAATTTGACATCTAATGGACTACACTCATCCCTCATTAAATTAAATGAATTTATAGCAGGGCTGAATATAGTCCAATATATGATGCTACTCTTTCTTGAGAATCTCCCTAGCAAAAGTACTTTGCAAATCTGGGAAAAGAGATTCCAGTATAATCCATCTGGGTTTTGTCTTCTACCCACAGGATTTGCTTGCAAGAACCTCTACTGTTTCCCTGTCTGACACCAAGCTACTATGTGGATCCTTCATGCATTGTTTTAAAAGATCACGCACAGCAGGCAGGAATTGCAAACTTGTAGCAGTTTTCTTTAAAAATCAAGAACCATATTATTAATTCTTTAATCATAGTGGCAAGTATGACATTATCAGTGAAAGCAAAGGACAGAATTCAGTAAACAGATTTACGAAAGGCTGTGTGTTGAGAAGGGGTAGTGCAACAGCTGCTGTTTGGAATTTCCAAATCAGTTAGCTGTGGCAAAATGAATTTAGGGTCGAATCATGCTCAGCAAAAGGGGACTGAATCCTCATCTTTAGGTTATGTTATGGAGAAAGGAGTGGTAAGGACCTGTCTGAGGGGGAGAGCAGGCCTCAAGGAGAAAAGCAAAGGGAAATGGAATCTAGGTAAGCTTAGAGGTAGGTATTTTGAGTTCAGCCTCCATGAACCGGGCAAGGACATAGTTTTCTATATGAATCATTTGATATAGATTGATATATATCTGTATCATTTGCTCCCCCTTCCCCTCACCAATTATGTTCCTATAGTGCTTACAAAAAACCATTTAGGGACTAAACTATATGATGAAGGAGAAAGCCTTCATAAAAGTCACCAGACTAAACTCTGAGCCCAATAACCTAAAGACATTTATGGGCCAAGCTTTCGTTTCCTTCCTGGAGTACATATGCTGCACACGGGGGCTAAGGAGCGGAGCGAGTTAAAGGTAACAGTGGAGCTCTTGATGGGTTTCAGTGGAGCCCTTTTGGGACAGGCTGTGCCTGCAAAGGGCATGCAAGCCATTGGCAGGGTGGAATCAGTCATCTTTTGAACAGAGATGAGTGCAGCTCAGCTGGGAACCCAGGGACTGATGAAAACCAATGCCCTAAAGCAGATCTGAAAATATGTAATAGAGAAGAACTAAAATGAGCGTGAGGAAAAAGGAGGGGTGCATCTAGCAGAGCTTCCTGAATCTAGGCGTTGCTTGTCCTGCTCATTCCATTTGCTCCAGCAGCGTGTCTCCCTGGTGTTGTGGCAAACTGCTTCCCATGAGCAGCTTGGGTCCCTCTTCCCAGATGGACTGCAGATCTCGGAGGGGACAATGTTTCCTAATCTGCAGCTTTAATGCCCCCCTGGACAGCCCTAAAACAAATCAAGCTCTGTGTGGAGGTCAGAAAATACAGTGCAAGCTTGCACAGGCCAGTTAGGACTGCACATCCACTTGCTGTCATCACAATATAGCCAGCTTGGAAGCAGCAGTGAAATGTAATTGGGATAGGATATGAGCAAAGGGGACAATTTGCTTTTCCCACGCGTGCTTACTTTTTGTTTTCATATAGTATTTATTTCTGACTTTGAAGCAATTCCTTGTGTTTTGTTCCAGTCTTGACCACATGGCTTCAGCAGCTCCCATGTCTCCTGTTGCTGATGTTCTAAATGATGTAGCCATGAACAAAATACTATTTTTTTTCTTTTAGTGTACCCTTTTTAATTGGTCTAAAGGCTAAATTTTGAAAGCCATTGCTCATTTGCATAGTGAACTTGATGATAAAAAGCAAGTTTGCTTATTTAATATTTGCTTTGATTTGATGATCAGTCATTGCTTTTAATTATTTTTTACCATTTCCACATGAGTGATCAGGAAATGAACTGCTGTCTCTCACTTTCAGCAAGTTAAAAAGAGCCTAACTATGGTATTTCCTTATTGACATTTTCCTTGCCCCTGTGCAGAATCTTTTAAGATGTTGTTCCTCTTGAGTTGCCCGCCTCACAGCTTGAGTGATGCCCCAGCTTTTAAAAATGTTTCCCTTCTGACTTGCTGAGGTGATGAAGACAAGTAAAGTCATCCAGCATAAAAGGTATACATGAAGAAAACATGAATTGAAGGTGCGGGTCAAGTTACAATCCAAACAAGAAAAATATTAGAAACAGTTTTGGAGACTGAGGAGACCAGTCTTGTGGTACACATCTGCAATGAGAAATAATATCATCCTGGGATCCTGTGTGATGTTTATACACTGATAGCAAATCCTCTTAGAAGAAAAATAAAAATAATTGGCTTATTCTGCTCCTTTTTCTGCTGATGTTTTTCTTTCATCTTTTCATTCCTTTTCAAATCAGTAATGATTGTAAATCGCTCCTTGCCACAGAAAGTGCTGTTTTCGAAGAGCAGTGATTTGGTTCTTGTAATCTTATTTATTAGTTGTATTCAATAAGTGTCCAACCTATGCTCTAAATGCCTTTTTAAAAATAAACTAATAAACAGACCTTGATTGTTCTTTGATTGCATTGCAGATAAGCCACTGATGATACAAATATCATTAAGTTAATCAGCCTTCCTACAGAGGCGCTTCCAGCACAGACACCAAGCTCTGTAGTGTATCTGTCTTCTTGCAGACATTAGCTAAGATGATGAGCTGGAAGGTAGCCTTCTCTGTAGTTCTGCAAAGTTGGGCTTTCAGGGCTTTAACAGAGTGGCTGGCTTCACTGCAATTATTTGACTGATATGAGAGTGTCATGAGGGAGATTCATTTGTGCAAATAGTAAGATTTGCCAGAGTAGGACCAGAAACTGCTAGGCTTGGTTTAATTTATGGTGCTGATTGAAGAAAAATGGTATTTGGATTTTTTTACTTAATGTACTTTTTCTGCATGTTTTTAGATGTGAGTCTTGGTTCCTTTGAAGTCATGGGCATTTCGTCTTTAACAGTTAGGATCTGGGCACTGCAAAGCTGAATTGGAGTAATCGCTAGATACATCATGGCTGATCTTGCAGCACCTACACATGTACCTCGTTTTTGGTGGGTTTGTAGAGAAGTTGCTACAGAACTGAATGGAACTATGATACCCCTGGCAGAAAAATGTCTGAGGACTATCCTGCAAGACATTTTATGAAGCCAACTGTAGAGTGACAATGCAAGAGGGATGCAGGAATCCCTCTGCGTCATACCAGCATGTTTTAAAAGGCTCCTGAGCCTTCTGCAAGGCACAAGGTAGTATTTTCTGTTTGGATGACACGATAGCCACAGGCTTCTCCAGAAAGTGACATCTTCTGACCTGTGCTGGAGGTCAAAGTGAATGTAACACAAGTAGACCACATTCCACAAAGGTGATAATGCTGGTTGTCTCTGCATGGGGTATGTTAATAGGAAAACAACTGCAATGTTGTGTGGCTTTCTAAATCTTGCAGATCTTGAAAGATTACATTGGCTCTAAAGCAGATAAAATAAAGTACCTTGCAAATGTTGCTGCAGGGAGTTTGTCTCTTAATAGCCAAACCTAGATGATTTCTCGCATGTATTGTATTCTTCAGTCACTGTATTAATAGCATGATGTTGTTTATAAAACCCGTTTCCAGTCAAGTTGCCTTAGTTTAACCAAGAATGTTAAGTAATTTAAAATTAAAGGGAGTACTTATTTAACCGGCAAACAGCAGAAGGATGAACTCTTAGCATCATCCTGCTATATCCCAAGTGGAAGTGGAAAGGCAGCTTACAAGCCGCATGGGCTTGTGTCTGATATGTGAGCAGACTGGTGCTGTAGCTGTGTTCCACCGATAATACCTGTTAATCCATTTTTTGAGCAGAGACTTTTCTGGTGATGCATCAAACCCTGTGAAATCCTGTAGGTGACATAGTATTACCCTTGCGATTTGTGCTCTTCAGCAAAGGTCACCCCCAGGTAAGCCCAAACTTTTTAGTTTTAAGGCTGAAATTTTAGCTGCGTCTCTGACTTGCTGAAAACTGGAAGTGCTGCCTTCTTCCTTCTGATTTGAGGGCTCGTGACTTCGACTTTAGATGGTTTGGATGTCATAGCCAAAGGCTAATACGTTCTTACAGCTGCTTTGCCTTGCCGCTGAGCTGGGGTGTAATTGGACTAGTTTTTCAGTGGTTCAGATGTCAGCTGGGTGTGGGCTGAAGTTCACTGCTACGATTTATTTCAAAGGTCTTCAGAGCTGGGCTTCTAGGCCTTATTTAGGTATTGAAGTCAGTGCAGTGATTTTCTTCAGTGCGCTGTTCCTGCTGCATTCGCAGTTGATTGAAAGGTCTGGGGAGAACTATTGGGAGATGTGCATCCTCTGAAGCCTCAATTCTGCGTACCCCGTGTAGCAGAGCTGGAAAGATTTGTTCTAATGGTTGAGAAGAGTATTTCTCAGGGCTAAGATAGTATTTAATGCTCCTCTCAGCTTCTTACTAGTTGAAAATTAAGAACTCTGAGCACTTTCATTTTTACTGTGTTTTTTCATTTGACTTAAAAAAAACCACTGTGGATGTGCTGACCAGCCACTTTTTTTTTTTTTTTTTTTTCCCCTAAGGAAATGGGAGCTTTTAACATGCTCTCATGTGTGTCTGATTTACACTAGGGTTTGAGAATTGAGACTGGCATGATTCTAATCTACTGCTGTGCTCCTCCAGGGGTTTCTTCTGCAGATGTGGTGTGGGAAGATCTGGTGACTCTTTCTGCTTAAGGAAAGCAATGAATGGCAGCAGAAGTGCTTGTGATCCACCAGTAGACTCAGAAAGGCAACAGTTAGTCCATTCCTATTTAGAAATAGTCTTTACAGCCATCGTAATTGCAAAATATTATTTTTAAGGGAGAAAGAAATGTATGAAAGGTAAAGAAAAGAGTCTAACATAAAAATTGAAACTTAGTTCTGTTTTATATCTGTCCATTGAAAAACGTACTCGCTACTTTCAAATCCTTTTGAAACAGGAATCAGTGTACCAGGCTGCGTACGACCCAGAGGCACCCAACTCTGGGGCTCCTCCTGGTGGTTTCACCCTCGACCTCGTCGGCTGAGCCTGCAACCTGGCTTCTCCAGGACAACCGGACCTTCTCTCACCAGTTTGTAAATGCTTCAGTTGGCAAACAAACATCTAAAACTTCAGAGGCTTCTATAAATATGTAAATAGAAGTGAAATATTTTTCACAGTATTGCTTTTAACTGTTATAGTAAGAAATGCTCCCAAAATCCAAAGGCAGGCTTTAATACACAACACAGGTTTTGGTTTTTATTTCTCTTTTTAAAAATACTTGGATAGTTGCAGAAAATGACAGAAAGAATACAGGTGAATGGAAACAATCTATATATATTGCATGTGGCTTAATGTACCTGTAGGCTCTTTTTTGACGAGTAAGAGCTAAATAAACTTTGTGTAAAACACCAGATGGAGAAGTTCTCCATGCTCGATTTGGGATTACCCATCTGTAATGAAGCTGCCTCTTGTACCACTCAGCAAGGTGACCACTGAGTAAGATGGCAGGTGTCCTGGGGTCAGGAAAGAAATGCTGCCGCCAGTATAGCCAGCGTCCTCTCTTCCCTCATGTTAACTCAGCAGCTCGGGGCTCCGATGTAGCTGCATAACTGGGTGGTTTTGCCTTGTCCTAATCCTGATTTACCCAAAATGAGCTTGGTGACATCAGCAGAGCAATCAGCAAGGAAAGAACTGTGTTATCCAGTAGCTTGGTCATTGTCCTCGCTGCAGCTGGAGCAGCAGAAGCTGTGGTATGTGACTTGTGTAAGGTGTTGAGCTGCTTTGATTTTTCTCTGAAGAGAAAAAGAATTCCCTTTGAAATGCTGGGGTTTTCAGAAGGATACTGAAATACAGCACTGTCTCGGTGTGATCAGCAGCTGCAGTAGCTTTGGTACCAAGTTATGATGAAAAACAGATTCCATTGCAACTGATCCACTACTAGAAATATGAATCGTATCTCTTTCTACCAGTGGTTTTTCATACCCTTTCTGGCTCTTCATGGTATTATCTTGTTTGACAAATACCCTCAGATTGTATAAAATGAATGCTTTATGGAATTTGTGGTGCAGCTCTTAGGAAATAAGAAGCATATTTATGAAGTCTCCTTTTGCACATGCAAAGTACGTGCCTAGATATGGACGTACGAGCACGTAACATTTGCACGTGTTTTAAACATGCGCATGATTAAAGATTAATTATCTGCCCTGAGTGTGGTGCAGAGGTCTGTTTACACTGCACAGTGTGGTGGAGTCTGTACGGGGGATACTGTTACTGAGCATGGAGCTCCCTCTGGTCTCCTTACTGCTCTGGAAATGAGTCTGTGTTGATTACAGCCCTAACAGCCAGCTGGTAGGGGCCAAGTGCTGCACATTGGCGTCTTCTTTCTGCCCATTTCTGGTCTCCAGATGAAGATCGTGGTGCCTTCTTTTGCTTCTCTGCTGTGATATGGGCAGATGACATAAATTCTTGAATGAGGTTTGTGCACAGCCATACTCTAAGTGACCTGGATGGCTTTTTTCACATTCAGAGGTTCTGGTGCTCTCTAGGCCGGCTGGTTAGTTTTAATGATTCCATTTGGATCTGATGGTCCCATGCACTTATTTGTTTCCCCATGGTATCTGTGTGTGTGATTTGGCTGTGATGTCTTACCTTTATTCTATGTTCATTAACTGTGCCAACCTTAGAGATGTTTCTGTTTCTGGATTTCTCCAAACTTCTTCAGCATGGTCACCTTCACCTTCCCATGCATGGTGACCTAAAATAGCATCATATGTCTCTGAATTGACTTGCCTGAATACAGTTTTGGCCCATAATAAATAATAGAGAGCATTTTTGACGCACACATTGTGAGGAAAAACACACAGAAAATGGAAAAATAGCCACACTGAATGGTGTTTCCAAGTCAATTAGAGATGTGTATGCCAGCTAGGTCTGTGCTGTGCTCAAACTTGAGAAGACTTATGAGGCATCCACCTGACAGAGATGATGCTGACACTGAAGGACAGGCTTTATTTGAGGATTGTGCTTTAGAATTATATGGCAGATACAAGTGTGTTTTTTTGTGGGTGAGGGTTTTTTTTTTTTTTAATCTTTTGTTAAAGTTTTAATTCTGCAGTTAACTTTACTTCCATCCATTTAATGGTTTATGGAGTTGTCCAAACCTTACAGTGTGTTTATAGCGTCACGGTGATATTACAGAGATTAAAGGCAGGTTTTCTTTCCATATTTTTATCTGTGCCTGCATACCTCATTTGGTAATTACTTGTAATTGTTCAAGGATCTTCAAGTTTTACATTTCCCTACTTTCAAAGTAACTGTAAGAACATTTATAAACGGAAAACTAATTGTTTAATCACTTGACTTGTGATTTCTTGGAAGAAAAGACATCTTGCTGTGGTACAGCACAGCACCGACATCTACCACCTTAAGTGGCAGACAAGACCACCTTAGCTCTGTGCAATTATTTCTGTACTACAAGTGCAAGTTATGATAAAACATAGATCACTGTGTCAGCCAGATGCAATCTGATTTGGATAATTTCATCCAACTAACCTGTTGATCTTACTCTATGCTATTTTTGTCACAAAGGTTGTGCTTGAAGAGCCTAGAAGTAGTGTTGTAACTACAAGGTGTAGTGGACTCAAACTTTTTTATTTTATTTTAAATATATGAGTTAATGTGGCTGGTTTCCAGTGTTTCATAATTAAACAGAAGTCTAGGAGATGTTTGGGGATGACTAGAGCTTATCCAGGATCTTTATAGCTCCCTGAAGACAGAGATTAAAATATCTATATTTTTCGATTTTGTGTTTGTTTATATTTTTTTCCTCTATATGCAGCTGACTTCCCATATCTCAGTTACAAGAATCAGTGGGTTTTTGGGCATTCTTTCTGTTATAAAAAGAGTGGTAGTTCTAAATGCCTTCTGAGCCAAAGGTCTTATTTGACTTTGTGACCTGGGTGCAATTTAAAGTAAATTATAATATTCTGTGACTTCTTAGATTTTGGCTCATAGTCTTTAGATGCTTTCATTCCTGCACCTGTCATCCATTAGGAGACCTCCTTCTGTGATCTTTCATCGTTCAGAATATATGATGATTTTCTTAAACACTTTGGCTAATTGGGAGTGACTCTTGCTTTAAAATATATGGCACTATTTGTAAATACCAGACGTTGGGCAAGCTTTAAATAAATACATGCAATTTGAGAGGAATTCTTGAAAAATGTAAAGCCACTATAAAATTGAATGACTACCATAAGGGCCCTGCTCTATACAGGGCAGACTAAGCATGATGTTCCGTGAGTAAGCTTGCTGAAACAAACCGTGTCACATGCTCTTCATTACAAGAGAGAGATCTGTTGGTGTCAGTCCTTATCCTTCAGCATGCTACCTGTCATTACACTTTAATGGCAAAGTGCACTGATTATAGTATTTGACAGTTTGGTAAAAAGAGCACCATTTAAATTTTATAGAAATAAATCCCTCCTAATGTAAGGTCCCAATTACTGTGTGTACTGCTCTGCATAGCAACATGGAAAAGATGGAAATGGGTTTGTGTTTGATTAAAATCAATGGAGATGTGAGAATGAGTCCCACAAATATTTTTATGAATCACAATTTTTGTTGTCTTTCTTGTTAGAAGCTAAGCTCAGTACTTGGTGTTTGCATGCTTTCTAATAATCTAGCTTGAATTTCCATATTCACATCACAAGAGAGTTCTTTCAGAACCATGAGTAGCTGGTTGGAAAACCAGAAATTTAAAGAAAGGCATAGCTTTGGTTAGAACAGTGGTATCTCACACTGTGTGAACTCACCTGTTGTTTAAAAAAACCCTATGAAGTGGCCAACCATAACATGCCATACCTAGGTAGAAAATCCTGAGTCAAGCATTGACTTGCATCCTTAAATCTTATGTGGGCTTAGGCCAGACTTCAAATCTCTAATGGGCTGTATTGCTTTGCAGGTATGACCCTTTTCAAATACCGCAGGACACTAGCATAGCTAAGAATGCTACCATTCCCTGGTGGATTTTCCTTGGAGATTTTTATTGTTAGCTCTAAGGAACAAGACGGAGTGGCGGGGGTGGCGTGGGGTGGTGGGGAATCTCATTTAAAGGTTCAGGTTTTTGAATGTTCAGGCCAATCTACAATAGAATTGCAAAGCGGATTGTTTGGCTGCTAACAGTTATTCTGAAAGTGTAAATATTATCCAATAGACGGGAAAGTTGCAAATTTTTTGGTACTGGATTTTTGACCTAGTAACTATTATGGTCTTACTTGTGAAAGAGTATTTATGGACTCTCAAAATGCTTGTATCATTTGGCTGCTGTACACACAAATCGATTCTGCATGCTAAAAAGTCCTTCCTTGAATTTTCTTCCTAGTTAAAAGTGCTGTTCCTCAATCAAATGTTCCTTCAGTCCCTATACACTTGGAGTTTCCTATGAGAAGTCATAAATAGATTTATCATTTCTGGGTCCTTTTATGGGAAGTGTCATTAACTTGATTACCTATGAGGCCCAAACATGCAAAACTTTTTCAATTGGTTGAACCAATAAGAAAAGTTTCATAAATAACTAACGTTTCTAACTCAGCTGAAAAAGCTGGAGATTGAAACTACAGGGCAAAAATATTTCTATTGAACAAAATAGCTAATGCTACAAAAGAGCTTACTGGATGAAATTGCTTAAATGGTGATTTGCTGAAGGATATGGAATTAGGAAGTAAAGTTGGTAAAGTGAAAAAAGCTGCTAAAAACTGATGGAAAACCAAAGGTATTTGCAACACTAGGCCAGGATGTTTCTATCCTGTGCCTCCAGCTCTGGAAAAAGTCCTTCAGTAAAGCACATGGTGCTTTCTACCAGCAACAGAGTAAATCTGTTTTGTGGGCTGAAATTAATGAAGTCCAGTGATGAATCCAAAACAGAAAAAGACCTAAAAGCTTGAGGGATAAACAGTGATAAATGTATGTTTTTAACAGATGTATTGATGTGCTACATCTCTTACTGGGTTGCTTGGTTTGGACAGTCCCTTGGCAGCGTAGGTGGTTATATATGCCACAATCGAGATGGTATTCAGGGGAAGGTACCATCCCAGACTGAAATCCAAACCAAATCCACATCCTGGTGGCTCTCTTGGACAATCCTGTCATTCCAGGCCTGCTCAGCAAAGCCTGGATGTCCTATGAATACAGCTGGCATAGCTTGAGGGTGCTTCCTGTTTACAAGGTAGTAACCTTGTTCTTGGCTAAATAAACACTTCGGTCTTTCAGTTTATGTAGCCTGTGTTACAGTTGTTAACAAGAGGCACCCTCAAGCTATATAGTAGCTTTATATCGAGATTTCCCATGATCAGATCTTTTACTGTTTTTTACAGAATTACACAGAGAAGTGAGATGACCACACTGGTAAGGAGCATGGACCTGAGCACGGTTCCGCCCATGCTGCCACAGACCCCTCAGACAAGCTGTGCCCAAATAGCTGGAGGCATTTTGCTAGGTGATTTCATGAGGAGCTAAATGCAGTCTTGCTCTCTTCTAGCCTTTCTGTGCCATGGATCTGTATGGTGAGAGGGAATGTGAAGAGGGGAGCAGCATACTGCTGCTTGCAAGGACTGCAAGAAGATTAAGCTAAAAACCTGGGAGATGTCTCAACTTCAGTAGGCGTACCTGAGCTACCTGGATGGCTAGTTTTATTATATTGTGAATTCTGACAAATCTGCTGGAAAACAGTGTAATTCAAAATGCAGCATGACATCATGTAAGAGGTGCCGGAGGCAAGACCTGATGTAGTTGATTCCGGGTGCATGTCTTACCTAGTTCTTGTTCAGGTCAACACCTGCTGCAAGGTTTTTGTGAAGCTGGAGCACAGACTGTGCTTACGAGCACTGAGCTCCAGGAAGCTGTGTGAACGCAGGGAACCAAAACTTGTCTATTTTCAAAATGTGGTAATTAACATTCATTTTCAGACCAACTTTCGTGTTCTTATAGGAGCTGCTTGGTCTCCGGAAGACACAAAAAGAGGAAAAGGCAGGACTGGAATGGCATGTGGGAACAGAAGTACCAAACAGCTGAGCAGGGTTGGAATAGCAGTTTTTACAGGCTGACTCTGCAGTCAGGGGAAATGGAGGTGCCAAATCTGCAACCTCTTATGTCATTAGGATGAACTGTAATGAGTCAAGTCTCTTTTGTAGCAGGGCAAACTGAGCAGCTCTGGCTTTGGCATCTGGCCACTTCTGGCTAGGAAAGCTGTTAAGGCAGCAGCTGACAAATCATCCTGGTAGTGCGGTGGGATAGTAGAAGAAACTTAGCAGGTCTGAAGCTCAGGTGACTCGTATCTGAAACACTATCTGCACAGCTGAAACCTCTCCTTCTCAGAGCTGTGGCATGATTGCTTTGAGCTTGGTACCATGCGAGAAAAACAGCTGCTCTTTAGTCTGTTGGTACTTACGTGGTATGTGTTTGGGACAGATCTTAGCAAGTGCTGTACCTGGCTTTCTTTGCACTGCTTCACTTGTTATTGTTTTGTTCTTTCATGTCCTGTGTGCTCAACAGACTTAAAACAAGGCATGAAAATGAAACATCTTCCCCTCTTGCTTGGACATTATGTTTCTAGCAGTGTGCGGACTTTTCTGAAACATGATGGGAGCTGTATGAGATGGTAGGCATTAAGGCTTGGGACACCAGAGAAATGGCAAGGCTTTGACTGTCTAGAAAATAATCATCCTCCATCAGTGGAGCACACTTATGTCAGTAACTGTTGTGCTTTGAGTCTAAATACATGCTTCTCCTTCTCTACCCCCGCTACCCCACCGCCACCCTGCACTTTTTTTTCAAGTAATTGCTAATAGTTTAAAACAGGTTATTAGCCAAAATTTTTAAGAGCTGCAAACAGACTTACTGGCAAGTTTTCAGATCTCTTATGGCAATCGAAAGCAGCTGATGCATGTTTTGAAATCTATTTGCAGACTGCCAGAACTTATGACTCAATTAATAAAACAAACGTGCCTATGAACTGCAGCATAACCCTTTTGACCTTAATAAAGTCCTAAATCTTTAGTGAATCTGTTTCAAGATTTCAAATCTACACACAACTAATATTTGCACATTCTTGCAGAACTGTATTGCCTTGCCATGCTACTGTTATACCCTTTGCTAAGCTGATGACCCTTGCATGCACACACCCTTTCCAGATGACTGGCAATTTGGAAAGCCTCATCAGGCAAAAGGTTATGTTTCTGTGCCCTGTTACTTGATATAACCTCTGACTAATTGCCACTTAGGACAGAGCAAGCTGCTCCTACTCCTTGAACAGTGCAAACACTGGTGACATGGAAGGGTTTGCCATCTCTGTGCTGCCCTGTGTGCCAGACCAGCTTCCTCATTCAGCTGCCATGCAGAAGAGAGTGCAGCATCCCATTCCCCGTTCCATGCAGGCTGGCAGAGTGGCAGGAGACATCTGGCACTCCTTTAAGGTTGGTATGCTTGGTCCCCAGATTCAGAGGCTTTTCTGGAGCAGGGTGACCCTGATATTTTAAGGCACCATGGGAATATTCCCTGCCAACTGTGTGATGTTGCTGAGTCTGAAGCCCAGTCTCCAAGCAATTGCTCTTTTGCTAGTGGAGAGACAGGTATCTAACTGTGCAGCTAGACTAATGCTGGCTTGTATTTCTGTGCAGAGAGAGACCTTGGTCTTGTGTCTGCACTGAGATGTGCATTGCAGGCATTCAAGAAGGGTTTCTTGGCATTTTAAACAGGTACAGAAATGCTACTGATTGGAAAGACACCTCCAAGGTTTTGAGTTGTTAGTGTGTTTTTGTTATTTTCTGGAAGGGGATAAAAGATTAAGTGGAAGATACAACTTTTGTGAGGGATCCTGCCAGTCTCCTTCACTCTTTAAAACCTCATTGTAGCTATGAGTGTTCAGCTTGTAAAAGGTGGGGAGCATCACTGATAGTCTCTGCTGCATCACTTCAGTCCTGAAGCCATGTCAGTGCAAGGTGCCAGGGAAGGGAGGCTGGTGGAGCTGTTTCTTGAGATCCAGATGAGCCTTCAGCAGAAGAGGGTGCAAAGGTCTGTACTTCCTCAGCTGCAGCTCAGCCTTTTTCTCCTGTGCCCATGGAGCACAGCAATGACTGCAGTTTTCCTAGAGATGCTGCCGCCAGTTCTCAAGGTGACAGAGGGCATCTGAAGGGGAATGCTGGTGCGTTTGCTCCACAGTGTCTTCAGATGGAGGGTTTGGATGAACTCCTGGAACACAGTAACTAAGTAGTCGACATCAACACAGACTATTAAAAATCTGACTTGTACAGTACCCAGTCTCTCAAGGACTTTAATAAACAGAAAGGCATTGCTTCCCGGGAGAGCTGAGCAGGCTGGAACAGAAAATTAAGTGTAACAATACTGCTGTCTGCACGTTGTCTCTTTCTCCTCATGGTAAGTGCTCTCCTTACAAATCTTCCACCCTAACTTTTTTGCAAATATGTGAATGTTCAGCTTGCCAGGGATACCTACAGTCTTGACAATGTCAGCATGGTCAGATAATTCACCAGTCTTAGTATATAGTTTTCTTGTTAACTTATTATCCTGGTTAAAACTACTTTTGCAAATATGAATTAGCTTTTGTAGTCAGATCATAAGAACATTTTAATGCTCTATCAGAGGAGAAGGAAGGTGATTTAAGGATTGAAGGAGGGACCTAAATGAGTTGCCATACTGTGACTGAATTGTTCCACTGTTTTGACTTAAATCTCATTCTTACCTTCATTTTCTGCATGAATTGACTTGAGAGTACAGCCCTCAGATTTATGTCAGCCTGGGGAGGCTGGTTGACTTTGGCTTAGACTTAGTTATCCAGGCTGGCTAAGTCTGATCTCTTGCAACCTCCTTCCCTCCCTTTGCTAAGGAACAAGAGGCTGGGCAGTTGCCAATGGGTACAGCGTCTTTCTCTATTGCATTCTTCTGGATGATGATATTATTTCAGCCAGGAGGCTGCATTTGGGCCCCAGTGAATGACCCGTCAGGCAAAAGAAACTTTTATTCCTTGGTTATTGCTCCATCCCCATGACCTCTCCTGGCCAAACTGCAAGGGGTGAACTCAGGAATTGCTTAGCGTGTGGCTGTGTAAGGACCGAGCAAGGGTAACCGTTCCTGGACGAGGGTAGCAAACATACCCAGGACAGCTTCTGAAAGGGACTTCTCTGGGGTTTCCCAGACGCAGTAGAGGAAAGGCAATGAAGGGCAGATCCTCTCCTCATCCTCCTTACCTAAGCATCTAAGGGTGTAAGTCAGTCCAGGAGAGAAATGGAGGCATCCAGGCTGGCAAACCATGCATGCATCGACCCCGCAGGACCTGTGGAGATTTGTCTTTGGCTGTGCAGGATTTTCTTAGGTCACTGTTTAGTCCCAAATTGTACAAACTATATAAGCAGCAGTGATGGGCTCAGGACCCCATAAGACCAAGGGAGTAGGTGGCCAGCTCAGAGTCTGTAAAGAGTTTGTTGCTTTCCGAATGAAGAGGGGCAAAATAGAAAATGAGAAGTTTCTGAAACAGCAAAGTTTTATTTTGATTATTTTAATTTTACTGAAAGAACAGTCTGATTTGGAGACAGGAAAAGATGGGTTTTGGAGACAAAACGTGAAGACTAGCTCACTCTTTTAGCTTGTTCCTAGGAAAATCAGACGTGGTCATCTAGTACATATATAAGATCGTACCATAATTCAAATCAGACGGAACCTCATACGTGTGTACAAACCCCAATCCTTCCCTATTCTCTTCCTCAGTATATTTTGAATGAGAGAACCAAATTCAGATGCATTTTGGCAAGACTGGAGTGGCTTCAAAGACACCAGATTTCTGTATGTTTTTATAAAAGAAGCTGACATTTTATATAATTTGACATTTTATTACTTTTTTCACTTTAAATAAAAAAAAAAAAAGAAAAAGCTGAAGCAAAGTTAAATTCCATGCAAGTTCTGGACAGAATGTTTCTGCCACGTCTCCACGGGGACGTCCCTGGGGATGAGGGACATTTGGGTGCCATCTCCCCCTGCAAGAGACAGCTGCCGTGTGCAGGTAGACGGGTGCCACGAGCAATGCTGCCCTCTCGTGCTGACACTAGAAGAGCCCGTCACCGTGCCAGGCCTGCCGCCGCGGGCTGTGCGGGCAGCGCCGGCTGCAGAGAGGGGTGGCCGTCCGGGTCAAGCCCTGCCGGTGCGGCTGCCGTCGCTGTGTACGGTAGCTTTTGCTTGAACTGCACTATTATTTTTAATAAAGGCAGAAGCGGCCAGAGCAGGATGCTGAATGCTCGTTGTAAGTTGTTACAGAGTTCAGTTCAGCCTAGTCCCAGGTTCCTTTTGCTTGAGGGGAGCCTTAGGTCTAAAACAGGGACAATAACCATTATCCTTGCCCTTTTAGCTCCTGAGCTGCTTTGACTGTAGGTCCTTTGGATCTCGTAATAGCTGTGGAGTAGCAAGCACAGTGCATGGCAATTCTGGCTGTGGACTCCTAACAGTCTACTAACTAAAATATAAAAATTTGCAGCACGGTGGATAGATTATATTGTCTTAAGCAGTTAAAACCTTGAGGTGGTTTAAAGGGAAGGACTGAAGTAGAAAATGAAAGAGCTGCTTTTCAGTTACAGTAAGTCCAATCAGTCCTGCCAGTTGTAACTTTCCATAGGTGTCTGCTTGGAGACTCCCTGAGCAACTCACTGCTTTGTTTTTACAAGTTATGGTTTCCAACGATCCTGAACTCTTCTTAAAAGGAGGCTTGCAATAATTTATGTATGTCCGTGGGGCTGATAATTATAAAAATAAAATGGATTTTACAAACTAAACAACTACTTAAAGTATCCCCTGAACTCTGTATTAAAAAAAAATAAATAGTAAAAAGTCAAGCTTGATCCATAAGCTGACAATAGTAAGGAAATTCAGACATGAGCAGGGAAGTGTTCCATATGTTCTCCAATACCTAGGCACAACTGGGTGCCTCTTTAATGATGAGCCGAATGCTCCCTGTTGTTACTAGGTACTGCAGAACATATGGTGTGTTTTTCCCCTTAACTGTGAATTTCCTTGCTTTTGTCAGTAGGTGTCTTAACTCTATTGTGTTTTAATATAGTGTTTGTGCCTCTGAGCATAGTCCAAATTTGATCTTGGGCAAATTGGAGGGTAGATACAGCTGCTGATTATCTCATATTCTTCTTGAAAATGTATTTCAATACATAATCTGTATCTATATAGACACACCTTGTAATTGTTAATAAGGGCCCTCTGAGAGTTTAAAAATCATTTCACTGTGCTCCAAACTTAGCATGGATGATAAATGACCATTTAGTTGCCAATATAGCACAATATTTCAATTTCCTGCCTTCACAGAGGTATTCCAAAGGTTGAATGGAGTTCATACTCACAGTATGTGTTGTCTAGAACTCTATGATCTCTTGCTGGCAAACTTTAACCAAAACCTTTTCAATTAACTAAACGCATTCCTCATGGAAGCCAGCCAACCTAATGCTGGACAAGTAAAGTTTCAGCGATATTTTGCAATAACCTCCCCCTGCTCCTGACTCTGGGTAAGTGTAGCCAGGGTGAGTGTATTAGTGGATATGTAAACTGTGTGATGGATCAAAACATTAATGTAACGTTGAACTAAATTTTACTTTATGACAGTGATGTAACTCCAGTGCAGGTTTCTTCAGTTTTGCTGGGATCCTGATTTACATGGTGTAACTGAATAAAATCTGGCCTACAATCAGCAAAGCAGAGATCATACTAACAAAAGCACGGGATACTGAGGTATTAACTTTAACCAGACTGGATCAGTGTCTGAGGTTTGGTTCTGGTCCTATTTGGTAATATGCACATTGGGGATTTGTTTTAGTAGCTACGCTGTTGATTACTGGAACTATAGGCAGTAAAGGGACTGAGGAATACCTCGGCTCTCTTATGAAATGGCAAGAGAAAAACCCTCCCAGAGCTTTTTAAATAAAAGACATGGCCTCTGCCACTGAAATTCCCCAAGAATTGTCTTGAAGCAGCATTCTGCATAAATAGCACTGTGGGCTTGCCCTGTGCATGTGCTCTTGTGTAGCACGTGTTGTTGACGGCTCTTGGAGACAAGTAACTGGGCTGGAGGGACCTTTTGTCTGAGCTGGTTCAGCCATTTTTATGATCAATATTTGCTGCAGTGATTACCAGGAATATTTGTAAAGGACAGTTTGGTCTGGAGGCAGAACTCCAAATTGTCTTCGTTTAAGTACTTATCAAATTCATTTGCATCAATATGAAAGTGTCAGCCCAAACAGCTTCTTATTCAGACAATGCTTCTTGCTGAATATTTTCAGTGGAAGAGAGCATAAAGATACCAAACAGCATGTATGGATGGAGGACATGCCTCTCTCTCCCAAATAATCTGTTCATCAGTTCTGCTCTGTCTTGTCATAACCTGGACCTACCATGGCTTCTGGACTCAGAGTCAGATGGTTGACCTCATCTAACTGAGCTGGACAGGTAACACAAACTGGTGTCTGTGTCTTTATACTAAGGCATGTTGTCATTATCCGTTAATATGTAGTGTGATCCCCTGTCCTTGTGTCCACGTGCATGTACATGGACAGAAATTGATTTTATGGAATAAAACCATTTGGAGCATGAAACACAGCAACTGCTAAACTGTGTGTAGCAACACCATGTGTGCAACCCCTTGTATAATTATCCCCCATCCCGACTGATTAACTATGTCTTAAGTAGAAGTAACCTCAAATGGAAGGTTCTCCAGCTGCATAGCATCCAATTGCAAAACACTGAAGAGGGCTGTTTTGCAGCTCTTTTCCTCTTTCCATAAATGCCTGTTTCCTTCTCTGTCTTACCTTGATTCCTCTGGATGCTTCTGGTTTATCCCACCCAACCGTGATTCTCCTGCATCTTTGGCCTGAGGATGTTATTTGTGCTGGTTGCAGTGTGTGCTGCTATCATCTTCCCAGCCTGCAAGCACCATGGGGCCCTCTCAGCTAGTGGCCACTATGTATTCTAGTCCGTCCTTTTTTGTTTCTTTGAGGGCATGTACCTTTTCAAAAGCAGAAATCACCATAGAAATTAGCCATATGCTGCAGCTGGACACACTGTGAGTCAGTCCTTTAGTATGTGTAGAAATCAATGTGTGACACACGCATACGCACACCAAAATGGCTCTTGTTTTGCCCATGGAAAGGTAATTTGCCTGTTTTCAGCTGGAGTCTGTATGAGCATTCTAATGAGCCATGACCACTTCTAATTTTGTGACTGGGTCAGCAAATATATTGCATAAGAGAGCTACCTAGAACTGACTGGGTTTTTATCACCATTCCTGTTTTTTTGTTTGGTTGGGTTTTGGTTTTTTTTTTAAGAACCCTTTTGTGTAGCTCAAAAACGGAGGAGGAAAGGGAAATGTTTGCTTGTTGCTTTGCAACAGTGCAGCTGGATCCCAGACCAGTGAGCTGTGTCTTTAAGGGAGTACAGACCCAGTAATCCAGTAAATACTGTGCGCTCTCATTGAATAATGCAATGGATAATTACTTGAAAGACCACACAAATGACTAAAGCTCAAAAGGGTGTGTTCTGTGCTGCAGGTTGGATGCAGCTGGGGGCAGGGTCCTTTGCTGGGGTCCAACTAAATTAAAGCGAGGAGGGCTCTGCTTCACCTGGCTCATTTAGAAGTGATGCATCATGCTGTTCGTGGTCTGGAAGGGTCATGAGACATTCCCAGGGACTTCAGGTCTCCTCATATTTTCAGAGGTCACTCTGGGTTGCATAAAACACCGAGAGGCTTTTGGTGCAGCATGTAAGAGATAGGGAAGAGTGTCTCAATGCAACAATTTTGCCACTTTCCATACAGGCTCACTGTAAAATCATAACTTGTGATCGGTGGCCAGCTATGCCATCCTAGGGAGCAGTTGTCTATTCCAACTGGCTTCAGGGATCTCTTGGGTTTTAATTTATTTATTTTTTCCAGTCCTTGATTTTATCCCTTCTATTTCTCCTAGACTCCCTCACCCCAGGCAACTTGTATCCCCACAGTGTCCTCCATGCTGATGAGAAAGAACTTATTTTCCCTGCAATCACTTTGTTCACTGTTATTACCCCTTGAAATCTTCTGGGTATCAATTTTTCCAGTTATTTATTTTTTCCTTAGCTATTTTCTCCTTAAACCCCCCTCAGCCTAGCTCATTTCTCAGCCAACACAACTTTTGTAACATGTCTGTGTGATGGGGAGAGCCTTCCATGGGTTTTGTTCCTTCCCATTGCCTTCCCTTAAGATAGGTTTTCACTTCTTTTTGAATGCTACCTGTTTGGCTTAAATAACCCCTTGAACCTTGCTGTTTTCCCATGCTAATTTTATTTTTCTTGCCTTCCATGTTTCTTTGAAAAGCTGCGCATTCCTTCTGGGACTCTATTATGGTTGCTTAAGTAGCCTCCATGCTGAGTTGAAGGATTTTAATTTCCTTACTTCTGACTTCAGGGCCTTTTTGACTAGCTTCCTCATTTTTTTTTTTTTTAAATCCCCTTTCTAAAGCTTAATGTCACAGTGCTAGGTTTTGTTGCATTCCCTCCCACAAGGACACTGAACTTAATTACACTATGCCCCTTTGTACTTAGTGATTCGGCTATAGTTAGTTCTTCAACTCACTTCTGCTTGTCATTTTCACTGCTAAAGGAGTACCATGTTGGGTTTTTTAAGCAAGAAATGTAACTTTCAACAGTTATTCCAGTTTACAATCCAAATGGGACATTTTGACAAAAAGCCCTACATCCTAGTGAATGTTGCCTCATCCAGTGCACTTCTCCAAAAATATATTACCTTGTCATGGCTGGGGTTGCTGTAGAACTGATACTGCAGGTAGAGGGTTTGGGGGTTTGGTTTGGTAGAGAAGTCCAAAGACTAGAATTACTAGGTAGAATGACTATGGCAAAACTGCCTCTTCCCTAGTTCTGTATCTCAGTGGTACACGTAGGATTGATACAGATCCTTCCCATGGGTCTCTTTACTTCTGGATGTAGGACATTTTGGTTTCTTCTGTGGGCTTCTTGGAGTTTAAAGCCATTTCTGTGACTCTAAGGATAGATATCATGGGAATGCCACCCCTGCCACACAGTGTGAATGTGAGACTTAGGTGACTAACTCCTCACTTCAAGTCCTACAGAGCCAGTCCCACTACCTTCTCCTCTGTGAGTCCCTGTGACAGAATCAGAGATGGACAAGCCCCCAAGGCAATGGTTCCTAAATACTTAGCCTGCACATCTTAGAAATGTCAGAAAAATCTCCAGGCACATGACTTCAGGTATTAGTGACAAATTGTTTGAAAGGCTGGTACGTGGCTCATCAACTTTTGTCCTTCCATCCTGTCTCACCAGTCTGTGTTATTGAAGTCCCTAGACTGTTGACCAGGCTTTTCTATTTTGGCTACCCTCCCCCCTGTGCCCCCAGCAAAGTGCCCCCTCTGTTCTTATTTGGGATGTCCAGTCCCTCCTGGAGTTCGGCTAAATGGCAGTGTGAGGAAGAGCGATTGCTGGCGCTTGTTTGACCGCTGCACTCTGTTTTATTGACCACCTTTTGTGATGCTGAGCTGCATTGCTGGAGCGTCCCCCGGGAGGGCTGCCTGCCTATTGCAGGGCTCAGCTGTAATTTTTGCCTTCTCCTTTACAACCAGGTATCTTGTTACCTACATATAACTGACAGCCTGTCTCTGTCTGCCTTGTATGCTGTTTCCCCCCATTTTCTAGTTTAAATAACACCCTTGTACCTTGTCAGTTTTCTTATAAAAATCTTCTGATCCTATTTAGCTTTTTCCTATCCCAGAAGTCTACCAATACACAATATAGGGAAACCTTCTTTCTGCACAGTTCATCACCTTCAAGCACATTTAAACATCCTCACGTTCTTCTACTATAGCTGGCCCTAGGAGGACTTTTGAGAAGTCTGTTGCGGTGTCATCCTCCCCCTCACTACACAAATAACTCTCAGGTACCTTTGTACAATCATTTTATCAAACGGCCACTTTTGGAAGAGGAAGGTCAATCTAGAGCACTAGCAAGGGACTCCAAGCTAAGAGAGTAGAAAGAGTCTAAGTTGATTAAGACAGGCATTAACAAAGGGCATCAAGACAATGGTCTGAAGGAGAAAGGGACTTGTATCCCAGAATCTGCTTATGGCATCCAGGCATGTGTTCACACTGTAAAACTGAGATGGCAGCAAAGACCAATGCTGCTTTAAGGAGCTGAAGCCCAGGACTGAATCGCTAAAGATCGGTTGTCTCCTGCAGGAAAACCCCTATTGTGGGCAGTGTTTGAACATGGTGGCCCTGGGTTTTTTGATCAGACCTGTAGCAATTTGATTCTCTCCTTCCTTGTAGCAGATTGATATTTCCTATAGATTTCAGCTTGATGGCATTTCTCTTGCTATTCGTCTCCCTGCTGCTGTCTGTCTGTTGGTTCGCTCTTCCCCCATCCAGTTCTGATAGCCATCACTTAGTGTACTGTTTCCCAGCCATGTTGGCAACCAAATGTGGAACTGCAGAGGGGCACCCAAGAGGCAAATCCAGAGTATTCATTGTTGGAAACCTGTTTGCCTCTGTTAAGTACCTGTCTCTGTCATTCTCCTCTATCCTGAACAAGAAAGTTGTTTCTTTTGGATTGTGGTAATACAGTTTTCACCTGCTTCTCTGCACCGAGAGTAGAGACACCTTGACTGTTATCTTGGGCATGAGTCTGATTTCTTTTTCTTCAAGGGAAGAAGCTGGCGTGGCTCCTTTTGAACAAAAGTTGTGCAGACCTTCCTGATCATGTTTCATGGTGAAGTTGTAGGAAAAGGCATTTTCCGTTTCTCTATGATAAACACTTAATTTTAACTCTCTGGATCCCCATACTGGCTTATCACAGGGGTTAGCTTAGTTTCCTGGAATTCTCCTTGATGTGTTAAGAAAATGTGAGTCTGTCTTATCTGTGCACCTGAACACCATAGAAAGGGTCCACAGCTAAACCTCAGCATGAGGGAACTGCAGATAACGAACTCAGCTAATTTATTCTAGTGAACGTTCCTGAGAAAGGTTGGCCGTCCACTTGATTGCAATCCAGTGAGATCCCATCCTTGGTCTAAGCTAGATTTGCAAAACTCATTTTGCCCTGTCATGTCAATGGTCCAGTTCATTTAATGGAAGTTTTGTGCTTATTCAGGTTGGAAACTTGCCTCACGGGTCAGAAAGAGGAATGAAAGCCAGCAGCAAACATTTCAGTGTATAAAGTGACTCAAAGATCCCACCACAGGTACTTTGGAAGCAATCTCAGTCTGCTGAATTAATTCACTGCAGCAGTTTTCTGCAATTGATAATTAGCATGAAGGAAGTTACTTTAGCATATCTTCATGACGTTTTTAAGATTTGCTTTCTGGGATGTGGAATGTGGTCAAAGTAACCAGGTTGTAATTTCATCTTCATTTTAAAGAATCTGCTGCCATAACTTTTGTAGAGTTTCAAGTGGGGAAAATGCAAATTTGGGGATGAATGTTAGGAACAAAAAGTTTTGTCTTGTATGTGAATTTTGAAGAGCATTCTTGTGGTAACACCTTACATTTGCAAGGTAATTATTGTAATAATTTGGTACGTGGAAGTGAAGAAAGCTTTAAAGATGGAAGACAAACGTAGCTGCAGATCACATTCTGACCCCATTTTCATGCCACTTGTCTCCCGGAATGTTCAAGATAGTGGCAAATACTTCCAAAATAGTTCAATGCATTAGACATTACCTGCTTTTGGAAGGGAAAAAAATGCACTTAGCAGAGGCAAACCTTTATTTAATTAGCCACAGTGTAAAGGTTTCTTGTATTCCTTTGCAGTTACACGGCCATGAGAGACTGCGGAGTACCTGAAGGGTAACTCCTACTGGGACTAATTCAGTCCAGACAGCTCCAAGTATGTTCATTAAGCTCTGGCTGGGTTTCACACAGGTGGGGAAGGTTAGAAGGCAACAGATAGAGAATGGTACTGATTGTGTTAAGCATAAAACACCATCTGTTTCACAAGTAAGTAGGGAACAAAATCGGCATGTCTTGAGGGATACTATCCTGCTGCTAGAAGTCAGTTCTCTTTTTTATTTATTTTTATTTTCTTGCTACATTTTCAAGCTTCAGTGTAAAGCAGCTAGAATGTAGAAACCGTAAGCTCATAAATCAGGGGGCTGCTGAAAAGATGCTGAAGTTTAAACTAGCATGGGGGGTTTCAGACCTGTGATAAGTCGGGAAAAGAGGAAATTTTAAATAAGTGTTATGCTTGGCATGAGAGAGGGAGAGGGTAAAATGAGGTTTAATTCCAAAAGTTTTAAAATAGAGAAGTATAGGCTTAAAAAATCAATTGATGTAATGGTAAAAATGCTCTTCCTTGACTACTGCTTCCTCTTCACTTTCTAGTGACCAAATAAGATCTTTAAAAAATGTGTTTGGAATTGCACAGTAAATATGTCAACATATTAACTACATTATTATTGAATTAGAAAACTTTCTTGAGGGTTGCTAGTTAAGAAGAAACATTATGAGCAGATGTAAGTGGCTGAATGCAGATGTGTCTGGGTGCTACAAAGCTTTGTGGACACTGTGAGCTTCTACTGTGGCCATATGGGGAAAGAGGCAACTTTCCTCCTTGCTTTGCTTGTAGAAAATTCTGCATGGGAAAAGCCATGCGTGGGATTGGGTAGCTGCAAGGGCTGCAAACCTCTGGTACCTTGGAACATCAAAATGCAAAATGATTTCTGCAGATCCTGAAGATGATTGTACTCACACCTTCAGAAATCACCTGTCCATGTGAAAAGCTTCTTTGAGAATTCAGAGACTGAACTTGTCAGTCCCATGTTTTTAAATTTTGGCTTAATATATATAATCCCCAAACTCTGCACTAATGGGAGTTAAAGTGCAAGTAATCAAGTAAGTTGTAAATTTTAACTGTCACAGCTGTATCAAAAGTTTAGTGGTATTTGGTACTTTTGTTAAAACCCCAAGTTCCAAAATCCTAAGGAACCAGGGGTCTCTCCTTTCTTTTTCTGCCCCTCTCTCTCCCACTTAATTATTTTTCTTTTGTTTTCTGTGGTTTTAATATAGTTCCATTACTTGAACAGGACTAATTTCCTGACTCATTAGATCAATAATGGTTTTGCCAGTTCTTTAGCTGTTAAATGCTGACCTAGTTTTGACTTGTACCAATGTATTGTTCGCATTAGAAACAGGATTGCCAGGGTGTAAGCCAGAGCTTTTACAGGACAGAATGAGATGAGAGTGTGAACACATCTCCTGTGCCCAGCAGAGCATTTGTGGAGGTGGAAACAACATCCAGGCTGGCATGTGTCCTTCTGACACACAGGTGTTGTGTAGTGGTAGAGAAGAAATACCTAAACAAATGTTTATTGGTTGCTACAGCTTTACTTCCCTAAGGAGAAGTATCATCGATATTCCTTCCTTAACCTTTGCAAAAGCCTGTGCTCTTCAGCTTTCAACATTTGCCTTGCAAGACTAGAAGATTCAAAAGCTTTGTCTTTTGTGTTTAGAAGAGATTTTTCTAGACAGTTTAGCTTTCATCCAATGCAGGTGACCCCCAGAGAATCTTGTATTGGTGTCAGTCTGCCTGGTCTGTGGTTTTCAGTAGGATTGCTTTAAAACAAGAGCTTTTTTTGTTGGATTTCTTTCTCATTGTGTATTGCAGTATTCGAATAAAGAAGGTGCAGTGGAAAAGCTGAGTGTTAAACACGTGGGAGCCCAAAGAAGGATGGTGGCTAAAACCCTCATGTCCATTCCAGGCCCTCACTTTGCACTACGAGGATGTCATCTTTTTTAATACAATTTCAGAGCTCAGTCATCTTTGAACCACTTTGAACCAACCCCCTGTATCAGCTAGAGAATTTTTAAAGTTACCATGACTGTATTTTTCCTTAAAAACTGTTAAACCTCAGGATTTTTTGGTTTACAGAACATCTTAACCATCTGTGATTCCCCTCATTGGTCTGCACCTGAACATCCTTTAGCATTTGAGAGGATCTGCTGAGGGACTCCTGAACCATGATAGCTAAGGCAGAGCCCTATGTCCTTAAATGTAGAGAGGGGAGAGTGGCTGTCTGCTTAGGATGACTGAAGATCAACCTACTGAGAGCAGACTGACATGGTAGGATCGATAAGGGATGTTTAGTTTGGGGTTGCTTGTTCGTAGCAATGATGAGGTTAAAAAATGAGACAGGTCATCAGCTTTGCAGCCACTGAAAGGAGTTCCCAGGCAGAAGGTTTGTGCAAAGCTTTCCAAAAAGGGCCATCTTTTCCTTGGCATGAAACCAAGGTCCAACTATTTTCTCCTCCTGCTTCCTGACTGTCTTGGGTGCTTTTCACTGGGGTTGAAGGCACGTGAGACTAGACCGAGAGCTGCTGGTGCTTTTGGACCTCCTGACCTCCTGTTCAGCTTTATTAATGTAAACTTTCCTATACTCTCCATCACCTCCTATTTTCTAACCCAGATGTGCCTATGGACTTGGTAGTAGAGGTGAATCAAAACACGTCAGTGTCTTCACTGAAGTGGCACGAAGCTTTGGTCATGTCTGAAATGCGGTTAGGCATTATCATTTACAGTGCTCTCTTGTCTCCAGTCATCTTTGTTGAGGCACTGTTCAGCTGTGGCCATGGTTGCTAGTGGGCTGAAAGGAGGTGGCCCCAGGCTGTTGGCATAGAGACTGCCACATAGGTGGAAAAATGTCAACCAGTCCAAAAGCCTGGACTATGCCACAGAAAGTTCCATTTAGTTTTGTAGCAGCTTTAGCTTATAAAAGTCCTATTTCTTTGCCCGGGCAAGCAATCATATTGTGACCTAAACGCAAGAGTTTATCGCATAAAGTACAAGATGCTGTGTTCATTACTATGAGGATTTTGATCAAACAATAATTAGCAGCACTTAAAAGATATTCTGTAGCCTAAAACACTAAATCCATCGGTATATAACATCCAGCCGTGGAACATATGTGTGTGTAATAGTATCAATATTGAAAGCCCCTACTGTGACGAGCCATAGCAAAGCATTTTTAGTCGACATACTTCTGGGATCACTAATGATTAATTAGTGTGTATCATAATGTAAAGCAAATGTCACCCCTGCTACCTCGGGCTGCTGTCATTTGAGAGGGGAAACTATTTCCAGTTGAGCACTGGCTGGAAAATGCAAACAGCATCGCAGCCTGCCATCTCGTGGGCAGAACCCCACGCTCCCACGGGTGGAGGAGTGCCTTCCTCCCCAGTTGCTCGCCTGGCCAGGCTCCTGGCACTGCTTGGAAATGGCCGACAGGTCTCACCGTGGTGCAAAATGATTTAAAAGGAGAAAGATCTGCAACAACAAATGTTTTGTCCTCCGTCCCTCCCTGGAGAGCAGCTGCCTGCAAGGGAACAGCCTCAGAGGGTTGCTAATAACTAGACAGTGATTTCTGACGGTTGCGTGGCAGAGCTGTGTAAATAAAAAGTAAGGATTAGGTGCCTAGAAACCATATTATTTACTGATGATTTCTCCCATAACTAACCTCATTATTTGAAGGTGTTGCTGTTGAAGCACTTTGCAAGATAACCACATAGCAGAGGTTTTGCCTTTTGTTGAGAGAACTCGAAGAATTTTCTTTCTATGTGTGAAAACCACACTGTGCCTACATTTGTGTTAATTCAGAGCGTCATGTTTTATCCCACCCTCCTCTTCCCTTTTAGTCCTCAAGAGCTACAAGTTTTCAATATAAATAACACTGTTTTATAAATATTTGTTGCTCCTTTTTTAAAGTAGCTCTCTGGGAAATAGTTGCTAATCAACAGGAAACACTGTGAGTTTGGTCCCGCAATGAGATCTAGAAAAAGAGATTCTACTGTTTGCCATGGGCCCCTGTATCTCATTGTAGATACACACTAAAAGTCTTTGCTTACTGATTTTTACTAGAAATATTCAGATCACCAGAAGGGGTGTCACAACTGGACTAATAGGGGTTTTTCCTATCCAACACCATTTTAAGCAAACGGCTATCTCGGTGCCTACAACTAGTGCATTTGTCTTCAAAACTGCAGCATTAAATTTTGTAATGTTACTGCCAAGTGATGGAAAAAAAAAAAGGCAATACAACATTACAGCTGTGGATCCCTAAATAGTGCAGTCAGATAGCACTAATCTGGACGATTTGTGTGAAGTTAACACAGTCACAGTTTAACTTCAATTTGAAAAGGGAAAGATTTGTTTGATTTACCACATTTTTTTGTGTGCGTGCAAGTTGAAAAGCATGCTTGATTTCCGCTATAAATTATATCCATGCCTCATCACTTCGTATTTTTAGAGTTATGCTGACATCCTAAGCACAGTAGGATCTATACTTGACATTTTAAAGGAGCTTTTATAATTTATGTGGACGTTTGATATAACATATTTTTTCAATCTGTAACTTGGGAGGGTTACAATTTAAAAGTGAATTTGAACTTTCATTTTGGATACATTCTAGGAGCAGTTAATTTTAAAAATATAAACCGTATAACTTGCTTATATTTTACAGTTCTCTGTCTAAACTATCTCATGATAAATTTTTATGTAAATAAGAATAGCTGTAGTGGACAGAACTTAACTATCAGAGTGATACCTAACTAATTACTAGCATGGGTTTGATTAGGTTTGATTTTTTGCTACTTATTGTAACGGATTTTAAAACATTCTCATTTCATGTTGTTATTTTTTAGCAAATAAAAATCACGGAAATACTCCATTGCATATCAAACAATACCGTGGTTGCATGGTAAATAAATGATTGTTAAAATGACAGGCTTGTTACTGAGAGATATACAGACAATGGCCAGGGCAGGAGGATGGGAATTAGTGCAGCCAAATTTTAACCATCTCTTCTATGACAATCCTGACCAAAACCAGTGAAATTACAAAATTTTTAAATAGAGTCTTTCTGTGAGCTGGGAGGATTTTATTGTGGTTTTTTTTTTTCTCTTTGCTGACTTGTGCCAAATGGTACCTCTGCCTCAGACTGTGAGGCAAAGGGCTAAGTCTTCCTTAGCTAAAGCTTCCCAAGGGACAATTTTTACTACCTATTTATTGGGGCTAGATATTTCCCCTGTGGGAAAGGCAAAGAAATTCTGAGCTCTGACTTGGACATTTTCTTGCTGGAGCAAGCACTTGCCTTAGGGAGCCAAACACAGCTGAGCTGTGCCCAGTGTGCCCTGGGGAGCTCCTCTCTCCCGTGGGGTGGGGAGGCGTGATGCCGCAGGGATGGGCACCTGGGCAGGACTGCTGCTCCAGCAGCGTGCAGTGTGATTTCCTCTGCGCTCCTGCAGCATGGAAACAGCATGACAGCTGGAAAAAAACTTTTTCACTTAAATATCTATTTTGATTTGTTAACCTGTCCGGAGTGAAAAGCAACTACTGAAACACTGCTCAATTTTTTTTCCTGTTTTTTTTTTTTTTTTTTTAATTCAAAATTCTATTTCTATTCTGCTTTTACAATCTTATTTTAGCAAGAATTTGGCAACCTAAAAAATTGTAAGTCCAAGGGATCCTTCCTTTTCCCCAGTATCTTTTAATCCCTTTAGGGAAGGAGAATGTGTGGCTTGTCTAGGGTGGTTTTCCACACTGTAGATTTTTTTTCTCCTTGAAAAGACCTGACGTATCTCTAATATTAAAATCTCTCAGAAAGAATGCAAAGGAAAGCTCAGAGAAATTCATAATAGTTATGGACTTCCCAGTTACTCTACACTCTTGAATCTGTCTACTTTGTAATTGAGGGGAAGCTTTTCAGGATGAGATCCAGGGGTTCAGAGGTGCTTTTGAAATCACAGCAGCAGAATGTTAAACTGTTCCCTGATTCTCCTCTAGACTGACCTGGATAGTGCTGGGAGATGCTTTTGTCTTGTTTATACCAGGGATGGGGGGGTCCCAGTAGATCCCAGGGCACTGTGGTCCGTGGGAGCTGAGCAGGGTTGTGCTTTCCAGGCTCTTTGTGCCACTGGTGGGAGAGACACAGGACCTGGCAGAGGCAGTTGCTGCGACAGGGGATTGCTGTGTTGGTGATCCATAGGCAGAACCCGATCCAGTTACACACACATTTTAATGGGAATACTCACTATCAGTTATACACGGGCTCTAGTACTTTGCTGAACTGTGGCCTGGGGGATGCAAGTTTTGGAGAGAAAAGATCAGGATCTGATGATGCAATTATGGTTGAGCTCTAAGGATGGTTCACAGCAGGGAAGGGGTGAGACAGCGTGGTGATTTCTGCCTCTGGAGTCCGCAGTACTTTTGCTCTTGCAATGGCCTCATCTGCCTTGAGCCCATGCGTGTGGGTTGGATGCACGGAGATGCAGATGTACATCTTCTGCCTGTGTGTTTGTAACATAATATAACGCGTGTCTTGTGGGAATAAAACATTAAGTATTGCTTGTATGCACACAGACATACACAGCCTGTGATATGTATCTCTTCAGAATTATTTGGCATATTGTATTATATATTTAAGGTGTAATTATATTATTAATGCATTACTTAAAGAGATTGCAACATTAGCTTGCGTTAGCTGGGTGTATTCTTCTCCTGTGCATTCAGTCAATCTTCCTTGGACCTGCCATATTCTGAGCATGAAACAATACAGATTTCTCACTCGAAAGGCCAGCTTTACAGAGAGTGTATATGTTTAATAAAGTGCATTCACTGATTTTGTGAAGATACTACACAAGGCTGAATGCTAAGCTTCATAGACATACAGTGCTAAAATTGCCTTGCCTATTATAAAGATAAAAATATCTTTTTGTTCAAATGTTCTGCTTGCTTCTTTACAAATGAAGGAGTTAAATACTGAAAGGCAGGTGGATGCTGTAACTACTTTAGAAAAAGATGAATAGGGCTGATGGCTAAAGCTACAGGGAATCTATTGAAGGTCCAGATGCAGACATGGCTCTTACTCCACACACAGTTCAAAGTGGGGTGAAGCTGCCTGGGTAATTGGCTATGAAATAACTAACCTCTGGGAGAAAATTGCCCTTGTACTTAATTGCTTGTGTTCAGGGTAACATGTAGCCACCTGGCTGATTAGTGCCCTTACCTATATTTACACCCACATGAGTTTAAATGCAAGCACTATTGTTGGTCTGGCTGTATGCATTCATCGAGTGGCCCGAGTGGATTAAAGAAAATATGACCACCAAGGTCAGTTTTTCTTTTCATTCTTCTATCTCCTTCTGAATCCCCCATTTCTTACATAAGAAGGGCAAAGTCAATCCTAAAGCAAATCCGCTGGCTTTAACAGAACAGTAGTGGAATGAATTTGGTCTCAATTGTTCAGTTTGGTCATATGAAATACTTAAAGAGAGGAAGTAAAATCTAACAGCCTAATGGAAGTCGGAAGGCAAGGGAGGTGAATGGGTGGAAGGCAAGTGAAGTACTGAAACAGAGAGGAGGTTGTGGTGGTTTTGTCATAGAAAAATCTTTGGGAACTGGTTGGACGAACACCTGTCAAAGATGACATTGGGCTTTCTTGAGGTGGAGAGGAGGGTCTTCTGGTGTTCGCACTATGTAGTAGCATTTCTGTTCAAGTTTTCAGCCACTTAAAATGTAAGAAAAACATTTCTTCGTTTAAGGGTAATCAAACACTGGAACAGTTTGCCCAGAGGACTTACGGAGTCTCTGTCCTTGGAGATACTCAAAACTTGACTGGACATGGCCCTGGCTAACTTGCTTTCTCTAACCTTGTGTTGAGCAGAGGGGTTGGAGCGGAGAATCCACAGAGGTTGCTCCAGCCTCAGCCTTCCCATGCTTTTGTAATTCTGTGACGCAGTGTCAGGTTAATATTTGTCATCTTACGTTTTACATTCATCTTTGTTTTCTTTGATTGGTATTAGTCAATTTACATGGTTTCCTTTTTAGGTATTTAGGCTATTTAACATTACGTTTTCAAGCTCAGATTCCAGGTGCTCATGATTATTTTTGATACTGATAATGCTTTGCCCACAGTCAAACTGAAGTAGCTTTATAAAGCCCTTGCATCAGCCAGTACTAAGACTGCACCTGCGCTGCTCGCTGTGGCTCCCATTTCAATCTGGAGTGCATTAATTGCTGTAATTGCTCCAGAAGTGTATTAGTACAACACTAGATTAGAACCTGGTTTTGTTACCACTGATATAAAGCATGTGTGAACTCTCTGATGAGCAGTATATTGCCAGAGAAATATGGGTCTGAAATTCTGAAATAGAGCATGATACAGGCATCAGGAGCCACTTTGTGTAACTAATACCTACAAATTCTTACAGCAAAAAGGGATGATTGGCAAAGACAAAAGAACCGACATTTCCCAGAAAATAAATACCTACATTTTCCAAAATTAGTCTTAGCTTTTGTCTGTCACCATTAGGTGTATCTAAAAAAATATATACTTAGATTTTTTATTTATTTTGAATATTAGATGTGTGGTAGATATAGCTCAGGGTCTGTGTATTTAATTATCACTGAGGGAGGTGAGGATCCCAGAACATCAAGCATTTCAACCCATTCTAAATTCAGGGATAAAACCTGAAGACTTTCCAGTGGCCATATGAATATTGGGAGTATTACTGCACCATCCTGTAATTTCCATGCACCTTGGCTCTTGGAGTCATGCTATTGCACAGAATTTTAGTTCTCCTACTTAAAAGAAAGAAAGGTTTGCAAATGTTGGCTTGGAAAAGAGTTTCAACCCCAAACTGCTCAAAAATTGGAAGACTAGCCAAAAGGGTAAACAAGTTGCGTGTAGAATTGTGTGATTTTTTAAAATTCATTTCATGCTATTTTGCTCACTTGCATTTGGCAGTGCTTCTGGGGGAAGCTGAGCCGTGTTTTCTCTAGGACCTGGACCTCTTTTAACCAGTTGTGCTAAGCAACTTCAGTGCCTATTGACTTTGGTGTTGGCTGATTAGCATCTCTTGAAATCTGGTTCTCTGCTGATAAGATGTTCAATTTGCAGGAAGGGGAAGAGGTTATAGCAAGAAGGTGTCAAATTATAGTTTCTTCTGACACCACATTCCCTGTCAATACTTTGACAGCCCTATTTTTGCTGTTGCCTTATTAGTGTTTTCATGTCCCATCTGTCATGAAAATGCTGATGTTCTCCTACTTTTAGAGCAGAAAAGCTGCAATTGACCATTTTTACTGAGATATGATACCTTGGCAACTTTGAGTCCAGAGGACAACCTGAGCAGGAATGTCACACGACCCTGAATGGAAAGATTTCTGTGTGGATATACAGTTACTACCTGTGCAGAGTTCGAGGCTTCTCCTTTGTTCTCAAGAGGTACTTTATTTATTGAGAAATAGCTGGACACTATATATGCCAAACAGGTGATTACAGGGCAGAAGCGATGGAGTTGTTGATGGAAGCAAACCCGTGGGACAGAGGTTTTTTCTGCTTTGCTTAGCCAGCTTAGAATCTGGCATTTTGTCTGAGCTTGTCATCCAGGGTCCTTCAGCTGTCAGCCCTCTACCTCCACAGAGAAATTCACCTCACCTGCTTTAAATGGGAGACCTGCTGTCTGTCTCCATTAACTATGGAGAAAGCATAGTCAAATAGCTTAGCTCAAACATCTGTGTTTTATCAGGCCAGTGTTCAGTGAGATTAACTCATCCTAAATAATTTGTCTGCCCTGCAGCTCTCTGACTGGTAGAGGCATCTCCTTTTCAGTATGATACAGAAGACCTTCTAGTCCTGGTTAAATTGGCAGTTTCTAAGCATTCTGGCTCTGTTTTGGCAAGATTAGAAGGTTTAGGTGAGTGTTCTACCCATGGAATCTAAATCTCTTATGCTCTAAATCCTGTAGAACAAATTTCAGCTTAAATTATAGTTCTTTCTAATACTTCTCTGTTTTCTTTCTATGTGAATGGCTATTATTTTACTCTTTCATTTACGTGACTGAGATAAAGAGAAATGTAGACTATTTCTGTTATTGACAAAGATAGTGGTACATTTGAAGGTATAGGGAAGCTAGAGGGAAGGCTTATTGCAACAGAATGCAGCAGATTGCAAGAATTGCAACAGAGAGTAGATTAACACATCACAACTCTGAGTGATAAGGACCTGGCAAGGGTAATTTCCTTTACAAGTTTAAAGAAGGATATATATAAAACTTGAACTTGAGAGATAACACAGACATAAAAATACACGTTAAAATGGTGTGACAGGAAAAGATTATGTTAACAACTATTTCCCAGTCTGTAAAATATGGGGAAAGTGCATAAATTCATGGGCTGGAATGAGAAATTGTCTCCCTTAACTCTATTGTGTTATAATGAGGCCCTTCCACTTGTATTAAAACTGGAGCCTTTAGAACCTAGCAACAAAAAGAGTTCATTTGTATTAAAGATTTGTTTAAGGATGGACATTTTAAATCGTTTGACCAATTTGTAGAAAATTTTAATATTCCTGGAGCTCAGTTTTCCCGTTTCCTTTGCATAAGACATGCTGTTCTTTGTGAATTAAAAAAAGGTATAGAAATGCAAATGTCACAGATTGAAAAATTGTTGTACAAAGAGACTGTCTCACTAAATTGATTTCAAGGCTATATAGGACATTGTCAGTATCCTTAGACAAAGGCAAATTGGAAGTTAAAGAGAAAAAGGAGAGATTTAGGTAAAGAACTTAATATATAAGAATGGAAACAGACAGTTTAATAAAATGGATTTCTATGAAAATAAGACATCAGGTTGTTCAATTTAATTATGTCCTATTCAGAGAACACATTTATGTCCTCTTAAGTTGCAGAAATAGCTAAAGAGATTGTTACTATACTATAATAACAGCAAGATACTGCATAGGGGGTAACACGTGTACTTCGGTATTAAATGGAGATCAAACATTTTCAGAGAAAAGTTTTGGAAAATCTGCTATGCAAAATGAGATCCTTAGGTGTGTTTAGACTGAATTGTAAAGACTTGTTGATTATACCAGTGGGAGAGATATATTTCTTGATCTGTTTCAAGAGTTTTTAACATTTTCTTCCTATGTTTAAACAGGAATATATTAGAAGGCCAGAGGAGAAAGATGGCCTGTGTTATCTGCAGTAAAATATTTAATTTATCCTATGCCCCAGCATTTTATTATTAAATATTCCACAAGGCTGGTGGGACAGAATAAAATAAATTAGAACTTAGGAAGCATATATGTCAGGTGGAAGTGAAGGCCATATAAACATGCAGCCAGTGGAGATGCTGGGATATGGCCAAGACACAACATTTACAAAACTGAATGAAAATCTCAAAATACTGCAATGCTATTATCGTGCAAAATCTCAGGGACTTAGTCCAACAAAGTAATAAATAAGCCCTGGAATAGTCACTAAAAGGGCCTACAGAGTTTTGAAACTCTTCCTTGATGGCTGACTTGGAAATATCTTGACACTGCATAGTCAGGAATGGGAGTTGGTGATGTGATTGTTGCCAAATGATTCACCTTTGTGAGAGCTTGTAAGTCATCATATCACAGATGGGTATCCAGCTCTCAAGGACAGAACAAGTCCTTTCTCCATTGCTGGTTATGTGGGGAAGATGAGCTGAGGTTTCTGCTGGGGATTCTCCCTGCAACCAAGTGTGAGAGTCCCAGAAAGTTTAGTGCAGTGATATGTTCCGTCTGCAGCTGTTCCCTTGCGTTATCAGCCCTCGCTACCTCTGTGATGGGCTTTTCTGGGTCTCCTTACTTTTTTCAGTGTGGTGGTAGAAGCTTGAATAAGTCCTGCAAAGTAAGGCTTTGCCTTGTTTCATTTTTTCTATTGACTAAAAGTCGTACCTTGGCTGTGCCAGTGAGATGAAAACAGTCTTATCAAGCAGGGCAAATGGACAGGTTCTGCAGCCTTGTAGAGGGGTGTCGTGTTTGTCTTTATTGGATATGGTAGATGTAGGTGGTGAAGACAGATGCAGCTCACAAGCTCACACCTTCTACTTACTTTGTGCCAAAACCTTATCTCTTAGCTCTGAGACTGTAAATCGCACATTCCACACATTCAGTGGGATTTTTTTTTTTTTTTTTTTTTGTGGCTGAGGATTTGGGTGACTCATGCCTGCCCTGTGTGTAAACAGACGGCAGCAACACTCCTCAAGAATTGTAAGCAGTCTGGCCCCTCAGCAGGACACAGAGCTTCACCAGCCAGTCTCTCAGTTCCGCATTAGGAATGTCATTTTGGAGTTCTCTGTGCAATTCTGAGATCTATCTGGTGGAAAGCTAAGTTTTGCTTTGATATTTATGCCCATCGTTTTCTTCCAATGAAATTACCACACTATCAGACATATGCTTATCTTCACCCACCCAGTTCAGCAGATAATAGTACTTCATAAACTCTTGTAAAATGAAAGGGGATATTTTTAATGTTCTATAAAGTTTGCTGTTCTTCAGTCAGAGTTGACTCATTTTTCTCAGTCCTAAATAAATGTGTTTTCTTCCTCCTGGCAAATAAACAAATAAATGGAAGACCAACAGTTTCAAGAAGGAAACAAAAAGGGGGACTTCAAATGTAGTCTTTCTAATGAGTTAATCGGCATGTTTGAATGCTAATAAGCACAAGTTGGTAACTGGATCATCTCCTTTCTATTGTCCACTGGGAAGCTACATTTAGGAAATTAATTCAAAATTCATATTTAACTCAATTTTCATATGAATTAATGTGAATATTTAAATCTACCATGCAACAGTATCATTGGCATCTGCTTTTTTTCTGCTTGCTTCCTCCATTAATAGTTACTGTTCTCTAATAAAAATTAGAGGATGGAGAAAATAATACTAATCGTGAATTCTAGCACTGTCATGCAAAGATCGTCATTAGAGCCTGCAATCACATGTTGCTGTTTAAATAAATGCCTGTGATTCTTGCCTTTGCATCTGGAGTATCTGTTTTTCCTCTGTGACATCAGTAAAGTCTTCCCCTGCTGACTCCCATGCCTCTTTTGCAAAAGGACTGGCCTTTATTTCTGAGGAGTATCAGTGTTGCTGGGTTAAGGCAAGAAAGGGGAACCCGACTGCTGTCAGGTATGTTCACAGCCTTTGGAAATGTGAGGACGGTCATTTCAATTCCTTGCATTTGCAGGACTGTCAGAAAAAAATGTTTGGTAGTTATTTCTTCAAGTCTGCTGTGCAAAATTGCTCAGGATGCTCTGGAGAACTCAGCAGCGTGGTCACAGACAGTAGCCTTGGAGAGCTGGAGGTGTATCTGCCCAGCTGTCACCAGTCTTCCAGTTCCCTGCTTTAAGGTGCTGGGATGCTCTTGTCAGCTATGTAGATAACTGTGAGTAGAACGAGAGGTGTGAATGTGAGAAACAGCTCATGCACTACCAATAAGTAAGGTACCTTATTGCAAGAGATGAAGTAGAAAGAAATGCTCTGTGTACAAACACACAGAATAGATTGACTTGCTGTGAGTGTGATCCCCCTAAGTGCACGGCAGCTGAACGTAAAACCTGATATGTCTCCTAGCTTGTTTTGCAATAGAAAACAATTTGGCTTTTCCTATTAATTTTTGTAGCTACCATTAAAGGCATTACCACAACTAACGTTATATCAGGCCCAATTACACTAGTGCACTGCTTCTATTTTTTTTTCTTTCATGCTGTGGCATTTCCTTTCCCTTGAAAACACTCTTTCACTCAGTCTAGCAATTAACTGCTTGAACAGTATAATAAGGAAGCAATTAAGAGGTGACAGAGAAAAATTAACACTCCATTTCACATTAAAGGCCAAGTGAGTATCCTGGCCATTGTGAGTTAAATGTGTCTTTGAAAACCTGTAGTTTGGATGTATTTTCCTTTTGAATAAGAAGCCAGCTCCATGTTTTTTTGTCTAGAGTCCCAATCTGAAAATGGATGATAACTAATTGGGTGCTGTCTGCTTAAACAGGCTGTATTAATTGCAGTTTGTTCTCCTGTAAGTGTCAAGGAAAACAAAATCTTTGTAATGTGTAGGCACAATGTACGCAGCCTTAATTTGAATATGCATGTACCAGAGCCAATAAAGCAAACTACTGCATGCAATGTTGCCATGGCAGACAGTATTTGCATAATAAATAACAGCTATCATGAGACTTTCTTTATGAAGTTCTCTGCTGTGTTGTCAGCTATAAGAGGCTGCAATAAAGGAGCCAATATTGAGAAAGTAAGAGTGTGTTTTGCTTGCAAATGCAACACCCCGACCACAGTCATTGTTGAGCATACATGATTCTGGTGTTGCTGACAAGACGTAGGGGGTTGCATTGCGTTGCACATGCGAGCGCAAGAACTATGCAGGGATCATGCGAAACGATGCTCAAAAAGTGTTTTTTGTGAGGCCAGATTTTCCAAACCTGTGCTGTGGAGGCTGCAGGTTTGGCATGAGGTCATTAGCTTGGCCTGTCAAGTAGCACTGACCCAAGGCTCTCCTTTGTGACACTCTAACAAGCGGGACACGGCAGAGAGGGTTCGAACAAGGCTGCTTTTTATTCTATAAGCAGCCTAATGGTCCAGACTTTTGTGGAAGTTTTGATTGGGCTAGTGATAAGATCAAGATGTACTGACAGAATTCTTAGGACTGGGATGTGACAAAGAAATCAAGGCACGTTGCTACTAATTCCAGAGGAACTGGGGTTGTTCCCCTGAGTCCAGGTTGAGCGTCAGTGCTGTCTTGCAGAGTTCTGGCTTCAGAGCTGGCGGTTTCTGCTCTGTGTCTCCAACATGTTTCTCTCCTGCCAGGTTCCCTTGTGCCAGAACAGGAGATGAGGACAACTCACAGCTATCTGACTTAGTTCTGTGCCCGGGGAGCTCTGTCCTCCTTTGGATCAAGGCCTTTTTGAAGGCTCTTGATGCTGTTCTGTCCTCACTGCCTGGAATATAGACCCTTCAAGCAGAGCTGGTAAAATATATTTATTTTTAATTCTATCTTCAGCTGAAGGGTTTCAAACCTCAGAGAGCAGCAAAACTTTCATGATCAAATCATAAAGCTTTGTGAGGCTCCTTTGCTTTGGGGGTACGTTACAAATTATAAGCACTGTTTCACTGGGGAGTCACTGAATATTGATAGTCAGCTTGGGCCTGGCTTCCAGTGAATGTGTTGTGGAATTTGTTATTGAAATCTGTGACTTTGATGCAATACCAGCTGAAAAGGAGAGGTTTCAGCTGCATTTTACTCTGAGCTTTTTATTTCCCTTTCGTTGAAATGAAGGGGAAACGCGGATGAAGGCAATAGCTGCTTCCGAAGTATGAGGGAGAGCAAAGGGAAGGTCTGAGATGAAACGTAAGAAAGGACCTTAGGATGGGATTAAAGGTAATAATAAATCCAAAGCTGAGACTGTGTGCTTGGAGGTGAATGAGCGTGGGGAAATACGGCTGTTTTGGTGCGGCTTGTTGACGTGGTGGGGAACATGATGGAAATGAAGTAGAGGACCACCTTGAGAAGGCTTCCGCGAGGCTCACTGCATCTGAAGCGGGTGCTGCTAATGGTAACCACCCTGTTCAGGGTTAGATTTCTTGAGCAATCCAGTTTGTCATTTAGTTCTGAAAATGGGAGAGGATGGTAACTATTACAGCAAAATAATCAGACTGTGACCAGGGGAACCCCTCTGTTCCTCTTTGGCAGTGAAGAACAGCCTCCCTTTACTGTTCCTGGGCCACAAAGCTACACTGAAGCTTTCCAGGCTCATAGAAAGCAAAACGCGAGGTTCTGGAAGATCTTAACCAGATAAACAAATGCTGCCAAGGTTTGTATGCATGAGTTTAATGAGCTTTGAGTAGGATTTTAATGAAGTTGGTAGATGTGACTTGACTGAATGCTCTTAGGTGTGATTTAAATAAAGAATCAACAATTTTATCCCGTCCCAACCTTTTCTAGTAAAACTTAAATGATGAAGAGACTGGTAGTACTGGATATCTGGTGATACCAGTCTGGTGTGTGGATTACCAGAGAGAGAATTGTTGCTGGTAACTCCTTCACTTTTCCATAAATTATTGGAAAATAAAACAATGCTGAAACTTAAAAGAGGCTTTTCAGAATGTCCTAACAGTTACTAACATGAAGCAAAAGTTACCATGTCCCTGATATAATTTGTCTTTTGGAATCTGCTTTTTTTTTAATTTGTTTTATTTTTCTGTATTAATTGTTTACTTACAGTAGTCTCTTCCCTTTATTTTTATTCTTTTTAATAAACAATAAGGAATAAGCTGACTATCAGTAGATATGTTAAAGTAAGCAATCATTTTCAGGTTTTCTTTTGGTCTGAATATCAGAAATTATACCTTTATCTGTATGTATTTTTTAGCTAATGGATGGATCATGTAATATCTATAGTACTAATATCTTCTCCTAAATAGAAAAGAAAAAAGTATCTTCAAACAAGCAACCCTAGATCTCGTACAACAGCACAGCATGTGTCAATTCACACTGTGTCATGTGACATGAAACTACTTAATACAGCCTGACTTGGAGTGACATTTGTATTGCCCATATCAGAGAATAAAAAAATAACACTTACTTTCACAACTGAGTAATTATCTTTTCCAGTTGATGGTATTTTGCTATTTGCAGGTCAAAATGAAAAACAGGTAAGGGTTAGCGAGCTACCTTGAAAAGAAGTATTACAGTAGGGAGGAGATTTGATAAGGCCCTAACCATGCTGGCAATATGAGCAAAAGAACAGTTCTGTTCATGAAAGGATGGCTCTGCCTTTAGATGTGATTTGAACTAAAGCAGAGGGAAATCCAGAGAGGAAATCTCAGCTCTTGAACAACAGGCTTGTGAGCTAATGAAGGCCAAAGGACAATTTTAAGGAAGAAAAAGAAAACATTGTATAATGCCAAAGACCGAGGGCACATTTTCATTCTGCATTTAATCCGCGTGTCACATCACAGTAGACTGGCAGTGCACAGGCACCAAAGATGTGGAGATCATTGGGCAAAAGGGACCAAAGCTGGATGCTCTCCTCCCCATCCCACCGCTGTGCTGTAGCTGCTCATCTTGCCTGGTGGGAGGACAGTTCTCTGGTGTATTCCTACCCTGAAGACATTTTTGGTTTATTCATAAAGATCCCAATTTGATCCATAGTTAAGAGCTGTGAGTCCTATGAATGCTGAATAGGGAAGTAGTTTATGAGTAGTAAGAGTCATCTGCAGCCTAAGGTACTTTCCCTGCCCACAAGAAAATCCTCAGTCCTTTTGGAGGTTTTCCTAGTTAGACTGGATCTTCTTCGTACCCACAGGAAACCCTTTGCAGCAGCACCTCGTGGTAATATGCAGTTATCCCCAGCTACAGTTTATCGTGTTCCTGTTGCTCTTACAGCATCTCCCCATTGTTTGTTCCTAAAAAACCACCTGTAATGCAGGTGTGTGCCAGCTTGCAGGCCCTATCCATCTGCACGTGATGCTGTAGGATGTTTTGCATGAGCCCTTTCCTGTAGCCCAGGAACTGCGAGTGAATGTTACCTTCAAAAAATGAATGTGGAAATAAGATGATAATTGAGGAGACAGATGGCAAAATCATCCAGCCATGGGCAATTTCCCAGCAAGAATTTGTGTGGAGGGCAGTAAAAGGCTCTGTTTTGCACAACACTGGGTGATTCCTGCCAGCCGCCTGGGTGACAGGGTTTCTTGGAGGAGCTCTCCTCCTCTTAAAGTATCTTAAGCTCCGAAAGGCAAAAACCATATTAGCATTGTGATTTCCAAGATCCTTGTAACCTCATTGGTTTCTACAAAGTTGCACAGCTCAGAGCAAAATTCGACCTTGTCTAACGTGTTGAAACTCTGTTTCTTTGGCTCCAAAGTACTGAGACACTGGAAATATTAATTGTCAGTTTATTTCAGCTCCTTTCACAGATGTTTTACAAAGCTACAAACATAAGCTTGCCGTGAATATTTCTTGTTCTCCTGCCATGGCCCCATGCTGCCACTGCCATGGCAACCACAAAATCTCCTCTCCATCCCTATCAGGCCTTGTCTGCTCTGCTGGGGAGCCTCTGCCTCGTGATGCCACAGTTGTGGCAGTGCCTCTTCCCACTACCGGGGCCACTTCTCCCTATTTCCTGACTTTCCACTGTAGGACCCCCCCTGCAGTAACTGGGGATGGGATCACATCTCACCTCTTCTCTCCACCCCATTTTAGTCCAGAGGAATAGTCACATTTCTGCTGTGTGGAATTAGCGCAAGGGAAGAAGGACACAGTATTTGAGGTCTCCCACTAGTTAGGTCTTCTCCAAGCCATGCTTGGGAGGCTCTGGACAATACTTTGTGGACAGTTTACATGTGTGGGTGCTACACAAAATTCCTCATTGAAAATGGACAGTTCCAATGACTTTTTAACCAGATTTTGAAGGTTTAAAACTTTAATACATTTTATATATGGGATATACCTTTTTCTTTACAAAGGGAGGAAAGGACATATCAAATCTTAGAAATGAACATAACATGACAATTTTGCAAACCGCCATGAAATAAGGATTTATTAGTTTGTTGATCTCCCCCGGGGACCTGAGTGCAATAAAAGCAGGAATTGTGCTGACTCGGGTGGAAGTGTGGAACATGTTCAACTTGAAGGCAAATGGTTTTGCTGCACAATCTAGGGATATAGGCTGGATGAGCTCAGCTGTCACTCAGTCTGTTAATCCCTCAAATCTTTAGCGCTTGAGGATTAATTTCTCTAAATATTGTGCCAAATATAATAGTCTCTATCTCTCACACTATTAGACGTGTATGAACTACAAGGAGCCTTTTGTCTCCCTAATAGGATTCAGCCCTAATTCTGAAGTCATAAAGCATGAGTTTAAAATATAATAACTTAAAAAAAACCTCAAAACATTTTCCACAGGTAGAAAGGTGACAGCTGGACAGTTTTAAAGCCCTAATCCTGGGCTTTGCTTCTGGCCTTTATACCAGCCCTACAGCAGAAACAGGCCAGGTAACGTTGTGCTTGCTTGCTTCTGCTTTTGCCTGGTACAGAAGATTTCCAGGGTGACAAAGAAGCGATATCAGCAACACAGTGCCTTTCCATTGCCATATCTTGATTTGGGAGGGTGGGGATGGTGGTATTGGGATGGAAAGGGTGCCTTGATGGGAGGCACCCAAGTATAATTATAATGCTGAGCAAGTGTGCACGTGTAAGTGACAGCAACTTCTGAGACTCATAGTTACATGATAGAGTGCTAGTCCAAATAAGGCCATTTTGATTAACAAAATAACAATACTTTCAGATGACATTTTATGTGTAGGGTTCTATTAGGGCTTTCTACTCTCTCGGGGACAGTCTGTTACAGCTGGGGAGTGCTGTCAGAGAGTTGACCCTGTACTGTTACGCTTCCTTATTGTACTAGCTTCAGGTTGTAGAGAATCAAGATCTTAAGACTTGGTTTTGGGGTCACAAGGCTGTGGGACTGAACACTGACAGCCATATACTTTCCTGCTGTGCTACTCTGTCCTGGCTGGGAAGTCGGAAACAGCTGGTGGAAGTAAATAACAATATAATTTCTCACTTCAGAATTGTCTCACTTGGCATTCATGCCTTTATGAAGCAACTGCTGCTATTTTCCCTTCCTCTCCTGTATCCCTAACAACACCTGCAGATGACAAACCGTAACCAATTACACTATTTTTTTTAATGTGGGTTGTATTGATTACCCAGACTCGCTCCAGGTGGGTCTGAGATATCTTGCTTCAAACAGTTCTTTTCTCTTGGCACCGAGAATCAGTGCGTGGTGCATTGAAATGAATTTAAATTAGAGCAGACAGCGTGTGATGTGGTGAGTGATGGCCACTGCTTGCCAGGAGGCCAGCAAAATTTGCAGCGTATTGGGATAAGATGCAGGGGCATATTCCAGCAGCCTTCCACTGAAGCTCCCTATCAGAGACCTCACTCTGAGCCCTTGGAAAAACTCCTTATTCCACAGCCATGCACCGAGGCTCAGCCCATGCTGAGAGCTCGAGCTCAGGCACGCGGGTCACTGTGCCCCACAGTCATGGCTTCCCAGCAAAAGCTCCTCAGCTCCTAGGTGCTTTCTGCCTAGATGACCGTATGTCATCACAGTAAGTTGCCTTTTTTTTTCCCCTTTTTTTTTGTTGCTGCATCCAGTTTGCTTTATTCAGATCACTTTCTGCTGTTCTGCTTTGTTTCCATTCTGACATTCCTCACGTCCATGTTTTTCTGCATCCCATTGATAAAACATGGTAAGGTATTGGGCTAGGAGCTGGCCCCTGTGGGACTCTTGGAAAAACTTTGCTCGTTGATGATATCCTGCTGTAACCGAGGTTTCAAACACACGCTTTTGTCGGTTCAGTATCCTTTTGTGCTAACTTCTGCCAGGCTGCCTTGGTGTATTTTTAGTTTCTAAACTAGAAAAATGTCCTGTGATACCAAGTCAAACAGCTGATGCAGTATCTTCTGTAAGAAAACTGCAGTTCACCAAATGAAAAGTTGTACCCAAGACTGAATAGATTTCAAATAATCTAACCAATCTGAAAACAAAGTAGAATAAAAAATCTGAAAGTGGCAATGAACGAGTTTCATTTTTTAGCTCTGAAGGACCTTTTCTTTTGAAATTGTAGCTCATTTATACTTTCTGAGAAGTGAAACTTGAGATAAAGCATTCTGCTTTCATGGCTTGAAAAAAATTAAGGTTAGTGAGTACTCTTCTTGGTATATAAACTTTTTCTCCCAGTTTGGGATGGCAAAGAATGTAAAATTCTAAAAAAAAAAAAGAATAAAAATCATTGAGGTATTGACAAATTACTTCCTGGTCAGAACTACTTAAGTACAGGATATCAACATTTTCATTATAGCAATCAAATGTGCAGTTTTACTCCAAATGATAATTAATTAACTTTGAAGATGCAAAGTGAAATAAAAATCTTTAAATTCAGAGCCAGTTAAGATTTTCACTCTCTTGCTTTTAGGTGAAAGTGAATGCAGAAATATAGGAACACTGGAAGCAAATGGTTTCACTGTTGTAGTTCCTAGCAATCCAAGAATAAATTGATACCTTTCTATAAAACTGATCTAATGAGATTTTGAAATAAAAAGGTCGTCCTTATTGGAACATTAATTAGATTCTTTGAAAAAATGGGAAGCTGAAATTTTTGGTCTGTCAGCACCCTGGTAAAGATAGAAAACCTGTTATATGTCTGTTAAAAGTATAACAAGATCATGTAACTAGAAATGGAAGAAGTCAGCAAAAATTAGAAAGAAAGCAGGCCATTTTTAAAGTAAGATTAATTAACCATTGAAATAGCTTCCCAAGGGGCATGGTACCTTTTCTACCACTTAAAGTCCTTAACTCAAGGTGGGATGTCTTTTTCAAGAAAATTCTCTAACAGTGCAAACTGTTCAACTAGATCTAGGCGTCGTAGTGTGAAATGCTGTGTTATGCAGGTCAGGTTTGAGAGGACTGTGCTGTTCTGCTTTGGCCCTTTGCACCTGGGGCTTCAGGCTTCATGGAATAGGTGAGAGTCCGGCCTGCAAGCTGAAATGTGGTCACTCTTGGAAGGGGAGACTTTGAATGAGACGTAGGGTACAGGTGTGTGGTGCATGGACGTGCAACTCTGTGCAGGTGGAGCGCAGTGGTCCATTGTGAGCTCCAGCTGGAGCAGAACATGTCTAGGGAGGTTGCAGGATGGGGCAGGCTTTTCCCTGTGGTTTGCGCTTGTCTAATTTTCCTTATCCCTTCCTGTTGCCCCTGCACCTTTGAGTGACGGCTGCTTGCAAACCTGCTGTTAAACTCTGCTATTGCTGAACCTGTATTAACCTGAAGGCATTAGAGAAATTGGTTGGAAAGCTCAAAACGTTCTTGGAGGTCAGGAAAAAGAGTCTTACGAATGACAAAGAAGAAAATAGGAGTCAATAAGACACACAATAGTAGAGGAAAATATTCTCTTTTACAAAACCTGGTGACTGAGGAAATTCCCCAGAGGAAAGAGAATAAGGTGCTTCCTACCTGACAGTGAGTGACAGCTTTTTCGTGTACTGTGGCTTGACAGTTAAGTTTCCCCCCTGAGAAGCAGGTGAGAAAGGAGAGACTAACTTTTCTCAGAGCATTAATGCTCGCTCACATCCCAGCTCTTCTCCATTTCGATGTTCTCCATGTCAAGTCCAGACCTTCCTCCACTTCCACTGAATCTTGCACTGGTCTTTGTTGCACAAAAAGATTTGAATGAATAAGAGACTGGGTAAAAGAGGAATGGACCAACCTTCTGCTTCCTGCCCTGAGAGCAATCACTCCTGGTTCCCTCTGTATCACCTGCTGCTGCACTCCGTGACGGATCATCAGCAGTGGGAAACATAATTTCCAGTGACACCAGGAGCTTCAGCATGGAGACACAACCATGCCCCATGGTGAAACCAAGAGGTGCCTGGTGCGTTTGCCGTTTCACAAGATTATGGACTATGGGTCTCTGCAAGCGCTCCTGGGCAAGAGAAAAGGCAAGACAGAACTCAAGGGAGACTTGTAGGGTGCTTTGGGAGGAGTTAGGTCCCAGTGACCCCATGGAGTGACAGCTCCTTCTCAGGCTCCCATGGCTAGCTCTGGTTTTCCTGTGGTGGCCCTGATCCAGGAGTCTCCTCCTGGTCGTCTCACCCAGTGGTGAGAAGATGGATGAAGCTGCCCTCAGCAGGAGGACAACACAGACTCGCCACTATCATAACCCAGAGAGATGGAGCAGTGATGTGTCAGGGCCACCATATCTTTTCATCCTCCTTTTTCAGGCACAAGGCACTGAAAGGGAGAACTGGCTGCAGTGTCTGATTCCTCTGTGTGCATTTACGCATTTGTGGGGTTCAGGCTCTTGTACAGTCTGCAACCAGTTCTGCCTATCCCATTTGCGGTCACTCTATCCCATGCAAGTATGGGATTTATCCTGCCTTACACCTGCTGCAGTATTTTTATGTTTCCTTCTGATGTCTAAGGATGAAACAGGTTTCTAAAAGGAGACCACATAGATTGTAGCAGGCTAAATAGGATATGCAATTTTTGAGAGCATATGAAGCCCCTTAGGCAACAGTTATGCGATCTCAAAGCAAGGTTTGGTGAAATAGCTCATGTTGGTTTCTTGAGGGTTATAGCTTCTTAGCAGAGAAATCCCTAGCTGCATTTTCTTTCCCTTGACTCTCTAGTTTAACGTCTTGTTTGCTTTTGTCATGTATTATTTTTCTTCCCTTTTTTCAGCGAGCCTTACTTGCTGACTTTCCTGGTGTTTTTGATGCCTGATTTATGGCTTATGACTTGTGAGGTGCTGCAATAGGGAGGCTGATGTAAGTCCATCTCTTGTTCTTGTAATTCTGTTCTCTAAATTCAGCTGCACGGGATAACAGATAAAAACTACAAGCCTTCCCTGCAGGTCTCGTGATGGCCTTGATCTTTGTGTTTTTTCAGCTCCAGTCCCATAAACCTTCGAAGCTAACCTTGCAGCTGTGTCCTGCTAGGCTCTCCCACACAGGTCAATCTCATTTCTATTTTTGATTGTTACATTTTAAAGATAGAATTTCCCTTTCTTGCTTCACAGCATTCAAATGCTAATTAGATCCCTTAAATGTCTAGGAAGTTATCCCAGTTTACACATATATGGTTTATTAACTCATGCTCATTTCAAACCTTTTCTTTGATGTAGGCTAATGGAATTATTCTTTTAGAATCACTTTAAAAGGTGACTTCGCTTTCTTTCTTGCTGGATAGTTTTCCTCTGAAGCACATTTGTGACTCTGCCTTTGGAAAAAATACCTGCTTCTCCATGGGCGAATGTGAACACTCCTGGACTTGCATGCAACAGATAAACAGATGCTTTCTATTTGCAGCAACTTACTTGTTCAAGTTCACACTTTCACTCTTCACTGAAACAATATTTATTTTACTTAACTTTCCATAGCTGCACAGCTAATAAGACGGAGCAGAGCAGGTTTGCAAAAATACATCTGCCTAGAGAATATGGTCATGTGAGCCAGCATTTGTTTCCAGCTGTTTTCTTGTCATTAGCTTTTAATTTCAACAGCTACCTGCTTGTGCCTTTCCTCTTTTTTCCCCACCTCAGGTATTTTGTGCTGTTATTGTGATTGTCAGTTCTGTTCTGCTTGAAATGTTTCCGTGTATGTTGCCATGGTTACAGGTGCCAGAATTGGAAATAAATGAAGGGGGTATCAAGGCACCGTTGTGACTCTGATGGAGGCTTAGCACTAAGATGTTAGCTATTACATTGCTGGATTCCACGTTATTTGATGATGGATCCATTTTAATAGAATATTTAAATGCTTACGTGAATATAGATTGCACTAAAATGGAATTAGGTAGAACTGGATTTAAAGTAAATTAATTTTTTTTAACGGCGTTTTTTTTAATGAGTACATAGCCTTTGGGACAGTCTGCAAGTAAGTGAACAGAATGTCTAGAACATCTATTGCATGAATGGTATGAACAGGTATGATTTTATCTACCACTGGAGTATGGATGAGTATTGAGTACATTTCTTCACAAAAGTTCAAAGGGAGAAGAGAAAAAACTGGTTTAGGAAGGCTTCAGAATGGTTGCTTATACCTGAATAAGGAAGACATTTGGAAATTAGGTGTGTGCTCTCTCTCTTTTATATTCTGTATAGCAGTATCACCTGCTTGTAAAGGTTTGTGGGAAACTTGTGATGGAGATGACGTGAGGGTTTCTGCAAAACAAGAGTTCCTTCTTCCATTTCTCATTTTATAGGCTTGAGACTTAATCCAAAGCTCAGCAAAGTCAAGGGAGAAATTCCCAATGACAACAGTGAAATTTGAATTGATTCTTTGTTTAGCTTTTTAGCAACCTTTTTCCACGTTGTTCAAAGTGATATTAGTCTGTTTTAAGTCCTTTTTTCTATCAGATTGTGTCAATCAGTCAACCCCCCCTCAGTGTGCATCCGTGGGTAATGTGTTTCATGTGTTCTTTAACCAGGGGGATGGGCAAAATGTGGAAGCGGTGCTAAATGTTTTAAATGGGTGGGTAACATGTCACGCTTGCCCCAGAGAAAGTTCCTGCCTTCCTTTCCCAGAGAAGGGATGGGTTTTCCCTTATTGATGATACCTGGCCCCGCTGAAGTAAGCTGAAAGGCTTCTGCCTATGTGAAAGGAAATTGTGTGTATGTGTGAATGTATTAATAGGCTTGTATAGCTATGTACGTATAATTAAAACCTTCATATTTTTGAAGTAGCTTTAAAATTAAGCTATGGCTTTCTATTCTCTGAAATGTTATTTTGAATCCAATAGAAAGAGGGCAAACAGTATCGTATGCTTATAGTGTTGATTAGTGATTATAATTGGATTGTAATAGTAATACAAGGTTTTACTGAAGGTTGAGGTTTTGGAGTAACTCAATTTATCATGTGTAAAATGCAGGGAACTGGAGAAAGTGAAGGCAGTTACTGTATTGATCCCTTCCCCTAATTTGTATCTTCATTTCTTATTAACCTTCCTCTAGCAAAATTGCTCAATGAGAGTATTCTATCTCTAGCCCTTGGGATTAATCTTGTGGAATAGCTTTGATAAGTTATAAATGTGGAACTTAGAAAATACACCCTCCACAAAATGCAGAACCTGCATTTATGCTCATCTGAGGGTTGCACTTATTCTTGAAAGCTGTCTCTCTTTTGAGGTAGATTAGAAATACTACTGTATGTTAACCCCAGTTGGGTGGAGAGTAAGTGTCTGCGATTCGGTACTTTAGTGGGGAAGCGGAAGGTGCCTCTGGTGTCTCTTTTAGGTGTTCACTGTCCTGCTTGCATAAAGCAGGTAGATGTGGCTGGAGAGGGAGGGTTTAGGCTGTGGAGTGAATCAGCTAAAGGGAGGAACAGAGCTTGGGGAAGGAATGGAACTTTTTTCTCTCTCTCTCTCTCTTTTTTTTTTTTCTTCCGTTAATGAATGTAGATCCCAAAAGGGAACTGAGATCTAAACCATCTAAAATCACAGGTGCCTACAAAAAAAATTAAGGCAGAATTTAACCATGTTAAATTGTCAGAGACCCACAAAAACTATGCCTGGTGGCCAGAGCATTTCAGAGTCCGTAGGTACTGGGGTTTTCACCAGTGTAGTCAGTTAGAAATGTGAAGTTCAATTTATTAGTTATGGCTGTGGTCGCCTTTTGTATACCTTGTAGCATTTATAGAAGGGCTAGCGGCTGTACTGTTTCCACTGCTTGAACTAGCTCGTGTAGAGTAGCCGGGGTAACTCTGCACAGCACTGAAATATGCTTTGCAGCCACCCCTTCAATGCCCTACTGATATTTGTGAATTCAGCTCCACCAGCTGGATACCTAAAAGCTAAGCACTTAAAAGCCTGTGTCCCTTTGTCAATCTGGACCTAAATTTTTAACTCTATATACTGCAGAGACTTTGTCTGGGAGAAGCTAGGGAAAGCAGCATCTGCTTTGTTTGAGCACTTGCTTTGTATAAGCACTCAGCAAACACACACAACTGCCACAAAACAGGGTGTCATATTTGCCTGTGATTTTGCAATTGCCTGCCATTAGGTCGGGGGACGTACATGTGCACAGGATAAAAGGAGTCACAACAAAATCAGTGTTTACACAAACTCCACAGGCAGCATCTGCCTGGCTAGCTGCAGTCGTTCCAATTCATTGCGATATCTAATTGTTGACAAAGTGTTGTGTTTTCTTTGACACTGAATATAATTTGCAGGACAAGGTAAATGTAACGCCCGTTCATCTCCTGATGAGTGTGTTGAGCTACTGTTTTATGGTGGACTTTAAAATTTTGACTCTGGTTTGTACCCGATGAAAATAAGCTTGTGGAAATTGTTTGGCAGTATTCTCTCTCGGTGTGAGCGCTGGGAATTATTGCTGCGCGGGACAACAACGACCACTAGTGGCTAAAGATATTTTTCCAAAGTTCCTAAAACTGGAAGGGAAAATCCATGAATTCAGTATATTAAGTTACGGCAACACATGCTATTGGATGGATTTTGTGTGCTAAGACATGAAAACACGTCAGTGTTTTTGTAAGATGCACATACTCACAGCTGTGATTTGTCTCCTTTTTCCAGGACTGGTCCAAGGTGTCTTTGAATTGGCCGCTTGCCCTCTGGTCAGTATTAATGCAGACAGTTCCAGTTCCACTTCTCCCTCCAGATCACTCAGTTTTGTTGCAAGCACAATGATGCAAGGCCTTCAGCAGCAGAGTGGCTTCCAGCTACTGCCCCACTCCAGAGAATCCAGGCCTTACCCCCCATTTAGGTACACTGCATCAGTCCTTGGTACTGCAGTTGTTGCTTCTCCTGTTGGTTAGCATCTTTTGTCACTTGTCTTTCATGCACTTTTTAATTGGTTAATTACTGTAGCCATATGCTAAGCATGCATTAGAGCGCTGGTTATTAGCATTTACCATATGTTCAGTTCACTTTATACAGTTTTAGATGCTATATTTAGGCATTTCCTGGTCTGCATGTCTACCTTATACACCACCACAGGTGTCTCACGTGGGCCTTTTGTTAGTTCTTTAACGGACTGTAGGCATCCTGTTTGTTAGTCTATTACGTGACTGCTCGTCATTCGTGCTCACCGTCTCCCTCCACTTGTACAGCTACGATAATCACACATTATTTTTTTCTGGGTAAGGAAATGCTGCACAAATCTGTAGTGTTTCATGGGCAGATAATGCAGGCTGCAAAATGTTACGAAGATTTATCTCCCTAGGCCAGGCGCAGTTTTACCCTCTGCCTGTTTTGCATTACTCACATTTCAGTGAAACTGAGCGCATCCAGTCCCTCTTGCCTTTCTTTAAATGACTGTAAATTAGTGTACAGTGCAGGGCAGTGGGAATCAGGCGTTATACATCACCATCTCAAAATGTAGATCTTGCTGCCCCCCTACGCCCCTCTCTAACCCCCTGTGCTCTCGCAGCAGTTGCAGTAGCACATGGCAGAGGAAGGTGGCACAGGACGAAGAGGAATCCCAGACACGTTAATAAGTAAAGCTGACGGAGTTTGGTTTGGACACTGCTCCCCGAGTGCTGCCGTAGCCCCCAGTGTAAACTTAGTCAAAATCAAGCAGAGTGGCTCCGTTCGAGTGTAAAACAGTAACGGCAGGATAAAATATAGATTATTTAGAAGTGCACACAGAACGTGAGTTTCCTCTCTCTGTAAGCTCTTTGTGGTTCCTGCTGTTAATCCAAATACCAGTCTGCAAACTGAGTTTTCCACTGGTTCAGCTGGTGTGCTGGGGGGCTTCAGCAGGGACAGGAAAGTCATTTGATCCATAGCAGAGCTAATTTGCCCTAGCCATGCAAATGTGTGTAAGTCACATTATTGTTAATGAGCTGCAGGCACGATTGGAGGGGGAACGTACTCCCCAGCTTACTTTACGAGACAGTATGTAGTTACTCTGAATGGTCTCTGCAATGTGCAGTTGAAACCAAGCCAGGGGCATAATGCCAAAAGAAAGGGGAAAAATACTTAAGGCAGACAGTTTGCCAGTAGCTTAGCAGCTGTCAACTAGTTGTTCCAGGAAGATATAAATATTTAAGATTAATGATACCTGGCTCTAACTCTCTTTCTGTGTATATAACATATAACAGTATGTGCGTTGCTATACGATGCATGTGTTGTATTTAGAGAGATATAATGATTTATTTAAACGCTCAGCAGTGTGTACAAAAGGAAGACGCCTGGCTGCACACCAAATGCAAAAGCTACATCCTGTATTTACAAGAAAAGTTATTTCTTCCCAGCTGGCTATTACAAAAGGTAAGTAAGGGTGGTTCTCTGGTCAGGGCATCCACTTGGGCTCTGGAGCTCTGCACTGAATTCTACTTTGGGGAAACTCCTTTCCAGGAAGCCCCAAATCCCCCTTTTATAAAAATACTTGCTCTTAATCCCAAAGAATGACTACGTAAGTGGTTAATGTAAAGTAGGTAGTTAATTTCTACTGGGAGAGAGGGAATAAAGGGGCATTTCTTCCTCCTTAAGGGGACTATTAGGATATATGGTGAGGAGCTATACCTATCAGCAGGGAATCATATCCAGAAATAAGATAAAACTTTGGGAATTTCCCCTTACCCTTCTTTGATTTTAACTGAAATATAAATTTTAAACAGCTTCCACTAACTGGTCAGAATACAGGAAGAAAAGTCACAAAGACCTCACAAAAATTTTCTTTACATCTTTATTTTTTTAGAACAGGGAGAGTACAGGAATGGTTGGGCCCATGGTCTAGTTTTCATCCTTTGATTTATGGGTTGATTGTTCTTGGGCCTTTCTGGCTAACCAATATGAGAAAAAGCTTAACTCCTCCCTGTGGGGAGTCTCCAAAGTCTTGAAGTGGACACTGATTTCTGTATCTTTGTTAATAGGGCAAACTTCGGTTAATGATCACATTCACACAGCCTCTGGGATGGATGTGACGGTGTTAACTGGCTCTCCAAATGTCCCACCTGTGCTGGAAAAAGCTGGTCGTTGGTTCTGGGCTCAAGAAAAATCACCAGTTTTGGAGCAGCCACTGTAGCCTTTATAGCTCTGTACCTTCAGGACCTCCTTCTCTCATCCCCTTCTACCTGCCCCTGAGTGGAGAGAATCCAGCTCCTGGAGCTGCAATTTGAGCATCCTTATGGGTGATGTCGGTCAGTGTGAGAAAGCCGTGCCCTTGTGCAGGCTGGCTGGCAGGGGATAGCTTCTGCTGCAGGACACACCTGGGTATATTAAACATATTAACACATGGGGCACAATCAAATATGTGCTTAGCGGAGAGAATTCAGTGCAGGTTCAGTTTTCCACTAAGGGTCCCAAAAATAGTTCAGAGCTTTTTTTTCCAAGAAAATTAATGTCTTGTTCTAGATCCATTTTCTTTTGAAAGATTTGTTGGGAAAACATTGCACCATCTCCAGTGTTTGCCCCACATTAACTGGCAGGTTGGAAATGCATCCATTTAGTGTTTGAATGAAGCTGGGCTGTTTCTATACTGAAACAGGTCTCCACTCTCTTACATATCCTCTTTTATGGAACCAGTTTGATTTGTTCCCAGTTTCTAGTCCTTTTAGGGGGCTACTTGGAGAGTCTATGTTAATCTGCTTGCAAAAATTTGTAGAGATCCATCTGAAAATCAGCCTAATTGGAGTGGTTCCTTGCTGTTCCTTCCTGTGCCGATGTGCTGAGCTCTGACGTGCATTAATCCACTATGTCAAATAAAATGCACTTGTGATTGATTCATGTTAAAGGCAGCCTTTTATCTGGTTATGTAAATTCTGCTCTGTAAAGCCCTTCTATTCACCTAGGCAAAAAGGTGTTACTTACACCTTTGAGGAAGAGGGATGTGTATCAGTGATACTGAAAGTGTTTGGTTTGCCAGAGCACCTGAGCAAATAGATTCACTGGTTACCGGCTACACCTGAGGCTGCAGGCAGTGCTGGGGTCTCCATTATACCAGTAAAACCTTTCTGCTTCCTTCTCCCTCCTGGTTTGGGAATGAGCAAGGCCACGTGGCTTATCAGAGCTGAAGAGAAACAACTTAAATGCCACAGCTGCTGGAGCGCAGGTACCTTTCCCAAAGTGTCAAACTATTTTAGATGGCCTCTTCTAGGAAACCATGGTGCACTTGTGGACTTTTCATATATGGAAAGAAAAAAATAATCAGCAGAGTCTGAGTTAGGTGTTGGGAGCTATCCATACAGCCAAGGAAAAGTGTCTGCACCCTGTGGAGGCAGTGTGACTAGCCTTCTCCTCACATCCAGAAAAAGGAAAGATGTTTTTCATTTTAAACAATTTTACAAGTGCAATTCTTCTAGCTGTTTTCCTGCTTCTGTTCTGTTTTTCTTTCTGGAAACCTGGCACAATTTTGGTCATTTCAGCTGCATGTTAGTAGGTGGCAGTCTCGATCAAGTTTTGAAACATGGTGAAATTTCTCTCCCTTCCTAGGCCAGCCCTGAAGATGGTGCAAACCCTCCTCTGCTCAGGATGGGTTACCTGGGCGTGGAAGGAGCCATGGGTCTCGCTTTCCTATAGCAATATATACGTCCTGCACTGGCAGCAAATCTCACACAAGGATGTTTTCCTCTGTGATCTCATTTCCTTATGGAATATGACTTTTAACCATACCTGTAAAAACGAGTCTCGTTAAGCAAGGTGATCAACTGGTTTCAGATATTAATGCTCTTCTGCAGTAACGAAGCAAACGGTGCAGTTTGGATGGTGTAATTACCCTTGCAGCCCAGCCTCGTGCCCAAAGGGGCTGTTTGCATGTGCGGGCGCCCGTGTTCGAGCTCTGCCTGAAAATCTCGTTAAGCAAGTGTCCAGACTGAACAGGAAAGGGGGAGTGTGGGGCTGGGGTAGGGCCCAGCATTCCTGGGGCCCTGCCAGCCGTGCCACTGGCTTACCACCAACAAGGTGTTATTTTACTGCAGTTATTTTCCAGAAGAAAAGTGTTAACTTAGTAAACTAATGCTGACCTTTGAGACATCCTTCCGTGTGACCTCAGCTCATGAGCAGCAGGGACATCCTTCCTCTCCTGACGTCTGCGGAGTAGGTTGCTCTTCCAGCATGGTAATGGTGCTAATGGGGACACCTTGACCTCCCTTTTCAGGAAAAGCTTTCTGAGATGCTGTTGGTGTGGGCTGGGCATGCTCTGGGCTGTCTCCACTTGGGACGTGCAGGGGAATGTTGACTGAAACTCTTTGAGTGTGACCATCCAGCCAATTCCTTACCCACCAAGTGGTCCATCTATCAAATCCATGTCTCTTCAGTTTAGGGACAAGGTTGCCATGTGGGACAGTGTCAAAAGCTTTGTACAAGTCCAGGCAGGTGACCTCAGTTGCTCTTCCCTCATCCACCAATGCTGTAACCCCGTTGTAGAAGGCCACCAAATTGGTCAGGCATGATTTGCCCTTAGTGAAGCCATGCTGGCTGTCACCAGTCACCTCATTTTCCATGTGCCTTAGCACAGTTTCCAGGAGGATCTGCTCCATGGTCTTGCTGGGCACAGAGGTGAGTCTTACCAGCCTCTGTAGTTTCCTCTTTCTTCCTTATCTCCCTTTCTAAAAATGGGGGTTATGTTTCCCCTGTTCCAGTCTGTAGGAACTTCACTGGACTGCCATGACTTCTCAAACGTGATGGATAGTGGCTTAGCCACTTCATCCACCAGTTCCCTCAGGATCTGTCTGTGCATCTTATCAGGTCCCATGGACTTGTGGTGCATCTTCAGGTTCCTTAGGTGGTCTCAAACCTGATCAATTCTTCATTCTCCCAGTCCCTGCCTTTGCCTTCCGTGACTTGGGTGGTGTGGCTGCAGCACTTGCTGGTGAAGACAGAGGTGAAAAAAAATCATTGAGTACCTCAGCCTTCCCCATGTCCTGGGTAACCACACGTCCTGCTTCCTTCCAGAGGGGGCCCACATTTCCTCTGGTATTCCTTTTACCACTGGCATATCTGTAGAAACTTTTCTTGTTGTCCTTGATGTCCCTAACCAAGTTTAATTCTGTCAGGACTTCAGCTTTCCTAACCTGATCCCTGGCTTCTTGGACAGTTTCTCTGTATTCTTCCCAGGCTACCTGCCCTTGCTTTCACCCCCTGCAGGCTTCCTTGTTGTGCTTGATTTTGTCCAGGAGCTCATTGCTCATCCATGGGGGCCTCCTGGCATTTTTGCCCAATTTCCTCGTTGTTGGGATGCATTGCTTCTGAGCTTGGAGGAGGTGATCCTTGAATGTTAACTAACTTCTGGGTGCCTCTTCCCTCCAGGGGTCTATTCCATGGTACTCTACCAAACAGATCCCTGAAAAAGCCAAAGGCAGCTCTCCTGAAGTCCAGGGTAGTGATCTTGCTGCGTGCCCTCCTTGCTGCCCTAAGGATCTTGAACTCCACCAATGGAGTTCTGCATGGGCACTGCAGCCAAGGCTGCCCTTGAGCTTCACATTCCCTACCAGCCTCTCCTCATTGCCTCCTCTATCACTTGGAGAAGGAAGCTATTAGCCATGCATTCCAAGAACCTCCTGGATTGCCTATGCCCTGCTGTGCTGTCCCTCCAACAGATATTGGGGTGGTTGAAGTTCCCTATGAGGACCAGGGCCTGTGAATGTGAGGCAGCTCCTCTGTCTCTAGAGGCCCTCATCCACTCGGTCTTCCTGATCGGGTGTCCTGGAACAGACCCACACCATAATGTCACCTGTCCCTGCCCTCCTTTTAATCCTGACCCATAAACTCTTGGTCAGATCCTCATCCATCCCCAGGTGGAGCTCCATGCGCTCCAGCTGGTCACTGATGTAGAGGGTGACACCCCCTCCTCTTCTCCCCTGCCTGTCCTTCCTAAAGGGCTTGTATCCTTCCATTCCAACACTCCAGTCATAAGAGTCATCCCATCATGTCTCCATGATGCCAATAACACTGTAGCCCTGCAAGTGCGTGCATGTCTCGAACTCCTCTTGTTTATTCAAGAGGAAAAAATCCAGGGAGACAGTTCCTGTACTATTGTCATGAAAGAAAGATGAGCTGTTTAGCGGGGACTAAAATGTTCACCCAGAGAGGTGTGAAACCTCCTGAAGTGTTTTTGAGGTTGGTGCTGCTGGGGGTCTCCAGGAAGAGGAGATACACACATATATAGGGGTGCTTGGGTCAGCAGGGAAATTTAGAGCTAGAGTTCCCTAAACTGCCCTAGAGGCACAGGTAAAATGGTGTGAGTAGAGGAGTGGGCAGGAAGAGCAGATGCCACAAGCCATAAACCCTGTAATGCTGTCCTTGGCAGTTGGAGGGGAGAGGGGCGAACAGTGCCTGTGCTTGCCCACGCCTCTGTGCAGGGGCTCTCAGACACTTGTGGAGCATTTCAGCTCACCTCTCACCCCCGAAGGCACTCAGCTGGCTCACTTCTCAAGTCTGGCCTGTCTGATTTGACCATCTCTGGAGAAGGAAATGGGAGGACTTACTGATCTGGGTTAAAAGCCCTTCTGTGTTTCTGCTTGGACTCTTTCCCAGTCTGATTCCTCTGTATCAATAGACAGGTCACCTTTCTTTGCTTTCAAAGTGGATGGCTTTATGTTTATCATCACAATATGTCTCTCAAAAGTTAGCCAAGAGAGATGACTTGCATGCCAGTCTACCAAAGATATTTTTAAAGTAATCTTCTCCATTACAGATAAATGGAGGAGAAAGTGGGTGATGGATAGTACATTTCTTTCTGAGAAACTTCACGTAACTGGAATATCACTCCATTAAACTGGACTGAATGTTGTAACAGTCATCTAGTGAGTTGGAGAGAAGCACTATTTTCAGCCCTAACATTAATCTAGAAGGACACTTTCCCAAGTTTTAAATTATTTATCCCTTTGCTATCTTGCAAGTTCAAGGTAACTGTGGTTTTAAGAACAGCTCTAATCCACATCATGAAGGAAAGGGTTTGGGTATGGAGAGATCATGATGTGCCTGTGGCACAGCAGAGAAGCTGGTCCTGCTCGGGAGGGAGGGAGAACCACAGAGCTGACTTGTTAAGTGTGTGGCTCGTGTGGCATGGCTGGGGAAAACAGGCTGGACGTCAGCTGGGACCTTCTTTTCATTCCCTTTAGTACAATCTCTTCTTTGAAGCTCTATCAGAAAAAAACGGATTGAATCTATACTCAGGCACTTGCCAGAGGGCTGTTAATAAAAATTTGAAGCCATGAGGGATATCTGGCCTGGCCTTTCCTCCTTGGACAGAATGAGGATAGGACTCTTGACCTACTCCCAAATTCCCTTTTCCTCAGCTGGAGTAGCTGCTTTGTGGATTTGGTTCTTAACCATCTCCTGAGGAATTTCGTGCCATCCTCAGGCCACTACAAAAACTGGAGCGGGGAACGTAGGGTAAAATAATAATGGGCAAATGAACAAAAGAGAAAGTTGTGAATTCCTCCTTGTTGGATAAATGTACACTCAGCTGCCATGTTGTTCATGTGTAGTCTCACCTTGCACAGTGCTGCGAAACTCTAATCAGCCCACAGGGTTGCTGGGAACTGCTGGATCTTGGAGGGAGGCAGGTTGCAGAAGTCCTCTGAGAAGGAGGCATCTGCTTCTGCAAAATAAGCAGAAGACATGAGGCATAAGGCCTCCACTGTTAGCCTCTACCTTGCTGTCTTTGTTGTGGGAAAGAGGCACAGGAAAGGGTTCCAACAAAAATATTTTGTTTGGAGTAACTTTTGGCTCTTCTCAGCCATCAGCAGATATTTTTTCCTTTTTTTGTGTGTGTGGGGTTTTTTTTTGTGTTTGGTTTGTGTGTGTGTGTGGTGTTTTTTGGTGGTTCTTTTTTTTTTTTTTTACCATGACTGTTGGTAGCTTTGAAAAGTGGAAAAAACTAATTTCAGGTGTTTCTTCTCCTAGCCCTGAGAATTTTACAGTACAGTAGAGTGTGGTCCCTTTAGCAAAGCAATCAGGTAATTAGTCTGGCATCACTGAGCAGTCAGCAAGTTTCTCAGCAACAGTTCACCTGTCTCTGAGGTACCACGGATCTGGTGTTACCCCTCCACCTAGCACTGTATCACAGATTTTTAAAATTATGAGATGGAGTGGTAAGAGCAGAAGGACCACGTGTGCATTGAAAGCTTATCTCAGGGACCAATGTAGGGGGAGAAACTCTGACTTCTCGGAGGAGAGACTGGCAAATCACTCCTGCAGCCCTGGGCTGCGGTACGGGCTCTGCGTAACCCTGGGAGGGTGAACGCTCCCAGCTGTACAACAGCAGCTTCTGCATGGCTTTGCAGTCAGTGCCCAGTGCCGTCTGAGATAAAACAGTCTGAGTTTATGGCTGTGATGCAAGAACTGCATGGTAAAAGTTTTATGGACTTCTTGCAGGAGCCAGAGTAATAGGGTAACTGTAAATCTTGCAGTCTTCTCGAGGAAGAGCATGTCAGTGATTTCAACGAAGTGATTTCTTTTAATGCTAGTAACTATGCCTACAGCATACAAATCCATCCTGTGTCTGACTCCTAAATCCTGTCCGGGGCCTTGCTGTGACGTTCCTGTGGATCCACGAGGTGGCACTTGGTCCTCATGTTACTCTGAATCTGCTTTTTCCTCTGCTCCAACTTGTTAGATGCTAGGAATGGTAGCTGTCTGGGTGACTGGGTGCTACCCTTTTCATTCTGAGTTAACCCTTTTCTTTTTTAATTTTCTGCTAATTTGAAAATATGGCAATGCTAAAATCCTCCAAAAGCAATTCACGGAATAGATTCTGCTGTGACCCACACCTAGTGTTATAGTTATTTGTAAAAGAGAGCCCTCTGGAAAAATCTGCACCCAGTATATAAATATTTTAATGACGTCTAATTGGATTTTGAAAAAAACTTCCAAGCATTTTAACTTTCTACTTTAGTTTTCAGCCTCATTAAATGTGCGTGATTACAGCAATGTATAAATCCAGACTGATGGGGAATTATTCCAAGCCATTGAAAGCTCCATCAAGAAAACCTCGGCTGAGAGTTGCTGCTGACTCCATTACAGTACAGAGAGCACCCTGGGGTGATGGGGACTGTCCTCTGTGGTGTGAGCCCTAAAAATGAATCCTAGCAGATGTAAAGAACAAGATAAAAATCAGTGGGGAAAACTAATGCTGATTAGAGTAATAAAGTCAACAACACATGTTCATCTTCTGATACAGATAATTACATACATGCTAGAGCAAATAACGCAACATGTAGAAGAGACAAGGGACTCTATTGAACTGAACTAGCTAGCCTACATGAAACTAGCTCTAAATTTTTTATTTGTGTCCATTTGATTTTTCGGTTTTCCAAACTACTTGTTGCTCCCCTTTGGAAGAGCAGAGGCTGAAAGTGGGTATTTGCAGCTGAAACGTCAAAATCTGTTTTCTTCACACTCACAGGGAGTAACACAAGGAAAAGCAGCTTCTCTTCTTGGCAGTCCTAACCTCTTCCAAGCCAGCGTATAGCCCAACATCTGGCGCCTGGCCCTTAATGCAATGTCCTAGCAACGTTTCCTTGCTGTTTGGTCCAACTGTTTGGCATCTGCTTCTTGCTGAAAGGCAGCTGTAACTGAGTCAGTCCTTGCCTTGCCATTGCTTTGGACTGCGTGTTCCAGATTTACACAGCAAGATCTTTCACTGGTAACTTCTCACTGTGCTGGTACCTGCCTACCTCACAGGTCTTTTCTCTTTTTCCTTGATTTAGTTTGGCTTTTGATGCAGTTCTCTGTCATTTCAGAATTTCTTTTTAGGAATTTTCAGTTGATGCTACTGGGAAAATGGACTGAAGAACGTTCTGTGGAAAAAAATGTTGCTTAAACTTGGTAGATCTTTCTGGAGACATCTGTCTTCACTTTTCCAAATGGCTCTGTCAACACTGGTGCAGTTTTTTTCCTCTTCCTGCAGGTCCTCCAGGAGTATTAGAGTTTGCTCATGTTTCCCTAGTTTTCCTACCCAATGAATTTCTCAGTTTTAAATGACACTATTGTCATGGGAGATGGTGGTCCACCTTCTGTTCCTAGTGATGTTTGTGTCTGTGAGAGACAACGAGATTACTCTAGATTGAAATCAAAGCTTTCTGTCTTATACAATAGTGTTTATATTGAAACTGTAAATCTGCAAAATGTGTTGGAGCTGACAAAATGTCTTGTGCTCTTTTTCATTTCAACTCAGACCAACAAACCCAAATGCCATTTCTGACTGTGTTGTGAAGTTTTAACTTCTAACACTTTCCTTCCATTTTAGTTGGGAAATTTCATACTATGGATTTTAAAAGCCTTTATTTCATTTGAAAAACCGTGAGTTTTCTGGAAAAAAAATACACTTCAGTCTGCCAGAACAGTGTTTGTCCTCCTTGGGAACTGCACTTGCCCTTCTCCCTATTGAATCTCTAAAAAAATGTACTCCTGCCTGGAATTAGTGTGCTGATTTGATCACAGCTCCAAAGTCTGCTTAATGCTCCCAGTTCTCCTTGAGGCTGGCATAAGCCAAGGCAGGATTTTGCCATTTGCTCCCGTAAGGTGGCCTATGCAGACAGGCTTGTTTGTTTAGCAGAGCATTCATACTAAATGGTACCAGCAATGTTAAGTAATGAACTTTGCTAATACATTTTGATGAATTTCAAAGACCATTTAAACCAAGAAGAGCACAAAGTAGTGCTGTATAAATATTTAATGTAAACTTATGGATTACGTTGTCCTGGAGACTGCTATCAGAGGCACTTTGAAACCACATGTGGCTCATGATAGCTAGGCACAGCCAGTGTCAGCCAGAGATGAGTTCAGACTCCTCCATTACATACCCCTCCCGGGATCACTTTGAAGCGGTAAGATTTTATTAGGAGCTAAAAAATTAGAGTTCTTCAGTCAACAATAAACACCGTCGTATTTCCTTTCCATCCTAATAAAAAAGGACAGAATATGTATTTTTAGTATCCTTCACCAAAATGACAGTAAGATAACATGGTTTTGAGAGAAAAATGACAAACAAAGTGTTCATGAAGAAGGGGAGCCTTTGTAGCATCAGTCTCCAGATGCTCTTAAAGCAATGGATTTGGAAAGAAGTTCTTTGTACCAGCTGCTGTTGGTGACGTGTGCCTGGGCTGGAGCAGCCACTGCTCAGCTCCATGTTACACAGACGGATCAATCCCCATGTGTGCTGTGAGCGCCGGAGAGAACAGCACGTTCTCTCCCTGGGTTTTATCAGCTTGTGCTGCTGGCACGGCCGCGAAGCCCCCACCCGCTGCTAAGTGCAGTAAGTGCCTGCTGGTCTTTGCTCTTCCTCCCTGATGCCCTGCTTACCTCTTCCCATTTCAGCCATCAGACGCGAAGTGAGCTCCAGGGTAACCTTGGTGGCCGTGCAAGGTGGGAACCACGGAGGAGAGCTGTGGGCAGGAATTTCCCACGGGTTAAGGAGAGGCTGGTGGAAGGCTGCACAGCACAGAGAAGGGAGAGAGGATGAAGGAGGTATATACCCAGTAGAAGAGGATGTGAGTGGTCCATCCACTTAACGAAAATCAGTGGTAGAGACTATTGCTAGCACTCGCCACTTCAGCAGAGCTTTTCACCCAGTGGTGAAGGACCACCTACTGCCCATTTTGCAGGTGGGAATGCTGAGGCAGAGGAGGGCGGTGGCACCGTGGAAGCTGAGAGTACAGCTCTTGCCTGCCGACTCCTGTTGGATCACCCCTTATCAGCCAGGGAACACTGTCAAGGGCAGGAGGTTCCCTGCATGGATGTCAGGGCTGTGTCTAATGTGTCTCCCTAATCGAATTTGGATTCACGTAACCGGTCGGGAGCACTTGGGGATAGCATCTCTGCATCTATAAGCCCCCCCTTGATAAGAAAGGCCTCTAATCTCCTTAGGTAGTCAGATCCCTCTTTGCATGGGGACGCACCCCAAACCAACGCATATCACAAGTCTTCAATGTCACAAGCAGATTCTCCCAGGTTAGTTTCACCAGTTCACAACTGGCAATGACTTGGCCAGCTGAATGTGTGCCACGCATCTTAGACACACTTTTTTTTTGGAAAAAGTTAAAAGTGGCAATGTGCAGATAAGAGTCTTAAGCAATTGCAACAATGGCAACTTAGCATCTACATTTCCAGAAAGTTTTATAATGCTGGAGACATCTGTGTTTTGCACTGTACTGGGTTTTATTTTCAATCATTTTTCTCATTAAAAAAATGTGTGTATCTCATTATGTCTTTATATCTGAGCCAGCATTTAATTCTCTGATTGCATATGGTCGGTACAGCATGTGCCATTACACCCACCAAAATAATGAAATGACAGTTCCCTTTGCAAAGTAGAAGACTAGAAATAACTTTCTGCTGAGAGGTGCTATTAATTTTTCTCTCTTCAGCTTCCCCCCCCGCCCCCCCCCCCCAATAAAAGTGAATAGCTAAGTGGCCATGATTCAGATCTCAGAAATTGTTTTCTAACTAGTCTGTGACTTGTCATATAAGGGCTGCACTGCAGCTTTGATATTTATGGTATATTATACCCATGTAAGAGTTATTTTAAAAGGCTACGAGAAATATTTGCTTCTTGTTTTATGTATTATTTATCAGCCTCTTATTCTTTCCTTTGTGCCACTGTATTTTTTTTTAATCTTTCCCCTTGACATTACAAAGTAATAGACCTAATAACGTAATTCATGTTGGGAAGATGCTCCCATGCTTTCTTTTGCAGGCAGCTGGGATCCAAAGTGGGCTGTGGTCCCCGCTCTCATGCAGATGGGGCTGTGGGGCCACTGAGCTCCAGCAGCGGTAGATGGCTCTGTCAGCTCTTCCTCAGGAGACACAGCTTTACTAGAGCACCTGGATTTTTCCCAGTCTTTTTTCAAACTTTAATACTGCTGTTCATCTTGTGTTAATTGTTTCTTTCCCCTTAACATTTCTTCCACCTTAAGAAAACTTCTCTCTGCCTCGTGCAGAAAATTTCTCGTGGTTTGTGATAAGGACATAAAATCAATGTGAAAGCAGTGAAAGGCAGCATCAGGATTCTTCCCTGGCTGGATAACAGAGTGTGAAATGAGCACTTCTGGCCCAGCAGCATCAGCTGTGAGGGCCAAAAGAGCTCCCATTAGCTCAGGGCAAAAAATACGCATCTGCGAAGCACATGTGCAGCAAACTCCTGGTTACGCTGGTGTGCAACAGCCCTGGGTACTGAGGAGGTGCTTTGTGGATGGGCAGTTTCCCTTCCCTTAGGACTGAGGAGGATTATTTAACAGAAATGCAGTAATAATTTTTTTAAAAATCTGGAGTCTCTACTTTCTTCATTTCCCTTGTTAATTATGCCTCCTGGCACTTATAGGGGAAACCAGTCTGTTAGCTCTTACATCGGCTGCCTTGTGCCTGTCTAAATTCATGGAAGATGTTACTGTTGCTCCTGCCAAACATGAGACAGCTCCTTTAGGGAAAGAGCTGGTGCAAAAGAGCCACAGCACTACTGCTTTGTGCTGGGGAGGCTCAGCAGTGCTCTGGGGTGGGCAAATGGAGCACAGGGGCCCACTTCTCCAGATCGTTCTGTTCCCTGCACTTACAAATCGATCAGTGTATTTTGTCAAGACTACAGTGACCTGTTTTATTGCCTTTATCTGCCTGCTTTAGTCTAAGCCCTGAGTCTTGCTGCTGGAGATAATAAAGAAACAGCTGTATGTTCACCCTAAAGGTATCAGCTACGATTTTACTTAGTTACTGCTTTTTCCCCCTCTTTCTACATGAACTCTGATGACATCCCTTTGAGCAGCTGTTTCCCTCCATCACTGTTTCATCAGGCTCCCTGTTGCTTTAAAGCGATTCTTTGCAAACCCATTATGCTGAGTAGCCTGGGTCTGCATGTAAGTTGGCTTATTGCAGTTTGGGCAGGGGTTGGACTGTTTTCCAACAGGAAGGCTCAGTTGTAAGCATGAATCATGTGGAAAAGACACGTGCCAACCAGCCCAAAAGTCAGCCTCATCTTGCCAGCATTGTTTATTCTGATATACTTTGGTAAATGGATCTCAGTAAGTGAGATAACCCAGGAAATGGGTGGGTGTTTGTTCAAAGGAAAGTAAAAGCCAAATGTGCTTTTCAACGGAGTTCACCTTTCAGGGCGTCAGTTGTGATCTGTTTTCTAGACTGTCCCTGCTCTTTGAAGATACTATACTACGTTTTTTTCCCCTGATGTCGACGATGTGCCTGGGAATGTGGACCCTAATCTATCACTTACTGCATTTGTTACAGTCTGCAGTGACACATCCTTTTTACTTTTTCTAGCAGGTATTTTTTAAATAAAAGAAAAGGCAGACTTCTTAGCAGCAGCTTGGTTATTCATCAATATTATTAGATTCTCCCTTCCCTCTCCTGAAGCTAGGAATAGAAACCTATGAAATTACTGTGGAGGATGCGCTCTTAAAACAAAGCACTGAGTGAGGAAGATGTGAAAAACATGTACAGCTGAAATACAGAAGGAGATTTTATGCACCAGTGTAGGGGGAATATTGCATTCAATACTTGGTGTATGAGCTGGCAGGACCCTGGCAGGGGAGAAGCATGAGTGAGCAGGGAGGGTACACCATGCCATTGCCGCACTGCTGCTGCCAGGGCTTGCCTTTCACCTGCACGAGGTTGGTTATGCAAGTGTAGTGCCTGGCTGTACCTGGCAGGACTTAACAGGTGCTTTTGAGAAATATGTTGGATTTTTTCCTTGCCTCCAAAGGCAAGACATACACAAACTCAGAGAAAAGGCCATGCCTCCTTGAAACCTTGAAGAAGATTTTTGTCACATCACAGGGACGTGCACACCTTGCACCAGGACAGCTGTTTGCAGATGGGGTTGTGTTCCAGCTGGTTTGCCCAAAATGAATCAGGGAGTGGAGGCAGCCACAGAAATCACTGCACCGGCAGTGCCCTGGCATTAACAGCCTACCCAGGCAAGAGGTGGCATGGTGCATCCTTCCTGGTTTGGTCCCGGAGGGTGTTTGCCTGCTGGCCCTGCCTTGGCAAAGGAGCTTTGTCCTGGAGAAGTGCTTTTATGGCATATTTATTGTTAGTATCTCCTAGCCAGGTTCACACTTTTTTCCAGTGGGTGACTTGAGGAACCTAAATCTGCAAGTGAGGGATGTACCCAGACTGCTGGAAGTTTGAGCAAGAGCTGCTTGGAGGGAGAAGTACTTGAGTCTCCAGCACACCCAGTCATGGCCACAGGCAGCTTTCCAGTAAGAGCTTGTGTGTGGCTCGTTCTCTTCAGGAACTGCTTGTTAACCTTCTCTTAGTCAAACACAAGCCTGGGAAACATTTAGTTGGGCAATATCTTGTCTCTCACTTAACAAGTGGAGAAATAAAAATGTAGCCCTCACTCCAAGCCCATCAAAATATATATATACAGATGCGAGGAGTTTAACAGGGCCGTACAGTAGGTGTTAAAGCTTCTGTAATGCCACCTGTGCCGCAATTACAAACCGATGGATCTTACGCGTGAAGAATAAACTGGAAAAACTACAAGGTGCAAGTGCTGTACGTAGCAGAGAGCTGGTACCCCAGTCAACACAGGGACAGCATCTTCCATCCTTCAGCTGCAGCTGCTTTGCTTTTTCACAATCTATGGCATTATGGAAACACAGCTGCTATTATGTTTCTGCTACAAATACATAGCTCACAGATGCGGTACTGCCTAGAAAAGCCCTGTGCTTCTCAAGAAGTTATTGTGCTGGCTTTCTCCCACCTTTCTGGCATGGGTTAATAAGGCCACAGAGGGCTAGATGAGAAAAACGCGGAGCTTTTCTCTTCCCAGTTTTCAGAGGCACAAGGTTCACCTGTGGTTCAATGTTTAACTACAATTAAGGCTGACAGCTTTTCCCTATAAATTAAATTAATGAGATGTTTGAACTACAGCTAAATTGTTTGTGCAGATCTTTGCTGCTTGGTATTGTCTCCATGCTCCCTTCCCACGGACACCCTCTGCAGCCGCACTCGCACCCCTGCCCATGCCGGGATCAAAGGAGCAGTCCTGGCTGGCGCTGTGTGTGCCGGGAGATGCGGCCACACAGAAAATTCCTGTTTCACACAGAGCCGCCCCTCTGCGGGGAAAAAGTTAACTTACTAAAAACCATAAATAAATCAATCCTGCCTTTCTGATGCAGCGCGATGCTTGTGTTGGTAGTAGCACTGTCTCACAGTACTCAGGCTTTATGTAGTTCTCTCCACTTTACCCATTTCTACAGGCTTTTTACTTAGACCTGCTTAACCAACCCTGTTCCAGCCACCTCCCTGCAGCAGTTCTCACCCTGCACTTGCCATCACTTCCAATCCTTTTCAGTTAAAATGGGCTGGATTAGCAGAGGATGCTGATTAAGCTAATGAGCTCATTTAGGCCCAAATGGGATAAGGGATATATGTAGCCCGAGGTAGGAGCTTTGCCTCTGGTAGAGCAGCAGTGAGTGGGGTCTGTTTGCTTGTACCACCAGCTGTAAGAGCTCAGTGGCTTGATCCAGTTTGGGGTCAGCTTGGAGAGGTTTCAGGACCTTGGTGATTGTGGGAACCTTGCTTGGGTGAAGCCTGCTCCCTGAGTAGCTCTGGGAGGGTAGGTAAGGTGGGTAATAGGTGTGGATACTAATGGTTTCATCTTAAAGAAATGTAGTGCTTGGACAAGGAGAATGTCTACTCTGTAGTGCAAGCAGAGCAAGTTACTTAATGAATAGCAGCCTTGTAGAAAAGTTTTTTAACAGAAGATATGGAAGTTTGTGTGATTTGGTAAAGCTCCCTGAGTGTTTCCTTTGCTGTATCTTTGCAGAGAAAGGCTTTTCTTCATTATAGCACAATTCTCTGTAGCAGAGTAGAGGCAGTCGTGACCTGGGAGCTGTGGTTGACCACCTGCGGAGGGGAGAGAGCACATTAGCTTTTTGTTGCTGGAAAATTAATCTGAGCAAATATCACTGCCAGAGTAGCTAATAGCTGTAAAACAGATCAGAAAACAAAATGCAAGTAATGAGGCTGTTTTACACATACAGCTTCAGAGATTTTTAGCTGTGGTTTGATACCTCAAGGAACCTGGTATTTCAGTGCTGTTTGTGGCCAAAATCTGTGGTTTGTAGTAAAAATCATGTTTGTTTTAAGCTATTTCAGATTTCTTTTTGTCTCATCTTCTTCCATACTGTTCACACTGCATCTTCATTACAGTTCAGGATGGATGTAGAAAGTGTTGTTAAGGACTTGCCCTCTTTGTCTACCACTTAACCCCTGGCTGTGTCAGTGGAAACACCACCCAAAGGAGCACATTGCGAGCCTGGAGTGCAGGTAGAGCAAACATCAGTTTGTTTGCAAGTGTTTGTGAATTAAAGCTGGTTACTAGACTCTATTCTATTCCAGTAAAGGTAAAATTTTTGTAAGAGGAAAAAGCCATGACAACTGCTCAGGCACATACAGAATCTCTTGGGCCACTGGTAGCATTGTGGAAGTTATGCTGAACAGCAAATTGTCAAACAAGAATAAAATGTGATCAAGTACAGTCATTCATCTGATGGAAGTGGTTTTTGGCAGAACGATTCAGCATCCAGGATTCCCAGTTCCAAGGGACTGAAATTGGACTGAATGTGAAGTTGTGTGTATTTGGTGGCCTCTGACACAGATATTCCTATTAGATCAATGTTTCCATGGGGAATTCAGGTGCTGTTTTATAACTGGAGCATTGGATGTTCTTTGGGAAAACTTAGACCTCTGCTTCTTTCTGAATCTTCAAATAAACAGTTTGGCCATTAAGTTGTTTTTAAAATAACATCGTGTTCTCTCTCTCTGGTACTATATTCTGTGTAATAAATGCAAACACAGTACCGGGAGTGTTGAAAGAAGCAAATCGGAGATCCATCTAGAGCAAAATACCTTTAATGCAGGGAGCAGCTAGCACAGAAGACAAAAATGAACATATCATATGGATGTGGCCTGCAAACATTGCAGCTCACTCTCTGTTAGGTTGAGAGTGGCTGAGAAGGAAGGAAATGTGTACGATGACAGGGAGAAGAAGAGAGACTAAGAGGATGGTGGTTGAGATGGGGAAACATGGAACATGTGTAGATTAAACTTAACAAATACAGTGCATTTAGTTGGATAACTTTTTGTGTGAGTTGTCTCTACCTGGGATGTCCAGATTGAATAGCACTCCAGAATTTCAGGCTGTCCAGCTGCTTTTTGATTATTGGCGTAATTTTGGTAATCTCAGCCTTTTGGGCTGATGCAGTATTTCTTCAGGACTACCAATGAGTTTTGTGTCCTTTCCTGTTTGCATTTTCATCTGAAATTTACAGCAAACAGCAATAAGAGGTGCCAGAGGGCAACTTCTCAATTCTTAGCAAAATAAAAATATGTGCCAGCATTCATGCATATATTCATGTGGACACCTGTGTTATTGAAACACATTTCCTTTGCTATTTGTGATGTATTTACTTGAATCATTCTGAAATTCAAGTAACGCATAATACTGAAAAATCTCCTGTGGAGCCCGGTAGGAAATGTGAAACTTTTTGTGCTTGGAAATACTGCGTTATATATTACTTACCTTTGCCTTCAAGCATTTCCAGCATGGAGCCTTATTCTTACTGGAACCAGTGCAAACTGCAGAGGGTCTCAACAGGCTCTGACCAGAGCAAAGCCTTAGGGGCCAATACTTGTTTATAAACCGTATTCCTGGGCAATTCATTTCCCACCTAGTACTTACCTTAAATTTTTGTCTGGCTATTTAATATGCACTCTCATCACCAACACATTTGCATCCTTGGTTAGCTTGTTTAATTTATTAGATTAGATCTCTCCCCTTGCCCTGCTACTTTCTTTTTTTGGTTGACTAGAGGAACTTACACTCAGGCTCACGTTAGAAGTGGCTAACTCTTCCAGGGAGATACCAGCCCTTTAAGGACCTCCCCTCCATGACTTAGAGGAGACACTGCTTTACTGCTGTGGATGTCTGACAGACTCTTAAGATGGAGAAGTAGGGAGGAATAGGACCTTTATTATGGTTTACTGGGAAGTGTGGTGAGATCTTGACCCATTGCTCGGACACCCTCTTATTTATCACCTCCTGTTTAATATATGTCTGTTTAAAATGTGGCTCCAAGCAGATGTGCGGACCTTACTGCTGTAAAAGATCTTGTCAACCTGCACAACATTTGAGAAGAAGAACAGGAGCAGAGACCTTGAAGTTAGAGCCAGGGAAGATTAATAACCCATGTCTAGATACATCTATGCTATGGTATCGCATTGTCACCTCTGTCCTGCTGGCACAGGTCCCTGGCATGAGGGTTTTGCTTCAAGACCACATTGCTATGAGGAGCTTGTGGTGCTGCCTGAACTCGCGCTGTTCAGAACTAATGAAGATAATCAAAAGCTCCCATTCCATGAAATTGCAGTGCACTGGGCCCTTCCCGTACATGTGATTTAAACCTATGAAAACTTGCCTTGTTTGCTACCAGGAGGCTGAGGCAGTGGCACTTGTTCGACCTCTTCCAGCCAAGCCTGGGTTCGAGGTCTCTTACCTGTGAAAAATCAATAAATCAAAATATTAGAAGATGCCATGCTGATAATTGATTCTTCCAAGAATGTTTTTCCCAAAGCTTAAACTATTTCCAACAGCAAGAAGTTATAATGAAGACTAAGTGTATTTATGAAGTGAAATCATTAACAGTGGATTAGCCAGTGAAATCCAATTTCCTGTTCCATCAGTGATGCTAACACAGACTGAAATTTCATTGATGTATTGGGCATCATTGTCATCCTCTTAACTGAGAGAAAAATTATATTTGCCATTCTCCACTGGCTGCACTTTGCAGACAAAAGTGCATCTTATAAAAGGATCAAGCCAGAATCTTAATGGAGAAAGTATTTACAAGAAAATAAATGTGCACATAAATATTTCACAGGCATCTCATATGTGCTTTGTGTTTCATCATATTTAATGTATGAATGTAACTATTTTACTTGTGTGGATTTTTTCCTCTTAAGCAATGTCTTAAGGAGCTTAAGTTAGAGAAATACGTTTGTGTGAATGTGTGTAGGGGTTTATAAGATAATATATGGAAGAGGTAGAGGAAACCTTTTCCTAAAGGTTGTTTGGTTAATTTTTTTCTTAAAGAATAGAATGAAAAAAACCCTCCTTTACAGCTTTTTAAGTATTAAATACTAAAATCCAGGTGTTTGAAGCTCTGGTCCCTGCTTTTATGGTACATACTCTCAGCCCTGCTGTGGCTTTCTCTCTCCCCTGAGGAGGGTGGCACACAGCTCACAGAAATGGGCTTTGCTGGCAGTACCAGGGAAGTGGGTGGTGTTTTGGGTAGCCAGTTTTACTCCAGTGGACCAAGCCACCTCAAGCAGAGCAAAGATCTGGACTAATATGGACACCAGTGGTACCTGCAAGTGTTGCTGCCTTGCTGCTCATTGCTCTCTTCTCCCAACCCCTCAGGAAATACATTGAACAGCAGATGATCTTGTAGGGAGCCTTGTGGCTCCTCTCTCTGAGGAAAGCTGACAGTTTAATTCTGCTCCTTGCTTTCCGAGTGCTCTTCATCCCTCCACTCTCAGGATCGTATTTTAGCATCTTAAGTAGCCTTTGGTAGAGGACTCTGCTGGACTGCAGCAGGGTTGTTCATATGATGTGCATGGTGGTGACTGAGACCAGGTGCTCACTCTGTGAGTAGTAAAGTTGCATGTTTAGCTTACTGAGCACCAGATAAATCCAGGCTACTATTTGTTAGGTCCTGTGAGGTGCTCTTGGCAGTTCAGCGTGGTGCACTGTCACCACAAAGTCACTGATTTATAGCATGATGCTTTGGGGTGTTATATAGGTCTGCAAACAGTATGCCTATTTGCTTATGCTGGTGCTTATGCTTATTTTTTCCTCTTTACATTGTTCACTTTCAGAAAAATATGATGTGGGAAAAGCCCCAGGAGATGCTGATGGCCAGGAAAATCAGGAGCTTTGCGCGTGGTGGTGTTACTCCATGGGCAGGCAGGGAGGTTCCATCTGTACCTCCCTGAGCACAGACGGCGGGGCTCCTTCTGTAAAAAGAGCCTTTCTCCAGGTATCAGACCACAGTCTTAAAGCAGAGATGAAACACTAGATTTTGATCCCACCAATACAACAAGGCAGTAATTGATACAAAATAAAAAAAGAAACAACAACAAAACAAAACCAACCCCCCCAAGATTTTACTTAGGGAAGAGTAATTTTTGGAAATGTTATTTTAAAAAATAAAGATATGGGAGTTTTAAATACAAAACAAATGTGGCTTTGCTGTGGGCTTTTAATGAAACTTGTTTCTTTTTTCCTGCCAATTAAAAATTCCCAAACTGTTCCATTTCTGAACCAGCTCAAGGTGACCAAAAGATAATTCAAACAAAATATAAGACCTGATTGCATTTGGACTTATCTTGAGTTTTAGTACATGCAACTGTGATATTTTCTCATCACATAAACTCTAGAGAGAGGAAAGATTTTTTTATTATTTTATTTTTTTTTTTTTAGTGCTAGTGCTAAAATTCTGTGCTAGTTATGAACATTGCTGTTATGGTAGTTGTAGTGTTACCTCCCACAGCTCCCTCTCCCACCCATACAGAAGCTGGGGGCCACGAGGCTGTGGTTGTAGTGCATGAGATCAGCTTGTACTGTGGATGAAGGAGGCTTGGCTCTAGTAAGCCACGGAGTTTGTCTCTGTCACTCCTCCGGGAGTGGGCTGACCTCACCGGAGGGCTGGAGGAGTTGGTGTTCGGAGGAAAGATTCACTAGAGGGAGGTCCCTTGCAGTCCTTAGTGCTTCTGTCTTTTAACAGAGTGATTAAATACAAACCAGATCTCTAAATCAGGTTAAGCAGCCAACAGGGGCCTTACTCCTCACTGTCACTTGGTACGCAGTGTAGTCAGTATGTGATGCCAGGTAGCTTTGCTGTTTCCTTGGAGCAGAGCTCTGGTTTTCTTTTGCAGAAATCCATGACAGATCCCCCTGCACTGACAGTCAGGGCTTAGTTTTAAATTGCACTATGGAAATAGCTCCTCAAACGCAGTTTCTGCGGAGTTTGGGTCTCTCACTACTCCTGTGGTGCTGGAGGACACAAATGCAGCGCTGCTGTCATCGTCAATTTACGGTGCTGGTGGAGATGTTAAACCTACTGCGCTAATAGCGTGGGGCTGGGTTAACTTCAGCAGTTGAGTCATCGCATTTATAATATGAGATCACTGTTCGTGTCTCCAGTGTGATGCTACTGAGGCCAAAGCAGTGAGGGGCTCCATCCATCAAGTACCCCAGCCTGTGAAGCTTTTAGGGCCAGCATCCCTCCCGGGCAGCCGGGGAGCTGTGGCCGGGCTGGGCTGTGCTGCAGGTGGCGATGCTCTGCAGGGAATGTTCAGCTTGATCCCTGGCGAGGAGGCTGGGTTTGGAGCCCTAGTGCTCAGACCTCGGCTAGAAATGTGCAGTCTGGGTCCTTCCTAACGGGGAGGGATGTGGGAGCAGGATGCGAGCACTGCAGAGGGGACAGTGGTGAGGCACAGTTAAAAGAAGGAAAGAGAAAACTGTGATGATGAAGGAGCTAACAAACAGAAAAGAGGTTGTCACTGTGGAGGCAGGTACGTATGAGACGAGGTCAGAGCACACTGTGTTTTGCCATCCAGGTGGGCCGGGGGCTTGCAAAGAGGGAGGGATGCTTGCTAGATGGGACACATGGGCTGCCATCAGCCTGCAAAACTGAACTGTGCTGGGGATGCTCAAGAATGGCTGCGAGCCCCCAGCAGTTCTGCCTTGGATCTGTCCCCTCCCTGTGCTTAGTGCCATACTTCTCTGAAGGGAGCCTGGGGGCCTTAGGTGGAAAGAAGTTGCCTTGAAAAGCCCATCCTGTAACTTGAAAAGAAATCTATTCCTTGCCATTAAGTTATCCAAATCAGAATGTGCCATATGCAACATTTCCTCATGGGATACAGCCAGCAGATGCGTTGGCAGGCCCCCACAGCCCACATTGGGCAAAACAAATGCTCACAAGCCCAATAATAACCATTCTTTGAAATTCAGGCCAGTCTTGGCTCTGCCTGTACAACCAGTGAGGCTCTGGGATGCGTCTGACATCACACAGGAAATCTGCAAAGCAGGGACTTGAATTCATGTCTTTCCATCATATGGTGGTGCTGTAGCGAGTGGACCATCCTGGAATAAGAGCAGTAACAGAAAACAATATTTAAATGTACGTTTGACTGAGAAAGTGGACTAGAGGTTGAATGTAATAGGGATCAAGTTTTCCAAGAGGGTCTGTGGCTGAAGGATGGGGTGGGGACATTGGTCTGATTTCTTTTGTGTTCTTCAATCACTTACAGAATATCAGAAAGTCACAGGTAGGGGGAATCCTTCTTCATGCTGAGACTACTCTTAATGTCATAGTTGTGTTTTGCACATCAACATCAAATACTATGCAGAAAAATTATTCTGTTTAGAAAAGCATCAAAAGCTATCTTCAAAGAAAAATTCATCAAGAGCATGTATGTGCTCTGGCATTTTTGAAGTTGCCTTCATACTCATTAGACTTTAATGATATGATGAATGACTTTTTATCTATCAAAAGTTGCAGAGATTTCTGACTTTCTAAGCACCTTGCACATCAGTATTGTCTGGTTTTGGTAGTCCTCCCTATTGCATTATGTTTTGCTTGTGTGCTTTTAAGCCTTTTATTACACAAAATGAGGACTTTTACTTTTGCTTGGCAAACTTTACTAATTTTCAAATTCTGCAGGCTGTGTCCATTTACAAATCAAATGGATGAATTAAATTGGATTGGGACAATAAACATCAAGGGATGGTAGAAAATACCGTCTTCTGAAGCGTAGCCTTCATCTGGCTCAGCTGCACAGACCCAGTGTAACAAATCAGCTCTGTTTACTGAAGTGCTCCCAGTGTTTGACATGCCACGTCCCTAAATGTCATTGCTGTGAAGCGTGCAAACTTCCCCCAGGCCCACCACTCTCAATCTTCAGCTGTTTTTAAGGGGAGGTAACAGATTTCTGATTTGGGCTGCTATTTCTTTTTAAGGTAGGAAACTGTCTTCAAAAGTAGATCTTTGATGTAAAGTAATAACTGGAAAGGAAGGGCAGGACAAACTGATCCCCTCCCCTGCTTCCCTGCAGTACCAAGCTGAGTGAGTAGATGTTACCAGGCCCTTGCTTTTTCCTCTTCTCACACTCCTGCCCCACACAATAACATGTGTTGGAAGTACCCTACGGGTTTGTGCTGGCATCACTTCCCAGAACATCACAGGTCATCCCTGCTTATACAGGAGCCAGCTGTGTTTGAGGGTGATGAAGGCAAGATCCAGGTTTCACAGGCTCGCTCCCAAAGAGGCAAACCCGACTCATCCTTGGGACTGCCTGACAGCTGTCAGCAGCCTGGGGACTCTTTCAAGTCTGTCTGGAGTTAGCAGAAATCCTGCCTCTGCTTTCTTGCATCCGCATTGGGCAAAAAGTCTTTTCTGAAGCTCTGACATTAAGTTTTTCTGTCAGATGGAGCTTGCATGTAATAGAGGATGCAAGTTACTGGTTTCCTGGGAATAGTGTATGCTGTGTTCATTTTCTTTTTATTATCATTTTCTAAAGTTGGATGTCTTCATTACTTGGACAGCCAGGAAAGTGAGCAAGTTGCATAAACTTTGGTGATCGCCACCTTTTCCCTCACCTCTTGCATACAGGGAGTAGGGACAGCAACCAACTTACTCCACTGTAGTATGATTGAGTGCTTGGCTCTGCCTGTACAGGGAAGAGCTGTCTCTTCTGCTTCCCGACTGGAGGTGGCACTTCTGCAGGTAGCAAGGGAGCAACCAAGGGAAAACATTTCCAGGTTTTCTGGCTGAGGTAACTGAACCCATTCTTTGTAACCCTTGGACCTTTGCTACCTCTTCCCTAATAGTTCAATAGGATTTTTTTGTGAGTTCTTAGATTTTAAAATCAACCTGGTGTAAACCTGTTGCCCTGGGGTTCTGCCAGCAAAGTTTTAGCTACCCCAGTGGACCTTGTAATGGTAGGGAAAGAATGCAGCACTGGGGGTCTGAAATGCAGCTGACAGTCAGCACAGCTCTGGATAACATTCTGCTCTTCCCTAGTGAGATGTGGTGCACACAGGTATAAGTAGGTGGGAACAGCTGCAGCTCTTTTTGTGGGAAAGAATTAATACCGTTTAAACTGATTTATGTGCTTGAGATAAACTACCTCCTGCAAGTATTTTGATTCAGAAGAGTCTATAGTTTGTATTGAAGAGGACTGTCAAGATGTTCAGGCTTCTGCAAAATAGGGAGAGATTTAAACTTGTGAAGGAGCTACAGGTTCTCATATTTCTTGGAGATCTATGTTTCTCTAATCCATGTCTATATTCGCTTACACTTAATTAGAGACAGGCCCTGAAATGACTTAGTGGGCTGTTTGCATGCCAGATCCACAGCTGAGACAAATTCATTTGTCAAGTATAATTCCTGAACACAACCGACCACCTTGTTGTAAAATGTTGGCGTGCAGGACCTCCAGCGGGCTGGGAAGGTCGTGGGAAAAGCTTGCTCATCTCCGCTTGTGCAGGCTCTTCTGGCTGCCTTTCAGGGATGGCAGAGCAGTGGTCTTGCCTGTGCCAGTAGTGGAGCTGGAGTGGTTGGTGCCTGGCATTTATAGCTTCCTTTTGCAGTTCTGGAAGTATCAGCCCATCTCCTCCTGCGTGACAGTAAGCATCAGAGCAGTTCAAAACCCTTCTCATCATGTTCCTCACTGACTTTGCAAATGCACTGCTTGAAAAACTTGCTGGTTATGAGATCAAGTTGGAAGTGATTATCAGTTTAACAGCTGCTTTGTAAAAATGTGTTTGTCATAAAGTCATGTTTATCAGTGAAACCAAGCTGGAATTAAACATTTGAACTGCTGGAGTAAGTATCCTGGTAAAATGATACGGAATTAACTGACGGAGCCGTAGTGATACGGCATTTGTATCTTGTGGTTTCCATAGATACACATGTCACAGTGTTTTGCAAACACTGCACAACACCTGAAATATATTTCTGCTACTCCAGGAATAATAATTACACTTAAGTGCATTCTGCACAAAACCACTTCTTACGCATTTGTTGAATGATGAAAACTAGCCAGGTTTTCAAAGGTCATTGCAGCTTTCTCAGCTCTAATCGTAATTTTTTCCCAAACTAAAGGTGGAAGAAAAAGGAGGCAGAGGAAGCCCCTGGCCCAAGGTCTGTGTTTGTAATTTTGTGATACGGTCCAGTGAGTGTGCTTCAGCCTGGGGCAGGGACTGGGATGTGCGCATGCCCTGTCAGCAGCAAGGCTGGTTGTACCCACGTTGGGTATGGGAGTGGGGAGTACTGAGAGGAAGGAGGCAAAGGAAGGTTCAGGAGAGAGCAGATGAGATGAGCAAACAGATCCTTCCGTTTCAAGCAGAGTGTCTGAAGGTGGCAGCGAAGTGAGCAGATCAGTGAGGCTGGAGGATGATTCCTTCAGCACATCTAAGTTGCAAAGAAAGGGACATTCAACTAAAGCAGCGCTTTGCTGATGGGAAGTCTTCCTTTTCCAGAGACACATTTCCAGCTGATGCCAATGGTTTGAAGCAGCCCGGTGCCCTCACTGGGATCAAGTGGAGGCAGAGCCCTGCACCCACTCGGCGCCTGGGCGAGGGCTGGATCCCCCGAGCGCTCAGCCCCGCAGAGCACACCGAGTACTGGCCTCAGCTCAGATCCGGTGCCGGCTGTGGAGGCTGAGCTCGTACAGGAATCTGGCTCATCTTGTGTAGGAATAATTGAAACAGTCAGAATTATTATTCTCCCTCCCCAGTTCTTCTTCATATCAAACACGTGTTTCCCCCCTCCATGCTCTAATTAAAAACTAAAGAAGAGGGAGAGAGGAGGAGGAAACTAATAATGCCGGTTACACATTTGGCTTACAAAAAAGAAAAGCACGCTCTTAATGAGTTTGTGGACAATAAGTAGGAAATGATTCACACTTAATAAATGTCTTTGCTGTTAATCTCTGTTAACCTAGGGGCTCTGTTACTTATATCAAAAAGTCCTGTCACTTTCTGTTGTGTTATTGCAAAGAATGAACTTCAATATTATTTTTTGCAGGGGCTATTGAACCTGCTGCCTCTGGAGCACTGCGGTGCCGTGCAGCGTGGACAGTCTGGTCATTGTCATGGTAAGAGTATTTTATCGCTGTGGTGACTCTTCCCCTCGCCCACTGCAGGGCTGGGAGGATAGGAGGTCCCAGGACACACACCAATGTCACGGAAGGGTCAGCTGCAGCTTCCTAGATTTTGATGCAGGAGGGCTGCTGGGGTCACCTGCTCACTGAGATAACAGAGCTGCTGCTGGAGGGGTTTCTGGGTGGTTTACCATTACCTGAAGGGCTGAAGATGAGTCTGTGCTGGAGAATTTCAAAAGGACCCCAGAGCCAAGCATCCGCCAGCCCTCCTGCCACATGCTGGAGAGCTGGGAGTACAACGAACGGATGTGATTAGCACACTGTGTTAAAAAAACCCCACATTTATCTTGCATGATGCACAGTCTTTCACAGCTTTCTCATCCCATGGAGTAATGCCCAGAAACTGATGTTATGCTGCTGTAATCGGACAAGAGAGGGGGGCTGCAAGGGACAGAACGGATATTGCTGAATATCCCTCACGCTTAATGGTTTTCTTTCCAGCAGCATCATCTTTCACCTTGTCCCTTGTGCCTGGGCTTCAAACATCTAAAGCTGCTGTATTTTGGTTTTGGTTTTTTTTTTTTTTTCAGTTTTTGTCTGTGACATTAAATTCCATCACTGTTTTTCTGAAGCAGCAGTGGTGGCAGGGGCTGGGTGACTCATCCTGTCAGTAAGTGATGGCTCAGGAGGATGCAGATGGCCATCAGTGTTACTGGGAGCTGCAGGTGATCCATGAACCTCTTGAGATGCTGCTGCACGTGTGTGCAGCTGACCTGAGGTGAGTGAAGGTGTATTTGCAGGGAATGAGCAGGAACAGCCGCACCAGGGTTGGCAGAGGATGGGACAGAAGAGGAAAATTAGATTTTGGGGAAGATCTAGTGTCAGAACCAACGTCTAACTTAGCAGCAAGATGTGTCTGTGACTCCCAAAGCAATTCCCAAGAAAGCCTTGTGATCTCACTTTGTCTGGATGACGGCTCTTCTCTGTAATCCGCAGATTTTCCCTTCTGGCCCAGCTGGACCCAACTTTTCAGAGAAAGCCAGCATCTCTGGCTGAGATGTCTCCAACCTGTGAGGTTTGCAGAAGGGTCAAATCTTGATTTGACATCAAATCCTTCAAAGGAAACTTTTCCATTGATTTAATGCATTGTTTCTTTTACCTCCAGCCAGGAGTTTTATCTCATTAATTCTGTGAATCAAACCGTGCATCTGAAATCCTTTAATTTTCTTTCTGAGAGAAAGATATTTTAAATTTGGAGCTGGATAAAAATTAAAGCATGAACATTACCTGACTGGATTCTAAGTCCTTTGTAACATATTCAGAGTGAAGTCTGTACAGCTGCACAATGTCCCTGTTAATGTAATCAATACCCTCCTCTCTTGCAGTGTTGTTACAGGCATGCTACTCTTCTCTGGTTCTGGCCAGTGAATTTGGAAATATTGTTTGCATAAATTTGCCTACTTCTCACTGTATTTATTTGACAATGCTTTTAATTATCCCAAAATCAGATTTTCAAATATAGCAGTTTCTCCCCTCTGTGATTGCTATGGAAATTTCAATTGGAAAATCAAAGCTTTCAGAGGTTGTTTTACTTTCATCTCTTCCTTTTGATGAGGTCCTAACACATCAAAAATCTACACTCAGAAACATCCCATCATATCTCTCTACTCAAATATTTAAAATACCAGGAGGTCTTCCTGGTACAGAAGGAGTGCAACCAGGGGCATCACACCCCAGTGCTCACTGGAGCTTGGGATGAGGACCCAAATCATGTCAAAGCTCGGGACGCTTGGCTGGAGCGTTGCCTGTCTGCAGACACCACTGCTGGGACTGAACACAGCAGAAGCATGTCAGAGCTTGATTGAAACTGGACAGAGAAGGTCCTATAGGAGCACATTTTCTACGGGAAAATCCCTGATCTGAGAGGATTCAGTGCTGGGTTGCCAGCAGCCAGTTACTAACCCTCTAAAGGCTTTGTGTATCTGGGAGCACTAAATAATTTAGCAGTCTTTCCATCCAACCTCATGGAAATTTTTCTGATGTGTTGAAAAGTTCTCCCGGCCACCACCAGTAACGGAAATGATGAGAGAAACCCAAAAGACAAGTACTAGCACTTGTCATAACAAAGATGAACAAAAAAAATGCATGGAGAAGCAGCCCTCCTGGCAGAATATGACATTTCAATGTGTTTCCCTCCTTCAATTTAACCTTGCTGGAGGTTCAAAAAGCTGTTCATGTAAAGGATCAATAGATCCCGCACCGTATTTAGTGTCATACTAAATGCTGGACCAGGCAATTATTTGATTCATCGCTGTGGTAAGTGAAGCATCCAAGTGTGACAAAATTATCATATTTTCTTGTTTCTTGTGTAACTGAAATATTTCATCCTTAGAGGCAGTTATGTTAAAGATTAATGTTCTGTTCTTGACAGGTATTACCAATGGCTTGTTAATTCAGTGTTAGTTTTACAGGTTTTTTTGGCATTTTGCATTCACTCAATCTCTGATCCATAGGATATGTGTGCCAGAGGGACTCTTCCAGTAGCACCAGTGTCCTCTGAGCCAGCTGGCTGGAGCACTGGGGAACAAATGTGCTTACTGGCATCACAGGGAATACTCCTGCTGGCTCCAAAGAGCCAATTCTAGAGTTGAATCCATTCTACTTTAACAATCCAAAAGATATAGGTCTACATTTACTCAGCGTAATCAAATAGATAACCAACAAATTACACAGGCCTAGCCACTTCACTTCAAAACACTTTAATAGTTCTGTATTCACTAACAGCAACAGCCAGATGTCATAATATCTCAGATAAAACCTGCAAGGAAAGCTCATGCACTTTTACTTTTCTAGTTACATAGGTAAAAGCTGCAGATGCTTGTGACATCTTTTGCCAGTCCATGGGAGAGCTGAGATACTGGGAATTTATGACCTGAGCCTGCAGTGGATTATCCCACATCAATGACTTGCAAGTACTGTTCCTTCCAGCTGAGATGGACGGAAGTTTGACCATGAGACCAATGCTGTTCTAAGTATAGAGTGGCTTTGTAACCAAGATGAGACGTCATCATCAGTTTGCAACCCTTTCCAGCCAGAGAAGGGTGTGCTGAGGCCAGTGAAATGAAATTCTAAGGAAGCTGCTGACTGTCTTGTATGAGTGGTATGTGATGTTCTGGGTAGCTTGTGAAGAGCCCAAGGACTTCCATTTTTACCCAGGGTCTTCATGGTCTTGGATACCTACAGAAACATGGGCTTGGGAGTGGAAAAGGTGTCAGAAGTGAAGGTAATATTCTGAGAGGAGACCAGCTCATCTTGCATGTGAGAAGGGCACAGTCCCCTGAAAAAACAGGGGCCCAAATGGGTATCTGCTGGAGGCTTTCAAGGAAAATTGCGGCTCCCAAGAACAAAGACCTCTGGACTGGAGGACATGGTGCTGTTTGAAGCTCTGAGATTTCAGCTGCTTTCAAGTGCTCAGTGCTTGTTGAAGAACCTCTTGATTTTATCAGCTGTGTAAGTCTTAGTTTGCACACTACAGAGCAGTTGCACCTATCTGGGTGCAAAAGGAACTGATTGCATCAATTCTTGAGCACTTACCTCCTTGCACAAAGTTGCAGCTCTTTGTTATTCAGTATCATTTGATCATACTGTGCAAAACACTGCAACTCTTCAATTACCTGTGCTGTAATGGGTTAGAGATACAGGCTTGTTCTTACAGTCCTGGGCTGGGAAACCGGAATTGTAACTCCAGGTGCCATTCTACTGCTGTTATCCCTACCTGCTGCTGTAGACACACCTGCCTGAAGAACCAGGAAGACGTTTGCTTAAGTAATGTGTGTGTCTATATATATTTGTATATTTGTTTCTTCCAAAGTAATTCAAATTCTACTGAAAAATTATATGGAAAGTTCCCTGCTACTTGCCTGTTCTTCAGTATTTCTGCCTTAAATCCTTGTTGCAACCTCAGGCTACAACATCACCTGGAGGGGGGCTTTAAAAGATCAGCAACAGGGCTGAGCTGGCCTGCAGAACTTGGCAGGCAGCTGGAATCTAAATTACTAAAAGTACCAGAATTTATATCAGATATAATGTATTACAAGTAAGATTTATAGAAGGATTACAGAAAGCAGTTAGTTAAAGCTACTGGCAGTAAACAGGAATTAAAATATTTATCTAGCTGTAAAGATATGAATAATGGAGTAATTTATTTAGTTATGTAAAGAAGCTGCGTACTTTAAACTGACAACAAATAACGCTCTTAATATCACTAATATTTTACAATGTCCATGTATCAAAATCCTTCCATGCTTTTTGCTTCCAAACAAAATCCTCTTGTATCTAATTAGTGCATAATACAGAATTTCCTCAGGCGACAGACATGCTCACAAGGGGGTAGAGCACCCAACAATGTTAGTTATTTGCCTTTTTGCCTGCCTTCCCTCTCCAAGGCTGTAGCATTTGGAGATCAGTTCCTTCCTTTCCTTCCCTCTGCGAGGGTATGTGATGCTGGTTACAAGGCAGCTGGCTGTGTTCCTGCATTTTTATATCACTCTTCCAATTATTGCATTTCTTCTAATTTTGCGTTTTGTGTTTTATATTATTTTTTTACAGGAAGGTCAGGTCTTTGTCTGGGAGTTGGTTGAGATTTGGGCCTCCACTATTCCAGTCTAACATTTGAAACCTTTTTTTATGGAAAAGCATCCCTCTTTTTGACCCAGACCTCTCTGTGGTTACCTCCTGCAATATCCTTTCAGTTCAGCAGCTTAGCCACATGATCTATAAGACAAACAGCAAATGTAAGGCAACATTTACTGCCCCAATAAAAATGTATTGGTGATCATGACCTCATGAAAATGAGGTTTCATTTTTACTTTTTCAATTGCCTACTTGCCAGGAATAACTTTCAACACATTGTACACTTACAGCAATGCTTCCTGCTGTTCTATCATGGAAGAGCTGCAAATTCCTTTGTTGCTGTAGGTCTGTAAATCTGTGCTTAATTCTGCCTGGACTGATAAAAAAATCTGGTGGGGAATCATCAGCTTCACCTGGAGAGCTGTGTAATCCTCTGCTAGCCAAAGCACCGCCCTGGGGCCAGCTCCTTCCTGATGCAACTTCATGGATTTCAGTTACCACCAGGTCTCTCGAGCATCCTGCTCCCAGCCTTCTGGGTGAGACAAAAATATCGTTCATTTCTTGTTTAGGACTAAGGTAGGAAAGCTCAGTGGTCTGCTGGTTTCTGCTCTTACTCTCAAGTCCACTTCAATTTTTAAAATATGCAGCAGGGAGGATTAAGAAGCACAGCTGGCCTTGCTTCTGTGTCTTGCTGGATTCCCAGGGTAATTGGTCATGCTGCACATGGAGTGGCTCCCAGCAGCTTGGTTATCTCCTATGCTATCTTCTGCTGACAGTAATAAAACTAGCCCTTGGTGGTAGTCTAGGAAATTAGCATTAATAATGATTTTTGGGTGGTCAGTTCATTGCCCTCCTGGGTCAGACCACCCCAATACTCCCTCTCACGCTCTGCTCCTCTCTCCCTCTGCAACAGATTGATCCCTCTCCACTGCGTCAACACTAATTACTTAGTCAATTTGTGTTTGAACTTTGTCTTTTAGACATAACTTGTGAGTCCTGTGTGAGCCGTGTGTGTGGTTTTCGGTGTGCACCGTGATTCATCCCCTCCTGACCATCTGTGGTGTTGAAGTTTGCTCTTCCTCTCAGACGGCGCATCCCCAAGAGGAGTTTCAGCCTTTGTGAGCAAGGAGCCAGCACACAGCTGGCCGCCTGCTCGCCAAGCGGGGACCTGCAGGGCTCGCTTGGCTCTGCCTTTGAAATGGCAAAGTGATTTTGGTGCTTATAGAAAGCATCGCATGATAATTTAAAGGATATGAGCAGCGGCAATCAAAGAAAGTAAAAATGGTATTAAAATAAGGCTAAAATATATAGTATTGAAAAAGTACTGTGATTATTTTGGCTGACTACTTAAAAATGATGTAGTAGGACTCATGAAAGAGAAAGGGATCTGTGTGTAGCAAGGGACAGATAGGGAGTAGTTACCAGAGGGTTACCCGAATGGTAAAAAGACATGGAATTTTCTCATAAAAAGAAATCTAGGCTGCTACAACGGGAAGGAACTCTTTCTGTTGCAAAAGCCTTTTGGCTTCTGCCGAGTAGGGGGGAGAAATATGGTCGTGACACCTGGGATTTATTGCCCAACTGTGTTGAAAATAGAGCTGTTTTTCAAGGTACAGACAGGAAGCAGAGCAGGAGGGGATTACAAAACCTTGAGCGCTTTCTCCTCTGGATTCTGCTGGGGAGATTCCCCAAGGTTTCCCATCTCAACAATTATTTTTGATTATTCATAACCTAGTGGGTTTTGGTTTTATTAAGGCAATATTAGCATGCATGCTTTACTCATTATATTATAATTCACGTGTTCTCAGGGCTTCTTCAGACCATTACCTAGAACTAGTTTTCCATCAGCATGGGGACGTATTAAACTTGCAGAAGTTATTACCCTGCTTTCTCAGGAGCAGCATGGGAGCGAATGTGCTGCACAGCTGTCCTGCCCCTGATTAGCAACACTGTCTACCTGCTCAAAGACTTCTTTTTGCGAATAATTTTAAAGCATTGTTTATTAACGGTGTTAATGGTGGGTGACTGTACCTGTTGGGTACGTTTTTTGAAGTGTTTAACCTAAATATATACAAAAATACAGTAAATACTAGCTAATGGTGGGTGTTCCTAAGTAATTTCTAATAACTGATGAAGTCTTGTCGTGTTTGCACCGAACCCCTACCCCGTGTTCCTCATCCAGGCTGCTGGGAAATCTAGCAGCAGTTCCTGCGCAGGAATTAACTTTGCTTTGAAGTGAATTTTTCTGGGTTTGTTCCCTTATGGGTACCAATTTAAGGTGGTCAAAATGATTGTTGATTCACAACGGGTGAATTCAGGGATTTCTAGGCATACAATTTGAGAGAATTTTGGTGAAACTGAACTTCAGCTTTCTAGAAGATGCTTCTTCACAGCGTGTGCTTTGCTCATGGAACCCATTACATTGATAAGGCAAGGTGAAAACCCCAAACTCAGCAAGTTGCAAGGAAAAAAATGCAACTTCTTTTCTGAGGGTTGTGTGCTTATATTTAACGTAAGGCTTTCAGGCCTAAACGAGGTTCCTAGTGGAGGCATGTTCTTCTGCAGGATTGCTGCTCCCTTCCTGTGAAACACCTGGACTTGGCCACGGCCTCAACATAGGGGTAGTGGACAAACGCACTCCAGACCAACTCACAGAGCTACGCTTTTATTTTCTTATGACAGCAAAATAGAGACTTTGCCAAAAGCGTGTGAAAGATGTGGAAGTTATCAGTCTTCAGAAGTAAACGTGATCCTGGAACAAGTTTATATCAAGCCTTGGGTCGTTGCCAGCTTCAGTGCAGTCCTTGGATAAATACCTCCTGAACCACTATAAGACATTAATATTTCATACCTTCGGGGAAACTCGCAGCCAGCTGTCCTTGGTGCGTGTCCAATGTCTCCGGCACTGGAAGGAAAAGCAGCACTGCAAAGTGCTGTGTACTCTGGGTCGGATCCAGCAAAGGTGCCACTACAGGGACAACTGGAAATCTGTGAGCTGCTACACCGTGGGTGCTTGAAGGAGCGTGCACCTGGCTGGACTGAGCTCTCACCGGCTGGCTTGCACCTGAGGTTGGAGTATCTCCTTCTGCCCTGCCTTCTGCTTTCCAAACACCTGGCACAAGGGGTAGGACTGCATGAGGAAAGCTGGTTGGGCATTACTGGGAGACACCCAAACCAGGAAATTAGACTGGCCTGAAAAACAACATCCATGTTGTTTTAGAGTGAGATCTACCCAATTGGTTTGCTCTGGTTACATTTTCTTTTAATGGAGGCTGCAATGAAGTGCTGGAAAATGAGGCCTTTTAACAGCAACAGGAAAATGAAGGGAAAAATTCAGGAGGGAAATATTGTTAAGAATGAAGAAAAATCACAGCCAGCTAAGTATCAAACCTTAATTTTAAGGAGCATAGCATGCCTGAAGTAATAGGGAAAAGCTATGTCTGAAACGATGGTTGGCTCAGAGGTGCAAAGCCTGGAGCTTCCAATTTTCTGATTTGCCTCATTATTTCAAGACTCCTTGATACATTAGGTCAGATGTTAGACAGGTTTCAGAGGAAGAAAGAGACTAACTTTTCACTTCTGAAGTATGAAATAAATAACTATATTCAGTCACTATGGGGGTGGGGTCTGTTGCACACTTCTCACTTCAGCCCCATGGAGATGAAATGTGCTGCACCATCCAGGTTAGCATTGTCTGACATTGCTTATCTCCTCTGCAAGAGTAGATGGCAGCTCTGCCACTGTCTTCAACAGCAGCAGGTTTAAATCAGTATTTAAAAAATGATATTCTTAATAGTAAACAATTTGGAGTTGCTACTTAGGCTATGGAATGTGCTTGGGCTTTAGCACGGATAGTGCAGCAGCTGTGCAGGCCAGGGATACTCCTGTTTGCTTAGCCTTGCTGCGAGACACCAACATTTCTGTGAAAGGTACTTCAAACTAAAGTGTTTTACTATTTGCTTATAGCTTCTTCTGAGACTGGTAGCCAGGGGAAGAGGTTATACAAAATATCCATTCTTCAAAATGGAATGTGATTTTTTGATTTGTGGACTGTAAACTAAAACTTTTAAACAAAATGATAGTGTGTTCTTATAAGAGACATATGAAGTGAATTTTTAAAGTAATACAATATCTGAATATCTGGAGCTAAAGAGGGAAGTTTTCAGTGCTTTTTAAATTTTTGGTTTTTACCCAGGGCAGACACTTCAGTCCTGCCAAGTGCTGAGCACTCTGGTCTCTCCCAGCAAAGCCACAATACATGTCGCAGAGCATCAGATCAATCCTACAGATTTCATGCTCAGTCACTTTTTTGGATCAGACTGGAGCACTCTGTGCTTATTCTGGCAAGCTACTTTTCCATTGAGAGAGGAATGCTTGGGATGCTGTGGGGACAGATCACTAGGAAAGTACAGAGCTACTACTCTACAGGAAAGTAGAACAGAGCATCCCCCGTATCATCCCATTTGATTCTTAAGGAGTAATGCCCCCCAGTGTAAACTTCAGTGTTGTATCAGATCTTGCTTCAGAAATCACAAGAGGGGGAGAAGAAATTAGGATATTGGGTAGGAGGTAACTCCAGCAAAGATGGGGAGGTTGCCTGGGAGAGATGTGAACGTTAATGGGGCACTTTGTAGGAAAACAGGGTTCTGTCAATTCCAGCATGGATCAAGGGACAAGCCCCTCTCCATGCCTTGGGACCTCCACGTTAGCTTTACAGAGCCTCATCAAGCAAGACACAGAGCTCAGAAATGTCACCTGCTGCCATGCAGACCCGTGGGTGACTCAGCAATGCAACACAAGGGCTTGCTCAGTAACGACAGATTGTTCTGTATTTTTAAATACATTACTTCATTTTATTTTTTTCCCCAAGTATCTTCTAATTATGTTTTCTTTGGTATTGATCCTGTGCTCTTTTAGAAGCTAGATTCATCCTTTGCTTCTTAAGAAGCAGGAAAGAAAATATTTGGAGTCTGAGGTGCTCTGTGTTCCACCAACCGTGTCTGCTGGGCTTGTTTGCTGCCTGACAGTTGGTTTGGGACTCCTGATCGCATTTTTTAGGGCTGTGATTTTACAGTGTGTCAGGATCATATGTCTATCTACCTGCTCTGCAAACCACTTGTGGACAGTTGACCAAACAAAAGTTTTATGTTTTAAGAAAAAAAAATCTATTTTTTTAGTGATGAGATTCTGTTGCCAACTCTCTCCTGTCATTCTCCTGTCCTGTTTACTGCTTAGACTTGAAAAGCATAAAATTTTTTGAAGGCTTTGCTTTTAAACCCTGCTCTTGTTTTTCCTTTGTGACTGCTTTGACAGACTTCTCAGATGTATATTTCAGTATAGGTTGATGTGAAGCTAATGAGAAGGCAGATGTTTATTTACAGAAATATGGGTTCCATTTGTAAAATTATTTCCTGGTGAGAAAAAACATTGCTTTCCTATTGCCTTACATGCTAAGACTTTTTAAAAATTGGTTTTTCTTTACAGCTTGGTCTTTAAACTGTATATAGCTATAGGCACATAAAACAGCCAGTAAACTCTAACCTCACAACTTTAGAGATCATTATAAGACACAAAAAGATTCAACTGTTGTTTTAAGTCAAGCAATGGATTTACACATCATAAAATAAGTTTAGAAATAGCACCACTTGTTTAAAAATCTGACTAATAAGTACTAAATTAAAAAAGACTAAGTTTATAAATTCTCTGTCTACACTTTGAGATATCTGTTGACTGATTTACATGAAATAAAACTTTGAAGCTCTGTTGTTCTTAGTTTTACACAGTCAGGTTTTCCATATAAACACCAACCCTTGTTGCATACATCCTTCTTAGATTTATTTTTATCACTTCATCTTTTGTTATTACCATTGACACTATAAAATAATTGTATAAATAGAAGCATAGCTACTCTGTAGCATATGCTCACAAACTGATCTGTATATAAAAGCCTACCTTATCCAAATTAAACGCGGAGGTCTGCTTGTGTTTCAAAATGTGGCTGAGGGTCCAAGCGCCCAGCTGTGAGAGATTAAACTGACCGTTTTGGGGATGGGATGAAGTACTCCCGGTTAGGCTGTGGGTGGGGGATGCTTTTGCTGCAGCCTGCGTGGATTTGGGGCCAGCCCTGGCACTGCCTACCTGTTCACAAGGGCAGGTGAATACTCCAGGATGTAAAATTTGCCCAAGAGAAAAGCCAAGTACTCATGTGGCTGGCAGCTAAACTGGCTTGTAGTGAGACGTGTGTGCCTCAGAATCACTACAGTGCAACTGCTGGGGTGAAGTCTGTCCATGGTGCTCCTCTGCCTGCAAGGGAACCCTTGGCTGGCTGGGGTGTCTCTCTTGGCTTGCACCAGGATAATTAACAGGGCTTTTCCTAATTTAGGCTTTCAGGTCATGTGACAGGATTTACTCCCGGTGTGAGTCACCTAATGAGAGAAGGTAAGTGGGTCCCTCCAGCTGGTGTGCAGGACCAGGTGGTGCTGGGAGAGACGAGCCCTGGCAGTGCACCGGACGTGAGTAAGTCTCCTGTGCTAGCCTCTGCTAGCTCTCCTGCCCTCTCCTCCTAAGCCCACAGATCTGATAGACCCTAGAAGTCCATTTGCAACCTCTTCATCAATGTTTTCCTAGTGTCCTGATGGTAACTGGAAGGACAAACCCTCTTGTTTCTCCTTATTTTCAGATGCTTTGTTTATTTATATTTATATAATGCTTTGCATTAAGTGTCTTAAAAAAATTATCTGATGTTTTCTGGGTTCCTTTGCTTTCTGTTTTGCTGTTTTGTAAAAAAAAAGTGCAGCTGCTGCAGGGAGACCTCCCCTTTCCTGGTATCAGGGACAGGCTGGAAATCTGGAACCAGGCCCCATTTGGGACTTACCTGTGCTGTGCAACAAGCCTGGAAGTCCTGCCCATGGTTACATCCAGCCTGAGAAGGCTGGCTTAGAGGTGAGGTGGCTTGTTGCCTGAAGTGTTGAGTACAGCTGGCTGAGTTATGCAACTGAGTTTCTCAGTTCTTAATTGAGAAAAAGATCTCCTGTTCTCCTCCTTACTCTTTGCCAGGGAGATGTTTCCTCATCATCCCTTTGTCAGCTCATGGCTGCTCTTACTCCAGCTCTGGTGGGCTGAACGGGGCCAGTCCCATGGTGGGGAAGTCTGCCCTTATATTGGTGGACCCAGGCTCATGTGTGGAGCCAGCTGTGTATTTTCCTAACTTGTTTGTAGAGCAGTAAAATCCCTTCAGGTTGTTTCTACTGCATTTTCCTTCCTTCCATTTGAACTTTCAAAGCTGAGCTCCTCTGTCTTCCCAGGGTATGTTGCAAAGTTAGAGAGCAGGATCACACGAGACCTGACCTCCCTGAAATCGCTAGGGCTGCCTTGGATGTCAGAGCCAAATTAGACCCATTATCTCCATATTCTACAGTTCAGCAGCTGGGCAGTTTCCCACTAAATCTTGGAATCCCTGTTGATAGAAGAAAAGGGAAAAATGAATAGCCTGAGTAACAAAGGTACTATCAGAGAACTTATTGGCATAGCAATTGGTGAAACCTGGCTGTGTTCCTGTTTGAGACTTTGAATGAAATATGTTGTTTCAGTTTTTGATTCCCTTCTCTGAATGAGAATTACACAGTCCTGTTGCCTTGTCTTCAGGGAACTGCTTTCTAAGGCTTCATTTACTAGTTTACTTCTAGAGTAAATTTTATCAGCCTTAGTCTCTACTCAGCGTTTTTGAGGAAATTCCCTTTTCTTGCTTTTTATTTAAGATGACAAAATATTTCCACCCTTTACTTGGAAAAAATCATGATCCTAAACTGTACTATGTGACTCCAGTGGGAGAGAAGGATGTTCCAGGTGAGTATTTCTAGCCAACCAGAACTGGAAATTTGACCTAGAAACGCGTGTAGATTGGGATCCAGTGTAAACCATCTGCAGAGTTGCACCGACACTGGTGGCAGAGCAAGTGGTGCAGCAGCCGGCAGGCAGGGCCCCTCCAGCACAGCTCCTGCATTTGCATTCTGTTCACAGGAGCTGTGCAAAAGAGTCTGTGCTGCTGGAGGGCTGCAACTTGCCAAATCGCCTTGGCAGTCAGATCTGCGCAGCCCATCCAGGATGGGTAAATGAGAGCAGGATTTGGCCTACTTTCTTTCAGTTAATCTCTCTTTTTAGAGGAGCTCCGTATTTGTCTGGTTGGCACACTGATGTTCAAGAGCTCAGCCCTACTTGTTGAGGATGTTACTAGTCTGACAGCAGCCTATAATTACTGTATGTCATGCAGGGTTGGTGATAGATACAACAGCACCAGAATCTAGGGGCTGCTGAATTTATGAGCCACTCGAGGGTATCTTAGCAGTGAAATGATACTTGGTGTGACTGAAGCATGCAAACACTTCAGAAAGGGCTTAATATAAAGCCTGAGAGTTGTCCCACAGAAGCAAATGGAAATATTAGTGTACTTATAAAAAAATATCTGTATGCTTGAAGGCTTAAATATCAATCCACTTTGAGACTTAATTTATATTCACGTTGTGGTATGTTAGTTTATGTAATTATCCATGCTTAGGGTATCTCTACCCACAAAAGTCAGTGTGTCTTGTGGTGGTTTGTGGTATGTAGTAACTGCATGCGCTTATGCCATCAAGGCCACTTGTTCCTTATTTGTGTAAGGGAAGCTTTGAGTAAGTCAGTCAATGGGGTTCTTCAGTTTATCCTCTTGCCATATTTATGTTATTTCTCACTTAATCCAGGTTTTGGACTGTAACCCTGTAAGGGTGGGTGATGCAGGTCACTGTAAAGTCTGCGATGTGTTGTGGGAGATGTTGGATTAGGCCTGTTCCCATTAGCCTCTTCCACATATCCAGCTCAGCAATGATGTTGCTTTAGGCTGTTATTCTTTGATTAAACCCTGATTTGTCTGGAAAGATGAGCCACCTGTATTCAGCACATTAAATGAAAGACCTACCTGATTTGCTATTGAGAAATAATCACAAATTCAATAAAAGCTCAATTCCACACTTAGAAATCTTGATGCTTTCAGCTCTACAATCGCTGTTCCCTGTCAACCACAAGTCTTTTCATGGTGTACAAATGCAACAACTGTGCAAGGAGCTGCAGGCAGATGCCAGGGTTGACTTGCTGTGTGGTAGGATGCTGCATATTCAGATACCATCTCATCTTGTCAGCAAACATGGGATTTTCATGTTTCTAGGGCATTTTATAGGATAATACATCTAACAAGAGTGTCACATCCGTCAGTGCTGATGTCCTGAGAGATCTGGCCAGCAGCTAAGAGGAGTAAGTCAACATAGCCCAAACTGCCAAACTCCCCTGGTCTGTATTTGGTGGTGTCCCGGAGTATTTGAAAGGAACATGGTTCCTGGAGTTATTTTAGCCTTTAGGAAAGTTTGGGGAAATGTGCTGCTATGTGAAACCATATGGCTCCCTTGTCATTGAAAGGTTTGTCCCAAAAGGAAGCCTCGTCATGAAGTCAGAGACATCGCAGGGCAAGAAGAGCCATTCAGCAGCTGTTTGTTTGTTTGGCTGGTTTTTTTGTCCCACATCTCTACTGACACAGGAAAAGAAATGGGAACTGCTGTGCTTTGTGTGTGCTTTTCTGTATAGCCAAGATCCAGATTTTAGCTGTGGCGTTCTTCTGAGTGATTCAACAAAATACAAAAAGTAAAAATACCAGCAAAGTCATTTCAAAATTCCCCCAAGGTTAACTCTATTATATACCTCTGTAGTTTCAGCGAAAAAAAAACAGGCAGTGAATGAGCTTATGGGAGAGAAAGGATTTGGTGTGTGCTTTTCCGTATAAGTCTGAAGTGGGCTAGTAGCAGTTCTGAGGTAGGGGAAAGAGGCTAAATCAGCAAACTAAGTGCTCTGTATCTGCAACGGCAGTGCTTCCTTAAGTCTGTTTTACAGAGTTATCAGAAGGCAAGGTTCAGGCACTATGCAGTACAAGGGGAAGAAATGCCATAGTGCAAGGCGTGTCCTCCCCTGTTGTTGTGATGCTCAATGCTGTTATGTTTGAGGAACCTTTTTTGAAGGAGAGGAGTTAAGGAGGAGGCAGGACTGACAGCTAAAGAATTGATGTTTCTTGTATGCACTTAACTAAACTAACTTGCGCCGATGTATAAAAGCAGAATGAATTAGTGTGCTTTCCCTCCAGCAATTTTCCTAGAGCAAGGACAGTCCAGCACTAAAAGGATTTGTGGAATGATGGTTTTTTACAAAGACAGAGAGTGGCAACTTTTATATCAAGCATGTCTGAGATTTTCTTTTCGCTTGGCACATGCAGGCTCAATTAGACTCGAAGTGATCCTAGGATAATGATACAAGCAGAAGCAAAACAAGAAAACTGAGGGAAGTGCTTTTAACTGCAGTGATCTGAAGTGTCAAAGATAAATAATACATATATTAGCATTGCTTGCTAGAGTCGGCCGCTGAGTCTGCTGGAGATTCTATTGCAGAGAAATCACATGTGCCCTGTGGAAGAGCTGGAGTCAGGTAATTTATGCTGGGGATTGCTGAACTGATGGGGAGGTCCTCTGCTCTCTGCAGCACCAGAGAAGGGTGGACTGCTCCTCTGATGACAGCAGATCCCTTCAGCACCCTCTTTTTTCAGGTTGCTGTGTTAGCCCAGTTTTAGTAACCTACCTGAAAGAATTAATGGAGCCTGCTCCTGCAGCAGAGGACTCATGAGGCAAGGTGGTGGGGATGGGATGGTGCCCTTCAGTTAGGCTGAACTCTGTGCTGGAGCTCGAAAGAGGAGGCAGTGTTTTTCTCTAAAAGGTGCTCTCTAGATGGCATAATGTGATCTGGTGTGACTTTTCCCAGGCTTGTTGATGGCAGGAACTGATGTAGGGGTGGAAATGCCTGAATCCAAAGGAGCTGGTTTTGTGGCATTTGTTGGGCTGAGGTGATGTGGAGATGTGCTGGCACCAGAAGGAAGGGAGGAGGTGAAAAAGGTGAATGCAAGAGAAGGTCCTTGGTGACAGCCTGCAAGGCAAAGCAGGAAGGGGAACATCAGAGAGAATGGGAGAAATTAGGAGGGAGGGAGCGTGTCTAGGATGGGTTGTGTTTCCCTTTATGTGACTGTGGAGCCCGGTGCTGATGCATCCAGGACCAGGGTAATACTGTCCTGGGCACAGGTGTCTCCTCTTGTCTCCTAGACCTGCTTTCCACAGCCTCAGGCTTGCCCCATTCATGGCACCCAAAGAATGAACCCTTCTCGCTGTGCTTTGCTTCCTCAGGTTAGCAGCTCCAGTAGCTGGTCGGGGGCCAAAGTAATTTTGATGGAGACTTTTTCCATTCAACTTGCTCCAGCAATGTTTGATGGGTTGCACAGAGGCCCCACAGCCTGCAGCCTCATCCATATTCATAACTAAGATAGCTTCACACTTACAAAAATTGAATTGCCTGGTTTTGCAACCTTTGATAGATACAGTATATGGTTGTGTTTGATTTTAACAAGGCAGATAAGACACATCCTACAAGCTGGTGGCAGTCTTATATTGATTTTGAGTACTTCTGGTTTCTGTCTTTTGACCAGCTATCACTTTCTGTTGTGATAATTAAAGTACATTTTTGCATTCTGTGGCATGAAGCCCTGACTTTCTGTGCATGATACACTGAGTTCCCACATCACATGGGAAACTATTGGGAAATCCGTAATTGCAGGACTTTGGCAACCTTTAAATATTTCCATGGTTACTGAGGGGAAGGAATTTCCCATTGGTTGATGCAGTAATTATTGAGGTGACAAAGATGAACATGATTTTTGAAGTTGTTAGTGCATTACTTGTAGTGCCAACTTAATTTTGTAGCTTTAGAGTTCAATTTCCATCCTAGCTATTTCTTGTTTTTCAAAGCTGATTAATGACAAGTATTAAAACTCTGGCTAATAGTGCCAGTGGAACGATGTGGAAACCTTTGCCGCAGGTACTTTTCTGTTAATTTCAAATGAAAGAGGAAAGCCATGCTCTCACGGCTTTTTTATTTTTTATTTTACTGTGTGTTGTGCCTGGTTTTCATGCTTATATCAAAAATTGTGGTTTTAGTGATACAAAAATCCCCAGCAAAGAAAATTCAGAGTTATAACAAACAACTGTAAATTTATGCCTTAGGTGTAGTCATGTGGAAATGGATGAGCCGAGACCATACGTGGTCCAGCTGTGATCAGCTGGTGCCCAGCTGATTTTAGGGTATCTCTGTAATGGGCTCCTCAGAGGCAAGATGGGTCAAAAAGTGCTTGCTGACAAGCTGGAGAGAGACACGGAGAGAATGAATGCTGGGTTTTTTGCGTGTGCAGGAGGATGCTGAGACTTCCCCGTTAGAGCTCTTCCACGAACAAAAGAGAGCAACGTTGACTGAATAAGTAGCTTATGATATACTGCTCAGTTTCCCAGCAGTGAGGATGTAATAGTAGTTCAGGAAAAAGCCCCAACCTGTGACACTTGCTCTGAGGCTGCTTGTGTAAGGGTGTGAATTGATGCCAGGTATTGGAAGCCACTTTCCTTTTGTGCTTGTTTCTGACTCCTCTTTTCTTCTTTGAAGAGTGCCTGTGTAGCACCGAGGGTGGGTGTCTCTATGCCAGGTGACTTCTTGGTGCATTTGCAACTTTGGCCTGACAATTACTAGAGTTAAAGATTTAGAGCTTGGTACTTTTGCCAGGTTTTTGGTCCATTGTAAGTGTAACACAGTTTGATGAACAAATATTGATATTTGTATTATATGCTGAGTCTCAGCATGTTTGTTTTTCCTAGTAAAGACAAGTGTTAATGTCAGACTGAATTTAAACTGAAAGCATCACACAGGAGCTGTTTTATGGGATAATACTCCAGTGCTGGGTTTTGGTTTGCTTTTTTTTTTTTTTTCTTCATTCTTTTTTTTGTGTGCCTACCCCCTCCTACTGACTACCCACAGCTCCAGATTAGGACAGCTAGAAATTTTCTGGTTGAAAAAGCTCAAATACAGCTACCTTCAGCATGTCTCTGTGTGCTAATGCCACGGATACGTGAAAAGAAGCAAGACTCAAGGCACAAACCTGGAGCAATTTACACTGTGGCAGCTGCAAACAAAGAGGCAGACCATGTGTTGAAAGGCAGACACTTGAAAGTGTGTCAGATTTAGCCAGGATTCAACCCAGGGGGCAGAGTTAAATCATCTGGGGGAGCTGTGTGCACAGATTGGTTTATTTTTTAATTGGCACAGCTTGTGTTGCCAGGGGTTAACTCATTCATGGGTCCATGGCCAGCGAAGGAGTGTATTGCTGTGGACTGAGAGGCCACATGCTCCATTGCTCACATAAACAAGCCCACCTTCTCCCTGCCAGGAGCTGCACTGATGCTAACAGCATATTGACTTCTGTACAGTAGTGAAACAAAACCTAATGTGGACATGGGAATCTTCTCGTTGGCTATGATCACCTTTAAAATGGTCCTCAGATAAACTGGAAACGGGGATCCTGTGTTTAAAGGGTTTTGGGTACATGCAAGGTGTTTTCCCATTGCATGCTGGCTGGCTAGAATGGGGGTACCCTGTGCCCTTGCAGGAGAACGGTCACTTCTCTCCCTATGTGGTGGCCGACCCTAATGGGCTCCTGCTGTCCCTGGACATGTTTCCAGGCTGACCCTCCCCAGAGAGCTGTAAACCCACAAACCTTGACTGGCGCATGGGGAGATTTTGTGCTGCTCAAGACTGGTCCAATGCAGTACTTACTCCTGGCCCCCCAGAAAGGTGAGAAACTGCTGGACTCAGAGATGCTTCTCTCTCCTCAGTCCCTTTTCATCAGACGGAAAACCTTTTGCTCACCTGGAAGAACCTGGGCCGGGCATTAAATGCCTCCCTCCCTCTCTTCCCACCTGGTTGCTGTGAGGGGTCTGGCCCACCTCCCTGCTTTCTTTCCTCTGGTCCGTGTGCTGGCAGTGGCTGCTGGCTTCATCTCCTCTTGATGCGATTTGGGATGACACAAAGCAGCGACATACAAGATTAATGAAAATGTTCTGTAGTCCCTTCAAGTCTTTCTGGTGAGGTAATGTAATGCAGATTGATTTGCACCATTCCTCTCGTCTGTCCCTGCTTCCCGGAGGTTTTGACAGGATGGCAGGCTTGCTTGCCTGCTTTATTTATTTATTTTAAATGGGGGAGGAAGGATGTTAAATATCCCAATTGGTAGCTGTTATTTGAGAGCTCAGTTATCTCAGGTCAAAAGAAGTCCCTTCCTGATGTATTTTTTTAAAAAGAATACAGTCTCTTCATGTTCTTCTGTGGGTGTATAAGCGGAGATACATGCATAATCACTTAAAATTCATGGTTGCTTTTCCATGGGAGAGGGAATTGAGAGAAAGTGCCCGTTTTATACATTTTGATTAGAAGAAAACCTCATAGGAGTGATGGATCTGTGGCACTGATCACTTCAAGGAGAGAAGCCTGGTCCCCTATGGAGACCATTTCAATTCAGTTCACTGCCAGCTGCCAGGTGCAGGTATGCCCTCAGCACCTCCTGATATTTAGGATAGAGAAGGAATTTCTTCCATGTGTACAAATGACTCTGTGGACCAACTCTGCATTGTACCATCCTCCTCTATTATTACTAGTGCCCTTAAAGCCCTGATTTTCTGCTGCCCCCACAGCATCCCCAATCTTGACAATGCTGTCCTGGTAGTGAATGTAGCTTTGCTTTAGTTTTGTTAATGCAGCCTCTCCCTGCTCCTCTTGCCCTGCCTACAGCATGCATATGCCACCAACAGCTGCCCTTCCAGCGAGGGGCTTGTATGCTGCCCTGCCCACCCTGGGCTAGCTAGGCTGGGGACTATTTTATCTCCTTGAGTGTGTTTGTTCCTTCTTGTTCCTTAAAAGCTCTGCAATTCGGATGCAATTCTGAGCATACCTGTCTAGCAGGACAGACTTAAACCCTGGCCGACTTCCCTTCGTGACACCCTGGGGCCCAGGCTTTGCCCCAGGGAGCTGAAGAGCCACGCAAACAGAAGCAAAGACAAGAAACGGGTATAAAAGTTCTTGAACAGAGAGTTCTGCACTTAAATGCCTTGTAGAGTCTAGATCTAAGTACCATCACCTTTGTACCTTCAAAGCTGATATTTGCATCCATGCTTTGGGGCTGTCTAAGTGCTAGTTCAGGGCTCAGATTCAGTTCCATTTTAAATAAATTTGATCATAATAAGGAATCTGTCATTTTTTGAGTTTTCTCTTTCATGCTTTCTTGCCTTCCTTGTTCTAGTTATTTCTCAAGGGTTCATTGACAAAGGTGAATTCGCTCTGCCACAGGTAAATAGGAAATCAAAATGATGAGTTTTGTTTCTTTAGAGAGCCCTGTTTGGCTCTTTTCCGTCACTGCTGATGTAGGGGCAGCACCTGGTGCTTCCAGGTACCCAACTGCTCATCTTTGGAGCCCATAACCACATTGCTTTAACGATTTTTTCAACATGCATCTCTTGACTTCAGAATCACCAGCAGCTGATTGCAAAAAACTTCTGTGGATGATCCCAAGAGGGATCCTCTCCCTGCCACCTCACAGCCTCTGGCAGTGAGAGGGGAAGCCCCCTTCACCCCCAGGTCCATGGGCAGCAGCCCGCAGCCCTCGCCATGGGGCTTCCTTATTAACCCAGCTCCCAGCCCAGTGCCTTGCTCAGGGCCCCTGGGTTACTGCAATCAAGTGTCTCCTTGATTTTTATTTGTTACGTATTTTTCTTATCTTTTAGCTGGAGCTGCTGATTTTTAACCCTTTGACAGCAGCAGCCATGGCTGCCTGCAAACGCAGCTGGGTTGTAACAGGCAGCTGCACTCAGTCGCTTTCTTGGCTATGAGCCAGGCTTCCTGCGCTTGTATCAGCCTCTCCATCAGCATCCCTGTTGCTTTCTGCTTTTTAGAAACCACTATTAAAAATACTAGAAAAGCTTCCTTTTTGAGTGCCTAATTGTTTCACTGAGACCCTTTTTCCACTGGTCCGTTATCTCTGTGGCGTATGTGATGAAGAGGTCTCACATGTGGCTCTTTCCTTCTATTTTTTTCTTTAAATAACTTTAGCACCAGCTCCAGGTGGCTTTTGTCACTGCAGTGACCAAGTCTGCCTTAAGAAAAGAAAACAGCCTGTCGAAATAGGCCCAGTCTCACCCTTGGGGATGACGGTCTGCCAGTGCTTCCTTGTGAATATGTGTTAATTTGCTTTTCCCTTCCAGTCAAAAATCTTCTTCCTGGCTTTTGAGTCTACATTCAGTGTTTATTTAAAACACTCCTTTTAGCAGCTATATGGAAGCTACAGTGTGAGACAGCTATGGACATATGTATGCACCAGATTCACATGTGAACAAATCAAGAAAAGAGGTAGCAAGGCAAGAAATAGTACGGCAAAGACAAGTGGGAGAACAAGTGACTATCAGAGGAGGGATCTCAGCCTCGGTGGGAAAACATGGCACCGTTGCATTCAGGCACCGTTGCATTCAGGCACCGTTGCAGGTCCCACACCAGCTCCTAAGGATGAGGAATCCCTGAACACCCCAAGCATGATGTGGGTAATCAAGGAGCTTTGCAGGTGTAGGAGCTAAGAGAGGGATCTGGGCAACCTCAGAGTAACTCAGGAAGCTGCTGAGAAGAGGTAATTTTTTCCTTAGTCTCATTAGTTTTAGTTTCAGTAGGGTGTGTGTTTGCATTTGTGGTGGGGAAATTGTTTTTTTCAATGATCAGATTAGAAGTCACCTTTCCCTGCTTTAATTCTCCTGGGGAAGCAAGGGAGGAGCTTTGGGTTATAGTTAAAAGCAAGGGAAACTTTTTCAAAGGTAGCTGGTGTGACCAGTTTTTACTGCCATTGAAATGTTCTTCCTGAGGCCTGGAAGTAGTTTTAAGGGTGACTTACCTGAACAAGAATAAATCTGTTCCAGTGCTAGTTTAGTGTTGAGAAGGTCATTTTCTTGCAAGCATTTTTCTTCAGCTGTGCTGCTGCTGTATGGGTTCATGCCCTCATAGAAAGTAATTCATCTGCACAGAAAAGGGACTTTCCTTAGATGCTGTTTTGCAACAGTGGGGGCAAATCCTTAATTTTTTGGCTTGGAAGGTAAGAACGAGCCATGCTATGCACTGAATAGTCCTTCTCACAGCTAGAATTGCATCTGCACACATCTGTCACCACAGTGTGTAGTGACAACAGAAAAGACTACGTTAAACCCAGCTGGTAAATCCTGAAGTAGCCTAATTTTTCTATGAGGTAAACCTCAGGCTAGTTGTCTCTGAGTCCGACTGGAAAAAGTTTTACAATTATAAGAATTTCTTGTTTAGTATCTTCATTTTAAATCCTCATTACAACTAAACTGCACGTTTAAATCAACATCTTTGATGGGTCAGTCTACAAATAAAAGTTATTAGAGGCAAAGGCAGTTGCAAGTCACTAACCTGATTTTCTTTAAAGGATGAGAAGGATTAATTTGTCTATAAACCTACATTTTTTTCCTTCTCTCTTGTCCCCATTTTGCAGTCTCTTTTCCCCAAGACCCAAAGCATGTCCTGCCAGTGTTACCTTGGTGGCACCTCCACATGGTTAAGTCTCTGAGCTGCTTCTTCGGCAGTTGGATCCCAACTTCTCACTGGCTTTCAGCTATTGTAGGTGCCAGGACGGTGGCCTGGGTGGGGAGCAGAGGCTTGTGCAGCCCAGGTTTTGGGGTGCTGCACACAGTATGTGTGCCTCAGGGAGATTTGTGGGGCAGAGAGAGAGGGAAGGGGCAGGAGGTGTGCTTGGAGTGGCTGTGCTTACTGCACTCCCAGGAAGAGAAGCTGGAGCAGAGGGTACAAACAAGCTTTTTGGAGCCCCCACAGCTGCGCTGTGCTGCTGCTGGTGATATCTGCACGCCTTGCTAGTAACACCATGCAATCTGCATGATGAAATCTGCCTGTGAACCACAGATCTGCCAGAGCAGAGAAATGCAAAGGTTGGCCTGGTCTGCACTGCTTGCTCACCCGTCCTGCCTCTGGCATGGCTGGTAATGATGCTTGGGAAACAGCATCCGAGCAGGGTGGTTTTAGAGGGCTCCCTCTCCAGTTTTCCTTTCCTCAGCCTCCAACCGCCAGCTTTTTTGGCTGAAGTATTCCTGGAGTGGCCTTTGCCCGCAGACCAGTATGTGGTGGCACAGTGGAGATGCACTCCATGATTTTCCCTAGCTCTCTATGAGCTTATTTATATTTTTGGCCGTTAGAATATCCTGCAGCAGAAAGTTCCATGATTTAATTACAGGCTTTGTCAAACATAATTTCCTTTTGTTTGCTCTAAACCTGCTGCCAAGGCAAGCATCTCCTGAGGTAGCAGCTGTTTTAGGAGGTGAAGGAATCCCCCAAATGCTTTTAATGCTCCCTTTGCGTTTGCGTTGGTGATGAGAGTTTTGCAGAACTGATAGATCCAGCCAAGGTTTCTCCCAGTGAGGACTGTGAAGGCTGCCGAAGCAGCACCCGCTCTCTGTGCACAGAAAGCAGGTTCCTGGACATGGCACAATGACATTTCCCATTCATTGCATGGGGACAGTGGCACATCGGGAGCGGTTGTCATGGCAATGTGATAACTAGCACATCCCCAAGGAGGAGGTCCCCTCTGCGGTATCCCAAGGTTTCCCTTTGCCTTCTGCTGACGTAAGAGCTGCTCTTGAATGCAACTGCAGTAGCCGTTGCTATTGCAGCAAAACCAAAGCAAACTTACCCAAAACGGGAGGCGCCTGTGGACTGTGAGTGTGGGTTGTGCCTGGAGCAGCGTGCAGCTGGCAAGGGGGTGAGGAGCTGCCGTTGATTTTGGGAAGTGAGAGCCAAGTCTCTTGTGGGTGTCACAGGACTGAGGTGTTCAAGCTGTCACACTGCCCTGCTCTTTCCCACCAAAGGTATCAGAAGTCAGACCCGCCTGTGGTGGGGCTCTGTCGCTTCTGGATGCTGTGGTTTGGAGGATGACGGCTAGTTTATGAACGATGGTGCTAAACCCAGGTTTTTTTCCTACTACCCCTAGACCTAAAAGTGCCCTTCAGGTTTGAATCCTTAAGCAATTCCTTGAGGGAAGGGTTTTCTGTAGACACCAGTATATTGTTGTGTGTGGGGTTTTTTTTGTGGTTTTGTTGTTTTTTGTTGTTGTTGTTTGGTTTTTTTTTTTTAATTTTTATTTTATTCCATGTACCATCAAGGCTGAGATATCAGTATTGCAAGCAGAAGAGCTGAGAGCAAGCTGTGGTTGTCTGGCTGTATAACCAGCTCCTGGTGGAGTGTGTGTCCTTCTTTAGCCTGGCTCATGCATGACACTTTGAAATTTGTGCCAGGCCATCTTGAACATGCTGATGTGCATGGAAGAGGAACATAAAGGCTGAAGCCAACTCCGATTCAAGGGTAATGTAGCAAGAAAAACCTGTATTTGCTGAGAGCTGATCGGTAACTGTTGCTTTTAGGCAAGTACTTTAAAGCAGTCACAGTGTTATTCTGAGTTCCTAGATGACCACTTTTTTGTTGTAAGCCGGACTTTGCCAGTTACATTAGCCCATGTCGTGCAGTTCTGAGTACTGGCTTAGTCTCAAACAAAACTAATCCATTTCAAGAAGCAAAGTGTTGCTTTCATTGCATGCTCCAAATCATCATTTTTCCTTTTCTCAGTGTGAGAATCTGAGCCTGCCACTGTGTAATTTAAGTGACTAAGATGGCATTATATTGTCACTGTTGTCAGAAGTTCCAGTTTTCATCAAAAAGCTACTTGTTGGTGTGAGAAATTTAGCATGCACGTTGTCATGCTGGGTGCAAACTTCCATCTTAAAATACAGCTTAATGTAGCAAAAGCTCATTCCGGCTGTCCCCAAGCTTGTCTGTGTACCAGTCTACACAGACCAATACTGGGAAAGTTAGGGACGCACACTGCTAGACCCAGCCTATAACTGGGAGAGAAATCAGCAAGAATCAATTTTGCATGATCCTAGAGGGCTCATTCAAGGACTGGGGCAGTCCCTTTCGCCTGACCTCCATTTCCAATCTGGCTTGGGGGTAAGCACTTATTAATGATTCTTTATAGAGGGTGGAATTGCATCCAGTGCAGATAGAGAGGGATTTTTGATGGTAATGAAATCGGAGATCTGCCCATGCTTTGCTCCCTTCTCATGCAACTGTGAGATTTCTGGTCTCCAAATAGCAGCTTGCAGTGGAGCCTGAAGATCTGCATGTGCCCGAGAGGGAGAGGGCTTCTCACCTTGTTTATTCCTTTAGCGCTGAAGAAGGCAGCACAAAACCAGCTGTTAGTGACATTTCCCTGCCAGCTACGTTCTTGGCAAAGGTAGCTTGAGGTATTAGCTCAGCATCCTCCAGACAAATGTCGCAGATGTAGGATTGGTTCTGGTTAGCAAAAGAAGCCCTTCTGAGCTGGAGATTTGTGTCCTTGTCAGGAACAGCAGGTGACATCCACAGGAGACTGGTGCCTGTGACCCAGAGGGGCAGCACTGCTGTGGGGGGTGGACATTTATGGAACTGTTGGAAAGGGCCAGATGTCTGCTTGGTTCAGACTGCCAGTGTTTTTGGGCACGAGGGGCCCCGATCCCCCAGAAACGTTCACAGAAAGTGCTGCTGCAGTGATTCTGTCATACAAATGTCCCATTGCAGGGGAGCTGCAGTATGAGCTGGGTCCTGGTGGGAATTGGTCTTTAAGTATTCTGGTGAAAAAAATGAGCAAAATGTAGAACTTTAATTAAATAGACTAAAAAACTTTCAGAAAACACTCAGACGGTTTGCCAGCAATTGTGGTGGGTCCTAGCAGCTTCCTCCCAAGCCTGTAGCCTTCTTGGGTCAGCAGCATGGTCTCACGACTAACAAGGGTAGTCATTCTCTGCAAAGCAGGGGCTGCCTGTGCTTCCCAGCTTCACACAGGGACGCAGCAGTTCTCTTCTGCCCGATGGGATGTGAGATTGGCAGGGTCCCAATCTGGGAGAGACCCTGTAAGATGTGGAAGTCATGGCAGCCTAAGAGCTTCACCAAATGTTCTCAGAGGTGCAAGGTGACAACAACACGTGCCAGACAAGAGTACTCCAGCATCAGCATGGTCAGGGCAAGTAGCCTTCTCCATCACTGGGTTTTGGTGGACATACACCTCACGTGGGGAAGGATATTTCTGTTCTCCGTTACCTTCCTCCTTCCCTGTTCCCCAGGCAAACCCAGGCGCAAGCTCACACAGAGCAGTGTCACAGCAGTGCCTGCAAAACCAAGAATTCAGAAAGTTTTTTCTTTCCACAAACCCTGTTGCTTTCTGTAGGCAAGCATCCCAAGACTGTGGTTAGTGGAGTATTTCTAGGTGGGCGTATGTGAGAGCGAAGTCTGACCTGAAATTCTTAAGTCAGCCTCACATGGGAATCTTGGAGAAGGAAGAGGACAAATGGAGATAACACTTCAGCTTTGCTTTGAAAAATTTTCTTTTGCATAGAGGAAAGCATATTTTTCAGTTTCTTAACTGAATTTGTCATTGCACAAAGTTGAGTCTTATTTGGAAAAGGGCATTCAGCAAATGTATGTGATTATATTGAGCTCCAAGGAGGTGACTCACTGACATAAGATATTTCCAGGAAACAAATGAAGGGTAGGGTAATGATATGTTGTTTCTTATACCATGGAATAAGAACGTAACCTTTCTGTCTGGGGGTGCTTTTAGAAAACCTGACAAAACCTGAAGTCAGAAGTGTTTAAATCGATAAGTCCTGTCTTCGAGGTTTCCTTCAGGTTTCTGTGCTGTACTTTCCAAGGAGAAGGCTGGGCTCTCAGAATCAAATTACTTGCAGGTGCAGAGATTTGAAGGCTTTCTTAAGTTAGCCAGAATGCTTCCTCCATACCTCTGCTGGAGAGATCCCTAAATATCCGACTCCTTGCAGGAGGGAGCTGCTTAAGCAGATGAAATAAGAGGACTGGAGATAGTCATTGTCATGCTGGGTGTAAACTTCCAGGGTCTTTCTCTAATAACCTGTCCTGCATGCCAGTGTGCTGGGGTGAAGAGAGCTGCTCTGTCATTAGACGGAAACTAGGGAAAAGCTTTAACTAAAAAAAAAAAAATAAAAAAATCATCATTTGAAATTACCCACTTATCGAAGAAAGAACGATTCATGCTTGCAAATCTCTGTACGGCATGGAAATCTTTTATAACAAACACACGAAGAATCATTACAACTTGTGCTTCCTTGCTAGGACTCAAAACTAAAAATAATTTACAACCTACAACAAATCCTGTAGATAGAGGAGACATAATTTTTAAAGCTTGGTACTTCTGTTTTGGAACAATTACAGAACCTTGTATTATAGAGGATGATGTGATTGTTTTTCATATGGAAACACCATTTAATTAAGATTTAAACAGATGGTTAACAGGAATGGTATTGTAGGCTTCATCAAAGTAAAATCTAAAGGGCGCAATAATATTTCCACTTCAAAGTGGTTTGTTTTGATTTCTACCAATAAATAAATTAATTTCACATGTCAGAGGAAAGCATTTTCACAGTACAGTTAGTGTATTGCTGCTTGTGTAGTAAAGTGTGGTTCATGAAACAGGGATTCAATTTGTAACCCCAGTGCAGATACAAATCTACCAATTGAGCAAATTTCTCAATTTTTGAAACCTAGTGATAACCACTGAGAGCAGAAAAAAAATATCTATTTTCCATAACTGGGAAAAATACATACAGGAGTTCAGTGGGAAGGCAGTGACCAGCCCCTCTGCTTTGCAAACACGTTTGCCTTCCCCTTGCCCCTCTGCCACCACCCTCAGCGTGCCAAAGCCAGCTGAGAGAGAGAGAGGCTGTTCAGTAAAGCGAAGAGGACATTCATGAGATAAGGAAAATGAGAGAAACAGTGCTCTTATCTCCCTTTACTCAGGGAAGCAAAGGAAACATGGTGATTTAACCCAAGAGCAGGGCTGCAAATGTGTAAACAAAGGTCGACCAAGGGAGCAGCTGTCACCCGCAGCATGTGCTGAACTCTGTCCACTCTGCGCTTACCTGCTTGCTGAAAACCTGTCCTAGGAGGGAAGTGGGTGCAGCATGGTTTTTTTGTAGATGGGGTTTATTTATTTTTCCTCTACAGCACAGCTCAGCTGAAGAGGCACCATCACAAAACGCCCATCAAACTTTTCACATTCGAAAATGAGAAAGTGCCATATCTCAATCAAATTGAAGTGAAATTTCTGGAACGTCTTAGGGCAAAACACTATTTTGATAAGAAAACTTGCCTGTCAAAAGGGAGAGGCTGTGCTGGCCCCATGGCTCACCTCCAGAAGAAGGTGAGAGCAGCCCTGCTGAGATAAGTGTGCTATTTCTGGGCACGGCTCACCAGCAAGTCTGTTCTGCAGCCCCTAAAGAAGATTCCCATGAAGCAAAGGTCAAACCAGATAAAGCAGTGGTTTGGGAGCTGTTGCTCTTGCTGGGCAATGTGCTTTCTGCCACTGCACTCTTTACGCTCACATGCAGGTCAAGAACAAACCTGAGTTCAAAAGTCACTCTGCTCCAGCAAGGATGTGTTGGGCAAATGCATCCAACTTTAGCTAAAAATCCCGTTGCCTTGGTAGTCTGCAGGAATAGATCAGCTCTTCTGGAGGGCCATTTGGCCCACACATTTATCCCCGTTGACTTCCAAGGGATCCTGAGCAAAGTAGGTGATCCCAAAGCCCTGGTGCCGCACCCTGGCCATGCTGGCATGCTGGTGAGACTGGAGCTTGCTTCTGCAGACTAGTCTTTGCAGAGGGATAGTCTTGGATCCTGGATGTCATGCTAGGATGTGAGCGATAGCATAACAGCACCTGCACAAAACTCATGCAGGCTCTTGGGTTACTTTTTGAGGATCCTGGCAGTGATTCCCTGCTTGTCCTGAAGTTCCTACTTGCTCCAGCTACACCATTTTTGCTCTGTTTCTAGCATGAATATTTAGGATTTTGGAATATATAGGAAAAGAAGTGATGTCTGGGGGGAGAGAGAGTAGATGGGCAGTGTATAATAGGCAGAACACACTAACGCTGTGCCCACGGCATGGGCTTCAGCCTAGAGTGAGACTGGCAAACCCCCAGAGGTGGAGCTGCTTACCCCAAAGATGCCACGATCTAAAGATACGCTATGGGTATCTTCAGATATCCATCCTTTAGGTGAGGACTCTGTGGTTCAATAGCAGAGCTGGGAACATGAGGCAGGTCTGCAGCTTTTCAGGAAAATAATCAGTGAAATATAACAATAGAGGCGAACACCACTTGAGACACCCCATTTGTAATTAGCACACTGTTAATGATGGGAAGGTTTTCCCTGTGCAAGACCTAAAGTCATTAAAGTTAAACCTGGCAAACATCAGAGTTACTGGAAACAAATTCTGCCTTGTCTGGGAATACAGACTCCTGCCTTAAAGTGCTAATTTCCCAAAACATACAGGCGACGGGCTCTGAAACTGTAATTAGAAAACCCTGCCAGACTTAAAAGGAAATTCTTTCACCCACAAAGGCCCAAGTGCATAAGCTCTTCCTATCGCCCCACAGCTTGATGTATTTAATAGTCTCATTGCTCCAAGTGATAACCAGACCATGTTGAATTTAATTCGGGACCACAGAACTCTGAAGGCAAATTAAGCCACCTCAGTCACTCTTGCTTAATTCTTCTTAGGGTAGCTAGCAGGGCCCTTTGTCTTCTTGTTGGTTGGTTCATTTGTTTGTTCCAACGATGTTGTCACCTCTCCCCCTCTCCTTCTGCACCCCTCACCCTCTCCTTGCATGATCTTCCTCCAGGTGATTTCCCATTTTCATTCCTTGTAGAAGAGGCGATTCACAGAATTCCAGCTGGATCAGCATCTCCAAGGTGTTTAACAGGAGGAGCAACCTGAATATGGCGTGAAAGTTAATAGCTGATGAAAGTATAATTTAACACAGTATTAAGAGGCCAGATTCTCAGGGGCTACAAACTGAGGAGAAAATGAAATTGCACTGATTTTCACCAGCTAAAGAGAGGCAGAGTGTAGATCTCTAGGCAAAAGTAGCTTGTGTAGTTATAATTTCACACTCTTAACTTATCTGGAGACAGGAAATTAAACAACAAGACTAAGCATCTTCCAGAAATAGACGCATCAGTGGGAGTTGGAACAGGATTTTTAACATAATTACTATCCTGCCTGGGGTGACAGATCCATCAATAAAAGCAAATCTCTTCTATTGTATTGGAACATATAAAACAGAGCAGACCCCACATTCTGCACTAATTGGTTGAACTAGACATTTAGCAGAAATACTGAAATTGTGAAAAGCGTCCAGATGGAGGGGTGAAACCTGTAGGGCAAGTCAGAGCAAGGACTGCGCAGTTTGGCCCCTCGTCTTTCCTTAGGGGGCACCGCAGAAATGATCACTTACGGTGCGGTGCCTCATCCCTCTTCTGACAGCAGCAGATGGCCAGGGTTGCTCAATCCCAGATTAATCAAAACTCCATTTGGAAGAGGCAGTGCATTTGAGGAACAGTCCAGACATGGAACTGGGCTGACAGAGGAGACAGCAGGATTGCACGTGCTGTGAAAGCCCATATGGGATTCATGGAAAAAACCAAAAATTATAGGAACGGAGGGCTGCAAAATGAAGGGGAAGAACAACTTCCAGACACAATAGTCAGGTCTAGGGCCAGGAGCCAGACTGATCCCCTAGGCTTTTTCCAGGACAAGAACATTTCCTATGGTTTTTGCAGAGAGCAGTAACGTCATGGAGCACCCGGAGCTAGAGGTGTCATGTTGTATTACACTGCAATGACAGAGAGTTGCACCCCAGGGAGTAACTAAGCCAACAAGACACTGGGCATTAAGGACGTGCAAATTTTCTCTTCACCTTTCTGTCCCCTGGGGAAAATTGAGTCCCAGACAGGCTCTGGTGCAATGGGTGGTGAGCATGCATCTGGGTCCTGATGCCAGTGACACTGCTGGTGTTACTGCTTAAATGTGGGCTGCCTCTTTTGGCAGCGATACGCGTGCCACAGCACAGTTGGGGAGGATGCTGGTCCATGTGCGAGGCTGTTGCTACTGCAGATAGCAGCAGTGTAGGAGTGGAGTATATTTGGGAATCCCTGGCTTAATGTGGTATTTGAGACGCTGCAGGACTAACTGCATTGTTTGGGCTGTCCTGGTTGTGCCCTTTGGAAGGTGTTACTTCCCCACAGAAAACCTGGGATTTTGGTGTTTCAGAGAATTACGCCTCCTTCAGTTACTAAACAGAATCCAATTTGGTCCTCGCTTTCTATAAAAACCTGTTGTATACTTGCCTTATATCACTGCCTTGTGAGAGAAATCCTTTTTTCCCCCTATCTTAGTAATTCTGCAGTGGCTATTAAGGGCTGTGGAAAGGGGAGAGATGAACCAATTTTAAGGCAGAGTTTTAGTTATCTGGGCTTTATGATATTATATGCGAGTGGGGGAGCTGCAGGGGAACGTGCTGCCGACCAGCTGGAGACCCAGCAAACAGACCTCCCTGCGTGGGCATGAGGTGTTACAGGGAAATTGGCCATGGTGCTTGAAGGAGATTTTTTTAAAAGCATGTATAGATGTCTTAGTGGTTTTAAATAAGGCAGGCAGCCCCATAAGCTTAGTTAATAAACTCCACTATAGGTATGCATGACTCATTGGTAGCTTGTTAGTAACTTCTGCTCTTGATTTTAAAGCAAGCTGCTTAATTCTGCACATGATACTACCAGGATCACAGGGTGAGACTAGTTTGCTACTACTTCTGGTGGATCTTGCAGCCTGCTCAGGGTATTGCTTTGCATGTGTGGCAGCTTCCCAAGGAATAATGGGACTTCTAGCATCCTCTTGACTTTTGAACAGGAGAAATTGCTGAAATCAGGGACAACACGTCCCTCTATCCCCCTTATAGAAGGAAGGATTGGAAACCCAAGCACTGGATACAGCACAGGTTGTGCCTGTCGAGCAATGCAAGACATAGGGTACTCCTGGGAGCTGACTCACAGTATTTAGTGGTGACCAGCGTCGGTGCAGTGATAACGGATATTCCAGACCTTTTCCTCTGGGGTGCCTATCTCATTTTAGGCTACATAAAGTCTCTCCACAGGTTTGCAATAATACTTTGGCTAACTTTCTGCAGGTGATTTGAAGCATGAGTTTGACAAGATTCCCTATGCCCTGCTTCCCTTGCTGCTTGAATGTCCTTTGGCGTTCAACAAAAATCCAGACTGCTTATGTTAATCTGATTTCCCCAATCAAACCACTTTAAAGTACATTTATTCCTGTGTGGTGAGTCACGCTATAATGATCTGATTTGTAGATCAGGTCCAGGTTCTGCAGCGTATTGTGCAAACATGAGGCAATTTCTTTCTCGAAAGTATTGGAAAGCACTTTCTCTCTGTTCAACAGTAATAAAAGAAATGAAAACATTTTCGACCACTCCAAGTGGAAGCCAAAGCTTCCAACTGTATTTGAAAACAAAACTGACAATATTTTAGTCAAAGGAAAATAGGCAAAAAAATTGTCAGGTGAAATCTAAGATCCCAACTCGGTGAAAAATAAAGGTCTCCCACTGCTGAAGCCACGGTAGTAGTGGAGATGGCAGAAGTTGTAGCCATAGTCTGTGGACAAGGAAAATGTGTACTAAAAAACAACCCAGGGCGATTAAGTCAGGTCTAGATTACTGTGGACATAACACTGGTATTTCCTTCTTGCCCCATGCCCCTTCTCCAGAGTTAACAGAAAATTTGCCATTGTTGCTTTGGTGTAGTCCTTCAGTTAACACCACCTGACTTTGAACAAGAGCAGTAATTTCAGCAATAATTATCATTATTGACATTTTGTTTCTGAACTGCAAGTGGACATCTAAAGTTTAATTCAAATGACTGGATTGGAAGCTGGAGGCAACAAAGCCAGCAGTGTTAAATCCGAGCTAATTAACTCTGCCACAAGCCAGCCTTATTAGCTCAGGCACTATTTCCTGACCAGGGAGGATCTGGATCATCTGTGAAGGAGGGGGCTGGTGATAATATGGATGCTGCAGATCACTTGTGGGTCATGTAGCAGGGACACTGAAGAGTTTTTTAAGTCCAAGCAGGACCACTTTGGTACCCTGCTGCCTGGAGGCCATGCAATTCCCAGCCATGCACCGCCTGCACTGGCTGATGCCTCCACTTGGCACTGTCCTTCACGGTGCACAAGCACCATCCATGCACAGCTTGCCTGGTGCCTCCTCAGTGGTGTTGGTACACTCTGAACTTCTTTTCATGTCCAAATCATTTGGCCATGGTTTGGAATTTCTGCCTTTCAGGTTATTGAAATTGGGAACAAAATCCCTGACTGTAAACCCAACATGCCAAGGAGCTGCTGCTCCTTCATTAATGATGTACACACACAATGGCTGCTCCCAGCAAGCTCAGCTGCCAGCAGCGTGTCTCATGGCTTCAGGAAGATTCATCCTGGTGTAAGGTTAAAAATGTTTCGGTCAAGTGTGTTTCGTCTTCTAGTGCTGTGGTTTTGGTGATGGAGAAATGCAGCGACACCAGCGATGAAGACCTGCAGGCCAGGCAAGGACCAGTGAGTGGCACTGGCTCACAGAGGGTTGCTTAATTTTCTGGTGGGAAAGGTCTGCATCATGAGTCAGAGGCAGTGACTGTCATGTGAGATGGAGGAATGAAAGATTCTTGTCGTTGCAGTGAGCTTGAATAGGAATATCACCACAGGTTCCTTCTTTCGTCCTGCTGAATTGGCAGACTTTTTCTCTAGGAAGACATTGCGAGTTTTTCTTTGCCTTACATAGGTGAGGACATGTGATTTGCGTTTGGAAAAATACCTCTTTTATCTTTTCTCTATTGACTTGTATTTCATAAGCACTTTTTGCTCGGGGCTGTATCAGGCTAACGGCTGTGGTCCTCTCCTTCCTGCTACCCAGGTGCCCATTGCCATGGGACAGATTCCAGAATTTACTGCTTTAGGAGCAGGGACCCTTTGCATTTGTTTCAAGTCACGTTGTTCTTTTTCCGTGATAAAACATTGGAAACTCATCCCATATTGTAACACTCCCTTTTGGTTACTTTAGTCCTAAATGGAGAAATTTCATTAAATTACTCATTCTCCCCCATTTTCATTGTGATCACCAGCCATGTCAGTCACAGCAGCTCTTCAAAGAGGGAGGCTGAACTGTACATCAGATATGACTTCATTCTTTGTATTTATAAGGCAAAACATAAATTCTAACAGGTCCACTAGTCATATCTATTGATTTGGTACTTAATCATATGAACACAATGAATATTCAGAGCCTGTATGATATAAAAAGAACAATCAGAATAAGCTATTATAGGTGCTGGAATCTCATTTAAAATCTAATTAGGTCTAGAACAAAACTAGAGGAGTCCTGTCTGAGTATGAAGAAATGGATGTGTCTATATAATGAGTGAAATGCCTTCTTTTTTCATCCATCTCTCACCCTGGATTAAGAAACTAGCATTTTTTTCAGTTCCCACTTAGAAAACCATTACTCTGTCTAGCTCGGGCAATGGCTGGTACCCTCATGCTTTAACTCACAGATTAAAGCTGATCCCTTCATGCTGTGTAAGTACGCACTGTTTTCTACACAGCATGGTTATGGTCACAGGGTTGGAGTGGTCAAGGCAACTCAAGCAGCAGTTGTTTTGTAGGTTTCCCTGTCCCACTGCACTGACTGGCCGAAAGCCTTAGGATTGCATTGCCGACAGTGCTAATGGATCAGCATCCTTACTGACCACCACCACTAATGGGCTACAGGCTAGATTAGATGATTGCAGGTAGTAAAAAGAGTCATTGCAGCAAATACTGTGTTTGCTGAGGTCTGTCTGACTGCAGCACCAGGGCGTCCCTTTCTCCAGCAGTGTTTGATGTCTCCCTGGGCAACAATGCCATGGAGAAATGGTGCATCATGAGTAGACCTTGGGCAGGCATTCCCAAACTGAGGCATCACAGAGATCCTTGGTGGGCTCTGAGACCCCTCCTTGCAGACAGTTGCAGATGTGACCGCAGTGTGACGAAGAAGTCAGAGAAAAGGAGTCACAGAGAAGTTGTGGTTATTATCACTTACTGTTAGAGTCAGTGAAAGCCTCTTTCCTACAGCTTTGTTCACATGTGTCTTACTGGCAATCAGCAATGGCAGAAGCAGGATGACTTCAGGTACAGATGGTGCACCAGGAAACCGGCTGCCTTTAAAACCTGTGCAGACTGGGGCTCTACCAGTAGCTTTTTTATAGTAAAAAGAGTGGGAGATAGGAAAATCCTGTCCCATATTTGAAATCCACTTAGGGTACTAAGATGCTGTGCAAGAAACCCTGGGGAATAAAAATAGGGTCTTGCAGGTTTTATTTTAAAATGTATCTGTTCGGATTCCTAGATTAAGACAGAGTCTGCCTTGCCGTTTATAAAAAGAGATGTATAGATGGATGTAGCTGTATCTGTGTTAGACATATGCCTGGATGATTAGTTAAAAATAGATCATAATTGTTCAGCATTTATATTTTGCAGGAAAATGGAGTACTGTGAGTATATGCTCACACATAGATATTTGTGCAAGGGGATAAAACTGTTTTTCAGAATATGTATTGATTGCCTCAGGGGAAGATAAAGAACAGAACCAAGGAAAATAACCACCTTTCAGCTAACTGTGTTCTGCAAATAGGACATGGCTTTCTGTCTTTACGGTATACCTTTCTGTTAAAACCCTGCCAGCAAAGTGAATCTGTTGTTTAATGCCTGTTCTACTTCATCTTGTGCTTTTTTTGGTGAACCAAAATGTTTGTGGGGTGGGTTGAACCGACTGTATAGGATTATTCACACTCTTGCTTTCTTTCACTCCTTTGGGTTAGGTTTTTTGTTTTGGTTTTTGTTGTGGTTTTTGTTTTTTTTTTTTTTTTTTTTGCATTGGTGTTGCAGGAGAGCAGTCAGAGTCCAAGATGGGAAAGGCTCTTGGGGTTTTATGCAATGTGAGCCTGGAGTCCTCTCTCAGGAAATGTTTTCCCTGCTTTTCATTGCAAGAAAAAGAGTTTAGGCTTCAAACTCTGCTGTAGCTTGAAAACTCCTCTTAACTTCAGACGTCTCTAACTGGCCGTTCCTGTTGCCAGTAATGGGGATTTTGCTTCAGGAAGAGCTGCAGAAAACTGTTTAAATCTAGCATCACCAGGAGATTAATCAAGAGTTAAAAGTCTCTTCAGATGCCTTGAGGGTTTCACAGCTAAATACAACCCTGACATCTTTGACCTAGCTTTCCTGCAGTGAGGTCATCTGTCTGCTCTCCACGCAGGCTCTCTGCCCTGTGCCCCCCGAGCAAGGCAGCAGCAAGGATAGGGGGCAGGTCAGTGCACACCGAGAAACCCACCCCTTGGTTCCCCAAACCAGGGGTGGGGGGAGAATGTGTGTGGTGGTGTTTCTGGTTAAAAAACACCCTGGGCATGCTGAGATACTGCAGCAATGAAGCCATCTAAAAATAACAGCATGGAGGATGCTGGAAACAAATGCTGTGGATGTGGTGTGACCTGTCCCCTTCCAGGGGCTGAGAAGCCCCTTCTCCTCCTGTGTGGCAACGTCTGGTTACTCTGCAGACTAGACTGCTTTCAGACATTTCTCGCCTTTCTCAGTCTTCCTCAATTTTCAGCCTAATTGAAGATTTGAGCCTTATTAAAATCTCGCTTTCAAAAGAGATTCTATGCCTGGATGCTGTCTGTATTTACCAGGCTAACGCTCTCACCAGAAGCTCATAAGCTTCTGAGTTTACATTGCTTTAATTGAACTCATAGTTTTCTGGATTTTATCGCCATATCAGATGAGTACTGTATGTTTTGGAGAGGTTTTTTTTCCCCTTTATTAATAACAGGATTGAGAAAACCTTCTGTTCCTTAAGGCACTTCCATAAAAATACCATCCCTCGGTTTGCAGGGGTTGTCTCGCATGAAGGCAGAGTCAGGCTCGCTCAGCTGGGCAGAGCTGAGCCAGTGAATTATTCCCTTCCCTTTAACAGTTGGGCTGGGTCTAATCCATGCTTGACTTCTCATGCTGAGGCAGCCAGAAGATGTGAATGGAGGTCACCCCGTGGTGGACCACTGGCTGGTGGGTCTGTGTGGGGGCCCGTGTGGGAGTCTGTGGTTTGTTTGGCATCAGTGAACTTGGCTTTGACTGGATTTAGGCTTTTCTGACCTGGGAGGTGGGCAGGAGCCAGAAGGCCTCATGAAAGCCATACAGACCTATTCTTTGACTACAGCTAGCTTTGGAGCTGGCACAAATGATAATAAAGGTGCATCACGCACCTACACACTGCTGCGGGGCTCAGGAAAATAACAGAGCCTGGCAGAGGAGGGTTGGAGGGCTGTAAGGCTTTTCAGGGGGAGCTTTGCCACCCTGCATGTGGTGGGATGATTAGATGACTATGCTTGATGTGCTGAAATTACACTGCTGTCTTTTAAGCATCCTTTATTCAGTGACTACACCCAGGTTTTTCTCTTCCTATGTCATTTCCAGTCCATAATAACAAAATCTCATGTTCTTTTGGTGACAGTTTCAACCTCACTCATTAAAGTTCAGATCATGTAAGTCTGTTCTTGAATGAAGCCTGTGAATGGTACCGTGGGTTAGTAAATCTAGAGGTAAGGGTTTGTCCAAGAAGCTGGCCAAATGCTTAATTGCAAACCATGGTACATGGTAATTTCCTGGAAATACAGCCCTAGGTACCAAATGATATTTCATTCATGTATTTATCTCATGGTTGCTGAACATTTGTAGCTGGAATGATCTTTATGCTTTGAAAGCTTGTTCCTATCCCACTTCTGATGTTTTTTGACAATGCAGAAGCCAAGACAACTGTTCCAGGAAAAGTACTGTTTACAGTGATGTAGCTGGACTGCAAAAGGCTCAGCCTGTAGCGGTGTTGCAATGACTTCAGAGCTGCCAGCCATAAGTAACCCCACCCCAATGGCTGTCTAGAATTAATATAATTATTCCAAATGTAAAGAATCATATTTACAAGTATATTACTTCACATGTAAATAGAAAATTAAAAGGAATCAGGGAAAGTTATTCTGATATTTTATCCAGATACTATATTCACATAGGCTCTAACCACTAAGGACCCACTCCTTGCTAGACTTTCTGAATACTACGTTAACACTGTTCATTCTGAATATTAAGATATGGAAATATAACCCTGTTGTGGTTTAACCCCAGCGGGCAATTCCATCCTAGCCAAAACCAGGACAAACCCAAGCTGTGCACATCTTCCTGCCTGTAATAACTGGCTGGTTCCACCATTTTAACGCTGCAAATTCAAGTTATTGAGACTTAGTTTAACCTCCATACCATAGCCAGCCAGGAGAAGTCCCAGGACCTCTCTGCCAGGGAGAATTGTGCTCACAAAAAGCTGGGGCACTCAACAGGCAAGGGATGACTTGATAAACTCACTTGATGATGCTTCTGTGAAAACTGGATGCTAAATGGCAGGTCAGGGTCCTGGCAGCACAAGGCTGCAAAGCAAACGTGCCATGTGCAGGACTTCCCAGTGTGGAGGTCACCTCAGGAACCCACCATGAAGCCACCAGTTGTAGGGCTGACTCCGACCTGTTGCTGGAGGAGCTACGCAAGGGGTTTCAGGAAAGAAAGGTTTTGTTGGTGGTGAAGAGATTTAATTGGTATGAGATTAATTCCTACATTAATGTGCATTCCTCATGGTTTGAGGAGGTCAAGGAAGGTCTTGTTCGGTGTATGGATAGTTTCCTTGCTTTTCTTCCTCTTGCCGTAATGTATTAAGCCCTATAGAAATGAGCCATTGCCAAGTATGTCCCTAGACTTTGCAGGCTGCTGTGTATGGTTCCTAATTTTTGCCTGGTATGTATTGCCTTTCACAACTATATTGTTCCCAGGATTTGATTTTGATTCTGTTCCATCTCATCTGAGATGAATGGGTTTAATCAGAATCTCTTAAACCCACTTCATTCAATGGTAACCCTTTATAAGATGCTAAGAAATGTACTGCAATCTCACACTGGTAAGGCAAGAGGCTAAATGAAAGGGGCAATTTTAGCTTCTAACTAGATTCTAACTAAGAGGTTCTGAGGCTTTATAAGATTTTCCAGTGATAGCCTCGTTTGGCCTCTATAAATGGAAGCTAGGCAAGAAAATACAATCTGTCTGCTCTGAAACTTACTTATTGATTTCAGCAATCGTACTGTAATTGTTCTCACAAATCAGCTAATTGAGATCCTTAATGAAAGGTGACTTAAGCAGCAGTAAATTTTGCAGTTGCACCCCCAGTGGACAGCAGTTGACCAAACCTGGTATTCCTTTTTAACCAAATACAAACCTTTACACACGTTCGACCAAGTGACTAGAATTGATGAAGTTTATCACAGTGCTCGATGCTCTCATTCATCTCTTGCAAGTGGGTTTTGTAAGGCTGAGCTGGTGTCGGTGTCGTTGTCCTCTGCAGAGAAGTGCTTTTCATCAACGCCAGACAAGGGCTTCTCTGTAGGAAGGGCAGACCTCCAACACTGGATGTGAAGAGGCAATCGTGCCAGTGCTCTGCAGGCATGGGAATGTCAGGTCTCATGTCTAAGGCACAGCTGTGCTTGTCCTCATGGCTCATACAACTGCTGATCCACGAGATCTTTGACACCAGGGTATGCACAGGATTGGGTGTGGGGTGTCGGATCTGGAGGCAGGACCATACCTGAAAAATGCTTTCTAGTTCAAGGCAAAATTTCCAGAGGTTTGTGGCTCTTCAGGGCAGCTGAAGCATTTTCACCTGGAGCATTTTCTTGCTTTAGGGACCATGGAGCACCTGAATGTTATTTTAGTGTATGCTCCCCAGGCTGGGAGGAGGGTAGGACCCATGGCCAGCACACAAGCTGCAGGCACTGAAGGGGAAAGTACGGGGAGAGGCATCATAGCAGCTTTATGTTTAAACCTGAGCTGAGGCAGCGCTGTTTTGCAGCCGTTTCAGGGGAGGGGTTAGCACCTCTTTGTCCTCTGGGTTGCGTGTGTGTTTTCTGCCTTCGTTTCACAGCTCTCACTGGTAGGTGACTGTCTGAAGTTCTACTGAAGGTTCAAAAAAATTAGCATACTTTCTCCTCTGAACTTTCAAAATCCAACTAAAGGCTTTTAGCTGATTATCTCAAGTCTCTTCTCTCTAATGACTTTCCAGTTTCTTGATGTTGAGCAAAAATCAGCGGATAACTCTCTCTATTAGATATAATTATCTAATGTATATTGAGCTTTGGAAATTATTCAGTTAATTTTGTCTTTAGTCTTCCATTTCCTGTTAGAGATTTGAAGCGTAACCCTGCAGTTCTCTCTTAATTACTGCATCCTGTTGATGTCTTTTCCCATTTTTTAAAGATAAGCCCTTTGAAAGAGGGCTTCATTAAAGTGTGATTGTAGTTTGAGTGCACAAATATCACTGTCTAAGGTGAACCCTGATTTCGATTGAAAATTTGCCACTGATTTAGCAGTTTCTTTGCAGAGATAGTAATGGGGCAAGGGGGAGGGCATTCACTTTAACAAGAAAAGAGGATTTCTTTTTATTAGATTTCGATATTGCCTCTGCACTTCATCCTCCCAAGCATGAGTTCTTGTTCAAGTGGAGCTACGCTAATAGGAATGCTCGTATTCCCATACTTAGCTGCTTTAGATCTTTTTGTAACACTTCTCAACTGTTCAGCTGATTATAAGGAAACTATTAATATGTGAGGACATGCAGAGGAAGAGACAATGCTGTAGTTTCACAAGACTGCAAACTTCTTGCAGCCCTGCCTGCTAAGTGCCTTCAGCCATGGACTATCAGCTGGCATCACTGTCTGTGTCACAGAGCTTTTGCTGCCATACCTTGTCTTCCTAGTGGTTGAACATAAATATTTCCTGTGGCTTTTTAAGGTCCCCAAAATAATTTTAAGGCACACAGTGGGTCGCTGCCACTGTACCCATGCTTGCTTTCATGGTATAGTGTTGCTGGGGCAACCACCTACTGCCTGTCCACTGGATTTTGTCACAGGGTTGTTAAGAGAGCTCGGTATTTTGTCCTAGCAAATCCCAGTCCGGTGTTGTTGTTTTTTCTTTCTTTCTTTCTTCTTTCCCTAAATAGTAGTTACAATTTAATTCTTTAATTCCTTAGGATCATAGAATAATACAGATTGAAAGGGACCTCTGTCTTTGTATTTTATACTAATCTGAACAGAGCATGTTTTTTTAATCCTGAATAGAACACATTACTACATGTTCATGCTCTTAAATAAGCAATAAAAATACTCCATTAACTCAGCTGAGAAAGTAGGTCTGGATCTCTCTGCTGGATTTCCTTCTCTTGTCGATCCTTGACGCCTCTTGTTCCCTTTTTGTGAGTGCTAACTTTATCGCATAGTAGTCTGACAGCAGGGACACACTGAGTTCCTCTAGTTTGATGTTTCCATCGCAGTATTAGGCTGAATGGTAGTTGGCAGCAAAATCCATCCCTATATCTCCAGAGACTCATTAAAATCGGGTAACTCTGAAATACAGCAAAATGATTTCTGTTTGGAATATATTGCCAATTTAACAGATGTGTGAAAGGTAAAATGATTAGGTAGTTTCTTGTAAAGAAATTCCTCTAACTAGGCATTTTCTAAAAACTTCCAATGTTTTTATTGTTCACTTATTAGATCAAGTTTTCTAGACAAAATGTCTCATAATCATGTACTGCCTGCCTAAGAGAGAGCAAATAGATACGGTTTTTTACCATCACAGTGTCTTATGTGGCTTATTTTAATTGCAATAATGTGTGTATGTGTTTAAAACAGAGGGCTGGGAGTACCATCATTGCACCCTTCCAGGACATATACTGGCTGAGCAATGCAGCTGCTTCCATTGGAAGTAGCTGGCACGGATGAGCTTTGCCTCCTCCAATTCTCCTTCTCCTGGAGCTTGCATAGACCTCCGCCTCTGATCCCCCTCGAGCAGGGAGGCTCCAGCCTGAGTTTCTGGAGAGCAACATGCACATGGTGCACAGTACTGCAACTGTACTATCCACTGAGTCTGTACAGTTGTTGGGGCAGTGGATTTAGGAATTGTACATAAACAAGCCACTTCTTGGCCAGGGTTTGGCCACAGTTAGATATTCCAGTTGAGTTCAGACGTCCCTGAAATATTTCAGATCTTGAAATTTTTTTCCCCTCTAATTAAGAGCTTTTTGCTGTCAAGTGATAGAGAGGAAGGAAGAACTGTTCTGAATCTCCAGGCAAGCCCGCTTTAATCAGGACTTATAATTTTAGCTCTAATCATAAAGGAATATCTACTACGGTTTTCTTTTAAGCCTCCTTTGTGAGGGTGGCAGACCAAAACTGCGTGAGCCCTGACACTGGGTAGGAAATAATACCCCTCTTGCACAGTGCTCAGTCAAATGGAGATGTCACACAGGAGGTCAAGACAATCCCAGTAACACATTCAGCGCCGAGGTCTCCCCTCCGGCAAACTGACGGCTGCCAGCCGAGGTGCCCAAATGGGTTGCCAAAAGGCCAGATGCTGCTAATCACCGTCTGGGCAGCTGGACCCCCTGAGCCGCTCCGGCTGCAGCGGCGGGGACCCTGCCAAGGCGCTGCAGAATGTTTCTGCAGCAGTGGCAGGTTTTCCTCATTCTCTCTTACACACAAAAATCAAAGAGGAAAATATTTAATTTGACAGGGCAAACAAATGGTGCTTTACTGGAGAAATGATACTTTAAGCATATGATAGCCATCTGCCTGTTCCTCGCCGTGATTGTTGGGGAGTTATAATTGGACACGCGGTTTTGACACCTACAGAGACTGGCTGGCACTGCCACTGGGCAATTTTAAGTGGGACAGAGCACTTACGAGTGCGAATTTTCACTTGGCTGCCATCCCAGCAGCCCTGTTAAAGTTCACCAAATGATCAGGGGTAGAAATGGTTAAAAAGGATTCTGCTTAGGTTAAAGCTAGGTGTACAAACTGCACATCATTTGTATGTAGAGTCAATGAAGATTCTTCCTGGATTAAACCAAAATGTACCATTTTGTATAGAAAGATTTTGTATTTACAAATATTGGTGTTCATAGTTGAGGTCTGACTGCTCTTAGGACCAGGTAACCGATCTTTCAGTGTCAGTGTGGGTCTTTTCACCCACTTCATCTGATCACGCTCCATCCTGGAAAATGCTGGCAGGAGTGGTGCTGCCTGCTCAGCCCATGCCGCAGGGGCACAGCCATCGCCACCGGCATGTCAGTGTGCTGTTTGCTGGGCTCTGCAGCCCGTAAGTGCTCAAGCCACGTCTTCTGTAATTTGAGTTCTTTTCTTAGTAAAGAGCAATAAATTTTTCTGAGATTATGTTTTTCCCTATTTCAGAATATCAGTTTTTCACCCAAATTTGTGGCCAATTTCTATTTTGATCCTGTGGAGTTTTTTTTTGTTTTTGTTTTTTTTTTTTTTTAAACTGGAGATTGCTAAATTCAGGAATCACAATTATGCGGAGATAATACTGATAATCTTGTTCTACGGTTTACCCACAAAACGTCTACATGTGGTGTTTATCCTTTTGGTATATAACGCTAGTGACAGCAAACAGTCCTGCTAAAAGCTGCCTCTTTTACAGGGAGCTCTGCAAAACGCAGGTGTGAGCAAGAGCTGGTAATGGATCCATCACAGGAGTGTGTGGGTGGAGGGGAAGGAAGGACAAGAGGGGCACAGAAGCTTGAGTCTGTTTTGCACATTAACTGCTATAATGAATAGAACTGGCCCAAAATCATACTTCGGAGTCCTGGAGAGGCTGCCGGGCCCCTGGGGACCATCTGCAGCGTGCAGCAGGTCCTGGCACATCCTTCTGCTTGTGCGGAGGGTGGCAGGGAGCAGGTAGAGCCAGCAGAGGGGATGCCACAGTGGGGTAAGAGGTGGCAGCAGCTGAGTCCCCTCTTTTTATGCTGGGTGCACAGGGGGAAGGAGCACCCGTGCAACAGCCCAGACCTTTCCAGGGGGGTTCCCTGCTGCAATGCCTTTGGACGCAGGTCTTTGCAGCCCTTTCCCACCATGCCAAATGAAGTTCATATGTTTTAAGCTTGGAACAGAGGCTGTCTGCAGAGCCCCTGGTTCTAACAGGTGCTAGTGGCCAGGGGCTTTGCTGTAGATCTCAATCCTCTACAGGCAATTTCCCCCCCATCTCCTCGAAAAGTCACATAGGAGAGTGCAAGCAGGTGGCAGGCTGCAAGTGGTACATTGTGGGGGTAAGTGTTGCAGTGCCATGGCAAGGCACTGACATGGTTGTAGAATGTGCGAGTTGTCCCTTTCAACCCTGGATGTGTCTATTCCAGCTGGAAAGGCGAGTGGCAATGTAGCTTTGGCATTTGTAGTAGGTTTGGAGGAAATGAGCTTTTAATATGGTGTGCCTGGCTGATCTTCATTTAATATTGAAGGGAGCTGCTTTAACAATGCATGATGGGGCAGTCATTTCCCATCAGGTATTACTGATATATTTGAAATGTGACCGCTCTCTCTGATGGTCTGTAATTCAGTGGTTCGTGCCCAAGCAGAGGAGGGTCAGTACAGCCTTGGTTTAATTGCTGGATGAAAGCTATGCCAGCATAAAGACACTATTTGGCACCACAGAGTACTGCCAGGGCCAAGACCCAGTTTCTTTATTTATTGATACATTAATTCTTTAAAGCAAAAGAAAGCATGGCCCTGACAAGAACAGACCTGAACTCCTCTGGTCCTCTACCAGCAGTGACATTAGACAGGAGCACTTCTCTGTTCCCGCCCTGTGGGTGGACAGTAGAGGGCCCATGTTTCATCTCCAGCCACTAAGGGTCATGTAGGGTCAACAAGACTGATGCTGCCACTCGGGTTGCAAACTTTGGTTTTCTTTTTTTTTTTTTCTTTTTTTTTTTTTTTAATGCATATCATAAAGTTTGGGAATGGTTTAGATGCATTTAATTTTAAAGTCAAGATAGCACTCATCAGGGACTGTCTCAGGTTTAGGATATAGACTAATCCTGAATCCCATGCCTGCTATCGAGTCCCTCTGCTGTTTCACTACCCTGTCCCAGGCAGTATGTAGCTAAGGGATGGTACTGTTGTAATTATGTACAAAAATACCAAAGCAAACAGAAGTGTATTCCCAAAGGTGGACTATAGACTTTTTCTGCTGTTGAGGGAACAATGTTTTTTGTCCATGAACTTCAAGGCACACTATTATTCATGAACAATTTAAGACAGAAATATTTGATACTGCAGGGGGTTTGATAATGACTTAATCAAAGGCAAAATATCCCTTTGCTCCAGTTCAATGTTCATATAGTTTAGTTCTTATTAGCATTGATTTTCCCCAAGCCTTTAGCATCTTATTTATGAAAGGCAGCATAATGAATTTTAGCAACAAACAAGAATGTTGGAACAACAAAATAGACCTTCCACTCACTGATGTGTCAGTATAAAACTCCTACTGCATTTCTAGAAGGGCTCTACCTCGGCTGGCTTACATTTCCTCTACAGTCGCATGGCAAACATTTTATCCCATCTCCATCCATATGTAGGACAAGAGAACTCAGAAATTACAGAATCACAGAATGACAGAATGGTCAGGATTGGAAGGGACCTCTGGAGATCACCTAGTCCCCCCCTGCTAAAGCAGGGTCACCTGGGGCAGGCTGCACAGAGTCACGTCCAGGCAGGTGTGAATGTCCCCAGAGAAGGAGCCTGCACAGCCTCTCTGGGCAGCCTGTCCCAGGGCTCTGCCACCCTCACGGTAAGGAAGTTCCTCCTCGTCTTCAGAAGGAACTTCTTGTGCTGCAGTTTGTGCCCTTTGCCCCTTGTCCTGTCGCTGGGCACCACTGACAGGAGCCTGGCCCCGTCCTCCTGGCACTGGCCCTTAAGATACTTGCAGACACGATGGGATCCCCCCCCAGCCGCCTCCTCTCCAGGCTGGACTGGCCCAGCTCTCCCAGCCCTCCCACACCAGGGAGATGCTCCAGTCCCCACATCATCTTCATAGCCCCACACTGGCCCCTCCCCAGCAGCTCCCTGTCTCTTTTGAACTGGGGAGCCCAGCACTGGACCCAGCACCCCAGATGTGCCTCACCAGGGCAGAGCAGAGGGCAGGGTCACCTCCCTCGACCTGCTGGCCACGCTCCTCCCGATGCACCCAGGGTCCCACTGGCCTTCTTGGCCACCCGGGCACACTGCTGGCCCATGGGCAACTTGCTGCCCACCAGAGCTCCCAGGCCCCTCTCCGCAGAGGTGGCTCCCGGCAGGTCAGCCCCAGCCTGTGCTGGTGCGTGGGGCTGTCTCCCCCAGGGGCTGGACCCTACACTTGCCTGGTTTCCCCTGGCATATGGAACAGCCATGTCTACACCAGCAGACACAAATGCCACTCCAGCCAGACCACCAGCCGCAGAGCAGAGCATCCCTTCTGTGCCTCCCCTCTTCCCAATGACTAACAAGGAGCTTGGGGGTTCCTGGTTGTATGCCTGACCTTGTGGTTGTGGTTCATGCAGGAAGAAGCCATCCTATGCCATACTGACAGTTTTTACAGCAGATGAGGGACATGCTGAGTTTCTAGTCTGATGATTTTATTTAAGTCAGTTGGGAATCTCTGACATTCTCAATTATGGCTTGTTTGCACACAGTCTTTGCAATTGAAATGCAGTTTGCAACCAGCATACCTAAGGTCTGCTCTGGGACAAGCTAAAATCTCATTGTCAAATGTATGAAACTATGTGGCATTTGCAGTGCTAATAGAGAAGGATCTGAAAAAAAAAGCCTACACTTTTTTCAGACGTTTTAAGCAATGACTCGTTCACCAGTCCTTCCCACAGTTCTTCATTGATGTTCTAATTACAAACCAGCACTAGCTTAGGCTGTCTAAAAATAAGCTTCACATTTTCAATTAGTTAGCTGGACTGTCTGCCTCATTGCCATTAAAATTCTATAGAAGAAAATATTTACTTAAAGGGTTTCCTAACTACAATCTCTCAGATGTCCCAAACAGGTAGGTAATAGACCCATATAAATAGGTGTTAATCTATAAGAGGCAATGGGAGAGTAAGTTTGGGGTGGGGGAGCTGAATGCCTGTGGTTAGTTCCTGAGCTCTGAAGCTCAGAGCCCTGTCTCTCTGGAGACACAGCCCATCCACGCCGCACAGGATCACACTCGTTCATGTTCAGACAGTGCTTGGCGCAAAGCTCACGTAAAACAAACAAAGGAGTGACCGTGGTATGCCAGTCATGCATTCAGCCTCCGACCAGAGCCTGTCTCAGGGATAGTGGTCAGGCAGCAAACTCTCCTCCTGGTGTGTTTTGAAGCAGAAACGGGACTGCAGGCAGTGAGGTCTTTACCAGATCTGTTGTCTGTGCAGCTCCAGGAGGATTGAGGTGTTTCTGTGCTGCCGGCAGCTGGAAGCGCTGGGCTGCAGCAGAGCCCTCCGACCAGCTTGCTGCATTCCTCTATGCCCAGTATTTTTTTTTTCCCCAAATCCCTTTGCTATGGCTGCAGCTTTGCTTTTTACAGGGAATGATTAGCATTTGCAATCAGCAGCTCAGACCTGTGTCCTGGTCAGTCTGTTGTAATTTTTTCCCTGTGATGAGATTCTGGCATGTAAATAATGATGTAGGTTAATGTCTCTGGAGCCGCTGCTCTGGATGCTGAGCATTGCAATGGCCTTGCCACTACACTGATGAGTAACAGTTTCCTCAACAAAACATTGTGCCCCTCAAGCATCTGAAAAGAAATGAAAACCCAGGGGGTGGTGGGTTTTGTGCTGCAATATATATTTTTTTAAAGATTTGGGGTTTTTTTGCGTGTCAGCATTAGGGAGCAGTGATTTGCAGTCACTTGAGGGAATACTGCAAACACACTCTTGTGAATATTTGTTTTTCCTCTCCCCACAAAAGGGTATCGGAGCTGTTCAAACAATGCCAGTAAGACACAGTTCTCGGGGATGTTAGGCAGGGGGTGGGTTAGACATGTGGGTGGGGATATGGGGGAGACACCCAGATCAGTGGATGTGTCTGTGTTTGCTTGCTTGGTCATCTTGAAATCCTCAGCGGGCTGAGGCTGTCCAGCCGAGGAGCACAACCCCTGCGGTGCGCTCCCTGGACCGGTCACACGGCAGCTCACTGGCCTCAGCAAACACCAGGATCGATAGCTGAAGGATTTGCAAGGACAGTTTTTGGTTGCACCGTATTAATATAAACTGGGAAGTGACTTCTTATGAATACTGGAGTTTCAGGGCATAATTCATGAGGCAAAATAGAAGGAGCTATAGTTGAGAAACTGTTCACTGAATGTTTTGCCCAGCTGGAAGATGTTGTTGGCAAAACTGAAAAACCTCAGGTAATTTTTATTTCAGCTTTTTGATGAACTATTTATTACCCCAATAATTATATTTGATGGCCAAAGATCAATGTAGACCATATAAGTCATCACTGACAAGGACTGTCTATCTTTACTTAATGTATGTCCAGTCCAGCTCCCTGAAATCCGGCTTTTGGTGACTCTGTTTTGGCAAGATGCTGTTGCTGAAGCACCGAGCCCTGCCTGCCATTAGCCAAGAGGAGATGCTTGCCAGAGGACAGCGATGCAGAAAACACCTGTGAGTCCAGGCAGCACATCGGGAGGGAGGGCAACCATGCCACCACGCCACGTGCCCTGAGCCAGAACCACGTGATGCCGCCTCTGCCGTTCCTCAGAAACAAAAGCCCTGCATGTATGAAAGCGCTGCAACACACTTTGTGGGAAGTATGGACCTTCAGGTAATGCTCTCCCCCTGAGATCATGAAATCATGGAACTGGCTAAAAATGATACCTTTACTTTTTTTATGTGAGAAGGAACAGCAGCTGTTTCAGTTAGTCTTCTACTTTCTGAGCCTTTAAAAATTACTTACTATAATTAATAATTTTTTTCTGCAGAACTTTATTGATAATAAATCTTTTTATGGAAAAGAAAGAAAAAGCAGAGATTTTCCTGGGGCATATCCCAGTATCAGGATCTATTGTGTAAATTGCCAAATCATTCTGAGATTCACATTAAAACCTGCAGAGTTAGCTATCTCAAAGACATAATGCTGTAACTCTGTTGCTTATGTGTTGCTCAATTAATCAGCAACCATAATTAAGCCTTCAGAGTGGGGATTTGCATGAAGATCTCAGAGGAAAGCTTTGCAGCATCCTCCTGCAACATGGACGGGTCCTGCACCACCTCCCAGGGCAGATGGGCTGCTGAGGGAGGAGCAGGCTCACCCGTTACTTCTGAGCTCATGCACTCAGTGATGTTGGCTCCTTTGGCATGTTTCGAGGAGGCAAGGATGCTCCTTTCTCTGGCTGCCGAGGCTGTACCGCTTTTTCTGGTCTTTTCATTCCTGTTCCACCTTGCACAGGGCTACTGAAGCCCAGCCCAGAGGGGAGCATCATCTGCAACACATGCAGAGAAAACCCGTTTTAACTTGTCCCTACCAGCCCCCACGCATCGACCGAATAATTTTCCTCCCACTTGTTTTCCCTCGGAGCTGGCGGGGTGAGGTGTGGGAGAGGCAGGGAGCCATCCCTGCATTTTCAAAGCGCTGGTGTGATTCCTGCCATCCGACTAGTGTGGATGTGATAGGAATGAAAATCGCGGAGCTCTGTCCTCACGCAGCGCTTTGTAAATGAATCGCTTTGATCTCAGGCGGATTTCCCCATGCTATTTTTAGATGCGGTGAGGATAACCGAGGGATGTCGATTCTAATGCAGACAGAAAGGAGTTTCAGATGCAGTTTTCCTCCTGGGGCAGGAGAGAAGAGCAGAAGGAGGAAAACAACACAGTCTCCACCAGCATTTCTGTCTGCTGGAACAGAAAGAGAGAGGTTCTAAGCCCTTGAGGCTAAACAGGGATGTTCCCCAAATACAAGATTCATTAGATAGCTGATAATTTTCCTTATGGTTCTCCTTGCTCCTTTTGTATAACTCACCACTCTGCTACAGCCCAGAGTCAGGATCTGTGATTAAATTCAGCTTTGTAATGTCGTGGATATGTTTGTAAGGGATTGCTAATAGTTACCCTTTGTTTTTAAAATAATTGTAATGTCTCTCACTTTTCCTCCTTAAAGGACTTATGTGGAGGTCTCAGGTTGCTCAGTTTTGATCATGACAATTCCTGCTTTGCATTTTGCCTTCAAAAATAATACAAAACTTAAGCAAAGCAACAAACGGTTAAGCAAATCAGACCTTTCTTCCATAGTGGCAGAAGTGTGTGTGCGTGTGCAGGTTTGCACGCAGGCTACTGAGAAGAGCAATAGCGAGAAACCGTTTACAGGGAAAAAGCTCTTCCGAAGGTGTTTTGTTTTGGGTTTTTTTTTGTTGTTTTTTTTTTCTTCTCCCATCTCCCGTTGCTGGGGAAACCGCCATCCCCAGCGCGCAGAGCGGCTGAGTCACCCAGCCCGGTCCTGCCGCACGCATCGCGCCTGGAGCTACAGCACGGGAACAAAGGAAATGGAGACCTCAGCAGTTCGACACGAAATACGTGAAATCTCTTTCCCCACTGTCTCCAGGACATGGGTGGTGACAACTGGCTGTAAGTGATCTCCAGAGGCTGTAGAAAAGGCATGGGAAAGGCTTTTATTTGGTGGTCCAGGGAAGAAGGAGGCAGTGCTACCCGGAGCTATGTGGGTCCCAAGCCCTGCAGCCACCAGCAGACCTGCGGGAGGGTGAATCCACAGGGAATCCCACAGCTACACAGGTTGCTGAAGCTGACGGAGAAAACCCTTATGGATTTCCACTGGGCTTATTCACATGCTGCTTTTCCAAAAATATTCACAGGAATATGTATGAGCCCTCTTCCCCTGCTCCCTCATCCCCTGTGTGCGCATCTTTGGGAATGGAGCTCAGTTCTGACCAGCTGTGAGCTCTGGGGCTTGTAATGGGCGTTTGTTTATTTTTAATTGTGGTGCCCATGATGCTTGTGGTTAGAGGATGGCTTTCCTTGGCCAAATGCAGTGGTGCAATGAACTTGGTGATCTGTTAGCATAAATCAAGATGCTAATATACTCAGGTTTGTAAATCCCAAACCATAAGGTCAGCCAAATAAACTTACAAGTCAGAAGCTTAAAAATAAGAAAATTAGGATCTAGTTGGGCTTTGTGATCCATTTGCTAGTTTTACTCAGTTTTTCTCCTCTTTCTTGAGAGCTAGAATTTCAGCTGCTACTTTGGTGCTTCTGGTTTATCCAGTGCCATAGACCTGGGGAGGAGGGAATCCAGGAAATGTGATGAGACTGCAGGAGAGCAGTGAACACAGCAGGACTTGCAGCAGGCAGAAATCAAGCTGGTATGTTTGGCTCCTGGTCTTGGCAAGCTTTGGGAAACTGAGCAATACCTGGAAATTTCCCCTGCTCAGGTTTCTGGGCGGCCTGCAATGCACAGATGTTTCTAACAACTGGATCTGCGAGCAAGGCCCTGATGTTACAGTTGTTGAGGGCTGAGACGACATGACCAGCTCTAGACTACGGGTCCTTTGTATATAGCTTTTTCCGCCCTCATCCCTTCTTTTCTCTGACACTGGGGTACAACCCACTTCTTCAGGTTCAGTTAACCTAACAGTGAAGCAAAAAGATTCAAATTTGGAAAAAAAGTTCCAAACTTGGTGCCTCTTCAGTTACTAGAGCCCAAATATGTGTGGCCATGTGGGTCAGTTAAGCGTCCTTCCTCCCGCCCTGCCCATGCACCACATCTGAGCAATTTTTCCAAAGCCTCTTTGGTACGCAGGGTGCCTCTTCCTCAACAACACCAGGGCAGTCTTTTCTCTCTCTGGGCAGCTCTCCATCAGCCCTGATTAGTCCTGTTGCCCCTCCGCAGTGAAACGTTCCCCTTTTGTTCCCTTCTCCTGCTTGAGGCTTGCTTTTTCTGCAGGAGTCCCTCTAGGTTTGATGTTATCAGGGATGCTGCCTTGCTTTGCTCTCCAGCCCAGAGAAAGCCTGTTCCTGTGACTCTGTGCTGTCCTGAGAGGGGAGGGAGAAAACGGTGCTGTGGGCCGAGCGCTTTGTCCTTTGTTCACCCCAGACGAGTGCTGTTCAGGTGCTCAGGGTCAGGCCCTCTTCATAGACAGACAAATATTCCCTTGTTCCTTTGCACACAGAGGAAGGAACATAATGAAAGAAATTTGTCATATCAGCCCAGAGTTCAGAGTTGTGCTTGGACAGATCCCTCAAAGGCTCACCGCGTCGTGCCTAACCGGTGCTCCTGCATACCCACTGCAGAGCCACCGCTTGGCAGCTGTGATGGTCCTGCAAGGATGTGTTGCATTTTACAGGCGTGATGTGGAGGGAGAGACCTGCTGAGGAGGACAGAAATCCACCCACACAAGCAGAGCAAAAAATTTTGCTCTGCAAGTCTCAATTTTGTACCTGCAAGATTAAATTGGAATTTTGCACCTGCAGACTGAAGACTTCTGTCTCTTCACTGATTCTTGCCAAGTCCTGTTCAGGTAGCTGTGGGGGAGTGTGGGGCAGGCACATCCCTGCAGCTCCTGGCAGCTCCAGCAGGCCCCCACCCACACAGCCCCATCCCTGACTCCTTCCCTCCAACGCCCCACGTCTCAGCCCTGTTTTTCAGTGTGTATACAGCAACAAAGCACTAGCTTGCTTTGGAGAGCAGGGTTTTTTTTCCTCCAGTTTCTTGGCAAGGTGCATTAGCTGCACTGAGCTGTGTGTGAGCTGCTGTTCTGGGGCCAGAGCCCCTGCCGGTTTGTGCAAGAGCGTTTTGCTGCAGCTCAGCACCATCTGCAACACACCATGAAGTGACCGGGTGCAACCAGAGAGATGCCAGAAGTCAGGGCAGGGGGAGAGTGTTTTTAGCTCAAATAATGAAGCAGCATTTCAAGCCCAGTCATAAGCCAATGCTGGGTTCTCACAACAGAAATTTGGATTTGGAAGGTGGACTGTCTCCTGAATCCTAAACCCTGTTTCCTGGTAAATTCTTAATTCTGCAATTAGGTCACGCCTGCTCTCTCCCTTTGGGTACAGCGGAGACTTGACAGGTCTAAATAATAACTCCTATTTCTTTGCTCTTTGATGTTTGATGTCACTAAGTTGTTCGCTGCCATCTGCTTTTCATTTCTTCTCTTCAATTTCTGCAAAACTCTGCTGAACACCCAAGTTAATGAAGGGTAAGACATTTCTAGGTCCCACCAGTTTTTGTAGCATGTTGTCCCTCCTCTGTCTCCAGCATGACCGATCGCATTGGCCTGGCTTGGGAGGCAGGCTGGAAGGACCACGATGTCATGTGAAGTCACGGGGCATCCACAGCTGGTCTTTAAGCTGCAGTTTCAGTGTGCAATGCCCAAACACATCAACCCCCTGCCTATAAAAGAAGCCACGATCTGTAGGGCATGCCCAGGTATTTAGCAAAAGCATCCCTGCAGAGTGTGGAGGCCACCCCCAGCTCACCTGGTGCTGCAGGCACAGAGGCTGTGTTAATGCCATCGGTGCTTCCAGTTCCACCACACAAGGCAAGTACAATTCCTTACGCTTCCATTTCACCTATATGCATTCAGCTGAGTCTCTGTCATTGAGGTTTCAACTTCCACAGGGAGCCTTTTGAAGACCTTGCCCTAATTATGAAGCAATTCCAGTGACATTTTAAATTATGGGTGAGTTTTACATAATTCTTTTGATACATGTTGTTATGACATGTAAAATTTTATCTTTGCCAGATGCAGTGAATTATGTAAGATCTTTGTTTTGCATTTGTCAGGATGATTTGAACCATTGCACATTTAACAAATGCACTTTCAAAGGACCTGGTCCCGCATGCAGCTGCGATAGTACAGATAAGCTTCATAAACTTTATTAAATTTCTATTAAATTATATAAGCTAACAGACAAGTTTATATGATAGTGTTCAAACTGCAAAGTCAGGCGAGTGAGGAGCAGGAAAAGTCTTATCCTGAAGCGCATCCCCTTTCCCAGGTTTCCAGCGATGGCTCATCATATGACCAAATGCTGGTTTTTCCACAGGGGCCCTGCCTCAGTCGCTGAGCAGGCTGCCTGATGCAAATCAGTGGGCAGCAATTCAAAAATCTGTCCTCTTCCCGTCATTCCGTGTGTGGCCCCAGCCCTTGTTTACTGCACACTGCTCAGCCTTGCTGTAAAGATGAAGTACTGTTTCCACTTGGGTTTTTTTTCTGTGACACTCCTTCCTCCGGTTGTGTTTGTTTATTTCACATGCAAACGATTAATTAATTTGTCTCTGTGAAGCCCAGTAAGGCAGGGGAGAAACATTATCACTTTATAGATAAGGAACAGAGACACAGAAAAATTCGGTCAAGAATGTCAATTAATTTAGGATGTTCAACTTGGGATGCTCATGAGCTGCTGTCTCTGTGCACATATGATTTATCTGCTTGCTTTAGTGCCACCGCATCTTTAGGTCCTGACAGGGCAGGACTGCAGCGGGCAGCTGCTGCCTGACCAGAGAAGCTGCCCAAAGCATTTCCCAGGGCACAAGACAAGAAACAGCAGCCAGATGGAGGTGGAGGGAGGAAGATGGCAGGATATCTGCAGCATCTTCTTGGCCAGGATTTGCACAGGCCTGATGAAAAGGGGAATTTTAAAGCAAGGGGCTGAAGGAAACCAGTGGCATGACTTTGCGGGTGCTGTGTTGCCATCTGTTTGCTCTGTATCTGTTCAGGCACCGGCTCACAGACTGCAGCCTGTTACTGGTCCTCACATCCATCACTAAAGGAGTCCCTTATGCTGTGCAGATACCCAGCAGCCTGTCAGAAGCAGAGCAAAGCACCCCTCTCTTTTGCTTGGACTGCAGCACGCGCCAGTAATGCAGATGAGGACTTGTAGCACGCAGGAAAGCACAGGCAGGCACAGGAACCCAGCGGCAGGGTCCATGTTGACCTCACCAGCCTCCTTGACTTTCTTTAGACCATAATTTGCCTGTTCCCAGCCCATAAATGAGAGACAGGACAACGATTGTAGAAACTTTCACTTGTCCAAGTTCCAGGAGTATTTATATAATTTAATCGATGAATTGCATTGATTTATTTGCACTGAGTAACTCCTTGGGATCTGGATAATAGATAAGGGTGCGCATGGTGCTGTACAAACGCATCATAAATAATTGTAGCTTGCAAATCAATTGCCAGCTATTAGTGATTAATCTTCTCATAGTAAAATAATGTGATGTCTGCTCAATATGGATTTTTTTTAAAAAAATCTGACCTAAGAGGTATCAGAGCCATTTATTTCAGTAAGGCTGTCCTTTAAGCCAGATCTTACACTTTTTAAAAGGTCATGGGGTTTAAATATCATGGTTACTTACAAAGCATGGCTCCCTGAGTGGTTTGACAGCTGCCTTCATCAGAACAAATCAAGGTTCTGTTCAAATAAGTGCTCAGCTGCTGAGGCTGAAGGCTGGGTTCTTGCAGTGAATTTCACACTACGACCCTCTTTGGCTGCTGGTGCTGAATACACATCGTACTGTAAAGGTTATCCCAAAAGCCTGCCTACATTAATGTGTGAGGAACGGGATAGACATTTTCCTTCATCAAGTCACTGGCTGGTTTGTTTTCTGACACTAATGAGAGAGCTGGGTATAATATAATGTTGTGTTTTACTGCACGACATTTCATGCTAGTTTTATGCAGGTGGAAGACATATCTCTCTGACCAGTTAGGTGCAATTCCAGGTATGCTAAGCCCAGTAAATCCCTTTCTCAGGCAGCTGAGCCAGACTAGGCTGTGCCCATCAGATCCATTGCCCAACCCTGGAGCAAGTTGTGCATAGTCGAGCTGACTTCCAGTCTCATCCATCCCCATGATGCGTTATTATATAGCAAGGAGAAAATGCTTATTCTGTATCTGTTCATCAGGTTTTCCAAGAAAGGACAAACTTCCCTGGGTCTTTACCTTCCTCATCCTCTCTCAGCATGTGCTGTGCAGCGAGGCAGGGCCATGTGGCCCAGACGGCTCTCTCTGTCATTTGCAGTTTGAGTGTTCCACATGGCAGTTCAATTTTATTTTTTTTTTAATGGGAAAAAGGGCTTTTAAAGTAATTTACGTGCAATTGTTTTTCATGCTTACAATGTCTTCCTTTTGCTTTTTCTCATGCTTTCTTTTTCATGCCCTCATCTGCATCACTATTTTATAGCACGGCCGCCTTTTTTTAGAAGGCCAGGTGATACATGGACTATTTGGGTTAGGATTTTTTTGTTTTAAGAGTATTTGCATGACAGGGGAATGTGCATGTTTGCTGCTAAACTTTTAGTTGAATCTGCTGATGTATTCACAGCAATAGTGTGAAGTTCACTTGGACATAGATGAGGTATTTGGCAGAGCACTGTTATCCACTGCATATGTGAGCTAAAACAAACCATCTGAGTACAAATTTGGCTTACAAATCAATTATTTGCTTCTGGTTATAGAGCAATAACATGGTTTTAGTGCAAGACTGGTTAAAGCTATTGCTGCTCAGCCGCTTTCCCTAGGCCTGTTTGTTCCAGGGTACAATACGCGTAGGCTTGATGAGCTCGTTCATTTTGATTGACCTTTCTGTAACTACAGTGATTTTTTTCCTCTTGGACCCATTTTGCAGGAGGGTGAGGAGGTGACTTACCCTGTGCTCTGGGCAATCAGGGCAGAGATTGGCTTTGGTGGTTCAGAACCAGATGGCTGGAAATTTTATTGGCATTTCATGAAGACTTTTGGTACTAAGACAAGTGCTTAGATCTGTAGGCAGCCCGATTTTCAATAACTTCTGCACCACTTTTGAGTCATCATTAATACCATCCCACTCAGTGGTTATTCGTAGGCCTCCTCTCTCTTCCTAGCACTTTTTTGCACATATACTTTTAATTTCCTTTAACCCTGCTGGCGATTAACCTTTCCCCCTCCCCATCTTGTCTCATCTTGCCTGGCAAGCTCCATCCAGCTCTGTAATCTCTGTCAGCTGCTTAAACTCTTCTACATTTCCATGGCAGTTTTCAAAGACCTGACATCTTTGTGCAGCTTTTAGTGAAGTTTTAGCAGCTGCTTCCCCTCCCTGTTGATGTGTTGGCTGAGGACTGCAGTCTGCTTTCCCCTTTCATGCCATTGCTGAGCAATTCTTCACCGTTGTGCTTCACCCTGAGTGATCAAAGCCTTTCCTACTGCAAACTGATCAAGAAGTAAAAGACTTCTAGCAAAGTGTCGGTCCTTTCCTGCTCACTGTACAAGGCGGGTCAGCCAGTACCAAGGGGAATATGGGGCCTGTCAAAGTGCTTGCATGAACAAGGCCAGCAGGGGTTTAATCTCCTAAATATTTTCCAGTTTACTGCCTTGGCAAGGTAGATTGCTGTGTGCTCGAAGCCCGCTTCGCACCACGAGGCGTTCCTTGAACTTGCTGGTGCTGGCCCTGTTCTCACCAGTTCAGGCTGTTTGCCAGGGAGCTCTTACATGACAAACATGAGCTGCTATATATACATAGATCTATCTATCTACATCTGTCTGCCTGTCTATCTGTCTACCTATAACACATACATAAAATGTATATATGTATGTATTTATGTGTGTGTGTATATGTATGCATGTATTGTTCATATGCGTTTGTGTGTGTGTATATGTAAGACATTTCAATGTGCTTGTGTGAAGACAATTTCCTTCTTGGCAGAATTTAAACTCCAAGGCTGCTGTTTGTCAAATGTGGAAGAATCCTGCCCTTGTCTCTGTTGAAAATGAAAACGATTTAGAGCTGGTTCAGTAACACGCCACAGAGAGATGTGCTGGGGGCCGGCTGTGCTGCTGGTGAGCCGCTGCCAAAGCTCTCCTGGAGCCAGATGTGTAACTGGGTAAGTACAGTCCCCTGCTCTGCAATGTGCATGTTGTGGGGGGGCTGCACTGAGGAGGAGAAGGACCCTCAGCAAGTGACCTCCGGTGGGGAAACACTATTAAAACGCTGGCTTTGCATGACAGCAAGGATGCCATGGACCTGCCATTGGAGGCTGACACCTGCCTGGGCTCATGCACCTTGAATATTGATTAAATTTGCAGAAAAGGATACAACAGGACCAAACATTAGTGACCAAGAAAGTGAGACTGGTGATATGTTCATGGGTTGAGCCTTAGGGATCATCCAAGCAGAAGAGGACACTAGCTGGTAAGAGTAACATCCATATTTCTGGCTGGTTTATGATTTCCCTCTCTTTTTGTTTTGCTCAGTCTACCCCGATTAAGTGATCATAAAATCAGCTGATTGCAACTCCCTAGAAAAACTTCAGTGTATTATTTAATGTGAAACCTTTGTATTACTTAATGCAAATTAAGATTTTCACCAACATCTGTGTAGCATGTGGGTTCCCAAATGTTGCCACTATTTCCAAAGGCAATAATTGCTCTTTTAAATGAAGTAAGGTAAAAATCCCCACCCCTTTAAACAACAACAGTTCTGCTTTTGCTTAGCAAGGAAAGAAGTTTAATTTTTGAAGATCACTCTGTTGTTAACTCACTTAATTATCAGAAGGAATGGTTGGATGAGCAGGCAATTAAAATAAGAAGCTCAGAAGGAAAAGTTCATCAGTGTATTAGACAGACAATAGGGGAAAGTAAAACTATTTCACGTTCCGTTTGAAGGAAACCATTTGGGAAGGAAATAGAATTAAGTTTTGAACTGGTTAATTTTATTACCTAAAAATATTTCATAGATTAACACTGTAACGTACTTGTGCATGAGGTAAAGCCTGAGGTCCATCAGCAGTAGGGTGAATTGCTCATCTAGATAAAAGTACTTCAAATCAGTGTGGGACTCAGACTTACCGAGTCTGTGGTGTATTCTGCAACCAAGATTAGGATCAGGCCTCGAGACATCCACAACAGAAGAGTCTGAACTGTGCCATATTATTTTGCTGTACTGGTTGTGGGTCAGGGTGTGAGCTGAGTCCTGCTAAACTCAGTGAGCAGCAGTGGCTTCGTTGCCTCTCATGGAGAATGCCTCTCGCTCCCTGACCTTAGGCTCCATCCCCTCCTTCACCTCCATTTATTGGACTTGTCCTTTTCATCGTAAGCAAAGTGAAACTCCTACTTCATCGCTCCAAAACACCTTTGGTAGAGCTAAGCAGTGAACCTGCGGTGAAGCCACTGTCATCATCAGAAATACCCCTGAACAGGAATCATTTTCCTTCTGACATTTTGTTCCTATTATCCCTTCCCTGGAGCACCTGTGTGTGCAGCATCAGGGATGCTCCAAGCATCCCTTGGAGGGTTTCTGAGTACAACATTACTTCATGTAAACTCTTTTATACCTTTTCTCTTTCCTGTTCCCCTTGAGAGGGTGTCTGAAAAGCCTTTCCTTCCACAGATTTGTCTCCCTGCGGTTCTGTTTGTAGGGCTGATCCTGAACTCACAGTAGGAAAAAAGAGAAGTCAGTTTTCACTGCCTTTGGCTCAGACCTCACTATGGTTTTCTTCAAAACGTATATAGTACTGTTTGAAAACACTAAAAGAGCTCTGAGTTCTTGTCTATGTGAAACTTCCTTGATGCAAAGGTTTCAACAATGGTGTCTGTGCCCTCAGTCCAAGTGCAGAGCCCTGCTTTGTATAACCAAGTCCAATAATTGAATTAAATCAATATGCAAAGGAAGGGAAAAAGAATGATCTGCTCACCCCAGTTGGACAGTGCTTTTGTTTGTGCCTTAGCTCTCTTTAAGGAGTGGGTGATGAATCGTGACAAATTACTTTTCAGAGTTTTGCAGTCTATTTGCTAATGAATTAATTTTAACAGGTGCCAGCCATGGTCCTCCCAGCACTGCTGCTGCCCCAGCTGTTCAGCCCCAGCAAGCAGCATTTTACCGTCAGTGCCTGAGCGGTGCTTTTCATTGCAAAGCCCCCAAATTCACCCCAGGCTCCCCTGGGAGCATGCGCTGAGCTGAGCTGTCTCTATGCAGGAGCACGGACAGACTGTAAAAGAGCTGCCAGTCTGCTGTGCATCCCCCCAAATATGCCATCTACAGCTCAGAACAGTCTTGATCAAAATCTCATCAAATCAACCATCCCTGTGTGCTACAGTTGCCAGGACAGGGACAACTCTTCCTCCATGATGGCCCTTGGTGGAAGGTGGACCTGTGACCCTGTCTTCAGCAAGGCAGCAAGCTCAGAAAAGGAGTGTGACAGACAACGTGCAATGCTGAGAAACCCAAGGGAGATGAAAGCATTCATCCTGCGCCTCCAGTTGTGGAATTTTAGGTGAGAAATGTCAAACATATGTGGGGAAAAAAATAGGCCTATGGCTGCTTGAAAGTAATTTTCCATATGTGGTATTTAAGAATTTTAACTTCCAAATTGTTAATAATGATCTTTGAAGGGAACTCTATAAACTGTCTTCCAGTTCCTAATGAGATGGAATAATTTATTACTTCAGTTTCCCTGATTAATGTAAAATGTGTTTCAAATTTGGGTTTTCCTTTAATTTTTAAACTTCCCCGTGAGCAGAGCTGCAGAAGGGCAGGGTGATTGAGTGCCCCCCCCAAGCTGACGTGACGCTCCCAAAGCAGGGTAAGCTCTGCTACCGGAGCTGATCAGCAGTAAAAGCCACCACGCACCAGCAAACCCAGCTCGTTCCAGGACTCTGCTCTCCAAAAGGCGTGAACCTTGGTGCCAGCCTGGTTCTGCTCTGCTCATTCATACCAGGGAATTAAAAATTTACCCTGTGAATTGGGAATTTTAAGTTGTCAAAAACATCTCCCCCAAAAAGAGCTGAAAAAAGCCCAAAGCTGGTGTTATTCAGGGTAAATTACAAGGTAGGGCTTTTTCCTAAGAAATCAGTTTCTTTTAAATAGACTTTCTATTGTTCTTCTATGTCATTTTTGCAGAGCCGAAGCCAGACAAAACCATGGTGGATTTTGTCTCGGTCTTACAACTGTGTAGGAAACTGAGCTCCAATATTTAGAGTAGCCATTTTCTGAGCTGGTAGAATGCATCACACTTTTTGCATCCTCTGGACCGTGTCGAAGCTACATGTAAGTGAAGGATCCAGCTGTTACGGTCTTGCTTTGACTGTTTAAGTTGGCCCTCTCTGGTTCAGGAAGACACAGGAAAAAGACACTTTTAATGCAGAAAGGTCTATATCCCAAGGCAAGCTAAGCAATGGTGTAGTGCACTGGTGGGGGGGTGGAGAGCCCTTAAATAACTGTAGTGATAAAAATCAGAGGCCAGACAAGAGGGAGTCTGTTTTAGAGAGAATTATTTATTAGAAGACAGGAGGTTCTTACGTACAGATTCTGTCCTGCAAAAGTGTCCTGGTCACAGATATGTCAGGGAGACATTTAAACCCGTTAGAGCTGGCTCTGCTCTCCACACAGAGATACTCAAGACACAGCAGAGCTCTTGCCAGACCTGGCTCTCGTGCTGGTGCTCAGCTGGGGAGAGGCCTGGCGTACCACAGCATCCCTGAGCTCATTACACCGTCTTTATCCCACTGGAAACCTGGCCCATGGGCTGGAAACCAGCGGTGGGGACACCAGACAGTGCTGCAGAAGGGGCACCGTTCTTCCCTGGGGTAACGTTGAGATATTTTCCTCAAGTAGGGAATTGTCTTCCATCGTGCCAGCGATGAACACGGCTGAGCAAATGGCTACAGTGATACAACCATGCTATGAGGTAGCATGAAGCAAATGAAAAGAAATAAGGAAAAAAGATCTCTGTTACACAGAGACGAATTCTTCCCACCCTCCCTCCCCCTAAAACCAGGCCAGGCAGGCAACGCCTGAGCCCCCTGCAGAGATCTCCAAGAAACCAGCTCTGACAGGTGGATCACAAAAAGGCAGCATAATAGTTGCCTCGTCATAGTTGTGCTCCTAGCAGTATTCCTCCCAATTTCATGGGTGACCTGTTTTCTTTTGGGTTGGCAGGTAGTATTTGTCAGCCTTTCATCAGGTCTCTGCACAGCCACTGCGGCGGCTCAGGGCTTTGCCAAGTGAAGCCCAGGTGCATCAGAAAGCTGCTGTGATGGTTCTGCACCTCCTGAGCCCACTCCAGGTCCGTGGCACCCTGCACAGAGCGTGGGCAGCACTGCTGGGGAGGTAAGGACAAGAGAAACGGCAGATCAAAGCTATCAGCCGTCACATTGGCAACAGCAGAAAGGGCCTGACACCAAGCCTTCTGCAGATGGCTGGTGGCTCGCAGCTGGTGCACAGCTTGGTTTCATGCCAGCCCCTGGGCTCTGTCCTTATTCCAGGTGTGCACCTTACTGTTCTCTGCCACTGTACATGTGGCAAAGCAAAGGGGGTTGACCAGAGGCTGTAAGTTTTCTTCTGATAGACAACCATCAATATGGACATTTTTCCAACACCTAGCAGATTTCTTCAAGGAAGGTGTTATCCAGGAGTCACCTGCTGTTTAACTTTCTAATTTATGGGTGCTAAAGGACACTTTAAATACTCTGGAGTCTGGCTCCTTAATCTGACCCTCTGCTGAAGCCACATTCTTGTCTAACCAAGGGACTTTGCTGGCTGGGTCAGAATATCGCCTTTGCTGTCTGCAAAGGCAGCTTTAACTCTATTTCTCCTTATTAAATCCAAGCCTGCGGCTCCAGAGAGTACATGTAAAACCCTGGGCATAATCCTCCACTTTGCTCATAGTGTACATGAGCTTTTGTCTACTGTCAGGACTCTATCAGGAATATTGGCCTTTTAGTCCACAACAATCTGAAGGAAAAACTATTGTTGGAACAGGTTGGTCAGAAATTTAACATAATTGGCAGAAACAGTTGTTTATGGCTCATCTATCGCCATTATCTCTCTTTACATCTCAATCCGAGTGGCCTTAGTTAGCTTGGTCTATTAGAAACCTCTGAAACTAGGAACGGGGCAGTGAACGCTCACAGCTGATGCCACTGTCAATACAAAGGATGGGTCAGACTACAGACATCAGAAGGGACAATTTGTGAGACGAGCATTTTTCTTTCACTGCAGACAGCCTTCAAGGTTGAAGGTACTGGGGATGGGGAATACCAGTAAGGCTGCAGCTACAAAGCAGCAACCTCTACTTATGTTTAGGATAGTAAATGCTCAACATTGAACTAGCTTTGCCACAAATATGCCTGGTTTTTTAAATCAGGCTTTATGTTCCTAAGGCACTCGGACTCCTCTTTTGGAACGTGACCCCAATAAGCTTGATGTTTGAGTTGGAAGGGTTAAGAGCAATGTTCCACAAGGGCATACCGCACTTGGTTGAAGGGAACAGATGCTCCTGACCTATGTTTATCAAAACTCTGGAGCAATCATGGCCACATCTTAGAGTTTTACGGATTTCTATGGCATTGGTTGTGCTCCCACGTCACCTTTTGGAAAGAGGTGAGCTGAGGACCCCCAAGCCCTCTGAAGGACAGTAAGATGGTGACATTTGGGGAGGGTGATATGCTGCTCCAACATGGGAGCTTCAGCAAGCCAGAGCTTTTTGCCTACTATTTGCCACAAAACAACAAATCCTTCCCTCCTTTCTCAGCCCAGCCTTAAAAAACCCCATTGTCTCACAGCCTGGTCTGAGGTCTAATTCCATTTTGGTCAAAAGGGAGGCACACAGAGCACACAGCAGCATACCTGATTTGAATTTCAGGCTAACATTTATAAGTAGCCTTTTGCCTCCATTTCCATTATTCCCTTCCAGAACTGGTTCTTCAGTCACCCATGATGAAAACTTGTTCCTCCTTGGAGTTCTCGGAATACCTTGATGAGTGAAGCTCACCTGTTAGAGCTGCCTGGATGCTGCAGATGATGACAAAAGTTCTCACTGATGTTTTCAGAGAGAAAAGGCAGGAAAGAGGGATGTTTTCTCACCAGAGCCTGTGCACAAAGGTGGGAGGCATGGAAGCCTTTTTCCTCAAGACCAGATAAAGCTGGCCCCTAGAGCATACCTGCAGTGATGCACAGAGAAGGCCGAGCATCCTCAGGGTCCCACCCTGGCACAGGCAGTGCCTGACTTACCGGATCTCTTTGGGACGCCCTGTAGCGAGGGCTCTGAGAAGGGGTGCTGCGAGGTAGCGCTGCGTGGCTGCACGAGGGAGAGTCTAACAGGGAGGGCAGGCACAGAAGAGCTCAAAGCAAAGGAGTGCAATTCACTGGGGCTCCAGCAGCGCACGGCAGCGGGGCCGTTACCAAGACTTGGTGGCACTTAGTCGTCACTATGTTTTGAGTATCTCGGCTGGGCAAGTAAGACCAGTTCTAACAATATCCAAAAGAAAGAACATGTTATCGCTCGTACAGCGTGTGGCATTACAGGGGAATAACCCATTACACAGAAAGATTTTAAACATCAATTACAGTATCTTTCATAACTTTATAATTTAACTGCCAACCCTCTCCCTTGAAATTAATCATGGATGTACATCATATAATCAAACAAGCTTTTTTAAAAAGTACATCTTAATATAAATAGTTTATTCAGTGCATGGTTGTGTATACAACAAATAATAAACAAGTCTTTTGTACGAGGCAGAAAGCTGCCTGTACAGAACTATGTCAGTTTTGGAGCACAGAATCCAACGATGATTAATGCACAAAATCTTACACATCATGCAACTCTATGCCGATATTCCAACTTTCTCCCATGCAACAGACATGATGACCTAAATGGAAACCTAACTACGTTTTTTAAACAATTGTTTCCAATAGCATGTATAAGTATATGTTGTTTAGGGGTAACCTGTCCTAACACTTCCTCCTACACAATATTCACGTGCCCGTTACAGTGAAAGAAGGACTTTTACAAATAAGACGTTTCTTATAAAAAAATTAAGTCACCTTAATTCCACAGTTTCTGTCTTTAGAAAAGAAGCCACAACAATAGTTTAACATGACACACAAAATGGAATTAAGAGAAATCTACACTGGAGGACAACTTTATCCCTTTCTGTTAACTTCCATTTGGGATAACAAAACAACTCAATTCCTACAGACTGGGGTTAGCACAAGAACTTTACCAGAAACTACAAATCTATAAAAATTTATATTTCATTGTGTTTAAAACCACAAGAACACTGTTTGCTTGAGCCTGAGACACCAACTCTCAGTTCCAACCCTGAATTTTTAATTATTTTTAAAGACATAGCTTTAAAGACCCATTGGAGTTCAGAAATCAAAAAGTTGCACTATTCCAAATTAAAGGATACATTTTTTATCAAGCCTTAGATATAAAACGGTAAGCCAAGGAAACAACAGAGTTTACATTTTTGTTTTTTTGTTTGCCCCTATAAAACATACAAGCATTAAAATTTCCTTTGAAGAGCAAAAGTGGTCTTTTTCTGAGTTGGAAAGCAAATTCTTATCAGCAGTGAATGCTGTGAAATGTTTTTGTTTTGTATTCCACAAAGCATAGGAGAGAGAGAGAAAGAGAGAGAGAAAAAGAGAGAGAGAGAAAGAGCTGGACATTTCTTCTCCAAGATTTATTCCGCAGTTATGTTTGCTGGCTATCCAACTGCCTTGTGATATGCACAAGCATATTCTACATTATTGGGGTATATCCTTTGACAACCAGTAGATCTAATGGCTGATAAACAAGTGACCTATGCAAGTTCGGTGGCTTGTCCTGGGCAATTGAACATTTGGATGAAAGACTGCTAGTAAGAATTCAACTGCATCCAGAGGTAAGGTTCTGTTTAGAGAGCACTTGGCTTGCCTGAACCTGGCTACGTTGACTCATTTTGGCTCATGGATTTACCCCCATTTAGCACTCCTGAAACACTTCTGCTCTTTGTTGGGGTCCCACTTCCAGATCTTGAGAACTCTGTGAGATCGTGGAGAGAAGGCTCTTTGTACATGGCCACTGCAAAGCAAAAGAGAGGCAGCATGTCAGCACGCGTTATGGGCGGCTCAGCCTGCTGGTGCAAAGCCCGGCTGTGAAACGCTGGGATTTTTCATTCAGCAATGTGCAATGTAAGGAGGGAACGGAAGAAACATGGCAAGGAGACCTCTTCCATTTTAAACACCCCTAAGAACCTCTGAGGTCGTCTTCAAATGAATGACATTTTAGAGAAGGGAAAAACCACAGCTCCCTCCCTCTCCCAGTTAGGTCACCCACCTACCCACTACACTTACAAGAGAGACCTGAGATGACATAAATCATCATTTCCTTATTAATGGTGAAGTAGCACTGCTGACAGCTGTGATTTGACCTGTTACTTGTATACGTAGCCTAAGCAGGTAGGTGTGAAAATTGATGTTCAGCCTTCTGTTTCCTTTGTTTTCACACACATTAGAAGTAAGGAGCACCTCGACATTAGGTGCCAAACACCTAGTCCTAAATGTAGACTGACAGCATCCACCCAGGGCTATGCACCTTTGAAATACTCCCTCTGATTTAAAAATGACACTTCCTTAAAAAGCTACCTAAGAACATAACCCAGAAGTAGAAGGCTTCATTCCTCTTAAGGAAGGAGCATATGGAAGCTAGCTCTTCTGGAGAAAAGGAGCACCTCCACACATTGACTGAGATCTCCCTCTTTGCACTGACCAAACTGGGAGCCAAGTCTCACCACAGTCCCAATTCACATCCTTCAGTTAACTAGGATGACTGTAAATTCTGGCTTTTAATAGACATCACTATATATATGCCACATACATTATTACCTTTAACATCATATGCTGATGCCAATATTAATTGCAGTTTAATAAGCATCATGCTTAAATAAGATAAGAGGCAAAAACAGGCAAACAAACACCCTGTAACATAAAGCACAGGCTGACAAGCTACACAGCAAGTTGCTGATGGCCTGTGAGCAGATGTTTGAGCCATTCCAGGCAGAGCCTTCATTACCTGTAATGGAGACAGTATGGATTTCGGGCACAAAGAAACTAACACGTGTATTTGGTTAGATTAGAGAAATGCAGAGGTAATGTAGAGAAACCTATAAAAAGCAGCTCTGGTTAGGTTAGCAGCGTGTTACAGAACATTATACTCCTGTTATACAAGTAGCTGAAGCCTTCAAATATGTATGCACAGCAATTAAACATCTCTGACACACGATAATGTCAGTTCAGAGAGAGTGAGCAAACCCAAGCAATTACCTTTTAATGGTTTTGGAAGAAAGTGTGCTGCAGGTTTATTTTTCTTCACATGGTTTCCTTTCATTATTTCTCCTTCTTTGTTAAGACCCAAATACCAACCCCGGCCAGACTGTTGCTGTCTGTAGATCATTGAAGAATACGTCACATAGTAGTTTTCAAATACTGATTCTTTGAATTTGCATTCAGGTGTAAAATGTTCCTGTAAGACAGTAAGAGATTAATATGTGCAGTGCTGAATCTCACATCAGTTAACGAAAAAGTATCCAATATTCATTGCTTTCCCAACAGTATGGAGGACATACCTCTCATCCTCCACTATCCAATTATGAAACACAGGCCCTAAAAGTATTAACAAAAGAGTAACACAATTTGAAACCCACAAAATGGAGCTGTGAGCAGCTCGAAGTAGCATAATAAAACCTTTTCAAACAACGAGTAAAAAGTCTGAATGAGGAACTACTGATTGATGCAACTAACGGACATCAGGCAGACACAGCCCTGATGTCAGCCCCAACAGACCAGCCGTGGTCCAGCCCCACAGGAGAAGCGAGGCCACGTAATGCCTTTGTGCACTGACTGCTGGCCTTAACTGATTATGAGGAAAGTGCAATAAAAATTCCAAGCCGAGACACCATGAGTAAATGGTTGTCTCTTACTAACCCGGCAATATTAAGTTGGCTTGTAGCAGCTGCCTCTTTGGTCTGTCCTATGCTCTTTCTCTGCCCAGGGTATCGTCCACTGAAAGCCCAGCTGTCAGAGCCCCTGCAGACACCAGCCTCTGCTCTGGGACTGCACCACAGCTGACAGCCTGTAGGATCAAGCCTTAGTCCTCATGTTGAACTGCACTGCTGCTTTTGGGGAGATGGTACCGAGCTAATAGTTAAAATGCCATAAACCAAGAGAGCGCCTTTTTCTTCCTGGCAGTGGTGTGGCTGGCTTTCCCTGTGCAAGGGTCTTGACTGAATCAGTGCTTTTTGGCACTATTGCCCAGATTCACAAAAGGATACAGGCTTGAAACATGCGTCTTAGAGGGATCTAAGACCAAAACACCAGTCCTGACAGCACCACTCAGCTGCTTCAGGGTTTTTTAACATTACAAGTTCTGCCAACATCTCACCTATGGACCCCTAAAAGTCCATAAAATATGAAAAAGGAAGGGCTTGGTCTGGTGGAGTGAATGTTAATATCACAACCCTGCTTGTCGTTGCACCGTGCAGCAGCTGGCTGTTTGCTGGTCTTTCTTGTGAAGGCAGCCGGCTTCAGTGGAGCTGCCCCGGTGCCTGAAGTGTCCCACAGAAAGGAGGGAAAACTCTGCTTGCATAATGACTGCAATTTTACTTTTAAAAAATCAAAGGAAATTTAGTGTCTCAGGAACTTAATATGTTCTTATCTAGTTTCTCAAATATTCTTGTGTAAGAAAAAGACGGTATTTAAATAAAAAACCCCACTGCGCATTTTCTGCACATTTTTTGCTATTTTTTTCTTCTCAGTGGAGAAAGAAAAACGTTCCCATTCTCTGACTGGTGTTTGCTTCAACAAAGAATGTGAAGTAAGCAATTTTCTTCTTTTCTTCTTCAAGTTAATTGGCTGTTATTTAGTTAATTGGCAATCGGTTTCAATTGCTGTCAAATGGGGACAGTCACCGCAGTTTTGCAAGATTTCTAAATAAAAGCCTTCCATCACTGTTCCCTGCCCAGCACTAGCCACATTAACAAAGACCATTGCAAGTATATCGTCCAATTAGCAGCAAAATGGAAAACTACAGTGCTCCCACTGGAAGATTATGGTTTATGTACAGTAATTTGGAGCTGTTTTGGGTACAAAAGGTCTGCTCGTACACAGCGGCAGAGGGTCAGCCTGCAAACAGAACCACCACATTTACTCTGCCTCTCTTAGGAAGCAAGTTAACCTCGGTATGAGCAGCAGGAGCCAACAGGGTCCCGTGGAACAGAGGGACAGAAACAGCAGGGAGACAGAAAGACAGACACTAAAAACCTCATTCGTCCTTGATTTTTCCCTTGGCTGTGAGGCTTCTGATAACAAGCTGTGGTGGAAGCACTGTGCTGCTGTAAGCGAGTTTGCAGTTGAGCCCACCGGCCTGATGGTGCACACCAGCCTGACAGCACCCCCCCCCATCAGCATCACAGACAGTAACCCCCTCCCTGGAGCATCCTGCAATTCAGCAACAACCACCACGGCAGATATTTCTCACAACAAACAGTGGGGCATGGAAACAAAGACACCTCTATAATGCGGTCAGTTACCATGACAAGTTCCCTCCCAAATTTTCTGGCCCTAAAGCAGACCACCCCATTCACCTGAGTGGCTTGGCACAGAATCGTACCCCTTCGCCTTGACTGACATCTGCTTAATTCCTCGGCTACGGCTGCCGCTTCAGAAATATGTGGCACAGTGGGAAAGGCATCCTCCTTGTCAAATAAAAGTAGATCTCACATGAGCTGTTTGCAGAAGCTGAAGTGCTCTGCTTGCTCCTGAACACTAAGCAGCTGCTTACCTTTTGCAAGAGTTTCTTCCCACCCATCCACTTGCCTTTAAATTAATCCAACATGTGTCTTTCCTACTCATTAAAAAACAGAGCCAGGGAGAAGAGCTGCAGAGGGAAGCTCTGAACGAGGAATGCTAGCAAATGTACTCCTGATTTGGGAGCATTACAATTAAAAAGTATTTTTCTGAGCTTGGCAAGTCTATGTGCCAACCCAACTGGGTACGGACAGGGCTTCTATCAGCATATCAGTTCAAAATACAGCGCAGAGCAGCCGGTGCAAACTGGCCATTATGTTGTCTTTGCTGGTAAATTCTTTAATAATGTACCGAGGAAGGGTATGTTAAAGTTGGGAGAGGGCTGAGTGCCCCAATTAAAACTGATCTGTTCCAGCTCATACAGTCAAAGCTATTAATATTTATAAATATAAGTAAGTGTTGAATTGTAAAGCCAGTTTTCTTCCTGTCTCTCAGCTACCCTCTTTGTCCATCTTTGCAGTGAAAATAATTCAAATGAGTTCCGAGAAGTCCAATGTTATGAATATATTGTTACACAAAAAAGATGAAAAATAGGTATTTGTGTGAAACAGTATTTCAATCTCCGCTTGCCTCAGAAGTCAGGGATGATGGCACCTACATGACAGTGAACTGCACTCACCCAAGCCCCTCACACATGCACCCTAACAATGAATGAATGAAAGAATGAATGAATGAATAAATAAAAGTTAAAAGAAAGTGCTGGATTCCCTCTAGTCATGACTCAGCCATGCTTAAGTAAGCAAGAAGATGAACTGTCAGGAGCTGCTTCTTGGTTTTGAGCTGATCAGCTGAACTACTGAAATGTTCCTTCGTGAATAGATCAGCAGCTGCATTAAATATGTGAAAAATAATTTAAAAAGTATAATTTGTTGTACGATTATATGGTAAAAAGGTCTCGTAGCATACGCTTAGAATGACTCTATTTCCAGGCAGCTGAATAGATTAAATCTAAAATAATCTAGACTCTTCCACAGAAATACCATATTACAGGTATGCCAAAGCTGAAAGCTAAAATACTGTAAAAGTGAAGCTGGAATTCTTCCTGCTTCAATTGTGCAACAGCTGTGTTTCATGCCAAAGATCATCATGATCACCACATTCACCTACCTTGCAGGACTGAATATTAATTATTCTGGGCCCCAAGTGACTGTGATGCAGGAATTCAGACTCCCCATGGACAGAAAATGGGAAATCTGCTTTTAAGAAAGGTATTAGTGTCTTAAATTTCTGGCATATTATAGAAGCCTCTTCTTAGGATGGCTGTAGGCACAGTGCACATTAGGAGGGCAAAGATGTTTGCTATTTATTGCATATTGTATTTGCATCGTGGAAACCATCAGCAAGAGACATTGCCAAATACTTTACAGAATAGTAAGTTTAAGTCATTAGGTCAATACTGAGTTTGTTAAATGTCTGTATAGCACCATAGGTTGAAGATGCTGCAGCTACCCTACAGCAGCTGATGAGAACAATCAGGAATTTAACTTGGATGGATTTAGTGCTAGGAGTATGAATAAACAACAACAACAAAAAAGAAAAATTAACTTTGAGAACTATTGGGGAAAAGTATTGGGTACTTGTGAAACTTGCAAAATGTTGATACTTATTGAGCATATAATTATGTTCCATGTGATCAATGACTATGTCTGCATATGGGATTTATTCTTTATTTTCTCTACTTAATGAAAATTGGATTTTTTTCCCCTCCATATCCTGATTTCTTTCAGGACTATAACATAGCCCAGGATTCCATTCTATAGTCATGAATTTTTGAAGGAGCCTCTTTAGAGCTCCAGAGTAGTGATTTTCTGCACCACTGAGCCTGCCTTTTTTTATTAAGAGAGATTGATTTTCTCCATCTCGGCATGTGAAGTTCCAGGGTGTATCCTCTGGATCATCACCCTGTAACGTGCAGTGATATCAACAGCACAAGATGGGAATACCTCAAGTCTAACATTATCAGAAATAACAGCTTTTAGATCACCAGTGTGAGAAGACTCTCTGAAGAAACCGGTATTTTGGGAAGCCACCAAAACCTGTTTGCTATAGCAATGGAAACTTACAGTTACCTTGAAGCAATTTATGTTCTGGATCAGATGTATTACAGTTCCCACAGATAGGTTCCAATCCCACGATATTGTCCATTTTGCTTAAATTTACCTATTTTGAGGAATCCTAGAGACGTCAGTGGGAGCAACTCACAGTACATGAATATGTACAGGTCTTGGTAGGACGGTAATCTGGAAGACTGACCATGTAATCATGATTCTATACAACAGTCGTCAGTCACAGCAAAAGACATGCTTGTCAAAATGCTGTGTGGGCTTTTGAAGACAGATGCTGCATCAACGCAGCGAGAAGCTTCATTTCTGGCTATGCCTCTTCCAGGTGAGCTCTCGCAAAGACATCATAGGTAGCCCAAAGCCCTCAGAAGGTGCTATAAAGCTGAACTAACTGCTGCTAGAACAAAACCCCTACTGCTGAACCCAAATTTTGGAAGGCTGCAATTCCTGAAGGCATGTGTACCATCCACGTGACCACGCAAAGAAGAAAATTAAGTGAAAAATTATATAGAAGTGGTATGCTGAATTTTTTCAGCAGGAAATCTACTTACTGGCAGGAGTGATAGGAAGGCACAATTTTCCTGGAAGGTGATCCCAAACAGCTCCATAGCATGCAATTGGCTGGGATAATGCAACAAGCAGGGATTTATCAGGTGAAACACAAACTGTCAGTGGTGGGCAAATTTATTTAGGACTGAGCTTCCAGAAAGGGTAAAATGGAGCCCAAGGAAGCAGCTGGTTATCCAGCATCTCCAGAGTAAGATTTCAGGTTGTCACTAGGTATTCTCTGAATCTATGAGAAAATCATTGAAAAGATCCTGTAATTATTCCCTTGACACCCTTCCTTTGCATAGCAAATCAAATGCACAAACTCAGGGAAAAAATGCGCACAGTGAACTGAAGCAGAAAACATATTAATTACAAATACAGAGATTTAGAGCTTTAAGTTCTGTTCATTACTCTTTTTCTAGCCTTACGAGTGACTCAGTTGTGAAAATGTGTCCAGGTCGTCTTTGCCCAGATTTTTAAGTGGTGTTTAGGCACATCAATAAATACCTATTTAAAGTGTGGTGCGTCACCTCTCAGCGTGCTCTGCCCATGGAGTGGACGTGCTGTGTGACGACCCCAGGGAAAAAGACTCACTAACTGTAAACAGTGCTGAAATTTAATTGAGATAGGAACTATGCATGATCATATTATTGTTCCCCTGCCTTTTGGTGATGCTTCACTTCTACAACTGTGTTGATTAACCAAAGTGCTCCTTAACTGGGACAAGAGACCTAACATGATACAGACAGAAAGAAGATGCTCTGCAGTAGAGGAAATTAAACCTGTTAAAGAAAGCCTGTAATGTGCTTTAAAAGTTCTGCAAGATGCCCAGGAGAACACCTCACAGGTGTCAAACACAGGTCCCTTTCCTAATCAGACTCACAACGTTAGGAGATGCAACTTATTTGGTATGAATAAGAAAGACAGAAGATCCACTTTGCCCCCAAATGCTTCTCTTCTGCACCAATGCTTCTGCATCATGTGCACCTCTGATGATCCTGGAAGCATGGTACAGGGAAACCTCTGCAATTACAAGAATGATCAAGTCCTCTATAAATATTTTAATACTTTCTAATGCTTGCACCTAGCCTTTTTTACTTTATGTGGCTTTAGGGCACTACACTTGGCAGTCCTAGTTTAAAATCAGTGAAATTCTAACAAGATAAAAGGAAGAAACTAGGCTTTCAACATTGCCCATCTTGTGAAACTTAGGAAGGTTCATTAAGCAGTAAGTGCCTGTCAGGTTGCCTGAGGGCTCTAAACCAGACTAACAGAGATCAACATATGTGATACAATCCTAGTATTACCTATAAGCCATTTTAAAAATCATATTTATTTTTTATTGTTTCACACATACATAAGTCTTGTTACTGCTTCAAAATCTGTAGAGGAAAGCCTATATGTTAATCTGTAATTAAGCCTCTTTGGAGAGAGGTCTTCTCTACTAGTGTAAGCATGGGTTTAGGGTTTTGAAAAAGAAAGATTAGAACAACTTTCTCAACATCTAGCCAAAGGTTGTATTGCATGATAAAGCCCTAAGATGCATGGACTGCACTCCCAGATTTGGTCAAGGACTGGTTAACACCACTATAGGCTCTGGCTAAGGTAATCTCCAGTTGAAAAATAGGAGATGGAAGTATCCTGCATGTTTTCCCTGTACTTCCACAGTCTGCCAAATATTCTCCTCTAGGTATGTGTCACTGATCTTTGGGTGGTGAGCTTGCAGACGTTGGATCTGATCTGCTACAGCTTCTCATGATCCTCCCTCCCACATGACCGAGTTGAGCAGAGGAACTAAACCTCCCTGGCTGAGCCAAGCACCAAGAGCTACCCTCTGAGCAGGTCAACTGAAAAGCAGGAGCTGCCTCGATACGTAACCTGCACGGACGTTACAGGAAGCAGGCATGTTGGAAAAGACGTGCTCCCTGAATGCATGCTGGGAGAGATCCTGCCTGCTCAGCCTGGATGAGAAACGGAGCCCTCTTCGATCACTGAGGGCAGCTGGAGCCATAAATATCTATACCTAGTGCATAGGTAGCCGTGCATAGTGTATGAATACCCAGAGCCCGGCGGTTCATTTCAGCAGCCTTGGGATCATGCCAACCGGTGAATCCTGCTCCCGTTCAAAGCTACAAGACAACTCCCTTTTCCTCTCAGTAGGCTCATGATTTTCCCCAGAGCAGCCAAACATTTTCATGATTTTCCTAAGCTCATTATCTCTGTTCCCTGTGATAGTGGCTTCCACAGGTGAAGCCAGTGCTGCACAAAACATATTTCAAATGTGTCCGTTGCTTTTTATTGTAAGTAAATTTCTTGTCTTATTTTTTTACAGCTTTCTTCTCTCAGCTTTTAATTTTGGAAAACAGCACATAAAAGTACCCAGCGTGCCCCTTCTGTGCCGCTTACTACCCCACATCTCTCCATCATGTCTCTGCTTACTCATCTCTTGTCTTAACGAAGCGGACCTAATCTTTTTAAATCTCTCCTCATATGAAAGGTTCTCCATGCCTCTAATCATTTTCATTACCCTTCACTGAATCCTTTCAATTCTTTCTTCCCTATCATTTCCAGAACTGAAACACAACATTTAGAAAGACGCTGTACCATTGAGTTGCGTAACAGAGGTAAGATATTTTCAGTCATTTGTGTTATGACAAAGTAAAATGGTCTTTGCTGCTCAGCCTCACTATTGTGCGTTCATACAAAAGTTCTCTATCTTTTAAGTTGTGTCTCTGATAAATACAGTCCAATTTTATGGTATTTCTGACCCTCTGATCAGTCAGCGTACCCAAGCTAAAATATTAAAGGAAGGGAGAAGGACGCAAAAGGCAGATAGTACTGCTTTCTTCCCCAGAACTAGAGCAGAGAGCCCCAAAGATGCTAAGCAACCTATTTTATAACATACCCATTATTACACAGATAACCTGCTAGCCATTGCAATCAGATTTCTAGCAGTTATAATTGACATCAAATCCTGGTATTGTCAAATCTCTCTGACACAGCTGTTGTGCAGAATGTCCTCAGCTTAAGTATGTCACATATTACTTTTTTTAAAAAAATATATCTAAATTGAAAAACTCCTTTTCAAAGTATTGGGGACCATATTCTGCTTTCAGTTACAGACAGCCCTGCATGCCACTGATTCTGATGGCCAAGCCCTGAGCCCACGGCCACTGAATGTGGCCAGTGGTGTGAGATGCTGAAGGACCAAGAGGAGCCTCAGCCTTAGGATGCAACAGCCTTGCTTTGAGTGTACTAGCAGTTTGTTCCTCTGAGCTGCTAATTGCCTTCCAGCTCTCCCTTTGGCTTTGTACGCCACCACCTCAGTGGGACACAGGGACAGAGAACCCATGCACAGCCTGGTATCTTCCACCGAGCAGCAACAAGCTGCAGCAGGAACGCACTGAGGAAATGTCACTACAACAGGCAAACAAGCGTGGCATGAAGAGACGTGGCTTTGCCACAGCCTGGCCACTGCGAGGGGGAGTTGTCTGCCAGCCAGCAACAGCAACGGAGTATGAAAACACAACCCTGTTCCAGTAGCCCCTCTCCACAATTACTCTTGTATTCGTCTACATGATCGCTGCCACTGGGGAAAGCCACACTGCTGGGCTGGGGCTGCAGAGTACAGGGCGGCAGCTGTGGGTTAATTCGCTCCTGGAACAAGATTACTCGGCCAGCTTTGTTAAAACACCTCCTGGGAGCCAAGGGCAAGAAAGGCAGCACAACCTTTCTGCTGCCACATTGACTGCCTTGGCTGGACCAACCCGAGACGCTGCTTGTGGTTACGTGGGGCGAGGGGCTGCAGGTAACCTGGGATGGGGTTCAGCAGCAGCCACACTGGGGCACCCCGGCCTCACCAGAGACAACGGGCAGCGATGCTGCTGCATCACCAAACACTGCCCTGACACTTCTGTGGACGCGGCTCTCCCGGCACTGGGGAGCTCCCCAGACAGGCTCTGCAGAAGTAGCAGGGCTAATTAGAAGTGTGGGATTTAGCACTGTATCCTAGATACAAGACATCGGCCCCGGGGTGAGGACATGGAAGAGATCTTCAGACTGTCACCCATGAATTAATGCAGTTTATCTTAAAGTGCTGAAAAACAGTAATCTAATCAGTGTTTGCAGCAAGCTCTAAATCTGTCTGTTTAATTACAAGCAGGGACACGACCCTTTTAGCAGCAGATGCTCCTAAAATTTTACGGAAAAAAGGAAAGCACGCAAAGGTTTCTCTCTCTGTGGGGAAGGGCAGCTGAATGAACAACGGTCAGAACAAGTGCTACAGTCCTTCCCATGGGAATAGGTGATAACAGGGAATGCCGTTTCTGTGGTAACCTGCAACCTGGCTAAAAGCCTGTCTGTACAACTGCTGTGAGTTACAACGGGTAAATCGATGAGGAAGTGATCTCCTTGTCCTTCGCTGCTTTGGTGAGGTGCCGTCCTATGTTTCTGAGGGCAAACTTGTGGAGGCAGTGCACTTCACCCAAACGCTGAGCAGGAGCTCTCCCACACACAGCCTCAGCTCAGCCTGGACCTCCGCAAACTACCACCAGCCGCCTCGCTGACACCAAAGAAGAAAGACGGGGTCCACCCCAGAGGAATTGCTTAGATGCTGCTGAACGAGCTCTTTTTCTGCACACTAGAAATTGCCTCTGCTCACTGACTGCGAGAAGCTGCGAGTAGAAGATAAATAACAGCACGAGCTGCCGGAGAAGAAATAATGCCACATTACATCAAACAGGTCCTTGCTTTGCTGTCAGCTTAGAGTCTATTCCACACGAAAGGACAGCCCTGCCATTTGGCCTGGCTTTATTAATGTGGATGCATATTTATGGCGCTATGGATTAGCCGATAGTTTGGCATTCAGTACTGTCCTTCTGCGCTGGAGTTCTCAGCAAAGACATTTCCCTGTCTGCTGTGACTCCTTGTGTGCACTTAGCAGTGCTCTCAGGCGGCTGCTGTTCTCTCCCCAGAGCATCCCCTTGCACTGCCTGGGCTGGAAGTGCTGCTGTGCGGGTGCCTCACCTATACCGATACTACCCAACACTACCAAACGTGCTTTGGGAGCCTGCTGTAGAGCTCTCTAAAGTACTAAATGCAGTATAGCCTTTGGACTGGCACTATACACTACAAATAATATTAATACCCAAGTAATACGCCTATTAATTAAGTTTTTATTCTGCAAAGCAAGCATACAATACAACTACACTGCAAGCTTAACTTTTGACATGGGTAATGTCAGTGTTGGGAGAGTTAATCAGATCTTTAAATAAAAGCAGTGACTCTTTCAGGACCTGACCCAAAACGTATTATGACCAAGGGGAATACAACCCATGATTTCACTACGTTTTGGTTAGCTTTCTAACGTGCAGGTGGTCTGCAAAGAAACATACAAGTCTTGCTTTAAGAAATCAAGGCTATGCGGTAATTGTCACTATTAGTTCAGGTTACTTGCTTACTATGAAGTGTAAATAAAAAAGACTGCGCTTGTAATAATGGGAATGTTACAGGTTCAAGGAGCTGGTTAGCTCCATCCTTACCAAACCGGCATCTCTGATGACCAAATGGTAATGAGACCTTTTCAAATAAGCTCGATTTACTGCAATCCATTTATTCATGAATGCCATGGGTGGGTATTTTTCAAACCTCGGTAGTTTGACAGTGCCAGGGCATTACTGGCAGCCAGGCTCTGCTTCTTGATATAGAGCGGCGATGCTCTTTGGAATTCCTCCACTCTCATGGCTCCCTAAATTATGCTATTGAACATATGCTGCTAAGAGGATCTCAGAGGGATGTTTGTATTAGATGGCAGGCTAATTGTGGGATTTGAGAGATTTCAGATGGCAAAAACTTCTAAGAACAAGATAATAAAGGATTATACAAGGAAGATGAGATCTAAGAGTGACCCTTCATTTGAGAGCTGATGCTGACTGGCAGAAAACATTTCTTTCAGCAAGTAAAGAACCCACCTAAGGAGGGGCCCTTATGCAGAAAACAGGATAGATTTCTCTCTGTAAATGACATGTAGGCATTTCTTATATGCAACACCTTGAGGGTCAAATTAATGGAAAATCAAGTTTGGAGAAGTTTTCCAGCACCTTGCACGTGAAAAAAAACCTGCAGCAGAGCCGAGCTCAACCTCCCCTCCAACAGCACAGGTAACAGGAGCACATGCCTGCCTGCGTGCAATTCAGGGAAGTCATGCACTAGCATTTCAAACACTGCATTGCTCTAACAAGCAAGTTGGCACCACGTAGCTTGCGAAATGGGAAGCTTCATGTTACAGCCAGCACTGGAACTGCAGTGCAGTGTCCGGCAAAGCCTGCGTACACCCCTAGGACCACAGCTCAGACAGATGAGGAGGGAAGCAAACAGCCACTTTCACGTCTCATGAGCTCCTCAGAAACCAGCCCTGGCAGAGTCACAGGGAAACCTCACCAACACATCAGACAAGCCCATGAAGCTGCCTCCAAAATACAGTGTCTTGGCGTTTTGTAGTTGTTACTTCTAAATAGGTGCCCCCAGGAAGCCACATAATGCAGAAAGAAACAGACATTTCTAACACCTCACTTCATGACATGGCTATGCCATTAACATCTAAAGACTGGCCTGAATACTGTATGTCCTCCCAACAGTCCTCTAACAACGGTCCTAATGATGTTAAAAACACATGCTTTCTTTTTCAGTGCCTTACGGGAAGTTTTCCTCTGAAACAAATACACAGTTGAATAGGAGGCCCTGTCCTTCCAAGAGACAGCCTGAGCACAAAGATAAGCTTAATAAAGCTCTGCTTTCTTTCCCACACAGTGATATGGACTTTGCAAGGCTCTGTCAATTTACGACTCCCTGTGTTACAGATTAGTCTGGAGCCAGACTTTGGGGAGACACCGTGTTGCTATTGCCTAAGCAGCAGAGGAGAAACGGGTCCCTGGTAAAAGACTTGCAAAGCTAATTTAAACTTGGAACACACCCAGATGTCTCTGGGAGCTGCAATTTAAAAGCCTAACCTGTGATAGCCTGGACTGCAATCACCGACTTCTGGGAACGGTGTGGAACAGTTGTTCCACGAGCCAAACACTGCAGATCTCTTGTGTTACAGCATTTTGACAGGGGAGCAGTGGCCAGTCTGAGTTCTTTCACAGAGAAAAAAAAGTAGTAAACCACTAAATTCAAACATATGTATGACTGCTTCCTGGCTTACACATCTGCACCAGCAGGTCTCTCAGAATTCCTAAGAAAATGAGTCAAGGAACACTTACCATCCCAATCTCAGTCTCAATTTCTGACAGAGTTACCTGTTGAACAGACACGGAGCTCCCTGAAAGGATTTAGAAGGGTAACTTGGTGTCAACACTTTGATTTCAAAACCAAACCTTGAATCTCTGCTACAGAAAGTCCTTTTAGGCACAGTTAAACCAAAGAACTCCTGGCACTAGATTAAGAGATGCCGTGAGCTGTATTGTGCAGAGGAATCGGAAAGGGAAGTCCAAGACTTCGTTTGAAAACTACCATTGCATTTTTCCTTGAGAATCTAAACTGCCTTGGATCAGCTCTGCTGCTAAACTCTGGTTATCTGTTTCTGAGTCAGCAAAGAACAGCTGGCTGCAGCCAGCCAGGCAGAGAGGTAAATCCCCCTGCGATCAAAGTACAGAGGTAAGCTTGTCCATCAGAAAAGGTGATCATCTTTCAACTTACCCGCTGGTTGTTCTACCATTTCACTGTCCAGGGTTACCTGTTGTTAGCATAAGGTAACAAGCAGCAAAAAAGGCTGACAGAAGGCGGCACAGCAGAATCAAGATTCACTTGCCTACTTAAGTCTGCACAAGGATCATGGACTGGCAAGGTCAGAAATGCAGATTTCCTGCAGATAAGCAAGACTCCTTGGGCATCTTTGGGCTTTGAGGCTGAGCCTGTGGAGACCAGATGGGGTACCACTGAAGTAAAGTAAGAGTACCAATGAATTAAATGGGATTCCTCTATCTAAATATCCCTGAGGATCTGAGTCCAAATCTGGACCGGTGTGTGCAAGCCCAAGCTTTGATTCATCTCATCTACCTTCAGGCACTCAAAAGAAACACCAGTTAGGAGCTGGGTCAGTCTGGGATTTTCTTGTCCTCAATGAGCATAGTTGGGATAAATTACTCCCAGAGAGGATAAGGGAGGATACCTCTGTCGTGTTTGACTCCTTCACCCCAGCCCCAGCCCTGATAAAGCCTCTGTAAATGCTAAAGCCTTTACGTGGTCCTTTCTGAGCGCCGGCAGAGCAAGGCTTGCACCACCAGTGCTCGGCCGGGGCTGGTGTCCTGCAGGTGGGGAGCAACAAGCAGGGGAACCACAGGGAGGTGAGGGCAGGGGTGGGAGGGATGGGAACAGCCAGAGATAAGACCAAGGTGGGAACAGAGGGAGAGGAAGAGGGTTGGGAGGCATGGTGGGCAAAGCAAACGGGGGGCTGGGCTTTTCCTACCAAACTACAAACTCTGCTGCAGAGGTGCTGGCCCTGTTCCACCTCCGGTGTTACTGTAGGGGGTGAGGCCAGTCTGTGAGCTCTGCTGGTGACCTTGGTGTGACTGGCCCAGCCCAGTATGCCATGGCTCAGCAGAGCAACGGAGACTGTCCCCAGGTGGCCCCAGGCTGCTGTCCCCCATCACAACAGGAGATGGGTTAAGTGAGCTTTAATACTGAGTATTCTATAGAACAGGATTTCAGTTCTGCTCTTGTCTAAGCCAGGGAAAGTCTGCCCCAGATCAGCCTTGGCATCAGCAGTCTGACTGCTGAAATGGAAAGAAATTACCTTGGGTACATTCGAGATACAGTTTTTTGCTTTGCAATATTTACAGGGATTTCTTTCCCCTTCACTGGAACAGCCCCCAGACCTTAACAGTCTTATTTTGGCAAAGCTCCCATTGAAATGAATCACGACTCTGCCTGAGTTAGTGCTCCAGGCCTGAGCTCTAAATTATTAAAAGCGAATCATATGTAAGAATTTATGTCAATTTTCAAAACAGTTCAGCAAAGGTAGACAAAAATCCTTCTTTGAAACTAGTAGAAGGTATGTGGCTGAACTCCCAGTCTGCTTTGAAATCTCAGCCCTAGCTTTTTAGTGAAACACAGTGCCTTTTAAACCTCATATTTTAATCATCATACTTCTGTACAACGCAGAACTCTTGCCTTGTTTCTTTGGTTCAAATACAACCTCCACCATTACAAGCTTTACAGTGTAAGTGAGCCTCTTGTAGCACAAGCTGACACTCTCCTTGTGGGGAAGCTGTAGGCTCATTCCTTTTCTCCCTCTTGCAAAATAATCTACTGTCTGAAGAGGCAAATGTACCTTCCCAGAGTGACCTGTCGATATTCCTTCTTGTTCTTACATGGCACCTTCAGGGGAGTCAGTCTGAACATCAAATATTGCTTTAGACGCTGCGTTTGCATTTGTGAAATCAGCCATAGGTACAGCAGCATCTGTAGCTCAGCGGGTGATTAAGTCTTCCCTGGATTTGGAGGTTTAGTCTGCGCCACCTGCACAGCCAGGTGAGCTGGTGCTTCGCTAAACTGGAAGCAACGTGCATCAGACTGGGGCTGGCAGAGCTGCAGGTGCCCAGACTGATAGGGACCGATTGCTGGGGTATGTGACTTGCAGGAAACCTTCCAGAGTGACAACCCCAGGCCCTTGATCCCAGCTTCAGCCCTTGGCCACATCTACAGGTGCCCAGAGGGACCAGCAACTTGGTTTACTTAATTCACCAACACCACATGAAAATTATCGTCTTACCAGGGATTCCTAGACTTCCATTACAATGGAATTTTTTAATATTTATTTCTAACTGGCTTTGCCTAGGATGTCTGAGTGCAGATTAAGTAAGTATACAAAGTAATTATTTTCTTTCTGTAGGATACAAAAGTTTGGCTGCTGATCTCTTGTCTTTTTAAGCTCAGGTTGGTGAAATTCAGCTCTCTGCTTCAGTGCATCCCACCAGTGGAAATTTGTTATTGAAAGGTGGCGTCTGTCAGAGCTGAAAACACAGACACACAAGCACAGAATACAAACTGTAAAATGATGTGGAAGAAATAGCTTAATTTCTTCCCCTAGATTTTGTAAAGCCATTACCTGTTTTTGAATGACATTTCCAATTCTACACTGGGAACTGCTAAAGCATTTACATAAGAATGCAAAAATGCACACATTATCACTGCAGGAAGCACTTAAAATTTAAGATAATTATATAGTATGGAAACGATTTCAAAGGACTCAAACAAAATAACAACTAATTCTAGAGAGTCAACCTTTAAGATGATTATTACTCTGCACTACTGCTGATCTCTCACTAAAAAATCCTTCTCTTTACAATTATATGCACATTATAAATTCCTACTTTGCTCTTCCACCATCAAGCTCCTACAGCTGCCACTGACAAATTTGCATTCTGTGAGAGCTTAACTAGACAGCCAAAATATTCACACTGTGAACGGAGGTAAAACACACCGTTGCCGTGCCCAGATACAACCCTCCCTTCATCCTTGCCTTACGACGGGTCCTCTGCTGTGGGTTTCTGCATTACCGGTTTTAAAGCCGCTCAGGCTGAACCTGGGGAAGGAGCCTACGGCAGGGGGATAACAGCAAGTCCCGTGTGAGAGGAGAGTGCTGCCAACGGTCCTGCAGACCCGCAGAATTGCAGCTAGATGCTGGTAGAGAGTTTGCGGCAGAGACGCAGGGATGATTCCTCTGAGGGGCTTGGTATTTCTCTGCTGTGTAACGAACAACAGAATAAAGCATCCAGCAACAGTTATACATCAAACCTGCAGCCCAGCGTTTCAGGGGAGAAACCCTCCTTGTCACTCATCGGTGCTGCTGGGTATGCAGTGAGAGAAGCAGCCAGTAACCAGGGATGCTTCTTCTTGACTGTGCAAACTAATAGAAAGCAGTAAAGATCTATTTGGTCAGTGGGTTTCCAGACAAAAAATCGCATTTGAACTGAGGAAACCTGGCATGGGAAGGAAGAAGCGCACTTGTGTGGATGAAACCCTCCTGCCCCACCAGCCTTTCTCCACCTTCTGCTTCCACTCCCCACTGTCGTTCTCATTCCTGCCTCCTGCCCCACTGCTGCTGCTCTCCTCTCTTATCTTTTCCCCAAGTGTCCTGGGGGGGGGGGGGGGGGGGGGGAGTAAAAAAAAAAAAAGAAGTAAAAAATCCCACCTAGTTCTTTTGCTCAAGGCAAACTCCATTGGGGAAACACTTATCTGCCAAACCCTAATATGTTTTTCTTGGATATCTGCAAAGAGATTTACAGAAGCTCGTGCCAAAGTCAAACAGTAGCCCTTTACACACACAGAGCAAGGGCAAAAGTACATACAGAACTCACAGCAAATGAAAATTTCTTGTCTCAGATACTATGGAGACATATGAAAGTCCCATCCCAAGGCTCTGACTGAATATAAAGGGATAAAAAAAAATATGTTTTCGAAGTCTAATTCTTGGAAATAATTGCAGTGACAGAGCTGAAACTTCCCACAAACTTCAGCCTGAAATGGAAAGCTGATAGATTTTAAATCTTAAATTCTGACAAAGTACAGAGCAGCTGAAAATAGTATCTGGTAATGGGAAGCACAGCCAAGCTCCTAATAGGTGTTGCTACCTGGGCTGCCGTCGGTCTTTCACACGTCTGTCTCAAATGAACCACAGCACTGGAGGTCTGAACAAACCAAAAATCTTTGATTGGCAATGGGGTTCTTGTGGAAATTTAATTAGGCTTGGACTAGAAAACATTTCAGGCAGCGCTGGCATGAATTCCCATCTATTAAATAACACTTTGCATGAGCAGAATGCCACCAGCTTTTGCGAAACGCCTCACAGATCTATGGGAAGCTTTATTGGATAACTGAGCAGGTCAGCACAGGGCAATAAGCATTCACAACAGTTATTTATATCATCCAGGCCTACAGCACTTCTTTTTTATGGTCAGCTTGGCTAGCCTAACTATTGCACTCCAGAAACTATTTCTGCTAGCAGAAAATGTGATAGCGAAGCTTCTTACTCTTCCAGCGTGGACAGAAGGTATGAAGTCCTGTTTCCCTAAACATAGCAGGAGCTTTGCTGGTCCCAAAGGCAGCAATTCCTCGGGCAGAAATCACCTTCCCTCCAGGTTGTCCCCACGGCTCCAGTCCTGGTGTTTGTTCCAATAGGGCTGAGAGCGCCCTGCCACCTCCTCCCTCCACGTACCTGGTTCTTCTGCCCTTCTCTTATGGGCACAAAAACCATCACAAACAGCAGACAGAGACACTTCACCCCCCCGCCTGTACCATGGAGGGGGTGTCACTGTGGTGGGCAGCAGCAGAGGCTGGTACCAAGGTGGCCTCTGCTCCTGAGGTGCCTCATCCCATGAAGAAGCACCACCATCTTTCACTATTTTCTCATATGACAGAAGAGGGGAGTTGCCAGCCTATGACATCACTTTTAAAAGCCAGCTTGCCAAACTCACTCTGAAGTGAATTAGAAGAGTCTAGCTTAAACCAACCAGCTGCCTCCCCAACATCCCGATTGCACGGACCTGTCTAGACAGGGAGGTAATTGCACAGAAAACATGGCACGCTCTGTCTTTGCAGCAGAGCCCATCTTTCATGTAGTGCTGCCACCGAAACCTCGTTACTGAAAAAGACAAAAGATGTGCCAAGTGATGGTCAAGATGCTGTCTTCTGGTGTGGACACAACCTCATCTGACCTTTCAAATCAGCCAGCACCATTTGGGGTCAGGACACCCCAACTGCCTGATTCAAGCTGGACACTGCCCAGCGTGGCCTGGGACACGTCCCTGTGTAACAACCTCATTTCTCAGGGACACACTTTGGGGAGCTGAACATACTGAAATGAGCAAAGCATTATATCCAATTTCCTATTTTGTAAAACAGCAGTGATTACAACTGTTAGAAGTAATTATTGTTTGCACTCTGTTGTGAAAATGAGGACTACTAAATAATATCGGAGCGTAATCACATTTACATAGTTAAAGTGTGCTTAGAAAAAAATAATCTTTTAAAAAGATTCACCTTTCCTGCTCCCAGTAGCTACAGTTAGTAGTCATACCAGCCAAGAATGCAAAGGGCTGAATTACTTCTGCAGACAGAAAAACGATTTCTGCATTTTTAAATTATTCATGTGAATTAAGTCAAAAAAGCTTATAGCCTAACCATGAAATAACATATAGGGTGGCTCATCAACAGGGTTTTAATAAGACACCTCTAAAATACAATTGTATATGCTTCAGTGATCTACTAATAACCTACTTTTACAACACAGGCAGATGCAAAGCACACCGCCTTTAATTCTCACTGATAAAAAAGAAAAAAAAAAAAGCAGCATTTGGATTGAGTTGTGCCTATTATTCCTTCATATTTTTTAATCTGTAATTGGGCTACCTTCTACCTCATCACATAAATAAATTAACCTTTCATGAACAGAGCCCTTTACAATACTGTTGTTGTTCATGCAAGAAGGACCTACCTGCCCTAAGAAACTCCAGATCAAAGAATAAAGATAGTAAAGACAAAAAATATTCACCTGAGGCAGCAGAAAGGGGTCTCGGAGACAGGCAGGAATGTGTTTGAACACTTTAAAAGGAAAAAGTGCATCTTAGTTTCAGTAGCAAGTTAAGAAACACTCGGGGTGAAGTCATGGAAGTGCCGCAGTGATTTGGGAACATGCTTTTCCGGGTTTATCATGAGGCTTGGCTGCCTGTGACCTGCCCTTGCTTTTGGAAACAGGACTTGCCTGCCAGCAGCACCTCCCAGTGCTCGGACAATAGTCCCACATGAGCTGTTTTACAAAGGAGGAATGGAAACCAAGTTCTTACATGTTTAGCCCAAGGCTAATGAGGAATTTATCTCCCAGTGTGGATTAAAACCCCCAGAACACGTCTTGCACCACTACTGGTTTTAGTACAGACTATTCCTGTCTTCCCCGACACCACTGAGCTCTTCTGCACATTGGGGCCAAGATAAGTTTGGAGTCTCTTGGTTTATTGGTTTTTACACCCATAAAATGTTCTGAAATAGCCCTGGTCCTTGTAGTCTCCTTACTGTCTCCTGCTACATTGCTAAACCTGTTTTTTTTCTTCTTCTGTAAATCTTTTCACACTCAGAGCATGCATGCAGGATTTAGCTAGGACCAGCGGGACAGCATCCAGCCCCAAGTTCACACCAGGAGTATGGCCACATCTCCCTTTTACAAAGTTAAACGGCGCAGGAGTAGCTACTAATGAGGGTCCAAGCCTCCTGCCTGCAGAAAAGCAACACTCTTCCCAGCAAAGAGAAGACTCCCTCTCTGCCTACACTTACATTACATTTATGTTTACCTCTACACCATGCACCACAACTGAAGCAGCTGCCTTGTCCTCTGACTTCTTAGAAAGGGTACACGCCAAGGAACGCCAGGACGTCTTCAGACTGACTCTTCTGCGACATCATCACTGCTTTCTGGAGCACGTTCCCTGTAACACCACCTTGGTGACCCGCATTGTCCATCTGCAGAGGCCGAGAGGGCAGAGAACTTTCTGGGGTGTTTTTACCTGATAAAGGTTGAGCTTGGCAGCACACTATTAACGCCCTGGCAATGGCAAACCCTTGGCACCAGTGCCTGGCTGGCATCAAAAGGAAGCTGTGCTACACCAGCAGCAAGGTGCTACCATGGTTTTAAAAATTAATTAGGCACTGTGCACTATAAAGCTTCTCCATCCCTTGACAAAATTAGTCCCTGGTGGCGTTGGAAGGGAAATCAGTGGGAGGATCTGTTGGTGATCACTCTATACATGGGTAACATGGTTAATATGCATCAACAGTTGCACACTGCACCCGTTACAGTACGCAGCTACAAGTAAGTCAAGTACTTTATTTGTGTAATTACAAGGAACCGATCCCTGGGGGTCATACAAATAATTCAGTATACTAGCTAAAAATGAGCTTTCTGTGAACATTTACACTAGTATAATCTGATGGGATGCAGAGTTCTGGAAAATAAATGCCAACAGGGACGAGAACACAGCTAAAGCTAATTTATTTTTTAAATCAAGTGAATATTCAGATTCCCCCCCGCCCCGTATTTGCTCAGATTTAATTAATAGCTTCTTTGCTTCTCCATTGCTGTCTCTTCCATCTTGGGCAATATATCCCAAGTTGGGGAATTGTATCCAATGCTCAGCACAACCACCAAAGAGTGAAATGCAGTTAGACAAAGCCCTTCAAATACAGCTACACCACACTGTATGGGGGAGACACCTTTGTCCATCCTCGAATGGACAGCCTTTTCAGGGAGCTTCTAAAAAATAACCTCTGTTATTAAATTAATCACTTTGTGTCAAACGGCAGAGTGACAAGAGAGAAAATTTAACCGTGTAATAACTCAGCAATAAAGGTATATACAAAGGAGGAGGAAATTGGGTTGTTGCAGACACAGCAATAACATCACGAAGCAAAATCCAATATTGGAAGAGATAAAAGTTTTTCGTCCCAATATTCCTCCGGGACAAGTATGAAAGAGTATGCATAAGAACAAGGGAAAAAGATGAAAGATAGCATCAGTGAAAAATGCCTTTGAAAAGTGAGCTAACAGGTAATTAATCCCTCAAAAGAAAGAAGATCAGAGCATCTGGAAAACTTGCACAGATACAGATCTCAGTAACATAAGCTTCGGGTCCTCCCCATTTAGTTTTGCTAAACGCTCTGCAAAGGTGATTCAGAGCGATCCCAAGCAAAAGGCTGCCTCTTCCCCCGGGAGAAGCCTGCTGAGCTCCCCCCTGCTTCCAGCTGCCTGGAAAAATAATACGTAAATAGGGGCAAGCAGGGTATTAAGGTGGCAAAGGTGGTGACAAGGCAAGCCAGAAACAAAATGTATGTAGCAGTGACATGTTTTCTAACAGCAATGACAGATTTTAATAAGCAAGCTATTCTAAAATTTTGATTTGAGGTGTATATAATTAGGTAACGTGGGTGTTCAGTGATAAAACCCACAAGAAATACACAAATTAGAAGCACTGATTTTTTGAAACCATAGCCTGTTTCATACTAAATGGTGTGACCTATTTTTATTGTATTATTATTTTTCTGAAAAATAAAAGGAAAAATTTTCTTTTTCATCTCTTCTTCAGCATGGGAAAGATATATTGGGGACAAATGACACTGCTTTTTGAAGTCTCCTCTTTCAAAACTGAAGAACCTCTACTTGTGGTTTGATTTCTTCTACTGTTAACTGGCTTCTTCCTAGAAGTTACAGGTAAAATCTACTTTGTCTTTTCCAGGTTTTCCAGTGATCACTTTTACAAACTTAGCTACAAACTCAGCTAAAGAGTACCCTGTTCTAGATTTGAATAAAAACAGGGAAAGCTGGAAAAATTCTATGACTGCTTATCAAAAGGAAGAATTTACAATTAATTTCAAGAATGTCCTTATGAAGGGAATATGGCTGCTCAAAAAATAAGGACTTTTTGATCCAGTCTGAATTTTGAGGTATTTGCACAGATGGCAAGATCTTTTTCATGGACTATAAATGTAAAGTACCTCGGAGACCTTCTTATGCAGAATGTAAGTTCATACTCTTTACCATCACCACTAACACAGAATCAATAGAGCAATTGTACAAAATACATATTTCTATCTATCTCAGTAATTTAATCAATTCCTTTTAAAATCAGCTACATTATCTTTGTTAAATTTATAATGTGAAGTACTTCGGTGTGCAGGACAGTGTCTTCTTGTAGTCCTTCATTTAGGCTTCCACTGGCCACTAACTCATGAATTACCTTTTTTTAGAGCAAGTTGTAATCCTCAACCATATGAACGTTATGTAATGACACGTCTTTATCTATAGCGCTCCCAAAAGCACAGTATTATTATTTCCTAAGAAATCCAGTCTATCTACTGAGGATGACCAAAGATAGCTGTTGTTATTGAAAACACTATCAAATATAGATCTTGGGAAGCATAATTTGTCCAAACTTCTTGTCCTGCTCCCCACACAAAAAGCACTCCGAGTTCTGCTCTATCCAACACGTTGCACCTATTCAGCACGTGGCTGTCCGCCTGCTGTGCCATCCCCAGCCAGGCACAGCACGCAAACGCTGGGCTGTGATGGCAACTGCAACCCCCTTCACAGGCTTCTCTGAAGCACAAGTGCTCCACAAAAAGTCATCTATTTATTTTTCCAATGTCTCTATCAAATGCTAAAGGTATCATTACAGCCAATATAAAAAAATCCAGTCCTATGGGAAACACCAGGACCACAATATCTATCCTTACTTCCAATCAACATGAAAAAAATCAACATCATGGATCTTTTTACAAAGCAAAATATTAGAAAACATCTCTTGATATTCTTAAAATGCCTCATTTAGGCCATTATATGACATGAAACCTGAAATTGTAGAATTGAGATGTTTTTTAGTCATAACACAATATATTCATAATCTTCCCTCAGGAATTTTAGAAATCAAAACTTCCAGCTTTTCTCCTGGTTCCAGTCATGTTTCTCCCAGACTCTGTCCCTGAATGCTGTTTTCCTGAAATCTTTGTTTATCCTTATGGATATCCTTTGATATCCTGATGGATGTTCTATAGATGTTTTTGTACAGCACCTCATCCAGAGGATCCCTGATCCAGGTTCCCCAAGTACTTTCCTAAAGCTGTCATCCATTCGAATTCGTAACAGCAGTGATTAGTAAGAATAAGAATATAAACCCAGCAGCAACAAGAGCTTAGTGGGAAAGCTATACTTTTAAATGAAAGCTGATTAGTCTCAGCTGTTCCTTCCTAGCCAACAGTGAACTATAATACTTCTTGATTCTGTCTGCTTTACTGCTTGGCCTTTTGTAGGGGGAAAAAAAATCGATTTTATTTTTATGACTGGGAAGGCAAAGTATCAGTGTTTTCAGTGACCCCAAAGCTATGATGAACTCAAGAACCGGCATCGTTGCCAACAGTCTGCACAAAATTTTCCTTCTTGTTTCACTGCCTTTCTACTTAACATGCAATTGCAACTGTGGAGAAGCTGAGAAATCCCCTCCTCCCTCTGCTTGACTCTTTTTCAGCCCCAGTATCGCCAGGATTGATTTGAGTGACAGCCCCCACAACCCAAATGACCTGGAACCCCTCTGCCAGCCAGCTTCTGCGTGGGCATCGCTCCCAGGGCTGCTTCCTGGCTTTGCCATCTACCTCTGCATCCTCTGTGCTTGTGTGGGATGAACCCCAACTCTGCTCCCAGTATTTCCACCCCAGGACGAGCGTGAGGTGGGGAAGAGAAGCTGCTTGCTAAAGGAAGAGTTTCCTTTCACTGACAGCAAGGGACGCTGCTCTGTTGCACTGAGTGCACCAGCTACCCAAATATTTCAAGGACTTTGCAGAGAAAGCATTGTTGCAGGTCAGAAGAACCGCACCGGGGGAAGAAGACCCTTTTAACCCAGTGTGGGAATGCTGCTGTGTGCAGGCATCGGGCTCAAATCACTGCTGTATTCAGAGAGGCTCAGTGACCTTCACAGCTATGCTTGCAAGGTGCTGCACGCTGACGGGATGATGCTGTAAGTAAAAGCCAGGAGCAGTAGGAAATGGACTGCTAAGTGTCTCATTAAGTTCCATTAAAGGGTCTAACCACTATCCTTGGATTGACTGTCAGATGGAAAACATCTGTTTTATTTAATGATTTCTAGTGATGCTATCCAGATCCCAGCAAGTTGGAAAGGTTGCCCCGTATGCACTTAGAGCGCATTTCCCAATTAAGAGTGGAGTGGTTCTTTTTATAGTAAAGTGGGAGATTTGCAGTAACTACTGTAACTCAATTGTAAGGAAGATCTCCAGGGCTTGATTAACTTTTTCATTGCAAAAATCAATCTCGGTAAGAAAAAGCAAAATCTTAACTCATAGAGCGGTTTCCCAGATAAGCTCCATCTCGGATCTGCATTCCCTTAGTCTTGCCCACAGTACACCACCAGAAGGTTGCCAGACATGTCTAGAGGCTCAGTGTACAGAAATAGAGCCACTTCTGATTATCACCAGGGGAGAAAAGGAGACAGATGCAGAATTACTTATAACGAGACTGACCTGGAAGAGCAAGTGTATTGTCTGACATACAGGAGACTATTTCCTACAGGAAAACACTTTTGGGGAGGTTGTAACTTAGCCCTTATCACTTCTTGACATAAAAAGAAAATGCTTTTACCAGCTAATGGTTCAGAAAAGTGCATCACTGGTTACTGTAACCACAACAACATATTCAGAAGCAGTGAGACAGAAAATGAAATGCCCGATAAGCGTATGTTGTTTTTCATAAAGAATGATTTAGTGCTAAGTGGACCACACCATTTCCAAGGTTGCTCTGCAAAAGCAGAACACCGGGGGCACCCAGCACCCTCCGGATGCCTCACTGTGTCCCATCTATCACCAGCTGCAGTAGCACCTTGACCTTCCCCCTGTGCGTCCTATCGCACACTGCAAAACAGGGCTGATACCCTCCTTCCTCTGCCTTCTCTGTGCAAACTGCTCAGCTCCCCCAGGCCCAGCACGAAGCTGTACCAAATTCAGTGTTGAACGCACTCTCTGGGTATTTTGGACTAAGATCATTTGGTCGGAACTGAGATTTGGGAAGACAATTTTGTTCTGGCCTTGCATTAACTGTTCATTTATTTCACTGTAAGATCAGCCGCATGTTATCAATATTCAGAGGTCTGAATGCACCGAGTGCAGACGTACCGCAGGACTGACAGTAATTTATTTTGTAGAATGGCTGAGATGAGATTGGAGGAGAAGTGCTACCATCCAGGTGGCCTTCTGAGTACAAGCACAATGAATCAGCCATCGGCATTTTAAAATCCTTTCTGCAAAATTCTAGAAAAGGGAGGGAAGTTGTCCCTTACCTTGCCTGCCACTCCCCTGGCTCCACAGGAGCCAAAGAGCAATGTGTCCACGAGACAGACTTCAAGAACTCTTTGCCTTTCATGAGGGTTATCCTAAATGGGACCTAAAAATACCTTGTTTACAGCCCACAGCTGAAACAAACAAAATCACTCTTCTTACTGCAGCAAAACCTTGGTAAAGCCTGCTCACAGCACCCTTCCTGTGACACCACATTTAAGCCCAGAGAGATTAAATCGGCGCGCAGCACTGGTCAGCCCCAGATGGTCTGATCATGATATAAGACCTCCCTTCTGCTGCATTTCATTCTTCTGCCTCGAATAGGTGGGTAAGGTTACTAGGCACAAGCCCTATGCAGTAAGCAATGTCTACATGAAAGTCAGTTCTCATGACAAGTGACACCTCGAATGGACCTGAGCCAACAGCACCACACCAGGAACCACAACACCACAAAGATGCTGCTTGTTCTGGTTCAAGCACCTACAACCTCCTTACATTCTTCCCTGCAACAGAAATGCAATTTGTTCCTTCTTGGGAACGGTCACAAGAAATGTAAAAGTTTGAATGGGAATCCAGCTCCAGAGCAATTGGGCTGAATGAACAGCAGAACACAAACAGCAACGAACAAGAATGAGACAAAAAATTTACGAAGAAAGAATATGTTGCCTCATTTAAATGAGTAAATCACTATTATTAAATTACCACCGTTTTTAGCCAGCACTGAGCTGATTTAACCTCCACCAGTGCTAGTACACGAAAGCTAAACGCACTGCGAATGTACCAAGAATGAACGTAGGACTGTACGGAACGCTGGGTTTCTCTGAGCACTCGCATCTAGCTGAGAAATGCTAAAGCAATGTTTTTGCTTAACCCTGGTACTTGGACCCCACTTTTGAGAAGGCACAAAAGCAATGGCTGCTTTCACAAAATCAAGTCTCTGATAAGATGTTGCAGGTTCCACACCATTTCCTGAAAGGGAGATAAGGACAGAGCTTGGACAACTTGCATCTTGGGCAATGGTGACTCAGAAAATCCATCTCTGGGTACAAAAAGCACAGAATCAGGTAAACTCATCAGTTGATACAGAAAAGTAATTCTAGCAGGGAGATGAAAAGTGTTTTAAAGTCTCATAAAAACAACCAGACAGAACAAAAAGTACTTAAAAAATTGCATCTAGCTACATCTTTGCCTTCCTTGATTTAAGATCTAGACTCCTCCAGTTCAATAGGTCAGACAGTAGCGCTTTGGGCTCTGAAAGTAACATTGCTTCTACAAGCTGCTGGATCATCATTGGCATGGTTGTGCCAAGGACCAGAGGAAAGTCACCGGCGCTGGCAGCCACACAGACCTGCCGAGGGGTTAGCCTCGCTGGCACCCATGGTGCGGCATACGTGGTGGCTAGGATGTGCTGGGGACAACCTGTGTTCCACTGCTCCCAAGTAGACAAGCCCTGGGGTTTTTTCCACTTTTGCCTACTTACATTGTCTTTTCCCCATGGTGGGAGAAGAAGGTCTGGCTGTACAGAGCTCTAGAAATCAGGCTGCAGACTTGGAGACACAGTGCCCACCTTCACATGAGAGGTAGCCAAGAGGAAGCCGATCTGGGGCAGCGTGGGGCACCACGAGCTGACAGCAGCATCACTGCACCTGGCTCTGTGGTTGCCCCTTCCTGCCACATTAAAAAAAAAAAAAAAAGCATTTTTTGCTATTAAAAATATACATGTTTTTTAATATTTTAACTAATTTTTAATTTAATTTAATCAACAAAAAATAATTAGTATTTACAAAAAGATATATATAAGGTATTAAAAAAAAGAAAAAAAAATCCTGAAGGTTTTAAAACTTTTTTATCACAAGCTACAAACTTTGACATAAAAATCACTGAAAAAGTCCAAATCCTTGGTTATCATGGACTAACCCTTTATAAAACAGTTATAAATGGATCCTTACCATCAAGTGCAACTTGGTTCAAGGGGAAGGCTTGACTGCATACCTAATTTAGGCTGGAGGAAACAGTCTCTGTGCTACCCCTCTACTCTCATATTTCACACCACTTTGACAATCTTAAATGCTTTCCACTTATGCTGATACTTCTCTCCTTGCTGTCAGGCTCCATGTAAAAAATTTTGCAAAATTTCAACATGTGCCCTCAAATCATCTTCAGGTTGAAGAAAATATGAAAAGTGTGCACTTCCCCACAAAAAAAAGAAAAAAAAAAAAACACCCCCAAAATATCTGCCATCACTTCTACAGTCAAAGTGAGGTTGAAAACTTTAGGGAACACCTTCGTGTAGCTTGGTAGGATTAAAAAAAAATCAAGCAGGATGAACTATATTGAAAATTGTCTGCTATCAGCATGTTCAGTGATAGCTGCTGGGATCTTAGAGCCTGACATTTTGTAACTCATCTATTCCCAGAGTGCCCAGCCGCCCTGCTAGTGTTTTTCTAGCATAAAAGGGGCCATTAAAGTAATTTCTGCCTTTTGGAGATGCCAAAACCCATGTTCACGGGGCTGTTGCTTGCGATGGTGAGAGCTGCCCTGAGCCCACGGGAAGGATGGAGCACGCCGAGCGGGCACATGAGATGCCCGCGGACAGACCAAGCTGCCCCTGAGCCCTTTCCAGCCGCTCCTGTTTAACCCCCAGGTCCTCACTCGGAAACACGAGCGCTGCTTCACAAGGGGTGGATTAAACCGTTCTGCAAATAAAGGAGCACCCGTGTTGCAGGGCTGTGGTTTGCCTCTGGGACCCACACACGCGGCAGCAGCTCTGGGAGAGAGTGGAGGACAAGCAAGTAACGAGTGAGTAACAAAACCCCACTGAGAGTTCAAACGCTCTCTCTTTGGCTCTCCTGTAGAGCTGTGAAGGATTTTGCAAGTCTCTCTTTTCAGCAATTCTGACACTAAACTCAAATCCTAGTGGTGTTGCACTGAAAAGGAGAATGTTCTCCTTCAAAATGAACAACTCATTTTCAGGTAAACAAATGAATGCATTACCAAAAAGTCCGATAGATAAAGGATCTGAAAGTTTCTTTGGTGAGAGAAAACCATGCAATGGTCTTGCTGCCACAGACCGGTATAAAAAATGGTTTAAAATACGCTGTGCAAAACTGCACTGCAGACCAGAGGGAAGAATATACACATGTGCATAGGGCGAAAATATACATGTTCTGGACAAAACTTATTTTCTCCAAGGGAAATTACTGAAGAAAGGAGACAGGAAACATGGCCCTATTAAATCCTCATTACCAACGTCTGCATTCACCTGGCTCACCCATGCATGACTCCATGTGCCAAAGGGTTCAACTTCCAGTACATATACTTTCCTTATCATTAATTCTCTCCCAATGCTTTTCGTTCCCCAAGTAATTTTCTACATGAAAAAAAAATTAATATTTTGCCCAGCTATACTTAGTTAAGAATAATCCAATCTCAAACATGATGGATGGCTGTCTGATCTGTAATATACTTGCCCTGTATCATATTTTATATTATTCTGCTTTCTTTCTCTATTTCTGCTGCTTTGTTAATTCCTTCTCCTTCTCCCCTGTCTCAGACTGGCTTTCCCCTTTGGTAATTCTCTGCTCAGTTTCCAGCCTTATTTTTATCACTGGATTTTTTCATGGCTTCCTTTTTTTGGCCCCTTAAAGAAAATAACAAACCTAATAACGCCCAAGCCCAGTCAGAATTTCAGACTTTGAAAGGTCATACACCTTTGCTAGCAAGCAGCACACTTTTTGCCCTTTTTCACATTTTTTTTTTAACAAGCTGACTTTCAAATAAAAATGATGGTGCTTAAATGATACAGCTTCTTTTTCACGGAGATGATCACACTCCTAAGCAGTTCACCTCCAGACTTGGCAAAGGCAAACTCACCCTTTTACCTGGGAGAAACAGACTGTTATTTCCCAGAGACAAACACACTCTGATGCTAATTTAAACAGAGCTCATGAAACTGTGCTCTGCTGTGAATGGCTAAGGATCGTTAGGACTTACACCACATAGGCTTCCTAGCTATGGTAATTTTAAATTACCCCAAATATATATGATTTGAGTTGAATATGTACGCCTGCCACCCCCACCTTCAAATTGAAAATTACTTTCTTTGTAATAAATGCCTATTTTGAGCAGAGTGTTTGGAAAAGAAAAGCCCTTCCAAGCCAGGGTGTCCTCTGAAGCAAGTGGGAGAAGAAACACATTTTCAAACCACTCCTTTTGTTCCAAAATGTGAAATGTATTTTGTTATTTTTATAGTCACACACTTGCAATTGGCTCCAGCAAGCTTTGAACCAGGCTTGTAATGATTCTGGGAACAGGAGGGAGGGGGCGATGGGAAGTAAATCTGTCCTCTCTACTGGCAAAGACAGGGATGTAATAAATTCTGGGGAGGAAAAAATAATGTAATAAATAAAATATTAAGAAAAGTGGATGTGAAAAGAGAGGAAGTGACAGCAAGAAAGGAAAAGTGAAGTCAGTTGTAGTAAAAATTAACCATCTATAAAATAGATGCAGTAAGAAGGAGCCACTGAAGTTAGGGAGAATCAGCGCAGTCTCTTGTACCAACCTGGTAAAGGGAACAGCTGGTTTAGGAGGCAGTAACTCACCCTTTGCTCCCCCTTGCAAGGTGAGGACCACACCAGAGAAGGGGTTTGGGTAAAACCAATAGCCACACCGGCTTTCTGCCCCGATGCTGAGGATGCAGGATGATGCAGGATGATGCAGGGCAGTGTGTACCCACAAATCCACCTCACTCCCATGGAAACTGGCAGGCAAAAGCCAGCAGGAGCCCCTGTGATCTGAGCCCCTGCTTGCAGTCTCACCGAAAGCAGCGCCCTGTCCTGTGGGCCAGAGGAGCGCCCAGCACACCTATAATGTTGCTGGTACAGGATTTTAGCTTCTCTTCCCAGCCTCGACAAGCCCTTCGACAACTTCACACACTTAGTCTCTTCTTTAAACTGACTTTATGCTTTCTCCCAAGTTAATGAGAAACAATTTCTGAGCTGCTCATTCTAGAAAAATGCCCTTCTTCAAAGCCCTTTTCAGGTGCCATGTGCAAACAGTAGCAGATCCAGGTTCCCTCTTTAGATCTCACTTGTCTGCATCCGAGGACTGCTCTTGGGAGCTGTTTCAAAGGCTGAAGTGTCAGCATCAGAAAGAAAAGAGGTGTGTGGGTGTGAAGTTACTAAATGCAAAACTGTCACTCTCCTTTCATTTACAACCCTGAATATGCATGCATGCAAAAATGTAGGGCTTATATTAAAGTTTTTACTCTTGCAGCAAAAAAATATCAAGGAAAAAGAGATGGAAAGATAGGATGAGGCTGTGCAGGTTAGAATTGTCTCTCAACTGATCCCTTCTTTTTCATCAATAATGATTTCTGTTAATAAGCCCTGCCCTACCTTGAATTAGATCGTCTTTTATCATCTCAGGGAGGGCACTGTCAGCAGACAGAGAAGTTTATGCTGGTGACTGGTCAATGACAGTTACAAACAGCAGATGGATTTTTCAGTCTCTTACCCAGGTAAAAGCTGTGCAAAGGATTACTGATGCCCAGCCCAGAAGAGCACTAGCTTAAAAAGCACCTGAGGGTAAGGCTGGGGATATGGCACTGTCAGGGTGTTTACAGAAGAGGCTGCCCAGGCTCTGCCTGGAGGCCCAGCAGCTCCCCGGGGTGGGAAAGGGTATCCAAACATTGCACAGTGACAACCTGGAGAGCTGTGCTCACTGATCCGTGGAATTCATGCACATAGCCTGTGCTACAGGAGCAAGGACACACACAGGTGTCTCGGACACTCAGCGCCTGCATCAGCCTTTCATAATGCAAAATTTTTGGGAATATGCATTCTGTTCTTCAAGCAAATACATTCCTTATCCTAGCCTGCACTAGCCAAGAAGGATGAAAACTTACCCCATCTGACAGGGAACCCGAATTCTGCACCTTGGTCGCCCCCAGACTGTGCTTCAGCATGAATTCTGCTGCCCGGTGGTGGCTTGGACATGTCACCTAGTCGGGGGGATGCCTTCACCCCAGCTCAGTAGAACATTTGCTAATCCCCCCAGAGCAGCTCAGATGCCCTGCACCACCACCACGTTGCCATGATGCTCTGTGATAGCTCAGGCTCACTGGGCTGCTAAAACTTATGTGCTTGGATCTAAATGGAAAAGAGCAGTGGGGCAGAGATAAAGCATCAAGGATTGAAGGTGGAATATGTCTTTTATAGACACCCCCAACATTTAAATGGAACCTGCTACTTCGATAGTCGTATTTACTTAACCTCTGCTGAGCATCTCACATGGCAGGCATTTTCCAGATGAGGCAGGTGTTGAGTATACCAGCAAGGATGCTGGAGAGGGCAGATGAAGATACCAAATTTCAATTGGAGGATTTTTAGAGCAGACACATGCCCCCCAGCACCCAAAGCCAGCGCTAAACAAATTGTGTTTGTGTACCTTGATGAATTACATGAGTGCATCTGTGCTAGCAAAGAACACTTGCTACAACCAACAGACTAATGGTATCATCCAAATCCCTGAAAGACAAAATATATATGGGGTAAATTGTTCCATTTTTTATTCTGCAACATATTGCATTATGAAAGGATTTCTCAGATGAGATTTCTCAGTATAATGCAATAAGCTACATGTGGGGGATGAAAATTAATGAGAATGTCTTTCCTTTTACAAAGAACTGTGGTACTTTGATTGATCTGTTGGGTTTAAAGGAAAAGCTAAGCATTTAAAATACATGCACACGCACAAATATATGCTTTCCCAGTTTTGAATCCTGGAAACAGAAATGCTACAGGTCAATGCTGTCCTATCGACTCTCTGCTTACCGGATCAGGGACACAGCTAGGAAGATAAAGCACACAAATTGACTCAAGAATGCTTTTATGATAAAAATCCTCACCTGTCTTACAACAAATCTTTGCTCATGACTGGAATTTAGCCTTTGCTGTAATGGTGAATATTACTAACATGCTCCTACAGTCTTTGATTACAGACATTGCCCTAACCCTGATTTCTTGCCACCTTCATCCATCACAAGCAATACAGATAAGCAGAGCCCCGGCGTGCCACACAGCCAAAGGAGTGAACAACTTCCAAATATATCAGCTTGCTGGATGCAGAATGCTTATTAAATACTGTTGTACAGTAGGTAACATAGCCAACATCGATCTACTGCACTCCTGGCCTCTGGACAAACTCAGTATTTCAATACTCCTCTGACTCCGACCGTTCTTCCCATGAGAAACTGCAACTCTGTGGCTGCACTATGGACACTGCTCTTGGTTATCTCCTCAGTGGCATCCGAAACACCAGGGATAACCAGCAGCACTAACAGCTACAGGGCTGGCACTTTCACAAGCAGTCACTTGAACGGACTCTAGTTTCCCAGGGGCTGGGTTAAGCAGTTGGATTCTCCAGTATCTAGTAAAGCCTAAGTGTTGTGGGCTCCCAGCCCTAGGGCATTCCTGCTTTCCCAGTGGCTTCCCCTCAGTTTGATAAAAGTTGAGCTAGGCTGCAGTGTTTCTTTCCTTATGGTCATGAGCATGTCAGCTGCCTTTTTTCAGGAAAATTGTAGGAATGCAATATCTCTGAAAACTGCACTCAGTCTCCTATATTTTGTCAGAAGCCGTTAATAGATTTTAATGTCATTAGGAGTATAGTCAGGATATCAATGGATGACCAAACAGGTACACAAACAGAGTATGTACTTAGGGAAACAAGGGTACATTGTTCTGATGTACTTCGGATAAATTTTATAAAGAAAGAAATAAAATTTTCCCTAATGCCTTATTTGCTTTTCAACAGTCTGATACTATGTTGTAGTAGCTGTATTAACTTTCAGGGAAAAATAAAGAAAATGAAAGATGAAAAGAGGATGTGAAATTTTTTAACTGGCTGTTATCTGTGCTTAAACAAAACCCCAGCTTTTGAGTCACCATGGTTTCTAAATCATCTACCATTTCTTTCTACACCAATCATTAAATACATGCACTCTCCAAGGCCTTACAAAATTGACTTCAGTGTTGTGCTGCAGTAAGAAAATCATATCATCTGTTTGTAGCAGGACTCATTACAATTGAAATGTTGTACTCTCCAGATAGTGTCTCAAAGATTTTTCTTAGGAAGCAGTTCATAGGAAAATTGCCTTATTTAAGAGGATAAAAGTACATGAACAGGTGAATCTATAGTTACATCCTACCAGATGTCCTCGAGGTCCTATCGCCAACCCCACTGACAAAATAGAAGCAATGATTTCTGAAACATAAATATCCAGTGCTCGCTGCCAGTCAAAGCTTCCTGGAATTATTATACATAATTTGGAGGACAGCCAGTTGAAGTAATACAGAAGCTTTAATAACCAAACCAAGCAAGCACAATTCTAATAAGGCACAAAAATACCTGTCAGTTTTCAGCTAACACCCATCCTCTGTGCACTGACTGTGCAGCACTGGATGAGGGTCTCCAGTCCTCCCTCATCCCTACATACCTGATCCCAGCCAGTCTTCTTGACTGTGCCAGGTACACAGACGCGAGCAGAGGGCTTGTCTCAGATCCTTAATTTGCTTTCATCCACCATAATGCACATAGGCAGGGGGGAAAAAACCACTACAGAATCACCAAGATCTTGGGAAAGGTTTCTTGCTCGCTGCACAGTGATAACAGCTTTAATGTGCATCAATTACTGGGCCCTAAAAAGGCATTTTCTTTTTTTCCAGGTTTAGATAACTGTACTTTGAACTGTCCACACGTTTGCATGTCAAGCTGTTGGCTAAGTGGGTTACCAGGAGCCCAGTAAGGACAAAAGGATCATAATATCATCCAAGAAAAGGTCAGCTTGAAGAGTAATAGGATTTTTGAGTGGTTGCTTCCCTATCCTGTGTGGCATGCTCAAGGAGACTCATACAAAGAAAAGAAGATCAAGGGATAGAGGAAAGGAGGTGGAGAAGCAGGGTGTGCCTCATCTCCTTCCAAAAGCTTACAAACACAGTCCTGTAAATTAAAACACCAGCGTCAAAACCTGACCTTGCTGGATGACACTGCTGGGCCGTAGCTTGGCCAAGCACGAGCATGTCATCCTTCTGTGTAGGGCAGTCTCAATGATTCATCTTCAGAGATTTAAAAAGCAGGAGACATGAAAATATTACTACTGCTCTTATCCCTTCCCCAGGATGCAACCAAACTGAAGAGGAAGAGTTCAGCTATTTTTAACCAGTTTCTCTCTCTCTCCTACAAGACCTATGTGGCCTTAAGTGCATAAGAACAGAGCGGGCCCATAGACATTTGGGGCTTGTTTTGGCTCAGCACAAGGAAGATCGCCTAGCTGCAGCATCTAGCTCCCGATTTAATCTCAAATCATTCCCCACCTCCTCTTCCAGTAATGCCTGAGCAGTTGAGATGTCAGATCTTGATGCAAGCCAATTTCTGAGCTGTTTCGCACATTATGCATAATGTAAACCTGTATACAGCTACTTCATCAGTTTGCAGAACAGGCTAAAGATGCTGAGGTTTCCTCTGTTGAGAGCTTCCGTGAGACAAGGTCAGGCCACCAGGCTCAGTGTCAAACCGTCACCATGACGCCTGGCCATGCATTTTGGTTATATCCAACATCACCCTCCTCTGCAGTGATGCCCCTTTAGGAACAGGCAGGAATTAGAGCAGCCTGGCTCACACCTATAGCACGTAGCCACAGCCTCCCCAGCATCAGCCGACGCAGCATCCCCTGCAGCGTGCCACTCGAACTCCGGGCTCCAGGAGGAGGCTCTGTGAGAGCGGCCAAACGCTTCACAAGGGACAGTTCATTCATGCTGGAGAGCAGGTATGCAACATCTGAATTGATGGTGAATATCAATCACATTGAGAAATGAAATGAGCTCTTTTGAGCTGAACCGCCACTTGGTACAGTGCTCTTTGTATTGTGCTGGCTGTAATATACGGTGGCACACAATACCATGTACTGATAAAACACTCTATAAGTGACAGAGTGACATGAATAGTGATAAATGCTGATGTGACTGGTTAGAGGAGAAAGCAAGATGTGCAAAATAAATGCTTGAAGAGGTGGATAGCAGGACTGCTTGAAATGTGCCATTCCATATGCTCCCTTTGATGGGTCCAGTTTGCTATTTGCACATCCCAGTGCCAGCCTTCCTGCATCAGCAGCGCACTCTGCAGCAGTCACCAAGGACACTGCCCTTGTCAGGGGGCCTTCCCGGAGCTGCTGGTATTAGAAAAGGGCTTCAATGACTGCTGAGTGTCCGACCATCACTATTTCAACTGCAACCCCCTATCATTTATTACTTGACCATAAAAACTAACCATTGGTGGGACTTGGCAGGCAAGGTTATAGCCTTGGAATGAGGCTGATGGATTCTGGATGTGGGCGTGAATGATCTCCGTGACTGTAAATCACAAAAACCTTGGGTTTTCTAAGCAGAAATACAATTCCTTACTCTCAATATCCCAAGATGATCATAAGACCAGCTTTCTCATAAGAATATCTGCTGAACAGGCATGGTAGCTTCTCATACGCGATGGACTGGAAGAAGCTTTCAAGGAGGTACGGGTATTATCAGGTGACTGCTGGCCTGCATGCACGTAACTTTTCAAGCAGAATGCTCCACTTCTAAGTAGCCACAGCAAAGCATTATTCACACCCAGTCTTTCAGAGATGATGCAATTAAGACTTAGAGGAATGATTGCCTCCTAAATCTTATACACCAATGTGAGCAAGAGACTAGCATCTCCGCACCAGCAGAAAGTCTTGAGGAAGGGTAGAATAAATCAGTAAGAACAAATAAATCATGAAGTGAAATTAAATTCGTGCTATGAAGTTAAAACACAGAGCTAGCTTTGTGGTGATTTCTATTTGAAAAAGGAAAAGAAAGAAGCAAGTAAGCTGTCTTAAATCCAGACTGAGCTTGAGCCAAAAGTTTTACATTTGGCAAGACTGGGACTAGGAGAAAAGCCCCGTGTTCTGGCACATACCTGTTTCTAGTATTTGTTTGCTGGAAGCTTCCCTGCCCTCCGCTCCAAATCTCAGCTGAAATTTTATTCCAGGTTGCAGTGTATAACTATGCAGAGCTCCACAAACGTGCTTAAAGGTTTGGGGATTGTCCACCTCTATTTGTTCTCTCTATATGGATTTATATCCATATTTTCTGTACAACAGATATGTTCCTTATTATTGTATTAAGAAGCTAAATGATTGTAGCATCAGGTTGGTAGTGATGCAAAAATATTATTTCAGAAAACTTTTTCCAAGGAAATAAAATTTTATGAGGCTTTCAGGACCTCATAAAATTCAGAAGATTAGAAAGAAATGAAATTCTCTGTAACTTGTGAACCCACTTTTCAGGAAGGTAGAAGGAAAAGTTATTTATCCATTTTTTATGTAATCAATATAAATTCACAAAACTTTCTACTTACAAGAGTAATTTAGGCTGTTTACATATCCCCTGTATTTATTGCTGTCCTACAGAAATGGAAGCTTCTACTTCCAGCTTGAAGTGCTTTGATTTCATTTTAAGGGCTACATGACATGTAAAATCCCCCAAGACTCTCTACCAACAGAGCTTTAAAAATGCCAAAACAGCAGTCAAAGGACTGAACTCTCCTCTTCATCGTGCATTTGACCTTGGTGCAGCTGATGCAGTGATGTGGGTATGTGGAAGCTACAACCTGGGTGGGTGCAAAGCACAAGAAGCTCAATTCTAGGCTACTCAGCATTTTGAGAAAGAGATGTTCAGATTTGGCCTTACTGTAGCAGTCTCCAGAGAGATCAGTCTAACAACAACTTAATTTTACCAACATTGCCTGACTCAGTAAAAAAGTACAGATTGAATAATTGCTATATCAAAAAGTAAAGGCCATAACTATCACAATTACCCACATTAACTCCGATTGTTTTGTAAGAGAAGCAACCGCTGTTTAGAAGACTGTCAGAGCCAGAGGGAAACAAAACAGCTCAAGAATGCCTGGTATTAAATGAGAGGGGAAAAAATCACTTGTCTTCCTTTACTGTCATCCTGTGATAATAAAATGAAGGGCTGCAAGTGTGGAGGGTTTGCTGTCGGGCAGCAAATGAAGCTTCATCAGATGATTCGCTGCCAAGCCAGGGTGACTGTACTCATCTCGGCTAACAGCGCAAAAGGAGGTTGGTTTCCTCAGTACAGACACTCCCAAGCCACTTGCAGATCAAGACTGCCTCCTTCTCAGCTGAAAATGTCAAGGTCTCCAGGGAGCCACCATAGGGAAATTACTGTATGGCCTCTAGAGATAGCCCTGCCTGGGCTCTGTGATAGAGAAGGGGCAGAAACATGCTCTTTGTGCCATCAGTGATGTTCAAGAAGATGTATCGTCAGTGCAATGGCTATTGGCTGACGAGCAGGGAATACCCTCTCCCTGCAACTGCTGCTGGATGGGATTTTGTGAAGACAAATATTTTTTATAGTTTAGTTCCAAGAGCTACAAGTTATTTATAATAAATTCTTGCCATTCTGGTATTGTTCCTACAAGCATAATTAAAGGAAATATAAACTCTTAGTGCAACGCTTGGAGAGTACAGGTGGGTTTTGGCACCTCACTGATTAGAAATGCAAATTTGGGAAACAATTAACTAATGTGGGAGAAATCAACAACTTGCACGAAGCTCTTTCAGGTCTTTTCTATCACAGCTGCAGTAATTTCCCCAATAAAAAGCCTAAGGAAGACGGTACTGAACTCTACAGCCCATGGAGCAAGCTCCCAGTCTCTCTGTCTGGAATACACATTAAAGCTTTGTTTCACACAGAGGCAGCTAAAGCATAAATTAGAGTCAAGATTTTCAAAAATAGGTGAGTGAAGTTGGCTCCAGTTTCATGACGCCCAGTGGTGGTTAACACAAACTCAGTCATCCTTACTCATCCGTGACACCAGGCATGCACTGCCTTTCCCAGAAAGGTGTCAGAAGAAAGCGTGTGGGACCAGCAGGTGACCCTTATCACAGTGCTCCTGGTGCCCTGCTAGCACTGCTGGAAAAGCCTGCTGCCAGCAGCCCCCGCGCCCGGAGAACCAGGCATTTCCAAATGGGTCTGCCACAAAAATTTAAGTCCTAAAAACAAATGTCTGAAAGTGTAAGGCATTTGAAGAGAGAGGTAATTTGTGAACAACGCAACACCTGGTTCTGCGCTTGCTAAGCTATTTTGTAGGGAAGTCCAGCTACTGCACGGCTCAAAATGAAACCGTGGACACCAGTTCCAGAGAAGGCTCAAAGCCAAGGGCTCAAGTCTTGTCCATGGTACCCAACAAACCCTCTGGACACCCAGGGCTGAGAGGTGCTGCTCTGCCTATTCCTGATGACCGTTCCAGGCCTTGGGACCTCTCTCCAAGCAAGAAGGGACTTATTTTAGTCATTAAGCTTCACTGGCCTCCTAGATGCTCTGTCCATTTTCCAATCACACAGAAATTTCATATTGCAAATCAATGGCTGTCTTGTCCAGATCTTGATCATCTTACTCAGGTAAATTAATTCTTCCTCTGACAGGTAGTCAATAAAACTTGCTTGAGTAAGGATTACTTACTTGAGAAAGGGTTTGTAATATCAAGCCCATGAAACTCTTAGTTCATAGGTGAAGGGACCAGATCCACACTTTGAACTGCATCTATGCCACTTATTAGAATTTCTTTGGCTTTTTGTTCTGTTTCAGATCATTCACTTATTTACTCTGAGCTTATTGTGCCTTCTGTCAGTGTCAATATGGCTCAGCTGGCAGCAGATGCTCCTCTAGATCTGAGCACACTGGTGTGAAATAATGAGAAAGGAATGAAAATTGATGTGAACTGTTGTCTAAAACCTGAACTGAAACCTTCATATTTACAAAACTCTGCTTCTAGTTTGTGTACCAGCTCCATGAGATATCCTCATTTTATAAATACAGTAGATCTTCCAGTTTACTGAAAGTACTGTCAGGGTGAGGTACAGCCCACTCTTTTCAGTTTTCTAGGTCCATTTTGTTAAAATATTAGGTTCTGGAGTTGTCATTCAAGGAAACATGCCCTCACAAGTTCTTTGAGGTTTGCCCATTTCCAGTCAGCTCAAATGCAAGGTCCCACCAACGCTTGGGTTCAAGAGGAACACTGCTATCACATAACAGGATTTTTTTTAACATCTGAAAATGCTCTGGGGATGAGGATGGAAGGTCTAAATTGACTCTCTCATTAATGTTCCTCCAAAGTCATCACAGCAAGGAAAGGGGAAGACTGTTTTATAAAGCAGACAGCCTCTTGTGCTGTGCTTCTGACACCAGCTCTCTGATTTTTAGATACCTCCCGAGGCTTTAAATAAACAGAACTGTACTTCACCAATTATCATGCCTGTTTTGCTTAGCTCCCTAGTGGATTTAGTTTTAGAAGAACTGTACCGCTCAATATTCAGTGCTGTTTGGGTAAAATTACAAAAATGAAAAACAATGTGATAGCACCTGTAGCATCCACAGAACATAAAATATGAAAGGTCTTATCTGTTCAATTATTTAAACCATCAAGCTGCTGGTAAAAGCTATTATATTGACATTATATCCAAAGACTCCCTAATTCATTCTATATTTCTTTTGTTAATCCTGGATTCCCTAACGAAAGCAATTCAGTATGGGAATTCAAGTTTCCTGATACTATTTTTATTCAACAGACTTGTTTTCTTTCCCACATCGTTTAGATTTTTCCATTCAGGAATTCAGCAAGCTTACCTCCAAGAATCAGCTTATGTATGGAAAAGTTAGCTCCTGAAACCAAGGCTTCAAGGGCATAACCTAAATATGACAACTTTTCTGTTTCCTTTGTCCCTGCCTAGCTTCTGTACCACACGCCGTGTTTATCCTGCTTTCTAGGACTCAGACAAGTGTCTCTGGTTTCAGTACTGAGAAGTCACGCCAAAAGAATGGCTTTCGGGCTCTCTGTGACTGAAGTAACAGGGTTTCCTTTGGAAACCCCCTTCAGTTGTGCTGCAGTTCCCAAAAGCAACCATAGAACTCAGAATCCTGGGGATAATGACTCCTCTTTTCTTGCCCACCAATTCCCCATTGGTTTTGCTTAGTAGACTTTTTGAAAGATGCCTTCTGACTGACTGCAAATTCACCGCAAATGCAATGTGAACTTTTAGAGTCAAGCTGGATTCTGTTCTTGCACCTCATCACGTGCAATAAAAGTTCTGCCAAGAAAAGGATGCTTTCAGTGGGTTTGCAAGGATGTAAACGGCCAGAAAGCAGTAAACATTTCTCTTGAGGCTGCCAAGTAGGAACAGAACTGAATTCACTTCCTCTTAGCACTGTCGTAACTGCAGGGCTACAAGAAGATAAAAAGACATGAAAACATGTCTAATAAAGTCACTCGAATACCCCCACACGACAGATCTGTTGATGAAGCCAGTCTGGATTGACAGATAGTCATTTTGGGGAACTGAACTGCCCTTTACTTACTTTTAGCACAGGACCTGCCAAATATTGTTTGTCCTAGCAGTGCTGCAACAGCCAAAGCTCCAGGTCCTGCCCTGCAGCAACAGGCACACACAGCACAGGCGTAGGAACACGCGCGCGCAGGAGCAGGCACGCTTCCATCTCCTCATTCAGCTTTTCCTGCAGCTCATTCTCACTCCAGTCCCTTACTCTCACCACAACCACTTTTTTTTCCTGCATATCCTTAACCAGGGTTAACTCACCCTTCTGGGTATTTCTTATCAGAGCAGCAACGGCCTCCTGAAAACTAACCCACAAAGACAACACCAACAGGACGCAGCAACAGGACTGACTGGTGAGGGCACACCTTTCTCAAGCTGTTGGTTACCTGCAGATGGCTGTGGGAGAGTATAAGAAAAAAGGAATTTTATCCCAATATTTTCTCAGCACACTTCCCCAGCCTCTGGTGAGCTAAGGACATTTCTCACCTAAGCATGACATCATCATATTTTGCAGCATTTTTCTTTCAAGAATTTACCTAAATGGTATTTGAACCCACAGAAATGATGGCAGCCTCGGCATCCCGTTGCAATGTGTTCCCCAGCTGAACCATGTGCCGAGTGGAAAACACTTTCTGCAGATTTAATAAATGTGATGATGATCCTTGTGCTTCAGCATCATCCTGGGTTAGTTTCTACTCAAGTTCTGAGTTTGTTTTCCAGTACCAGCCCACTCCTGTTGGTCTGGGGAGTCCTTAGAGACTGTCCTTGATTGCTCCAGCATCCTTGTTCAGATGTTCATCTTCACATGGGCATTTACAGCGAGCAGCAGGCTGTGAGCGCCGGGGTGAGCCATCTTGTCGGCAGGTTACAGAGCCAGTGTAACGAGGCAGAAGCGCTGCTGAGTCACTGTGACAAGAGCTGCTCATTAGCTCAACCTGCAGCACGAGAGGGAGGGGAAGCCCTTCTGGGCAGAAGTAGGGAAGGCAGACAGCTTTCTAGAAGGAAAGGCAAGCGTAGGAAAGAAAGGGAGGTTTCATAATGGTATTTGCTTTTAATTAAGCCACATTCTAAAAAACAGCCCAAGTTTGCAAAGTTATCTTGCTTCTTATCTGGAAGATGCTTCATACATATCAGGAAAAAAAAAAGCAGCAACTCAAAAATCCACACAAATACTAGCATACATATTTTCACAGCAAACTGCAAAAGAGCTCAGCCCTACAGGGAGTAGGAACACACATCACCCCACAGGTACCTACACCATGGGTCACAATGTGTAGCACCCACACCAAATTTCTCATTGGCTCTGCTGAATCATAGCAATGTAATCCGGCGTTTGGTGATCCGAGTATACAACCACAACTGAGCACGCTGAGAACCTGGCAGTGCTCTTATTCTTGCACTTTGCAACTCACACCGTCTGCTCAAGTAAGTCCTTATCTGCTTACAACTCTCGCCTGCCAAACATGCTTTGCAACGTGACAGTGAAGAGTTGTGAGTAGCCTGGAAGTCCTGGAACTCAGTATTCCTTGTTTGCTGGCGCAGGGCTGAAACGCGATGCTGGAAGCAAGCGGTGTGTGATCCAGGTGCCAAACTATCCAACTCAGGTCCAGCTCCAAATTCTGCCAAGGCTTTTTTTTTTGAAGCATGCTGGTTTTGTGTCACTGTGATCCCAGCGAGCAGTGCAATGCACTGAAAAACTGGGCCTTAAGAGCTACATTGCCACTTCAGCCACATTTCTGAGCTTGCTGAGTCCTAGACTTCTGCTCTGAGCAGCATCCAAAGTCTGAGTTTATAAAGCCTTCCCGTCTTTTCAACCAAGGACTTTGGCATTGATTAGCAAATGGCTAACAAAGAGAGTGGATGCACTTTTAGTCTTTTATCTACTTCACAGGTATATTATTTCTCTCATAGGACATGAAATTGCTCTTGCACAAGCAGCAATTTCACTGCTGATTTTTAACAGCCACTCTGGTAGGAAACCATTGCACAGGCATCTAACTGTGGGCCTGTCTGGATCTGCCCAGTGCACAGACCTGAAGCATCGCTTTCTCATGCTTTGGCTTCTCTCATGAAGCCTTGTCTTAGAAGGTGCTGACTACCCTCAGCTCCCACCACCTGCAGTGAGGGATGGATGCGCAGCGGCACCTCTGTGGATTTCAGATGCCTGGGGGAAGACTTGTAGAGAAAAGCTGCATAATAGCTCCAACACTTTCAGCTTGCCGAGTCTCCTAATAATTCTCCCGTGGGAGGGCGATGCTCTCCCCACTTTTCTGCTGGAGACAGCAGGCAGTCTGTCTCCCGAAATCTGCAACTACACTGATCCCAGCAGAGACAAGCACCTGAACAAAACAGCATCCATCTCTCCACCCCACCGCTCAGCAACAGCACATATCGCTGAGACCGACCAGCACATACCTCCTTAAGGAAGACCTGCTGAAGGAAACCACCCCGCTTCCCCAGGGATCTGACCCCCAGCAGCGTCCCACATCATAGCGCGGGGCCAGACAGGCACAGCAAGCCACGGGCTGCTGGTCCCTTCAGCGAGCAGGAGGCAAGTCTGCGAGCAGCAGGCGCTGCAGCTACATTGCTAGGCACATCCAGCTCACAACCAACCCCCAAAACTCACCGGCAGATGCCCTGGTAACAGGATGAGCCTGTGAGCACAGCCTAAGCCAGGGAGCGCCCATCTGGGCAGCGCTATCAGGAGCCTGTGATGCTGTGACGGAGACCCACCAAGCTTCTGCCGTGCCAGGCACCAGCCAGCATCCACCTCTGTGCTGCAACGCTGCTGTAAGGCTGAACCGAGCACAGTTGTTTGCATCTGCTGAGCTTAGCTGCTGGCATAATTTAGAGCAGTGTCTGTGGTTCAAGGTGTCAGAAAACATTTAACAGTTTGGGCTGGTCCTACAGTGCCTGGGAACCTCCTTAGAGCCTGCTCCTGTCCCAGCGCTGATCCCACGCCTCGCCTGCCTGCTCTCCCACCTCTGCTGTGGGGCAGCAGGAGCAGCCAGGGCTGTCAGCACAACGTCAGGTCATGGGGGGCCAGAGCAGCCCTCCTCACTGTGAAGATGTTGCGTGTTTACCCAGCACAGAGCAAGGTGTTGCGATGAAAAAAAGAATGTGCTGCAGCTGTGTCTAAGTCCCTGTCGTTGAAGAGAGTGAACTATACTGAGGTATGGTCTGCACTTGAGCATTCATGGTAAAAAATGATTTATACTGACGTGCAAATTTAACTAGATGAATCTTTTGATTATTTCCTCTATCTCTTGGTTTGTGCTATTTCCCTGAGGTGGAAAAATGCTCTTTGCCAGTAATTCATTATAAATGCCCCAGCCATTCCCATTAACTACAGCAGGTCTCCGCTGCACTGCTCAGTATTAAAATATGCACAAACTTCTCTTCTCTCCAGCTCACCAAAACCAATTTTTGAATCACTCTGAGAATTTAAACACATTTCAGTTCTCTTGACTATAATCAATGTGCACACTTCATACAATATTTACTTTCTGTGCAGGTACCAAATTTATATATGACAATCTATTTTACATACAGAGGACAATGTTAGCTGAATGCTCTCTTAGGGTAAATTATATGCAAAATTCTGCACAGGGTATTATATCGAAGTGCTCTTTAAACCTATGTTAACTCTGTACCGAGCGCATCAGACAAGAAATGGTAAAATTAAGCCACGTACAGCAGCTCTATTAACTCAAAAATATTTGACATTCTAGAATAGCCAACAAAGCAAGCGTAAACAACTCTGCCATGTAGCATACTTCTTATTATCCATCCTACAAAAGGCTGAATGCCCTGAATTTCCAATAAACGAGTCAAAAGGGGCTGCAGGAGGGAAGGACAGACTGGGCCCTACCATGCATGGCCAGGGCAAAGGACTGCTCTTAGACAAGGGCACCATCCAACCTGGGAGAAGTTGTAAGCTTACTCACATGTGACACTACTAAATCAAAGGCTTTGGCAAATCACAGGAACCCAGAACAAGACAAGATGGAAAACAAACACTCTTTACATGCTGAGTTGCATGGCTCCTGAGTCCAGCCAGAAGGATGCAATGAGCAGTACACATTTAGTTTTACTGTTTCTGACAATGTACCCAGGCTAAACAAGCACACAATTACATGGGCTGAAATGTTCTCTAGGAGAAATATGCATTTCACTGACAATCATTAAATGGTTTTAAAAACTCTGACATGATGGTTCACAGAAAATACACAGCTAGATGTTCTCAGACTGTTTTGTTGTTGTTGTTGTTTGGGTTTTTTTTTTATTTGCTGTACTTTGGGTTATGTTTCAACCTATGTAGAATTCAAACAGTACACCCAATTCTCTTCACCTACATACATGCCTTCCCTTTAATGAACTTCACTCAGCTGCTGCTCTGTGTCACTGTGAGCCTCCTCTGTCACATCGCAATCACTTTAATGAGAAAGCAATAGCTCTAGGACTACGTCTGACAAACAGCACCTTAAAATACTTTTCATTCTTTTGTTCAAGACAACAAAAGAACACAAGAACCTCACAGGGCATGAAATCTGAAAAACCCTCAAGTGTAGCATATGTGGTGGTCACCTGAAAGATGCAGTCATTCATAGAAAGAAAAATAAGGTAAAAATAAAAGCCATCATAAAAGACAAAAGGGCATGATTCATTATGTGGTTACATAAGACAGCAGTGCCATGACACTGTTTAAATCATCTTGCAGCAGCATGACACAGGTGTAAGAAGGGATGAATCAAACCCTGTGTTTTCATTTTAAATGGGTGCTCAAGCAACAAACGGCAGGAAGAGCAACAGCTTCAAATAGCTCCTGACAAGGTCCCTCCAAATAAAATTGTGAGGGTAGACTCAGCTTGGGAGATGCGGTCACACAGCTCCCATTGACTCTGGTAGGAAACTGGCTACAGAAAAACCCCCACATTTCAAATGTGTTGTTCTTGTGTGATATGAAAAGACATTTTCCAGCTGGTGTGGAGAGGAGGCACACACTGCTCAGGGCTGGGTGAGCAGCGGCAGCATGGCAGGCTGCGGGGAGGACCAAGGTCGCTTCCCTTCCCTGCAGTCCAGGACTCTTAATGTGCTTCTATAACAAATGTAGATAATTATATATTTATTTTAACATAATATGTGTGGTTTTTTGTTTTGTTTTGGTTTTTTTTTTTGCTTAGCTGAGTTGCTTCCTTGTCCCCGAGGAGCTTTTATCATTACATTAAAGATCTTATTTTTGCTCTAACTGACAGACACCGCAAACTATCTATAAACTCTGGCAGCCAGCCTCAGATATCTGTTCTCTGCAGATTTATTATACATCACTGATCTCCTCATGGAGCAAATTTACTTCATTCTTGAGTACAGTCACTGGATCAGAAGCAAACCACACTGCAGACTACCTCTGAGGTCAGATACCTGAATCCCCATCCTGGCAGACTGCTAGGGAAGAACAGGCAAGGCCAGTGCCAGAGCTCAACAAATTACCAAACTGGATGCGCAGATACTCTCCATCTGCCAAAAACTGCAATAGGTTGTGGCTAGGACACATTTTCTACATACACAGGACACTCAGAATCAACTAAGTAAATTTTGTTGCTGCACAGCCCAAACCTAACAAATATACCATAAGGAACAAGACACAAGAATTCACCACAGTCGCTAAAATGAAAAGCAACTGTGATTTAATATTGCAATTTAGTGCACAACACATGGAAAAGGGACACCTGGCACGTTACACCTAACGTGCTTTTTTTTCTATGTGGGTGTGGGAAAGCACTCAGCTGAGCCTCCATTTATCCCCCCGAAAGGCAGATGTCTTATTTACCTATTTACCAGTGGGGTAATCGCCACGGACTGAATGGCCTCTTTATCAGGAGCAGTGTTTTGGAAGTGTTGCAGGCTAAAAGGCACCATCAGGTGCAAGGCACAGACAGTAGCACAGGGTGAGGAACAGGGATGGCATGTTACTAGGGCGTTTTTCAAACCGTTTACCAAATGAATCTATAACCTTCAGCAATGCAATGTGAAGGAAACTGTTCTGCACAGACATGAGCATGACTGAAGCACTAGAGTTACAATAAAACCAAAAGAAATTGATCATGACATAGACCCCAATTCTCTCTCCCTACTGCATTGCATCATCAATGTTAATTTCATTTCTCTCTGGAAATTGTGCAGCTATCTGTTACAGTTATCCATGATTTAAATACATTTCTATTTTTCCCTTTATTCTCGCTTCAGGAATTTGACAGTATTTTGTGGGGCTTTTGCTCCTGGTCAATCCCATGTTGCCATCCATCTGCTCCTGACAAAATCCTCCTCAGGAGCACATCCCTGTAAGGGCTTGGAAGCCCTCAGGATGTGTAGATGGATGTCAGTTACTTGAGCTGATCTGTTCCCTGGATTCCCTGTTGGCATCCCTTGAACAGGTGAGTGTTCAGCTCATATAAATCAGCTGAGCTCTCTTGGGACTCATTTCCATCAACCAAGAATCCAGCCCAAAATACAGAGCTGATTTCCCTGTCAGACTGTAGCCCTTGCTGAAAGGACCATGATCAGCAAAAGAAGTGCTAGAAACACTCAAAAAAATGGTGCTGGAGCTACAATTCTGACAGTTTTTGCACAGCAGGTGAAGTAAGGGCAGATGCTCCTCACCTGCCCCCTCCATTCCCTGGGCGCGCTGACAGAGACGTGAGCTGGGTTTTGCCTGCCAAGCAGTTCTGGCAAGTATTGTAAAGCACAAAACAGCTAAACCAGAAGACACCAAGTGATAAACCCGAAATTACTGAGAACCTGGGTGGAAATTCTCTTTATGAAAGTAGATCAACGTAAAATTCACATCCGTCTTTGTGAGTAGTAGTTAAGAATATGAATTTGGAGCGCAACAACATGACAAGTCTGTTTAAGGCCTTGCCAAGACCATAAGGTGCAAGATGAATAAAAGAATGAATGTAAGAAAATATAGCTACTTGATAAAGAAACAAAAATGGCCCTTGTTACTTAGGGGAGAATAGAGGGATGACGGTTGGACTTGATGATCTCAAGGGTCTTCTCCAACCTAAATGATTCTACGATTCTACAATTTTGCAATGGCAACAACAATTAAGTTCACAGATACTAAAGGATTCAAGGAAGACCACATGAAGAACTATCCCTAGTCAATGCAAATAGCAAAAACTACAACCAGAGTGAATCTCTGAGCTCTGCCTAAGATGCCTAGATACCCATTAAACTAGGAGCTGGACTTAATCTAAACAAGGGTTATATTCTTCCCCTCCTCCTCATGTCAAGGGATGTTAGAAGTGATACTTCACCCAAAGCGGTCCCTTTGACCCCAGAGTTATGTCTTGCAATGAGAAGTTACTGCTCTGTTGTAGGTTAACAGTGGCGGAATCTGTCCCCACCCTGCTTTCTGCATCTTTCCAAAATATATCTGATTCTTCCAGGACGCATGCAACGAAAAGATGAGACCTACTCGAACCAAGCCGGTTCGCTGTGCATGGTGCTTTAGGTACAAATCCCACCCAGAGACATGACACGAGGTACCACTCCTCATTCTTTGGAGCCCGCAGAGGCCAGCGAGTGGGCAGCCAGACAGGAGAGCAGCTGAGGATGCAAACGTAAAGGAAAACGCACGGTGCAGTCAAAGGTACATTTGCAGTGCAAATGTAAATGACGCTGCGCAGTCACAGGACGGTGACTACACGGGATTAAGGGACTTTGCACAATATGGCTGTGTGGCTACTGCAAACAGATCTGTGGATTAACCGCACTAAGCAAATAGCCAGAGTAAAAAGAAAAGCAGAGTTTGATGCCGTTCGCTGAGATTTTACTTTGTGCAGCAGCATAACCACTTCTAATTTGCTTTTGCTCTGGCACATACAAGAGGAAAAATATGCAAAGCTGCCCCTCCTCCCTGCTGTCAGGACTGCAAAACAAATGAGAGATTTGAGTAAGTTTACTTGATTGTTATCACTATTAAAGGCACCTCAGGGGAATCATTCAGAGAAGAGAATAATTTGTAGTGGATAATAAATTAAATTTTCCTCTGTTTTCCTCCTTGGGAAAAATCTATTAGAGACTTTATAATTAAAACTCCTGAACATAGTTCACTAAATGTTTTTAACTGGAAAATGGTCTGTTTTTAAAAATGTCCTTTTTTTTTTTTTTTCCATAAAACACTCTTTGCTCTCTTGAGAAACGCCACTGAAAATTAATAACTGACATTCTTCATCAGCAACTTGAAGCCATAAGATTTTGGCACCTAGTTCCAATTCTATTTGAAAATCCTGGCCAAACAAAAAACCCTTACTTTTTCTAATCCCTTTTAATAACAGTAATAGAGATTATGTGGGAAGATACAGAATGTGTTCAGGCACATATGTGATTCACAAAGTTGTCCTTTTCCCTTTGTACCCCTCACTGATTAGCCCAACCAGTGCACGCTGACCGAGAGAGCATCCTTTCTGCTTGGGGTTTTGATTGTGGTTGTTTTTCTAAAAATATTTCACACTTCAAGATAATTAGTTTGCATCAAAGGCACCGTAGTTTGATTCCATACATCCATATGTATTCATAATGGAAATAGAGTAATAAGCTAAAACCAGACTGTCATCACTATACTGAATTTGCTGTCGAATCTCATGTCTATAGCTTACAAACACATTCCTTGAAACAGTAAATTATTAATTTACTAAGTTCTTACCATAATTTCAGTGAGATAAAGACTAAAAATGTTTACTTACTGATGTATATAGGTATCCTTCACTGTTCATTGCCAGATACAATTTTGTTTGAACCCCCTGAATCGCCACCACTCGTAAACCCACAGGTATGAGGTTAAACAAAGCTAGGAGAGAAAGGAGATGGAGAGCAAAATTAATCCTTTAGAGTACACAGGTTAGACAGAGAATTAAACCACAATTATCAGAATGAAACAAAAATGCCCATTCATGCATATATTAATTTCTGCAGGTGCCATAGAACAATACTGCTACTATCGTGTTCTTCTATAGAAATTTCCACCAACAGCTCAGAAATTATCTACAGAGGGTATCAACACATCTCCCCCATTCTGACGACATTGAATTGGAGGTACTGAGGGCTAAAAGGACTTACCTGCCTCACGAGCAGAATCCAGGGTCTGCTGAGTAGAGTTGGACATACTTAATTTGGTTTTGTTTTTTCTGACAATAAGTGCAAAAAAAAAAAAAAAAGTAATCTAGAAACAAACAGAAAGTCTTTCGAAATTATCAAAACTTTTTTTTTTTTGCAAATTCAGTACATATTTTTGATCAAAAGGAAGGAGCAAGATGAAATTCTGGAAAGTTAAAAACCTTCATTAACATCTCAAAATGTTTCCACTCAAAACTCATTGGGTTTTTTTCTCTTTTTGAGAGGAGAATGGGTTTGAAAAAACAGAGTTAAATAACTGCAAAAAGGAAATGAAATGGTAACATATTCTTTAGATCAAGCCTTAAATCTGTGCTTTCAAAACTGAGCTGCTTCCAATGTTCTCCTAGCGTTTATGCTTGTACACATGCTAACAGTGGCAGTATTTATAAGCAGAGAAATGTCTCTTCAATAAATGAAGATTCCGGTTTGTGAAGTGGCAAATTAAGAAAGAAAAAAAGCAAAGCTCTGCCGCAGTTTAGATTCATGGATACGTTAAAACTGAACACAAGTAATAATGAGTTGAGGACAGTACTCTGTGTTCAATACGTGGGGTTAAAAATAAAAGGGAGTTAAGAAAATTTTCAAGAATTGTTATCATAACCCAAAGCATCTCCTTCCAGCCTGCTGTATAAATGCAGAAATAAGATGAAATAATTACTTGGCTGGAAAACTCTGGTCTGCTTTAGGCTGAAGTTTGGTATATCTGAAGCCAATTTCAAACTGAATTATGAATTTGAAATACTCTTATTTTTCCAAAAGTATAAGCTAAGAATTATGACCCATTATAAAGTCCTTTTTCAGCCTGACAACCCCCAAATGGTCATATTTAATTAAAAGAAAACCTGCAGCTTTGCCAACATTTAATACAGATCCTAAGTTCTGAGTGTGGGGTTGTCAAGAGTGTATCCAAAAAGGAAAGAGCAAACGTATGCATGTCCGTCCGTGATAAAGGCATGGCCAGAACCTAACACTGCGCACTGGGGACAAAGGACTAAATTTTGGTGAAAACAGCCTCTGTTCCAGCAGGCAGCTGGACCTCTAGCTCCATGTGCTGTCCTGGGTTAACCTGAGCATCCCAGCCCCTTGGCTCAGTGAAGAGGGGGTGCAGTGGGCTCGGGGGGGGCAGCAGCCAAGGGACACGCTCACGGCTGGGCTGTCACACTACTAACTGCGGGTGCTCTGCTCTGAGGCTGGGGCACCTTTCAGGGCTGAGCTTCCTACAGTGGTCGAATATAGCAGAGCAGGTGGAAATACGCAGAATTAATAAATAAATGTAGATCATAAAATCATACCTGTGTTTTTCTTTCCCTCTCATATACACGAGTGTACATGCAGACACAAACACGCACACACGCAGCCCCTCCTTGCACTCACCCCAAGCAAAAAATCAACAGAAATGGCTTTCTTTTCACTAAAACAAAATCATCTAGTTCTGTGCAGGTTCTGGTAATCAAAACGTATATTTTTCAGTATGGGAAATGCTAATGGCAATGGATTTCTCATTCATTCTACCAAATACTTGAATTTATTTTGGGGAGAAAATATTCCCTGTCTGATTCAGTAAATATTCCCTGGGTGAGCCCCCTTTTGCAGTTCAACCCCAAAAAGCAGCATCTGATTTCTGTGTAGGCAGGAGAGCACAATTTAAAGCTCAGTATCCAGGCAGAACCTGGAGATCTCTTCCGAAAGGTGCTTTCTTAATGGCATAGTTATGAGTAGGGCAAACGTTTGGCTATCTCCAGCACGAGGGTACGAGTAGGGGCTTTGCTGTAAATAGTGCTTCGAACCTGTCAGCAGATCAGCTCAGGGCAGGGCAAAGCCTGGGACAGCCGTGAAGATACAGCTCCCAGCCACAAGCCAGAGACAGGTTCCAGGGAGCGATTCCTGGCTGCACTGTGCTTGGCAAAGTGTGCAGAGACACGAGGCCGAGTGACTTCTGCCAGGGGAGGGCTGGGGTACCCACTGCGATGGGTGCTCCGCTGCTTCCCGCAGCAGCTGAACGCGTCTCCCTGCCATAAACGTACACGCTCTGTTTTGAGGCCAGACGAGAGCCGGGCACACGCAGAAGGTGGTTTAGCCATCGGTGGCATTAGCAGCTGCTGTGGCACAAACTATCGGATGTTGCAAAGGGGCTGTGGGGGAGGGACACTGGCTCTGCTGCCCACTGCCTCTGCTGAGGGGCAGAGGGACCAGCTGCTGGAGGGGTGCACAGCCAAGCTGTCCTATGCCCGCACAGCAGGACACAGCCAGGCTGCCCCAGCTGCCGTCTCCAAGGCATTGCACCAGAAAAAGGGGATTGTCCCCTTTAGCAGCAGCCATTGCTCCCACCATCCTCGCACAGCAGCAAGCCCAAGCCTAGCTTCTGTAACAGGGAGCGGCCTGTCTGTGACCAGCAAACGCTGACGGGGCCAGCAGCAGAGCCATGAGCCCCCTCCTGTGCAAGCACCCAGTGCTGCGGACAATGGGTTTGGGATGCTCTCGCATTTCTAGGGGTTGACCCTCATGTGGGCGGATATGACAGCAAAGGTGGCAAAAGAGCCACAGGAAAATAAATTGCCTGTTACTATGCTCTATTTGCGTTAGCATAAAATAATGCAAATAGCATAAAATAACGCAAAGTTATTTGCATCCTAGCCTTTCCATACTACATTTGCACTGTTTAAAATAAGGATATAATATCCATCATAACAAAAAGCTTGGTGATGCCTAAGGGACAGATGATCTTTGCTATGGCCCTTGTGCAATGCAAGCTGACAGAGAATTAGAGCTGCAAAATAAGAGGCAGTGGGCCGCAGCTGGATTTATGAGTCTATCCATTACTGTGAGGTCTCTGTCATCCCTGGCTTGGCCACCTGGACCTTTGTACGCTTTCTGCAGGATTTGTTTCCTATACTTTCTTATTTTATCAGTCTTGAAATCTCTTTGTGTTGCCAAAATCGTGGAATAAATTCTGCCTTGATTTAAAACCTTGCCCTATTCAACATATATAATGAGGCAAAATCTGTTTCTCAGCCAGGAAATTTTTTCCACAAGGCACTTCAAATCACATGGACTCCTGGCTAAAACCAAGGTCTGATGAGTGCTATGGCTCCTCAGATCCATGCTTTGCTTTCTGCCCAAACTGTGCTCCAAAATCTCATCTATCTTTTAAACTCCCTGCAATTGTGGATGTGACCTTGCTTTTGTGAGCCCCGCATGCAGCAGTGGGTCTGCAAAGCTTGAAACAATGGCTCCCAAGACATGAGCCAAGGGGGATCTTCAGGCAAACTTCCCACCCAGCTCTAGGTGGCCAACGATGGAGAATGTAGGCTCCTGGCCCCAGGCAGCTGTCAGGAGCACGGAACAGCAGCTGGCTACTGGGGGCCACAAGCTCTCCCCATCCCTACCATAAACAGGGAAGAATAATTCTGAAATTTAAAGGAGGCTGACCAACACTCTGTCTGGAGACCAGGTGGACTACGGCTATGGTTTGCTCTAAAAAATGCAGTTGCAGAGTCGTAGCGCTGTGCAACTGCTCTGCTGGCCACAGCTGAATTTGAGGATGCTCCCCTTATTGTTAAGGGGAGTTTTAATTATCGCACTGCGCTGCAAAGCAAATGGTCTTACAGAAGGAGTCCTCCTGCGTTTGGAAAGGGCTACAAGTCGTATGGCTTACCCGCAGTGCTCAAATATGGGCTAAACAAGAGATGTCTCTGCAGATATTGAAGAAAGGATTTCAGAGGGCCTGATCCACTTAATAGTCCTGTGAGCAAGGCTTTGGAGGAAGCCCCTTATGTGGACTCTGATCCATAGCATAAAATCAATCTCTCTTACTAGCTCCATTAAAAATGTTACAATTAAAATAAATTCTGGACTGCAGGATATTCAGGTCCATACACTGACCTTACATGAAAGAGGAATATATACAAAAGCATGTGGTTTTTTTATGATAAAACACTCCTCTGTTCTGAACACTTAGGTACTGCAGCCCAGCTGCAACCATTTCTGGGATACTTCCATTATATTTAAGTATTCAGCATTTTGGAAGGGTAATATCCAGCGACAAGGAGTTTTTATGATTTGCTTTGGAAGTTATCAGGTTATGGTAAATTTAAGGACACAGTGAAAACAAAAGATATCTTAAAAACAGATGCATTTGTACTTCCATAAATTTTACCTTGCTTCAAATCTCAGAATCCCTGTTAGAGGGACTCCAAGGAAAATATTTGAATGAAACCAAAAAAAAGATGCAATTTCAGATATTTGCTCTGGTTTATAACAGAGTAAGATTTGCCTATTTCTTTTTCTTTTTAAAGATAATTAGGTTAAACCCTGAAGTCCTGAAAGATTTGTACTGACTTTTAAAATCACAAATATTAGATCATTCACTTGAAAAAAAAGCAACTTTTAAGGTCCATAAGGATCATTCTTAGCGTAAATGTCATGGCTGCACTGAGAACTCTGTAAGATGGCAGCAGCCGCTCAGCGTTGCACTGAGCCAGCCTCCACGCCACCTTCTCCGTGGGTGAGGACGGACCTGGAGCCAAAGCTCAGGTGTCCCTACGGATCCCCCTTGTGCTCTGCCCTAAGGCCAGCACCTTCCGTGGCTGCAGACCTCCTCCCACAGCGAAACGAGGTCCTCCTGCCACTCAGAAGTTAACATAGGGATGCCAAAAGGATTAAAGAGGCTGTGGGAAAGGGCTGGGAGCAAGTGACGGGACAAGATACTTCCTATTGCATCTAGCGCTTACTCTGCCATATTCCAGTGCCCTCTAAAATGAAACATTTCACCTGCAAATGCTTTTCATGCATTACATGGCACTTAAATCAGTGTTTTTTAATAATTAAAAAGGAAGGTCCGCCTGTTGATTTTATGATTTGTTGTCTAAGTGGCCTGAAATGCCTTCTCAAAGTCCCTGCGCCTCCTAACTTTTTTTCAAAACAGAAACTTGGCTTAAGCTAAACACTGCAACTATGTGAAATACTTAAATGTTTTAATTACACACACCAAATCTATGCTCTAGTAATCTTTTCCTGTTTTCTATTAATTCTCAAAATTTTAAAAAATACAACAACAAACAAACCCAAAAACATCCAAAGCTTTTTCACAGAATAGCTCAGGAAATCTGGTTGAAAGCTGAAGGTATAATTAAGTTTAGAAGGGCTAAACAAAAATAATAATAGGGAAATGTGAACTTTAAATGATGATGAACTCTCATTGTGTGAACTAACATGGCTCTGTTTGAATGAGCCCCTGTTTAAGAGTGGAGATAGCATTATTCTATTTCAGGAACTCTGAGTAGGCGAACAAATTTTCCCTGTTGGAAAAAAAATATCTAATAAAATCCAAAGGACAGCAATGAACTTCTCTAAATTACCATGGAGATAACATTTGCTTTGTTTGTCATATGTGTCATCATTAGCTCCTCTAGTTCATTATTTCTATAAGTGATTTTTATTTGCATTTCTCTCAGACCCAGGAAGTCTGAAAGACTTTGTGCTGTGAGCAGAGTGTTAAATGCTACTTCCACTCACTCAGTCATCCCAGGACAACAATTTTGAATGGACCTATACGGGAAGAATGAGACACCACAGTTCACAAACACACCATTTATTCTCATGTCACTTACTATAACTACTGTCCTCCTCTTTTGTTCCATCAATTGTTCCATCTGCTTGCAACTGCAAGTGGTATCCTTGCCTGCTGTATAGCTTTGTTACTATACCTTTAAGCTGAGGCTCTGTAAAAAAACAATAGTGAGATTAATGTGGGAAATCCTGATATGCTGTTCCAAGTGAGCAGGATGCTAAAACCAAATCTCCAGGTTTCTTCTCAAGGCTGAGGTATGAAAAAGACCCAAAATAAAAGCAGGGCAACCAGCTTTGTAACACTTTCCACTCAGACTGAGATCGAATTTATGTCTATAAAATCAATTGTCAAAATGATTAAATGCCACTTTCGATTGCAATGTAGATAGCAAAGTAAAAAGCTACTTCCAGTGAATACAAATTCCAACAGTGTGCTGCTTGGCCTCAGGAGCTCAGCCCTATCTCTTTTAAGATTAGAAATGAGCTGGCAAAGAGCATATTCTGCCTTTTAAAAAAGGTGTGAGTTCTTAAATGGAGAGGAAAACCAGGACTACTACGATAGCAGTAATAAGAGCCACAGAGACGGTTGAGAGCCTAAATATATAGCAGCAAATGTTTAGCACAGGAACTGCTGCAGCTCTAATAAACAAACCCCCATTCCTTGCTGCTCCAAAGACTACAGAGCAGCCGAAATGATAAACTACTCAATGAACATATGGAAAATGGAGGGGGGAACCCTGAAATCCAGCAATGTGTGGAACTGCAGAATAAATATTACCAGAAGGGTTGAGGTAATTACCTCATCAGCTAGAAGAAGAAAGATCAAAACAACGCATAGTTTGGGTAGATTTCTTTTCCTCATAACCGTCCTCAGATTCACAGTTAGATAGCAAGACATCTCACAGTTTCTGATCATTCTAGACCAAAAAGCGTACAGCAACAGGATCTGCTGTCAAGCCTGTATAATTTAAGGTATCTAGGTAATGCACCAGGAGTAAATGCTAAAAAGGTCTACTTCCACTGAATCCCAATGACATCTGCATTGTAGTCATTTCGCACAATTATGCTTGTCAGGAGGTGATGCATCTCCAGAGCTCGCTCCACAACGCCTTACCTAATTCAGAGATAAACATACTGTGAAGATATAATGTGCCATTTCCAAGAGCCAATGCCTGGTTAAGACTCCTTGTGTTTGTAATCAAAGACATCAGGGAGCTCTGCTACAGTACTTCATTTTAGTAGGAGCTGAAGGCAAAAGCTTACAATAGTTTGCGTAACTGTATTAGTTCCTATTAGCGACCTCTAATAAGGGTACTGACGGATGCACGATTCTTATCTACCAACTTTTCTGGTAAGAAATTAATCCAACCCCCGCTTTGGCCTTTTAGCCAGAATATATCCCAAAGCTGTTTGCAAACTGCGAGTGAGGCACCTCTTCTGTGGCTGCTGAGAAAAGCAGACAGGTTAAGTAGCTAACGGCATCAATGTTTCAGCACAGCAAAGCGACAGCAACATTACCAGAGTTTTGCTCCTCCCATGTACAAAAAAACCCACTTAGATCAGGGACTGAGTCTTCATGCCTGATCTTTCGCGCCTCTGACACAGCATCGCGTCTGCAGGGCAGCTGCATGTACGAGGTTCCTAGAAAGGAACAGGGTGCTGAAGCAAAACTCTGGAAGGTGCCGGTGAAAGCAAAAAGCCTCATCTGCAGTCAGCAAATAAAGCACAGCACAGGCATTCTGCAAAGCAGGAAGACAGAAACAGATCTCTAGACCACAAAGTTAACATACAACTGAAGGAGGTGCATGTGCGGGAACTTCCCCTGCTAACATCTCCCCCTCAAATAAATCCCATGTGTTTGTGTATGTGTAACAGAGAGAGAGGCCACTGAATTACTGGCACACAGGTGTGCAACTGAGGCAGATCACAATGGTGTGTGTTATCCAAATAAACCAGATGAACATGAAAGGGGACAGGACTGGCACGGGGTACCCATGCCCATCAGACCATACAAGCCAGGACTGGCCATACCCACACGTTCATTTTACCAGCCCTGAGACACCAGTTCCCCTTTCCCCATGCCTGATGCACATCCCAGTTTGCGTTAAATTAAACAAACCAACCCCCAGCCCCGAGATACAACCCTTGCCAACCTGGTCGCCGCCTTCGCCTTTTCTTGGAGCCAAAGAGCTTGACCCTGGAAAACACATTCAACTTGTTCTTGTCGCAGCTTCCCTTGCTCTTGCTGGGGCTGTTGACACACTTACAGGCATTGGACTTCTCCCGCTCCCTGGCTTGTCTCTTCTGGCGGATCAGGGAGCTGGCGATGGCTGCAGCCATGGCCGCCACCGCCCCAGCACCACTGGCGGGTCAGGCACACGGGGTTTGCTCGCCGGCTGCGGGCACCGCAGCCAGCATGCTGCTCGGCCGGTCCCCAATGCCGGGGACACTGCCGGGCACCTTGGCCAACACCACCCACTGCCAGTCAGCTTGGGAGCCCAGGAGACACCGGCGGGATGCTCGCACCAGAGCCCTGGGTGGGGATGCAACAGTTTAGCTCAAGCGTTTTTGTCTGCTGAGATCTTCCCCTTTTGATTTTCTGATGGTTTTTTATTCCTCCCAACTTCTGGCAGGGGAAAGTTTGCAGGCAGAGGCGAGTGTTTCTACAGAGATCAAGCAGATCACTTGCAAGAAATCCTTCCAAGCTTCTCCAGATGCACTATTCACATGCAGACATGGCACAGCCAGTTGGCGCAAGATCATTGCATCTCTCCTAGCTCCAGTTTCTCCGGTTAACTTTTCTCCCCACCCGTCCCCCCCCCATTCAAATCCCAGCAAACACCTGTTAAGGTTCCAGCAGGGGCTGTCCAGTTGCAAGGGTTTTCTAGATCCTTTTTTCCTCTTCTCCCTTAAGAAGAGATCCGAAGCAAGTGGTGATGGAGACACTGGGAGGAGGTGCTGATGCCTGGAGCCTTGGCTGCCTGCTGCTGAATGCTTTGGGAAGCCTCTTCCCCTCGGCTCCTCACAGGTGCGGCTGACAGCACAGCCTCCTCTCCACGGACACGTTTGCTTTAGCGTTGCAACACTTCTCAGCAGACAGTAAACAGCCGGAGCTCCCCTGAGCCTGGTCGCCAGCAGCTCAGCGCCGAGACTGCAGCAGCAGCAGCGCTCAGGCAGCGGATGCACGCACTCGCACACACCCCACGAGCTGTGCGCTGGTACAGAAATGAGGCGACGCAGCAAGCCCCTTATCACCCTCCTCCTCCTCCTCCTCCTCCTCTCCCAGGCAAGGCAGCGAGCGGGAGACCTGCCCGGTGGCTCTTTGTGCGTGGAGTTGCGGAGGGGCCCCCGGGGTGCAGGCAGGGGCTCAAGGTGGGCAGCGGGAGCCAGTGCAGCCCCGCTGCCCACCCTTGCCGGCCCCACGGGCGGTGGGTACCTGCTTTTGACAGAGCCGCCTCCCGGGGAGGTGCAGACACCCAAACAAACGTGACTGCGATGAGCAAATAGCTGGCACCAGGGTTTTGGCAGCGGAGTGAGGACACCTGGCTGGCAGCGGGAAGGTGGTTCGGGGAGGCAGGTGGGGGGCTCCAGCCACAGCTCCCCCCCTGCCTGTCCCCACCCTCACAGAATGGCCCCCTTTCTGCCTCACTGATTTATTGGAGGCTTTTTGCCTCTCTTGCTTTTCCTTCCCCCCCACCTGCTCTCGGCTCCCGTTTTCTAGCTGAGCCCAGAAAATCCTCAGAGAGCACGATTTCCTTGTCATTGCCATGTTCTCCCTCTTCTCTTTGACTCCCCCTCCCCAGTGCCTCTGTGTCCCCAAAGGCCAGGCTCTCATGCCAGCTGGGTTTATTCACCCCTGGCTAAGTGGGGGCCAGGGTGCGGTGGCACCAGGGCAAGGAGAAGCAGCAGTACCATGATGCTGAGGAGCACAGGCTGGTGTCAGAGCCTGGCACTGCACTGTGGTTGATGCCCTGCACACATCCATGCCCCAGGACATAGGAAGCAGGAGATCCTGGGGATCCCTTTGCAACCCACCCGCTGCTCTTCCAAATGCTTTCAACAGCTGGAGCCTAAAATAAAGCCAATTCAGGCTAGAAACAAAACAGAGATTTGCAGCCCTGAAGGCAAACAGCTATTGAAAGAATTTATCCCCGAGGCAGAGGGGATTCGCAGTCACTTGCTGGCACTGAGGCAGGGTGGGTAGTCCCCTGTGCTGGAGGGGGGAGGCTGTGGGCTGGTTCCTTGCAGGAGCTGAGCTTAGTGGGGACTGTGATGGCAACAGGCTTCGGTCATCCAAGCCTGGGACTTGCGTCCTGTGTGCCCTGGGCCAGCCCCAGGGCTCCTCTGGGTCTATCGAGACAGAACCCATGCAGGTGGGTTGGTGTGACAGCACCAGATTGCTGATGTGCTTTCAGACTCAGCCAGGCTTCTCAGGATACCTGCCCCTTCTTTCTCTCCTCCACACGACCCTCCCTTCCCTCCCTCGGGCTGCACACTGTGCTCCCAGGGAAGTGCAGTGGTAACCACGCTGCCCAGTACCTTCACTTCAAAAAGCCCAGTTGAAAAGCAGCTCGCTGTACCTCTGCAAACATTACAGTCCCTCCCTGGACTAGAAAGAGCTCGCAACAGGGTCCAGATCTGTTTCCTCCAACTGGGAACTCCTGTCCCAATACACGTTGCATGGCCAGGCCTTAATAACAGCAATGCCCATCATGCACAAATTTTACGATGATGATGTCTGACTGAAAGGACAGTGTGTGCCATCACAGCCTGAGACCTCGCCAGCCAACACGCTATATTGAACTCGGCAGCCCCACATACTCACCCATAACACCTCTTTTCTGCAAGAAGTATATGTATACATGTACAGCTACACATGTAGGCATGTACACACACTCACCTTTGTTTACAAGGCACTTCATGGCATCCACATATAAATGTAAAATCAACACTCCTAATTTCTTATTTGGGTTAAACAGTAGGGTAAAAATAACTGTAATTCACAAGTTCCACCACTACCCTCATCTGCCAGTCCACATAAGACATGTGAAATCCAACCCAAGAGACAGCCAGTTGGATATTATTAGTAATAACTCTTCCTACTCAACTCACCGGTAACGTACTATGATTTTTGCCAACTTTTCACTTCCAATACAGTCATGAGCGAGACTTGTTTTTCCTGAGACTCACCCATTACTTTATAAATATTCCCAGTTTGGAAAGCAGCATTTGATCTTCAGATCAAAGTGAAGCTCCCTCATTGTGATCTGTCCTGTAGGCCAGATGACATTTCATTTTCACAATGACTACCCAGAACTCAGAATTTGGCTAACCTTGAAAATCCTGAGGAAAAGCAGTATATAAAACTGGTATTTAGGATATCTTTCTGCCAGCATTCCAGCCTGCATGCTTAAAATCCATAATGAAAATTCATTTGCACAAATGTTCCTTGACAGATAACTAAAGAGAGGAATAAAAATAGCATATATGCATAATCAGATTTAAGTTTCAAAAAGCAGTCCTCCAGGTTTTTTTGCATGATCAACCTCTCCATCTATCGGTACTCCCACAAACATGTCTTCGTTTACTATAAATGGCATATGAAAATGAAGATCTTCTTGGGAAAACATCTTTGGTACAGGACCAGTCTTTGGACTACTTCAGTGTTACAGATATAAAAATCTCAAGGAACAGCTTTATTTTCTTTGAGCAGCAAGAGCTGTTCACTCCCTACCAGGCTAGAAAGGTAAAATAAAATAAAATAACATTCCAAGTGACTTTTTGAATGTAGAAGACAAGCAGAAACTCCTTGAACACATGCCCTCTTTCTTTGTGTGTGATTATTGCAACAGAGCACATTTAAAGCTTGAAGAGTAGATTGCCAGAGCCATTTAAACCAAGAATTAAGCATCAGCATAGGGCAGATATGTACAATTACTGTCAGAGACAGCACCGTGATCTACCTGGAGCTGGAAGGTGACCCAGCAGCAGTTCTACTCTTTTGAAGCGGACAAAGATGTCACCCACTTCTGATTTATAGTTTTCCTTTCAGTCATCTCTTGAGTTTATGCCGATTTTTTATGATTATTTCCATGATTCTGATCATTAAAATGTACTTGAACCTCCAGAAGTTGTCTGGATTAGGCAAAAGTAGAGCCTGCAGTTTGGTATCATGCCTCCCAAACCAGGACTGGCTCTTTGGCTAACGCAGGACATGGTTTTCAACCAACACTAAGTGTCTGCCCTCGCTGCCTGGCTCCTGCAAGAAAAGGCATCAACTGCAAGCCCAAAACTTGCAAGCGGCCCAAACTGCAAGTGGTGGTGGCTATTTCACCAACTCAGAGGAAAGTGCAAAACTTCTGGGTTTTGCTCCATCCTCCTTGAACCATTTGCACTGCGGCAGGTCCCATACCACCACTGTTTCAATAGTTTGATTCTATCCGAGCATAAAAGTTTTATAGGAGGTCCTATATAAACAGGTAGCTGCTGAGCAAAACAGACGCTGCACAAAAATTCAGACCAGATGAAAAATCCCAGGCCAGCTGCAGACCTCACCGTCAGGAAACAAGCTGCAATTTTTGACAAGCTGCCGTGGCTTTGCAGCGCGCCCGGTGCCAGCGGCAGGCTGCGAGCAGAGGAACTCCTCCTCCCCCCCGCTGATCACCTATGCTATTTCGGCGCACGAACGCCAACAGATGTGATCCAGCACAGAGCGGCGTCTCGGTGCAGCACTGCTGTCAGCGAAGGGAACGGGTGGAGGAGAGACGGCACTTTCTAGCTGCCTGTTCAAGTGCACTGGTGACTGGCACATGAGCCCAACATGCCACTCGCCGAGGGACCCAAGCTCCTCCGTGCCCTGTAGAAGTATTAATGATTCCCATGACATGCTGCCATAAAGCAGAAACTTACCGCCAGCACCTCGAGTCAAAATATCCCATCCTCAGACTAAACAGCATGTTCAGTTACTTCCTCTTCCTCCATAAACCAAAAGATTTATAGGAGGTCCTTTTTGCTGGGCAAAACAAATGCTGCATAAAAATCAAGACCAGAAGAAAAATCACAAGGCAGCTCCAGAATCACTCAGCCCAGCATAAACCCCCAAACCACCCCTCCACATTTACAGGCCTAAAGCGGCTTTGGTGTGACAGAAGAATTTCAGCTGCCATGGGAGTCCCTCCCAAGGCTCTTTTGTTCTTGCTGGGGTAACATGCTACTGCTGTTACAGAACAGGCAGAAAAAAAAAAGCTTCAGGACTCAAATCTACGAACTATTTGCACTGCCTATACTCCTCAAAAGCAGAGAATTGTTTTCTGAAAAGTGCCACCAGAATCGCTTCTCTCTCTTTTCAGGTTGAGATAAACAAGACTTCATCCAGTCAGGTATGACACAGCAGCTCTGAGGCCCCCAGTGATTTTTTTTCCTCTTCTAAGTAAACAGAATTACTATTCACCAGGAAACCGAGCTGTTCAGACCCAAGCCCCGCATCACTTAGCTCCTCCGTGAAACATCCCGTGGAAATGACTCAGCCTTTCCTCTGCAGCCAGCTCCGCGGCTGGACACAAGCGCTGCAGAATGGCGAGTGTCTGGGTGCTCTCTGCTGCGGGGATGGGCACAGTTCACTGCCCACTTCACTGCCCCTGAAAGCCTAGTTTTACCCTAGATAGCAGCTAAAGGAAGAGTCAGCTAGAGGTATATTTCTCACTGCAATTTGGAAAAAGGTACTAGTGCAAGAGCTGAGCCTTCAGGCAGCTCCAGACCGAAAGCTGAAATTTGAGGATATTTCAGTCAACAGACCGACTGGGCTACCTTAAAATTAACCTTATTAGTAAAGATCAGCTTCAATAACCAGCTGCAGACCTTTACACAAGCTGTACTGCTGTAAACAGACGTAGTTTTGTGTTGAGAGCCTCAGGGCACTTGTAAATAGCAACATGGATGTTCCTGGGTGTGTCGGTGCCATGGTTCTTTGCAGCAGTGCACTGTGCAGCCCTGCTCAGTAAGAGGAAAGAAAGGCAAAATAAATTCCCGTGACACCAGTGTAGACGTGTCACCTGGACTCGCTTTGTCTAAGATCTCACTTCTTGTTGAGGGGATTAGGCAGCTGGTTGATTTTTGTCTTCACAGAGTACAGAACCACGTATCCCAACACCAGAAGACCAGTACAACTGGTATACAGGACTGGATGTGCCGAAACTGGCCCTCATCCAGCAAAGCAGAGAAACACATCCCTGTCTTTAACGTATGAATCATCTCACTAAGATTACTAAGATATTTAAAAAATAATTATGCTCCTGATACCTTACAAAAGGTTCTCATATCCTAATCCTGTTCTCTTACCAGACCTGCACAAGTCCGCTAGGACAAGGTTCACTGACTTTGACAAGAATTTTGGCGTCTTCTTCATGACTGACATGCCCTGCCAAATGCTGAGGATGGCCACGACATCTTACATCAAGAACACCAGTTTCCTCCCAGATTCTCAGAGAAAATACCGAGAGAATTCCCAGTACTGCCCCTTTCCAGCTGTGATTTCCAATTCCTTTACAGAACTGTCTCAGTCAAAACTGAATTTGATCTGACCTGGCGGTGCAGGCATTTTTGGAAAAGGAGGGCGTTGTTTGAAGGTAGAAAAATGGAAATATTTTTGCTGAGGTTAATCCATATTCAGTCATCCCAAAATGTCAACCACAAAAGATCGTCTATCCGGTGCATAAAAGATCAGTGCCAATCAGCTGGGAAAGGTCACGGAACAAACAGAAGAGATCAGCTCCCACAGCTCTGTGGGCTCCCAAATTGGGAACACGTTATTCCGGTGTCTCAGGGAGCCCAACCTGAGCCAGGAACTTGCAGCAGTGACCGACCGACTTCCTTCTGCCCACTGCAACGCCATAGCAAAAAATCCTCCCACATCAGTATGCACAGAAGTATCTGTTCATTCACCTCTCAGCATGACGACTCTTGGAAACATCAATGTAAATGACAGCATATCATCCCTGAAATATTTACATCTCAGCATGGGACACAGGAGAAGTGTGGGCTATATGCCATTGTCAAACTTAACATAAGGCCACTTTACACATGACAAAACACTGTAAATAGTCCTTCACAGACCCACAGCAAGTTGCCTAGAGATTGTCATATTACTCAAATGGATCTTTTTCCACCTTTTCATAGATCTGATGGTTCATCCTTTGCCAAGAGCTTGACAAAACCAGACTCACTGGCTCTCCAGTGAGTTGGAGCCTCTGAGAGTTCAACCCCTCCCACCCGCATCCAAGCATTTCTACCAGTTTCTCATAGCCATGGTCCTCGCCTTGCTCAGAAGCTAACTTCTGCTCCACTGCTTGGCTTCACACACCTACAGAGCCCAATCCACTCCAATCCTGTGTTGGATACCAAGCTTGCTGCTTCCCGTTGCTGTGCTAATGACGTAAGATATATCTGCTTTCTAACAATGAGACCAAATTACCTGGGCTGGGATCAGAAGAGCCTGGCAACGGTGTGACTTCTACCTGACCGCCAAGCTCATGGCACCAAGTTCACACAGACAAATCAGAATGTGAACAGAGTTGGTCACAAATGAAAGGGACTTTGGGCAAAAAGTGCCATACCTTGGATGGAGACAGAGCTCTCCAGGAGCTGCAGTTAGACCCTGCACTGGGTCCGTGCTTCTACAAATGTGCAAGCAGGGCCTTGCTCCACTCACTGTCATGGAACTGGAACCAGTTTACCGGAGCAAAAATGTTGGTCTCAGTTTCATTAACCAAAAGGAAGGTATATTCTTGAGGATTAGGAAGAAAACCATGATCTGAACTTCTGCCTTGTGTCTCAGTTCACCATGTAAAAACCATGGTATTAACAGTGATGTAAGAAGACATATCTGACCTAAGTTCAGTGATGTAGAGGTTTATATGAGTTCATCTGACCGAATATCTGGGCTGTACAACCAAAAAGAGAGACAAGGCACCTCCAGGTGACAATTCACTGCCATCCAAAAAACCACAATTATTTTCACAGCTGCATAAAGGAATACACTACCTCTGTGCTACTGAACTACTGTTGTGGGGTGATTCAGACTGTAATCTATCTAACGCATCTTCATACTAAATAATATTTACCACCACCAAAACTAAGTAATCACTTAATGAAGGTCCATGTAGCTCAGCCGCTTGCTTCTGGCAGTGCTCAGTAAAACATGTGAATATAAACCCAGCCCAAGTAGTCACAGAGTCGCACTTCCCACACACACACACACCTCCCAGCAATTAGCCTCGTGGCAACTCCAGGCTGAGCAGGACCTGCTGTGGGCAAGAGCGGAGCAAAGGTGACATCTATAAATCACACAGGGGTTTTGAGGTGAAAAATACAACGTATCATAAGTAAACAGAGGGGTATTCATTAGCATAAATTAGATGCACTCTTTTTGCAGGCAATACTCACAAATAACTTTGGCTAGCAAAACAGGAATGAGATCCACAAGCCAGCATTTACTGTATTTGATTTAAATAGGTTTGGAGACTAGAAAAATTTTGTATGTAAATTCTACATAAGCAAATTAGAGGAAATTCAGAGAAGGAGGCTAATAGCAGAACAGCTGCTGCTGCTCCCAATATTCGCATTAGGTGGCTGGGCACATTTCTGGGGACTCAGACCTCATCAGAAAGCACAGAAAGGTTTTGTTGCTATGCAGAGAAACAATGCTCAGAAATCAGAGAAACAGACATGAAGCTGCCCCAGCTGTGCGCTATTACTCCTCACTTAAGTCCAGCTGAACTACAATAGGGACACATTCGCTTGTACAGAGACTGGATAACTGTCCAACTTGTAGTTGCATTTCTACCTAAAGCCACCCCAGAACTAGTAGATTAAGGTGCAGAAGCAGATACAAATATAATACCACGATTTTAATTAAATTCCTAGTCCATACGTATAGCCTTCGCAGCTCCCCAGTCATACTGCTAAATCATGCTGAGCTAAATTCACAGCAGAGTGACACCATATTTAGCAGATGATGATATATCATCAGGATTTCTGTCCTCTCCCTTCAACCCTCTTCCCTTTGTTTATCATCCTCATTTTCCACCTCTCCCTGCCAGGATCTTCTTTCCCTGTTTCATTAAAAATTACAACATGATTCTAATGAGCAGTAGCCACAAAATCCATCAGTATCTCGATGTCCTTATCCTTCAGTTGAGGTCAAACTAATCTGGTTTACACACAAATACACTTAGTCTTAGTTTAGCTTCATCTATAACACAACACTCCAAGGCCTGGGAGCTTCTGCTGGGAAATAAAGGACAAAGAGCAGAATTAAATTCTAAGGCACAGAACTAAGCCAGCTGCACTGTAAGAAGTTGGCTGATCTTTCAATGTTATCATTCGACCAGTTCTACTCAGTCCATTTCAGATAACTGTACTTAAGAAGGACCTCCTTGCCTTTTCTTGTCGCCTATATGGGGCAGTTATGAGAGGTTAAAGACTCTAATCCTGGAAAAGGTGCCTACGTGTACAGCTGCACAGGTAAAACATGTAGCCACACAGAATTCATGAAATTCTGCAGCATTCTGCAAGGCCTGCAGGGACTCCCAGGCAGCTCCCCTCACATGACTGCAGCAAGAGATAGAAGAGATACAACTCCCAGAAGTTGCTGGTATCTGCTTTTCCTCTGGACTGTAACTGGGATTGGGCATCTCAAACCTCTGCAAATAGGGTCCTATATGCATAATATGGAGACTTAAATACAGGCATTTTTTCCTGCCTTTCTTCTTCCTGACTTGCAAGTATGAGTAAACCCAAGATGCTCCAACAATGCTGAGATGCACAAACACCAGGGAATCAGAGTAGAGCAGTTAATGCTGGGAGAAACTTCCATCTTCCTCATAGCTTTCTGGTTTTTCCAGCTTTCTAATATATGCAGCATCTCACTCACTGGCTGTATTTTTAGACCATTAATGTAATAAATTTTAGCCTACTTAAATAGTCCTGCTGTAAAGTCTTTCCAGGAGGCTTTCAGCAAAATATAGAGTTTCTTGTACAGGAAGCTGTAGAGCATCAATTTGTAAACAGTTACAAACCAACAAACGGGACAGGTTTCCAGTGCTTTCAGTCCAAACCCCAACGCACACACTGGCTGCTAAAAGCAGAAACAAGAGGGACACCTAGAGTTGGTTCTTGTAACCGCCCCAGCAAGGTCACTCGCTCTCTTCCCCAGTTCTGTGTCGCTCACTGGGGATGTTCCTTACAACAAACGCCCGCGGTGCCTCGGGGTGCAGTGACAGCCCAGGCGGGCCCTGGGGTGCACTGACAGCCCAGAAGGGGTGCAGCGACAGCCCAGGCGGACCCTGGGGTGCAGCGACAGCCCAGGCGGACTCTGGGGTGCAGTGACAGCCCAGGCGGGCCCTGGGGTGCAGCGACAGCCCAGGCGGGCCCTGGGGTGCAGTGACAGCCCAGACGGGCCCTGGGGTGCAGCGACAGCCCAGACGGGGTGCAGCGACAGCCCAGGCGGGCCCTGGGGTGCACTGACAGCGCAGGCGGGGTGCAGCGACAGCCCAGGCGGACCCTGGGGTGCAGCGACAGCCCAGGCGGACTCTGGGGTGCAGTGACAGCCCAGGCGGGCCCTGGGGTGCAGCGACAGCCCAGGCGGGCCCTGGGGTGCAGTGACAGCCCAGGCGGACTCTGGGGTGCAGTGACAGCCCAGGCGGGGTGCAGTGACAGCCCAGGAGGACCCTGGGGTGCAGTGACAGCCCAGGCGGACTCTGGGGTGCAGTGACAGCCCAGGCGGGCCCTGGGGTGCAGTGACAGCCCAGGAGGACCCTGGGGTGCAGTGACAGCCCAGGAGGACCCTGGGGTGCAGTGACAGCCCAGGCGGACTCTGGGGTGCAGTGACAGCCCAGGCGGGCCCTGGGGTGCAGTGACAGCCCAGGCGGGCCCTGGGGTGCAGTGACAGCCCAGGCGGGCCCTGGGGTGCAGTGACAGCCCAGGCGGGCCCCGGGGTGCAGTGACAGCCCAGGCGGGCCCTGGGGTGCACTGACAGCGCAGGCGGGGTGCAGTGACAGCCCAGGCGGGCCCTGGGGTGCAGTGACAGCCCAGGCGGACTCTGGGGTGCAGTGACAGCCCAGGCGGGCCCTGGGGTGCAGTGACAGCCCAGTCGGACTCTGGGGTGCAGTGACAGCCCAGGCGGGCCCTGGGGTGCAGTGACAGCCCAGGCGGGCCCTGGGGTGCAGTGACAGCCCAGGCGGGCCCCGGGGTGCACTGACAGCCCAGGCGGGCCCTGGGGTGCAGTGACAGCACAGGCGGGGTGCAGTGACAGCCCAGGCGGGCCCTGGGGTGCAGTGACAGCCCAGGCGGGCCCCGGGGTGCACTGACAGCCCAGGCGGGCCCTGGGGTGCAGTGACAGCACAGGCGGGGTGCAGTGACAGCCCAGGCGGGCCCTGGGGTGCAGTGACAGCCCAGGCGGACTCTGGGGTGCAGTGACAGCCCAGGCGGGCCCCGGGGTGCACTGACAGCCCAGGCGGGCCCTGGGGTGCAGTGACAGCCCAGGCGGGGTGCAGTGACAGCCCAGGCGGACTCTGGGGTGCAGTGACAGCCCAGGCGGGCCCGGGGCGCGGGCGGGCAGGGGGCGCCCCGCGGTGGTGCCGCTGCCCCCCCCCAAGCCGGGCGCGGCCGCTGTCCGCGGTGCTGATCCCGCCGCGCCGCCCCCGGCTCCCCGCGGCGCTGCCCGGCCCTGCCGCGGTTACAGCCAGCACCAGGGTCCGTTGCCGGCCCCAGCGTCCCTCCGGCACACGGTGGCTAGGCAGCGCGCTCCCCAAGAGACAGCCTACAGCAAAACCTTGTGGCTGTTTCAGACCAGCTTCATCTGCACCGCTCTCATGCTATAAAAGCGTACTGCTTTTGCAAAAGAGCACAGCAGTTAGAAGTTAATAATCTGAATTACATATTAAGTGATTGTATTTTGTAAATGCGTTTTAACACACCAAAAACGTTGCAGACTGCTTACTTCACTGTACTTAGATTTAATATATTAATTTTGAGGAGAAAAAACGCCATGGATGCCGTGTGCAACGTCATAAAAGTCGTTTACTAATCATGTTGAGTTATTTCTAATAAAGAATGATCTATGACCCAGACAGTTAATATCTAACTCTCTATACACACTGCCTATCAGATTATTTTTGATACTGGGGCATATTCCAAGAGCCCTTGGATTTGTTTTTCTTTTCTAGCCATAGGGCGTTGGTTCTTAACAGTAATCTGATCGTTTCATGTACCAAATACAGAGAACACATTTTTTTCATTATTAAAGAAAAATAAATTACACCATCATAAGCCTTTAGCTGAAACATTTACAAAAGAATAAATACTGATGTGTTTGTATTAAAAATGTTTTCCAGTTATTAACACCACAACAACACCGCCCTCAGTTAATGTTAGGCACAGTACTCTCATGAAAGGAAATTAGAACAGAACTGGAATTATTCTTTTTTTTTTTTTTCTTTAAAACAAGCTTTATGCCCGACAAAAAGCTTGGGTACAAGATTAGCTAAATATATGGCATAGATGTTTAAAAGGCCATAAAATCAACCTGTGCAACATTTGAAATACATACTCAAACAGGACAAATCTGCCAGTTCAGCAGCATATTCAGTATATTTACAGTTCTAGTCAGTAGGAATTAACAGTAATACCTTCCTTTTGCTTCAAATAGTGTATATTTAGAATTACCAAAGAAAATTCACAAAATCAAACCCCGATATTCTTAGTAGTAATAAATATTAAGCTTTAATTTCTTTATAGAGTTTATCATCTCTACAGAGGATTAGTTTCCAGGAAATACCTTCTCAATTTTTACTGTAAAAATATTGCTTAAATACATCTTACCTGAATAAGACTTTCTTAACCCCAAAGCCATGCTGCCTTACAAGCTGCTCCTACCCAGACAATTGCAGTCTACATTTGGAGCAGACACACAGGGAGTAGATCAGAGAAAGTTTAAGGCATATTTAAAGTATTCTCTAAGGTACGGGCCAGAAACATCAAGCCCATACTCGCGGTATAGAGAGATCATTAATGGGCATTAGTGACAGACCATTATGACTTTCAGAGATCATTAAAGATTCATAATGTAGCTGTATTGTTCTGGCAACATCTAACCATTTCTTTGACATAAATGTACATTTCTCCTACATGATTTGCTTAAACTTATTATTTTTGAGTGTCAGATTTTATTTTCTGCCTCCTAGAATTACAAAAAATGACTGTAACAGGATACTGGAGTACATTACATCAGCCGCAGGAGCCTGGTGCTTGGTTTAGTTGATACCCTCATTGTAAGGCATTTTAGAATATGAACAGCTCAACAACATTCGTGAGGTAGAATATGTACCATACATTCGTTCTTCTTTAAATAAGCTGACTCGTGATGGACCGTGAATGTTACAAGTATAAAAAGCACTTAGAAGAATTACATCTGCTAACTATTTGGAAATAAGTACTTTTTGAAATGCTTAAGCTTTACCTTTGCATTTCAGAAAAAATCATTGTTTGATATTTGGATTTAGTGAAAAAATAATGAAGATATTCTAATTGGAATGAACCAAATCAGCTACTCCTAATGCAGTTTTGACAAGTGAAGAAAACACTTGAAATTTGGTTTTGAAAATGTACAGTACTGCAGACACTGTGGTCCAAAATATGACTACAGTTGTACTTCAGTTGTGTTAATCAAGGGCTGGATTTGAATCTTCTGTTGCTGAACTTGACTGAGACCTTCTTTAACTCATCCTTCCACAGCACAGCAATTTAAGCCCACGCTCACATATCATGTAAGTAATGAGAATTAGGCAATTTAGAAGCAGAGTCAGATTTTAAAGTCAAATACCATCTATTAGTGTGATGTGGTCATCGTGGAGTCACATAATTACAAGTAGAGGAGAAGAGATATTTGGAAAGGGTCTGCCTCTTCACCAGGAGTTACCACTCCCTCTAAGACACAATTAAAAGTGGTGTGCTTGGTTTATTTTGCAGTGCAATGGACCAGCAATGAGCATATATCAGTTTGCATTATTAGGAGGAAAATCACCCAAATCTGGCTGAGGAGCAGTAGCTTCTTAATTCGTCCAATGCAATCATTTGCAAATGCATGAGATATGCTAAGGATCAGACCCTCAAAGTCATAGACAAGTAAACATCTTCCAGATGCTGAGCTTTAGGTACTAAAACGAGATCCAGCAACTGAAGTCACTGAAGCATTTTAACATGTTTTAGCAATTATGTTGTGTTAAATCTAGACCTGAAAGGTGAAACATGTCAATTTACAAATAATAAACAATTTCACCAAAATAACGTTTAGTGTTTACTAATACACATTACTGCTTATGTGCTTGGAATTCATAACGACAAGTATGCAGAAACAAATCATGCTGTGAATTGCAGAATTTTAGAATATTCACTGTTTATTATGCCACGGTTGCTTATAATCAAGCTGTGAATAGTGCTGATATCCAATTACACTGTACTATTAAAAACATCTTTAGTTATTGTTGCCAGAAGCAAACTGTACCACACTAAGAAAACTGCAGTGGGGCAAAAACATGAAGTTGATTCTGAGATCTCTGTGCTTGGAAATGGCACAATTTTCACCAAAAGAATTCAAAAACCCATGTGGAAGAACGCACTTAAACCCATTTCTAATCTCCTGCTGATTTCTATTGATTTCAAACAACTGACCTTGAGTTGATAGGTTTTATGTCACCCATGTCAATTATTGACGTGCAGTGAAAAGCCAGCAGAGGCACTGCTTACTTGCAATTAGAATCAAGGTTAATCTGCTTGTAAATGTAGTTCTTTTTCCATAGGCACCAGTGCATTTAACTCCTTTCCCCAAAGCCTACACAACTTTGTAATGACAACTCCCTAAAATTTACAAGGTTCTTATTAAAATGTCTGTATTCTGTCCTCTTCAGCTACATCAAGAATGGTTTAAGTGATTCAGAAACATTCTTACGGTTTTACAATAAAATGGGAGTTGTATATTGAAAACTTAACCTTTTTCCAGCTAATCCTTATCAAAGCATTATCATCCTTTATTCATTGCATATTAACTTCCTCTACTGTTTTTATTAATAAAAGGAAAATACAGCTTGTGTCTAATCTTCACTTTGTTTTGTTCACTTTACATCAGTTATGTGCCCTCAACATGTGACTAGAACCACCTGGCACAAAAGAACACAGCTCGTTTGAGATCCCTGCGTTTGGACCACCTTACCTCTACCGGAGTATCAGTTACCTCTATGGGCTGTCCGCTTAAAAAAGCAACTTTATAGCGTAGTGTAGGACCTGCAGCAAGAGAACTGAAAGTAGAATTTTTAATAAAACAGCCATTTTAATATCTTTTTCCTTATGAATCAATAAAAATCAAGCTGCTGTTTGCCACAAAGTACTCACTGGAGATTACCACATTATAAAAACTGCGTATGACGGATGAGTGTGCTGGTTTTGGTGGAAGTAGAGTTTTCTTCACAGTAGCTTGTATAGGGCTGTGTTTTGGATTTTGCTGGAAACAGTACTGATAATACAGGGATGTTTTTGTAACTGCTGAGCAGCGCTTACACAGAGCCAAGGGCTGCTCTGCCCCTCACCCCACCCCACCAGTGAGCAGGGGGGCACAAGGGGTTGGGAGGGGACACAGCCGGGACAGCTGACCCCACCTGACCCAAGGGATGTCCCACACCATATGACACATGCTCAGCATACAAAGATGGGGGAAGGAGGAAGAAGTGGGGGACATTCTGAGTTATGGCCTTTTGTCTTCCCAAGTCACCATCACGCATGATGGAGCCTCAGCCAAAACCAGCACATGAGCAAACAACTAAGAGAAAGGAGAAAAAGATGGTTTGGAGAGGGCATTTACCTTTCAAACTATCCAAAGAGGAAAGCTCAAATTAGCCCTCCAAAAGAGACAAGAGTAAGTCAAATCCCTTTAAGGAACAATCTGATCTGTTTACCCATGGTATTATGTGCCACATCTACTCGCTTTACAGCTGACCAGAACAGATGCCGTGGCAGGTCCCAGTAGGATTTGCATGTTACCTTGCTGGTTTGCATGGGGATAGTGCAGCAAGGACTGGATCAAGCGCTCTTCTCCCTGAAAACAAGGCCACACTACCAGCACGGTGCTCTACCTGCTGCTTGTGTTCTTGACAACAGATAGACTTTGTCTAGTTGGCATCTAGGCCGTGATGCATGCTGAGATAAGGGCCCAGGCACATCCAAAGAAGCTAGCGTAGACACTCCTATTTCAATTAATCCTGCTTTGCAGTTGAACTCATCTCCTTTAGAAAAGAACAGCCACTCGGGCTTGAACTTATTTCCTGGAATCCAACCACAAAACCCCCAACTAGTTTGTCTGGCAGGAAGAGCCTGACAGCTCAGGCTCCAGTTCTGCTGCTGCTGTTACGACGAAGGAATCTCAAAAGCGCAATATAGACGAGCAAGCACTGCACTGCTGTCTCAGCAGTCCCGCAGCAGCATCATGCAACAGTGAACAGCAGCTGCAACAGAAACCTTCCAGGGGAATACAGGTGATGACTATAAGAAGGTTCCTGCCTTCTTGGAGAAGGGAGAATAAGAAGAGAGTGCTCTGAACTGCCACACAGCCAGACAAAACAACCATCTGGGGTTTTAGCACCTGTTGCTAAATACTGTTTTCGTATTAGTGATCATTATATTGTCATAGAGTCATTCTGCTGTTTAAATTTTAGGCCCAAAACAAAGTGACTCAATCCTATTTCAGAGGTATTTTGGATTAGGAAAAATGTCATATATTTATATATATATATATGCATGGGAGAATCTGTGACTCCGTTTTGTTCTTCCCCCTTTTTTTGATCTGATTGCACTCCCCAGTCACGCAACCCAAAATAAAGAACAAACCCCTTAAAGGGTGCAACTATTTAACATTGTGATGCAAGGAATGTTTCCGTTTCCACTTACTAAAGGGAGCTGTGTGAAGTCAGCGCAGCACTAGCACTTTCTTTCCTTGGCTTCACCTGCCACCTGGTGGTACACTCCCAGGAGCAGAAAGCAGCATTTTAATGGAAAGATCCTGCATGTTCCAACAGGCACCTGGAGTTAAGTGCTCATTTTAAGGCTGCAAAAAGCAATGAGCAGCACTGCAGTTGCAAACATCTGCGCAGTTCCTGTCCACACACAATGCGAATCTAAAACGTCTTCTGCAATTAAAACAATCTTTGAACAGAAAGGGCAAGTTTTATATTCAGATTTTTCAGTAGATGAAACTAAACAGCTGTAAACTCCCCCAAGTGCCACAAATAGTCCCAACAATTTATAACACTTAGGACAAGTTCCTGAGACCAAAGGAAGCTCAACTGCAAAAGCAGGACTCACAGTCAGACACAGGATGGAAAGCAGGGAAGTGTGAAAGTCACTTTGTTACCCGCCTGCAAATAGCTTGCAATGTCCCCCCATTATGCCATGAGAACAAAGCAGAAAGACAGAATAGGTAGTAGCCTAAACTTTTTAAGCTACTGTATTCTATTTCTAATACAATGTTTATTGTGTATTCTATTCAGACCATTTCAGTAAATTTGCAAAACAAAGTATAATCAAAATTAACTCCTATTTTGTCATTCTGACATCAATAGCCCTTGTTCATGTTGTCCTGCATGTTGCACAAGGGCAGGACGACTCCGCAGCTGCCCTGCTAGGGCAGTCTGGTATCTGCATCACATCACTTTGCAGCTGCAAGTGGGACAGTAAATATTTACTACCAGGAGCTGGCCCCTGGTGAAACCTAAAGGCCAAGTCTGCTTGACACAGTGTGGTACTGTGCAGCAATATTCAGGCTGCCCTGGGTCTAGCAGCATTACTGTTAATTAGCAGACAGGATGCTTTGTCAAGCATTCCCAAGACAGCACAGTACCTTCGCACTGACACACTCGAGGACAGTTACCTTGAATCATTTCTGTCTCTGATATATGGGGGAAATGAGGCAAATATATACGAGGTTACTGGCCCCGGCTGCCTCACAGCCACACAGCAGGGAGGTGGTGGCAGCCCCATGTATCTGCAGAAGCTTTTGGCAGGATGACTGTGCAGCAGCTCAGTGTAAAGCCCCTGCTTCTTGCTTGGCTCTTATCATACCCCAGGGAAAGATATATGCATAATGTGGGCAAATGCTGAAGAACAGAGAGCAAACATTAAAAAACCAGAGCTACAAGTATTCTTATAGTCACTTGTGTATTTACATGAGCCCTGTGGGATGACACCCTTCTGATACCTGGAAAGAAATCTTCATCACACTTCTAACTCAAACGCAATTTTTACTTACTCGCCAACCATGGAAAAGGTGACACAGCAAATGTCTAATCCAAGCCCTTGTGACAGCATGATCCTACTCTTTATCTGGTACTCCAGGTGTTGGAGACCAACTCTTAAAGCTCAAAGGAGTGTTTCTTCCCCTGTTTGCCATTACAGACCAAAACTAAGACTAACCCTTCACTAGCTTTCTCGTTGAGGGAAGAGCACTGGATGTTGCACATATGTTTGTGATGGGGTTTGCAGAAACACCTAAGAGAACTGGCAGCATAAACCCATTACATCCCCCTGACACACATGTCCAAACTCCCTACAGCACTTTTGAAAAACCCCACCGAAAAGCAGATTGGAACAACTGCAAGGACATATTGGGCAGATGTCAGGGATGAGGAGATCAGCAAAGGCTCCACCTCCACCCCCCTGAGATGAGGCTCCAATAGCCCAGATAAGTTGAGTCTGGTGGTGATTACCTCCCTACCTGAGGAAATCCCAAAACCCCTGGTCTAGGTCAGAGTTAAGCATGGAGTATCCAAAGCTCTGGCCTGGCCAAATGGCAGGCAGCCCAACCACAGCGGCTGCAGCGTTCAGAAACAAGCAGATGGTTTTGAAACGACAGCGCCTCTTGCCAAGTCCAACCCATTCCGACTCCTCTGTTTCTGCATTGCCCATGCCATTTGCAAACACTCTTGTGCAAACACAGCTCACAAGGAAAGCTCTTCTCTCAGCAGCCTGCAAGCATTTACAGCCAAAATCAATACACACATCAGTGCTCCTAAAAGTCATTTCATTTATGTTAATTAAATAAATTGGTTCTAATAAAATAATGATTTCACTCAGAAGAAAATAATGGGTTGAAAGTCATTTAACTTTGGGTTGGGTCTAATCCTTCAGATTTTATTCTTCATTTCTGCTGATATTCTATAACAATGTGAATCATCATTATTTTATTTTCCTGCAATAGCAGAAGATTTTATTTCCATGAAAATAAACTACTGAAAATATTGACCTAAGCCCTGGACAGAAAAGGATAAGCAGACATCCCTGAATGTCAGTTGGATGAGGAAGCGTCCCGCACTGTTTGGAAAGTCAGTCTCAAGTTCCCTGCATGCTTACCAATAAAAGCACAACACTTTGCAGGCAGATTCTCATCACGCTTAAATCTGGGAATTCCTGATGTGAAGACACAGAAGTTGTACTGTATTTGCACAGGTATAAATGAGATGGAAGTCTCCATCCTTGCCACACTACCCAGACTCTGCATTACCAGTCACAGAAGTTCATGCCTTGAAGTAGTTTGATCTAAAGCACAGAATTCAGTATTTTTATTCCAAAGTTCCATTCCACAGACAAGATGCTGCACCAAAAACTACTGGAGAAGTGCGAGTGAAAAACATGATTAGATTAAATATCCTTTTATGTGCCAGTATCACCCATCAGGCCTTCTCATTATTAAATACACCGCCCCAGCACTACGCTTATATCCATATTTATGTTAATCATGGGGAACAAGAATAAACAAGCAGGCGTACAAGCATAAACCTCTATCAGATAAAACAGATCTCACCACTTATTTTGTAGATATCATTCTGGCCTATTTTCCTCATTAGGGAAAAAAAGCATGATTGAAACCCTCCAAAAAAATCTCAATAAAACATGTGCCACTAGAGGAGGCTATTTCATAATTTTTTTCCAGTGACATTACTACCAGGAAAATTTCAGTGGAGAGTTTCTGCAAATTCACTACTATCTTCCAGCTAGTCCTATTATGAATTCCACTGAAATGAGCAAATTTCTCAGTAACTGTATTTGTAGTTGATCTTGAGCTGAAGGAAAAATAAATCCATAAAACTCACAGAGTTCATAACCTGGATGATTTCTATTCATTTTAGTATGACGGTACATTACACTGTCTGTAGAGTTGCTAAAGGGAAGATGTTGGTGAACAAGACAGGGACTTTCAGGGACTGCTGATCTGTAAATACAATAATCCTTGGCAGAGACACTTGAGCTGGATGAATTACAAATGAAGGCCTATCATCAGCAAGTGCATCAGTTTTCTTCACTATTTCCCATTTTTTTCTGAAGTCTTTTGAGCACCTAGCCTCAGATTCATATCCCAGATACCCTCATCCTTAGACCATCAGATTCTAGGTCCCAAAACTAAGGATTCATTCCCTTGGAGGACTATGTCGCCTCGCATTTTGTTCCAGATCTGAACAGAACCAAATTTTAAAATACCCCGATTTTCTGTGAAGCAGATTTGCCCTTTCCAGTCTCGGCCTAGGTATAAACAGATATTAAGGGAAATGGGCCATGTAATTCTGTTGGACAAATCTTGTGCTCATAAAACATCTCTGGCTGATGGTCCCAGAAATACATGCCCTTTCTCCATCCACAGAACAAGTAGATCCCAGAGGAGATCAGCACAGCTACAGCAGAAAGGTTTGTCCAACAATCCCATTTTTTGATGCATCCATCACCAGTTGTTGTACCCTGTGTTGTACCTTTAGAGACTCCTTCTTACCTGTTCTTTAGCTTGAGCAACAGAGGTTCAGACTTGTGGTTTTGGGCCACAATGCCCCGTATTCAGGTAAGGCTTGTGGTCAGAGAGGCCTTTGACAGAGGGTGACAACTGCAAGCTTCAGCCAATGCTTCCAGAGCTCACCTTGAGCTTTGCTAGCTTCCAAGGGAGCTCACACAGATGCAAGTTCCCAGGTGGCAACCCTTCTTTAGACATGACCCAAAAGAGCCACTTGTATCCTCTGCCACAAGCCAGGCTAGGCAGTGCCTCATACGCTGGAATGGAGATTGGAAATTATATTCCATAAAGTTTAAATAATGTGGGTACCACAACTCATGTCATGCATCTGGGGCTCCAAGTCACTGAAAATGCACCCTTCCCACTGCAGCACTTCAGAGCCCCAGCGCTTCAGTGGGAAGCACCCAGGTTCATTTTTGGGGACAGAGCCTGGAAGCCAGCTACACAGCGATCTCCTCCGTGCTTGCTCCTCTGGCTTCCAACTCACAATCTCCAAATCTGACTCTGCATCATTAAACATTCCCACCTTCATTTCCTTTGCAAAGAAGCAGCTGTAAAACAAAGTAATTTAATTTAATTACAATTTTTTAATTAAGCAACCATGTAACTAAGTGCTCAACTGTACTGCTGAGTGCTCTAACCCCACATCTCAGCATTAGAGGGAGTCCTACCCCCATTTAATTCTCTTTGCAGAGACAAGGAGGAAAGTTGGAAGCATGGCTTTAGGGAACAGCATCTCAGCATTCAGTCAGCAGCACTTGAAAAATGAACAAGAAAAATACCCAAGAACATATTTCATGCTCTGCAGTGGACCCACAGCACACAGCAGCATAAAAATCTGGTCCCTCTTCTCATGTCAAGCATTAGCATTCCTGCTCTAAGCAACTCCGCTCTGAGCTGCAGCACTCAAAAGAAGATTCACGCAGATTCAGGTTCAGTGACCTTGCAGATCCAAAAGGATACATCAGCCTTTCAAGTAGTTAGCTTTTATATTGACAGACTCCGAGAAATCTGTCAGACATGGGCAGACAGATAGGAGTCACCCATCTCTCTGGTTCTTGGATATTATGGTAATGACTAACGAGTACAGACACCCATAAATAAATGGGCAGATGACTCCAGTGACATCATGTTCTTAAGTGCGATGGCAACAGAGGCAAGGAAAGCAGACAGGCAGACAGGCAGACAGGAGCCAATCCAGTCACACCCTATCTGCGCATTACAGCATGAGTGATGTTACCTTTTGCAATATAGATATATAGTGGTGTACCTGGACAGCTGCTGGAGGTTTGAGCAGATTCGACCAAGGCAAGTATTTGCCAGTGCCTTGTCTGTGCAAACGTCAGGCCGTAAAGACTGCTGCATATTCAAGAATCTGGACCAGATCTTGACTTCAGGGCTTGGACTGAACAGCCCAGGCTCATAAATCCTTGGAAATATTAATTTCAGCATGATTTACCAATCTGACCCTGTGTTCTTTTTATTTTACCTTTGCATACCCTGGAAATGGATTTACATTTTGCAATCCTCCATACCCAGTAAGAGAAGGTTACGGGAATCAGTTAAGAAACTGTTCCCAAAATACTGTCCTGGATGCCACTATCATACAAGTGGCTCTGCAATCAATAACTGGGCAAGAACAGCTTCTTAACACCAATTTTAAAACAGCAGCAGCAGCAACAACAAGATAGCTCTGATAAGGACACTACAACCTCATTGACAGGAGAGCTCTGAATTCCCCTGAAGAAGCAAGTCTCCAAGCTCCTGAGTCCCAGCAACCAAGCAGCTCATCTGTCTGAGCACCAACTAATACGCTAACAGAAAACAGGACAAAGTTAAGCTGAGGAAGAATAAAAAGAGTAGCTAACTTCATCCTCTGCTTGGGACATTTGGAAAATCCATGCAGATCAAGATGGGCACGGGGAGAGCAGGACTAGGAAGAGAAGATCTCTGTGCAGTACAGGAGCCTGTGCTTTCCTGATGTCTGAGAAGAGGCTGCTTATGTAAATATGAGCATCTGTGAGAAATGATTTAGAGGATCTGAAATGGGAAATGGAGCTTCCTTTCCCTAGCTCCTGTTTAAACACAGTCACGATCATCAATGCCTAAAAGCTGTCATCACCCAGAGGCTTTTCAACAAGCTGTAGCCCTGTTGAAAAACAAAGTTCTTAAAGCTGGGCACCTAAATATATGCTTGCATGCCTAAGTCGGAGAAAGGTGAACCTCATGCCACAGCAGCTTTACAGCCCACCAGCGCAAGGAGATGGCCTCAACCCACAAAAGCCACAGGCTGACAGAGCAACGCAAACCTGCTCCTGCAGGGATGCACACACAGACAGCTGCCACCAGGACCACTCCAACTTAGAGGACTCCAGCACAGAAACTCAGCCCTATTTTCTAACACTCAGTGCAGCAGCCGAGAGATCTTCTTACTTATGGGACTTTCCAGGACTTAAAGGTGTCTGATTTTCTTAGGTTAGGTCTTACTTGGGCACACAAACTCATGAATCACAAATATCACAAATCTCAGTAAAGTGCAGAAAGAAGCTACATTTCAGTGAAAATGTTCCATCTAGAAATTCTAAGCACAGATGAGCAAACATTTTTTTAAGAGCATATAAGTACATATCATCCCTAATGTCAGGATCTTAAACAAACCGCAGATTGCTGCTACACTAAATTACTGCCCAGCACATGAGACTGTTTTGGGATGTCTCTAGGCCCACGCCGTCTTACAATTACTTTAGAAGGAAAACAATATGCTACGCACTCTGAAATAAATATTTTAGAAATACACAGATTTCTAGCATTTTCTTGACTTTCATTTTAAAAAGTGGTAATTCAGGATAGAGTTATGGTCTAAAGGTATGTCTCGTTTTTCTACTTCTTCATGTATTTAAATGATCTCTTAATTTGGGGCGCTTCTGGTCAGCAGCAAATAACGTTAATAGGCTTGTTACTTTGTTATCAGAGTTTCAACACTTTCACAGAGAAGAGGATTTATCTCTTTGCCAGTTATTAGAGGAAAGGTGTTAATGCAAGTGACATTTTGAAATTTTCTCTGTCTTGACAAGCAAGCAGTGAACGGGGTAAATGTTAACTAACTATCAGTGGTAGTTAAGTACTGTCATATATGCCCACTGTATTTCTAAACTAGTTTTTCTGTAACTTCTTATAGTTTCATGTCAATCACCCTCCCTAGAATAAAGGTCCATCCTCTCCAGCTGGTGTCTAACAGGGTATTCAATTGTATTTTGGACCAGACTCTGGTTTCCAGTTTGCCCACAATGACAATTCCTTCCCTGTACCTTCAGATTTGACATGACTGGGGCACAACCCCTCTGTTCTGGCCATCAGGGCTTAATTTTTCTGGGAGAAACATTCAAACAGAGCAACATTGCTGATCTGCCTCTTCACACAACTCTAGACTTATCCCAGGAAGAAACAGCCCCTCTGAAGTTCACCCTCATGCCTGCTCCGGGAAACTTGACTGGTTGTCACCATAGGTATCAACTAGCTTTCTGGTGCACAATAGATGAAGCTTCTCCTCCATAAACTAGTATTCTAAGGAAAATTTAAGGGGTATTTCAAAGAATTCTTTCTGGTTTGGATGCTGGTTAACTCTGAAATGGGTAGGAACTGGTTCTCCATGGCCAAGCAGCTCAGGCCAAGCTGAGCACAACTATCTGATCAGAAATGGAGAAGGCGGCCCCACATTCTGCCCTTGTTCAGCACTCAAACTGGTGTGCTCAAGACAGAGATGGCATATGGAATTCGCTGGGGAATTTACTGCCTTCCAAGGTCTGGGAGTGCAGGATTTTCTTAAAAATGGGAACACTTCAAAGTTCATTCTGTTAACTCGTCTTTTAACTGCCCTAGATAGAGGGCAAGGGGTGGTGCAGTCTTATTCTTCTGTGCATGTTCTCTCAATGCTGATGACACATCTCTTAGACTGATGGGGGGATGCACTTTCTGCTATTTTTAGGCTCCTGCAAACCTGTAGATGGGATAAACAACTCTACCCGAGCTGGATAAAACAAAGTAACACTAAACAGAACAGGTCATACGAGGAAATTGTGTGGGATGCTGAGTTTTATCATCTATTTCCTTAATGTAAAATACATGACAGCATATTCTGTGCATCAGTGCAGCTGTCACTCACAAGGGTGGCCACTTGAACATATGAATGATGTGCAGTAATAGTAACTCCTCCTTTGGCAATCCACCAAAGGAGTCAATGGGGAATTTGACTACCTACTTAAAGCAGTAAAAATGGCAAAGTGCCACTGGAGATGTGCACAAATATTGCACCCCACCGTGAGGAAAAAATGTGGCTGCAATGGAGAAACCAAGCATGGATTGACACTGTGTCTAACGTCGTTTTACCCAAGAATAGCTATATATATATGACTCAACATTCAGCAGTGACAAGTTTTTCCGACTCTTTTCAACTGCAAGCCAGAGAACTGATGAAAATAAAGGTGAAAGGTAGATTACTGTTTAGCGCTCATTATGTCAAGCTTAACAGTCTTCTAACAAATGAATGTCAAGAAAATACTTATTACCAACTTTCCTGTAGTTTAAGCAGGAGACTGTGCCTACAAGAAAGCCTCGTTTAATTCAACAGAGGAAGAAATATTCTGGAATAGAGGTGGAAGAGGTCTGGACGACTACCCAGGGTGGCCAGACGAGGCCGTGCGAGCTGCACGGATGCCCAGCGCTGCACACTGCAGTCTGGCTGCCACAGCCGTAGGGGACAAGGTGGGGACCGGGGCACCCACATGAAGCAGCCCCCCCCCCCCCGCATCATCAGCTGTGGGGTGACTCCCGTGTGGCACCGTACAAGGGTGATCTCCTATGCCAGTGCTGCTCCAAGAATATGAAACATCATTTTTCCTACCTCTGCCGCTGCTAAGCTGCTATTTTAACAACCAGGCTATGGTTACTCAATACAATTTAGGAGACAGGATTAAAACAACATTCTTTTTTGTGCTCCACTCCATGGTTTGCTGTGCTCTTCCAATCAATCTATGAAGCATCCAGTATTTGTTTTTCTCTTTAGCTGCAATTAAACCTACAGGAAACATGTGGCAAACGTAACCTTCCCAGGGGGAATATTACTCTGCAAGCCACCGACTAACCACTAGATAAAAGTACTAAATGACACCAGCATCAATTTTTCACAAAGCAAGACGAAGATGAACATCTCACAGTAATAATGTTAATTACACTTGGTGGATAAAATGAGAAGAAAAATACCCAGAGAATTCAGTGAGGGATGCTAAGAACTGTAATGCTTAAATAGCTAAATGCAGTTAAAAGACTCACTCTTTAGTCATCAGCACTTTTGCAGCTCTACTGTAGGACATAAGCACTGGAGTCAGTGCCCTGTGACAAGAGAACAGATTTCTGCTTTGCTCTACAGCTGACAACCCCTTATCTGCGGGATGTTTGACATTTCATGTTCTTCTAAATAAACTTGGCAAAACTGGACAATCAGACGAGTAACAATTAGCAGACATTTCCTAAAGCAATCATTTATCTCGTCAGGTCATATATGATTTTTAGATTTGACCAAGAGAATTTTAATGTCAAAAGACAATTAGGGATCTTCACATAAGGCGAGAACATACCTGAATATCCAGCATCTGTCTGACTGAATGCCACCGAGCACACCTAGGCTGAGTTCAGCACGGATTTTTTCCTTCAGGAGTTGTGAGCACTGGTTCACAGGATCAGGCACCTCACAGCAGATCTGATTAATCTCACCCATATCAGCACCATAAAGCCTAAGCACAGAAACCGTTTAAAAGCCTGGACCACCCCGAGCCTGTGGCTAGCTCATCTGCAGTTTGTCAAAACCCAGGAAACCTCAGGAACACCCGACTGCTCCGTGGGTTGGGGTCACCTCCAACATGCTTCACAAGGACAGCCACAACAACTCTTCACAACCCATCCACTAAAACCTATAACCACAGCCCTTCTTAATCATTTCATATCTACCTTTAGCGAAATAACTGTAATTTTGGCTGGAGCTTAAAGGCACTTCCTCCACAGATAAAATTTTCTTAACCTCTTGGCCTGTACATCATAAGATGTTTGAATTATGTTTATTAGTCAGGGTCAATTAAGCATTGGTTACTTGGATAAATATGCCCTGCTGACCAGTAATTTTGAAACTGCTACAGAAAGCCACAAAACTATTCCAGGAGCCAAGGGCACATGTGAATATTGAACATTCCTTTGTTACAAAAATGAGACTGGCTGTCACTCACCAGAGCAAGAGGGAAATGACCGTTACCCACCCACTGGCACCAAGCAGGGCAGCCTGTTACCAGCGCTACCTCTCACCTTGCCTCATACAAGTCTTTCTACTTTATCTCATCTGCTCTCCTTAAATAATGCCTTGTTACTGCATTGCAACATACAGTTCAGCTCATCTACCTGAACTGCTTGTTGAAATATGCATGTACTCTTTAATTACCATAGTTTCATTGTTTTTACAGCTAACTTTGCAATCGGTTGCTAATCAAAGTAAACTCTAGCACATAGCTCACAAAATTGTTTCTTGGGAAAATATCCTGACTTTATTACCATTTTCATTCAAAACCCAAACAAGGTCACTATAATTTTCTGGATATTAGCTTGGCTGCCATGCATCAGCATACCCACAATTTATTTACTAGATCAAATAGCTGAATGCTAACCAAGCAGGACTTCTCAAGTTTTCCCTCTTTATATGTCCGCAAACTAAAAAACAAATAAGCAAAATTATAATAAAAAAAGTAAACACCTTATTTAGGTTTCTACAATCAGATGTTAAATTAATCTGGTGCCAGATTAACTATAAAAATTAGCCCTTTATCTTTATAAAGCCCAGTTACAAATTGCACAGACACAAAATATGAAGCAGAAAGCTGCTGTTGGACTTACAGAATTACCTACAAGTGCTCTCAGCAAGATTAGATTACAAATCAATGACAGCTATGCCGAGAGCCAAATTATGGCTGACCCTGAGCAAGTATAAAAAATGTGAAGAATGTGCAATACCTTCCTTTTTCCTCTGTTCTGCTTTCACACAATACCATGCACAACTGAACCATTCACCTTTCCCAACTAATTGATTTTTCAGTTTGACATCAAATAAAATGCTTTCTTTCTCCTTAAAATGAAAAGTTTTGGTTTCATGTGTTTTTTCAAGGTTTTCACACAATCTGCAACACTTCAGAACAATATCTAATTTTGAATTAAAAAGCTAAAATGTCCTGTTTTTAAGAACTACAACATTTTTTTCTTTTAACAAGGCTAAAGCTACTTACTGAATATCACCCATTCATCTTCAGACTGCAGCTCTTCATGGAAAATGGTTTGTACTGTTTTCTTCCTAATGTTATGGCTGATCACCCAGGAGGTTCCTTTTCTGAATGAAAACTTTAGGCACCTCAGTAAAGTTTAAGGTATAAGGCTAATTTGCTAGGATCCCCACGTTATTAACCATAGGAGACCAGCTCCTCCACAGAGGGGAGAACACCAAGTCCACCTCAGTGTGAGTCCTCTGGTTTGTCCACGGGGATCCAGCCAAGCAGCCAGCAATAAAATCCCAGTATCCTGAACTGCAGTTAACACACCCGTTGATCATATGATGTTTTCCCTACTGTACTGCTCCTTTCCCAAAAGCTTATACTATCAGCCTTCTGCTTCTTCTGAACAGCCATGAGGAACAGCCCATGACAAATCCAGATGCCCACCTTTTTCAAGCTGAAAAAGCCACTCACCACCATGGCAATGCCTATCACAGACAGAAGTCACATCCAGCCTAGTACATGCAAATGAAAAATAAATGCTCTCAGCTACCAAACATACACTGTTAAAAAATGTGATATGTATGGCCCAAGAGATGAGCTAGAGGAGAGAACTTCATCATTTCCAGTGTCGTCAGCTCATTTCACTAAACAACAGATAGCATGGAAGGGAAGCGGTGGAAGTTTTGCAAAATAAATACTCCTACATCTGTCGACAGCTTCTAGGCATTCAGCTAAAAAGAAGTAATTTGTTTTCAAATTGCACATTAAAGCTCGGAAGGGATGAAATTATCATCTTCATCATCAAATAATGCAATAGTTGTAATATGGTAACATCTAGAAGCCACAATCAGCTTCATAAACTGAACCTGCAAAGGGATGGAGACAGATCCTGCTCTGAACAGATAATTAGCATTGCAAACTGACAAAGCCTTGTTTCTACCATCAATAACTTGACTTAAATTGTGGATGGAGATACAAATAACTAGAGACGAAGCCCTAGATCTTTTTGCACTGTTCTGGCTTTGCATGCTAGAGTCTTACAATTAATGAATCCGCTCCACTGGAAGAAATGTGTATCTACTCCCAGCTGAAGGAGAAAGGATTTTGTAGTTTCATACAGCCTTTCCCTCCTTCACATCCTGCCTCTTCTAAGCCTCTCTGGAACACACAGAGTGGCAAAGGTGTTTGCAAAACATTTCAAAATGTCGACAGACTAGGAAAATTTGATGCAAAAAAATCAACTATAAAGTATCAGCTAATTTAATTTTGGGTGAAATTCAGCTCTTTATAAAGGTTAATATTTTATTTTCCGTTTTCAGCACCTGGAAATGGTGTTCAATGGGTGTATCTAAATGAAAGGTTTCCATTTACAGATTTCTTTTTCCCCAAGATTTCCTTTTAAATTAATATTTTACAAAAAACAGGAAGAACTAATGCAATGTCTCACTTTCATCAAGGCTTCAGCCCAGGTCCAAAAGATGGCACAGTTAAATCAGATTAAGAGTTTTTCCACCCTTAATATATGTTCGTAGTAAGGGATGGGGCTGAGGCAAGACTGACTGTCCAGCTACTTGTAGGTACAGTGACCCCAAATGACCGCAGTCACTTCCACACGGTGGTAGCAGTGGGGACTAAGGGAGAGCCCACTTCAGACAGAATTATGTATCTTATTTCTGTCGTTGTCAACAAGACCTACACAGCTGTGAAATTTAAGCTGTTACAAAAGCTGCTGATACATACGTGCGGGCTATAAACAACTGGCTCCTTTCAGAAATAAGGAAGGACTGTCATTTTTATTAAGCAGGAAAAATCAATAAAACATGAAAAGAGACACTGAGAAAACTTATGTTCCAGCTACTATAGCAACATCTTTTTAATCAATAGGGAGAATGCAAAGAATATATAAAGCAATGGACAACACAGCTGCAATTACCACTTCATGTGAAACCATGCTTCATTTGCATTGTGACATCCAATCAGTCAGAATTAAATTTTGTGTGCTACCCTATGTCCCCAGATCTCTCCTTCAGCTAATCTGTCACATCCTTTACAGAACTGTTACAAATAAGATTTATCAAGATGACAAATAGAGCTTTCATTCCTACTGTGCACCGTGCTCGCCGTGCTGTGTACAATCCGCAGCTCAGCTGCTAAGCAACAAAAAGACACAGAGAAAGAAAAAGCCCCCACACATCTCACCCCCATCAGAAATGCCCATCCTTTGGCATACCGAGTGGGAGCAACTGACATGGAAAAGGGAATCAATTGCACCACAGATGGAAGAATTGTACTGCAGATTCTCAGGGATGGGGAAAAAAAGTTATGTTTATTTGCCATGTCTCTGATTAACAACAAGCTTTGATTTGCTGGGTCCTACAGCAAGCTCCTATTTTCAAAAACATGTTCTCTTTCTTTTTTCGAAGCTGACTCACAAAATAACTGCTGCCTGGGGCAACATAACATCGGCTGTTGCCCTCACCAATGCACTGCTCTGACACTTCATACTTTGCCGATGTACTACCTTGACACTTGTGTTCTCTCAGTCAGCAGCACACACGGACAACTCACAGAACATGGAGCTCAGCGATCCCATTTCAGAGGAATCTACTTCTGAATGATTTTTAAAATACTGGCACATTTATTTCAGATTTCCTCATCTCCAAACCTTGTCAGAATTTACTAGGCAATGCATACTACACATTCCACCTAGTACTGATACTCTGCTTTGTAATATTTTATTTTCACTAACCCAAGCACTGAATTTAATTGCCAGCCCCGACATATATCTTTATAGCAAAACCAAACGATGTTTTGCTCCTCAGCCAACAAGACTTTTATGACCGAGGTAACTGCAGGGGAAAGGTTTGAAGGCTGCCATGGTTTGTATCTGCAAGTCTAAAACTGCCCACAGCAACAGGCTTTGACGTAACAGATGTAGGTTTAAAGCCAAAATAACTTCAGCTCCATCACAATGTCCACGACAGTCAATTAAAAACCTGTAGCTGAGATCACAAACAAGTCATGGCAAGGTAACAAGTTTCCATAAGCTGATAGATCCAAGGTTCCTCACTGCACTTGGTCTTTGTGCCTAGAAAATAAGGAACAATGCAGTGAGCTTATTTCACTTCCTACGAATTTAAATAAATGGGATGGCATCTTGGTACTTGACATTTCTTTACTTCAATATCATTTATACAAGAATCTATGATGCATATTTACTATTATATTCTGGGTTCAGCTTTTCTTAATGTTGTATTATATACCATACTTATCACAGGTTACAGAATGAACTCCAGTAGAGCAAAATAGATGGCTCTGTCTACACATATTGTTATGGATAGGATAATTTAGTAAAACAACAGCTTAGAGACACATTTAAGAACCCGACTACTACCTGAAGAGCTGTGTGAGCTCTATCTGCATTTTAAGTGATGGCTCTTAGCTGGCTCCCAACAACAGAAGTACAGATTCATTCCTCGTTTCAAATGCTGAACAGCACAGCCCATCTGAGGGCTTCCCTAGCTCTGATCTGCACTTCACCTAAGTGCCTCCCAGGCTTTGATACATTTACCTTTGTGAGATTCCTTTTGAGCAGTTTTGCCCGTGTTGCTATATGCGGAGGATACCTGTTATTGTACACCTGAGGACAGCTTTCCAAGCAGCCACGATGCCCGATTCTGATTGCTGTCACTAATCAGCAGCAAGGCTGCATTACCCAAGGGGAGAGTGGTGCTACAGAGCTACACTATGATGAAGAGGCTTTGAAAGCCATGCAGACAGAGGAAGGGCTAGTAAACAGGAGAGAAGTATGAAGTCCACAGCCCCCTGAAGACAGCGATACAGCATCATAACCACATTTAAAATAATCAGAACTTTGATTTTCAAGCACAACCTTATTTGCCTACAGTGGTACAACATGTACAACATCTAACAACTGCATATCAGGGATTTTTACGCAAGATTTATCACCATTAAGAATAACAGCAAAATAAAGGAATTACCATAGCAGGTAGAAATGGAAGTCTACCTGCCCTAAATACGAAAAAGAAAAGTACATGCACTCTGCAGTAGCTATCTCCTCTTCTTTCCTCTGCCAACTCTATTTGATACTATGAGAGTGGTTTAAATCCTAACACATCTGAACATGAATCCCTGCCAAAAGCTAGCTGCAATTAATCTACAACCAGATATTTTGATCACTGGCACTTCCATGGAGACACATGGATACCAGAAGCTCAAGTACACCACCTCCCCGCTATCCCCACATGAACTCCAGTTTCTAGAGGACCCAGTTCAAATTCACTTTCTTTGTTTTAACTCCATATATTTATACAAGAAAAAAAAAAAAAAAAAAAGGAACTTTGCCTAAAAGTTTAGAAAACCAGTGCCCAGCCCCAAACTGAACAGTTTTAAACAGTCTTGGCCAATATAGTATCAAAGCCAGAGTCAGAGAAATTGAATTCACATCTCGGTCATCAGCTTTAACCATTCAGTTGTCAATGGCCAGAAATACAGTGATGGTAAACCTCACCCAGTCACCCCCATTAACACCCTCTCGCAGCTGAAGTCCCCAGGCAGCAGTTGTATGCAAAGGCCAAACCCAGCTGAAGCTGAGGGACTACTAGGGAACATCTGTGCTCAAAGTTAACTTTGGGCTCAAAGCCAAGCTCCAGAGCAGATCTTCACCAGCAACATTCCTGGCACCCTTTGCCTGCACCCCTGGGAGACCTGGTCACACCTAGCATCTCAACAGAGACCCAAGGTTCCACCTCTGCAGTCTGAACTGGTCGACACGGCTGGACCTGAGCAGGATACAACTCAGCCACACAGCAGGTATTATAAATTTAGCTCTTCCTAACCACAACCTTGGTGATTTGAGCTAGAGCCAAGTTAGCAGCCACCATGGCAGACAGAGAGAACCCATGGGGCTCAATATACTCAACCATTTTTGGACGTTACGTTCAATTCATCTGAAGACCCAGCTTTGTTGTTTCAATAGATGCTGGATCAAAACCCTCCTAAGGACATCTGGTTTGACTTTGCTGCATGGTCTGCATCAGCAAGTAGCTAGAGTGTCTCCTTACTGAAATTTCTACATATTAAAAGTGCCAGAAAGGTACCTTTGAGTCATGTTGATAAATCCTTGTTTAATAGCTGTCAAGGGAACATGACAGATTAGCCAGAGGGGGAATCTCTGGGCATCCAGCACTCACAGGCGTATCATGTACAATAAAATGCAGATGTAAGGAATGATCACATCATAGTGCCAGGCAGCATCATGTCTGCTCATAACATATGGATATCAGCCTGCATAAGAAAAACAGCATTATAAACCTTTATGGTGTTATCATAGGCAGAGTGAAACTCTGAAGCCTGTTTTGGCTGCACAATTCAATGGTACAAAACCCATGTGTTGCCTCTCCAAGAAGAACGCAAACACAGCCTGACTCCCAAAGAGACATCGCCACTTTAGCCCCAGACACAAGAGGTACGTGCTATTACTTTGCTTGTCAGCGTAACATAGCTGCTGCCGCGAGGAGTTTAACCTACTTCTGTCAGGTACCCACTCTACTGAAGCAGTTACATGAAGGCCATTAATTAAAAACACAAATGCTTTGGCCTTTAAATCAAACACGTAACAACAACCCCCCACTTTCTCCTATTCTACCGTTGCTGTCCTCTTGAATCTCAAAGGCTGGATTACTGGAACTCCAGAAGGGCTTTTAAGCAAGTATCTATGTACAACATTTGGACAACTTTTCCTCCTGTGCTGTATCTCTGTCATGTAGTGCTCATGGTCTTGCATACAAAATGACTGAGTCCAGATGTAAAACTTGCAGATAAAATCTTTACAAACAGTACACAAAATCCCAGCGGGAACACACCACAAGCCTCTGATGTACAGCAAGTTTAATCTTCCTGAATAACTGTTTTCTTTCCCATCCCACACTGCTGTATTTTTCTCTATCTTAATTTATTTTAATAAAACATATGTTTGTTTGGAAACAGCATATATTATTGAGCTGTTCCCGGTTTAGAAAACAGAATCATTAACATGATATAGCACACAAGTGTATCTCTAGTTCATGTTATTTTCTGCTTTGTCAGTTTGTCTCAGTCTGTTTTAAATTGCACAAGCTATTTTTAATGGCCTTTTTGCAATTCAAATCTGCATTCTGTAAGTATAACTGAAAAGATAACAGTTCATTTTCAGTCTTGCACTCAGATCTGTTGAAGGAGGCTTTAGGAGCTCTTGAATATTTTGTTATTTAAACTGCCTTTTTGATTGTATTAATTTTAAAACAAAACTTTCTTTAAAAAGTTAGACCTATGAAATGACGTGAAAAAAGGTGAGGCTTGATTTGCAGTCCCCTACAAGGGCCTGAAGGCAGGCAGGTTCCAAGAAGACCAGTGAGACAGTAAATGTCTGTAAACGACAGTAAATTTGAACCGGAGCTGAGTGAGTGGAAATATTTATCCCAAGCCGGTTGTGTCAAGAGTAATAACGGCACCAAGCCTCCGTGACTGGAGCTCTGAGGTTAGACCCTGCAAACCCACCCTTGACGAGTCTCTTCTGGGTTTTTCCAACTCTATCTTTTTTCTCCCTTGTCCACATCATGCAAAAGAGAAGTACTCCACCTATGCTTTGGAAAAATCTGTTTTCACCTACATGTCTTGGACATACCGTAAGGTTGCATGGAAGTGGAAAGCATAATACAGAACAAAGTCAGCTCCCTCCTCGCACGCATTTCAGTTTCTTTGGCCACAGCCTTGGATCAAGTAATGAATCACAGAACATTTTGTCTTAATTTAAAGTGATAACTGTAAAACAAATTTGTAATGTATATAAAATTGCCTTGGGTAATAACAATTTTCCTGACTCTGCATAATGCAGTGTTGGGGAAATTACTACACTTGGTGCTGCAGGGCCAAAGTAGACCTGGTGTCAGAGAACGCTGCTGAACCAGGCTCAGAAACCAGTTTGCAGCGAGGGGAGCTGCCACAGACAGTGCAGCACACTGGGCACCGGTACGACCCCTATGGCGCAGTCTGATAGACCCTTCTCACCGATTACTTTCCAGTTACAGTGATTACCTTCAGTGGACCATGGAAATCAGGGGTGCCTCTGTGTCACCGCAAAATCGGTACACAGGTTAACCACTGGCCTTTGGCTTACTGGCAGACTTTTGTGGCAGACTCCAAAATTTTGGTTTATGAGACTGTATCAATAATTAGAATTACTGACTGTCGTTAAGGCCACACAGCTCGACATCTCTGTGGTGGCTGGGTCTGTATCGGTCCTGCTGAACTGGCAGAGGTCAATAAGGTTGCAGAAAGCGTGGGGTAGCATTTGGAAAGGATGCTCATGCTGGCAAGATAGGCAGCATGACTGCAGACAGACACACGACAGACAGCAGAGGGTCAGGCAGTGGATTGGAGTTCAGGCACCAAAGGGAACAGGTGCTCCTGAGCTGCTCCCAGTCTTACCACTGGACCAACTGACAAAGTTCAAACTCCCCCAGTCCACAAGCTGGTTCACACCTCCTCTGTCCCCTGTGAGTATTGCTTAGCTGCAGTAAGAGATTTTAACATACGAGATCAAACCTATTCAGTCCTCTGGTAAAATGCCTTCACAGCTGTATATTCAAGAGGTGAAAAGGCAGAACAAGGTTTAGCAATTATAGGACCATGTTAACCTTATTCTGTGTTACTCTTATTCAGAAGATCATGATGAAAAAATGTATAATTGAAAAGTGCCCTAGTACAGCAGCAGGGCTTCTACACTCTCCCGATTCCCAAGGTACCTGTGGATGGAGAAAGCTTTCATGTCAAGACTCTCATTAGATATGCACAAGGCTTTATAAAAATAAAGTTTGCTTTTGAATTCTGAAGCCATAAAAATATAATTAGCAGAAAAAGAGTGTATAAGCAACCTGCTTGGGCATTCATGTATTCAAACTGATGCGTGCAGGGAGAGCCACATGAGTCAATGAAGATGCTATGTCCAGCTTGAGCACAGCCAGGACACACTGGCTTTACGTTGCAGCTCACGAGCACTTACATTACATCCATTTCACACAGGTGGCTTAAACCATCGTGTTGCTATCATGGGCCACGGAAAGTGAGTCTGCCAGTAACGGTCCTTCTTTCAGCTTCTCTCAGTCAGAGAGGGAACAGGTCCAGCCCTGGCTTTAGGCACCCTTAGGACCGCATTCAGCAAGGAGCAAGCAGGGACAAAGGCCACCCCCTCTCTGTGATCAGGCAGCTGTGCCTGCCTGCACAAAAGCCACCAGGCTACCCTGTTCCCACAATGATGGGCAAGTGGCTTTACACCCCAGCGCCAGCTCGTACATTTAAATGAGTTTCCAGGTTTCAGTGTTGACAGTTGGTGTATCCAAGGCATGATGAGAATACTATTCTATGTCTGACCTTAAAAAAAAACATATGTATGTTAACAGCAGAGGAAGAGAGTGGTTGGTGAAACTATTGATTTTTAATTATCATTCATTTTTTAATTACTTGCCTTTCTAATAAAGTCACTGTTAAGTTGGAATACTGGAGCATCCCTGGAGATTAGTACATTGTACCTATGCGTCTTTTATCTTGAATATTTTATCCTTAGAGTTGAACATCTTTAGAATACTTGTTAAACTTCTGAATGTAACTCAAAAATTTTGATGGGTGATTTTTGCAGGCAGATGCAGAGGATAATCACTGGGCCAACAGCACTCACAGCTAAGAGGTCTCTTTCTAACACATTGCAACAAGGGCTATTGACCTCCTACCAGCAGTCTGAGAATGGACAGAAAATCATGTTTTAACTGACCCTCATGTAGATTTATTATTTGACAGAGAAATGATACCTAGGAGTATCTACTTAGATTGTCATGTTTTTTGGGTGGGAATGAAACAGCTTTTGTTATATGATACAACAGTAAACCATGGATAGATAGATATTACCACAATCCCATTACAGTAACAATGGACATCATCAACCCTTTTTGCTTTACTGTCTAACTTAGAATATATTCAGCCTTAACCATAAAGCACATACTCTTTACTGACCTCAGTTAAGGAGCAGGCTCTGTCACCTGTGCTACCCTCTCAAGAACGGTTATGCAGTGTGTAAGTATGAGATCTATGCTATTTATTTCTGCCACAAGTAAACACAGAATGACCCTCACAGCCATCCTGAGCCGAGGCTGCAAACAGAACCAAGTGATATTGGGAAAGGAGACAGAGGTATTGCCAGGTGGAAGGAAATACTGAAAAAAGGGGGCATTGATGGCATTCTTTAGGTACAGAGTGAGCAACAACTTTAAGGAGAAGCAGCACCTTTTGTATGAGTTAAAAACACTGCCTTTTCCTACAAAACATGTCAAACTTCTTATCAATTATGGTTACAACAGCACTAATAGCATGCTACAAATTCATTAGAAAACCTAAATTGGCTAAAATTGATCACAGCAATACATTATAAAAAAAAGAGGACAAATAAGAACACTGAAGCCAAAACACTACAGATTTAAGTAGGGAGGGCAGAGGAACTTTTTCTGAAAGCAGGGTTCCCACAAGTTCATATAGCACAGAATCTGTTCTCTATTCTGAGCCTTGTACCTTGGCTCCTTCCATCACACTGCCCCACACTTCAGCCCAGTCAGACATTGCTGTAAACATGATTCATTCCCACGATGCCAAACACAAAAGTTTTCAGGAGAGCTCTGCTCCACAGTGTGGGCTTCCCTGCTCTTTGACCCCCCATGGATGTCTGGAGGTTTCCTTTGGCAGCTTCCCCAGTTTCATTCTGAATTTCATCAATATACAAACCCCAACTTACACGAATCAAAATTTCCACCTGGCATCGGTGGAAAACATCTACAAGTCTTGTGCCAACAGGCTACAAAACTACAAATGCTCTGTTTCTCGCAAAAACGGGACTTTGGTCTTCTGTAGAGATTTCTGAACATTAAGGACCATTTCTGCCCATGTGAGTTGCATTTACCTCTGGGACCTGCACTCTGCCTTTCCACCGCCAGTGTCACAGCGCACTGGTGAGGACCAGCCACAGTGTCTTAAGTCCTCCGCTATTCCCCTTCAGCAGCACCAGTTCGATATCCCATTTCCTCTCTTCACTTTGCTGCTGAATAGGCAATTTTTCTCCAGTAACTTCTCTTTTTTTTTTCCCCTGAGTCAGCTTGCTGCAGCATCTGAGCAGTCATTTACTATGGAGTTCTTTACTCCTAAGCTTATTATCTTCCATTTATCTGCATTGAGCTGTGCTGCCCTATTACAACCCAGGTACTCAAAATTAATCCTCCTCATGCATCAGATTAAATTGTTTCTCATTATCTGCTTGACTCTCGATTCAGCACCATTTGTAAAACTAAAACCTACTTTGCTATATTATTAATCAAGACCTTTTTTTGTGTCAAAAAGCCATTCTGCCCCAATCTGAATAATCTGAAACAGTTCAGGTAATATTTCTCCTGCTAGCCAAACTTGAATGTTTCCCTATTTTTCTTCCCCCTTCCTCCCAAAGTACTGCTCTGGAACCAACCTTTTGAAACATGATTTAATGCATTTAATGCATATTTCTCTAACCTGTACTGTCTCCTTATAGCTAAAGGTTCTCAGCGGTCAATATTTTACATGATCAGATCAATCATAGCAAGTGCAGCTGCCTTAGGAGACCTGATAAAACAATTTCCTATTGCTTTTTTAAAATGGATTTACAAGGCAATTTCCTAACTTGCTCACTGGCTGTACCAGCCTCTCTCTAGCCTTATACATACATGTTCATTTATGCCAAGTTCTGAACATTTATTTTGTCGCAGATTCAGGGGTACGGGGTTTCAAATCAGCGTAATTTTAAAATGAGTTGTGAATCACCTTACAATTTGCCAACGTTTGAATTCTATTCGATAACAAAGACAGTAATAACCCAACGGTAAATACTCCCTGCTTTGAGTAACTGCCTTTAATTACACCACTCCAACAATTAGTTACTCATAATTCACCACACCATTAAATCTGAAACATGTGGCCTCTTTTCCTGACCCTCCCCACCTTCTCATCCTACATAACCCTCATCTAAATCAAGTTGGTTGCTTAGGAGATCCCTCTCGGGGCAACAAGAGCAACACAAAGGCAAAGTCTTCTGCACATGCCAGAGATGCACAGGGAGGAGGGTACCGAGATGGCAGGCTTGGAGGAGATAAGAAATGCCTCTTGTGGGCAAAACTACAGGAAATTTCAAGGGCCACAGTATTCTGATAACATTCTCTGTACATATGGTGGTCTGTAATAATAGAGAGTACAATTACAACCTTGGAGACAGGATAATTCTCAAATTATAAGATAGATAAGACTAAGTCTGAGAAGCCATTAGGGAAAGCCTGCCGCCACCTTCACTCGCTGACTCCAGAACTTACAGGAACATTTTCAGAGCATTAATTTTATAGTTGTGATTCCCATTCCCTCCACTGTATTTATCCAATTTTAAAATGGAGGACAAGGGAAGAGGAGAAATAAGAAATGACACATATCTGAAATTAAGTTTAGGAATAGACCACCAAGAAGATGGGGCATCTTGAAGATGAAATGACTTTCAAAGAGGTATATTTGAGTCAAAGTGCTCAGCCTAATATCACAGTCTGGAAGAGATTCTGTGGCCTTCCTTACTCCAATGATGTCACTTCTGCCTTGAATCAACTGGCAGCCCACTTGCAATCCTCTCAGGCTTGAAATCTAAGCAGAAAACTTACTGCTGTGCTTTGTGGGTGAGGTTAGTTCCACAATTCCTGCTGTAATATACTTCCATGCAGAATGCCGCTCAATTTATATACAATTAATGCATAGAAAGATCTTTTCTCCTTGTTGAATTTCTGCCCCCCATGGCTTAACAGTAGACACGAACTTAGAGCACTTATTAGAAACCTAAATTGAAATTAGAAACTATTCAGCACTTTTTACACCTAGTCACAACACCTCTGTACTAATTGTCCTAATCAAGTGATTTTGCCATGAAGAACAATTTGATACACTGTACAGAATATCTAATTTGGTCTCTGCACTGACATTTTCCTTCATTCACTATGAGAAAGAACATACTCTTGGCTTTCCCATTATTCAACACTAATAGACTTAATTATAGTATAGAGGCTACAGAAAAAAATCTCAAGACTTTCTTAAGCCATTTCAGGTATTTCTTAATTATTAAGGAAACACACAATCCAATTACACCTGACTTTTATTTGCCTTTAGTGCAAAGGGAACTAAAAGGTGATGTAACGTTCTTAAAAGTATAACTTAAGGTCACTGCAAGGCTCCTTCCAACCATTTAAATGTGTGAATGACCTGGTAGAAATAAGAACCAAGTCTATTACTTTAATGAAATCACATCCTAAAGTGGAAGTACACTGTCCTGGGACAACAGCAATTAATGTCGCAGGATAGGTTACCCAGTCAATAAACTTTGAATATTTTAAAGCTGGAACTATGCCAGTGCGAGTCAGCAAGCACAACAACCTCTTTGTGAAAAGGATGTTTGCTAGTGCTTCTGCTCATTAACTTTTTAACTTCTCATCCACAAACCTGACAACCAAGGAGGAAATACAAACAATATCAAACACAAAAATTATACTAACTTCTGGATTTTCCTACACACTTTAAGTTCCTAGCCACCCCTTTCCTTATAGTTTGTACTTAGTAACTATATTTTTCATTGACGCCCTTCTCTCTGCCAGATACTGTCAAAACAAACACATGCTGTAGAGGCACGAGCAGAAGAGACTTCAAAGAAGATCTTTGCCTGCGTTTGTTGAATCCAATATAACTTAAACTTAACTGATTGAATATGCATATGGAAACATAAAATTTAGCCATCCTTTGCCTACAAGATGATTATTTGTTAGAAGTGAAAAAGACCAAGAGATTTCACTGGTTTTCCTGATTTCAGTCTCCAGGCAGATTATTTTTTTTTTAGAGAAAAATGAGAATTTGTGTCCAGGAAAAGTACTTTTTAGTTCAATGAAATATACATCTTTGGGTAGAGGGCAATCAAAAAAGCAGACTTCTGCATCAACTATTAACATAATAAATGGCTTTTAAAAATAACACAGATGGAGTCCTCCTACGCAGAAGGAGCATGATAAACAGGCTGATCAATCCAGCCTACACTGAATGTAATACATGTATTACACTTCGCTTCCTTGCCCTGCAACCAAATGCAACAAGTGAAATGGCATTACAGGGTTACCCTGAAAGGACATGACAAAGGACTGAGCTGTATGAGCTGTCACCTCATTTGTTGAGATGGACAGACAACCCATGAATTCCAGTTCCTGACTGCCTGAAATTTTCCAATGTGCAAAGCCCTGACTCATGCCCAAACTACATCTTTCTCTAATATTCTAATAGTTTTCCCCATCATGTTGGGGAAATTCTCACATCTTCAGCTAGTTGAAGCAATCTTGTTGAAGAAGACAGATACCCTGTAAGATATGTTGATACATTAGTATTCAGACCAATCTTTTTGGAGGAGGGAAAGGTTTAGAACCATTTCGCAAGACAACTAGGATAATTTTGCAACTTGGCCTCTGATCTGGTTATGACAGAAAATGGAATATGAGATGGCTTATGATGAGGAACCTCTATAAACCATGAAGGAGAAGTCCACATGGGCAGAACTCCAGTAAACACCCCTGCAACTGCTCAGGAGACTTTCCCATAGTTACAGAGGAAGCACAGACCTGCTCCCACAGTTTCTTAAACATTAAATATGGGTGATGGCTGTAGCCAGCCACCCTCCTAGCTACATGTACCCTAAACTAGGGATTTCCTCAGCAGAGGGGAGCTCAAGAAGTACAATTAATAAAGGTGAATGAGAGAGAGACCGCGCACATCCCAAAGCCATCTCAAAGCCAGACACCATTTAAGAACATAGATTTTAAAGCCATCTAGTTTCGGGTTGTTTCAAGCTCCTATTTTCAGATCTCCTAGTATCAAAGCAGGAAAGCAGAGCAGGGAATCAAAAAAATTATACTATTAAAAAAAAGGGGGGGGGGGGAGAAAGGAAAAAACACTTCAAAAAAAAAAGTAGCAAGTATTTTCTTGACTTAATTTAGATGCCAAATGGAAGTAATAAATTTATGCAAGGCCAAGTTGATAATGAAATGTGACCCATGCCATTATACGGCACATTTGCACAGTCTCACCCTTTTTTGGTGAACCACGTTTCTTCTTCAACAAAATCAGTTTTGAAAGCACTTGCCTCATAAGTCTTCAGGGTTCATGTTACAGACACTCATAAACTGCAGAAGACACAGTTCCAGATAAGATCTCTCAGTTTCGTGGATATGGATTTCTTCTTCTCCCCTCTCACTTGTTTTTTAATAGACTTTGAGAAGAAGGGCTATTAGGAGTAGCTGAAGCAGGCAAAGCCATTATCACTTGTTCTTTACAGGACCTTCATTGCAGCTAAGCTTAATGGAGTGGCAGAGGATTCCTAGAACACTTGGCAGCTCTACATATAAAATCAACCTTGAGAGTTTAGCCTCTTGAGAAGAAAAGCATTAGGAGCCAGTTCTCAGCCAGTACTCACTCCAATCCCGCAATTCCTCTGCTTCACAGCTTCAAGATCCATTGACTTCAAATGGGGCAACGTCAATTTGAACAAGTTATATTACACAAGAAACAAAAAGTCTTGTTATTACAATGACAGAGAAATCAGACATCAACTCTCCCACACTCTAACACTGTCACCACTACATTTTTGAAGACCATTAAGAAGACCTAAACTATTTGTGAATTTGCTCAAACTACCAACTGCAAGAACCAATCTGTTTTGATCCCTTCCTGGAGTCCCATCCTAAATCAAAGTAGTATAACTGAACCTTTTAACTAAAGTTTCCTTTCTAACCAACCTACAGCAAGAGAAGTCCCTTGAGAAATCTGGTGTGTGAGTTTAGATTTGCATATTGTTCCCTATAAACCTTGATTTATAGCTTATAAAAAAAGTATTCCTTCAGATTTGTATCCTTAAAAGTAAGTGTTCATCACAGACATCAATTCCAGGAGACGGAAAGTTGACAGTATTTTACTGGGTGCTGCTCCTCCCAGTAAATCTCCTCTTGCCTCCCAGCCAGAATTGCCTCCCTAGAACTAAACAGAAAGATGGACTTCTTAGAGCAACAACAGATTGAGCTCAGACATTGATTCAGAGGGAAACAGAATGACTCATGAAACTCAGGTTATACAGAGAGATTGCTAGAAATAAAACAAGGAATGAAGGTAGAGAGTTTGGCACCTGAATAAGAAACAGCTCCTGTAAGAGAGGAAAGCTAAATATAGAACTCATCTTCAACACCAAGTCAAGTCACTGGTGCCTTTCAAAGGTATGGGATGAAATCTGGGGATGAATTACTGAAATCAGACAGTAAGTTGACCTGAAGCCAACTACCACTCTCATCACATCCATCTCAGTATGAGTGAATTCCAATTTTACCCATTAATAAGAGTCTGGCCAAGGACTTGCAAAGAAAAATGTTGTCAAGCATCCATCTCAACTTCATTCTGGTGGAAACAAGCTGACTTTAAAGTTGGCAATAAAACTCCTACAAAAAAACCCCAACTCCAAAACACACCGCTAAAAAAAAAAAAAAAAAGACCTGGCAGGAGTGATGGGTTGATGGGTTTGGGTATTTTTACAACGTCCTTTTGAGACATTGTTTTTAAAAGGCACCTTTTCAATTCTGTTGAGGCAGTATAAATTCTGCTATAGGAGAGATTATATCAAGAACAAATTGTCATACTGCTACCCTGCATTTTTCCTTAGTCTCTTGGATGAACAATCATGCACATGTTTTCATTTGCATGTGCAAATCAAAACATTTGCCTATAAATACACCTGATCGGATATAAATTGGCAGCCTTCTACAGAAGTCAATGTACTTCATTAAACACACATAGATTGAGAATACGCACAACTTATTGTAGGACTGGAATCCACTCTTTAAATTATCAATATATTTCATGCATATGACGGTACATACAGAGCTGCGAGCATGGAGTTAGAGAAGAAGCTGCTGTGCTTTGTGCATCTGGTTGGTCATTTCATGGGGCTTGATCTTCACAGGGTAAGGCAGAACAACCCAGGGAGAACAGACTGTGTTTCTCTGGCAGTTTTGGCATAATAAAGATGATGTTACTCAAAGTTGCAGCTGAGTAATCAATCTGTTTTTCATTGGAGATCTCTGTCCTCTTCCAGTCATTTATCTCGCTTTCAGGTTTCCATCCAGAAGGGATTTCAAACTCCTCTCTAACGCAGTAGCCGTCTAACTCTGTTGGAGCTCAGGGATCCCTCTCTTTTTCAATTCTGAATCTCACCAGCAGCCAACAAGTTCATCCAAAAGCATCCTACTTACCTGTCCATACCACCAGCTTCTTAACCACTCTGGCTAGCAGACCTTTCTTCCCCATCATTAGACTCATCTTCTCCCATTTCAACCTCTCTTCCCAGTACCATAATGTTTTATGGTTCAAAAACTGCCCTCTCCTCCTTGCTGCTCTTTATACCCATTCTCCTATCATTGCTTGCCATCATCTTTCTCATCCCATCTTTCATTCTGATGATTAGTCCATGCTTCCTTGCAACTTGCTTTCAAATTAAAATTAATAGGAATGTGGAATACAAGTGGTTTTCTGCAAATAAAAAGCACATTTATCTTCAAAGGTGTCTTCATCAGACATGACTTATCAACCTATCAGAGTTCTCGGGGTTCCCAATGGTACTAGCCCGCACAAACTGAGCATCTGCCACCATTACACCCTGAAGAATGTTCCTCTGTATTCTGAATTCAAAGGAAACATTCCTTACACACAGAACAGAATCCTTAGGAAAGCAGGTATGTTAGTGTGCCAAGGAACCGGCAGCCAAGAGAAACCTCTGCAGAAGAAACTGCCATCCTTTAAAACATCCTACTAATTTTTGGTTAGAAGGTCATTACTTTTAAAGAGGAGGCATCCACATTAATTCAGGAATCTTTCAGCAATCTGCTTAGTCCTCCTCAAGGCTAATCAGCATGCCTTGAAGGTAGCTGGCTCAGCAACCTAGCAGACAAGTGATTTTAAGTAACCTCCTTGTCTGTTATTAGGAGGGAAACTATCAAGGGGCAAAGGAATTTTTGAAGCAGAGCATCTGAATTTTAGAGAATACAGATCTTCCACTTGAGTAGCAATTGCATATCATAAAGAATATGTTCTTCAGCACCAGCAGGAAAGCTTGTTTTGACTCAGAGCTTCCCTCAGCTTTGAAATAATTGGCACTGCATTTCTTGAATATGTCCAGAACCGTATCATACTGACTGTACATATTATTAAATGCACTGCATGAAATTCTTTTCAGTTAAAATAGTAATTTCCTAAACACGTTCCTTTGTTATTAGTACAAAGACCAGCAACATTTCTTGCCACTTTTACATTTATCTAATTTAATATCCAAGTGATTTAAGAAACCACTTACTTGCATTTGGCAGCTCAAGTCCCATTCAAATTTTTGCTTACTACTGTTTTTACAGTGTATTTAATCTAAATTTATCATAAAAAGGCCAGCTACATGAACTCTACTCGCTTGATGCTGATAGCTCATCATTAGAAGGGAACATCCTATGTGAACAAAGCCATTTTCTACTAACAATATTTGAGAGACACCACCAATATTGGATGTCAGCTTTGCCACTTGTCTGAAATGACAGAATGCTTATACTCACCAGAGGCAAGAACAACTAGAGAGGAAAACTCAGTCTTCAACTACTGACTCAAGCTGGAGTTGCCAAGGAAGAAAAACAGGTGCAGGCACCAATTAAGCAAAGGTGCACAACTGAAATAAACTCTGCATTTTTAGCTGCTCTTGGAATTAAATGTCACATTTGGCATCACCTGTTGCAGAAATGAAAAACCATATGACTGTCCAGAGGAAAGGCAGGTTTAGAGAACAGACTGACAGTCACCACAAATGTGATTTACACTGTTAACACCTTTTTGAAAAGATGGAAAATTTAGGATTGCATTCACTGCACACTCAGATTCTTGTCCTGCAGATGGTCTTCACGACTGACTTTCTGCAGCCCCATCCTTCTTCACAACATCGAAGTCAAAAGCGGTAAAACTTCCAGAAATTATGTCCATGAGGGCAGACACGAGATACAAGTGTAAATGTCCCTATTCCTGCAGTCACCAGCCCACAGCTGACTTGCATAAGGACCCTCCATGCCCTGAGAAGTTTCATAACAGTTTATTGATGCATCTTCAATGGGTGCTGAAGTACCAGTTTGCCGTATGGAGCAAGTTCTGCTGGTTTGCAGGTACAGATACTTTTCCACCCTGTAGAGTAAACCTCTCAGTTTAGTCCTCTAAGGATGTGAAGCTCTAGGGTTAACTAAGCCCCTAACCTTATCGTAAGGGCTGCAAGAAACACAGCTGAGGAATGAAATGTGCCTCTTCCACAAGATCCAAGGAAAAAAAACCTGAGACAGGTGTATAAGAAGAAGAAGAAGGAAAACTAAGCATAAGGAGAAAGGTTAAGCTGTTATTTAGAAAACATTTGTGAAGAAACCCAAATCTCAATTAGAGCAACTAAAAGGAAGCAGGGTTGGTCCACTTCATCTGTCTTCTGTATGGGGCTCCAGCAAAACAATCAAGATGTTCAGGTATTTGCATAACATCACACTCACTCACCACTCCACACACCAGTGCTCTTCTGACTTCTCTATGCCAAGGGCCAGACAAAACAAATTAAAATCTGGCTTGATGCTGGCACAAATCTGAAGAGTGGCCACTAGATTTTTGTTCTGTTGTGAAAGCTAAATTTGACCAGGTAAGTGTAGAATAGTGAGAACACAGCTGCACCAATAACCTTTCTAGAAGGGTCTGTTGCATAATGTGGAAATGTCAAGCGTGAAAGATAGGTGGTACCTAAAGAGTTCTTGTACAGTAGACTGTATATATTCTTCATTTTTTCCCTTCCTAAATCAACATGCAAGGATTATTTAGCACACTCTAAAACTGTGGCACACAGCATCAGATCAAGAGTATCCAAGATGCCTGAGAAAGGATTTCTCCCTGTTTCCAAAATGCACCATCATTTTCTTTACAGCAGGAGTTCAAGGAACAGTGTCACTTGAAGAGGACATACAGCCATGTGCTGGATGCACCTCTGCAGGTCAGAACCTTTGCAGGTTTATGTCCTGTGCTGGTTTTGGTTGGGATAGAGTTAATTTTCTGCACAGCAGCTAGTATGGGGCTTGGGTTTGCATTTTGCTGGAAACGGTATTGATAATGCAGAGATGTTTTAGCCACTGCTGAGCAGCGCTTACACAGAGCCAAGGGCTGCTCTGCCCCTCACCCCACCCCACCAGTGAGCAGGGGGGCACAGGAGCTGGGAGGGGACACAGCCGGCACAGCTGACCCCACCTGACCCAAGGGATGTCCCACACCATGTGACACATGCTCAGCATACAAAGCCGGGGGAAGGAGGAAAGGGGGGGCGTTCAGAGTGATGGCGTTTGTCTTCCCAAGTCACTGTTACTTGTGATGGAGCCCTGCTCTCCTGGGGATGGCTGAACTCCTGCCTGCCCATGGGATGTGGTGAATGAATCCCTTGTTCTGCTTTGCTTGCATGCACAGCTTTTGCTTTACCTATTAAACTGTTTTTATCTCAGCCCATGAGTTTTCTCACTCTTACTCTTCCGATTCTCTCCCCCATCCCACCCGGGGGAGTAGTGAAAGGCTGTGTGGGACTGAGTTGCCAGCTGGGGTTAAACCATGACATGTGCCCTTGTAATCTTTAGGGCTTAACCTACCTCTTTGTAACCTCAGTGTTTCAGGAAAAAAAAAATATCTGTCTTAGGGTTTTCAAACACATGGTAGAAAGAAACAAACATGCACACTGGGATCAATACCCACCAATCACCTGTTCAGCCTTCCTGAACATCATTGCTTGATAGTACACCTTTCCGTCCTGGAGGACAAGAGCTGGCTTGAAAGAAGATGTGCAAATGTTTTGCTCTGTCCTACAAAAGCTGGGGTTTTTTTCAAGCATATAAGCAAAATCAAAGTACTTGTACACAGCAGGAAAACTCCGTAGATAGATATGAGTGGGCATAAAACTGAATATGAAACAGTCTGAGCACTGCCTTTTTTTCCAAACGCTCAGATACTACTGAAAAAGTATTCAATAATTTTATGTAAGTGTTCTAGAAAAACTCTGGCCTTTCCCAATCTTTGGACCACTGTTGTGCTCACTGAGGTCTGGGTAAAGCTTCTTCAGTTTCTTTATCTTTACAGGTCAGGACACTTAAAAGAGAACAAAAAAAAGAGACAAAAGTATTGCCACCAAAGTTAACAGCTTATGCAATCATAAAAGAACCACATCACCACATAGCATGCTCACCACATATTTGAAATAAAAGGCACTGCTGTGAAAATTCTTCAGCTTTGTTCTGAAAGCATCCACAGTTCTGACAGAGCAGTATGCAGAACAAGGAGAAGCATGAAAGGAACACAGAGTTGAAGAAGCACGTGGAGACCAGACTGAATTTGAAGTAAGACTGAGTTCCTCTTCTGTTCCAGATAATCCTAGAGATAAGGATTCTGCTAGACTTTCTGATGAAAATTGCCGTTCATTGTGGTTTCAGGTTTGTGTGCTCAGAGGTATCAGCTGCTGAAGGCACAGATTGGTGATGGAACAAAGAGCAGAAATCCCTGCGTTAGATATGGACCGAGCTAACTCTGGAACTGGAAACCATAGTCATTTTGAGACAACACTATGAGTTACTTAAGCGAATTGTAACTACCACCACTGCGTGGTGCTGCACGGGGCTGTGCAGATGTGGGACAGTAGCTAGAGGATCCCTGCAGTGTGCTTTGCTGCACCACGCAGACATGCCTAAATGCTTTTGTAAGCACTTGCTTTGGGAAAGGTAACAACTTCCCAAGGATAACAAAAAAGTTTAACAGCTCCTTGTTTCCAGAGTTGTCCTGACCTAGAACAGCATGAAAAATCTGGCATGTTCTCAACCCAAAGGCCAGTATTTAAACACTACAGACGTTACCAGTGATAAAGGGTCGTGCAATAATTATGATGGGCCATGCAGCTGAATAAGTAACAAAGAAAAACCTTTATTATTAATAAAAAACTAAATCTTATTTAAAATGAGGACAGATTGAAGTGTGAAGCCTGATGCTTTCTCAGGAGAGTCACAGAACGAAAAAGTAGCAAGGCAACAGCCTTCCTCCATACCAGGAGCACTTTTTTGAAGATCTCAAAGACTCCTTTACAGATGAAATGAGAAAAGAGTATCAGCGTGACTCATTCGGTCTAAATGTCCTACTTCAGATATGCTAAGTGTCAGATACTGCCTCCATAGTGAATATTTATTCTGAGATGAGAGCAAAATAGCAAAAAGCATAGATAAAAGTTTTGCTTCAAAGTGCATACCATAGGTATGGTAAGAGATAAGAGTTCTCTTTAGGTTGCCATAATCTGTTCAGCAGTGAGGTCAGCTCCAGCTTGAGAAATAAACCCATTGTCTTTAAATAAAAGTGCTACAACTGCTCTTACTGCTAATACTTACTTAAACTTGGTCGATGTTGCAGAGCACAAATCTGCCTAACAATTACATGATTCACAATCACAGTTGCACTTTTGAATTTCACCACCAGGAAAACTCAGTTCAACAAACCACTTAATATCCAATTTTTCACTTGTGGCCAAGTGAAACGGCAGATCAAAGCACCGTGAGAACTCTTGGTACCTCTCCTAGTGTAACTATTACCTACAGACTTGGGACCACCCACTTGATTCCATCAGGACAGTCACCCAGAAAGGCAGGTCTGCACATGCTGGAAAAGCAGCACCAACTAGAAGGTTGAAATCTGAACATACTTTAGAGAGGTCAGGAAACGTCTGGGCACTAAAGAAAATGTCTAGCAGAAAAAAAGAACGTAGTCCAAAAGAGACCAGGGATTCAGTAACGGGGGTACACACAAAGGTACTTCGTAACAGTAGGTGTGATCAAAGGACATAGTCTGCAGAAACTATGACTTCAGTATCAGCTTCGCTGAAGACTGCTGGGTAAGAAGTGACCACTGGTCCATCAATGCCAGACACCAGATGAATTCCTCCTTTGTGAGCTGCTAGCCTGAGCCACAGCCTGGGAAGAGCAGTGGCACTGTTAAGTTTGAATGCCTTCTATTAGTATGAGGGTGCCTAGGCTACCTTTATCCCTTGTATTTTATCTCAATTTCCTCCAGTCACGTTATTCTAAAGATTTGAGACTGACAAACAGACTAAGGTGCGCACACTGTTTCCTGGACTAAGAGGTGTGTATATACACAAGGAGAAGGATCTTCCAGCTGTAAACCTTATTTCAGGTCACGTTCAGCTGACAGCAAAAGCCACAGACCTTTGAAAAAGTCTATTTTTTAAGTAGGTAGGAATAACCTGGGAGGTGTGTTAGTTTAAAGGAATCAGAAAGGCAAATCAATAGGATGCAGGAATCACAGGTGTGTATAACACAGTGATGTCCAAGCCTCTCAGGAGATAAGCAAAGTCCTAAGGAAAGCTCTCACACTTTGTCCTTGAGATGGCAGGTACATAGGTACGCAGGAAAATCAGAGATATGCAGGCCACGTGAAATGCTACATTCAGTGACTTTTCTTCAACGCTCAGATGCCTTCCTCAGTATACACTTTGTAATCATGGTTGTGCCTGTTGATAGAAATGTTTTATCCAAAATTAGATGCTTCCTGCTCGGGACTTAATAAGGTGCTGGTTCACTGTATAGTTTAAATCATGTCCAGCCACCGTAAAAAGAGGTGGGTTTTATAAGGCAGCACACAACTGGACGTGTAGACACCAAGCGTAGAGCCAAGTACCTGGTGAAAAGTAAGTAAGTAAGAGACAGTAAAGCGCGACAGTTCAGGGTAAAGCTGAAACAGCAGCCCAGTAACCTGTCACCATTCATGCCTTACATGCTAACGCCGGCTGCTCCTGTCCCCCTGTCCTCTGTTTCTCACTGTGCCACCCCACCCCTCCTGCCACAGCTGGCACTGGGCTCACCAGTGCTGAGCCACACGGTGGGAAAAGGCAGTGTTTGGTAGGGGGGCTCGCTGAAGCACGAGTCAATGCACAAGCACGCAGCAGGAGGTGAGAGGAAGGGCGAGCTGGAGGCAGCCAGCAATTCAGCTGGCACAGGCTGCCGCAGAGCCACTGCTGAAGAGAAAGACAAAACCCTCAGGTTCTAAGTTTAAGCCCATGGAAAAATGTTGGAATTCCCAACTCTGCCATGTTTCTGCATGGCTACAAGTGTCACACCCCAGACTCTTTCAAAGGTAATAGTTAAGTACCTAGCGCTCCGCTGATTCAATAGGCAGTTTTGTCGTTACTAAATGCTGCTGAGATGCCCAAACAGTTTGAGAATCAAGTCCTTCACATCCCTCTTTATAATGGGAAACATTGTATTTCCCTACTGCACAGGGATGTGCATGTTCCATCATGAATCATTGTGACAGTAAGGACCATATACACTCCTAACGGAGTGTGAGAAGAAGAAAACAAACTAAACTAAGAGGGGGTTCTGATCTCATTTGCAGAGAAGTAAATATTGAGTAAATCTTGGATTTTTGTGGAATTATTCTGGATTTGCACTGTCTGAGCCTGAACCCGAGCCAGGCCCAAACTGCGTTCAGGTAAGCCCATTAAACACATCCCAACCCTGTGCCTCTGCTGGGAGCATTCACATGTTTAAAGTTAATCGTGTGCTTAAAGGCTTTGGAGGATCAGGGCAAGAGGGCTCAGCCACTTACAGGACTGAGCTATTCTGCTTTATGTACTAAGCATCTGAAGAAAGTAAGAGTGCAGTTGTCAACACTGCCTCCCAATGCCCTGAAATAGAAGGTTATCATTTAATCACTCAAGTCAAAGTTTGTTCCTCTTTGGGGCCGAAAAAAACCCACCGTAACAGTGGTAGCTTCAGACCTTTGGCTTATGTGGTCCTTTAGATCATCCTTCAACTACAGATATGGTCCTATAGGTGCAGCAACCCCATGTGTATCTAGACAGACAGGATTTAGAGCTTATTTTCATTTAGTCTTGGACAAGGCTCAGGCATTGCTCATTGCTGCTCCTTGCCAGTACCAGGACTCAGGAGCAGGGCAAGACAAAAGCTTCAGGTTCTCCTCAGGAGGACCGAAGATGTGCAGGCAAAAGCCAAGTCAAGAGCAAGGTTTTGCTGAGGCAAAGGGTGATGATGAGAGCACTGAGGGCTGCGGGCAACACCAGGCAAAAGCAGACTGCCTGCTCTTCCCTCCTTGGGATGAACTGCTCCAGACCAGACAGTTAGGCTGCAGCAGAAAAGGGTAAATTACTCCTTTTGGCAAGAGCCTTGGAAAATGGGGTATCAAGTCTTCACTCTTCACCTCCACTGAAAGCAGAAGACATGATGAAAAACATCATGGGAGATTACAAAGTGTGATTAATTTAGTATCAAGGGATCATAACCTTAATAACATTTCTAAATAGGATCACGTAACTTCATAGGAGCCTGTGTTCAATGACCCAGTGCGTTCCTTTCAGGCAGCTGTTGGTCCAGATCAAATCTGAGGTTGAATGGACCCACAGCATAGATGCTGAACCTCCTTGCTGGTGTCTCACAGCCAAGTGTGCTGGGTCTGAACATCTAAGACACAACCGGCACAGGTGGCTTAGGTTTCACACAGCTCATCTCTATTATTCTCCACTGGAATACAAAGTGTTTTTCAGTTCTGAACAACATGTAAAGTTTAAAAAAATTCTCACAGTTCTCCACAATTTCAAATACAGGTTCTCCTCCCCCTTCTTTCTTTCTCTCCCATGAAATGCAGAATGCACATGCATTAACATAATTAAATGAGGGACCCAGGCTAATGAGACTGATTTGGTCTAGGAAAAAAGTGTATAATTAGAGTGCCAAGTAACAGTACTATCAGTGGTGACACGGTGCTTGGAGCACCAAAAGGACATTCAGTATGACAACATAAAGGCCTTGAATTTTTGCTGGTGACAAAATCATGTGTGCACATGGAGTAGGTGGAAGAACCAGCCTCCCACATAATGTGCTTAAATGTCCTACCTTTTCCTCGCCCCCGGGACTGGCTCTGCCAGTCATCCATTGCTAGGGAAGCAGATAACAAGCCATTGTCAAGGGCAACCGCAAAGCTGCTTGTTTCCTATTACCATCCTTAACATTTTCTATCTAATCAGATTTCCTGTTGGTTGAGGAAAACTGCCTTTCCTCATTACCAGCTGCTATCCCAGATTTCCCTCTCCCCATCCCCAATACATATTTTGCCATGTATTTGTCTGCTTTTCTGTGTAAAAAGGTTATGTATGCCTGGAGGGAGACTAAATGTTAGCAGGGGGAAAAAAAACCACACAAAAAAAATCCCACATGAAAACAGAACTGTGGGCAAGAGGCCAAGACTCTTGATTATGTGACTGTGACTACCAATGGGTATTTTTAAAAAAACATTTCTCTCATTATATTCCCTCCTCTGGATGTAATAATACAACTCAAATTACTTTTCCAGGAGTAGGCTTCTTTTTATATAACCATGTTTTATACAGAGAGCAACAGCTTATGTTTAAACTACTTAAGAGAACAAATTTAGATTGGATATTAGGAAAAATTTCTTCACTGAAAGGGTCATCAGGCACTGGAACAGGCTGCCCAGGGAAGCAGCTGAGTCACCATCCCTAGGGGTATTTAAATGACACATAGATGTGGCACCTGGGGGACATGGTTTAGTCCTGGACTTGGCAGTGTTAGGTTTATGGTTGGACTCTATGATCTTAAATGTCTTTTCCAGCCTAAATGATTCTATGATTCTATGAAAATGTATTTCAGATGGCCCTTCTCCTGCTAGCAGTGTATTCCTGGCTTGAGGGAAACTATAAAAACACTCTGTGTTTTGCTGCTGCTTGGATGTAATTGTAAACAATGCTTAATGCCCACAGGACCTAGCATCCAGGTAAGGATGTCAGGTCTGCTTGTTTTATTGCATTTGAGAGATCCACAACATTGTAAACTGTAGAATGACTTCGACAAATCAAAGCTAGAACAATGCAGAACCAAGCAGAAGCTCATCTTTTAACTTAGTCCAAAGTTTCCCATAGCATTAGGAAAGGCAACATCCTATCTGAACTGCTATCCAGACTGACAGACCCAGCTGGCACTAGACCCAAATGGAATTTTCCACATTTTGGGAAGATAATAATATTGTGATTTCCTACTGTTCTCCTCTTTCCTTCTACATCTAGCACCTTTTTTTAAAAAAAAAAACAACTCTCCTTGCTATAGTTACTGGACCAAGGACCTTCTATCTGTCCTTCAGTCTGATATCAAATGTACTGGCCCTGGATCTATTCTGCTAAGGTGTATTTGAGGTATACCGGTGCCGTGAAAAATGATGACATTACAAGGAGGCTGGTAGGGTGTCAGGGAAAAGAACAAGAAAGCAAGAAAGGTTAATTTAGGAAACACGGACCTAATTTTCTTGTTCCTTCTTTTGCTTTTAGAAACAGGCCTGAGATACGAGAAATGATAGGCCACCTGGTTTGGATACCAGAGCGAGGTGGTATTGAAGTCTTTAGCAGATAGTACAACGTTCCCCAGAAAAACCCACAAAAAGCCAGGAAAATCTTTTACCTGGTATCATCATACATGCCTAGGGGGTTCAAATCCTGAAGTGATAAATGAGGGTCCCCAAGCATTAACCCTGTATGAAAGTAGTTAAAAAGCGCAGAGAAGAAATCCATCACCTAAATAAAATAGTTAGGCAAAGAGTTGCAAAGTTAGAAACATGCAGGATTTACTATGTGTTCCCATGTTATTACTCAGCAGATACAAAGGTGCATTTTTATCCTCTCTGCAGAGCCTTTCAAGCCTGCAGTTTTCCATAAAACTTCCATCATGACTTTTTACTCAGTTTTCCTAATAGCTTCTTAGTTGCCATACTTTCCAATACCTTCAAAAATGTGTAAATTATGCTATAGGAACAAGTTTAAACATTTCTTTTCGTTCATCCTCAGAGCACAATTGAGCTGTTAATGGCTGGGCTCAATTAGAAGGTATTCAGGTAGGGCTTGTTTCAGCCACTCCATCAACTCCAACGGACTGGTTCAGTGTTTGCATGGAAAGCACAGTTCAGATCATTTATTTTTCAAGCTTCATGCAAACAAACACCTGAGGATGATACACATCAGTCTTTCAGTGGGTCAAACACCATTGCCAGGCAAAATCAGAGATTTTTGAAGAAAAAGATCAATGCAGCCCAGGCAATTTAAGCTGCAAGAGAGGCTAAAAGGATTCCTGAACATGTATTTTCCCTCTCATGCTGGAGGCAACATCTTTCACAGAAACACATATAGAAGTCACGCAACAATAAAGATTGATACCCCTATGAATCCCCATCAACTCAGATGGCTGTGGGACAAGTCAATATGTCCATAGCTTCCTATGCCCTGTCCAGCAATGCAAAATTCCTGGAGGAGAGGAGGAGGGATAAAAACAGGAAAGGAAAGAGACATTCATCCTTGTATACGGCAATAAAAGATGAAAAGCTTTGCTCTTAGAACCAAACATTTTCAGTAAGATTGATTAACAATACCATATGCCACAGAGGAAGGAGTAACACAGCTGTCGCTGGAGAGAGACAGGATGTAGATTTATGAAGAAGCTAAGAGCAACTGTTGGCTTCCAGGTGACAACACAGCAGAACTGATGCTCCCCCGGTCTTCAGTTACAGCCTGCACCTTGCAAGCTTCTCCCAGCAGATCCTGAGTTCCTCAACATTGAGACAAATGATGCCCCCAGGACACTCGAGCTCTGGAGAAGAAAGGCCCAGCACACCTCCGCTTCCTGCGTTCCTCTTAAACATGCCATTAGTGTGTACATTGTTGATTTAGTCACTGAAAATGATCAGACCTAGCTAAGAGCTAGTCCCCAACAGAAATCCAGCTCCCAGTTTAAGTTCTGCTGAAATAACCATCAGCTTCTGCTGGAGTTACACGAGCACAAGAAAAAATTGAAATACAGCATGTGAGTCAATGGTGCCAAGTTTAGGGCCCTTCTTTTTATGGGTCACACAGAAACTTTTGTTTCACCAAGTATCACTTGCCGAGGATGCTAAGCACCTCTAGTAGCTCAGCTGTCATCATTTTCCGAGAAGAGCTGGACATGAACAATTCTGGGCTCACGATTTACTCACGAACAACACAAACCCTGACAGAAGATAGGAAATTCATTGCATTTTCTAATCCAGAAGAGTGCTACGGGATTCATCTTTCCTTCATGTTTACTGAGTTCAGAATCATGAAATCACAACTCCTATCAAGTCCGCCCCAGAACTGAGAATTAGGCTTCCTGCTTTCAAAACCCCAGTTTTAATATTCAGTTATATCATCACTGAAACAAAAAAACCCCTCTCCTCACACCTTAAACCAGTGTTTGCATCAGACAATGTTTCTGGTAAGATGAGGAAAAAAAAAATGCTATTTTAATTAAAAAAATTTACTTAAAAACACATAGATTTCCCAGAAGTGGTACAAAGAACATTCATGCAAAATCTGGGGTATGTAACAGGAGAAAGCAATTGATTGAAATATTTTGGGCTAACAGTGACAGCTCAGCAATTGACGCCCATCATTACAGGGAGAATAATACAAGTGATTTGTGAGGAAGGACTCCAACCTGCTCGCTTTGCCATTCCTGCAGACTCAGTTGTGGCGGAATCCAGCCCTCAATATTTCATCTTAAAATACATCTACCAGCAGTAGCATTATTTGTCTTGGCAGATACTGGAGCTTATGCAAAAAGTAGAAGGCTTACCATGTGGAATATAAGGCAGTAATGCAAAACATATGGAACAGTAAGAGAATATATTTTTAAAAATTATTTAAAATAGCTTAATCTTATGTACACTAGATGAACAAGTTACAGATACCTCTTTAGTAATTCCATATTAGTAAACACAGCATTAGAAGAGACCATACCTTTGCTTTATCTGAAAAAGAAAACATTCTACTTATTTTTTTCTGCTCTGCATGCATTTCATTTTCCAAAATGCAACCAGGCGTGCATTACATACAAACTTCACCCTGATTCACTTAAGTATAGCTGTCATGAGCATTCTCTAGCGCTATGCAGAAGCCTTATGGAGTGAAAGGAGTTGGGGACAAGCCGAATCTGAGTCTAAGTGCCATATTTTCAGCAGAGTGCAGCTTCAGAAATGTTACTGGAAAGAACCAACTAGGCATCGATGCCGTTTAGGTAGCAAGCAACTTTTGGCAGCCAAAAAAAGGCAGTGTGTAATGATGAGTGCTGAAACAAAAACTTTATTTAAGAAAAAGCAGCGTCACTTTGCTTCCCGCCTAGAACACCACTGTACGCGGATTATATTCTAGTGTCCCGTGATAGCCGAATCAGACACTAACAGGCAAGCAAAGGGGGATATGGAGTGCATCACGCTTCCTGCATCAGTTGCACTACACTGACACAGGCTGGAAAACACACAGCACACTCTAGGGACATACATAGAAAAATAAAAATAATAAAAACAAACAGAACATGGATCCATAGTGCCACAAACCTTCCGGCTCTGTGTTCTCTTTGAGGTGCACTTGCTTCAGTGGGCAGCAGAAGATTTCGTGACACTTAGCACGAAAAGGGGACTCTTTTTTCTTTAATTCCGCAGATTGGATCGAATCTTGCCGTAACATAATGTACTCCTGTGTGCCAGGGGGAGCGTCATCCATAACTGTGGTCACCACATAACAAAATGAACTCAAGTTAGAGCTTGAGGAAAGCAATCTAGAGAATTAAATCAACTACATAATGTCAGGGTGGGGGAAAGAAAGGAGGGGAAATGTTTATAGCAATGAAGATAAAATTTAAAGTGTAAAGCATCTGAGTCATGGTGGTAGAGGGGTGAGGAAAACATTTACTTATATAAACAATGCTTCTCATAAACATCAGCACTTTATATTGTTTCATGCAACTTTAATAAATAGTAGAATAACACCCTGCTCCAAAAAGCAACAAGGTTCTCTCCAATGTCTTTGCTTTAATCTCCTATAGCACCTATATCTATTCTGCATGCAGATTAAGAAAAAAAAGCAAACAAAGCATGCTTTTATTGCCTATCCATAGGCAATCTCTACGTTAACATCAGGGAGTAATCATTCCACATCTGGAGGTAATGCAACATCAGTGTATCTTTTCCCCAAAGTAATAAGAACATGCCTTTATCAGAATATATAATTACACACAGTTCCTTACAGCAAGGATGATAATCCAATGACATTTAACCTGATCATCATTTTCAATGGATAGAAGAGTAGATGTACAAGGAGAAAGCACATTAATCCTTTTGATGGTTTTCTTGTAAAACAGCAAGTCATTTTTTAAAGTTGATCTTATAAATCAATACTGCCGTTAATAATATAAATGATATGCAGTCTGAAATGTTTTCTGAATGGGGTCAGACTATTAAATGGTAAAAAGATAAAATATATAGCACACAAAAAGCTCCAGCTACCTTGAAGTATCACATTACCAGAGAGAATTGAAATGCTTTTCCACCCTCTAAAAAATGAAGCCTTAATAGCAGAGATAGTGAGATTCCTTAGCTTACAGCTTTAAGGCACAGATCATCTCTCAAGAACAAAAATTAAACTCTCTTTCAAAAGGCAGTCTCTAACCACTACTAGTTATTTATAGTGTGATGCAGAGATATAAAACTGCAGCCAAAATCAAGCCAAGATTCTCCAACCCTGTGAAAAAAAAAAACCAAACCCAAAAAACCTCCGTAAAAGTAAAATTCCGACAATCAGCGAAGTTAACTACTGATAGGCTAGTCTAAAACTACAGATGCATGAGCAGAAGTGTTGTCCATTAATTCAAACAATTTAACTGTTTCCTAAATATCTGCCCGCATATAACCATTTTTTAAAACTGTCAGATTTAAGCATGGATCCCTTCAAACAAATATTTTCCTCTTGCATTTTTATGAACTTGATTTTTTTTCTCTGTTATCAAGGATGGTACTAGTAAGAGTCATATCTAGGTGATAAATAAGCGATTCAACTTGATAGTCTTTCTTTTCACAGTGGGCAGTCACCTTCCTTCAAGACCTCATTAATCCACAGGAGACACTTTGCACCATGGCTCTTGTTGCTTCATTAGACTACTCGCAGTGTCAGTAACACTCACTAATAATCCATATAAAGTGTCATTAAAAAGGATGCATGAGCTAATAGGAAAGCACAAGTGGTTCAAAAAAGAGCAGTGGGTCAATGGAGTACAAGGTCTGGGTTGCCATTTAATTGCTCCCTTAATAACGCTAGTTTTACTTGGGTGTGTTCGAAGGGTACGTATGTGTGAATGAAACACACTGACAGCCCTGAGACTGAAGGGCAGTTGCTGGGAGTAATCACTAAGAGTCAACACCCAAGATAAGCCAAAGACCAACAGCCCAGGTGGGTCACTCCTCTAAAAATACACTTTGCAGAAGCTGCTGTTGCGGGTGTCTGTGTAAAGCCACCAGCAAGCTGCGTGCAGCGCTACTGACGTCAACGGTGCAGGAGCCCTACGGCGCATCCCTCTGACATTTACAGGGATAAAGGATAACGTGCACCATGAAACACGAATAGCCAGCAGAGGAGTGAAATGCACGGCTACCTTCTGCCAGCAAGCTGACTGACACCCAGCAGAGCCTGCCCCACTAACAAAAACTCAGCTTTGGGCAAAAGGCGGGTGCCTTCGCTGACCCTCTTTGGGCAGACTTCTCCCTGAGAAGTCCTGTTTGACTGGAGAATTCAGAGAATTACCCACAAGGTTCCATGCTGGATGGTGCTGGGCTGCCACTTAAGTGAAAGAAAGCAGAAATCAGGATAGCAGCTGCTAGACAGGGTCTGCAGGGGAGGAGATACTAGTGAGCACCCAGAGGCGCACCTAGCCACAAGGGCTGTTTGGCACTGGGCTAGGATTTCTCAGCTTCTGCAAGCTCAGAGGGCTCATGCGGCATAAGCAAGCCAACTCCGCGGACTGATGCCATTCATGAAGTGTTTGACAGTTGTTTGACATCATTAGGTAGGTCCGCCCCTAGCTCAGGCAAGCTCACTAACAACGACAGGTGGGGAAGACATAACTGGTCCTTCACCAGTGTACTTACACACTCGTATCACCACCTACACACAGACTTATTTAAATGTGAATAAGCCACAAAGAGAACTACACACCTTCAATAAGTGAAGAACATGCTGAAATCAACAAAAGCACATCAGGTTACTAGAATCCAGGACAGCAGGTGCGAATGTATCTTGGGTTTGAGGACCATCATAACACTGACATCTGGAGCAAACCCTAGGAACCACAGCTCTAATAAAGCCTTAATGCTGCAATGATGTATGGATAACTTAATTGATGTCAGTGTTCTGAAGGGAACAGCCAAAACCTTTTCTTAACGTGATGAACGGCCTCAAGTCAGGCTGAGAATTTATTACAAAACCAGGAACACCCCTGACCCCAACACATCCTTTTCCCTGCTGTGATGACAGCCAGACACCCTCATGGAGCCACTGAAATCGCAGTCACAGGACCTCAATTATGGGTCCCAAGAACTAATACACAAGGAAGTTTCAACAACACAGAATCTAATGTAAACAGCTTTAAAGCCTCATAATGTCTATTTTTGATGACTAAAAATAATCAGTGCACAACTACGAAAGGATCATTATTAAACAACTGTGAACAAGCACTTTGGAAAAGGGAGAAATATCACCAGGAATCTGCTATGATTTTGCCAATGGAGTAAAAAAAGCACTTATGAAAGAATCACATATACACCAGAGTAGAAGAGAAATGGTAAATTTTAGGGAATTAACAAAAGTCCAAAGCACTATTTACATACTGTGCTACGTAGAGCAGAGGACATTGTACTCAGCTGTTCCCTCCATTACAGGCTCTGCCGATTGCAGGACCTAGGATATGCTTACACTCCTCTGTGTAATGCACAGATACATGAGCTACCTTTCAATCAGCTAATTGGGGTAGTAATCACAAGCCAGCACCAAGCTCAACAAGGGAAGCAGAAGACCCATGAGAAGCCTGGCAGCTGCCCAGCTTCACTCCATCACATGGATGCTGTTTTCAGGAGTGGTTAGAAGAAACCTTCATTGAGGCACATCCACATTTCCTTGGCTACATTCCTGAAGGCAGATGTGTAGTCATCCTGCCAGCCACCAATATTCGGCTATACCTCTGTCGTTACACTTTAGCAGCTGTTCACTCTGATGTTGTCCCCCATCCTCATGGGTAGAACACCTCAGTGGTCTGTGTTTCCTTCTTCCTCTGAGTAAAACCAGGACAAGACTTCATATGTCATGGACACAGGTCATTAAGATACTAGTAAAAAACTTGAATACTCTCAGTTGCAAGATGATAAATGAATACTTCATAGCTTAAAAAAAAACCTAAAAAAATTTGTATTTTTTCTTCTCCCCACCCTCCCCTCATAATTTGAAAGAGACTGAAAACACAGCAGTTGTGTACACATGAGAAGAATTTGCTTAAAAGTTAGCATAAAATAGCTGCCGTAACTAGTATGTTTCCTACATTAAAACGTTCAACTTGCTAATCATCCTGTAGCCATCATCTAACTTGCTATCATCCTGTAGCACATTCCTTAGTTTTTCAAAAAATAAAAATTAACAACAATAATTAAAACTTCCTGTCAACAAGCCAGTAGCAAAACAATTCCTTCTTCCTATAAGCCTTACTGAGAGAGAGGAAAGTGATCTTTAGGGTGACTGCCGGCACCAGGATGCTTTTCAAGATAAACTCCAATATGTTTGCTTTATATAAACACACCAGCTAAACACTCTGGTGGTTTGTGTCTTTCTTTTATGTCCAACTGCATTTCAGTCCCTTCTAGAATTGCCAGAAACCATAACATCAGCCCTGTCCATAGGCCTTGGCTCAGATTCTAACTGAATAATCTTTGATATAATTCAGAGCTGTAAGGAAGCATCTCGTTTTCCTGCCTGGTTTTACGTGATGAGACCTCAGCTCTGCCAGCTAAAGACTGTAGCAACTATAGGGTAAACATGTATTGATATCCAGGCAAAAGGAAACCTCATGTTCCTGTTAGACTGTTGTTCTTGAATACATGACACAATTTAACACAAAAATTTTATACTTCCACGGATCCATTCCCTCCTTGAATGACCTTTCAGGTCATTACCCGAAACATGAATTTCCTTCCTCTTCCTTCAGTTCCCTTACTTTTTTTAGTCTGGTTAGTTTCACATGCTGCAAGCCCCAGGATACTTATACTTGCAATAACTTAGTTTTTCTGGCATTTTGGAAGGACTAAAGTCATAGCCCTACACTAGATCTTCAAGCCCTGAAGAGCATTAGAGTGCCTCTTAAATCATGCATCCACAAAGTGAAGAAAATCCCCTCTCTTTGGCACAAGGGAGCAAACTGTAAAAGAAACATTCCCCCAATAACAACTTTCAGAAAAGTAAGACCAGCAGTACATGCCTCACCTCTGTAGCCTGCCAGGCTGTGCTATGAAACAACACTGCGATGCTCACTGAGCACCTCCTTCACCCTTTGCCTCTTCCACCCACAAGAAGGAATGAAAGGTCATGAGTGAAGTTACCCAGGACCCTGAGGCTGTTTACAGATATGTAGGATATTTTTTTTTTTTTCTTTTTAGGGAAAACATTGGGTATCAAGCTGCTTTCAGCTCCTTACAGGAACAAATCTAAAAAAACCCTGTCCAAAATAACTTGCTTTAAGTGACTGTCTGCAGGACGGGGAATGGGTAGGAAAGTTGGGTATTTTTCTCTAATAACATTTTCCAGTTGAAGCAGCTGATGCAAAGCTCTCAGGTATACACACAGTAACTTTTTTTTGCTTATTTTTGTTACTGCTTTGTTTTCTCCCCAGTTTATTTCAGTTGAAGGTGTGATTTTTGTTCACTACCTGAACAACATAATGAACTCAGGGCACAAAAAGATTTACAAGCTAATTAAAAAAAAAAAATCTGTTCTGGAGTTGTGATACGCTCAAACCCCCTTAATGGCAACACAGTCTATCCATACCATCTCCCTATCCAGCTTTGCCAAAATCTTGACAAAGTATTCTTACCGAACAGTCCTGGCACTTCTGCGTCACCCAGAAGCCTTACTTTCAGGCTTGCATCTGTGTGCTGGCAGCTCTGAAGCCTGGTTGACCCTGACTTGCAGTTTTCACAATGAAGACAGATATCACAGGGAACACACACAGTCAAATTCTCTAATTCTTATTTACAACAAGCTGTTGCTGGAGTGCCTCCTATTGCCCCACTCCTTTCTCCCCAGTACACTATCAAAACCAGGCATCGCACTAGAAATCCACTAGGTCATTCAAAGTTAAAAACCAAACCAGCAAAAATGCCTTGTGGAAGACACAACTTTTACCTTGAGTTTCTTTACATGATATTTCAAAATTAAAATTCTGCTCAAAATGAACTCTCGTTACATCTGGAGGCTGCTGCTGGACAGGGTCCGTGACAGATGACAGCCTGCCAGCGACACAGCAGCACAACTCGTTCACTCCTCTTACTGGCAAGCAATGCCTAGTCTTTTGTTCTCAAACTAATACCATAAATTTCCTCCATGGCAACTCTTTCTCTGTGCTTATTTTTGAACTGATATTAAAAGGACAGTTTTATGGTGTGCATGAATAGACCATAAATTTTGAGATGGGCAATAGCTGTCTCTAAGAGCTCAGATACTTAGAGTCTTGGGGAAGCAAACCCCTTGCCCAGCAGAGGGCTTTTACTACTAGAACTAATGATTTTTCAAACTGCTGATCTAAATTAGATTGCAGTTGCTTATTAGAGGTTGAGGCTTTTGGGATTCAACAGTGTATGATCTAAGAGCTCTTTTCTGTGTCTGGTGGAAGAGGGAGAATAAAACCCTATTTATGGCATAAATGTCACAGGAATATTTAAAATTCATCATTGATGTCCAAGTAATAATCCTTGTGGTATTATCCAACTCCTGCTGTGATTGCCATGTAAGGCAGAGATTCCCAAACATTTCTATAGCCAGCAGCAGCCTGGACATCAGCATGCACCCAGCCCCTGGGGAAGATTCCCCATCCCACATCAAATATCGGTTTTGTTTGTTGTATCTGTTTTTGTTACCCCAGCAGCAGCTGCAGCCAACCACGCCAGCTTGAATCTCATCCAAACAGCCTCAAACTGCTGCAGTCACAGCAGAGGCTGCAGCATAAGGACCCCTAAAGGTTTCTGCCAAATCCTAAACCTACTTGGGGGCCTCATTCCCAGATGGAAATGAAGCAGTGAACAGAAACCCCTTCTGCAAAAGGCTGCAGGAGGAGATGGAGTCCCTCAGTCCTACTCCCAAGGGCTTGGTCAAGCATGTGCAAAACAGAACATCCAATCTGGCTCATCAAGTGTGACACCTTCCCCCACAATAAAATAGGAACAAACTCCACTTATATCTGTTCCGTTTCATCCACAGGTGGATTCTGCTTTCCCAGACAGTGCTCCTCCCTGCCTTAGATGGATCGTTGGTAGTTATTGCACAGTCCCTTCCTATACACTCAACAAAATCCTTATTAGAGAATCAAGAACAATACGAGCCCAAATGATGCAGTTAAAACCTGCTTTAGGCAAAACATTTCATTCTGAGTTAATTCTTAAGGTTTGCAATATCCTGCCTTCACCCGCACACCAAAGATTTCACTGATGATTTTAGATAGTGTTTTTATTTCTGATTTGAAACTACTTTCCATTGTGAAATATCTTCATTTTTAAAATAAGCAACTCTACTTTTGCAATCAAAATTGAAAGCCTGCAGCCCTTTTGAACATGTTTTTGCAATCAAAATTGAAAGCCCACAGCCCTTTTGAACATGTTTCTTTCAATATGCGTAGGAATTTCTAAACTTTTTGATCTGTTGAAAAATTCTGAAATATGCTGTCTTTGGGTCAACCACTCAGAATAATTTTTTCAGATCTTCCAAAAATATTTGCACAGAACACTCCCCCTTGACCTAAAAGAGTAATTGGATTAACTGCTAGCAGTAATAGGCTCTTATCCTCTAAAAAGACTAGCCAAGATAAGGCTGCATGCAGATCCTTGTGCATAATAAAAACAATGACATCCAACATCAAAAATTTGTTGATTAATTCTGCTAAGAATGCATGTCCTCTTTCCCCAGTGGAAAGGACGCTAACATTTCTGCACATAGCCTTATTTCCTAGCTGTTCTGGGAGCTCATCTCTACCAAACAGCCTTTGATTAACTCTAATCTGGCCACTATTCAGTGACGCAGCTGCCTATAACCGTGACCTTACGTGCCCACATGCAATGAAGGGAGCAGAAGGCCCAACATGCAGAGCAGACCCACTTCTCAGGGCAGCCTGCTGCCTCCCTGGAGCCTGGGCTAAAGATGTGAAGAGAAAGCTTCCCACCCTGGTACGGCCCCTGATTATTATCTGTTGCTGATTTTTCAGCAATGACGTTGCAACAAGTCGTCCAAGGGCAATCAGAAGAGACTTCAGGGTCTTGGGATGACTGGTTAAGGGATCAGGAGCACAAGTTCGTGTTCTTCTCCATTCTTCCAGTTGCAGGGAATGATGAGGGAAGAAAGAGGAAGAGCCAGCAGATCAATACCTGGTTCTCAGCCTGGTTTAGATTGGATATTAGGAAAAAATTCTTCACCGAGGGGATTGTCAAGCATTGGAACAGGCTGCCCAGGGAAAGCAGTTCAGTCCCTGTCCCTGTAGGGATTTAAAAGACGTGTAGATGTGGCACTTAGGGACATGGTTTAGTGGTGGACTTGGCAGTGCTGGGTTAACGGTTCGACTCAATGATCTCAAGGGTCTTTTCCAACCTAAACGATTCTATGATTCTATGAGCGTGGTTTGAAAGAACTGCATTTTCCTCTCCAGATGCTGCTAGGCAGTGCCATCCACCTTCTGCATCTGTGCTGTGATAAAGAGGAGAGCCACGCTGCTGCTCACCAAGGGCTAAGTAACATCCACAATTTACTCTCCATTGTGCAGACCCACTGCCTTTCACTTCCCAGCCACCAGGATCTGCGGTTTTGCTATGCATAACCTGTGCCCACTCTTACTTAACTCTGCAGCTCAGTTCACCATTTGTGTATTTGCCTCTGAATGAATAAATATTGCCACTCTGAGTGGCTTTCTGCTTTTCCCGTCTGCTAAAATAAATGCAAGCTGGCTGCTTTCCAAACAGGTGGGTTTCCCCATGCACCACAGCAGAAAAGATAGTAATTTTCAGTGTACTGTTCATTTACCCGGAGTGTGCATATCAAGAGCAGCAGGCACACAGACAGAGCTGTAAGCACACCTGTGTTACTGAAGACACTTCGTGGAGAAGTAGGGGCTGGCTCAAGGGAGGATACCAAAATGGCAGGACCTGCTTGGCCGGCTTCAGAAAATAACCCTTCCAAATCGCACAGGCACCAAAAGATGTTGCACCTGCAGATCAAGTTCTGGCTGTCACCTAATGCACTAGCACACAGCTTGTGAATCAACCACTCCTCTTTCTGCTCCAAAGATGCAAGGAAGGAAGCCCTGTGGATGACAGGAGGAGATGGAAGGCAATCCTGGATGGAAACAAGAGCTTCCTCACACTCCTCACCCACCCCTATCTACCACGAAACCCACTCTGACCAGCTCAATGCAGAGAATATCTCAGAGCCACACAACGTACCACAGAACTTATGTTTCCCTCCACTGAGAAAGCAAGGAATGTTGCTGTTTCTAAGATAATATCCTTGTAGTGTGGTAAAAATCAGGCAAGCAGAGGAGGAGGTGGCAAGAGATTTGCTAGAAAGGTCCAGGGATGGGTGGGAAGCTTAACAGTTTTTTGAGCAAGCTTTGGAGAGCTACACTTCACTGCTTATGAAATATTAGATTGCTCTTGTGCAACATAACTTTAATAAGAATTTAATTATTAATCTAGCTCTATTCAGAGCTAGGAGAATAGTTTCAAATGACGGAGGAAGTCAAGAGAAGTGGGAATGCCTATAGCTTTCTTCTTCCTATTTATAGGGCATCTATTGACAACAGTAGGGCTACAAAAGGAGACAAACTTCCCTGTGTTGGAGACAAAAGAAAAACAAAAACACACAAAAAAAGAACTAATAGAAATCAGAATCATCTTGGAAAAGCAAAACAAGGAATAGCAGCCTGTAAAAGGCAACAAAATCATCAAATAAAGGACTGTATCCTTCTTGGACATCTGAAAGAAGTATCAGCCATACCTTTTGGGAACAGGACATGTGCAGCAGTACAATAAATAGTCTTAAGACCATTTCAGAGACACTTCACTGCTGCAGCTCTTGGGCATTTTGCTAGGAAGAAGGGGATAAGAACAGAAGCACCATTCATGAAAGAACAGGTGACACCTCTGAATTACTTGCCTCATTTACTCGGGATTAACAAAAGGAAGGAGGCAAGAAATGGAGTGGTTTAAAATTCAAACTCATTACAGAAAAAGCTGTTCTGAGAAACAGCCTCAGAGGAAATCTTCCAAAGCAAAGCACAGAAAACTAATCAGCAGGAGCAAAAACCTCAGTGTGCCACGGAGAGTGCACAGCATGTTCCCACGGCCCTGGGAAGCGGCAGAGCCCTGTACGCTGCGCTGGGTTGGCAGCGCTGCCCGAAGCAGCCAGGGGCTCCGACCAGAACTATGTACACAGCTGCTGCTGAACAGCAGAAGAATCCTTCCAGAAAAGAAAAGATCTAATTTAACCTGAAATTAACGTTCCTCTTCATTTTAAGGGTGGAAGTTATTTTCAACAAGGTAAAGATCAAGCTTATACAACCTAGGTCTCTGTACATACAGACACACACATACACAAAACATTTCATTTTTAAAACAGTGAAAGGCTGCAACATTTTGTCATAGTCTTTTCTTGGACTAAAGCTTTAGTTAAATTTGCCTTCATCCACAAGCAACTTCTGCAACCCTAGAAGTCTTTCCAGCAAGTTCCAGCACCTGAAAAATACTATTCAAGTGTGGTCTCAATGGAGTCATTCACATGGCCAAGAGAAACCTCTGCCTACGCTGTCGTTTCCACTTACCAGTGTATCACCTACTGCAGAGGCCACTGCTGGAACAGCCTTCCCCAGCCAGCAACTCTCAACCACCCAGGTTGCCAGCACTATGACTGAATAATGCATCTCAACTAATTTGACAATTAGCCAGCTTTTTTTTTTTTCCCTCTCCATCTGGCCCATGAAGTGTTAAATCATTATATCCACTTGAACAGCACATCGATTGAGAGTGGTGTACGACAATACTCACAATACTGCGTTTCCTACCCCCCTTTCCCTGAAAACAAAAGGACCACGTTTCAGAAGCCTTCACTTGACACAGGTTTTAGCAACTGTACTTGAAAACATTTTTTCCCCTCTCTACACTTATCTAAATCCCTTTGGACATTACATAAACCTATGTGCAATTAGGCTATCACTGTTACGCAGCGTAGCTACAATGCACTTGCTGCATATACACAGAGGGCTTTCGCTTTTCACTGTTACAATTTAATCAGCACCAAGCCAAATTAGCAGATTAAACTACCAGTTTTCCTGTTACTGTCCACCTTAATGATCACGCATGTAGCGTCCAGCTGCATGTTCCGTATATTGAGATCATTCTCAGCTACCAAGCAACTTTCTCGTGTACTGTATCATGGTACTTCCACATAACGGGCAGCACATTCGCAGTGTACTAGCAGCCTAACTGTACCTGAATTACAATAATTTTCATAAGCGTGACCTTAACTGTTTTATTTTTATTTTATGTTTAAAGTGGTATCTTTCAATTCGTTGAGACAGCTGCTAGACCATATGAAAGACAAGGCGAGAGGTGATCAGCGCTGGGTCACAGACAGCAGGAAGGATTTTGCTACCTTGCTGCGAACAGTGACTTGGCTAATGACACTGACCTGACAGATCAGGGAGCACACGAGGAGGATTTTCACTGCCCATTTATTCCAGCTTGAACAGACAGAAGCTCACAGCAGAAACTGGAACCAACTTCACCTCAGCAAGCATGAAGCTACCAGCTCCTCCCTCTCCAAGCGGGCTCTGGAGCGAGATGCCTTGGCAGCCTTCTTCTGCCTGCCCTGCGGGTGGGTAGTGGATGAGCAGGACCTTCTTGACTCCCCAAAACGGAGAAGCCAACCTACCCCACGTGTGCACAGCCTGGTGACGGTACCGAGACAGGCTGCATAAGCACAACATTACAAGATTTTCTTGTTCCTCCTACTGTTTCAAGCTGCCTCCACTCAGATAGGAGCACCGATGCCGCAGAGCCACTCAATTCTCTGAGCAGGTGTGCAAGCAGTGAGGGAAGATAAACCAAGAAAGCTGCCAGTGGTGTAGCTTAGAGTACATGCACAATGACATCGGCATGGCCCCAGGTGCACCGAGGCGGCTGTGCACACAACCTGGAACGCAAAAGTGCCAGCACTCTAGAGTAAAGCCTGATCCAAAGGGAATTTCAATACTCTGTTTGCATACTAGCAAAAAAGAGTTAAAAACCCAAGAGGTTTTCAGTCGAGCTGTAAATGACTCAGATGAATGACTGTGGCCCGGCAGATCACTGCTCTGTTCAAAGTGGCCCAGCCAAGGCCAATGTACCTCGCAGTTGTTCGTGACCAAGTGACACGTTGGCACCAATGGGAAGGGCACAGTGACAAGGTCACAGAAAGGAAATAAATTTTGAATCCTTTGCAAACTAGCACACATTTCCACGCAACTTAGCATGAAATTCAGATGTTGCTACAAGTGACCTCCATGCTCGGGTGGCTGCTGCTCCCTGAGCTTCCACAGCTACCGTCCACTGCCAGCCGTGGGAGACAGCTCTGCAGCAAGAACTTCGACAATGCACATAAATGTGCGCTCACAATGCACAACACACACTTTGGAATTAACTCTTCCAGAAATCAAAAAGCAAAATGATCAAATAAGGCTGTTCTGCTAAAGCAAAAAAATAAATAGTGGAGTTTATTGCCTTTATATATATTTATATTTTACACTACATTGCATAATATGCTCGCATTGGTGTTCAGCACTGTAAATGACATAAAAAATAACCCAAGGCAGCAAACACAGCAGAGCTCTAAGAAAAAAAATCGTCACATTTCACATTCCAGTGCATGAAGTGAATACTGCAGTCCTCTAGCTTGTAACAAAGTTAGCAAAGACAAATGTCTTTCTTAGGAAAAAGATACTGTTTCAATACTGAGCTACAAATTGGCTCCTATCCTAGTGTTTAGGACTTAGTAAGTGGACTTTATTTTAGTAGAAGGAAAAGCCACTCTTTTCAAACTAAGGACACTGCATACTGCAGATGGAAGTTGGGGACCTGCCTCTGGGGATACAATAATCACTTTTTGTACTGCTTTGAAACCATCAATATTGGAGACAAGTCACTATTTCATGTCATTATCATATGTATGTCTAACTGGGTCTTTACACAGCTCAAAATAAATACATTTATTCTGGAAGATGTTTCAAAAACTTTAAAACACGGAAAGGACTTTGTTGCTGTAAATGTCTGGAACTTGTGGGTTCATGCCAGCTCCAGTTAAACAGGAAAAAAAAAAAAATCAAGAAAAGCTTCAGAGCAATTTGCAGTAGCTGAATATTTGGCCCATGCAGCTGTCAAAACAAGTGCTCAAGTATGTAGCTCCTGCAAACACTCATTACTGAGCATTGCAACGCTTTGGACAGTTCAATTTTGCAAACCATGTGCTCAGCAGTATTTGTACAGTTCCTAATCACCAGTGGAAGGAGTCTTTGTATTGCTCCTTTCCCTGTATGCCACATAAGCACTTACTTTTTAATATTAGCCCCCATGATTCCACTTGCATCTTAAGTGACTGCTGGAGAAGACAAAATAAATTTTTAAAGGGTTCTCACAGAATTCATTTAAGAAACGAGGTCTTTGCAGGGTGAAACAAATCTGCCTTCCCTTTCACTCTTAAATCTACTAATCTGTAACTTCCATGTTACCAGCGTACTCTGCTCTTGAACTGAAATCCTAAAGAGATTTTGCAGAACTTTATTAGCATTTTAGTCCACCTTTAACTATTCATTTCACACCAGATACAGAATTGACATGGGCTAACGTGCTCACTGTTGCATACACCAGCTTGCCACCACACTAAGGAGAAGGGGATAAAGGATGCAGATAACAGATGTGCTATCCTCCCCCCCCCCCCCCCCCCCCCCCCCCACACACACACTGAGCCCCTGTCTACAGGAGGTCCTACCTCTCGCCTTGTTTTTTTGGGATCCAACCCACATGAAGCCCTAGCTGGAAGGAAGACAACAGTGACTTTGAGCTGTTTCTCCTTGTCCTGAGCTGTCATGCTCAGTGACGAGTGAGGCTGTCCTGGATGCCTGTGGATCTCCAGGCTGCTAAACACAATGATCAGAGATGACTCACTGTCACTCTCACATACATTAAATGGTTCTGTCAATTTTCTGACTTGAATTATTGCTGTAATTGTTGTGTCTCACAGCTGAGGAGCTGACACTAGGGCTGACTCAACCACCAGAGAGCTCCTGCAGCTGTGCTGGGTCAGGCTGCTCGTGATGCTGGGGCTCGGACCTTGCCCTTACCCATCAGAAGTCATTCTCTCCCACCAGGTAAGACGACGAAAGAGAGCTTCCCTTGGCCATAGCTGACAGGTCGGTGCTGAAGTTTCTCTCCAGGAACGCTTTGCATATCATACATTAATAGAGTCTGACTAACAGCTTTAGTTTCACATCATGTCTAGACAAAGTGTCCCGCTGTGGGCAGTTGCCTGGAAGGGCACTTGAAATAGCTGTGGGTGAACAAAACAGAAACTGTGTGGAGAGCTGACACGTTGCATGTTCACTGCACCTCATTTATTTATTCACAGAAAAGTGAAAATAACGGGAATCTCGCTGAGATTTTAGGCAGAAAGAAGCCAAAATCCCAATATTCATTCCTTTCAGTAGATGCCCCCAACCACCTAGAACAAAGGAAGCAGAAGAAGTGAGGCAATGAAAAGTCCCACAGAAGCTTTTTGAGGGTAAAAATGTAAAGAGGCACAAGCTGCATAAACAAGATGTTCAAGCAAGCGCTCCCCAGTGCCGAACTGCTCTCCTGAGCCAGCTCTCTCCTGAGCCCAGGTGTACCCAGCAGCGTCCAGCTGCATTCTGGCAATACAACTTTTACCCAGGCATTAACCAAAACTCCTCAGCACGACACACTCCATCCAGGAAAGCATAAAAGCACCACAAAGTCCCAGTAAACTGATGCTGAAAACAAAGAATGGATGGTTAAGTATTTACAGCACACCAGAGCCTCTACCACTTCTCAGCCACCAAAAGAGTTTGCTTGCCCTTGCCACGTTTCTTGCTAGGTGAACATTGCATCTAGGTATAAAATTGCATCACTGCTTTCCTTCATTTAAATGATCTATTTAAACTGAATGCATTAACTGCCTTTCAGCACCTTTTATTACCTTCTAACAGGTTTTGACACAATTAAATTTTTAAATGTTTACTTGATATTATCTTGCATCTAACAAACGTTTTCTGATATTCCCAAGTAAGTCTCTTGCAGGGATTAAGTTATCCACTGGTCTTCACACAGTTGCAATGAAACCCATTTATTTTACCACTGCAATTCTTTTTGAATCAGGCCTGCAAAGTCTAAGGAGTTTTCCAATGATTATGTTGTGATAGATGAGATTTGCTGAAATCAGATTCATTTTTAAGTTTCTACAGAATTTAAGCCTTTTTTCTCCATTAGGATTTCCTAGTTTCTGCACTATTCAAATCCATATAAAGCCTGGCTATTATTCTCTTAGTGCTGTCAGTTTGTATGCATCTTCTCAAGTTTTTCCTCTTTCTTCTTATTAACTATTTCATATTGCAAATTCCCATTTTCAAGGTAAAGGTGCTGCTGTCACAACAGTCCTGTAAGTGAATCATTATGACTATTATGCATTCATAAATAACACATTACAAGACTTAAATAAAATATTTTTTTACAGCTATTGCAACCCGATTGGCCTACATGTAATAGAAATTGTGCACCCATGAAATTAAACTGAATAAAAAAAATTAATTTTCAAAGGCACTTAGTTCTCTGAAAAAGTTATTGCCTCTAATTCTTTTTGGTCAATGTTAGTTTATTTTGGATCCTAAAATAGAAATTAGAATACCAAAATAAATAAAAACGCCAGCCTCTAGGTAGAGAGCTGAAGTAATGAACAGCAAGCGAATTCCACTGAAGGCCAGGCAATCACAGCGTTGGGAAGAAGATGGGAAGGGGAAGGAGGGAGGAGGAAAGCAACCACACAGATATCTGCTAATGAACCTGTATGGCAGCCCCCCAAATCCCAGAGTCCACTCCAGCCCTGCGCCCTTTGCAGTGGCCCTGCAAACCCAGTGTCTGCAGAACCAGTGCCTGGGGAGAAGCAACCCAGCCTTGACCACATCTTCTCCTCCCCAAAGGCAAGGTCGGGTAGGAGGAAAGGGACCACAGGAAAGGTTTTATCCCTCCTCTGCACAGGGCAAGGGCAGAAAGGTTTCCATGGATCTGTGATCATAATCTCATGAGGAGCTGGGAGAGGGGGCGAGAGGCTAGCAGGATGGCACGCAATTTATCCTCACAGCTGGCAGCAACACACCCACACTGGAAGCTAGCAATCTAAAGGGCCTCAAAAGCAGTGGGACACATCTTCAGGATGAGAATTAAAAAGCAGAGTCCTGATCATCAGTGATCTCCACATGTTCTTACAACAGGGAGGGCAAAACACCAAGTGTGGGTCATCACTAATCGCATCTCCACATTCCTCCCTCCTGGAAGAGACAGAAAATGCAACTGTGCTTTGATTTGATGTCACCAAGCCTTTTGCAATTAATTCCTCTGTGCTCTCAAAGAAGGCCCTGATTACAGAGAGCTCCGCGCAGACCCCTGGGTACATCTGAACAGGCTGGACTGACATTTGCAAAGGCTACAGCAAGTGCCCGTTGCTGTGCTCTTCTCTCTGCCTTTGCACAGGTTTCAGTGCCCATATATAACACACATTTAATTGCTCACCTCCCGGTAATCACCCCGCATCCTGCTGAGGCAGGCCACGTACCTAATGAGCAACAGTAACAAACAAAATCCTACTTCGTTGTAAGCTTTGCTTAGTTTTTCACATTACCCGTGAGAGGCAACGAGACTTTAATTTGATCTCAAAGCCCATGTGTAAGGTAAGGACATCTATCTAACGGATTACAACCACAGAAAAGGCCAGAGACCTCCAGTGCAGAACCGCTGGGAGCTGGGTGCTCTGTGGTACCAGACTGACCAGCCCCAAGAGTCTGCACAACCTTCCTCTTTCCAGGGACTCAACGTGGATGCTCCAGCACAGAGTCAAGAGAACATTTTAAATGTTTCTATACCCCTTCTGCTCCCATCCAACTTGAAAGGACTAAAGAGTACCCTTGCTTTCCCCACACACCCCCTGCCCTCACACCTCCATCCCAGGTATGCTCCTGTGAGAAACGCCTTGCTGTGCCCCCGACCGTACCTGCTGCAGGCACGCTCTGCTCCGCGCATTCTTACAGCACTGCACAGACTTAATTTCCACACACACAAGCTTTTTTTTTTTTTCTTTGCCAGGAAGAAATTCAGCCAACAACAAAATGGGGAGTGGATGTTGCCCAAGAACAATCTTGCCAGTTTTTACAAAATAAAAAATGCAAAAGGATACTTTTTCTCATGAGTTGAAACCATTAGACAAGTCCACATTTTTTGGCTGACCCAACTTCGTGTTTAGTGAAACACTCCATAAAATGTCTCCCCGGTTTCTCCTGAATGGCCTTTAAAACACTGGCAGTTCAGCCTGCTTAGTCAGCACTACACACAGAAAGCTGTTAAAACCTGAGCCTAAATAACTAATCTCTCATAGCCACTCATGCCTATCCCACAGAGCATTAATGTGACACATAAGAGTTGTCCCCAGCACAGACTGCAGCACGGACAACGTTTAGATTTCTTTCATACCTAAACCAGCAAGATTTTCATTTTATTTTTGGCTCAGTCTTTATCACAGGGCTAATAAGCCCTGGACAGATAAGGCTTTTGCAGGCTATCCGAGGCTAAATCACCTAAACACACGCCTCCACCTTATAACATTTTGCTGTTGCTACTTCTGGCATATGGAGAATTTAGATGAAAACAAGCAAATACTGGATGAAAGCTATTCCAGAAAAAGCTGAATATTTATGGCTTGTACACAGCAACCTGACTGGCAAGTGAATGCTTTAGGTAGAGATAAAAGGCATGACAGAAGAATAACTTTTATTTATGCAGTCTGCATTTAATGAATGCATCAACATTTGCAGCTGATTAGGGCTAACCTAAGTGCTTTGTTGTTCCCATTGCAATTCTGAAGGCTCTGGACTTTATTTATTCTTTTTCTTCTTTTTTTCCTTCCCCCATAGTTGCAACTAAATATATTTTCTGGCTTTGCAAAGGCCTATTTCCTTTTATAGAATCCAGATGACAGGCTGGGGACGGTATTTCCTAGCTGAGGCATCTGCCTCCTTGACAGAGGGAGAGATAATCACATTGGGTGAAACAGGCTCGGCGTCTGTGACAAGCTTAAGATGTCAGAAATGAGAGCATTGCGTCTTGTCCCTCTGGATATTTTTTTCTTCAGAAATTTAGCCACATCTCATGTGAAACGCAGCCAGCTTGCAGTGCTGCTCTGCCGCCAGCAACAGAGAGGGGGAGGAGGGAGGGAGGGAGGCAGGCAGGGGACCGTTTCACTTCTGAGGCTGCCACAGTTTCTATTTAATTGCTTGCTTATTTATTTAATTATGGCAGCAACACGAGCTTCTGGTCAAGCTGCCAGTACGCTTTCCCTGAAACAATTCACTGCTCTGAAATTACTTCTGCTGGACAATCCTTCACTCCTGGATCTTCACCAGAAGTGGCCAAAGCACTGAGCAGCCCCATGTTCTTCTGCATCCCCATCAAGAAAGAGCAAGATGTCACAGCTGACTGGAGCTATCTTGCCCCAAGGCAGCAGAGGCTGGAGGCTCAGGACACAAAGGGTTTGCAAGGGGGCCAAGTCTGGAGAAGCATCTCCAGGTGGCTTGAAAGCTGAGATCTAAACAAAAGCCTCTACGGCTTGTGTCACTGCCTACTGGATCAGCATTAACCTACAGCACTTCCCCCCACTCCACACTGATTAAGTCCTGCTTTTTAAATTATAGATCAAATGTTCTGCACTCAGAGATCAAATTAGTCAGATCAAGGTGCTACTTTTCTTTTGAGATGGGCCATTTGATGAATGAACCTTTCTGAAAGCAGATTCCTCTTCACTCTCACAACTAACTTTTTATTGCCAGATGCTCACAGATCATGGAAGAATTCCAACAGATGTGCCACCACACAAGAACAAGGAGACTTTTTGAATTAAAGAATAACATTAAGCCGTAAATGATTGTTTGATGTAGACGACTTACTGTAAGTATTTTAGCTAATGTTCATCATTGAGTTCTTTTCCAAGGAAGTGGAAAATAATCCTACTGAAGCTATAAAATGTTCCTTGAATCCATCACTTCCATTCCCTTCACAGCAAATATATGAAAAGCAAAAATTGCCAGTACATAAAAGATATATAAGGTGATACTGAAAGACGCTCTGCAAGAGACACACACACTCCTTGGCAAATATGAGCTCTGGTCCAATACAGTTACTCAACGACTGTACAGTAACCAACTATCAAAGTGTTCCTTTTAAAACACTTACATCAGGCAACTTAGGCCAGCAGACAAACAGCGTCACAGGCAGCAGATGGCTATTATTTGATCAGCTATAGTCTATTTAATTTACTGCAAGGTTATATTTATCGTGCAAATGCTACCACAGCAGATGAAATTCCACCTGAACTGACTGAAGCCAAGGTAACAGCCCCCCCCATCCCAACCCCACCCCCTACGTGGCTATGCCTTTCCCACTCTCTGGTGGTCACATCCAGACCAAGTGGCAGCAGCAGGTTTTGGAGAAGAGCAAGATGATGCTGAAAACCAGTTTTTTTTTCACCAGACCTACCTAAACAATGTAGAACTCTAGATTCTTCACCGGTCCTTCCCTACTATAGCCACAACTGCTTCCCCTGAGGGAGTCCTTTTCCCTACTCCTGTTTTATTTTGGAACCAACTTTTTTGTCCTGTTCTATGGATCCTGGACCATAACAGACTCACAGCATTTGCCTTGTTCTGACACGTAAGTAGCAGCTTCAGCAGGAAGAGCAGACTGCTGTACTGCCTACCACAGAGACTTCAAAAACCAATATATTTTAATCTCCTCGAGTTTTCAGTTAATTTGAGCTCTGCATAGTAGTAGTGGTCTGCGTTCACCAGCTTAATTACAGCCTTGTCAACTCGTTATGGCTAAAGGAAAAGGTCCAAAATCATCCCTTAAAAGCACACATTCAATTGCTACTCCAGCTCTCCTCCTTCAGTCCAAGGGGATTTAAGTCCAACGCTCTACAGTTGTGAAGATGAAGATGTGACATAAGTTTGAAAAACGTGCCCGTCATTTTTCATACTCTCTTCATTATTCAGTGAAAAATGACAGCAATCTAGTAGAGGCCTTTACAGCTTCTAGTCCTTCTCTGTGACATAACTTTGTAAACTCTGCTGTGTTGCCTTCTACCTTGCCCACTTGGTTTAAGCCAGTGAACACACTCACTGTGGTGTGAATTATGCCCAGCATGCGGCTGATGGGGGGACCTTTGCTGAGGTCCAACACAGCCAAGTACTAAAACATACAGACTTCTCCTGCAGAAGGTATGTACCTAGATATATCCATAAACTTATTTATATATACAAATTATTTTAGATAGATAGACAGGTAGGCAGGTATCTCCTAATGCTACAGCTTTTTAACAAAGAAAAACATCAGGACTAAGAATGTGGTCAGATCTTCCAGTTGTCTTTGAAGAAAATGCAGATGTGGTGGATTAATCTTGGTTCTAACACACAATTGTAGTGTAGACACCTGAACACTAACTTGTGAATAAAAGAAGGGTTTGTGTGCTTGCTTTTTACTTGAAAGAAGGTGATTATTTGAATCTTGAGACTTCTAGCTAGCAGCAACCACCATGAAACATTCACAGACCTGCACAAGCAAATGCACACATACATGTGAAGCAGTTCATGTTTGATAAGGTGTATTAGAAAAATTCCAAATGCATCCTTGCTGTATCACCCATGTCACCAAAGGAGTGCTAGAGTCACAAGGACAGCATAAAAACTATTTTGGTACACATGTCCTACTAGATTTTATATTTTGTTTTGTACTTTTAACAGTTGAAACAGTAGAACATCACCAGTCCTTTTTAAATTTGTAAAAGGACCCTAAAAAAGGGAAGCTTCATGGATAAACTTCTGTGGTAAGGTAACTTCTCATTTGCAAGATATTCAATAAAATCAATTCAAAACTGTTCACTACAGATCAGCACGTAGTAGAAAGCTGTATTTTGGATTATCTTGACTGACAAGTGGGAAACACTCTTCAGGAAAAGCCGAAAAAGTAATAAAGGAAAGCAAATCAGCAAAAGAAGCAGCAAAACCAGACACCAAGGGCAGACAAACTGCAAAGAAAAACTTCCCAGTTTATACACAGCATGTGTAAGTGGCTCTGTGGCTGCTCAAGTCTGTAGATATTACACAAAAATACAGTGTTCAGGAAGTTTCTACTGAGATGCTACAGTCCCATGGAAACAACCCCTTGTGCTATACAGGGACTTCTCCCTGAACTGTAGGATATCTTTTAATCTCAATTTCTTCTGTCATTATCACAGTTAAAAAAATTGGCCTCACAAAGGTGTAACAATTTTATTATTATTAAAATATGAAAACCACAAAAAAATGAAACCAGGCATCAACAACACTATATCCATCCTCTAGGCAAGTCTAAATGAAAAACAGTTTTGATGCATCTAACATGCATCTCTTATTCTAACCATGACAGGTCACCTGATTCTCATTAAGTGCCATTTCAGAACAGCCTCCCACCCCTGAGATAGCCATATTCACAGATGACACCTGTAATGGTGTATTTGTTAGGAAAATTTCTTGGCCTGGTTCTCAGCTACTTTCAGGTTACACAGGGAGCATCCCCCTCAGGGAATTGCTTTCAACTGGCTATCAAAGGACAGCCCAGCTCCATCCTCTCCACATAGAGGCGCACGTTGCCAGAAGGCAGGAGGTGTCGAGGGAAGGGTGGTATGAGAGGACAGGAGTTCTGCCTACACTTCACCTCTCCACTTTCCCTCCCAAAAGTGTTATTCTCCCCAGAAACCCTATCAATAACCCCCCACTGCATCACTCTGAAGGGAATGGAAGAAAAACAACCTTCCAAATCATGGCAGATTTTAGGGTGCAAGGACTTTTTTTTTCTGAGGGGCAGGCAGAACAAATACATACTGCATAAGCACAATGAAGTGCAAAAGCTTGCTGCAAGTCAGAGAGCAGAGACGCACATAGGTATACCTACAGGGGGTCTAGTGAAAGGTGGCAAAATCTTAGAGGGAAAGTGGTGGAGTATCGATTTGAAAAGTTTGAGCAGTGTACCCTTGCATGAGCTTGGGAAGCTCTGCATGCACTTACTGGACAGAAACAGTCCTAAAAGATGATTCACCACCCATCTTCAAAGACACCACAGCCAGTCCCTCCTCCCATCTGACTACATGCCCTCTGCCTAGCCATGTGGGACGGGGGGTGGTGGCTATTCTGAAACCTTGGGACTCCCTGATGGTCCCAGGGCTCATGAGACTAAGCATGTACCATTCCCTCTCCTTATTGCAAAACAATGAAACCAACACTTACAGTCTGGAAGGCAAGCTGTGATCAAATTGAAATTATCAGAGGACTGCGGATCTAGTATGCACCACAGTACATAATACAAATGCCTTTGATCCAACTACTTGAGACTTAACCCAATAGTTAGGGAGGATGTTCCTTTCTCACTGTGCTCACATCTCCTTGTCATCTACCAACAGTTTCACAATTAACACAGAGATGACAATATTAATAAGCTACAACTAGCTTGCCCATTGCATAGCCAGGAACAGATTGGTAATCTGCTTCCCAAGTATATTTGCATACTGTTTTTTGCATAGTTTGACCAACCAGGTGAATGGCAAGTTTTAATAATTATCAGCTTGTTTCAGCACGCAACACAGCCTACGGTATTTCTCAGATGTTAAGATCTGTGCTGGAGACTCACTCCCTGGACGTCACGAAAGCCCTGCAAAGCAATTACAGAAGCAAATAAATTATTAAGAGAAAGAAGTGACAGCTCTGGGAATTGATGCAGATCCGGGTGTGAATCTAGGTTGTTAACGACAAAAAGTTATTGTTCAGTAGGTGATTGGTAATGCATAAGAAATGAGAGTTTGGTCCTGTTTTGAATACCTGCATCAACAGCCACAGGAGGAATGAGCAACACAAGTTAACCTTCAGGGGTTTGGTGGCTGTTGATTCCTTCAGGCTGCTTCAGACAAACAACAAAGCCCAGCTACCTCTGCCCTTACTCTGGCTCAGAAGCTGACCTTCCAGCACCCCCCCTCTCAGCTGCACCCATGCCAGATGCAGTTTCCTCCCCCACGGCTGAGGAGCACTACCACCGTCTTCTCTCCATCTCCAGCCCCACTCCATGGACTGCACCCCTGGAAATGCAGCCTGGCAGCAAGCGGGGCAGAACAAGCCTTGCACCCACATGGCTCCTGCCTTAAATTGATTTTCAGTGCTCTCACCTCTGAGTAAAATTAAAACTTGCAGACTTCTACTGCTGTCCTTAGCACTCTTGACATCTAAGCATATTTTTTTTTGTTCGTTTTTTCTCCTTTCACTCTTGTTCTCTGCATCTGACACAGGACTGTTCAGAAAGGACATAAGTGGGAGAAAGCACTCGGCAGAAGATTAATGAAAACATTTAAAGTAAACTTTTTCTACAGAAAAGCAAAGTTTCCAGCCCCAAATTCCTCCTCTTCAAATTATATTTTTTTGTAATTGAAGTCTTTCCAAACAGAGACATTAGCCACAAAACATTTGCTTAATTGCAAACCTAGGGTGTCCTGGAGCAGAACAGAGGAAGACAGCAAAAAAGGGGAAATATTTTTTAACAGCTGTGAATCAGTCTCAACTCCCTGCAAAATCACTAGAAATCTTTCCACCTAATATAACAGGCCTGGCCTGTGCTCCCAGCATACAAAACAACTTGTGCCCTTCTGCTGAAATACCCATTTCTTTCACCTAGGTAATTTGTTGCCACTCCAGGACTGTTACTTCTCCCTCCCTCTCCAAAATGGTACCAAATAAGACAGCTTACGTAAGGGCAAATATGACAGTCTGTCAAGACATAAAGACATTGTTACAAAAACTTGTGTTACAGTGATCGGCTGTTCTCTCTGGCCCTGCAAGAGATTGCTTCCTATGGAACAACAACATCAGGGATGGAGCTGGGGGGAAATTCTTTGCTAACATTCAAGGGTGGAAAGGATGGAATAACCCAGGAAGGCTTTTTGGGCTGGGATGTTCAGAGTACTCCTGGAGCTAATGAGAAGTGCCTGTTACAGTTTATATCTAAGTTGAATCTTTAATACAACATATCAGCTAACAAATCTGAGACCAAAGACCTTGAGATGAAAAGCGAAATCTGCATGTTTCCTGTCTTCAAATATTAACAACATGATTGAACTTACAAACCTGACTTAACCTGAATACTCTTGAGATATCACATTTATACCAGAGCCCCAAACAGGCAAATATGCTTCCAATTAAAAATTTGTATGTAAAAGTTTATATACACACACACACACACACACTGGTATGCATATATGCACACGTACCTCAGTCTCTGCGTTAGTCTTGTACATCCTCCTGGTGCCTTTCCTTTGGTGCTGTCATCTAATCTATCATCTTCATATACTGTTTCAAAGCCTCTACAAATTCTCACGCTTCCTATCCTTCTCTTCCAGAAGTGGAAGAGATCTCTCAAATGCAATTTCTGCCAGCAACAATCCCAGTATCAATGGTGCTGCCCTGAAAGTCAGTAGACAGAAACCTGAATCTGCTTTTCCAGCTTCTATAGCATTCCATTCCATAAGATCATTAAACTGTAGGCTCAGAGTTACACAGTTTAAATCATGTCCTTTTGCAAAAAAGCGTTAAATTCCAAATAATTGAATTGTGATTCATTATCTGTCATTTTCAGTCAATATATCATGTCTAGCAAATATTGATTTACATGTAAGATTACAGACTTCGCAGTTGTCTCTTCCAACAAAGCTATTCAATAACAATGATAACCAAGAACTGACAGGCAATTTTTCCAGTATACACAAATTAATCTTTGCTAATTTGAACCTAAATGACTGCAGATTTCCTGACTCACATGCAAAATTACAGGTGTTGATTTTGGTTTTTTGGTCACATTATTCTTCTCCTCCCCCCTCATCTTGTCCTTTGATTATTAAACTCTTCGATGGTATCTCATGCTTTCATTTTACTTGCTTCACATATTTGGCAGAAATGCAGATTTCCCTTTCCATCACAGCATGTATCTTTAGATTCTTTTACGAAGTATTTTCCCTTCTCTTAAAGTCTTCCAATACATTCTTCCTGTGTGACATCTGCAAATCCAAGCCTGACATCCTACCTTGCAAAATAATTTCGGCATGATTTTCCAAAGCAGTCAGGCAGCACCTCACATGTCCTCACCCAAAGGAACAATCTTCCCACCAACGGCTCTGCACGTGCCTTGCCTCGGAGGTTTCTATTCACAGCTTTTATTATAACCTCAGCTCCCACATGGACTGTGATACGTGTACTAGCTACCACCACACAAAAACCTATTTTTACTCATCTGGGTAAGACCTGGTCCTAAAGGTTTTGTGTAAATGAATTTGTGACTCCGTAGGCAGTGGCTCTCTTTGTACTCTGCAACTGCAGATTGGATCTCTGCTTTCCTTGGAGGCTGAGCACTGCAAGCTCACCTGCTGCCTTGGTCTCTCCACCAAGACTTGTAGGCTTGTCTCCTCAAACCAGGACATGCTGCTTGGCACTAAATTAAATTGCTTTCTGTTGTGGTTTTTTGTTTTGTTTTAAACATTAAACAACAATTTTCTAATAACCTTCTCAGTTTTGAGTCTGATACTCATTACGATGAGTATCAGGTCAAATTAGGGACCCCACCTGCCCTCCAAATTTACATCTGATTCAGGAGTATCAAAGTATTTGTTAATGGTTGAAAAGTTTCTTCCTTAGTTTTTCTTTTTAATTCATACTTTTAAACACTTCAATCACTTCAGCAGTGACTCTATTCTTTAAATCTCGATGTACACTCAGATAATGGCTTGGTTTTCCCACTAACTGTAGGTTGTTAAACAATTCTACACTTCAGGGTCAGTACTATTAACAAAAATACCTTTTACTCGCTGTTATTCTCCAGATCTCCATTCAGCTTCACAAAGGGCATTACAGGCTCCCGCCAATTAACCTCCACAATTAGTTCAGTTCGCACTGCAGCCTCAGAACTACTACTGCATTTTGTCATCTTTCGTATTTTCTCCTATTTCCCTATTGCAAGTTATTATATTCTATTTCTATTACCACACAGCATTTTTCATAACAGCCAGTGACAACTCTGTATCATTACATATAATCAAGAGGAAACTATCCTAGTTAAGCCAGAAATTAAATAATTGAGAAAGGACAGTTCTCTATATTGACTCTTCACACCACCACTAAACATACCCCCCCACTAAACTAAACTTAAAAAAATGATAATAAAAAATTAAGAGCTTCCAGTGTAGAATCATCACAGGTTTTCCCTTGACAGGGCAAAAGATGAACCCTGTGCTAGCTGACACTCCATCAACTAAAAATAAGGCTACTATGATGGAAGGTGACTATCCTAACCTTGCATATCCTAACCTATACCACACCAAGATAAAGACCATCCACATTAAAGCTTCTGCTTTGGTAAGTCATCACGCGTGCAATAAAACCACACTTTTTTTTCCCCTTGAGGGCAGCCTGGCTTCAGCCTGGCAGTGCCATGTGGGCACCACTCGCACGGCTCCCGACACACAGAGCAGGGGTAGGATGCCTGACATGGCCACGGGCAAGGCCACGTTCATTCAGGAGCTTCAACTCACTGTCATTAAAAGACAGACACTGATGATCTGAAACGGCCACCCGCAGTTCTACGTGCAGAGCTGGACCTAACCATTGGGAGGGTTATTTTAACACCTCTATGTATCTTATGTTGTTGTTTTATTGATATAAAGGATCACACACAGTCCGAGGCAAATTTAAATTGAAATTCTGCTATTTCTTGTCATTGTACAATATGGCAGGCTGCGGTTAGATTTGGTTTCAAGTAAAGCAGCTAAAAAACTTCCCTCCAAGCCATTAATTCAGAAATGTAATAAGACTAACACAACTGCACTGACTCATTATAGCAATTTGATGTAAGCTGCACTCGTTAGAGCAGCTACCATCTATATTCGTACGACTGCAGTCTTGTTTTCAGACACCATCAGAGATGACCTGCTGTGCCAAATGCCTCTTCTGTCTCAGGAAAACTTCCGAGAAATAACAAAATGGAAAACCTTCATTTGCTTAGGCCTTAAAATGCATTTGAACACAAGAACATTATAACATTTTGAGCCTCTCTTTTCATCCAGAAAAAAGGTTATTTCACTACATAAGAAGAGAAATTCTACAATACAGACAGTATTGCAAAGGTAGCCATGCAGGACAGAAGTTTAGAGATAAAACTGATAAAACTCCCTCCTATATTTGATGGAAAAGATGGTTTAAATACAGAAAAGACAAATTATGAGCGTGCTACAGTTGAAAACAATAAGAACCAACCTGTGACCTTGGTGTGCAGTCCAGGCTATCTGTCAGTATGAAAACCAGCTTTGGAGAGAAGGGGTGGGGAGAAAAATCTTCCTGTGCTTAATAAAATAAAAAGGACACCAAGAGAAGGTACAAAAGACAATCAAAGCAGATTTAGCCTTTAAGCAGGGACCTTTACAGGTGTTCCAGTCACCAAGTTTGGAATAATTAAGCCTGGCCTTTGAGCTAGATCAACTCATTTCAGTAACTGGAGGTGAAGCACAAAAATCTTGAGCAAGACTAATTATGAGTCCTCCATCAGAGAAATTAAATAGTTTAACACAAAGCAGCTTGTATTCCCTTAGCATACTTAAAAAAAAAAAAAGTGCCGTTATTCACCTAACAAAAGGGAAAGAGAAGCGAAGTAGGCTTTTGACCCTGTACTACACAGTAAAATCAACTGCCTCAGAACAAAAAAGAAAAAGAAAATCATTAAAAAAAAAAATATCTATGTGCATATCTGCTGTTCCCTAAAAAAACCTGTTTGTTGAAACTCAGGTTCACGCTCAACATTTAATAATGTTGTAACTGTGCTGACAACATTGCAGGCTTGCAGTAGGCTGCTGCCTTCATCACATACCTCCCTATGAGTTCACATTAGATAAAAGAGTTTGTTAAACAGATTATATTTATTTATTTTAATTTAAAGCCGCATCTCATGCAACTAAGCCACCAATGCTGGAAGAAGTGCCTGGCATGGGCACAGAGGAATCTGGGACTAGAACCAGAACCTTTCTGCCCCCGAAACACATGCCTCTCACTTGAACTAAAAGGAAACTGTTCAGCTGAAGTGACAGCTTATCCTATATCCTCCCTGTGGGCTGGCCGATCTCTGCCTGATACAGAAAGGCTGTATCTCAGGCTCATCTTCGCTTTCCTTCACTACCCGTGACAGATCCTTCCATGTATTCATAGAAAGCGACTGGGTTTCAAAGGGACTGCTCAGAGATAACTAAAGAGAATTTCACCCAGTATCTTTGTTTCTGAAAACACTTCTAAAGTTCTCTCTCAGTTCTTATTTAGGTGGTCTCCTGAGTAACCTGCTAAATAATTAATATTTCTTTCTTATTTTGCTGCCATAATGTGAATAGTTAATATGTTCCTTTGTAACTACTATATTACAAGAGAATAAAGTGATGCAGTGGGGTTTTTGGAGAGTATTTACACACTTCCACAGAGCCACCTGTGTAGGAGGTGTGAGTGGCTCACATCCCTTTTACCATCCTCACACTGAGAATTTTTTTTGAAGTTTCACATCCCCTTCACAAAGAATCCCAAAACATAGATATTTTGTGAAACCTTTTGTTCTTCTTTTCACTATGCCTGTTGCCATGCCTCCTCTGGTCGTGGCTTGCCAGCCTTGCCTCCCTGTGCTACTGCACACAGAAGATGGACTGTGCCTCCTCCCACTGTGTCACGGGCCACTACGCCAAAGCCAGCTTTTCTGTGACAGCAGATGGTGGAAGACCACCGTGTCTTTGTTCCTCCCAACCACTTGTATTACAACACTGTCTTTACAATCCAGATGCCTACTGTTGTAATAGAACAGGTTTAATACAGTTCAGAGAAACTGTACCAAAAGAGCCTTTGAGATGGAAAGACAGCATTCATGTAGGAGTGGGGGTGCTGGTTCAGATCAAAGGTCAGCCCAGCGCTCCAGCACCAGCTGCAGGTGACGCCTGGGAACAGGGACTAGCAGCCTTGTACAACACTGCCCTTCAATATCTCCCTGCCATCAGCTATTTTCAAGTAGGGGATACCTGGGTAACTCCTAGTAGATGTATCCTCCAAGTGCTCCAAATAGTCTCCTTGAACCCACATTCTCTGTAACAGGCACATAAACACGTGGTGAACTGACAATTATTCAACACTTTCCAAGTTCATAATCTCTCCTTGTTCACCTGTGATTTCTCTGGCTCTTGGAGGTTTTCTGCAGCTTTTTCTCCTCTTCAATCCTTTTCCCAGGACATGCCAGTGCAAAGAGTTTTTTTCAACCTGACACACTCTGAAAAAGTTTTTTTCTGACGCTTTGGGGTCTCCAGGTGAACATCAGAAGGAGCAAAGGTGGTGGTGATAGTAGGAAACAGTGAAAGGTTTTGAACCAGAAAAATCCTCAGCTACTTTTGAGAGCCTTCTACCTTCCAGCCCAGCACAGAAAGCACTACAGATCAGAAAAAGCACAGGCACCAAAGCTTCACAAGCATCTCCAGATAATACTCTTAAAATTACTCCTTACAATTAAGCTGTATCATCTGGAAGACTACCAAATGTTTTCTGTAGTACACTGCACCAGACAAATTCCCAGCACCAGATACAAGCTCTGAAACAATGCAGCTTATGTTATTTTCAAAATCCACCTTCCCTTTATTAAATGCTCTGTTATCAAGATGATTAGTTTTTACTTTAAACTTTTTTTTCAAAAAGAAGTTGCTTCTATTTGCTGCTAAATTTCAGTTTTCATTTCTAAAGACTTTCCTCTTCATGCCAATTAAAATTGCGATTACATCTTGGTTCTATTTTCCTTCGACTTTCTCTCTGGCCAAGAAAGTCCATATAATTTACATTAGTTAACATTTTCTGTTTTCTTTCTGTATACACAGACTTGCTAGGCATTAAAACATGGAGATAAATAAATCAAGAGGAGGACAGTGAAGAGATACTATTGTACATTATCTTTGTAAATCTCTAGCCTTATTTCAGTGAAGCAAAGGAAGAAACTCCCCCAGTCTCTGCAGTAATTCAGAAATGAGCAAGCAGAATAAGTCAGAGCTATTCTAGTGCTCCAGGCTTTGAATGTGACCAGTGAGTTACCTCTAGCAGTGTCTGAGGAGCCCCAAAGAAGTACGCATTTAACCATGCACCAAGGCAATGGATACAACCCATTTGCTGCGCCCTTTTTTTCCAGGAGCACCAGTGCAGGAATCAGCCTGACAGAGAGAATGTGTATTTTCCATCACTGCTGTATTTTGTCTTGTACATCTGTCCTATTTCAACTTCAAGGAAGTGGAATAAACCTGTAACAGCAGCTCCCAGACATTTCAGCTCCCCACTAGATGTTCCTTCCCCTTCCCCCATGCCACTGATCACTGAACTCTATCTTCAAAACTCAAGTGTGGAAGAAGTCCACTTCTTAATTGAAACAATTCAAAAGGACAATTGCTCTTTCCAACCTTCCTCTCTCCATTTTTAACACCCAATTTCAATACTGCCACCATTTGCCATAGCATTCAGAAAGTATCAGCATAATTAAGTATAAGGCTAAAATTCATGATGGTGAAGAAATTACAGCAGGCAGGACGCTTTTATAAAAATAGGTTAGAGACAAGTCAATCAGTCTCCAAAATACTGTAGAAGAAAAGCTTTCAATTCTGGAGTCCAAGAGGAATTTTCCTCACCTACACCATCCCTGAGGGTGAAGGAGACTTGGAAAAATGGAAGAGTTTTCAAAACATCAGCAGACCACATGCAATACAACCATGCCTTCAAAATCATCATCAGGTCACCAAGCCTGCACATTAAAAGCTAGGATCTGTTTAAATATTGTCATTGTAAAGTGGATATATCTTCATCTTGTCTGAAGGGCACTTAAAACAACATGGCAACATTATGTTTCTAGGTGTAGGAATGTACTCCAATCTCCCTTACTTTTCAGTGAGACTGAAGAAATTATCATTGCTCTGAATCACACGTTACGGATGGAGTGCTGTTAGACTCTAAGAGGTTGATTACAGTGTTACATCCATTAGAACAGTAAGGAAACATATTTCATTTGAACCAAAGCTTCTCTTCAACAGAGAAATACTAAATGCAGAAGAATAAACCTATTTATGGTATGTTTAAAAAGTAAAACACCTAATAATTACAAGCCTTTATTTAACAGTCTTTGTATCAAATCACTGTTTCAAAGCAACAGACCTGCTAAAGGACTGACAGAAGTAATATTGATGTTACAGCACACCATTATGGGGTGCAAAGAAAAGGGCTGAGGTAACCCCTGGGCAAGGACTGGTGCTAGTATATAGCTTGTGGTTGTTATACATTAAGGAAATAACTGTGGTGACAGGAAGAGGTGCAGGCAGAGCCCTGCAGGCATAAGCTGAAGAAAACAGCACCATAGAGGACAAGGTGAACAGCCTGGCAGATCAGCTGAATCCCCTTGGTCTCAGGGGTTTTAATTCCCCAATGTAGAAAGAGGAGAAGAAAAGGCACCAGATCTCCTATCCTGGCCTATGGGCTTCCACCCTCTCTCCATTTAATCGCTCCCAGGCAGACTCACTCCATGTGAAAAAAAACATTATCCAAGACCAACCTGCAGTCCCAATCACATGTCCATCTCTCTTTAACAAAAATAAACCCTCAGGAATGCATTCAAGCAGCAACTGGTAAATTTTGCGGTGGGAAAAACCAAGAAACACGAATACATTTAAGTCAAGCAGGCACAGTTTTCAAGCTTTCACGTCCTGGCATGGCATCAACATGTGTTACAGGGTCCAGTACTGCACCCTGCAATGGTGCGTGTGAGCTCAGTATGTGCAGATGGGAGAGGAACCCCAGCAGGGTGTGATGGAGAACTGCTCGGGCTGCGTTAGCACCGTGTATTAATATTAGGATAGAAACATCCTTCTGGGAATTAGTATTTACGTTTTGTTTGCGGGTTTTTTTCAGTCTGCTCTAGGCAACATATTTGTAGTTCACTGGACACAGACTTCCTAATAATCTTTATTGTTCCTAGTAATTTTTAATGAGTTGATGTAAGGCAATTTCACTTCCTTTCCTCTTAAAAATAATTTATAAAAAAATCTGTGCAGGAGTAAAAGCCTCATAAATGGAGGAGCCACATGCCCATGATTAGAATGAAAGGAGCCATCTGTCTCTTTACAGTCATGCACTTCTCAGACAAAGAGTACACACACAACATATGTCATTACTTCCACTTTCCTAATAGAAAATATTTGTCATGATTCCCTCCCACAGGAGCGCAGGAAGCTCCACCACCGGCTTACATGCTACAGGAACCCCTCCTACTAAAGCTCTGCAAGCAGGGTATTTAGCTGTTTTTTCTCTTCCTCTTCTTCAGCCAACCCCGTTTTTCATGCCTCTGTGAATCCTTTGCAAACATATTTTCTGCAAGATCTACAGCCAGGGATCGGCTTGCTGAATACTGCCATCAACAGGAACTGCATTGTCGAGCTCCATACATATAGTTGTGTCTTACCATTTAGAAGTCAATTTAGGAAATGAAGCTGTTCATTGGATGATATATTTTTATGTCAGTGTATTGTAGCTTGCAATTTTTTCCCTTCACCTACTTCCAAAATTGCTCTGACAAAAGCAGACTGATGGAAATGCACGACATACCCAGACACATTCCTCAGCACCAACTTCCAGGCAGTTACAATTAGTGCAAAAATTCCCACATTTCCTCACTGGCCGAAGTTAGCAGCAGCACCGGACTCTCTATCCTTTGCTCTTCATCACACACGTGTAACCCAGCTGGAGACCCAGGAGCTGGAGATCATGCTTCAAGGTAACACACCTACACAAACAGCACACAGCCATGCTCTTCCTTGTACCATATTAACAGAAGCGATAGACTAAGATGCGTATTTATAAAGCATTCAAAAGCAGCATCTGTGGTCACAGATATCCCCAGAGAGGTCTCCTGGAGCAAAACTGCCTCTTCTGGGACAGATTTTGGAAAAAAGATATGGCAGACACCACAGCTGCTATTTCATGTTTCTCTCCTGCTGGAAACGCTAACCGTGCACAGCCGCTTTTATCTCGAGGCTCCATGTATACCGCAGCTTTTGGGTGCATCCCACCTCAACTTAAAAGGCTTGCTCAATTAAATGTCTCCCACTGTTCCCAGAAGCTTTTCAGCTTTACAACATGTTCAATTAGCATCTAATCAAAAGAAAAGCAGGATCTGTAGCACAATTGAAATAATCAGTACTTCTTTAATCTAACCAACCACTAAAGCCCTGACATCTTGCTATGAAGTTACAAATTTACACATGCTACTTGCCAAAGCAGCTCCTGCCAGAGGCAAAATCAGTACAGCGTATGTAGGAGAAAAACTGCCCCGGAACGTGAGCAGGGATGCTCAGGAGAAGCCATCAGGAGGCCACCACTGCAATGAAATGCGTCTGGCATTAGCTCTGCTCTCTTCTGCTACCCCAGCCCTGCCAAACCAGCCTATCCCTAAACTATAAAAAACAGACTGATGACAAATGTTCTCAAAATAACTCCCCAAAAGATACAAAATTCTTCCATCTAAAACACCTCCTCCTTCCCTGTCCTGCCACCGATCAAACACTGAAGAGTTTAAGACTACCTGCTGTGCCACTGAGACACGATGAAGGTATTTCTTCAGAGAAACCAGAGCAGCTTAATTTAAGTTTGTCTGACCTGGGACATTACCCTTTGTGTTGGGTTTGCATGGCGAGGGTTTGGTAGCGGGGGGGCTGCAGGGGCGGCTCTGTGAGAAGCTGCCAGAAGCTTCGCCCATGTCCGATGGAGCCCGTGCCAGCCGGCTCCGAGACGGACCCACCGCTGGCCCAGGCTGAGCCCAGCAGTGACGGTGGCAGCGCCTCTGGGGTAACACGGTTAAGAAGGGGGAGAAATGACCTGTGGAAGAACAATAATGGCGAGAGGCGTGAGAAGTGGGAGCAGCAGCCCCCAGGCCGGGGCAGGAGGGGGCCGGGGGGCTCCAGGCGCCAGAGATCTCCCCCTGCCCTTATCCCGCCCCAGGAGCCCCTCGCTGTGTCTCTGCCCCCGGCCCGGCTGAGCAGGGCAGGGACAGGGCGGCCCGGGGGGCACCCAGCACCCAGCGGGGGGTCACCCAGCACCCAGCCAGGCTCAGCCCACCACACTGTTGCTCTGAATTACCAAAAACCTTTAATAGGAACTACAACAACAAAAAAGTAGAACTTGTCTGGCTCTTCAGGTTTTTTCTCTGCAGGCACAAATGCTTTTGATACAAGCTGTTTATGAGAGGCTAGGAGAAAACTTCTGAAACTAAAATGCAGGCAGCTCTGCAGTTAGGCAAAGGGAATATTTCCTTCACCCGTTGTGCTCTCCCATGCAAATAATAATTTCTGTGCATAGACACGCATTTCATTATTTGCAATACTCTGTGTGACCCTGAGATGTTCTGTAAATTCTCCATGTCAGCTCAGTAAAAAACATAGTCTTCCTCATGTCTATCTATATTCAGTTTCTGTGACATCTTCTTGCACCATTATGCAGGATCACCCATCCATGGCAATCATTTTTTGTTTTGATCATCTATAGAATACATAATGCTGAAAGATGTTAAGATAAAAAATAAAACAAAGCACATTATTCTGAATTCAAATATTGAATAAGTTAATGTATATTTTTAAAGTCCTGCACAGAAATGTGTATATATATATATTAAAAAAGCATCTATGTTTTTATCTAGCCTTCTAAACAGAAACTTACAAGATTTGCACTGGGGCTACCATCAAAAACCAGAATTGTGTTTCAGAGGCACAAAGTTAGGACGTACCTCATGATTCTCACCCTCTTCCATGCAACAAATACTCCTAAATCACTATGTACAGTGACACCTTATTTAAATAACTGAGTTAAGCCCCTGCTGAAGAGGAGAGCAAGGTGTAATCTAGATTTATTGACATTTCAACTGTCCTTATGCACTTTTCACATGTCATTCTGCCTTCTAATAATTACATTCTAATATGGAGTAGGTAGACAAACATATGCACTCTGAGTATCCCTCGTCTACACAGGAAAATCTCTCTTCAAAACATTTACGAAAATAAAATCAATTGCGCACATACTAGAACAAAAGCAGATGCGTGAGGCAAGTATGGCTGGGTAGAAACGCTCAACATTTAAAGGAACAAAGAATCAGTGAAGTACATAATAGAAAATATTTTCCAGATTTTAAGCATATCTATTCATATACAAGATTTTTTTCCTTAGCTTCCCTTTCATTACTTGTCTGTAATGTGCCGGCATAAAAGCCCATCAGAGCAAACTCTGTGCGTGCTCAGAAACGTGCACGCAGCGATGCAGCAGCAGTGCAATGCTGTCCTTGCTGATGCTCTCCACTGCTAACTCTAGTTGAGAAGCTGCACTCGTTGCAGGTAAATGAGAACAGAGGGTTGGAGCCTTATTTGTACCAGCATTCCCTACCCAGCCGGCATACCCTACCCTGCAGACCAGCCCCATATCTGTACATCTTGCCCCTGAGCTTCCAGGCACCCACAGAGCCTTACCTGTCTCTAAATCACACCACCTAAAATCACACCTCTGAAAAAGTCAAGTCAATCTCTCTGGCTTAGAAACATATTGCCAATTAAACAATGGAACAACTGGGAGTGCTAAATCCAGGCATAAAGGTTATTTGTTTGAGTAAAGATTTTCTAGAATTATACTATTAGGAATTACATGTGATACTGAACTAATTTTTGAGCTACCTTGGATTTCTGTATGAAGGACAATGTATAAACCTAAGGGTGAGCATAAAATAACAGCACAGAGACGGGTGTTGTCTTACCTCCGCCCTCCTCGAGACTGGCCTATTACAGGAGGAAATCAGCTTACCAAATTTCAGACTAACACCTGAGTCATCAAATGCCCATAGAACAAAACCAAGCACCAGCATCGCTGCTATCCTCAGCAGCGCTAGCACAGAAGCCCTTTACCTGGGTGGCCCAGGATGACAGCAACAAGCTTTTTATCTCCGGAGGTGGTTACCCCAGAGCAGAGTCAGGAAGACTGGAGGGGGGGAATCATTTTTGGATAGAAAACTTGCAGCTGACCAGGGTCCCCAGGGCAGACACGGTGACTGGCATGGATGCAGGTGATAGCTCAGTGGCATGACTGCTGTCAGCCTCACCCACAACAGCCAGCAGCACCCAGGGCGGAACCCCGCGGGGGCAGCACAGCCAGCGTTCTTCTGGGTGCACATGAGAAACCTTCTCCATTGCCCACTACCAACATTAAGGTTTTTCCTGCTGATTGATTGTGCTCCATTTTTACGTTCTCCCTGACAAAGCAGTTTTACTAGCCAGAAGCTATCCACATCTCGTGCTAATAAATGCTACGCGTTAATTTATTTCTGTTTGTTAAACCTCGTCTAGCAACAGTAGAGGTTATTTTAAGGCTTGGAAGTAAAAAAGCAATCATTCAGTCATAGAGGGGAGTGTCAATAAACTGAGATCAGCTAAGGGAACCAGCAATATGTCAGCAAAGCTCTTTCTGGATCCTTGCATTGCTTCCTGACTAACAAAGCCTGCCTGAGATGAAGCACAAGCCCATATACATGGAGGTAACTGTTACTTGCTACTTACGCAAGTTTTGAATGCTCTTTTAATGCTCTGTTTTTACAGTGGGAAGAAATCATCCAACAAGCATAGTTTTTCATCATAAACAAGAAGCACTACAACATAAAAACCTACCAGCTTAGACCTGCCAAAACATCCGACATGTCTGCTACTGTACAGGGAAGAGGGGATAACGAACACGTCAAACTGTTTTATGTGGTGCACAGATTGTTCTCTATTACATTACCTAGAGGACATAACAAACAAGAGAACTGCGGCTTGACAGAAAATGTGTGCAATTAAAACTTAAAACTCCGGAGGGATGGATAGAAGATGCTTGACTAGGAGACATACTTCGCTGCTATATGGTGCAACTCTTGGCTCTGTTTCAGCTTGAAGGAAATACTTAAGCATAGGCATCTGTTTATTTTAAAGATGTCAGACCATCAACCAATTTTATAAAACAAAAAGCACGCCGGAATAACAAATATGCTGCAAAATATTTTTGTATAATTAAAAAGTTCTTTATAAATGTATCTTCCCTATTTGCATATCTAATCTGGTTTCAGCTCTTTACCAAGTTTATTCTAAAGCAGTATTTCCAAGGAGAATAAAAAAAAGCTAAAAGGTGAGCACAAGTTTTGGCAATATAAAAACTTCTATGCAAAACTGACCTGCTTCTGGAAAAAGTGAAATGTGAACACAGCATGATATAATTGCATCAGTTTGTTATTACACAGTCATTCTAACGACATCTGCTTCTTTCTTTGCCTCACTGACTTGCATAGTATAAAAAGCAGGCTGCATTAGATGCTGGTCATTCAGGAAGGACATCAACTGACTGTGAACCATTTTTTCAACTTGATGACTTTAGGCATATTTATGACATGCCAGAAATGTATTGTTATACAGAATCATAGAATGGTTTGGATTGCAAGGGGCCTTAAAGATCACCCAGCTTCAACCACCCTGCCATGGGCAGGGACCCCTGCCACTAGCTCAGGTTGCTCCAAGCCCCATCCAACCTGGCTTGAAAACTTGAACACTCCCAGGGATGGGGCATCCACAGCTGCTCTGGGCAACCTCTGCCAGTGCCTCACCACCCTCACAGTGAAGAATTTCTTCCTTGTATCTAATTTAAATCTACCCTCTTTCAGCTTAGAGCCATTCCCCCTCGTCCTACCCAGCCTGTCTATGTGCTTGGGATTGCCCCAACCCATATGCAGGGCATTGCGCTTGGCCTTGTTGAACTTCATGAAGTCCACACGTGCCCACCTCTCAAACCTGTCACGGTGCCTCTGGATCACATTCCTTCCCTCCAGCATGTTGACTGCACCACAGTTTGGTGTCATCAGCAAACTTGCTGAGGGTGCACTCAATCCCATTGTCCATGTCACCAACAAAGATGCTGAACAACACTGGTCCCAGTACAGACCTGTCAACAGTCTCCACTTGGAGATTGACCCATTGACCACAACTCTTTGAACACAATCATGACAATTCCTTATCCACTGAGTGGTCCATCTGTCAAATCCATGTGTCTCTGGTTTAGCGACAAGGATGTCATACGGGACAGTGTCAAAAGCTTTGTACAAGTCCAGGCAGGTGACCTCAGTTGCTCTTCCCTCATCCACCAATGCTGTAACCCCGTTGTAGAAGGCCACCAAATTGGTCAGGCATGATTTGCCCTTAGTGAAGCCATGTTGGCTGTCACCAGTCACCTCCTCATTTTCCATGTGCCTTAGCACAGTTTCCAGGAGGATCTGCTCCATTGTCTTGCTGGGCACAGAGGTTAGACTGACCGGCCTGTAGTTTCCCACGTCTTATTTCCCTTTTTAAAAATGGGGGTTATGTTTCTCCTGTTCCAGTTTGTGGGAACTTCACTGGACTGCCATGACTTCTCAAACGTGATGGATAGTGGCTTAGCCACTTCATCCACCAGTTCCCTCAGGGTCTGTCTGTGCATCTTATCAGGTCCCATGGATTTGTGCATCAAGTTCCTTAGATGGTCTCAAATCTGATCTTCCGCTACAGTGGGCAGTTCTTCATTCTCCCAGTCCCTGCCTTTGCCTTCTGTGACTTGGGTGGTGCGGCTGCAGCACTTGCTGGTGAAGACAGAGGTGAAAAAATCATTGAGTACCTCAGCCTTCCCCATGTCCTGGGTAACCACACGTCCTGCTTCCTTCCAGAGGGGGCCCACATTTCCTCTGGTATTCCTTTTACACTGATGTACCCATAGAAGGTTTTCCTGTTGCCCTTGATGTCCCTGGCCAGATTTAATTCTATTACGGCTTTAGCTTTCCTAACCTGAGCTCTGGCTGCTGAGACAGTTTCTCTGTATTCTCCCAGGCTACCTGTCCTTGCTTCCACCCCCTGCAGGCTTCCTTTTTGTGTTTGATTTTGTCCAGGAGCTCACTGTTCATCCATGTGGGCCTCCTGGTGTTTTTGCCCAACTTCCTCTTCAAAAAAGTAAAACCATCTTCAAAACAGTATCAGTAGCAAAGCTAAAATACATCTAAAATGTGACTGAATTAATAACTTGAAACAAACATTATAAGAAGGGTTAATTTTGTATCAGAACACTTAGGGATTTTGCACTGGGATTTCTTTTTTACAGTGATATATCACTTTTTGTTTGGTGTTGTCTGGTCTCATTTTCATGCATCAGTGTATTGCATTCAAGAACAAAATTGGATTCCACTGCCCCTACTGGAAGCCTGTCTTAGGCATCATGCTAAGAAATCCGTGTAATACAAAGAGAACATGGGAGTATCGCTAGCAGAAAGGTTATATAATTAGTTTCTCATGAATTTGCTCTTTCACTCATAATTAGATTGATCCTCCCATAAGTCAGACAGTGGTCCTTCTTAATCAATAAGTCTGTATATAAAAAGCAACAGAATTAGGCCAAATAGAACAATAAAAGGGTAGAGGAAATTACATTAAATAGGTACTATCATAATTAAAGGACTGAAAGCTACAACGGCAAAGTTCTCCTCTCTGACCTGTATTGCTGATGAAAGCACAGGGTGTACCTGTACTGTAATTTCTGAATTGGTGATATAAATGGTACTGCCAGTGACTTTCATGGATCTCTGCTGTGCAAATAAAACTCAGAAAACCTAAACAGCAATGACAAACGGAGAGAAACATTTTCACTACAGCTTGAAGAGAATTGCAATGTTAGAACATAAAGAAATAAAATAATAAATTAGGCTACATGGCACATACTTGAGATAAAACCCAAAATCACCAAACTGATCATCACCAGCTGTGGTATCTAGGTGCCATGACATTCAGCATGGCCCAAAAGCTACAGAACACAGGCTGCTGGACCAGGTGGCTTGACACAGTCTAGCAGAACTTAGGTGGTGTTTTGGAACCCAGCTATATTTTACTCTACACAGTATCTAGACAGATAGGCGGAAGAAAGCTCCTTGCATCAAAAGCAGTAGGATGCTCCATTCTTAAACAGCCCACTCCAGACCTGCCCACTCCTGTATGCACCATTAAGAAACAGAAAATTACTCATATTTCACTATGCAACAAAACACTTTAATTGAGTCTGAATAGATACAATACGGAAATTGCAATTACAGTAACTCCAGCTGCTAAGACAGAATGCGAACAGCAGCCATGGACTCTAAATCCCAGTTTAACATGCTTTCCAAAATTCCCCAGCAAGACTGATAAACATAGACAATCCTGCCATAAGACTTAAGTATATTTTCCAAAAAATATCTTCTTTTTTTCATTTGGGTTTGGGTTTTTTGTCAATTTTATTTCATTTTTTTGCATTCCATGCATTAATCGGAATAATACTAAGTATAACTATGCTACGTGCTCAGCAACAGCAATTAGGGTGCTGAGACTCACAATAAATCTTTATTGCAAATATCTTTCTTGCACTGACTGAAATTATGATATACATTAAGTTTGAGTTGTAACATGGGGATAGTCATAGAACCATAGAGTGGTTTGGGTTGGGAGGGTCCTGTAAAACTCATCAAAATCAACCCCCAATAGTCCTAAAGATGTTTGAGCCTTGAAATCTGACAAGAGGAAGGCACAAGAGGAGAATGTGATTTTCAGTAACAGTTAAAAGGGATTACATTTGTTTGGAATGAATTTTCCACTTACACTGAAACAGCAGTCAAAACTCCCATTTTCAAATTATCTCATCATTGTTGATATACTGTTTACACAACAATTAAAATCAGAACTTTTATTTCATTTTTCAGGTATAGCAGTCCTGCTGTTTCGTGGGATATTTTTTTTTCTTTCCCTCAAAGACGGGCATCAAAACAGCTAGAGACATTTTTATCATTAGATACAAAACCAAGTCTCACACAATTATTGATTTCTTTAAGAGCTGTTAGGTACAACTTAAAGAATAGAAAAGAAATTCTGGTCCAAGTTCCAAGAGATTGAACTGGTACTTCATTCTATTAGTTAATCCATGCCTTAATTAAAAATGAGCACTCTCAATCCTATCGTTACATTCCATAAACCCTGATGATGATAAAATATTAGTCCTGAACTACTCTTGTTAAGATAAGGCTGAATCAAATCAATAAATTTAAACTTACATTAACTAGCATCAAAAGACAGTGTGTATCTTTAAACTGTATAGGCGTTGATCTTTGAGTTCAATATTTTATTTAAAGACATTTAAAAATATAAGGCAACAGGAAGTCTTTCCACTGAGAAATGCAGGATATTACTATACAATAGGCAGTGAAAACCTGTCTAGTTTTCACATGCATCACTGAGAAAGCGCCAGAGGTAATGAAGACCCATTGCACAACCCCACCTGCCGCTGAAAGAGAGCCAAGGTTGAAAGGGATCTATTTTTAGAGGGATGCTAAAGGTCAGCCAGCTAAGGCCTTTAGTCATGCAATGTCATCCACACGTTAAGCTTTAAGATGCTTTTGAACAAGACATTTGCTATACAGTAAATGGCAAATTTTTTTCAAGTCATTACATATTTGCAAGTTCACCTTCAGTAAACAGTGCCAAAAGTGCTCTCAGGAAAAAGAAATGGCACGATTACAACTTGAACGGGAATACAGGAAACGGCTGCACAATATAATGAGAGCCTCTGGAACGCTGTCATGATCCTGTTCCCATGAGAACAGCAAGAATCAGAGGATGGGTTTTTAGGAAAATATGCAACATTTTTAAGTTCTTGAAGAGCCACTGACATGTCATACAGTCTACAGAATGCCATAGAACTTGGGGGAAAAAACCACCTTCTGTATGTATACAATGATCACATTACATACATGCACACACAAAACTCCCTCTTCAACAAGAGGTGGATAAACCTAAATCTCACAGCTGTCTGGGACCAGGAATTACACTGCCTCAGCCTGGCCATGTAAGTGACACTCAGCAAAGCTCCAACACCTGCATTTCTCTGGCGCTGAGCACCATGGAGATTTCAAGTATACAGGCTCCAGGACTTGCTGAGCCACCTCACCAGAAAAATAATAGCTGACACAAGGCGTCATTTATGGCAAAATGCAGCAGCATGTGCAGGAAGACCCTTGTAAAGAGCAATGCTATCCACTTTCTAGTGAGCAGGATGTTTGGCTAAACAGTTTCAAAGGCTGAATTCAACAGTAGGTGAGCCAAGCACAGCGTAAAATGGGAGATGTAGCTACAACCACACAGTACACCTCACAGAGTAGAGTCAAGGCAAGCGCCAAGGGCAAACATATGGAAGGCAGATGCGGAGCTGTAGCTCAGGAGCAACCACAGGGCTGTCACTGCTGGCAGAGAAAGCAAATGGCCTCTGGGTCTGTGCAAACCAAGTCTGCTCTGTTTGTCCAGTTTGATCTCCTACAGCTGGGCTGTAAGGTGGTGTCCTCCCCTGATGTACATGACTGACAGGGGAAACATGCTTTAAGATATGTATGCACTATTTAACTAATGCCTTTACATTTGCAAGCAAAATATTTTCCTGCTGTGCAGTCCCACTTTAGCTCTTCTAAGGTTTCACCCATGATGTCTTAAGTTGAAATAAAGCCATTCTTCATCTCATCATCAAAATGAGATTCCTTGGCAGAAGAGAACAGCTCACAGAATCATAAGGGAAGAACCATCTTCCTCCTCAACAGTAGATCTCCCTTTTCACAGTGCAGGTGTGAACCCTCTCTGCCAGTCCTGCAGGCATCACCCTGGGCAGTTGGTGGTCAATGAGTTGCAGCACTTCAGAGGCCTACTGGGACTACTGCCTGGAAGAAAACTAGCCTGGCTTCTGTTCTGGATGTAGTTTGCTGCAGGGCATGTAAATTAACTAAAATAAATCAAGTATTTTTACTACTAATATCTGGGTCTTTGACTGAACAGGGAATGATCACAGTCCTATCACAATGAATGAGATGAACAGCGGCACAGAAGGCCACCACTGATACATAGTTGTGAGCTCATAAAAAAACCAGCTTACTGCAGTGTAAGTCAATGCACATTTGTAGATGTTTGTACAGAAATGGTATGCTAGAATGGTGGGGATTTATTTCATTTTAATTTGCAAAATAAAGTTGTACAGCAAACTTGTAGAGAATGAGATCATCATGAATTTTGACAGCTTTGTAGAAAGGAAGAACGAACAGCAGGAAAAAAAAAAAAAAAAAAAAGAAAGAAAGAACACAAGAATGAAAGAACAAACTTTGCAAACTGACACCCCTTGTCCAGGAGCCTTTCCAACTGGAATACTACCAGCACTGCTGTGCTGGCATCAGTCAGAGGAGGATCCAACTCATTCTCCTTCCTTTCAGAATCCATACACCTAACAGGGGCACAAGACCTTGAGGATACTAGACGTGACTTTGAACGCCAAGAGGAAGACAGCAGTCTATGTACAGCAGGAAGACACATACACAGGCAAGAGATCTACAGCACCTACTAAATTGTACCATGCCTTCAAAGACCTTAATCTTCACCAACAATAAAATACTAATTTTACTTAGTAACTGCTCTCACAAATTGTTCAAGCTATATAATGCAGAAAGTGGGGCCACTGAACTGCAGTGAATCTTAAATGCTTTTAGTGACACTGGAAAGAAAAGCAATGTTTTGCCTGTTGTACTCTTCTTAGCAAGACGGGGAAAGAAAGGGAAAAAAGGAACTAAAGAAGATGTAGTTCATTGTGCGGCATTTCTTGCTTCACTGTTATTTTTATTATTTGTCATTGCCTAAGGTACATGAGTTTATACTAAGTGAAAAAGCAGAGGAACAAGTTTTATTTTTCCTTTCCTACATTCCCACAAGTCACAGTCACTGACGTGCCACAACTTTTGTCCCCATTATTCAGAATGGGCCTTCCTGCTCTTTTATTGCACTACATTCTGTTTCATCAGAAGTTGAGCAGCAATTTCCTCCATAGCTCAGATCACAGACGTTAAAATGTTCACCACCATCAGAATGATTTACAAAAGGCACTAGTCTTCTGCATCCTCAATACAGACACTGGCCGCCTTGTCTCCACTTTTATGACAGGTAGCAAATGAAGTAATGAAGTAGAAACGAAGTAATAAAATGAAGACAAATCATTCATCTTGGGAAAGTCTGCATCAGACCAATTAAAATAATGTCTTAGACACACTGCAATAACATATTGCACCTATGGGAAGAGGCTACTAGCATGAGCAAACCCTGCAATTCCTACTTTCTCCAATTATACCCCCAAAGACTTCCAGCTCCAGCATAATAAAAGATTAACAAATTAAAATATATTTAAAAATTAGTCTTTATCTTTTTTCCAATAAGCTATTAAAGGTGATGATAGTAACAAATCTCTGCCTATAAACTGGTCCTTACACAGGAAGCTCACATAAGTCAAGGTGAACACCAGCTACAAGGAGGACTACCGAGGGCAAGGAGTGTTTGCAGATCTGGGAGCAGAGATGGGTCGCACAGCTGCAGCCCACATCATGAGCCCACCGAGTTCCCTGTGAGTCAAGGACTTCCCTGAAGTAGGTAAAAAGGCTGCATCCTGCACTCCCGTTAACACTAGAGGTGCAAAAGCTTCTGCTTATCTCTTGCTCAGGTTGCATTTGATGTCATGGGGCCAGGCAGCCCTCCCCTCCCCACTCACGTCAGGGCTGCACCCATCTGTACTGCACCGAGGCCCAAGAGCTCAGGTCTGTGCATTTATATGCCAGCATCCACCACTACACTATAAAGAATGAAACAAAGTAAAGAGGATGTAAATCCTCAGCACTCCTCAGTATAAGCTCTCCACGTTGCTCCATCCTTTGTCGTGTCCTCAGCAGCAGTTTCCTCTAGAGTTAAATCACAGGCATAAAAATGCTCACTGTCAGAGTGATTTACGGAGCTGTAGTACACACAGCAGTCTCCATCTCTCCTGCTGCAGCAGGTATCACAGGAGGAGATGCCAGAGACCAGAGCATGAAGACAGTTGTCGAGAAGGCAAGCTAGGGTGGTCTTAGGTGAAAAAACCAGCACAATTTCATTCAGCCTTGCACTCAGTGTGCCCAGCTAGTCCTATAAATGTCCTGGCTGCATGTCATTCATCCCCAGCTACAGGGATATGGGCACCTGCTACCACAGATTTTCATCTAGACATTTGGTCCTATCTCAGAAGAGATGTTCCCTGGTCTGTGGATTCTCCCATGTGTCTATGAATCAATCAAAATCTGGTTTACAATTTTGTCCTTCTCTCATCTAGAGACCTAGTCTAAAAATAGCACCGATTCCCTTCACATCGGTTGATTTTCAAACAATTTTATAACACTGATACCTAATTATAGTGTATCAGTGCTCATTACAATTACATGCCATTTACTGTTTGGATGGCTAGTGGAAACACTTCTCATATTCCAAGTAAATTCTCCATCAATACCATTTGTCTCAAAGATTTCTGACCACTTCAAAGGGTTACAACAAAATTTGGTGTCAAAAACAACAAGCCAGAGTTGAACATTGGAGAGATTGCAAACCACAGAAAATCCACTGTGACAGAGTTAACTGAAGCATGATCACACAGGCTATCAGACAAATCTGGATCACTTGAATGGACTGGCACAGCTTAAAGGGGTTTTTCTTTCATTTATAATTAACCACTTGGCTGTCACATCACTGTATCCACGCACTCTGGTTGTGAATGTTTACACTGAAATCTCTGTAGAAGACACAGAGACTGTGAGCTAGAAAAGGTGAGAAAGGAAGTTATATATGTGCACCAGCGAGATGCTAAGTTTAGCATCACGAACGCAGCCAGAGCAGAGGGAGAATCATTCACCAGCAAAACAGCCACCAAAGCAGCAGCTCTGTGCGATTCCCTGGGTGCCTCCATCCCTAAAAGCATCAGATAACAGACAGCGGTCTCTGTAACCAGAGAGATTTCCCAGAAAGTTCTTAAGCAGACAAAAAGCTTGTTGTGCTATTAGCAATGTTCAAAATGGAAACCACATTAAGAAATATAACAACGAAGTACGGAACTCCAGTTTAAACAACAAACAAATGAATTCAAGCAAACTAAATATATCCCAGCCTGCCTTAAAAATAGCTGCTTCAGCCAGTAAACAGACTCAAAGAAGTTCTACAGAATGCCAGAATAATTGAGGTTGGAAGGGACCTCTGGAGGCCATCTAGCACAAACCCCCACTCATGCAGGGCCAGATAGGTCAGGACACATAAAGTTTATACATTTAGGAACTTGGCTACTCCTTTTAGAGAAAGCCATTTCACAGGAGGTAACTGCAAGCTCAGGGCATTTGTGATTTATTTCTTTAAAATGCAGCTGTGAAGACTGAACCTTCTAATAAAACCAGTGAAATGTCCAGTTCTTCACAAAGCCTTCAGCAGAGCAGCACATGCATCGGTATCTCAGACAGTCCTTGAAGAGGACATCTGTATAAATCTAGTTTCTCTAAACTTGATGCCACATAGGCATCTTCAGTGGCTTATCTACTTACGTAACTCAGATATTCTTAAAATAGACTTTACTTTCTTTTTCCTATTGAGAATATTCCTCAAAATGTAGTTCAACTTATGTATCACTGCAGCCAGGGTCCAAAAATGTGTGCAGCAAAACCTTTAAACTTAATCCCTGCCCAAGACAAGACAGGCAGCAACACTCTGCTTTGGAGAGGCACAGACCCGTCTCACTGGTACGACAGCCTGGGATGGCATGCATGCATTTTGGAGACCTCCCAACATCACAGAGTCTGACCCTCAGTGACCGTACCACAGTGAACGGGGAGCACTCTCCCAGTGTAACGCCAGACCCCCAGTCTGCCACCCAGGCTCTGCTCTCCAAGCAGCTAACGGTAAGAGGGGGCATCATGTGGCAGTGTGCGTCACCTGTGCTCTGGGGGAATGGTCAGAACTGCTGGTCATTTGGACCAGCTGTCCCTCGCATGTTGTAGCGTACCTGTCACGTCCCTTCCTCCTTTAAGCCTTTAAACGAAGAAGCTGTCTGATTAATGAAGTAGTCAAAGGGAATGAGGTTTACGCTATCATAAAGCATCCACAGGGCAAAAGCCTGAGTAGACACGACTCAACCACAAGCCACAACGCCGTAAGACACTGGGCTTCGTCAGTCCCACCGCTGATCTGACACATGTTTCTACAGCCCCTTGCAGAATGATGCAACATCGCTCCAGGAGTAACAAACACCACAGGACCCAGTTCACTCCAGGCTCTTTGCTTTGTCTCCTGGCGGCTCTGAGGGATTACTAATTTTGCAATAGTTGCCAGCACCAACCAGTGGGTTGAATATTTTAGCTGTAATAAATAGGTTTAAAGAAAGGCTTTCTTCACTGACAACCTGCTTTATTTTTGCCAGCAGGCATGAATCAAAACAGAATCACAGTATCCTAGCCTAACTTCAAAGGATATGAACATTTAATTTTTTGCAGCTTTTGCTTCACTGTCCATTGTACCGCAAATACGCCCCCGGGCCCCCAGAATCTACTTTCATCACTAATTTAACGTTCTTTTTAAAAGATGACAATACAGAGAGGATGAAATGCATTTCCAGCAAAGGCTAACCCAGCATGACCTTGTTTATTTTCCAGAGCATGCCCAGCCTGTAGACACACAGCGGGTTTCTCCATGGGCAGGAGGCTGAACTGGAGGATGCAATGCTCCTGGACTCCCAGTGCTGTTTCCCCAGACAGAGCCCAGGCTCCAAAGGTTGATGTGTACCAGCAGATGGGAGGCAGCACATGTTTTCCTCTTGCTCTATGGCATAGCAGAGGACTAGAGATCAGATCTAGGATTTAATGCAATGATACGAGTGAGGCAATTAGTAAATGACTCCGCATCTGCAGACCAGCAGGCCCCTATTAACCAGCTAAGTACATTATCTCCACGGAGATCATAGATTTTTCTCTTACTGTCTGTATATAACTTCTGCAACTTGTCATATCCTACTGCAGACTTGGGCTCCAAACTGCAAAGTACCCAGTGCCCTTGGCACCACTGACATCTGTGGGAAGGAGCATGACACAGCCTCCCTGAGGAGAGAGAGCATCCTCAGGGTCAGATATCTCAGTGAAAGATGAAGGAAAAAGGAGACATTACCAAACCAGTAATACTTCCCATGCTCCCAAATAACCTTTTATTCACTAGCTTCCATTCAAGGCAGAGGTGGGGGAAGATTTCACTTGCCAATCGCCTGAACAACAAGCTCTAATTAGCTCTGTCTCTCCCATTCTCTCAAGTCTTGGCTCATCTTTACTCTGTGCCTGTTTCACAACCAGGAGAACACCAATCGGTCCAGACAACAGCCCTTGCAAAATGCTAGTGCTTATCAAGCAGGGGGACCCCGCCAAGCAATACAGTCGACTTCAGCTAGGCTTAAGAAAAGTAAAAAGATGGCAATGAAAAAAATCTCATGTCCTCCTGCCCCACCGTTATCTATTTAAGAGTTAACATAAAAGATCAGGTGTTTGCATTAAGTTCTCAGAACTTTTATTCCAGTTAAAAAGGTGGAAAATATATTGGCAGTGGTAACTAAAGCATCCACAATGCTCTGGGGACCCAGCAACAACCTCTTTCTGACTTCCAGGCACTGAACAGGCTTCAGCCTGTTTACTATGTTCAAAAAAAAAATACTGGCAATTAAAACAATCCAAACACTGGCCATTTTAACAAATTGATTCACATGTTAGACAGACGCAATGCTGGCCACAAGGCTACATTCAGTTAACAGAGCAGACATTTTTCAAAGGCTGCTTTCTACAGGGGGAAAATAATGTGTGATCCATGCAAGAGAGAAGATAAGGACATGCTTTCCAGTGACAGAAACCCTCCTCTGTCATCTACCACACAGCCTGGCAACCCCACACCCTGGGGGAGAGAAGAGAGGTGTGAGTAGCCATTAGAGAATCACAGAGCATGCTGCATCCGTGCGCCTTTCATCCCAAAGGGCTTGAAGGTATTGGCCATCCTTTGATGCTCACGAATATCCTGAGACCACTTTTATTTCAGTCAACAGGCATTTCACTATGCGATGCTGCCCAGCTATGGCAGTAATGACAGGAGCACACAGCTAAACTGCAGAAGTGTGGCTAGGAGTGAGGCCAACATCAGAAGATGGGGAAAGCCCTCAGAACGCTATGGAGTTTGGATTAAAGTTGTGCAGAAAATGATATAATGGTGCTGTGAAAATATCTGAGAGCACAGAAGGAATATCCCCTTCTGCCTTGGGATGAAAAGCGAGTATCTCTACAAACATCCCCAGCCTGAAAAATGTTAAACCAAATTTTAGTTTAGGTCAGACAAAAGTGCCATTTAATTTTGACCACATATAAAACCAACCCAACAACCAACCAAACAAAAAACCTGCAGAGTTGCTTTGTTAGCTTTAAACAGACCTGAAATGCAAAGCAGGTTACATTTGTCTCTCCCTCCTTTGGATTTCAGGTAGCTGTTACCTTCCCCTATTTTACAAGATATTTAGGTCCTTTTCCAGAGGTCTTCACACCCGTGCTTTCTGTGACATATCCATCATTTGTCACCTCAAACAATTCCACCTACTGACACCTTGAGCTTCAGAGGCAGGTGACAGGAGTACTGAGTATTTTGTAAAGTACCATTCTACCTTCTGTAGGCTCCATTTAGTTTCCAGCATTGTTTCCAGCATGAGAAAGCTCACACAGCTTTCCAGAAGATCTTGGGCTTGACTCTGACCCTTCCTCACATGACGCTGCTCCTCAGCCCAGAGCTCCAGTGTCCTGCTCTCCCCTCTGTAAGGCACATGTGAGGTTTTTGCTGCAGGTAGATGCTGTGTGGCTGGAATCAGCTCCTGGGCCACTGCACGTTACTGACTCCCAGACCTACAGCCCTCCAGGGACCTGACAGATCAGGCTGCTGAACTACCACTGGGTATGTGGACGGCTTGATGTTTTCAAACATTTGTTGTTCACCAGTACAAGACTCCAGGGAGGCTAAAGCAAACTGTGTTCTCAAAATGAGTATTGATCATACAACAATTTTCATTTTGAAACAGCCACCTTATCCCATCATTTCTGCTCTTCCATTTCCTCTGTGGATAATTTTGATTTCACTTTTGAAAGCACATTCTGCCCCATTAAGATATTTAAAACCACAACACGATAGAGCTGCAAACTATTGCAGAATGCAAATACTCAGCAGAAGCAGAGAGCAGCATTTTGTTGATATTTATTTTACAAACACTGCCCATGTCAGGAACATTTTACAGATGCTTGAAATCCCTATCTCATCTTTTGCTTTTATCATAAGATGACCTGTAAGGCAAACAGAGCCCTCCATCTCAACAGATGCAGTTATCACATTCCCACTCTTGCCCTTCACATTTTATTAACACGGCAAGATCCACACTTGTCTCAGTTGTGATGTGCAGGACAAGACCTCCCTCAGGCAGGACAAAACCATTTCCAAGGAAGCCTTGCCACATGCACAGACGCTAAATAGCAGGTAGAGCTGTAACTGCCAGCTTTGCAGCAGCTGTTGATAAGGTAGATTTCTCGACAGTGACAAAGTATGCTCTCGCGGGGGGCCGGGAACGCAGCGGTAAGAGGCTTTGCTATCTGATGGCCTTGAGCCAGCTGGGACATGCACATTACTGCGCTGTCGGAGAAAGTCTCTGCAGCACACCGGCCTGCCAGGTGGGTTACAGAGCAAGGAAATAGTTGCAGACACAAGCAGAGAAGGACTTTGAGAGAACAAGATAAATATGCTTGCATTCAAATTTCATGTAGAGACTAAACACCTTGTCACGACAAGCTGTTCAGTAACACTACACAGCTAACACTGTAACAGTGTGCTTTCAAGGAGGGAACTTATAAGTACTTTCATTAAATACAATCCAATGTTTGCTACTTTACCACACCTTGACATTTCCAGAAGGTCACAGACGAGCACATCTTTAATCTACTCAGTAACACCACCACTCTGCACGGTATTTGTCACATTTAAACTTTCTCATTACGAGATTAACAAAGGTTTCAAGCAATTTGCCAAATTGAGAGCAACTGATGCTCTGTGGCTGTGCTAGAAATTAAGATACAGTAACTGCAGTGGAGTGTGGGTGCTGACTCCTGTTTGGTAAAGAGAAAACTTCACACAGTTTACTATCAGCAATTCATAAACATTTAAGAGTTTATGAACAGCTGCATTGGACATAATAGCAATACACCTCCTGTGTAGCATTGAAAACATGCTAAGGGTCACAAACTCCTTCTGAACACGGTTCAGTAACTACCCTAGAAGTGAAAACTGAAGATGGTATAAACTGAAGGTGATAAAATATTCTGATAAAATAACAACAACATTCCCCTCCTCTTGCACCTTGGAAGCTACCACCATAACATTTCAGTCCAGGCACCACCAGTGATTTATCTGTACTGAAGACAAAAGCCAAAGACAAGCCCAGTCTGAGCCTTTTTCTCTCTCAACTGACGCAAAGGCTAAATTTAACTTCAAACAGACCAGCACAGGAAAGCTCTCCATCAGAAAGCTCTGTCAATGCAGTTCAGTTTGTAACTGTCTTTTGGGTTTTGCTTTCATGTTCTATTGATTTGTATTGGCATAAGCCTGTAAGTTTCATCTCTTGTTCCGATTGTCCACTTTTGATATTTGTCACAGAAAAATCCACTACAATTGGTACAAACAAAGCTTTAGATGTCAGAAGCTGAAGACGTAACAGCATGAAGATAATGAAACTCTCTGAGAATTGTTAAATCTTTGAGCGTTAGGGTAAATTTTTTGTAGACTTACAGAAAGCTACAAAATAAACTATAACATAATAATCAGGCAATTTAAGAAATGAACAGATAAAGGCAGAAGCACACACAGCACCAGCAGCATACAATCACAGACACTAGTATAAAGAAAATACCCCTTTTTATGCCACCGATTACATGTGCTGTTCAAGTCTGTCCGGCCATCACATTAAATCTAACCATGTATATCAACTCATGCCAGTATCTACAGAGAACAACAAAATCTCTTGCAGGCTTTTCTTTTGCTCCAGTGCTCAAACCTCCACTAGGGTTTTCTTTTCTTGGATCAAAAATATTTAAAGGCAATTGCAAGTGTTTCTCCTGTATTAAACTCCTCCCCAGCTTCACTAAATGACTATTACATTCACTTTCTCTCAGCAATTCAGTCACTGAAATTAAAAAGGACATGTAGGATCAAGTGAGCAGTTACTTCTCCACTGACCGTGAGGGGATTTTCAATCACAGGTACACCTCAGCCTGGAAACTACCGTACAGACAACATGATTTCAGGATTTTTAGCACCACGTATCTGAACTTAGCTTACATACTCTGAAAGTAATTACAAAGGCAGTCCCTGGACACAGGGAGCTAGCCTGTGTGCCACGAGGGCATAATAACCAGTCTAGCAAGAGTCTTCTATCTATGTTCAGCAAGCAAAGAGACCTTCACTCTGTAGATATAGAAGTGAAGCGCAGGACCCAGGGGAGACAAGGGGTCCTCACTCAACATAAACATTTAATCCATACACTGCACTATTTGTACACTGAATATGTAAGCATTCCTTCACAAGTTTTCAAATTTCCAGAGGGCAAGATAATGTTGCCAAATTACAGACAAACTGAAAAATCCACTGTGCACCTCATTTCTAACATGTAACATTTCAATATATACTTTCCTTAATCTAAAGATGGGCTCTCCCAAGCAGTAATATGCACCAAAATAACAGGTCTCACATCTGAATGAATTCTCGGTTGTAAGACGAGATTGCTTGCAGGCTTTGCTCTCAACTTCCTACTTCTAACCTCAGGAAATTCCCACACCAGCTTAACAATAAATTGAGTTCTTTGTCACACTTAATGAAAGAACAGCCACAGAGTTAATTCCTGCCTGCCTGGCCCACAGCCAATACAAAGCAAAGAAAAATTTGGGGGCATCAGCATTTAAGCTGCATTTCACATGGTTGCCACCACTGTGTATTTAAGCAGAAGCAGCTCAGAGTTTTGTTAAAAAGGGATCACCTTGATCAGCTGCAGAGTTTCACTGCTTCCGAGTATCTCCAGATACCTGTTACCTGAAATCCCTGCCCCACTTGGTGCTTTAGGAAAATAAAAAGCAGAGAAAAACTCTTAGGCAGCCTCAACAAGGCAATATCTAACTCGTTTATGGAGCTGCAGCATCAGCCACCAAACGCAAAGTGCCAGGATTCGTGCAAGGCTCAAGAATACTGAAATACTTTTCCATAAGCTGCAGGGTCTAAAAGAGCAAGAACGCTATCCATTGCTGCTCTGCTGGCACACAGTGACATCAAATAATTAATGGATTGATTAACAAAATCAAACGTATTGATAGAGGTTTGACTTTAAGACAATTAGAACAAATGAGTTGTTAATGGTTAATTCAAGATGTTTTTGTATGTCCTGCTAAGCGCTTCGTTAAGCACCAGCAAGCTCTTTGTTTGAAGGAGGAAAGCACCACCAGAAGATGAATGAGCTGACTGGAAGTTTAGTACAAGAAGCACTAATTGCGAAAGGTAATTCTGGCAGGAAGATTGGGACTACAGACTTGTTGACCACTGACTCAAGAAACCCCTCAGACCCAGAGAGAAGTTGAGACTGAGCTTGTACACTAATTAACATGAGGAGCAAAAGAATTACTTCACAAATAGGAAACAGAGGATTAAGTAATGAAGGAATAACCTGTAACCAATGAAGGCTGACATCTTTGCTTGCTGAACTGTGTAAACAGCATAAATTTTTGACAACCAGGGAGCCAGGCATTTGGGGATGACCACCTAACTCCCTACTTTGCACAACTAGAACAAAATAATAGAAAAACCCCAACTCTATGTGTGAATTGGCACTGCACATCGAGTGATAAGCCCACCTTGGGACCACAACAGGGCTTGGGAGATGGAGATACCTGACCTGTAGGCTTAAAATATAAAATAATAAACATGGATCAAAATCTACGAGGTGATGTAATGACATTATACAGGCAGATTTTTAAAAGTGAAAAAAAAAAAACCACCCCAAAAAAAGGTTTGGAAAAAAATGCAGAAGGAAGTAGCACTTTAAATAAACAAGCCACAAAGTATGTGAAAAGCTGTAATCCATTTGCCTCTTTGAAATATTACTCACTAGATGGTTCATCTCAAAGCACAGGCTTTGTAGTTTATCCTCCTCAAATGACTCCCAGATAAAATTAGTCAGGTGATTTGCAGCATATATTGATTAGAGAGGATTTAGCTAGGGCAACATAAAAAACATCCAGCTTTATCTTTCAGTGAAAATGAAAGAGAAGAAGCAAGCCTCCAAGCTATTATCACTGTATATAAATTAAGCTTTATAAATGAATGAAATAATTAACTACATGGAAGATGCTAGATAAGAGTTAAAATAATGCATTTTCTCCTAAAAAAAAAAAAAAAGCAAATCTGAGAAAAAAGCTACACAAATAAAACAAGTCTCCACTGGTTGTTTTGGTTTTGGTTTTTTTTTTTTTTTCCTAAATGTCGGTAACAGTCTGAATTTTCATCTCAACATTCCTGAAAAACCCTGAGAGAAGATACTAAGTTTTCTCCTCCAACCCACAATTTTTTCAGCCTTTGCATGTCAAACATCCTCAGCTTTCCTGTATTAAATCCCAAGCAGCGTGAACTTCCCAAACTTTTCCCACTGAACACTGTTTTCCTTGGGATTAACTTTCAAGCATTTAAAAGACAAAATATCTTGACTGTGCTACACAGAGACTTAAAAATCAGGGATTCTTCTGACACGGGGAAACAGAAATGGGCACTCTCAGCTTTCCAGCTGGGGAGGGGGGGCTTTCCCGGGGCTCCAGGTTTGCATGAGACCTTCAGATGATTGTCCTGGCAGTAACTTGACAGAGTCTATTTTTTCTGTAGGGAGCCAACGTGTCTGTCATGTTACAGATTTGTGAGAACATATGTACGCTTTTACATACTGTAAAAATCAAAATCTACCAATCTGAGCATATTGGGTAAAAGCAGCGTGGTTCCCTATAAAGGGGTCAAGCTTAAACCTACATGTGCATATGGCTATACAGCCCTTTACGGAATTGTCCATAATGCTTCCACGGAAAGAAAAATAAAAACTTATTAGATATGATTTAATACTATATTCCTTACATAGACAAATGCTTGTACTCCCTCAAGCAGCGCCACTGATAGCAAGGCATTCATCAAAGTACCTGGTAGTTCACAATCTGTGCCTATTAGCATTTAAAAGTGTAATTTTGTGTGAAATTACTGTTATTCAAGTTTCCTTCAAAAGTCCTTGAGCACTATTTGTGCTTCACAAACCCACTTGCTTTGGACACCTTTGTCTCAGAAGCTGCAGAGCACACCCAGCTCCTGACTCTACTGCAGAAGGGGAAGCAAAAGCAAGGGGGCTCTGGAAGACCAGTTAGTAAACCTGTGTATTATTTTTTTTAAAAAAATATGTTTACTCACTTGGTAATGACTCCTCTGAGATGGGTTTGATGCATTTTAATATGCTGGACAAGATGCACCTTCCCAATGGCAGAACACCCCATTATGGAGAAAAGGTAGGAGGAAAAGGTCTGCTTAACACACCTCTTGCCTAGGAAGCTGCTTCACTCAGGCCATAATTTGGGTTAAATATGCCAAGTAGCTTCAGGTGGAAAAATAAGAGAGGTTCAGCCTGGCTAATAAAGGAGCAGTGATGTCAACAGTCCCCTTCTCATCTGCAATGCAATGTCCTGCCTACACTTGAGCAGATTTGAACTTACAGAATTTATTGCCCAGGAAGATGTCATGGCTACACTGCACCACCACGAGGGAAGCCAGAAGGACAGTTTTCAATCTGTCTTCTTGACATTGTTTTATCTCCTTAAATATTCAGCTGAGTCCAGACTGACTCCACAGGTCAGCAGTTAGATACTTTCTAGGGATGCAGGAGAAAGGCATTTAAATTCTCTCAGGCTGAAATGGGAAATGAGTTCAAATCCACAATCCGAGGATCATCAGCTCATCCAGGAACTACTGAGGGAAAAGAGCTATGTCCCAGATGTGTTCTTGTTTTATGAATCTTACTTCCCTAACAATTAGCTCATTTCAAGAAGATAAAGATGCTTCAAAGGTTTTTTATTTTTATTTTGGTTTGAGTTAAAAATATATCTTCTTGTCAGTGAGACATGCTGACAAATTTTCTTTTAGATTCAGAGCATATCTATTTTGTTTTTCTGTGCCATTTTAGATCAAGCACAGAGCCAAAAAATAAACGCAATTATGTATTCAGCTCCATGCTAAAGTTTCATTGAAAGTCAAAATAGAAAGCCTTAACAGACAATGGTGGGGTAAAGCAGTAAAGTGGCAGATTAAAAGACCCAGGAATTCTGCTTACTGAGCATATTTCCATGCTTTGTTACTATCTTCACAACCCTTCCTAAAATTCCCATCACTAGCAAGACAGTTTTCATGAGAACAAACCAGTTTCTTGATTGTTGTGTTGCATTTCTGAGGAGACAAAGGCACCAGCTTGTTGTTACCGTATCTGAGGCACAGAAATTGGAGGCCAGCAGCACAGGCACCTCAAGCCCACTTTGTAGTGACTCCTGTCACCCCACTGCTTTAGCAGCATGTATGGGAGGGGAAAACCAAACCCAGGAGTCAGCCTGCGGGAGAAGACCTGTAAAAACATGAGATCTTCTGTCTATTTTGAACAGGAGGTGAACTCACTATTATTTTTCCTTACACAATGCAAACCTGTTGTCTTCCCTCCATTTGAATTTAATGCTACCTCCAGGAGGAACAAAACGCAACCCTCAGGTTCAGTTTTATTCCAAGGTCAAATTGTTTCCCAGGGAGACTAGTTGAGGTTATAAGGCTTGCTTTCAAATTCAGCTAAAAAATATTTTTACTCTAATTAATTTCTGACTCTGTTAACAAGCCAATGGCATTCCCATGTTATGGGTGGTGACTGACTCTATGGAAAGGCCCAAACTCTAACATCTGTACAGAAAAAAGTTGTCCCGATGTCAGTGGGAATACTTGCGCAAGTAAAGCAAGCAAGGTGTCTGAACCAACAGAACGTCATCCTTCAGCAAAATGACCCAATTTCTGTTGGTTTATGTTTAAAACGGGCATTCCGTTGTTTTGCAAAAATAAATTTTCTAGCCTTAAAAACAAACAACAAGAAAACCTTCACATCCATTGATTTCCACATCAAGAGCACTGAAATGAAAATCTCTGTCTTAATCTGTGAAATGGCTGTTTGTTCAGATTTTTTTAATTTAGGTCAGTCAATTGCTTGTAAAATTTTGAAAGCTCATTGCAAACTTTCTGCACATTCAGCAATTAAACTTCTACATTACACCTGCTAGTCTCCCACCTTGCATTCATAAAACAGATCCGGTTTTATAGAAGCACAGCATGTGGTATGTAATTACTTCCGAGAAGTCAAGTAAAGCAGTTGGTCTCTTTTACAGTCCAATAACTTTCAATACTAAAATCACTTTAAAGAAACAATTTAAATGAAATTAAAGAACCAATTTGAGCTTTCATGACTTGAATTTTTTTTTAATTGCTGTGGTTGTTCAAAAGCAACCTGTGCTCCTTCCATTGTGGCATATCAGACTACAAGCACTACCTGATTCCTTTACAGAGCATTTCATTTAACCTCATAAGCCTACTGCACTGAAGCCATAATCCCACATTTATTGAAGGCAACAGGAAACTTAATTTTAATAGCAACTCAGGATTGAAACCATCCTTCCACCACAGGGAAGGTGGTCACCTGGACTGCGCAGAAGCAGAGTTCATGTCCACAAGGACTGGAATGAAGTATGCTGCTGGATGTAATGCTACAGTTTTGGGGGCAGTATCTCAGAAACAGGACACAAAAAGCACATCCATGAGAGTATTCACAGTCCTTAATGTTGACAAGAACGTCAGTCTGCATAATCATATATGTTACTATGAGTGGGCACAATTAAAGGGATGTGGAAGGCTTCTTTGGCTGTCCCATTAGCAGTGGTGTTCTCTGAGTCAGTAAGATTTCTTTTAGTCACTAGAAGAGCAAGCAGAGGACGCCTTAACTGCTGGTTGTAACATTTTGACACACACCCCTAACAGTTTCTCTACACAGCCTTCCTACTCAGGCACGTTAGACCTAAGAAAACTGAGGTACACAAGCTCCCAGCTTGTGCAAGATATCACAACAACCCCAGGCAATGCTACACACTTGGGGAAGAGTGGCTGGGAAGCTGCCTGGAGGAAAAGGACCTGGGGTGCTGGTTGACAGACAGCTGAACCTGAGCCAGCAGTGTGCCCAGGTGGCCAAGGAGGCCAACAGCATCCTGCTTGTATCTGAAACAGTGTGGTCAGCAGGGCCAGGGCAGTGATCATCCCCACGTACTCAGCACTGGTGAGGCTGCACCACAAATCCTGTGTCAGTTTTGGGGCCCCCACTATAAGACAGACACTGAGGGGCTGGAGCGTGTCCAGAGAAAGGCAAAGGAGCTGGGGAAGGGGCTGGAGCACAAGTCTTATGAAGAGCAGCTAAGGGAACTGGGCGTGATTAGCCTGGAATAAAGGAGGTTCAGGGGAGACCTGATTGCTGTCTACAACCTGAAAGGAGGTTGCAGCAAGGTGGGGGTCAGTCTGTTCTCTCAGGTAACAAGTGATAGGACAAGACAAAATGGCCTCAAGTCACACCAGGGGAGGTTTAGATTGGATATTACGAGATATTTCTTCACCAAAAGGATCGTCAAGCACTGGAACAGGCTGCCCAGGGAAGTGGTTGAATCACCATCCCTTGGAGGTATTTAAAAGATGCACAGATGTGGCACTTAGGGACATGGTTTAGTGGTGGACTTGGCAGTGCTGGGTGAACAGTTAGACTCCACGATCTTAAAGGTCTTTTCCAACCTAAACAATTCTATCATTCTATATTATCTTCTCTAAACATAAACCTGCTTACATTGTAACTGTTTCTAACCCTCCCTTTTTGCATGTATGCCAGCATATGCTTATGCATGTATATGCACACACGCTCTTCGAGATACCTCATTTCTTTTTCTCCCTCTAAACCCCTTGACTCACTCTTGCAAGCACAATTCCATCCTCTCATTGCTTGTCAAATAAAAAAAATTACAAAGGTAAGTCACTCATTCAAGGAGGCTCCTCAATGTATTGCTGCAATTCAGTCCATCATTAGTATTCAAGAGATGTATCAACTGCTCTGTATAACCGCGTTATCTCACCAACTCTGTTGCTGTCCCATCCCTCCTTTTTTCTCCACTCTCCCTCTCTTTTGTCCATCAAAATCCCTTTGTTTTTTTCTCCCTCTTAGCAGGAATAGTTAGTTACTGCACCTGTGCACAACATGCCAAAACCCATTCTGGGCTCTCTCACCAGTCCAGTAAAACGAATTGCTTTCTTTGCCTTTGATAATTTGGAAAAACGTAACGCAAAATACAGTCAAACACAGCTAAAGGAGTTAAAACCGTAACAGTTAGCTGCTTACGTCAGAACTCTTATCTGAATGAGTTGTTTATCTTTAATCCTACGGAAAACTCTACAAATCTCAACAAAATCTCAGGAGATCAAAAATTGAATTAATTATGTGGAAACATCAGAAACACACGTAAGGCTGGAAATCATTCAGACAAACGCTCAGGTAAATGCTTCAGTGGAACTTACTGTGGATGTAAGTTACCCAGCCCCATGCACTCAGGCGAGCTCTGCAGAAGCTCTCAGGGATTCAGCAGAAACACAGAACAAAGACAAGCAACATTAGAGACTAAGCATCAGTTTTTCAGTGGGCAAGGGCTCAGCTGCGCGGCCTAAGGGGTTACCGTGCACCAGCAGAACGGCTCTAACAGTGTAGAAGTGTAGCCACTGGTACCGTGACTTCTTTTGGCACAGAACTAAAGGAGGCATAAGCGCAATCTCATTAATTTGTATTTGCTATAGGCTAAGAGTTCATATATTGACAGCTGTGCTAGTTGTGGCTGGAATCGAGTTAATTTTCTTCACAGTAGCTTGTATGGGGCTTCGGTCTGGATTTTGCTGGAACCAGTGTTGATAATGCAGAGATGTTTTAGCCACTGCTGGGCAGCGCTTACACAGAGCCAAGGGCTGCTCTGCCCCTCACCCCACCCCACCAGCGAGCAGTGGGGCACAGGGAGCTGGGAGGGGACACAGCCGGGACAGCTGACCCCACCTGACCCAAGGGATGTCCCACACCATGTGACACATGCTCAGCATACAAAGCCGGGGGAAGGAGGAAAGGGGGGGCGTTCAGAGTGATGGCGTTTGTCTTCCCAAGTCACTGTTACTTGTGATGGGGCCCTGCTCTCCTGGGGATGGCTGAACTCCTGCCTGCCCATGGGATGTGGTGAATGAATCCCTTGCTTTGCTTTGCTTGCATGCACAGCTTTTGCCTTACCTATTAAACTGTCTTTATCCCAAGCCACAAGATTTCTCACTTTTACTCTTCTGGTTTTCTTCCCCATCTCACCAGGGGTGGGGTGTGAGGGGGTGTGAGTGAGCGGCTGTGTGGGGCCGAGTTGCTGGCTGGGATTAAACCATGACAACAGCCAGTGTGGATCAGTTGATATAACACAACCCAAAAGCACGTGCAAATCTATACTCAAGATAAAATATGAGCAGCACAGCACTGACATGGTAAGTGAGCTCCTCCGGCTATTATCAGCATTCACTTGCTTGAAATATATTATCAGCTCTTTTCTTCTTTATATATTATGAAGACTTCAATCTATATTATCAATTGTGAACCTAATTCTGTTCCCAGTAATGTTAATAGCAGACAAATGTGTCTCTACACTTAATATATTCTTTTCAATGCAAGTAACTTATTAGTGAATATCAAGTTCTGCTGCCACCACAAAACATCTCATGTTATTCTACAAAATTATCTTGTATCTCAGAGAAGAAAGAAATGAGTACTAAGAAAACAGTCATCTCTCTCCTTAAGAACCTAAGGTGGAACCTCACTCTGATGTCACTCCTTCCACCACTTAATTTACTCTGCATCCGTATTTTGCTCCAGTCCAATGCATGCACGTTGTGGCCCAACTAACAAAAGGAGGCAGAGTATTGCAGGTAATGTCTCAGAAGCAACATTACTTTCTGCAAAATGAACCAAACCAAACAAAAATAAATCAAAACAAAACAAACACAAGCCTTGTTTTCCCTAAAAACAAATGCTGGATGGGCACATCTATTTGTCTTGAACAGTTTGTCTCCCCCCAATTATTACAAACTTCATTTTGAAAGCATTCCGTTTTAGTCCTCAGCACACTCACAATTTAAGGGGGAGAGAAAAAATCCAAACTCCTCAGTATCACAGATCAAGGGAAGTAATCCTGTCACAGTAAGAAAAACCACAAAGCATCCAGGGATTTGATGAGCATGAGAAATCAATCGTGCATCAAGTCAATTGATGTGGTTTATTTTAAGTCTTTCTCTTCTGATTTATTGCCATCATTGCCACCAATTTGCATAGATAATAGAACAAGACACCCTCTTAAAGTCTTAATCAGGAATTAAAAAGTAATATACTGTTACATCTCTTTCTGCTCATCAGAAAAGCACACACATTCATGTTTAATGTCAGTTTTATTATAGGGATGGTACCGGAGTGGAAAGAGGCACTTTAAACTGCTTCATGACATCACCACCAATTTGTTACTGTAATAGCTGCAAATCAAAAAACAAGTCAACAAATCCTTCAAGCGAAAACAGGTTGTAAACACGGCTGGTACAAGAACAAGGGTGAACTGTATTTCTGAGAGCAGCACAATTTCCTTTTCAGTATGGCAAGGGCTGCTACAACAGCAACGTTCTTTCATTTCCAAACTTTGCTGATTTTTTATTAGAAATGAGATTATTTTTTCATACTTTAAGTGTCCTGAAGACGAGTGGGTAGTTTGCTGCTCAGAAAAGTGATTTCTTGGAAAGGTACTTCCATCATTCACAAAACTACCACAAATACGCACAACTGTTTAAAAACAGTGGAGAAACAATGGAAGCCTTGCCTCAAAGAGCCAGAGAAAAATATATTACAAGAGCAATAGTTCAGACACAAAGCATATGTGTAGGAGGAAAGATGAGAGGAACTCAAAGAGATCAGCATTGAACTGCTACCTCTGAGCAGCAGGTTCTGCACAAAAACATGTGCAGCTCTGGAAGAAAAACCTCTGAAAGCACAGCTCAAATTGCACATTGGCTTGAGGAAGCATGTTAGGAGGATGTGCTCACAAAGAACTTGGGGAAAAGAAGCAGGAGAAATTGTTCTCTGGTTTTCATGTAGAACAAAACCAGCCATCAAAGTAGAACACCAGGCAGAACTGGCTATTAGCCACATCTACAGGACAGTGGGATTAGGCTCTGGATCAAGCTGATACGGTTCTAAGAAACTCTGTATCATACACCTTAAAACCAGTGATTTCTCTTGAGGCTAAGAGACCCAATCTGCCCAATGCACTGTGTATGAGATCCTCGGGTCACAGACTGCTGGACCCCAGTTTACACAGGGGCTACAGAGGTAACTACCTCTTTGTGCTCCCCCTTCCTAGATGAGCAGCTTTCTCTTCCACAATTCCTGCTGGTAAGAACTGCTTTCTCCACTTTCCTCCCTTCTTGATTATTTCTATCACATCTTTGCTTGGGACACAGCAGTACCCAGGCTTGGCCCTACAATAAAGCAGCTTGCTTGCCTGCATGGCCAAGGCGAAGAACATGCAATACGACTGTTTGCATATGAAGAAATGTAGAGCTCAGCTCTCAGGACCAAATGCTGAAGCCTCAGAAGAACTGTTTTCCCCAAAACTTCCCATATGTTGTAGGTTGGTTGTCGGGTTTGGTTTTTCTTAGGTTTGTCAGAAGACCTGTGCCTGTTTGACTAACAGACCCTTGGATTTCACCAGACATTCAGAGAATAAAGCCCAGCGACAGCCACAGCCACAAGTGACAGCACATCCCAGGCTCAGCTGCTAGCAGGGTAAGCTGAGCTTAAAGCTGTGGGACCGTGGCATCGGGCTGCCCCACAGCTGAAGGCCCGATCTTGTAACTGCCCTTACCAAACCCTATTCAAGTCAGGAGGATTGCTTATACGGTAACAGACATCAGTCATGATTTGTGAGACTGAATATCTTACTCGCTAAATAAGGAAGCTATCATGTCGGCTTTGTCATTAAGCAGCTTTACAGGTGTTGATTCCTTTAAGTCTGTTAAAATAATGGAGAATTAAAGTTTGCTAAGGAGCTTCTCCCTCCAAAAGAACCTATATATAGATGAAAGATGAGATCTGCCACATGTCTCTGTGTTAAAAATAACTCCAATATTAAAAATTAAAATTCTCCTACAAAGAACTGTCATTATTAACAGTTCTAATGGCAAGTTAAAAATTATACCAAATCAGCACAGAACAACATTTGAAAACTCATTTAAAAATGAATGAGACAAGAATTAGCTACTATAAAATAAAGTATCATTTGTATGAAGCAGAAATTACCTACCAGGGGGGGAATCACTTGCCATTACTGACATATGGCTAACACACTGGAGCTGAAACAAGAATGTGGCGTGGATTTTTAAAATCAAACCAACTTTAAGTCAGTCCTAAGACAACTATCTTTTCACTAGAGAAATCTAGAATGCAGGGTTTGTTCGGTATGTTTATTGACAGAGGTTGTTAAAATAACCCTCAAAACATTCCAAGAACTGCTAGATACATACTGAGTAAAGGATTAGCTTCCAACTAGAAAAAGGTTCTTGCTTTTTGCATTTCCTATAAAAATGCTTATAAATCTGTTAATCAACAAACTGGACAGTAATATCATCTGAATCATTTTGTTAAAAGAATTAACCATGTTGATATGAGGATACCAGTTGAGTTTAGGGGCTCTTCTTCCATAATGGACACCTGTTCATCTAACACTGCACATCTGTTGCAAGGCTCGCATTTCCCCAAAACTTTTTTAAAACTTAAATTGCAGGGTAGGAGACTATACGCATATTAAAAACAAAAATACCACAGTTAAAGATATACCATAACCCCATTTATTGGGTTCCTCATAAGCTGCAATAGATAGCTACATGAACACACAAGCAAGTACAACAGTGGATTTTGTCTCCCTGCTTCCCCCCGCTTTCTTGCATCCCCAGTACGTACAGGGCACTGCACAGAAGACAGGTGACACCAGGAGGTGACTGCCACACACCTGCCCGTCCTCCCTTCATTCCATCAGCTTTGGAAGCAGCTGAACTGGCAGGCGAGATGTCTGGTTCTAGTTCTTTAAGCATACTCCTCCTAATGTCTTGCTACAGGGAATTTTCTTCACAATGTTAATAGAAAATCCCCTCCTGAAACTAATTTGACAGAGTGGAATCTAAATTGCACTCTGCTTCAAATAAAGTACCTTCGGAACAATGTACTCCGGCTGTAGAAGTAGAAGAACTCATAAATGAGACTGAAGATAAAAACTGCAAATTTTTCAGTAGAGAATGATAGCACTTAGTAAAGATAATTGCACACATTCACCATAAAATGAGAACTTGAGGAGAATACTGTAAGTCGCAAAATATTTGGATTTGAAGTATTAAAAATGTATTGCAACTGAGGATCTATCAGCTGAAAAAAATACCATTCCCTATTTCCTTCATTGTAAGTTAACCTATTTTACATGTAAAGCTATGCAATTTGTGTTGTTACAAACGTTACTTACTTTTCAGGCTATTTCTACTGTAGCAGTACTCATTTGTTTTGCAGCATCACAGGACAAACATCAGACTGAAGCCTGAACCCAATGATAAAAAGATATCCAGGCCTTTAATTAGTATAAATGGCATAAGTCCACAGAATGAAGGGAAACTAAATAGCTTGGTATCATCTTCTGATGTAAGCTGGGGTGGGTGGAAGAGTGTGGGAGCAGCAAGGTAAACATCACCTTCCATTTACCTTGTTATCCTCGAGTGACCAAAACTGCTTCAGAAAAAAAGAGTTATGTTCGTGTGTTGCCTTAATAGTCATCACCTCTTCAAGCTCAAAAGCAAAGGTAATTGAGTAGACTGAGTGTTTGGGGTGGGTTTTTTTTAAATCTTTCATACACTCAGCTAACACAGTCTGTTTTGTGTTGTTCTTGCTCACACAAAATAGAAGACTTTATCCTGTCCATGAAAAACAAAATTTAGCTTTTGGAATATCTGCTGTGTCTTTTACTTCCTCAATAATAATATGATCTTAAGATGCTTTGGGGTTTACTTTATTATGCCAGGGATATCTAAATTGTATCTCTTCAGTTACATCCTAGATAAAAATTGCCCAGTACAGTTTTCTTTGCTTGTCTTCATGGTGCTTACATATTAAGATGTCTTTATCTTCAGGATAGTATAGTTGGTAAAAAATTATTTGCCCTGTGAGATGATGTTAATCACTTCATTATTGAACTCCGACTTTTGAGTGAGGGCTACCATACAACTTCTCCAACAGTCTAATAAAAAAAACACAGAGGAAAGTATTTCCAAGAGAATAAACAGCTCATATTTAGCATAAATCTAAGGATAATATTTATTTCTATTTATACTTATGGCATCAGCTACAGCCCTTCACCCTCATTCACTTACACATGACAAACTCTGTACTACCCGTATTCTCAGAATAGTTTTAAGACAGAGGACATTTCCAGGAACCCAGCTCAGTTGTACCTTCCCACCAGCACAACAGCACTCTGATTTTGCAGGTCCTAGGTTTGTCTGTCTAACAGGCTTCACCTTTTCTAAACTGATTCTGGGAAAAAACCAAACAAACCAACCCAAAAACCCCTCAACAACAAACCAAAAACCACAAACCCACACCACACCTCATTTTGGCAGAAAACCTATTAAGCACATGCCAAAGCAACTGGCTGCCTCTGCTTACAAACATTTGACTCCTGGCAGTCCAAAGCCAAATGCTCTCCACGAGGAATTCTTTTGTGTAAACCTCTTGTTGCAATGCTTACACAGTACTGCTGGGTAACACTGCCAGATCACCATGGTCCTCTTAAATTGCCAAGGCATTTAAGAGCCTAAATTCAGATAAATGTTATTTCACTTCCAGCTATGGGAGTGTTGGGGTTTGGTTTGTTTTTAAACCAACACTATTAGAAAGAATAAACCAGTATCACCTATCAAACAGTTAACAGAAGCATTACTGATTAGGAAGTATTAAGTATTACTCACACTAGACTGTGTGCAAAAAATAAAATAAATCCGAAGCCTCCTCATGCTTCCCTGACCTGGTTTCATATCTGCTTAACTGGGAGGCTTTGACAGAAGTTTGGTAGAAGGAAGAGATTCAAGGGAAAGGCAATCTTCAAGGAGTTAATGAATTTTACAAGTATAATTCTTTTTTTAATCTGTGTGCCAAAATGTCTCTCCCCCATTCCATGAGATCCTGGTGCTGTGATGTTACAAAAGGAACACGAGGTCTCAACTCTCATTACAGTATCAGCAGATAATTCAAAAATATCGGTCTCAAATTAAATCTGCTTAAATGGGTTTTACCTCGGTGAAAGAGTACTAAGGAACAGGCTATCTGCGGACTCTTTCAGAACCCATGGCAGATCAGGACCTCCAAATCTGGCCTCCAACAAGCCAGGGACATGGCTTGACAAATTCCAGCTCAATGAAAACCTGCTTACACAGAAAGCTCTTGCCAAGCCAAACTCAATAGGAGGCTGTAAGGAGCCACCAGCTGCCATGGGAAGCAAAGCCAAGGGCACACTAGAGCAGTTCCACATCCACATGCCACCACTACTGGTTTTGGGCAGTATTAGGAGACAAAGAATAGGTAAAGGAGGGAAATTGCTCAATCTCTCAGTCCAGGACTTGCTTCTTCTACAGCATCTCCAACCTGCCTAGAAGCAGCAAATGCTGCTAGACTCACTCAGCTGTAAAGCAAACCTGTGTGGGGAAAGGATTACACTCCTAGACACCACAAAAAGCCTGCAAAAAGCCAACCCAGAAACCAAAATGCAAAATTCAACCATTCAGTTAATCTCTAGTAATGCCCAAGAAATAAAATTAGTGAAATCAAAAAGGAACAACACACAGCTTCAGCAGCACAGCCTGCCCTCGCCATGCAGCAAGGCAGCTCTGCCTGTCAGGTTACTGGACTGACTTAGCAGATGCTTCAATTTCTCAATTTTTGGGCAACCCACACATTTCAGCTGACTTTAGGAGGCCAGAGACTGTTCAGTCTGCTCACAGCTCTCAAGTCCTGCTGCGTCTGGATCCCAGAAAGGAGCTGTTGCCCTTCAGTGCACCATGGCTCCCAGGCTCCTGGTCTTTTTTGGGCACCAATCCAGATGAGCTTGCGTGCCGACAGACACTCCATGGCTGGCTAAAATCTGCTACGGGGTATTGCAGTCTGGCCAGAAGCATTTATTAAAGAAAATTGCTGTAACAGCAAATATACATGTATTTACATTCTGTTCCAATTTTCTCCTTTGTTTGCCAGGCACATCGGCATGCTAATGCTATACTAGCCACAGGGGGATATCCAGCAACTCAACAGCACAACTGCAAGGAGTATTTCATTCCAGGTTAGAGGCTTCCAAGAAGAAATTCCTATCAATTTCCTTATTGCAAAAACCTGTGATTGCAGACAAAAGGCAAATTTAACATATGAACAAACATATTGGCTAAATGAAAAACTCACTAACCCCACAATTTAGCCTATTTATATGGCCAGCTGTGGCTACTCAGGGAACAGTCTGTCAAGGCAAATATACACTGACACTTCTGAGCCACACTCCCAGCATCCAAGCAATCAAGTCTCATCCCTTCTTAAAAACAATTCTGAAGACAGGTTTCCTCCTCCACCATTCCCATAGTTTTAAGCATATATAGCATAAAATAACTGGATTTGTGTTAAAACAAAAGCAGATCGGCCTAACGAGCATCCTGCTTTTGTTTTGGATCACTGTCTTGTTTTTCTCCAACCAAGCTATACTAACATTGAGTTTAGGACAAGATTTCAAATGAAATGAAGTCTGCTCTGTCAGCCTATTCAGTGAGGTTCACATGCCTTCTGTTTCCTTCCTACAATGTGTATGCTGCTTTATAAGACTCTGGGAGACAAACACCTTAGAATTCCTGACCAGGTATTACCACTGGTCAGAAGACAGCAGGCAGCTTCCTCAGGTATGGTAGGCTGACAGCAAGAGCCTGCCATTCAGCTAGAGTAGCTAGAACATCTTGAAAGAGATATTTAGATGCGCAGAGAAAATAATTTGTGCAGTTTGCAAAAAGAAGCCATCCACAAATAGCAGCAATTTCCAAAATCACTGGCAGCAGATGCCAGTTTATAAAATTTCCGCACAAATGAGCATCTGCAATACAAAAAGGAAACACAACAGAAAGGCTTCTAGGGAAGAAAACTCTTAAAATACATCTTTATAATCCAAGGCTTTTGTGATCATGTCTTGGATCAAAGGTTAGGCTTTAATCTAGACATCTGGGGCTGGATTTGTCCTATTGGTAGACAAACTGGCAACAACTGCCTCCCATCCCAGAAAGAGAAGTGGACAGGCTTTTTCCATTGTTTTGCATAACAATACTGTGGAAATGAGCTTAGAGTGACATTTTCACTCAATCTTTTGTTACAGAAGAATGCTAATCATCCCCCATCCTGCATCTCAATCACTCTCTGCTTCTTAACTTCATTAACAACTCAAGATTCAGCACAGACACAGAAGTCCTACAGAATGAAAAGATGGGCAGCAGAAATAAATACATCAAAAACATTACGAAGCCTCTTCTCACTGCCAAATAAAAACTAGAGATGAGCCATTGTAACACCAGAAAAGGCCACTGGCAATGGCACTGGCTTGTGACTCATAACCCTCTACTCAATTCCAAGTGCGAACAAGACAAGACTCCTTGTGATGACCTCAGGCAAGTCATCCCATCCAGCTCTTGAAGCAGCACAACAACAAAAAGATGGTAATGTGCCTGAAGCCTGCCCAAGATAGCAAAAGGGAACATTTGTGTATATGAGACTCTAGGATGCAGTGAAAGGAACCACAATGTACTTGATTAAACACCTCTCTGTGGTGAGACGGGGAAAACTACATCATAAACCTATAATTGGCAAGTCTAACAAATTAAGACTGATTTTCCCTGCTTGATTTAAAGCCCAAGTACACTCTTCTGATTCATAGTTAAGGCTATGCTGGCACTGTCCCATCATTTGAAGCAATCCCAATTGTCCCACACAGATGATTTCGGATATGTCATCTTTACACTGCTGAGCCGGTCTATTTTTAAACCTAGCTATCTGCAGGCAGGATATTGGTATAAAACTGATCAAACAGTTTCATATACAGAAAGACAAAGGATGGATCTGGCAAAGAAACAAGTTGGTATAATGAATACACACGTGTAACAGTAGAACAGAAAATATGCAGTGGGTCCATTTAAAAGCAGATTTTAAATTTGACCGTCACAATATGCAACAAAAGTTGTGTACATATACTGGCACAGTTTTATAGAAAGAATATTTATCCATCAAGTTCAACTGAGCTTCTATAAATAATGCAGAAGCAAAACACTAATTAGCCTGTTGCAGAAAAATTTTGCATTTCACAACTCACTGCTCTTCCTGTATATTATCTAGGGGTTTATCCTGAGTAATCCAAGAATGCAGAAATCTGTTCAAGGAGTCAGTGTAAGGCTTCCAGAAAAAGTACCAGAGTTTTCTTTTTTAGACTGGTTTTCTGAGAAGAGATTAGACACTTTCACTGCCCAGCTATCCATCCCTCTATTACTTCACTTCTCCTATGAAACATTTGCAAATTTCAACCACGTCTTAAGATGAGAACATCCTTCAAAAATATTGTTTGTAAAAGTTCAATCCAAACCAAAACCTAGGCAAAGAGGTCCAAAATAGTGTCTCAGTGATGGAAAGGCAGTTACAAACCACTCCTTATCCATTTCCAGAGGAGACATCCAGCAGCCACCACTTGTACCGCCTTGCTAACTTGGGTGCAGCAGACTCAGCACTCCCTGCCAGACAAAGAAGGGAGAGATGCAAGGGCGAAGGACAGCACAAGTGAGCTGAGCACCGGAGTCTAAGAATAGAGGTTCCAAACCTGTCAAAAACCCCTTCGCTACTTCTGTCCCTTACACAACAACTGTCCTTTGAAGTACAGAGAAATTATCATCAGCACTCCAGGTTCTGACCATGTTTCCTCTTACCTGAAGATTCTTGGTTTTTCCCCCCATGTAAACAGAACGCATGCTTGAAATAAATCTCATTCCTCTAATTAACTCAAACATACTTTCAAAGGCTGGAAAAATTATTTATGCTGTTAGAAAAGGGTCTTATCCATCAAGAGATGAGACTTAGAAAATTTTTCTCAAGGGCCAGACACACAATCAAATTACTGTCCATCAGTGAATTACCACCTGCCACCTGGAGCAGTACCTGCCTACGCACGCGCTCTGTTCTCACCACAAATGTGAAGCAGAACAAGCTTGCTTCAATAGGCATGCTGATATACTTGGTTAAATCTTCATGAATGCTTCAGAGAGGGTATTTAACCTTGTGTCTACCACAAGCTGAGGACAGGCATCCAGCCAGTTACCATGGGGACACACAGTTACCCCATGCCCTGTAGTATCTCTACCCGAGGTCTCGCTGGGAAGCACATCTGCTCTCTGCACTACTACTCCCTGCGTAAAGAATGAAGACAAGAATCTACCAATGCTTGCTGAGCATGTTAAGTGGACAAACATGCAAAATTCCTAAAACTTGTACCCAAGCAGTTTACTCTGTTAGGCTCATTTCCATGTCTTAGAAGTTGGTTTTTTTCTTCAGGAGTTGATCATCAGCCTAGCAACCACTTACATTTTTAAAATCCATCCACTTTTTGACACGTCATACCCCAGACAGGAGACTTCTCTACTTTACTAACTGCCTGCATAGCACACGGGGAAGAGGATGGGATGGCACAGATGGACTGCGCTAAACTGCCTGCTGCAAGAACCAAACGTCCATGCAGAAAGTAGCCTGCTAACTCCAGCAGCTGACTCTTTGGCTAGTTCCTCTGATAACAGCTGAGATGACAGTTCTGAAGTTGCCTCTAGGTCTGTCACATGGTTATCCAGCTGATGAGTGATCCAGGCTGTTCTAACTGTTTAGATATAACTGTTACTCAATTTGCCTGTTTTCCAGGGGAAATGATACATTCTCCTTCACTTACTGCACAAGTTACTGCACAAGTCCTTCAGTAAAAAACTCCCAATGGATTTTTTATGGATAGATAAAATGAAGTGTTTCTGCTTGCTTAGTCTGGTTTCTTCTTGGATCTGACAGGACATTTTTAGGTAGCATTTTTGGAAGAGGTTCTCTCTGACTGGAGCAATAATATCTTCTAGATATCAAGACAAATACTATCTTTAAAGAAACAAAAGGCAAGTGACATAAATCAGTAATAAATTCACCCCAAATCTCTAATACAGGTCTCTGAAAATGCTGGCATTTATGAGAGATCTGTGGAAAGGCTTTAGGAGCCTGAATGAATTATTTTGCTGATTCCTTTTAGCAGCTTGAGCAGACTGGTTCCCAAACTTCAGCAGGGAAGAAGTCATATCAAAGCACTGCTTCTTTGTAAGCCCACTTTCCACTGGGAAAAAGAAACACAGGAAAGTCCTGGAGGGAGTCCAGGGTAAAGTTTATGTTTACAAATGTGATCCTGCCTCAGGGTTTTGTTACTTAAGAGTTCCTACAAAGTAAGAGTTTGGACAACATTCATAAATCTTCAAATCTTAAGAAAAAATTATAAATGCTGAACCAGACCCAACCATCCTGGTAATTTAAGCTGATTTTTTGCATAACACAGGTCAAAAACAAGCAAACAATTCTCAGCAGTTTTTGTTTGGGTTTGTTTTTGTTGGTTTTTTTTTTTTTAGTGGACCAGAGAGGGGGAAACGTGCTCTTCTCCTGAGCATGACCCTGACAACCTCCTGGTTGGTGCCCTGTGAGGCGGATTCAACTCACATGCCTGATCTCCCTTCCCATTGCTCCAAGGAGAGCCTTGCTCAAAACCTGGATCTTCTACAGCATCTCCTTCAGAAAGAGAAATCTCATCTTAAAAAATAGCTAATGAAGAATCCACTGCCATTCCTAAGTAAGGTCTTCCAAAAACTGATAATCAAGATGTTAATCTTATTTCCTGCATAAATTGCTCTAGATACTGACATGAATTTCACCCTCTCCCAACCCTGCCTGTTCAATGACCTACTATTTCCCTTGTGACATACTGAGAATGCACTTGCTTTCCCACAGCTTCTCTGGAGTAAGAGAAGTGATGAGATGTAGCCTGTCCTCTCTTACCCCAGATTCAAGAAAGGCACAAATGGGGCATTTGTAACACAGACACGGACCTACCCCAGCATCTGACACAGTGACTTATGACTCAGCAGACAGGAGATTCTCTGAATAGACAGATGGCATCTAATACAGTACATTATTAAAAGGGATTTAATGACCAGAATAAGTAATTATATGCCAGAAGCTTGTTTCAGTCAGGCTAAATAGTAGCAAACCAAGCAAATCATTCTGCTACTAATGTAAAGGGGCAGGCAATGCTATTTACAACAATTTGTTAAGACTTTACCCTAGGCAAAGAAGAATTAAACTTCACAGGGGAGAGAAAAAAAAAAAAAAAAAAAAAAAAAAAAAAGGGCAGTAGGCAGACTGGATGCTGGATGGAGGGGAAGCAGAAAACAGACAAATAGAGACCACACGTCCTTGAGGGAGGACAGGATAGATGGGGGAAGAGGCCAAGCGCCAAGACTGGCTGATGTCTTCTAAAGGTACATCCAAACTTCTAGTCTTAAGAGCTTGCTTTCAGGTTCAGCCGGTTGCTCTTCTGAATTGCCAGATAAATCAACACCTTGATCATATATTTTACATCCTCAAAGTGCTAGACAAATATGAGCTAATTCCAACTATACCCAAGAACCTAAGTAAATGTGATTACCCCCAAACAAAAACGTACAACTTCATCAGGGCATGCTGCCAAGCCAAGCTTACTGGTAGAAGGCCCTGGCACTGGGTTTGATGTTTAGTTTGACTGATCATCAGTTTTCAGAATGCTGTGTGCATGAGTTCCTTTTTCAGAAGGCAAAACATCCTATCTACTCTGAACAATAAAACAACAAAAGCGTGATCCGCCCCCCAAAAACATCGCATTTTATGATTCTCCACAGCATGTCTCTATGGCCCAGGTTCTGCTCAGCTTGAAAACCATTAAACTTTACCAGCAATGCTGTGATTACCTCTGTCCAGCCTATTCAGCTCAATAAACTACAAGGAACACTGCTCAATAAAAGAGAGTTACCATAAAGCATTCAGACATCTAATTTTTATTTGTCCCTAAGCAATTATGTCACTCTTTTGCATATATTCCCAATATTTCAGTACTACTTCTACTTTCAATACAGATAACGTTTAAGTATTTTAAAGATGAGATTAAAATATTCCCACAATAAAACGAGAGAAAAAATGTGATCAGTTGAAAGTATAAAAAAAAATAAAATCAGAAATTTAAAGCCATGACTACTTCTAAAGAACAAGCGGGTTTACCTTTTGTGATTTTATCAAATGCTACATATAAATGTCAATTTTGGTCACTGCATTAATAGTATCCAACTTTTCTATTTAGGTGGTAAATAAGGTATGCTTTTTTCAACATAAAAAAAGCAAAATTTTCAAAGGTATTTCAAAGATTTGATGTCACCTATGAAAAATGATCATATTCTCAGCTTCATCTTACAGAGTGCTTCCTTTACCATACACTTTTACTCCTCCTGTCTGCCAACAGCAGTATTTAGTCTACCTGAGCATCAGTCATTAAAAATTATGTCCTGTCCATTCAATGCCTGTATGGGCACTCCTGGCACTCCCCGAACTGCCAGTCTCTTTCTAATGCAAATGGAAACAGGGTATGACAAAGAAACAGGTGAAAGACAAGGAAAAATGCCTATCATCTGTCATCAAGAAAAGATACTGTTTTCACTCCTGCACTCCATTTTTTTGCATTGCTGAAGCACGAAATGCTCTTTGAAAGGTTACTTACGAAGTATGCAAAGACTCTGTGTTGCATCAGATGGCTCAAGCTGTCGAATGATTTACTGTGATTGTGCTAATTATCTTTTACCAATTATTGCAGTCTCATGTTCAAAATCCTAAGCTGGACTTGCATTCAGCCCAACTGCAAGAGATCAGTTCAAAAAAACCCCAAACAACCCCCCCCCCCCCAACAACACACAGTCAAATTCACCCCTATTTCAATGTCTCCACCTGTTGATCACTTGAGACAATTCTGTGTTCCGGAAAAGCTCAGGCGACAGGACCTTCTCCAGCGCATACTGGGGGTCAGTAAATCAGTATTTCAAGGGCATAACCTGGGAAATGCTTTACCCATCAGCTTCGTTCAGCTTATAGTAATAAGTATTTTGGAAGATCACAAGTGGATCAAGGCCAGCTCAGTAGGGCCCCATGGCTGGTCAGGGCAGTGGCAGAACAGGAGACCAACATCCTACAGCACTGCTGGGGCAGATACTGGCGGCCACCAGCTGGGATGAAATGGTGTCCATTGCAAGGGTGTGGGAAGATGAGGATGGAGGCTGAGGCAGGTGTCCTTTTAAACCGACTGGCACAGAAGAGGAGGAGAGGGAAGGCATCCAAAGACAGTGTATTTCACAATCACACTCACCACCACAGCTCTACAGTGCTGTATGGTGCTTTTTGCTAAGTATTTTTGGGGATTATTTTTCCTTGCTCAGAGTTAGCAAGGGAGCCTGTGCCATCATCTTGAGGACAGATCAGCAATGCAAGCCTGCCATATTTTTCTCTTCCCTTTCAAAATCAGATGATCAGCTGTGGCTTTAGTCCTGCCAAATTTTGCCAAATATAGCACAAAATTACACAAAACCATAGTAACTGCACTCCCACTATTGTTCCAATTTAAAGAGGAGTTTGATTACATTAGGTAAATATTTGTCCTTATGTAATAGCTCCCTCCAACCTTCTAAAAATTTGCTGTCTCCTAGAATTTAACTGATAAATGTGCTTTTTATGTCACTGGTCTGCCCCAAAATCGAGTATATTCTATTATACACTGAGTATTAAACTGTGAGTAATGTTATTACAAGCAATAATAGTTATCCAGACAATTATGTAGTTGCAGTTTTCCTATTAAATCTAGAAGCTTTAAGCAAGTTCAGAGGCAGTAAGAATTGCAAGACCATCTCTGATGAGCTAAATAGCAGTTATTTATTCACAGATTGTTAAATTCTTATGGCCTTGAGACTTCCAGGAAGGAAGCCACAAAGAACTGACTCCACATCTAAATACTGGCTCATTCTTCGTGTTGATATAATTATGAAGTTTCAGTCACTGCAAAGCTGTTCACACTGCTTTATCAACTACATGCATTGCAAAATATATGCTAACTGCAGTTTTTCCATTATAAAACTGGTGAAGTCACTGTTCTATTTCCAGCTCAGCTCTGGCACTGTGCGGATGCTCACTGCTTAGTAAATAGAAAAAAAAAAAAATTAGGAAAAAAAGAACATACTGAATAAAAAAAGCTAGAGGCTTTGAATACCCTTTCTTCCAACTCATTTTAAATAAGGTAATGAAATAAATGTATAATGAAGAGCAAATAGAGGCTTGTGTGATGACTCAACACACAACGAGTCATGAGGAAAAAGCTGAATTCCTGACTAGATGTTCCATTACAATACACAGAAGCATACACATAGGAAAGCTTTCACGTTTTAAAATAGGTGTTATCGACAGCCTAGGCAGCATTAATCAACATTCTTATCACTTAGGTAATTACATTCCTCCTAGCACTCATATGCAAAGGGAAGGGATTTAAAATCTTAACTTTAGGCTTGGAAAAGAAAGACCAACAAAGGAAAGCTCATTTGCCCTATGTCTTTCCTTGACAGCTCCAGCTAGGGTCTTAACTTCTTTGGGTCAACCTCCATGGTGAAGGAAGTTTTAGCCCCATGCAAAAATATCAGCTCATTTTCCTATGAATATTTGCTCAGATAAATTATTTAATTTGCTTTGGCTGCATTTATATTTATGGCCTCTGAATCTTGGAGATAAGGTGACTGCCACTAACATTTGCTCAAACAATGGATTTAAAACCAGCTTGTTGACAGTTTTCTTCTGAAACATTGAATATTTCTACCAGAAACATGGTCATTAAAAGAGTCCAGCTCAAACAATCACAAAACTTGCCAGCTACTTAATGGATCATAAACAAACAGGATAGTTCAAACAACTCACTGCCCTACAGAACAGCGCTCTATATAAATAAAAGGCATACAACTTTCTAAATCCTATTTCCAAGAGAAGTTTCAGCACAAACCCCTGCCCTCTCAGGACCCAAGTCATCCATCCAGGCTGCAGTCAGCACTCTCGGTGCAACCCCTATTTCAAGTGCATGTGAGACGTTTCCCACTTTTCAACAGCTGAATGCAAAAGCACAGCAATGCAATCGCATGCAAGAATACAGCCCCACATGATGTTTCTACCTTACCTAACCTACAGCAGGTATAGCTTCCAAGTAAAACCGGTGTTTGCTCAGTGACTCCGTTGCCCAAACATTGCTCTAACAAAACTCCTTCTGCCCTTGGCCAGAATTTGGTCAAAGGATGAAAATATTGGAAGTCACATGGCAGATGCATGCACAGACTTCATGAAGAAACTGGAAGAAAAGAGGTACATCTGGAAGGTAAGAATAGACTATTGCAGTGCCAAAAATACTTTTCAAAATAGAGCACACTTGTTCATCCCTTTCTGCTGCCAAGAGGAATCCGCGGCACAGGACCGGAGGCATCAGGGACAGGTGTTTTCTCTAAAAGTAGAATTCATTCTTTTGGCCACCTATACAACACAGTTGGCCAATGTGTTCAAATCCAAGTGTGGGATCCTTTCAGCAGCAATGTTCAGTCACTGGCAAGCTTTGCTGGAAGCTCTGCTGTTGCCTTTCACATGATCAGATGAAAAGCTGCTTTCTGAGCTCCTCTTTGCAGTTCCTTTTTTCTTCTAAAGAATGTATTCTTTAAAATTATCTGGAAGAGTTACAAATTAACCAACTCTTTCAGTATGCAAGAATATGTGATTGTACAGAGATTATAAATATATTTTCTTACAGCCAAGTAGTTCAAGCCCAACATTTAAGTGTTGGTATAAAAATACGCAAAACCAAACTGTATGACAGAGCTTGCTTTGTCAAAACACAAATGTCTCATAAAATATGCTGTCTAGCATCACAAGTAGTAGGTGATAGTTTTCAGACAAACTTTTTCAGTAAAAAATACCTATCAGAATTAACCCAAACTACTCAAAATTAGATTTGAGATTTTAATTTGCTTTTGATTTGAGATGGCAACAATTCTGAGGTTTATCTAGATTTGTTTAAAAATCAACACTCCCCCAAAAAAATAATTTTAGCTATGCAAAATATTTTGTTTAACCCTTCATAACTTCTTAACATTACTGTTTCTTAGTTGGAAACTGCCCAAAAACCACTCATATTTATCCAGTTCTCCTATCTGCCTTCTTTCCCTCCAGTCTTTCTTATCAGTCCACAACCAAAATATCCATGATTTGTTTGACTCTAATCCAAAGGGCCTACACCTATAACACATTCTGGTAGCTTTTTTGGATTTTAAGTCTCCCAGCAGTTGTCATCTTTTGGCTTAGGAGAAGGGGAATTAAATTTACTGGAAAAGAAACCACTCTCTACCATTCATACATGGGTCATAGAAACACATGAGCAGCATTGCTGCATTGCAGGTAGACCAAGGCAAGATGCAAAGATAAAGTGGCTTAACAATGCCTGCAAAGACGGGACAGGAGGAAGGGAAGGGCAAAGGGAAACCTGACAGACTGTACTGAAGACACAAGATGTCTCTTGGCAAGTATTAGGCAGAAACCTGAAGGACTGAGAGATGGTTACCACCCCCTCCCTGCCAGGATGGAGACCCAGGTCTCCAAAAGAGATGCTACCAGCAGGAAATCTGCTGGAGGAGGATAAAAGAGCCTCCCCACACGGATGTTTCCCACCTGAACTCTTGGGCACCAAGGCTGAAGCATATGGGGATGCAGAGTCGCAGGAAGCAAAGGCTGCTCTGATACAGCATGCTCAGAAGTGAGGAACCTGATCTGCAGGAACTCATGCTCATTTCTGCACATTTATCTCTCTGCTTTTAACTACAGTTCCTCTGTTTGGAGCTATTACACCTAAGTTTTTGAGAGGCAGCTGTGAGGATTTCAGAGAAATGAAAGCTACTGCTACAAAATCTGGACATTTACTCCAAGGAAAGCAAAAACTATTGGGCTGCATTGTATCAAATTATGATCAGTTTTACCCCTCTAGGAAAGGCTTCACAAATAACTAAAAGACCTACAGGTCCAAATTTTTTAACTCAAGTAGGCTGTAAAGTATTTAATCTGTTTGAAAACGTGGAGGGTTTGATCATCTCCAGCTTTATCAAAGCAAGATGCAAAGCTTTGGATCTATTCAGTTACATCCTGGTCATATATAAAGACATGTTTTTATTAACAGAGCAGACATTAGGCGAGATACTTTTGTTCTGCTTCAATGTGACCTTGAAGGTGGGGGCAGTGGGAAGCTTAAGCTGAGGTACAGATGAGCTTCCCAATAACCCTTACTATAATCTATTTACACAGTTCCTGCAGAGACTCCTTGGACAGACAACTGTTTTATTTACACAGTGCTTTATACTTCAAGTTCTAGCCATTTACCGGAGCAACTAAACATTTTTAAGCAGATAAAAATCAGAAGAGATGAGACATCCTCTAGCAGACAATTCCAGACGAAAAGAACGTTAGTGACAGATTTTGTATTGTATTAGCCAAAAGTGAGAAGCAGTTGTGGATGCTACATTTAAAGCTGCTGTGCTATTAATTATCTCACTGGAAAAAATCATATTCAAATCCATCTATGACATGACCAGTGGCAAAACCTGAAAGGATGACATCTGACTTTAAATGATACTCATCCTGCAAATAAATACAAATATTCTCTCTTTGTAAAGATGGCAGAGGTTTTGGGGTTTTTTTTACAAGGCAAATTATTATGAAAATCAAGTGAGCTATGGGTCACATACTGTATTAGTTAGAAGTCAGCAGCCTGCAAAGGTGCTGAGCATCCTTAATGCATTTTTCATTGCAAAAATATTCAGCACTTCACTGAGTCAGGCCCCACAGTCAATTAAGACTGATTACAAGAAGATGGTCTAAAACACCACTGCCACCTCATACAGAACAATTCCTCCCTTTTTTACACTAAGCATTTTACAATTTACTGAGCCCATCAGGCTCAGCTGCATCAGTGTCCATTGCAAAATACTAGCTTTGTCTGTAAGTGAGAACTTCACATGTTTTGCATGATAAGCAGGAAGAGGAAGCAGATGACCATGTTGCTCGTCCCTCCTGCCTCCTTTCAAAAATAAGATAGAAAGTAAGAATTTATCCTGTCCAAATTCAGCAAGGTCCAAAATCACCTCAGAAAGCCATCCTATGACATCCCAGGGATGCCAAGGGTGACAACAGCACAAAGCCAACTGCTACATTCCACTTCTGAAAGGTTCATGGAGGTCATGACTGCGACCAGGGTACCATCCTGCCATATAGTGTAAAACCATTGTTTGGTTTTCTCCCCCACTCCAGGACTTCTAGGAACAAAATCTTGACTACAGGTAAAATAGCAGCAACCAAGACAAGTCAAGTCTCCAAAGGAACCCTTTCTATTTCACTAAAATGCTTTTCATTTTGGGAAGTCTATATTTTCCACAAGACATTGTCAGAAACCTTCTAGCCAGCTCAGACCTGTAACACACATTGCCTCTGAAGCAGCAAACAAGTCCGGTATTTCTTTAGACGATAACCTGAACGCATGCTTAGCTCATCTGTGCTGGCTACACTCAAGACTCCTCTCCACTCATCTGACTTGTGTGTTCAAGAAATACAGCAGCAGGTTACACTCTAGCCGTGAGATCGTTCTGATCTTCAAATCCAGTTAAAATGAATTATTAAACTGCTGAAATAAAATTAAATAAAAGTTATACAGCAATATTTCTTGCTGGCCCTACAGGCTGCACTCTGTCTTACATTACACAAGCCCATAAAATATTAAAAGTGACCATGTCTACACAATTACACATAATTCAGTTGAGAGGAATATACTGCTAAACGAAATAAATCATGATGGCATTTGTGTCTATGCAGAACTACTATTAAATATAATTAAAATATTTCATGTTTTTCCTAAGAGAAATTACTAGGCAGACTGCATTTGAACAACAGTAGTTGTTCAACATAGTTGTTTCATAGCCACCCTATAACAGACTGCAGATATCAGGGTAAGATCTCGAGCAAGCACTTGGACATTCAGCAGTATTTACCTGGATGAAATTCAAAACAGCTAAGCTGCGCTATAGCCCCAACACGCTGCTGGGCAACCTGAGCATGCCAGCGTGCACCTTCAAAACTAAAGCGGTTTGAAATCTCTGCATTGAAGTCCTCTGAGCAGCTCAATCCAGAAAATGTATTCAGACATGGATAGCTTTGATTTCACTATAAACCACATCAAACAGGCATATTGACTTGACAACACAGGAAGTTGACAGCAACGTTTGAAAGATTTCTATTTTTTTACGTGACAGCAAAGAGCAGACGATGAGGTTTCTCTTCCCCACCATCTCCCACTTTCTAGTCAAACTAAGGATGAGATCAAAAGATGGCCAATATGACACATGCAACACGCAGTTCTTCATGGTGAGAGCAGGACATGCAAAATTGTCACCAATCAACTGATGACCACAACAGTTGTCAACGTAAGTAGTTCAAATTTTCTGTGTTACTCTCAATTCCAGTCTGCAAGATCGAGCCTAGAGGCTGTATTTTGTGTACAACCAGTTAAGAAACACAAGTCAAACTGTATGCTATTTAATAAGCATAAGCAAAGTATTAGGAAAATTTAGAAAGCAATACCAGTTATTTCAACTCCCACTAAGAACACATGAACATATACAGAGAACGCTTGTTACATGAGATCATTTGAGAGACTAATTCAAATTACCACTGAAACTCTAAAGATTTTTTTTTTTTCACATCCTCTCAGAATTACTGTCCCAGCCACTATGCCTTAGGTGTATATTAGTAGTATAAAATTTTTATTGCATAAAGTTTCCATTATTCTACCTTAAGTAGAAAGGCTCTGCCCTCTCAAAAGACTCATAAAGCCTCCTATATGGGACAAAAACACAAGGTAAATTTTATGTTACTACAGAAATTGAAGCATCATTCTGTTATCTTCTTATGCCATACTATAACATGTATTCTAAATCCTGCAGTTTTCTATTGCCCTTCTCCTCTGGCCCAGACAAAAGCATATCACTTCTGCTATGCACATGGAAGTACAAAAATAGCCAAGAAAAGGAAGATCACTCAAAACACTCACCCATCACTGTCACGTGTAGTCTCAACAATTCTTTGTCTACCTAAACCCACAGCGTCATCCGTAAATTACAAACTGAGAGAATAAAGCAGCTTCTCACGCCTTCTTACGGTACAAGATCTCTGGTCTCCAGCAAACCCTGCCAGATTTTTAATTCATTGATTTGGGACAATTTGTTAAGGAGCTCCAGCTGCCAGTCTCCTCCCAAAGAGTTCAAGCCCAGAGGATTTGAAAGTCAGCGTATGCTGTTGCACGACCTGGAAAGACAAGCTCCTGGGGCAGGCATGACACAAACCGATTAGCCCATCGCAGGTGAACATCAACACTTCAAGTGCCACCTGCAAAACACTTGATAGTTTGTACAGAGAATGGTTCGCAGGTGTTACCTGGTCCCTGCATGAAACAAAGTTTGGCAAGCAAGCGTGCGCAAGCTGACACCTCCAGATGGCTTCAGAGCAGCCAAAAATATAGAAGACAAAGCTCCACTCAGGGAGAAATAGCATCCAGCCTTTCTGCACTTGGAAAAAAAGCAATTCTAAGGTTACGGGGCTCCTGAACTCCAATGCAACACCAACTTCACAACTAAAAGCCAGCATAGCAGACTACAGGAAACACTCTTGGTTCTCTTTTGGTTGTCCCCTCACCTTATAACATCTCATGCACTCGGCTGTTTTTCATTGACCTCCAGACACCCCAAGCAAGCAGCAGAAGGCTTACACAAGAGCTAGCAGGCTCCACGTGAGCAGGTTTAACCAGTCTCCTCAATACTTCACTAACACTTTATGCCCTCCCATCACGGGTAAGAGACCAAAAGCAGCCAAGCAGTGTCAGCAGACACTTTACTGATTTCTCTCATAATTCTTTACATAGGTTAAGTAAAGAGCAAGACAGCAAAACCCACTGCCCTGTAGGTTAGGGAAGAGCTATGTGTTCTGGATTTTTCTGCAACTTTGCCCAGCCTTTTAGCTGCCCAGTTGTTTTAAATAACCTCAGGGTTTTCTATTCTGTTGTGTTAAAGGAAGTATTTTTCTTTCTGTTCAGATTTTTCCACATTTAGGAATACTATGATCAGTCATATTGATTTTTCATGGGCTAACTAGACTGAGGAAATGAATAATGTGTTATTGCTTACACACAACTTTTCCAAATGGCTTCTTTGCCCAGGGCATGATGTGGTAAACACTGTGCTGCCCTGCTGCTGACCGATACAAACACATGCTGCAATCTCATATACCATCCCTCGCTTGCTCTACAAGGGGCAGATGCTTCACGCTGGCTCTGCTGGAAATGCAGGTGGCTGCAGTGCTCCAGCATCTATCATATTATAGGTAACCCCAGCAATAAAAAATGTTGACCAGATAGAGTTTATACATACTGTGACCCACACTGTACTTAGTATAGCATCATTAACACAGTTTCAAACAATTTCCTCATGCCCCAAGCTAGGGTTGTTTTGGTAGATGACATCCATGAGAATTTGAGATTTATTCCCAGCAAAACTGTAGACAGGAGCACAGTATTAAAAATTCCCTGATCTAGAGCATGAAACAGTCTCAAAGACGTGACACATTACAGACTGTGACCATAAGAAAGGAGAAATAATTTCACAGTTCAGCATGACTCCAGCTGTTTAGCAAACAAGCAATAAATAACACAAAGTGGCTATGGCCTCATGAAGGTAAGGGAGCAGCTGAAAGTGGACGTGCTGAGGGATGAAGGAAAGCATGTTTTGCATTCAGGAAGGAAATGAAAAGCAAGTTACAGGGAGTGAAAGGGGCAGGAGATGTATGCTAGGAGGAAACAACGGGGATTGACCAGACAAGTAACATAGGAAAGACCAAACCAAAGCTATGACCAGCTGGTTTCCCACTGCCCTGCCAGCTGTGCCAGCCCCGGGTGGAAACATCAAATCAGGACAGCAACACCTGCACCCCTGGTGAAGACCTGAGGGGCTCCATACAAATGTAGGTGAATGCAAAATGAGGTCTACTGAGACTATATGAAAAAAAATTCCAACAAATATCTGCTCCTGGTAGGTAGTGTGGCAAACTTCCACAGGCTGAGCACAACTGTATTTATGTTCTTTGATAGATCACTGACAACAGGACCCTTGCATTTTCCTCTTATGAAAACACAGCTACTTAATGTGTATAAAGATAGGAAATAAAAGGCAAATACAGACTCAGTATAACAGATCTTCACACCTGTGAACAATTCTCCCTCTCAATGGAAGCTCCCTTACCCTTGAGGTAACTATCCAAATAACAGCAGATTTGCAGGATTGGATCCTAAACGGTTCACAAGGACAGGAAATACGCAGCTCAAGGTGGACATGATGCTCTTCACCCAAGTTCTTTTCGTCTCCTGAAGCTGCCATGAGATCCATTTTGCAGAGCAAGGATGGTTCAGCTGTATGTTCATGGGTTGACAGAACAGTAGGGGCCAAGACAAAACTTTCCAGCATAATTGCCTGTGGAGTTTGTCCTTCACTTTATTAAAACTGGAAGGATATTTATAGAATAAAGTTTCACTTCCAGCCCTGTCACATACTATATTACTCAGGAAGTGTCAAAAGTACAGCAGCAAAACTGAAATGAATTAAAATCATCTTTTGAACCATTTGATTCCTGGCAAAATAGGAAAGGACAGGATGAGCAATGATACCCTTTGGAACCAAAACAGGAACAGAATTTTAATCCATCTCTTTAGAGCTTATCTACCCATTTGAGTACTTTGGGAAGAAGTTGACATACCTGACTGTAAGGTTCAGATGACTCAGCCAGTGATCGAATTTGTAGCTTACAAAACAAAAACGGTGGTTTGCTTACTACTATTTTGCATCACCAGACAAGTCACATTGTGACTCTTATGCTAGTACACTATTCGAGTATGTTTGCAACTATACTTCTGCTCTCACTCTGTCCCACAAGTTTTTACATTGCACTTAAATGTTAGAACTGATTTTTCAGTCTTAAGAGAAGATGCAATAAATGTAAGTATATGAAGAAGCAGAAGGAGTAATTAGCGAATTTGAGAGAATGACTTTAAAAAAAATCCACGTATGACTACTTTTATTTCTGTGTATGTCTGTCCAGCAGATGCAATGACAAAAAAACATTTAGTAACTTGATCAGTAGCTATCGATCATCCCAGCAACAACATATATAATATAGCGTGATGCCTGGCAGCAGTATATTTCAAGAATTTTGTTCAGACAGCTACATAAATAAAAATTCTCAGTCCTCAAGCTCATTTAACCCTGATATGAGCAGAACAAGAAAACAAAGGTGTTTCCTTTATATGTATTCTTAGGGCTGCTCCAAGTTATACCACATGCTAATTACTGAAAGGTAACATGTCTGTCCAGAATCAGAGCAGAAGGCATGACCAGAAGAAAATTTCCAGAAATAAAAGAGAAATTTTACGTATCTTCACACCAGAAACTGCAGGTCTTGTAGAAGAAAAGGGCAGGGAATACCCATGATTTCCCTGAAAGAAAACAAAACTAACTTTTCAGCTAGGAAAATTTCCTCAAATTTTAATGTTCAGGGAAGGGAATTAAGTGGATTATTTAATTATTTCCGGCTACATTAAAATACTTTTACACAGCCCTAGGACATTTTGGGTTGAATCAATTCATGCTATATCCCATTGCTTTCTTACTGCTATCAATGTATTACTGCATGGCAGCAAGTTCAAGCCACCATTATTTCATTTGTTCCAGGCACTTCAGCTATCACAGTGCACACACCTTTTGCTCTGACCAAATCACATGGATGTATCTGACCCCAGAGCATTACAGAAATCATGCTGGGGCCTTACAACTCCAAGCCCTCCTCTGGGCATGGCTTAATTTCCTGAACTGCAGCAAAGAAACAAATATACCACAGCAGGAAACAGTTTGATTTCAAACTGATTTGTAAGAATATGTCTGCTGCTCCCATGTACTGAAACAAACCACTTCCCTTTCAGATTTGTTGAGATTTTTTTAAAAAATAAAAATAGCTAAATTAAACAACAAATTTCAAGATAACCTCAGAACCTTTATTTTCTACACAAAGAAATTTCATCCTACTTATAGTTGCATCCTCAGCTTGCTTTTAGGTGATAGGAACACTTGGGTACATTACCCACCCAAGGAGCAAGAGAAACAGATGCTGCATGGCCTTCCTGAACTAGGCAGCGCTTCATAGCTGCATCAACTTAGACCTCGAGGTATGGTGTTGCCCTTCTGAACCTTAGTTCTTAATTTAGATCGAAAAAAACCCTGCTGAAATGCCAGAATTTTCCACCTGACATCAAAATTCATTCAGCTCAGCTACCCTCCCTGGCTTGTCAGTGCTCCTGGTCCATGCAGACAATTGCTTTCCCCAGAATGTTGCAGAGGAGTGATTTCTCAAACCAGCCCACAGCATCAGCACCAGACCACTGTGGACTTGTACCTGACAATCAGCTGCTGTGGAAAACATGAGAAAGTAAATTCCAGGTAAGAGGTTAATCACAGAGTTACTCTTATTTGTAGACTCAGTGGAGATCCCTAGAAGCAGTTCTATGGAAAAGGCTTTTGAGTGATGGACCCAAAAATTATGTCAGTTCTTTGCAAACCTTACTAGAGCACAATATTTTCTTGAGGGCTTCTGCAGAACTTTCTTGAACATGTTTTCATTTCTTATGTGTCACCAGAAACAGTAAATTCTACCCATAAATCTTCCAACCAAAACAGGTGGGAAAATCCTCTATTATATTATTTTCTTAGGTTTATTTTGCTATCTGTTACACAGAGTTCAAAAAGGAGCATAATTAAAAATTTACTCTTCAAAACCAAGTTTGCATCTTTTTTTCCCCACAGGTTCCAGGGGGGAATGGGGGGGGGGGGGGGGGGGGGGGGGGGGGGGGGAGGAGGATAAGAGTTCTTGTCACATAAATAATGAAAAAGATGCTCAAAGACTGAAAATTTCACACACCGCTTTTGAAGTTATTTTTTTACTTCTTTATATTTTGTTGCATGTTCTACCTGCTTTTTTTTTTTCCTTGGTAGCTTGACAAGTTCTTTTTAAAAAATAGTTTTAAAAGGCTGAGAAGTAGGCAATTCAGGAAGTTTTCACTGATCTTGTCCAAACAGAAGAAAGATTCTTTTCGTTAAGTATGCAAACTGCAATCCTTTGAACAAAGGGCACTTGACTCACATGATGCCAAATCTCTTCTCAGCTGAGAGCTTACACAATGCAGGCTCCATCCACAATAGCACAAGCATGTGCAATAGGGGAGGGGGAGAAAAAATAAATTAAACCAATCTCCTCCTTTGGCAAAGCTCACCATATAGAAATTATCTTTTTACCACGTAGGCACGAAGAAGCATCACGTTTTGCTGTATAATTTTTCTGTGACAGACAATGCTCGGGTCCAGGCAGACAGGGTGACAGAGCAGTACCTGCATGTAAGGTGGGCAGGCAGCTCCACCAGCCAAGGAGGCACACAACCCCTCCAGTGACAGTCTGTATCAAGCTGATTTCCTCAGAGCTTGCTGCATTATCCACAAAATGGTTACAAAACAAAAGCAAATATCCGGAAAACCATTCAACTCTAATCTCTATAGACATTTCCAGCATCAGCCAGCCAAAAGGCAAGAGACTCACCTTTCTCCTTAGCTTACCTTTACTCAGCTTTCCTTTCTACTTGCACTGTTCCCAGAACTAACAAACACTAAAGCCTGTTAACACCTTACAAACTCCTGTGCTTTCCACAAACTAACACAAAACACACATTTGTAACAGCTCAGATAGGTAGCTCATGAAGCCACTCACTGCCATCCTTCACCATGCATTTTTAGGTACTGGGATGCTAACCACTGTCTCTGTGAGGAGGGTGCCAAGCAGGCCACAGGTCTAAATGGACTCTCGATCTTCTGGTTTTGCAAGTCTGTGGAAGATGTGGCTAGCACGAAGTTGTGAAACCCAATCTACATAGAAGTAGGGAGTGAACCTTGTAGAAAAGGGCTCAATGAAAATAGTCCATGCTTCATAAAGCTTGCAAAGCACTGCTGCTCCTGGCATTCAAGCCACCACCGCTTTAGTTTTATCTTGGGAGGAACTTGGAGAACCAGATACATTGACCTCCAGATCCCTTGCTATTTCCCCTTTTATATTACATACCAATTATTCATGTTACAATAGCCACAAGGGTGCTGAGATCTTCATCAGCTAGCACTCCACAGGCCACACTGCACCCGGAGGTACACAGCGTTAACCATGCTCCAAGCACACCCGCAGCCTTAAAACCAGAACAGTTGTTCGAATCAGCAATTCTTTTATTCAGATAAATATGTTTGTGAAGTAGGTGAAATACACAATGTTACCTATAAATGTTTTCCTTTACCTTAGCTATCTTTAGTCAAAAAGAACACAAACCTAATTCATAAATGTGGACTCTCACCGTATACCTCTGCAGTCTTCCAGTGTAAAGAACACTGAAATTAAAGGTTTGAAAATCACATCTTCTCTAAGCCAAACGGTTTCCTTTCAGGCACTAATAGCTTTGCAGAAAATTCTCCTGCGAAGATGGAGGGGGGGGGTGATGTGTTAGAAACACTGTTCTGAGCTAATTTATGAGTACTGCATGTGGCCAGGCTGTAGAAATATTTTCTTCATGATTAAATAGAATTACTGGAAGGCTTATTGTATGCATATGTTGATTAACTTCAATTGCAGAACTATTATGAAACTAGCAGGAAAGAACACAACAGACCAACATATCTTCTTGGAAAATCATATCAAGAAAACTCAGGAGAAAAACACAGGGAAGTAAAGTAGGCACATGGGACACCAGACTCCTCAGCTTACATGGCCATTCTGCTGAGGCAGAGTTCCTATCACTTCAGCAGGACCTTTCCTACTTCCTAATACAAAATACTTGTGTCTTCCTCATACAGCAGTAACACAGTGTCATCTCCAAGCAAAAAAACGACAATTAGATAACTCACCTAAGAGCCTCTATGAAACAGCAGTTTCATGGGTGGTTTCAAAACCAGAACAGAGGTTAACACTGTTTGTGATGGTGTGGTACATGCCTACAACCTCCCAGATTATTGACATGAAGCTGCTATTAACACCAAAGCCTTCCTCAAGCACTCCAGTCTCATGGTTTTTCAGATACACTGCATAAATCCCAAGTAACACTTCCCTGTAGCAGTCACAACTGTGAGAATAGCATCTTTTTCCAGTCTCTGATTTACACCACAGGATCACTTTAAAATGCCTTCCACACTTCTGGGATATATGAGAAAAGTATGCTTGTTTTCTTTTTAAATAGGAGATGTAACACACCAAAGACATGTTACACACAGATAAACACATAGTCCACACCCTCACCCCAAGAGGCCCTAAGATGTGAATCATGAAGAAGCACATATCCTATTACCAGTTAGTGATGCTTGATCACTACATTTTAAGTGATCACTACATTTAAGTCCCACGAGGAATAAGCAAATAACAGAAGCCAACAGTTTCTGGCATCACCATTGTTCATCCTCTCCTTTATACGTTGGCATCGCCATCATCTCATGAAAGCTTTGAGCTCAGTTTGTCATTAGGAAAGGTGAATACCGTGCAGGGAGGGATTAACATACATTTGAGATGTAATAGCAAATGCAATTTCAAATTGCAGCCCTACCTCTTCTGCCTTTCTTTACTTCAGCAGGATTATTGAACATGGTTCAGAAGCGCATTTTAGTTTCAACTTACTCCCACAGCCACATCTCTATCCTTTGTGGCACATGCACCCCAGAGGGTAAAAGATCAACTCCTACCATAAAAGCTTGATCCTATTTGCACTTAAACATGTTTCCTAAATGTTTGATAAGAACACACAGAATTCAGAAGAACATCAGGATTTGCTGATTCACTCTGACACACATCACTGCAAACCAGCATGTGTTTTACTGAATTCTTTTCAGCCTTTCAAATTGGTTCTTCACCTGAGCAAGTTCAGCCTCAGAGGACACCAGGCATTACCTCTGCAGCCATTCACCTTGGAGCCACGTGTCTTCCACGAGCATAATCAACCGAGCCTGTGCTAGAGCAGTCCTCCCTGCTCCCAATCAACTGCAAAGGAAACAAAGTGCCCTTTGCTGGAAAGGCAAGTGACGTTGCAGAGACACTAATTTATCCCAAGTATTTACTGACTAAATTAGCTAAGCCCTAGAACATGGCTGTTAACAGGACTCATCAAATTGCTTTAAGGACCATGAAGTAGGCACCTACCTACCCAAAGGCAAGCAGAAAAGCAAAATGGCCAAAGGCAAAACCTTCGTAACTCACCGACCACTTCCCATGTCACAGAGGCTGTAATTTATCACAATGTTAGAATCGTCCTGTTCCCAAGAGGTAAGCAACAGCATTCAGATTCTTGCAGATAATGACGGAAAACTTCTACAGTATAAAGGAGGAAAAGAGATATTTTGTCTTTTCTAACTTGGAGAGAGGGAAATGCACCAAACTCCCCCCTGAGAATTCCGATGGAGCTCAAATAAGCTGGGAGGAGGAGGAAGAGGAGGAAGAAAACAGCTACAACCTATATTATGTTTTTCCCCACAGTTTTGCTGGGTACAAAGCAAACCAGTATGAATTCAAATCTATTCTTCCAGTCACATGATGTTCTGAGATAGGCAGCCTGGAGCATGTGAGCTCCACAAGCTGTTTCTGTTTGCCAGAGGCAGAAACCACTGGCAGGAGCTTTGTGTTACTGCAGGTCATACATGTTCTCCAGCTTTTACAGAGTTGTCAATGGACCTCCATATGGACAGAATCCTATAGGCCTCTGTAAAGGGAATACACCCATCAGGTTCTCTTTCCAGATAGGAAGGAGTGAAGAAACCAAAAATATTTTCATACCCTGAGCAACCCAAGTGTTAAAAACCCAACCCAAACGTTCTGATTACCACGACAGCCTTCACATTGTTCAAATGCTTTTCACATTCAGTTCAGGCACTGGACCCACTCCTCCTTTTAACTGTAGATTCTACACCACTTTAATCCAGAAAACAGTTAATCCATAGGACTAGACATTTAATCACATTGATCCAGCTTTGTACATTGGCAAGAATGCCATCTAAAATTCTATCAGTAACAAAAATGAAACTTTCAAATAAAAATGCAATGCATTCAATCCTTTGATTTTCATTGAAGCATCATGATGAATTCACTAGAGATTAAAACAGCACAATCAATTTAATTTCTCTTTCCTAATTTTAACACCTGAAGTCATAACTCATCAATAATCATGGGATTGGGTACCATTCACTATTGCATCTGAATGGCTGCTGAGAGCAGGATCCAACATTAGAAATCATACTTGGTTGCTTTGAAAGGCCACACTCCTCAGCTCAGTCCTGCCTGGTGGATACTTACCTGCAACACCTGCTTTCCCACGCTAACAACCACTGCACTGGGCAGCCACCCGCACCAAAATCCCTTTGGGAGGTGGCAGTATGAACCAGGCACAGTGGCAAGGGACAGGCAGCTTGAGAGCTCCTTGGCAGAGCTGGAGGGCAGTATTCCCTGCAGGAGGGGCAAGGCACGCCGGCAAATACGCTGCAGTGGGGATAGAGAGAGAGAATTAAATCCACTCTAGCAGAGGCAGGGTTGAAGGTACAGGTACATGACGATGGCAGCAGAAACTGCTTGTCCGCTAACCAATTTCTTGGGGAGCACAGCAGGAGAAGAGGGAGAAAAAGCAGGAGTTAGCATAGCAGACTCTGAAGGCTGACGTTTATTCAAGACTGCTTCTGTGCACACAAAACAGGCACAATAGAAAAGGCTTTTATTTGGTTAACGCACTAAAAAGTAGATGCTTTTATTATTTGAGATTTTACGAGTTTAATCCTGCAAGAAAACTGGACTGGAGCTATTTATCATCTGGCACACTAGACTTTGTTTCCATAGAAGGAAATTAAAAAGGCCAGGAAGGTTCAGCCAGTTTGTCTTTTAATACTCTTTATTGGCTCATTAATGATTAATTCTTTTTAACACTCTGCCCTAGATCCTAAATTCACAATGGCTCAATGTAGATGAAAGATTTCAAATCCCTATTTCTCCTCCCTCTTCTCCTCTGCTTCCCAAGCCTCTGTAAAAAAATAACTTGCCACTGCTCAGCACATTGCTGTCAAAGGAAATCATCCAGGGCAGGAAAACGTCTTTGGAAGATTAAGTGGTGCAAAAGATGAAACAAGCAAAGATCACAACCCAACTCAGTCCAGAAGAGCCACAAACAGTAAAGGACCTACTCAAGAATGATAATAGCTGCCACTGCTTAGCCGCTAAGTCTACAACTTATTTATGCCTGGCACTGCGCTACTGCAGTACTGCAGCATTCAACTGTGTTTAGTTATTGAATTCTTCTTTTTGAAGGAACATGGATTTATTTCTTCAGCATATTACTAAAAGCAGAAAATATTACTGTTCCACAATCAGAAATCAAAGAAAAGTCTTAGAAATGCCACACAACAAGAATATTATTCATTTGCACATTTCTTTTGGATTACAGAAAGCTACAGCCCTGATCACAGTGGTCTTTACAAGTCCCAGAGCAATTTAATAACGATGCATTTGTCAATACACTGTCCTATATGCTATAATATGGATAAGAATATTCTGCCTACATCAAGTTTCTTCCAGCATTTCAGTTAATCTCTTCACAGTCTTTCCTGAAGGCATAAAAGAATCTCGCAAATAGGATAGGGGTCTTGGGTCCTTTTCCTACCACAACTATCAACACACCATTTATGGCCAATTCACTTACCAATTTTAGATCTCACTTCTATTTATAGATAAGAAAGCAAATAAATAACCACCTTCACGCTGTGCTTTGAGATCTGTGGAGGAACGATGCCATTGCTGTTTGTATTTTTGCTAGCCTGCTGACATGCTGTTACTAGCTGTTGCAGTTCGAAGCAAAGGTGACTGCGCTTCACCGATGCTGGATGAAAAGCACGATATTTTTATCAGTCTTACTATTAAATTCGTTAAGGAGGCCTACAGAAATCAAGTCATAAAATCAACTGGGTGAACTAATCGTAGTGTATCATTAAGTAATCATGTCACATGTAACACAGTGCTTACCAAGGAGAGAGAAACGGAGCGCCCGTAGTAAGCCTGTTTGAGCAATACCACCCTCAGACACATATTCCTTGTCTGGCACATTTTTGTTCATACAGCTACAGAGCGAGAGTATGCCATGGATTCAGTAAACACAGGATTAGTAGTAACCAGAAGGTAGAGGAGAATCAGCATAAAGACTGATTTCTAATAGATTAATACATTGGCACATAACTCATTTACTCAAATTGGTTGATACGACAGTACTTTGAAAGTACTTTATACAGGGGATAGTAATGAAGATAAATTGAATTGAATTGCAATTGAAATCACAGGTGCATACATTTTTTAGTTTCCTGGATAATGGGGCACAAAGCCTCTGCCTGCTGGTCACCTGCTCCACTGCAGCTTACACCTGCAGTGCTGTAAGACTTTGTCCATGTCTTCAATGGCTGACACAAATGGAGAGAAACATCATGACACTGGGAACTAAAACGAGAAATACAATCTCCCTAGAACAGCACTGCTAACAAGGATGTCTATCAGAAACTCAGGTGGGAGGTCAGGGACTTTACTGCAAAAAGAAACCGGATTTATCCTCCCTCCCATATTCTGCTAATAAGGACGTGGGCAGTGGCAGCCTGCATTGTCCTGCCACTATTGCAGGAGTTTCAAGAGAAACTTCAGTTGACGAGACTGTCAATCCAAGTACTTCCAAGTCCAAAAATCACATTTAAGAAGAGATTTGCAAGAATGATGCAGTACAATGTAGCATCCTTACACAGATGCAAGTACCTGTGCCTTCTGTTAACTTTGTAATGATACTTCGAAGTTTTGCTATTAGTTCTGTATTTTGAAACACAAATCTAAGCCTGCTAGTAAGATTTCATTAAACAATATGCAATCTTAATCAAAGGTTATTACCATCATTACATATAATTACCCAATCTGAAACTTCGAATTTTACAGATAAGGCATTCACAGCAAAAAATTATTCATGCCTGCAATAGGTTCTTTTTACAGGGATGGTTAGATTTCAACAGCTTCAGATTTGGTGAGTTGATGTATGGAATGGAAAGAGCAATATCAAATCAGTAACATTTTACACATCTCATTCATTGGCATAAATAAACTTATAACATCTCCAATAAATGCAGAAGCTTTAGTGAATACGTATCTACTTCTAAGTACGCTTGACAAGACTGTAGCTCTAGCATTCATCCCAAATAAAGAGAATCATATGTAAACATGTACATTTCCATGCAATGCAATTAACCCAGGCAATGTATTCATCTGAATCATAGAAGGGTGGTTTTTTTAATAAAAAGCCAAAAACAAGCAAAGAAAAACCAAGTAACATTCGTTCCCTAGATAGACTAATATTTTTGGCCTAAGTACACTGACACCACCAGTCAACATTTTACTCAGAAAGCTAAAAGCTTTAGTACCACGGCCAGGAAGGTTACTCAACAAAGTTAATGGAGATCTTTGAGGGAATTTAACACTTGAGGAGCTGGTTGGTCTCTAGCCACATGGCTGAATGATGTTAATTAGAGCATTACCTAGTCATTACTGTTAAAAATACATTTGCCACGATTACATGCTGCATAGTCTGCACTCAGCTACATCACTTCACACAGCTTCCCACTGTCATTAACCATAAGCAAATCTGTGCAAGAAAAAAAACATGTTGCCCGAACCATTTTTGTATCTCCATCATCACACAAATGATCAATAGTGTTGGAAATGCCTCTAGAGCTTAATAGCCCGCAACAATTCATCATTAATTCTGCTTTTTCATTCCCTTCCTCCTACCATGTTCTGATTCTCATTACTATCAAACTGGCAAGGCTAGAAACTGACCAAAATTACTGGGTCTAACCAGCCCAGTGCTGGTCCAGAGCACCAAAGGGGGCCAGCAGGCACTACAGCCTCTGCACAGGACCTGGCCAGTTCCACCCCACAGAGCAGTGCCAAGGCTGGCCCACATCATACCTTATGCAGCAAGGGATCTTTTAAATCTAATGTCACACTTTTCTTTCCGTTCTCACCACTACAGATAACAGACTTTCAAAGTTGTAGCATAGCACACTAAAATAAAAACTTTATCAGCATTCATAAATATACCAAATACCAGGCTTTATTACTTCTCAAAAAGCAGCAGAGAGTTGTTTAACATTATTGATAACGAGTTTTTGAGAAATCTTCTTTGTCTAATAAAATATGTAATTCCCTATAGAAACAGAGCTTTACACTGTATTTTGTTTGCGTCTTACACTTCTCAAATCGTTGGGGGGGGGGGGTTGAGGTGTGTGTGCTTTTTTTTGTTTTAGGGTACAGTTTTACTTGTTATGGTTGCACAAGAAATGTATTTAAAGGCCTCTGATAAGACTCGATTGATATGCTTTTGTTGCTCTCTGCACCTTACTTTCCACGACGTCTTCCTGGTTAACAGACACACAAAGTATTATTATGTGTTGCTGTAGCTACAGGCCACTTCTGAAGGAACTTTTGTAAGTTTTGGTGTTGGTTGGGAGTGAGGTTTTTGCTTGGCTTTTTGCTTTTATAAATAACAGTATTATGTCATTTTTTCCTGTATAAAAAGGACGTTCAAGAGCATCTACTTCTCTCATACTAAGTATTCCAATTTCAGCTTTTCCTTGCAAGTGGCTTCACTTAGGCCTTTCTACTTGACAGTTCACAGACTGGCTTTGGAGATTCAGAGGTCATGAAAATCCTCAGGGAAAGATCTCCCAAGATCATCATCATGTCAGGTTTACTGCAGTGTTTTGCTTACTGTGGGTGCTGTGAAATCCAGAAGTTCCCCATGGACCTCACAGCCACTGAAACCTGCTCCTCAGCAACCACACACAATATAAAGCACATACAAAGATCCTGCAGTTTCCAGTCATTCATCTTTTTGGTGTTTTTCCCCCAAACTTCTCCTACCATCAGTCCCTGGGAATGGCCAACTTCAGGATTTGCCAGAGTTCCCAGATTTGTTGTGGCAACTCCCAGCACAAGGTGCCCCAGGAAGGTAATGCCAGAAGCAGCTCCTGGTTGCAGGCAAAACTTCAAATTGCTCTGAAGTTGTTGGAGTGCCACAGCTGCGCTCCTGCCTGCTCTGCTCCTGATCACACACACAGAAATCCGAAAGGCCCTTGTTCCACAAGAAAGTCTGCCCTCTATGTTATTTTAAGTAAGTGCATAGTCCAATTGACTTCAGAGGACTTACTCACACGCTGAGCTGGACGTATGCTTAAACACTTCCTCAAATTAACACCAGATACTACCACACCTGCACCAAGTCCTCTGCTCTCCACCCATGCCCTCCTGCACTCCATCTCCTCCCAAGGTGCTCAGAGCCTGCTCTGATGGGGTGCTCCTGCAGCACAGGGACAATGGTGTCCACACAGATTACACTCAGGAACATTTTAAGATCCCTCTCCAAGCACGCACACAACCCGAAGCATGCCTGAGACTGATCTTGTAGCTACAGCCTCTTCACATTTCCACACTCGAAACAAAGATCAGAATCTCTTCTGGCATTTGCCAGACATGGAATTTCCTCCCATAGCATCTTTTCCTCTGAAAGCAAACACCCAAATTTTAGTCTGGCACAAATGCACCTGCTGAAACAGTTTCATGTATGTCAGCTCAAGCAACACTCTTTCAGTTAACTCTCACTTGGCTGGAGCAGCATGAACACATGTAACAGGCTGGATTGGACCCTGCTCTCACTCCACAGTAATGTGGTCCACAGAGATGGTGGCAGAATTCGTAATTATTCTACTGTATTTCTGCCAGCTGCATTATAAAGATACACTCCCCACCCCCTATTTTTTTTAACAAAGGCAGTAAACCGTAACCTATATAGATAAGCCCTCTGAAGAGCAAAGAGAAACCTATGCCTGCCTGCCTTTGTCTGGATTCATTAGCCACTTTCCTTATATATTCTGAGGAGCTGAGAAGGCACCCGAGATAAATAGCTTGTAATCATCTGATATATTCATGTGACCTCCTCTCTGCAATTTGCATTGGCTTTGAGTTTCCAGATGAAGACATTGGACGAAATAGTGCTAGGATTAATTTTAGCCTTCTCCTCAAAATGACTCGCTAATACCAGAATAAGGCTGTAATACTTGACAGAGCAGAATATTTTCCTTGCCAACATAATGTGTTACAGGCTTCTCAGGACTGAAAGTGTGGAAAAACAATTCCAAGCAAAGAAGCATTGTGAGCTTTGGGAGCAGAGAAAGAGCTAAAATAGCATCATTCTTCCTGGTTTGCAAATCGGGATACACAGCACACACCGGCAGGGCAGTCTGCACGGTACAAATCTGAACTCAACAGCATCTCCTTTGCATGAGACAGTCACTAAAAGCTTGTCAAAAGATGGTACAAACACAGTTTTGGTATGTTGGTGGAACAAGTTTCTCCACTTTTTAAATTCCAAGTGCCTGCAGTAATAAGACTGTGGGAAGCTTTAGTACCACAAGGAACAAAGGCATTTTCACAGGGATGGCCTTGCATCCTTCAGTCCAAAGCACTACAAGCTACCCTGCCTGTCAATTAATTTTAGCATATACTCGACAGGACAGTTAATGCAGCTTCAAGACTCTATTACCTTGATTTTTTCAGAGATGCTTGATGAGAACAGCTCTAGAGAGAGCAATCAAGCCTTTCTGAACCTCCACCATACAGAGAAAGAGCCCAGTTCTGCTCACTCTCATACATTATCAGCCTGCCTGCAGCCCCTGAACTGGCTCACTTTGAGTTATAGTCATGCAACTTTCAAAAATGAGCTCGTGCTTCAGTAACTTGCAGTGTCCTTGTAGGCCAAAATAGTGTCAGGTGTGTTCGTGAAGAGATCTTTTTCGGACAATTGTCAGAGCAAAACAAAATCTACTGTGGTAGCACAGTCATGCTATTCTATCAGTGTAATGAAAAACTGAAGGAGTGAGAAGTGCTGAATGCCAAGGTTGCTGAGACAACAGATGAGCCAGGGATGAGGATGTTCTTTGAGAGCATCCAAACTGCACTGAGGAGGAGTCTGGAAACTGCATTCTGTAACTGCAGGTTTGGTATGTGCCGAAGTCATGGCCTCAGCTCACAAGGAGGTAAGTGCACACTGCGGTAGCAGAAGTGACTGTTCACTCTTCATTGGTGTGGCAGCCTGACCTTTTCCTGTCTGCCACGAACCAACTCACCAGGAAAACTCTTGCAACTTTTCCTCTCTGCCACAGAAATAGTAATCAACTTATATGTCCAGCCTATGTACAAAAACCAGCAGTGCTGTCTCTGTTTCCACAGGCACGATGCCTTGGAATTTTGACGTGGTAAGAACTTTATTTTAAATATTTAGAAATACCCCCAAAATATATGAGAACCCAGCAGGAGCTATTAGGTTGCAGGTTGTGTGGAAAAATCGACATTTACCTTGCGTATCACAAGACATGTTTACAAGCAAGTAAGCTCAAGGGTGTGTACATATTTCTGTCAAGAAAATCCCAGGGAAAAAAAATATAACAAGACTAAGTAGGTGTCTGAAAGGCACTCAATCGTGTTCTAATACTTAGGTTATTAATAAACTAGACCAATATATTTTGCGTGAACTACACCATAAATTAATTACATTGGAAGCTAAAGCAGATCATAACTATATTTGTTAACATGAATTTTTTCTTGCTGCGGATAACTGCTCGACTCTACCAGGACATGAATGCTGGCTCCTAAGTGGAGTTCAGAGGATTTAATTTTTTTTTTAACTACCATCTCTAATGAGACTTTCCAATAGAGTCTACACTTTCAGCACTTGAAAGAGAATGAAGAGGGATGAAACCTGGGGCAAAAAGATATAGGAGCATAAAAATATCCCGGATCAACACAAGCAGAAATAAATGCTGTCTTACAAACAGTAACGTGAACAAAAAGGAAAAAGTAGCTGATGAAATCGGCAGATGAATCCAACAGACAAATATGTCAATGGGCTGGGAAGCCTTGGCACAATGACACCTGTGTTGGAAAGGCATGGAAATGATGTGGAAAATGAAGCAATGAAGGACAGAGAAAATGCGAGTCAGCCTCACAGGCAGAAGTGAACAAGACTGCTGGGGAGTGTAAAAGCCACCAGGGTGAGGAGATGAAAACACTGTCACAACTGAAACCAGCATTGACTCGAGCACATGCTAACAGCAAAAGCACACAAACAGCATTGCCCTAAAAATGTCACGGTTGGGCTGGCAAGGACCCCGAGGAGGTAGGGGGCTTTCCTGGGGGTCGTCTTGCTCACAAGCTCGCAGCAGCTGGTGCTGGCTGGTGCCACAGCTCCTCAAGCAACCCCAAAGGTGCTGCAATGGTATCTCACACCCTGCCGGTGCCAAAGCCGTGACATTCTATGTCACCTTTGCTCCATGAGCCCAGGGATCCCTCACTGGGTGCCCAGCCCTGGGAGGGGGCGAGGGGCAGCCGCTTGCGGGGATTACGCTGTAATCGCAGCCAGTCTCACCAGCAGCTTCTCCCCTTCCCACGGAGCCCGGGAAGCTGCATACTGTAAGGGACTGTCGTGACATTTTCGGCCAGACTGAATAACAGCCATTGACTGTAATCCTAGACTTTTACAATCAACAGCACTTGTCTTCAGAAGCTCCAGGATTTTATCCATGACATTCAGATGGCCCTGGTGCCTATAGCTCACCTCCCAGGAACAGCCACCTCTGCAGCAGGAAGCACCAGTGGCTCTTCTGAAAAAACACACAAAAGTCCCCACACTCCTGACCAGGGGAGCAGATACCTACTTATAAAGCAGCTACAAATGTGGTTTCATTTTTTTGTTTTGTTTTTCAAAATCATAGATATTTAATACCTAAAGTTCTTTAGAAAGTATTTTAAGAATTAAAACCAAAGCCACACAGCAGCAGGAAGATCTTTGGAAAGCTTCAAGGAAATACAGTGTGCATTAGTTTTTCTTGTGAAGTAAAGGATTCAGTACACTTATGGGCTAAGAAACAAAATAAAGTGGTATTTCAGCAACCATATTGTGTCCCAATACAAAGTATTTGTGAAATGGTGAAAAGAAGTAAGTGGAAAGGCTAGAATATCTCATTTTATAAATACAGCAAATACAGATAAAATGAGGAGTTCCTGAGTAGGGGAACAGTGGTCCAACTACCACATGAAAGCACTTTTGCATGTGCTGCAGAGATTAAAAATATTAAACAGACATATATGATTTGCCTTGTCTATGGGACACAGTTTGTCTCAAAAACCTCAAAAAGATTCTCAGGATTTATGAGAAGCCGTTAAGAATTTAAGTTTCAATATATTAAGGGATGAATACTGGCACAGTGATAGCACTTGCATAGTTTGTTCCAGTGCATTAAAGAATACAAATTAACACAGTGAATAAAACCCAAGCTAATACTCCCTCTTACTATGCCTCATATGTGGAGAAAGGTAAGTTATGAAGATTAAAGAATTTACTGAATAAAACAAGCAAAATATGCTGTAGCTCTCCTACAAAAGAAAAACTGTCAAGCTATTATTTCCCTAACCAATTAATCACATCAGGAGAACACCACATGAGCTTTTAAGAGTTTTCAGCGCTACAGACTGAATACCAAATTCAATTACCTCTCCTGAGTTTCTGGTAGTAGGGTAGGAGGTATGGTTTTGCACAGCACAGTGTATTTCTTTCCTATTATTATATACGTGGCTTTTTTGTTGTTTGTTTGGTTTGTGGGTTATTGGGGGTTTTTGTTTGGTTTTTTTTTTTAAATGAACAGCCAAGTAAACTATCCATTTTCATTACATTTACTTCCTATTACTCCTTTCAAAGTATGTCATCTCTCCTAAAGTTAGTTCTGCGTGGAAGAACTTTAAATTAAAAGAAACTGGCAGACCTATAAATCATATGTTGCTTTACATAACCCCTCATCAGAAGTTACAAGTCTACTACTTAATATCCAATCAATTAATTACTAGTGAAATCCATTGTGACGAAGTGTGCACAGAATAAATGTGAAAACTAAAATCTGAGTAAAATCTTGAGTAAGAGCTGTTACCAAAGTAGGATTTGTTTGAATTTTCTTTCAAATTTCTACAAATACTGTAATTTAAGCTTTCTTTTTAAAAAGAAATTTTTCACAATTAAAGCTACAAAACTGAAATGTTCAGCTAACTTTTCTTATTATATGTATCTCAGCAAATCCACAATTCTGAAAAAATTACATCTCCATAGTCATAAAACTAAGTCATGCAAAGCAGATGATTCACCTCTGCAAAAATCCCAAGATTTTTCTAATCTTTGTGAGTCCTGTCTTCTAAAATAATTTTCAGGAAAGCATGTGCAGAATTCCACCATAAACAAGTATCACAGAAGAAAAAAACCAAATAAAAATACTGCAATATTCACAGAATATATACACAGACATCTAACAGAAATAGCCCGATTCAGTTACAGAATAAAAACTTATTAAAAATGGCCAATTCACTTCAAGTTTTCCTTACTGAATGTTTCAAAACTTCTTGTCATGAGCAATACACAGACCAAGAATTCATCATGCAGAATCAATTAATAACTTTGAACGTATGACATTTTTCCCTGCAAGCAGTTTATTTTCTCAGTGGATCAATAAAACCTTTTATCAAGCACGTAATTATTTGTTCAGTTTTTATCTCATCTCTGAATAAAGGCACGCAAAGTAGGGAGAGAAGTTCCATTATAAAACCAACCTGTTACTGGCGCCAACCCAAAAACATCTTTTCAAAATCTCAAAGAATTTTAAACATCGCATAGTCAAATGTATAAATGGGTATCAGTTTTAATTGGATCACTCATAGCATCTCTCTGAAACCATTTCTTCACCTATGTTTACCTGCTCCCAGACAAGCGAAAATAGAATGTGTGTGTTCATTATTGGATAATTGAATTAAGCCTAAAAAAAAATACCATCTGTGATCAAGTATTCTATAATTAACATATGTTTACAGATATGGTGTAATCAAAACTAACTACACTCTAATCTCAATAGATGTGAATTTTGATCCTTTTATTAACTAATCTATTGAACACATTTTGCAGGCTCTTGACAAAAGGTCATTTCATTAGCAGTGAACTCTGGCTGTAAGAACACCTGACACCTTGTTGAACTGCTTCAGTTACTTGCCAAATACTGGCTCTAAGCCTTGGGGTGGGAGAGTGGGATAAAAAAAAAAAAAAAAAAGCAAAAAAAAAAGCAGTATTTGTCTAAATAGTTTTACAGCAGATAGATTCTTCCTTCTCCAAAAGTTTTTTTCATTTGTCTGTCCTGTGCAAACTACCAGCCATGAGCATACTAAAAGTTCAGGATAAAATGACAACTATATATTATAAATTACACACAGCAGAACGGAGCATGAATACCACAGGGCAAGCAGCTGAACTGCACCCATTCATTTACCCTTATGAATTACAAGAAACCTTAAACAATGACAATACAGTCTCTAAACACAAGTTCAGAGAGTATCATAATATGACACAACTGCATCCCAGTTTCTCCTAGATTAACAAAAAGAGCACCAATGTTCCTAGGCACACGTGGCAAAGCAACAGAGTTAGCGGTTGCAGAAATGCAGGCAGGGCACCAGTGGGGATACAGCCCGGACCGAGGTGTCTCCCTTGTCCTCAAATGCAGAAGTCTTTCCTTGACGATACATGCTAGGCATCTACAGGAATCTTGGCTGCACTACCAATGATGTTTCATGATGTGCTTCAAAGCATACTTTTCCCACTTATTTAATTTGCATACGCAGCACCCTTATTTACTAACCAATGTGGTAAATAGCTTCCCAACCACAGGACCAAGCTGTAACATCTCCTTCTTAACCAGACATCTCCCCTGGTGAGAAGGCAGCCATGCATTTCATGTGAACAACCGTGCTCATACCATACGCACTCCTGTACTTCTCCTGTCCCCTGTGAACAAAGAGGTGGCAGTTTCTAAACTGTCCCTGCTACTTTGTTAAAATCACAAGCCTCTGAACTACCCTGCCAGGCTGTACAGTCTCTGTTCTGTAGGCATTTAAGGTAACTGTTTCAATCACAGTTGATGCAAACAGGACTAATGGGAGCCCTACCAACAAAAGAAGGGGCTGAATCTAGAAAGGTACACACTTCTAAAAAAGCAAATCACTATAATACCAAATTAGTAGATAAACAGACTTTTGCAACCATTAGCCTTAGGATATGGAGCTTAGGAACAAAGACCCATATCCAAAAATCTGTCTGGACTCACTGTACCAGCTAGCGGTGAAGAGAGAAGATGATGTGATCCCTGCTGAATACATTCAAATACAGAAAATTTCACTCCAAGTACGGCATTTCCAGTCAAACCTACTCTGAGATCCTCTGTTCTGCACGTGTTTGGCCACAAGTCTTTGAAAAGCAGCAAGGTTTTCCAAAAATGCACAAACTGAGGAATGTGGCAACCCACTGCAAAGCAAGACAGAAACCCCATCCATTTGATGGGTATTTGAAAAGTAAGAGAGGCAAAAAAAGACAGGAAAAAGTAATTTTCACATTAAATATCACCAGCCACAACCACCAAGGAAAAAGCTTTCCTAGCTCTTCCCCCTGCTTTCTCAGCCAAAGCTGATATAAGAACAAGACCCAGCCCTTGTCTTGTGACATTCTTCTGTAGCTTTACTGCAGACTCTAGACTTCCTAAGAAAATAATACACATTTTAATTTAGTTTTCAATGTCAAATAACTGATTTCAAGTGCATTTCCCATAGCAATCCATACATTCTCTGGCTTTCTATTTTTAAATGTGTGATAGCTTGCAGCTCTTTGAGGCTGCAGTATACATTATACTGCAAAATTACCATGTCAACAAATAATTTTTCTTTACTTGTAAACAGTGCCTCTTTGTGAGCTGGCAGATGTCTGCCAAATTACACTTTTACTCATCGAGATGTTCATTGGGAAAAATATCAGTAAGATACAACCCTCTTGTGCAGCAAGCAGCAACGAAAGACTTGATGGAAAATGACTACCCCAAAATACTCATCTCTCAGCAGTAAAAGACAGTTCTGAGAACTGGTGTGCAAGCAAGGGATCTCAGGCCCTTCAGGAGAGCAGAGGTCTGATAAATCCTTTACAAAGGGGACACATAATTCAAAACCAATCAAAAAGTAGGTACCCAAATTCTCAGCAAATGAATCCTGGAGTACATATGTAAAGTGTGTAGATACGTGCCGTTACACTTGCACATATGCTGAGGCTGCAAAAACAAACAGCACTTGAATTCATACCTTTGTAGGAATGTAGAGGTCGAATGCTGCCAAAATTGCCCCAACTACATGCACAGATCAGCTCCTGTCCATCGACTGACCCCAGAGGGAACATGACACTCAGCTAGCTGACTTTCCACCAGACAGGCAGAGTGCAAGCCCTCTGGCCCACTGTCCCTTCCTGCCACATCTCACCCACCCCAAAGAATCCCTGGAGCTCAGCCTCCTCCAAGCACTTAGAGGGGCAGCACCGAGAGACCCCATTTGGGAATGCTCCAGGACCACGCCACTACCACCCCGGCATGTCATTCACCTGACATGGGTGCAGCTCTGCCTCCATGCAACATGTAAAATGGGGAGGACTCAAGTACTTCCCCCAGCTAAAATTAATCAGGCAATAACTTAATCATTACTGGGGTAATTCAAGCCCCTACTTCAAAAGCCACTGTGTAAATTGGTCACCAGCATGTCAGTCTCAATTTTATGTTTTAGAAGCTGTGCTTCACAAAACACTCGAACAGATTTAAAAAAAAAAAGGAATTCGTAGGTGCACATATCCAGCTTTAACCCTCAGTGCCTGAGGAAAGGACCCAAACTGCAAACTTTCCAAGTAAAAGGAAGCATCCTATCGCTCCTGAAATGAAATGAATGTGCCTATTAATTGTTTACAGCAAGAAACATGTAATCTTCTGGTGAGGAGCCTGTTGTAGGCAGGAGTAAGATGCTGGTGACCACAGGCATAATTCCTATTTCTGGAGGCAAAGCTGGAAGAGGCAGCACAAACTGTTGTGCTGGAAGCACCTGGGCTCCCACAGACAACAGATTCAGAGCTCTGTGGGGCTCCCCACAGCTCTCTTACTCTTCCAAAGCAAGACTTAAAATGCAGGATATCATGAAAGAGCCTTCTAATGAACACTGATTCTCCTTCGTCCTGCAGGGAGATGCACAACAAGGGGGAAAAGAGTGAGTTTTCCCATGGCCACACCTTGACAATGCTGACAGCTGTGCAACACCCTGATGGTCCTCCAACACCCCTGCAATGTGCATGTGCGTAACATGCTGCTCATTTCTGATGCTTTTTATCCAAAAGGATTGCAGGGCCGCACAAACTAAACAAGAAAGTGTGTCACTAGCACAAATGCTTGCTCATGCCCTGTCCCCTTGAAGGGAGGCCACTCAAAAAAGGTGGTTTCACTGATTCGTATCACCAACGGCTAGGCAGAAATAAACACGCAAGGAATTTCTCCTTGTACAGATGAGGGGGAAAAAACAAAACCTTTCTAAACATTATTATGAACTGTCACCAACAGGTTCCAATAACACCCACAGGAACAAGGGTGGGTATATGAGCAGCAGGTCATAACACATCTACGATCTGGTCTCAACACCACAAACTAAGAGGACGGGAGGTGGGTGCTTGCTATAAATGGCAGGAAAGGGGGCGATGAGGCCAAGTGGATGAAGGCAAAGCTATAGTTACTGCTGGCAGTGCCAAAAGGAGCACAAGTAACTAAAACTGTAGGGCCTTTTTATTTTTAAGCACATGCATTGCAACGCAAGATTAATTAAAAGTATCCATTTTCATCATAAGCAGGATCTGTTTACTGCTGCATTATCATGGCTATGTACAGCACAAGTATTCAGACTATGGAAAAGAGATTAACAGCATATGAAAACTAACCATAGAAGACTGAAAAGTGTAAATGTGAACCAGATAGGTAAGTTGTATAGCTTTGACAGCACGACTGAAAATCCAAATCAGACAGGTGGCCATAGAGACCAGCCTAGAAAAGAAGCTACTCTTACACTAAAAAAATAAATCAGTCTCTCCCTGGACACTTAATTTCTTTCTGCGCTCAACAGCAGCCATGCAAATGTAGTAATAAAACAATAAAGAAGAGAAAGGAATTCGGAAACACAAGCACAAGAAAGGACTGTTCCACACAGAAAATCTCATAAAACTGGAAAACATTAAATGGAAGCTGAAGAAGTTAGTTCATGTCACCGGAATCCAGATCTTGCAACAAACAGTAAAATTTAATATCCTTCTACTAATATCCTTCTGTGAAACCTAGGTCTTGCAACAAACAGCCCAATCCAATATCCTTCTATTGAAGCACCAAATGAAATCCTCATGTACCAAAGAGGACAAAGCAGCTTTCTGCACTGAACAATAGCTACCCTCAATTTGCATTTAAAATTCTCTAATCTAAGTATGATCTGAGTGTAACTCCCAAAGCAATCAAACCTCATGTATTTTGATATTATTTTCTAAGTGAACAGGAAAAAAGCTTACACACACAGGAGAGGGATAACACCTTCAACCAAAAACTATTGAGCTGACTTGAAAACAAGGACAATGATGAGAACCCACCAACAGGAATGAAGTGCCTCGACTCAATCACACAGCTACCCAAGAATGACTTGGAAGGAGAAAAACATATTAGGTACCCGAAGGTAAATGGTAAATCATTTTACAGTTAACAGAAATGGGGACAGTCTATACAGAACTTCATGAAGTTTATGAAGTTTACTTTATTTAGCCATCTGAAATCTAAACCAGCGGTCTGTCTTCAGTTTCCACAGACCACCTTGACAAAACACATGCATAATAATTTCCTTACAGAAAGCAGACAGCAGTCCTCACTGGTGTTGAATTTCAGATGGGTCTTTCTACAGTAAGCCTCCTTCACAACTTTTAGTGTTGTTGGTGACAGCGGTTTTGGGGTTTGGGTTTGTTGGGTCTTTTCAATTGTGAAGTGTGAGACCTAAAACTTCTTAGAAATGATTAGAGGCATCATATGGCCTTGAGTGTATAACATATACACGTTATAATGCTGGCTTGAAATACAATGACAAATGAAAACCAAACAAGCAATTCTTTCATTCAGTGTTTTTTGTCTCCGTGCATATCTATAATCCCCCTAATTAAGGCCTGGATAGTATTTCACTAACATTTTGTGGGTATACAATACAATATTGGCACACTTTTCAGAGCATATAGGGCCTGGTCCAAAATCCACTGGCTAAAGTGGGTTCATGTCATGCAGTGCCTGTGTGGAGCTAGAACCCAACAATCAAGGAGAGCATCAGCACTGTCTCCGGAGGGGAATTCTCCACTGACTTATGCTGACAAACAGAAGTAATCATATTCAGGAATTCTTGAGTTTTATTCTGCTTCTGATGTACAGCTTTAGAGCAAATGGGCTTTGTGCAAATAATCAAAGCATGAGAAGGCACCAAAACCCAACTACAACTTCAAATTAGCTGCTGGACAAAAGAGCACCAAGAAGAAACATCATCTTGCTAGGCCCTGTCTACAGGGCGATGCTCCAGCAGTTCCTGCCTGTGGGCAGCACAGAGGGCAGCGCAGTCAGGCTGCCCACCCCAGGTCCCACACCAGCCCCAGTGGCAGGAAGAAGGGGGCATGGCAGCTTCCCCGTGAGCCTGGTTCATCCTTGGCCCCCCCAGCCTGCTACTCTGCAGCATGACGTGGCAGCAGCATCTCCCAGCCTGTGGGTTTCTAAACCCTTTGGTGCTACTATTAATGCCACAGCTCCTTCCCTAATGCATTTCTCTTGCTATAGGTTAAAGTCTTTAACAAGAAGCACAGTATTTTCACAGGTTCATCTTTACTGGTCATTGTTTTCATGTTCACCACAATTATTTCTTCATCACAGAGATGAAGGTAATAAGACACCCTGCAGGCATTTCACTGCCAAAATGACATCCACTTGATTACATCCTCGTGTCATCTTCTGCACAAATGGCAGACTGGGTTTTCCTACATTGCTAAAGTCTGCCTTAACCTTCAGTGCAGCTCTTTGACACGTAAAGCTAATGACGACACCAAGGAGAAGTGACAGAATCTGTTTCTGCTTTATAACTATAAACACTTTTGCCCAAAATGTGTTTAAAGAACTTGGAGGGAACCCAAAATCCTGCTTTAACACTAGGATTTTGTCACTGGTAGTGAAGAGCTGCACAAAGCAAATTACTTTTCTTAAAAGCCACGTGCTCATTCAATTATTTTTTCTTGACTAGTCACACCCTCTCATTCTTTTTAAAAACAAGATTTTTTGAAGTTGCCAATAGCCGTTTCAAGTATCTTTCTTTGCTGAATAAGCCTCCCAGTTTCTATATTCAGAGCACAACTGATGCAGAAGTCTCTTAACACCCACTAAACTTGAATAATTTATACTCTTACAGTCTTGTATGGCAAGATACAAAGTGACTTAATCATGAGGTATTCATAGCATTCTCCTCCACAGAAGTATGAAACTCAGTGAAAAATAACATTCCAATACAAGTCCTCAGGCAGTATGTTCCACATAGGAGATTGACTTGAGTTTTCATTAAAAATTCAGAGCTGTAGACAAATCAGATACTTTTGGTTTTGTATGACTGCTTGCCTGGCCAGCTGAACAATTCATTAAGTGCACTCCATTTCCAGATTAAGCTAAGAAAACAGGATAGGTTGCTTTAATACTATTTCGTGTGTCTGCACAGTGCCTATTGCATCTCATGAAAATTTTTAAGCACAATTCAAATTTAACATTGTCTTACTGCTTCAGCGTTTACAGTGAAAACACCTACAGCATAGCTAAACTTTACTACACGGATACTACTTTCTAAAAAAGAAACATGGCACGATAGCAGGACTCCTATGTGTTTCCATGCTTCATTTTTATCTTGCTTATATTGTTTAGAAATACATAATCAAAGCAAGCAAGCGTGTCCCTTATGTCCTGAGACACAAGCTACTGTAATGGTTTTGTAAGAGTGCCACAGAAGTAATCCTGTCTTTGGACTCTCTGTTCTGTTTTGGTTTGGAATAGAGATTTTCCAAGAGACAAATGGGTGCGCGTACTCAAACACCACTGATGTTCTGTGGAGGTTGGATACCAGGCTGTCTTTGAGAAATCCCCACAGAGATGTTTTGCTCCTTTAAACATTTGAAAGGTTTATGAAAATGAAAGGAGGTTAAAAACATATATGTGATTGACTGTTACATAAGTAGTCTTTGAAAGCATGCTGAGTTTAATGATATCTCAGTGGAACAAAACGAAGCAAATCACTAATCAGTTACCAAAAAAATTCTTGTCAAAATATTTTCTCATGAGTTTCTTGGGGGTTTGCAAGTTAAAAGTGGTTTCACCTGCCTTATAAACATGCACATTCAATTAACCTATTTTAAAAAAGGATATTGACATCAAAGTGCCCCCCCCAAAAAAACCCCAAACACAACAAAACAATGACCAAACAAAAACCAAAAACCCCACAACACATCACAAGCCTGACGAACTGTCCAACAAGTCCATCTGAGCCAGGGCAGTTCAGTGGATAAGACACTGGACTGAGAGCCAGGGGACATGGACATAAAAACTTATGTCCTATGTCAGGGCAAAGGTTCACTCTAGTCCATTCTGCAGACGCAGCAGCAAGTGCCAGGGGAGTGATTTGAGCACTGAGGGTGCACGAACCGACCCCCTCCCAGCACACAGCAATCGGCAGCTAATCATCTCCCTCCACAGCTGTGTATCGTCACATTTAACAGCACCGACAGATCAGCTGCAACGTACCACCAAGTGCTGTGATCAGCTACAGCTCACTTGGCCTTTTCTCTTCTCCTCCCCCGCACCCCCCACCCCTCCTTTCTGATGTCCTATCTATTTAAACTCACCTTTTCAAGGCAAGGACCATCTCTCACATTGTTGCATTCATGTAATACTTAGTTCAATGCAGCCTTGATCACAGCTAAGGCCTCCGAGAGTTATGATCCCTGGGAAGCTGTGTATGTTAAGCGAATGGAATAGGGCGGCTGGATGCACACCCTACCGTAAGGGAGTAATTTCCTGGCAGCCAGCAAGTACCTGAGGCTTGCTATAAAAGTCATCAGGCCAGCCTAAACAGGGAAGTTTAGCTCTCTTTTTTTATTAACTGCATGCAAAGCTATTTATATTTCAGTTCTCAGTTAATATCATGGCTTTGTGGTTTCCCAAAGCCTGTCTTAGCATTTCCCTTTTGCTGTGGCATCTGGCAGTGCATCTTCAATATTCCCTTAGAGCAGATACGGCTGTCTGTATTCATTTCAATATCTGGATTGCAATCACATTGACTAGGTCTTTGGTCTGCAAGCGGTTCCATCAGTTACCCTGAAACTATTCTCACAAAAGAAGGTAAGAGCAACAGAATTTGGCTTCAAACACATGAGTACTTGCCAGATAGAAATTTTAAGGATTGACACCTAAACGAAAAAAATCATTCACTTGATAATATACCACTGAAAGCAATGTCATCTAGGCTTTCATAAAGGGAAAAGCTTTTAAGAAATCATCTCCAATTTGCTGAACTCAGTTATGTTACCCACTATTATAGAATAAAGTAAATTTCAGTATCTTATTTTTAGCATCTTCTGCACTACAGATTAGTGTCTTTGACCAAAAAACTACTCTGCTAATCATCCAAAAGGCTCTTCTCCTTCCACGTAGTTTAAGCCACTAGCAACTAGCTGTTATCCTACACTGACAATACTATAACACACAAGTAATACCATAGATACAACACCAAAAGGCTAACAAAATCCTACTCTTCCAAAGTTAATAACTGGAGAGTCCAATGTGGCACCTCCAAGCTCGGCGATCAAGAGGCTACAAAGGGAATGAGCCAGCTCAACTTCTACAGAAGCCAAAATGAGTACAAAGATAATGCTAGAAAGCCCCTGGCATTATTAATCACCTGTCCACAAAGCAATAGCACTTCTGTGCGATCCAGCTGCAGACACGCCAGTGGTGGATTTACTAATTAAGCAGCAATACATGCACAAAAATTATAGCTATTGCATCATCAGATATTCTCCCCTAATTATTTCTAGCTATAATTTTTACACCTTAGAATGCAACAAAAATGGCAAAGGCCTTTCTTAAGTTCTTCTTATCCATTTTCCCCACATTAATTTTCACAGTTCAATGGAGAGCTACAGCCAGTGTGAATGCAAGCTAGGGCTGGACATTGTTACATAAACATGACCTTGAAAGCACTGAGCCAAAAGAAAGCTGGTTTATTTATTCAATTTTACTGGAATGTGTGTTTATTTGAGAATATGAATTTCACATATGTACCTCCTGGCTGACTAGACCAGCAACAAACTGTCAAATTATATCCATTGTGAAAAGATTGTACTTATATTTAAACTAGGGTTTCCAACTGCTCTCCATGCAATGCCCTTTTAGGAACCAAGACATCAATCTAAACCCTAGCAGCCTCACTACTATTTTTTGCAAGGTTTCCTTGTACATGCATTTCTGTAATAGCAGAAAACACAGTTCAAGCTTTCAAGCCAACTAAAGATGAACTACACAAAAAAGAAACACACGCTGCTACCTACCCAAAAGCTGTTGAGTTAGTGTAAGAAAACCCTAGTCACTTGCAATTTATCCTGTTAAATGTATTTAGACAATATTCTTGAAGTCTCAAGAACTCAAAGCAACATAGGAAGAATTCACCAAATGGGACATAATGATCCCTGTTACTACTAAAATAATCATCTAAGCAGTTTGAGAGTGTTTAGCCTGGTGGGTGATCCATGCACATTTTTCCCATTAAACAGAAATTTTAACCTACTATAGTCAACATAAAACTAACTCCTAGCTAAAGCAACCAGCAGCAAAAATACACAGATACATCTACCAACCTCTGAGCTCCCAGACTTGCCAAGCAAGTTTGTCAAATCATTTAACCAAATACATTTTCCTTTTTGAATGCTAATATGAGTGTATGCTGGTTTCTTACTAGAGCTTTACAAGACTTCAAAATACATCCAACCACTTGTGCATTCTCCTCCATGGGTGTCCTATCACTCCCCCAAATCTTGCAATAGTTAGGTATACATGCCAGTGAGATTTCTCTTTCATTTTTATCTACATCTAAGAGATATTTGTATCTACCTCGTTCACAGACCTACCAGGAGATGTAATGGAACAAGCAACATGTCTTCCTATTTAAGCTTTTTTGGCTATTACTGTGGGGGGAATGCCAGCCACTGAAAATAGGATCAGAGAACTCGTTAGCTTCCACATGCAGTCATAGCTGGCCTAAATAACATGAAACACATATAGACATAACTGCCCTTAAGACTGAATAGCTCAACTTTTGCCCCACTAGGGGCAGCTCCTTTCACTGCAGCAGCTCTGCAGTTTCTCCACTGCTAGAAGACAGCTTCACAGTGGTTTTGCAAGTCCTGCACTGCCAATTCCTACAGAACTGATGATGAAGTTCTTTAGGGCATCTGGGCAGCAGCTGAGGGTTATGAGACCATGTTCACTCCTGACCAGGGCACTTGGCAGCTCAGCAGCAGCCAAATGCTGACAATCATCCCACAGACCAAGCTCCCTGCATCCCACCCCTACCACTGCTCTCTGGGGAGGGGGAGGCAGGGAGAGGAACGCATGCTTCCAGTCTCCAACTTATTACAAGGCACCCAGTGTGTACTAGGAAGACAACCCTTTCCTCTGTGAAGGCAGCATTTAAACCTAAAGGTCTTGCCAGGGGATTTCGTTCACAGACTACCACAAGAGAAGGCTGGTGTTTCAGCACCACTTGCTGCTAAGCCATAGCAACCCACCTCCCATGACACAAAGCTGTGACTTTTTCAGCTGTATGAGAAAACCATCTCAATCATTTGAATGAATGCAGTTCCAAGCAGACACACCGATCCTGCAACATCCCTTGACAAAAACAGCTGCGTGCCCAGAGCACGCCACCATACCCCACATGATTCTGCTGGCAGTAGCATCACATCCCAAAGCCCTGACCCCAATTTATAAGACTCTATATAGGCACGACCTGTGAGTCTTCGATAACGCCTCACCAGCCGCAGTCTGGAGAGACAGAAAATGAATAAATCAAGCAAATCCATCTCACCTGCTGTGGGGTCCCTTAGTGGTTCTTTATCAGCAGATGTCCCTTGCTGAAGATCTCTCCCAAGTGCTGCTGGCTTAGGCACGTATTGAAATGCAGCTCACCTCTCTCTGAGTATGAGGCTTTCTGATTCCTTTCAGAGGAGGGATCAGAAAGAGTAAGGGGGAAAGTTACAAGAAAGAAAAACTACATCAGGATAAGATCCAAACACTGCCAAAATCAATAGGAGCCTCTCTATTAACTTCAGTGGGTTTTTGATGTACCAGAGAAGTCAAACAGACTGAATGGCAAGCAAATTGATTTGTTAGATGCTTAGATACCATGGTGAATGATGCCTTGGGCAGAGACTAAAGATTACTGATCTCCACTCACTATGGTTTTCATATATTATACATCATACACAGACATGTAGATTTCCTAAATAGTATTGAAAAAACACCAGAATAAAGGCATTCTGTGTTGCCTCATTAAGCATGTCAAAAAATACTCAAGAAAATATCACCCTTCATCTCCACTTTTGCCTCTAATATTAGATGATTGCATCATTTTTAAACAGCACTAGGCTAGCAAAAACATAGGACTGAGATTTTTGCATTGAAAACATTCACTAGCAACAATTACTTTTTGTCAAACTGCAAAAATTTCATGAAATTGAGTCTAATTTTGAATGCACACAAAAGCAAAATAGATCTGACCATTTTTCAATTTCTAATTCACTTACCTTAGCAAGCACATATTCCCACTGAGTATTTAAAAAGACATTTTTCAGATGTTGAGGAAAAACAGGACTACAATAACCAAATAATTTTTGCAGTTCCGAAAAGGAAATTTCCAAGTATGGCATGGTAATAACAGAAGAAAGAAATAAGGCAGTCATTACAGATTTTGGTCAAGAAATCCAGGCAGAAGTGGCTATACATTATTACTATTGCCAGTTGTACTTCATCCTTATGGTTCCTTGTTTATGTTTTTACTGACTTCATTAAAGTCATGGTAACTCTCCCCTAAGTTCTTCTGTTTATTCTGAGCAAGAAAACTGAAAAGTTCAAAGCTGACAAAACTTCAGCTTCAACCAAAAAGACTACTCCTATGGCTGTGATTTGCCACCATCGTTTGCACGCTTTTCAGGACTGGGCTTTTTGTGCCAAAGGCCAAGTACAGGTACAGCGCTGGTCACATATGGAAGAGCGATAGCACTATTGTTTAGACAACGTTGCCAGTCAAGCCAATAAACTAGTCCATTGCTTCTTGCTTTTTAAAGCGCATTTAGTAAGACAGATGGTCCTGCTATCACTTCTGCTACTCCAAATGCTAATCTTTTTGCCTTTCCCGACATGATGAAGTGAGCCTGAACTGCCTAAATCATCTTACAGAGTCCAACTCTCTTCCACCCCAAAGACTGATTAACAACTTACAAAAAACAATGCTTGCCCCATTAAAACTTTGTTCTTCTGCATCATTTATAAGCCCTATTCACTGATACTCACATTCTCACAACACCCACACCAGTGTTGTATGTGAAGTGCCCGATTCACTGGCTTTCATTTACTCATGAATCACTCTTCTTTGGGGGCTACAGCACTAGCGCACTCCCAACACAAATTTTCACTTTGCACTTGTAAGCAACCCTGTAGCTGCCTGCATTCACCCCACAATACACAGAAAAACTGTCCCTCCATCAGCAGTCTCTTCCCCAGCAGCCCAGCGTCAGCAGCTCCACAGCTTGTCCCAACAGCTTTGCAGCAGTTACCCTAACTTGCTCCACTATCAGCAGATTCCTGCACTTCCCCTTTTCACCGTTATTCCAATTGTGCGTGTACCTATAGATCTAGATAAAACAGTAATATAATTGCCCACATTACACCATTGTCCTACACAAAAGTCCTACAGTTGTGAAATAAAGAGGCCAGAGACATTACAGTTCTAACAGCATCAGCACATCCTCCTTGCACAGAACAGATTTGGCACCATAAATCTACTTGTAACATTCAGAGCTGCAGGTTCAACTAGTAAAGCAGAGCAGAAAAACCTACATAAGCATGTGCTGTTATAATATTAAGTTTGTGCAGAAATGGCAGGGTTTGTACTTCCTGATACATGTTTATTTGAACTGTACAGCCTCAAAGATGCAGCTGAAGCGACTGCTTGCATGTAAATGTTTCAAGGTGATTTTGCAGGGGGTTGCAGGGGTGGGGAGTGGAGGGGGTTGATTGGTTGGTATTTGGGGGGGGTTGGTTTGAGTAAGGGTTATTTTGTGGTTGGTTTTGGGTGGTTTTTTTTCCTTAAATCTCTTCGTGGCAGGTTCCAAGCACACAAAAAACCTCCCAGAAATTTGGAAAGTCTAAGTGAAAACTATTCTGAAATGCAAAAGCTGCATTGTTACCCAGGTGCTCCTCAAGATAGAATCAATCCAGTAAATTAACACTGTGGTTTCTTGCTATCTTTAAGTCATACCAGCACTTCTCACTAAGGCACAGTCTCTCCTATAAAACAGTTCACACTTGCTCAGCTGCGCTGTCCTATAATTGCAACAGCCCTTCTGAAAAGCAAATGACACCACTTGTTTAGCTCATCAGCCTACCAAGAGCCACAGGTTATACAGTCTGCTTATTTCCCCCTACACTTTTTCTTTCTTTCTTTTTAATTATGATACTTTGGACACAAGTAGCTCTTCCTGCAGAGGAAATCAATTATGAAATAAATCTAATATTCAGATCAGACTGTATTAGAAAGGACCAGTCATCCTATATCTGGTATTTCCAGATTACATCTTAGCATGGCTGAGTCATCACTTCAGCATTCTCACTAAATTAAAAATTAAACAAAGCAAATCAGTCAATTAACGTGGCTGCTTCTTGCTCTGTGCACATATAATCTTCTCAAGTCCAATCCTTAACTTAATTTCGAGCAGGGAGTGCTCAGTATCTAGGAAGATGCACTCATCTCACGGAGCTGGCTCCAGCATTACAGAACTGCTGATGTCCAGCTTAGTGTTTGAAATCACTGCTACACAAATGCAACCTCAGTCAGCCAAAGGTCAAGGCCAAAAGTCATTCATTTCCATCAGAGTGACTACTGAATAGTGGACAATATAACAATTGCTACCAACAAGCAGAACTCAATATTCTGCTTTACTCCTTCAAGACACCAAAGATATTTTCTCTCCTGAACCCCTGCCAAGCATGGAAGACACCCTGGGAATCTAATCATTTGCCCATCCATTTCACAAACTGGCTACACTCACAGCCATAACAAAAGATGCAAAATGCTTTGATCCTCAACAGACACAGACCTGAGTAATTTACTGATTATATATGTAGCATACAGTTTTCAGCAGCTGTAATCTAAGGTAAAGGGAAGGATGGGTTATGTCCACAAAGAAATATTTTGCCCTTGAGAATTACTTTCTAAAACTTCACTGGAACATCTGTCTTACCACTCCAGAGATGAACCCAACTCCATCAAATGCGATGATTTATGCAGCCTCTCTCCTGTTACATAAAAGTTAGATGTTTTTTAAAGCAAAAAAATGGCTTCTAGAAACTCCTTCTGGCACAAAAAGCTAAAACTCTGAAGTCACCATCCACCACTCATGATTTTGGAGGCCCATACCAGCGCTCGTAAAAGACAGAAATAAGCCCTAGCACATCTAACACAAAGACACCCTCCTTCCAATGTAATGGTGCACACTGCATTCAATATCCAGTTCCTGAAGAATCTGGAAAACAACCCTGTTCAAATTCTTTCTCAGCTGAGGTACAGGCAAAGCAAGTGGGCAAATATTCCTGTTCCTCACTAGCAAAGGTAAGACTGTTTCTCCTCTTAGACAAACGTGTTTGCAAATTTGCTTTCCAATTCAAAACACACTTCCCTTTAATTCCCCGCTCTCTCCCCACATGCACATGCTTCAAGAAAAAAATTCTGAACTAGTGATGAAACAAGCTCTAGTCTCATTAAAGTCAGCACAGGAGCTTTGCAATGGACTTAAATGGGATTAGAGCATTTATCTAGATTAACAATGCTTAATAGCACAGCTACCAAACAAATCGCTCTGTACACAGTAGAAGTGATGACTATATTTTTGTCGACTGGTCACTTTTTTCCCCCCAGCACCTTTCCCCTACAAGGGTCTGCAGTGTCCATACACATTCTACCCTACAATATTTTCCCACTTTCCCCCAGTTTCTGGCCCATCTGCTGGACATGTGTAGTGCTGATTCAAGGACACAATTGCATCAGGCAGCTCACCAGCTCTCTGGATGCAAGAGATGAGGTGCAATCCCCCTCCCTCTCACTGAAGGTGCTAGTTTGGGGCCTTCTAATTTACACAACAGTGCTTTCTATAAATTTTTTTAGAAACTGTATGTTTGAAAGTCCCACTGACTTTGCTCAGTTCAAGTTTCATGTGGATGAAAATATTTGACAGACCATGTGCTCACACACCATGCTGTCCTTAAGAAACCAAACTAGGATGTCATATTTTCAACAAATGTAGGGGTTGAATATAATTTGTTATAACTACAAAACTAAAAGCCTAAGGACTTATACTTCGCCTTGCATTTGCTAAGAATTGCTGCTATGGTGAATGTTCAGCAGTGCAAGCTAACAAGGGAGACACACTCTCAACTATGAGGGCAGAGTGCTACCTGGATACATCTGCATCATATTCTTGTATTTCGTATTGTTTTGATAAATCCAAACAATTCAACTTCATAGATATTTTTGCACCTTGGAAAATGACTGCAGATACCCATCACCAACCACAGACCCCTGCACTTTGGATGAAGAGCTGTAAAAGACAGCATTTTCCTAACAAAAGCTATTGCTCGGACATTTCCACTGGTGAACATTTACCAATAGGTTTGCCCCTGCTTGTTCTTTTATTGTGCCAAACAGGCTTCCTGGAAATCTTTCTTTATGTCCCAATCCACCAACTTAAAAGACACTACCATTGCAAAGTCAGGTGAGCATAGCATCTGGCACTTGAATGCTTTCCAACAAGGTACTGATCATATCAAAAGTATTTTCCCTTTTAATGCATGTATTTCAGCACCCCATCTTCAAGCCCTCTACCTACAGCTTTGTCAAAACAGCTTCACAAGAACTGCCTGCTAAGCTTCATAATTATGCTAAGTAGCAGCATCTAATAATCCATGTGCATATATGAAAACTATCTCAACTATTAACCTTACATACTTCTCAATGCAAAGTAAAATATGTCTGTATATACTCCACTAAAAACTTGTGCTGCTTTTACGTAACATCACAGCAAAGTCACTTGGTCACTCAGTGAAGTGTATAAGTAGTTTTTTTTTAAGGATATGGACCCAACCAAAAGATCCTTCCCCCTTTCAATTTTAAAACATTAAAAAAACAAAGAGGTGCATGACCCATTTTGTGGCTAAACGCTGTTCACTTCAGGTATTTTTACTCATACTGTAGAGATGGTTCCTGTGCCAAATCAAGCTTTTGCACAGAAGGGCAGTGTAGAGGGCAGTAAGCTTTTCAGATACCCATTTCACTTTTTCTCACACCCTGGTGGTTCTTCACCCTGGTGTGACAGCACTGGCCATGCTGGGCACTGCTCTCAGTCTATCTTATCACCATGAGCTTTCACCTCTGCAACTGCTCTACTGCAGTGATGACATGAGGATGGAGCTAATATCCTCAACTGACTCCAGCCATGCTCACCAGAAAGGCTTCAAACCAGGCTGCTGTAGAGAGGCAGGGATGCTACACTTGAGCTGCCCTGCACAAAGCTGTGCTGGTCCAGTAGAATCTGCTTGTGCAAACACCAGGAACGCACATCAGATTGGGAGCCAGTGCCCCAGAGCCAATCATTCCCAAACCCACACCCATTCAAGCATAAGATGGGACCTCCAACTAACAGCTGGAGTGATGAGCAGCAGCAAGGTAACTCAAATAAGAGCACTAGATCTTTTAGTTTACAAATATACAAGTATCCTTATCTTTTTACATACAAATAAGTATTTTACTTTTCTGATATGCATTACTTTGACTATGTTACTAGCTATTACACTAACCATTCCAATCAGTTTTCTTTCTCCCCCCCCCCTCAGTCTTTGAGCAAGTCATCTCTGGCAAATATTTCTGAGAGTCTCCACCTGGTTCTGAATATGAATATAATAATGTAATGAATAGATTTTGTTCTATTACCTTTAAGACATCTTCTACCTCTGATTACTTCTCATTTTGCATACAAATTCACATGTAATCTGGAACATGTAGGGCACACAGATTAATAATTATATAGATGGTGGTAAAGAGCCACCATTTAAATGTGTGCTATTTACATTTTAAATCCTGCTTAACATTCTATATTAAAGCTGATTAAAATCATATACAAATATTGCCTTGTAATTGCAAGAGTAATGTTTAGTGTTTATTCCAAAGTTAATGAGTATCTAAAACTTAAATTAACAGGAAAGCCATAAATTCCAATAAAATATGATTTACTGCACTAAAAACCTAGCAGAAATTCTATTCCAGCATGCCAGGTTGTCCAGTTCTCGTATTTAAAAGTTAGTGCCACAGGTGACAAGTGGAGTCAGCAACAGTCCACTCAGGCACAGAGATGGCTCTAGCCAATCTTTTAATCCCTCTGATGCCAAAGTACCATCCAAACACCATTTCCCTACTGTCTTTGAGATCTTCAACATCCATAAGCAGGGCATAAGAAATGCAGGGGGTGTCCTTAAATCAAGGCATGAAATGCAAACCCCACCATGAAATACACTGTCTTCTTTGTACAGACAAGGACCCCCTCCTACAAGAAACACTCTGTGTGCAGGTCTCAGCACCAAGGTTTAGCTCAACTTCTGAGCAGAACGAGCTAGAATGAGACAAACTTCAATGACTACTGCTCCACCAAACTGGTCAGTTCTGGTTTCCTGAAGCCACACAAGTTACACAGGTCACACAAACCCCCCTGGGCTTTCGTTTTGGGCTTTGTTTTCACTATGGAATACAAATCACTAATATTTTGAAGGATCCACTATGAAAGAGGTACCATTTTAATACCTCTGTGAAGGAAAACCAGAACAAGAGCATACGTGACTCCAGTTTCCCCTGGCTTGGACAGTTGCCTTACAGCCACTGGCCACAGTCACATCTGTGCACAGATTAACACAAGGCTCAGATGCCAAACAAGCCTGCTCAAGTGAACCATGATTGGTAACAGAACAGCAGAGAACAGAAAATTTGCCTGACAAAAGCCCAAAGACAGCATCACAGTTACAGACAGTACTCTGAAATACCAGCTCCATTTGGAGCACATATTTAATAACTACACAGCATCATCACTGGAAAGAGAATGAGCCTTCTTAATATTTTGTTTCAGAAGGTACACACCTGTATTTCTAAAGAAGTGTGATTTGTTTATTCTACACAGATGTAATTAACATCTACAGATTGGATAATATCCTTCACAACTGCTTCTAGTTACTCATTTAGCCAATCTTTAAAAAGGGAGGCATGCAAACTGGAAAGCCAGACTCATTACCTTTGCAACAAAGACCACCAGTTGATTCCCACCAGGACCTGGCCTTATTAACCTTACTTTTAAATTACAAAGTCACAGATGTACTCATCAGTTGCTTGATGAAGATTCATTTGCCAACCTCATCTCACAAAAGGAGTAATTAACATGCAGACATTACAGACTGACAATTGAAGTTCTTATAATGAAGGACTATGGACAAATAGTGAGGCACCTGTGTATCTGTAACAACTAAAAGTTCTCTCAAAAGTTCCAATTAACCAGCATAATTGTAAGAAATTAAGTAAAAAGCAAGTAATTGCATCAGTCATGGTCTTGTTCTGTGCACAGTCAGACAAATAAATTAATGCCTACAAATGCAGCACTGTTACAGCCATGGTGGTTTAAGGACAGAAAGAACTATGTCATTTATTTGACTATTTTATTAGGAAAGATTGGACAAATCTTTGGCACACAGTCCCTTCACCAGATCTGACAAAGCAGAAGCAAACTCCAAGCTAAATACAGGTTAGAGACAAGTGCTCTTAATTAACCTAATTATGTTATTTAATCAGGCAACTTTAGAGAAAGGATGGTGGAGGAAAGAAGGGCATCGAGGGGGTTGAAAGGTTGGCAGCTGTGGAGCAAGGAGGTAGGACCTGAGGAAGAGAAAAGGGTCAGTGGGAAGCAAACTCAGAAAATAATAGATCACAAGAGCACAGACATTTCCAGCCATGCTTCAGGTGCCAAAGCTTTCCATTAAGTCCAGGGAAAGAGTCTGGATTTGGTCAGCCTGCACCAGCTCTAGAGCCCTCCTGACTACCAAGGACACTCACGCCCATCACAGCCTCTCAACAGAGCTCTGAAGATGGAGTGTGAAAATCCCTGACAAATTCCAGAGGAACATCCTGGGATAAACTGGGGTGCACAAATCTACCTGGAAGCTGGTGTTGATGCACAGCGCAGCAGCCTGCCTGCAAAGCCAGCTCCAAATTAATGTCAGGGTATTGCTGCTATGGGATCCACAAAGCCGTGAATGGCTGGAGACATTCCTCCCCAAGGCAACACTTCCCTCTCCTTTCTTGTGCCAGACGCCTGTCTCAGTCTGTAAGTGCTACTTGCCCAAAAGCCTCTTTTTATACTATTTTCTTGAGTGTTTGAAGGAAGGACCAGAGACAGCACATGATACACAGGACAAGAAACCCACTGGTGCCCTTATCAAGTAGCATCACAGACACAGAGACCCTGTTGAGCAGCAGGTTTGATGCACTGCTGAAAAACTTGGTATTTCAGTGTAGGAGGGTTTGCTTGAGTAGAAATTTTAAACTGCATCTCTACTGTAATAAAATCAACAGTACCTGTGTTGCTTTGTTTTCCTGGCACCTTTAGGGGTATATCTGCACTGCACCACACATCACACTGCAGAATGCTGCAGGCAAGTGCCAGCTCCTCTCAAAATGGGAATATTCAAGTCGGAGGAAGGGCTAAGCCACAGGACACGGCAGTGAGCTGACAGACGTGCAGCCTCCAGGTCCCGAGGCAGTGCACTGGACTGCATTTTGCCATGCAGATGTGACAGCCTATTCACAGCTGGAGTCACAAATGCAGAGTATCCTGATGTGTGTTGCAGATGTCCCCTCTCCCTTCTACAGAGGGCACTTTGGCATCCCATGCCCAAAGCCTAGGTAGGTCCTGTACATTTGCAGGCCCTTCCCAGCATGATTATTCTTCAAAATCTAAATTCACCAGTATAAAGCAGCAAAACCCACAGAAACGTTAATTTTGTAAAAACAACGACGCTACTTTAGAAAAAAAAAAGAAAAGCTGTGTGTGTAGGGGGGGTTATCCTATCAAAGGCAACAGTTTATGCATCTCCAGGTTCTTGGTCTTTCGCAATTTTCTGTCTTACCACTGTCATTTAACAACTCGCAGGCATTTGCTGAGTAGTTCATCTCCACTCTGCTTCCCCTCTGTTTTCATTGCAACCATCTAATATCCAAAAGCACTATACACATGCAGGAAACATCCAATAACCAGGTAAATACAGTGTATTTACAAAGCAGCTCCATCATGAAGGCATTACTAAGGACTTGTGGATTTAGCCTGAACATATTTACCAGGAACAGAAAAATAAAAACTTGGACAAACAAAATGCACTAGATCACTAAAGCCTGAGGACAAAAAAAGAAAACCCCATGATCATCATACAAACCTCACAGGAAGACTGGTTTCCCAGAAAAGGATATAATGAATATGTGATAATATTGGAAAAGAAAATAAGTACCCTTGTAAAGTATACTAAACTAATCTCTCCTGTCCAATGAAAAGCACTAAGATTTCATGCTAAGATTCTTCAGCAGCTAAGAACGAGCTTTTTTTCTAAACATATTCAGGGACAGAGAGATGCTATTTTGAAAGATGCATAGAAGTGTTTTCAGGAGACAAAGACACACAAAAAGAAGTCAGTGATGAGCAGTAACTATAATCCCGAGTCTGCATTGCCTGTCTGAATATCAGCAGTTAAATGCACAATTCTCCTCTGATGTTTTTGCTTTCAAGATTGCCTGCCTGCTCAGTTCTCAAGCTACAAATTTTGTTCAGCTAATCCTGATCTGTTGAGAAGTTTTATCAGTATCTTGCTATTTAATAGCAATGCGGCTACACGAAAACACAAACAACAAATGAACAGTTGGAGTGGTAGGTAGATAGATTTCCTTGCATAACCACCAACATAAGGAATAAAGACAGTTTGAGGACGCATATGGTCATTGAAAAGTTTTTCCACTGAAATGAGAAGCACCAGGTTGTACAGACCTTATTATTAATGAGAAGAATTTACTTAGCTAAGCAGCCTGGAAAATCTAGTCTTTTGGGGATCTGCTTTCAGTGTGAAAGCACTGCAGTGGAGCCCATACACATGAAGCAGAGAAGAAACCCCTGAAATATTAAATATTAAATCACTGCTATTCAGTTAAGGAAAGCTTTCACACATTATGTGTATTACACTGAAAAAGGACTTAATGGTTTTGAAGACAACTCTCAGTATCTAGTAGCTCGGCAAGTGCAGGAATACACTCTACCATCCCTTTTGCTCCAAAGGAGAGCACAGAGTATTTGTTCATTCAACATATGGATGTAACTATGTAGAGAGTACCCTGATCACAGCAACATGTGTGTCCCCAGTTTCAAAAACATAAAAGCACAGAAACCTTCAGAAGTACAGGTGTTACATTTCTGTAGCAATTGAAAAGCTAGGAACTTAGAAGTAAGGATGACAGTCAACTATGATAAACCTATTTTGGCCCGCTCCTCACCTTTATGAAGATAAAAAGGTTGAAAAATAAATCTGATCAGAAGGGTTTAATTTACATTATACCTGTTGTTCTCAGGCAGGGGGGATAGCGTGCAATAATCTTTTGGGCTTTGGAAAAGTATCTTTAAAATGTCATTTCTAATAGGTCACGTAGAGTTCTTCATAGGTTGGTGTGGGTTTTTTTTTTATTATTACTACTTCAGATCAGAGAGGACTAATAAATCATCTCACCATAACCCCTATATACTATTTACCAAGTTCCTCCTTGAAGAAGCCCATTAACTTGGATTAAGGACAAACCACAAGATTCAAGATGAAAGCTTTCCAAGCCAAACAAATGAACTGAACAGCACCCAGACACGGTGCTCCTTCCCCAGAGGCAGAGCCCTCAGCCAGCCAGTGGCCACACCACCTCAGAAGGGGGATGGCTGAGCCAGCTCAAACCTGGACCAAGTGAGGCCATGGAGGACCATTCAATATCATCCATCATCCTCCCTCCAATAGTTACCAAACCCCTGGTGATTCAGAAGGTGAATAAAATCACCCAAAACACCAGATATCCACAGCAGTACCCCGACAGAACATTTCATCCCCCACAGTGACAGAGTTGTGAACTGCCCTGAACATCACATTCGTGACGTGAGTTTTATTCAATTTCATCCCCAATTTTATTCTCACCCACATGTCCCATAAATACCCAGTACCCTTAACCTGGGTCACAGCTGCCTGGAGCATGGCAAGGGGAGATTCATATATATTGATGCAGGAAAAAGAAATAAACTTCTAGTGGAGGAGTGGGTCCCACCTGTGTTGCCCCAGGAGCCTCAGTGTCATCAGCACTTTGTGGTGTCAAACATAATTTAAAAGCTGAATTTTGTACCAGATCACAGGCCCTGTCCGTGCCAGTCAAGGCCTCCCATCCTCCTTTTCAGCCCATCAATATCACAAGAAGCCAAGAGTCTTTCTTGGCCTCATCACCACTTCTGAAAAGGACTCATACTGACTCTACAATCTGCTCCTCCTGATGAGTCTGTGAGAGAAGGTGCTCTTCACATGCCAGGAAAGCACAAACTTCCCAACCTCTGAAATCCAAAGTCCAGCACCAGCCAGCAGGATTTGTTTTTCAAAGTAATGCATTTTCAAAAGAGACTTGGTTTTCTGATTCAGAAGAGCCTTCTAATAATGGACTGTATGGATCACAGCTATTTCCATTTAGTGTTTATCAAATAGCACAAAAAATATTGACGAATCATGGTTTTTAAATAACTTCAGGTAGGGAAAAAAAATAATCACAAGCAATTCATTTATTTGCAAGAAAAAGCCTCTCAGTAAGCACCTCCTTCATAAAGGACAGAAAATACAGAAAAGTTCTGCTCTGCCCACTAAAACTCAGGTTTTACCATAGAGGCCAACAGCAGACAGCAAGAGCTGAGCTCAGTAAGTCACTAACTGATTATCTCCCCTAGAGAATAATGCAGTTTTCATATCAAGAACACACAGTTATAGGTCTCTGCAAGAAATTGTTCAGAAATACAATTAGCAGATAATGTAACTGAACAAGTATGTCTCATGGAAACGAAGGACATAAAACTTCAAATTAACCGGTGCCTGAATTGCCTTTGCTATTGATCACACCTCATATGAGCTTAAACCACTGCAGTTCAACAAATCCAACCTAGAACTATAGGGACATTCAAGCCATCAAACATAGCGTAGCCAAAGTTTGCACCCAGATGGACCTCATGGACAGAAAGACAAAACTGCATGCATATTTTTAATTCAATATCTGCGATTCAAGATGCTGTTGTATTGATATTCAAACAATTCTCACTGGTATTTATCTACAATGTGTTACATCAGCCCAATCAAGAGAACAGTGAACTGCAGCTGGGGTGGCAGGAGGTCGTAACAGACTGAAGAAAGCCTACATAGACCCTTAGAGAAGGTTATCTATCCTTTCACCCTATAGATCTGTATGTGTAAAAAGTCTAAGCAATTTAAGCTGTGTGCCTGCAGGTACACCCTGTGAAAATGCCTTCAGGCCCCAAACCTGTATGCATGTATAATTTATTTTTTGCATGAGTGAGTAGTTTCAACACCGCTGGTATTTGCCAGAGAATCAGAGCATTAAAAATTAAAGCAAACCGACTACTGCCGTCCCACAGCAAAACAGCACAAACACGTGTCATCACTCATCTCTGCAGTTACAGGCGCCGAATTGGTTCTAAAAGCAAGGACCAGCAGTCCAAGGAGAAAAATATCACCGGCAGTACAACTGAAACAAAAGTTTAAAAATGGCATTTAAATGCCTCCAATCTCATATGAAAAACTACTTCATACGGTAATCAATAGGTGTCATGTCCCCTCAAATTGGCAATTTTCTGCATGACCAAACAGGAATATTGTTGCCCACTAGAAACCAAATGCCACCTGTACATCAGCATTTCAGGGTAAGCCTCGCTCTGTAACATTTACCTCTCCATGCTGAAGGTCTTTGAGGTTTTTTGAGGTTTTTAAAACCACAGATGGATTAATAAAATTAACCAAGGATGAAGAGGGACTAAAATAGCTCTTTTTTTTCCTAAAGCCAATGGCAAAAATCAAACCAATTAAAATCATGATCCAAGTCAGTTTTAGTCAATTGTTAGCACCTCAGGCAAAATACTGCTAGAGCAGAGTTGCAGTTGGTTTCAAATTTATCTGTCAGTATGATGACTGAAGGGGCTGGAAGAGATGGAGTAAGGCATTAATAGTAACAGAAGCAATGACAAGAGCTTGGTCCACACCATGGGCACAGGATTTGCATCAGTTTCTCCTGCCTATCTGACAGCAAGCCTGGCCCAAAGCAAGTATAAAACTAGGAGAGAAAGAGGAAAACTTAAAGGGAAGCCAAAAAATAAAGGTTGATAAACACACAATCAATAAAATCTTTTTTCAAAAAAGCACTTTAAGCCAAATGTTCTCAGAAGAAATGTTTTCAATGAGCACATAACAGAAGCATCTTGCACAGAGCACTACAGATGTTTCATGGAAAGCAAGTCCTGTCTTCTAACCAAGCAGAGCAGGCATCCTGGGAACATTACCACCAAACTGAAATATCCCCCTAGACTGCTAAGTGCCACATCAGGCTGTGGGGTCTACCAAGGACACCCTACATATCTATATGCAATCTTCATTGCAGAATTGCCTCAGCTGGCTTCATCCAGGACAACAAGATGTAGTCAATTCGACAACAACAATATTTGCTAGTGGCTAGAGAAACACATGCAATAACTACATCAATACCAAGAGATTAATTTTGCCTAAGGCAGTGTGCTTATTTTACAAGATACCTTGCAACAAGAGCAGCATGCCAGTCACATCAACAGCACAGATACATCAGCCACAGGGCACTTACCCAACCAGGCTGGACCACCAAGTAATACAGACAAAAAAAAACCATACAGTATGATGCTGTTCAGAACACCCCTGACAGGAACAGTCCAAATCTAAAAAAAAGCCCCAAATGATCAAACAACAAAAAAATTCCCCGTAAGACAGAAGCTAAAAATAAAATTTGGCAATGCTGCTTTTCACCAGCACTTCCTTTGGGCCTGACAGAGAAGGGCTTGCAGCAATACCTACCATCACTTTGGATTCAGGATCACAAACAACTCATTGTATCCCAATAGTTCACATGCAGCCTGAGCAAAGATATTACTTTTCTGGGGAGGAAGAACAAGGGTGAGAAACACAACGAAATATATCATGGGAGTGACGAACTGGAAGGCTGGGTCCTTAAGAGAAGCTGATTTTCTTGCCTCTTCTCACACAGATGTGTTTGCTCTGGCAGTACAAGCAGCCATTCCTCCGCCCCGCAGCAGACATGCCATGGGAGCTGTGTGTCAAGACACTGTGGGTAGGACCAATTACCCATTTTGGGGATAACACAGGGACTTTTCTTTGCAGGAAAGTACTGGCGAGGTACCCACTCCCTTTTTGCTATACTCTCCCATGCTTTAGGCTGATCAAAAGTGGGTCTTTATGATTCACAAGGGCCTTAACAAGAGCACAGGAAGGATTTACATGTTTGTCAACCCACATCGACTTATGGACAGCATCCCACAGTGTCAGAGAAACTGAAACAGGAACTAGTTCCCAGAGGTAGCCAAGGCATAGGAAATGATTTTGCAAACCATATTAGCCTACTGAAAGAGGTGGAAAACTGTGAGTCTTTGCACTTGGAAGCTCCCCTCACATGTACCCTTAACATCTCTTACAGATGAAGGGACAAGGATCAAGACACAACCTATTTCCTACAGGAAGACTGAAAAAAAACCACTAACCTGAGTACAAAAAAAGAGTGTTTAATACTACAGCACCCAGCAAAAAGTCTGTTATTACAGCAGATGGGAACTTAGCAACCACCATGTCACATCAAAAGGAAGCTCAAGAAGTTTTAGTCTTCTACTTTAAAACCTGCCCCACGCCTTTCTCATACGCCTGCATGTCCCAATCAATTACTTTACGTCAAAGCCTTGTTACACACACGCAGACTTTCAATTGATTCACTCAAGTCAGTGAGCAAAGAAATTACATCTTGGAAAATAAAGCTGGGCAGACTAGGGCAGCCTGCTTCATCACTATGAGACTTAGATCTGGTTTCACCCCACAGCTCGATTGTAAGCTTCAGAGCACCTGCTGCTCTGAGACACCCTGTTAGCTGGCCTAATCATCAGGCAGCCCCACTGATTTTTCGTATCAGTGCAGGCAGGGTATTATGCCTACAAGTACAGTCACGTTCCACATCAAGATCTTGTTTATCTGGCAATAAACATACACTAATCAAAGTAGTATTAGCTTGAATTTATAAAGCATGAGCTGTTCTTTCTACACAGCAAAACACGAAGACATCCTATAGCATATTACAAACCTGAATACTGATTAGAAAAGGTACATACAACCAACATTTCCATACTTTGTGGTGGCATTAGTCAAAAACTGCGATATCACACCACAGTCTTGATTCCCACCATATGCATCAAGGTATTAACCATCCTTCAAGGCCTTTGACTCAATAATCCTTACATTTGTGGATAAAGGTAAAACATAAATAAGGAAGAAATAAAGATGAAGTGAATGGAGGAGACTGAATTACACACTTTTGACACCATAATTCCCAAAGCCAAACTGTGAAGCACAAACTACCATATTACAGTGAAACTGGAGAAGCAGCAGCTGCCTCCAAGACCATCCAGCACAGTAAGTACATTGTAAAATTTCATGCCACACTTTCAGTTGCAGCATCATCCAGGTGATCTTTGAAGAGGTAAACTAAACATAGGATCCTGCTACCTTTTATTCACCAAAAGGTGTTTCTGCTGATTCGCAAGATCACATTTCAGGAGCCAAATCCATTTGTTTTATATATTTCAGTCTCTATTAAAATTGCTGGAACTATCATGGCAATTTGTCCTACACATACAAATCCCATATTGCAGAATCAAGCCTCAATACAGTTTAATCTACATATCTCCAGGCTTATATTAAAACACAACATTGATTCAACACAAAAATACTATTTCTAAAAAAGAAAAAAAAATGGAAAAAGAGTCCAAACATTTAAAATCTTCATCACAACAGTGGTCAGCACCACAACATGCAAAGTATATCACACTCCCACTGAGGATATTTCTCAGCAAGACTGATACTGAGCAGCACAAACCACGTTTCAACCTAACCTGACAAGACAGTACTGGTGCAAGCTCTGTTCTTTGTAAGGTGTCACCCAAATAAACACAGATAAGCTATCAAAGTCTCTTACCTGGAGAATTATTCAAACACATTCCATGCACAGTAATAGTTTAAAATGTTTAAAGCAGTAATAAAAACAGTAACTGGAGATCCTACTGAGGAGGCTAAAGTGCCTCAAGACATATAAAAGAATAGGGTGTTTCACATTGAGTGTAATAATTTGCTGATGAATTAACAGCAACAATTTTAACTTTATGAAAGAAGAGAAACGCATTATCTTCACCTCTTAGTGACAGAGGTACTACTTTGACAAACAGCTCATTCACACAAGTTTGAATGGGAGGCATGGAAGCGTGCCACGTTTTGTTGATTTCTTTTATAAGCCTTTTGCCACTCACTCCGTCTTCCTCATACACAGTCAATTGGTCCTTCTGAAATACATTTAATGTAAGAATTTGTGACAATAGGAACATAACACGACAAGAATATGTGACATTCAGTGATACGGGGCCCAAACCAGAGTGCTAAGACTTTTTGGGTAAATGAAAAGTAGAGGTGCTTGGCACCCTGCAGGACACATTGTCAAGGTTTTTTGCAGTGTTTTAGGTTGTCAAACCTGTGTGCTTTCACCACAGCCCAGTATTACTGCTAAGAGTCTCAAAGACATGGCAGTTGGGGATTCTTCCCTTTCAAAACTACTACAGAAGTTAACCCCGTTGACACCATTAGAAAAGACAAGTACCTAAATTTCCTTTCAAGCTACTTTATCAGTGAAAGCAAGATTTGGCCTCCAAATCCCAAATATATATCTGATAATTATTCAGGTAAGTCCAGTAGAAGCACACACTTTGAATTCAATGGAAATGTGCATGTACCACCACATTACTTTCAACACGTCAGTAAAAGTATTTATGTTTCTGTGACAGAGTTTCCCACGTGTAGAAAAAAAAAAAAAAAAAATCAAATAATAATTCCAGACCTCATTTTTGGGGCTCACTGACACTGGTGCAATGTGTGGGCTTTCAGAGGACTGGTTATTAGGGTAGTACTTGTCTCAATATGGTGCAAGTCCAGGATAGACTGGGGGGGAGGGGGGGGTTAATGGTAAGCGGACAGGCAAACTCTGGGAAACTCAAGCGTAGAAGGGAGATATCTGAAGGCTTCATTTAAATGTATAGTTTCATTCTTGGGTGTTTGAACCAGTACACATAGGACACAGATTTTAACGAGCAACACAAAATACCCTCAGTTTAGGGCACTGAAGAGGTGAAAAATCACACTTGGTGACAGAAGTTTTTTTAAATCCTTGAGTTCTGACTAATCAGACCATTACACTCGACAGAACTGAGTCTCTCATTTCCAACACAGCTACTTAACTTTTTTTTTTTTAATTTGTAAGCCAAGTACTGTCTCTCTTTATTAGAAGTCAGCCTTTCCTGCCACTTCAAAATTTGACTGCTTTTCTGACAATCTGCAAAACTCCCAAAACCTACTTAGGCAATCAATTCAGCAAGTTAAACTGGTATGCAAAGGTATTTCTCTTTGTATACTCAGTATTTGCAACACCTTCAGTGGCTCAAATGCTAATAGTTTTGCCAGCTCCTGCCAACAGTCATTGATAAACCTGTATCTTTGGTCCTCTTATGAGAAGCCCTGGAGTTGCAGCAAATTCAGAAGCTCCCTTTCCTTCTTGTACCTCTCTACCTCCATCTCTGTGTCATCACTAACTTCATCTCTCCCTTGACCCTGGCTCCACTGAAAGTCTTCCCACCAATCACTTCCCGCCTCGGCTACCCTCAGTGCTTCTCTTCTGGTCTTCATAAATCCACACTCTGCAGTAAGAAAATACGTGGTCAGGCTCCCAGAAACAGTGATAAATTACACCCATAATATCGCCTCTTCCATTACATTTTTCAGCTTCCTCATGCTCTCCAGAGCCTTTTCAAAGCTAATTTTCTATCGTTCAAAGTTTCACAGGATTTGCTTTCTCCTGGCACTCCATCACACTTTCCCCCCCTTGCACTCCCATTCTGGCATCTCTTATTCCTTCCACAAATCGCAAAGCAATTGAAAGTTCATTCTTCACCATACAGTGCGCAGTGAAATAAAAACAAGACACATCCAGTCCAAAAGGCACATATACAAAACCTCCCTGCCTCACTACAAAGCTTCTCACCATCCTCCACTCCACTGAGTTGAAATTGTGCCTTTTTTTCCCACAAACCCTTTTATTCCAAAATGTATTCCTAACATTGTTCAGAAGTGCCTAACCAATTTTTCTGATCATACTCAAAAGTCTTGCAAAAACATCCCAGTTCTGACTGGAGGGCTTCTCAGATCAAGGGTGGAACAAGGACATAGATGGAAAACCTGACAGGTCTTTTTCCTTAAAATAATTCTGGTATGCTTTTTTCCTGAGTAGCTTCAAAGAAGTTTTGCTTATGTCTCAATGAGGGAACAAATACAAGTGTTTAAACCCTGAAAGCTGCCATGAAAAAGAATTGACAATTTTCACAGCTCTGCATAATCCTGCTCTCCTCTGTATTCAGTGCTGCTGCTTCAGTGTCCTAAACAAGAACATCCACTGTTCTTAAATGCACTACTAGGAAAAAGTACAATTTTACCTTCCTTCTGTCTTCTGTGCTGTTCTCTGCTCATATATGAGTTACTACATGAATAGCCACAAAGCTTTCACTCATTTCCTTCATCTACTACTTGGATACCCTATATGAAAAGGCTATTATTTGTACCAATTTGTTACTCCCAACATCCTAGAAACCACGTGATAGAAAATTTTCCCAAAGCCACAATAGAAACAACACTTAAAAACTGGTTTCTGCACTGGTATTTTGAAAAGGAAAAAACCCCAACAACCAAACAAAACAACAACCAGCTAAAAAACCAACCCCAAAACCCCTTTTCCAGCCAAAGACGCAGCTTTCCAGAGGCCACACAACACAAGCCTGTAAGCTCAACAGACCAGATAACAAACTCCAGCATTAGACTCATTGCTTTGTTGCTTCCCTAGCCAGGAAGCATCCTGACACTGGGGTGGAACAGAAACAGGTCACGCTTCATCCCAGAAATCTTTTCTGAGCTCCTGGAACTGGCCTCACTGTCTTTCTGCTGCTGTAGCCTTCCCATCAGGTGACCAGAGAAGAGACTTGCCATTTGATCCCTTTTGACTCACTTCACTTTCACCACCTTTTATTGACTTCCACCAAAATAGATTAAAAAAAAAATAACATCCTTTCTTCAGAAAGCAAATACAGGGCAGACAGGGAAGAAGAGAAAAGAAGAGCAGCAAATGAAAGTTGTTCTAGGTCTCCTTGCCCAATCACTTGAAACCAGCTATTTTTGGCAGTCTCTGAACATTCAGTCACTGGTATGCAAGATGAGAAGCAAACGTAAAGCAGAGCACATGACAAACCTGCACTGATCATACATCAGTATGGTTGCAGAGACCTTCCTCCTATTTGCAGTCAGAAGAATTATTACTTCAACATCTGCAGTGGTGGGTAGGAGGGAGCACCTGCACTACACGATGGTCTCAAAACAATTACAAATCATGACTCCCCCAGGCAATGCATACGCCTGCGATTCCCACCAATACTACAACTCCCCAAAATACCACCACATCTTTATTTCACTAGAAAAGAGACTTTCACGGTTCAGGTATTCCAGCTCTGCACCCCATGAGAAGTGACAATGGCTTGCAGTGGCAATTGGCTCCATCATAGTTTCTTATTCTCTTGCAGCACTCAGAGGAACAAAGCATAAGTGACAGCAGTTCAGAGTACTGTGTATAATTACAATTAAAAAAATTAACATTTTCAAGACAGCACTGTAGCACAGCTTGGGCAGATTGAGATACAAGAGCAACATAAGATATTTGTATGTCTATTGAACATAAAGATAGCTGTATAGAAATTCATAGCAGATGTAAAATCCAAAGAAAAAAAAGTTTCTACGTAAGCAATTTGACAGAACGTTGACAATGTGTGGAAGTCAATCCAGTCTGAGCTACTGGAACAAACATTGTGGCCAGTACCAGGGAACTACTGAGAGATGCAAGGGGGAGGGGCGGGGAAGTAAAAAAGGTGCCTACTGCCTTCTGTGATTTTGGTAACTCCTGAAGAAACGGCTGAAAAAAAATCAGAAGAAACTTCTCTCTCCCCCTGTGTGTCTGATGGGCAGGTAAGACAGAGTTTGAGGCCAGGCGTGAGCAAATGACATGGTGCAGTTGACTTGGAGCTTATTCGGCAACACTCCCTTCTCCCCATCCCTCTCCTGTCAAGCCTTCCTCTCTGGTTCTTTCATACTTTCTTTCCATTGCATCTTTCCTATTTTATGTACTTTTCCCCTTCATCTAGAAAAAATCAGAAATACTTCTAAAATTGAGGAAAAACTCACCTATAACAGACAAGGAAAAACTCCAAGGATTCAATACACAAAACAAACAGAAAAATCAAAACCAGATTAGTGCTAATTACCACTGGATTTGCAAACACAGGCTATGGGGGGCAGGGGAAAACTGTTCAGAACTCCTAAACTTCTATAATTAAACCAAGTGTGTCAATAAAACCTGCATGAGCCTCCTGGCAGCGGAGAGCTCGGGGCCATCACCTCCTCCTCCTGCATGAGGAGCTGAAGTCCCGGCTGAAATCACTGACACAACGGGAAAGACCACCTTCTGCCAGGAGAAAGAGTGAATTTTCTGTGTAATTCCTTTCACTTGTCCCATTCTAATGAGAACTGCAATTAGCCAGCTACCTTCGTCATCAGAAGTTGAGGCTAAGCCACAAAGCCCTCTTCAGCCACCACGTTGTCCTGCAAGTCCAACCGTGTCGTGCCCAGGTGCCATCGGCCGGGGCCTCTGTGCGGGGAGGCCGGGGCCGGTTCCCCACAGCCCGGCCGCAGCCATGTGCTGGCGCCTCTAGGGAAGTGCCTTGGAGACGGGAGGAGTGAGGGGGAGACGTGTGAGGAACAACCCTGGGAGCGCTGGGAAAGCACCTCGGAGACAGGGGGAATGAGGAGAAGACGCATGAGGGATAGCCCTTGGAGCGCCGGGGCCGGTGAAGGCGGAGGGGAGGGGGCGCGCCAGGCCGCGGGGCAGGGGAGACCACCGGGGAGCAGGCGGAGACCCCAGGCCAGAGCAGCTGAGTATTCCCTGACGGAGCCGCAGCCCATGGTGAGCCCATGCTGGAGCAGGTTTACCCCGGAGGACTGCAGCTCGCGGGAAGGACGCAAGCGGGGCAGGGAGCGGCGTGAGGAGGAAGGAGCAGCAGGGGCGAGCGCCCACGGAGTGACCCTGAGCCCCAGCCCTGCTGCGCTGCTGGGGCAGGGGAGCAGATACAGGAGCTGGGGGTGGAGGAATGAAGCTGGGGAAAAGGAAGGGGAGTGGGGAAGGCATTTGACTTTTTGTCTTTATTTCTCACCATCCGACTCTACTTTAATCGGCAATAAATTATTTTTTCCCTAGGCAAGGTTGTTTTGCCCGTGACGGTCATTAGTAAGGGATTCCCCTGTTTTTGTCATCTCGACCCATGAGCTTTTCCATCTCATTTTCTCCCCCTTCCTGTTGAGGAGGGTGAGCAAGAGGGGCTGGGTGGGCGCCTGGCAGCTGGCCAAGGTCAACACACCACGAGTACATTCCCTCTTGGCACACTATGTTTTAAGGGGATGGAGGAGGAAGAAGATAAGAAAAATACTCACAAACACTACTGTTTATGAAATCCCACGTCTGTGTTGCCAGTCTCTGTTGTTAAACCTTACACGAACATGGAGACAGAAGCCCACCAGAGCAGTACAGCAATGCTACTGGATTGCCTATGCTGGTGTCTAAAACTGATGAACAGAGATGAAGCCGTCACTTTACAAAAGCCAGCAAATGCCTGTGGACCACCCAGGTCAGATGGGGATTACACGATGCGTAGATTTGATCTGATCCCACCAAGACAAAAAGGAATTCATCCTGAATTGGGTGGTATCTAAAAGCACATGTATCAAAAATACCAAGCACTTTGTTAAACAATTTATTCTTAAAGCAACCAACAGAGCCTTCTATCAATTATGTCAGGCCTCAGCTGAAAAGCATCTAGAGATTACTTGGGCCACAGAAGAGAGTAATCTCTACAACTACACCTTCATTTCAGCTACAATCACCCCCACAGCATCAAAGGTAATGAAGCACCACTAGTTCAGATTTAGTCAATCTTGAACGGTGTGTGTGTGATACAAACCAGCCCAATGGCAATTCAGTTGCTATTTCAGGAATACCTCTTCTTCCCACTTCATTTCAGTCCCTCTGCTCCCTCCTACCTCAGTGTGATGCTCTAATTATTCAAACAACGTAAGCAGCGTTCAATCCATGCCAGCCCTTTCTTCCTTTAGCACTGACCTTGCCTTATACATCACTCTCACAAAACTAATTAAGTGCAGAACAGTCTCACTGTACACTCTCTTCATGAAAAGAACTGAATGGTTACCTGCCTGAGGGTGCAATTCAAATTATTTTTGCCTTTGTTTCTCTCAGCAAAACAATACAAATATTAAGCAAGAAACCAGACAATTCAAAGAAACCTTTTACTCAAGTTACCACACAAAAACATAAAAGGATTATTGTAAATAACATACTCCTTTAGCTGTTTCATTTTGGTTTTTAACATATGTCTTTTCATGTAAGCTTGGCCAAGACATGTTTTGGGAAAAGTGGGGAATTTTGTTGGGCCAAGAAACATAGTCAAGGAAAGAAAAGCAATGTTTGGGGAACACAGACCCAAGGGCCAGGCTTCACTATGAGGGATCCAAGTGGCTACAAAAGCTTCAGTCCTACAAAACAGATCTGAAACCACCAAATCTATAAAAGCACCCAGTAATCAACAAAGCAGTTCCTCTCTGATACACATTAACTGACAAACACAAAGATCCTGGACTGAAAAGAGTTAGCTGTAGGTCATCTAGGATGCAAAGCTTGTCCTCCCAGATATACAAATGGTTTGTTTGTACACAGAATCGACCACACATCTAGATTCACAGATGATTTTATAAAAGCATGAATACACTCTTTGCAGGGAGAAACCGAGGAACAGGATTTCCCACATCTTTGCTCCTGAGAAAGTGGTTCAAATAACCCTGGAGCTGACTCTTTTCCTAAGCACACTATAGCAATAACACACAATGGGGAACAGAGGAAGAAAATTAACATTCATTTGACCCAAGACTACACTGCAGCATGAAATTCCCCAAAGTGCAGGGGTAAGACCAATGCCTTGCAGGAAATCACGGTAAATGGCACAAATACATTTAATGACAAGTCTCCAGCATATTGTGGGTGGCCGCAGATCAGAGATGCCAGAAGCCTGAGCCATACCAATTCTTATGCATCTGCTGTGGATGCTGGTACTCACCCCTTTGCAGCCCCCTGCAATGCTCTGTGCGGCTACTCATCCCTCAAGCTTCATCTGCCTGGGAGTTCTTCCTTTGAAGATGAGATTTGGCATCTGCCAAGAAGCAACTATTATTTTTTCCTCCAGAAGCAAAAAAGATGGCTATCTTTTACTACCTTCTGTACAACACAAGTCCTTTGCCACAGACAGCAGCCATACGAGAACCAACAGTATCACAAACCGCAGAGTTTGGAGCTTGTCCCTGAAAATACTGCTTTACTGTGGATTTCCTCAGCTAACACTGAAAACCATTACAGAGCATCAGCATGAATGTGCTGGCGTTTTGATCTCAAAGGTCACTTCCATTTTTTTAATTGCTGGTGTTTCACCAACAGATGTCAGGGACCACTGCCTTGGGACTGAGAGTGAAGGACGTTTCTTTTATAAAGAGTTACTGTAGTTTGTGGAACCAAAACCAATCACAGATAATGAGTCATAACAGGAGGTAGTTACTGTAAATATTCCAAGCATGGGCACATTAACAACCACCCACTATATCAGAGGCAATGCCACAGGCAGACACAGAGAACTCCCACTGGTGTCAATAGGAATTTTGAATGGATCAGGACCTCAGCCAAGAGCTGGGTATGTATTGTAACCTGCAGCATTAAAATCCAGGATGGGGTGGGTCATGCCTCAGATTTTGGCTGTCGCTTTCCAGTGGGCGACGCAGGCATCTATTCAAAGTGGATCTGCAATCTCAAATTTCAGACAGGAGGCACAGAGATTTCTAGTGTGAAGCAAACAAAATAAAAGCATTGAGTTTAACTACTCATTCTTTAGTGTCATTAAATGTTTATGAAAAACACAAGTTCTGATGCATAAGTCAATAGCACCAATTGACCGAACAAGAGCCAATCTACTGCTGGCAAACACCTGCCTGAACAGAGGCTCAAGTTCATGTCAAACTGCAGCTGCTGGTGGAGTTTGGTGGGGCTTTTCGTTTGGGATGCAAAAGAATTGGCACCCAAACTTCTGATAGAAAGACAAAAGAAATGCCCTGTCTCCCACGTGAGTTGGCCAAGCAGCAGATAAGGGTGCCAGCACCACACTCCCTTCCCCCTTCTCACATGGGTCTGCACTTGCTGCTAATTTTGATTCAGTGGACTCAGACCAAGACATGGTCAGCTTACATGTTGCCTCTGCACCGCTCTTCTTCAGTCCCTGAAGTAAGTTACTTTCTCATGATTCAGTACTATAGAAATATAACTGTTGAGATCAGCTTCTTTATTTCTGTCAGCTTTTCTACAGACCTTTCAATCATAAGCCGCATTATACTATATTCCCATAAAGCCAGGAAAAGCAGTAATAGATACCTCAAAATTCTGACTTCTATTTTTCCTGCCAAGTGCTTTCTCTAAGTGCTTTGTTTTCTGCTGTCACTGAATTAGAATAGTACCTATACTTCCAAAGTCTTCACCCTTACTGTCACTATTTCAATAGCTTCTAATCTGAGAAGAGTGTATCAGCTTCGAAAATACTCCTCCTATTTTGCTTTCTGGAGAAAAAAAATGTTCTCTGCATTTTCTCACTGCTTACAGCTGAGGTTATCAGACTTCTGGGCAAAGCTACCCAAGTTTCTTTCAGTAAGAGCACGGCGACAGGAAAAGATCCCCCTGCGCCTGCCTCGATGGGGAAGGCAACAGCACATAAACTAATTAGTAAAAGGAAAACCAAATGAAGATGAACTTATCAGATTTAGGTTCAGATTCTCTACTCCATCCTTTGACTTTGCTTGGAAGAGCCACACAAATTGCAAAGCAGCCTCTGGAAAGAGTCTGGCTGTAATACCACACAGCACGAGCTCTTTAAGGCCCAGATCCAAAGTACAAGGATTTCAGCAGGTCTCGGCTCACTTTCTAACGCCCTGTATTCTCCTACTGCCCCATGCCTCTCCCCCAGATAAAAGGTTAACAAATATTTCATTCAAAATGGGTTGTGTTGATACAGCCCCAAGGCTTGCTGGGGACACTGGATATACTGTTCTCAAAGTGCAAAGTAAACGTTTTTTGAGGGAGAACTGGGCAAAGTCACCTGCCTTGCCACACACACGGCGCTCTGCACACCAGCTACGTGGCAGGAGAAGAACCCAGCTGGTGGGAACTGCACTGCAGCCAGTGGGAATGTACCTGGGGGGTTTTCTTGAGCACATAGCTAACTTCCATTGAGGAAGAGCGGTTACCAACCATCAAGCTACCTCTGCAGGATGCTGAGCTGTTGTTACCCAGGTCCTCGTACTCCTGCAAATCCCCGAGAGAGCACAAAATGAGAAGAGACACAGGAACCTGCCCCATGCTTGAAACCACCAACACAGCTGGGACAAGCTTGCTTTCTGAAACAAGCTGCTCACTACCACAAATAAACCCCACTGTAGCAGCAGCCCAGCTGATCTACATTTGTAAAGCAGCTTGGAGGCTACCTAGGCTATCCTGCAGCTCTCTCAACACTCACACAGTTTAAAAAAAAATAATAATCAACACTAATATCTTATACATTCACAGTTAATGCAGCGTTTTGCAGAAAGTAAAGGTGCACATCCCTGACTTCATCAGGTTAATCCATAAGCTTTATTTAGATTGGGATAGTTAATTCTCAAACATCTGCAGCCAGGTTTAAAAGCAGCAAAACAGTGAGGAAAATCATCATCACCGGGTTTTCTAGGCAAAGCTTACAAGTGGGGCCAACAAACTCGGAAGCAAGTAGTTACTTTCCTCTTTAAGAAAAGATGTGAAGGAAACCTATTTCTTTAAAAATAGATTTTGGGACTTCTGTTACACCTGCGCAACTCCGCTGATACCACCACAGCCTTTAAGGAGAGGGCAATTTAACTTAAAATACCCATTGCAAGACAGCTACTTGCACTGGACTGTGCCGATTCCTACTGAAATCCATGGCCTTTCAAGGTTCTGTGTAAGTCAGGTTTCTCTACAAAGACCCACCCCAAATACTGGTTGCAGAAAGTGCCATTCAACAACTTACACAAAGCAGCTCCTTACATTAGGGCTGAATATGGCCCTCCCCGAGTTCTTTGGAGAAATACAGCAAAGTCTCATCTCAAGCACAACCCTGTCATGTATAAGAAAGCTTCAGGAGTAAGAAAGGCTGACACTGTTCTCACTAACAAAGTACTCCACATTTATTATGCAAATATAGCCCTGGGACACCTGCATTTACAGCAGGTATTACAATTACATCCTATATCTTACAGGACGTGGGGTACATGAACATATCACCACAATAACATACTCTCATATGAAACCGGATTGCATTGTTCTTTGAAGGAGCAGGTAACTAACTCAAAAACATACAGGCTTCTGTTTGGACTGGAGTATACCCAGTGCCACAGTATGGCTGCAGAAACGTGCAGGAAATGGATCCCATTTTCCAGACAAATTATTGCTTCTTTGTATAAACAAACAAAAAACCACCAGCCTGTTTTTACTATGGCTAGATGCAAATTAAACATTCTCTCTAAAGGCAATAACACTTGCAATCGCCAAAAGAAAATTCAGGTGGTTCAGAGGAAAAAAAAAAAAATGTCCTATTTCAGTCTACAACACACGAGGTTGTAGGTTGTAAAGAAGGCCACACAGCCTACACATTAACTGGTAAATACTACCTCCTTACCACTATCCCTGGACCCCTTTTAAAAGCCTATTTCACAAGCAGTAACCATCACTCACTTTTATACAGCAGTACTAGAACCACCTCATACATGTACCAGCTCCTCCTGCTGTATCTAAAACTGCCTCTTTACTTTGTGATAACAGAGAAAGTTTTATACGAGCTCCAAGAGCGTACCAGCATCTCCTAGAAGCAGAGTATCAGCATCAACTGTTTTTCTTGGGATTCTCAGAATATATACCTTCTGCTACACTGTCACCCCTGGAATCAAAGCCTTGTGCATCTCAGTCATTATTGACTCATTAACAGCAGATACAAAGGCCTTTGTCTCCGCGTTTTCAAATACAGATATGTCCCAAAACCTATACACAGGCAATCGCAAGCATGAAGTTAATGTCGTTAAAACTTGTAATCATAGCACAAAAGGGAATATATCTTTGATTTAAAAAGCAAGCTTTCAAACAAATATAACACAAGTATGGAAAATTCCTTTTGTGTAAGATTATAAACACAGTTCTAAATCATGCAAAATATTCCTCAGAAAGGCAGGAGTCTTTTGTTCTGCATTGCTTAATAAATTATTTAAAGAGCATTTTAGTGAATAAGGCCACCATAAAACAAAACAAAAAAACCCAAAAACCCTCACCATCAAAGAAAATAATGTAAAGACAAAAAATATTTCTTTACAAAATGTAAGGTTTTGCAATGCATCCGAATAGTGAATTTGATTATGTTGTGAAAAAAAAAACATAACCTGAGGAAAACACTAACACAGTTACAACTGGAAAGAGTTGGAGGAAAAAAGAACACAAAGTCTCAAAAATCTGGTGTTAAACACAAACTTTCAAAATCAAAAAACCCAAAAGTTTTTTTTTAAATAGTAGAAAGGATGATTTGTTTTGATTTGGCCTCTCAGGCTGCTAAAAAAAAGTGACAGGGAAGTGCCCATGACGTTTGATAAAACTAGTAAACGCGGAGCAGGTTTTTCCCCTCTCTCGGGGAGGCCAAGCGCAGACCCTTCACCGGGGCGCCCCGGCAGCCCCAGCCTGCCGCACGGCTGTACGCCGGGTGACATACACAGCTTTACCTACCAATCCACAGAGCCACCACTTACTGGAGAGATACCGGCGCACGCACCAGCTACCGCTCGGATGCGCTCCGAGCCCCCGAGCGCGGGTGCCACCGCAGAGCGAGCTGCGCGGGGGCTGCGGGCCCGCAGGGCGGAGGGCAGAGCCACCTGTGCGTGGCAGCCCGCAGCGGGCACCCCGCCCCCGGGCATGCACCCCCCGCGTGCACTGCACCCCCCCAGGCATCACCCCCGGAGCGGGTACCCCGCCCCCTCCGTGCCCCCAGCTGCCCCGCCGGTCCCGCGGGCCGGTCGGGATGGGGCAGCCTCCCGTGCCCGGCCCCAGCTGGGGGGTCCGCATGCACCCCCCAGCCTCTCGGCACCGGCGGGGCCCCGGCTCCGCGTCTCCATGGCGATGGCTCCGCCGGCCCGGCACGCTTCGGCCGGGGCCAGGGCCGGGCCGGGGCCGCCGGCAGCGCCGAGCACCCGCCCGGTCGGCGGCAGGGGGCCCGGCTCCCCCTGGCGCAGGGAGGGGGGGCACTTACTTTCGCCGGTGCCGCATTGAGCCGGGCCCCCCCGCGCCGTGCCGGGGTGCCGGTGCAGCGCCCCGCACGCCGGGCACCGGTTCCCCACCCGTGCCCGGGGTCCCCCGAGCTACGGACTCGCACCGGAGCGGTACCCTCCCCCCCCCCCCCGCCCCAGCGCGGTAAGGTCGGGCTGTCCGCGGTCGGGCCGGTGAACATGCTGTTCATCGGAGCGGCTGCGCCTGCCTTACCCTTGGAAGCATCTTTCTCTTCTTTGGGCTTGATCACCTTCCCGCTCATAGACCCCAGCTTGGGTGGGAAAATCCCCGGGAGCGTCGCGGATTCCGGCTGGACCCAGAGAAACCTCGGGCGGGGGGCAGCGTGCGTGCGTGTGGGGGATCCTCTACGCCGAAAAGGCAGAAATAACACCAACAGAAGGGGAGGGGAAAAAAAAATCGAGGAGCGGCGAGCTGCCCGCTCCCCGGCGCGCTGCCTCGGAGCCCGGCGGCGCCGCCGCGGTGCCTGCGGGAGCGGAGCGGGGCGGTGAGCGGGGGGCTCCGGCAGCCGCAGCACCGAGCCCCTGCGCCGCTCGCCGTGCCGGAGACAAAAGCGATTTTCCCTGTGTCTGCCTGGCCCTGGCCCCCTCCTTCCCCCCGCCTCCCCGGCTCTGCCTCCCCTCCCCAGGGCCAGGGAAGCGCAGCCGGTCCTGGAAGTCCCACCGACCGGGGCGGGGGGGGAGGGGGTACTGTGAGTTGGGCGGGGGATGGGGGGCTTTGGTTGTTTGCTTGGGTGTGTTGGGTTTTGGTTCGGTGTTGGGTGGGTTTGGGTTGGGTTTTTTTATTCGTATCCTCCCCTAATAATGGGATGGAGCAGCAGAGCTGCAGCCGTGGATGGGAGGAGGAGGACGCGAGTCCCCGGCACTGCAGAAGAGGCGGCAGGTTTACGCTCGCCAGCAGCAAGGAGGGCTGGAGCTAGAGCTGCCCCCTCCAGTCCCGCACCTCCCCCTCCCCATCGCCCAGCCCGGGCCCCCATGAAACGGCACCGAGAGGGGCAACGCGCATCCCCGCTGCCCTCCAGCCCTGGGACGGTGCCCCGCGACGGGCTGGGGGCGGCACAGGCCCGGCCTGCCCTCCCCTTGGGCAGCCGCTCCCACCCCCCATCCCGCAAAGCGGAGGCTGTGGCCTCCGGCGTCGCCCGAGCCCGGCAGCCTGTTGCTGCCGTCGCGGGAGTGCGAGGAGCCGGGGGACAGTGGAGGGGCTGGTGGGAAACGGGGGACACGCAAAGCTTGCGCCGTCCCGCTTCCAGCCCTGCTGCTCTGCCCCGGGCTGTGGGACGGGACTCTCCCTGTCTCCCCTCCGTCGGCCCTCGGGGAAGAGGGAGAGACACCCCCAAACCCAAGAGCCGCCGAAGCTCCTCTCACCTGTGCTACAAAACCGCTCCCCCCCTACCCCCTCCTTCGCCCCGGCCTCGGTGGGGGCAAAACTTCCCACGACCGAGACCACCGCGGGCGCCCATCCTTTGCCCCCCGCCGAGCGGGCGGGGATGGAAACCCGAAGCAGCCAGCGCCCCTTGGAGCCGGGCCCGACAGCGCCCGAAATAAAGTGCTGGGAAGGGCGAGCCGCGACGCGCCGGGGGGAGCCCTCGGTGCGGCAGCCGGGCTGCCCCAGCCCCCCGGAGCGGCCTGTTTGGTGGGGGGACGCACGATGGACATCTCCAAGGCCCGGGGGCCAGGCACCCCCCGGAGGAAGACAATGTGACCAGGGCACTGCCCTCCCCGTGGCCTCTGGGCACTCCTCTGCTTGCCGTGCCCCGGGGCAGCCGCCGCACCGGGGGTCTGCGGGAGAGGCAGCAGCAGCCGCCGGGGCTGCGCGGCCGCTATTTTTAGCGGAGCCGAATTCCTTCCCCCTTCACCCTGCCTGCGCTCCAGCCCAGCGCCGGGGACAGCTGGGGGCAGATCGGCTTACCGCGGCCGGCGGGCCCCAGCCTTGCTCCTGCCCCGAGCCTGGGCAAACGAGGTAACGAGCCACCGCTGGCCCACAGCGTGGGGTAAAAGCCCCCCTCCCAGCTCACACAGGTGGCTGGAGCTCAGGTGGGACTAGGAGGATGAGGGCTGTTTAAGCGAAGAATGAGGAGCCAGGGTCAAAGCTGCCACATGGAAGATCCGTATGCTTGTGCTTACTGAATGGCTTTCCCCTAAGAAATGCACAGAACACAAAATTGAACCCCACGTCCTCAGACAGAGCTCCTCCAGGCTTCCATGCATCTGTCTGCACAGTGAACAACCTCGGCTCTGTTTCTGGATCCAAGGAAGTGTCTTGGCAGGGTCAGCTTGGCTTCATGGAGGTTGAGGCTGCCCAGGGAAGTGGTTGAATCGCCATCCCTGAAGGTATTTAGAAGACACATAGGAGTGGCGCTTAGGGGCATGGTTTAGCCGTGGACTTGGCAGTTGTTAGGTTTATGGTTTGACTTAATGATCTTAAAGATCTTTCCCAGCCTACATGATTCAGTAAGCCCTCTGATGACAGTGGACTAAGGTGCTGTCAATATGATTGTTGTACTTGAGCCTTTCCTGTGATTTTTTTTTTTTTTAACACCTGCCAGAAGGATCAAAAACTTGGGCTTTCTCTTGGCCATTTCTCTCCAATTTAACTTGGACCACTGAAACCAGTGTGTCAGAAGAAGGGAAGTGGGGAAGGAGGGATTCTGCAGTTCAGCTGAGCCAGTGCTGTCAGAAGTAGCCAGTGAGCCACAGCAAGATTTCCGCTGGCCGATACAACTCAGACCCTATTTTCAAAGGCACTTGCAGTGACTTGGATGAGAATTACAAACAATTCACACCTCTGGTCCCAGCACCGAGGCCACTGATAAATGCTGTGTTTAGTACTGACAGTGAACTTGCCTTACATGAGCTATTCTCACCTTTGCCAGGAGATCTGTTAAATTTTACAGGAGTAGTTATTATGTTGACCAAATGAGGCCTACACACTCAAACTAAACGTTGGAAGGAGGCAGCAGCTCAGCATGGTGCAGAGGAACTGTACCTACTGGTGGGCAGAGAGAGCTTACCCTGCTGTTTTGAAATGAGTTAGTTTTTCCCCTTACTAGCTAGAGGCTTAGAAGTGTCAGATAAAACAGTAATAAAATATGGTGTTATGCATGCAAAATATAAGGGGATTTGCATGAAGGCTTATTGCAGTCTGGGTACAGTTTGCATAGCCTTTACTTTTAAAGCTACCTTGATGGCTTAAGTATTCTAGTGCAGAGGGTATTTGGGGTTGGGGCACTGACTTAGGTCGTCAGATTGCCTCATCAGTTCCTTGCTTTGATGTGAGCATCTCTGGATTTGGGGTAAATCACGTAAGGTCTAGCTTTGCAACAAGGTTTTGTTAACTAACTCACAAATATTTAAATATGAACCTGAGCCTTAGGATGCCTGTACATCGCTTTCCAACTATAGTAAGGAAAAGTGTCACCTCATTGCTTTACAGCTATAATACTGGAAACTGAGAAGCACTCAGATGCTGTGGAGACAGAACTGATATGCAACAAGCTACATATAGCAGCCAGGCTTACGCAGAAATTTACCTATGTGTGGCCATGACACAGAGCTTGTACCTCTCATTGACAACATTCTCTGAGTTTCTGAATTAGAAACCATTTCTGCACTTCCAGATAAATCAGATATACAGAAGAAGTAGCTTTAGTGATGCTTAATACAAAGAAATCTGATGTTGCGTGCAAATGCTGTTTGGGTGTTCCCAGTCACCTGAGTGGCTAGGGAGGGTTTAAATTCAAGACTCTTTTTGGTGGGGGGGAGCAGGATTTAAAGTCAAATATAGTGAATTGCTGCAACTGCACACCTTTTGTGCTCCTCCCAAGACTGCGATGGAGTCATCTAAACTGAGTGGCAACAAGCCAGCAAGGCAGCACAAACAGTTGAAGCATCATCTGTACCCTTTTATGGTTCCTGAACTCTCCTGCCCAGAGGGACAAACACGATTGCCCCAAGCACAGTGAAGTCTCACAAGCTCCAAGTGTGAAGTGAAACATGAGGCTTTTGCAGCAGAGGCACACACAGCAGGTCATATTTGGGCTTGCCGAATATTTGCAGCTCGGGGTTGCTCTCTGGAACCAAACGTGGCAGAGCTGACGTGCTGCACGGAGCTGTGCCTCTGCAGAGGGTATTTATTCCCCTGGGAACATCTCCTGGAAGGTTCTGACTTGGCACGGGTTCGGCTAACTCTCGTATCATTTACAATCTGAAATTGTAAACTATAAGTGCCTTTATACAACATAACTATTGCTGCTTAATGTCCAATAGCTGTACGGTTTGCCCATAAAACACATACTCAAGTCAAGAACATGCTTTTCCTACCCTCGTAAAATATCTATAGAGACATATATCCCCTGAGGAATGCTGGTACTCACGTAGATACATAGTGGCATTGCTCCTCAGTGTACTTTTCCCTTGGTTCTTTGGCTTATTCTCAAGTTGAAATTTTCTCTTTTCTGCAGGCAGTGGTTTGTAAAAGGTCCAGATTCTACTTTTTTATATAGTGGGAATTTTACATTATGAATTTAAAACAGTCCAGCAAGTTTAAATCAGCTTTGTCATGATGGTTCCTGTTATGTTCCCAGTTAAATCTGAAGTTAAACTTTTCCTGCATTCAGGTGGAGCAGAATTAGGCCTTAAATTTAAGATTCCAAACATGATAAAGCCTCAGTAATATAAGTACTTAGTCCTAATTTTAAATTATATTTTAATATTCATACTGGCATCTAGAGGTATCCATTGCATTATGATAAAATAAGTAAATGATGCAGTGGGCATGTCTATAATTTTGTTGCCACTGTTTTGTAATGACGCTTATAAAATTGGTGCAAATGAACTTACCACTTATTTGCATCGGCTTATTGCCTGGCCCACCACTGCTTTAACTGGAATGTTAGGGCAAGTTTCTTTACTACCAGTTGTGTGATTTAACAAAAGCCACAAAGCTTTAAAGGTGAGGTACGTACTAAATACAAGTCCAAAGCACAGCCTATTCTCTAGCAGGTACATCCCTGTTCTAAAGGATGTTTAATGTGCTCCCCATCTTATTTTTACCATTCCTATTCATACGCAGTCTTTAGTGCTACACAGAGGATCCGTTTTGAGCAGACAACTTGCTGTAGAGAATCTTCCTCTTTTTGATTGCCCAAACCCAACTGCTATATGCAAATAGAGTTCCAGCTAATGGATCGTATGGAGATTGCAGTTTAATTTCCCTAAATAATTCAGTCTGATCAACAGAGAAGCCCTAAGCAGACACCAGTGGTAAGGGATAATGATTACACTCACACAGTGTGGTGGGCTGAGCCCGGCTGGGTGCTGGGTGCCCCCCGCTGGGTGCTGGGTGCCCCCCGGGCCGCCCTGTCCCTGCCCTGCTCAGCCGGGCCGGGGGCAGAGACACAGCGAGGGGCTCCTGGGGCGGGATAAGGGCAGGGGGAGATCTCTGGCGCCTGGAGCCCCCCGACCCCCTCCTGCCCCGGCCTGGGGGCTGCAGGGCTGCTGCTCCCACTTCTCACGCCTCTCTCCATTATTGTTCTTCCACAGGTCATTTCTCCCCCTTCTTAACCGTGTTACCCCAGAGGCGCTGCCACCGTCACTGCTGGGCTCAGCCTGGGCCAGCGGTGGGTCCGTCTCGGAGCCGGCTGGCACGGGCTCCATCGGACATGGGCGAAGCTTCTGGCAGCTTCTCACAGAAGCCGCCCCTATAGCTCCCCCCGCTACCAAACCCTTGCCACATAAATGCAATAAACTGTGAATCTTTCACCTATTTACTATGAATCATTTCAATTAAAATTAATGGACATCAAGCATCCTGTGATGCAAGCCTGGCACTTTGGATTGCTTCTCTAGGCAGGGGAATGTGCTCAGCACCTGGGAAATGGATGGGAAATGGAGCATCTCGCCTTGCTACGCAATAATCCCTCTGGCTGATAAGGCTCTGCGAACTGCAAAGCAAATCCCAATCAAGGCTGCTGGATTGAGCACTACAGTGATGTGAGGCCTTTAGCACTGGAGATCAAAGTCTTCCAGACTACTGAAAGTCTAAAACAGACCAACCTTGAAGGTCTTTCCTCTCTGCATTCCAGTACATTTGCTAAGCTAGCTTGATCACAGTTTACATAGGTATGCATTTCTGTAACAGAGTATGGTATTAGTTTTGGTGTCCAAGTAAAAAAAAACAACAAAACAAAACAGTAAAAACCCCAAAAAATTATTCTTACAGCTCTAGGGAAGCCTACAAAGTAGTGATTTAATGTACAAAGACTGTATCTCATGTGCAGTCTGAGAGCTTCACTCCCTGCTAACAAATCTTTTAAAGGCTCACAGCAGTCCTTGGTTTTAAGTCCTGGATTTACTGAAACTAAAACATCCTGAAATATACCGTGAAGTTCTGGAGTAAGTGAAATTCTGGCAAAATGTGTTTGGGGATGCTAGTGGTTACGCAAACACCACACAGCAAATGCGATAAATTTATGGGAATCACTGATAGTATTTAAGACAATGTATGAATTATCACCTGAAATCTGCATTTAGCAGAAATGTTTATACAGATCTTTATTAAGCCTGGAAAGCCCAAGTGGACCTACAAAATCAATTTGGTCTCAAGATCCTACCCAGATTACATCTAGTAATTCCAGCTTTCAAATTTCAAAAAATAATAAATATATATATATATATAAATAAAGATTGTTTGGCAGCTGCCTTTTTTTGATGTTTACCCTCTCTTCAAGTTTGGTGAATTTCAGCTGTTTAAAAAATCTCATCTCCTTTGCACCAGCAGCAGCACACTGACACCAGAGCATCTATACATCCGATAACCATTCATCACCAGCACACTAAAACTGAGTAACACTGGGAACGTGAAGGACACAGGTCTGCAGGTGTATGAGGTGGCAATGTCACAGTGGGAGAATGCAATAAGGGGACCTCAAATGCTTTCTAGCGCTTTTACATAAAGCCAGCACTTGCAGCAGAGGCTGAAGCAGTGCGTGGCTTGCAGCATGTCGTGGAAGCACTACCTGTACCTCAGCCTTGAGAGGCAGGCAAACAAACAAAGCTTCATGACTCTGAACTGATTCCTTAGTTCCGATTTGTGCTTTCGCAGGTAAATTAAAAGGTGAGAGGTTTTGTATGAAGTCTTTCATATTACGACTGCAGGGCAGAAGCCAGTAAGAGCAGCCACAAACCGAAGATGCCGGCCGAGCTGTTGGAGCTGCAGCTGCAGTCTTTACCTTCACCTCATCCAGCCTTCCTTAAGTTCGCAGGAATGCATACACATGCACAAAGAGGGTGAAGTTGGGACCTTGGAAAAATGTCAGGCAGTTAGTTTCCTCTCCAGGGGAGGCAGTGGGGAACATACTCGATGTAAAGAAAGCTGTTACTCCATAGCTTTTGTAAGTCACCTGCAGACTGAACTTCTGCAGGTGGAGTGAAAAAAACCCAAAAGGGGCAGGAGGAAACATTTGGTGTCCTAACTGAAAACTAGTGCTTTAATGTCAAAAGAGATTTTTGCCCAAGGCCCCTCCTCGAAGGCTGGTGAAAGATTTGTTGCAGAGAGCATAAAGATGAAAGACCCGGGAGTGGTTCTGCTGCTATTCATAGCAAGGCAGAGGGTGAAGGTGGTCCCACACCCCTTCATGGTAACAAGAAGCACAAATTGCTATCACTCACTACATTTACTGTGTAAAGTAAGAGGAAAATGCCCTTCCTCACAGAGCCAGCCATCCCGCACATTACAGCTTTCCCCTTACCACTCTTTCTGTTACTTGGTCAAGTCTTAAAACTTGAAAGGTTTTGAAGTTGAGCTGGAACGGGAGCTTTGATGTTCAACTCTGCCGAGCTGCAGACTGGCAGTGGCAGCTGATCTCACTCCAGCTTTTGTGGAGCTGAGAAAAAACAGTATTTAAAGAAGATGCTGGGGAGGCAAAATGTATGTGATACCCAATCTGGACCTGAAATCCAGAGGTAAACTCCGGTGGACGTGAATTCCCAGTGCAATGGGAGACCTGACATTAGAAACCTTGGGGCACCTCAATAATAGGCAGGCAAGGGGTGTGATGAGCATTATGTGACTGATCTGAGCCTTCCCTGGAGCTACACCAGAGTTTCAGACACAGAAAGCTAATAGAGCAACAGCAGGAAAAAAACCATGCAGCAACATTTGAAAGGAAACTTATCAAGTAGAGCTCAAACATTATTGTGGGCTTGCATATGCAATGATATCATAGGATAACGTTTTTTCACGCCTGACTTTTTCCTTAAGCGTGGTAAAAATTAATCAGTGTTTGATTTTTACAAGCCTGAGAGAAAGAGAGAGGAATGTAATGATTAGCTTTTCAGACCTATTTTGGGGCTTAAAGAAATCTAAAAAAACAGTTATGCTTAAAGTGCGAGCCACTTCAGAGTGGACCCTTAAAGGAAAAACTGAAAGATATTCTATTAGTTCAAGAAACTCATCTAGAAAGAATTTTCTGAGTGTTGCGAGAAGCCTACAGTGCATAAGGCAAGATATTCTCTGTTAACGTGAACATGCTTTTATGCACCAAGCAGCACTAGAAATGTATAGCCACAAAACAAGTTGCTTTCCTCTGTCATGAACCTATTCCCTCTCTGCTACTTTCTGTTCCTTTCCTGCATGAAATTGCTTTCCCCTGTAACGCTCCATACAGTTCATCCCAGATGCCTCAGTTCTTGAACTTGCAGCAATTTTAAGTGGCATCTGATGTAATTTTTCTAGCATTTCCTTCACTAAGACCTGGGCTGGGGTCAGCGCTCGCTCAGGGTCAGAAGATGAAGCTCCCCTATATTACACTGAGCACTTAGGCACCGTTTCTCTGCTGTTTCCTCTGGTCACGGCACTATGGCCACGCTATGCGGCTCTGAGCCTTCCTGTTCATTTCCAGCTGAGCTGAACTTGTAAGCTACCTCATAAACCTCTCACATGTCTTAATCAGATGGCAGCTGGTGTTTCTCATGTGTCAGCCGAGTTTTGGTCTGAATAACATGCACAGTGCCATGGGTGAGCACAAGCAAAGAAAAAAAGACGGACTTTCCCTTTTTGTTTTTATAGATTTTCTTGAGTCCCTATGACCCATGAAATTCCCATAGCACAAGGCAGCTGGCTGCAACAGTGGTCTAGTAGCTAGCTTGATTTTTGAGAAGAAGCAAAGCCTTAGCTCTGAGAGTCAAGTATTGCATGACCTGGAGGCATTTTTACAAAGCAGACTTCAGGCAAGTTGAGGGATTTGGATTTCTTCAAGGCAGAGTGTGTAGCTATAGCCTTTCTCCTTCAAACTGTCATCGAGTGAAGGTCCTTGCCTCACCAACCCATGAGGATTCTGCCTGCTCATCCTTTGTAGAAAACCACAAACACTTTAGGAGATGTTCCCTGTTCAAAGAACTGCATTTGAAGGTCATGTCTCTGAAAGGGAAAGAATTTTAAACTGGTATGTATGTATGTATTTAAAATCTCTTTCTAAAGCTCCGCATGAACTGTGTTGACATAATTGAATTTGACTTTTTGCTCTTGTCTCATCTCAAATCGGTAGCTAAACAGTGTGTGCAGGTCAGGAACATTGCATGCCGTAACTGCTATGTACCAACACTTGGCATTCTGGTTGAGGCAGGGCTGCACCCTGGGCTTGGTGCTGGTGACAGCTGTCAGACATAGCCGCAACTTGATTATTTCTTGTCGTACCATTCTGCTTTGGCCTTTTCCTGAGCCATTGCAAGACACTGCCTTGGAGCACCACTAAGAAGCAGTGCTTTCAGACTCAGCCTCCTGCTCCCCATTTCTCTCCTACAAAATTATTCCTAGGTGTATATCCTTCCTACTTTCTGGTGACACTGATATCTGCAGACATATTATTTATAGGCACAAGATTTGGCATTCAGTGCCTCCAATCTGAATGCTCCCTCAGCATCTTTTAATAGCTATCTCTATTTTGTATCCCTTTTTGTTTTTTCTCCAGGGAATATGCCAGCAGGGATGGGGCTGAAATCCTCCTGGATCAGGAGCAGAGACAAATACTGCTCTGTTTGTAAACACTCCAAGGCTAAAATTAGCAGGAGTCAGAAGAATCATTTATAAACTTCAGGCTCCTTGAGCCATCTTGAGGAACGTCACAGGCATATCGACACATCTGCTGCCGATTTAAATAGCAACCGGCATCACCTTCCCTCCGAGTGCCCCCGCGGGGCGCGGTGCCCCCAGCGCCCGCCCCACCAGCTGACTTCTCCGCGTGCTGCAGCCCCTCGCCTCGCTTTAACAACGCTGTCGCAAACAATCAAGCACATTTTCAGCTGGAAGAACCATCCAGATCCTCCTTAACACCTTGCAGAAATGGGAAGAAAAGCCTTGGTCAGCTGGAATGTTGCCCCACAAACCCTTTTTGAGGGTTTTGGGATCTGATTAAACATTGGAAGACCAGGAAAGCCCTCACAGCACCAGCAATTTTTAAGCAGGCTTGTGCTGTGCAGGTTCAAGCTTGAGAGAAAACTAAGCCACACCGGGTACAGCAAACAACATCAACTAGGGTGGGTAACACCTACATATGTCTGTCCTTTCAGCAGTTACGGGTAGTGGCATATAAAAATGACCTTGGCCGTGTCTGAAGGAAGACATGACAATAGAGAAGCAGCGGTACGCTCGAACAGTGTGTTCAATAAAATCCATGTTTCTCAGAACAGGCTGCCAACCAAATGCCAAACGATCTTAACATGTCAACAGTTAAACACAAGTCTTCATAGATCCCAAAGGAGCAACGGGTTTGGTTGGTTGGGGGTTTTTTTGTTTCGCAAAGCACATGAATACATACAACTACGCACCTCAAGCTTTTTTAAAAGGCACAGCAAAACCACAGCATCTTCTTTTTTGGCCATCTGCTGGCTTCATAAGACTGAAGGACAATAAAATACATACAAAAGAAATAGGTGGTGTATTCTAAAAAGAAAAAAAACCCCAGTATTACAGTCAAATAAAGCAAACATATTTGGAAACTGTCTGAGGCCACAACAATACAATTTGGAGTTTTATTCAGTGTTGGAGAATATGGACTTTTTTTTTGAAAGTGAACATTCATGCCTATAAACCTGAGGTTATAGAAGGAACTTACAGAAAGAGTAGGCTTTATTTAAGAGAGAAAAACAACTGAACTGAAAAGTGTAACTCCTCTCTGCTTTGTGGTACTGGCTTAATACGGGAAAAACTAACACCTTCATCTCCACCAAAGAAATGGAGAGAAGAATTCAGTGAGAAGGGATTGCACCCAGTTCCCAGGCTAGGAGGTCTTACTCAGTCTGTTCTGTACAACTAGTATACCTGGTAGCACAGCTAGCATTTTCTTTGAGAAAAATAGGAAAATAAACTAGATATTTGTAACAAGCAGTCAGGATATTCTGAACACACAACTTGATATAACAAAGCTGCTTACCACCCCCTGCCCTCCTGCCTGCTCAATGTTTTGCTCTTCAAGTCATCCCCTGAGTGCAGGGGAGCTGCTCCAAGGGCAAGTTCCTTGCACGCTCCTGTCTATAAGGGTTTGCATACAAAGTGTTGACCCTGATGCTTCTGACTGCTGTGTACCCCTCCTTTACAGCACTTTCTCTATAGCAGCAGACCCCTGTAACACCATCAGAGAGGCCATCAGTAAGAGGGCCTCTGGCCCTGTTAGCAGCAGATGCTCTCCTCTGGGGACGCCCTGACAGGCCACTGCTTCTCAGGGTGCTGCGGTCACTGGCCAGAGCTCCCCTGCACAGCCTCATGCTGTCAGACGCTGCCAATTTAAAAAGTGGGATTTTAATTTTTTTTCCCTCGTTCTTATCTAATCCTGGATGTTAAGGGCTTGTTCCAGTTTTAACTGATTGTGATCATGGGGCATCCCCTCCAGTGATGTGAGGCATGAAGGACTGGGGTGTGCTCTGCTTTAGCTCCCTCCTGTCGGAAGCACAGTAGGAGAAAAAAGCACCCAGTGTGAGCGGGGCTCCCGATGGCAGATGCCATCCCTGTTGCCAAGCCACCACCAGCAGCAGAGGTGTGATCGGGGCTGAGCTGCCTCAGGTACAGTCCTCAAGGGACACAAAGCCCTGACTGCTGGCCCTCTCTGTAATGGATATGGGGACACCTGAATCGGTGACAAAGCAAGCTGCCACCTCTCGGGCAGGCACATGTCCGGCATCAGGGCACGGTGTGTGTGTGGGGGGGGGGCTGATGCACCCAAGACCACCCTAGGCTAACGTGGCAATAGCCCAGCACCCCCAGCCCACCCAAAGCCACGGATCCTACCAGACTTACACACAAAGCCAGAGCTGCTATATTTGGAAAGCAACAGCGGCTCCGCAAAAGAAGCAGTAAGAGTCAAAGTGCGTGACTCAAGGCACTTTGGAAAGAGCCATATCCTTTCCATTTAAAGCGTGGTGCTTGTCGACATTTCTCTTTCTCTACCCTTGGCAGAACACACACACGTACGCCATGTCGTGTCCACAAAATACTTGGCTGTGATTTATATCCACAAAATCCTCACCATATGCAAGATATCCCATCCATTTAAATAGGAGGATTATAGGAGTAGGAGGAAGCTTAGCACAAACAATAGCTGCGATCAAATGCAGCGTGCACGAGTGATTTGTGGGAAGTGCAAGACATATCAAAGATGGCAGGTGCTGCTCTTGCTTGCAAGCTATTTATACTCGTGGAGTCACTCAATAAACACTTCCTACTTTAGTACACTAGTAGGATTCTTTTTCAAAGGGAGAGAAGAGGTGTGGAGTATGACTGCACGGGCCAAGTCTGTCATTTTAAAGATAACCGAATTAAGTATTGTGTAAAAATCCCACTATAATATACAAAAAGGAGTAGCTTGATATAACTAGCTTCAAAGTAGGGAATCATGACAAACCAGGAGATATGTAACGGGGCGGGGGAAGACACAAAAGGAGTGGAGGGGAAGCAAATAAAACTCTTTCCTCTTAGCAAGCACTAATCTTAGAGATCCAGGCTCTGATGGGATTTTCTCTTTTATTTTTTTAACAATGGAATCACTGTCTCCCAGAAGAGGTAGATATATTTGGTAACAGGACTTACTTCTGAGTACTTCACTGCAGGATCCAGTCACAGGATGAAGGTTTTTCAATTCAACTGGAAAGAAAAGCTGAAAGCCATAGAGCATGGACCATCCAGGGACAGCACCAGAATTGGTCGCAGTATTTCTCAGTTGGTGCGAGATGTTGTAAACCCCAGGATTAATCCCTTACACACTCTCCTTGGAGTCAGGGAGGAGCAGAGGCGTCACCATGATCTGAGCTCTGCATCCACACTCCAGCAACCATGTTGAGCTGCGGTTCAGATGCCCTTTCAGTGATAACACCCAGAGCACTGTCATCCTCACTGGTGTGTGTCTGGAAATAATTGTTTGAGAAACTGCTATTTCTGACTCACTATTCGGGCTGTGAGCATGTGTACGATGAAAAGGTTAGCGCCTATGTTATTTACATGTCAGTGCAGTTCAGAGGTGCTAACAAAGGTTAAAGAAAAGCAAGTGAAGATGAATGTGACCTATTCTTTGTAGTCCTGACCTTAAGCCTTTTAGCCTGGCAGATCTCCATTAAAATGAACACGAATTTCTGTGCTAAAGCTGAAAAATTCACCGAAAATATTTCTCCTTGTGTTTTGTTATTACAGCTGTGTAGTCTTCAATTGCTCCTCAGACACAGTTCTTGTAGGCACGAATTGCATCATTACCACTTATTTTTCTTGAAGTACGAAGTATCACTGTCACTGTGACATAACTAAGGCAATAATACAAGTCCCAGAAGTGATTTTGGAAAAATAAACAAACCTGATTAGCAAGCATCTCCTTTAAAAGCAAGCTACCACAAGTCATTAATCATAGAAGTTTCTAATTTCAGAAATGAGTTAACTGAACTTTAATGAGACAAACAGCTTTTAAAAGCTGCCACCACAAGACTGTGTGCATTAAACTGGAGACTTGCAAAATGACTGATTTCATTACCAGTTCCAGGAAGTGCTCCACCAGAAACAGCTTGAGGAATCTACAAAATCTCCAAATTCCTTTCAAAAATTGTTATGGTACTTGGTATTCCAGGGCACATTTGCACATAGACCTGAGGTCACCACCATAGTACAGCAGCAGATAATTTTATAATTAATGAGGCAGATTCTGTGCCGTGTCCCAAATGGTTCTGGCTGGTGGCAGCTCCTCGGCGAGGAGCGCAGTGATGCAGCCACCTCCCCCAGCGGGGCAGAGGAGAGCTCCAGGGCTCCTCAGAACCGGTCTCACACATGATGCTGTGTATTCCCATCTGTCCTTTCCTCCAGCTTCTCAACCCAACACTAAGAAGTTGAGAGGGAGAGGAGGGGACTGGGGAAGGGCACAGAGGTGTTGACAATGGCCATGGAATATCCCTTCTGCGTCTGGGCTCCTAAGGTCTCTTCCAGGCCAATGTTGCGGTGATTAACGACCTCAGGACATCAATGTGGATGCATGCATTTAAGTCCAATATAGGAGGGAGAGAAACAGAAAATTTCTGCTGGGGAACTGCTCCTTCTCAAGTGTGACGTTAGAGCAGAGTCTTGCACTGTTGGTGCAGGAAAGCTCATAGACACCGCTAACAGAAGATACTCGGCAAGTCAAAACAGATACAGCATGAAGAATGTATTAGTCACTGTGGGGAAACAGTCAAAGGGGAAGCTTGATGTCACTGCCCCATTTGGCCTAAGCAGAAAGTTGCTCTGAATGGGATGAAAGGCTTCCCAAGAAGTATTCAGCCACAGCATTACTGCAAGTGAAACACATGGTCCTGGGACAATCCTCATTTCAAACTACACCCCGCTGACCTTCATGCAAACAGATGTTCATAGGCAAGTGACTTACTGTTGTCTTCCCGTGACAAAAGCTAAACAGATCGCTGTGTGAGGCACAGAGTGGATGCTGCTATTAGCAAAATACAGCATCATCCTGTCAAGGCAGGAGCGCCAGCATGCCGAGAGCTGCCAAAGCGGTGCTCACGTACAGCGATACCCACTTTGCAGGCATCCAGCTCCCTCCTCTACAGCACAGAGATACTGCCTGAGGTACTCGGGCCACCTCCTTCTCCCGAGAAACATTTTCAGCCTGGTTCCCCCAGCCATGTTTATGTAAGGATGCACTGCTAGCCCATCATCAGTCAGCTTTAGCAACATTTCTGACACAGCCACGGGTCACAATGTGGCTTTTATTGGGAAAAGACATGGGGTCACAAGGTCTGAACTGGCTGGGGAGGAGGCTTGGTTTGTGCCTGAGGAACCTGTGCTTTTGGGCAGAGAGGTGAGGATATGCCACACACCATCTTACCCAACCAGCAGCAGATTTGTGCCCCTTGCCTGTTTTCCTGCTGGACTGCGGATCAGTGACAGAGCCGGAGGCACCGAGCGCAGCTGCACATGGCCAGCCACAAGACACCCACCTCCTTCCACAGCACAGATCTCGGGCTCTACACCACCATCGGGTCCTCCAAAACCAGCTCTGGCCCCAGAGGTGAGGGATGGGGGGATGCAGATGCTCTGAGCAGCCTCCCTGGGGCTGGAGAGCAGCTCTGCGTGCTGCTGTGTGCCTGCATGTCACATTGCCACCTAGTGACTGGCACCCAAAGCCAGCAGCCTGCTAGCTGGGGGCAATAGTTTTGCCCCTGTAAGAAGAAAATCGCCCCCAGCAACCACACAGGCAGGCGCTGGCTCTCTGCTAGCCTGAAACCGGCAGTCACTCCACTACCTGCCCTCTTGTCCCCCCTCCGCTGTCCAGGCACCACAGAGCCACAGAGTTTTAAATGAAAACCTTGAGTGGTTAATGTACCAATTACTAATCACAGCAGTTACTGTTAAAGCAAAAAGCCAAACACATCAGTAAAGTGCACGGAAGGGATAGATGCTTCATTCTGCAAGCGAGCTCCCCTCACCAAGTGCTGTACTTGCAAAGCGCATTGAAATCAACAATATAAGTGACTTCATCCCCCTAAATTTAAACAAATTTGACTGTAAGCAGTTTAAGAATCTTTTTACTGTGTTAATCAGTACAATATACTGTCATATTTGTTTTTCCATTAAAAGATAATTAAAGCAAACAGCAGTAGCCAATAATTTGAAAAAAGGGAACTGAATCAACTAAAAATCCCCTTCCTTGAGCAAAAAGTTAGATACGCCTGTATTTACTGATGTCTAGCGTGGCAAGATAATGCTTCTTGAGAAACAATTCAGCTTCTATTCCTGACACCAAAGCAATAAGAACAACTTCCATGAAGAATACCTAGAAGAGCTACTTCTTCCTGAAGAAGGGATGAACTGAGAGCTCTTCACTAATGACTTCTGATTCATTTCCTTAACACTGCCGGTAATGAAGTACTGTTGCATTCACTTCCACGAGTAAAGCACCTACTCCATCTTCTGAGCTGTGCCCAGCACACAATTTCAGTTTTTTCCCTTTCCTAACACAGCCAGAACTCCAAAATGCCATTACACTATCTGGGTAGCTTTGGTCCCCAGGAAAAACAGGTTATTTCTAGCAGAAATATTTACTCTCCAAACTCGCTGTTTTAACTGTGCTGCTCAGAATTCAGGAAGGTCAGCAAGGACATCAAGGCAGCACCTACCAGCAAGAAATTAAGGTTGGAAATTGCTGAAAAGTCACACGGACAAATAAAAGAAAGTTTTGTGCAACTCTGTCTTTCTTCCTGGAGCCATCCAGGAAACAACATAAAGCATTGCTGTACCAAGAAAGCATTTTATGGCTTTTTCTATGGTTCTTTGTTATCCAACAGTACTGAAAGTAGTTTCCTATGGTCAATAATAATGCTCTCAGCTGTGTGAAGGTCTGTTCCCGTTTAAAGATGCAATGTGATTCCCACACTCCAGAAAGAGCCGAATCTAATTTCATGAAGCCTGTGAAGCATCATGCAGCACAACTGCAAGAGCCCTGCCTGTGGTATCATCACCTGTAGAGGAGAGGCTGACGCCTATTCCTTTCTCCAAAAAACTGTTAGTGTTTCCAAACACCGCCAGTACATTTCTGTTTGGTTGTACAGTCACAAAAAATCATGTCAATTCTCCTGCTTCACTAGATGTACTGAACCCAGCTTGCTACACTGTGTGGCCTTTGGTCAAAATCGGATGCATTCATAATTAATGTGCAATGCTTGAAATGGGTACTTGTTAAAGAATCCACTTCCCGCACCCAACCATACAGCCTTATTTTATATGGTGTGGCTACTTAGCTTGGACTCACCTTAAGCAGGAATGGAGACAAGGGTTTCCTAACTTTATATAAAGAGAAGATACGTTTTTAAACCACATGAAATGTACCCTAGAAAATGACTTAGCAATATTCACAATCGCAGGACTCTAATACCACTGCTTATTAGCTGAATATAACCCGGTGACGACAATTCAGAACATTACTTAACAGCTAATTGCAAGATGGTTGTTCCTGCTGGATAGTGCAGCTCAGCCCCAGGTGGGGGGGCAGGTGGGCTCCCTGCCCTCCGAGCCTCTCCAGCCAGCCAGCGGCTTTGGAACACAGCCTAATGAAAGGAATCGATGCCTGTTCCTCGAACGATCACACTACTCGGTGGCACGTCAACTTTGAATCCTTACAGATCCAACGGTAAGCGCTGAGGTTGTTTACAGTGTGCTGTAAGAAATGAGACCCTTGCCTTCTGCAGTCGGTGTTTCGTGACTCATTGCCAAATGCTGCTGTATCCCGAAGGGCTGCAACCCCACAGCACAGAGAAACTGCTTACTCCACCACGGCTTGGGAAAACCTGGATGAAGCCCTCCTGCCCGCTAAGTCTCCATGGCCCCGCCAAATTAGTGAATGTAATTCGTCATGTTCCACCACTTGGTTCAATCAATATTTTGCTGGCTGCCCAACCTCCGTGGGAGTGTTTCCGGGCCAGTTCATCCCTATGCTGTGATTACTGGAAAAAGGTGCAACTACATTTGAAATGTAAATGGCTGTTTCTCTGCTTGGGACTGCAAGATTCAGAGTTGCTCTGTGTCTAGTAAAGTAGAGGCCATACACGCCCTCGCCAGGCTGGGATTCATTTTAATTACACAATGCCTCTGATGCCGAACATTGGCTTCTGGAGAGCTGTTATCATTGTACCACATTTGTCATGCAGGATCAAAACCCTACAGGATTTGCACAGCTGTTCCTATTGCTTACGTACCTGTGCATGAAGCAGCCTGCCTGGTTCATCTCCCACCAACTCCAATCACAGCTCCAGTTCTCCTGATTTAGGGGTGGGCAGCATGACAGTGGTTAACACTACTTATCAATTACTTTCATGGCTTTTCACCCAGACTAGATGTCTTACTTTAGACTGCAGCCCTGCTACGTGCTGTTGTATAAACACAAAGAAAACAAGGTTCCATCCAAAAATGTTGGTATTTTACAAATTCCCTGTTTGTGCCTTTTTTTCCCTTCTGTCTTCTATCTCCTACACTGTTGACTAGATGCTAGAAAAAGCAGAGCTGGACCTATACTAGGTCTGAATCATATTAGGCTTTCAATCACAAAAAAGTCATGCCACCTAGTGCTGTGCAAGAAGATGCTCTAGAAGCACAATGCAGGTGCTTATGAGATGCTGAAAAGATCAGAAGATCAGCGTCTGTGTTCCCAGATGTCGCAAGCGTTCAGACCTGAGGTCTGGCCCATCTCATAATCCTTCCCATGTTCTATTAACAATGCCTTTGTCACCATAGATTAAACAGCAACAGATCAACTCTCATAAAAGCCTCTTGCTCTATTCCCTTCAGCCCTTCCCATCTTTCACCAGTGGTACATTAGCCAATTGCAAATGCCGACTCGTGTTTGCTGGGCAGAGAGCTGGGGCCCTGAGGATGCTGTCTGGAGACAGGGAGAAGCTCATGCCTGCAAAGCACGAGAGTCCCTCAGCTCAGGGACACACGTGGCGTTTGGCAGCTGCACGGCACTGAGTGCTCTTTGTTAGATGCTTTTCAGGGGTTGGGCTCTATGAAAAATTGATTATGATTCTGCAGGTTCCCAAATGTCGTTTCAACCACAAATCAAGCTGAAGAGGTAAGATCTGTTGCGGAATGACACAGCAAAGCTGTCATTCGGTAACAAAGGGAGCAAAGGCCTTACTCCATCCCTTGCATGGCTACGTTTCCTTCGATTAGTGCCATTTTGCCATTGGCTGCAGAGAGACAAACCCATCTTTTGTACAAATTTGGTTGGCAAGTGTTTGTGGCAGGGACCTGGCTCCTCTCAGCACAGGACACACGAGGTCTGTGCAACACAGTGTGTGAACGGGAATCAGCTTTGAGACGCTCATAGCGTTACATTCACTGATGCCTGCTGTCAGCAGGAAAATCCCAGTTACACCCATGAGGGGAAGAACATCCCCACAGAGAGGAAGAGGTGATGGGTGGGTGCTCCCGGGCTAGCTGTGGGCAAGCAGGAAGGAGGCACCTGTGCTCTCTCTCCTCCATCTAACACACTGGAGCTCAGCAGCCACAATTAGCATTAGATGAGGAGTTTTAATGGGCTAACTACCTGTCACGTGCACTGGATCTGACTTTCAGGTACCCTAATTGCAGAGATGAAAGATTTTTTTTTTTTGTCCATCTGTGTCTGAGGGAGTTTTGCATCCATTAGCAATTATGATAATGGATCTATTTCCAAAGAATTAATTGCTCCTTTGCCCAAGTCCTAGACGTTTGCTGTAAAAATTAATTACTTGGCATATACAATACGCTTAACAGTCAAGTAATAAGCTAATTTTCAGAGAATCCACGGAGGGCCCCCAGTCTCTCAACTTCTCAGAGGAGTTTCTGAATACACAGTGAAAAGTCAGTTGTCTTCTCGCAGTTCCTTTCCCATGGTATTTGACAGTCCCAAAACACCCAGCTTGGCACTTGACAGCTCAGGACCCTGCAAACAGCCCAGGAAAGCACAGGGGGTATCAAAATAAACCGTATCTGTAAACCAGCCCTCCCAACCAAGCAATTCCCTCCTTCCCAAAACCCTGACGCTTTCCCGAGCGGCAGTATGCGTTATGGATGAAAATAATGCAAACAAGCAGAGGAGAATCAGAACTGACAAAACACAAAACACACCACCTTCCTCTCTCAATTTACATCTTCCCCCTGGGAGGGCTTCACCATTTACACTAGTGGGATGTACCAGCAGGGAAGAAAAAGAGATAGTTTATCATCAGAAGATCACCTGACACTGAAAGCCTTCAGCTTTAGGTCCCTTTCTAGTTCAGGGACTTGCTGTTGCATTTTCCAACATTCCAGGTGAGTACCTCGTCCATGGCAGAGGTGGCTGGGCCAAGACAAGGGGCATGGATATCTCTGTGCTTTGTTGTCTGAAAGAACTCAAGCTCCCGTTGCTGTCTGTTCTGCAGGAATCTGCTTTCTGCCTAGCTGTCTGTTTGTGAAAACTGGAGAAAGCCAATATTTTGCAACTTCTGCTCTTTTCTCCAATTTTCTTGGAGGTGACCAAAGAGTTCAACAGAGAAGGACAGCAGGATCGCAACAAGACTTTTTTTCCTTAGGAAAGCAGACTGAAAATTTGCATAGCATGTTTGCAAGCAACCTAATTACCTCTCCTGAACAAGCTACCACCCGTCAGGTGGCCCACAGTAATTGATGCCATGTGCTCCACTTGCCTGCCCCAAAAGCAGAGTGAAACAGTTTTACTTACGTTAGTACAATGACATTGGTTTTGACTAGGATCTTTTGCTACATGCACACAATAAACAAAGCTAAATGCTTTCTGTGCATGTGTGAACACAAGAGAGTTAATCTACTTGGGTTCATAAAATGGTCAGCCCCACAGGCTTTAAAAGAACAGGGGTGCTTGGCCTTTTTTCTTGGAGTTTATTGCAGATCTCTGCAGTCCACATTTCTTTCAGTAGCTTAAGTATTAGGATTTTATTTTTATAGCTCTCATAAACATATGTAGTACTTTGCACAAAAAACACACCAATGGATGCAAAGGGATAGTATTTAAATAACAGAGATGACCCAACACATAGATGTAAATGAAAGGAGACAAGCTTGCAGAGGACAGAGAGGCTGGGTGCCAAAACGAGAGAGCATCGTTAGCAAGGACAGCAGCTCCTGGGGCAGCTGGCCCCAGCAGACCTTCTCAGAGCTGCTACAAGGCTTTGGATGTTTTTTTCCTGTTTATTTATGAAAACTGAGCAGCCGAATACCAGCATCAGAAATCTCAGTCTAGTTAGCACACCGATACAGAGATTGCTTTCAAAAGTCCTGCCCAAAGTCTGGAAATTCCTCCAGCTCAGGAGAAAGTCATCAGTTCCCATGGATATCAACAGGAATACCATGAAACTAACATTGAGTGTGTTTAGGGGGAAAAAAAAAACCAAACAAAAAACCACCAAGCCACAAAACCAGCACCCTCCTGATAGTAGAGACTATGATTTTCAACATAAGCTCCTTTTTGCTGGTGTGTGTCATGACTGCTTTTGCTTGATGCAGGTGTTTTTAGCAATAAGACCATCCTCAACAAATCAGCAGCTAATCTAAATGTTAATATAACTTCTCTTTAGGAAATTAGTTTAAGTGCAGAACAGTCCTGGCTCAGTTATTTACTTAACCTTCTCTGTGCCCTTGAGCTTACACAGTTCATACAAGGAAACAGCATTTTTAATTTCTCATGGACATATGTTATACAGCCTCGCAGAAGAATGCTGGAAATGATCATCTATGAAGAGCATGGGGCTTCCATCTGGCACCGTTTTGATTCGAGACGGACAAAAATATCTGCTAGAACTGCACAGAAAATGCTGAGATCACTAAAGGTCCAAATGGTATCCTCTAAGCGGGAAGTGGGGAAGAAAGGGAATAAAGATAATAAAAATCAAGCCATCTGCAAAGAGACGTTTCAAGTAGAAACAGGGAGATTTGTGGGGTTTGGTTTTGGGTGGTTTTTTTTCCTGTGGTGCTGTAAATGTACTGATTCCTGCTGCAGGGAGACACACAAATCTTTTCTTCAAGTTTTATTCACAGGAGGTGGGGAAATCACAACTGCCAAAGGAAGACAGGTCAGGATTAAAAGCAAGAAATATGTTGTTTTGGTCCCAGAAAATTCAGTAGCAAAGAACCCTCTCAGAAACCTTCAGTTCTGCCTCGGCTCATGCTAAATGCAAAATGGAATTTGCATCCATTTGATACCAAACCATTAAAAATGTCAGTTTAATGAAGAATAATTTTTTTTTTAAAAAAAAAAGGTAAGGATAAAGATCTCACATGTAAATTACCATAGAGTCCTAGTACCCAGAGACAACTGCTTGAACTGGATCCTGAATCTGGAACAACTGAAACCAAACAGTATGGACAGACACGTCTCGGACCTCCTAGAGGGAGGTTTCACACCTCTGTGATTCAAGACTGAGATGAGACTTTGGAAAAGTTTCCACAGTGCTCTGCCCCTTGCTCCCATCTAGCCAACTGCATTTTTATATGCTGGGAAATTGCTGTAATGGGCTAAACCACTCACAGAACAGAGGAAAAACAAAATTGCAAGGAATAACTTTTTGCAATGAAAGCCAGTGTGTAGGCTGCACCATCAAACTTTTACAGACTTCCAAACATCAGCCAGACTCAAGACCTTCTACTGTAACACAGAATATTTATTTCTGAGGAAACTCTCAGCTTTATGTCATAGCGGGGTTTTAAAAGGAAAAATTATCTGCTTTCCTGGGACTTCTGAGAGCTTGATATGGCTTATTACATCCATTATGCATCTGAATGGAGCGATGAGAAGGTTTTGTATCATTTAAAGGGGATTTATTAAGTTAAGACCACAGCATTTGCAGATATTACACAAGTTATCACTAACAGGGAAATATGAGAGAAAATTCTCCCTCCAGACAAAAAAAAACACAAGGCAAAGCAAGCCTATAGTATGGCCTCGTGACAACAAGGAGGTACAGTACTTCCCCTCAGCCACCTCAGTGGAGACACTGGTGGTAAGACAAGGAGCGTGCCATCCTTTCATCCCCCCCGATATGTCTGGCAGCCTCCACTGTACAGTGCAGGGAAAGAAAGGAGATCTTCACCTTCTCTTGCTCTTTGCTGCTGAAATGCTGCATGGTCCCAGAGACAAGGACTTCTAATTCAGGGCTGGCTGTTGCATCTGCCTCTCAAGGCGTCAGACCTGAGCATAACCCCAGTTACTTTGGTGCAAGCATCCTCCTCCTCTCCTCTTGCCTTACCTGTGTATTTCATTGCAGCATCTCTCCTGCTCACCTCCCAAAAGCATTTGTCCTCTCCCTTGTTTGCATACCACGTCTGCCTCGTTTCCTACACAGGGGCTCAACAACAGGGCACTTCAGTGGGAGCAACAGCTGCACTCAAGCTGAAAATAAGGCAGGTCAGCATTAAAGCCCAGGGGTGCTGCCCAGGCTCCCTTCTCCACTGGCCCAACACAACCCAGCTGGAAGCAATCAGGTGCCTGCCACCCCCTTCCCACAGGGCAACTGGCTGGGACCATGGTCACCAGCAGCTGGCTTTGTCCCCGCTCCTGCACGGCCACCTGGGCTTTGCCTGCAAACCATCACAGCGCCCACACCCCGCGGGTGTTCCAATCTCCTTGGCCCTCTGCTCTCCAACATACACAGGCAATTTCTGGTGTATAAAACCTGCTAAACAAACCAGGTTGGGTTTCCCTACCAAAGCTGCCCGCTATAGCTTAGTCCTTTATCCCCAGACCTGCCTGCACCCTTGACACACACATATTTCTGTGTTTGGGGAACATGAAACATACTTTGCAAGCCCAATTCCTGCCAGAACAAATCCCTTTAGCATCCTTATTTCTAGGAATAGCACAGAAAAGTGTTTAGAGAGCTTTTTATTGATGCCATTTCCATCACAAACCCTTCCAGGGCCTTTGGTCACATCACTATCTTATTGCAGCTGGGAAGTGGGTCAGTATCTCACCAGCACAGGGGGTAAAACACATCAAGAATGTTGAAGGGAGAACAGCTTTATAACTTCCCAGCACCGTTCTTAGGGACTTAGCGGCTCTGCCTTGGACAAGCCATTTCCCAGCCTGCAGGTTTTGCTTCAGAACATCCAGAGAAACGTAGACCAGCTTTAAACAATATGTTTAAAGGAAATACTCAACTGTTAAATGCCTTGGCTGTCTACCTCCCTGCAGAGAACGATGCAAATTTCTGAGTCCAGGCAGCTTCCAAAAAAATTTATCAGATTTCTGTCTAGTAATGCTACTGAGTGCCGAGTGCTAAGAAATACTTCTCTTACTCTGACCCACGATAAACTCAATCCAGGGGAAAATTTTCTCTTAAAGTAGACTAATTTTTCATTTGACTCAGGTTGAAAAACAAGCCCTGCACCCCTACCTTTCCACCAGCTAGAAGCTCTTGTTTGTAGACATGCCCATGTCACGGAAATGTGGGGAAAATGATGTAAATCAGGTGTAGCATTCAAGGCGAAGGAGCCTCGCTTGTCATAACACTGGAAAAGGGCTCTAGCCCAGCAGAACAGCGCTGAAGGTGCATAGGTACAACTACCACTTGGGTGCTGGGGAAGGGGAAATCAGAAAATGCAAGACACAAAGCAGTCTGGTGACAATTTTGGCACCGGAGCACCCACAGCTTCAGCGCCTGGCAGAGGCTCTGGCAGCCTGTGCTACCTTCCTTTTGCTGTACATTCGTGGCAATAAAGGCAAGCAGTTTTTATTTCAGGGTGTGCAGCTCCTGATTTTATAGAGCTATAGATTAGATTTAGATAGACTAAGTGTTGATAGAGCCAATATATCTCTCGATTGCTCCTCAAGGAGAACAAATGCCTTTGAGACCTCTGAATAAATATGCTTTAGGACCAGTTCTGAGGCTGCAAAGTGCATGCTGTCTGTGCATAGCATGTTACTGAGGTAAGATCTTAAAGGAAAAAATCCTCCAAACTGTGTGAAAACAAACTTCTTAATTGGTGAAAACCACAGTTGGGAAACATCCCAGGCAGCTGTTCTTCAGCTAGCTGGAGACCAGCCAAGTCTTATATATCAGCTTTGAGCTGAGAACAAGTGTGATAAATTCCCACCAAAAGCGTAATGTTTTTGAGTTATAAGCACCTAAAAATAGGCGTATGTAATGAAATTGCCTCCTCAGCCATAACTGGAGTGTCACTGGTATAACAGTGTAATGCGCTGTGCCCGCCTGAAAGCTGATGGGGTCCTGCATCCCAGAGTTGGGGCAAGGCTCCCATTGCTGGTGCTAGGCACAGGGCAGCATTAGCCCAGGGTCTTCCGCAAACCTCCACTCACCAGACTGTCATGCAGACTGAAAATCACCACCAGGAACAGGTTCTCCCACTGCATGTGCCCACTTCATCCCTGACTCAGGCAGGACACACACCAGCTCCAGCCAGGGCAGCAATGTTTGCAGCACCATTACTCACGTTTCCACTGGGATAATGCAGGATGATCATCTCTAAACATCACCCTTTCAGTGCACACAGAAAGCTCAGCGTTAATCTCATAATATTTGCAAGGAAATCTTTTTAATCAGCAATGAAACCCAAACATTATCTAGCCTTTATTGACCTGCAATAACAGAACACCACGGCTATATTTCCCCCGTGCCTCTTGCAGAGGTTCATTTGACTCGATCTATGGTTGGTGTTTATTCTTAGCTCACAAAGCTCAAAGAGTTTATATTATTGATTTGCTGTATTTCAGGTTCAATCCCTTGGCGCCCTTCAACCTGAGTGAATTAAGTCAGAAAGAGTTAACACCTTTACTTCCAAGACACAAACATGATGGTGGTTTATATAATCTACACACCAATTTTCACTCTGCCAGCCTTCAGCACATTAACTGAAAAGTGCCAAACGCTGCAGCAATATTGATATTTGCAACAGCAAAGGTATTCACAAACAGCAGCCTGCTCCCGTCAGAGGAAAACGCTATGTATTCAGAAATGGAGAGGGAAGAGGCAAAGCAGAGTAATCCATACGGTGTGGGAAACTTCATTCCCTCACTAATGCCTGCTCAGGTGATTTGTTACCCTGTGTGCAGATGTGGCCACCACAGCACCATGCTGAGGTCATGGTTTCCAAATCCTTTTCCCCATCACTTATTTCATGTACCTCTTCCAGCTGGTTTACAAGTTAGATGGTATGCACATGGGGGCAGAGGCTATCCACACTTGCTTGCTATCTCAGTGCAAGGAACAAGGAGCATCAACTGAAATTAGTACATAGAAAGTTCAAAACCAAGAAAAAGAGAGGCCACTGCCAGCAGCAAGCAGTGACCTGTGGAACGCCTTGTCCTGCAGATTTGTGGATGCTCATAGCTTACAGGGATTTAAGAAGCGATCGGACAAATCCATGGGGGAAATCTCCATCAGGACCATTAAAAACAACAGCCTCTGCCTCAGGAAATCCTTGACCCGCTGATAAACAGAAGCTGGGAAAGGAACTAGGTGTGTACCACTACCCCTCTATCTTATTCTCATACTCTTCCCCAGAATTGCTTTTGGCTCTCTGCTCTAAGACAAGTATTCTTCAGTCACATTAAAAACCTGTGTCACCAGAGAAAACCCAAAAGTTTTGTGACTTGCAGAAGCTAGGCATTTATTTCTTTCCTCATTTACACCAACAGAACCAGAGAGTTCTTCATTAATTGGGACAAAAGCCTTCCAGGGAAGTAAACTGGTGGGAATATATGCAAGGAATCTGGGTTTGCATTAAAAAGCTGCTAGAAGAATTTCACCAGCTTGTGCCCCCCAGCCCCAAGACCAGCCACCAGAGCACACCAGTTCTTTCTGAGATTTTTTTGCTTACTTTTAACCATGGTTCAATTTCTTTACCTTGGGATGGCCATCAAACAACACTCCCCCACCTCTTTTGTCCTATCCCTAAGAAAGATCTCTTTGTTTTCCAACAGAAGAAAGCTCCCTCCCAAATATTTCCATGTGGCAAGGGGCCATGATATTCCCAGTTGCACAGGATGTGCTAGTCTGACATCTAAACAGGCATCTCCTCTCTCAGAGCTTCTCATGGTACATTTGAGCTCTGCTTAGGACAGGACCAGCTGCTGAGACCGGCTATCAACACATAACCTAGTAGTTAAATTCCTTCTGATCCTCAGGGCTCCTCTAACCCCAAAACGAACAACTCAACTTTCTGCACAAAGTCAACCACCTGCCTGCCATATGATGGAGGGTGCTCCGAGGCTGGGAGCAGACTCCACCAACACCTCTAGGTGGTGGCTGGGCAGCAGGAAACGCATGCATGTCATCGCTTTCCTAAGAACTTTATGACATACAGCCCCGTCCCTTGGGCCTTCTGCGATGGGTGAGCTTTTTCAAGAGCGTCTGCCTCTTTTTCAGAAATGGCTTACACACTGTTTATCTTCAGCTTAGAGGAACCCAAAGCCACAGTAAATGTTATATAATTTCCACATTATTTTTCTCTCAATATGTTGCATCCCTGAGGACATGACAAGAGGAGTTTGAAGAAGATTTAATAAACAGCACAGAGAGGGTAGAAACAGACTGGACCACGTCCTGCTCTGCAGTGGCTATGGAAATGTTTTCCCAGGTATGTCAGCTGCATGAAAATGTATTTCTCCAACTCTTCAAAACACCCAGCTCCAGCCTGGGGCAGTGCCGCCTGGGTGCAAGCACAGGAGCACACAGTACCCAGGAGCCCTCTGAAAACTGGACTGATCGAGGCAAGGTGGGAGAGCAGATACAGAGGTGCCACAAATGCTTTTATTTTCCCTTCCTCAGAAACTTTCCCAACGAATTTGAGCTAAAACCTTGCCTTCTTGAATTTGGCTACATTAGTAACATAGGAGCAGTAACAGCCACTACTATGTACCTCAAGTGGCCATAAGCTTCCCACCTCCTCTTCCCAGTGCCATGGTTGCGTGCCAATGCCATCTCTGTAGGCAGACAAGTTGTAGGACACAAAACATTTCAAACTTTGTCATGGAGCATTCTCATGTAAGAATACACCTTATGAAGAAAATACGACTGAAAAAGATAACTATTTCACTAATACTTGGGGTCCAGGAATGAAAGAAACTCTGGCCAGAGCCAGGAGCACCTGCAGTACTTTAATCACACGGCTTCAGGAACAGGAATCTTGAAACAACTACTACAACAGCACATGTACCATTAATGTGTTAACCATTAAACCATTTCTTCTATGCAAAAAGCTCAGGCAGAATGCTCCAGCATCTGCTAGGTCCATAACCACAACCTCACCCACCACCTGGTACCATGCGGCGTTTCACAGGTTCAGCTCAGCCCTTTTCCATTCACTGCAGAGTGGGTCAAGAGATGGTGCGTGCAAACACAAATAGCCAGTCTCTGCATTAATGCTGTTGCCTAGGTAAGTGTTTCTCAAAAAGGTTTGTGCTGGGGCTGCATGCCCAGCCGCACAAATTTATAGTGACCACAGGGTGACAGAAAACTGAAGTATTAAAGTCTTTGCATTGTGATTGTACTTGGGAATTGCTCAGTTGGCTTTGAAAAGTAGGTAGGATTCTATAAATAGTAAGTACTTTATCATTTCTTGCCTACTTCAAACACACAGCTATATTTCAATCGTGATTCAGAGTAAATCAAATTCCATGTGAGGTATGGTAGAAATGCTGTGTGTGCCAGAGGTGCACCCCAAGCTCATATAAATCAGCATAGCTCCATGGTGCCTGGGGAAAGGATGCTGGCTTATGCCAGCTGAAGATCTGCAGGGCAGCACTGGTATCATTCTCTTAAGACTGAAAGACAAGTAAGTAAACATTGAGCATCAAATTATTCACTATGGTCCTCACTGTCCTCCCAAGAACTACTGAAAAAAGGCACTGTAAAAGTTCTTATCTTCTACATCATTCACTCATAAAAATGTAGGAAGTGTTGTTTAGAACTAGTTATGATTTGCCATAAATCTCAGTGCTATGTAACGGTACATTTTATTTAGGAATATTACCTGAAAATTAGAAACCCAGTGAGCCATTGATTTTAAATATGCCATGAATCCAAAATTTCTTCACAATGGGATGCAAATAAAAAAAAAAAAATGTTTATCAGAGGGGAAAAGGGAACAGGATCTATATGCTAACATTACAAAACAAAAGATTAATGAAACCCTTACTTGAAACCTCTAATGGCCAAGGAATTAAAACATGTACCTGTAAAAGGTAGTAGTAATTGAAGAGCTGTAGGGAAATACAGAGCTGTTACAGCCCAAATATATTTTCCTCCTCTCTGCAGCTTTACAGCTTGCTGTGCCCGCTGTGTTCTTCTTCTGAGCTGGGATGATAACTGACCTTTTAATGCATAGTTGCACAGTGTCTTAGGTCAGAGGGAATCATTAAATCATCCACCCTGGCTTTCCACATAACACAGGTCTTTACATTTCACCCATTTACCTCTACATTGAACCCAGCAACCTGACATAGGCAATAATTTTTTTGTCTTGGCCTCAGACAGAAGTTTTTTGGGCTCAAAGCGTTGCTATCTTTTTGCCGAGGGTGACTACACTTGCTATCTCGGAACAAGTGGAACCGCTCCTGTGCAGCTGCTTTCAAAGGACTGTAAGGTACTGAAAAGGCAGAAGCAAAGACTTATGTTATCCCATGTTCCTGAGCCCTGGTTTTCAAATACACTCTGCTGGTGGCATTAAAGCATCAAAGTCCTCTTCTGCTCCCACAGGATAGTGCAACAGGCAGAGCCACTGCACAGGATCCCCAGACAGCGCATCGACACATCCACAGAAGAGTTAAAGCAGCACCACATAAAAGCAGGCAGCAGTGCTAAAAATAGAAAAGTGCTCCAAAAAAAAAAAAAGAAAAAAAAAGAAAAAAAAACCTTTAACACATCTTAAATAAATCCATTTATTCTAGGATTTCGTAGAAACCATATAGCTGAAATTGCTACAGGATAATTCCTTATAAGCCTTATAAGAAATGTTGCCGTCCCAGAGCCCCAGTACAAATCCTGGCAAGAATATTGGAGATAACAGATTGGATGCCATGGAAACCGAGACAGACCTAATTTGAGCAGTAACTATTGCTGTTATTTATTTAATTCTGATAAGCCATCTAAATGTAGAATGCCTAAAGGTTCCTCTGCACTAAAAATAGCAGGCTTGTAATATTTTAAATCACAATTTGCCTGTGTTTAACAATATTTTGGGCATCCGACATTAACATTTTGCATGCATTTTTGAAAGCTCAAAATTAACCCCGCTCTGTTTTATACTGTAAGGAGGAGAAAAATCCCTTGTCCCTCCTTATATTAACATTATACATCAAGGATGCCTTCCATCAGCCCAGGCTTCTCATGGGAGGGTGGGAGCCAGGATGTCCCAGCTGCCCTCTCGCCCTCCCCCAAGCTTAAAGCGAATGTTTGAAAGAAGGCAGCACGGGGCCGTAGGAAGCAAACACCCCTTCTCCAATTGATAGCAAGGATCTTCTGTGATTGTTTGATCTGAACGTCTCCATAAATAAAACACCTCCTGAGGCACGTCAGTTTTGAGCTGGCTGACAGCTCCCATCTGTTTTTGCACCCCTGCCTCCCTTTCCTGAGCTGGAGAAGCAAAAACCTTCAGGTGTAAATTTGCAATTTCTGGGGCTTTGGGATTTTGCAATGCTGCCAAAATGCCTGGAAGCAGAGGAGCAACGAGGTTGCTGTTGGGATGTCAGTACCACCTGAAGGACCAAACTGAATTTCCTCATGACTCTGCTACGTTTTTCCCCCTTTGTAACCTTCACTGGTTCCACAGCAGGAATAACACCTCCATTTCTCTACCCTTTTGGATTTTAACCTTAAAGTGTAAATGCAACTGTATTCCCTGGGAGGTTGTACACACCATGTGCAACAAATAATAATAATAAAAAAAGCCTAGATATGTTTTGTTTCTTAGAAATGCTCTGCTTCTGGTGCTCCTGCATCTGAAGAACTCGGCAGCAGCCCTGGTGCTGTCCATACACAGCTGGCTCCTCACAGCAGCGCTGGCACTTGCCCTCTCGTGGGGAAGGTCCATCAGCCAGAGCACCAGGCACCCACCATGCCTCAGCACACCCTCCCCTTGGAAACGTCACTGTCCTCCTACACCTGCCTCAGTTTTTCAGGTTTTTATTTTTCATTATTTATCTTTTGAGCTGGAAATTCATGGTGCGGATGGCGAGGATAAAGCAGCTGCTGATAGCACTGCGCCATCCAGACAAACCCAAAGCACCAGCTGGGCTAATGAAGTTACAAGGCTGGATCCTCTTGCCAATTAATGCCAAATAGCGCCGATGGTATCAGTGTAGCTGTGCCAGTCTAAATCAGCTAAGGATCTGGGCTATGGCGCTTAATGACAGTCTGGATTTTGTACAGAAAGGAGGGAAATGACCAATACTGTGTTTCACTTTGCAGTTAGCTGAGCCCTGTAACACCAGCCAAGCCTTTCTCATCTGCAGCGCAGGGCTGAGGGGGGAGTTGTCAGTGTTGTTTTCTTCAACGATTCAGAAGTAGGACTGCAAGAAAGATATTCTGGGCAAGAATCAAAATGAATAAGAATCGGTTTCAGGATCTGTCACACTACAGTCAGCATATATTTAGCTTCCATTGCTCTCGTTTAGGAACAGGGATCAACGCTGGGATATTTATAGCCTTCAAAGACCTTTTTCAATGGATTGCAGCTCCAAGGGTCCATGCTGGGATGGACGAGCAGTGACACACTATATTAGTATACCATGGTATAGCATTGAATCTATACATGGCACAATAAGTCTGGAATTATTTTGAAGATGTATGGGTTGCGATTACAGCTTTTTACCATTTCACTGACTGTGCGCGCTACAGAACTGTTGGCAGTTTAAGGCTTTAATGGTGAGCAATTACATTCAAAAGTGAAGGGTTCATTCATCAGCTAGGGTTTAATCTCAAGCATGATACAACTACACAGTGAATATTCCACAACACGCTGTTCATGTTATCCGAGTAAATGAAATCCTGTTGGGCAGGCTCAAAATGAAGAATTGGATATAGCACTCTCCTCCAAAAGCCTGCACAAGGCTCCTAACCACCAGGTTTTAGCTGTCACAGAAAAAGAAACAGTTTCTAGTCCAACTTTCCAAAGAGAAAATGTTGTAGGGGATAGAGGGCATGTGAGATCTCACAACCTGCTTAGCTCTCTTTTCTCATTAGAGTCTGCAGAGATGTTCGTCTTCTGAAGAGTATCCGATGGCTGCTTTTCATAAAGGAAATCTCTCCTGAGTTATCCAACCAACAGCAAAGAAATACTTTCTAAAAGGATTTTTGTTCAGACAGTTTCACAGTGCAATAAAACACTGATTATTCAAATATAATAGGAAGATGTTAAATAATTCCAAGCTGAGATTTCATATAATAGATATGAGACTGTCTATATTTAGCCATCCAAATCTATACTTAAACTCCTATGTAAAAAGGGCCAAATGGAAATCAGCTGTCGGAAGGTGGTTGTTACAGATCATGTTATTATTGGTATGAGTTTGTTGGTACCATTTAAGTTTTCCTTTCTCTTTCTGATCCTCCTCCTCTCTGCTACTAAGCATCTCCACCCCCCCACCCTGTCTTTCTCTGCCTTTTAATAAGGATGCACAAATCCTACATCTGGCTTTGAGGGTGATTGGACAGCAGCACCTTTGAAAATTTGGACCAAGACTTTGAACAATACCTGAAAACTTCAATGACCCTGAAGAGATGATGTGATGCAACCACTGTATGTCCAGCTCCTTCCATCTTCTTTGCAGACCCCATCCACTACCCAGTGGTCTGTACTGATACCTCAACACACCAGAGAAGAACATAGGTGGCTTATTAACAGATTCCTTGAATTACACGTGATATTGTGTCCTAAATTTAAATAGACAAATCTGTGACTCTGTAGAATTGCAGGGACTTGTCTCCATACACGCCAGCATGCACAAGATGAGAATCTGGCCACCATCCGTATAACAGCTGAACACTGCTGTTCAACACCAAAACCTTCTACTACCCCTTCACTACCTCAAAGCTGAACCAATTTCATTACATTGAAAGACACAGGAAGAAATTGTTAATTCTGTGTAATTCTTGAGCTGCCCTTGACATTCAGCAGAAAGACATGAGTGTACTGAAACAAGTGTAAATAAGGTTAACACATCAAGAGAATTGCTCCTAAAATTGAAAAATGCAGTCATCTGCTGACAGTAATCTATTCTCTCCTTGCAGACTCATGGCAGGGCCACTGTGACTACAGCTACGGTTGAGTCAGCATTTCCATTATCAACTGCCATTTTCAAGGATTTATGTCTTGGGCATTTAAAAAAAAACAAAAAAGTTCTTGGCTGAAATTTCTATACAAGCTCCTTGGGCCTGATCACGCCTCTGCTCTCCACCTGGTACTATCAGCTGTTCCTGCACAGCATGAGTATGAAACACTCCAGCACTGAATTACTGGCCGTTGAATCACTTTGCACAACCAGGACCAGCAAATGAAGGGGCAAGAGATCAGCGAATCCGTCCCTGCAAAAACGCTGCCTTTGCTGAACAGATACCAGCAGCCTGCCAGAGCTGGAGAGTTAGTTGAGTTAGCTTCCAGAATTTAAGTCTGGCAAATGACTCCCCCACTGTGCTGGGTAGCATCATCACAGAATCACGCATGATATGACTTGAAATCACAACTGTTGAGTCTGCAGTCAAAGTTTTTGCTTAAAGACAGCTCTTATGAGGTTTATTGCGTGTTTGATTCCTGACTGCATAGACAGGCAGCTGATGGCTCCTTTGCGATGCAGTATTCACAAAGCTATTACCGGGATTTAGAAACTACTTGTAACAAATTATTCAGCTACACATAATCTATCTTCTGCAGCGAAGAGATTATTCAGTGACTATGGGTTTAGCCATGGGAGGAGGCACTTCTTTGTCAAAAGAGGGAGGAAAAGAACAGCTGCATGCACATCAGCCAGATCACTACCACCCTGCAGAAGCAGAGGAAGGTTTAGCTCAAGATTTATGTTAAGGCTTTCCACCTGATGCCAAGTCAGACCACTGACTCACTGAACTACATCAGCTGGGTGAATTGTGAGAGCCACCAAATAACACACTGGAAGTTACACCAAGGGCTCACATTCATCATGGCTTTACCCTGCCAGCCTGGCTGCTAAAGGCAACTTCTAGTCATAGAGATGCTTGTAGAGACACTTAATTTTAAACTACTAATTCACATCCTACAAGCTGGTTGTGTGTAGTAGCATGCAAGAAATACAACTTAGAGTAGCTTAAATGAACCTGTCTTCACCAGGGCCATTTCACTGTGAATGGGTTATTTTGGTCTCCCTCAATGTGGCAAGAGCGTTAAAACATGACCTACTTGTGACCAAGTCCTTCGCACACGTAGAGGCCAACCTGGGATGGACAGGGCATCTTTCCATAGCCGTATCCTGTCACAGCACTCTCCAAACTATCAAGCTGCAACAAGGTCTTTTATCATCTCATACCAACATACTCTTCATACCAGTCCCTCTGCTGCCTTCTCCCAGTCTCTCCTCATCCCGGGCATGCGTTTTCCCTCTTCTTCCCCCTCCCTCTTCATTGGCTGCCCGACCACTTAACAGAACCAGCCACACCTGCACCTTATCTACATCAGCCAACACCCTCCCCACACCAAGCCAGCCCACAGCTGTATATTATCAACGTTAATTAACCAGATTCATCCCTCTACAGTTTCCCCACCTCTCCCTGCACACATCAGCTAACCTGCCTCCAGGAGCCCTCGCGAGCAGTGATCCTGCCTGCCCGACCTGACTCCTTTGGACATCCCTGGGCTGGATGGCCTCTGAGTCTTCCTACCTATGGGCACTACTGGCACAGATGAGGTCTCAGCACGTACTTCAATAAGAACTACTTTGTTTGGCATTGTTTACACAAAGCCTTAATCAGCTTCGTGGTTTAACGCTGTTTCCTTTGTGCTATTTTTTCCCCGAAGGAGGGTTTTATCCTATCGGCTCGCATGCAGCAGCACTGAGTTATTACATTTTGTTCACCTCTTTCTTATGTTCTTTACTGCCTCATGAAGCCTTCAGAGCCACGTCCATTCCCCTGTGCCAAGTGTTTCTTGTCCTCCTGTGATCCATTGTGGCTGTCACTTACCTTCTAATGACTTTCAAATGGAAGCACCGTGCTGTCAGGCTACTCAGTGCTAATAATATAATTTAAATGATCGACTAGTCTTCAGAGACTGTGTTTAGTTGTTTTATATGTTAAAGAAATTGAAGAAAAACAAAGCTAAAAGCTGTAGACCTTAGAATGTGTTTAGGTAAATGGGGCACATGTAATTTCAACTAGAAAACACCTCACAGCAACTATTTATGTAAATACTGAGTGTGTCTCAATGTGAAGTGTTATTCCTCTTTTCTTTGGCTTTTCCTAGCCAGAACTAAATATTGCCATTGGGATATTTTTAAGTTACATGAAAGAACGAATTTAAGTCTCAATGGGAGGCTTCAACACAGTGAAATACTTAAGCCCTTGTGTAACTTTAAAAGGACACGAATAGTCCCACTGAAGTCAATGGGATTTAATACACACGCTTTAGCGCCAAGTTGAATCATGGCCTGAACAAATGTTGGTTTCATCTGACGGAATCGTGTGACCTGATACCCTACTTCCAGCTGTAGCCCAGCTCTGCTGACTGCTTTCCATCACGCACAGCCTAAACATTAAGCCCAAATCCTGTCTCACTCACAGCTTAACAGGACTCCATTTTTTAAAAGTCACATCCCCCAGACATCTTTATCTTTTTACCTCCTCTATTAGAAGTAACACTAGATATGACTATTATAAGATGAGATTCCAGGGAAAACTATTTGCCAGTCCATTTATTTTATGCAATTGTCAATCATTAATGTATCATCACTGTCACATGGCAGGTCCTACTCCCTGTACCTGATAGTACTCTCCTACTGGTTTTTTCTATCACCAGCATGTCCCTGCACAGCAGCAGGAGGAACAGCAAAGAATTAAAACACAAACATGCTGCTGTAAGGACATGAAACCCACAGGAGCTCTCAGGGTAGAAGCTGCAGCCACTTGGATTTCCATCTCCAGGGGTGGACATGGTCCTGATCTAACTGGGAGTTTTGTCACTGGTCATGCCGGCAGCCCATACAGCAACCTGGACAGTGCAAGGGAGAGGGAGAGTATGGACAGGGCACCATGCCACCCACACGGCAGTCAGGGTCCCAGCCACTGCAACCCCCACGTGAGACCTCCCTCCGGCTTAGTGCCCCTTCCTCTATCTCAGGTGGCCATCAGGCAGGGCCAGGCACTGGGGTCAGGAGAGACCCTGCAGCACACCCCCATGCCTCACGTGGCCCCCTCTGCCTCCAGCATCTGTCTTTTAACCATATGGATGTGGAGGAGAAGCGTGGGCCAGGGTGCTTGCTCCATACAATCCACGCAGGGGGGATCAAGCTGAGTCCAAATGCTCGTCGCCCAAATCATAATTTAGCCTTACACTCTAGCAGGTTTGGGTCTGTGGGCAACAAACACCTTTAAAAGGGGGGGAGGAGGTGATGAATTCTCCCAGGCAGAGGAGAAAAGAGGTCATTTAAATATTAAAACTCTCCTTGTCTTTGAAAAGGTTAGATGTGCCTGCAATGGGATTGTTTTTGTAGGCAGCATTTCTCTGTACCCTTGAAATTAGCAGCATCAGGGAGGCTGAACCACGGACAACAGAACCTCGCAGCTGTGTCACACCAGAAGCTTCATCCTTCCCCTATACAGAAGGTTTTCCAAGCTTCTGTTACCAAAAAAGGGAACAGGCAAGCTGAGCAAACCTGTTTGCGTGCCAATTTAAGGATTACAGTTCAACTCAATGCTATGGCTCTGTACACCAAAGCAACTAAAATATTGACAAGGCTACTTCCAGGACTTATAGCGTTGCTAAAAAAGAACCACAGTAAATAGGGCAATTGAGTGGAAGCTAAAATGGTGTACGCTTTCTGGGCTAAAAATTCCTTCAAAGTTATTTATTAATTCATTATTCAATGATGACGTGCACAGTGCTGCACACACTTAAAAATGAGGCACTGCTGCAACTGCTTCTTGAAATTCTGATTTGCTTAAAATATTTAGTCCATTTTCATGCTAATTAAGGAGCAGTCCAGAAGGGAAGCCATAGATCTGTGAGAGGAAATCCAGATATTCTCACTGAAATGAGACCTGCCCCTTTCACCTTTCCCCACAGCCAGAATCTTACATGCCCTTACAAACACTGTCTCGTATTTTAGCCATTTGAAGCAATCACAGCTACAGGAGAGATCACAGCCAGCACAGGTTAAGAGGTGAGGTATGTCAGCCATGGTCAAGAATTAGAGGTAAGATACAAAAGGCAATGCAACAGCTGTCAAAACCAAATGAAGCTTCTTGGAGCCTGCAGTGTTCCCAAGACAGCCACTTTTGCTACTTCAGTAGCAATAATTGTACATCTGGCAGCAAGGATCTGAGCACAGAACCAGCGCTCCAGTCGTTTCTCAATTGCAATTGTGACTGGAGGATGTCAGACATGGCTGACCAGCTGGGAAACAGCAGTTTTTGCCAACAGGATCAAAAGACTAATCTTTCTGAACACTGTGATATTATTACTCTTGAGTTCCAGGGTTTGGGGGCTCAGGATTTTCAGCCCTCTGTTGCATTTCTCCACCTGTTTGCCATCCCACACACCCTCTTCCTCAGGCAACAAAGTCATCCACAAAGAGCCAGCCGGAGGAGAACGAGGGGCTGGCAGCCACAAACCAAATCCCAAATTTTATGATTACAACAATTGCTTTTGGACCCGACCCAACAATTAAAGTAGCATTTCTTTAGACAGCGCTTTTCTTAGGGTTTCCAAGGCTGTTCCAGACAAATGTCCCTCCTTGGCTGGCAGAAGGAGATTGACTATAGCATTGCAGTTATGGCAACTGGAGGTTGCCAGTCACGGTACAATGTGGGAGCTGCAATCTAAAGGACCATGGCAGGGAGGTGGCAGAGTTCCCATTTCATTTTACCTATCAGGCTGAAAGCAATGTTCAAAATGTTGGTCAGAAAACACTGCCTAGAGAAACTAGTCAAATGGGTAAAACAAAAGAAAACGCTGCCTGGGAAAGCTGCTGCTGTGTCAGAACATTGCCCTAAGAAACTCTGTTTGTGAATACATATTCCAGCATTTCACGCCTGAAGTGAAAATGCAAGAACTACCCCAAGAGATTTTGCTGCAATGAACTACTACAAAGAGACTCCAGAGAAAAGACAGGCGGTTGCGTCCTCCTAGATTACTAGATTCCTACAGCAATTTAAAAAGAATATGAAATGGATCGGGGTGACTCTTCCCACTTGCGCAAGTTTCATGAGCAAGTTTATTACTTCTTCCTGATTTACTATTCTGTTTTCATTGAGAAGCACCAGCAACCCTTTGGTGATACCTAGTCCTCCACATAAGGGGGGGGGGGGGGGGGGGGGGGGGGGGAAGGCAGAAAGGAGTTCTTCTAGAACAAGCCCTGACTCATCCTGGTGAGTCAGGCTATCATTCATTTCAGTTTGTCTGCTAACTTTGAATCTCCAACTTTGGATGGGCGCATAGATCTTTTCATTGGCAAGTGCCAGAAGTTAACACTCTACCTACTCATTAAAAACCTTGGTGACCTCCTAAAAATGGTGTGAACCAGGAATTCATACTGCCTCCAGGAGCTATGACTGACTTTTGTCTTCACTGTGGTCTATAAACCATTTTGAGCTCTGAAAATGTGTCTGACTACACAGGAACTCCAAAAGTACTTAATGTCTACAGTTCATCATTTTAGCTCCGATTCTTGTCTTAGATCTCCAAATAAGTTATCATATGATCCACCAAAAAGCTGCCTGACTTCCACCCACCAAATCTGGCCCCGCTCTCGATCTGAGGGATTTCACTGCACTTAAGTTTTGCCAGTGCTGTTCTGCCAACTGAAATTTCTAGCTGCAAATTACATTTGAGAAGATGTGCAAATATTTTAGGTGCATAGTCAATATGCTGTAGATGACAAATTACAAAGCAGGAACAGAATAGCTGGCCATAAAGCATGGCTTCAGCGCTGAACTAAAAAGTCTAATAAAGTGACAGCTACCATCATGCAACACAGACATCTGATTCACTCTGTCAGCACGTGCATTATTTCAAAGAAACATTTATATGGTATTTATCTTAGCCCATTCATCAGCTCCCATCAAATCAAGAGTGTCCCTACACTACAGATTCTCTATCCCTAAAATAAAGCTGTGAAAATTGAAGGGCTAAAGACATGAAAGTTACATTATGGATAATGCAAAAATACACGCTAATTATCTCTGTATGGAGAACTTCCAGTGCAGTTTTGAAAGCAGTGGTCTGCATATCCCAAGAAGTGAATGACACATGGTATGATGAGATAGGCATGTGGAGAGAGCACCTGCAATATTTTAAAAAACATTTTCCTATTCAAGTATGATCCCGATTTTTAAAACCGCCTGACTAGTACAATCAATCGGATGCTAGAGGAAACGCCTGTGCTCATCCTCCTGGTGTTCCCAGGATGCCCTGACTGCTGTGCCTGCAGCTCAAAGCAGGCATGCTGGCGCTTCACATGTTGGCAGTGTGTCTACCCCCACTTGCCTTCCCGTGCCCTGGGAGGGAATTCTGCTTTTGACTTGTATTCACCCATAAGGTTGAGATTTTGGAGAGGAGACAGCACAGTGCTGCCCTTTTTCTGGAGCAGGCATTTTGTTTGTGCCATAATGAGTCCGTCGAACTGCAAATCCAGCTGATTACCTGGGATGTTAAAACATTAATAGTACTCTTCTATAAAGCCTTGCCTGTGAGTCCGAGGCTAGCCCCACAGAAAGATGGAGCTTGCACAGACAGCAGCAGCAGTTATGGCACATCCTCTGCCTATTTCCACAGCAGCCCTTGGTAGGCAGCCCTGCCACAGCTTTACGCAGAATTACAAATAAAATGTAGGGACTCACCTTTCCCAAGGTATCAAAAATTCACATCTCCAAGTCTTTACCTACAGCCTCAAACCTTTCCCCGAGCAGGTGTACACTAGTCCATAGCTCCAAGAGTTGGTGCTTTCCTTTCTCTGGAATAGGGAAAGGAGGAGAATGGGGGAAAGCTAAAGGAATCCAGGACATGCATAGGCACCACTCTGAGCTTGTCAGAAGATCCTAAAAGTGATTTAGCAGCCTAACTAGCAGCACTCCCATTCCACACACCAGTGACAGGGGTAAAGAAGTCCACAGCTTAGGACATCTGAAGAGCTGTGGGGAGACCGAAGCCCCCCAGCAGAAGGCTGCAACCTGTTCCACCACCTGCAGTCACAGGTGCTCTTTGGGAAGTCTTCCCCTGGCAGCTTAATATTTCCACCACTCCCAGAAGTGTAAGCAAAATTGGAGATTTTTGCCTAGAGAATTTTTCCTGAAACCAGTCTATCTGTAGTAGCTGACCCCTGCATTTATTATCCTCCTTCTCAACGCTGGTTTTGGACAAGGACCAGCCCAACCAAGTTTGGGCTCTTAGGGGATTTCCCATGCAATTTTCTGTGGGACGCTAGGTGAGCCTCACATTTCCTCCTCCTATCTGTGGTGCCTGGTGGGGCAGGGGGAGGGCTCAGTTTGTGGCCATCACTACATGATTTTTACATCTAGAAGTACTGAGGCAAGCAACTAGATTCAGAGGTGCTGAAATGAGATGCAGAGAGGCATTTGCCTTAAGAATTTGATGGAGCAAGGCATTATTCCCTTTCAAGTATGAGAAAAGCAGATGGGTTTTGAAGTCTGCTCCTGTAATGGAGGAAAAGGTGCTGGAATCTGGCTGTTTGAATCAGAGAGAATAAAACAGACAGTAAAAATGAGTGTGAATGAATGATTGGCCTGTCTCTCTCCTACATAAAAATACCATTAGCTCATTTCATGTGCCACATGTTATTTACCGACTAGGTCGCTGAGAAGCCCATGTTTTCCACCCCGAACCCTGCTGCTGCTGAATGTACAAATGCTTTTTTACACGGGGTAGATTGAGGCAGGAGTGGCTCTCCCTAGCAGTAGCTGACACTGTTATTGGGGTCAAACATCTATTTAATCCTCAGTGGCAACAGGCAAACAGCTTATACCAGCACCTGAAACTCTTCCCAAAACAGCCTCAGACCAAAACACAGCAAAAGTGAAATAGGTCTGAGCCAAAACCTCACCCTGATCATGCAGGAGTGGTTGTCCTGCCAGCCGTAGGGGTTTTTGTCAGCCTGGGTATGAATTTGAGCAAACCTGCAGATGTCAGTACTTTGCCCCTGACAGATCCCACATTGCCATCAGGAGTCAAGAAAACAGGGAAGCTAGTAGTCATGTCAGACACACAATTGCTTCTGGAGGTCCAAGAGCAAGACCAAGAGCTGCCATGTTCACCTGAGTTGTTCCCAGTGGATAAGCTGTGCTGGGAACACACCCAGCCCGCCGAGATGAGGTCTCTGGTTTACCCACTGCTCTTGTGGGTAGGCTGGCAGGGAGCAACAGAGAGGAACCCTGCTCGGGCCCTCTGCCTGAGTTGCTTGGAGTTTTAAAAGGATGGTTTTGAGAATAAAGACATTGAAAAGCAGCCTAGCTAGTTATCTGACTCTCCAAGAAAGCTAAGCTCTCTACAGTATGACAAGTATTGCCAAAGGTAGAGAAAAAAAAGACTGTGTTGTGAACATCCCAGTAGACCTGAGTCTCAGCAGAACTGACATTTGTCCAGTTCTCCAGTAAATGCCACATCAACCATCTGTGGGTTTTCCTATCAACCAAACAGGCACAGGATCACACCCTTCTCTACCTGAGGGATGCAGAGACCATCCCTTACCAGGGGTACATATAGCAGTTGCCATTTTGTTAGACATGACAGTGCTAGAAGCCTTGAGCTGCACCCTTCAGAGCTGAAGAAGCTCTCCCAGGGTAAGAGGGATGGACCTTTTTGTATCCCAGGACAAGGGGAGACAGCACACCTCCTCAGTATGTAGGGATGAGGCTGTGCATAATATGCCAGCCAGAATGGAGTGGAGTCCCAAGTCCTTCCTCCTGATTACAGACAAAAAAAAAAAAAAAAAAAGAATCCAGCTGAAAAACATTCAGCAAATACAATTTTGGGATTCAGTGTGAATTTCAAGACTGACTGAGGCTGGCTGAGAAGTAATGTATTTAATTATTGAGAAACCCAGACAAAGCTAATTCTGCTGTGGTCCAGCCTGGCTGCCTCCCTCAAGCTGTGTCTGGGTTGCGGAGGGAGGCAGGAGCCGGGGCTTGGTGCCAGGTCCCTGCGAGAGCCCCCCACCTCCTGGGCACAGACCCTCCAGATGGAGCCTGCACGTACAGGAGGTGCCCAGAAAAGCTGGCAGTCCTGCTGTCCACCGCCACACATACAACCTGGCAGCTATTTGGGGAGATGCGGGTTTGCATGATGGTTTCGACATCACTGCATCAGCATCCTTGTTACAGAAAACGCTACTGGTTTTCTCCAGCTCCTGCTGGAGCCTTGCTGGGGCCGGGGCCTCCAGGCAGCTGCTGTGGATGCAAACAAGCCCACAACAGTGACCATCAGCACCATCTCACCAGGAGCTTCACATCCTTCTCCTGGTTGTCATTTCTGATTTTGCAGCCTGCTGGCCCAGACCATTTTCATCCTCTGTCGCTGCATAGTAAGGACAGAGCCAAGCTTTTTGTCGCAGGACTTTGCACACTCAGAAAGCAAGCTTCTTCCAATGTCTTGGTAGATATGGAGGAAATTTTGCACGCTCTCACCTTGCTGTTCACTAGTGAAAGGCAGTAGTCACCTGGGGTCAGAGCTAATTTAAGAGCACAGACGGTAAGATGAGGCTTCATGTAAGGGGCAATGGAGACACTGCCCAGTTAGATGGCTAACCTTGCAATTCAGAATCAGAGGCAGCTCCCCACAGAAGATAACCTGTTTCCTCCACAACCACCCAGGAGGTGTCGAGGGGTGCAGGAAGGACAGCAAATCTCATTGCATACAGGAATGTGCCATACGAAAACAACATCAAGCCCAACTCTGATATTCACCCATGCTGAGGCAGAATAGAGGTCAACCAGCAACCCAGCTTCAACCAAAGCAAGAACTCTTGAAAACCAGACTCCTGACTCCTGCAGCACAGACATATTTATTTATAGAAATAAAAAAAATTTAGGCTTTTCAAAATATTTCTCAGTAAATACAGCCTTGGGTTCCACTGCATGATAAGGGAACATAAGGAATAAAAATAGGTAGAGAGCTCTTGGGGGAAGAAAGAAAAGTGAACATTAAATCTGTTTATGAAAATGCTTTTCCTGTAAAATAATCTTTTTCAAGCACATTGGCAGCAGTTTGTTCAGCGAAAAACAGCAACCTCAGGAATGGACAATTTTTGGAAAGATAATTAAACAAGAGGCCAAAATACATCTGGGGAAGCAGGTAAGGCAATTACTTAGCCCCGATGCTTAACAGTAGCTGAGAGACAAATTTATACAGCACCCTTCTGGGTAGTTCAGGCTTCCATTTTCCTATTCCAGTGGCTTAACTGCTTCTAAACCAGCTAATATCTACCTACAATGAAACAGCCTTTTCTTCTTGTAGCTAGACTAAAAAGACAACCCAAAAGGCTTCCCAAACTGCAGGAAGCTGACACTTCAAAACTTACCCAGGCCTTTGAGCTCCCCACACTCTGATCCAGGCTGTCTTTAGGTCAGATTATTTAGCCTGAGAAACCCAACGCAGTCACCTTGGTGCCCACCAAAGTTTCATCTGCCTTGAGGGAAGCCAGCTAGCTATAGTGCCTTTCCGTGACTTTTGCCATGGAAAAGCACGGATTTCTGTGCCCAGGCAGTTTAACAGAGGGGAGGCAGACTAGGGTGGAGAAACATGGAGCCCAGCAAATGGCGAGACACCCCAAGAACACAGGAAAGCACGCTGGTTCTGACCTCCATCAGCAGAACCTTGCCTACTTTTAGACCCCAACCACTTGCAGACTCAGCGCTGACCTTGCTTTGAGCAAGCGGTCAGTCTAGATTACTTGCTCGGGTCCCTTTCCACAAGATCTGTCTCCCCTGTGGTTACAAAGAGCCTACATGGCATTGCATAAATGCTGAAAGAGGAGGAAAACCACCAGCAGGAGTGTGCTCAGCAGCAATTTGCTGTTTGCTAATTGGAAAGTAGGAGACAGCTCAGGACTCCCAAGTCAGGTCACTCCTGAATGAACCTGTAGGGAGATGCACCCTCCAGCCCCATGGGATGGAGCTGGCTGCTCCAGCCATGCTGTGGGTGTTACAGCACTGGCACCAGAGAAGGCACGGGGACAGCTCCTGTCCATTCCTCCCGGTGCAAGGGATGAAGAGTTGACGCTGTCTGAGGAGAAAATAGGTGAATGGCCAACGGGAAATAGAAACTAGCACAAGGGGACGAATTTGCAGTCATACTGCCTTCACCACTCATTCATTAGCCCTGCTAAATCACTGAAATAACAGTGGGTCCATTTGGAACCGTATTTGGGCACCTCGAGACTTTTTTTTTTGTGGCTCTTCATGGAGGAGTAAAAATACAACAACTTTTTGTATTGCATAGAGAAATCTCCTTTGAATGACTCCAAGCTATCAAGCCAAAGCTGAGCTTCCATATTTGCCTTATTCCCAAGAAACACTCAGCTTCCCCTCTGCAACAGTATACACATCACAGCTTTGAATCTCAAGAGGAATGAGCACAAGGCAGAAGTTTCCCTGATGGTTAATAACGAAGGGTTAGGTGGGAGCACTGGGCATCAGGCAATGCTAGCGGCTAAACGGGCTGCCTGCGGTAAAGGCAGCAGACCAAAATACTTGATCTCGCCTTCCCCAAGGCACCTGCCCTTAGCCCCGGGTACATGGCTTGCCTCGTGTTGCCAGTCAAAAAGATAAACCTGTGAACACCAGCCTCTGCAGAGCAGCAAAGCCAAGTGGTGTTACGCCAAGAAAGGCAGGCGGGGTGATTCAGAGTTGCTTTTAAATTACAGGCTTCCTTCGAAGTGGCAGCCATCTGCAGCCACGCAAGCTGCAAGACAAGTGCCTAGGGGAGACAACTCACTAAACGCAGTGGAAGAGGCACCTTACTCACTCTCACCAGCTCTAATTGCTACTGTTTCCATCAATTTTTAGGCCTGAATGTTGGATAAGAAATAGAGTTCCTATTTTAAAACCATCCTCAGTTCTTCACTCTGTGCAAAGTCAATGGGAAACAGGAAAAAATCTAATCTAAAGCTCTGATCCTGCAGATTCTGAAGACGCTTATCGCCTTACGCAGAGACCCACATGGCGGAAGGGGTTTTTGTCTCCATGATGAGGCTGAAGCCACACAGTTTTCCCCAGACCGTTAGTTTTCAGGTGTCCAACCTGGGCCAGCGTCTAGGACTGAATTCAGAGGGCTCCTGGGACTCCTCCCCCGGTACAGGATGGAAGAATTGCTCTGATCCTCCAGCCTAAACTGCACAGCTGGACCCACAGGTCTTCCCAATACACCACTTTTTAAATTCCACATCAACGCTAAATGCATCTAGAATTCTCCAGGAATGGTACTTGACTATGACCTCTGGTATTGTCTCAATGACCATTCGCTGGTATTTCTTGTGTGAAGATGCTTCTCTTCAACTTCCCAGATCTCACTAGAACTTTACCTGATATCTGAAAAGGTTCCCCTTACAACCTTTAGTTCCAGATGTGGAAAGTTAAGATTTGCCTTGGTTAACAAGATACTGTTATTCTAATAGCTAAGCAAATTGCTCAGGTTTCTCACAATAAGGCATGTTATTCAATCCTTCTATTATTTTTGTAAATATTTTTAGAAGGAACCCTGATTAACCCCAAAACTTTTTGGACGGCTGACCTACACAGACTCTTCATATAGTAACTATATTAGCACAGAGGCAATATCCCCTTCTCAGACTAACATTTTGGCTATAAGTGAACTCATATGCAGCATATTTTTCCACTGGCCATCCTTTGCCATCTCTCCCCATAGCACTGTCACAACTTGTGAGCTGGAATCTTATTGCCAGCGCTGTTTCCAGTCAGCTGGTAAATATTATGGAAGGGCAGAAAAAGATCAGCTCTGGAGAGTCCCCACAGCACCAGTAGCTGATAGTGATCATTTTGAGGATCATTACTTAGGCAGTCTTAAATCCATCTAATACACACAATATTAATGTTTGCACTCTCCAGTTCCTTAATATGAAGGGCTCTGCGGTACCAAATTATGTGTCTTGCAGAAGTCTATGTATATTCTGTTGTATCAACCCAAGTGTTTTCATCAACTAAACTTGTAATCTCACCCTAAAAATACTACATCAAGTTACTTCAACAAGATTACATTTTCCCTAACACAGAGTGGTGGAAATGAAGGAAATTTTTCCTCCTGTAATTCACTATTCAGTCTAATTCTTTGAGACTTCTTTCAGATCACAAATTTTATGGACTGTTGATGTTATTCTCTGCATAAATCCAAAATCCAGCAAGTTTAATCACTGTTTTATTTGCATTTGCTTGAAGCATAAACACCAAAGACTTAAAAGCATCCCTATTCAGAGCAGGTAAAGGGGAAAAAAAAAAAAAAAGAAAAAGAAAAAAGGTCAGAGAAAGAAAACAGCAACAAAAAATAATTCCGTCTCTCTACATCTAACATGCAAGCCTAAATTCATTTTTATTTCAAAGCACTGGCTGTTTTCTGCTATTAAATGTACCACAGAGGCTACAGGATAGAAGACTATGGAGATCTGCCATAACACCATTCTGTATAATGTAAAAGGAAGAAACGGCTGAGGCTCCTGGCAGATTATTCACACATTTAAGCATCAGCAAAATAAGGATGCATCAGATTTGCGGGATGGTAAAAACAATGGAGAGAAATGATGCTTACGTGTGGCTCTGCAAAGGCTTATTTTTCAAAGGGCTCGTTCTAGTTTTAAATTTCCTTTTATTGGAAAGAATTCATGAACGAGATATGCTTAATGTTAATCATGTATGTCAGATTCTGCAGAACATTTACATATCTTCAGGTCTGTGCGAAAATGCTATGGAAAGACTCCCCCCTGGAATAAGCCTTTGACCAGACTGTAACACCCTTTCAACTGGTAGAAGTGAATCGGCGACCAGCCCAGCTCACTGAGCTTTTGTTTCTACAGCTGAGGACCAAAGGCCTCGAAGACACGCAATCAGCTCTGCTGGAAGAGCAGAAGCAAAAGACTGAGGGGCTCTGGGGCTAGCTGCAAAACCAAAGAGATATGTTCCCATTTTCCTTCTGTCTCATTTTGCAGATCACCTTCAGGGACTTGGACCACTTCTACAACTGCCAGCAGGTCTTTCCACCCAAGAAGCTCTTCCCTTAATGAGCACAGGGCGGAAGCCTAGATAAACCTTGCACTTGGTGGTCATAGATACAGTTTTGTCCCCTCCCACCTCAGTCCGAGATCACCTACTGTCCTGGCTGATTGCTTTTAACAGGTTTTACTTTCAAGCTTTTTTTGACCACTTCTTCCCCACCTGCCCCCCATCCCCTCTGCTACTAGGCACTTCCCAAACTCTTCCCTTACTCTAGGGTGAGGAACTTGTCTCTAAATTCTAGCACAGATTTATTTATGACTGCTTCATACTCTTCTGCTCTTACAACACTGCTCCTTTCCTCCTGCAGGACACAACATTTAGACTAAAAAAAATTCCATAAAATAACCAACAAGAAAAAAATCCCAACAAGATCTTGTCTTAATCTTGAAGAGTATCTCCAGCCTGCAAGCTATGCACACACTGGCAAGACACGGATTTGCTCTTTTCTGCAGGTATGCATCCTGTACTTTTAAAGAGGAAAACAGAGGCAAAAATTGATAGGGGCAAGAAAAATAAAGGTCTGCACCAAGTTCAGCTTGCTTAGGCTTCTGCAGAGCCTGTGCTGGGAAAAAGGTGTTACTTAGCTTTCACTCTGAATAAATTACCTTCTGGAAGGCTTAAATTCTTTTCTCCAACTAAAAAGAAAGCTTCCCCCTTCCCCAGGCAGGAGTACTGCTCAGTGGTGTTGGTTTTGCAGGTAGCTGCCTGCAGAAATAATCCACAACCAGACTTTTCCATCTTGGAGTGCACAGGGAGAGGTCTCCTCCCAAGAGACAGGACTGGGAGTATGGGGACTGTGTCTGCAGGAATTCTCATACTAATTGGGAGCACACAGAAATCCCAGTTCTACGCGGGACTTATTAAAAGCTGCGGGAGGTGGGAGGTGATGTGTGAACTTCAGGGCTACAGCACGTTTCCCTACGATGTACTTTTCCACATTATTTATTCCACTTCTGGTACGTTTTAGCTTCCGTGGCACATATTGCAATTTGTTTGCCTCTGATGAGTTTGTCACTGTTTAGAGCAACAATGAAGACACAAATGGCATTTAAAACTTTCACTAGACATATTAGAGGCATTAATTAAAACTCATTGGATTTCAGGCACAATAATTTGTTCTCCTTCGCTCTGCCATCAACGCTTTTGGTGCCACCTTGTCTTTTGCAAGGAAGACTGACTGCAGCAGCCCTTTTAGCTGAGGGCTCAGTTACCAAGAATCTGTCGTCTTTTGGCACCAGAGAGAGGGAAGCTGGGCCATTTAGAAGACAAGACAGAGGGGATGCCTTCACAGGCTGAACTAGCAGAGATTTAAGAGGGAGGTGGGATGCACATTGTGCAAACCAAGTGGCTCAGCTGAAGACAAGGTGTATTATCCAGCTGTATATTTGCTTATCTATGAAATTACACACTTGGGAGAAAGTCCTACCTCATTTAACAGAGAATATTTCCTTTTATCAAGCTTTTTATTGCTCCACGTCCCAGAGAATTTCACAGATGATTCAGTTATATAGGGTATCGTCAGTGCATGACAGGAACACGCCATGTCCTGTGTAGACTCCCTAGAGACACCGCTGGCCTTCCCATAATGGGATTAGCCTGAAAGAAGAGTCAGGGAGCTGGATCTGCTCTCTGGATAACCAGAGCTCTCTGTCCTGTCCCTGGCACTTTGTCATCGTACCAGAGGCAGTCATGGACAGGCTCTTCTACTGTCTCCATCCCCGCTGCCTCTTCTCTGTGGGTTCTTGGTGGAGAGGTTTTCCTCTCCCTGTACACTGGTACCGATGACCACTGTGAAGCCTTTATTTCCACTGAATCTTGCATGCATTGGTGGGGTGCACACACACACACACACACAAATTCAGAACTTTCCTATAAGAACAGCTTCTTAAACATTCACTACTAAGTGATTAAAACATCCTAGCACTGTCCTTCTAGCTATGGTTAACCCAACAACCTTTACAGAACATAACCTTGCAGAGATTTACAAATGAGACCGTTTTCTACCATGAGATAGTTTTCTTTGGGAACTCACATTTTAAATGAGTTTTCATCCTTCCCCTCTTCCCAGGAGGCACCAGGCACCTCCCCAGGCAAAGCAATTCTGGCTCCATGTGCACTCATGATTCAGGGCGTTCTTTGCCAGCTGACAACTTGATGCAGATTAAAATTGAAATGCTATTTGACAATCACATCTTTCTTCACCATTGCTTACTACTGTGTAGAGAATTATTTTAAAGATTTTAAGCTTTTTCCCTTTTAAAGAAGAAAAAGTACAGGTAGTTCGATCAGAGCATGGGGAGATGAAGTTTCCTCAGATTTCCCAAACTTCAAGTTACTGCCTTCTGAGATTACAGCAGGCTGTTTCCTACATAGCTAGAGCAAGGGAAAAACAGAACTTAAAATGGGCCCTTGGGTGCTTAATGTTCCCATATTTGCAAACGAAGAACATGAAGCATGTTAAGAACTCATTTTAGGGAGCAACTTGGTGGATCTGCCTGGGCAAATGCCAACATTGCTCCTACAGGGCCAGGCCATGACAAAGGACCACAGAATTTGTAGGGCGAAGAAGGTTTAAGGGAGGAAAACAAAACCAAAACCCATTTCCAGCTGTACTACATGGAAGACAAAAGTGCCAACCGTTTCTCCAAACACTGTAATCTGACCTGAAGGCTTTCTTTAGAAATGGCATTTGTTCTTTGTTAATTGAGTGGATTGCTTTCCTCCTTAGACTGGGGCTGAGCCTTTTAACTGCTGCAGAGCAGAGATGCTGCTAATAAATATTTAAAGACTCAGAGTTTTAAGTGAAAGGAAGGATTTGTTGGATAATACTTCACTTTTCTTAAACTGTTTGTTCGTGATTATAATTGAAAATTTTAGTTTTATGGTGATTGCTCGGATAGCTGATGTTCAGACACTTCCCCAAGAAACCCAAGAGCCAGGAAGGTAGTCTATAAATAGAAACACTGCCTTGGAAATAAACTCCTGTGAATTGGACATAACCCAGATCAGATTTTCAAGCATGTCGCAGATTACCCACAGCCAGAGCATAGGTCAGAAATATTTACTAGTATTGAGCTTCGTTCCTCAGACTTACCTCCCAGGAGTATTTTAAATCTGGAGCAGGCACTACAGAGCCTGAGGTCCGGGTTTGCTTGCCTTCAGCCCCGGGTGGGTGTTTGGTCCTGTGCAGACACAGCAGTATTTCTCCTGTCCTTGCACTAGTGGAAATGTCCATAACAACCAGAAACATCATCTGAATTTTCTATTATATTCATACCGAAAAGACTGCTTGTGATCCAGCTGACTTGAAAACAACTATGATAGCCTTACAGAGATGCAAGAGAGCAGAATTACGTGGGAGAAGGGAGAAAGGGAAAGGGATTGCACCATCATGCTCCCAAAGAGGAAACAGAGAGATCTCCTCCTTAAAATGAGCAGAGTAGTGGCTATGTGGGATAACACATGTTTTGGGTGCCATTTTGCACCGTGGTCATTTAGGTCCAACACAGGCTGTCCCGGTTGGTGGAGGGTGATGAGGCAGCACTGCCAGTGCCTCCTGGGGACGTTGGTTCCAGTCACTTGTGCAAAGCACAAATAGACTCATTGGCTTTGATGAATTAGTGCCTGAGCTCCCTGTGAAGTTTTGGCTCTACGAGTACATCTCTCCATTTTTTTCAGGCTGCAGGTAATTAAGGTTGTTGATTTACAAAGTCCCACACCTCCCTGATCCGTATCTGCTGTGCCAGTGGTGGACCTCTCTCCTTGGGCACACACAATCCCTTCTCGCATGCCTGGGAAGCTCCCAGTATGCTTCAGACACCACAGAAAACTAACCAGAGAAATTATTAGGAAAAAAAAACCATGTGGAGACCATTCAGAGGTGGTGACCAGGCTAAGCTGCTGAGGGGAGGATAGGTCCTCACAGGTTTGCTGTGCAAACTACCAACGGGTTTGACATGATGATTGTGGGGTCCTGCCAGCTGTTTCCTTACTAGCCTGGTTTTATTCAAGGGCTGAGACAGCCAGTGTTGTCACGGCTCCCGTCACAGAGTTTTGCAGCAAGGTGGCCCATTAAGAGACAGCCAAACCCACAGCCCCCTTACAGTCAATCAAACTGTGCTGGCATGAAGGAGCGACAGAATGTGGCCCTAAATTTACAAGAATATCACAAGAAGGTCAGTACTTGGACAGCTTGAGAGAGATTGATTGTGTTCCTGTCCTGCATTTCTTGCATGGTGCAACCTCAACTGGAAAGCTCAAAACCTTGAAGAGAAACACTCAGGCCCATATTCCCTTGTAGGAAGAGCATATGTAACATTCACCTGTCAAACCAGGATTCATAGCTGGAAACTGGGATGCTTTTTACAAGGAGCATACATCAGAAACTCTTCATGTTTCCATGAGTTTGACACAGCTTTCAAGAAAAAAAGCTGATGTGAAGAAGCACCTATCAAAAACCCTTGGGAGATGCTTTTTATGATTTCTGAGATAATCCTCTGCAGTTTCAAATTATGATCTAAGCCTGAGCTGTGTGCATTTTTCCAAAGAGAGGAGCCTAATTTAGAAAGAGCGTGTCATATGTTAGACATCGCATCTTTTAACTGCTTGTATTTCCATGCATGTGGGATGTTTCACTTGATTTAAGAAGTTTACAATATGCTTCAGCTCAAACAGTATGTTCATAATTGGTCATGCTACCTTAACTGCAAAGAGTGCTAGCTAGAACGAGGCAGAGAATTTTCCTAAGGTAGGATAGGGATGCTGCTTTTTTAAGATTACTTTGCACTAGTTTAGATGCAAAACTTTCAGGACATTCACAGTGGCATTTAAATTAGCAACTTCAGCTAAAAGTTCAACCACTGCAAATCTGATGGAACAACACTGGACCCTGTACAATCACTTCAGGTTCCAGCCCTCATCCACCCCTTTGCATCGTACTTTCCAGGCTCTCAACATCTGAACAAAGCACAGGCCTGGCACAGCAGCTCTACAGGCTCCAAACACGTATGGACACTGAGGTGTCATTTTCTCCTTGTGCTTGGAGTGTGTGTACACTCCCTGTGCGGTGAACACAAGGAGGAAGGTATGTCAAAGCTCAGCCATATCCCCAGTGTTTAATCTTTTGGGTCTCTGACCCTCTAGAAGTGTGTCTTTCCTGCAGCTATAAAGCCTGTGGTCCTGGATTTGGCAATTCAAGTTAGGAAATTAAATTCAGAAAGATGAACCTAAGCTTCTCTGCCTGCTTTGCACCAGAGACTGGAAAAGCCACCTGTAGTCACGGCAGATCTCTATGTCAACAGGTTCCTTCCTCCATCAGGGAGGTGACTCCACTGTACACCAGTGAAAATCACCGCTCTGAAGCAAACACTGGGTACCCAACTACCAACCTTCCTGAATTTTCAGAACAATGCCCAGGTAGTGCAGACGAGCTTGCCTAGCTCTTGGTGAATCTGGCTAAAAATGGACCTTCACAGCAGAGCACTGTTGGCTTTGTTAGAACTGGTAAGTCAGAGCATCCAGCCATCCCGTAGTGAAGACTTTTAGTGAGAAAAGTACTCCAGGACACCAGGGCAGGGAGACAGAAGAGAAAACCCACGTAGGTCAGACTCACCAGAAAGGCCAATTCAGTCTTAACTGTTCATCACACCATACACCTTCTGATGGGCCTGGGACTTCAGGAGAAAAATTGTGGTGTCTCCCACTGGAACCAGAGTAGTGGTTTCTTCCATCGTATGTGTTGGCGTGAGCAGAGAATGAAGACCATGAGGTCCCTTTCTCCAAATGTCGACTAGTGACTGCCTCTTGCAGCAGGTCTGAGCGTTACAGAGGGCTCTCAGCTCTTCCAGTTCCTCCCAAGTCAGCCAGCTAGAACGTGTGTTCTAAGACCACATTTATTTAGCAGAGGACAAGCTTCAGGTGCCACCGCTTCAAGTACCTATGACTCACAGAGCTGGCTGGTGGTATCAATTAGGGATACACAGATTAGAGTTACCCTTATCTCTTCTCTGCATATCCTCCCCTTAGACTGTAATGTTAATACCACAGACAGTTTTGTCCCTAAAGGGCAATAAGGCAAATTATTAAGACAGTAGAAAGAAAGGGAGATGGAAAAGATGAATAGGGCACAAAGATGCCCTGGTACAATGAGAAAATAGAAACTCCAGGTAGAATATGGTTAAGGCAAAGAAAACGAACAAGGTCATAGTCAAACATTGGTGTAGAAAATGGGCAGAGTGGGAACACTGAATGTTATTGCTTTAAGCTCAGTGTGGAGTTAAGTGCAAGGGTTTTGACTATGGTGGGTTTGGATGTGCTGGTTGAGACTCATTTCACCTTGGTTTTAACTATCCAAAAAGAAAGTTTGACATATAGCGTAAACTGTCAGTCAAGGCTCCTTTTCTAGTCAACAGAAAGGGAGAGAAAGAGAGAGACTCTCCATCAACAGGCATCACAGCAAGGCAAGGTGAATCCTTTCCCAAGAGCAAAGAAGGGAACAAGCTCCCTCTGCTCAGCTGGATGCTGCTGGCTGGAGTTAACTCATCTCTGTTCGAGCCCTGGTCCAGGAGCACTTCTCTAGGTCACCATGCTACTGATACCACCAGCAGATGGGAGCAATGGGTTTTCTGGAGGAGAGAGAAACATCTTTCAGAGATCTGTTTCAAAGCAACCTCCAGAACTCACATTCACGTCAGCAAGCCTGGGGCAGGACACACGTGCCTGGCCTGCAAGAGGGGTTGTGTCATCTTGTGCCAAACACAGCAGCAAGCCAACTTTGGAGCTTATATTTAATTTAGTTCTTGTTCTGTATGATGATGTTTGAGCTTGCTGATCTACCTGACCCATCAAAACCTGCTGGAGCTGCTGTGTCCTCTGAGCTTTGTTTCATTGCTTTATCCAGAGTCTGAAGTTGAGATGGCGAAGCCTAAATTTAGACTAACTTCAGCCGCATGTTGCATCTGTGTTTGCACTCCACTTTCTGAAAAGATGATGACCAAACCAAATCCAGATTTCCTTTTAATCTGGCCTATTTAAAATCAAACTGCAAAAAAAGATATTAAAGCTGCTTCTGTGAAACATGCTGCTCCATGAATTAGTAATTGTGTTTACCTTCTACATAGGGAATTTTTTGCCTGTGTTGCTGTTTCTTACTGCCACTCAACGTGAGGAACTTCTATTCAAATGAGACTATTTCAAAGCGCTTTTACACTCACGTAAAGTCAGGGTCTGATTTACTTTCTGACAGTTATTTACTTCCCTTAAATATTTCACAGCCACAGGATCTCCCAGATGAAAGCAGAGTTTGCTCTGTGCTCCTGTTCAGGAGTCTAATTAAAAACTGAATAAAATGGGAGGGACGGAGCTTAAGTGCTAACCGCAATGGATGTGTCTGGAGGGAATTCAGCAGGAGAAGCCCGTTTCTTGGCACAAGTATTGAAGCCTCTGCACAAAAGCAGAAGAAAAATGCCCAACACATGAACCGAAAGCCCTGAGAGGGATGCGGGGAGTAGGGGAGAGGCTTTTAGGGATGGGAGAGCTATGAGCCATGAGCCAGCACTGCTCCTGCACAAACTGTATGCTGCTGTCACTGAGGAGTTGGTCCTGGTCACTATTCCACATTACCAAAGCCTGAATACCCCTCCCACAGCACAGGACCAAAGTCACCAGCAGCATCTCCTGCCCCTGCCATCCCACCAGCCCAGAACCACCACCCCGGGGACAAGGCTTCCACATCCACCTGTGAAAGCTGAGGGCATATCCTCACCTGGGGTAGGTCACTAATGCCACTGATGTCCAAATACACCCTAGTATCTCTAGAGGCTATGGGTCTTTTAACAGAATTGGTACTTTCTCCAGTATGTTAATCATTACAACAGAATGATAGGCACTGCAAAGGACTCCATAGCTGTGCTGTCTCTATATTTGGATAACTTCCCACAATCACTGCTCTAGAAAAAGCCAGGGACTTCAAAGTAATCAAATAAAGAAGAAAAGAAAAAAAAGGGAAAAAAACCCCAACCAAAACATCAAGCATTACTTTCCCTGGATTTGAGGTTTTGCTTTGGGTTTTTTTTTTTTTTATGGCTTCCCTCAACCCCCCTCCCCCAAACAGCTTGTTTGCTCTTGGTTAAGGAAAGATTACTTGCCGTAACTGTCTAGAGGGCAAGGGCAAATTGCAATTTGGTTAAGGTTTTGAGTGAGGATTTTTTGCTTAAAAGAGTGCATTTGGAGACAAGGGAGATTATGAACAATCCTTTAAAAAGATCCGCAAGCCATCAGGCTCTTTAACATTATTGATCTGTGCAGCCAGAGCACATTTAAAAAAAATCTATCAGATTAAAATGGAAATAGCTTTCTTGTTCTGACTTCTCATAAACTTTATTTCATTTTGCAGCAGAAAGCTTCTCCGAAAGACGGGCAGTTGCCAAGCCTGAGGTGGTGGCCCTGCCGGGAACATGCTGTCCTGCACCCCTGCCAGCACCTTCTGCCTTTGACACAAACACATGTCCAGCAGCCACATGTGTGTGACAGTTCCATTCCAACAAAAAAAGGGATATTTCAACAAAAAAAACCCCTCCAAACCTAACACCTCAAACTGAAAGAAGCATCTTCTAGCAGCTTGTTGCTGCAAAAAAACTGTTTAATAGGAAGGAACATGGCTTGGGTATGTATTTTAAATAGCCTTCTTTTGAGAATGTAGTCAAAGTATATCAAGATCTGATTTATGTCATCCACCTGAACAGCAAAGCTTTCATCCTCAAAGTGTCCATGGTAGAGGTTGCAATTCTGGGTATTTTGTTTGCAAAATAAATAAAAAGAAACACTTGGCTTCCAATTTAGTGCTCCAGAAGTTGACAGCAATAGTAGTAAACAATAGAAATTATTTGTATTAATAGCCTTGTTTATTCTAATGATGTTGGCATTTTGTGACGATTAATTAGCAATAATGTTGCAAATACTATTACAAGTGAAATATGCACCATAAACCAAAAATAATTTGACTGACCTATGTTCTAAAGAAAAATATTTACAGTAATGAGATTCTAATTATCCTTTGTTATGGCAGGCCATTCTCTGTACTCCTCTATTGATAGGAGACGTATTGTTTCAGCATTTTAGCTCAATTTATTTTCTCACATTTGCATTTTCTTATGCACAGAAAATGAAGGATGATCACTACCTTCTTTACTTTGCATTCAATTTACATCAACAGCACATTACCTCATCCTAACTCATTTATCTGCCACAGAAATTTGATAACAAAAGCTACTGTCAGTCATGAATAAAGATAATTTCAAGTGGAGCAAGAAGAAACAAGATGAATTATAGGTTTCAGGACCTTTTGTTTGCGCAAGAAAAGGAAGATAAAGGAATTTTTCCACCTAGGCAACACAGATCTCGCAAGGCTGTAACTCACGTTCGGCATCTTGTGTTTACCTGCAGCTGATCGGTTCTTTCTGCATACAAAAGTAACTCTAAACACCAATACAACCATCAACGTCTCTCCCATTTGCTGCGCGAAGGAACATTTTTAATTTTTCAGATGGAGTGCACAGAATTTATGGTTCATAAGCTCAAGCAAACACTTGAACAACTACCCGAGGGTTACTGTAGCCTCATAGCACCTAATAGCTCTCCAGCCTGGGAGACGCAGGCACATCCAGCACCAAACGTACCCTGCGTCTCACCCGGCAGCCTTAGCCTGCTTGTGAGCCTCATGGTGCTGTGAAAAACACTATGGGATTCCCTTGCATTGACAATAGCAGAATATCCATCTCACTTTGCTGGAAACTTGTGAAACCTGCCAGCTTTCCTCTTCTAGCTCTTCTGCTTTAACAAGCCATCAGAGCCTGCCAGCCTCTTGCCGCTCTTCTGAAGTACAGTAGTAGAACTAAGCCAGTACCAAACAGCACCAGCAGCACACTCAGAAATGGAGTTCTACTTTAAAATGGCTCTGACGGGACCTTTTTGTAGTCAGGCAGAGCACTGCAAGCCCCAGTTTGCACGGTGCAATGGTGGGTTTCAGTTCTGCCCTGTGCCCGGGGAGTGGGGACAGAAGCAGGTGTTGAGGAACGGGTCATCGGCAGAAAGCCCACAAGCCCCCCGCAGGGTGGGATAAATGATTTTGGCCCACTTTCCCTACAGCTCCTCAAGGAAGGAGGTAGGGGGGAGATTTTTGACATTTCCAGAAGTGAATGTTTCATTTATATTTTCACAATATTCAGTATTTTCCCCAAAGCAATTACTCACCTTGAAATGGCTCTTCGTATTAAGGGGAAGTCAGAAGAAGTGAAGAAATGGGTTTTAAAAGTTGTAAGTACCCTATGGTTTCACATGAAAACTTACTCTTTCCTGTTTGAAAACCTGCTTTTTTCCCCTATTTCCCCCATCTTCCCTCTCCTTCAATCCACTCTGTGTCCAGTGTGGATGAGGAGCAGCCAGTGACCCTGCCTGGGCAGAGGCTGCCCTGCTCCACGGGTGCCTGCTCCCCTAAAGGAACCATCAGCCCCAGGGCCACCTTCAAGGGAATTGTGCTGGCTCTTTTGGATTAAATGTGGACTGTGCTGAAGCCTGTGCAAATGCTGCTGTGTACTTTCATACGGCCAACAATATCACCTGGGTAGGTATGGTAAATGCAGTGCTTCAAAGAAGTTCATGACGCTGAATTCATTTATTCTTGTGCCATGCTCAGCCCCCAAAAGTGGCAGTAATATCCTACAGGGGAGGAGATGAGCCCAAGGACTGCAGCTACCTAGCAGGTTTCTTGTACGTGGCCGTGCCCCCTCCAATAAGACCCGCGTTGCCATTTCAAGCTTCAGCAATGGCACATCTGGGGAGCTTAAATTAAAGGGTTACCCAGAGTAAATAAACAAGCACTTGCACTTTGGAACTATTGACTGAGCTCCGCCACCCGAACAATTTGTTAGCAAGAGGTTTGGGCAGTGGGAGGAAGATGGCAAACATCCTCCTTGTACTCTCCATTTGTCTTCTGGGAGCTTGTCTGGGTGCCGAAAGAACAGGTGGGTTCATTTAAAACCTGGCAAGATGTTCACTTTTGGGTGCAGGGGGTTACTGACACAGGTGAAGTGACACGGTCTGTCACTTGACGGTGGACAGCTTGTGCAGTCTCATAGAGGTGAGAGCTCAGAGGGATTGCTGCGTTTCGTAGCTCCTCTTTTTGAAGCTCCGGTTCTTTTCTCGGGAATGAAATAATAGTTTTTATGCTGATTTTACACAGAATGTGTCACAGGGATTAATTTTTAGAATGGATTTAAAAAAAAATATTTTTTGCAGCTTTTAAGCCTTCAGCGCTTGATTCAGCCATTTTAGAATGCAGGCACCCACACACAGAAGGAAAAAAAGGGGAGAGCATTGCTGGTGGAATAACATCCACACCGCTGCGTGTGCCATCACTTTGTCCTGGAGTACAAACAAGTACTCACATCCATAAATCAGTCATTGGATTCAGTACTGCGAGAACAATTCAAAGCCAAAACCAGCATGAATTTAAGACTAAGATGCAGCCAAAATTGTAGACAAGATAGAACAGCTGATGGATGTGGGCAATCACACATAGTAATGCAGGCTGTTGCTTGATTTATTTGTAGCAGCAACAGTTCCAGCAGAGGTTGGTTCACGTCCAGTGCGAGTACTTGTTTGGTGCAAGGCTGGACTTTCTTCTTTCATTAAAACATTGCAAGTAACATGTTCAAAAAAAAAAAAAAACCAAAAAAAGCCTCTCTCCAAAATGTTTGCTTAGCAAGGAAAAGTGAGCAGAACTTTGTGTTGGGATCACCGCCCACCCAGGGGTACCTCCTAGAAAATACTATACTCAGCTGGCAAGCCAGGTCTGTCCCACAGCCCCTTGGCCCAGAGACCCACCTCACTCCCTCCGATACTGGTTCAGAAGTTGGCAAGTCGCATGTGAGCACATTCGTGGTGTGAGGATGGTTTCCAGCCAGGGTGAGTACCATGCCTGTGACCCCACGGAGCCTGCAACCTTCAGTTCAAACCAAGTATCGCTTGTAAAGCAGCATGTGGGATCAGTAAGCAACGGAGAAAGCCTAGAGGGATCTGAGGGAGGCAAAGCTGCATTCATTAAACTGAGTTCTCTCCCATTACACGGGTTAATTACAGCAGGTGCCTGGCACAACCCACTGGGAAGAGATGGAGGAGTGGGTCTAACGCGGCTGCTTTGCTTCACGCAGGGCAATGTGTGGCTGCCCCACATCGGGTTCCCCGGGCACGAAGCACATGGAGACCCCAACAGCCTTACAAAACCAAGGAAGGCTGCTCCACCGTTCCCACCTGAAACTCTTCTGCCCAGCCTGGGGACAAGCTGGAGGCTGCAGCCCGTGCCATGGGGAGAAGGGGACAGGTCTCCAGCGAGGCTGTGCACCCCCGCAGTGCCACCATGCTCTCAGCACCTGGCTCGGCAGAGCAGGCTCGCTGGGGGATGTACATTCGTGTCCCACACATAAACCACCCTGAGCTGGGAGGGGACCAGCCACCCCACAGGGGCTGCAGCATTTGAAACAAGCCTGGCTTCTTCAGAGGCCAGTGCTTTACCCATCAACATCTACTGCCAAACAGACTAAGGTCAGGATTTTAATGCACTCCTCCTTTTTAACCAAAAACACACCAGCATGAGGAAGGCGGAGGTGCAAGCTTGCTGTACATTGCAAAAACTGTTAGTTCAGTCTGCTGCAGAGAGATCTTTAGGTGCAGGGGCTGGTTACACCATCAGCGGCATGGTGTAAATCAGAACAATCTACCTGGGGCTCATGAGAGTTCAACAAACCTGATACTCTGCGGCTTGGGAGGGGCTGGGATCTGCTCTGGATCAAGAGCAGCAGGTAGCCATGAGAAGGAGCGAGTGGCTGGTACTTGCACCTCACTCTCCTCTGCCCACCTGGCTGAGCCTGTGCTCTCCTTAACCAGCAGAGGGGCCAGAGCCACGGGTGCTGGAACCCCTTCCAGCACAGAGACCCTAGATAAGGGTCCACGTCCAGGATGGCCACCAGCAGCTCCAAGAGCTGCTCTACCGTGCCATCTGGTGACAACAGGGAATGTGGCTGCAAGTGCCAGGAGGTGGCTGGGGCTTGAGGCTGGGGAGGCAAAAAAGCAGGAAGTTCCTCTGGAGGAACAATTTCTTTTTTAGAGTGGTGGGATGGGGGAAGAGTGCTCAGCAGAGGCGGGGGTCTCCGAGGGGTGGGTCAGGAGCAAACACTGGTAGGTGGCTGCCACAGGAGGGCTGCTGCTGCTGCCCCTGCCGATGGGACACGTGGCCCTGCTGGGAGAGCATTCACGGTACCACCATGATGGGACTGCACGTCCTTCTGTCCCTCACCAGGCAGCCACCATGGGAAGGCTGGTGGCCACTGCAGACATCCCAGCTAGACTGTGGGTCCCTGCAGCACCAGCAGCTCTCTGCTGGTGGTGCCTGCCCAGGCACTTGGTCAGCAAGGTGAAGGAGGATGCCCACCACCTCGTTGACATGATGTGGTCCAGGAGGTGAGGAGGGCTCATGTCACCCCTCCTGCCAGCAGGAACTGGTGGTACCCCAGCACATCGGCAAGGCTGAGGAGCAGGGAGAGAAGCAAATGGCCTGTGGCTTCCAAGGGCCTTGGCTGCTTGCAGAGGCAAATGGCTTTTCACAGCCAGAACAGGCAGAGGCAGCTAAAACATGACAATTTCTGTGTCCAGCAAGACCTCACCAAGCAGCAGCATGAAAAAAACGTATTATTTCCTCCTCTCAAATAGCTTATTCCGGTCTGTGCATCTATGACAGGAGACAGTCATACCATCCACTTTAGGGTATTTTAAGCATCAAACTTCAGTGCTCCTAATCACCCCCTCACCATCAGCCATGTCTGTCTATTGACTGCTTTGACCCTTGGCTCTCCAGATTTGATCCTCTGAATTGCACGTAAGTTAGACACCAAAGAAACCTCAAGTAGACGATAACACTCCTGAAATGTCCCTGGCCATGGGGCAATGGGGGCGGGGGGGATAAGGGGGTGAATGCAAGAACGGGGATTGCTTTCTAGAACAGAGCCGGGACAGCCCATCCCAGCTGCACCACATGATGGCACATGCTCCTCTCTAGCTCCTATTTCTTTTCAAATTGCAGTCTTCCTCGAGAGCAAAGAGGCGAGCTCGGTTCTGCACAGGCAAAGGCGAGCCAATTCAAACAGGCTGGAAGAGGTTATTCCTGGGAACCTCGAGAGAGAATGCATAGAAGAAAAATGCAGCTTTGAAGAAGCCCGAGAAGTGTTTGAAAACACAGAGAAAACAGTGAGTATCACTGCTGCAAAACGGCAACACCTCGTTCCCCCCAGTCTGCACCTCCAGGAGCCTTTCAGGCCAGGCAGAGGGGGAAGGAGAAGCGAACAGCAAGGGCAAACCTGCAGGGGCCAAAGGCAGCAGCTACCGTGCTTTATGATATCGTTATTTTGTGATCCATCAGATGGGCTGGGGAACTGCTTTAAAGGTTTGTTCGTGACCATTGGGATGACGGAGGTGGTTGTTTTCCTGCAAGTTTTTTGCTTTAGCTTTTGAGTCATCCCTTTACTGCTTCAGTCAGGCAGTGTCCAGAAATTAGAAATCGAAAGAAAATATATTTTTTTTTTCCTTTGCAGATGGAGTTCTGGAAAACATATATTGGTAAGAGCTGCTTTTTCCATGTTCAAATGTATAATATTCACCTCTCAATGCATAAGTAGCATGATGTTTATTGAAGCAAATTTATTCCAGCATTCAGAAACTGTGTTATGACAGAGCTAGTCAGAGTCACGCACCCTAAATCCTGCAGCCACCCAGCCTGGGCCTCTCCCATTTGTAAACAAATTGCAACCAACAACAACAACATTTCCTTTGTTCAAGCAGGTTTTTTGAATAAACTTCAAAAACCTCACAGAACAAAACCAGTTCACGCAGACCACTGGATCCATTCAGCCCAGGTCCAGCTCTGGGCTTCTAGTTTCACCCATGGTACAGAGTAAAACCAGACAGCAAGAATTAACACCCCTCCAGCAAACAGCAAATGTTCTGTTCTCAAGCAGAGATCTCCAGCTAAGGCACAGCCTCGCGCAAGCACAGCGTGGATCCCTAGAAATGCCATATTAAAGTGGAGCTTCAACGTGCTCATAGCAAATGGCTGTTTCCAATTCACACCAGTGGCCCCAAACCCTTGCTTCTCCACCATCTGCTTTCCACCATCCATTTTCTCCTTTTCAGCCTCCACCCCCAGCGACTCCTCAGCCCCTTACCGAAAAGATTTCAATGCCCACCAAAACAATCTGAAACTAATTTTAAGGGCCTTTCAATAAATGAACTGCTTTGTAGATTGGCAAAGCACCCAGAGCATCTCACTAAAAAGCCTTAAATAATTCAGATTATTCAGTCCAGACTATAAAATTTAAAAAAGTTACATTTTCACTGTAGGACTGTCCTCCGAAAACCCAGCTGCTGAAACTCAGCACTGCATTTGTTTCCCTGCCACTCTTCAAAAATAACGAGCACCATGTATTTCCCTATCACCCAAAGTGCCTGCTTTACTGTTCCGCTTACAAGCTGCCATTCCCAACGTGTGCAGCCTGCAGGAGATCACCCCTCGCACAGCACCCAAGTGGTACCAAGCCCCGATTGCCCTCACTGGGCAGCAATAACCCCGCAGCCCCCCCCTTACATGCAAACCCCAGCACCACCCCTTAGGCAAGACACCACCGTTTTGTCCCTGTTTGCAATCTGCCTGTTGTATTCCAGCCCGTTCCTGAAAGCACCGTTAGCAGCCACACTTACTGGTGGGACACAAACAACATTCCCCTTCCTCCGTGCCTTTGCAGAACCATTTCAAAGCGCATTTCCCTGTAATTTAACGTCACTGAGTCACTCCTCCAAGGTGTTAGATCACCAGTTTTGCAATGCTGGGTATTTTTATTAAAGCCTTAACTTCTGAGCTGTAGGCAACTGTGAAAATAAAAGCCCTGACATATGAAGAAAAATCTAGGCCAATTCATAGTAGCACAAGATGTAGAAAGAACGAGCGACTGAGGCTCTCAATCTAATATACGGAGAGGTCTCCGAACCCTAGTGGACAAGCCCAAACCTTCAGCGGACAAAGACAGTAGCGCTAGAATGATTCAGATTAGGAAATCCTAACTGTTCTTGAGGAAGCAAACTTTCTATCTTTGTCTAACTTTTCTAACGAGGGAGACTGAAGAGGAGTTCTGCTGAAACGGGTGGAATTAACACACAGGGGACAGGGCACCTAATCAGGACTCGGTACGAAGCACCGCTGCTGACGCTACCCCGGTGCTGAGGTCGGCTGTTGTGCACTTGGGAGCCAGGATCTGACTCTATTTTCCATCACAAAGAAGGAAGGTGTGCAGTCTCTTGCTCGTCTTTGACAGGAGGCTTGCACAAAACAAGGCTCCAGTGCTTAGTCGGCACCAGCCGTGGTGGATGCTCATGTTTGTTTGTTCTCCTGTCTTCTCTCCAAGATGGAGACCAGTGTGACCCCAATCCATGCAAAAATGGAGCCGTTTGCAAGGACGCAGTAAGTTCCTATGTGTGCTGGTGCCCAGCTGGGTACGAAGGCAGAAACTGTGAGATAGGTACGTACCGGGGGCTCATCCTGTGGGTGTTCTGCCCTACTTGAAACCACATCAGATCCAAGTGGGTGCAGAGTTCCACCCCACTAGGGGACAGTTTCAGACATGTTTTGCCTTGCTGTTAGGCACTACCTAAACGTGCAAATTCAGCCTGTTGGCAACAGGATTACAGGGGGACATGCCTGGGGATACAGGAGCGGATGTCTCTGTCCTCTCCTGTCCTTGGTGGAGCCCCAGCTCCACCTCTGCTGAGCACCGAGGTGCCCGCTCTTACGCAGGGTTCAAGAGAGACACAGGCTCAAGGTCTTTTGTTTGGGCACGCTGCGGCTGCCAGTGCAAATGTTGACACAGAGACCTTCCTTTATCTCCCCAGCACAAGCCTTTCCGGGGCTGCTTGTCAATCAGGGGTGACATGCTCACCTGCTGAAAACGGCAGTTTTCCACCGACCCCGATGGGGCCCCTGTGCTCTCAACCCCTCCCGTCCTTTCCCCACTCCAGGCTGGGCAGCAGGTGCTGAGCAGGGCAGGATTATCACAACCTCCTCTCAATGGCACTCTGCTAAATTCATAATTATAATTATCACTAGCAACCTTGATTCAGAAGGCAAACAAAAGGCAAATATTTTCCTGATGGGTTGAGGAGTTTATGAAAACCAAACAGCTGATAATTTAAGCAAGTGGGATATTCAGCTCTTATATTTATGATATAATCAGGGGCTGTGCGGCTCACATAATGTGCTAGACTCACTGCACTAATAAAAGATTCTCTTTCTAGTTGTGCTTCTGCTCTGGCAAGAGAGGAGTGTACGTTAAAAAGAGCATTTCAAAGCTGCATCAAATTTAAATAGTCTCATTGCAGATTTCTCGTGGAAGTGAGACAGGAACAAAAATAGAGCTAGAAGTGAGGCGTGAAAAAGAGCTCTGTAAAAATAGTAAATGATGGTATTAAAATGGCTACAGGAAGGGAGGTGTCCTTGAGGAAGTAGGAGTGGAGTTAATCTGCTGTGAAGTTATTTGAAAACTCACTGAGAATTAAAAGGGCGTCTGCGGATTAGCGGTTTCCCACCTCCAAGAGACGGGGTTCCCACCGCAGATGAGTGTGAGGTGGGGTGGGAGAAGACACACACAAGTCACGTGAATCTTGCTGTGCCTCAGGTTGGGACGCGTTTCATCAAACATCCTGCTGAAACGGGTCTTCCACGTCAGGCTGCAATGATTTATTGGTATGTCAGGAAGAGCATATGGCTTTGCTTGAGGTTTTAAATCCAGAGCCCGGCAACAATCCCGGGACAAAGCCCTTCTGGAGTTCAGAGTTTGTTCCCACTTGACACAAGATGTTCTCTGCCAGCATCCACAGCAGGGCTGGATTGCTGTAAGCGCAGGGCAGGAGGAGAGCAGCACGACGGCAGGGAAATCACGTGGCTTGTAACCAAATATTTGCAGGAGTCCTTTACGGTCAGGCTGCCAGATTTCAGGCAACATGCAGCTGTTGGAGGCAGGACGCTGTGCCAGGGCCAGGCAGGACCTCTCACAGGGCCATTCTTCAACCTGCCTTCTCAAAGAGGTGCCCCGTGCTCCTTCGTTATGAGCGGAGACATGATGCGGAAGGAGAACACTCCTTGCAAACAATCATCCATTTTCCATAGTCTGGGACAACCAGAGTGGGTTATAGGCTGAGCCCAAAGGCCCGAGTCCCAACAAATCTCTGACCAGTTGTATTTCAAAAGAGTTTTCACAGTTTCATTTTCATTTCTTTCAGACTTCACCTGTGCTATTAAAAACGGAGGCTGCAAGCACTTCTGCAGGCATGACCCACCGCAGAAAGTTGTGTGTTCCTGCGCTGCTGGCTATAGGCTTCATGAAGATGGAAAATCCTGTGAACCTACAGGTTGACTTTAACGTGTTTTTAAGAGATTTGGGTGAAAGTTTCCAAGGTCTTGTCCTGGATTTAGCTACATGAACCTCACAGAAATGCAATCTCCTGTTGGAAACCAGCCCTGTTTTCCTGGTTAGCAAACGTAAAGAGCCTGACCCTGCACTTTCCCAAGGGCAGGTGTGGGGTCAGGCTTGAAGGATGCATTTTGAACACACTTTTTTTAGCCTAGTTGGGTGGAGAAGGAGGGGAGTCGTCCAGGAATTTGTTCACAAGGCAAATGCTCATTTCAGATGGCTGCTCGCACAGGCACCTCTCCCACCTGCAGCTGCCTTATATTTCTAGATACGGATCAGTAGTTTTCTGGAGGCAGAAACGTGATATTCACCTACACCAGCATACACACTGGTGTCCAGCCAGCCAGAGCTCACTCCTGTGTTCTTCCAATAGGAGCCACTATTTAGTTACTGATCCTACATAGAGGATGCTCAGGGCTTTTTCAGAAAAAGACAATCTTTCTTATTGTAAATACTCCTGATTGTCGGTTTGATGGCTGGCCCTTACTCACTGTCTTATAATTACCTGAGCTGGATGGCAACAAGTGAAGCTTTGTGGTGATGCAGTCCTCCCAACAGTGTGCATCTGCACACAAAGACCCTCAGCAGGAACTAGGCTATGTGGTTTAGCTGTGGTATTGAGTGGGGTGGAAGGGAAATGTATTGCTTGAGGCTGCAACTTCATAAAGGGCTAAAAAATAGACGGTTCCTGTTACATTCCCCAACTTCACCTCACTCCTGGGCTATTACAACACCTCTAACTACACCAACATGTGCAATCCCAACCTACTGCAGCACGGCAAGTTAATTGGGCATCAACATCTCAGAAGCACATCTGGCAGAGGAAAGAGGAGATCGAGTCGAGAAATATTTTGCCATCTAAGGTCAATTTAACATTTGATGCTATCACAGTTCGAACACCTGAGAGTAACAGATTTGCACACCTAAGCTAGCATGCAGGCACCTGCACAGGTGAGTTAGTTTCTGAAGGTCTGATAACTACAGCCAAGGATAATTCCAGCTCCTGAAAGTGCTGACTTCCAGCAATCAGTGTAGGAAGTATCTTAGGCTGGGAGTCCTGTTAATGGAGATCATTAAGAGCTCAAGCCTGTGTTGCCCAACATGCTGTATCACTTTCACTGGACCAGAAAGTTTTACTGTTAGAAATAAGATCATCTTTCAGGTTGGGTAATTGTCCTTCCTGCAAAAGCTTAGCTTTTGTTGGCTCTGAAACATTCATTTCCTAGCCTAACCTCACACCTCAAGGATAGCACTTTCCATCACTCAACACTTATTTAAGCCCTATTCCTAAAGTGGACTGTATTAAAAAGGAAAAAAATATCTCAGCAGGCCACACTTACATCTGATTTTACACTGATGTTTGTTTGCACAGTGCTGTCAAAAGCTTTTCAGATGAAAGACAATGCCTGATGCTATTTACTATTTCAACTACCACTATCAGCAGGCATTCAGCGCACACTGCGTAGGAGACAAATGGGAAGAGCTCATCTGAAATGAGCCTACAGATGAGATCTTCATTAACAGAGAAAATCTACAACTCTAGAGTTTATTAATGTTTTCCTCACCTTGGTGCCAAGCAGGATTATCTGTACAATTGGCAGATATTACTTCCTGCCCTCTCCCAGCTGGACTTTTATTGTTCTGGAGTTCCTTGCTGTAGAAATGTCAGCCAAAGGCCCGGCTGTCCTCCACAGCAAGCCTCCCAGGTATGCAGCTCCGCATCCCGTGAGATAAAGGCACAGCTGCACTGTCCTGTCGGACGTGCACTCTCGCACAAGCTTTATTCTTTTTAAAAGCTGTTCAGATGTCATTTCTAAAGCCCAGAAACAATTCCTGCTTTTGCTGCTCTTACACATTACCTGCACTGCAGCTCAAAGGCACAGACATCTGCTTGCATCAGAACACACAGTCGGCGCATGGCCCTGCGTGTTCCGTACCGGTCCCAAAATAGGCAGCTGAGACGAGGCAACGTTTGCCTCCTCACTGCTCCTTTGATTGCTGTAACCCTCAGCATGATACGCAGCCAGTCGTAACCGTGACTGTTTCTCCCCCAGTGCCGTATCCCTGTGGAAAGATCACAGCTCCTGAAGCGAAGAGCAAGCTCACCCGAGCCATAAATACCTTTGAGCACTGGAACATCACCACCGATAATGACGACGATGCTCATGATGAGGTGCTCGATAACGTCACAGAAACCAGCACCGCCGCCACCACGAAAATCACACCGATAATTAAGACGGGCACCAGAGTTGTTGGTGGCTCAGACAGCATGAGAGGCGAGGTGCCTTGGCAGGTACTGGCCATTTCTGCAGCTCCCCTGTCACCCCAGCAATCGCGCTCTCTATTCATTTCCTTCTGAATGCAAGACCATGTTACTTCTACACACCCACAGCCCATCTCTAAGGTTAGTTTAGCAATTGTTCTCAAGTCTAACAGCAGCACCGCTTCATTCAGTTCACAGTTTTATGCCACAGCAACAAAACCTGCCTCGCTGGGGGTCTATGTGGCAAAAAAGCCAGCAGTCAGACCACAGCAGCTTTAGCTGGTGGGGCACAAAGGACCCAGTTTTGAGCTATAGCAACAGATCACCCAGTAGTCCATGAATTTACCATGATTAAGCTGAAGGCTGAAGGGGTCGAGCTTTGCAAGGAGCAATGCAGATCATTTTTTAGCTCCATCAGTTGCAACAGATCCATGATAATTTATACCAACAAAGGATCTGTCCTTGTATGACTTCTACCGAATCCAGCCGCTCTTTCTTTATCCAACTTGCAACATCCTAGTCATCTCTGCCTCACCAAGAATGACATCAGAGGCGAGGGGGGGCTGCAAAGAAACCTCCTCCAGCCCACCACGCTGCAAGTACTTTAAAATTATTGTCAAAAGAAAAGTTAGCTCCTAGCTTGGATCTTTTCAAAGTCATCTACTGCCCTTAAATTCTACTCTGACTTCAGCAGGCACAGAAATCTCAGTGGCTGAGAGTGTGAAGTAATAAATCCAGATGAGGTTTTAGAAATGGCAAATATCTTTCAGTTGCAAGCTCTGGCACAGACCGGCACTGGTGATGTCAACGAAAAGCTGCCCTCACAGGGACGTAAATGCCCATTCACGCAGATCAGCCAATCCTTCTGCATCTGCTGAGGGAGAGAAACAGTGAGCAGGGTGTATGTAGAAAGGTCAGGAGCAGGCATCTGCCCTCCATTTCGGAGCTAAAAAAGCCAGCAATGTGCTGGGGACATACACGGCCACCAGAAGCAGCAGCAGGAGGTTTGTTGGAAGGTTGTGTTTTGTGTCTGAAAGGAAGAGGCCGTACCACTGCCCTAGCCGCGCAGAGCTTTCTGGCACAGCCTTTTGTGGGACAAACCATAAGCGATGCTGGCACCCACCATGCATTCACAGAGAGTCAAGAGGAGAACCAGAAAATTAAATAAGAGAAATTGGTATCCATAAAAAAAAGTAAATTCACACGTTACAAGTTCGGCTAGTTGGCTGTGCTCACAGAGACCTTTACCTCCCTAGGCACCCTCCAAAAAAGATGTGGTTGCCCTTTTGCCAGCTGGCAAATGAAGATGCTCAACATGCTGGGATCCAGGCAACAGCCAGGAGGGGTGCTCCCTTCCCCACGGGGTTCAAGGTGGTTGTGGAGCTCAGATCCCAGTGATGGGTCTTATGAACCATGTCTCTGGTGGCTCCGCAGGCAGCCTCGCACCTGCAGGCACGTGTGGCCACTGGGCTCTGTGGCGCAGCAGCCCCTGGCAGCCTGCGCTGCCCTCCCGGGGATGGTGGCATGGGCTGGGGCAGAGCCCATGTGGGACTCCATGGAGGGGGGTGGCTGCAGGCACAGAGGCACTTTGGTTTATTGCCATGGGGGAGCTTCATCCTCTGCGTTATGGACGCTGACCTCCTTAAAGTGCAGCCGGCTCTGCCCAACGAGGCATCAAACGAGTAAATACGTGAGAAGTATAAGGCAGATAGACGGTGATGAGCCACATCACGTGAAAGGAACAAAATGGGTGAATTATAAAGAAAACCTTCTTTGAAACACAATCCTCCGAGCCAGCTGATCAATTTAATTAGAAGTTTTAGCATAAGGGATGTCCTGGGTTGTGCTCCATAAGTGCTGAGGCAGTTAGATGGCCAAATGAAATGGGTAGTTGAGATTTTGTCCCTAGCTAACTAGTTAAGATTAGTCACCAGCAAAACAGTTTTAGGATGCATGGGCAGAAGTGGTTATATTTCAGACGCTTTGAGTTTTATGTGGAGGTTTATGCCTTCCCAGCCTGGCAGCAAAGGGAGAAGCTCAGCGGGGCAATAATACACGTGCGGGGCAGTGCTGGCCACCCTCTGCGGCAGGTGGAGAGGCAGGCACTCCCTGAGGAGCAGCATCTCAGGCAGCACTGGGTCTGTACGGCCTAAAAGTAGCCTTGTCCTACAGCCAAACAAAACCCCTGCATCTCACTTCTCTTCCCTGCCTATTTAACAAACCCACAGGTATGATTTCCTTCTGCTCCCACAGGTTTATCTGGTGGACAGCCAGGGCGTGGGCTTCTGCGGCGCATCCATCATCAACGAGAAATGGGTACTGACGGCGGCACACTGCCTGCAGCCAGGCGACGACGTCACCGCTGTGGCAGGTGAGACCCTCGGGCAGCGCGGGTGAGGGATGCGGGCAGGGCTAGCACTGGCCAGGCACAGGGCACTGCACAGAGCCCTGGAACCCATGCCACCATGATGGGCAGCAACGTGGCATGAGTTGCTTTGAGGCACCGAGGCCCCAGTTGCAGATGGCAGCATTTCAGCAGCCTGGTCCCCTGCAGGTACCACCACCTCTGGTGGGAGCGGTGAGCTGGGTCTGTCCTTGCTCCCAAAACCACGGAGCTGCCGGACCACGTTGCAGACAGAGCTCAACCTGACCACAGGCAAGCACACCTGAGCCAGAGAAGACCCCAGGCTGCTTAAAAAATCTGTTGAGTTCAGCTGAGATGCTGCTTCATGAGCTTGTGTGATGGATTTTTATCTCTGCTTGCCATGCAGGATTTCTGCTCTTCTTGGGGGTCACGCTAAGTTTTCACACAACTCTCTGAGAATGAATTTGTGTGGCTGGCGCAAGAGGGGCACCAGTAACCTGACTAGCTCCTTGCAAGGAGAAGATGACTACTTTTGGTTCTAACTTCTTTAGAAGTAAAAAGAATTTATGGACTGAAGTAGACAAATGGGGCTGGCATGCAGGAAAGCATGCTTTTACAGTAGGGTCTCTGGGGACTTAGGCAGGGGCAGTGTGGCCAGACTGCACAGCAAGTGTTACTGCTACTTTACAATACAAATGTTAACTCTGCTTGAAAAAAGGGTTTTCCCCCCTGACTCGTGGAACCCAGCTGTTCCAGACTGCCCACTAGGCAGCCTGCTGATAACAGCATGGCACCTTGGCAAGCATCGTGGTGCCACATTTCACAGCTGTGGCAGAATCAGCTTCTCCAAGTTATTTGTTTCCCCTTGTATGAGTATCGAGTGTAGGAGGGTTACACCGGTGGCTACAGGAGGGGAACACTGACATGGTTAGTAATTGCCACAAGCAGCGCCGAGAGGAGGCATGGAAGAATCATGCTTTCTGTTTAAATGCTATGAAATGTATCAGTGGCAAAAATGACATTCTACCTGAACCTCCAAGTGCTGAGTTCATGTCTACAGAAACAAGCTCATCAGGAGGGCTCCAGCTGCGTCTTCATCTTCCACGTTACTGCAGCTGAGCTCCTGGGTGTGCCTGGCCAGACCCTGGGGACCCAGTGCCATGGGGCTGGGCACCACCTGCCCCGTGCTGGCAGGACAATGCTCACAGCTTGCACACAGCATTTTTTGCTATCTACTTTCAGGTGGTTTTGCTGGAAAGCCCAGCACAAAGCCCAGCCTTGCACCTGCTAACATGAGAAAGTACATGCCCAGCGCAAAAAGAATCTCCCTCCAGAAAACCACATTTCCACCTGGCAGAGGTTTTGCATTTGCTGCACCTGTGTGCAAACTGTCCCTCCTTTCAGGCTCTCTCCTGCTTGTCACCCACCCTCTCCATTTAGGATGCGTTACCAGCCAAGTCCCCTTGCACTACCTTCCCACGGCTCTGCAGCACTGCTGGGCTTCCAGGGCAGGACTTTGGACAGGCAGCAAGTCAAGAAAGCAAAACACATTTTTTCAGGGCTTCAGGGACTATTGAATTTGTGCCTGTGCTATGTACAACATCCAAGTCCTTTACGTCCATTCACGCTCAATGTTCAGCTTTGTACATAGAACCCTGGGAGGCCCAGAAACTGATAGCAGGGGGTGGAAGAAGCATTCCCCTTCCCTGTCCTTCTTTGCCTCTCCACTTCAACCCCTGAAGCATATTTTCAGATCCCCAGCAATAGTAAGCAGCCGTAGCATAAGAAAAACCTTCTGAAAGTCTCCCCCACATCTGTCTCGCACTTACACTGGAGAAGCACAGCCTGCGAGGCAGCTGACGTTCACACTCCGCTGCAAAGAAACCCTCACAGAGCACATCAGCCACCAAAGCTGCCTCCGCCAGGCACCAGCATTAACGTGAACACAGAAAGCTGCCTCACCTCTCTCGCTGGGCTCCGTGCTGCTCCTCGCAGGCAGACGCAGCAGACACAGGACACTGCCAGGGCCAGGAACGCTGCAGATATTGTTTAGAGGAGATCGTATATTCTGGAGATTACAGCAAAGCATGTAGAAATACCGCAGCAGGGGTTAAACGCGCCCTGTGTCTCTTGGGCTGCAAGAAAGCGAGGGGGGAAAGTCATCCTGCTCTTGAGCCTTCAGCACAACCAGTTCACAGGCAGGAGAGGGAATTCGGCTACAGGCAGAGCCAGGCGCTGCCCATTTGCCAACCCAAGAGCAGAGAACATTTTCCCTTCCCTCTACCTGTTACACAAGCCGGAGGGGAGGTAATAGGCTGCCAGCAACTCAATCACAGGAGCCTGAGGCTGCCGGCAGCACCCTGCATCATGAGCAGCTGAGCCTCCCGCGTGCGACAGGCACCCAGGGGCACCTGGGAGCACTGGGGGGGGGGGGGGCATTTGTAGCCCTCTGCACTGCATTCTGCATTCTGCCCCATGGTTGTGTGGTTTTATAATAGAGAAGTTGGGTTTCTTTCCACCAATAAAGGACTTATTTTAAACAAAGATTTTCAGTTTGAGAGGCTTTCCCTCCTTTGATGCAAGGGCAACATCCCCTTACATCTCTTTGAGGGTCCTCAATCCCAAAACAGCCACGCTGTTCCTAAGCTTGGCTAAACCATCTGGACCTTTGGCACTTGACTGGCCGGTGTGTGCCTGGTGTCACACTTTGGGGTTCAGGTTCTGCCAGCTGCAGGGACCCAGCAGATGCTGCTGTGGGGGAACCTCTGACACCTCTTGACAAGGAGCAAGCAGCCTTGCCAGCACCAGGCTCAGAGCAGCCTGCAGGCTGGGGCACACAGTGCTCATCCCTTTGCAATCACCTGGTGCGGCTGGTATCGCATCGGGGTGGCATCCTCAGGGCACGGCCGCTGGTCTGGCCACAGAGGGGTCCAGCCCAAGCCACGTGTGTCTCCGCAGGTGAATACAACACCAACGAGGAAGACAACACGGAGCAGCGGCGTAAAGTGGTGAAAATCCTTCCCCACCCCACGTACAACGCCACCATCAACAAGCACCACAATGACATTGCCCTCCTGGAGCTGGACCAGCCACTCAGCTTCAACAGCTATGTCACCCCCATCTGCCTCGGCAGCCGGGAGTTCACCAACACCCTGCTGAAGCATGGGATGGGGACGGTGAGCGGCTGGGGCAGCACGCTCTTCCGTGGCCGGCCGGCCACCATCCTCCAGATCCTCAAGGTGCCCTTTGTTGACCGGCCAACCTGCCTCAAGAGCACCTCCACCACCATCCTGCAGAACATGTTCTGTGCAGGCTTCCCAGCCGGCGGCAGTGACACCTGCGGGGGTGACAGTGGAGGTCCCTACACCACCGAGATTGAGGGCACCTGGTTTCTCACGGGGATCACCAGCTGGGGCGAGGAATGTGCCAAGCCAGGTAAATACGGCATCTACACCAGGGTCTCCAAGTACCTGAAGTGGATAAAGGAAATGACGAGGCTTACCTAACCCGCGGGAGCTTACGCCACGCTGGGGTTCGGACTGATTCATTGAAGAGAGACCACAGCAATCTATGTGGTTTTTCTCAGAAATCATTGCAATTTAATAAACATTTCTAAACGAACCAATTTCTGCTCTTGGGAGGCAAAAGTTGAGAGAATACCGTGGAAATGTAGTAATAAGGAAATAAAAAGCCCTTTTAATTACCCGTGACTACATTCCTGAACACACCGGCACTGCCGAGATGGTGTGAGTCCCCAAATCCCAAAGGCAGGGGCTGCTGCGGATGAGCTGGGGCATGGTTCACACATGGCCCGGGCCAGCGTGCCACCAGCATTGCCCACGGCTGCTGCACAGCACCACAGGCGAGGGGAGCCCAGCAGGCGCTGGGTGCCTTGGGCACCGGCATCCAGCTGCGGCCTCTGCAGCAGAAGCGCAGGAGGGAGGTGAGCACGCGGAGCATTGCACCCCCAGTGCTCTCATCCAGGCGTCTTCACGTGAGCCGGGCTGGGATGGATCATGGGCAGCAGGAAATGCTCCTCTGCTTAAGGATGGCACAAAATTGGCTGTATAAATGACCTAAAATCTGTATAAAACTCACCTAAAGGTAGTAGCAGGCTTTACACTAATGATTTCTGCTGATCCCTGTTCGGATTATAAAGAGAACTGCTTAGTGCTCATTACCTGCCCTGGTCTCTGTATTAACCGTGTTATGTTAGAGGCTGCAGCCACAGACGTGGCTGGTGGTGATGGAGGCAGCGCATCGCCCTTCCCAGACGACCTTGTGGGCTGTCCCCGGACTACAGACAGCATGGGACACCCCAGTCCAAGCAGGTGGCACAAATCTTGTTGGGGGTGCCTGCCCCGTGCCCAGGGTGGGCACTGGCACCAAAGCACAGGGACAGGGGGGTGGCATCTTGGGCATCTTGGGGCAGAGGTCCTCTGTCGGGCTGATTCAAGTGGGCTTAATTTAGTTCCCAATTTCAAAGGAAGGGAAAAATTCCAAAGGACAGGAGGTTTACCTCTGATCAGTGCTGGTTCGCCTCGTATCTCCTTCCACAGAAAACTCCAGGGGTGCATGGGGAAACAGCGTGTCCTTTGGGAACCACGCCGTGGTGCCTGGCACAGGCAGCTTGGGCACAGGCTGCAGGCACCACGCACAGGACCACGGCACACCCCCAGAGGCAGAACCCCGCTGACAGGGGTTCTCCTCCTCCCGCCTGGTGGGATATGCCCCCAAGACCACCTCTCCCCCCATGCCACCTGCACAAGGGCTGTTGTTCCCAGCACAGACCCCGTGCACCCACCCATGAGTACGGCCCCATGGCCCCCAGCCCAGAGGTGCCTCCGGCCCCATGCTGGGATGCAGGGGAGGCTGGTGATGGAGATACCCCCAGCCGGGGCAGGGTTTCAATAGCTGCTATTTCAGACATTGGTATGAGTGCTACGGTGCCTCTCCCAATTTCATTGCCGCTGTGATTAGCAAGAAGCTAACTGGATCATCTGCCGCTGCTTATTTTAAAATCAAAATGCATGTAAGAAGGTTATATTTGTTCTAAAGAAATAAAATAAAACGAACACTGTGAGAATTATATTTTTCTCTAGTTAAAGCAGAGGTGTCTTTGGACAGAATTGCGTATTCTCATATGAATTTATTTAACAAGTTTTTAATCTTTAAATATAGATTTAACACTTTTTTTACAGGTACATATACAATATAATTCATTTAAACTTGCAGTCAGAGAAAATTCTCTACCGTAATTTATACATATACATTAAGAGCCTAGTTCAACAGCATACTTAAGGTAACATACCATGTCGTGTGCAAAGTTTCAAATGTTAAAAATCTCAGACTGTACATTCAGATTTGCAGAACTTATCAACCTCATAAATTAATAAAAGCTTAGATTTAAAACTATGGAAGACAAAAAAGATTAAAACCATTTAATATGCAATGTGTGCTATGTTTGAGACAAATATTTACAGTTGTACCTCAAAACGTGTACTGTTACCACAATAATTGTTACCACTATAAACAGCCCCGACAGTAACTGAAGACACTCCTATTCTTCCACCTGGCAAATGCACTGTGGCCAATTTTGAATTAGACTGAAATAATCTTCAGTGACTTAAAACCCCTCTGCTGTGATTGCTGGTGGCTGAAGAATACTGGGATCCTTCTAGGTCTTGCAGTGTTGCTCAGTTCAGACGCAGCTGGCCACGCTTTTGAGGGTGTACGGAGGGGGGTTACCCACAATACCGGCCACCTGAACTGGAGAAGTGCCCATCACTGCGTGCCAGCATGCTGGGGAACCCCCCCAGGCAACCACAGCCACCAAGCAGGTTCGACAACCCCTCCATACAAAAATGGCCACCAAAAAACATCCCCCAAACCCCGGTATGTTTTAACTGAACAACTTGGGACTGTGTCTAAGAATCCACGGTTCACAAATCAAAGTCAGATCATCAAGGTCCCCCTTTAGTCCACAGTATAAAACATTTCATTTTGACGGGACAGAGCAAATTCATTACCGCATGCATAACACTAGTAACCCTGCTCTCAACACAGTCAGATGCTCTTTGCACACATCTTCTTAAAAGTCAAACCACCTGTACCTATGCTCTACAAAAGCAAAACTAGACAAAGAAACACAAAATTAAATTATGAGTGTTCAGTGTTCTCTTTTCTTTCTCAAAAATTCAATAGATACATTATTGTTAAAGATGCTGAAAAGTACAGTCTTATCACAAGAACATCCTTAGTGCAAACATGGACATTTAACTTTGATTTATGGCACATGTTCCAAAAGTACATACATTTAATGTAAACTTCAACACTTGCTAGATACAGGTTTCAGCCTCGGGACGCTTTGGGACCCTAAGTGATGAGCGACAACCCTGAGTTGTCAGTTTGACCTGATCCAAACCTCACTGAAATCAACGGGACTGACCGCCACGGGCTGCAGTCAGACCCTAAGTGCAAAAAGAGGATCTTTAACGTTATTGCATCTCCGCATGTGAGTCAGCCAGGTAATGCTCTTACAGAACATTACATTCACACAGCTGAAGTAGGTATTTAAGACAAATCCATCCATAAAATCAATTAAGCAGGACATACAGCTTCTTTGTTTTTTTGTTTGATTTTTTTTTTGGGGGGTTGGATTGTGGTTTTGGTTTGGGTTTTTTGGGTTTACCAAAACTCAACTCTTTTATTTGCAACTTCAACAGTTGTCAGCTAATAAGTAGGTAAAGCCTTCAACCTGGAGAGGAATTTTCAAGCATCTAAACAAAGTGTCAGGAAACTGCAGTGTACTTCTCTGATGAAACGTGATGGATGTCATGGAAAAACAGCAGGTGAAATTAATAAAATACTGTACTTTCCATAGGAGAAACAAAAGAAAGAGCAGAGAATGGCTTCCTTTATGACTATGAGAAGCTGCTTAGGACCCCAGTCCTGTTCAGCGCAGATGAAGCTGTGGAGGTCTGTGAATGTGATGAATAGTACAGGACAACTCCAACTATTGTGCTATTTCTCTGTAACACTTAGTTGAAAGCTTCCAAAGAGCATCGAAAATAGGATGCTACCAGTTCACCCTTAATTCAAGGGGAACTAAACTTTCTCGTGTTACACAGGCCAGCATCTATAAAGTAATGAAGAATGATGTTAATATTAAAGCATCTTATACCAAGAAATACATTGTTCCCTGTAATCATGTAACATTTTGTATAACATAAAAAAGTAAGTGCGCTCCTGCAGTTCTCCCTAAAAGTTGAACTCCCACTAGCTCCAGTGAGAGCCTTGCCTAAGGCAGGACCACAGGGTTTGACTCATTTCCATCACCTACCACTTGATTATCACAGCGTGGCCAGCTGATACCTTCTCTAGACTCCTTATTTTGTCAGGTTCAAAATGGTTTTCTACAGCACTACAAAATAGCTGTTCCGTGAAGCTGGCTGGCATCACAGGTTGTGCAAGGAGACCCTGCTTTACGTTTCAAAGGCCAAAAAGAGATCAGCGTTACCTTTAATGGACCCTGCGTAAATACAAAAGCCTGTGGCTGCAATCATTAAAGTGCATAAGTAATAGTGCAAACAGCTGTGCTGCATCTGCAAAACTACAAGTGGCATTTTAAACAGAATTTAAGACAAAACTTGCACATTTCAGCTAACATGCTTATGCCAGCCTGCAAGAGCTCAAGAGTTCGGCCACATATGTTACTCTCATCGGGCAGGTTCAAACCACGTGGCCTGGGGAGCCAGGTAAGGGGTTGCCTCAAGCTCAGCACAGTCGAGAGGACGATCCCCACCGCCCTGGCCAGCAGGAGCAGAGGGCATGCAAGCTCGGTCCTTCAGGCACTACCAGCAGGGGAAACCTTTACTCAGCTTTATTGCATGAAGAGCACACATAGGGGATCCCCTTAAGGCTTAGAAGAGATAATTTGGCAAGTGGGGTGTTAAAACAAACTAGGAGAGGGTCTGGGTGTAGAACAGGAGCCTGCATCCTCCTTAAACCAAGCCGGTATGTGTGCCTGCCCTGGCACAGAGCATCCTTCCATGCCTGCTCTGAACGCTCCTTGCCTTTGGGCTCCAGGCAAATTCTGCCGTACAACTGTTCTGCTGTTTAAGAGAATTCGGAAGTTGTAGCAACGTTTCTTAAATATATATATTTATATAAAGGCATTTATCACCGCTTCCGTTTTTCATTTTAATCCCTCTTTTTATTCAGGCTACTCGCTCTAAAAGCAGTCTCATGCAGCCTTCACACAGCGAGTGAGAAGTGGACACTCGCCCTTCTCTCTGCCCAGCCTGTAAAGGTCGGGTGAAAAACACTGTGGCCCCATTTTGCTCTGATGTGAAAACTTGGGAGCCAACAACATGTTTCCTTTTGCCTGCATCTGTTTACCACTGCTGAGAGAAAAGCAGAGCAGGGACAGAGCTCAGCCTCGGCGAGAGGGGCGGCTGCAAGTGCTGCTGGACACCAACACTGTCACCGAAGCGAAAACGAGTCACGCAGCAGCTCTGGGGGATGGCAAGGGCCTCATTTCTGCTCTCCCCGCTCTCCCTTTGCCATGCAGTGGGTGCTGCAGCGCAGCCAAGAAGCAAGATGCCTTTTCCTTCACTGACACAGATGCTGTCAGTGCTGTAAATCATGATCTTTGGCACGTTAGCAACCAGGGGACTTGCAGAAATGTTTTGTCTCCTGCCCCACCGTGGAATAAGAGTTGGGATTGTAACGCTGCAGCCCTCACCTTCCCCAAATGTGTGTCTTGCACAAGGGAAATGAAGAGATAATCTTGACTTTTATATGAATTAGCAAGGAGATGCAAGTCAGTTGACCAGGCAATACCTGGCTGCTTTAGCAAGGCAGCTTAAACTAGCAACACATGGGTAAACCTCAGCAGTAGCTTTTTCCTGAATATTGCTTTTTTCTGAGCAGAGCCCTCCCCTATTTGAGATCTGCACGTTATCACCTGTGACACAAAACTATTCCTACAGCACACATAAAAGCATCCACCATGGATTTACGCAGGAGACAAAATAAATCTATTCAGAAAAAAGCAGCAAGGACTAAACTCAGAAGTTATAGCTAGAGGCATAGCAGAAGGAAAACTGGTTTTCAAAGTGACCTCCAAAAGCCAGCTGTCTTCCTCCCCAAAAGCCTCCTGGCTTGTACCCAGGCCAAGATTTACAAAACGTTTAATAAGGTTTCCCACACGCACACATTTGCAAAAGAAGAGCTGGACCAAAATACTTGCTCTATCAACAGTTACATGGCATCGCCAATAGTAACCACTCATCTCTAAGGAAAATCACCTATGCAACCATGCAAGGAAAGGATGCAAAACCATCTGTGGTTTTGTTTGGGTGCTGCGAGTTCAGCTTTGCAGGCAGGCTGTGCCTGCGCAGGCGGGGTGCTGGAGGATGGTGGATTTGCAAAGCCAGCAATGGTAGGGAAGGGGGGCATGGACCACACACATCTGATGACTTAAACTGGGCAGCAGAAAGTTCCCTGTAACTTCATTATGAGTTGTACTGGCTCAACACTGGAATAATTAGCAGGAGGGGAGAGGAACAGCTTGTAAGCGTGCAGGCATCAGCCACCCTGTGATGGGAGGTTCTTGTTAGGGCCACATATAAATCTAATAAAAAAAAAGATGTTAAGGTAAGGGAACCATTTAACCTATTCAGCTAAAGGCTTTGCTGAAAAAAAACCCAAATCCCAGATCCGTATGACTTCTGGTTATGAAATTCAGTGACAGGAAATACGTTTTTATTTATTGCGGGGACCTGGAGCTGAGCAGTATCAGAAGCACTACCCCCGCGAGGGGCAGGACTGCCTCCCCCATCCGAGTGGCTGACTCCACCACGCTCCACGCTCCTGGCGACCCCACAACATGTTCATCAAGTTTACCCTGCTTACATGCAAAACAGCATTTCAGCACAAGCAGCTCATCACATGTGAGGGTTACGGTGCTCCCTCCTGCCCCTACTTTGCTCTGCAAGCTTGGCCGCCCAATTCTCCCTCTGCTATACTGGAGCAAGAGCTCCATCTTCTGAAGAAGCAGAAAAGAGCCCAGCCCTGAGCAGTCTGGTACAGTCACCTGCGGTACAAAATGACCGGTCCACAGAGGAAAGGGAATTGCTAAACGTAAAGGTACTGTTTGAAAATCAGGTTTCAGAGTGAAAGTACATTATACCTATAAGGACACATCACTGAAAAGCTCTAGGAATAGCTCTAGGAAATAGCAAAAAAACATCCCACATCATCCTACAATATTGCCTGGAGTGCACGTACAATTGGAATCATGCCCAGTGACTGCATACATGAACAGCAACAGCAGGAGAGAACAAAGTTAATCGTAACAGGGAGAACAGAGCCTCAGGGCCACCACTAGACCCTGGCAGCAGGACTGCAAAGCACCTGGGCAGCGGCATGAGGCTCACCAGAGGAGCTTTCTGTGGTTTTGCCTTGTGAAATTCCCTTTAGTTTGTGCTCGGCGACTTTGCAAACCAGATGGTTTTGCATCTGGAGATGCGAGTCTGTTAGCTTTGGGGGATATGACCACTTGCAAAGCAAACCAGTGTTCAAAGTTTGCCGGCACTGTATTTTCAAGATGCATTTGTGGCTGGAGAAACCTCCTGCACAGGCTGCGGTGGAGGACCCGGCGACATGCACTAACCAGACTTGCTGAGAAGACAACACATGGTGCTCCAGGGTAGGAGCATGCCAAGGGCAGTCCTCTCGGCTGCACTGCTAGCCCACTGCCAGCTGCCCCTTCGGTAAAGCCACAAAACCTCCAACCTATGAAATTCGCCTGCCCTGCAACAAACGGGATAAAAAAGTATCTTCCTGCATAGGAAGGATTTTACTGAAATACACTGGAAATCCATCAGGAGCTGACTGTTACTATAAGCCTTTCAGAAGGCTTCCTTCATGGTCACCAAAACAATAGATTTTGACAAAAAAAAGGAAGTATTTATAAAGAAATCTACTTGCCAAATTTGTTTCATATGGTTATAACTAGTGTATTTATTTTTTTTCGGATGGACTGCATCTATGTGGGTTTCCTGAGCTGCTCCCATTGCAAACCCTGGTCTCCCATTCCCAGTGACATGGTGATGAGGCAAACACATGGAGTGGTGGATGCTGCGTACATGGCAAGGGCGACAGGCTGCTCTTAAGGCATTTTCTTGTGTTGTCTGTTACGCTTCCCTATCTATTTCTACGTACATTTATGGCTAGAAGACGAGAAATATGTTTTCTGAGACTAGAAGCCTCCTGCCAAAACCTGGTAACCTGTTTATTATAAACTTGGTTCTAACAACGGATTAACAAGGAGGCAGCAATGAGGGCAAGAGGTTGCAGAAATGAAGTATTGCCTTAGAGTGCTGGGGGTCAGGCCACGACGCCTTTTGCAGCAGGAGGAATTTCTGCCTAGGTACCTCCTGTTCACACGGGGTTTGAGCTATAGCAGCGAGGAGGCAACACAGTCCCGGGAATCCCTCTGTCAGACTCAGACTCTTCTCCCCGATCTTCTACCCAGTGCTCTTGCAAAGAAATCTATGTTTTTAAATGCTTGGGTTTAACTTACTAGTGCCTGAAGTCACAGAAATGTCTTAAGGTGTTGACAAACAAAAAAAGCTTAATTTACTACTTTTGCGGGTTTTTGGAGTAGCTGCTTGCTTTTTTTTTTTTCCTGCAGAGGCATATGCAGCCAGATTTAGTACATCAAGTGTAATGCAAATGGCTTAAAAGACCTGATTGGAGTTATGAAATATTTCTGCTAGGCGTGCTATATGATACCTGCGACTTTGGCATTCCGAAATCTGCAGTCACCAACTACTATCTGCAGACTGTGGACAGGAATCCAGCCTTCTTTTCTTCTGTTTAGGTTTTTCACCAACCTTGGAATGACAACGGCATTAGTAAAAGAAACAAACCAACCCAGCAGCAGTTCCATACGGGCAAACTCTACACAACTGTCAGTGCAACCAACAATTTGTTCAAACCAGGGAAGCATTTGAACTGGAGCAGGGCATGCATTGAAAATATTCTTCCCACCTAAATTTAGGTACCTAATTAAAAACCTACATCAGGAGCGCAGCTACCTTGGGCACCCCTCTAGGCAGTGGAAAGGAACAGAATGCTCCAGAGCATGAGTTATCCCACCTGAGACTTCCAGAGATGCCAGTTTTCCTCCACTGACTACCGATGGAGCCAAGGGCAACTACTTTCCTCACTTCTTTGCTATTAAGCTAGACTGGTAAGGTGAATTTAGTCAGGGTACTGTAAGTAAATTCAAGCCAAGACTTAGGCAGCTGGAAATACTCATGCTCATAAACAACATCCCTCTGTCTCACCCATGCAGTGAAGTTTGTGCTAACACAAAAGTTTGGTGTGCAAAATCTTTGCCTGGCACTGACTGAAATCGCTGTAAGAGGTGGTAAGCATTCAGCAAAACTGAGATGTTTTACACCTTCCTTTTGCTAACAACAAACCAGATTTTGAAAAAGGCAGTTGGACTAGATGATCATTGTAGGTCCCTTCTTCCAACTGAAATATTCTGTTCTATTCTATTCCAATTGCCCTTGAAGTGCAAGGGCTGTAGGTGCTGGCCAGGAATCCTCCACGGGGCATTTGTGTCTGTGCATTTATGGGCTAGCGCCTGCACAAATCTGATCCAGGTTCCTTGTAACACCACCCTTCCCACATCCCGAACAAGGCATTAGCACGCTACACTCTCTCCTACCGAGACTCTGGGCTGGCTGATGAGAGCTAGTCAGAAATCAGCCTGGAAAGGAAAGGCAGCCAGAAATCTCAGCAAATTGCTGCAAAAATCAGAAAAGAGCGTGCTGCTCTCCGAGGCAAGGGAACTAACGGTTCAGAAGGCAGAGGGCTGGGTATGGTGACTTCCCAGGCAACACTCCCAGCCAGGAGAGAGCCGGCTGCAAAGCGTTATCTCGGAGCCACAGTTTTAAACACAACAGAAAGATGGTTTACAGCCATTAACCATTAACACTCAGACAGCTGTCTGAGGGAGGGAAATGTCTTACAGTTACTCAACAGTGCTATTAATAAGCCCAGAGGAACTGAGCCAACAGCTGAGCTGAGGTGGGCAAGGAGCTCTCGCTTGAAGCGCCACCTGAAGCAGGCAGAGCATGGCAAGCAGGGTGGTGAAGATGCTGGCAAAGCACGGCTCACCCAGGCACCCATGGCAAGGCAAGTCCTGCCACGTTGTCCCAGGCCAAGCCAGCACGTATGGCCTCTAGTCATAGCAAGGGAATGAATTCTCCAGCTTTCTGGAATAGTCTAAAACTTAACTGGCAGCTGCAATGAGTGTATCACCAGGCAAGCGAGGTCGCACAGGACTGCCTTGCAGGCTCGTAGAGAGAAGGCAAAGAAATCCTAAAATACCTACCACTGTCCCTCACCATCTTCATGCAAAAGCTGAATTTCATCCCCGTTTTTCACCAGCAGGTCCTCTGATCCTCTCCTCTTGCAGTCTGCAAGGGCTTTGTATCTTCCTGGAGACTGTGGTAGTAAGAAAAAAATTATCTTATTCAGCTGCACTTCATATCATGCAGCTGCTACGTCTGACTGCCGCAGGGAACGTGACGGAGCCCTGTCAGCTACCCTAATTCAAATTATTTCAAGAAACTGTGGCTGAGACATATCCTCATTTCCCAAAGTGAGATATGGAAAATTTGAGAGACATAGACAAGATACATCTGTTATCCAGCGAAGCAAAACAAAGCAAGATGACCAAAACCAGCAACACCCAAAGCTTTGGGACTAACCAGCTGGTTCCCGTCCTCCTCTTCAGTGTCCGAGCAGTTGGAGAGGTACTGGTTACCCGACCACTCCTCCAGCCCCCTCGCAGATTTCCAGGGACTGTGACATTCCCGGCCAGCCTGCAAGACAGCGTGCAGCTCAGGCTGGGGGTACCCCAGCACCCGCAGAGCATGCCCCGAGGGAAGGGGAAGGGTCCATACTTCTGTGGGGCTTGTTCTGGGGGGACGGGAGCCCACTGTCCAGCATCACTGGGCTGGTGCGCTCCGAGTCATTCTCTTCTGAGCTTACGGAGGCTCTCTGCTGCTTTCTGATTGATTGAAAAAAAAACAAAAAAAAACAGACAGACATCAGTCTTAGTTTTACTTTATGAATGAACACAACTTCACAAGGTTTTGTAAAAGAGGGTGAGAAATAATAGTGGTACTTCCTAACGTATGTTTCTATAAAGGTTAAGGACTTCAGTGCCTAGTTTTAGTTTTTTGGGAGGGGAAATACAGTGGCTATGGTCTGTCTCCTGAATTTGAGCACAGTCTTTGATCTTTGTCTCCATGTGCAGAGGATGAGCAGCTCAGGCTGCGCTGCCAGGCGAGTTCTCCAGGGTGCCCCTCACAGACCCTGTCCCCAGACCACCACCACCGAAGGATGAACGGCACCACATCCCTCCTGACCCCGATGCCAGAGGTCTCAGACAGAAACGGGGAGGGGGGAACAGCACAGAGCCAGGATACAGACAGAGGACAGCGGGTGCCCAGTGATGGGGGGGTACTGGAGGGAGCCCCCGATCCGGCTCCTGGGACTCACCCATCACTCAGCTGGGAGGAGAGCGGGAGCTGGTCTGTGCATGAGCCAGGCTGCTGCTTCTCCACTGTGGGGAGGTCAAACACCATCTTAAAATCCATTTTTTTATTAGTAACCGTCACACTTGAAGCATCATTTTTAAAAATTAGACCTTTTGTACAGCTCTAATGATTTCCATCTAGAGAAAAACAGGCTCGGACTCTTGCAAAGCACAGACTTAGTTATGATTAAGATGGTATATGTTAGCACAAATCCAATAGTCAGCATGCCACTGAAGACTATAATAAGCTTAAAACTAGGCATCTGCTACGTATCTTGTTGAATTAAGCCTATGATAACAAATGTGAAATAATCCCCAAGGTAAGAAAAAAAAAAAAAAAAAAAGTACTTCTGTAATTCATTTTCACGTAAGCATCTGGCCTTTATTGCTGTAAGTTATGTTCTTTCCCTGTAAGACCTTGCTCCAGTATTTTGCTACTAGGCTTCTAAAAATCAATTCTCTGGTGAGAATTAGTGGATTTGAAGATTAGCAATGTGAAAATAGGAAAGGTTCTGCTGCAGAGTGAACGCCACAGAGAAATTGGTCAAATGTACCTTTTATAAGCTCCTGCTGCTTGAACAAAATTTTTCTTATTTCATTCAACCATGCCATCTTCAGATCGACCGTTTGGGCCTACAAGTAGAGAAAATTGTCCTAATTTTGCATTGAGAAACATCCCTTATAATGTGTGAATGAAATTTCATACTTTTCTATGCTGAAATTATCCAAAATCCCCTTTTATCCAGAGCCACCACTAAATTTTAAACATACATGATCTTCTAAAATTGACGATCCTCACTACGCCCAGGCAAAACACTGGAAATTCTGGAGCCATCTCTTACGACACAAGAAATGCAGGCAAAAGGACACGTGTGCGTGCATCTCATCTCTTTTACAAAATACCTGAAGGGCCAAGTCTGCCTTTTGCATATATGTATACTTGGATACATACATCTGCTTTAGGAATTTAAGTCAGCTACTCTGTTGCAACATGGAGAAAAAAAAGCTAGGCAGAAGACTAATTAAAAAAAGCATCAATCGACAGTATTTTCACATCAGGGTTGTGAACACCCCATTAGGCAAACAGTTCATCATCATCAATTTCTATTCAAAACGCTACAAAGCAGCGGGGGGGGGGGGGGGGGCGGGGAACCAGGAAGAACTGAAGAACTCGGGTCAGTTGGGCATTTTGTAGATGAATCCAAAGACTCCTGGGAACAGCCCCACGGGGGCTAAGCCTTTGCTCTGGGAGCAGTTCTGACATCTCACTGCACAGCAGCACGTGCCTGTGTCCATCGAAGCGCGAGGCTCGTTTCCCACCTCAATTCACACAAGCTATTAAGCACAGTAAAATCTTTTTTCCCAGCTATCGGTCTATTTGAGATATTTATCTGGAATAAAAAGGGTCTATTTCCAAGGGGCAATTCGGTCTTCACTTTAAGATGACTTTTACAGTTCTAGACTGGACACCAAGGAGCAGCCACTGGGACAGCTCTGTGAACACTGATGTGGGCAAACAGGAGGACAAAACACAAGTTAAATGTCTAATAATCCTATAAAGACCAACGGGAGACATTGCCTCAACACTGTTATGAGTATGTACAAATATCAGCATTTTTGAAGATACAAACCTGCACGACATAGACCTCTTCTCGCCCACTATACCAGATTTCAAATTTCCGATGATCTCCTTTCACATTCTCAGTTATTCCAACTGCATTCATCTGCAAATCCAAAAGAACCAGAGAGTGAAACATATTACAAATTTCTCCCTTTTCCCTATGTAACCAGACTTTCTGCAGCATGTTAAATAAACCTATTTTCACCCAATTTAACACAATTCATCAATATTAATTTCAGTAGCAATGACTTATCCCCCCTGACCTTCTGCCAGCTTGCTGTATTTACAAAAGCTTTCTGAAACCAATCAACGGACCTTAGGGGACTTTTCATTTGGGCATCAGTGGAACTAACTGAAAAGTCATCTCATACCTCTTTCACCATGAAATTTCTCAGATGAGGCATACGAAGCTTTATAAATGCATGGTACGTTATTTTTCTACATACATTATTTCTGCTGTATTATTCTTTATTTACTCACTTAATTCGGTGTTTCATTCTTTCAGCGATCTTTAAAACCCTTTTGTGAAGCCCTTAGCTCCTTTAGAAATTTCAGTTCAACATCTTCTGGTCCCTAACCACCCCTGTAGTTGAGACGCCATCCCAAGGTTTCCAAAAGAAGGCTGAACTTCTGGATATAGAGCCTGAGCTGCCGTCAGCCTGGCTTTCACGAAGCACGCAGACTTAAGGCTGGATGTGGCTGAACGCGGCTCTACCTGTTGTCACAGACCACTTTTGATCATTTGGATGGAAATGTCAAAAGCCCAAATAATTCAGGACCTGCACAACGTGACCCACCTGAACAAGTAGCTCAAACTATGGTTAGAGACCGAGACGTTCCTCAGCAACAGGAGACCTCTGACCCACCTGCTGAACACGCCACGAAGCTTAAACGTGCTTTAACACCTGACCTCGCATAAACCATCTCCTCACTCAAAGCAGAATTTGTTAGCAATTTATTGCTGATTAACAGATGGTCAAAAATAGCTAAAGTATCCCACTCACGTGTTTTGAAATGGATCTAATAATAATGGTATCATCCATCAGAAATTATTCACGCAGACTGGATTAGATAAACCCAATATAACTGCAAATAAAGCCTTAGAAAGAAGATCTGTTTAACACTGCTGCTCCTCTTCGTTAGTACGTGCGTCCTCAGAGCTTTCGGTCTGAAAGGCTATGACGATGTACAGATCGGGTCATCTGGGCAAACCTTCTGTTCCCAGTTACTTTTCCAAACGGTGGCACCCATTTTCAACGACTATGAACAACCTCAGGAAATAGGAAGCAAGTTGCTCATTAGCTTTTCTCCTTTCTTCACTGGCACAAACAGCAGAGCTCTTCTGAACTGACAAAGCGCTTGCCTCCAGATGCAGAAAGGCCACTGCCGAGCAGCCGTCGGCACTTTCCAGTCTCTCTTTGCTCGCATCCCTCTCTCCACCTGGTCCTCTACAGTCACATTTGACAAAAGACTGGAGATCTGCACTGAACAGGACTGAGCTTGCAAGAAGGTGATCAAAGCCAGTGACCATTTGCACATGCACAGTTTCACACACGTCCATTGGTATTTAAAAACGCACAGGTTAAAATGTGCAGCATAGTCCTGAACATTTGGAAAAACTTTATCCTGTGCAGCATAGTGCCACGATGCCTTAGAAAGCTGGATCAGGCTCCATTCTGATTTTGTGAAAACATAAAAAAACTAAAAAAAAAAAAAACCAAAAAAACCCCCCAAACTAAAAAAAAAATAAAAATTAAAGATGTCTAAAGGACAGCCTAGAGAGCACATCATCCAGCCGCTGCAATTTCCAGTTCTGGGCATCTTGTTTAGCATGACAGTTTATTATACAGGGGCTCCTACAAAACTGCTCAGGCATCAAGATATTAGTAATTTTAGATGATCCACTATGAGGATGTGAAGAAAAGTGCCAGGAATAGAGATCTTTAAGGTCTGTTCATTCATGTTAGTGGATTTAGAAATTCTATGTCCTTCCCCTGACCAGGATTTACTGTCCTCCACTGTCACTGCAATGCAGACCAAGGTGGGTTTGCACAAAGCTCTGGGATGGCGTTCGTCTGCACTGCATTCCACAGCAGCATGAGGCAGACTGATTCACTCAGCATCGCAGGGAGTTACGAGCCTGCACCCTCCAAGTTACTGAATCTCAGCTGAGGACGCATTTGCCACTAGATGTTCTACACAGCATGTAAAATATGATCCCGAGGGGCTCTCGTTTGTTTTACAGACGTCCAGTTACACAGCTTCTACCCAACAGCTTGCTTGAATTCTGCATCCCCAGAAAACATTATGGCAAAGAAAAATGATTTCCTCATACTATCATGAATCAAACAAATGTCAAGCTCCAGAAACATGATTTTGCCCTCAGCACAGCAATTCTGAAGATGGATGTGTGCGGATGTAATCCTGCAGCATCCATGGATTTTCTAACCTCAACCTCCCAGTGTGGCAACAAAAACAACTGGAAAACAAGCCCGCACAAGGCAAAGAAAAACCCTGGCCACACTGCCTGGGCTCCTGAGCGCAGGATTTTCTCCTCCGAGCAGGCTTTCCCCACGCCACCCTCTTCAGTTGTTTCAAAAGCACGTATGGTGAAACAAGTACTACAGGGAAAACAAGCTCTCCAGAAAGAAAATGATGCTGCTCAGGGAAAACATTTAAAGTGCCTAGACATATGGCCTGGGATTTGCTTTTAATACACAATTTGTAACACACACTGGAGCTGAACAGGCTTATCTACTATTACACAGCTTTCTGACTACTTGTGGCTTCTCCCTCCCCAGACCCTGCTGAGATCAGGGACCTGCAGCATCTGGACCTGAAGGCTCTGCCCCCAAGTGCCCATTTTTTTCCATTCTAAGATATACTCACATCGAGGTTTTACTTATCAAGAAGCACAAGGCAGAGTACGGAGACAAAATGCGATGTTAGAAGTGCTCATCACACGCAGTACGGCAGAAGGTCTCCTTTAGGAGGGCACTTTTGGATTTTTATTGATAATAGTTAGCATTTATGGGCTTGGGACAGTTGTTTATGTCCCTCATATTTTGCCATAGGCCACTCTTTTCATCTGATAATTGTACTTTTAGCTGCCGTTAAAGCATGCCAAAGGAGAAGGGCAATGAGAGAGGAAGAGGAATTATCTCTGCATCCTCCGGGCTGGGAAATGGGGCTCAGCAGCAGCCAGGCAGACCCCAGCCCAAGGGAACTCCCTGAGGACCAGGGGTGTGAGGAGCCCCTTGCTCTCCCAGGTCAGCTGGGGAAGATGCAAAGGGACACCCCAGCTTCATGCCCTCACCCCCACTCCTGGAAAGTGGACTAGTGGAGGGGGGAAGACACATTCCCATCCCTGGGACTCGCCTGTAGCTCCATTTCCCTGGCAGGTGCCACCCTATATGTGACTCCGAGTCCATGGGCTCTCCCAGCTGCTGCTCCAGCTGTGGCGGTCCTCACAGCTTATTGCAACCAACCACCTTTCACTGGCATGGCACTTCCATAGGGAGCATCACAGCCCTTAACGGCAGCAAACAAGCCACTGTGTCAGGGCAAAAACACTCTCTGGGTCTGCAGAGTTACTGGTTTACAATGTACATGGCAATGGCCCCAACTAAAAAATCCTTACTTTCAAAAAATGCTTAAAACTGTAGGATGAGGTTTTGTCATATCCGTCTCCGTGCTCCTCTCGTTTCTTGCAGAAGACCAAGGCTTTCTCGTACAGGAACAGATGCCTCTGCATTGGCTTGAACCTGGCAAGATCCTTCATTTTTGTCGGACCTTTTCGGTGTCCTGTCCAAACACTGAAAGATCCTTGCATCAATACCTTCCCCAGTTCGCTCAGGTCACCCTGGTGAGAATATGACAAACAAAAAAAAGAAAGAAAAAGATGTCAATTAAAATGTAAGAGGGCTGTCCAAACAATGACAGGCGCCGAAGCCAGCTCTGTTCCAAGGCACGGCACTCTAAGAATAGGTCTTCCTGGAAGGATCAGATGATCCTTTGGGAGTGACGGCATGGTGCCAGGAGGGAAGCAGAGGTCTCTGGCGCAGGCCTGCAGCTAGTCTGTGTGAAGGGGTACAAGTCAGTAACTGGAAGAACTAGGAAGATAGGAAAACTCGCCAGCTCCTATGGAAGACCAGGTCAAGGGCTCCGGCTACTTCAGTGGGAGAGAGAGCAGATGAGATCTGAGCCTGAACGGAGGTCTTGGAGGATGGACTTCTCAAGGACTGGGACCAGCAGCTTAGGAAGCCAGCCTCTCACCCTTCTACAAAGCCCTAGGAAAGACAACCACTTCCCTGGGCAAGGATCAAAACCAGACTCAACAGAGTATTTAGTTAAATGTTGAATGAGAAATGCTATGAAGACACCCCGGGCGCATCCTAAGGTCAGCCAGCAGAGAACTAAGGTGTATGCTGGAAAAATACTCTCAAAAACCACAAGGTGGCAAGTGTGGGCACTATGCAACTTCTGATATGTCCTTTGCATGCAGATATTTTCCAAAATCCTGAAAACAGATGGAACACTATCACCTGTAAGAGCTTCCTGATCCCATTAACTTTGCAGCTGCCCTAGTGTAGTTTGTAGCTCATACGTTCTGGGACACTATCCATTCCCAATGCCCCACCTGGCCTTGCGCAAGGTCTCTCATTACCCAAAACTACTCACATCATATCCTGTTATTGAAATCTGATGCATAGAGTCATTGACTGACTTTAGCAAATCCAACATCGCAACCAGAGCTTCCTGAAGTTCCTGAACTCCATCACAGCTCGTGCTGTACTTTAGCAGCTCCTGAAAATAGAAATGGAAGAGCATGTGTTTGCACTTGAACAAAGCAGATCTTTCCATCTCGCCCAGAGTTTCCAATACCCAAAAGCAACCTACACCTCCTGAGTTTCTTTTTTCATATGTCACTGGAAAAAAACATTGACTCTAAACCACAGACAGTATGAGGTGGAGAACAGATCACTGAAGCATGGCCCATTTTTTTCTGGGTTTCCTTAAGAACATTGTCAGGTTATAGAGCAGCATCACGCTCATCTAAGTTCTGTGTGTTGTGTTTCCTGCTGGGTAAGAAATAAGGAACTAAGGCTCAGGTTTCCCATTAGCTGCCAATACGCCATATTTGCCTTCAGATGAGGTGGGCAGCAGATGATTGTCTTCAGCCTGGCAGACAGAAGGAACAGAATTTACAAAATCTAGAGCCTTCAAGTCAATAAATGGAAGGCAGATTAGGGAATTATACCATTGTTATAAAATTACTTTCATTTCAGATCTCCTGTGCCCACCTACACACTTCACGTGTACTCATCTCTCATTCCAGAGGCTAGGAGGTAGGGTACAGAAGCCACCACCCCAGTGTTACTCCACTTTACAGAGTGGCAGTAACAGCACTGCCCTGCCTCAGACAGGGGACACAAAAATAAATGCATTCAAGATTACAGGCACTATAACAGCCTGAGGAGAAGAAGAGGTGCATCAACATATTTCATTCATCGTACTGGTCGTGACCATCACGATCATCTCTCGTTCAGTTTTCTTAGAAGTGCTTCTGTCATTTTGCATCTCTGAACAGATTCAAACAGTCCTTCTCCCCTCAAAAAACGGCTCATTAAAAGCCCCTGTTCCTTTTTCAGGTACGCAAATCATCTTCACCGAAAGACACTATGGAGGGCCAAGATAAGCAATATGTAATCTAAAGCTCTGTGCTGATTTACAGGTAACCCTTAATTGAAAAATAAAACAAACTGGAAAAACAAATCCATCTCCTGATGTCCTTTCAAAGCAGAATATGAAATACCTTCAGAAGTAACTGGTATTTTGTCAGGCGCTGCACTGGTTTGAGCAAATAGGAATCCAGCCCGAGTTTGTGCTCTAATTTTCTTTGGCATTCCTGGAACAAAGAATTCAGATTAAATAAGTTCTGCACCAACTATAGGTCGTTATTCCAACAGCATGACTAGTATGGTTTAATGACTTCAAAGGTTTCATGTAAAAACATCATATGGCGCCTATAACTAAAGAAATTTCATAAAAACACATAAAATAATATCATGAATTTTTTCATGATGCTGAAACTCCTTGTGTACAAGAAACTCCAGCTGCTATTTTTGTGAAGCTTCCATGCGATGGTGAACAGAATATGCTGCAAAATTGTGGGGTACTGAGGAAGGTGTTTAGGACAAGTGAGTGTCCCAGGACGACGCCAGCCTTGGCAGGAACAAACAGCTCACCTGGAAGAAGGTGCTTTCAGAGCACTGCCTCCACAGGGACTCCGACCGGGGCTTGTTCTGGCAGTATTTCTCATACATCTGGAAATCCTCTCGCTGCAAGGGAAGCCGAAAGGCAAGTCACATGCATGCAGCCAAATCAGGTGAACACCCAAATTATAAATTTGCTTTTATCTCTGTTGCCAGCTTTAATATCTAAAAGTCACAGAGTGTGGGTAAAAAAAGCACTGCTGGGAATCACAGCAGCCTGCAGTGTAGTCACGACTGTTGCTCTCCCCCATCTGCTGCTGGCCACGCACCTACGCTCCTGCCTGGCTGTTGGTGTTGCGTGTCAGAAGCGTCTTACTCAACTGACATAACTGAGATGTTGCACAGTGCGACAAATCAGAAGAAACATTGGCCTTCAAGTCTGCTTTATATGTGAAAATGAGTCACCCACCCTGTCTAGGAAACAAAATCCCACTCTCTCGGGTGCTCCCAGGCAGCTTTCCAAACTGTGCAGGAAAATTCTGCAAGAGATGGGAGAAGAGACAAAACGCAGTGGCACACAAGGTATGGTTTGGGTATTTAATCATTATAGGAAATCAATCTGATAAAAAGGGGAACAGAGCCAGCATCGTACTTGTTGTGGAAGTCGTATATCTCGGGCATGTTTCCGAAGAGGACGTCCTTCCTGTTCCTCAGCACGGGAGGCATGAGGATGAGCATGGCAGGGTTATCCATCTCAGCTCTGTAGCCCTGCAGGATGCAAAAGGGGCTCATCACTCAGTTGGTAAGGCCTTGGCTTGGCATCTCCTCGAAGGCAGATGAAAAGGGGACATGAACAGATTTTCAACACAATCTGCTTTGCTTCAAACCGCAACATCCCCCTTAACTCCTTATCTGCATCTCTAAACCCCTGTCCTTCAGCCTCTGGGGCACGTGGGGTTGTGGTCCAGCAGGGGATGGCTTGGGATGGCCCCTGTAGGGCTGGCCGGCGCCACAAGATGCTCCCTATTCACCAAAGGCAAACAGCAGCCACTTGCTCCTCACTGTGGCCTGACTGCACGAGAGGTCCCTGAGGAATATTTGTCTGGGTTGACCACATCTGCTGCTATGACTGTGGGACACAGGAGTGACAATGTGTTTGTACGGGGTACGCAGTTACACACAACCTCACGGGACCCAGCGCAGCGAGGTGACTTGTTACAAAGCAGAGACAGCTTGAGGTCAGAATCAATGGGCTTTCTGCTCTTGTACAACGCCTGCTGAGCACTGGGGTCTCGCTCTCCTCCATACTTCAGGATTTCTGTCCTCTGTGGCTCCACCTGCCTCTTGAAATCACAGCCTCCCAAACCAGGGAGGAGCTGGAAGGGACAGCACTGCACTACAAACTGCGTGGTGGAACTAAGAAATAACGCACAGCTCCCCTCAGTAACATCACATCACCGCACCAAGGCAAAAACATTCACCGGGTATGGTGAATACCCTAACTGCAGAAGGCACGGGCAGAGCTCAGGACCGCCGTGGCAAAGAGGACATCAAGGTGGCTGCTAGCCACAGCTCAAGCTGACCATGTTAGTCACCGAGATGGCACAGCACTGAGGCCCTTCCAACCTGAGTAGCAAAAATCTTTGCAAAAATGTCTGCAGTATGCACAGCATGTCTTCTTTGGCTTGCCAAATTAATCTCTCACACTCATTATGGTAGGAATCAGTATTCCTCATACGAAGCAGGCATTTTGCAGTTGAGTAAAGATGCAGTAGAAGATAAGTACCTGTAAAATTAGTCATTTGTATTTAACCACTGCAAGCAGGCTTCCCTCTTCAAAGGAAATACTATTTTCAGAAAATCTGAGTCTATCTGTCCATTTTTCTCTATCTAGACTTGATATGCATGGTAATAAATCTATGTACCTGCCAACTGCTTTATCATACAGAGTATGGTTTAACAACAAAAAACAATCAGTGCAGGGCAATTACATGTAACTACCTGCAGTCCAACAGATTTATATCCTGCTTGCTCCTGGGTGAGAGAAATGCAAGGGGGGAGAGCTATTTAACAGCCAACTTGTTTTGGCCATCAGCAAGAGTTATTTTGGAATAAAGCAGAAATGTCTAAAATGGCAGTATGAGAAATTATTACCTGGTTTCTAAAGAAACGTGCTTTACACAATCACAAATTTCACAGCATTGAAACAGAATCCTCCCAAGGATAAAACACAAGCTTCTTTCTTTTGTTTCCAAAAGGTAAAAGAAATCGAGGAACAGTTAAAAATAACAGCTTTTTGTACACTTCTCCAGGCACTGATAAAACTAATTACCAGTGCTTTTGCGTACAAACAGAAGGCTTCTCCCTCATTCTAGATGAAAAGCTCATCCTGACACCAACTGTTCCTGCAGATGCCCCCAACAAAGGAAAACTGGGGAGATGACTTGAGCATTTACGACTAGCTTGGGATCTGACAGTCTGGTGGAAACCTGCCCCATCACATTTTTGCTCAGTTTGACAGAGCGGCAGGTGCCCTTTTGTACAAGTTGCTGGGGAACAGCAATGAACAACCTGAAAAAGTCACTCACCGTCAAAACAGTGAAGAGTTCCTCTACGTACACTCTCTCAGTTTCTATAAGCTCATTGATGACATGGCTAAAATAAAGAAAAAAATAGAAGTATATTATTTTTATGCCTGTAAAAACCCCACAGGCAACCAGTGCAGTTCAACAAGCCCAAAACACAGTGCGACCTCATTAACAGCCCACATAGGGACGATAAAACGGGTAAAAGCACAAGAGATGAAACCCAGGTCAGGTTGGAGGAACACATGCGCTGGGCAAGGACCAGCTAGAAATAAACTCACTTATTTTGAGTGATGTAAACAGGGTGAAAACTTACCCTTTTAGTATATCTAAGTTGTCATCACTGTCTGAAATAAAATACTGCAAGGAATTCCGTTTTTCCTGATAGTCATGCATTACTTCAATCTGGAAAAGAAATGGGAGGCACTGGGAAGAAGAGCTGCAGGGAGGTTACTGCAGAGGCAGGACAAGCCCAGCCCCTGATACCGGCACAGGAACTCTGTGGGGAAGGATAAATTACGTTTCCTTTTAAGAAATCTTTTGTGACACAAAATTTTGAAAGGGAATAGTGTATAATAGGTAGCCAAATATTCCCAGAAATTACTCTGCTACATAAAATCTGAAAATACTGGTAACGTAATTCATTAATGCAGAGACCAGAGAACAGTTTCCACTGGGGAAATATCTGCAGATGGGCATTTTCTTAATAGACATCACTGTTATGCAAAGAACAAGCTCAGGGAATTAACACGCAGGAAATCGATATCTGTGACTCAGGAAAACAATCCGAGATAGATCTCAGGTGCTGGACTAATCCAACTAAGTCATATGGATATGAAAGGTTTGTTGTTTCAGGTTTTTTTAAAGGAGGGGAAAAGAAACCACCAAAGAACATCTTCAAATCAAAAGCACAAATACAATCAATATTTAGAAGGGTTTCTGTTTTTCAGTCTATAAAACTCATTCTGATTTCATGACTAATTTTTACCTTGCGAGAACTTGGAGTTTTTCTTGACGTTTTCTTCCCAGGAAGAGAGAGATCAAATGAAAATTTCAAACTGGAATTAAAATCCACACCTTGGGTAGAAAAAAACCCATAATTACATTATGCACATCTGTAGTGAAGGACAGGGTTCAGACAGAAATAATAAGTCACGAAGAAAAATGGGATATGTCTTAAGAATAAATAATTAGTTATCTAATACCACAAACAAACTGACAAAATAAAGGCTCTCTCAAACAACAGTACTAATAGCAAGTAGCACAAGTCACATGGACAGTCGCGAAGGCCATAAAGTAAAAAGTAATCAGAAAAAAAAAAAATGTCCATTAAGTGAATACTGTAATCAAAACCTAACAGTCTGTGAAGCCTGTGCAAATGACGGAAAACAATAGAATCAAATAACCTACCAAAAGGAGTATCACCTACTGGGATATTGTTTTAAAGTCCTTTTATGAACGTAGGGCAAGACGCTCAGCTGGTATAATTTGTTTCTCCACCTTGGAAGAATTTATTGATATTGTCAGTAAATAATTACAAGTTGTAATACTGTGGAATACAGAAGTAAACTGGAAGCTTAAAAATAAAACATCAATCTCCCTATTGAGTTGTACAGCATCTCCCAAATACTTCCTAGTCCTGAATAGCCAACAAGGTAATTCCTCAGCAAAACACGCCTTCTCCCCCAACATGAATGGCAATCATGAATTTCTCAAGAATCTCACTGGCCTCAGTGACAGCTCCACGTGCCAGACTGCAGCCACAGCAGCTACACCGAATTCTTAGATGGACCAAAAATTAACACATTCTGATATGTAATATCCACCTTATTCACAAATAGAAGAAAGAGGCTGGCGATGTTTAAAAAAATAATTTAAAAATAACCTGGACTAATAGGCTATCTTTCCATTGGGTCAAAAAAGGTATCACAGCACACATGAATGCAAGAGCAGCTGTGCCTAGGTTTGAGGTTTGAGCAGTGCTGACACCAAAGAGCCACCTTTGTGAAGCAGAAGATGTAGCGAGAAAAATGGATGCAGAGGGATATGCAGAGAGCCGGCAGCCCACCTTCACCTGGGGCTGCTGCCAGAGAGCTACCACCGGCGGGGGCCCACGCCTCCACCTGCACATGCACCAAGCAATCAAGGAGAGCGCTCTGGATGCTGCAGAGCACATCAAAGGCACATGTGGGGTGCACCCCGTCACGGACAGGAGGACCCAGAAGAAGGGAGGACTCGCCAGTGGTCCCCTGGGGAGCACACGGACCGGAGTTCAGCGGGGGGTGGTCACCGGCTGTGGTTCTGCTGCAAGGGTGGCTTTGCTCCAGCACGCGGGCTCGCGCCACGCCGCTGCTGTGCATCTCGCTACGCTCTACAGCTCAAGACAGGACAGGTTTACTCTTTTTTTTCTCCCCAAAAAGTGGTTTCAAAATTAGAACCGCATTTATCAGACGGGCTTCAAACCCAGGGCAAAGATGAAAGAGGAAGCGTCTGTCCTCAGACAGAAGAGGAAGGGGGAGGAAAACAAAAGAAAGAAAGAGAGGACAAAAGTAATGTGCTCAGGGGTGGCTTGGTTTCAATCCACACCATAAAACCCATCCGTCTCAAAGCACTCCCGGCGGAGCCCAGCATGCGTCTTTGACACTGCACGTCACGCCAGCAGGCCTGCAGCATTTTGATGTTTTGTATCAAACACAGGCCTTATTAAAAAGCTCTCTTGGCGTGATCTATCCAAAGAGGAGCCTTTTGTCTTTCCCTGCTTGCTGGCTCCGCTCATTTCAACACACTTGATCATCTCTTTCAAGGAGAGGATTAATGGAGGATACCTGCGCTTGGCAGGCGACCGAGTGCCTTTGCTGGAAAAACGTGCACCCCACAAAGGCATGAAATAAGTCCAGCAATTGATGATGGTCTCACGACATCCCACGGAGGTGGCCACCCATTCACCCCTACTCTTCCAGTCAATAAATCCTCCTTAACACTTTCCTGTTTCTAGGAAGCTGGAAAAGTTACATTAGGCAAAATGGGCAATGCTCTACTTTGCAGATTCAGAGTTTTTCTCCTGATCGAGGAAAGGGGTTCACAGAGCAGTGTGGTGTAGTGAAGGTGGCAGCAGCCTGGGAAGAGGAAATCTGGGATTTACTGGCTGCACTGGCCTGCATCTTGAGTAGCTTAATTCCCCTCACTGCATCTAGCTTCATTCCCCTCCCTCCACTAGCCTGACTATTTACACTGCTGCTGCTGTATGACACCTGCTGCAATTCACCATTACCAATATTCATCAATTCACGATAAAGATTTTGTACTAAAACACAGATGTTTAATTGCTTTATGCAGTCAGATCACTGAATTTAATATTCCCACACAACTTAGCATGTCCCTGGTTTAAAATACAAGGATGTTACCTTGGAATACTTTTTAAGTCTGATACATACAGGACTGCCAAGGATGAAAGTTTTAATGTTATCATTTAAAGCTAATATTGAGCCACATCCCATTACCAAAATCAGGGCAGAACATTCAGTGACCTCAGTTCAACCAGAATGTGTACCTTTATGGACAGTAATTATTGTCCAGCAGGATTTAAGGAAGACATCCTCAAGGAATCAAAGGGAGTTAAGCATCCACCTCATTTCCGTTCATAAGATCTGAGCCCCTCATTTCTCCAAGCTCCTTTGCAAACATCAGTCCGACTTGATGCCAGCTCCAGCTCAAGACAGTCGCAGACAATAGGTATGCTAATAAATTTAAAAACATTGCCCTTTTTCCCTGTAGCACTAATTTACCAGGTTTCAGCCCAGTAGGATGCTAGTAAAGCAGAACTGGAAGCATGTGCTTTTTACGGCTCTCTTTTTTCATTGAGTAGGAAGTGAAAATAAATACCAAGCAACCAGCCCCATTCTTCACACAGGTTTGAGAAGCTAGACACAAAAATTGGAAAGGTAATAAATCATCTCATATACATTTAGCATTATACAACAACTCTGTACCAGCCAGCAAGCTTTAGCTGGTTTCTCAAAGCTGCCCTTAGTCTTACTCATCCTGCCTCAAAGGAAAATTATCATCTGAAAATAGCATAAACTTAAAAGATTTTACCATGTTTAGGAGAGAACAATGGCGATTTTGATCTCGGTGGATTTTCTGGCCGAGGGGCTACTAACTGGACAGGTCGCACGTGTTTATCCAACAGCTTCTTGAAGCAAGATTGCCGATTCTCAAACATGCTTCGAACGTTTTCAAGCTTGACCTGCACTGACTGTATCTGGCACTGTAGAGAGTGAAAAGGACTCCTGTGATCAAATAACCACCATAATTTTCCACTTTGACCCAAACCAGAGGACTACAAGGGTGATGACACTGCAACACAGTCTGACCCTGCCCTTCACCTGTGCAGCAAGGAACTGGAAGGGCTGCTTACCTTCAGGTCAGGTGTTAAGACTGACTCAAAATCATAGCGTAGGGCTTGGGGATCATAGTTTAAGTAGGCTGAAGAGCTTTCAAGAAATCTTTCTATGTCCTGGAGAGCTTTCTGAGCGCCTTCTTTAGACTGGCACTTATCCATCTGCTGGTTGGCGAGCAGGTAGGCACCTTCGTCACAGCACTGCAGAGCCTGGTAACAGCACAGGGCAAACACAGGGAGCAAGACTGTCAGCAGCACCCCTATGAAATCAAGGTTCCCATGAGGAATATCTTTTACTGGATCTGTATTTTCAACTTGGAGCTAATTAGTACTCCTAAAGACCTCAGCAGCTATTGCATTTTGATTAGAAAGTAGAAAGGCCACATTTTTTCTGGAGGGCGACTGCAGTCCTCAACATACCCAGCCAAGTTGCGCTCCCACTTGTACCTGGCTAAAACCAACGGTAAAACTGACACCGAAGCACTATTCAGTGCATAGTTGAACCAAATGATAAGCAGATCTTTATTTATCCAATTTAGAAAGCTGAAGGGGGCAGTACAGAGTTTACAGTGAGACACGCAGGTTTCTTGAAATAAATGCCTGCCTCTGAGCAGACCTGAATCACAAGGAATGACCACAGTAATTGCATTCCTGTTCCGAAAAAAATAAGGATTTTAAATTGCAGTTGAAAGGTCAGCATTTAACATGCACAGGTAACAGGTGAACGCCAGGCTGGGGTTTGGCTGGCACTCACACGCTGTGGTGTGCACAGGCGTAAGAAGATGCTGCAGCCAAGAACGACAGAGGACCTCCAGTGCTGCGAGCGGAAAGCGGGGTGGTGGAGAGCAGGACCACGGTGTGCGGCAGCACAGCCCATGGGCTACACCACCGCACCGGCCAGGAACGTGGGAGGCCTGAGAGAGGACACTGCCCTGCAGCTGAGGGGCTGCTGAGGGACCATGTGCCCCCACAGATTAGTGCAACATTGCAGACACAGAGAGAAAGAACAAGCTCCCAAGTCCCCCCAAACAGTGAAATGGAACAGGGTCAAACTTCGCTGCTTCTCTTAATGGCCTCAAGCATGTTACAGCAGTGTGCCTTCTGGCCTAATTAGCGTGAATTTCCCTAAATGAATATCTGACTCTGATTAAGATATCAAAGAGCATTGGAGCCACACGACTCCACTTCCATGCTAGCACACAGCAGCTGTGCCTATCTACCAATCTGTCACCGTATTTTACAGTCAGCTATGTTCATTCTTAATAAATTGCTAAGGAAAAAGGGCTGGCGTTTATCTGCAAGCATTACCTCTTTTGCACTGGGTATGAAAACCTCAAAACTCAATTAAAATGTGGATGCAACATGAAAGCATGACCAACAGCAGCAGCTGAACTTGGGCATTCTGAACTGCCCTCTGGAGATGCCCACCTCTTTCTGCTGACTATTCACAGCACCAGTAGAGAACGCTTTGCTAACTTAACCAGCTAACCAAGGGGTGAATCACTCCTCCAGCCGCTGGTGAACACTTCCCTACCATGACCTGCTGAAGCAAAGCTGCACATTTCGCACACTTCCAGCTAAGATGTGGAGAGGCTAACCCCATGGGGAAGCAAAGGGTCTACTTCTCAGGTCACTGCATCTCTGAACTGTACCTGCTGAAGGCGGGTATGAAGATCCAAGGTCTTCTGCAGTCGCAACTGCTTCCTTTTGATCTCGTCAGACAAGACATCAGAATGGTGCCGCAGCTCGTTGCATTGCTGGCAGATTAAGTTGAGTGCATAGTGATGGTTTGCTGCTAGCTGGTGTCCGTGTAGTATCACCACCTGAGCCTTCCCTATCAGATCCTTCAGTGAAAGGAAGAGAATGGATTGCACACTTACTGAAATAATGCCAAAATATCTACATGTGACAACATGCATTTTCACGTCTTACCAGATTTCAGGTACACATGGCGATGACTGCCATTAGGAGTAGGCAGATGGGTGGCTTACGCAGGATAAAATAGCACCCATCGTCTGGGAAAAAAAAACCTTTTGCTATCCAAAAAGAGGATGAAGTAAACTGTATTTCACCAAACTAGCAATGCTGTGAATGGCTGTTGGCAATGTGCTGCTGCCGTCTCCAGGAACTAGACTGGAAAAACAAACGCAGCTGATACCCGATTTAGGCACACTACGCTCCTAAGCATGAAAGGGAACTTGGGCAGTGAAGGTTTGTGGCGAAAAAAACCCAGGCATTTTGCAGCAAAGCTTGATGCAAAGACCAAGCTATCTCATCTGCACATCTTGGCCAGTGTAACATCTTCTCCAGGGCTGGCTTTCTGCTGGGACGGCTTCCCTGTTGCACCCTCTCTGCCTGGCCTTGCATTCCTCCTCCCTCCCCCCACAAACATTTCTTCCAAAGGACCAAAAAGCCTCAGGCCTTTCCCCTAGGACTCCAATTTTCAAAGAACCCTCTGAGGGTTGTGTCCAGATCCCTCAGGACTTCTCCACTGACCCTGGCCCGCTTGCCAAGCGCACCCTTTTACAGAAGTCCCATCTTCAGTCGGGCTCCTGTGAATCACCTCTCTTCACTCTTCTTTCCCCTACATCTCTTCGTCTTCATGCATATGTTATGTTCAATTCACAGGCACATCAAGATAACAACTTTTTTGCCTCTCCATGTGCCTCGCAACAAGTCTGCCTATTAACACTGCTAAAGCACTTAACATATAAATAATTCTTCTATCTCATTAAATCCCACGCCTCCCCTATGTTCAGACATTTATCTGTTCTGGATTTTCACGGTGGCTCAGCGATTTATTTTAACTATGATAATTAAAAACCCTGTTCCTGGCTTTCGAAGTGATCACAGCGTTGCTGTGCAGAGGAGAGACATGAAATCAATCCTTTCATGGAGCCACTTACCAACGAATTAATCCAGAACCAGGTAATTTCAGAAAACGCTTCCTACCACAAATAGAGAATGTACCTCTTGTGTTTCACTTGTGCTTCTTTCTGTGAAAGAGTATCTCACCTGAGCCATACCATCGAAATGACCCAGGTCCTTGAGCCTCTGTTTTACTTGGGGGACACTGTCGCCAGTGTCGGGCAGCTCCGCTTGCTGACCCTTTAAAAATTCAATGGCATTCTTGACCTAGACACAAAGAAGAAGACTGCTGCAAAAGGATACAAAGCACAGGCAGAAAATCATTCTCAGACCAGAATTAATCACACTTCAGCTAATCCAATAATAAAACTAGCGTCCAAGGACTAATATCTACGTTCAGAGATGCTTCCAACAGCAAAACCTATGCAACGGCACGGAAGCAACACCTAAATTAGCTCGGAGTAAGGAAGCAGAGTGGTCTCCCCCAGCTAGCTAGCCCTGCCAGAGTCAAGAACTGCAGCATAAATCAAAGGCTCTCATAATAAAATCCACTAAAAACTTATCTCCTCTCCCCTCCTTTCCATCTCCAACTCTTCCTTCTGCCAACAGAAGTGCATCTGATCATACCTCTTGAAAACTTTGCTCAAACTTCCACAGTTGTAAATATTGCTCCATTTTTAACTGATGTTTCTCCCAGAAGCCATCAAAAGCAGTCTCCATCTCATGCAGCTGGCCAAGTAACCTTGAGCAGAGAAAAAGGACAGGATTGGAACAGTTTGCATCTAGAGGACAAGCAGAGATGGACAAGCCCTACAGTTCACCTCTTCAGGTCTTCTGCACTCAAGCTCTCAGAAGTCAATGGAGTCAATGTATGACTTGTGAAGATTTCAGAGAGAATTTTAATGAAATAATCACTAGAGGTGACAGCGCCTGCGTGACGCAGTTGTTGCTACCTCCATTTATCTGAATAATACCTGGGAGCCTGGCATGGGAACACCCTGCATCTGCTCCACGGCCTCATCGAAGCAGCAGGGGGGAAAAAAATCACAGCAGGTCAAAGTCGTTTGACAGAAGTCACCCAGCAATGTGATGGCTCTGGAGCAAAATTCCAGTATCTTTGTCTCTGTTTGATAGGTGGCCTAAACAACACATCTACGCTTAAATAACTTGAGTATTTTCACTCAAAAATCAGGCAAATTAGGAACACGGTGCACTCACCGGTGGACAGTCTCCCAGTCCCCAGGCCTCTCGTGGTGCTGGTCCTGACTGCATTCCCCAGGGTCAGGCTCTTCAAAACTGCTCAGAAGCAAGTTTCCCTCTTTTGTGACTGCTGTAATATCTTCCTGCGTAATGCAAAACATTTCTGATTCAGGATACTTTTTTTGAGGTAAGGATAAGTCATTTCATGTTTCTCCCATTTCGTTTCCCTGTGCAAAACAAAGCACCAGCATCCCTTGGACCAAAGGGCTCCCAGCAGATGTTTTAGCCCCTTTCCACGGGGCTCACCCCTGGAGCTGGAGAAGGCTGAGCTACGGACTCCTGCCAGGCTGGGTGGAAACGGGCACACAGGAAAACATCAGGCCATAAAATGATTCAAGGGCAGGAAGACAGCACCACCACAGGCCTCCTGGTGAGCAGGTGGGTTTGTATTAGGCATCTATCCACAAGCTCATGTCTTCAAGCAAGCATTCCTGCAGCTTGAAGGCTGTGCTTCTCCATCAAGGTCATCACAGGAGGTTGTAGGAAGAGCATCCCATAGCGGGACAAAGCTGGGACTGAGACCACGCAGCACCACTTACTACAGCCTCTACATAGAGAGGCAAGTCAGTGCTTTAGTGTTATCTCCACTTAGGGAAAATTTAAACCCTTGGTGTGTTCATTAGCATCAGCTGAGGTGCTTTGTGCTGTGCTGGGCTCAGCCCCGAAGCAGACAGGTGCATTTGGTCAATTATTTTCAAGGAAAAAAAGAGACCAAACACAGAGGTGAGAAGGAAGGAGAAAACAGATGTGGCTGATTAACCGATTTGGAAGAAGCTCTGAAGGAGAGACCTATGCATGGCTCCATGAGAGAGCCAACCCCTGGAGTCGTTAAGACCCCGTCCTAGGAGGTGGCCAGACTCCTACTGCAAGAGAAACAATAGCAAAACCGCTTTAGGGAGAAGATTCAGAAAGCACAGACTTGCTTAAGCATCTGCCTGCCCCAGATAGCTCACAGCAACCTAAACATAACAGCATCTTCAGGGCAGGAGCCCGGGAGCCGAAGGATACGGCCACAGGAGCTTCACCTCCTCCATATGCAGTGTATGCTGCAGGTTTGCAACCCTATCACTAAAACGTCATGGAAGATGACCACAAGGCAAAAACCCCATCTCCTTTTGACACTACCACGTCCAGGAGACTTGAAAGGGAACAGGAATCACGCAGCACGCTTTAGACCACAGGTGGCTGGTACTTCATCCTCTTACATCTCACCCTCCAGAGCCCAGCGTTCCCCTCTTGATTCAAAGCTTTTCATTATACATACAGCAAAGTAGCGTGGCTGTCAAACAGGTGTTAACTTGATTTCTTCCCCATTCAGTATATCAAAAAGGTTAATTTCTTAGTTACTCTGTTTAATTAATTTCTGTCCTTTTTTTCATTGTGTTTGCAACTAGCTTCCGTTCAGTATCACAGCTACATAAATTATTCTGATCAATTCATTATTTGAATTCAGGAATCAGCTGTACCAAGCTTGGGGTTGTCATGAGAGAGACAAGCATCCCATGTCTCGCTGTCACCACAATCTGTGCACAGTTTCTCATCGGCTTTCATCTTTCATGGTCTTAGAAGGAACAAAAGATAAAGGCAATGGACTTCATTTCAGTCAAAAGCCAACGAGCGCTTTTGATATTTGAAATTAATAGATGAGGTACTGAAAGCAACAGATGCCTAGCACTGAGGCTGCTGTGCTTTATATGCAAATGAAAACACAACATGTTTTATTTCTCCACAGAAGAAAGTGTGTATTACAGGCTGGTTTATATTCAGGACTACGTTGTATAGCTTCTATTTTCCCCCTACACTCTGGCCACAGTCCTAAGCATGAGGTTTAAGTCAGTAAGTCATATTGTAGTGTATGTAGCTGCTGCTTTATACTAGAGCTCTCTTCACTTTCAAAGAAGAAAAAGACTATTGGCAGTATCTATAATGATGCTTTCTATACATAAGCACGCACATTTATGCCTACACATAGCACACTTTGGATGTCATTTTGCATATTTCTTACAGGCAGCCTTCTGGGAACTCACTGTCACGTGAACGGCAAATGGTAATAAATGATAGTTACGCTTCTTGGACTTATGTAAGCGAATCCGGTCAATAAAGCAAAGGAGCTCATTCTTCAGCCACACAGCACGGCTGTTAACACAGGAATTGTTCCTGAAGTGAGGGTTTGGGGACAGGCTTGTGCTGTCCCCAGAAAGATGCAGGAGCAGCAAAGACAACAGCCGGCTGCACAGATTCTTCTAATAATAGGAACGCCTCTAATATATTCCTATTCCTATAATAATAATTCCTACCATAACATTAATCATAATCACAATCAGCTGGAAAAATCTTAAAATCTTAAAGAAAAAAAAGTTGTTTAAGGTGAAACATGCAGCCTCACATGAAGACAGGGATCACATTGTAAGTCCTCTGTACCATGCGCTCACACAAATCCTGCACCTTGGATGCTCTCCAGCACAGTTCCCTTAAGTTCCCCCGGGGAAGCTGCATCAGGCGGAGGGACCTGGGGACAAACCATCCCTGCAGACGATCTTTGCAGGCAGCTCCCCCCAGCCGTGGGGGGCGCGGCGGCAGCGTGCTTCCCCCCCCCCCATCCTGACCTAACAACAACGGGCTGCATTCGGCTCACAGCTGAGTCGAGAGTTGGACTGGCTGTCCCACAGAACAGGTAACAGATGTGGTCTAACAAGCAAACCGAGCGATGCCCGGGGTGAGGCAGGGGCCTCGCAGCCTGGTGTTGCTTCGGTGAAGGCCAGGACGACCCCCACACATCTGTAACCACAAACCCGTACCCATGCCAAGCCCTCCCCGCTCCGTGCTGAACCACAGAGCCCAAGCGACAACTTGTTAAGGGCCAGTCGGCCACAGTAATTGACTTAGTCCCGCCACACCATGAGCATAAAATCTGGCATTTTAAAGTATTTTTTTTCAGAGGACGGGTCAATGTGTCTTTCTCGTCCCCAAGCAGGGACACCTCCGTGGCCAGATTTGTGCCTCCGGATACATCAGACGTTACCCAGGACAATATTACTAACAAAAGCGCTGTACTCTTGACTTGAGCTCAATTTTTGCAGTAAGTATATTTATCAACAGCAATTCCAAACTTGTTATACCTGTCACCTTAATGAATAATCTTTTTTTTTTTTTTAATTTTGCAAATCTGTTTCAGTGAAAGTCCTTAGCTGGGCTCTGACAGCCAAACGCTGACGCTGATGGGTGGCTGTCCATACAGTCCCTTAGATTTAAAAGTGCTGACCAGGTCCGAGACTAGGACTGGATCTAGCCATGCCGGGACTCCTCTCTGAGAAGGAGTTCAGACAGCAAGGGGATCCTCTCTGAACCTCGTGACTCAACGGGAGGGCTCCCTCCCACCACTCATCAGACCCAACATGACAGGCTGAAGGGACTCCTGCTGGAGACACAAACGCAGGGATGACAAAGCCACCCACCCACCCACCCTCCAGCCAGCCAGACGGGCAAAGCCCACGGGGGGAACACACTGTGGACACCAACGTCTGCAGCCAGCAAGGAGGCGGCAGCTGAGACAGTTTGCTGGATGCTGGCAGGGTAATTTGCTGGAGCGGATGGCAAACATTAGGGTATAACATAGATATAGCCGTGCTGTGTTTTTTGTCTGACAACATGCACAGGAGGGAAGGAGGAGCGGGCACCAAACAAACAGGCAGTCAAACCCCAGAAATCCCATCTTGCTGTGTAAACAGGGGTTGGAAACAGGCCGTGGAGCTGCTGCTGAAACATACCTTGAGCTGGTAGTACTTTTCCGTGCGCAGGGCCAGGATGCGCTCAATTGAATACATGTCGTCCGGTAGCTCGGTCTCTGCCAGCTCCGTGCCAAAGGACTGTAACATCTGTGCAATTTCCTTCACGGTTAGTGCAAAACTCTCTATTGCCTGGTGGGAGATGATAATTGCAATCAGCTTGGGATCCAGGACATTCCTACAGCTCATTAAGAGCGCACAAAGAGCCGAGGCTGAGACCTGCAGGGGAGCCCAACCGCTTGCTCTGAGAGAGGCGGGTGGGATGTCCGCTGCCGACGGAGCCGATGTGCGCTGCGGTCATTAGCTGGTGGCCACCCACACGTGGCGAGGTGGCTTTTAGTGTGGACTGAATCCACAACAGGACCATACGGGGCAGAGCCACCTCACGCTTTGTTTTCTGCTGCCTGTTCTTGTGCACTCCGAGACTTTTCCTACCACATATTGGAGGCTTACAGCAGAAGCCACCATAGGATCCATCTCACATATTCCTGTAATTCCTCTTCTATTATTCTTCTCCTCTGGTTAACTCACACTGGGAACCACCTCCAGGCAGTAGGGCTTTGGAGATGTATTTGGCTTCTTGGCAAGGGATGTTTCCAGCTTTGCCAGCCTGAATGGCAGGTTTCAAGGCAGCCTGGCACCAGGCCACCTCATCCGCATCTTCACCAAGACAACAAGGAAGGGAACTAAGCAGCATGCCAGAGACAAACTGGAGACAGTGGGATGGAGATGAGTGCTGTGGTACCTCCCCAGCACATCCCAGCCAGCCAGCAGGAGCTCTGGACACCAGGCAGCTCTCACACCAGGGGATGAGGTGGGGCTCTCCCACCCCACTCACAGCTCCACCTCTGCTTTTGAGAACAGGGTAAGAAATTCAAATTTAGCTGATTATATTTATATTTTCTTCAAAGAACGTGTATTTTCCATGGCAATTTCAGGAAACTTTTATGAGCACACTACAAGGGAATTTTGAGAGAGGTTTTTCATATGGACACTTAGCTACTGTATGCAGCTACGGTCTAGAAACTATCCTTTTCTTAGATTCACATTTTCTGTCATTTTTATCTCCAAGTGTGAGAGCTATGCCATTACCACTTTAACATGTCATGCAAAAGAACAAAACTAAGAGCCAAAAATTTAAACAGTTCATTAATTTGGGAGTGCATCAGTGTAAACTGTCACAAAGTTAATGGCACCAGCAATAGCTTGAGTTACTCCAGCTGCAACGTGTTGTGCTTTGACTTTATACTGAGCGCCACATCTGCGGGTGTGGATGATGTTGCAGGACAAGGGGCACTAGGATGTCAGGTACATTTTTCAATAGTGCTTTGATTTGTTGGGAAGGTAACTGAGAATCCAGCCTGCCATTAATCTGGGAGACAAAGTCCCAGTGAAAACTAAGAGTGTACAGGAAGCATAGAAACACAAAGCAAGGCACAAGGTCAGGGAGTGAAATTCCTGATTCCTGGCAATACTAAAGGAAAAGTCTTGCAAAAGGAAAAAATAAAATTCTAAAGTCTCTGCATTTGGTCAGTATGCAGAAGGCACTCTGATTGCCATGGTTCCCGAACAAATTTGTAATTCACACATGAAGTAACCATTATGGAAAAAAAAAAAAAAAAAAAAGAGTCTAACTTGTATCTACCATTAAAAGAATTTTAAAAAAGACTTAAGACGACAGATCTTTTGGGAGCAATTTCAAAAGGAGCCTGAGGGAGTTAATCATCCAGTTCCCTTCTAACCCATCAAGTGCCTAATGCCACTTGACTCCTTTGCAAATCTGATCACAGAAACGTGGTTGGCTTCAGGGGTAACTTCCAGCTACCCATTGCTCACTGCCTTACGTAAACCTTCCTCAATCGATCCCAAACACCCAAGAGCCCAGTGCTCAGCCCCGGTACGTACAGTCCTGAAGATGACCCACTCGCTGTGGCAGTACTCCAGGGTGCCTCCAAACTCCGGGGTTAATTGTTGTTCATCAATGTATGTCAGCAGGTCGCTAACCGAGCTCAGCATAACAACCTGCGAACAAGGCAGCACCGTTAGTCGGTTGATCGTCGCTTCTACCCAAGGCAGACGTGGTTCAAGCCTACAAATCCTTCTGGATCTAAAAACTGGGTTTTCTCTAAATAATGTTCTACAGCATGGCCTTCTTCTTATGCTTATGGCTTAACAGGGCTTTTATTTGATGTATTTGACCATTTCTGTAAGCCAGCCCTGATCTCCCAGATGCTTTCTTCCTTAAATGCAAAGCACAGTGAGATGCTGCAGTATCTGACTGCAGAACAGAGCTGGAAGCAAAAGTAATGCAGGTTTTTGCAAGGGATGACCAGTAATCTGGAAAAAATATAAACATTTTAATAAGTTATGAAGCCTTGGCCAATTCCACATAAATACATACTCATGAGGTTTTGTGTGTCTTGATTTGCCCTTGGGATAAGTAATGAGTTTTCAAAATTCTGCAAAAGGTAATCATTTTAGAGTGAAAAATGTGAAGTTCGTGGAAAATCATATTATTTCCTAAAGGAAAACATTGGCTTGTTTTGTCTATTTGTAATTGCATCAACCTTAGATTCCATAAATGTAGTTTTCTTCCCTTAATTACTCTCATTCTGTACCATAATCAAGGTGACTTTAGAAATCTTGGAAACTTTGACTTGAGAATATAAAACCATTTCAGCTGATATTTTAGAAACAAATACCAACATGATGCTGGTAAGGAGTTTACACTCAGATGAAAATGTCAATTATGGGTGGAATTCATAGCAAAAGCTTCACTAGATATGTCTTTTGACTTTTCAGACATTAGAAAAATTCCTGAGCATGTTTTCATCCTTCACAGAAGCATGCAGCCTGCATGGGGATGAGGAAAGGCCAAGAAGCCCATCACCTACTGCCATGCAGATGCTCTGTGGGGAGCAAAATGTGCACAAGGGGCCCAAAAAATGATACGGGAGAGATGTAGTGGGGAGAGATTTCGTGGAAATGGGGCATTTCTGGCAGAGACACTCCCGTTACTCTTCACATAGGTGCCACAGTGTGGGACGCTGTCACCCCTCACACCCCTCAGCCTCCGGTCACACGCAGGCACAACTCTGCATGCTCGTACCGGTAACTTGAGCAGAAAATCCTCCTGACTGAACCGAAATCCAATGTCAGTGAAGGTGCGCTGGAAAAACCCCGTGGGACGAAGAACCATCACTAAGTGCAGGTTCCCTGGGAAAGACGCCTGCAAGGAAACAGAGACAATGTTTAAGCTGGGGACATGGCAAGTCCAACCAAATGCCTTGAAAAGAGGGGAAGTCATTTAGATCTTAGCATTTTTTTTTTGATTGCCCCTGATAGCCTTTTCTTATTTTCAAAGCAGGAGGGAGATGCTGTAAGTGGTTTAGTGATACGGGACGTAACTGCAGGAGGATTGACCAGTCCCGCTTCCCTTTGGAGCAGACAGGAGTTCAGCCATGCACCTTGGAAGGCCACTTATTATAAACTTTAATATTCTGTCTTGTGTTCAGCATTATAAATCGCAGAGCGAAATTACCGTTTACCAGGGAACAGAGGGCTGGAACATTGAGAGGAATGACAGACATATTGAGGAAGCAAAATTTATTGCCATACTCACTAATCACCCCATAACTGCACCGAGCATGCTCTTCTTGTCCCTGGTAATTACCAGGCACCATTTAATTTGTGGTAAGAATTTGAAATTTCCTGTCTATGCTGCTGGAGCCTTTTTTCAAGCATATGGTTGGCAGGTGCATTTAAATAGATCTGTGAAAAGGGTGCTTGAGAATGAAAAAGAATTTTTAAGAAAGGAGGAGTCATATCATTAAATTATGGATAAATGCATGATGCAAAGCATTGAGTTAATTAAACATATGATTTACTCCGAGATCCTGCCAGGCCAGGTTATGTTTCTCCATATATTCCTCCTTATATTATAATCCTTCATGAAACACAGTAGTAGTATCTATACCAAGGGTGAGAGTAATGAACGTGTTTAGGTATTTTGCACTGCAGGGCACTTAATCTATGCCTTCGAAACAAAGATTGCTCCCATAAACCTGCATCAAAAAAGCCACGATTTACAGTTGAGATCCGACATCCATGAACTGCATTGCAACTCATTTGCTGTGCGCTTTTTTTTTTTTGTGTGTGTAGGAAAGGTCAGGTTGTGGCTTCCGTTGCCCACAGTCCCACTTAAAAATGGACAGTGAGTTTTATGATCGAATAAGCCATGTAAATTCAATATATTGATCCACTGTTATTTTTAGTAGGAGCAGATTAAAAAAAAATTAACGTGAATGAAGTGCCAAACTCATACCCTTTGGAAGTCAACAAGAATGGTGCCAGGGACAAGGATTTGGTGTTAGGAACAAGAGCAAACCATCAAATAATGGAGACGTCTGTGCTGGCTGCAGTCCCTGGGCGCTACACCGCTGCCACACAGCACCCGGTGAGCACCCAGTGCCCCCGGAGCGGCTGCCAGCCCCTGGCACACAGCGATGGCTACAGCCACGGGAGACCCCAGGAACCAACACCCAAGCCCATCAAACTTGCAGATGGGCCAAAGATCTGAACCTGGCCATGGAGTCACCAGACCTTCGCAGCTCTAAACAGTCTTGACCAAGAAAGCATGGGCGAGAGGCTGGAGGAGATCCAGATTCAGCTCCCTGCTTCCATGCCTGTTTAATTAGTTCTACAAGGAAGATCTGCTCTCCTGCAAGACAACCCCAGGCAGGCCCTCCAACGCCCAGCTACTAGACACAGCTCTAAAGAGGAAATCTGTCTTGGAGACCCTGCTCAGATCAGGATTCTTAACGGGAATTTCTCATATTACTAGAGAGAAAACCATCCACAGGCTACTGGATATCTCCGAGGAGTTGGAGTGGTTCCTCGCTTTGAGGAGAATCTCTGCCTGGGATGCAGAAAACCTTCGCTGAGGAAAGCACCACCAGAACTGGCACAGGTTTGTAGACATCTTGAATGAACTGAAAATTTATGGCATTAATATTTCACTGGAAAGTCTCTGGCAAGCTCAACACTCATCCTCCAGCGTGTCCCTGAGAAGCTGGCTGCCTCTTCCACCACACCGGCTCTCCGCTGGACCCAGCAAACGCTGCTATTGCTCTGTCCAGGCCTGTTGGCTGACCTGGCTAGTCCTTGACACTCTTCATGCTCCAGCACGTCCCACAGCACTAGGACGTCCCAGGAAGAGACAAGGCAGCCTGCATTCATGGCAATGTCCTGCCTGCCCCTGCAGAGCTGAGTCCATCATCTGTCACTCCCTCACGCTCTCCTTTATGTCCATGTTTGCCTCATTCAACATCCTGGTCATTTCCCAAGGGACATTTCTGTGCAGACAGGACAACAACAGCATCCCCCAACAAAGTTTCAAAGATATCACCAAAGAGCCACCATGAGCTGCAAATCTCAAAGGACAGGATGCTTTTGCTCCGAACAGGCCCTGCATCCCTGGCATTAATGGCTCACGTTGACTCGAACCAAAGCCTTGCGAGGCCAGTGGTCTTACAAGGCTTTAAAGGAGCTCAGAAGATGCAATTTTAGGTCCTTCTGCATGCTTATGAGTCCCTTGGACATGAATCCAATATCCAATGGTGAAGTCCCACAGACTCTGGGGAAAGTCACTGTTTCCAGCTCAGAAGCACAACAGTATGTTCAGGCCGCTGAACTTTAGGCTCCTACCTTGACCTCCTCTGAAAAATGCATCAGGAATATCTTTGAGAAGATGCATCCTCCCTTGGTCCTACCTCATCATCCCCCTCCATCCCCTGTCCCTTTAATCCTGTTCGGCACTTCCAGCAGAGATGAGCTTGCTTTATCCCCTCCTACTCCTTCCAGTCCTTTTGACGTGCACTTTTCGTGCGCAGAGCAGGCTCCCTGGAGGAGAGGCCTGGGTCTCCAAACCACCCCACCCCATGGGATCCTGCAGGCTTTGACCATCTTGTTCTATGAGCCCTTGGCAGGAAACCCATAGCTCTAGCAACATGGACCAGTAATCAGGAGGCAAGCGGAGCCGCCTGCCCAAACTCCATGCAACAGCAATAAGGTGTGCGACACCTCTCTGAGGGCAAAGGTGCCTTTGACCACCTTGGGTTTTGTGGATGCAGGGTACCCACATGTTCCACACAACATACAAGAAGAGACCATAAGCTGGCATTCACGTCCTTCTGCCACAACCACAACAGAGGCAAACTCTTCTTTGATACAACTTTATGCCCCCCACACAGACAACTGTACCCCTTTTGCTCCTTGATACGTTTCACCTCAGAAGTAGCTGGGTTTCCAGGACAGGTTTCCATTCAGTTTAGAAAGCATTTGAGGATTTTTCAGCTGATCTTAGACACATAGGATCAAGGTCAGCACTTATAAGCAGCTACAGAACAAGAACTACAGCTTTGCAAATGATACCTAATGCATTTCAAGCATGGAAAAAACCAAACAAGCCCAAAAGTAAGTTTGCAGAAAGACAGCCACCAACCAAACCATGTCCCGTGCCCTTTTACAGACTTAAGAGAAAAGATGAAATATTAAATATATATATATATATATATAAACAAAGACAGACCAGTAATTCCTCAGAAATAGCATCCCTGAAGGAACTGTATCTTTCGTAGTCACTGTTAGAATTCTAATTTTTCTAAGGGCTGAAGGGTAGATAAGTTACCTGCAAACTGAACTCTAACAATACTGAAGGTACTGCTGGGAAAAAACCCTTCCTCGCAATATATTCAAGAAAGCAAGGACAACAGGGTCCTCAATCTTGCCTTATGTTTTATCTTATTATTTATAATGCTACAAAGAGCCTCGTGTGTTTGACAGACTCGGGTTTATGTAACAGAAGACCTGAAAGAACCCTCCGCTATTCCCCTGCAGCACACCAGGGAAGGCAGGAAACTATGGGCGCAATTCCACTAAATCAGGCAGTTGGCAACATTTCCCTACGAGTAACTACCTCGCCGGCCAAAGCCCATGCTCAGAGCATCCTTCCCCTTCAGAGGACATGAAGGCACCTGCCCTAAGGCCTCGGTTCAGCAACTTGTTTAACCACACGCTCAGCTGTAACTGCGCACAGAGCCCCCACAAAACCAGCACAGACAACCCGGGCTAATAAAGCACAAGGAAGGGCACGCGTGGAGAGCATCCCCGTCATTACCTCCTTAGCGAGCATCTCACCCCGAGACATTTAATGTCGGTTTTTTCCTAATTTTGGGAATTCCGTTTTCAGGGAGCGTTCTTCCCTGCTGGTCGCTGGGGCATTCGTGAAGCTGGATATCAATAAGCATAATGGAAACGCAGGATCTGCCCCAAGTTTGTTGGTGAGCCCGAGGCCAGCGGTCCCCGTGGAGTTACCGCTTCCCTGCCGTCCCCCGCAGGGAGAGCTGGGGACCCCCACCTCGGCATCCCTGCCCCAGACCCCGCCCGCACCGCCGCGGCGCCGCGACCCTTCCCCGGCGGCTGCACCGCTCCCGGCCCCCGGCAGCGCGCCCGGCCCCGCACCGCGCCCGCCACCCCCGCGCCCCGCCGCCCCCCCGCCCGCGGCCGCCGCAGCGCGCCGGGCCCGGCCTTACCGCAGCGCCGCCGGCCCGCCGCCCGCCCCGCCGCGGGCTCGCCTCCGCCATCGCCCGCCCCCCGCTCCCCGCTCCGGCGGGCGGCACGGCGCGCAGCCCCGGCGGCCGGCTCCCGGCGGGCAGCCCCGCTCGCCGCCCCGGCGCCGGGCCGCTGTTTAAGGTGGAACGCCCCGCTCAGCCCGCAGCCGGGCCGGCGCCTTCCCGCGGGGAGCGGATCTCCCGCGCCCCCCCCGCCGCCAGCTCGAGGGTGCGGGGCGGCGCCGTGCGGGGCCGGGGCGGGGGCGGCGGGCGGGGAGGATGCTCCTGCCAAAACCGAGCCCGGGCCCCGGCTGCAGGGCTCGGCCCCCCCAGGGCAGCGCTGCCCGGCTCAGCCCTGCTCGGCCCTGCCGGCGGAGGCCGCACAAAGGGTTAAACAAAAACCCGTGCGGCCCGGTACCGAACTGCTCCGGATCAGACGCACAACCGCAGAGCTGCGATGGCATCTACATGGGCCGAAAAAAATAGGACGCTCTGTTTTTCACATTCAGCTTTATTTGCGCTTCCTTATGCCAGAATTACACACAGATAGAAGAAAAAAGATTATTTTTTTTTAATTGCAGCACGGGTGTATGATTGGAAGGAAATCAAGGTTTAACCTTTAGTGTCAGCTGCGCAAAGGCAAGTCCTGTCAAACGCCTCCTGAACACAGGCAGCCCTCCAGGGCCAGACCCTTTCTGAAGGCAATGCCCGAGCCTCCAGCTGCAATGGACACAGGTCTCCTGCTGCTCACCCCTCTGCACACAGAGCACCCCCACCGCATCTGCACACACAGCCCTGGCACCGCAGGCAAAGCCACTTCTCTACAGGGACACGCAGCGCATACAGGGACACAAACATAATACATGCTCAAAGGTCACACAATAATTGCATTTTTCTTATTAAACACAAAATGAGTGACACTTCAGTAGAAGCTACAAATGAGGGCGGGATTTTTTCACCGCTGCCACTTCCAAACTACGCAAAGCAACTACATCATCCTTAAAGGATGCTCTTCGTACTAGCACCTGTTCAAAAAGTGGCAGCAGAATGGAATTTTGATGAACACTTTAAAGAACTACTTCTTAAATGCTGCTTTGCCTCTAATGGTATGGTAACCATACTTGGAAATTCAGGTTATCACATTTCAGAAAGTCAGAACCCAAAATATCGACAGCAGTATGTGGTGCACACTGCAAAAAGGTAACCCTCTCTTCCCAGGGCACCTGTTAGCAAAACACCATCAAAGTCAGACATTCTTAACACCAAGTTCAGCTGTACTAGTATTAACTACTTAAAACAGTGTTAAGATCTAACTTTATCAAATCTAACCAGAATCAGGTGAGAGCTTTCCTTCTCAGTACATACCTCATCAAGTTTACTTCATCCTCTATCAGACGGATCAGTGTCCTTAACCGTTCAGTAATTGTAAGCAGAAACAAAGGCAATAATAATACACCCAGAATATCTTCATTGACTTACCCACATGGCATGGTCTGGTTTGGAAAGCATTTACCAATTAGCTCCTACCTATCCATGCATCTATAAACATGACTTTTCTGCACCTGCATGCAATACCATAACGCCATGCTCTCATAAGACACGATGCATTGCTGAGTTGCAGAAAGATTACTTTTGAGGTATGTTCAGATGGGTTATATGCTAATGGTGCGTAGCACATAAACATGTATAATAGATATTTAAAATACATGAAGGCATACATACACATTTAAAATAGATTTTCCACCCATGCCCACATACAAACGCTTGTGAAGTTTGCTTTAAGAACCTAACACTTTCAGTCACTGACAATTAGGTAAAATACAGTCTCACTAATAACAAGTGTCTAGAAAGAACATGAAGCCAAATTTCCACCCGTCAAAAGCACAGAACATGGCACAAAACACATCTGAACCACTATGAAAAAGCACAGAAAACAAGCAAATGAATGAGCTAATACTCAAACAGTTCATTTACGCACTCAAATGGGGCATGGAGCTATGTCTGAATTAATTATAGGGCCATAAAACAAAATACTACCTAGAGAGAAAGCACTAGCATCACTGCTCCTGGTTCCCAGCGCTTTCTGAAAGTGGTACATAATGGGCACGATGACTTATTACATTAGAAGAAATGAACATTAAAGAGGACTTACTGCTATTTTTTGGAGAGTCAGTTTGACCGACGCCCATGTGTCCAATCTTCTATCCAGGATTAGGATAAATTTGGTGTCGGACTCATGTCGACTACGAAATAAGAAAATACCAATAACCAGACAACTTTTGAGGGAATGTGACTCCGCTCCCCCCCAAAAAAAACCAAACCCAAGAACATGGAATGCAAACCACATTTTGACATTTCCACAATTGCTGAAATGCCCTATGAAAAAAATTCCCTGAGCAGACTCCAGCAAGAAATTTGGGAAGCCCACCTGACAGTAAGCTGAGGGTGAAGCATCACCTTTGAACTGCATGGGAGGTGGAGACAACAGGTTGCCCTTGAAACCCTCACTGGTCTTCAGAAGGACTTTGTGGAGGTCAGAGGCAGCTGTGCTCCTGCTGAGCAGCTCGGGGGTGGCCAGCAACCAAGCGATGACTTGTTTTGGCGCAAGGCAAGTGAGGTGACACTGAGCCAGGGAAGGGTTATGCCAGCTTGGCAGGGGGAGAGGGGGAGCTGGTGCTGAAATAGGCTGTCGGGGCTTCCCCAGCACCTCCCGGGCCTGCTGGAAAGGAAGCAATTGCTAGGAGGCACTTTCCAACACACTCGGGTTTGCTTGGCAAGCACAGGCTTCCTGACATCCCTTTTGACACCCAGACCCTTCAAGTTTCTTTGAAATCCCCAGTCTCACCCGGCGAGCCAGCAGTACCAGGGATGCCCAGTCTGGCAGGTGACCTAACGTGCAGATGAGCTCCTGTCTGTAATTCACACGCTGCCTGCCCAGGCTAGCTGGGCAGAGCTCCGCCAGGCACAAGGCGTGACAGCACACACTCCAGGGCAGTCTGCATTACAAACTGGAATCACGTTTGCACATAAGTAAGGGTATGCCAGCTTGGAACCAAGTCCTCTGATGTGAGTGTATTTACAGGATACTCAGGTCATATTTACAATATTTATTTTGCAGATGCTGAAACAGGATAGCCGTGTCCCACACCACCCTACCCAGGCGTCTCAGTGCCGTGGAGAGGCTCCCAGTACACATGCTGGCTCTTGAGAGCTGGGTCAGGTATCTGCGCTGGGCATGGCCCCATGCAAGCAGCGTCTTCAGTAATTCTTGTGTTTGGCAAGCAAAACCACATGGTGGATTACTCAGAACTATTACATGGCAGACAATACTTGGCAACCTCGCTACAGAAAAAAAAAAAAAAAAAAAAAAAAAAAAGGCACCCAAAGCCAGTGCAGGAGCTTTCATACAATGCACATCTTGCTGCTTTGGTCTGTTATAACCACACTTTTGACCAATACGTTTAAAAGCAATTATCAGCTAGCCTGAGGGAAAAAAAAACCAAACCAACCACTAAAATTCCTTTTGGCTCATAAAAACAATTGACTGAAGATAGGTAGAGGTGCCCAACTCCTAAACTATCCTACAAATACATCTTATGGATCTCCAGTGCCACACCCAAAGAGCAAAGGTTCCATGCAAAGGTATACATGGCCATTGAGGTGCAGCAAAAAAGAGCAGAGCAAACAAATGTCCTGTCGCGCCCAGGGGTCGAACACAGAACTTCTGCAGGTAATAAAGCCTGAGGTTACACATTACGAGCTGGATCAGGCATGGCTTTTCTGCCAAAACCTTTTCTAGCTAAAATAGTTTTAGCAACATGAGATGGTTCTGCAGGTTACTGCCAGCTCTGCTCAGCCCCACCAAGAGTTAAATGACCCAGGCAGTGGGAGCGTGGGGCAAAAGGATTCTTTTCTTCAAGGTAAAAATAAAACCCTTTGGTTTTTCAGCACACCCCAAAACTCTAAAAGGTAGGTCTCTGTCCTTTGAGAAACAATTCCCCAACTGCTCATGGTATTTCCCCAACAGGCTGCAACTGGGGAAAAGAAAAATAATAAAAAAATTAATAGCATTTACACAGCACTGCTCTCATCATAATAAAACCTGAAGAAAAAAAACCCAGAATCCAAGTAATTTAGAAAAGGCAGCCAGACTGTAGTGCATTGTCAGTTAATAGAAGTATGCCAAAGTATGCCATTTACTCAGGACAAGGTTATATTCAGACAGTAGCCTCCAAGCATGCTAATTTACTTTTATCAGCTCCCTTACAGACACAAAGAAGAAAGTTCCCAGCTGTCCAAAAGCCTTGAAACCTACTGTGGGAAATTTTTAACTTATTCTGGGGCTAGTGGAGCAAGTCTGTGCCTATTTGCAACCCAGGCCTTGCAGGTTTATCAGATTTCCAGTCCTGCAACGTACCTTGCAGGCCGACAATAAAAATAAATCAATGCTTTCTCACCGAGGCTGCAAGGGGTGTTCATTTGCATCCAGCAGCAGAAAGATGAAGACAGTTAGCCAGATTGAGGATTCTTTCTCTCTGGGTGCTTGTTGTCACTTTGGCGGGTTTTTTTCTTAACCTTAATTTTGTATGTGTTGCAGAACGCACCAGACTAAAAATAAAGACTTGGGATGTTTTGCAGGAGGACCTGAAATCAGATCCCAGAGTCTGAAGTTGTGAGATTTATCACAGGAGTGAGACACTCCTTGTGGGATCAGGGCATGCTGTCAGGACCCGCTGCCTGATACTTAAATTCAGAGATACTTCTAGTCCACAGCACCCTTCGCTGCGTTACTACTGCGTGTTATCAGCCATGGCTCTAAACTTGGTACTTCATGTCCCCATCTAAGTGAAACATGGCAGAGCTTGTCTGAATACCGAAAAGCTGGAGGGTTAAAGAAGACTACACCAGACTGGACTGTTTGAGTCAGGAGGGACCTACAACAATCACTTGGTCCAACTGCTGGACCAGTTCAGGGCTGACCAAATGTTAAAGCATATCGGTAAGGGCATGGTCCGAATGCCTCTTAAACACCGGTGGGCTTGGGGCATCAACCGCCTCTCTAGGAAGCCTGATCCAGTGACTGACCACCCCCTCGGTGAAAAAACACTTCCTCATGTCCAGTGCAAACCTCCTCTGGAGCAGCTTTGAACTGTTCCCACTTGTCCTATCGCTGGATCCCCGCGAGAGGAGCTCAACACCTCCCCCTCCACGTCCCCTCCCCAGGAAGCCGTGGGGAGCACTGCGGTTGCCCCTCAGCCTCCTTTCCTCCAAACCAGCCCAGCGCGAAGCCCTTGGCTGCTCTTCCCAGGACATCCCCTCCAGCCCTTTCACCACCTTAGCTGTCCCCCTCTGGACACGCTCGAGGACCCTCACACCCTTCTTACAGTGGTGGGGCCCAGAGCTGCACACAGCGCTCAAGATGAGGCTGCACCAATGCTGTGCACAGCAGGAATTTTTCATTTTTCAAAGATAGCATTATTTTTCTTTTACTTTAATTGGGACAGTTTTTTTCTAATAACAATCTTACATGGACCATAACTGACCTCAATTGTTTGGTTTGGTGTTTTTTTTTCTTAAAGCTTCTACTGAAGTTCTGACTTGCATGGAAGAAATTAATTATTCTAGGGTACACAAAAGATCAGTATTTGCTGCAAAGTCTACACTGTCTTTAATGCAAGCCTGGCTCAAGTGCTGCTTTATCACTCTTACGGCCTCCTTTCTGCAAGTCACCAGGATCTGTCACACTTACCTGTGCCCTCCTTCAAGCACACCATCACACAGGGCTGTTGCAGGCAGGTAGCCCACCATGCACATTTTCAGTTGGATATGCAGACCATGGAAGGTGGAGACCTGCTCCTTATTTTCCTGTACAGCTCTTCCACAGGCACTTCCCACAGCTGCCTCCTGCCTGCAGCATGGTTCCCAGGAATCCTAAAGTAAAATGAACTTGCCTACAAGACTCACCTTCCTCCTAGGTCTGTTATTAACGCACTCACCCTGCAAAGCCAAGAGTAGCTTACAGCATCCATCTCCTTTATCTAACAATTATTTCCAGGAGAAAAATGCTTCATGAAATTCAGCTTCCCAAAATACTACAAACCTGACGCCCCATGAGGTTTCCTCAGACCAGCGTCAGTAGGACAGCACGCAGTCCTTGCTACCGACTGCGTAGGAAAGGCACTGCATGTGGGGTCTGACCTGCCCGTACCCATCCACAGGTACGTGGGAGGGAAGTGTCGGTGCACCCACAGCTAACTCTGACACGCAGGTCAAATACTGACCTCTTTTAGGGACTTTCTGGCTGATCCTGAGCTCTGATCCTGTGATGTGATGCCACTGAGGGACATGTACCCAGGGGTACCAGAGCTGACACACGTCTTCCGCCCTCACCTATATGATGCTTTTCCTTGCTCCCCAACACCACAGCCTTTTCCACTCCAAAATGTTAAAAAGCACATGTTTTTAAGATGGTCAGGTGTTGAGGCAGGCTGTTACGGTGGCAGGAGGAGCAAAGAAGCATGATTAAAGTGGTTTTACTAAAAACATGCTGAACACGTTTGAATCACCAGCAAGCTCGCAGCTCTCATTAGCTTCTTGATTGAGTTTGACCTATTACAGGGACAGCAAGACTGCTCATCACGCTAATGCTAGGGTGTTCACAGCCATATGAAATAAGAAGCCCTGGAGAAACTGGGCAGAGCTGGGAAGTGCAGATGCACTGAAGAGGCTGCCTGCACAGCGTGGAGGAGAAACCCCTCTGGCCAGCACACACCATGGCGCGCTCCTGTCCACGCTGGGACAGTGCTCTGCGGGCCAGGAGCCCACACACCTTCAGAGTCCATCCAAAAAGAGGACAGCGGAATTAAAGGCGCTTTTTTTTTTTTCCTGCAGAGGTGGCTAAGCACACGGTATTTCTTCCCAGGCAGCTGTCGATGGAAAGCTCCCATGTAGCTGCTGTCAACCTGCTCTCCCTGCAGGAAGAAATTTGCCAAAATGGGCATTATTCAAGGAAATTAAGCATTCCAGGTAACTGAGTCACCAGGCTCAGCAGCAAGAAATATGAGGGCCATTAATCTAAGCATACAGCCCTGTATGTGGCACGGGCAGGCTGTCAGCTGCTTAACCCCGAGCCAGAGGTGGGTAATGGGAGCTGTGGCACGCTGCTGAGCCATCGCGGGTAATGGGGACCCCAAACGGTTTGTGCCTGTAATTAGTCTCTTCCTCCTGTTACATTTCTCTCTTTCCACAGTAATGACGCTCTATTTGTACGTGTCACAATATTATTCTGCAGTGGCATGGCATATTTCAGTGGTGACGCATGTCAAAGCTTCAGGAAAGCTTGCTGTTAATTAGAAACTTAATAAACTAAATTTATGATACATGCAGGTCGACAAGTCATAAGGGGTGATGTCCACTTTTTACTCTGCAGTTAGTGGCACATAAACACCACGCCTGGACACCGTAAGGGCTTGCATCATTCATCTTCTCCCTCCTACTTGGTCTGAGGGCTGAAGACGCCCCTCACCTCCATGCGTGGCACCGTCCTGAAGATCCCCTGCTTGACCCAGGCAGGACCAACACCTCTGCCCATCACAGGCAAGAGCTAGAAGGGAGCCACATACCTCGGGACTGATGTTAGGTATGTTAAGACTTTAGATACGATCTCCTCGGGCACCTCGTTGAAGCGAGCGTTATCAGGAAGGGTGATAATCCAAGCCTTGTCTTTCCCTCGGCCACCTGGAACAAAGACAAGGATGCTTCCCTGGGCGTGCTTTCGAGGAGAGCCAGCAGCCAAGTCCAGGTCCACCAGTCAGGTCAGAAAACATGCTGCCATCATCACAGAGGCTTTTTTACATTACCAGAGAGCAAAATCAGGCCAAATCCTGCCTCTGATTTCAAGTCCAACACACACACATAGGTGGTAGAAACAAACATATTGGGTACCAGATATTTCCTTTTATTTACTGAGCATACTTTACATGGGACAGCAAATGAAGTCAGAAATACAAGGATAAATCATCACACTGGTCTGGAGCCTACAGAAATACATTTCAAAGCAAAACGCTTGTTAATGTGTTGAGCGTTTGAAGGTAAGAATATTTTACAGTATGGCTTGAGACAGAAACCTAATATGCTCTTTCAAACTGCCTCAATGTTTTATTAACAACATTTCTAGTGGCACTGGAGACTACCTGATGGATAATATCCCGTGCGGAGTATCATTTAGCCAAATAGCATGGAAGTTCATCTGGAGTATTTAATTACCACATGGACAGACCCTGGAGAAGTTCACTGTACTCACCAGAAAGAAAAGCAAACTCTTTCATCAGGTCATCACTGATGTCCTTTGCACAGATGGGTATTGCGGTTTCTGGAAAAAAGCAAAAGCAGCCGTCAAAAAGGAAGGAAAAATCCACAGCAAATACGTTTATCAATGTTTTAACCCATAGGTGGGACTTGAACCAAACGCAGCTTCCCTAAATCATACATGAAATTTCCAAACAAAAGATATATGGATCTTCTAGAAACCAATGGTTTTAATGACTCTTAACAGGGCAAATGCCCTAAGTCAGCAGCAAGTTATTCTAGCAAACGTACTAAGGGATGCCTGGGAGTTTGAGTGCTCTCCCTTCAACAGGGTGTATCCAATGTTAATTTTTATATTTTGGAGTTATGATGTCAACCCCCTATTCTACAAACTCCCCCAGTGCTTCCCAGCCTTGGCAACATAATGGTCTGAGGTTTCTGCTGAGAACAGCAGTGTCCAAGGCTGCCACGCTGGGAACAAGGTTGGGTTTTCAGACTGTAACAGTCTTTAATTTTGAGCAAATAAGCTTCTGAAATCATGTTTTCATCAGGCGTGGGGACATATGCATTGGAAAGGTTGTTCTTGCGTTCGGTTATTGGATTTCTTTTTAATTAAATAATGGGATAGGCTGTCTTAATACCATATGTAGCACGCTGACCATTTCAGTGGCAATGAAGCACATCGGAACAATATACATAATTTTACCTTTCCCCGGGAGAAGGAAACAAAAAACAGATTGACACAGGAGGAGCTTATAGCTGGCAGACATATTTCTGGATTATCTATAAATGAAATGATAGCTAAATATTAAGCATCCTTGTTCCTGCAAATAAATGCTTTAGAGCACATCCATACAGATTAAAGTCCTTGTGCTTGCTGATAATCAAATTTTAAACACTGATTATTTTACAGAGTTGGTCCTAGGGAGTAATCTTTTAGCTGTTTTAAATCACACAGGCTGCATACTTCAGCACACTCCAGCATCATAGATATTTGTTCTATTTCCCTTTTTCCAAAAGCTTTCTGGTAACTCCTACTTTACCTAGGGATTTTGCAGGCTGTGCAGCCCCGAGGTGTGGAGCTGGGGGTGCCCTGCCTCCTACAGCCCCTGCCGGCTCCCTGCTTTTCTGTGCACCCGCTGCTGCTTTCCCCTCTTGTAGATAAAAATGTTATTTTTGTTTGTTAAGGGTCGAGCCTCAGCCCCACTGGCATCTACAGAAACATTCTTGATTTTAACAGGCCCCAGAATTGGTCTTGGTAAGAAAGAAGTTTGTCTTGCAATGGTATTTCAAATATTTCTCTCTCATTCAACTGCTTCACCTCACTTGAGGACAAGCAGTGGCCACAGATTTCTTTTCTATTAGTTGATTATTATTTTTTCCCCAGGTCAACCGTTTCATACTGATAAAATTCACATTTAAGAACTCCACGAGCTCCCACACATGAAGTAGACGACATTAAACGTGCGGGTCTTTGAAAGTACAAAAGCTCACGGCTGTGCATGGGTATTTCCCACAGAACGGTGTGGGACCGTTCAACAGCTCACCTGCATTTGCAGCAGGGTGAAACGTGTCCCCAAAGCCAGCACACCTTGCCCACCCCGGCTGTCCCCAGGGATGCAGCCTCGCACAAGCTGGGCAGAGTTCTGCCCTGTGCCACAACAGCCATGCGTGACTCCAGTGCCCAGCAGCAAAAGCAAACACAGCTGCAGGTTTACAGTAAATGCAGCTTTTGTTTCTGGTTCTGCAGTGATACGGGAGGGACATGCTGGTTTATTGACAGCTGTCCAGGAAACAGGCTGGGGAAAGGGGGTTAACTTCTACATGGTTAAAAAAAAAAACAACCACACACACCACATTTTAAAATCACTTAATTAAAAAACTTCGCAAGGCATATTCTTCCTGAGAACACCCTCACAAACTGCAGCCTTAAACTAAGCTGGAGACAACTATGGTGGGGGAAAAAGTAGCATTTTCCCACTGATATTTTCAAACTTTTCTTTCTAGAAAATAAATATAATCTCAAAAATGCATGCTTAACCTCTGAGCATGGCATTTATTCTCTCACGTCTCCATTACCTGCAATTTCCCAATTATCATTATGGAAACTGCAAAAACCAACTGCTGTTTCACTCCTCCCTGTGCTGGGGGGCTGCGGCAGGACCCCTGTGCCGTGCCCTCTGCAAACATGGGCACAGGCGACCCCCACCCCACACAGCCTGCCAGCCAAGCACGTACCGCCAGGCCACGCCGGCAAGCGGACCGGGCATTTGGGGGTTTGAGGTGCAAAGCACCATAGGACAGGGGGTCCCACCGTGCTTGGGAGTCATGGTTTCCAGCAAGGACCATGCTCCCCAACTTTTTATTCTACTGAAAATTTCATCCTTGACTTTGGCACAGAGGTGGAGACCCAGATTCCTACAGCACCCTTACCACTTTTTGCTTCTCGCTTCCCAAGGGATGACATTTTTGGAAGAGGGTACTCAGCACCTCCAGAAAATCAGGCCCTTCACAGCAGTCCCTAGTTGAGCACCCAAAATAACTCATTCAAGGGAAAACTAGGCAGGCGTACTTTACTTCAGGCAAGGAAGGCTCAGGGAGCAATTCCCTTACAAACCCTCCCCATCTCCTGTGGGGTAGGAGAATCCAAGAAGTGACGGAGGAGCAGGATGGATGCCCTTTGGTAAGGTCAAGGCACAACAACAGGCTGATTGTGGTCCCACTACAGCCGCTCCTTGGCCAGCTCACCCCTGGCACTGGCTCTGCACTGGCCATCGAACTCCAGCTCCTGGGCAAATGTTAGGGAAAATCAAGCACTGGCATCAAACTCGCAAGCGTGTGGCTGCGCCGGAGGCACATCGGTTGGCTGTTGCTATAAATCTTGTACAGAAGCGCGACCTTTGTCCTCAAATATTAATCTGTGGAAAAAAAGAGCAGTAAAAGGCAGTGCGGCACCAAAGATATCCGCCTCTCAAACAAGGCTTCAGTTGATGTTCACCAGCAAACTGGGGATTTCTTATTTGAAGGACACTTGGGACAGTACGGAAAAGACCCTGGGGTCTTTAAAGACCCAGGCTGCACCTCACTTGGCACAAGGCAGTGGAAGTTGAAGGTTTCAAGCAAGTCCACTCTCTTCTCTTAAAAAGAGGCTTTGTGATCATCAGCTGCCACAGAATAGAGCTGTGCTGTACAAAACCAAGCCTGGACCCTCCACGTTGCAGCATTCCAGAGCACTTCACAGACTCCGCTGCTATCCCCACGCTGTTGGTATGAGCTCAGGCTTTAGGGTCTTACTGAAAACAAGCAGCATCTGGAAGATGAATTCTCATAAGTGTAGTTATATTTTTTTATATAGGTTCTAAACTGGGTATTTATAAAACGCTGCTGCAGTTACTGCATTCAGAGCCTCCCCTATGGAGGAGATCGTTGCCATGACACAGGTTTGGAGGATGCATGAAGCCAAGCAGGCAAAAGACAAAGGGGAAATACAGAGCACTCTACCCTGCTGAGAAAAAGTAATGTGGCCCAGCAGGGAACCCTGCTGAATCTGTCCTGTCCCCATCATTTGGTTTACACAGTCCAGAACCTTTGCTCCCCACAGGACCGTATCTCCAGGCAGTTGTGCAGACAGCAGTTGTGAGAATGATGCTTATTGTCAGCGATCTTCCCTTCCGAGGAGACTCGAGCACGGAGGGACTTGCACATACAGCAGAGGTCTGCAGTGACATTCAGAGAGGGGACAGCTACAGCTTGAGTCCAAATTCCTCTCAATTAAACTCCAAAGTGCTTTACTTTTTGGTAACTATTGTTTTCTTTTCCAAATTTTGCAGGCACACATCTGCAGGCAGCAGCTGTGTAACGCACCTGCCAAGCTGATGTAGTAGCACCTTACACTTCACAACACTGACCAAATATTGTTTGCAGCTATAAATCCATCTGGAAGATGCTTTTGTTATGAATGAAGAACAGCGGCTTTTCATGTGAAGGTTGCTGCTGTAGTCTAGGAAACAAAACTGAAGTAAATCAAATGAAAAGGGTAAAGGAGCACGCTGAGCTTTTCCGTGATCTGCTTCTTCTCAACTGCTTGTCCATTTGGACATCTACACCCAACAAAGCAGCATTTATTTGGTGTCAAGGGAGCCTACAAATCACCACATTTGTAGCCTATTTGCACTTCCCTCCGTGACTTTCTGAGCTAACTGGGATCATCAGCCAGTGTCTGCCTCAAGTTGTCCCGCTGCAAGAAAGCTCACCTGCCTCCAGAAGTTTCTTTGAGGCTGGCAATGCCCATAAAACTAGCTACGTAACCCAAGAGCATTTGGGTTGCTTGGTGCTCGGAGAGTTTCAGTGAGCAGGGTTTCTTCCAGCTCCCCCAGGCACCCCTGTCTGAGGCCAGCATCCGTGCGAGCCTGCTGGGACAGCCCACGGAGCATCAGCAAGGCTGGGCGTGGGGACTAGAGCATCCCTGCGCCACCCACTCGGCGCAGAAGTGGGAACAGAAATCCCTTAGAGCACAGTGCCCCAACCACGAACCCCGTGCAACGCAGAGAGCAGCCCTTTCAGCTTCTTCTGCTGAAGTTGTTCCACTTTGCAAAATGAAATATTCACTGGGGCAAAGAACAGAAACACAGCCCTGTACCTGAGGAGTGCACTGCCCGGCAATCTGTCCCTCGAACTCAGCCCGGATTGCTATACCTACTCAGAAAACTCAAACGGAGTGACCCCACAGCCCACCGCTCCAGGAACTCACTGTGGGTAAGGGGAACAGTTTCACTTGAAATTTAATTATCTGAAAAAGCCAAAGAGCTCCTCCAGGAGAAATGGCAGAAATCCATCCTATGGCAGCAGTCGGGGCCCCAGCTCACTGCAGGGAGCCCAAGTCTCCGTCATCCCAGTGCGCGTCTGTGCTGGTTTTGGCTGGGGTAGAGTTAATTTTCTTCACAGTAGTTAATACAAGGCTTGGGTTTGGATTTTGCTGGAACCAGTGTTGATAATGCAGAGATGTTTTAGCCACTGCTGGGCAGCGCTTACACAGAGCCAAGGGCTGCTCTGCCCCTCACCCCACCCCACCAGTGAGCAGGGGGGGCACAGGGAGCTGGGAGGGGACACAGCCGGGACAGCTGACCCCACCTGACCCAAGGGATGTCCCACACCATGTGACACATGCTCAGCATACAAAGCGGAGGGAAGGAGGAAAGGGGGGGCGTTCAGAGTGATGGCGTTTGTCTTCCCAAGTCACTGTTACTTGTGATGGGGCCCTGCTCTCCTGGGGATGGCTGAACTCCTGCCTGCCCATGGGATGTGGTGAATGAATCCCTTGTTCGGCTTTGCTTGCATGCACAGCTTTTGCTTTACCTATTAAACTGTCTTTGTGTCAACCCACGAGTTTTCTCACTTTTACTCTTCCAATTCTCTCCCCATCCCTCCACGGGGGGAGTGAGCGGGTGGCTGCGTGGGGCTGAGCAGCCGGCTGGGGTTGAACCACAGCAGCATCCCAGCCAGCGAGCAGCTGAGCCTCACCCTGCCTTCTCACTGAGCAATTCCAAAAGACTTTGGATTCTACCCAATACACAACCAGAAACATTGCCATTCTCCTTATCAGCACACCACGTCCAGAAAGCAAGGCAGAGGGAGTTATTAGAGAAAAACTGATACTATTTCATACCATCTGCAGGCTGCCCTGCCGGGAACAGCACGCTTGCAGATCTGCACCGAGCCTGTCCAACAGCACGGTGCTGAGCGAGAAGGTGCCTGCCTGTCCCTGGCTGCAGACAAGGAGCGGGGCAGAGCACGGTGACACAGGGGCAGCTGCCATTACTGCCCGCGCCCCACTGCAGCGCTACCTTCCCAGGGATCCTGCCCCACCTGCCCAGTCTCCAAGCGGTGGCTTCCACGAGGAGCTTACAGCTGGAGCAGGATCCTAATTCCCACATCACCAGATCTACCCTCCCATCTCTCCCTCCTGCTCCCTGCCTGCCCAGGAACAGGATCCGAAGCTGTGTACAGGCAAAGCAGGTGTTTACACAGCATCTGTGGGAAGCGGAGCCAGGAGGGGCTGGCGGCCGGCCAGGCAGCACGAAGCTAATGGAGACACCATGCTGAACTGCACGTTCATCAGAGAACACGTAGCAGAGAATAGGACATTGTCAGCCAGACCTGCTGTGTTCACCAAAAGCTTATTTACAGGACCTGGTCTGAGCAGAACACTGACGGCCAAGGTCCTGACGCTGCTTCCCAGCTTTGGGACCAAACTCTTTGCTAGCCAGGAGCAAATCGTGTCTCCTGTTCCTTCAGTCCCTCATTTGCAAACAGGAACAGGCACGAGTGCCAGCAGGACATGGCACTAGCAAAGGGCCACGAGCATGCCTAATGGTAAGAGCCAAAAAGAAACCTGTAGCCCCCATCCATCAGGCCAATGTAGGTGTCCACATCACTACAGGTTGTGCAAGAGCTGGCCTCAAGGCGCAGGTGTTAGAAACCCTGATGAACTAACCATCGGATGGTGTTGGTCTAACCTGGACAGCTGGGCAACAAAAAGTCTCCACAACCCACAGGACTGGTTTCCAGATGCACCAAAGAACCGAAGATCTCACGATCAGCCGTGAAGCCCACCAGCCAGGACTTGGTGGCTTCCTCCCTGGGGACCTGGGTCCAAAGGATTTTTCCCTACAAGTGAGTATGCGGCACGCTGGCTCTCAGGTCCCACACCAAGGGCTTCCAAAGATTCACAGGGCAGAAAAGCAGAGGAGTCTGCTAATAAGAGACATTTCCACTTGGTTCCACCAAAGTCATCCAGAGCTGCAGAGCACATGGGCCTTAACAGCCTTACGTTGCAATTGCAGCTTAATAGCTGAGGGAACAGCCTGGCCACAGATTTAGAGCTGTGGGGAAACTCTCCCCATGTGAGGAACACCCCACAGTAAAGCACACCCTGCATCAAACAAATTTCCTTCTCTCCACACCCAAGAAGTTCAGCTGCAAAGTGCAAAGAGTGCTGTGGTCCTCTTCTGCATTTGCAAGTGATCTAAGGTATGTTGCAGAAGCCATACGTGAAATCATTAGTCATTTCCAACAGCAGCTCTGAGCTGCATTCACCCTTGTATGCACCAAACCCATGTTCAGCTGCTCAGTCACCCTGCCCTGACACAGCAGTCACCAGGGGTACCTGTTGCAAAGATGAGGTACCGTTGCTGTCCAGGGGAGCCACACACAGCAAATTCACCTTTAACTATCTCAGCGTAAAAACGGTTTCTGGTGCTGCAGTAAAACCTGGCACGTGCAATAGTTTGTAATTCCAGGTGGCACAGCTGTTCCCCATGCCAAGCAAGTGAAACAGAAGACCCATTAAAATATTTATGGCAGAAAGGTTCAATACCCTCGGCTGCTGCAAGCCCCTTTGTGCCCCCCTGCCCGCAGGGTCAGCACGCACCTCGCTGCAGCTGGGGGCTGCACGGAGCATCTGCATCCCCCCAAGCCCTGGGCTCAGCCTACAGGCACCTGCTCCGTAACCACTGCCAGCTGAAACCAGGGTTTTCATTTGAAGGGAAAGATTAGTGATTAGATTAGGTTTATTAATGTCTATTTTTCCGGAAGATGTGATGTATTGATCCTGAGGAAGATAATGGGGTTCCTTGCCCAGTTTTGCCCATAGCCCGATGGCAAACCTCCCCCTGCCCCATGTGAATCTCTTGGTAAATCCTTGACTTGGCAAAGGCACTTGCAAACCCCGCTTCTAAAGGTGGCTGTGCTGCCATCTCAATCATTTCCTGGGAAGAGCATCAGCACAACACAGGGAACAAGGGATGGCAGAGCCGCGGGAAGAGCTGCACCCCAGGGATGTGGTGGGAGCCGTGGGGACAGGCTGTCTTGAGGAGGAGCTGGTGGTTCAGGTGCTGGCAGCCAGGCATGGGTGGCCTTCAGAGAGCTCGTTATGGAGGCAGGTCAGCAGCAAAACACCTCCTTCAGAACCAGATGGGACAGACACACAGCAGCAGCCGCCACGCCACCATTTCAAAGGGACCTGGCCCCTGCAAAGCCTTGCCCTGGGCAGGACAGCCACCAGGACCGGCTCCAGCTCCCCAGTACAGCTACCACCCCCCATGGCCACATGAGCATGAACGTAGACCCCTCTTCCCAACCTGCCGCAGGAACTGTCTGCATGTGAGCACACCTCAGCGAAAATCATGATTTAAACTTCACCGGGAGCATCGTCTCGTGTCACAGACAGGACACCAAGGCAGCCACATCAGGCAGAAACACATCAAAAACACCCAGGGATTCAAAAAGGTCATGGAAAGCCCCAGGAGGGTTAGTCCATCACTAGGCGTGATGGGTTGGTCACCGCAACAGGTTCAAAGACTCCTTACATTATCCTTCATCAGACTGGGGAGGATATTTTAAGGAAAGGCTCACTCTGTTTGCAAGCTCTTCCTTTTACTTCTCCCCAAGCACCTGCTCCGGCACAGCGTAGGAGGCAGGATACGGCACCAGATGGTCCTCGCTTCTGACCTAGCGGCTGTGCTTCCCTGTGGATGCCTTCCGGGGCTTCTCTGCAGCCCATGCTTCAGCGCAGGCGCATCCCCATCGCCCCAACCTGGGAGTGTGCTCAGCTAAGAAACCATACAGCAAAAAAATAAGCGAAGCGTCTGAAAAACTAGAATGACCTTTTCAAAAGGTTTAAATTAATATACACTGAGGGTAAGAGCAAAAACGCAAAAGAAAATGCTGTGAAAGAAAAGAAAAAAAAAAAAGAGAAGGAACGGGGGGAAATGTTAATTCAGCACAGTCCAGGCTTGTGGAACACCATCCGGGCAGCATGGCTGTCCCAGAGAGGAACGCCCTCACGGGACCAGCTGAATCATCACCTTACAATAGGAGCTGACTGGCATGGCCAAAGGGGGACAGGATGGCACTGCGTCCAGGCGTGCGCAGAGCAACCCTGGATCACGCCCCACGGCCAAGCCTGTGAGCCCCAGGGCAGGAGCCTCTCGCTCCCGGGCATCCCTCCAGCAGCTGCCAGCAGGAAAATGCCTCTGCAAAAGAGTAGCAGTGCCTGGGGCACCAGCACAGCACAGCTGCGGTCACTCACTGACACACAAAACCCACAAAACTTCATTCCTGCTGACCACGGGCCATCGCTGGCAGCAGCACAAGGTGCAGCCAGCTAAGGATCCCAGACAAGGTGCAGCCAGCTAAGAACCCACATTCATGGGAACATCATCCTCCAGTACAATTCTGGGAAGCTGGAGTGAGCCAAAGGGTCCCCAGGAGCCGGGGCTGAGCCGTGCTGCCAGCGAGGAGGATACTCAGGGGAGGTTAAAAGGTCCAGGCTGTCCCTGTGTGCTGGGGACCATGGAATTTTGTGTGGAGGAATCTCTTCCAATTTAGATTTAACAGCTGACAAACTGTGGAAGCTTTGCTCAGAAAAGGCAAAGCAACAGTAAACTAAATGGGAACAAGGCTTACAGCTCCTGTATTGCTCTGGCTAATCCGCTAATGTGAGGGAACAAAATCCGGGATGCTCTGATGTTTTCTGGTCCAATCAGAAAAACTATCTTCTCATATCACTCCAAACTAAGTAAAAATTGTGAAAGATAAAAGCCAGTTCGACTATACATGAATTTACATCAATTGCAAGAAACGTAATAAAAGTTTCTCAACACCCACACTGGTGGATTAAAACGCAGTGTGGGAGTTGAGAAAAATCCAGTTTCTTGCATTTCTAATACTTAGGAGCTTCAAACTACTTTTAATTTTCTCCCATTCCCAATTTCAGTCACTCCTCCCCTACGAGAGACTCAGGAAAGCATCCGCAGGTGTCTGCACATCAGCACCGGAGCATGTTTGCCAGCTGCCAGGGGAAGGTGTGTTCAGCATCTGCCACCAGTACACACCTTCCCAGTCAACATCATCAGCCTTCAAACCAGAGCCCATTCAGTACAAAAGGCTTTCAAAGCCAAATAAAAACATACACACATCAATAACTTTCTCATCCTCATTCAATACCATGCAAGCGTGGTTTTTTCCAAGCTGAATTCCGGCTTTGTGCACAAAGTCACTCCTGGGAGATGGAACCCTTGGGCCCCATTACCTTCCTAGGAACCTGGAATTAAGTTCCTTGAAGTCACTGGAACAATTTATTTGCTTTCATAGCCCATACAGCCAGGAAACTAAATGATACAGCCAGGTTCCCACAACGGCATCACCTGGAAACTGCTGCAAAGTGAAGGAAACTAAGAACGCTTTTTCCTGAATTAAATGGAAATACTCAGTTCTGGCGCTCCCCTGTTGAGCAAAAGCACGCCTCCAAATCCAGCTCACCGTTTTCCTGCGGGAGAAGGTCAGTGGCACAGAAAGCAGGGGGCGGGGGGGGCAGGGCACGCTGTCTCACACTGGGCAGCCCCTGGACAGACACCCACGGAGCAGCAGACGGACAACTGCACCGTGCAGCCGCTTCCCGGGAACAGCTCTGCCCCGGCAACTCCTGGCTCAGCCCCCATCTAAAACCAAGTCCAGCATCCCCTGGGAGGAAAAGGGATTTGGAAGACAAGGCAGCTCCACCCAGCCACTTCCACAACAGCTCCTCACACTCTTGCTCCTCTGCCCCCAGTTTTGCAATGGCCTTCTGGTTTACTGCATTAGGGAAGCTGGCAGAAGGGAGAGCTTGCTTCTTGCTTCAGCAGCGGAGCAAGTTGAGGAGCTCAGGACCCGAGCTGTGCTCATCACATGTACCGAAATGACCACCGTCACAGTGACATGCATCAGTCAGCATGAAGTTACCCATCTGCAGGACAAGGCCGAGGGCACTCGCCTGGTCTGCATCTCTGGGATTTCCTCGCAAGCCCTACCTGCTAAAACCGGCTTTAACAAAAGGCTCCTACCACAAACGCGACCAGCAGCGATACCCGAGATCTGAACTCCCCGTCTCCAGGCACACGGGGGGAGCTCTGTGTCTCTGAGCATCCTCCGGCGTGGTGGCATAGACGGTGCTTTGGAAGACTCCTTTCCCCTGCCCTATCTTACACTTCAGTTGCTTCCCTCCCACACGGCCCTGCTGTCACTTCACTTTTGTCCTGGTAAATGAATGATAAACCATTAAACTGCAGTTGTAGCATATGTGATGCAGGGAGAGGAAGCACATCCCACGTACTACTGACTGCTCCCAGACTACTACTCCTCCGTGGTCCACCCAAAGGGGCCTGGACAGACAGCAGCACAGAGCTTTCAGAGGCTGCTGGCCCCATACTCCTGCAGCTCTCTGAGGGAGCCCAAGCCATTTTAGAGATGAGGATGGCTGCAAGAGGCTCGGGATCATATGGGCTTATATCCCACTGTAAGGCAGATCCGGGGGAAGCATCAACTTCTACTAGAAACAACTAAAAAAGTTTCCTGTACTGACGCCTGAAGGGAAATGGTTAAAACACGGTCCCAGATCGGGCTGAATGTTCAGAAATCAGCAAAAAGGGAAAAACCTGCCGATTTATTTTTAATCTCATGATTTGGGGAACTTTACTCAACTTCGTATCTTTTTCAATATTTGATTTTAAGAACGCATATAGATGCCAAATCACATGTCCAGATCCTGCAGCTATAACCACACAAGTGTGCCTTTGTAGAGATATTTGATTTCATACGAGCATTATATAAAGGTCATCTGCCAAGAGCTGGTTAGACGACAGGGCTCATGCTCACGAGAAACCCGCAGCCTGCTTTCACCCGGTTTCCATTACATCGCTCATAGAAAACGTTCTCCATCTGCATCGCCATCCCTGTCTCACCCAGCTCCTGTGCAAGCAGCGTGGGTGTTTCGTTGCCAACACCAGCACAAGGAGGATCAGACTTTTTTTTGATCACACCCGTTCAAGCAGCATCCTTTGATAACTGACCGCAGCCACCCCCACCTACACTTTCCTACCCCAGTCGCAGGGTGCAGGCAAACGACCGTGTCAGCACGGGTCCGGCGGGCAGGACAGCCCACAGCAGAGTGGAAGGCACTGTCTGGGCATCATCCCAGGAGAGCACGGACACAAGGCGCTCCTGAGAAGCAGGTGAGACATTGGTAGTCTTCACCTGTGACTTTGCCCCAATAAATCCCTCCTGCACCCCAAACCGTGCTTTGCCAAGAGGTCAAGGAAACTGGAATTAAAGACTAGCAGCTTTTTTTTTGGGTCACTGTGTCTTTTTTGTGCCTCGCACAGCTCCAGGTGCTCTGCCAGCTGTGAGAAAATAAGGAACGAAGAGAGTGCCTGCACCTCCTGACAAAGTACGTACGCATCCTCTGGCAAGGCTGGAGCCACCCAAGGTGCAGCTACCCTTCCTGGATTATGAAAGACCCTGCTGCTAAAAAAACTGTTCTCCCCACCAGAAATCAAAATAACAAAAAAGTCAGGGCTCGGCAGGGCTTCTGAGCGGATCACTGTCCATCAAAGGGACATCGCCGGGGCAGCCCGAGGGTAAGGGAGCAGACACCACCCGCTTCTCACACGAGGGGTCTGCGGCCACAGAACCACAGCAACACGCCCACCCCCCACCCGCCGTGCGCTCCGGCCCGGCCCGGAGCGGTGCTCCGAGACCCGGGAGCAGGGGGGGCAGCGGGGTGTCCCCCAGAGGCACACGCGTTACGCGCGTCTGCTGCTCCTCTGCTCCACGAACCGGGAACGGGCACGTCCCAGGCACCGGGGGGAGATGCGACTTCCCCGGGAAGGCTTCCTTAGCTTGGGCCGGGGGAAGCCGGGGCGAGGCCGGGCACCGGCCAGCACCTCTGCCCGCCCGCCGCCCCCCTCCTCCCCAGCGCACCGGGGGCAGCGCGCCCGGGCCCGACGCCCGCCAGCAGCACACGGGGCGCCGCCGCCCCCGCCCGAGCCACCGGCCCCGCCGAGCCGGCACCTGCGGGCTCCCCGCGCCCCGGGACACCCGCACCCCGGCACTCACCGGCGGCGGCGGCCTCCAGCAGCGCGGCGGCCCGCAGCAGGCAGTAGTAGCGCTCCATCTCCCCCGCCGAGGTGCCCCCAGGCGGGGGGCCGCCCGGGGCCGGGGCCGGGGCCAGGGCCATGCCCCGCGGCACCGCTCCGCCGCCGGCAGCGCTCCGTCGCCGCCGCCGCCCCGGGCCCGCGCGGCCGCCGAGGCGGGGCCGGGGGAAGCGGGAGGCCGCCCCCGCCCGCCCCCCGCACCGCCCCGCCGCCCGCCCGCCGCTCCCGGGCCCCGCCGCCCCCGCCCGCCCCCCGCGCCGCCCCGCCGCTCCCGGGCCCCGCCGCCCCCCGGCCCCGCCGCCCGCCCGCCCGCCGCTCCCGGGCCCCGCTGCTCCCGGGCCCCGCCGCCCCCCGGGCCTCGCCGCCCCCCGGGCCCCGCCGCCCCGCCGCCGGTGGCGCTCCCACCCTTTCCCCCCCTTTCTTCCCTTTTCTCCTTTATTTTTTCCAATCCGGCCCCCCCCCCCCCCCCCAGTGCCCCCCCAGCCCACTGCAGGAGCCCGAACCGCTCCCTGCCTCCAGCACTTCTCCAAGGGAAAAACCCCACAAACCAAGTGTTTTCACTCTGCCAGCAGCACTTTGGCAACTTCCCTGGACAATACATGAGAACTACATTAAGCCATACCATAGCCACAGCTGGCCGGGGCAACAAGCACCGCACTGGCCTGACCCACCGGCCTCAGTTTCCCCCATGCTGAGGTTCAGACGGTGCCAGCTCATTCTCGACAGGAGCCTCAGCTGCCCGCGGAGGCAGCACAAAGAGGTGGATGTTCCTGTTTTTCCAAAACAACCTTTTAATTATGCTCCTTGCTATAATAGCAGCCTTTTCCCAACACTTCAGCAGTCAGGGCTATTAATTTAGGACCCGAGGTTTGACAGTGGTAGTATGAAAAACTCTGTCTTTTGGTAGACTGTGTCTCTTCTTACACCGCTAAAAGAATTTTTCCAGGAAAACCCACCCGCTCAGTCAGTGCTCCTTGTTTGTAACACAGCAGATCCTCACTAACTCAACAGCCTGACCAATTTTCTGACTGGTCATAAAGCACATCTTGTGCGACAGGGAGAGCTCATGTGCAGTTACTCATCAAAAAATCCAGCTCGGGTGCACAGCAGTAAAATGCGGTTATAAAATAGCCGTACGCAAGGCTACAAGCATGGAAGAAGGACAACCACACCACATTCCTTCTGTATTCTTATCGCAGGAATGCTATTTTCCCTAAACTGCAACAGCTCATGCAGAAATGAGGCCCATCCGAGCACAGAAAGGCTTTTTTTGTTCTATCCCCGTGCAGGGGATGCCCTGCTGTAGCCGGGACTCCCCACCACTGCTGATACACCCTCACCTTTGGCACCGGCTGGGGGAAAAATAAAGGCAGCCCAGCAGAAGGTACAGCGTTATCCCTAAGGTTGGGCAATCAATCCATTTCTTGCTCTCTGAGGAGAAGACCTAACAGTTCAGACTGGGTCTGGATCTGGAGCAGGTCGCTGCAGCCAGCACACCCTACCCGAGCCCCGGGCGGCCGAGGCTGGACCACGGCGGCGGATGCTGGCAAGAAACCTGCACATCCCAAAGCTGCACCTCCTCCAGCCAACTCAGCCGGTGCAAGACAACATCAGCCGGCTCTCAGCACGGAAAAGCTGTGTTTGCTCAAACTGAAGGATAACTGGTCACGGCTTTTCCTTACCATTATTCCCTTACAAGTCTGTATGGCCACAAAGATGCTTCTTTTGGAAACCTGGCTGCTTACAGTCCCTCCTTTCGGGCATTTCAGGGTAAATGCCCAGCTATTCCAGCAATGCATTCAGCAGGGGCACCATCCAGCTTCTCACGTTTTACACTGGCAGACACTACTTGGCATATCTGTCTCCTCCAGAGACGAGTGTTACTCTCTGCCTGCCCGAGAAACAATAAGCTGAGATAAAAGGAATAAGGAGATGGATAAAAAGCAAACGACAGCCAGAAACACGGGTATTTCTTTTCCAGGGATATCCCACCCAGGCCCCATAACAATGTTCACGCTCCGAGCATGGCACATAGACATCTGTGTGCCGGGGGAAAGAGCCCCTTCACAGTGCTGGGGAAAATCTGGCTGGCACCCACAGCACCTCTGTTTGCAGAGTTTTATTTCATGTGCGTGCAATTCCTTATCCTTAAATCTTAGGGAGAAGGTATAGGGAGAATTCCTACTAATTTCATTAATTCCAGATCAGAGGTTGGAAAAAAAACCCACCACCTCAAACAGAATTCAAAACCCTCTTTTTTTTTTTTTCTTTTTTTTTTTCTTTTCTTCTTTTTATTCCTTTCCCCCCTCAGATTAAGGCTAGGTTTTGTTGGGACTGGTGCCATTATGTGTATTTGAGAAGTCACCCTTCAATGACATCTGTTTAGTCCAGCAGGAATGCTCGATTTTAGGCAGCCACGGACACCTGAGGCCTCAGAGTGATGCGATCACCTTTTGAGACTCATCTGAATAATCATGTCAGCTATTTCTCCCCAGTATATATTTTTATTAAAATTTGCAGAAGACATAGGTTTCACTTCGGCAGCTTCCAAAGGCGGCTGCATCCCCGCTCCACCGTGGGACTGTGCAGGCAGCAAGGGCCAGCGGTGAGTCCAGCTGTGGCTGCTCCAGCCCCACCGCATCGCTGGAGATATGCTCGGTGAGAGGCTTCAGAAAGTGTCCAGAGAAATGCCCATCTGTTACCATCAGCTCAGTCCATCCCATCTCCTAGTCTCTCCTTCAGAAACACTCCTCTTCTGCTAGTTGCCAGGGAGAAGCTTCTGGTTAAATAGGGCCATTTGACTTGTCATCCTCAATTCAGCCCCCGGTCCCAGCCCTCACACACAGTCCTGCAGGTGCCAGATCATTTCTCCAGGATTCAGCCCTGGTCTCATCACTTCAGGGCTTGACCACCGCAATGTTTTTCCCTGGCTTGCCAACATCCTATTTTTCTGCTACACCACCTGGAAGGCTGCTGCAAGCATTTTTGCCCCACTATCACATTAGCCCCATCAGCTCTTACAGGCAATTCCTCCACTGATCCTCTCCTCAGCCACACATCTGCTCCGTGCCCCCTGCTCAGCCCTGAGCCCCAGCTGCGGTGGGCAGCAGCCGCCTGGTCTTCCATACACGGGAAAAACGGGACAGAAGGGCTTTTATTTTTGTTAGGGTGGTGCTGAGAACTGGAAAAACAAAGCTGGCTGAACATTGTTTGGAGTCAAACTGATGCTGAAGGGAATTGCTCACCTCTGGAATAAGCAGAGTGACATCAAAGTAATTGTGCAGAAGAGTAATTCAGCTCTGGCTGGTTTTCATAAACAGGGATTTTAGGAGGATTTCACGTGCACAAGGCAGCACCAGCCCCGACCCAGGGGGTTGTCCAGCGTGGGCTCGTTCCCAGCTGGCCCAGGAGGAGCAGAGCCTCCTCGCCCGGCAGAAATCCCAGCCCCACTGAAGCCAGTTAAGCCTGCACCGATTTCATCAGGACCAGGGTTTTATGTCACCCGCTATGTCAATTTGAAAAAGAGAAAGGACTCCACGCTGCTCTCCCACTCTCACTTTTTCCCTGCTTCAGTCAGACCTGCCTTGGTTGTTGTTAGCGCCCGGCTTTGGAAGGGAACGCAGAGGTGCACACACACCCTCTCTGCAGGCCACGGTGCGTTTTCCAGCCGAGCAGGTTATCCCCAGACATGGAGATCTAGGAAGCAAAACCCGATCCCAGCTGCCAGGACTCCGCGGCTACATCCCCTCCCACAGCAGCTGCGGGGGAGCAGGGTGGGACGGGGACACCGCAGCCCCTCCAGTGTGCCTAGAGCCCTCACAAGCCAACAGCCTGACCTTTAAAAAAACTGCTGTCCTTGTTAAAAAGCACCTTATAAAATGACATGGCTTCACCCTTCTAACATGAAGGGCCATGTGGGTGCTTTGGTGCTAATTCGGTGCTCTCAGAAATACCGGGTGACCACGGCTGACTCCCATCGCTTACATTGACTTCTTCTGTCCCGTCAGCCTGGGTAGCCAGCTCAGAGTAAAACCCTTTCCAGCTCTTCAGATGATTTTCACTATCACTCACTCAGGCTATTAAGATTCTCAACGCGTGTATCTGGTTTCCAATAGTACAAGCCGCTTCTTAAAGGTTATAGTTTGTTTTAAATAGCACAGCCATCTGTCCTCCGGTGGCTGATGGGAGCTGAAGAGATCGAAGCAGCCAAAACAGAATTTTTCAAAGTGTCAGTTTTTCATTACAAACACTTCAGTCTGAATCAGATCCATGCCCTAAAAATAAAAAAAAATTAAGTCTATTTTTCTGGTGTATTATACAAACACTGTGACTCTTGCTTTAAGTTTCATTGCATTGCTGGAATTTCATCAATGCAATATCTGGCCTGAACTTCACCAGCACCAAGCACTTTACAAACCACGGAATAATCCTCATTTGTGTACCTCTAGACTTTGAATTAAAAAAAAAAATACTCATTTATTACAGCTAGCCACAACACACAGAACCAATGCACAGCATCAGGAACATATGGATGTCGGGTATGCGGACCTGCGGTTTTTTATAGCCAGTTCCGAAAAGTCAGCTAAAGCTCTGAGGTCAGCTCTTCTATGAAGTTAAATCAATTTATTCACTTAATTCACAGGACTCACTTCCTTAACGTGACATTATTTTTGAGGAAAATGGGTTTAGAACACGTAGGCCAGCTACATGCAGGAGCTGTTACCAGCAGAATTGCTAATACCTTGCTGGAAAACTAAAAATCCATGAGAGGCAACCAGTACTTCCTTAGGCAAATGCTGCTCCGTGTCAGTAAGGCCAGCACGCCCTTGCTGGCATCATCTACTCCCCAGCAAAAATGCCAATGGACAGAGAACCAAGTGCAGCCTTGGAAAAGCCCACGTTATAATCTGTTTCCTCAGAGCATCCAAGGAGACGCAACAGACAATATGTATTAATCAGAACAACATACCAAAGTTTATTGATTACTTCAAACAAAAGTTTCTGTAATGAAAAAAGAGCAAGTTGCATTCATAAAAGGTAACATTCACATTCAATTTCCTTTATATAAAGCAACAGAAATGTATAAAATTGCATTTAAGTGAAAAAAATGTAAGGTTGCAGTCTTTTTTTTTTTTTTTTTTTTTGCAAGAAGCTGAAAATGTATCTTGTCATTGCCTGTATATAATTTACACTTTCTAAATACTATATGTTTTTTTAAAAAAATCCATAGCTGGGAAATTGGATAAATGGTGCAGTATTAGGTAAGTTTTTCAACTGTGTGTATACAAATTCAATTTTAAGCTTTTATGCAATTCCAAGTCATTTGTAATATTCTCATAATGATTAGGATTAGTTTTTCAGAAGTAGCTATGACTACACCAAGTTCCTCTGTTACCACATACCAGTTTTAGAGGGAATCTTAATCACTTTTCTTATCTTTCAGTGTCACTAGCCAGTGATTAAACTTCAACAAGTTATTATGAAAAAAACCCAGCCTTTTTTCCTTCAAGTTTTTCCACCGAGAAGCCTGTACTGACCTTTTAGCTCACTAACGAGCACTGTAACAGTGCAGTGTAGACTACGGTACATGGACAACCCGAGCATCACTGTCGGATTACTGCCACTGCAGCAGCCTCTAGGCTTACACCTTACGGTTACTAACACCGCTTTTTCCTCCTTTTTCTTCCCTTTTCCATCCCCAAAAGGGATCTCCTGTTTCCTGTGATTTCACAAGTCATCCACAGCAACAGGAATTTCACTTCTGCCATTGCTGAACGATGAGGATCAGCACCACCGCTGCAGGTGCAGGGCAGCTTGCTGTCCTGGCATCCCCAGCACTACACCAGTGTACTAGCTGAAGAGCCAAGCCCCCAAAAAAACCCCTGCACCTTCCCCAAAGAGCTCCTATTCAAGACATTTCACGTTAATTCCAACCCATCGGTCAGCACACATGCCTTGGGTTTGAACATATAGCTATTGCAATGGCTTGCTCCATCCCGAGACAGGACACTTGGAAACGGGAAGAGAAAGACTCCGGTTCTCAGAAGGCTCCACCTTAAAACAGGCTGCAGAAATCAGCCTGTTTAAGTGGCTTTATTCAGACAGTTCACACACACATGGCAAGCTTTGCCCTGTTCCCACTAACATCACCAGCAAAACCTCCAGCGGAATTTCACGGGAACAGACTTTGACCCCAGGGGTAGAGTACAACACAAAACAAACGGAGAAGCAAGGGTCAGGCTTGGACCATTCAGGCTTGGAATGGTTTTGAATCACAGGAATTAGGCATTTCAGCGCCCACATTTTAAAGGTTATGTAAACACAAGTCAGCAACTGTATATTTAAGGAGAAAGGTTAGATTTGGCATATAGAGTGTGTATCGTCGCTGTATTCATTGTATACTTCATCTGTAGGCACCACATCTTAGCAAGAAAAGTTGAGAACGGGACAAGGTCTGCAAGTTGAATTCTAGGTCCGTGAAATGAGCTAGGGAAAGGGGGGGGGGGGGGGGGGGGAGGGGAATGAAAAAGCTTTGCCCATGGGACACATGCTGGAAGTGCAGCTCCTTACTTGCATGCAGCAAGGAGTTGAGCCGCGGTTGCTAACATGGTGCTGACAAACACCATTTGCGTTGAGGCCAGTGCAGCGTGTATAATACAGTGGTCCTGTCCATACGTCCGCTCCCATGCTGGGTGATCGAAGAGCAGCCACCGGCCATCGGGACTGTGCACACCCCTTTCCCGCTCGGCTAAGGCCCATTGCAAAGTCCTTACAATGCATGCCAGCATCTGCCTGCAGCTGATCCGCATCCTGCATCCACCAAAGACGGACCTCAGGGATGGCAGCCAGAGCGCAAGACTCAATTCTTCCAAAAATTAATAGTCCACAATTCAGCAAAATTTGATGAAGGGAATGTTCCATCTAGTCCCGAATTGTTGTTTCTTTGCACGTGAGTGACACAAAGCCTGAGTGAGCGGCAGCCAAACCCCAGCCGCAGCGTGGAGCTTGTTACTTCTGAAATGAGACCCGAACGCTTCTCACAGCGGTTCCTCTTCACTGTCCTGCAGGGTGCCGGGGCCAGGGGATTCCAGCACAAGGGGGCACCTTCACACCAGCCGGAGGTGGCACACAGGGTGCTCCATCACTGCTTACGACTTCACGCAACAAAAAAGCTGCTTTTTCCACATATGAAGCATCAGAGAAAAAAAAAATATCAAAAGTCAGGCATCTCACCTCTGCTGTGCACAACCTAAAGAGAAAAGTTCCCACGACCATGGTACAGGCAGATTTCAAAAGAACATGCCAATTTAAAAACCAAATAAAGTGTAACGTGAAATCAGGTTCATGTTATTCCTTTTATTTTTAAACTGGCTTCTTTTTTTCTTAGTGCAAATAACTCAAGATGCAGTTTTATATGCCTGCAGGTTTACAGGCACAGGTCCCTGGGATCATCCAAGGACTGCACAGTCACTCAGGCCTTTAAAGTGTTGAAGCAACTGCACAGCGCAGTAACGTAAGCACAACCACAGGGAGCCTGGGCAAAGCGGCGGCAAGTCTGGCACAGCCCAGCTTTTGAGATTCCTTTCTTCCCCCCCGAAAGCTTTCTTCCATCACAAGCAGCCACCATACAAGGGAAAAAACGACCTTTTCTTCACCCTCCATCAGGAATAAACCATCAGCAAACTGGTGGCGGGAGGATGTTCAGGTGCTTCCCAGCACTGTGGGTCTCTGCACGGGCACCACCGCTGCAGACGGACCACAGACCGCTTCCAGCTGTACCCAGAGGAGGGACACGCAACCGAATGCTTCGTACTGTCAGCAAAGACTTCTCCCAAATTTTCAAGTATTTCTGCAGCGTGCACCTGGCGACCCATTGCTGGGAGGGGGCAGCCCCAGCACCAGGCAAGATGCTCGCAGGGCTGCATCCAGCTTCTGCGTCTTTTCGGGGAGCCGGAGGGGGCTGTTACTGGGTTTAAAGTCTGTGCTACTTCTTTGGTCAGGCACAGCAAGAGACTTCAGCAGCTCTCTGCTGCTCTTGGACAGATCTGCAGGGGGCAGAGGAAGCCCCCGCGTGAAACGGGGCTGGCATTGCTCTCCTGCACTTCAATTCATGCTGTCTGGGATGAACTCCTAAAGATGCTTTTGCAGCCTCCCATGACATCGAATTTGGCATTTTATTTTTTTTTCCTGGGGGGTGGGGAAGCCACAAGACCAAAGACAAACGGGCACCGTGGGTTTGGTGCCCTGGCTACTGCTTTATCAGCATGGCTGCTCACTGTACTTGGTAATACTAAAGAGAATGTTAGGTTAAACCCACAGTTTTTTTCCTAGAGCATGACAATATGCAGTGTTTCTATGGAGCACTTTAAAGTATCCTGAGAGGATATTTTTCTGACAAATTAGTAACAGCATCTTCAGTCTTCACATAACCATTCTCTATACGTTTGTATGAGACTAGCATAGGCAGATCAAAGGGGCCAGTCTGCAAAAATCAGAAGGAGAACACACATGTATTGCAATTATTACATTCCCAAATTCATAACCTTTTCCTGTGTTATTTTTAGAAAAAAATACTTAAAATTTTATAGGAGAAGAATCATCATTAGCCCATGATAAAAGTGCCAAACGTCATTCACAACCACGTAACAGCACGGTAAATCAATTTGCGCAATCTGCAAAATACTGCATGAAGTCTAAAAATAGCATCTGCCTGGCTGGCCCCATCATCTTCCATTCTGCCCCAGTCCAGCCACCTCCCGCACCAGTATATGGTAGCGGAGAGCACCACCTAACGTCTGTGGGGAAGGAACGGCTGCTCAGGGTTTACACCAGATGCACTGGAGGTCTGGCAAGCCTGGCTGTTGGACCTGCCGCTTTCTTTGCAGGCAGGTGTGGGTACAAAGGTAGGAGAGGTCTGCGGAAAATTTGCGGGTTTAAGTTTGCAGCGGACACCACACAGCTACGTGACATCTCACCAAAAAGCAAAACTGTGAATTCAGTTAGGCACTTTTACTTTTTTATTCTGCTATCGGCTTACTACGATGTTTAAAATCAAGTAAACTTGTACTAGGATGCTCTCTGTGTGCGTATATACATACAGACACTGAGACATACCTGCCGTACCATATGTTGACATACGTAAACAAGTACATGTGTTTAGTTTCAACCTATGCAGATGAATTAAACTGTACTTGTTTCTACCTGACAGAACTGCATGCACCCTAGAAAAAGGGATTTTGGTACAAATCAGATGCAATACTGGAATCATTTTAATAGCTGAAATTTGAATACTTTGCTGTAAATACATCAGCATTAGGTTTTACAACTGCTGTTAGCACGAGTCGCCGACTGCATTCTCGGATTACGATTTCTGTTAATATTAAAGTATCAGTTCTATTGAAAGATTTGTTTAAATACTGCAAAACATTTCTGTTTGAGAAGATACATACACACACAGGATTCCGAGGAGGTTGGATAGCACAACATCCCCAAATTAAAATGCATCCCAAGCATTGCATCTCCATTCCACAAGGACAGGTGCCCCACACCGATAGTCAAGAGGATTACAAGAACCATAATTTAATTGATTTGAGGGGGGGTTACATTTGGTTAATTTTTAACACCATCCCAACTCTTTCGGACAGGGTACCTGTTACAACACATTAGACTCATCTGAGAACGTTCTTAAAAGAAGTGGTCTGACAGAAGGTCTGGCCGACAATGAATCAGGTGCCTTCCTGCTGCTCTGCAACAGCGAGGCAAAGAGACTTATAGCACACGCGACGTTCGCCCCTGCCTAACGGTTGAACAACATAAGACATACACACACCTTTTTACAGCTAAGTCATGTCATAAAAAGGATGGAGTAATACACGGTCCCTAAACACCACGGTGATTAATACTGGCTGGGTTTTGCAGTGCAGGAGGCACAGTAGGTATTCAGAAACTAGCCCTGCTTCCCGAAATGGTTAACTTCGGGCTTGGAGGTTTATGCTACAGGTGTTTCTGAGGGAGGAGGAAACCATCCTCGACTTCCCCGTAACTGGTGTTTTGTGGTGGAATCGCCATCCCTGGAGGTGCTTAATAAACGCACAGATGTGGGGCTTAGGGACATGGTTTAGTGGTGGGCTTGGCGGTGCTGGGGTAACGGTTGGACTCGATCTTAAAGGTCTTTGCCAACCTAAATAATTCTATGATTCCAATACTGGAAATCTGCAGTGAAACCAAGTGCTAGGGACACGTATTCCAGGCACTTTGCTGTGGGGTAGCCCCACCACCCCCACAGCCAGCAAGTCCCACACCATCCCTCACCATGGGGGTTGAGTGTAGTGGCTTATTCACTTGTACAAAGAACAACATAGCACTAACACGTGGGACGGACTGGGCAAGATGGGCACTTGGGGAGCTCCTTCTGGATCAAACAAGCCTGAGCTGTTTGACACGGCATCCAGAGGACAATCTGCATCGAGTCCGCCCTGTCCCACACTTCGGAGAAGCCTGTACCTAGCCCACTGACACACAAAGCTACAGCGAGGACAGCGTAACCAGCATCGGTCACACCCACCTCGCATGGGCATCCCCAGCACGACCAGCTCACCCACCTGAGGTGCATCTGGAGACCAAAGGGGAAGAGGCAGGCGAAATACTTAAGCAAAAGACTTAAATAAAAGCAAAAGCTGGGGGGCAAGCAAGGTTTTGCTGGGTGAGCAATTCTAAACTTGGGGTTTCAGGCATTAGAAGGAAGAAAAAAAGCAGTAGAGCAAGCAACACATAGTGACTCAGAAAGGGAATCACCTTATTCACTCCAAGAAAAGCTGTGATTGCTGGAAGTTTGAGAAAGCATGAAGATAGTGGATGTTCCTGAGGAAGGAAGGCGCTTCGTTACCTAGTTCACAACAGCACAAAAGACAGAAAATTGCAGTACAAGAAAGAGAAAGGCAGAAACCAAGGAAAACACAAATGCGCCTTGCAGTAAAAAAAATTAAAAAATAAAAAAATGCATTTCCACACAGAAAATTTAATCAAGACTGAGCAGAGGCAATGCGAAGTGTTATATAGAGAATTCGGGGTGAAACCTGGTCCCATTGAGGTCAAGGGCAAACACCCACTGACCTGGCCTCAGTCCATCCTCCCCTTCCAGATGGGAGCCTCAGCTGCCAAGCCGGGGGTTCAGGCGCCTACATACCATCCCTAACCTTGTTTTTCATTTCATGCTCCCCTTGGGAAACTGATGATTGGGGGTTATTTTTCCAATATTAAGGTCAGAGTTCTCAAAAAAGGTCTTGATTTGAAATCATCTACCTGGTCTCAGATGCCTTTGCAAATTAGGTGACTGACTTTGGTGTCTGACTGCCGACGCAGACATCCAGACCTCTTACTCAAAATGTACATTTAAATATGGCTCAGCCTGTATTTAGTTTGGTATGCACATACAAAGCGCCTTTTCTAGTTGACACTTACTTTGCCTTGCTAAATGATTTCACAAGAGCCTTTTTTTAATGCACATAAAGTGCTCTTGGAAGAAGGTATTGCACGGGGGAATGGATCTTCTGGCCAACAGCTGAAGGCAAGAATGGGTCATCTCTCAGGTGAGCTGAGCTGGAGCTCAGAAACCCCCAGGGCACCATCCTCAAGCTGTCCTACGCCCACAGCTCAGAGCGGCTTGCTCCCAGCCTATTCAACAGGGGCATCAAGCTAGAAACTACGAAATCATATTTAACTGGAAGAAATTACGTGGAGCTTCAAAGAATTCAACTATACTTCTTTTGCCATCTCTATTGTTTTCAACTTTAACGGTTTGGTGGGATTTTTTTGTCTTGCAGATACATGTTTTACTTCACTGATACTGGGGTCAAGCTTGTACGTCAAATGTTATGGGAGAGGAAAATTTCTACTACTTCATTGAAGATATATATTTTTTTTAAGTAAGACAATCACCAATTTTAAATAAGAACCAAAGACAACAAGTTTTCCCAGACAAGGGGAGGGCACTGAAACCTCGCAGGATAGAAGAGCTTCGAGGAGAGAAGCTCGTTTTGAACCTCAGCATTTGGGATGTCATCCCGTGGTTTGCTGGGACATGGCCGGACCGGCTGGGCATTGCCGGTACACGGTGCTGGCCCGGGGCACAGCTGGCAGGGCAGAAGCCACCTCTGTGTCGGCCAAACCCTGCAGCCGTGCTGCCGGGCAGAGTGATGGATAGCTCGGGCCACCTGCTGGGGAGCCACCCTGGCCAAAGGCGCGGCACCAGCACCTGCTGGGTGCTGGCAGTGCTGCCCCGTGTCCCTAGGGCTGTGCCTGACCGCTGCCTAAGGACACGTAAACCTGACGGCAAGAGGGCAGGGCTGGCTGGCAACACGAGGCAGGGCTCACCGACATCGCGGGGGCAGAGAGGGGCTGCGGGGGGCGGCACGGCTGGGGTGAGCAGGGGCTGCCCGGGGGGACAGTGCTGCGGGGATGCTGGGTGCCTCTGGGCGAGCAGAGAGCAAGGGGCAGGGGTCTCAGCACAGCGTGCGTCGTGACCTGGCAGTGCTGGCGTTCACCACTCGCAGGAGTGACAAAAACTTGTAGGAGACTGTTTGCACTTCTAAAACGAGCCCTCCTCCTCAGCCGTGGAGGAAAGCTGCTAAGGAACCCAACTGCTCTCCAGGAGAGCTGGACACCGAGGCGAACACCACAGCGTGAGACCCAGGTACTATGGGGGGGGGGTGGGAAAACGTGACAAGACCTGACCCTGTTGCCTGTGCACCTGAGGACATGCCTAAGGGGAACATCATGGGTGCGTTGTTTGATGTAAAAACATTTTTTCAGGACACAGTATGGTGGGTTTGACGATCAGTGCAGGCTGGAAAAGGGATAAGGTGCTTTTATAAGAGATGGCAGGTTTCCATCCACTGAAGGCAACTAAGGAAAGGCATGGGCTGAGTCTCTCCTGGCTACAGATCTAGGCGGTATTTTTAGAGGAGCTGCTTGGTATTTCTGGCATGTGAAAGAGCACGACAAGACTCTAGAAAGCCTTCCTTGGAGATGCAAGTGGTATATGGTACTCTTACATGTTCATCTGGTGCTTAAGAATAAGAGAGGTCTTCCTAAAAATACCGTGCGATACATCATCTTGTTCCTTACCTGATGATTTTTCTCTTTTATATTTTTTAAAACTATCAGAAGAATTTCTGGGAAAAGGCTGATAAAGATCAGGAGAATTATTGCCAGCCACGTGGAAACTGAAGTCAGCATATGGGCAAATACAAAATACATTCTTTGCTGCTTCAAGAAAGGCCTGAAAGAGAAAGGATACAAAGAAATTCTTGTTAACGCAAATTTCTCAAGATGGTCAGAATCACAGGTAGATTCAGATCAAACTATTAGCAGTAACGCCTCCTTTTCAGAAGGAGATGGATACAGTCTGCACAGAAACACATCTATTCTTTCAACTGCCCATCCTTCTCCCAACGCATCTGTTGCCTCCAGCTGTGCTTGCTCTGGAGGACTGTACTTTCACTGTACACAATGTATTTTGCACCTTCAGCACCCCTTTCATTTCGGGTTGGGAAGGGGGGGTTTGAATTTTGCTGCTATGACTGAAAGATGAACTATTCACCTTATCAAAAATCAAATCATTTTATTTCAACGCTGGACTTTGCTCCAGCTTCCGATTTGCTTTTGATGGTGGAGATCTTGGTCCCAGCAGATTATTTGCCTCTTCCTCCCTCAATGATGGAGGGGAACAGACAGATGCAGCTGAAAAATGACTCATAAATAACTGATGACAAGGATCCCAAGGCAGCTGTTGCTTAGCATTAGCTCAAAAATATTGGGCAAGTTAAACACACCAGCAGAAAACTCACACATTTCAACACAGAGACCTGGCTAGATCACAGATCTAAATCTGCTGGTCGGGAACAATGAAGAGTTAAAGCCCACAACCACCAATTAAAATATTTAAATCAGGTCCGCATCTTTATTAGCAGGCTGCTGGGTCAAGGATCAAGCCAATACCCCTCGGCACTAGCCCATGGGAAAGCAAAGGTGCAAAATGGGAGATGCTGCCTGCCGTAAATGTCGACATGAATGTCTACTCCAGCATGGGAAAAACTAGTATTTGTGATGTACTATCACTTGCCTGCTCTTGCAAGACATCAAGCCTAAAATCCTGGTCATGTTCAAATCAATGAGAATTTCTTCTCCTCAGATCCAGGATTTCAGCAGCAGGATCTGCACTTTCTCCTGCTTATTTCTCCCTCTTAAGCTGCCCCAGAGTGCTGGGTCCCCTTGCTCTGAACCTGCTTCATCTGTTCCTTCCTTCTGTATCACCGAGATTCTTTCCACCATCAATTTTTCCGTTCTTTCCCATCCACATGCACAAAGAGATCCTGAGATATTTGCCCCAGCAGCTCCCAGTGAATACGAGGGCCTCAGCACCAGAAACGACCCCATGGGCAGAAAAGCAAACCACCTCTTGCCAAAGCCGAGCACCTGGATGGCGACCAGGGCACGATCTGCTTTCAGGCTACGCCTTCGGCAGGCTGACAGACTTCCTCGAACACATCTCATCATGCAACAGCCCTCTTCCAGCACCAGCTTTTATGGGCATTGGATGGAAATACCATGCCTTCCCTCCCGGGCAGAGAAAGGAGCATGGCTGCACACACCCGTAAATCTTTGGGTAGCCCAAACAAGGGGATGCTGCGGCCACAACCCCAGCAAAGCCAGTGCTGGGCATTCCCCTAAGGAAGCACCATGGAAAGAAGAAAAAGACACTTACCAAATGACTCCTCCCCAAAAGAATGAGAAAAACACATAGAAGGCAAGGGAGCCCCAAATCACAAAGTGGTTCATCCACGTCCAGAATCGGGTATCTAATGCCAGCTGCGTGGACAAAAAAGAAATTATAAAAAAAATAAAGGCAGAACATACATTAGATGCAGGGTATATTTGATTGTATTTATACAAAATTTCAGACTGGTTCACATTAAGGTTGAAGGTTCTCCAAACAGCTACCTCTCTGTGTATGTGTACCAGATTCAATAGCTACAGATTGACACAATATCAACAGGGAAACAGCAAGTTCCTAATTGTAACTGACACTTTTTAATAGATTGAATTTGATGCAACCTCTGATGCTACAGGAAGAAAATGTCTAAGGGTTACAGGGACTGTAATTGCCTCCTGCCACCACCTGCTGTCCCGAACCAAACACAAAAGGCCTTTTGTAAGGTCCTACACAAACTGTTTGCTCTAGAAACTCTGCGAAACAAAGCAGATGTGCTATTATTATTTGACAGATGTGCGTTTGGGGTCCCTCCAGTGCTTAACCATGCCTAAAACAAGGTGGACAAACCCAGGTTCTCCATTGCTCCTCTCCTCTTGCTGCAGCTGAATGCCAAGGAGTGAAAGTGTGGGGAAAAAACAACCATAACCAACTAGAGTTCTCAAAAGAGCGCAAAAAATAGGAATTTAACCAAACCATAAATACTTCTAGACCAGCACAGCCCAAGAATACAGACCACAGGCTACAAGAACGACAGTGGTCGACAAGCAAATTTTGCCTCTGTGGAAGAACAGAAGATTTAAGTGTGCTGGGAAACAGAGTCATAGAAACTTCATCTTCCAACACATTTACTGCATGATTTTACAGCACATATCGCAGTCATTTTCCAATGCATGTGTAAGTGACTGAAAAAAGGAAGGAAGATCCTAACCTTCAGAGTGACGGTGAACACCAGCACGGTGAAAACAATCGTCCCAAAGGTCCAATTCCCAAAAACCTGAAAAATAGGTTACATTGCCACAAGTGCCTCAGTCCATCTCCTTGGAGAGGCACAGAAACGACAATGAGGACAGGGGTGCAAGCAGGGCGCGGAAGGGAAGGACGGGATGGAGCGACTGCTACAGGGGATTGATGCTCAGAGAGGCGCCAGGCACCCCGCAAGACTCGCCTCCCGCTACACTACCCTGTGCCATGCAGTGCCACACAGACGGGTGACCCAGAGTTGGGACGGTGACAGGTACAACCTCCTACTAACAGCAATGTCGATCGAGGATACAAGTCATTGGACCACCTGTATTTCATGATTTCTTGGTAATTTACTCAGTTTCTGCTTTCTTGCAACACCTCTGCTCATCATCTCGTTTTAGTCCCATTTGCAGAATGCACCAATGGGTATTTTTCCATCGGGTTTGGTTTGCAGATACTAGTGACTATGCACAACAAAGAAAAGCAGATACTGTATATAAGTCCAAATGATGGCAATGAATGGGAGGGATGCTTACCAAAGGCTGTCAAGATCTGAATGCATACATTAAAACAGAAAGTGAAATGTAAAAGTTTTCAAAAAATGCAAAAAAATTAAAGTCAATAAGAGCGAAAAAGGAGTCAATCAAACACACATGGATATTATGAACAATTGCTGGTAGCAGTTCTTACAGGCATAAGTGTTTACAAAACAGGACATAACCACAGATCTTATTTTAGTGCCACATAGACTTGACCTCCGAAGGCATTTGCAGAATGTATCAGTGCTTCATGTTTTATTCAAATACACCCAGAACGGCTATAAATACAAAAAAGCACTGAATCTACAATACACGGGCTTGACTGCATCTATCTGGGGCCATAAATGTTGGCATTGATGCAACGTTTGCATACACATACATTAAGTTTCATCAGCTTTTTTCCAAGTGTTAGCCACTAAAAAAAGCTAAGGTATTTTCAAGGTTCACAAGTGATGGTGTAATGAAGTTTTCCACCAGCTGAGATCTGATAACACACTGCACACGCCCGTGCAGAAGGGGTCCTGAGACAGCCCAGTCCACCACGCACTGCACTAATGCTTTGCTCTGTACTCAAGTTAACCAGCAAAATGAAAAAAGGAAAAGTAAAAAAAACGGGGAAAAAAATTAGTCTTGCCCCCCCCCGCCCCCTTTCTATGTAAGATCACCCGGAGTAGCACCCACACCTTGCCCACGTGGCGATGCAAGCACTTGTCCCAACACAAGGCACGAGAGAGCGGGCAGCAGGGGAAGATCAGCCTGCTCGTTCCGACAGCGGTGCGAACTTACGCCGGCCAAGAAAGAGCAGCAAAACCCCAGCACCAGCGTCCCCCCCTTGCAAAGGGAGGCAGAAATCACACCCTGGAGCAGGCACAGCACACAAGCAGCCCTGCATCTGTCTGTGCTAAGCAGCAGCATCTTATAAAGGTGGGCTATTTCAGTTGCTTGTAACCAGCCAAACGTGTGCTGAATTTCACGTGGCACACTGGAGGGAAGGATGGACACCGCTCCCACCCTGGGCCAATGCCTGAGACCATGCAGAGGAGTGGAAGAGCACTGTGCAAAGCTCATTGAGTTGTAATAAAGCTGTGTGTAAGACTAGTTATTTTACCTAGTGAGTATAACCAGCCCTGCCCTGTCTCCATGGCGATTTTGAAAAATGTTTTATTTCAAGCGTTTGCTGCAGAATCACACCATAAGCAAGGCTACACCATCGGACAAGACTTGAGACACATTGCACAGATTAAGCGTGCAGATATTTCCTGCAGGCATATAAAAGAGGCAATGCACAGAAGAAACACTCATTAATATTTTTTTTGGTGGTGTTACCTTTCCATTATCTTCCAACGATGAATTTTGAAAAAGAAAATAAACCCCAAAGAAAAACACAAGTCCTTCAAAGGCGCCCAGAAAGGTCCAGTACAGGAATGGCCTCCACTGCAGCATTGCATTATCTGAAACCTTCCTGCCAAGAGACAGAGTAACAAGAACATCACTGTCATGATTAGGACGTGCTACAAAGCCCCCTGCACCAGGTGATCAGTGGGCTCTGGAGCAAGCCCTCGCTGTAGGAGACAAGGAGGTGAAAGACCAATATCTGGCAGCGTACAGGACACACACAACATATGCCGTATGCAGCTGCCAGTCACGAGAAATTGTAAGAGGTTCAGCACATTCATGTCTTTTGTCCTTCTCCTCTAGGTAACTTGGATTAGAATCCAAGGCAGCCCAAGGCGAAGAGCTGTAACGCTGTCCTGAGCCTCTCCCGCAGCCCCTGCACCGCCCACGGTATCTGACATCGCCCGCTGAATTTTAAAAGTGGGGCAATGCTAAAGAGCTGTACCAGATGCAGCGAATCCATGGTGTGTTTCCCTCTTTTTGCTGAATGCACAAACTCTGTCTTTGAGAAAAGCTCTGCGAGTCCCATTCCTGGAAGCCGTGGGGGTTTTTGCACAGGCTGAAAATAACCTCCTGAATTGTATGGTGGGTGTTTTTAACATGGGGGTTGTAGCAGGAGGCTCTTGCCTGAATATAGGATGAGATCTGGCACGGAGGCAGCAGCAGCAAACTGATGCACTAAGGGCAGAGCTCTGCAGGGACCACACACAAAGCCTGGGGGGTGCAGGGCAGCCATCAGAGCAGGAGGGAGTTAACGTTTCCTGCATCGTTAACTTTTCAGATTACTTTTTTTGAAATTTGAAACTCAAGGGGGGATAAAAGCATGTTTTTGGCAAAACAAAAAACACCCATTCTTTTCTCATTTTTCTTCCTAACTGCTAAAGCAATACATCCATTTTCAGCAAGATGCACCTTGCAAACCAGTGTGATGCTGTGCTCCTGTAAGGGCAGTTTCTAAAACAAAACCCTATTGAATCCTATGCACGATGATGCAGCAACGATGCTCTAACTGACCGCAATTTGGGTATGAGTAGGGAGCACAGAGAAACCAGACTGTAAGTGGGTTTTATAGCAAGGAGAGAAAACACAACCAATTTCCTCACCGCGAGCTCTGTTTTGCATTCATATTTATGTCCTGCAGCGCTCATCGTAAACAGGCTTTTTACAGCGCCTCAGACTAGAGATCTGCACTGCAGCAACTCAGCACTCCGTAAAGCAGAGGCACAGCAGTCACTCTGCACTCAGCAGCACATGCAGTCATGAATATTCAAGCTGAAGCTATCTGCCGGCACATTTAATCTGTTTTCCCTCAATGGACAGACCCCAGAGATCAGACAGCCCACCACGCACAATGCACAGGGGCCGGCTGTTATTGGTCTATGTTGCACAATATTACATTACCAATTTATTTAAAAATACACATGGCGGCACTTTGCCATACCAATGGAGGAGCACAGAGGTCTAATCAATCGTAGATCTGAGTGCTTACTTCAGAAGCACCCAAGCCCCTTCCTAGCCTTGCAGCTCTTGCTGCACCTGCTGATTTTTCTATACCTAAAGCAACTTTCACATGGTATCTTTAGGCACCTGCTAATTCCCTTTGCTGTCCCTGCAAAGGCATCGCTCTTGGCTCGAGCACAGCTGTGCCACACACAGCTCCTCCACGGCTGAGGAGCATCACGTGGTGGTGACATGACTTGTATGGGGCACTGGCTAAAGCAGCCCCAACCTGGGCTCTCTCCGCAGGGGTGAACTCTGTGCTGAGCTTACGGCCAGGCAAGGGAATTAGCAACAGCGACACGTGAACAGGGGCTTCCCCCAAAAAGCATCTTCCTTGTCCTTGCTGAAGGGCTGCACCCAAGCGCATGTGTATGGACACAGGTGGGAGGAAGATGGGAAGAGTCTCGGTTTCCACAGGAGGTTGCAGCCTCTCCACATTGCAACCAAGGAAGGAGAGAAAGCAACCAGAAAATCAGAGAGAGACAGTCTCCTCTTAAACTGTCCTTTCCCTGGGCAACATGGCGGAAAATTCCACGGAGTGCACGGATCAAACAGCAGAGTTCCCTGGTAACTGGCTCTGGCATGGGGATTTGGCCTGTGGAGGGGAAGCCTAGGGGAGGACATCCATCTAGACAAGGTAAGAAACTACCTGCCTGAGCTGGGCTTCAGAAACATTAATCTTTCTGAAAGTAAATGGATCTTTCTTCCTCCTGAAAGCTAGATCTCCCCTCCATCCATTACACCCTCTATCCTGTGCTTGGCTCATGCTGCCCGGCTCAGAGCTAACACGAATGAATGGTCTTGGCCACACCTGCAGCTTGATTTTTCCTACAGATGAAGAATTCCACCTACAGTTTATTTTTCTATAGTGACACAGCAGTGCAATTTGCTAGGCCAGATACTGTTAGGAATCATATATACGTAGAAACAGGCAGTACATAGGACGTTGCTCAGCTCTAACACAGAAGCAGTGGGGACAGAAACAGCCTTTTCTGCAGTTCATGGCGACCCCACCACCCACAGGGGACAGGGACACCTGCCTACACTCCTGCACCAACCAAAAAAACCCGTGGTGAACCAAGTTGTGTGGAGGCTGACCCAGTCCAGTGCTACTTACATATACAGCTGAGGATCTGAGGTCAGTGTGTCGATGTTGATATGCTGCTCCAGGAGGCTGTAAGCCAGGATAGGTAGTGACGTGAAGCAGATGTTGTACATGGTAAGATAAGCAGCATCGTACAGTGGCTTTAAAAAAGGAAGAAAGAGTAAAGTGAGACAGAAATTCCACTTTAAAAGCCTCCCCACAAAGAAAGTAAAAGTTTCCAGCCCTTGCCTCCGTACATACCCTACAGACTCATCCCTTTGTCACAGCCACATAAGACAGTGTCATTTGACAGGGGTCACGCTCCATGTGATGCCGGGGAGGCCAAGGCACCTACAGGCTGCTTGGCCAGGACCCCACTCCCACCACTGGGAAGTTTTGTGACTCGGCTGGTCTCATCTCCAGCTCATTCTCCAGAAAAATGTGATTAAACAGCTCTTATCACAGCTTTTCTGTAGCTGCTTTTGTGCTGCTGCTGCTTCTATTAATACACTTGATGTCTCCTGTGACTCTTCAAAGACTACACTGTTTAGAGGAACTATAGCTTCTTCTTTTTAGAAAAGAAAAAAAAGCACCAGTGGTTCTGCCAAGACGAGGGAGAATTATCTCCTATCCTTTACTCCCCTCACCGTTATTTTTGAGCCCAAATAGACACAAAAGTCCCTAAGCTGACACAAAAGCTAAAGCTCTGGTCTCCAAGCACGGGAACCCACTCACCACATGGATCTGTCCCTCTGATGCTTGCCCGGACTAAGCAAGGCTCTGAAGACACTCATCGCGTGTCTTTTTTTAAAGGCTGCATAAAAGAATGAAATGTTCTTTCTTTTGAGAGACACCTTTAATGCAGGGAAATGCAGCAGAGGAGGAAAGATCAGGAAGTCCTTGAAAAATTTTTCTCTTAAGGCAGGCAGAAGTAGCAAAATCTGGTCAGACAAACCAGATAACCCCCCCTCATTACTTCAGGAACATGTCCGTCTGTTTATGGGTGGTGGATACGAAAGGAATGAAAGCAGATTTCTTGCTTTCCAGTTACGGGTCTCAGAAATACGCTCCAGATATGGTGCTGATCAATGAGGTCGGCTCCTACCATCCTCTAAAGCAAGCTGGGGAAGAGGCAGGAAGGCAAAAGCCAAGTTTCTGCTAGGAAGCCTCATTGTGCCACTTGCTTTTTATCTTGGCTTTACAGGCACGTTACTGGAAGTTACCTGCTGTGAGAATCCACAGAAGAACTGGTATAAAAACTGCGGTAAAATGAAGCAAAGGTTCTAGGGAAACAAAACACAAACTGTTAGCAGGGAAGCGCTTGACGACTTGGTCTAAAGCCAAATAACTTTTCCTGTTATCAGTCATTGGTGTCTGACATTACAGCATCAGACAAGTTAGGGTAGGCGTTTTCTACCCAACACAAAACTAATACAGTGTGTAGTTGGTATCTGCGGAAGGCACTGGAAGAAGTCATGTTCACATTCCCCTGTAAGCGCTGTTTTCAAGTGACAGGCACAGGGCAGACACAGCCTGTTGTAGGGAAGGAAAACAGAGCTACAGAATAGCCTATACATTTTTCCCTGGTTTTTTTCTATTGTCAAACAAATCCGTGGTATAAACAAAGAAATAAGCTGCACACGCATCCTTACCTTATAGAAGAAATACTGTACAAGGTGTGCTATTCTCACGTAATACAAATGCCCGTGTGCTAGTAGCAATTTTCTTAAATGTTTAAACTTTGGCACAGCATAGTCACTGTTTCTGGAAGCCTGCCGTCCTTCTTTGCCTTTTATACCTGGAGACAGAAGCGTGGCGAGGGGTTAATCCCTATGGGACTGGAATCTAGACTGATGCTACCCACTAGGCTTGTTCACATCCCTCAGCATCCCAAGGCATGACAAAAGGACATATTTCCTTCTCAAGTGCCCCAGGAGAGCAAAACATTAACGTGCTGCAAGACTCGGTGTGGTTTTGGCTCCACACCACTCGGACCTGCCTCTGGAGTTTTTAAGCTATATTTAGGTTGCTGTCTGAGTTCCTGTGTAAGAGTGTGGTGAGAAGTATCTAAGCAAACCTGATAAGCGATAAGGAACTGGCTTCCCCACGAGCTTGCCCGCACCTCACGCAGCCCTGTTATTTCACTGCAGACGCTCAGCCCCCCCGAGACATCCCCGCAGGGCTGAGCTCCAGAAAGACAGTTTTGTTCCCTCAAAATTTTGTTTCCTCAAAAGCCACAGCCAAACGAGCTGCACCACAACCCCGTGCGTTAGAGGGCACTGCGGCATCTCCAACAGCCCCAGATAAAGAGGCTGCCCTTTCTCTTCCATTGACCCTTCTTTAGCTGCATTGCAAAAATCTCCAGTAATTCTCAGATGTCTGACACCAATCTGCAGAAAGCAGGATAGTTTCCAGCCTGATGTCAGTCACACAGGACTGACACGACATAACTGAGCATCAGCCCCTGGGAAACATGCGCAGGTCGCCAGTGTTGAGTTACTAGCAGCTGTAGCCCAGTCAGCCCTAAATAAATTCTGATCCTTTCATTGCGCTGCCTTTGCAACAACTGCTGGTAATCACCCATCAATTTGCTACTTTTGCCTTTTTTTTTTTTTTCTGACCAGTGAGTAAACTTTACCACTTTGAATTCGGCCACCGAGTTCTGGAACACAATCTGCAGTTTATCACCGGTAAAGAGAGCGGTACTATCAAAGGTGGGCAGGACATGATGATCCCAAGCGTTTACCTGGAGTCAAACCCTGGCTCCATAGGAAGCAACAGCAGGCTTCCTGCATTTTTCAGCAGGATCAGTTCATCCATGTACAATCAGAAATACTGACTGCACCTCGACAGTGAAACCCAGCAACAGCAGACAGGTCTTAGGTGTCAGACGGATGTTATCAGGGTTCTCACCTATTCCAACATGTGCTTCCAAAATCATACTGACATCATTTGCACCGTCCCCTATGGAAAGGGTTATTGGGCTCCCTTTTGTGTTCTTCACCATTCGCACAATCTAAAAGATTTAAAAAAAGGAGAGCAACAGAAACCACAAATTCAGTTAAAAAGCCTCCAGAGACCTCCCACTGCCCCACTTGCAAGAGACTCCCCAGGACAAGCAACCAGGCTTCTACGGCAGCAAAACCACCCCCGGAGAGTTCAGATTAATAAAACTGCTCCTTCCTTCCTTCGCACTCACCGAGCAGAAGCCAAGATCCAGCTGCACAGGGCTGAAGAACAATATTTAAAAACAAATCCCAGGCAGCAAGCATCCCACCCTTCCCTTCTGCCAGACCCTGCTCTCCCAGAGGTGGGACGTCCCATGTGTTTCAGGGGGAAACCCTCCCGTGGAAGAGGGGCAGAAACACGCCGCTTATCAGGCTCGGATACCACCAGCAGGCGTGAGGAAGTCACAGACTCCACTTGACAAATTTGGAAAGGGAAAAAAGAACAAGCAGGGGGTTTTGTTTATTTCTAATTGGCTTGGGTTTGTGGCTTCCTGCAAGCATATTAAACAAAGGTTTTACATTCAGATTTCAAAGACTGGTGTGTTTCATGTGTTTCCACCACACTGTGAAGCTCAGATGAGACTTACGCACAGCCTGGAGTAGTCCTAGCTGATTAAGAAGATCAGGTCAAGTCCCAGCCAAAGGATTAAAAAGAATCACATCACCTAATGACATACTTCAGTCAGTTAAAAGTAGAGTAAATACCTGTGCTTTCTGCAAAGGAGCCATCCGGCAGCAGAGGACTGCAGTACACTTCAAGCAGATTTGTAGAAATATGTTTTTGTAATTGCTAGAACTGGAGTCCTGAGAAGGGTTGAGTATCAGCGACAGCGTCGAGCCATCTATAATCAGGCCATATTCTTGAGTCAACGTCCAGCTTCTGGGACACAAAGAACACGTTTGAAATAAAATCAGATTTTAAGTCAACGTAGCTGCTGGTATCATCTTAGGGAAAAAGAAATTACTTTTGTATTAATCTTCTTCCCATCCCTTTCGGGGGGTATAGCAACCTTTGCTAATCTGCACCCTTTGCTAAGGGAACTGTGTAATTAACTTCAAAACCCACAAATACCAGGGATGATGAGCAAAGCAAAGGTGCCAGCCACGGTGTCTGCCAGTAGCCGGCCCCCCAGGGCCACCGCGTGGTCCCGTTTTCTCTACAGACTTCGCATCTGAATCCAGAACGTGCACGGGCTGTGCCCTCTCTCTCACTTACCTCTTCAGGCCTCCCCGGTTCTTGGGAATCTCCTGAATCAGCTTTTTATGGTACTCCATCAGCAGCTCATGGAGCCGATCCTCCTTTCTTTCACTCTCACCCACCGTTTTCGCCGTCAGCTCCAGCAGCTCGGTGCTGGTCTGGAAGAGCCTGCAGGCATAGCAGGTGGATTTGGCAGTTTCCATCTTGTCTCCCGTCAGCACCCAAACCTTCATGCCAGCTGCGTGCAGAGCTTCAATCGTCTCTGCCGACTGCTCCTGCAGCCTGCAAGCAGAAGCAAAACATCACTGCTCAGGTTGGCCCATGCTTAACCCATATAACCCTTATTTTGCAGGTAGGAAACACCAGCTTAGTAGAAGTTAATTGATTTGCCCCGTGCTGGAGAGACCACTGCCACAGGAATAAGGATTAGAAGTCAATCAATCCCAAATTTTTATTTGCAGCTAAAAAAACCAAACAAACAAATCACCGCTTTACACTGTGAGACCTAAAAGTCAAGAGTTTAATTTACAGGTGCAGTTACTGTAACTGAATTTATTTTGATGTACAAATTAACACTGCGTGCCTAATTCGCTCTCTAGAAGCACAAGTAATTCTGTAGTTTCATTAATATATCCTAATTCCTGCTACATCAGCCAATTTTAGCAACTAGGGTACTGCCACAGAGTAATTAATTACTCTGGACACTTGCAGCACCTGCTTGGCTGCTCAGTTCCACCACAGCAAGTCAGGGCCACGATGCAACGTCAGAGAGAAACCGTAGGTACCACAGCATCAGTGGTGGTGGTGGTCACCCCTTTACCTGTCTTCTACAGCAGTAGCCCCTATCAAGTGCATGTCTGCTTCTGTGTCTTCAAAAACTTTTGCCATCTTTTCCTCCCTGTCCTGCAGAGCCATCTTTGCTTCATTAAGTTGCCTGTCAATTTTGTCATACTCCTTCTGAGTTAGTTCTTTGAATGCCACGCAGAGTGTTCGGTAGCCATCCTGGTAGGGAGAGGGAGAGAAAATAAAGTGGACAAGCGCCCTAAAACCAGATTTTCTACAGCTCCTCACTTTAGGGCTAGTGCTTTTCTCCACCATCAGTGCTTTCTGTCGGTACTGACCCTGATGGCAATGACAATTTGTTGGCTCGAGTCAAAAGACTGATTTCTCTGTGTTTACACAGTAACTTCTTCCCATCAGAGCAACCGTGGTTACGCCTATTACGTGCACGTAATATGGCGGAGAGATACTAAGGGAAGGACCGGAGCCAAGAGCATGCATCCAACAGGGAGAGCAGGGGCTGGGTGTCCTCATGACCGGGACCAGGCACTACTCCCACCACAGTAAACTGCCTGCTATTATTATTTCTATTTTTAACTTGCTTAGGAGATGCTTGGACACAACTGTGATGGAGACCATATAAGTATATCAAAAGTCAAATAAAGGTGGAAGCCAAAGAAACAGAAAAGGAAAGAAGCCTGGCTTCAAAACAATGTCAAGTGACAGATTTTCAGTACTTCCCTCCAAAGCAAGGTCACATTCCTATTTTTGGAATAAGGCTTTCCTGACCCCAGGAGCCAGCCAAATTCCATCTACAGGCTCACCATAGCATTGCGCTCCACATGGACTTTTGTTTGTTGGATTTCTTCTTGCTGCACCCTTGGAAAAATAGAGGAGTCTGCTCCTTTACAGAAGAGAAGCAACTTTCCTAAAAGCAAATTACAGTTTATAGCATTCACAAATTGTAGAAAGACTGACCAGCTTCAACAGCAAGCAAATGATGCAGAGGAAGGGACTACTAGAAGCCCAGCTGCGTACCAAAAGTGGTCTTACACTAGCCTGCACAAAGCCTTGTTTGACCTCAAGACGGGACGTTGGGCATCCCCACCAGCCCCTGAGCGAGCTTGCTGCAACAGGCTGGACAGAGCCTGTTTAGAAGCCTCGGCAACCTTTTCAGGGTGGGTAAAATCAGCAACCCATACCTTACAGGACTGACATTTGAGAAGGATGGTGACCTCTGAATTTTTGACTGCTACTCCCATGAAAACCCATCCTACTCAGGGGAAAGTCTCACAACTCCCCTCTCCCTGTACCTGTACCTCCAGGCTGGAACAAGGCAAGCAGGGAACTCTCCACAGGTCACTGTCCCCATCCCTGTCCCCTACTCTTATCTGGTGCTGTTCCCTGACAAATGCTATGGAGAAAATTAACTCTATCCCAACCAGACCCAGTACAGAATTTAATCAGACCAGCTCAGAAGAGCTAACAGCTTTGCCCCTCTGGGTTACAGGAATAAAGAGGATGTGTTTCGTACTTGTGCGCACGTGCACACATGTATGGGAACCCAGAAATGCATTTTAACTATACCTGTGGTGGTTCTCACAATGACGCTCATACGGCGACGGACAGGATCAAAGTTCAACACGTGAAGAAGCTGGTACCTTATGGGAAAAAAACCAAAGGAGCTTAGACTCAGTAAAAGACAAATACTGAAGACTGAAAATCACTAACAACGACCTGCAGAAATCAGTACACCCTACAAGTGGCAGCACCCACTGGGCAATGTACTTTCTACAGTTACTGCACAAGAAGAGAGAGTAAAAACACCCACTGCAGTGCTGCTTTGAGCATGGGGCTGGGGGTGTGGGTGCCCACCAGTGCACTGAGCCCCCAGGCTGGGCAGCAGCTCAGCAGGCAGCGGGGACCGTGTGCCGCAGGCAGTGACATCGTCTCTGGCATTTAAATGAAGTTTCACCATAAGGGGAGTAAGAAGTGAAACTTGCTTGTGGAGGCAAGTTCTCGGGGAGCGCTGGGATTAGGTCAGTGATTCTCAGATGTCAGAGCTGTGAGCGCAGGGTGAGACCTAATTATTTTCAGCTCAGGAGGGGGAAAAAAAGTTACAGGGAAGGGAGCCATATCATGCGGTTTAGGCTTGCAGCATCCTGCTGCGAGGCCCAGCCACCGTCTGCAAGGTCAGCAATCGCCCCATGAATCCCGGGAGCCATCTGCACAGCCAGGCACAGATGAAGGATCCATACAAGGGACTGCGGGCACTTAAAGGGAGCTGAATTTAGATGTCACTGAAATTGCCAGCAGATCTTTGCAAGCCAGCCTTTCAGCCTGCACCTTGCTGACAGCCCTCTGCAGAACAGCCTTGACCTTGCCAGGTGGGCCACGTTGACCAGACCCAACTAAGCCGGGTGGGAGCCAGCACAGCACTAGCAGCCCCGCTCCTCAGCGGCCCCGGAGGCACTTACATTTCAGTTTCATTCTTTTGGTTTCGTATTTTCATGAAATTGTTTTCAAGTCCTAGAAAAGTGAAACCATACCTGTCAATAAACAAAAGGACAGAACAACATTGAAAACACCCATGGGCACGCATTATACACTAACAATGTTCTCTTTTCACCTCCTGTACTGCAGAGAAGAGCAAAGAAGTTAGCAAGCCTGAGCTAAAAAAGCTGGGCTGAACGTTTGCTTGCTCCACGCAGAGCCTGCTGTGGTGTCCTGGCACTGCTCCCATGACCTGGAGGTCTGGGCACTGCAGCGCACAAACACCAAGAGCCTCTGGATGTGGTCCCCTGGGTCTCCTGCAGATTTACATTGCCATGAGCAAGTATATACAGCTGCAACAGCCGCTGCCTAAAACGTAGGGGCTGGCAATAGCATAGAATGGTTGGAGTTGGACAAGATCTTAAAGATCATCTAGTCCCAAACCCTCTATTGTGGGCAGGGACACCTTCCACTAGCCCAGGTTGCTCAAAGCCCCGTCCAACCTGGCCTTGAGCATCTTTGCCAGGGTTCGAACGTGCATTTGATAAAAGTAATCCATCCCATTATTTTACTGCTACATGCCAAGGAAGCAACTGGGCTGCAATATGCACGTGGTAACTGGCCTCCATTTCTCGGTGATAAAAGCACGTGGCCATGGGGGCTCCAGCAAAGGAGCCTCGGCCCAGCCAGGCACTGCAGCAGCTCGGGGCTGCTCTCAGCGGTGAAGGCAAACCACAACCTCCAAACAAGTTGCGCAGGGAAGACCCTTTGCAGAGCATCCCTTTTACAGAGAGCTCATTTAAACCCACAGACACACATGGCATCACAGGGCTACAGGTCAGGCCCAGGGTTAGTGTCACAACGAGACACTGCAGAGGGAGATGCAGTCTTGACCGGGGAAAAGGGGTCTATCGCCTTCAGATAACCCTCACCTCCTTCCCACCAGAGAGAGGGAATTAAAAAACCCAACGATCTTTTAGTCTTACTTTTCTGCGCCTTTCACCAAAGCAATTTCATCTGGGGAAGAGGAGATATAGGAGTATTTGCGTTCTGGATGTCCTATCAGCCCGTCCATCTGGTCTGCTTCCTTGATCTGAACAGTGTGGCACAGGCAGAGGGCTCGCAGGAACAGCTCCTCACGGCTCTGGGCAGGAGGGAGGGAGGGCTCATTGCCAGCTCAATGCCATGCACCGAGCCCACCTCGCAGCGCTTGGTTGTGATTTTTGTGGATGCATCTTAAAACAAAAAAATGAACACCCCCTCCCCGCCTTCTGCTGTACGTACCCAGCCAGGAGCTGACCACAAAACCCTAAGTCATCAACATGCAGATTTCTCACCTTTTCTGCTTTGCCATAATATTTTAGGGGTCCATCAGTCTGAGAGAAGCCATCCATCTCCGAAATGCAGTCTTTGTAGTTATGCCCATCTATGCAGCACTCTATGAACTCCATGCTGTTTTCTGTCAGGGTCCCAGTTTTGTCTGTGAAGACGTACTCCACCTAGAAGCAAACAGGCAGGCTGCCTCGCTGCACCCCAGCCCCATGTGCCTGGGAAGGAGCCCCCCAGAAACAACGAGGCTGGGGTGGTTTAGTGCATCTGTGCCAATGCTGAAGAGTACGTTGCTGCTATCCTAAACTGGCGCCCCAAAGATGCGAATGCCCCACAGGAGTTACACCACTATGTAGTTCTACTACTTTGCTCCTCAGAGTAGCTCCTTTGTTTTCAGCCCATTGCACAGGTGGCAGGAGGCAGCTCCTGAAGACTTAAAAATCTGTTTCCAGGCTCTGTGTGTTCCCCTCACCCTCTTTATTGGGTCCTTTGCTATAGCTCCTAGCACTCATATAGCTGCTGCTGCAGGTTTGCTGCCTCCTTTGGGGGATTTCCATCTTGGTGCTGTATTTGAATTAGGTAATTGCTACTCTAAGTATTTATATATTTATGTTAAAGCAAAATAAAAAGCAGGAGGCACTACACCTCTCTCCCGGTGCAGATAAGAAAGGGAAGCCTGAGCTGTCTAATTGCCCCAGCAAAGCCAGCAGCAGCGTGGCTGCACGTGCATTGCGTGCCCAGAGAGATGGCTGGGCAGACATTTTCATTAATCCTCGAAAAGACAGGATTTTTAATTTTCAATTGAAGCAGCGAAAGTAAACCACCCTGACATGCAGAGAGCTGTGCCTGATATTCCCCAATATGGAAACAATTGGCGTGACCCAATTCCTGCTCTTTCATGCACTATTTATAACCTTATCCGTTTCGCAGAGCAAGTAGAATCACATTAAATGGAAAGTGCCACCAAACCGGCTGAAGCTCTGCCCTGAGGGGACCGCAAGGGACTGCCACAACAAGGGTTCCTATCAGAGAGGATGTTCTTGTTCACAGTTTCATCCAAGCAGATTCAAACAGAGCGTGTTCTGACCTGCCCAAGCTCTTCGTTCAGGTCTGAGGTGTTCACCAATGCTCCCTCCTTTATTTCTTCATCATACATCTCCTTGTCCCAAGAGATGAAGAAGGAGCCCAAGAACTTCTGCATCTCTACTGTAACATACATGGAGACTGGGATGATGAAATTGAAGAGGACCATGAACGACAAGAAGTCTGTGAACATCCGCAAGACCTGCCATAGAAAGAGGAGAAGACGATGCAGTCTGTGCCCATCAGGTGTAACTCAGGAGCAGTTTACAGCAACACCTCTGGGGTTTTAGGCAGCTTTTCTTCCAAGGTTAAATAGAAAAAAAAAACCCAACGAAATCTGAAAACAAATACAGCTAAGATACAGGGCCAAATTCCACCTTCCTTTCATGCAGATAAATCTCACTGTCTTCTGCAGATCGACAAGGGTATAATACAAGGGTACATCTCACCGCTTCACAGTGACCAAAATTATGTTTTATTCAAGTATATTCCTCTTAAGCATATACTACTACATTCTGCTCATTCTGATCTCGGGTAACTAGAAACAAGGAGCAAGTGGCTTGAGACCTGTCAAGCTATGGTGAGGGTACAACTCATGCAGCGACACTCCCGTAAGTCCTACTCAATGATCCATCAAATAACTGATTTCTACACACTCACATTCACTCTTTCAGGCTTGACTGCCCATGTCTTGACAAGTTTAAGAAGCTGGTTGACATGGCCTCAGTTTGAGTTTACCTACTCAAAGCTGAAAGATAGCTCGAGTTCAGATAAGGATCCACATCAAATCAGCTGCTGCATTTCTAAAAAATATAGTATTTATTTATGCTTCGTCCCGCTCCACGCAAGCATCGCCTTGCACAAGCACGAGAGGCAGGAAAGAAAGGCAAACAGCACTCGAGACAAAGGAAACGACAGCACTTCCAGTGAGCAAACAGGGCTCTCAGGGCTAGCAGCAGACACTGTAGATTAAATAAAACCCTCAGAATAACAAAGCCGGAGGAGGCACTGAAATACAAATCCACTCACCTTGAATGTGTCTCTCTCTTTTTTAGTCTTTTCATTGTACCAAGGCTCATCATTAAATGGATTACTCTGCCAGACGTATTTCAGAGTTGTGCACACAGTAGCCTTGCTCAATAGGATGCACAAATACACTATCAGGAAAGCATTGATAGATCTGAAAGACAGGTTTCTCTTTAAAATTCTTGCAGCTATTATTATATAGAAAATGACACAAATAAGCAGGAACAAGACTTCCTTACTTTAAGAAGGGAATGTTTTTCTGTTAATACAGAACAAGTGCTTTTGACACTGTAGATATTCAGGGTCAGTTCATATATTTTAACAATTCTTAACTTTGTTTTTAAATAAAAAAAAGCTACTAAATGATACAGCTTCTTGAAAGATATGCTTAATCAAATACACAGATTTTCTATGCAATCAGAGAGCATCTGAAACAAAAGGCAGCAGATTAGGGGATTATTTCTGTACATGTCATCCATAAAAAAAAACAAAAAAACAACAGCTTTTACCATTTTTTTGCTGACTATAAATACTCACTTTTCTACAGCAGACCGTTTCTGAGATTTCCCTTGGTAGTTCAAAGCCATTTTCGTTTCCATTCCAGTATAGACTGCAACTCCTACAGGGTATTAAAGCAGGGCTCATAAGGGACTCGCAGCCCCGGAGGGACCCAGCTCGCACTTAGCCATGAGGGGCATTGGTGGTTACATGAAACTCGAATCCCAGCTGAAGAAAAAGGCATTACCCAAGGACTGTTCAACTACAGAAACCTCTGAGGCTGCTAAGTAATGTAATTGCACATATCCCAGAGCACTGAGCAGGAGCCTACGGATCACATACAGTCAGAAAAAACATCAGTCTTCTGTAACAGCCGTCACCCTCGATCACTAGTGTCTGGGACAGTGATCCTAGCGCATGTTTTCAGCAAAGGATTTGGGAACAGCTGCCTGCTCTTTGTATCTCAGGTAAAAGGAAAAGCTTGCTCAGGTGTATTAACACGCCCTGCACTCGGCCACACCGCAGGTATCACCAGTATCTCCTAATGTCACCCTGTCAACTTTGCAATCAGCTTGCATACCAAATCTAACTGTGGAGCCCAGGCAGGCAAGCTGTAAGGAAGTATTTTCCCTCGACAGGTTGAGTGATGAACATCTACATTTGTCATTATTTATCAGAACTATTTAAATAAATAAAATAATAACAATAATAACTGTTCACCATAAATCTTCTTGGTATTTTTGAGAGTAGCACCTTTCAGCAACAGGTTTTCAGGACCCAAAGACCTAAACATAAAAGAAATTATTGTATCACTTAAAGAAAATTCAATCTGCCTTATAATTTAGACCCAGAGATAGATTATAAAGCTAAACAGATGGTTTTTAGATCTGATTACTTGTTTTGTATGTTAAATTGGGCATTGCTTAAATTTAGTTTTCTATTTATATACTTTTATATCTATTCCATTTTACACAGACTACCCTTGGTGCTCAAAGTTTCAAATTTAATGGGGGATTACCAGTAAGGCTCTTGAGGAATAAGTACAAAATGTTCAGATCTAATATGTTCCAGCGCTTACATAAAAAACTGATTTTAAAAGCACTGAAAACCTGTCCATTCCAGCACAGTCGATTAACGCCACCAAAGCCGATGGGTTATTTTGCTCCCGGCTGTACTTTTGTTTCTCTTCAAAACCCCACTCATGACTCTGTTGCTTCTAGAGTCCAGGTAGAACCAGCACAGCATGAAACACAGCCAGCACTGCTCTGGTGACAGCCATCTGGTTTTGATGACTTATAAATGTTATTTATTTTTTTTCCCCTGAAACACTAATTGATGTTTAAGTTTCTAGTTTCCTTCACAGAATGACAGAATGGTCAGGATTGGAAGGGACCTCTGGAGATCACCTAGTCCAGCCCCTGCTAAAGCAGGGTCACCTGGGGCAGGCTGCACAGAGTCACGTCCAGGCAGGTGTGAATGTCCCCAGAGAAGGAGACTGCACAGCCTCTCTGGGCAGCCTCTCCCGGGGCTCTGCCACCCTCACGGTAAGGAAGTTCCTCCTCGTCTTCAGAAGGAACTTCTTGTGCTGCAGTTTGTGCCCTTTGCCCCTTGTCCTGTCGCTGGGCACCACTGACAGGAGCCTGGCCCCGTCCTCCTGGCACTGGCCCTTAAGATACTTGCAGACACGATGGGATCCCCCCTCAGCCGCCTCCTCTCCAGGCTGGACTGGCCCAGCTCTCCCAGCCCTCCCACACCAGGGAGATGCTCCAGTCCCCCCATCATCTTCATAGCCCCACACTGGCCCCTCCCCAGCAGCTCCCTGTCTCTCTTGAACTGGGGAGCCCAGCACTGGACCCAGCACCCCAGATGTGTCTCACCAGGGCAGAGCAGAGGGCAGGGTCACCTCCCTCGACCTGCTGGCCACGCTCCTCCTGATGCACCCAGGGTCCCACTGGCCGCCTTGGCCACCTGGACACACTGCTGGCCCATGGGCAACTTGCTGCCCACCAGAGCTCCCAGGCCCCTCTCCGCAGAGGTGCCCCGCAGCAGCGCAGCCCCAACTCCATTGGGTTCCTCCCTGCCCAACCCTCCAGCCTGCCCAGGTCTCGCTGAATGGCAGCGCAGCCTCTGGGGTATCAGCCGCTCCCAGCTCTGTACCATCAGCAAACCTGCCCAGGGTGCTCTCTGTCCCTCATCCAGGTCACTGATGAATACCAGTATTTTGCAATTGCTTTGTAAATTTGTTTCCCATCAGCAGGGGAGGACATTACTGGCAGTTCCCGCATTGCTTCCCCAAGAGGGGCACTAACATATCACCGGACAGCAGAAGGGAGTAAGTGGAGATGTTAACTATAAGCCTCCCTCAACAATGAAATATTTGGAATGGTTAAAGAAAGACATTTCCTAATGATGGCAGCACAAGTTCAGGTTCCTGAAATTCAATGCAGATACCCAACCTCCCTCTCCGAGGAGGGTCAGCAAGATTGCTGCAAGACCAACCTGGCTACGGGCTCCTGGTTACTTCTGTAGATGATAATTCTTCCAACAAATCTGCAATAGAGGTATGAAAAACTTGCATTACAAACACATTATAAAGAGCTACTACAAGCATACTAAAAGAAGTCATTGGCAGGAGATGGAAGCAAACATGTAAGCAAGTGCATTTGAGAGTTTAATGCTTCAGAAAGGTGGCTGTGCTCAGGACAGGGAGAAGCCACACCCCCCCCCAAAAGCCAAGGGTGTCCCCCAGGTGCCACCTACCAGCAGGGCAGCAGCAGCACCTGACCGTGCCTGCGGACTCCAGCACATCCCTATTACAGCATGCAACACACCCCAACGAACCTCCTTCAAGGGATGCTAACAACAAAGACCGCTTACTCCTGGAAATCATTTGGCCCGATGCATTTTAGCTGGGAGGTAGAGTGCCCTAAGAACAGGCACATGGACTGTTGCTACAGCTGAGCTGACAAAAAATAGCTCATTACACCATGACGAGTGTTACACGGGGGAGGTTTTGCTGCAAAGAAACCGAGCCCTGAAGAAATGTGGTGTCAACTTTGCCATCCTCATATTCAAGAAGCCCGGCAGCTTCTTGCTGCCTGGAGAAACCTTTTGGGCTCTGACAAAAAGAGAAAGCCCTTCGCTTTGCTGAACTGTAAATGATTAGATCCCCTAACTGATGGTGCTCAGGTGTCTGCAGGGAGATGACACCGGGCAGGGGCAGCAGACTCACTTGTAGAGGTCAGGCTGTGGCTGTTCGCACTCGATTGTGGCTGTGAGGGAGTCAATGGCTTCATCCGTACAGAGCACAGTGGTATCCCGCACTGCATAGTGAGTCTGGACAGAGAAGCACAGGCAGAATCACCACGAGCCCGCAGCACCACCACCCATCCCCAAGTTTTTTACCCCATTACTTTAAACACCACTGTGCAAAGGCTTGTCAGCACCAGCAGCTCACCCAAGCCCTCGCCCTGCTCCCACACAGCAGCTGAAGCATCTCTCAGCGAAAGACTGAAGTCAATAAGCTTAAGAGAAACCAGAGCAGGAAGGAGCTGCTGTATGTTTGTTCAGTAAGGTGTGCACCAAAAGCAGAGCATCTTTGGCTTCTCTGCAGGGACTTGCTGCCACCCCGGCTGGGGTGGGGTGGGGGGGTGCTGCAGGTGCCTCCAGGGCAAAGGGGCTCCCGGGGACCACCTGCCTGCCCGCTCCTGAAGGTAATTAGACACCAGCTCCAGCGCCCAGGGATCAGTCGGAGTGCTGGCAGACTCCAAACTATTTTTAGCAGCTGCTGCTGCAAAGGTTCATCTCTCACAATTAACTGGAAACCGTGAAGGATCTGCTCGCTGCCTTCCAGGCTCTATTTATAGGAGCTGCTCAGAGCTCCAAGTCACGGCAGGCTGCTCAGCAAGCTGCCTCAATCCATCTTCATAAACAAATTCATTAAAAAGCTTCCTCCACTCCTTACATTTGCATTCCCCTCCTTGCACATCCCGGGAGGAACTGTTACGTTACACATGCTGCAGTCACGACATTATAAATACCCACCTTCATGTCATTTTGGTAGCCTGCCTGGCTTTTCGTATTGAAAGCAGACACACAAACACATACACACCTCTGGTATAAATCACAGCTTTTGTGAAACAACTCAAAACTTCCTGCAGTGCCCAGTACCAAACCCAACCCTTGCGCGGGGTTTTGCATCCACTGCTCCTGTCACCATGGACACTGTGCAATTACTGAGTGACCCTTCAAAGCTGCCTCCTAATCAGTTCCACGATCTTTACATCCTCAGTCCTTTAGCACACTTAGAAAGCACATGTTCTTTTAGATACCTATGACCAAAGATGCATACTTCAAAGACAGAGCCCTGACAAAATCGCCTTCGTGGTTCTGCTCCACTTTCACTTAACCAGGCATCTTTCCCATACCTTGACCTGACATGCCCCAAATACCAGAAGTGCAGATGAGGTTCTGTGGGTACCTGAATGTGCTCCCCTCGCCCTCCTTTTGCAGCAAACCCTGGTTCCTAATGTCAGACCCATATCCCCAATCACCACTTGCTTTTCTACTCCTTCTCCCCCTTTCAAACTCATCTTCATCTCATCAAGAAACAGGAGACGGCTCCCAGTCACCTACAGGAACCCAGAAAACAAGAAAAACACACCACAGTGCTCAATATAGAAATTCAGCATTGCACTTACAGACTTCAAAAGTTAGTAAGAGCCAAGACTCTGCAAAAGTTATGTAAACTCATGCATATAATACACCTGACACAAAGAAGCAATTGCCTGTTTAACATGGTTATCTATTTTTAGCCTCAAGCCACTTCAAAGCTCCACTCCTCCTCACTAGTGGAACCAGTACGGTGTACCAGCACTGCATCAGCTCCTACACAAGATTTCCAGTACCGATTAACAGCCACCCGTAAAAAGACGAGCCACAGAGCCCATACAATACAGACCAGATTGCCAATGGCATCCCACTGACTTCAGAGTGTGCTGGAATGAATCATGTCATCTGAAAGGACCTTCCAATCTTACTATTGCAGTTGCTGCTATTTGTATAAATATTTATCAAACACAAGTGCAAACAAATGTTTATGTCTTCTGATGCATATAAGTTTTCCTGTTGTTGTTGCTGTTTCTTTCCCTAGTTTGGGGTGTGTGAATGAAGAAAGAAAATAAACTGGAGATTCATCTTGAGCAAGACTAGTATTAAATTTCACTGCTTGATTCAGGGAAAAGGTGAAAAAAACCCAAAAAACAGAAGCAATGTTTTTCTCATGCAAGTGAAAAAATCCCCAAATTAATGTAGACATACTGCCTCAAAAAGTCCCCAGTCTCACTGGAAAAACTCAGTTTAGTAACAGACACGTCAGCAGGTACTGGAAAGGGAGCCAAAGCAGCTGCAGGCACTGTTTTACTAATGCACCAGACCTCGCAATGTGCAGCTGGAGCAGGAAAGCACTACCACTTTCCCACAATGGGCAATAAAACAGCAAAGCCGTATCAATAAACATCGATACAATGTGGGGCAGCGCCAGTAGAAATGGCTGTTGGGAGACAAAGTGGAAACAAACAATCCCCAGAGGGCTTCCATGCCCCCTGCACCCATGCACTGGGAGCAGACAGAGGGAAGAGCTGTTAAATACAGCCACGGGGATCGGCTCTGCAGGAGCATCCTCCAGTTAAGCACATCCCACCCCGTTCAAGCACTGGCTTTAGTGGTAGCTCCAGGCATCCAAGTACCCCTGAGCACTGCCCCATCCATCCCCGTCACCTTGAAATTGGACTCGCCATCGAGACTCGCTGTAGTGACGTAACAGGTCCCATCAGTGCTGCTGGAGGCCAAAAATATCAAGTCACAGGGGAAGGTCTCATCCGCTTTCACTTCTACTATGTCTCCAACCTGGAAGAAAGGAAACATCTACATGAAAAGCCCTCTCAGTTGTTATTAGATAGTCACAGATTTAGCTTCTCTCAAAGCCTAGCAGAGAGCGTCTTGGCTAAAAGGGAAAGCAGGCTTCAGGAGGTGCACAGGTCCCTGAGCATCACTCCACAGCCCAAAGGGTTGATCCAGCCCGGCACCAACTCCCAGTGCCCACATGGCATGGTTAGTATTTATGTCTCTGCTAAATCTCGATGGAGCAAGAGACTGTACTTGTCTGAAGTGCAGTGTGATAAATTAACGTCAAAGCTAAGCGTACTTTCCTGGTGTCCTTGGGAGATTTGGAAATAGAAGAGGACTGCCTGTCCTGGAGAACTGCAAAATGCTGACAGATCTGTCAGTTGTCAGCCCTGGTATGGCTTTTGCAAGACAGCTTTTCAAAAGCAATAAAAAAAAAAAAAGCAGCAGCATCACTCCTTAACCAGGAACGACTCTCAGAGCATCTCATCTGAAAGCGAGCTCACTGGGGCAGCTCTAACCGCAGTACATCGCTCCTCCCCTGCTCTTGTCTCCTTACCACATACCCTCGTGTTCCCATCGGCTTCAGCGATAACCACACGCAAGTTCTCTGTTAACAGTTACCTTGATTTTCTCACTCTCCTTCTGCACTTGCTTTGCGTTTTCGACAATGAAGACATTGCTTTTGTTCACTTCGTTGTCAGCTCTGTGCCTCAGCCAGTCCTCATATCCCTGAGCACACAAATACAGGCAACACAAACTCGTAACGCAGTAAATTACCGAAAGAGAAAGAGTAGGGACAGAGATAGGGACAGGTTTAAAAAATGAATAAATTAAGCAGTCCTTAGAACTCCTTCATGCCTGACAAAACATCAACCAGAGTAGCTCAGGATGAATCAATTTATTTTAAAAACTTCATATGCATATTTGACAGATTCATAACCGATTAAAATAACACACAAAAATAATCTATATGCAGCGCATGCAACAAGCAGCTGAACTACTGTAACATGTTTCTATTATTCTCAGCGTTGGCAAGAAGTGGCTGATAATATGACTAATACCCTTAGCACCCCGCAACTCTTTCCTATGGTAACGCAGGATGAGACTCTTCCTCTTCAGTCTTTACTGAAAGAATAAAACATTCAGATTTGAAGCAGATGGCTTTTACTCTAGCACTCCCTTTCTGGCCCCTGAAGAAGAAACTTCTTTTATTATTCAATCCTTCTGTAGAGGAAATTTTAAATGGCACATGTGCGTACGATGGGAGGAAGGGCTTTTAACACCGCAAGAAGATGAGAAGTGCATATTTTCACGGCTAGCTGAGTGGTTGAACAGAACCTGTCCTTTCCATTTACCAACACCAGAGCAGAGTGTGAGCTATATTTGGAGCACATCTCTGCGAAGACTCAGACAGCATTTCTAAAAAGAGAAGAAAAATTCAAGTAAAGCCAGAACTACAGTAGTAACCTTTACTGACCCTCGTGGCTTGCTTACAACGGTACATATAGAGATGCTTTACATTGTCAAAAAAAGAGAGAGCAATAAATAACCACACTCAACATGCAGCCTCTCTTGAAAAGCACCAGTACATGTCTCACCTTCTGAGAGGGCTTCACCAAACCTACCAGCCCATTTTGGTGACTTTTGAGTATATTCAGATACACGCTCATCATTTTCGCTACTGCATGTCTTAAAGAGCATCTTCCTCCCCCCACGCTGACACCTGTACCTGTTTGATAGCTGTGACAGTGATGACAAAGAATAGCGGGAGGCCGCTTGTCACCGGGCTGGTTGGGGTGTCCACTATCACCTGCAGAGAGAAAAAATGCACTGCTGACAACTGGCTTCCAGGCAGCAGAAGAATCAAAAACTCTGGTAACGGGGGCAAAAGGGTGCTCATCCCACCGGGGGTAAGGCACAGGCCAGCAGGGGAGGAAGGGGCACACGAGAATGACCAGCACAGGCATCCCCCGGAGTGCTCTCCTCCATCATGAGGGGACTACACCACCTCCTCCCGAGTACCATGGGATGTCCTCAGGTGGGAAAATCCCTATCAGAAGTAGCTCACAGCCTAAGTCTGACCTTGCTCTAGTGGGAAACAAAAGCCTGGATGAATGGGCTGCTGGGGACAGGCTGTATAAACGCAACTACTCACGGTGCGGGTGCCAGCAAGCCTGCTCCCACCACGGGGTGTGCTGGAGAGGACCGAGGCAGGGGAGGGGAGTGGGGCAGAGGCAGCAGCACAGAATCACAGAACAGCTGGCATTGGAAGGGACCCCTGGAGATCACCTAGTCCCCCCCTGCTAAAGCAGGGTCACCTGGGGCAGGTTGCACAGAGTCACGTCCAGGCGGGTGTGAATGTCCCCAGAGAAGGAGACTGCACAGCCTCTCTGGGCAGCCTGTCCTGGGGATGTCTCCCTCACGGTAAAGAAGTTCTTCCTCGTCTTGAGACGGAGTTTGCTTCATGCATTTCTGAAGCACAGGAAAATCCACCCTCGTCTCCCACTAAGCCACAGGAGGGGTGCTTCTCCTCCTTGGCATGAAGACTGGGCACATCTGAACCCTAAAACGCAGCCGGTTGTAAGAGGGAGACCAGTACCAGTCGCCCTGAGCCACTGACACTCCGAGGTTAAAAGTAACAGGCATCAGCCCAAATTACCTATAAAATACATTGCATAACGGAACAGGAATATTTAAATAGAACAGAAATCCATACTTTGTCTTTAAACTCTCAGATCTGGAGCTCAGAGCACGACTCGAGCACAGCGACCGACTGAGGGCCTCAGGGGGACGGCTGGATCCTTCCCAAGCTCAGTGCGGTGCTCCAGCCAGCACCGCGGCAAAGACCAAGCCCCTTCCATCGTTCATCAACTGTGCCATGGCTTGGCCCGAGGGGCAAGAACGGCAGGACAGGTTCGTAACCGGGACGGAATAACGTAAGAGTAGGACAAGCTACAGCCCTGCCCCACCTTCCGAACCACGGCACACACCACCGGCAGCTTTTCCTGCTGTGCCCAGAGCAGGAGAGGCAGATGGTGAAGCTTGTGACAAAAGGGACAGGGAAGCTCAGCAGAAAGGCTTTGTGTCCCCACAAAGGGACTCTGTTTCCCTCCGCTTGTTTGCGCTTCCCTGGCACGCTCACCAGCAGCATCTGTATATTTATTGTTTCAGGCTGCCCGTAAAATGCTGCATTAAGGACAGGACTGCTCTTACCGGCTGGAAGCTACGTGGAAATTTTTAACTCTGAAATATTACCCTGCAGTACCGGACCCAGAGAGAGAAGAGCCAGAAGGTATCCAAGTGGAAGAGATATGCCGCAAGCAGCAGCCAGGTAAGTGGTGTACGAGTTAAGGGGCATGAGGGTAAACCAAGATAAACACAACAAATATTTCCAGGGACACAAAGCCCTGGCTCAATCAAATGAGTGTAAAATGTTTACAAGCAGAAAGCCTGGCAGAAATCAGACCTTGGAGGAACAACCTTGAGTGATGGTGGTGCCAAGCGTCACAAGGACATGCAGCACGTGGGACGGCCATGCACTGGGGTGGCATCATTGCACTTTAGGCTGGTCAGCCAACAGTTCTCTTGCAAAAACCTGACAGATCCTGGGAATACAAGAGGAACTTTGGCTTTTAGCTGAGAAGGGCAAGGGAGAGGACCTCCTGCTGCCCAGCAGCAGTTTTCTGCAGTGGGCAAGATGTAGTTGCATTGAGTTTGTTTAAACAAATCATACGATTTCTGTCCACACAAATGCTGTACTATAGATGTATGAATGCAAATATTAGATGAAGTCCCCGGGATAACTCATTTATGTATTTGGAGAAGGCACTCCCCGCACATCCCATGGCTGGATACTGCTCTTCCCATTCATGGCTGGTGGAAAGCTGAAGGACACACGAGCAACGAGCCAGAACATCAAAGGCAGATTCCTTTGAAGCTATTTTTGAGCTGGTTTAGGACTTAAACAGTTTAATTTGGATCCACTTAAAGAGTGACAAAATCCTCCTGTTACTTAATGGCTTCTTCCTAACTCATTGTTTAGGAGACTGAAGACCACAGTACAGAAGTCACCTCCATCAATCAAAAGGGACATTTTTCATTCCTGGAACCTCCTAAATTAACTTACATCCATCAGCTTGGCCTGTCTACAAACACACTTGGACTATGTTTACCCTGGGCCAGTCCTTTCCATCAGGAGTTTACTCAGTTTCCTTTGAGTGTTGCAATAGACGACTCAAAGAAACAGCTATTTGTATCCTGTTAGTGTTCTAATATGTGTGCTACATTTAATACAGGTATTTTCTCTCTCCAAAACAAGAGCGGAATTTGGAGGAACAGACATTTTGATAAAGGGTTTCAGCAGCAGGTAGAGCAGGGGCACCAGGCAATTCCCCAAGCGCCGGGATGCTTCACTCCTCATGCAGCACATAGGGCAATTCCATTAATTTGAAGTAATGTAAAGATAAGCACCAACATTTAAGCTATAGATGCCACTTATCAAGGTATAACCCTTGGGATTTTAAATGAATGGAGTAGCCCTGAATGCTTTTTTAAGGCAAGTGACATCTCCAGAACAACAAGTGCCCGGGGGCAGTCGGTTACTCTATACAGCAGCAAGTATATTAGCGCTGTCAGGTCGGGTTTTGTTCAGTTGCGTTTGTTCTTCGTCTAATAAAAAGAGCACGAGTGTTGCTCCCTTATTTCAGAGGTGCTAACAGAATAAAACCAAGGAGAAACAGCCAGTCTGTTCCCTCACCTGCATACACCTGTGCCTAAAATGTGTAAAGTAGCTAAACTGCAATGTTTTTTTTTAAGTATAATCAAGAATATCCCATGTTCTCCATAGCCAGAGGTTCAATAGATAAAAATGTAATACCGCATCACTAAGTGGCCAACTACACAAAAAGGACATCCCGACTCCAGGGCATCACTTCAGTTCAAGGCAAATTACAAATTCAGTCTGACAAAATGGAGCAACGCCAGCGAAATCAAGAGATGGAGGCGAGCCAGCTGATGCCGGGGTAAATTGGCCTTTCATGTAACACTGCCAGGAGGAGCCATCAACTGCCGTTATCTTGGGATCCCCCATTTCTGCAGCAGCCACCAAAATGACTACAAATCGTAACTTTTACTGTAAGGATAAAACATTTCAGGCACTCGTCTTTTAAACACGCAGCCTAAAAAGAGTGATACCCCAGACCTGAACCACCAAAACCCCGGAGAAGTCATCTAACAGCAGGCTGTTTGCCGTAGCTGCACAGCAACATTTAATGTGCGGGGGCAGAGTTTTGATGCCTATTTTCAGCCCTAGGGCAGGCTGTCTGCCGAGCCCCAGGCTGAGGATTTATAAGGCGAATAAATGCACTGCAGCGATTCTCCCAAACTCCCTTCGCCCCAATGCATTTTGACAGCCTGCTTTTCTTGGTTGACAGAATAGAAAATGAGTATTCAGATCTGCTCCTTAACCAAAGCCACAAAGCAGAGCAGAAGAAGTTTGCCCATGTATAAAATTTGCTATTTTGTCTGTGCAGAGCAGCTTCCTGAAGCTTCATGTTCCCAAAGCCTATGTGGTGCATCCTCTGAATATTCCTCAGTCCGGCCTCTCTTATCCTGCTTGCCTTGAAACTCGCTAAAACTAAGATATACAAGTATCTTATAACTTGGGAAAATTCAGCTATGTAACAGCAGAAGTAAAGGTGACAAAAAACTAGATCTCAGTTCTGTAGCACCAAACATATTTTCACCAGTTGACTGATGTTAATGGTTAAAGAGTTAAAATGCTTTTTTAATTGTTTCAGCAGTCATTCACATGCCACAGGCCCAAATATTTTAATTGTTCTTATGCCCTGGGTGGTGTACCAGAATTATAACACAGCTTCCAACAACAAACCACTTATAAGCAGCAACAGAACCAGTTCTGAACCTCAGTTCTTGTTCAAGCTGTGTCTACCATCAGTACGTAAATAAAACCCACCCTCCGCATCAAAGCTCTTACCTGCACGAGGAAGATGATGAGGAAGTAGAAGTTGGCAATTCTTCTAAACTGCTCAAAAAGGTTCTTCGGGAGGAAGTTCCAGAGGGTGTACTGCGGGGAGAGAGGGAGGCTCACCGACAGACCGAGGCACCACGCTGACTGGGGACTAGAGCTACAACATGGGAAGCATGTGCACCAAATAAGAAAGGCATTTTCCCTCGAACCCAGCAAGGAGCACCCCAGCGAGCTGCCTGAGCAGCCCTGGCGTGCTCCCAGCAGAGATCCAGGTCCCTGCTTTAAAACCAGGGGCACAGTGCAGCTGGGTGCTGAGATGCCACTGAGCTCCTGCTTCACCTCCGAGCTCCGTCTCTCTCCACTCGTTCATTGAACACCTGCAAGTGTCTCACAGCTACATGGGAGGGTTTGTTTCTTTGCTTTAAAATCGGCGACTATTTCTCTTTGGTCAAGATAACCCACCTACATGGCTGAAGACGGTAAAAGGGTAAAATAAGATAAAAACAACAGGCTCTGTTTCAGCAGACAACTTCTAGACAGGCATTTGCAGAGACGTGATTTCATGAAAACATAATGCACAGTGCAGCGATTTATATTTTTTTCCAAACAAATTACAATAACCAGCTTCTTCTGTTAAAAAAAAAGCCATGTTCCCAATACAAGTTTGTTATTAGGTTGTGCTTCATTACCATTTTAAAAAGGCTGCCAAATCATTTACTTTGGAAAACATGTAGAATTTAAGAACAACATGGAAAATAAAGGGTCTAATATCTGATCTTTCAGTCTGCCTTGAATAAAAAAAGAATAATAAAGCAGCCAAGTCCAATGTCCACTTAATTACAAAAACAGACTAGTCAGGTAAGAAGACTCCCTGTCTAGCAAATAGAAATGGGAAAAGAGAGCAAGGACACAATATTCGAAAATAAATCAGGGTAGATTTAAAATTAGTGCTAAAACAAACCATTTGTCGGAGAGGAAAAGGAACAGAAATGAGGAAGGTGTCCTCTCTGAAGGACCCTCTTGCATGCCAGGGAAACGTCAACGGGAATGCCACACAAATCAAGCACAGCTAGACTTAAAACTTTTCCCCAATATAAAGTCAGACAGCACAGGCATATAAAATCATATAAGACCCAAGCTGTATAAAAAAAAAAAAAAAAAGAGGGGAAAAACCCCCTTACAGCTCAAGTGAAGTAAGACCAAAGCCTAACTATGCTGAGCATCATGAATCCTAACCAATGTGTTATGTATCCAGCTGTGCTGACAATATGGGATGCCACTTGTTTGATATTTTACTGGAATCTGCTTCAATTCTTTCGGAACAACTTCATAAATGTCACGGAAAAAAGCTAAGCAGAAGGCAGATGGGTGTCATGCAGTTTTCCACCATAAACAAAAGCTGCATTAATACAGTATGAATGTTTCCCCTTTCATCCAAAGGGATAAACAGAGCATGGTTATTTTTGTCCTATCTCAAGAGAGAAAAATCCCATGGAACAAGAACAAAACAAAAAAAAAATTAAAAATAGGGGAATAGTATTTTTCTCTCCATTTATAAAATAATCCCCGCTCCCGTTTGCAAATCCGAGTTGCTGTTGCCTCACGCCATATTACGCTTAACCTGTCCTTTCTTCCCAAAGGGAATGCCAGAAAACAAAGCAAACCGAATCCAAAAAACTACAAACACCCCCCCCTCAACAATGACACATCCATGTGCTTTGCTCACATCCAGCCTAGAAGAAAGGAACTTGTACGCACCCCCACTGGACTGATAGGAAGAAAGAGAGCCTAACAGTGAGACTGGAGCTGGGGCGTGAGGTATGGACCTCCGCATGCAAAGGGACCTTTACATCCATCCTTGAGGAATTCAGAGGTTCTCACTTTCAAGAACAACCATCAAATAAAGCCAGGGTGAACGTACGAGCAGGGAATACATGTGCACGATGCACCTGGACAAGCGGAGCAAGCTCACCTTGGAGGAGACAATCCTGTTGTCGCAGAACTTCTGTGCCACGTATGCATCTGTTTCCGAAACTGGACGGTGCCCCACCACCACGGTGCGTGTACCGACCCGCTTCTCTTCCCCAGCACACTGTTGGGGCAACCAGGAAAGGGAAAAATTAGCTTTTAGCTCAAAAGAAGTCAAATATTTATATTAATAGCTTCCAGCTTCTGAAAGCACAGTGCTGTTCATTGGAAATAAAGCAGCTGGAACTTCAAAAATTCACTTCTTTGCCCCAGCAAAAGCACAGAGAACGAAGAGGCACATGTAAGGTCATTTAGCAAACCCAAAGCAGTGCCGAGCCTGCAACCTGGGGTCCTCAGTGCTGCTCAGCCACTGGCCCACCAGGACCACAGCCCATCCCACACTCCACCAGGACAGGTCACCGCTCACGTCCCCCACACTCCTGCCCTAAGCAGGATGGCTGCTGCCCATGCCTGGCAGATGGGCGCAGGCTGCAGGTAATTTTTCCTTCTTGAAGGATACACCTTTATCAAACACTTCAGTTCATTAGGAATATAATTGATTTTCCACACATCTCTTCCTAGTCCCAACCTGGAGAATCCTTCCGTCTTGGGTTTGTACAGTGGCTCCAGGCTCTACCCAGGACACCACAGAGGATGATGGAATCTGCACCCTCCCTTACACTTGCTCTCCTGTCAAACCCTCAAGTCCACCTGACACATCTCACGATCACACTGGTGCCTGCAGACTTGGGATTTAGCTTTAAAAAAAAGCATACTTTTGCTATTTTAAAGTCTCCAATAAAACCAGAAACAATGAAGCAGACAGTTGCACATCGCAAACTCCTCAAAAAGACATGCAGGGTGTTGGGGATGCCACCTTGTCCTGTTGGGGTTGTATTTTAAAGCAGAATGAGATGTCACAAGTGAATGCTAACCTGGCGTAACGGGGGCTCAGCGACTGCCCCGCTGCTCCGCAGCGGCCCGGGGAAGGATGAGGGGAACTGCAGCAGAACCAACTCAGACAGGGGAAGCAGAGCAGCTCCACGGGAGGAGAGCATCCCTTACACAAAGTCATGAGAGATGCTTGTGACTGGCAACACGGGGCTCTAGCAGAGACCCCCATCCCCACAGCCCTTGCAGGCTTCCCAGGGGAGGTCCTGGTGCCCGGCAAATTAAAGACAGATCCTTCCAATCCAACAGACAGCTTTTAAAATAGTGCCTAGAAAAAAAGGTAGTCAAATACACTGAAAGTAACAGTGCTCTTAAACGTAACTCTTAAATATGAAATTTCCAACTTTCTGTCACTTTGTTTGAAAACATCTGTGAACTGGTGACAAGGCAGCGGCAACACAGGTCCCCACAGCCCTGGGGAAGGCTCTTGGGTGGAGGGGACAACACCACAGCCTCTGTTCCCACCAGCTTCCAGCTCCAGGCTGCTCCACACGCACGAGATTCTCAGTGGATGAGAAAAGTTTATTTTTAAAAGATATGCAAATGTGCAATAGTTTAAAAATCAGCTTTTCAACCTGTCCAGGTTCCACCTTGCAGGTAACAAAGTGTGCCTGCCACAGCTGCTGGTGGCCAAGCCCAGAGACTGGGATGGCACTGGGAAGCGTTTTGCAAGGTCAAACTTAAAATTATAAAGTGAATTTGAAATGCCCACTAAGAGTGGATGCGGTGGAGGGGGGGGGGGGGGGGGGGGGGGGGAAGTGGTCTTAGGCTAGGCTAAGGTTTTTTTAGAGTTAAAGTTCTGGATTTTGAAACATGACCAGAGAAGACATTCGTCACTGTTCACGGTTCAAGGGCATTAGCAGGCAACAGGGCTGCTAAAACACCAGCCGATACTGCTCCTACTCCACTCAGTCTCATTAAACCTCAACCTTACAGCTTACTTGCCTTCAAATCCCACCAGGGCAAGTGACGGTGCAAAAATGCCCAATTGCTATCCTGTGTCTGCTGCCCAGCGTGGGCTCAGCCCGCCGCCAGCGGACACTCCTGGCGTGCCCAGGACCCAGCTCAGCACCCCGGCTGTCTGAAGGGCTGGCTGCAGGCAGCTCATCAAGCTGCAAGCAAAACCCAGCTAGAGAAGAGGTGCTCTGAAAACAACCACACTGTGACAGCAAGGCCCAGCGACTAACTACTGCTTGGGAAAAGTGTGAAAACAACACATGCACACCCCCAAAACAACATTAAAACATAAAAATCTGAGCCAGCCCTATTCATGTACCTGGACCAGCAGCAACTGTATGGATGTTGCACCAGGAGTGGGATCTACCTGAAGAAAGCAGAAGCTCTTCCTTCCCCCGTTCCTCACCCGTATCCGCAGCATCTTTAATTAAAGAAGTGCTTTCACACCATGCCTAAACCCAGTTTGGTGTGCTGACCACTCTCGCTACAGCCATCCTCAAACCTCCAGCGGCTGACGTAGAGCAGAAGCAAGCTTCTCACACCACTGCAGGTGTCCCTGCACCCCCGGCCGCAGAGCCAGCAGCACCCACCCACCCGCCCGCCCCCCGGCACTGTGCACACCCCCACGGGGCACGGCTGGCTCCCCAAGCTGAATGCCACCACCCCAGCGCCCTCCCAGCCTCGCCGCCACCGCCTGCAGCAGCGATCAGCACATCTCAGCTGGAAACCAGACCCAGGAAAGGCTCCCCGCTGTAATCTGCCGTGCTACAGGGGTGGCAGCCAGCCTGCACCCCAGAAGCGAGAGGCAGAACCGTCATCCACACCAGCGCCGGGGAGCAGAGGCAGACTGTCCCCAAGGCTGAAGCCTCCACCGTGTCCCCAGGCAGGGGCTGGAGCCAGGCGTGCCTGGTGAGCATCCGTCCAGCACCGGGAGGAAAGCAGAGCTTCCCCCAACGCTGCCGGCAGGGCGGTGGGAAAGGGACAGGGTGAGGGTTTGCCGAACACACGCATCGGGCATGGAAGCAACAAAAGCTCTGGTTAAAACATTCCTGGAAAAATATACGCAAGTCTTTACTCTGCAAGACTATCTGTAGTTAGGCATGGGAAACCTGGAGGATGTGAAGCCCCAGAGCAGAAGACAACCCAAGTCCCAGGTGTGGGGTGCTAGCTGACCAAGCCCCACTGAGTTATCCCCACCAAGCCCTAGGCGGGCTGTCACCCCTCAGCTCCTCCTCAGTTCTTTCTGTGAAGCATCCCCTACAAAGGTGACAGCAACCCCGCAGCAGGGCCCTCCACAGGGGCAGCAGAGGAAGAAGTCCTCGCTCTCTGGTCTAACTGGACTCCCACCACTCCCAGCATTTCATTTCCCATTCCCTTGACCACCCCACGGTGTCACACCATCATGCAGCTACACAAGCAGCTGGAAGGCCTCATACCACGTCTCTCTCTTTTTTCACCTCCCAGAAAGCAAGCGCACACTACGACGATGCCCACAGTGAGAGGCATTGGCTCAGCTCGGCAATTAAAAGCTCTTATTTTGACACGCTCACCTTCAATGGCTCGCTGGGCTGCTAATAGATTGCCAAGTCTTAATAACGGCTCTCAACGGAGACTTAAGAGGAGATTTAGGGAGTAACTGCCAGGCTTTTGGGAAAATTATAAAATATGCAGATTAGCAGAGAGAGGATTTAGATGACTTTTCCCAGCCGCCTTTCATCAAAAATTTTAATTCTGATGGAAAAAAAAAAAAAGAAAATATTACTTGGAAACAATTCAAACAGCTGCCTCGCTGCCTGGTGGGGTTTTGTAAAGCCCATGGTCCACAGCGCAGGCGTCAGCTGGTGTAAGCAAAAGCCAGAGTTCTTGCTGCTGTTTAGAGCCAAGCCTGACAAAAGGATTATTTAAGAACATAAACAATTGCATTCCCCCCATATGCACTGTATCACCTCCCTCTGCCTGAGGCGCGATGCTCGCAGGAGCGCTGGGAGAGCCAGAGCTATCGGTAGGGATCAGCGGTGTCAGGCTGGCCTCGGGACCGCACCGTGGGAAGCTGCGCTGCATCCCCCCACCAAACCATGAGGATCTGGGGATGCTGGCAGGCCACCCCAGTCCCCTCTCTGCCATCCCCTGCCCCAGCAACCCAGAAGAGCTCCCAGAAGCTGGCAGACACGGCACCCTGGGGCACACCGCACACCCCAGGAATCGAGAGGAGGGAGGGAAGGAGGTATTTTTGAGAAGAGCCACTATCCTGTTTGCATTATTTGAACACCAGCACCAGAAATGCAGGTCTGTCCTGCAGCATTCCAAGCTTCACTCAAGGCTCCTGTTCCTCTCCTCCAGCACCTAACCAAGCCCATCAGCGAGTTAATCTTTCAGCAAAGCATCCAAACCAGATTGCTCCTGAAGGAGCTCAGCTGGAAGACAACAGCCAGACAAACACAAATCATAGGAGATAAAGATGAGGCTAGCGAAGCTGTTCTGCCAGGAGCATCTTTCCAAGCTGGCAGCTCACTATCTATCCCCGCTTCCCACCTCGGGCAGGACCAGGTGCCCAGGCTGCAGTAATAAATAACCACACTGTCGCCACCGATGCGGACACGCACGCTCTGCTGCACGCACGGCGGGGCACGGTGCTGCTGCAGTACAGCCTTCCTCGTACCACAGTGAAATTCAGATACAGAACATATTTCTGTTAAATATTTTGATGCAACCCAACCTTCCCGTACTTTCAGCTTTGTATAAAGCCCACTTACTGCCAGACAGAGCAGTTCTGAAAAGAAGGCATTAGGAATAATGGCTATTTTCTTATGCTGTCCAAATTCAAAAAGACCATCTACACATATCAATATGCCCACGGAAGGTCACCTGAGGCTTGGCATTTTGCTATAAACTCTTCTTTGAGGAGTTAGGAACAGGCATGATGTGAAGGCATCAGACCAGGGCTAAACATACCCATGGATGCAACTAACGACCCAACTTCATTGATGACTTGAAGCTGCTGAAGCATTACACAGAGATGGTGGAATTATGTTCGCAGCCCACAGCGCTCCCCAGATCCTTCACCCTGGTTTGGGTGAGCCTCCCTTTGTGCCTCTTTCCCCTTCCCATCTGTGCCCTTCTCCCACAGGGATGCCCTGGCCCAGCACAACAGCCACGCCACCCCGCCCCCTGGAGAGCATCATCTCCACCCACCCTCCCAAATATCTGGCTGTCCATCACAGCACCATGTACAGGACCTGGCCGGCACTTGATAAAAGTTGCAAACCTGGGTAAAAATTAGCAAGCCTGGGTAAAAATTAATGGAGTTAGGAGTTCAACAGGAGAGGTGAACCTGTACTCTGCAGCCGCTGTTGACAAGGAGCCACTCTAAGTGGGCTATTTCTAGGGCAGCTGCAAAACACAGTGTTTAATTATATCACCCATATGGAAAACAAATGTCTGCGCTACCTGCTGGCCCCATTTCCAGAAAAAAAACAAAAACCTAAAAAGCCCACCATTTTATTTACTAGTTTCAGAAAGCACCTAAACCAAAACTAACTAATCAAAAAAACCTCCTTTCATGTTTGCTGAAGATATCATCAAGCCACAAAATAAACACAAATAAGTCTTAGAAAAAAGATCTAATAAAAAACCACAGGCATTTAAAAAAGAAAGAAGTCATCTGCTAAAACCGGAGATAATTATACAGTACAAGTACAAGGCTCAAACATTTGAATGAAATCACAGCTTATATTAAATATATGCAGAAGAAAGATTAAATCACGTTACTTGGCTTAGATCTCATGAATAGTTTAAACTCTGATCACTTCCATATTGTTCCATTTATCATAAAAGCAGTAGAGAAGTCGACCTGATTTACAGAAAAAGCCTGCAAAAATAACACCACCTCCCAAAACAGCCTGTTCTACCTCCCATTGCACTTAGCCCCAGAATAACCAAGAAAAACACATCCACAGTTTTTAAAAGCCTCCGTAAATTTACCATAACCTCCCCAAATTGCCCAGCAGCCTCAGAAAGCTGCTCGGTACACCAGCCTCATTGCCCAACCGATATATTTTTAATTAAAGTTTTTCCTGCCAATTTTTCTATTATTCTTTATCCTTAGTCGTTTCTATGCAAGCACAGGTGATGCTTTGAGAAAAGCCTTAATAATCTAGCAGCTTGGCTATGCTTACCCTCACCGACCACATTTTTCGGCAGCTCTCCTGATTTACAGACAGAATTCCATCGATCGGGATCAACCCCTCCACTCTCCCATACGCCTGTGGGAATGGGTCAATAACATGCACAGTCCTCAGGAAAAAAACCAACATCGCATTTAAAATACTGAAAGGCCACAGGTCCAAAAGGAAGGGCTACGAGCACCGCTCCAAACTCACTTCCCACCGGAGAGGACTTCTGCTGCTCATCCCTAAGCAAAGGGGGAAGGCCGGTACCTCAAGAAAGCAAAAAGGTTGAAATTTAAACCATTATCCCTTCTCCTCTGTTGAGACTGAAGATCCTACTGGTAATTCAACCAGACAGAAGACAGCACCATGAAGGAGTGCCCTGGGGGGCAAGCTGGCTCTAGCCGAAGTGAGGTAGACATGCGAGCCCCCAGACCAAGCAGAATAACAAGCAAAAGAGGAGCCATGGGAAAAGGATCAATACTTTTTTAAAAAAAGAAAACCCATGGTCAACACTTGATAGGGCTCAACACCCAGACCTCATCCCTGGTCCCTGCTGGGGATGACAAAGCATTGGATGATGTGCTCCAGCAAAGCATCATTGACACCAGCCTTAACACAAGTCAAAGTACGTCCAGCAACATGAAAGGGCCCTGGCCAAAGCCCATCCTCGTGTCCCCTCTGTCCCCAAAATGTGCTGTCTCACCATATGGGCATGCAGGAAGGTCACCTTCACCAAGGACAGTGGGCTGGAGAACAGCAGAGCCCGGGCTGAGTTTCCTGGAAAGGCTGATTTTGCCAACAAAGCCACCGATAAAAGCAGAGAGACCCGGCAGGGCGGGGAGAACAGGGGAAAAGGCTACTTGAGACTTAAGAAGGGTGGAGAGAGGAAATACAACAGGTTTTTTTCCCCCAGATAATAAATTTACAGGAGAGCCCAGCCCTCTCCCGGACTCGGGGAGCACCGTGCACAGGGGTGACAGCCCAGCTTCTTTTGCTATGGGCTTTGGTTTTGTCGCTTGTGTTTTTCCATCTGGAGACAGCCTACCTCAAATCATGCAGCACTGCATCTTCCCAGCAAACACGCCACACCATCCGTAACCACAGCTTCAGCCCCGCAGTGCTCTGCAGAGAGTCAGGTTCACGTACGACGCAGAAAGCCAACGCCAGAGCAAAGCTAGCAGACATCAATTGGGACTGCATTACTTCAGCGCTGCTGTTTTGTGGAAAATCTGTTGCTCCTGTTCAAACATAAACACCAACTTTTGGAAGTTTTCAGGATCTCAACTCTACTTCCCTGCCCTGCTGGCAGCCAGGGCGATGAAACCGTCACTCAATTTGAAATACAGGCAGCATATTTTTATTTTTGGCAGTCCAAAAGAAAAGTTTGACCAGCATGCTGCTAGCATATAAAATTCAAGCTCACAGGAATACTTCAGACTAGAGAACAGAAAAAAGGACTCTGAGTAAGAGCCAAATGTTTTGCAGAGGTCACAAAGCAAATACAATGAGGTCTTCCTGCCTTCAAACCTCTTACTCCCTCCTTCCCCCGGCTCAAGCTGTGCACATATGTCCGCTCATCGGCAGCTATTTTAGCAGGGCAGCAAGCAGTGATTTGCCCTGGCAAAAATTAAAGTAAACGCAAACTGGAAAAAACCTCTAAGTTTGCAATTGTCAGTGCTTGCATCAGCCAGCAGAGCTATAATTTTTGGTTTTCCCGTTGCTTTCTGGTCCTCTGAAAGCCTGAGCTCTTCAGTTATAGAAACAAAACAAAACAAAAAAACCCTAAATACTATGTTATGCATCCCAGCTCGGCCAGACATCACTCTGACCTCTTCCACCTACAGACACTTTGCCCCCTTTTAAGTTTTCCTAGCATTTCAGAGCCAGGCTGCCAACTGCCAGGCAAGAAGCCCGTTTCCCAGAGCAGCTCCTTCCCTTTCCCCTGGGAAGCGAGCCTGCCCGGCTGCCCACCCACCAGGACAGAGGCTGCAGACCCCCCCTGCCAGGGTGTACATCACGGCAGCAACCCAGAAGCAAGGGCTGGTACCCAGGCCGGCCCAGCCCGCATCCCCCCAGGGCAAGCTTCTCCCCAGGCAGGCTCTCACACTCCCACAGAAGAGCCAGCAGGAGGGATGAGGGGGCAGGTCCAGGCTGCACAGGGTGACCAAGCCCCGCACTCACATCACAGGGCGCCCTCACCCCCTGCAATGGGTACCCAAGGTCCCAGCACCCCCATACTGCTTGCTCACACTGGTTCAAATTAATTTTTTTTTTAGTCCAAAAAAGCAAAAGCTGTGTAAAAGTAACAGAAAAAAAAAAGTAACTAACAAAATGTAACCAACAGATTTATCCTTGGGGCTGCAGGCAAAGTTAACACTAGGATCCTGGATCAGTGCAATCCACCCTGTCAGGAGAGAAATCCTCAACATGTGGCCTAGAACTGTTTATCTTCAGGAAATCCTTTTGGCTCATGTTCCTGCCGGGCTGGGTGAAGTAGCTGCAGAGCAGCTCCAGCAAAGCACATGCTGCTCAGGGCTGACCCAGCACCTGCGCTGAGCAACGCCGGTGTCCAGAGGCTGCAGCAGGAGGGAAATCCGCTTATCCACAGGGACATGGAGCAGAGGTCTGAGCTAGCCCTGGGATGCTGGAGCTGGTGCTAGAGGGGTTTTGGTGCAGTCCATGCCGGCATGGTCAGCTGCAGAAGTGAGCCCATCCCACGTGGGAGAACAGGGCAGCACCCCAGGAGATAACGCATGGCGTCCCCATCCCACCAGCCACTTTCTGTAGATGGGCACTGAGATAAGGCTTTCCTGCTCTCAGTTACCAAGCCAAGCTCCTTTACCCAAGGTTTCCTCTTTCTGCATGTCTGATCATCCCACCCTGCACTTACCGGAATGGTCAAGTGGAAAGTCCCACTTCCATCCATTCAACTGCACTGGAAGAAGCCGCCCCACAGAAATTATGTACTCCACACATTAATCTGGCTGATACAAGGATGACAGCCTTCTGGGTATCGCAGCTAATTTTACTGCGCTGCCTCCCTCAGCAAACATTTATAAGGAACAGTGAGCTGCAAGGAAGTTAAAAAAAAAAAACAAAACCTTCCACAACTCAGAGGGAACAAAACTGGCATGCAACCACCACCCTGTGAGCCACAAAAAAAAAATAAAAAAATTTGCATTTTAAGCTTGGCTTTGCAGTGCCTGTAAGAGCAGGGCTGCTGTGCTGCTGAGCAGGTGCCCCCAGTGCAGCCTGAACCCCCCCAGCCCCGAGGCAGTGCTCAGGACCTCACATCACCCCTGGTCCCTACAGCCCTACAGGCAGCAGCTGCTTGACTTTGTGCAAATGCTGGGGAGGAATTACAAGAAATCATAATAAAAGATGGCAGGGCTGCTCACAAAGTGGAATTTTTTTCCCCTACATTTAATCTCCCAGCAGTGACATTTTTGATTTTTTTTTTTCTCCTCTTAAGCCAATTGAGACTCAGGTGGCCGAGCACAGCAGCACTGCCGTCTAGCAGTACTTAATTTTTATTACTGCTGAAAAGATCTTGGATTGCAACACCAAAGAAACACTTCAAATTGTCTAGTCTTGCCTGTTGCACATCTTGTTCAGCCTTTCCAGATCCTTTACTGTACAAAAAAAATAGGTTCCCTTCATTTTGCAAATTAGTGCATTCGTTGCAAACAAATTACATCTACCAAGTGAGCGCTGCTTCTGTTACCCACTTTCATAGTCTTATAAAATCTTATTAAGGTGTACAGCACACTTTAAGAGAGGCCAGACAAAGACTGCTTGCCGACCCTTTGAAAATACACAGCACTCAAGCCCTCAGCACACCGCCCTGCAAAAGCGAGGCTGGGGCCAGACCACGGGCCCTTCCACCTATAGATCCTGCAGAATTCCGGTGAAATCACACAGCAAAAAGCCCGCAGAGAAGCACTGCACATCTAAGGCCACAAAGGAGGTCAACAGGAATCTTGTTTGAGTCGTGAACAAAAATAACGAGCCCGATTTGCTCTCAAAATACCTGGCTATGACAGCCTTGCAGGTGCCTAGACCTCCCTTCTGCTGCAGGAGGAAAACAAAAAGCCCTTTACAAACAGCCAGATCAAAAATAAGTGCATTAAGCTTTCATTAAGGAGAGCAGGACAAATGTTTCTGAACTACAAACACTATCAATTATGGCTGGATGTCAAGAGCAGGCATGCTTTTAGACTAAATTGGCTTCGGTTGGAATTACATCTCAAACAAAATGACTAAAGTTTTGGGAAATAAAAAATGACTGGAGTCAGCAAGATGCAACAGGTGTCTGCAAGAGACATGAACATCCTGCAAATGCGCAGAAGGGACTGCAGAAGGAACTACAAGGGGTTTTTACAGAGCACTTGTTCTGAGCAGCATCCACGGCAGCAAGCGTCCCTATGAGAGCATGAAAAATGATGGAGGGGAAGAAAAGCACAACCCAGGACTGCTTCACTTCCACCAGTGAGCCCTTCACTAGGGCATCAACCAGTTCCTCTCCCCAGCCAGCCCCAATGCCCCACCTGGGGGCAAGCAGCTTGATCAAAGTGGCACCTCGTGCCAACTGCTGGCCGGCAGCTCCCTGGATTTTGGCTAAACCTGGGAAAGAGCTCATAAAAAATATATATATATTTAATGCATCTATATATATTGCATACATGCATATTTAATGCATATATATTGCACACATTTATATTTAATACTTCTATAAAAATATGTAGTGGAGTCACTGCAGCCTCTGGGCAGAACAGGTTTTTCCTGACCCAACAGCCACTCTGCTGCCAGGCAGGAGCTGCGCAAGGGCAGGGGCCGGAGGAGACCTTTTAAAACAGGGAAGTTTCATCATTTCCCCAGGCTGCAAGTTAGTAAACTAAAGCTTTAAAACTGTCTGCCACTTACTGCCCATCCCCTGCGGCACACAGGCAGTACCGGCATCGCTTTCCTACCACGAAAGGGTGACGGCAACCCACATAGCAGCTCCATGCACCACTCTTGGAGACAAGCTCACTGCAAAAAGCAAAATACTAACTGCCTAAGTCACATGTCAACCAATTCAGGCAAACCCCGGGTGAAACTTGGAGGTCAGGTGTTGGATAATTCCAAGCAATTCATTAAACTGCGGTGCAATGATTACACCGAAAGCAGCCAGGGCTGCCTTGTGGTGGCAGAGCCAGCGGGTGGAAAGGGTGCAGGGGGTCACAGGAGAGCAAAACTACAAGAAGAAAATTATTATCTAATAATTAGGAAAAAATAATAGAAATGGCTTACAATCACCAGCAACATGAGCAGCAGTGTCCTTATTATCCATTTCCAATGAGCAGGACATGCTTTCTGACTGGCATGGTGTCCCTAAAGGCAAGGCACTGTCCGAGCACAGCACGCCTCACCGATGTGTCCTTCACACAGCGCTCGCTGCCAGCTCCCCGTAAATTAGGGAAAGCTGAAAATCTCCAGGAAAACAAGGGTAAACACTAAAAAAAAAACTAAAACACCACCGAACCTCAATATTGCTTGGTAACTAAAATAGGGGGGAAAAAAACCCACCTGTCTACTTGCAAGAGGTGAGGGAGCCAGGGCAGGAGATGAGTATCAGGGCTCTGCTGGCTCCCCTGCAGCAGCATGCAGCATCTACAGATGGTCTGGATGCAGGTCTGCTGGCTGGGAGAGCACAGGAGGTGAAGTCCATGACACCTTGTGTATAGCGCTGGTAAATGGCACTGGTAAAACCTGCTCGGCAAAAACCAGCCCATCCCTCCCAACATAAGACCTCAGCAAGCAGAGAAATATTTCTGAGATGAGCAACAAGAAGCAGACTGCAGTCTAACCCCACCGGTAAGGTACTTCCTGAGATCACCTCGGGATAGCCTGTCACCACACAGGACCAGAGCTGCTGCCCAGTCCCCCTGGCACAGCTCGGCGGGGGACCTGGGGGACACTTTTGGGCAGAAGGCCACCGAAGCCTGGGCCAAGCCAGGGGAGCTGCGCAGCAAAACCTCCGTGTTGCCCTCCAGCCTCTGCACCCGCCTCCTACACACAACTAAATACAGGAAACTCCCTTGAAAAATCCCCCAGCTAACGTTTTCAGGGAAAGGCAAGCAGGTTAATAGTGCACTCAGTCACCCCATGTCCATGTTTCTTGGAGAACTCACCCTTCCCAGACACCCCAGCCATGCCAAGCAGCTCGGTGACTCCCTTCCCCTGCCGTGGCGATGCCAGCTCCTCCTGTGGGCACATCTCGGCCACATGTGTCACAGGGGACATCCCCTCACTTGGCCACCCCTGCATTTTCTCAGCAAGGACAGTAAGTTAAAGTCTCCCGCAGAGCCCCATGCCCTGAGGAATCAGCAGCCTAAGTCTGTTTTTCTGTTGCATATCTCTGCAGGTAAGAGATGCAAGCTTGGGTACGGCGGGAGGAAGATGCCCACAGGGACCCAACCTACACTGCTAAACCGCGGTCACTGGCAGAACAACTGATTTTGGTGTGAAGGCTTCTTCTGCCATACAGACTTCATTAACACACTCGACCAGCGTTGCTTTTAACTAACATCAAGAAAAACCCAACCAAAAACCCCACCTCTTCACTAGAGAGCACATCAGCGGTTACAGTCAGAAAGCAACAGTTTTAATTGGAAAGGAAGTGCCTAAACCAAAGGCAACAGGATGAAATTAAAGGCAAGTCTGAAAAGCTTGCTATTAATAGATGGTCTGTTTGCTTTTACAATTTTTATTGTTACAAAGCAAATTGCCGTGCCTTCAGCTGCAACTCAAGTCAGCTTAGCTCTGAAGCTTCCCCACACAGCCCAGACAATCGTTATTATTCTTAGCAAAATACCAACTGAAGACAAAAACCATTTCGACTGAAGAATAAAATCCAGCCTCGAGACACGTGTTATCTTCCACAGAAAAGTTTCTGCAAACCGCAGGTTTAACCGGCGGCACCATTTATCATGAATGTTTGACCAGTGCTTTCCACTCCCTCCTTGGCAATTTCAAACCTCTCCAAACTTTAACTGCACATGTGAACATTTCCATGCAGCTGCTTCTCCAAGGCTGGTTTGTTTGATTTCTATTTCTTTTTAACCAAACGGTTGAGCTATTTCTGGGAATAAGGCTGTTATTTCTGGGAATAAGACTACCGTTCGGAGAGTGCTTTGCAACGTTAAAGAGAAACAGTTACAGCAATTTCAGAAACTCCTGTGTGGCCATTTTCCAGGGTAAGGGCATCCATGAGGGATTGCAGCCCCAGGGAAGAGCCTTTGCAGCTCCAGGTTCACAGTTTGAGCTTCCGTTGTCTGCTCTGTGGTCAAGCACGGGCTTCCCTGTGGCTGCTCTAGGGGAACTGGCCCTGAGCACACGAAATGCTGTTATCATGTTAAACACACATTACAAAATAAATTCTAGCAACATTCATGAAAAATTCAAGTAACTTCATTAAAAAATCCACACTCTTTTGAAGTGTGGGATTTCTCCAAGCAGAGCTGCCATCCAGTGTCACAGTGACACCCCAGCCCGAACCTTTGCTGCTTATAGGTTTTTGTCACATTAATGAAAGTAAAGCGCTTCTTGCAGTCAGATACAAGGTATTTGACACGCAGCCTCACTCTCAAGGTGTTAACATGGCTGGGTTGGGGTAAAAGCAAAAAAAGCAATCCTCAAGGCTTCCAACTCCTACCTATGCTCTTCTTTCTTATTAGAACAGAAGCTGCAATCACACACTGTAATGTTTGGTTCACACTCTCTAAGGAAAAAAAAAAAAAGCAAGCGTGAAAGAAAATCGCAGATGTGCTCCGTGTCCTGAAATAGACTTTATTACACATTTACTGCAAAAACTACAGGCGGGAGTGTAAATCTGTATCCTCCACCCCAGACTCTGACATCTCCCGCAGAACGCACTCCAGCATCCCCACGAGTGGGGCAGGGTCCGGGCGGGCAGCAGCCAGCAGTGGCCAGCCCCGCACTGCCTGGTGTGCCCCAGGGGCTCTCCCCATCCACCCCTGCCCCTTCTCACCTACTCCCCACTGCCAACGGGGAATGTATTTCCCTTCTAAAAAGTGACTTTGGGCCGTTTCTCATTTTCTGCCATTTGAATAGGTCTCAGTGGGGGTATTTTCCCCGCAGTGCCAGGCAGAACCTGCCCTACAGGGCTCAGCATCCCCGCCTGTCCCGCTCCTTCCCAGGCTTGAACCATCTCTCCAGCTGCCAGCACATGCCCCTTGAGCCCACACATGCCTTCTCCGAGGCCGCCCTCCTGCCTCTGCTCCTCCCCAAAGGGGCCAGGCAGGGCTTCAGGGACAGGAGGGGACAAACCACCACACACTGATCTTGCTGATGGCTCTGCCTGTGGTGGGGCATGCCACCCAGACCCCCATCCCTGGCAGCACCAGCCTCTCCCCCCAGGGTGTGGGGGTGCTGGGGCATGCTTGGGACGAGACAACCTTCAAAACATCCAAAAGGGCTTTGCAAAACTGCAGCAAAGCCCAAACGGAGCCCCAAACCCTACATGAGGCACCACTCCTGTGCTCATGAGCCCCCACCTGCAGGGACAGGATTATTCCCCCCAATGTTTTGGGAACAGCAAGGATTTGGAAAGGGAATTTGTGACACTTGCAAGCACTTTAATGAGAGAAACCATTCCCTAGTGTTGGCAGAACACCAGTGGCACGGCAGGCACAGCCAGGGGATGCAAAGTGGCGAAGCAGTGCCCAGAGAGCCTGGCTGGGGCAGCCCCCACAGAGGTGACAAGCCACAGGTGACATTAAAGCTCGGCCTCAAGTGCCTGTCACCTGCAAGCCTGCCTCGTGGCAGTTTGCATACGATTTTTTTTTAATTAGATAAAATGAGCCCCAGATGGAAAAGCTCCACATGAAAGCGGCACCAAGCACACAAACGGAGAATAACGGACCATTAAAGGCAGCTCCCTGGTTTTAGGGCAGCACAAAGCAAGCCCTAAGTGGGCACACCCGAGGCATTCCAGCAGGGACACCAAGGGACAGGTCCTGGCCCAGGGGAGCTGACAAGTCCCCGGGAAAGGCAGATGGTGGAGGGCACGGGACCTCACACAGTCCCATCACCAACCTGGGGGTACCCCCACTGCTGGCAGCCACGCAGCAGAGATGGATGGAGACCCCAGGAGAAGACCAGCAAGGGAACAGCATCACCAGACCACAACAAGGCAAAGGCACCAACTCACAACACAGGTCCAGCCCAGGGACTAGCACCACATGCCCATCTGAGGCATCTTCCCCCCAACCTCAAGCAAACATTCTTGAAAGTCAGGAGCTCACAACCAGCCCAACATTAGCTAAACACCAGGGATTTATCAGGGCACGGGCTACAAAGAGGATCAAGCCCTAAGGTATTTAATTAAAAGGGAATAACACGACTAAGGTCCTGTTGTCAGACACTGCACAAACACACACAACAAAAAATTTTGCTCCTAATTACAGACTGATTGTTATTTTCTTATTTATCCTGGGGTTTAAACATCAGAAAAATACTAAATACTAGAGTGAAGAGCCACGCTAACTGCGGAGGCAAGAGACCCAGGTGGGAACACCGTGATGGGCAAGCATCGGCCCATGGGCTCAGCCAGCACCAGGCACCCTGCAGGGAGGGAGAGCATTCCGCTGGCTCAGAGCTCCTCCGCTATGAGCGGGGTGGCAGCTCCCAGGGCTTGCTTCCAGACCAGCCTTAAGTAAAAGCAAACAGGGAGAAAAAACTGAAAACAGGGGCATCAGTAACTTTTCTTTCTGCATTTTGTATTTAGTTCTTAAACCAGACCCAACGGCACTGGCCCTGGCCCCGCAGCACTGGCAGAGCTGTGGTGCATAGCCATGGCCCGGAGGTACAGCTGCCTGCATGCTTCAGAAGAACCAGGAAAAGTAATTAAGGAAATAAGCTGCATTGTCTGTGATGCACGACACAGGGACCAGCACTTCCCATGTATCTGCCAAGCGAGTCTGGAAGTGGGCAGTACTCATCCCAATCCTGTGAAGAGCCCTGCACAAGGAGACAGACCCACACCCTGCCCTGGTCACCAACGCACTTCCCCACTCCACTCCGGCATCCTCCCCACAATAGCCGTACAAGTAGCATGAGACTAAAAATAAGACTCCAATGCCAGATTCCGTTTCCAAAACAGAATTAAAGTTATATTTCAAGTTGACAGTATCTCCTTAAAGTGGATTAACCATGGCAATTCAATCCTGCCTCCCTGCAGTGATCCTGGCCCCACTTTCCTTTCAGCAGGGATGACTTCAGCGGTGTAAAGTGAAGTTCAGAATCCAATTTGTTCCTGCAGAGAACATCAGTCTGCGCCCCAGGGTAGCAAATCAGACCCCACATACACCACTCTGCCCTTCTTGCTCTTTTTACCATCGCGTTTTGTACCCTATGCAAGATCAAAAGGTTTATGGGAGGGAGAAATGGAGCCACATAACAGTCATGTTGATAAGCCAAGGCACACGCGTCATGCCTATGCTGTGAAATACATCTGAAAACAGGATTTTTAGTATCTGTTGGTATTTATGAGCCTCTGGCAAAGACCACACAGTGGAGAGGTGACAACATTTGTCTGAGTAGCCCTGTGGGATCTTAAGTGTCAGATAACCTGCAGCATTTAATAACTGCAGTGAATTTTCTGCAATGCCACTGCCACGCGATGAGCATCGCTTGAAGCCCTGTGCTACCTATACAGGACCAAGGGCAAGACCACAGCTTGGGGGTACCTCCAGGGAGATTGCAGTGGGCTGTGCCCTCCTCCCACAGAGCAGGAGAGGGGACCAACCCAAACCTCCTGGGAGATCCAACAGGGCTGGGGACAGGGCAGAGCCACCGCAGAATGTTGGGTGGCAGGAGCTGCTATCTGCCCAGGGCTGGGGGTATGTGTGCACTGAGCCAGTCTGATAACAAACAGCTTGTTGCTGCTCAAACAGCCCTTACAAAGCCAATAGATAGAAAAAACGCTAAAAACCCTCAACAACAAAGCCGCTGCCCTGCTCCCTGAGCAGTTGCTCCTGTAACCTTCCAAACATGTGCTGCAATAGGTTAGCCCTGAACAAAGCTGTTAGAAATACCTGGGTTCGGTGCTCAGGGTTGTTTCATTCCCACTCCGGTGGATATCACGCCCCAGCAGTGGTGCACATCCCCTCCCCATGCCAAGGGACTGCGAGAGGTGGCACAGAGCTGATGCGGGACCACAGGGCCGGTGTGGGGTCATGCTTCACGCATCAGGAAGATGCTAGAGCCGGAGCCCAGCCAGGACCTCCATGGGTAGCAGCTCACAGAAGGCACACGCCTAAAAACTCCTTTAGCTAATCGCTGAGGAGATGCTTCACATCCCAAACCAACTCAGAAAAAAGCCTCCTGCAAGGGTGGGGTAGGAAGCACGAAACACAAAGCAGGGTTAAATTGAAAGTCATCAAAGTCAGAAACCAGGCGCTGAGATTAGAACCGATAGGTTTGTCCCTGAGGCTGCAAAACAATAGCTGCAGGAGGTGTGTTCTCTACAGGGCTAACCCATAGCCTGCAACAGAAACACAACCTACAAACAAGAAAATTCACCATTTCCACACATGCCCATCCCGCCAGAATTGCTGCAGAGCTACTTCCAGACTTAACAAGGAGATTAGAGTCCCTGGTGCTGAGAGCATGGAAGTGTGTCACAAACCTCACTCAAAACCAAAAAGTGAAGACGAAAACGCACCTGCCGGCAGCTGCGGCCTGTGGCGGCCGCCGGCAGCGCCCATCACCCTGGCGGGCAGCCGGGTGCCAGGCGGTGCAGCGCCCCGGGAAGCAGCTCCGGCCGCACACCGTGGTCCTCCCGCACACCGTGCTCCGGCCGCACGCCTGCCGCCTCAACTCCCGCAACTTTGCTAACTACGCACTGCGCAATAAATGACACTGCTAAATAAGCAGAAGCTCCTGAAATGATGTCAAAGCACTGGTTTTACCGCACTCGCTGTGGGAAGAGGAAAAGATGAATAATTACAGAGTTCAGGCCAAGCAATGAGGTCACGGTGAAATCTATGAGGAGCTTATGTGGCCCTGGGAGGGTCGGTAACGGACCCGGGGGCACGGAGCGGGTGGGAAGGGCGGGCAGTACCCTGCCCCTCGGCCGGCCTGGGACCACGGGTGCATGCTTCCAGGGGCCGGGGAGGCCCCCAGGGTTCGAGGGGTTTGGGGGAGAAAAAAAAAAAAACCAAAATGTTTGGAAGGTTTGGGCTCTCACAGCAAAAGCAACTTCTAGCCAAGAGCCCCAGGGCCCGACCCCAACGGTATCGTAAGGGAGCGAGCAGCCGCTGCGCCGCCCGAGCGCCGCCGCCACCCCCCGGGGTGCGCCCCGGCCCTCCGCGGGCCGCCCCCCCCCCTCCCCCGGGAAAACGCAAATCCAAGAAAAGCTGAGAAATCACACCGGCGCGCTGCCCCCCGCCCCGGCCCCGCACTCACCAGGCGGCTGAGGCTGCGGCGGAGCATCACGGCGGCGCCCGGCCCCGCCGCCCTCACCGCCGCATCGCCCGGCACGGCACGGCTCGGCTCGGTCCCTAGGCCGCCCGCGGGCCGCGCCGCCGGCCGCGCACCATGCCCGCCGCCCTGCCCCGCCGCCCGGCCCGGCTCGGCTCAGCCCGGCCGCGCTCGGCTGGCGGCACTTCCCCCGCGCCCCCGCTTTTGTCCCGCCGCCGCCGGCGGGAGGCGGTGCCGCCGCCCCGCAGCAGCCTGGGAGCTGTAGTGCCGGGCGGGGCCGCCGCGCCGCCCGCCGCCGCCCGGGGGCGAAGCCTGCGGGGCCGGGGCCGAGGGCTTGGGGGAGGCCTCACCGCGGCGACCCGCGGGGCCGGGAGCCCTGGGGTCAGAGCCCTTCTGCCCGGCTCCCCGCCGGGGCGGCCAGGGCTGGGCACCGGGCGCGGTGCTGCCCTTAACGCAGGTCCCCTCTCCCCGCTGGCGCAGGCCTCGGAAAATCCTCTGGGACAACAGCCCCGTCCCTGCCGCCATCCTCAAGCAGAGACCACAGACGCACCCGGGAGCACTGTCCCCGAGCAGTGGCTGGCCACAGACAGTGTCTGGAGTGCCTCCGTGGTTTTCCCACTGAAAACTTACCGGGGGGACGGTGCCCATCCCCCGGGGGGACGGTGCCCCTCCGGCACCACCCGGGCGGCCAAGTCAACCCAGCCTGGGCCAGAGCCGCCCAGCTTTCCCAGTGCCTCCAGCCTCCCAGCAGCACACAGGCCCTGGCTGCATCCCCTTCCCTCTGGCCTGGGACAATACAGGAGTGGAAACACCACTCACCCGAAACAGCTTCCTCCAGGGAGCACCTCCCAGTCTGGAGGGCGCAGCGCATGAGAATATTTGGTTCCACCAAAATGGAGAAAGACGAGATGTAACCTAACAAAATCGCCATTTTTCTGTTACGTTTTTGACATTGTTATTACCTGGTAATAAACCAGCCTTTTCTGGAGCAACATCCCCTGCAAGAGCACAGGGCAGGGAGTTTGCCGGGTGCTGTCCCCTGCCAGCAGCCCCCAGGAGCAGCTGGGCTGTCCCACCCCAGTGCCTGGCACCCATCGTAATTCTAGCAGCCTGTGTTGCTCCTATTTTAAAGCAGGCTTCTCCCTGGAAACTGAGTAAAAAAAAACCCTTGTTGCACCACGGCTGGGCCTAGAGAGCAGCTGTGGGCTTCCAGAGACCTGGAA